>NC_052018.1:75653665-78153665 GCF_015832195.1 Motacilla alba alba
ATTTGCTGTATTGGAATTTTTATTGGAAATAAAAATTGCTTTCATGTGTCCTTGACAAGCCAGTTGCAAAAAAAAAATTAAAAAATTTAAAAAGTGAAAATATTGTATGTCACTGTAAATCAGAACTTGTAAATCATAATCTAAATAATTAGGACAAGACACAAGGACAGTGGTGATTACCCAATATGTGGAAAATTGATGGCCCTCATATCCTTAATCATCTACAATTACCTATGATGAGCAACAAATGAAGTAGACTGAATCTTTAAGGTAAGTCAGTCACTCTTAATAAGCCAGTGCACTTAATGAATTCCCTTGTTTATCTCCTAGGTCCAGAAAGGGCTATGAGGTTCATAATGAGCTCTGCAGCAGCAAAGTGCTTTATCACCTGAACTGGCCAAATTTCATCTGGCTTAGCTCATCTCCTGTTGCCTGGGGATAACGTCTGCAAACTGGTGCCCTGCCAGGAGGTAGGAAGTGGCCAGCACTGCTTCTGTCCAGAGGTTCTTGCTCATTATGCAGAGCCTGGGACAGGAGCCACAGAGCCTCTCCTCTCCAGCATGTGGCTGGCCACATCTACCTGCACCGTGCAGACTTCCCTCCTCATCCTGGGCTGGGAGGCTGAGCTTTGGATGCATCTCCATATTTCTCAGAGCAACAAATTCAGATGCAAGTAAATGCAAACATGCTCAAGGGCAGCTGCTCATCTGGAACCTTCATAGCCAGACCAGTTCCCAACCCATAGGACCCCTGCCAGCAGCAGCTGGGGAAGGAAGTTTTCACAAAATACTGAGGACTGCTTCTCATTGTGCTGCCTTCAAAGGCCACTTTGAACTCTGCAAGTATCACATTAGCAGTATTCCCATTGACTTAGCCACCAAGGTGCCCTTTAAGGACCAGGTCTGACGTGCATTTCTGTAGCTCTGGCTGGTACAGAGAAAAGTGCTGCACTTCTCCAGAGTTGAGAGATCTGATTTCATAGATTTTTAAGACCAGAAGAAAACAGAATGTTCATCTGTCACCCTCAAATACTACCCTTCTTAGCACCAGGCACAGATATGACTCCGATATTGAAGCCTATTGAGTTTATTCAGCTTATTTTTAAAGTTATTTTCATATCTGCTTCTCTACAAATGGGAGAAATTCTCAAGTCAAAACTATTTTTTCATTTCATATTGCCTTATCAATATGTTTGGTTTTGGAGTGACAGGAAAGGTAACTCAGATTCTTGTATTTATAAATATTCATAGAAGTGAGAGGATTAAGCAGTTATTGTTTGAAAGAAAATTTAGATCCCCTTTGCAAACACCATCATGGTGATAGAAAATCATTCTTTTCCCTGTAATAATCTACTTTAAAAAGATCCTCTTTGCATTACTTCCAGCTATCAGAATCAGCCAGCAAAGTATAGCCTGAATTCTGATAAAGGGCAATTGCAGTAAATGGAGAAACAAGCATAAATTATATCACCAGTGAGCCCAAGAAAGAATTGCAGAGATAAGGGAAGATGAGCTTTATGAATCATATATTTCACCTTACATTCTACTGGTAATAAAATAAAAACAATTAATTACAAATAATCATGTTTATAAAGAACAAGTAATTACTATGCCTTGTCATTCCATCCTCATAGAAAGTACCCACCAGCCAGGAGCAGCAGTTGACTTCACACCATTTCATCCACTGGACATATGACTGGATCTATCTCATGTGACTTGGGATCCTATTCAATTCCTAAAGTTCAGCTGTATCAGGAAAATCCCACCCTCTCTGCAAGCAGTCTCATTTGAGGCTATTGAACTGTCTTCACAAACAAGGATCTGCACAGTCACATTGTCAGTGGGTAAGCCACTGAGCAAGCTAGTATGGACAGCAGGGAAGTCACTGCACTCCCCAGAGCACAGGTGAGGCTGCAGTCCCTGTACTCACATCCATGCTTCCACGGTTTGCTCTTTCCATTGACAGAAAACGTCTTTCATCAGTGGTCTCCACTGCACATATCTTGTGCAAGCATTTTAAAAAGGGGGGGTTGGTGCATCTCTGCTTCCATGGACATGTTTATGAAGCCAAGAGTCATGATGTCAGCAGGCACAGACATACCTGTGCTGGAACTGAGGAAACCAGCTTGGGCAGTGGCAGCAGCACACTGTAGCACTGGGAGTTCAGGATAAATTGGAGAGATCTGCCTAGAAATGGCAAGTACATTCAGAGGTAGCTGTTATGCACTAAGGACCACACGCAGAGCATCCTTCTAGTGGCACCCCAAGGGCAGAGGTGTCTCTGCCCTTGCTGCAGTGACACCTCTGATTTCAGTGTGGGTGGTTTCTGCTGCTAGACACATCAGTGTGTTGAGACTGTTTTGTGCTGCTCTGGGGACATGGTGCAAAAGTAAATAAACATTTACCAGTCAGTTTAAATAGGTAGTAATGGCCACTAATTACGTGAGTCAAATAACTGGTATTTGAATGATCGACCTTTAATTTCTATTACTCAGAGATCATCTATTCGCTACAATGTTCAAACATCAGCTGCTGTCACATGTCTAAATTTGTTATATTTTTTAGCAAAGTTTATTATCATCTCTGAATTTTAACCCTATGATATAAGGCTGATGAGTGGGTGCTTTACAGTGATTTCATTTTTCTGTTTTTCTTTCCAATTTTCCCAGGAGTCTGCTGTCTAGGAGAAGTTGTTTTATGAAAGAAGAGCAAATTTTACCATTATAAATAATATAAAATATTAACATTAAATAAAAAACATCTGTAAGCTGTTTCAAGGAACTTGTGAAAATGACTTATTTAAGGCACTGTGACTGTCAGTGACTTAAACTGCAGCTATTTTGCAGACCTGAAACTCCTGCTGAGTAACAATTTACATCAACAAATTAATTTTCTTTCAGAGTTGTTAACAAGCTTATCTATTAATTTATGTGTTCATTTAAAAGCTACTAAATAGAAGAGCATTCCTGAATAAATTCTAATCTTACTTTTGAGGGTAAGTTGTCATTCAATAATATTTATCATAAAAATATCACAAAAACTCCCACATTGTTTAAGAAAATAAAACCCAGACACTAGAATGATTATAGACAGGCTATTGACAGCCAGAACTAGGAGTGTTTTTGCACTTGTGTCACCTGCATCAGCATAAGTGCTTTCAGTTACACCAGATGGGCTGCCTTTGATTAGGTAAAGGCCCAGCTCTTTGCCCAGTGGAGCCTTTGAGCAGGATTGCAATGCCAGGACTATTGACATAATTCTAAGGTCAGTCACTTCATCTCCTTGGGAACTCTGGTAAAGCTCCCCCACAATGTAATGCTCTATTCCCCTCCATACATTATAAACAGTTATTCAAGGGGTAGCACATCTTATTTTTCATGCTTTCGAGCTTTCCTAGATTTAGGTATTCACAGTACGAATGGCCAAGCTTCTGTCAAGTTCAGGAGCCCAATGAGCACTGTAAAATATGAAGGACAGAGAAATACCAGAAATCTGCAGTTTTGGCTGCTTTTTCAATTGCTGTGATTCACATGCACCTCCACACCTCAAAAGCAGAAGCATCTAAAAGGTGGGAAAGTAGATCTTCAGGGGAAAAGAATATAACCCTTGGTTTAGCTCTCTTTGTGAATACAAATTTCATCTGCATGCACATAAACAGTAGAAAAGACTTTATTTTGAGAACTAGTTTAACAGCTGGAAGGATGCTCCTTCAAAGACTGAGCCATTACAAGGAGATACATGACCTTAAAATTTAGACAATTTAGAAAAAGTATCTTTCCATTTAATGAACAGCTGGTTGAATGCAGAGAAATATAGTCATTTTTCTTGGAGATGGATTTATAACTACTAATATTTTCATGCTAGCAGTATCTTCAAGCAAATGTGATGTGTTTTATGATGTATCTTTGTTTTATATACACATTTCATTCTTGTTATTCCTTGAAAATGAAAAAAAGAACCTCAGCAAATATGAACAAAAAATGTGGAGTGTAAAAATATTGGATTTATCTGAAATCCTAGTAATAATATGCCAGAAGATTAAAATTAAAAAAAAAAAAGCCTTAAAATGTAAACCTCTACTCAGCAAAGACACTGATTGAATGTAATAAACTATCTGAAAGCAGAACACTGAATTTGCATCCAGTCATTAACTGCCATACTTACATCTTTTGGGCAAATATAAAGCTCTCAAATACCACAAAAAATGGAAATGTGATGGCCTCACCATATAAAATAAAACCCCAGTGTAAGATAAAACATATTTCAATGACTGCAATTAATTGCAAAATAGAATAAATCACTATACAAATAATTTATCTGCTTTAAATATCATAAAAAAGCCATTAACATGCCAACAGGAAACTGGCCGCTTGACAACTTTATGACACTAAACAGGACTGCAATGGTGTGATTCTCACTTCATTTAAGACAATGACAAAGCTTTCATTAATTTCAGCTAGTGAGAACAGAAGTGTCAATAATTTTTCATTTAATAAAATGTATTTTTCTTCTGCAATGCAAAAGAAATTAAAAACTCTAAAAAGTCTGAATATACTGACATTTGGGCTGGTTTACATATGCTTTACATACTTACAGAAATGAGCAGAATAATTTATTATATCAGACTTGCGTTGTCAAATAACTCTTGCACTGCAGAATCCCCTTATGTTCATCTTTCATCTGATCAAGAAAGAGCATTAAGAACCCTCAAGTTCTTCTTGGGTGGCTTGAGCCTGGAGAGCTAATATAAAAAGAGATATGACTTAGGAGAAGCTATTTTGTATTGCTAGTGTATCAAGTCCTACCTTTACAATGAGTTAAAAACAATCTAAAGTCGGGGCAGTGTCTATTTCTCATGCTTATATAATTTTTGTTTTGAAAATGTTGTGCATAATGAAAGTAGGATTTATCCTGACAGCAACATCTAAATGAAGGAGGAGAAGAAGTGGGCACCCAATGTCTGAACTCCTGGTGCTTGGCGGGTGGACAGTGGGGCAGCCTTCCTCTCTGCACTTCAGCGACAGCGTTGGAAAGCCCAGAACCATCTCCCATGGTGGGAGGGAACCAGCTGCTCCATTCCCACTGGAGGACAGAGCCACAGGCAACCTGAAAGACCAGATAGGAGAGCATTTCTGTCCTGAGCAAAAGGCAGGGAGTTGTTAGTGGCTCTAAAACACAAGGAGTCCCACCTCTTGCCCAAAACCCTCTGCCCATTCACTGAGAGCTGGCATATTGGAATGAAGGCAGAGACATTCCACTTTATTGCGCTGCCTCCAGGAACAGGGGCTGGCCCACCTTGGCCTTCCTAGGGCTCATCCTGCCACTCTGTGCGTGCAGATACTCACTGAGATGAAGGAGACACAGCTTGCTTTTCCCTTCCCTCTCCTGCTTACCGCCATTTCCAAAATACACCATCACTGGCTCCTTGCCTAGTCCTGCACCATCCCCCTGCTCCAATTCAATCTCTCTGCAGGAGAGAGGGCTAGCAAGGATCTCCTGGGGCACAGCCAGTGAACAGAAGGGGAGGAGGAGATGCTATTTGGTGGATAGGAGTGAGGGAAGGGGCGCTTCATGAATTATTATTGTCTCCTGAACTGAGTTTAATTTAGCCCCTAGGACCATAAGCTGCTTTTGAGCTACTGCTAGGCAGTGCTCTCTGCTTGTACGTGTCAAACACATGGCCCCTTCCCAACAAGGGCCCCAGGCAGAGGTTTGTGAGACAGTTGGAGTGAGCTAGTGTTGAGGAGCTGTGGTATGCCAACAGATGGGCTGGGATGAACATCTTATGTCAGATATTGCTCTCCAGAGGCTATTTCTAGCCTCTTCAGGCCTTTTGTGTTGCTGGAGGGCAATGGAGCTACAACATAACACAGAATTAGGCCCGCTAGTTCGGAATGAGGAAGGTGTTTCCAAGCGTTTGTGAAACAAGTGCAAGTCAGCAATCTCAGCATTGGAATGATAATTGTCTTGCAATTTGACTAATTACCATGTGTGGCAATATAGGTGCGCTGTGACAGCATTTTTTAATGCATCCATTAGTGTGCAGCTATGCCACACAGCAACAAGGCTTCATCTGTTTCACAAACTTCTTAGAGTTTGTGAATAAAGTTAAGCACATCCCTCAGTTCCTTGCTGAGTCAGGGAGAGATTAGTTACAGCATTAACTCAGCTCTACCAAGGTGCACCTTTATTCCTCAGAGAAAAATTGCAGGGCATCCTCTTGCTTTTATGTATTGCACTCCCTGTATGTAGAAAGACTTCAATGTACAACCTTTCCTCTTCACTTGAATGATAATAAAATAAAGTGCAACTGTATTAAGTGACAACAATGAGAAAAACACACCTCTGGATGCTCGGAGATACGTAGACACCAAATTCCCATTGAAACTGTCTAGCTAAAAAACACTCCTTCACCCAGATAGTTTCTGCACGGTCTCTGGTTACGTCAGTATATCACCGCTGTAAGAAAATTTTGCCCACGCTCAGCAGTTCATTAGAACTATCTAAGCCTGTCAGACTTGACTGACTCGGCTGAAAAAATTTTAGGTATTTAAGTTCTCCCAGTTTTCTGGGTTCTTAAACCTTTTCCCTGCTCGAGACAACTGCTTTTCAGCAGAGCCGAGGCCTGCGCTTTCCCTGCCTCGCCCCAGCAAGGAAATGGCGCTTCCTGCGGGAGAAGAACGAGCCTTTCAGCCGATGTTTCCAGCCGCGGGCGGAGCGGAGCGGCGCTGAGCCAGCCGGCCGGGCCGGGCCGGGGCGCGCTGCGGGCGGCCGCCGCCAGAGGGCGCGGGCGGGCGCGGGGCCGCGGCGGCGGCGGCTCCGTGCCTGGCCTCAGGCCGGCCGGGCCCGCCGCGCTCGGCCGCGGCTGTGCAGCTAGTTACGGACTGGCGGACAGTTTTTGGCATTTATTGGTGCCCTGTGACACCGAAATTATCAAAAGGTCAGAGAATTCATTGAACCCGAGCAGCACTTAAGCGGTGTTAGACTCATTTGTGGCTATTCAGACCAAACAAGTTTTTCAGAGGGAGGCTATTGGCTCCAGGTAAAAAAATTAATGCAAAGAGCACAAAAAGAAAGCTAGGCTGTTTTAATAAGCTGTCTTGCAGCTGTAGCAGGGATGGGCAGGAGATAATTCCAAACAAGCAGCTTGCTGTGCCAGCTAAAGGAGTCCCTGGGAAGCTGATAGGAGATAATCAACAAGGAGACACCGTGCTACCTTTTTTTTCTGCTGGCTTTCCTCTCTTTCCGCCTACCGTGCGTATCTTACTGATTTCAGAGCACTAGGCTGCAACAGCCACCTTTTTAATTTCGCTATCTTGAGGGAAGCATGACACCGAGCTGTTAATAACCTCACCTGTCTGTGCTAACACAACCATTGCCTTTTTCACTATCCCAGCAGCAGCGGGAAATCAGCAAGGAGAAAAACCCCAACAGCCTAGTGCAGACCCGAGAAACATAAGTCAGCTACTCCTGGAAGGTGATGTTGAAGCCCGGGATGTAAGAGGATCCTCTCTAGGTTGCAGGAGGAGTGACCTGGTCCTGGGAGGCAGCCAGGATTACCTCTTCTGCCCTGATGCCGGGGCAAAGGGGACACAGAGGAGGCAGAGGAGGGACTCCGAGGGAACAGGCAGTGGAGGATGAGATCCCTTTCCTCTGAGTCAAGGGACATGCAGAGCTGTCAGTGCGAAGATGGAGATAGGTAAATGACAGACTGGGTTCGCTCTCTCCCCAGAGCAACAGCAGCTGAGTCAAAACAAGCACAGCCAGAAACATGAAACCCTGAAACCCCGCCCCCGCGCACTCGCTCACATATATACACACATCATAATTCATGCTACATCAAAGCAGTGATTACCACAGCTTCCTGGCTGTCTATTTCTGTTTATTTATGGTGCATTACACTTTTTAATGCTATTCTCATACAGCGGCTCAGCTGCCACTGTTCTGCATTTGGGTGGGGAAAAAAACCAAACCAACAAATGGCTGTAACATACAGTATCTTGTCCCCTGGGAACAAAGGATAAACAAATGCTCAGCATCTTCCAGGGAGCCGTGATTCAGAGTTATTAATAGCATGACTCCCCCTCCCCATTTCAGTCTTGCTCATAGCTACACACTTCAGCAAGGAATAGGAGGAGTAACAGTGGGGAGGGGAGAAGGGCTGGAGATGTTTCTGAAGCGACCTGTTAAGCCCAGCTGGCTTCAGGAGAGTCCTTACATCATCCTCCGTCTCTGTAATCATGTCTAGCTCTGGGCTGATGCAAAGTAGTGGATGGAAGGGGGAGGGCAGAGGTTTGACATCAGCCTGAGGAGAACCACCAAACTCATGTCTTGCTTGAAGCTTGGTTCGAGCTAATGGTAAGAGATCACCTACTAAAAACACTGCCTGCCACAAGGTCACAGCTCATTCCCTCTTCTCCCCATCCTCATAAGGTAAGAACATGGGGACTTGACTTTATTAATTTATTTAAGGAAATGACAGTCAGCTCAGACTAAGTTGAATATACAAGATTTATTTCCCCTTGCTGTCAACCTTACTATCATTTCCCCTTGAAGCCTGAGTTCTCATTACCATTACTCTCCTTGCAAAATGCAAGTCATTTTGTTTATGCCATGGGAAAAATATATAATCTCTTTAAGTGCATTGACAGTATCTACATAAAACAAATAATACTGAACAGGCAGCAAAACCAGAAGCCATTGTGCCAACAGTCCCTGCTGTGAGAGACACACAGACCGCTGCTGTGCACCTCCTGCTGTACCCTAGTGTGTGGGAGTGACACTTCTAAAAGGCTCTTTTTACATCCCTTAATAATCCAGCCATCCTTGTGAGCTCACTGCGGGCACCATGCTATCAGCAGAGCTTTTGCTGTAATAAACTGCTCTTATATACACCCAGTGATAGTGTCCATGAAACATGCTGCAAATATATCCAGGATCCCAAAGCCCTCGCTGCATAGGGCAGGGCAAGTGAAGCTGTGCCCTTAGTGCCAGTTTACCTTGGGCCTTGACTACAAAAAGGAAAGAAATACCATCTTTCCCATACTCTCTTCACAAACTTTTTTCTTCAAAGGGGACCTCAGCTCAGAACAAAGGGTCTGACAGTTTGTGAGGGTCTCTGTACAGAAGAAATTACACAAATAAAAAACTGTTCTTAATGAAAGAAAGAAGCTGCAGGCACTGCTGGATGGAGTCACACCTCAACCAGACAGCCAAGGCAGAAGGGCCCCATACCTCATCATGAACTTCTTGTCACCAAGTCCCTCCTGCCACCCTGTTTGCAGAAATTGTTGCAACAAGAAAAGATAGCCTGAAAGGGCTAAGCCTTGCATCATTTATTTTTTCAAGCTACTACAGTGACATGTATGTTCATAATTTCACAGAGTTGCTGAACTTCATTAGTTTATAAGCATGTCTATGGCTACTTTTATACATATATATGCACATACACACACAATGGCAAGCACAGATTACATTACAAATTTTCACCTCATGCAGAGATATAAAAGGAACCTCTACTCATGCTAGTAAGACTCTAGATTTACAGGGTAAGGAGTGACAAAGTGTGACAAAGTGTCTGGAGTGACAAAGTGTCTGGATGGGATAACCTACACAGAGTTAAGTTTCCTACACACGTCCCCTGCTCTATCTAAACACTTATGCCTCACACAGTCCCCTTCCCATTCCTCCAAAGATGTGAAAGGCTTCCAAAGAAAGGAGGAGAAAAGTCCTCATGTGAAAGTTTGTGTGACAGCACTAAGCAGGGGAACTACAACAGAGCTCAAATGCCAGGCAACCTGAAGGGAAAGTCACTATGGGGACTGGGGAGGGGGAAATGTCCCTATCCCCAGAGATGGTCACCTCTTGCCAAGTCTGGACTATACCCGAAGAGGGGAAATAGAATATATGGTGACCTCTGTGTGGAACAACCCCCAGAAGAGCCACCTGAGAAGAGCACATGTGAGCCTCCCAAATGCCCTCAAGGGGAGCTCTGGAGTGTGGGCAGAACAGGACAGCACTGGTCCCTGCCAGGACTGAGTTTCATGGGCCAGTTAATCCCAGACGGCATGTGCTAGCTGAGGTGGGATGGTAACACAATCCACATGGAGGGATTTCATACAGAGAAAAAAATGTTGCTGCTATGCTGTAGCATTTGTAATGGGTATTTTTAGCCCCCAGGCTTGTTGCACATGGGCAGCAGCCACAGCATGTGGCAAGAGCTCCAAGGAAGCTGGAGCGAACAGGTCAGTAACGCAGGCCTCCAGCAACAAAATTAAAGTTCTTAGCGCTATGTTTCGCTGGAAGAAGACAAGAACTGAAAAGATTTGGTGGCTATAGGTGGTGCCTCTTGGCTCAGAAATTTAGATGTAGACTAATTTTTTTTTATGTTCGATTTACTATCTGCAGGTATAATTTTCACATCAGCAAAAGCTGTGGGACTGGGTACACTGGTGTTGTGTTTTTCCAGCTGACCCACTCCCACTCACCACAGAAATTGGAAGTATCTTAGGCAGCTCTTTTGCTGTGTTGCCATGTCCTGCTGCTGCAAATCAAAACTAGTTTCTTTTTTTTCATCTTCAGCTTAAAGCTGAGGTGCATAAGAGATGGTTTTTTATTTTTGTTCTGTTGACAAGTCAGGAAAATGCCATTCTGATTACAGTAAATTATTTTGTGTTTCTTCATGGAGTAATTCAGACTAAACTATTCAACCCAAAATGACATGTATGCTTCATTCTCCAGGTGTTTAGTTCTCTTGTTAAACTTTGTTTCCTTCTTGTTTAGGTCACTTTTGAAATGAAAAATGCCATTTTGACATAAAAGGTCCAAAAGTTTCATTTGGTAAATGTCAAAACAAAGCAATTTCATGGGCTATTTTTTTAAGCACTATTCCATTAAAGACTGCTGAAACAAGAATTTTCAAACTTTTTAAGATTGTTCCTTGTCATGACATTTTTGGGGCTTTTTTGACAGAAACTCCATTTCAGGAGAATTACGTCTCCTAAGTACATTTCTAATCCTAAATAGATTGTAAAACAAAAGGAAGGTAGAAGAACAAAATTAGAACATCAGCCCACTTTCACTCAGCTAAGCTGTGGTCTTTTCTTGCCACATAAAGGACCCCCTGAGAGAAAGCAATAGGGATTAGTTGTCCTTGACAGATACTGTTCTTTTTTGAAGAAAGGCGAGTTCTCAAGAATAAGGGAACATACAAGGGCTGAATTGGTGAGGCTGGTCATATTACTTTGTAGGACGATCCTGAAATCAGCAGGAAAGTGCTGCATCTAGAAATATTTCTGTCCTTTATCCCCATGACTGATTACACAGGCTTTGCAGGCTGCCAATAGCTGTGTAGACAATGGCACTTCTGTCACAGGGAAGGTGTCTCCATTTTCACAGAGATTTGTTTGCTGTATCAAGACCCTGCAGCATGATACCAGCTACCTCTCAAATCCAGACTTGCAGCGCTTTACCATAAGGAGTGAAGTAATCTGGAGTCCTGACATGGCAATCCATATTCTGTACTCTGTACACAAAATGTTTTGTCGTTTACAGCAGGAGAAAATAGGTGTATGAACATTATCCTGTAGCCAAGGCCTTTTAGTGACTTCCAGTGATTTCCAGTGATTTTAGTAATTTCCAGTGAGGAAAATTTTAAATTAAAGATAATGATAAATGGCTGGCTGCTATTGGCTCCTCTGTCCTCCCTGTCCCATTCTATCCCCACCTGACACACATCCCAGCAGTGATTAAATCAGTGGGAATTAATCACATCTCATGAAAGAGAAGTGGGCCTGTAGTTTCCGCTTTCTGTCTGACAGAATTGTACAGTCAACTTCAGAAATCATTTGTGATTTCCCTTATGACAAGCTTTTGGCCAAGTAAGCCACTGTTACATGCAGGCAAATCCGAAACTATTCCCTCGACTTCATCTTTCAGCTTTAAAGGTGCAGGCGATGCATTCCCTGAATGTGGCATATCACAAACTAATCCCGGGAAAAGTCACAGCGATTTCATCTTAGACCATCATGGATTTCTTGCTGACCTGAAAACCTGAGACAGGATCTGTGTTTTTCACCATTCAGGAAATTTCACAGCTTTAAGGAAGGGGAAAAAATGAAAATCCAGAGCGGCAAGAAGATGCTTACAAATTCTTCCGCAATACAAAAATTAACACCGATAAAAAAAAAAAAAAGAAAAAAAAAATCTCCATTCCTCCCTCCCTCTACCTCCCTCTACCCCCGGTGTCCCATCATGAGGCGCTTATTCTTCATTTAAAGAAAATCTTTCTGGGGAAGCAGGACGGGCTCCGGGCGGTGCCGCGGCCGGCGAGCAGCGCCCGGGGGCAGCCGCAGCCCCGCCGCTCCTCCCTCTGCGCCCTTTGGGATGCGCTTGTCACAAGCCGGAACGCAGAAAGCACACGGGCATCGCCGCAGGGCGAGTGCCCCGGTCATGAGGCTGTGCCTGCATGGCAGCAGGGTTTGGCTTTGTATTTACTCCCTAAAGCACTCCTGCAGCAGTCACTTCATCCATGCATCTCGTTATGACGCGACCAAATAATGAATGAATTAGGGCACGGTGCTGGTAGCTGCCGCTCGGCATCGAGTGGGGTGTGCACGCAGCTTGGGGGGCTCCCGAGGGCTGCAGGGGAAACAGCTCCGCGTCTGCCCGCAACTCGGCCAGCGTGCAGCTCTCGCTCTTACAGCAATCCCGACTGCAGCAATATCCTGCAGCCTGAAAACTTCTCTAGAACTTACTTGCAAGAAGACGAGGAGAAAGTGAAAAGAAAAGAAAAGAAAAGAAAAGAAAAGAAAAGAAAAGAAAAGAAAAGAAAAGAAAAGAAAAGAAAAGAAAAGAAAAGAAAAGAAAAGAAAAGAAAAGAAAAGAAAAGAAAAGAATACAAAAGAAAATAATACAAAAGAAAAGAATACAAAAGAAAAGAATACAAAAGAAAAGAAAAGAAAAGAAAAGAAAAGAAAAGAAAAGAAAAGAAAAGAAAAGAAAAGAAAGAAAAGAAAAGAAAAGAAAAGAAAAGGAAAAAAGAAAAATCCCAAAAGCAAATGCAAAAGCTGATAACAAAGATGAGTTCATATGGAATCCAAGAAATAGGTGTAAGTGAAACATTAAAACCTTTATTTAGGAAAATTAATAAAGTTTTTACTAATGGTAAAGACTGGAGCCTGTTCTTCCCCTGATGACTATCAAACAAAATTAAATATGCCATTCCTCTCCCTTTAATGTGATTGGTAGGGGTTACTTTAAAGGTTAATTTTTTGCCGCTTTACACATGGATTTCAGGTTTACACAGAATAATCACAACTGGCATTTCACCATGGTGACAGGCTCCTCTCAGAGGCTGCCCAGATAAATGTCCTTCTCCTTTCCTCTGAGGGACAGAAGGAAGTAGAATCCTCTAGCTACAAACCATTAGTGCTCAGACTACCAGGTCAGGGTCACATTCTGCTGCCAATGTACTGCATGGTCTTTAGTAAGTCATTTATTATTGAAAACTTTGTATAAAATTGCCACTGGGATGTGGGTTTCTCCTCTAAATCAGATGTGGATGTGATGAGTTATCTTCAAAACTTTCCTTTATAGCAGAAAAGTAGTCAAACACTAATCCAAAAGATGCATAGGGAGGGGGAGCGGGGAAGAGGATATAGGAGGGTAGAGTGGTGGAAAGGGGAGGCTCATCTTGTCCTTCTCTCTCATAGAATTATGGCACAGTTTAGGTTGTATGGGACTTGGAGGTCTCCAGTCCAAACCCCACTCAAGCATGGGTAAATTTAAACTTAAAGCAGGTTCCTGAGGCCTGTCCAGTTGAGTTTTGGCTGTCCCAGAATTGAAAGTGCACAGCCTTGGTGGGCACTTGCTTCAGTGCTGAACCACTCTCACAGTGCTCTTTTTTCCCCATACTCAGAATTTCTTATTGTGACTTGATGCAAATGCAGCTATCACCTTTCTCTGAAGCAGCAGCAGCCACACAGCAAGGCAGCAAAGCCCCATGCTCCAATACTGTCTTTCCTGAACCACCTCCCTAGATAACATAAGCCCTGGGAAACCCAGTGTACTGAAGCATCATGTTTATCCTGGACTGGATGATTATGTGTGACAGGGAAGTCTGGTCCTTCTGAGAGGCTGGGATGCACAATAATCCTCTCAGATCAGTTCCAAGAGGGCACCCAAAGACTTATCCTCAACCTGAGGAGCCTGAGGCAGGCAGACCCTACCCTGGGGTGCCACTGGCTTCCTCAGCCCTTATGAGAATCCACTGGGCTCCTTGGCTGGAAGTCTCTTGGGAAAGAAACAGCATTACTTCATTCTCAAGGGGCTTGAACATTCTACCTGGCTGTGGCTCAGTTTCACAGCAAATACAGCTTCTTGAATACTTGTTATGCCAACTCTGTGGATGCCGGATTTGCACGTAAGGGAAAAAACACATGGATGGATGGTAGGTAAATTAAAAATGAGAGCTACTCAGCAGCTGCTCTGGACATGTGTAGGCATTTCTGTGTGGTGTCTGTTTTTGCTGGCAAAGCAGGAAACTGTGAACATACTAAAGGTTAAGAAAATGCACATGGAGAAGGCATGATATTTTGAAGAGTGGCTTGACCCAAACCTGTGATTAAACAAAAAGGAAACAGCACTTGAAAACCAAGTAAAGGATCACTAAGATATTCAGGGACTTGGAGGGAGAAATCTGCTTTCACTTTTCTGGGCATTTTGCCTGTCAAATTATGAGCTTATTTGTGGTGCTAAATGCTTTGCTTGTGTCTCAGAAAAATACAGGAACTGCTGCCTTTTTTTTTTCCAGTGGAAGAGAGAAGTCGTTAATGATCCCAAAGGTTAAGAAATTGGCACAGTCAGAAGCCAGCTCTCTTTTATTTATTCATCAGCTGGGCTCTA
This sequence comes from Motacilla alba alba, assembly GCF_015832195.1. Taxonomy (NCBI): domain Eukaryota; kingdom Metazoa; phylum Chordata; class Aves; order Passeriformes; family Motacillidae; genus Motacilla; species Motacilla alba. The sequence continues at coordinate 75,668,569 of NC_052018.1, forward strand.
TGTGGGCTTCTAATATGCAGAATTCCCCACTTGACTGCTCGCCTTCCCCAGTGGCTTCTCTGCATTTGCCCGTGTGTACACACAGGCGTCACCCTGTGTATAAAGGAAGATTAGATTGCAGTCAGAGATACTAGGCTAAAACTATGATGTGGTTCAGTCATAGGCAGGTGTTCTAAACCAAACATGTTTGTTTGTTTATTTTAGCTAAACAAAACCCTGAGTTGCGCTATGTACCCGAAGACTTCAGAGATGTTCAGTTTAAGCACACACTCTATGTTTATATGTCTGTATCTCCTAGATCTGCACAGAGGTGGTGTGGTCAATGCCACTGACCACCCAACCTGTGTTCCCCAATGTGCCAGCAACTAATCCCAAGGGGACTGACTTAGGAGTGAGAGATGACTGCTCACAGCTGTCCCTACAGAGGACCTTGGTCTCAGGATCTTTAATGTCAGAGTTTATAGTGCAAGGGATTCAGCTTCAGAAGGGGCTGTGCAAAACTGAAAACTGAAGATATCCCTATTTAGCATTTTGCTGTCTGTGAAGCCACAGGATGCCCCTGGGAAACCTCTTTCCAGTTGATCAGGACCAGCCCTGATCCTCCTTAAAAAGCAAAGAGGAGTCCACTCTTGCTGCTCTTGTATCACCTCTGTTTGGGCATGTGCAGCGCCTGGAGCAGGTGAGAAGGCTCAGAAGAAGCACAGCTACTTCTCCCTTTCTGCCCTGTTTTTAACCTGCTGCTTCTGTTGAAGGGGGTCTCTCTGAAGTGTGAATGCATGTGCGGTAACCCTGTGGAGGTCCTCCCATGCGAAATGGAGAAGACCTGCTGGACCAGGTCAGCCATTCATCTCCAGTTTTCAGAGAATTTTTTAGAGGAGAGGTAAGTGCATCAGCTTAGAAAATTCTATCTATTGAGAGCAGAAGGTATTACCTGCTTAGGCAATTGCTTAGACAATTAGGTGTAATGAATTTTCCTCTACAGTGGTAACCAGAGAAATCAAGAATCAACTCTGCCTGATTTTCCATTCAAACTTCTCTCCAAGTAAGTACATGAGGGGAAAAATAGAGGAAATGATAATAAACTTCATCTAAGCATTGTAAGCCTTGCCCCTGTACTTGTCTTGCCCCTTTCCATTTCTGTTTAATTTAAAATATTCATCCTTCAATTAAAAAAAATTAAAAATTAAAAGGGGATATGGAGCACATTCATTAAAAATACAGGTGAAATTTCAGTGTTTGTGGAACCAAATACAGAAAATGAAAAGGTGTTCTGGCAGAGAAAGGAATGCATTTATTGAGGTCTCATGCTGTAGCAGTGCACGAAGGCCTTTAATGAGAGCATGTCCCAGTATGCTAAGTAGTCCTTATCTACAGGGGAAGTTACATTCTGTGACACCTTCTGAAATCTAAAGACACAGGGACAAAGCACAGTAGCTTCTCCTTTACCAGCAGTAAAAGTAATGCACCGAGAAGAAATCAGGCCTCATACCTCAAAGCTGAGAGTGGAACAACTTTAAAAATCTTGTTTAGTCTGGCTTACCCCTGTGCTGCAGAGCTGGGAGCCCAGTGCCCATCTCCTCAGGCACATGCCAATACCTAATTAGATGCCAACTCACGCATCCTCTTGCATATATCACCAATACACTATACACCGGGACACGGAGTTTACTATCTGAAAAGCCTCTAGCATTCAGTTTGTGCTAGATAAGTAATAATAGCATTAATGGACTAAAATATTAATATAAAAGACTAACTGTTGTAATTTCTTCTTTGTATGATCCCAGCTAACAGCATCTTCTTTTCTCTAAGGGAGACTGCTTTGAAAGGATCAAGAGCAGCTCTGCAAAAGTGGGAGGAAAGGACATTTATATAACAATAAGCCTTTTCCCCCTTAATTTTTTCAGTTGGCTGCACAGTCTTCTTCCATATTTTGCTGACATCTCTTAATAAAAACGTTAAAAGGATAAGCATAGGAAGCTCCATTTCCAGTGATAGTGTGGGTATGAGGCCAATGAGAAACTTCATTTCATAAAACCTCCCTGCTGAAATCTGCTCTACCTCAGCGTTTATCAGCTTCTCTGCTTTGTTGTCTAGTTAAAATGGAAATAGCCTATCTTCAGCTCTTAGTTATCAAGTCATGTGGATGACAATGTCAACTGACACTGGTTTTCATAAGCTAAAAAAGCTGCCCTGGGGCAAGCAGCAGTGAGACCAATCAGATTTAGTGATTAATATTTCCTGCTTCAGAAATGATAAAGACACACATGCAGTTGAAATTAAACTTCAATGGTGAAAATGAATTTAGAGGATAGCTGGACAAACATCAGTTTTCTGAATAAAGGACCAGTGGCTCAATTCTTAAGTGGTATTTCCCATCAAGTTTTCTGGTGCTGTTACACAGAGCATTAAAAACTAGAAAACAGAGTCACCAAATCTATTCCCTGAGACACTGGGAAAAAAACCCAGAAAACAAGAGGCAGGTCTGCTCTTAGTGCTTGCACAGTAATTGTTTGCATCACCTCCCGCCAAAAATTTTTCCTTTCTCCTTTTTAGCTTGGATGTGTTCTTTAGGATTCCTGCAGCGTTCCCAGTGTGGCTCTGAGAAATATTGCACTCTCTTATCCTGTATTTTTATTCCTGTCACCCACCAGCAGCTTTCATTTCGCTTTGCTTGCCTGGCCACCTGAAGGAAATGCTTACAGTCTTTCAAACGAGGCTCACAGTGTTTGACTGTGAAGGTGTTACATCAGTGCTAAACCAGTGCACCATCAAAATAGAACAATCCAGCTAATGAACAGGCAAGCTCCACATGCTGGGTTCATGCTGGTGACTTTGGTATGCTAATGTTGGATATAACAGGGACTTTCACTGGCTTTACTGTCTCTTGTGCAGTTTTATTTTAAAATATTTACTCTCTAAAGATGTAAAAAGAGGAAAAGCCTTTCCTCCTGCCTCAACTTTCCTTGTAAGAGGGGTTCTAACTAAGAACTGTCATTGAGTGAAACATTCTTTTATTCGTGTATAAAACTCTCTTATAGCTTTCATGACACTTGCTTTTCCTTGGTCCTCGTATAAGTGAGGAGGAATGTTGTGGCTCTCAGTGTCAAGTGCTATTGACACTAAGTCAAGAGTCCCCTGCCATTTCTGGCTCAGAGTCCATTTCTCTTAAGCCAGATGTAGAAAAGCCTGGGGAACCATTGAAATCTGATGGAACAACAGAAAACAGTGCCAGAAAAGTTAGCCTGTTCTTACAGCTCAGCTTCTGGGGTTCCATGCTGTCCCCAAGCCACAGATGGATGGAGAGCTACTGGATCTTGTCACACAGGAGTCTCGTGGAAAGGAAAAGCAGCAACCTCTCCTCTCCCAGGACAGAGGCTTGGGAAAAGCAGAGCTCTGAGTGAGACGGTAGCTGTTTGTTCTCTCCAGAGTTTTGGATTCCAAGGTAACTCCGAGCAGTTCTAGGGCTGTAGAACATCATTACCAGGAGTTAAGATGGTCCTTCACAGGATGCTGACGCTTTCTGAGTCAGAAATATCTGATATGACAGAAAGCCAGGTCCAACAGGAGAGGCTTGGAAACAAAGAAGCCTTTGAAGTGGGAGTGAGCAAGAGCAAGTGAGACACAGTCCAGGTGGCAGAAGAGGATAAAGAATCCTGATAAATAATGAAAACTTTGGGAGTGAGAGAAAGGTCTGTCAGAACAGAAGGAAAGAGAGACCAGGCTTAGAAATAGGATAAAAACAAGTCACTAAAAGCAGGTGACAAAGTGTTAGGAAGCAAAAGGGGCTGAGTAGAGCACTGAAATGAAAAAGACTGATTTATGGAACTTGAAAGCACAAGTAAAACATAAAAGCCCAGAGACAATCCATCCCAGGTAACTCCACAGCTGGAGTTTTGAGGTTTCACGACACAGGGTGTAAAGTATTTGACCTGGTTATCAAGAATTTTTTTTTTTTTTTAAATTCTTAGTCACTGTCTTTTTCCAGAAGAAGTCATTCCTATCAGTTTGAAATACAGGAGTGCTCCTGTATAATTTTCAGGGTTTGTTTTGGCTTTTTCCTGGTATTCTATAACACCCAAATTAGATTGTGTTTCTTCGATACTGCACTTTTTGGTGGGTAGATTGCCCATGACATGAGAGAATGAAATTATATTGCATGTAGTTGAGGCATATAGCTACTTGGAGTATTTACATTGTTCTGAAAGGGAGGAGATGATTAGAGAGGGATTGCATCATACAGAAATATCTGACAAATTAACATATTAAGGGACAAATTTTAAGTCTAGACCACAGGTCGTGACTTTCAAGAGTGCTTGGTCTGCATTTGGACATGTAAAAAAGTGGACAGATTTTTTCATGCTTCAAAACTTATCTCCAGAATGAGATGAAATGCTCATTTGTGAATGGTAAAGGTTTATGGCGAATCCTGAAGGTCACTGTAAATTAGAAAGCTGGATTCCTTTTCCCTCCATCATATGCTCTTAGTCTCTCTAATTTATACTCCCTGCCTGCAAAGGATTAGCAAATAGATTAATTTTATTTAAATGGATTGTCAAAATGCAACACAGTCATCTTCAGGTCACATGTTTCATCTCAAGAGCAGAAGCAGTCCGTGCTGAGAGAAAGCCACACTGGCAGTAGATCAGAGCTTTCAGTCAGGACCATGGGGATAGCTTTGATGACTTTACAGTTAGTTCACTATTAATAAAAGTCTCTGTAAAACATCTCTCCTGCATCCCCACTCTCCCCTCTGCCTGCTACCTGTGGGCTCTGTCAATTTTGATATGTGACTGCTATCACAGTTCATCTGGATTAGGGAAAAAGAGAGTTTTTGGGGAGGGGTGGATATAGGCACACCTATGTGCATGCACACATAACACATGGCCCGTGAGCCTCCACCTGCCAAAAGCAGCTTTTCATTCTCAGGAAGACAAACCCACAGAGGAGCTCAGAAGTCACTGCTGTTAGACAGTAAAAGGGCCAGTTCAAATCTGTCACTCCATCAGAGCATGGTATTCCCCCCTGGTAAAGGTCACTTGGAGAGAAGATATGAAAGCGATTCAATACTTGAACTTAACCAAAAAGCCAAGCAACTTATTTACTATGCAGTGACCCTGCAGTGACCTCATCCACAACACTTGCAGCTCCCACTGGCATCGGCTGCTGTCACGAGTACCGATGAAGAAAAAGTATTGCTGTGATAGGAGAATACATCAGGAACATTTCTGTGGTGGTTTGGTTTTACAAAACCTGTACAACCTGTACACATCTTTCAATCACTTATTATAAACATTAATAAAGTATTGTGTGGGTCCTTGAAATATGTGCTTTTATTTACATCCAGGCGTTTCTAATGCTATTTCTCAAGGCATAGCAAGTAAGGCACAGACACTAAAGACATGGAAGAGTTGTTCAAGCTGTGCTGTCTTTTACCTTGGACAAGAATGGTCACAGTGATGCTCTGAAATAAATTCCTCTCTGAGTGATCATTTGCTTAAAAGTGAGGAATAAGCAATTTTTCTTTTCCTTTTCAAAACACTGGAGGCCAAAGGGACAATTTAGAACTCCTCTTACACTTGATTTTTTCAGTTATCAAGAGAGCAACTAGTTCAGAAGGTAAAGAAAAGAGCTGATGATCCACATCTCTCAAACACACACTGTCGTTATCGGCATTGCAGAAGCACTGCATGAATCACTGTTTTGTGTCACTGCTTATACACAGCTGTGCTGTCACTGTGAAGAATTTTTCTGCACATCGACATCCAAATCCGGATTAAAAGGGAAACCCAAAAAAATTCATCTATTTCCTTCATGATTCACTCACTTGTCACCATCATGCCCGCAGTGCAGGGACAGAGAAGAAAGAGAGCAAAAAATAAAACCAGCAACCCCGAATTATGGAAAGCAGAGATTGTTTCACAGCTAGAAAACAATCATAATGTTTTGCATGACTCTGGGGTTTGTAAAGTGAATTTTTAAAAATTATGATCCCTGGTTTTGCCCAAACTAAGTTTATATTTCTAGTATAAAATGACCAAACTGCCTGCCTGATGTAAAAAGCTATTTTCCTTCTTTTCCCTCCTTTCCCTCCCACCCCACATCATTTGACAGCACTTGCCTCCGGTGCCTCAACAGTAGCTATGACTGTGTCTTAATGAAAAAAGATGTATAAAATATTACCATAACCTCAGAGGCATGAGTAAAGCCCTTATTAGAATTCAGGACCTACAGCTGGAAGGGGGGCTCGGGCCGGCAGATAAAGTTAACTATTGTTAGCTCACAAGTGGCTCAGACTTCCTGGCAACTGCAGTGAATTACTCAGCCCTTTATGCAGGGTTTCAGAAACAGTTCACTGTTTCACAACAAAAAAGGCATTCAGGCCGGGAAAGATGGTCTCCCAGGGCTCTAGAAAGCTAGCTTTAAGCCAGTGAATGGACACTGGAGCCTCCTAAGTGAATGACCACTGTGGGAAAGGGTGGTGATGTCAGCCTGAATGCATTTCCAATGGTTTTGTCCCACTTTTCATTGCTTTTGCACTCTCCCTCACTCTTTTTCTCTGCCTCAAGCTGTCCCCTTCCTGTTCTTTTCAGGCCATTATATTAAAAGTTTAGAGCTTGCATGCACACGGAGGGGAGGGCCTGTTGCAGCATTGCTGCCATGGCAATGCTTCTCCACACTTTTGTTTCATATTAAAAAAAAAACCAAACATAAATAAATAAATAAATAAATATATATATATATATATATATTGGGGAGCATGAGCAGTGGGGGGAGCTCAAAAGGAGAAGAAAAAGTGAGAGGTGCAGGGACAGGAGAAGGGGGAGTGTCAGCATCCTGCAGCTCAGAGCTGGGGCTGTGAGACTGGGGTGAGGGGAGAAAACTGGGAGCACAAGGAGGGGAACTGATGAAAGCAGCAGGGATTTGGGGTCCTTTGAAAAACAAATTTGTAATCCTTCACACTGCACATGTTTGAAAGGATCGGCACTTTTGAAGGCCTAGAGAAGAATTGGAATAATGTTCTTAGCTAAGCCCTCGGAAAGAACAGAGACGTGCTTTGGAAAACATACCCAATTACATAAGTTTATCAAAAGCTTTCAAAGGCTCCTCTGTCTACAACCAAAAGGGGGAAAAAATAGTGGAGAAGTGAAAGAGGGAGAAAGCTTCTAAGTGCATTTACCCATGGTAGCGGGTGAACTGCAGCTAAGCTGACATACTTCAAAATAATGTGGCCCACCATCCCAGACCTCCCTGTTGTCAGCAACATGCAGGATTCCAGCAACAAGCCCTGGAAAGTGCCTTTGCTAAAACCAGATGGACTTGTAAGTAACAAGGGAATAGGGAGTGAGGCACTCGATATGCACTCGCTCCTTGTAAATAAAACCACGAGTCCCCTGGCCAGCAAACCCACCTGGTTTACTTCCTGCTTTCCATGAAATACTTGCTATTCATATGGATAAATATATGCAGGGTTGGCTAAGCCTGTCCTGAGGCAAAATTATAGGATAACAGCATTGCGCAGAGATCAAGCATTACAGCTTAGCCCACACTAAGTTCTCAGTGTGCTAGGGCTTTTTCTTTTAATGTGTCTAAGAATGCAGATGTATGTGCTGCACACATGAGTGTGTGTTAGCAGCAATCCCCTCATGGAGGCTTTCCTTCCCTCTGCCTGAGCTGCAACCCTGTTGCACCGAGATTATTTTGCTGATGCATAATTGGCACGAAATTCCCATTTCTGCTGCAATAATAGTAACAGAGACCAAGACAGTTTGGTTTCCCATAAAACAGGTGAGGAGAGACTTCTGGCTTTACCTAAACTGTCTTTTTATTGGTCCTTTTTGCTACCCACCCCCAGCCAGGCAACATTCCTGTGCAGATAGAGGTAAAAGCACAGCACAGGCAATGTGCTGTGGTTTTGCCATAGGGTAAATTCACTAAGATCAGCCCTGTACCCGCTATGAGGCTCACTTCAGTAAATTTTCATCTGGTAAAACTTACGAACCTTGTCTACACTGTGTTTTCATTGTATAATAATTCTTGTGTATGGTAAAAGACACAGCTTTTTATACTTAAAAAGGAAAGCTCTGTGGCTTTCTCGTACTAAACACAGGCTCCCTGTCTCAAGACAGGATTTAGCAGGGAGGTACTTTCACCACATTAGCTATCATCTGAATGAAACCAAATCAAACCTTTATGCCATAGCTTAAGAGGGCAAACGCAAACCCTACCTTTTTCAAAGCTACCAACACGTGCAGAACCACCTGCAGTTAGCCTCAAAATATGAAACTCCCTTTTTGACCTGATGAGGAGATCTGTGCACCAGAGCTCCTGAGGATCTTCTGGAAGTTCCTGTCATGAAGATGATCCACTAAGCATATTTCTAACCAATCTTATGAGATAAAGTGAGGAACATTTATTTCCCTGAGGCAATTTTTCCTCCTCCCTCTTTTGCTTAAAAAAGGTCCAACACCTTATCTTGTTCTGCTTCCATTTAGCAGGGGACCTCAGGTCTCAGATCTTGTCCATGTAGTAAAACCCAAAGACCAAGGAAAGCTTACAAGGCTGTGATTTCGTGGGTGGTTTAGGCCAGTCTGTGGTTAAACTGCTGCCAAAGGGGCCCTCAGCCCTCCACACAAGTTGTGCCTTTACTTGTGGAGGGTAAGCTTATGATTCCTGATGGCAAGACAGTCTCTGATGAACCTCCCCTGATTATGAAATCCTCCCTTAGCCCGCCTTTGCTTCCTGGGCTGGTGAAGGCTGGTGCAGGCTGGCGCGAATAACATAAATACATTCCAGTTCATTATAAACCAACTCACTGGCTTCAATAAACTTACACAGTGCCAACAGAAAGGTTCCTTTATACAGATTTCAGCCAAAATAAAAACCAGCAGGACTTATAATTGATACAGGTGTTTCAGTATCATCAATCAGGTGGACATGCCCACTGAGAGCTTATGAGGTCTCTGTGTCTCCACACTGCAGGGACTGAGGTGGTAATTCTTTGACCCTAGTGCCATTTACTTAAATTGTTAATCCACTAAAGATAAATAGGTGTTAAGAAAAGCACCACTGGAATTTTGAACTGCCTGCCTGAGGTGTTTTCTCTCTTCAGCTTCCCTCCACTTGAGTCTTCCAACTTCTCCATGTCATTAGTTCCCTTCTGGTCTACCAGAGGTTTCAATGAACAATTTAAAAAAGATTTGTCAATGTAAAAAGTTGAAAAATTAAATTACTTTTCAGGGCTTTTTTTTATATACTAAGGAAGAAAAAAAATTAGAAAAACTTAAAGGGCACAGCTATTTTTCTTGGTCATCTCTAATTTCCTACTCTGGCTCTAAGTATAATGGGCCAGGTGCTTCCAGGCCCTCTGGAACCCCTAGAACCCTGGTCCAAGGCTGTGCTCTACCAGCCAGACCTGGCTGAGGTGAGACAAGCCCACACAGGAAGCAATGCTCCTTCTCGGGTAGAAACATCTCTGAGGTGAAGCTATCCAGGAAAGATCACCTAGAAAAACACTGTTTCCACAAGCCCCTACAGAAAAATATTTTGCTCTGTTTAGACGGCCCTTCTCTGTTTGAACAGCCTTGGGTTTTCCACATAAGTGCTGCAATGGTGGTGATATTTCCACATAACAATTCTCTACCATGGCACTTGGGAAAACCTCTACTCTATGAGGTGTCATCTGCAGCAGAGGCACTGCTCTGCCTCAAAGGCTCCAGAGATATTAATTCAGTTTTGGAGGTAAATGTGTGACTAAGAAAAGGTTAATGTTTTTGAAAATTTGAGTTACAAAAAATTTTTCACAGAACTTTACTGCTATATGAAGTTTTAAATTTTATATTTTAACTTTTTAGTCTTGGTTTTAGATAAAAAAACCACATGGAACTGCATCAAAAGCCTGCAGGACAGAAGGTCTCATCTGCTGCCAGCTCTGTTTGAAGGTTGTCTATAAGTTGGACTGTCTTGTCTAACCCCAGGCTTTTAGTAAGCAACCAGCATCACTGTTTTCTTTTACTTATCACAGAAAGGTTCATACCATTATGGAGTTCCAGTCATTTAAGATATTGGTCTAGGAAAGACAGAATGTCTCAGCTAAATTTTAAACAGCTCAGTGAAATAGCCCCCAAAGTTTGAGTTGGATAAAAGTCACAGGAAATAAACAGTTATCAAGGCAGAAAGCCAAAACAAGATTTGAAAGGCTTTTGAACTCTATCCAGACAAGATCAGGAGAAATTAAAATGGTTTTCTGAGAACTAGATCCTGGCAGGTATATTTTAAAGTAGTGTCTCCTGAAGCCTTCCTTCTACACTTCAATCTCTCACAGCTTTGCTGTGAATATGGTTAATGAGGTTTTAAGAAGAAAATCTTTAGGATTATAATCTACCTTCTTTCCTTCTGGCACATTCCTATCCCCTTGTATCTAAGTCCTTCACAGACACTGTTAAGTTTATTCTGTCTCCCTCCCTTTCTTTACCCTCTGGGAGCTGAGGAAGCAGGCTTTCCTAATTTTCCATCAGGAGCTATTAAAACCTCCTTCTGGCTAAGATTAAGTCTCTGTCTGTTGTCTGCAGCTACCTTCACTTACAGAAGCCTTTTCTCCCTCTTCCCTTCCTGGTTTTGGCTGTGGTGGAAAAGTTTGACCTCCACTGTAAGTCCTTCCTCCTCCCCTTTCTCATTCTTTATCCTCTACACAACACTCTAGCTGATACTTCTTTTCATCTCAACCTTTCTTACCATCTCTTATCTCTCCAAGTTCCCTCCATCAGCCTTGCCCTATAATTTTAACTCTGAATTCTCCTGGTTCTTTACATCTCAATCTTTCATCTGAGGCGTCAGCCTCAGTATCAATGAGCTTTCTTGATCTGCAGCCTCCTGTGTTGCTCCCTCATGTTTTTACCACATTTGTAGCTCCTTCATAACTCCTCTTGCCCATGGAAAGGACCATCCACTTTGCTTCCTCTTAGCCAAACAGCTCTCAGCCAAACACTGATGCTTCCCCTGCTCTTACAGCCCATCTGCCTGCCACAGATGCTTCACTTTGTGACACAAACTCTTGTAAGACCTTTCTGCAGCTTACTCCTCAGCAGCTTAGTCTCTTCTTACTCCTCTTTCACAGTAAATCTTAGGGGGGAAAAAAAAAAAAAAGAAAAAATAAACTTGGCTCTGCTTCTCCACTCCCTGCTTTCTCATTGCCCTCTCCTTTTCCTCTTCAGCTTTATTGAATATTCTTCTTGCAATAAACATCAGAAGTCCTTTCCTCCACTTCTACTGTAGACACTTTCAGATACCTCTATAGCAGTTCAGAAAAAAAAAAAAAAAAGGACCTTAGTAATCTCATAATTGTCGAATATTTCACACTTCTGGCTCTCTCAGGTGACTTCAACATATCTCAAATCCTAATCTCCCTTGGCTTTTATGTCTCTTATCGCCTCAGTTTTTCACTTTTTTTCTCTAGAAGCTTCTCATTTTTTATAAACTTCAAATCTCTGATACTATTCCTCAGATCACCTTCTTTCCTGCTTCTTCCAAGTATACTTGGGTAATTCCAGCCACATCAATTTTTACGGTATTATATGTTGTTTCTCAAAACAATCTGAGATGAAGATTCTTACTGTTTTCATCATTGGTGCTGCTGTGTTGGAATTTTAATGTAAATTAAACTCTTTTGATAATCCAAATTCAGATCAATTTTCTATGGTAACGCAAGAATGATATAATTGAACTAAACCAGAAGTAATATTTCTCTTGATTTCTCATTCTTCTTCTAATCATTGTCCACACAGACAATACTCTGGATGCATAGAATTCCTTCATTAATTTCAGAATCTAGTTTATGGCTCTTTCTTTCTATTGGTCTATTTTTCTACCTTGTATATGTCTTGGTCTCCGGAAATATCTCATTCCTTATACAAATATCTCACTCCCAAGTTAAGGTCTTGCTCTTCCTTGATCTTTCCATGGCACCAGGAGTACTCCTGAAATTCTTGTCAGTTAATAGCTGATCATTGATTTAAGTGGGAATGAGAAACCTGAATATTTTATCGGATCTGGGCCATGGTCCCCCCTTAGGGAGCTTTTATCCACATAAACTCAGAGTATCTGTGTAGAATGCAAAGGTATGGCTGTGACTGAGAGATCTGCAATACAAGTACTGACAGACAACGTCTAGTTCCATGTTATGTGAATAGACAAGGAGAAGTCAAGTCAATTCTGCTCTCTCAAGGGTTTCACTTCATCTTGGGAGTAGAGCAAATGCCAGACTTCCTGCCTTGCCCCAGGGTGACACAGAGGGATGCAGTCCTTCTGATTCTGGAAAACCCTTAACCGGTTGGCACTGTCACTCCATGGAGCAGTCTCGCATGGCTCCTGCTTTGGAGCCTACTCATGCCCAGGGCAGGGTGTGCAGATTAGAGCAGCCAAGGACCTATTCCTCAGCCACACTGGAGCTGGATGATAAGATTTCATACTGTACCTATTAGAAACCCTAAATTGATCTGAAAACACAGCATTGCCAGCAGTAAAAAATACTATTTGCATGCTGAATGAGAGACTGGAAGACGATGACTTTTCACTCTGCAGCTGGCTGGAGAATGCTCTGACCACCATGCTGTAGCCCAGCTTTGACTGTGTGGATATGAAAGCATTGTTGCTCAAAATCAAATTGTGTCACTGTGCAAAAGTAACTGAAGGGCAGGAGGGGAGTGGCTCATGATTTGGGTTTTTTTTATGGATAGTATTAAATTGGGGAATCCTGGCCTGAGATAGGAACAATTTACTGGAAACAGCAACGAGGTATGAAAACTAACAGTAACAGCAACATACTAGTCACAAAAATGTACAAAGAGAGGGTAATTTACGTACAAAATGCTCACCAAACCTGGGATGATGGAAAAAAATGGTGGACAGACCCTTTGCCCTGTGACCATGCTTTCCCTTGACCATAAAGGAACATCCTTTTTTCCTGAAAGCAGAAGAGTCCCTTTCCCCTCAGCTCCTGGCAATGACTTAGGACAATATGAAATAATGTTAGAATCTTGGCCACACCCACACAGCTCCAGGCTCTGCCTCCACATAGCTGCTACAAAAAATTAACCTGTCCTTGGCCAAAACCAGACACTCTTTTTTTAAATCTTTTATGTCTGATTGTAATTCTTTTAGTTTTATCACTGCCTTATTTTACAAAAAAAGCATTTTATATTTTGACTGATAATGACATTCAACATTATTAGTTTGTTATATTTCTTTGGGTTTTTTCATGAAAGTTATAAAAAGTTTAAACATTAAAGAAAATCAGGCAAACCCTTACTTCATGTTTCACTGCTGAGAGTGGATTCTTGCAGTGGTAAATGCTTTAGAAGCATCTAGAGAAAGCACTTGGCCTCATTCTCTAGGTATTGGAGTTTCTTTATTTCTATGTCATTTGCTGATGACCTGGAAACACCAAGTGCTGTGGTTTCAAATATATGTGACTTCAGTTACACATTTCAGGACTTAGGTGACTTTCTCAGTTAGTTTGGTCCTTTGAGTATCAGAATTGTAAATGAAGCCAATTAGACCTTTTGATGGTCATCACCTCTGAAACCATTGTGTCATTTAGACTTCAAATGTCATGTCACACTCTAATTAAAAAAAAAAAATAAAACCAAGAAAACTTACTCCTGTGACAGAACCATATTCATCTTCAGAGAACCTTCCCAGGGAAAGATTCAGAGGTCATAAACATGGTTCCATAAGGGAAGGACGAGATCCCAAATTCTCTTTACATATGTGGAGAAGAAACCACTTTATTCCATCCTTATATTTAAAAAATGAAGATCTTTTTCCTCATCTCAGAAAGTGGGGTCACCCATCTCTTTCTCTCCATGTCCTTGGTACTCCTGCAAAAATCAGAGAAAAGGAACAGGAGAAGCAGAGACTGGAAAGAATCTATCCTAAGAGGGGGACAGAAGGGTGGAAGGTGAGACTGGGCAGGTATGACTCTTTTACTCCCTGGCATATTAATTAGCTGCAAATTCAAAAAGACACATAGAAATGAAAAATCCTGAGAAAAACACTATCAATAGATTACCTCAGAAAGGAAATTTAGAACTATTTTCAATCAGCAGGACCATGAACTGTCAAATATGTGGGACCTTCTTTGGCACTGCAGAGAAAGCAAAGCATCCACATTCTGCACAGCAATGCACACTACCAACCACATGTGACTGACAAACCCTCTCAGGAGAGTGAGGATGTCACTTACATGCTCACTTACAGGCTTACATCATATCACTGACATGCTCATAGCAACCTTTTCGAACAGGGCAATATAAATAATTGTGGCAAAGAATCGATGCATGGATAGACAGACAGATGAATGCCTCATGTCTATAACATTAATTAAAAATTTGGATAAAGAAGCATTGCCTGTACAGGTGAGTTCATAGACAGCCTGTGGGATGGAGAAAATTTTTCCTTGCTGCTTACTGAAAACCCCCCACCAAACCAATTAACCAAACAAACAGAAAAACCCCACTTTCTAATAATTTCTTAAGGAACACATAAAATCAGCTTCTGATTAGAGGCAAGACAAATGCAGTTAAGCAAGGTGTATAATATGAAGGAAAAAAATGTACTTCTCTTTATGATGACATAATTAACATTGCCTATTAACCAGGACAGCAATATATTCAGGAAAAAACAAGGCAGAATCTTTTATACCACAAACAACAACTTGTGAAAATGAGCCACAGGTGAGATAGGAGAAAACAAAATCCAAGCTGAGACTATAATATTGAATACTCAAATTTACATCTTACAGTGTTGGAAAAACCATTACAGTTATTAGCATGAAAAGCCCAAGGAAGACAATGACAGCAAGATGACACGTGACTCTTATGAGTCCTATGCTAAGGTTTGCAATTTAATGCTTCAGAACACACACTTGCTTGGGACCCAAGCAATCTATGCACTGGAAATGGAGTTTTATGTGATGAAAGACAAGTAGACCAGTCATGGTTTATGAAGAAGTTCAGGGAGCAGAAAGGCATTTAGTGGACATCTGATAAAAGCCTCCACTTTAAATCCTTCAGGCTCAATGGAGCAGAGAGAGAGTCCCTTGGCTGGTGTGAGCAAAGAACTGGTGATGCTGAGGAAGTGAAGCAGCCATTCATCACTGTGGCATGGGAGAAGTTGTATGAAGGATAAGAAAAGCCCTTCCAAGCACCCCGAGCCCAGGCAGTAATTATGTCAGGCATTTGACCCGCTGAAACCACTGTTAGCTTCTAACAGAGGCACAGTTGTACAGCCAAACATTCACAATCTTAGTCATGTTAAACAGCTTCCAGTAAAGATGACACAGGTCTATTAGAGGAATTTGCACATTCCCTTGGGAATTGATGGGTTTCTTTTGAGTCTTTATCCCCAGCCTTGGATGCCAACTTCATCTTTACAGTTCTTATCCCTTATTTCCCCCAAAAACCTAATAAATGGAATATTGTCCCCAGAGATATGTTTTTTTGCTACTAGAGGAAATGTGGCTTAGTGAGTGTTGACGGGCTTATGCTACAAATTTCCTAAATGGTTGATTTGAATATGTATATTTAAAAAGCTGGCCATAAACCTTAGTTTGGGATAGAAAGAAAACACTGTTCTCCACTTTTTCCTTAAAAAAAAATAGTAAATGTCATACAAAATGCATCACCAATCCCAAAGAGCTGACATATCCTGTTCTCTTTCCTTTAGCAGTTCTTTGTGTGACTCCTTGTATCTGATCCAGGAATGCTGGGAGAATAAAACTGTTCTTCCTCACACAGGAACGAATCCTGTTAGGTCAGGCTTACTCTCTGGCTCTGAAGCTGCCTGATGCCATTGAAATCAATAGAGTTATCATCATTTGCAGCAATGGCAGGCAGTGTCAGGTCCTTCTCTTCCTTGGCAGTCTGCAGCTCTGGCTCAAAACTGTAACTAAAGTGCCTTATCCTATGGGCAGTGATCAAGCACTGGTGCTGGAACCACTGAGCAGTGGCACCAGCTGGAGCCCAGAGAGGCTGGAAAGAGGTAACTCAGGGACACCCCCCACCCCTTCCCCTCCCCCTCTCTCTCACATACAGACCAGAAAAAGGTGACAAAGATGACAAAGGCATTGTTGTCAATCTGTTGATTGGATCATTTTAATTCTTAAGAGCTGGAACCACTAAAATGAGCTATTTAAAATCAAAAAGATCCATAAGACTTTTACAAGATTTTGATTTTTTAAAAATTACTGCTCTATCATCACCAAATAACTTCACAGTATTTAGCTGAAATCAGTGGAATTATGGCAGCATGAAATATAAGTTATCGGGTGTTGAATCAAGTCTTTCAAGAATAAAGCTCAAAACCAGAGGTGTAGGAGATACCATGTATCCAACTTAACAGGAGTGGACCAGAGACAGAAGTAAACACAATCCTTGTCATTTTCTAGGTGAAGGTACAGTGACAACTGTGGTAGCAGTTTGTCTTCTCCACTTCATACTCTGGTATTTTATAACAAAATGGAACTAATTAAATTAGTCACTAACTATGTTCCTAGAATTTTTTGGAAGTAAGTTCTGTTTACAAACTTTACCTGTCATCAGAGACCTTTTAAGGTGTTTCAAACAAGATTTCAAGTAGGTAGACTAATTTTGTTCCTTCCCCTTCTCCAGGCTTCAGCACTCTTGTTTTGGCAGTATCTTTTTATTTTCTGGTAGAATTCAAGAGAATTCTGCTTACAAAAGCATACTGGAAATTAGCCCACCTTATGTATGCTTTGATGAAACTAAGCTTACTCTGTATCATCGACTTGATCCTATGTTTTAGCTAGTCTTTATTGGTCACATGAATTGTACCCTGGGTACACACAAGTAGACAGAGGCACATTTTTCCTGCAATACTGCATTGCATTCAGAATTGTATTGTGTCCACTTCCCCAAAGACATCTTTATGATGTTTTAATTAAATCCTGACCCTGCAGCCGTGAAGCATTGATGAGGAATTCTGTTATGCAACAGAAGAAGAGTTACGACTGTGGCACTGTGGGAGCAACACCCCCAGTACATCCATCAGCTGTCCTTTGACAGCCAAATGCAAGTTCAAGGGGAAAAAATTGTGGAAAGGCTATCATATAAGAACTCCACTTTTAAAATGACCTGCCCATGCAGCCATGGTGAGTGGTCTTCTCCTAAGTGTTTTCCTGACATTAGGGGCTTAACTTAACCCTTGGCAACCAACCTCCCCCCCTAGCAGAGTCAGTTTTTTGCTCCTACAGTTTCCTTCATACAAGCTGAGCATTACTACTGAACATCTCAAGAGTCAGGAAAATTGAAGGCTTACATCTATTCCTTAGCTCAGTGCTTAACCAAAGCCTTCTATTATCCCTGCTCCCACTCTTTCTCTACAACCGTGGGGTATACAACACTGAAGGCAGAGATCATGCAGACAGGGCTTTAAACCAGACAGCTTGCATACCTCTAAAGGGTGAAGCTGATATAGCATGGATCTGTGTGAGCTACTTCAGCACCTCCAGCCTAAGGTGCAATCCATGTCTTGCTGCATTCTGCTGCAGCTGCACTGAGCATCCCTCAAGCTTGGTATTGCAATGCTAGTTTATCTGTGCTACTTACTGTAGTAAGGTAAATGGCTACTACTGAATGTGGTATGCTCTTGTAGGGACATGGTTTAGGCATGGACATGGTAGTGTAGTGTTTATGTTTAGGCTCAATGTTTTTTAGACTCTTTTCCAACATAAATGACTCTATCTTATGATTTTATATTGCACAGAAGCCACTGAGGCTTAAACCAGTCTTCACATTCCTCTGCATTCCCCTTATCACCACCATCAAAAAGCCCATTGCTCACTGTGTCTTGTGGTGCTGAAGCATCCTCAGCAACTTATCTGCCCTGGAAGATGTGGGATTTGGATGCAACAGCAAGCAAACCCAGCTAGAGACTGATGAAAGATCTGAGTTCAGCAAGAAGATCTTCAGAACAAGCAAAGAAGGTGCTGGTATCGTGAGCTGGGATTTAACAAAAGGCCCTGAGCAATTTATGAATGCTAAATTTCATTGTGTCCTGGGAGAAAAGCACCAGGAGGGAAAGAACTTGGTAAAATGTCAAGCATGAGTAGAGACCTGATAAGACTCCTTCTATAAAATTAATTTGGAATAACTTTGGGTTTCATTTCAGTGCAGAGAGAAGATTAGGGTCAGGGTTTTTTTATCTTCTTCTAAAGTGATGCTGTTATTCCTTCTTACATTTCTATAATAAATGTCTATGAATTGCAATCAAATAATCACCTGCAGGATTCAGTTTTATTGCCTAAATCAAATGCATCATCTTTACTCCAATTTTGAAGAGCATTACAGCCATGTGTAGTAGTCCAGACCCTCTTAAAAAAAAAAAAAGGCTGAAAAAAAAAAAGGCTGTAATTTAATTTAACAGCAAGGCTTTTTTTTCCATCAAAAGGACAGATAAATTACCATTATCAAGGTTAGTCCTAATTACAGTATATGGCACAAAAAAATTCTATAAATACTAATGCAAATGCTGAGCTTTGGAACTTGCTATCTCCCATTGGATGTATGTACCTCAAAAGAAGAATCTAGTAGTAACTCTGGAAGAGGAACTGGAACATTATCACACCTCAGGCACAGTCCTTTCCCATCACCTTAGTTCCAATTTGATATTTTTTGTATCTAAAAGCGTTCAACCTCACAAGTCCCTCTTCTAAGGAAAGACACTTAACCATCTTGCCTAATACTAAGTTTATGAGCAGGCCTATGTTATGTAGGCACCAGAATGTCATTTAGGTGTGAAGTGTCTTTTGAGGTGAAGCCATGAACTCCACCATTAACACTGACATAGCCATCATATGTATCCTCCTCATGGAGAAAGTAGGGAAAAATTAATTAGATTTAATTTTTATCCCTACTGGAAAGTTTTCTCCCTTGATTTTCCATCACATATATCAAGACAGTTTTGAAGGAAGAAACACAAAGTAGTGTTTTGTATTACCATGTAAGATGAAAGCCCTTAAGAGGTAGTTTGAAGAGTTGAGGCAGGTGTGCAGTTCCCTTGCTTCTGGCTCTCTGGCTCAAATCAAGTTCACAGTGCCCTAAGTTAGTGAGGTGTTCTAAGTGAAGGTCCTAACTACCTCTAGGTCCAGCAGGGAGGGCCTACAGGGCCAGGTTTTGCATGTGAGAAAAGTATACTGTAATATCTGGGCCGTTCCCTTTAGAGTTGGACTTGATGATCCTTGGGGTCCATTCCAACTCAGAACATTCTGTGATCCTAATAGATTCTGTGATCTATGCATTGATCAAGTGGCTCCTCCACTCTGGCACACAGATGTAAAAGTGCCCTGTTTCCTGAGAGTGTCAACCAAGGCTCCACATGTGTTTGGCAGCCAGATTAAATGCCTAACACCTTTCATCTGTGTTTTGTTTGACTTTGTGTGGGACAGGCTCTCTATCTTGTTTAAGCCTCCAACATGCAGTGTGTTTAGACCTTAGTCATTCATTCAGTGCACACGCCTTATATCATAACAGCCTATTGCGTTGGGAATGGAAGAAGTCTGATCCAATAACCCTGTTCCCGTTTTGTAGGGGAAGAATCTTAATACTGAAATCTGAAATGCTCACATAGCCCTGAGAACAAAGCATCAGATGTCATCAAGAGGAACACAGGCTGCCATGCACAATTTCAATATCTAGCATTTATTCAATTTTCGTTTCTTATTTTTCTTGTGCCTTGTAGGCACCCTTCCTTTTTTTTTTTTTTTTTTTTTTTTTTTTCTGTTAATAAACTGTGTTTTTTCACTTTCAGCCCCTGGTATCCATTTTTCTCATTGGTAAAAGAAAAGGGAATCATTGAAGCTCTTTCTGCTTAGAGGAAATGCTCATTCCAGGGGATTTTCTCCTGAAACTTGTCTCAAAACCAAGACACACACTTTATGGAATACCCTGGCTTTACTAAATCTGCCAGTAGTGCCTCTGGCACCACTGTAGAAATTGCCTCTGCAAACAGAAAGCCCATGTTATATTGGCTGTCCTGAGCTGGTAATTTTCAAGGTTTGTTCATGTTTCCAGTACTGGACAGGGGGACGTAACTTGCTTATATATCATTCAGTTCAAACCTTCTGTTTGAACTGTTCTTTTTATACTGCTTCTGTTCAGAATGAATTTGGTGCTTTCAAAGTTGGGCATTAATTTTTTCTTAATAAGATATCATCATAAAACATGCAATTTAGTGCTTCGTTTCTTCCAATTTCCATATAGGAATCCAACTCTGCTAAATTTGAGCTTCAATCCCCCTGGCCCTTCATGTAACTCATGCTATAGACTATGAAGGGTTACCGACCCATAGCAAATAAATTAATAAGCTTGCATAATTATATTTGGGTCATTTTATTTCAGACCGTGAAATCAAAATCTCTGTTCACATTAGTGCAGGAATTGCTCTAACTAGCCATTGGGACTCCCTTGATATACCATCTGCAAATGCAGCAGACTGGCACCTGCTGGACCAAAGAATCCATGCTTATAGATTGCATGCATGTTTTTTTCCCATTACCTTTTCTGGGCATCAGCTTTGAATCCTATTTCTATCCATTTCCTGTCTCAAAAGAGTAATTCTGCTTTACAGAATGATCTTTCTCTTTCATAGTCAACAGTTGCTGAAAAGTCTCACATCGCTACCAGGTAGGTCAGATTACTTGGCCTCCAGCTGTCTTGGGCTGCAGTGCAGAATGTACTGGCACAGCCACCAGAGAGGACTCCCAGAAAGCCTGGGAAGCAGGCCTGTGCTTCTCATGAGAAAATGTGTCATAGCACTGTCAATTATCCCACTTCTCTTGGCCTCCTATGCATCCTCTGCTAAAAGGACACAGTCTTTATGACAGCTTGAGTCTGTGGAGGTTCTTACTTGGTTCTTCTTGGCTCGATTTCGCCTCATGATCACTTTAAATTGGAGGCCTGAGAACGTTCTGCATCTTGGATTGCTGCTGTTCCCAGGAATGTAACTGAGCTTAAAAAATAGTTCTAACTTCTATACCTTGTAATGTGGTCACACAGGATAAGGCTGGTAAGGTTAACATCTAAGTTACTGTGATCATCGCTACAGACACCTTGGGATCCATCATGGAGACATGTCCATCACACACAGCATGGAGTCATGAAAAGGGATCTTCCCGCTCCTGCTGTATGCCTAAATGGCCAAAACAGAACCAGAACCATCATTCCATGTATTTCCCCATTGCAGAGACTCACAGAACACTATTTCTGCCCATAACAAACAACAGTATGGACAGCCTGTCAAGTGACTGACCACCTGGCATCTCTGGAAAAAACAGCTGCACAGAGCAGTCTTGTGAGATGGGCCAGCTGCCATCCACAGCTGGATGTGAATTGCCCACAAACACCATGGTGAGGAGGAGGAGGAGGAGCGTGAGAGAATTTTAGTTGAGAAAATAGAATTGGAATGTGGTCCAGAATGGGAGATTAGTTCACTGCATTACTTATGAGATATATTAGTCAAATAACAGTAGAGACAAACATCTAGAGCTGCATGGAGTTCACACAGTTAGCAGGGCTACTGGTGAATATCTGTGAGTAACAGGGCAACTTTTAGACACTGAGTTATTTAATTGGTGGCTACAACAGTGGCTATAAGGTGACAGACCTTACCCAGCCTCTGCATAATACGTCTCAAAAATGGTGGCTTCTAGATGGTAAGAGGATGCACCAAAGGAAAGATCATGCTGTATGTATCCTGTGCTGATGTACTTTTCCTAAGCATCTTCTGGTAGCCCTGTCAGCTTTGTATACTGAGCTAGATGGCCCTCTAATCTAGGAAGAGAGTTGTCATGTCCTTCTACAGGAGGATCTATGGGGAAATAGGTTATGGTAGCAGAAAAATGACATATTTCCCAGTTCCTTTACAGCAGAAATGTCTCAATTCTCCCCTCAGTAAGCTTGTTGAAGTTCCCACCCACTGCAGTACAACTTGTATTTGAATAGCTGAGGGTAGAACTTCTGGAATTCACATTTCTATACGTTTAATATAACCTGAGAAGAGTTTACCTGTCTGGAATTTTGGATGCAGCTATTTCATATGAGGGTAATTTTTAGCAGATGCAGCCATTTTATACTTATAAAGTTAGCAATGATTTTGGCACAGGACGTTTTGTGTGCAAGAAAGCCAGTGAAAGAAAATATGAATCAGAAATGATAGTAAATCTAAGCAGAAGTTAAAGCAGCTGCCAGCTTCCAGCACAGCATTCCAAAAGTTTGATTGCACAGTCATCACCCTTTTAAACTTAAACAATACAGAGCTTGGCAAGAGAAAAAACAGAAACAACAACAAAAGAAAACCCCACCGTAACAGTTTTTGTCACATTAAGGGACACACAAAAAGACGATTTTGTAATTTTAGTGATGACTTCCTTTGAAAATCCTTTTCATTTGTGTCCAGCCCTTCCAAGTACTGCACATGGGGGATGCAAAGTCCATTGAAGATATGATGGACCAGCCAACAGGGGGCAGCCTGGGGACAGGAATGAGTATCAGAGACCGACACCCCTTCATTGGAAAGCCCAGAAAAGCAACAGTCAATCACCCTACCAGCAGAGCTAGCTGGTCTCCAGACTGATTCATTAGACAGACATCTCCCTCCCTGTCTCATCGTTTCGTTATGACACAGGAAGATGTCAGCCTTTCATGGGACAAAAGGACATTCTCAGGAATGCAAAGGACTGAAATATCATCTCATACCCTGGCATGCTTCCAGGACACCAAGGATGTGCGGTCTCCTTAATCACAAGTCCTTTTTTGGTCCTGCTGCATTTTAAGAGACTAGTCTGACTCAAAGACGATATCAAGTTCACCTAAAGCAGCCTGGAGGATTTGCATTTGAAAGCCATCCAGTCCAAGCTTTACCAAACTAGCTTTTCTGAAACTAAAAACAGAAAGAGGGGTCTTGCTTGACAGTGCTTTTTGTTTCTTTTTTTTTTTTTTTTTTTTTTTTTAATTCTCAGCTTTGCCCTTGGGAGAGAACACTGCTTTCTGCCTCCATTATAATACTTTTAGAAGGTATGCTCCTTTTATTTGGGCGAAATCATTAAGCAGACCATCAAAAGGACAGACACAAGCTATTTTGGAAAGCTGAGTTTTCACTCTGAGGATGTGGTCATGCAAGTGTACCTCTGCTCCTACACCAAAAGCCAGTGTTCATAGAAGATCAAAT
This sequence comes from Motacilla alba alba, assembly GCF_015832195.1. Taxonomy (NCBI): domain Eukaryota; kingdom Metazoa; phylum Chordata; class Aves; order Passeriformes; family Motacillidae; genus Motacilla; species Motacilla alba. Next base: position 75,691,807 of record NC_052018.1, read on the forward strand.
GAAACTGGGCAGCTTGGCATTGTAACTGGGTTGGTCGCTGGGTCTTAAAGGAGTTTATTGCTATGGCGTAAGGTTGCCTGAGCATAAAATTAGAGGCCAGACAAGTAAGGATTTCTCACAGGATCCTATACCTGTGGCAGACTCTGGAGCCAAACATAACCAGCTCTGACTTTCATCTCACACGTGGGATAGTTATAAATAAATGAGAGATTACTCTTCTCCCTGTGAAACAAGAGAAGTGAGGAAAGGAATGTTACCCGATGAAATCACTACAGCCTAATCTTTTCAAAATGCAGCCACTGAACTCACTCTACTGTCATTTCTTCTTGGCTGCCTCGACTTTCTAGAGCCCTTTTTCAGTTATTTCCTACTCTTGAATTTTAAACTCAAGTCTTCTACCTCTGTTTATGAGGTACAGTGAAGTTTTTCTTACATCCACAGGTCCTCCCTTCTTTAGCAGTTGCATCCACCCTCATTGTTCCTTTCAAGGCACTTCATCTATTCACCTATTCTTGTCTGCTTCTCTTTTATCAGCCCAAATTTTCATGTAATTTTATATTCTTAAGCAAAAAGATCTTTCCATTTAGTTTTTTCTTGGGTTCAGTGTCAAAAGCTCACTCCTACCCCATAACACTCTCCACTGCTGCACATTTCTTGTCATCTTCTAACTCCGATATTTGCTAGCAGACATGACAAAGACTGGGAGCCACAGGCACATTCAGAAACACAGTAACTGGAAAATAACAATTTAAGATAGTGGCATTTCAACATGGATGTCACTTCAGTTCTGTCCCCATCATTAATTCTAAAGGAGACTTTCATCTCTACACTATTGTATTTTCAAGCTCTATAAAGGAAGTTTCTCAAAATTCTTAAGCAATTCACAGCACACATCCTAGTCAGAAAGCAATAATGTCTTTTTTTTTAAAAAAAGGCTGGTGGAGAAATCATATTTGCAGGATGGTTTCCTATATTCATTGTTCAAATTGCTACATGCTAGCTGGGCCATGGAGAAATGTCAGCTTCTCAGAAACTTTCTTTATAAGCAAGTCCCAATGCCTGCCTACGAATTGTTCAATCAGTTAGCAAAAGCCTTTGTTCCACTGCCTTTCTTTCTTTCTCTAAGGGACACAGCTGGCCCTCTCCTATGCTCCCTCAATCACCTTGGATTTGTGAATGACTACAAAGGGCATTCTCACTAGATTCCAGAGGCATTTGTTAGCAACATTGAGCAAGAACAAGGTACTCAAGGTCTGCCAACACATGTGAAAGACTGAGATGGCTCAAGCCCCAAATAAGCAAAATACATGTTTCTTTACACATCATTGCTCCAAGTCAGCCCAAGTTTATTGTCCATCAAAGCCAAAGACTGTCTATCCAACTTGCTGGGACCACACTGGGACCCAGATAATATATTTCAGAAATTCTCCTGAGAAAGAGCAGGAGCATTAGTAAAGCAGCACATGAATTAAAGCAGGCTTGATCCTCTTTAGTGTACACTCTGACTCTGGGGCCCACTAAGAACCTTCTGATCACTTAATCTGCCTATCTGGAGAATCTGTATATATACGAGATAATCCTGGTAATCAAGAGTGTAGATAATAGCATTATTATTTTGTTCGCATAAACATTTAAAAATAAATGTTTTCTTCTCCACTTCAATCTGATGGGTAAAATTCACACACACAGAAAAAGAAAACAGACCTGCCGGAAAACTGTGGAAATGTAATAGGAATTAAAGCAAGGATAAAGTATCTCAGAAGGCAAAACACACTAACTAAAAACATTTTGACTGGATACATGTTTTCTAATCTTCAGGTGTAATCAGAAATCTGAAAAACAACATAGAGCTGATACTGTTTTATGGGAAGTGTCAGAAAGCATAACCATATTTACACACTGGAGTTGTGTATCCGGAACCCTTGGACCATGACAGGCAGGAGCAGGAGGCAAAAGGAGACCGAGGTGTGGCTCAGACAGAGGCTGACAACTCCCTCTATCCAAGGGATGGGGAGCTGGGAATATTGGGGCAGTGGAGGACAGGAGAGAAAGCCCATAGCCAAGAAGGGCATGCTGGCATGGTCTGGCATGCTGGCATGCTGGCATGCTGGTGAGTGATCACAGCAGTTGCAATCCTATTCTGGTGCCCCCCTTAGAAATGCAGTATCTGCCTGAGCCCTACTTAGCCCATTATGTCACCACTAAAGCCAAAGAAAAATCTTGACAGCGCAAAGACAAGACTGAAGGATGAGGTGTTACCGATAAAGTTCAGTTGGTAAGAGTGGAAAGTGCAGTCCTCTTTTAGGGCTGCAACAACATCAGAGCAGGAGCAAATCCTGTTAATGAGGTTTCTCTTAGCCTTTGCATCTCAGAAGAAATGGACTCTTGATCTTTCCTGGTAGAATTTCCTTCTGATCAGAATTTCCTTCTGATCCTAAGGAAATCGTAGCAAAGACCAGAGGTCACTGCTATGACAAAGCATAGGTTTGGGAGCAGCAGTTATTGACAAGCTTCTGTTCAGTGAGCACCAGAATAATCCCCTAAATCATCAAGGGAAACTGAGGTCACCTTCCATTCCACACATTTCTAACTGTGGTTTATTAATAGACTGAATACATTTGCTATTTCTACATAAGATTAGTCTGTTCTATTGAACTTGTTTTGGATTTGTTTTGTTGGGTTTTTTAGGGTTTTTTGGAGAAAGGTTACTGTAAGAGGAATGTTACTTATTTTGTATCACTCCCTCTGAGAAAAATCTCTGCAGTCTTACCAGTTTCCCAAACTTCTACAGCTTTCACTCACATGGTGTAGAATGGGGCTTGGAAGAGAAGAATTTCCTCTAAAGCCAGGCACTCCTGTTTCTCTTTGTTTTAAATTGCAAATTTATAATTAGGAATACAACTAGGAAGGGAAGGGATTTATTTGAAATTTAACAATGGAATCTGGCTTCTCAGAGTTTTAGCCATTAGACTACAGCAAAACATTTTGTGATAAACCACAGCACTGCAGTTTGAAATTGGACTTGAAAAATCATCTACTTCATATACCATCTGCAGAGCAGGAATTACTCACCAGGAGCTCTTGAGCAACAACAAAATAAATTTATACATTTCTGCCAGAAGGATTGTGACAAAAGGAGCAGACTAACCAAGAAATATTTTTTGTTACGCAGTGCTTACACAATTCTTATTATCACTGTAGACCCCCACATGACTCAGTTTGTTTATCTTCTGGAAAAGTATTCAGGATACCAATATGATTCCTTATTTCATACATGGCAAAGTTTTTGGGTTTTTTTTAAATTTATGGTTTTGGTTTGATCCACAACAAAGACAAGCGTCTCTTTGCAAAATCTGGATTGATTTTGCTTTTCAAATTCTCATGACATTCAGTGAAAGCTTAATCCAGCACCATTGAAGTCAGTGAAAGTTTTGCCAATGGCTTCAACTGGGAATAAGAATTTAATTATGCACTAGTGAGAACTGTCAGCATTTGATTCCAGTACTTGCAAATGCAGAATATGAGCCTAAACAGATTACAGTTGGTCCCCAAATGGCAGTATCATGGACTAAACCCAAACTCTTGTTTGGTTTTTTGGTTTTTTTGGGGTTTTGTTTTGTTTTGTTTTGTTTTGTTTTTTGAAAGAGGAATCTGTTTCTAGAATCCAAACCCCAGGAGACTTGCCTTCTGTTTCCAAAATATTTCCTTAATCTGCAGGAGATTAATACCCATCCTCCTCCTTTTTCTGTAGGAGCATTTTTTGTGAATAAATTTTTTACAGATTCACAGAATATTCAGAGTTGGAAGGAACCCACTAGAATCATCAAGCCCAACTCCTCAGTAAATGACCTGTACAGTGATTAAACCCACAGACCTTGGTACCATGCTCTGATCAATGGAGCTAAGTCCAGACCACTGACTTCACAAGATGAGATAAAAAGTTATCATTGTTCTTCTGCCTGATTGCTCCAGGTTGGCTTCCCGAGCCTGCAGTCCTTTGCTCCCCATCACCAAAGGAGGATTGCTTTTATGCATGCTCCTCTTCCTTCTTCTCTTATTTCCCTGGGGAACCTCCACAAGCACTATTCAGATATGTTAGGTCTTTTTTGGTATTTATTTCATTAGGAGATCAAGTCTTCCTTAAATGTCAAGAGATTGTCTGGAGGTTTTTTGTTTTTTCAAGACAGGATGTTTACATTCCTGCCATTCACCTAGTTTTCCAGGTTATCAAGATTTCTGTCAGGTAGAATATTTTTTTTTTTCTACTCCCTGCTCTCCACACAATTATCTGAAGTTCTTTGTGTTTTCCCACACAGGGCCCACTTCTGATCTCCTCCAAATAGGTTTTAATCTGCCTGCTTTAATGGAGTTACTTGTGATTTAGCTCACTTTGGTGAGGAATCACTCCATGATCCTCCACAGAGCTGTATTGGCCATCAGCTTTCTAATTGTGCTGCATAATGCTTTTATTTTCTTTACGGGACCTCCTAGCCCCAAATCCACACCTCAGCAAAAGTCTTCACATCACAGCCTGAATGAGGACAAAGAAACAGAGCATCAGGATCATAGGAAGAGGATGTAGCATGGGCTCTTGCCCTTCACTCCATTTTTCCTGTTGTCTGTGCAAGAATAAGAAGACAAAGGAGTTTTTCCCCAAACCCATTTCTGCTGATGCTTACACTAAGTTGAGACATTTTAATCTGTCCTGTTCACAATAACTCTGCTCATCCCATCTGTGTCTTTCACAGAAAGAAAAATCTCACCTGCTCTAGAGGTATCTGCTGGTTTGTTAGAGAAAATCAAATCTAGTAAAGAGATTAAAGGGGCAGTTCCAGAGACAGATGAGATATGTGGAATGGTTTCTCCTGGATGCATCAATCTTGCATCTAGTTACAGTAAATCAGCACCACAATGAACTCAATCCATTTCATGAACACATGGGCTAAGGGTTCATTTGTACAGCTGAGAGCAGTTTATTCCCAGAAGTTAACGACCTCCAAAAGGAGATGCAGCAGATGAAACATACCAAGCTGGAAGTCAAATGTCCGTGTATATGTTCTGTATTAAAGAATTTTTCAATATTTGCATTTTGTAAGCCTTAAGTTAGAATAGATATTGTGGCTAAATAAATTAAAAATTAAATATAGACACCCTGTTACTAAAATCTGTATCCTTAATATCTGAGACAACCGCCATGGTTTCTTCTTTCTGTTTGTTGATTTGCAAGATATATGGTTAGTTTTACAATCCAGCCTCTAAAACAATGCACACATTTTACTATTAGCATAAAATGCTCCTGATATTACTATAATAAAATATTTTACTTGCAAATAATCTTATAAAAGTTTTCCTAAAGCAAGGAGCAAAATGTGGCACATACATAACCATTCCTAGTTCAATCCGCCACCCGAACAATGATTACATCTTAGAGAGGTATTTCACAAAATAACAGTAAATGTTTTTGAGAGGAAGAATAACAGGATAAACTGCCCAAAAATCCATTCAGATAATGTAGTGAATGAAATATTCCAGAGTGTTCCTTAAAAACATCTTGTCTAAGAAGCGTTGCTGAAGCTTCTTAATGAGAAATTACTAGTGAAGGAGTTCTATCTACAAGGCAGCTGAGATAAAGTCCATGAAGAGATATATTCAGAGCCCTCCTCTAGAGGCAGGGCAATTCATTTCGAACTCAATTTCTGCTTTTGAGTAGACAGAGGCAGATCAGTATGTTCTCCATAGGCTCTCAATAACTGACTCTACATTCATCTGTGTAATCAGCATAAACAAATTCATTGACAATATCCAAGTGAAAACTCATGTTATTTTTCCCACTCTACAAAAAAAAAAACAAACCAAAAAAACCAAAAAAATCCCCCCAAAAACCTCCAAAAACTATATGTATCTTTTAGTGCAGTAAAGGCTTGGAATCAGTATCATCCATTATTGACTTTGAAGCTAACTAATGGCTTTGTACAATATTAGCATTACTAGTATGAATATAGCTAATGGATTTTAACACAATGTGAAAAAGTGGTCATTAAAACACTGTAAAATGCATTTGGTTAATAATTAGCACCTTTGAAAGCTTAACTTCTTAACTAATGCATTTATTTCATATATTTATAATTGCAAAATCACATGTACTCATTTTTATAAATTAGAGTTTTAAAAGAAATGTGCTCAGTGTAATTCTAATATACATTTTCATGCTTCCTTTCTTTCTCTTTTGCATATTATAGAAAGTGCAGAGGAAGAAGATTTTAGCAGTAATTCAGTTATGGCAACAAAAAGCATTCCCCAGACAAAAAGCAAAATACCACATGGAAATGCAATGGTCCTGAGTAGACACCAAAGTGCCTGGTCCTCTCTGTCCCAAGTGTTCTCTCTTGGAGCAGCGACTGGATTTACTGATACACTCAGGATCTGCTGGATGAGCATCATGCATCAATGAGCTTCATCAAAAGCTTATCTTCAACACAAAGGCTTTTACTTCAACAAAAACACAAAAAATAAAGCTTTCATTCCCAAACACTATCATGGTAGAGATCCAGTTTCCTGATGCAGGGAATTTGCAAGAAAATGGTTGAATTTATCATATCCTAGAGGGGAAAAAACTCAAACAAATAACACCCTGAATAACCCTCAAAATAAATAACAACAAAAATCTTGATGAGGTAAGCATAAAAAAACAGAACAAAAGGAGTGTGGAGGAAAGTAAGGAGATGACACTCCCTTAGCAAAATCTCCACTAGACAAAAAGGAAAATATTTCAACAAATGTCTCCTACTGTATGTATATCATGAGCACAGAGACCCCCTAAGCTGGAGGTTTTCCTTTCTTTTTCACAACATCCTTTAAGTAACTCTTCTAGCTCCTGTGGAAAAAAAAAAATCTCCTCCATCCCTTACTGAGTTCATTTGAAATTCTAAAGCTAATGAAGCCTTTGTCTCCCTCTTAACCTAAGAGCTATTGTTACCTCTAAAAATAAAAGAGATAATCTGTTAAAGAGCTAAAAATACTGAGCTCTGAGAGCCTTTTAGACATGTATAGAAGATGATTGACACCCTTGCACCTTTAGTCTTCACAAAGAAAATGGTGAGGCAGGAGCTCCTATGCCCACCTCACAGCAACTCTTTCATCAGCTGTCTGCCACTTGTTTTCTCACAGCTCGAATAAATCCAGAACAGTCTGGGTACAAGGTTAGTGCTCAGAAAGTGGTATTCCTGAAGAATCTAAAACAATCACCCAAAGGGGCTTGGGCAACACTGTTTTAGGAAAGAGCTCTGTATCTCCTTTTTAGTAGGAAAAGCAGGGAGTGCTTTGAGATAGGAATGCCAAGAAGTCCAGCTATGTGCCACCTGCCCAAATCCCCATGGCTGCAGGACAAACAAAAGCTCTCCTGGAACACAGCAGGACAAGGGGTGCAGGCTGGGTGATTCACTGCATGCTTTGAATTGAACGGGACAGCTAAAACAATTAGACCTAGTTACCAGTAGCACAAAATCCTCTCCTGTTTATCATAAAGTCTTGTCACAGTGAAGTCTGGTCACAGTGCAGTGAACAAAACTGTTCATTTTCCAAAGCTAACTGGTCAGAACAGACAAACATTTGCCTCACTTGCCTAACTTCAAAGTTGTGTTGAGTGTCCACAGCAAGTTGTTGGCAGAGGCAGGACTACAGGCATGAGTCTGAGCCAAGAGGTGAGGAGCTGACCCATGGCAGACACAGCCAGCTCCAGCTGGTTCCACCAGACCCATGCAAGACACAGACAAGTTCATCAGATGGTGCCTCTGTGATAAAGTAACACAGAGAGAGAGAGGAGAACTAGAAGGAATGAAAAACAGAAGAGGGAACATCAAGGTCAGAGTAAGAGCAGGACCTGAAGGAACTGTAGCCCATGGAGAGCCCAGGAAGCAGCAGATATTTCCTTAGGGACTGCAGACTGGAAGGAGAATCTTCATGAAAGCACAGGAAAAGTGTGAGAGGAAAAGAGCAGGAGAGGGAAATCACCAAACCTCTGTGTTCTGACCATAACTGCCCCCCAGCACCACTTGGGGACCATCTACAGGAGTCTGGAGAAGAGAAGGGAGGGGAGAGAAGGGGATGGGAGGATATATCTTTGTATTTCTTTGTGTCTTACTGGCAGACTCTGTTCTAATTGGCAAAAATTAAATTAACTTTCGCCAGGTCTGTATTGCCTACAACAGTAACTGGTGAGCAATTTCCCTTTCTTTATGTTGACCAATGAGCTTTCTTATCCTATTTTCTCCCCATGACCCATGGAGAGAGGTTATGAGTGAGCAGCTGGATGGAAATTAGGGTGTTTGCCAAAAATACCCTACCTCAAAAGCGAACCCATCACAATGTTCCAAAATCTCAGCAGCACATGGACTTTCTCAGCCTGGAGTCTCTGCAAGAGGATGTACTTGATTTCAATCAAAGGAAGTACTGGGAAAGGTAAAAGGTATTTCGCATAGTTCTTCTACAGACATAATAAAGAATACATAAATAAAAATATTATTCCCTAGGGGAAATACCAGTTTCAGCTTTTGCTGATCATTTGGAGGAAGAGGAGACATCTGAATGATCCTGGAATCCCCAATCCTGCTGTCTTTTCTCTTAGAAATAAAAAGTAGAGTGGAGGACAGTTGAAGATTCTCCAGCAATGACACCATATAGAGGTTCTTTCTGATTCTAAAAATATCCTGTTTAGTTCAAGTTCTTCTTTCAAACAAAAGATGAAAACCTGCTTCCAAGTCCTAATGTAATTTCAACTGGGCATCTAAGGACATAGAAAGTTTTCCTGGCTCTAACTACCTTGGGACATTTTGGGCATTTTGGCCACTTGCCTCAGCAGATGCATAATCCTAAACCCTCTTTCTATGGCCAGCTACATTTAGCCATTTTTAGTCTACAATCTTTTAAATGTGTACCAGTCTTTTCCCTGGGTTCTGAATTCCTATTAGGACATGTTTTCCATAACTTGCAGTACACAGAGGAATGTCCTACAACTTCTTCAACCTCTTTGACAATAAAAAGGCTGCAATGGGGAGAACAGCAAAGGAAGAAAGATTCCTTCCCCTAAATACTCATTTTGGGAAGTGAGGAGGGGCTGAAAGGACATTTCTACTGCCCAGCAGATTGCTTGTGCTGTGGAACTATTTCAAACACATAGAATTCCCCAAGCTTGCACAAGGTGCCATGAATTAATCTCTAACTCATTTGTACTCTAGAATGTTTCCATCCATTTAGGCAATCAAGGGATTTGCTGTGCTTCCAATGTGTCATTATAAAGTCCTTTAAAATATTTCAGTTCTGCTTTAAACTTAAACTCCTCAAAGAACTTTAACTATGCAGTATACATTTATGAAGACCATATGAATGATGTCAAGCTCATGATAAAAGTCTGAGATAATCTAGAAAAAAAAAAAATTGGACTATGAATTAGTCTTCAATGTTCATGTCTGTTTCCACTAGAAGAAAATATCTGTAGCAGCGCCTCCAGGACATATCTCCTGACAGAAGTCAGCCGACCTACCTCACGTGTCTGTGAATATTCTGAAGTCAATAGTCACTTCCACAAAATCCTGCATTAAACCCTTTTCAACACGATCCTGCCAAGTTTTACAAGATGCACAGGGTTAGGTTGAAGACCAAACTGTCTTGGAAAAGCTGGATTGTTTCTGCAGGTCATGTTCTAACTGGAGGAGATCTGCCTTTTTGACCAACGCTGACTCCATTGCAAATCTTGTCTGAGGCTGGGCACCGGAGCTGTGCCTTTTTGTGACACAAATTAAAATCAAGTTTTGTTGTTCTCAGTTGACAGAGACTGTGTAGCACTTATGCAGGAGTTGTAACATACCAGCTATGACCTCCTGTTTAGACTGTACTTTGGGTAGCTCTACTCCAGCTAGTCATGCCCTTTACCATCTCAAATCAACAAAATAATCTCTACACTTGGGGCACTGCTGTGGGTTGACAAAAAAATTGTTCTGGCTGCCTGGCATACATGAAAGAGAACATTTACAAATGCTTTAAAAGTGCAGAATATTGGTCAGTGTATAACTATTTCCAAATCTAGTATCAGCAATATTTCTAGATCTATTGTGCTAGCAGAATTTAAATAAAGATTAAATCACTCACTCAAGTTTCACTGTACTAACATTGTAACCTGGGCCTTGTAATCAAAGGGAAAAAACTAATTCTGGCTTGCTTCTTGTATCCTCAATCTGATGATGATTTAGGGAAAAAAACTTCAGTTCCATAGAATGGGAATGCATTTCCCCAAATTTGTTACTTCTCTCTCAAATCAAATATTTGTTCTCATTCTCATACATAAATCATGCAAATCCCTTGTTTTTCTGATTCATTCCCTGTGGACTTCTGTCCATTACAGGAAGGTTAAATGAGGTGAACAGGACATCTATAGTACCTCTAAAGCAGCAGAGCAGGAGTCTTTCTTCAGTTGTGTGGTTACTGAAATTTCCACAAGCCTGTTCTCTAATATCAGGTCTGTTGAACATGAATTGACATGTGCCCTGTAGTGTCACCCTTTACAGCTGTCCTGAGTCTTCCAGGACATTCTGTAGGTCCTCTTTAGGACCTGAATTTGCAGGCTCACATCTGAGGAATGTTATTTTTTCTCTTTCTCTCTCTAACTTAAGATTTTTAAGGCCATCCATTTCACTTTGCATCTGACATGAAGGCAAGGAAGTACATTTTTAAAATCACCTATTGGGAAAGTAATAAAAACCTTGAGCCATTAAATTCATACACGTTTTCCTTAGCCCTTGCCAAGTTATGTGCAATAAAACAATTTGACTGTCCTTGACCACACTTGATTGTTGACTATCAGAGTAGCATAAGATATCCCTCAGACAGTCTGATTACATTATACAGTGAGATTATATTAAAAGTGTCCTACATTTTTGGCTGGGACAAAGGCTAACCATGAAGATAGTGAAGCCTTTGATTGTGAGATATTTCCTTCCTCCATCCTATTTAAGAGTAAGATCTTCTGCAAATTCTTAATAAGATCTTCTGACAGCTCACATTTATTGTCTTCTTTAGCCTACATGTGTGTGTAGCTTATGAGAGCAAACCTGCCCCAGAGTGACCCATGCTCCGAAACAAACTCCATTTAAACATCATGCTGGTGGTTCTGTGAAACAGAGTCATTTCAATAGGCTTGCTCAGTGACAAAAATCCATTTCACATCTTCACTGGCCCAAGTCATTTTCATTTAATCACTCAACAGAGTGCAAAGGGCTTATATGATTCATTCTGAGGAAAGGAACATATACCCTGCTTTACTTTTATTTTTTAGATGCTTTTATAAAAATAAGACAACACAGCTATAACAAAAAGATCTTTCATTTGACATTCATCATTCACATTAATTTGTCATTATGTTAGTGACATTGAGAATCTCTGGCTCACAAAATAAAGTAAAAGTCATCTTAATAACATCTGCAGGAAAATTGTATCCCTGCTGTAATGTCTACATATGTGTTCAACTGTGTGATCCAAACCCTAGAAGACACAGACATACTTCTGATTTTTAAAGACAGAAAACCAAAATTATCCTCTCATGCTCATGAAAAACTTAGTGATTTTTTTTATTTTTAAGGGGTTTTTTGAGCTACGACCTTCAGTGAATCTGGGAATCTTCATTCATAGCCAGCAAAAGAAAAATAGGGGTAATGCTGAAGATGTGCACAGAAATTTGCTAAGACTGAGCCGGATTCCCCTTGGGGTCTTCTGGAGATGTCCTCTGATAAAGGCCATCAGAAGGCCATCATGATAAAGAGTTTATGGGGGGGGAAAGTAGCTCTCCCCTCACCCCTGCAGCATAGACCTTCCTTGAATCATACTCACAGACATCAAAAAGGGCCAGGACAGTCTGGAAAGTGGGCAGGGTCCGCTGAAGAAAGAGTTCCAATATATGGAGAATATAAATTCAGTACATTCCTCTACAGAAACTTCCCACTAAACATTGAAGCCATTGCTCCCGAGAAGATGTGACAAGACAACCACCTTTTTCCTGCCCAGAGAATATACCAAGTAATCCACCAGTCTCATTTGGACAAGAAAACTTAATGTACAGCTTCCCATACTGACAATGTGACCTTACCTACTGGAATGACTGAAAATTTTCCTGTTGATCCTAGCATGCACCTAAATGCCTCTTATCTTCATTAGCATATTCCTGTTAATAAATCTTGCAAGTACAGGGTTATTTTCATTTTACCAAGGAAGAAATCAAAGGGAGGTGAAAAGACCTATTGTCAAGGTATAGGGTCTAAAGAGTGTCCTTGCCAGAGCGGGATTTTGGAAGCTTAGTCATTCTTCATCTCATCCTCAAGCAAGATGAAGTGGTTTTATCATCAACTTTTCTAAAATCAGTGCAACATTAAAAGCAAAAGGTAGCAGGAGACATCTCTCTTGACAGCACCCACTTCAGCAATGGGTGTACTGATAGTCAAAAAAAAAAAATTAAATAATCCATCTAAGTCCATTCATCTCCAGTGTTTCTTCCTTACTTTCTTGCCTGGAGTTCAGTCATTTTTGTAACAGTAAGTACAAATTAAATTAATACGTTTAACAAATCCAGCATAAATGATTGCTTGGCTGTTCACATTTTGACTGAAAGTGATCAGTCTTTGATGCCATCATGTCTGAGAATCAGTTGGAAAGATAGGGAGAATTTTCTGCCCACTGATACCTGAACTTGCAGTTCTGGATTGCTGAGCAGGAGCTGAAACCTGACAGTTCATACAGTCCCAATGCCCAAATTATATAAAGAAAGGAATTTGCAGTAAGAGTGGGGTTGAGACACGCAAATGGTATGTGTTGAGCACTATGCTGAAAGGGCATGTAGCTCATAAAATAACAGTCTCTAGGTGAAGTAGCGGACAACACTTTGTGTATCTCCTCTATTGTACACATGCACATTTTAAATGAGATTGTACCATTTTGAGGATTTTTTTTCTCTCAAAGACTCATTATTACCATAATTTGTTCCACAATAAAACCAAATATTCACTAATGTTTTTCATGTCAGAATAACAGGGGGAATACTATTATAGCACCACAGCAAATTCCATTAAGTAGAAGAAGAGTTTAAAGTCTTGCGTTTCTCAAGCTCCCATTTTTAATTAGATCTCTTGTATCCTTATTTTCCATTGGGGTGGGAATCCTTCAGAGCCCAACACATCAATAAAAAGCACAAACTTACTCAGAGCCTATGGCTTTACTTCATTAATACAGAATAGTTACATATCATTGTGGATATAATGCAGCATCTGGACAGTTTTTCAGTCTCTTTCACAGTTGTTTCTCCCTTTAGCATTAATAAATAGCGTTTTCCTTTTTAACTCTTTGTCTAAAGTGTCGTGTACATCCAAACACCACCATCTCCCCCTTGCTAAGCTCTCCAAAATAACACTGCTTTTGAACTGCAGGCCCAGTGCACAGAAGTGTGCAGAGATAAATTTTAATTTTATTTCTGTTCCACTGGCAGTGGGGGCTGCATTTATCAAAGTCAAAACACAAAAAAAGTACCTTTCAGAGATTATAAGACATTAATTCTGATTACAAAAATAAAAAGAGGGTATTATTTAGCCTTGCAGAAGGAGGGTGAAAAGGCTAGCTAGAGTAACTACTGAGAGATTGCAGTGCAGCAGAAGCTTTTATGTAATATCTTGAATCAGCAATGCTTTTTGTGGCAAAGGCCAGGATACTTAGCATGCCTTTGCATTTAACCATTCCACTGCCCAGCACATCTTCTTCCAAAACTGTGTTTTAAAGAGATATTTGAGGCAATCAAAAGCTCAGTAATATAAAGCAAATAAACAAACAAACGAAACACCAGAAAAAAAACCCAGCACAAATACATAGCACTTTCATCATAGTACTTTATTTCTAATTGTCATGCGAAATCTGATAAATCACCTCAGCATTTTGGAGAAGATGGTGCTAATGACAAAGTTACTGGGTCTTGCACTGTGCAGTGCTAACACTTCAGTGACCTCAGTACCAAGCTGAGACAACACAGCATCATGCTGTATCTGAGAGGTATTGAAGTGCCTCAGGAAGCACTGAGTCATCATCACTACATGGAGCAAGAATACCTCTGGACATGGAGAGCAGAGGAGACTGTAGGGATGAAGCACAAGCCAAGAAGAAAGCCATCTTATTTAATAGGCAGCCAGAACAGCAAAGTAACTGCAAACCCAGCTTTGCCTGTACCAGAGCCCTGGAAATTCATGCTCTTGGTGTGAATAGAACAACTATGATGGCAATTGGTAGTGTGTTGGCTGGCCAGGAAGGATCAATTCTTTCCTTCTGCTGCCATCAGCTGTAGTAGCATCACCAAACCAGTTGCAGGAGGGTTGCCTGAATCTCTGGTGTTCGCCACTCTTGCCCTCAGTCTGTCTCCTTAGAACAGAAGGTGACCCAGGCCACATTCCTTGCTGGAGAAAGATGATAATTGAGTTTTTCCCAGACAGCAGAACTTGAACAGAGGACAACCACCTAGCTCAGTCCCTTTCAAATCCTGTTTCTAACACAGGAGATATTACTTTTGCCCACCTGGAAAAGAATTCTGCTCCTAGAAAGCACAGATGTTGGTGTGCTTGTGCATGTGGGAATTGGAACTTGGTAGTTTTGTCCTTTGTAGTCATTATCTTGAACAAGATAAAAAACAACTTAGGTCTTAAAACAACTGAAGTAGAAATAGAGGAAGAAGTTATTAGAATAACTAATATATATTGGAATAAAAGTTCAATTTCAAGTCTGAGGGAGTAAAGGGATAAGAATCAAACTGGAATATTCGTGACTGAGGAGTCACAATCCAGACATCCTCTCTTTTCACTGGACATCGTTTGTTAAGGAGACTGTTGCAGTACTGCAGCCTCTTGAGCCTCTCTCTGTGCTGTACATTGTTACAAACCAATTTGATTTTTTTTTTCTTATTTTATTCTGTGGACTGGCTAAGTGCTGTTTTGTGTAATGCATAGAACCAGGGGTCTAGTTAAGCATGTGTAGCCATTCACACTTACACTAAAGACCTGATCCCCTCAGTCTGCCATATACAAACTTAAATGACTAAAAAGAAATCTGCCTTCAGCTCAATTGCTCCAAATTACAATTTGTTTTGCATTATCGAGGAACATGCTGAGGATCACCTGGAAAAAATAATAATTACCTCACTGTAAGCAGTGCTCTCAGAGCTCTCTACCATGTGGTTATTTTGCCTTATTCAGTATTCATCATTTTGATCTAAAATAATTTCAAAAAATACAGTCATTGCCTTTGGCTTTCATTCTGCTTAAACTATCACATAATGCTACACATGGACTGTTTTCTTTCATTATCCCCGGCCACCCTGAGCTAAAAGCGTGCATTAACACTACACCTCCTATAGCGCCACACATCTAAGCCAAGGATTAGAGCACAGGACCCAGCATGCCAGCAAGGGAGCCACATTTGCATTTGTATGCTTGGCCACACTGATGCAGGGGGACAGGGTAAAGAGAAGCTGTCACTTGACTCAGTCTCTCTAAATAAATGAAGGCAAAAATACTTGACAAATGTGTGATAATCAACACAACTGTATGGTGAAAGAATTATGGCAGGGAGGGTAAAGAGGAAACAGACATGTCTATTTGTAAAATGCCATCCTAACAAGGAGAGAGCAAGAGTTATAAGATCACTCACCTAAATACCTCCCAGGATGTCTTCTCTGATTAAGGATTTGTGAGAGTTATTGAGTTTTGAATTAGATGCACTTTAATAAAACAGTAGAATGTTCTTATCTGATTGCACCTGTATTGATTGTGTTAAAGAGGTCTATCCTCAGATCAAGGTCAATGATTTTACATAAACTCACTATCTAGATGGAATTGCCAGCAGTACTTAGGACTCCTATAGTATGTCCACCTTTAAACATATGATACCTACCTGTGAAACCTAGAACTGGAATGAACTTAATGCTCTTTCCATATTCTCCCTGTCTTCTAGCAGTACACTACTTATTCTAATTAAAGTGTAAAATTAATTTGGAAAAGACCACTCATGCTAGTAAACTCCCTAGCAACTGTCTTACCAGCTATAAAAGGAAATTTTACACATATATCTAAACAACAATGTTTCACAGACTTAAAAGCACCCTTGACCATTTTGAAATGCTGTACTTCATGTAAATAGCCTTCTTTACCCAAGGAAAATGGCACATTAATCTGATTCATTGTTCCATTGGCTTCACTAGAGCTGATCCAGCTTTCTGCTGTGGTGTTATAATTTGGATGGTTTCTGAGTGATACGCTCATAGTTCTCCTCAGTAACTATACACAAATATTTTTCATATGTATGTAACTATATACATATATAAATATATAAAGTATAGTACATATAATTATGAACATGTATCATATTTAAAATTGTACATACCCACCTACCACTTTTAGTCTGCTAGCTTACCCTGCTTGGGACCCTGAGTGCAGATCAAGAAGCACAGCTAGTCAAGACAGTCCCCAGCTTTATTTTGGAGCAGATAAGCCCTTCAGAGCTTAGCTAGACCCAGAAGCTACCACAGCAAGTGAAGGTGCCAGCAGGCTGCTCAGGTTAGCAGCAGTGCGTGAGTGTGCAGTTGTATCCCGTGGGGTGACCTTAGCTTCACCATCAGCCCTGAGAAGAGATCAGCAGTGCTGTTCCAGAGGTGACAGAAAGACATCCTCCTAGCTACCCTCTCCTGAACTTGCAGAGGATGAAGTGGAGGGAGAGGACTGTTCAGTAGGCTGTTTGCTGCTGATGGAGATGCTCAGCAAAGCAGAGGTGATCCTGAAGCTGAGGATAAGAGCCTTTTTTATGGGCATAGTGAGGCTGCACTGTAGATGAGAAGGGAAAGAGGCAGCCCTAAGCTGCCCCCTTCAAAACTCAGACTGAAGAAGTACTTGTCTTGTAAATTTTGAAGATAAGTGACATCTTGCTCCCTCTGAGCAGATGGGGAGACTTCCAGGTAAATCTGTGCCTCCTCAAATGTTGCAGGAACGTTCTCCACTTCTCCACTTCGTGGCAAGTAATGGAAACTGAGCACATAGAGAAGTCTCCTGTCAAGTTTATAGGCTGGAAAAAGGACTGAACAGGATCCAAAAGCTGGTTTTTGTTGGTGATTCTGCTGACAGACTGAGGCAGAGAATCTGAAGGGGGCAGCTGCAGGGGAAGAGATGGGCTCACTGTTGAGAGAGACAAGGGTGCATAAGTGGTGCAGGTGTTGAGGCTGCTTGAGACCCAGATGGCGAGAGATTTCCTGAGTAATACTTCCAAATGTCACAACTGAAACACATGAAGGGGAAAGGGATCCCAATACCCATTAAAAGCAAGTTTTGTTCATGACAACATGAAGTCTGTCAACAAGGCAAGGAAAAGCTGCCACCCCAGCTCCAGATGGAAATACATCTTGTCCACATAAAGTACAGCTCAAGAGTTTGTTAGATTTTTCTTAACTATCCTGCTAGTTTTTCTGTGAAAATTTCAGCCCCAGCCACAGACACAGCAGGAAAGGAGGATTTAGGAGAAACAAGTTTGCCAAGGGCATCTGGAGCTTTCTCTGGAAAGTCTCATGCTTCTGCATGTCCCAAGCTTCAAAGACCACCTGGCCAAGATGACAAGCACCCAAAGGAGGAAAAAAAGCAAATCACTCACTGCTATCTTTGAGCCAAAAAATTCACATTTGTTATCTATGGCAAAGGACACCAATAAGAATCCTGTCTCCTCTTCAGCTGGCACATTTTCATGAAGGGTGGGATTTCATTTGGATGATACATGGACTCCCATCTGTTTGCCATATTTTCCTGGTGCTGCTAAGTGCTGGGGAGGAGAGAGTGTGTTCATTTCTGAGTTTCCTTCTCCCTGAATCAGCCAGTTAGAGTGAGAGCAGAAGGGAATTAGAGGGTTCTTCTCAGCCAGTAGAACACGGTTAAGACAGGACTGTGCTTGAGCACTGACTGGTCACACAAATTTTTCTGGATTATCTGTTATCATGTTTGTCTCAGCAGCTGAATGTTCTCTGTCCATCAGCAGGTAAAACACACAGCAAATTTTGCTCAAAATTGAAACAAGAATAAAACACTTCTTATCACTGATGAGTTAGATCCCTTTTCCTTGCAATTCCACTGAGCTACTAAGATACAAGATATCTAATCCTTTTCTTTCATGCACCAGCTTCTTGTTTCATTTATCACTAATTAACTTAATGCAAGAAAGAATTCATAGGCTTTGGAACAGGCTCAGCTACTTGTTTCCCTGCTGTAACACTTACATGGTCTAATACGGAAGGAGCTCCTGATGCAATTCCAGGCAGCAACATTGCTCTTTTACTGCTGCTCAGCACAGACTTTCATTTTCTCTCATTTGGCAGGAATGAGCAGAGATTTCCTTCCAATAGACAGGTAGTGTGATGAGAAAGGTCTAAATTCTGGGGCTTAGAGGGAGGAAGGAAAACTAAATGAGCAAGAGGAAGTGGCTTCACAGGAGCACAAGCCATGAGATCAATTCATTAAATGAAATAGAGCAAGCATGTTGCTCTAAAAGATTTGTATCACGGCAACTGCAAATTTTTAGGGCTTGGAGTATGATGTTTGCCATTTCTCCTAGCCTCATTTTTACTTCTAGGAGCTGTAGGAAAGAGGTTAAAAAAAGCTGAAGACTGACTGTCTTCTCATCCTGTGAGACAGAATCCTTCATTTGTGGGAATCTTCAATGTTTTTGAGAACTTGGCCATGCTGGCTTTAAATGAGGAGGCCTGGGGCAATACATCAGAGACCCCCATAAACGCTCAGGCAAAGGGCAACAGAGAAACCAGAGGTAAACTCCTGGGCTACTCACCTGTGCTGACTGTCCTGCTACAGGAGTAGCACTGCCACTGCTACCCATGCTCCAGGATTTTACTCTGACCCACTTTTACCTGTACAAGCTGCCTTCATTTTCAGAGCAGTCAAACCCTGCAGTGTCTTAAAGGAAAGTCAGAACAACAGCCCAGGTATGTCAGGCAAGAGAATGCAATGCTGAAGAACTGGAACAGACTCTTTGATTAAGTCTCTATAATGACAGAAGCAAGATCTTTAGTGCCAGCAGATAATCATACTTGTCCTTCACCCCTGGTCTACCGACACAATGGGACATGGTCAGGGCCTTTTTCTAGTAGGAAAAACATCTGGGCTGGCAGAGGAACTCCCAGGGACTCTTGTGCTCTAGACATGCAACTATAAACCAAATCTCCTCGTTTCTTCTTTGGATAAGGCTCAAGGAAACTATCCCAAACCTGCTAAATTCAGGGGTCAAATGGAATTTGCCTGTCTGGACAGAAATAAGGGAGTGTGAGTAGGGGGTGTCAGACAGAATTTTGCTATAGAGTTGGCAGAGTTTTGAATTCAGGTTGGGTATCCTTCAGGGTTTCACTTCAGCACTCTCCTGCTAGGTTAACCCAAAAAATTCCAGGTTCTCTTCTTCTGCAGCCTTTTAAACACAGTTCTGCACATTAATGTTGTGGGTACCTCAATGAATGACAGAGAAGTCAGGGTGGATAAATGATGACATTTTAGAACTCACAGTGACACACTTTCAGTCTCATCAAACAGTCCGCATTAGGTATTTGTGTCTGTCTTCACAAGCACTAGGGCTGGAGACATGCCTTTTTTCCCTCCTTTTTAAATGAAAGGGAAGACAGAATTATCCCTCAGGATGTCTGTCTGCAATCAATAGAGATACAGCAGTAGGCACTGTGGTTGCAATAAGCCAGAACTAGGAATAACAAACCAACTCAAATCAAATATCTGTCAAGTCTTCCCTAAACTAGGAATGTAAATGTCTCCAGTTTCTATAAGCACACATTGGAAGCAATCACCATATGTGGTAAAAAAAAAATAGTCTGAAGCCAGTCAAAGAAAGTTCAATGTATGCGCATAAAAGGAAAGATCTCAGATCTCTGCTTGAAGAGCTTTCAGGTGTGAAAACACACAACATGCTTTCACATCCAAATCACTGAGCTTCCATTCCAAAAATCAGTATCGTCCATTATATGCTCTAAGCATCCCAGCTGAAGGGAAAAATGGACTCGGAGGCCAAGGACACATGGTACTTGCCTGCCCAAAGGATGCCTCGTCTGGCCTCCCACGCTGCCATGCTGTCTGTATCCACAGAGCGCTTGTCTCCCAGCAGCTGTTAAATGGGCTGACACCTTTTGTCAGCAGAGACTTCAACATGAAAAAAATCAAAACACACTCAAAAAGAAAAATAGAGGAAACTGCAAAGCACATTAAACTCCAACTGGGACAGCAAAACATAAACTGGGGTGGGGGAGGAAGAAATAGAAGCTGTTGCTTATGTAGGAAACAGCAAATGCTTCCAGGGCCACATGATTTACCTCTGCTGCTGCAGGCTTGCTTAAGTTCGGGGAACAAACCTTATAAATAAGAGTTATACACAGAGATGTGCATAGTTCACTATGCCTCTCCTTTGCTAGTATGTTTACACTTTCCCTTTCCTATTTTTAGGAGTTGTTGTGTTCTTCCAAACACAAATAGGCCGAACTGGATTCATTACAGGCAGATAAGGCAGAAACCTCTGGACCCAGGAGGCTGGGACCCAGTCCTCCAGCTACTCTACATCTTTACAACCCTTGGACATAGCTTTATGCAATGAGCCACCTCTCCTACTCTCCTACCTCATTCTCGGAGTTAGGAGAAAGGAGGAAGAGAAGCACTTCCAAAGGTTGACTGAAGTTTGGCAAGGATAGTCAAACCAGGGTTTTCTATAGTTACAAGGGAGAGACAGAAATCCTCTAAAGTAGGATTTTGGAACAGGAGCCCAGCTTGGCTGTTTTAAATCAATTCTCCATGTTTCAAGCCTGATTCCCCTTCCTGCCATGTGGCCTGTGGGAGAAAGTTGAATTTTGAATGAGACCCCAACCAGGAGGGAAAGGTAGAGAGCCAGGAGGGAAAGCTACAGAGCCATCATCATTGGCAGCCTCCAGCTGCTCCTGGAGCCTTTTATACAGTTTTGACTGGGTTGTCAATTTGTGCTAGTGGGCTGCTTCCTCCAGCCTGCATCACAGTTTCTTGGAGCATACATCTTTCCCAGCTCTTTCTCACTTCACTTTCCCTCCTTTTCCATTTCAGCTTCTCAGGAAACCTCCCATGTTCAGCTCTCCACTAGCCTCAGTGCCAGCACACTGGCTGCTGTGACCATGCTGTTGTCTCCCACTGTGAGCTCCACGTCTCCCTTCTGCTGCGTGCGGCCAGGCCAACACCACGGCTCAGGCTGCTGTGCAGAGAGCAGGACCTGTCTGCTGGCTTGGCTGTGCAGCACCTGGGGCAGTAGAGTCTGTTCTTGGCCTCTGGTAAGGCATGACTGCAACAAAAAGGATGTCCCAAGAGAGACATATGCAGAAACCCACGCAGTCTTCCACTCGAATGTACGATTGTGCCAGGCCTCAGAATCCCAGGTGGATGCCTAGAGAGTCTGGGGAAGGAGACATGAGCACTGAACCTTTTCAACTTCACTTTGTACGTGTTTGCTTTACGAAAGCCACACACACACACACCCCAATCAATTGTTTTTTTCATGAGACTCAGATAAACAGGAGGTGATGCTGCTTTAAGTCAGCAGGAGTGAATAAGAGAGATAACAAAGGCAACAGGATAAGGAAGCCTACATCAATAAGATGAGAGCATAATTTTTCTATCTTCTGGAGCTTTCTCACTTTAAAGGTCTTGCTTTCATTTTTTCGTGTGTGTTAATAATTATAAACCAAGAAACTAACACACCCAGTCTCTGTGCCAAGTTAGCTCCTTAGATGTGCATTTAAAAAACCAAAACATTTAAGGTATTATACTAATACAGATAGGGAGAGACTGTGGTCTGATTTGCATTTGTGGGATCAAACAAGATCAGCATAAATTCCTGATAATAGCACAATTGCATTGTACTAGGGTTTATATACTGCTTTCAGTATACTAGTTTAGAGCCTATATTTAAAGCAGTACCAACACTGCATGTAGGCAAACCCTTGGGAGTATGTTTTTGCTCTTCAAACAGTTGTAATCAAAGGAGCAGTACTGACCCCACTGCAGTCACTGGGAGTTTCACTAGACATTGTTTTCAGAAGTTCTTTCAGCTCCTGGAAAAATTTCTATTAAGTCAGAAGGTTTTCATAGTGCAAACAGCTTTTCGAGGTTAGGGGGGAAAAAAAAAAAAGGAAGAAAAAAGGGAAATAACAGGGACTGATCAAAGGCAAATCTATGTCTTCGACGCCTACATACACATTAACACCTCATTAACACTACTTGTACCTACAGAAGAAGTCAAGGATGGGAATGGCTCTGGCACAAAGTAAACAAGTCCTAGGCAGAAATACTGCTTTTTTTCTTCTGATAGTACCAGAAATAGTGGGTCCTTGACTGCAGTAGCTTTATTCTTAACATTTATGAGAACAGAAATGAAAGATTCCAACATTCAGTGATAAAGAGTTTCTATATAAAAACTCACAACAATCATAAAAAACAACAGCAGCAAATTGAAGAGAATGAGATAGGGCTTTTTTAAAGCATAGTATCTATTTACAGTATGGTAAAAATATCAGAATAGTCATTTGGAGAAATAAGTTTCAAAAGCGTCATAAAACCTTGCAAATGTTTCATAGCCCTGAAGGCAAGACATCATTAGAAACTGTGATAGCTCAAATTATTGATAATTCTCCTGGGATTTCCTTTTTCACAATATAGTGCCACACTTCTGCCAAGAAGAGAACTGCTGTTTCCTCTTCCTACCTCCACCTGCTCCCAGCCACTTTCCTTGCCATACCACCAGCTCAGCCATCTTTGCAAACCCCTTCAAAACACTAAACTGGCTGAAAACAAATGTGTTAAAAGCACACAGTGGAAGACCAAGATGGTTTACTGCCTCAGTGACCGGAAGGGCTGCAGCCTGGGCAGGCAGAGTTAGCAAGTTCTTAACTTGCAGGTCATTTGCTGCTCCCAAAGGTCCTCCACTGACCAGTGCAGTCAGGGCGAGGATGTGCTTGTGCATATGTGTGCAAGTTGCTGAGGAGAGAGTCCTTCATTAAGGCAACCATCATTATCTGCCTTTCTGTATGTTTTATTTTGCCAGAGCTTAAGACTGGGATAGGATCTGCTGAAGCTGTGCAGGATCTGGGGTTTTACTGGGATATCTTGTACCTGATCATTAGCAGGCAAAAAGAGAAAGCAAGCCTTCTTTGGGCTCATGCTGAATCTGCACCCATTTCACTTCTCTAAAACCAATTTTGTTAAACCAGATCAGATGTTCTTATACTGACTTAGCTAAAATCAATTCCTAATTGATTAAAGCTAACTTGAAATAAAATTGCTTAGGCTATAATAAAGGGTGACCGTAGCAATTTAACTGACTGGATTTAAAATAACCCCATCAATTAAGCAGCTACAACTGTCAAGCTTTTCATGGCAGAATTTGCTTCCTCCTCTGTGCTCAGGAAGCATTAAGTGCAATGGGGACCTAATCCCAATTAGTGCAGCAGAGCACTGCTCTGGGAAAACAGTAACCAGTCCAGAGTGAAGCTCATCATGCAAGGCACTGGGCTGGAGAACTGGGTTCTGCTTTCAGCTTTCCAGTTAGCCGCTTGCAATGCCTCAGGCAGGATATCCTCCCTCCTTGTAAGTTGAGAGCAGAGAAGGCAAATTCCTGGAGACAGGAGCTGTCTCATACCTTGGATTTGCAGGGCACTTTGCACCAAAGGGCTAAGTCTTGTCCAGGTCCTTGGAATGCTGGTATTAACTGAATATTTCTCTTTGCAAACTGAGGAGCACTAGCCTTGCACTTTCTCAACAGCTCAATCAATTTTTTTTTAAACTTATATATGTTCATAGGTGAGACGAATTTAAGTCAAAGTTTGATTTTCTCCCTTTTAATGTCTTGTGTCCTGCTCTAAAGTCACATCCATATGGAAAAAATTGCATACATAAAAAACTGCTTCAGCCACAAACCTGCTGATGAAATTTGGCTCCTGTGATTTGGTTTGCTAACGACAAATTTGGATACTCTCATAGAAAGAGTCTGCAGTACAGCTGAGGTTTAGCACCAGCTCATAAACAAGGGTTTGGGGAGGGATGTTACACCTGACTGCTTTCTCTGTTTTTCTTGTGTCCATTGGAGCCATTCCTGCCAAGCTGGAACCAACACCAGGTTCAGAGCACCCCGAGTTTTTAGCAGACAGCTCTATTATGCTTCTAAATTATATAAACCTCTGTAAACAGGCATTTGAAGCACTGAACACCAAACATTTTCTGTCTGTGAGACCAGCAGCTTCTACCTGGTACAACAGTCCATACTGGGAATGGGGATGGCTGAATGCTGCTGCCTTCAGGGAGGTGCATCAACGGAGGCCAGCAAAAGTTAAACAAATCGTCTCCTCCAGTTCTCTGTGCTGCATATCTTTTCTCTGCCAGCCCACAGGGAACTGAAAAATACCCAAACTGCTTAACTGCTTATTCAGAACACACATAAGCCAAAGTTGGAACGGGTTATGCAAACTATCCTGAAGACTGGATTTGCTGGTAAAAAAGGATTCAAATCCAGGCCACCCTGTCTTTGTTTCTGCAGAACCAGGAGCCAGACAGTGATTTTCTCCAAAACAACCAGAATGGTTCTATGTCTACTTCATTTCCACATTTTGATTCCCTGGTTTGCCATCCATCCCACACAACATCCTTTCCCTCTGCCTGCCAATCACTACATCACACTTCTAAAATTTATTTACCTTGCATTAGCCATATAAAGAGGGCTTTCTTCTTTTCATGGTCCTACTCAAAATGAAATCTATATTGACCTCCATATAGAACAATGATAAGAAACTAATAAACATTTAAAATACCTGCTTACATTTACACTTAAAATCTAGTTCATGGCCAATGAGAGAAATTTCCCAAAAAACTGAAATAGATTCCTTTGTTTTGTTTTGGTTTGGTTTTTTTCCCATCAGTAATTATTTAGCTACTCAAGAAATTACTTTAAAACATCTAAAATTTGAATTTTCTTTAAGGAAGTAAACACTAATGGAATTCCAGTGAAAGATATATAAGTCACTTATTATTTCCAAGTGTGAGACTAAAGCAAGACATGTACATTTGTGTAGTTATGTATCAACATATGTTGTGCCTCTGTGTGTACACACATACATGTACATGTGGGTTGACACTCTTTGCACACAGAATTATTTATGTACTTGAAATAGATTTAAATTGCACAATTCAGCCTAAATCAAGTTTGAATCTTCTCAAGTTTCTGAGGTATTTGGATCTAAGCCTGGTTTTCAACAC
The DNA here is from genome assembly GCF_015832195.1 of Motacilla alba alba. Taxonomy (NCBI): domain Eukaryota; kingdom Metazoa; phylum Chordata; class Aves; order Passeriformes; family Motacillidae; genus Motacilla; species Motacilla alba. The sequence goes on from NC_052018.1 coordinate 75,717,180, forward strand.
ATTAAAAAATGGGTCCTATTCAAATTTAAGAATCCATTTAAGGCTCAAACATTTCTCACCAGTAACCTTTCCCAGAGTGGCAATGAAATTTGAGCTTCGCAGATGAGACAAGGTCACATGAAAAATACAGGAACATTATGTCTCTACCGAGATGACATAGGAAGATGGCATTCAAATAAGCAATTAGGACTTCTGCTAGTGTAAATCAGCATATCTGTGTGGAAATCAAGATACCACACAAAGGAACACAACCATTTCAAACTCACATTTTTATCCTTTGTTATGAAAGGGAACAATACTAAGTCAATAAAGTAAAATTACAACTCTTTTAATTTGTTTTCTTTAAGCATTGACAGGAATTTCACTTTTTCCTCTGTGTAATCAATGAACTGCCTTTGTGTAGGTTTTTCACACAGTAACAAAGGACTGTGTACATGGATGTGAATAAATTATGAGAAATAGTAATGAGAAATCAGGAATAAGAAAGCGAAGAAACAAGTGCTACATTAGACATCTTTTATTTTTGCAATTGACCACATTCCAAGGCAAAGTTGCCCCTTTCTTATCAGCCTTTATATAGATTTCTCCTAGCTGCAGTTCCATCACTTAAACACAATAAACTATTATGCTTACATGTTAAAACATAGTTGTATTAAATGTCCTGCTGAAGACAATTAAATCCTGGTGAAAATCCTGGAAAATCCATTTTCCAGCTCTAGCCAAGGTCTGGGCAGACCTGAGCACCAAGGAGGCTGAATTGTCCTCACACCTCATCACTTAGGGGCAGTAGGAGCCACAGCATCAGCACTCATCTCTACGGCACTTGGTGTGACAGCCAGCCCTCTGCCTCTATCAGTTTGATTTGCAGTTTACCACAAGGAACTGCAATAGTTTGCACTTGAATAATAAATACATAAATAAACTGGCATGAATAACACTCCTGGGAAATCAGCAATGAATTTCCAGGTCTATTTTTTACTAGGAAAAAAAAAAAAAGGGAGAGGGAGAAAGGGAGAAGATAGATTACTGGGAGAGAATTATGCTCCAAACCTTTCCTGGTCACGGAGTATTGACAGAAAAAGAAGTGCTGAACTGTGGGCTATTTGTAGACGCATTTGTCAGTCGGTGCACAACTTCCCCAAAATCTGTACTTTGTATTTGCTTAATGCTATTAGATATGAGAAAGACTTTTAGAAAACTGAGGCATGAAAATTATATCTGAAATTAGTATTTCTGACTGTTTTTCCTTCCTCCAGGTTATTTCTACAAATCAGATAATGTGAATTCTTATCTTGTTCCCAAATCAAATAACTCCAGTGAGTGGCGAACACAGGGTTTGAAAAAGGAATCTCCAATGATCTGTGCCTCAGAGCTGCAGTTTATTCTCTTCCTCCTCAACTTTGAGGCTGCTTCATTAACTTGGACTTACATTCCAGCCTCAGCTCCTGTTGTAGAGAGAAAAAAAAAGGATGAAAGAAAACTTCATCATGATCCAGCCAGACCTTGAAAAATTAGACCCACTGAAGAAAAGAATACATTCGGAACTCGCAAAGACTTTTTTTATTGGCCTTGTAATTTCCTCACTAAACACGCTTTTAGCAGCCTACCCCTCTCAGAATCTTAATTATCTGTCGGCCCCTTATAATGGCCCCATTCATGGTTCTCCAGAGCAAAAGCACTGTGATATCACAAACACAGGAACTCAGAAGATACAGCATGTTCCTGAGGAAGGGCTGCACACCCACAGATAGCTGGCAGAGGGAATTTGCTACTTGAGAACATAATATAATACAAATATGTAGATTTTTCCCCTTCTTTCATTTCTTCCTTTTTTCCTTTTTTTCCTGTAGCAAGAAAGAAGAGATGCTGTGCCTGAGTTGTGTATAAAGGCAGGGGAAAAAAAAAAAAGCCCTCTGATATACAGTTCTGAAAGAAAGCAAATATTATAGGCTCTCCATCTCTCTCCTCCACCATTTCTGACTGTTCATTGACTACCATAAATTAATATGACTTGATATATTGTAAGGGCTGGAGACATTTTATGAGCTTCTGAAATCTTTTCCAACTGGAAATGTGAAGCATCACTTACAGTTCAAGATTTTTTTCTTTGTTTGATTTGTTTGGAAATGAACCACATTCTGAAAATATTTCATTTAAATTGAAACTAAGAATACCAAGTTGGTCAGCATCCTTGAGAACTGGACATTTTTAGTGATTCAAGCACATACTTCTACAGACCCCTTCTATGACAGAAGAAAGAAAAAAATACTACTCTATCACGAGCTCTGAGAGTCTGCTACTTCTCAAGTTCCCACTGATTAATGCTCTCCAGGTACTTTTTGTAATCAGTTTTGCTTCTTAAATTCTCAGTCTGACTTTGTCTAACAAAAAAAAAAAATTACAAAGAAAATTAGAAAAAATAACAGAACACCCTCCCTGCAAAAAAAAAAAAAAAAAAAACAACAACCAAACAAACTTTGAAAGAAACCAAAATGCAAAATACAGTCCACAAAATTATATTAAATCACATTAAATAAAAATCTTGCCAAAAAGCTGTAACTTCTGTAATATTCTGTAATGTAAGAATTATACCAAAATATTCACTGATCAGGGGAAATATCGACTTTGTGTGTCCATATTTGTCTTGGGATGACAGTTTAATTTGATATTCCAATAACAGTGGTCCCTCTTACTTCAGGATCTGCTGTCTCAGGTCTACTCATTAAAGATTGACCAAGGTCCTAGGGGTAACTTTAGGAATACCTACCAATTTTTATTTCAGCAAATGTGCTCCTTCCAGAACTGGAGGGCTAGCCAAACACCATGAGCCATATTTCTAGCTGGAATAGCAAAATAAAAGTGTTCCCAGAACAATGATAAGGATAATGAGTGGCAGAAAAAAAGAGAGGAAGAAAGTTCACACAGAGGCCTTGCAAAGTAAATTTTAATTTGGATCCAGTTCATTACACCTAAATCTTGTATTTTAATATTAAACCTGTTGTATCTAGTATGTACCAATGCAATCCAGGTGAATTTGCCATCCAGAATTTGAATCCAGAAATATCCAAATTAAAAACAAAGCAAACAAAAATAAAAAGCCCACCCACAAACAAGGATACATAGAGGCATTTGGACCTTTGAGGGTGAGTATGTATAGATAACACCACCCTGAAGACCTTCAAGCAGTAAGACAAGGATAATCATTACAAAATTGGGTTTTGGGGCAGGACTCCTTCCCAGAGTCCTGTTTTAACCTCCAGGGAGGCCACCTCAGAGAGAACTGAAAGCCAGAGGCTCCTCACACATATCCAGCAGCCTGTGCATGAACTGCTTTGAGGACCAGCTTCAGGCTGGTCATGCTCCAGGAGCCTCATGGCATGAATGTGTGCCAACCCACCACCACCACACTGGCACCTTGCAAGCAAGACAAAGGAACATAAGAGAAAGAAACAGATGTTTTCAGTCATCTGGAAAATGTGTCCTGCAGAAGAGGGTTGTGAGCAGAGTGTGTGTGTGCCAGCCTACCCAGCTGCACCTGCTCTAGACTGGTAAAGTAGCATGTCTCCACATTTCATAAATAATAAATTCCTATGTTAAAGGGGGAGATCACTAGAGAGAGTAGATTGAAGGAAAGCTCAAGTTAAACAGTGAGAAATTCACCTAATACTTGCATTTACCAACTAAAGCCCAGAGTTTTGCATCTCTAGGCAGAAAGAAATTGACCTCTTCACAGAAGTGGTGCACTGAAGATGTTTAATAAATTGCTTCAGAAGCAGAATCAGTTCTGAACTTAACACAGGTGTCTCAGGGAGGAAAAATGCACATAAAAGCACTGTGCAAACTGCTGACAGCACTAGCTATGTGAGAGACAATCAAGGTACTTAACGTTTTAAAACACATGCCCTGCATAATAACCAACACTTCCAGAAGCCTCTGTCACTCTTCCAAGCACTGAATTAAGAGAAGTGTCGCTGTATCAGGATCATAAAAGATATCCTTTAAGCCTCTTGCATAAATGCATGTGTTCTGAGATGGAGAAATGTGAACTCATATTCTTCATGTATCCAGGGGCTATTTTCCCCCTGAGAAGTTGAGGGGAAAGGGAGAGCAGGGCACCACACTATTGATTTTCTACAAACACATTTAACCTTTAGCAGCTGCTGTCAGCATTTCTAGTGCTAATACCTACAGTGAACAAAGTAGCTGGAGAAGTGCAGAGAGCTTGCTTCAGAAGTAAGGCTTAGGAAATCAGAGATTCCTCTCTCAGGCCAGGATGAATTGCTTTAATGGCCATATTGGAGATGGTATGGATGCAGGAGAGAATGGGGGAGGAGAGATGGGGAGGTGTGGGGGCAATATTTCCTGCAGAAGCATCTGCTCAATAGTTTCCCTGAGCAATTGTATCTTAGTCAACTAATAATACTCACATCTAAAATGTGCATGAATCTTCTCATGAACATTTCCCTCAATGAGTGCAGTGCAGCATCAAAGAAACAGTGCTCAGGCCACGGGTTATGGGGGCTTCCACTGCCCAGCTTCCAGGCCTGGTGAAGGCTGATGGAAGCAGGGTGACAGGAGTTCTGCAAGAAGCAGTAGTTGAAAAGGCTGGTAATAGCTTCTGTAGCCCTTCATTTCTAGGTCACTAGGTCGAATGCAGAAGCATACAAAAGTCAGCTTCATATCTCTCACAGTCACACGGAGCCCACATGAAGGGAGGCAGTGCTTTCAGGCTAGCTCCTCCCAAGCCACTGCTTGCTCCCCATTGTGAGCCCAGGCTGACTCCCTCTGGGATAGTCTCCCAAGGAACATACAACAGCAAATCAGCATATAGCTGGTGCTGCTTCCTGACACCTAAAATCCTGATTTCTGTTAGGCAGGTGATGTGTCCTCATCACAGTAAATTACAATTGTCTTTAATTCTTGACCAGCTTACCCACACTTAGGCCATTAATGTACCTCCACCGGGCATACTTCCCCCACCCTGCTGCTGCAGCTGCTGTCTGCAAAAGCAAACCAAGGGAGCAGCAGCACGAAGTCTCCCCGTGCCCCACACACTCCTCAGCAAAGTAGGTCCATGTTCAGTCCTGAAGTAAACGCAGCACCCCCCTGTCATAGCCCAGAGATGGCAAGGGCTGAGCCCCTCAGCAGAGCACCCATCCACAGCACTCGCTCCCCTCTCACTTGGCGGCGGGGACTGAGTTTTCTAAAATGTACTGGTTGCTATTTTTTTGTTGCTATTACCTCCTCCAACACAGTTTGGGCTTGCAATATTAAGACAGCTTGGGTTTACATACAGAGGGACTACAAATAGCTTTCCTGCTAAATAAGTGGTGCAAACACATCATTCGACGGTGCTGCGTGGCTCACAGGATTTATGGTCTCGCGTTTGGGATGAACAGCGCAGTTCTCTCGTGCTGTTTCCATTATGAATAATGTGGCCACGCTAAACTCACACTAATAAAACCTGAATGTATCACTGCATTGTTTGGCACTCTGTATAGGAGAAACCCATCCATTACTGAGGCGGGCACTGAAAACTCTTTGTGACAGGAGCAGCACAGGGATAGCTTCACAGCAGCTATTCAGAGCCACTTTACAGCTTCCTGAGCAGAGCCCAGGCTGGGCTGCATGCCAGCAGTGTGGAAAATGGCTGGCAGAGGCTCTGGCCACTGATTTGCAGGTCACATGAATCCCCAGGGGAAAAGGGAGCAGGTACTGAGAGCACCTGTTAGAGGGTCCTTCCTGCATGCCACTGCCCGTCTCTAACATTTGCTTCAGCCCACCTGTTGATGATTCCTCTGACAAAGCAAAATTACTAAGACTCTGCAAACTGGACAATCCCCCCACTCCTTCAGCTGCTACACAACTACTGGTGGCCACCAGGGCCTGCATGAGCACCAGGAATGTTCCAAAGAAAGCAAAGCAGGCAGCCACACCAGTGAGAGGGACAGTGCAGGCTGCTGAGACAGTGTACCCAGTGTGCTCTCTCAGAGAAGGAGTGAAGGCACCACAGACTTTCTGCTGTCTCCAGCCCAGTTGCAGGGGCAGAGCCAATGACCACAGAAGGTATGACTGCATGCCCAAGTCAGAGCTGAAACCAAAAGCAGCAAAAGCATGTACTAGCAACACTGTCTGCTTCACAGCCAAGACGCTCCAGCCTTCCTTGATAATGGCTGACATACGGTGCTTCCTGCATGTCCCATCACCAGGCTGGCCAGCCTCCTGTGTCCTGCTCCAAGCCACTTTCATTTTATGAATCCTTTAACCCTGGGGAATTACCCAAGAATATACTAACACCATCCCTTACATTTCTTCTTTATGAAGCTCCTCACAAATGTCTCCCTAAGTTGAACTGCCTTCCTTTAAAGAAACTCATGACTTTGCCACTGGATTTGCCTTTCCTCCAAGCAGTGGTATTTAGCCATGCAGAACAGCCCTGTGAGTTCACCCTACTGCCGTGGCACAAAGAGAGCCCTGATGAGAAAGTTTAAATTGAACATCTTTCAGCAGATGACAAACCTTGGCCTGCCTGAAGCCTTTGAAAGGCCAAAATGCAATGTAAATTAAAGTTCAAGGAGCTTAGAAGAAAACTATTTTAGCTTTAGGCTTTCAACCAAGCAAAGAAGAGTTAAAATTATATTTCAAACAGCAGTTCAATCATTCACTTTCCCAGTATTAATGAACGCCTCCTGCATGTTTACCCAGATAAGGCTGTGATTCACGTGGCAGGCATACCCCAGAAACTTAAAAGGTCAAAAAGATGGCAACAAAGCATTCTGTTAATATTACCTAGAATCCACTCTTTTCCTTTGGCTATTTTAGTATCAGTAAATAACTCTCTACATTTTCTGACCTAAGCATTTCCATTTGAGAAGCTTCCCAGGCTAGATGTTTCTAAAATGTTACCCAATGATTAAACACAAATCCTCAAGTGAAGAGAGCAGGTTTTATTAAATATCCCAGAGCAGTGCTGTCTGCCCACACTTATGCCCATGTCTGGCTGCTGGCTGATAAACGCCTTGGCTTCAAGATATTACTTATTAGCATGCCTGTATATTTCCACCTCACACAGTCACCCAAGGGTGATTGCTATCTGTTAATTGAATTCCGTGCCAGCAACTGTGTTTTTGTGTGCCTGCCATTATAATTTCGAGGATTGTGACTTCATTTCCTATTTACAAGTTGCAGTGATGAAAAAGTGTACTTATTTATACATAAATAAGCTCAACATTTTTGTAGCTATATGGCAGGAGGTGGGTGGAAGTCACATGTAAAATGCATAGGTGTGTCCTGTTTTTTGCCTTCCTTTTTCTCTTTCTTTTTAAAGGCACTCTGCTTTCCACCGGAAACAGAGCTGGTGTGATGGAATATATCTCCAGTGATAGAAGAGGAGGTCAGGGGAACAGAATGAGAGTCTTGAGTTTAGAGCAGAGCAACCTGAGACTGTAGAATTGCTTGGGTTGGTGCCTTCCAAGCAGTGGACTCTGTGGTGCAGCCTTACTGCAGTAATGACTGGCATACCTATCATATTTGAATCAAGCATCATTGCCTTCATCAGAGTGGTTTATGCAATGTTTTGCCCATTGTTTTAGATGTGCAAATGTCACGTGTACATTGCTTGGCTCTCCCGACTACTCTGTGAGACTGAGGTGGGAGTAGGAGGAGAAGGAAGCCAGCAGAAGAGACAGGACCCCAGCAGTTGGTCTGAGTTCTGGCCCTGGATTTCAGCAGCAGGAACCCATTCCTCAGATAGCCTTTGCTGGCCTCCAGAAAGGAGCTGAACCTTTTGAGAAGACATTGGTCCTTTTGTGTTTGGACAAGTCTGCTTCAGCAAACAAAAGAAACTCCTGAGCCACCAACCACATTTGGCTGCTGCTGCAGAAAAACATGGTCTATAATCCCTTTCAAAAACACACTGAGATCCACTTCATAATCCCTCTTGGCTTTCTTGCCCCTCAGTATGTCTGTAAGAAAGTTGTTCAAAATCCCAGTCCCTGGAAGATCAGAAGCTGATTATTAAGATCCCCAACAAGTGGCTAGTAGAAAATTACATGTAAAAAAACTTGGATGGTGTTGTAGCCACCTCAGGCTAAGGGTCTGTGGAAAACCAGGATGATCTCTTTTTGCCCAACCAATTAATGTTTGACATAAAAAACAGTCAAGCCTACAGCCAAACAAGGGCTTGTTACAGTGCACTGTATAGAGGTGGATTTCTTACTACCCACATTACTCACAGTTGCGAGCACGCCTGCTGTGAGCACTCCTATTTCCAAATGTCTCCAAAGAGAGCAAGTGAGTAATGAATTGAAGAATCCTGATCCGTTATGTCAGACACTAGACAAACACTGTTTATTTAGCATGAAATGCTATGAAAGCATTCCTTTTTAATAAAACTCTTAACTTTTCCTGATACTTGTCTATATGAGTCTCCTTCATCGCTGTTTTGCTTTACCTTTTTCCATAATCAGAATGTAGTGATATTATTGTCACTTAATATAAATATAATTAATGTCACATATTAATGTCAATTACTAGAAATACCCAGGAAGTTACAAAATGTTTTGTGAACTGGAAATAAAAGATTTGCCATCAGATTAATTTAATTATCCTGAGAAATCTTTATCCAAATGATATTACTGTAGTCCAACCTGTTTTCAGTTTATGATAACTTCTATTTACTCTGGTTTTATTAGGACATTATCAATATTCAGGATGCATATTGCTATATATTACCTTTATGAAATTTTAACTGCAGGCAAGTGTATACATCATATTCATCACTGATTCAGCTAACACTAAAAAAACCTGGCTTCAAGTATCTTCTCTTTGTGCTACAAATTCTCTATAAATTGTACTATTTTAAAAATGAAATATTCTGTTTTCAGAATAACTTCCAAGGACAAATTGTTTGCAGTGTAGTAGATGGAACAAAAGTTGCAATCTATAATTGAGATCACTCAATAATTTTTAGATTTATTTTGGCTGCTTTTAACTTGTGAAACCTTTATCCACTTAAACAGATTTTTTTTTAGATTGGATGGCATCCTCATAGCAGTTATAAATTCTGTTGAAATTAAGTTTCTGAAATTTTCTTGTTTTCTTAAAATATAGGAAAGCCCTGTGCATGCAGAAGGGCCGATAAACACATAACTGTTAAAACCCAAACTTATTGAAACCTTCTAATAATCAAATTGGTCAATGTCAGAATTAACAAAATTGAAATGTTCCAAGGGCATTGTGCAAGGGATTTGATAATATTTAACTCATGAATAGTAAATATAAATAATATATGCTCTGAAACCAAAAGAAATTAAACCAGGTCTACATTGAAACAACCAGCAGTGAGAAGAATTTTCTTCAGATTTTTAATTGCTCACATTTTTTTTTCTGTCAAAAAAATATCATCACAAACAAAATGTTCCTATGAAGTATTTCAATTCCAACAAAGCAGCATTTCCTGGTGGAAGATATTCTGGTCAGGAAAACCCTTCAACACAATTACTTCAGTCTGTCTTTGATTATACGAGAACACAGTGCTCTTTCAAATGTCTCAAATGCAAAATTAGTCCTGCTTGGTGTATGGCTCCAGCCGGAGAGGTGAATTAGTACAGGGTGTTCTCTTTCTGCAAGCTCTTGCTGTTGGGGTGGGAAAATCAGAAACATGCGCGCTGAGCCAGGTCAGTTGCTTAGGTGACCAAATCCAGGAAAAAGTACTTGCCTGGGAAACATTATAAATTTGCCTTGGTCTGATCCCAAGGCTTGGCTGGAGCCTTGGTCAGAGCTTTGGCCTGTGACACAGCGTGGGACACACGCACCCATCGCAGCTAAAGTCAGCTGGGGGCAGCCAGAGCATATCTTGTGATGACCATGGTATAAGGCACATGTGCATAATTGGGGGTTGAAATAGGATTGCACCTCACCTCTGGTGCTCCATAAATTCGAGTGCTTGCCTTTGAAAGGCTAATATTTTTTGAATGTGTTTTTTTTGTTGTATAACTGTATATAGTTTTTACTATACTACATAATTACTCATAATACATTACTGCACATGTGACTCTGCAGACAATGTTTAGACATTAAATCTTAGCTCAGTGATTGAATAGAGGGTACAGTAAAAATAAATATCCATGTATTTTGTAAATATTTGCATAATGAGCTATTTAAATGCAAGAGATTCTAACATATGTAAACAATTGGAAATACTCTCTGTGTGTAAGTCTAAAGTGATGTAAAAATATACACAACCTTCTTTAAAATAATATGATTTAGTAGTCAGACATTGCATATTTTTTAAGGCTTTATATATAACTATTGCAGGTTGTAAATACCCATTGTATTAAAAACACATTGCTTGGTACAATTAGTCAATAAACTGTGTGACTGAAAGATTCGGATGACAAGGACAGTTCAGTAAATGGACATTAGCGACTGTCCAGTTACAGTGAAAGCTCTTTGTGGTCTGCAGACTTAAAATATCCAGAGGGTTACAGGACTCAGTGTAATCAATCCCAATCCAACGAGTAACAGAGGACATAATTTCCCTCTTGTTAAAAAGCTGTCGTGTAATGTGCTGTGGAATGTCTCCCACAAAACTTTCTCCCAGCTCACTGTACAGCCATCTGTGCCATGGAAACTGGGAGGCTACCTCCCCTTCCACTGCTTGCTTTTCTGTTCTTGGTCCAGTCTTGTGCCAAAGTGGCACCTTAAAGAGGCCCCACAACCTTAGCCACAGTGTAATGTGACTCAGCATGGTTTTTGCAAAGGAAATGTAGCAGTGGAGGATGGAGAGAACAAAATTACTTTCAATGTGAAAGCTTTTTTTTTGTGTTAATAACCAGCCTGAGCTGGCTGTCAAGGAGAGAAACAATGAGCATTGTTCTTGGTAGTGAGGCTGCCTTCTGACTAATTACTGTTGCTGCAGAAAGGACCAGTGCTCTCTGCCTCTGCGCTGAGGACCAAGGCAGCTAGATCATACCCACAGTCACGCCTCTGCGCTCACACCTGATTAGAGGGAGTGAGTAGTGGATTGTTTCTGCCATCTCCCTCAGGCTTCATGACTCAGAGGGACACTGCTACAAGATGCATCCCACCACCTGTAGAGCACTCCATTTCTCTCTGTTGTAGGGGATGAGTAGAATATCCCCTGCTTTGGGAGAAACAGCACTGTTGCCAGGTGGTGCCCCTGCTGCCTCTGCCGTGATTCATGGCTACCATCACTGTCCTAAACAACTTCTATTGCAACAATTAAGGCCTGGGAGCTCCTTAAGATGATGAACTCCTGGTTCCTGAGCAGTTAATAAATGTTTGAGTCACTAATGAGCTAATTTAAGATAGTCCACAATAACGGGGTGTGACAAATAATTGGCAGAATGAAGAAATGGAAGATAATATGAGATGCCTGGGTGTGGCTGTTTATGTGAGGCATAGGGAGCAGTTTTTGACTCAGAGGCTAAGTTGTCTGGGCCAGATTTAAGGCTTTGGAAACTTCAATATGCGTTTTGGGGAGGGAAGAAGTTAATTTCATTCTGTTCTATGGGACATGTAGTTTCAAAATTAAACTCAAACACATTTTCATTAGTAATGCTCACAGTCCTCAGGCAGCTCTGAATTTTTAAAACCTCACTTTCAAACTCCTACATTGCATTCCAAAGAGGTTGTGTCCAACTCATGACAAGCCCTGTGCAAAAAAAAAAAAATATTTTCTGCACAAGCATTCCACATGCCTGGAGGCAGAAAAAAAGGGGTTTCTGAAATGCCACACACAAGAAAGACATTTGGGTTGTGGGGGAGAGTCTCTCAGTGTGCAAACCACAATCATAGTCATAATTCTTACACCTTCCAACAATCAACCCACAAAGATGACATTCCTCAGAAATGCTTTTCAGAGATTTTCTCCTCACCTTGAATAAAGATAACATTTACACTGCTCTTTCTCATTGAGCAGCTATTCTTAAAACCAAGATGTGCTCTTGACTAACCTATTTCCAAAGGAAACTTGAACAGCTAAAACCCATACCTTCTGCAGACCAAGGAAAAAGTATAGTCAGTATTCCACTCCTTTCTCAGTCTCCATAAAATGAAATGTTATTATTTTAAAAATTTATAATTAAAATAAAATTTAATTAATATAGGGTAATGTTATGGAGAATAAAATCTCCCTATTCTACGACCCCCAAAAAAGGCTCTGAAATTAAATTGCTCTGTTAGAGGAAAGCATCCCAGATCTTCATCACAAATGTGTGAGCATGAAATGCATTTGACAAAGCCTGCAAAACAAAAAAATTTCCATTCCATATATCAGACTTTTCCAGTCTTCTCTCTCACTGTCTTTACTGATATGACTAGTATCTGCTTCAAACCAATTCTCTTTTAAGAGCAAAAGGCTGAGGTGGACTCAGCTTATGTCTGAATGTGTGTCCTAACAAAGAGTGGTTGAAACTCAAGGGCTCTCAGACATCTCCTCCCATCCATGCTCTTATCATGTATTCCACCACAGCACTATATTTACAAGGACTTGCAATTGTGTAGCTGAACTTGTGCACTCATGGTACACTGCACAAGTTAAAAATTCTGAGCAAACTAAGTCTGTCTCATCCCACAGGCTTCTTCCAAAGTACAGCTCCCCAGAAATATACACGAGGGATTAAGCTATTGCTGTCATTTGCACCTTCACTCACACCACTGGGACTTAAAATCATTCAACAAACTTTGTCTCTGGGTGGAGCAGTGTTCATCTCCACAGGATGGACACAGAAAATGGACACTGACATGCCTGAATCCTGAGGGCCTGGCTTCAAGCAAGCATGTGTCCTCATGTTTGTGAAGACAAGTTTAAGAGAGGGTAAAAGCAATCAGTCATAGCTTTTTGTTCAGCACGTAGGAACAGGCACCCTGCTTGTGGAGTCTGAAGAAGGAAAGGTAGTGCATTTTAGAGGCAGATTATCTGCGTCTGCACTAGCAGCCCTTAATACTCCAGCAATGAAAGGTCTAATTGAGGCTGTATAATTATCTCCTCACGATGTACAATGAAATGTGCACTCCCTTGGTGGATATCATTGATGAAAAGCTAGTTCAGGAAAATGCTGAGATATATGGCAGGATCAATTTTATTTCTAATGGTTTTTAACATTTCATCTATACATTTAACAGGCTGAAGCAGGGGGAAATAAATATTATGTTAGTGACTGTCATGGAATGAGGCTGCGCTTTTCATTAAAAATATAAAGGGAAAACAACCATCACCATTTTATGGCTATCATAATTTGTTTCACATACATTTATTCAATACTAAGGTGTACTAAAATATTTAACTGGTAAATAAAAATACCTAAAATACCTATAGACTTGTAAAGAGATCTTCAAATCTCCTGGACAAAGACTTGAAGAAAGTGGATTTATTTTATGTTAACTGTCTTGTAATACTTACATGAGTCAATATTAAAAAGATAGATACATATATATAGTAACAAATAAAATTATCTCTTTATCTATGCATGAATTCCATATAGCAAAAATGTACTAAAAATATTAATCTCAAACATTATTTTGCATTGCTCTGTTTTTTTGTTTTATTGATATTAACAATATTTGCCTCCACATAAAGTCTATTTTGCAAATTTTATTACCACGTCATGCAAACTTAAATCACAAATTTGAGCCCAGACATCAGTCCTAAATTCCCCCCCTACAGAGCAGTTTAGACTTCATTCTTAAAGAACTAGAAAGATAAAAGCTTAGTAATGCATTTTTTTTCCTTTTAATGTATGGAATACATGCTACAATCTGGAGGCAAGAGTACAACATCTTTTATATGATAGCTTATCATTTGGTCTCTTAAACATGAGACATCAATACCATTAATGTGTAAATAAATAAATAAATAAACCAAAAGGAAGTAAAAATCAGACATGCATTGTGTCTAGGGGTTTTGGTTTTATTTGGACCTATCAACCTCGGGTAAGGATCAAGACTTTTCTACTGAGGATTTTACCCTGTGGATGTTTATTTTTCTGCTATGTAATTTGATGCTGCTCTTGGTTTTGGCATCAATACGTTAAAAGTTAAATTTATGTCAGCTCAAACAGATCAACTATCAGATGTTGCTATTAACTTTGACATCAAAATCATTAAGAAATTGCCATCATGTAAATTAATTATCAGAATTGTATTGGCATGAATGCATAATGATATTACTCATGGAAATAATTAAAGAAAATGCACAGTGAAAAATGCATTAGAATAATGGCACAAAATGTCATTACTCTGGCTTCTTGACAACTAAATGCTATTAGTTTTCAGCACAGTGAACTTTAAGGTTAACTCAAAGAGTCAGGGAAGTCCACTGCAGAGCTCAAGCTGCTCTTATTTGTGCCTTTATTTATTCAGTATATGAGACTGAATTAATACGTGTGAAAACTAACTTTTTTAACTTGTCAAATAAAGCTTTTTGTCACTCTAGGAGAGATTACAACAAAACAAACAAAGAAAACCTAAATCAAAACAAACACAAAGCAGTAGAATTACTTATAACACTGTTATCCAAATGTATATGTTCTTTTGTTGTTGCCAATGTCAGGTCTCAAGGGACCTGAGACACAGCAAAGTTGTTAAAATTTTAGGATTTTCCAGAGCACACAGGAGTAATAATTAACAAAAAACTATTTAGGCTGTGACCTTCCACCCCCTACCCAAAAGGTCACTACTACTGATCAGTGCTCAAGGAGAGAGAGTTGTGATTATGGAGCATGCGTATGTTCTCTTAATTTAATGTGTAATGGACTGAGTTATTTTGGGGTTTTTATCAACAGTAAAACACAGTCCACCAGTCCACTCTAAGAGAATAAACTAATGACTCAGTGATGCATGCCAGCTTACTCATCAGCTGGACACATTTCTTTTCAATGTCTCTCTCCATTCCCTCTCAAGTCAATGGAAAAGTTCTCTTTCTCTCTCAGTCATGGTTTTGTACTTGATCCAGAAATTATATTATAGAAATAATGAAAAAAGGCAGTAATTTCTGGGCTTGTTGCCTTCCATCTTTATTAGACTAAGCACACTCCACTACCCCCCCAACACAGAAGTTCACATCCTAAAAATAAAATTCAATGTTTTAAACAGTAAAGTATGGAGGGGAAAAGCGTTATTTACCATGCTATAGCCAGTTAATCCTAATGACACTCAGAAAAAAAGGAATATTTCCAGGATATATGTGGAGGGCTAGGAAACAGGACATCTCTGAGCTGTTTATGGCCCTATCCTTGTTTTTCTACATAACTTCAGGCGAGTCACTCAAATGACTTGCCTTAATTTTTTCCCTGTTGCCAAAGTGCTAACACAAAGAGAACACAAAAAAAAAAAAATGGGGCAAAGAATCCATGGTTAAAATGCCAAAACCCACCCCATAAATAAAAATTATTCAAGCTACCTAACCATGGACAAATAAGCAAACCCTACAAAATGTCTCTGAAAATTTGCAGAAGAGTCATTTGTGACCTAAATGTACAAAGTCTTCAGCTGGATCTGCCAGCATAGACTCCTGCATGTCTGAGGAGTCCCTTGTAAATCTCTGTTTGGAGCCTCATTGTCACTGCACTCTCCAGTCTTGACATAATGAATCTCAACTCAGAAATGGGACACAACAGGAAGGCAATCTACATGTCACTGATACCAAAGGTTTGGGTGCTGTCTAGACCTCCTGGCAGTTCAGAGCTTATTTTCTCTTGTTTGCTTTGGGGGACTGGGAGAGACACAGATCAAAAATTTTTAGAGCAGCCAAAGTTTCTGGGAGAAATTTGGATGATAATTAATATGACAGCTATGGCAAAAATAATTTTTAAAAAATACTTGAGAGTTATTCATGGATATCTTTAAACTTTATAAGTTGCCTTGGGGACAGTGGGCTTTTCAGGTATGCTTTGACTTTTTATGGTGAAATACAGACATTTTACTTGAAACAGTTTGTTTAATGATGCCTTGAGCCTTTTAATTCTGTTTAACAGTCTAAGCTTTGCTTCTAATCCATCAATAGATAGGTCAAACTTGTACCCATAATTTAAAGTTATGTTAATAAGATCTATGACATGTCTTGCGACGTTTTATTGATAATATGTAATGTATTATAAGTATCATGAGCTTGCAGAGCTGCTGTCACTCAGGGTTTTGCATAGAAGGTATTAGATCTCCAAAGCACGCTGCTGCAGTGAAAAAAGGACTTTAAATAAATAGGCTGGCACAATCCTGACTTCAAAGGGACAGTCTATAAATTCACAAAAAAGATTTACTCTGTAATTCAAGCCTGAATCAACACAGGACTTATACTGTGTAACTAAGAAGGGACACACCATGGGGTAGGCTGTTTATAGTGGGGACAATATTGTAATGCAGAGGTTGTTTTCCAGGCACATCTTTTCTAATTACATTGATTGACACCTCCCACTTACAGTCACATACACACACTGAGATTAACTGCAATAGTTGCTACACGATAAATTTATTTAGGGAAAATATTGAGTGTTTATTTAGTGCTTTTTAATGTAATTTAGCAGCTGGGGAAAAAAAAAAGATGGCAACAACACCATCATGTGACTTCATTAATTCTCCATGCAACATGGCAAAGCAGCTTCTGCACTATGTCTGTGAGGCCTTGGAGATACAGTAGCTGCATCTGGATTAGAATGAACATCTGTAAATTTGCTAGCTTACTCATAGTTTATAGCCACATTTACTTGTGTGAGTTTACCATGTCCTACAGATGATATTTTTCACTCCCCTGCTGTTTGTTGATGGTATAAAACCTTCCTGGGAAAGGGCAGACAGTACATTACTTAGGGAGCAATAAAACCCTGCAGAGACAGTCTTTTTGACATAATCTGAACATGTAATTCACTCAAGGAGTTGTTTTTTCTCCACACAAAATTTAGCAATGCAATTTACTAAAAATTAGCTTGCTTTGTTCATATGTATATAGTAAAAAGATTAAAAAATTACAAACAATACAGGATACGTTCATCCAGTTAATTCCAGTTTTACAGGTGTTAGGACCTGCAAAAATACAACTCCCTCCAAAGAATTAATCCATGTCTGTGTTATGGCACCCGTATTTGTTGTTGTTGTATGATCAGCAGAAGTCCTGGCTCATGTCACCCACTCTCAGAGCTGTACCTGACTTTCAGAGGTCAAGATCATGTTACCTCTCATCTTCTCCTATATGAGTGAAGGAAACATGTTCTTGCCAGCTCCTTTGATCTCTGCCTACAGAGCTGTTGTTTAACAAGTAAGGGTGTATTAAGAATGTGATTTGCTAACCACAGACAGCAAAATCAAATGTTTTACCCTGCAAGCTGGAGTTGCAATTCATCTTTCCTCTTTAAGACCAGAACAGAAACACACAGCCCAGTGTTTAGGCAGGTGGAAGAAAAAAGATGCATAGTGTGTCTGTCCTTCAGAAATACCTCCTTGCAGTTTTAGCTAGTGTGATTAACTGTAAGATTTCTGACCTGGGTTGGTTTGGAGAGCAACGCTGCAGTTGCTTTCCTAAGAGGCAATGTTACGAATTATCATTTGCTACTAACTGAAAAGAAGGGATTATGGACAAGTGTTAGAAGTGGCCCTTTAAGGACTGCAACTCCTTGGTCCTTCTGCCTGCTCTACTCAGCATCTTAAGTCTTTGAGCAAATAATTTTAGCCCTTTTACACCTGAGACTACAAACCTACAAAGCAGTTGCTCCCACAGGAGTGCTGAGTCTAAATACATATTTTTAAAGAGCTTTTTGATTTGCAGGCACAACTTATTCTAAAACAGATTATATCTTCTGTCCAGGCTCATGGGCTGTGAGATAGAAAAGAGCTAATGCTGAAGAGCCAGCAAAGCCATTATTGTCTGTAGTGCTGGGGACTCCTACAATTACAGTTTGCTCTTCCAATTAACCTCTCCAAACACACAGAAGGTGTCACACATCCTCATTGCTCTTTCTGTGCTCATGTTGTCCCAATATGACCAGTGATTCTAAGGGAGAGCCCGGCTGCCTCAAGGTGAGCCAGGCAGGCACACAGTGGGGGCCAAAGCCCTTATGATGTTTTGTGTGAAACAGGGATGGAAGCAGCCTGTGGGCTGTTAGAAAAGACTACTGAGATCTCGAGCTGCTTTCTTAACTATGATATTTTTCTATCCAAACCTACTTTATCTCCCCAGTTCATATTGCATGAGTGCTACCCTATTCAAGCAGGTTTTGAAGAAGTGTACTTGAAGTGATGAGCTTGGCTGGGCTGCAGAACAGTGGGCCAAAGCCCTCTAGCTCCTCTCATCTCCCCCTTTCGCCACAGCATTCAAGTGGGTTAACAGGCCCCCTAAAACGGTGACTTCATCCATCTCACAGCTCCTCTCACCAAAGCCATGATGCTTGCTTAGTCCTTCACCTCAGTCCTCCTCGGCCTGATTTCAACACCAGAGCAACATATGCCACATGAATCTAGGAATGCCTGGCTGCCTGGCCATGCTGAAGAGATGGGATGTCATGGGATGGAAGGGGATGGAAAGCAGTGTACCTGGGCAGCAAAGGTCCCCTCATTTTAGACAGAACGATCCTGATTTACACAATCAGAGACAAAAGCATAATCAACCCTGTTCTGATTAATTGCAGTGGAAATGGTAAGAACCTATCAGTGCAGCAGCCAAGAGAGCTTAAAACTAAATATAACCTACGGGAGAGGAAGGGAGGATGAGCCTTTGAAAACACTTTCCTGAAGTGAAACAGGAATCTAGGGAAGTTTTACTCTCTTCTCCCCACTCTGTCAGTCTGGGCAGTGAAATGGGAGTTCCTGCCTCCCCTCTCAGATAGAAGTGCCACTCGCATCCTTGGGATGAACAGCTGGGACCGTCCTGCTATCACCTCCCTGCGCTTCCTCACCACTTTAAAATTAGCACCGCTGTGATCAGGCAGCAGCGGAAGAAATGCTCACCCACTGCTTGCCACGGCGTTCAGAGCTGATCACTAAAGCAGCACCTGCCTCCAGGAGCCAGGGAGTTTGCAACACCCCGTGTCTCCAGCAGCTCAGGGCTGGGACTTGCTGTGCGAGCAGAAGGTTTCACCCACCAGAGAGCTCCTGCTGCTGCTGGCACCGCTCACGTCTGCCGGGGCTGGCTCCGCGCTCCGTGTGAAGCAGCCGGGGAGGCAGAAGTGACTCCACAGTCATAAATAGCAGAGCCGGTCGGAGCTGAGGAAGATGATTCAATGAGATATTTTGGTTGCATTTTTATGAAGGCAGCAAGACTATCTAGAGAAGTTATTTTTAGTGGGTTGAGCCCCATGATGCTCATCAGTAGGCACACACACTGCCAGGGCAGGAAACATGTAGAGTAAAACCACCCCGAGGGTGCAAGGACGCATCCAGACTAAGTTGCAATTCAGAGAAGGGCTTCCTGTAAACTCTGAGCTCCAGAAACTTCAGGGAGCAGATTTCACAAAGAGACCTCAGCAACACAAAAAGTCCATTCAGCCCTTCCTGGTTCATCCTGATAAATGCTTCGTTTCTGGTTTAACAGCAAATTGAAATTGATTAAGCCAGTATCGATATTGTCCTACAAGGTACAGAGAAGCTGAACTCATTTGGGATAAATTCCAAGAAAGAGCAACATTCATGCACGCAAACAGACACACACCATTTAAAATAGATTCATCTGGGATGCATAAAACCTGAAAAACATTCATTAGAACTGGAAAAGGAAACACTATTAATCAGCTCTAGGCTTCTTTTTACTCGGTAGAAGAAAACTTCAGTCAGATAATTTTTTAAACACACATAAACTCTTCAAATTCTCATTGGAAGAATTAGCCAGCTAACTTGCTGTAAATATGAGGAGGTGGGAAAAGAAGCAAATGAAAGGGGTTGGGGGCCAGATTATTTTTATTTTTTTAATTTGCATTCAACAGGAGAAAGATTTATGCATGAGATGCAAATTGCTATGCGTTATTTACACATCTGAAGAAAAACAAATCTTGAATGTAAATGCTTAGAGGGCATATTTTTAAATATGAAAGTGGTAACATTATTATAATGTTTATAACTTCCACACTGTTTAAAGGAGATTAAATAGGGGAAAAATTAGCCCTTTTATTTAAATTATAGAGTCCTCACTAAATATTAGGGCAGAAATCAAATATGAACATCTGGGTGTTTCCATTCTTGAGAGTCTTTTAGAGTAATTTTTTCACCTTGCAGTTGGTCCTATCCAAAATATCCCAGTGGGTTAGCAACTGGAGAGGGCAACAGCCATTTACAGCATTTTTGTTTCCATCATGAAATACTACGCATGTCTTCAGACAATTAAGAAACAGAAGTACCGTTTAAAAACAAGTCCACTCCATAAGCAGTCCAGATTGAGTAGTAGGATATATATGACCTGTAGCTGAACAGTCTCCTTAGAATGAGGTGAGTAGCACTGAATTCTGCAATGAATGAGCAAACAAAGCTATAAACCAAGAAGAAAACAACAAGAATGGGAAAAAGATGAGATAAGAGCAAGTGATGGCACCTAGAAGACACAGCATTGCTTAGCTGATCCGTATCACTGAACTGTGCATTTTCCAGTTCTCTTTGGAAAATTTAAAGGATTTCTGCTGTACTAGAACTGCTCAATCTTTCATGTATTCGTTTCTGGAGCCAGAAAGCTATTATGTATGTTTTTACTGAGAGAAAATCAAGGTAATAAGACCTGAATTATCAAATCCATATGTGCTTGACTCCTGTCAGCTTCTAAAACCTTTGATTGTCTGCACCACAGACTCATTAAAAAGCAAAGAGGTTTGTGTGCCTTTATGTTCTTACCACTTTTGAAAAAGTGACTTGCAATGCTGCCAATCTAAGGGGCTCAAATGTCGTGATACCAGACTGCATAAGCCAAAAATTAACTATGGAATTGCCATTTTAGCTTGCTTTTTGGCTTTGTGAGAGCTGGATGGAGGATATTCTTTTCCTTCAGCTGCCCTGTGTGAGCTGGACCTTAGAGTCACCTTTCCTTCATCAGAGCACATCTCACCAGTGAGCATGCTAGTGTAAGATCTGAGTACACAAAACAAGTGTTTTTGTAACACACAGCAGTGACTGTCCACAGCAACTACTCTCAGGTAGCTCTGCCCACTGCAGAAAGAAATCAGTGCAAGTCTAGACTGTGTCCTGCAGGGCAAGGAGCCTTGCAAGCACACATTTCACAAACTGAATCAAAATATCCATATAGAGCACCAAAAGATTAGAAGAGGTCTTGGAAAAGGCATGAGGGATATTCCCTATCCAACTTCCTATTAAATCAGGCAAGAGAATTTCTAGTGTGATAAAGAGTGGTCAAAATGAAAGGAAACCAAATCATTAGTCATGACCACTCACTTTTTGAATGTCACTTCATAAACACATTAAAACTGAGTGAGAAAGCACCCACGTTTGCAGCCAAAGATGTGGAGGAGGGTTTTGTGGTTGTGGTTTTTATGGGTATCCACATGGCTAATTCACATCATGTTTTTGTTGATCTTTTAATATTTATGTCCAGATGCCCCTGTAAGCTTCCAGATGTTTTTGCACAGACATCAAATATGTTTGCATAGAAATTACTAAAAGAAAGTTTGAGGCATTTCAAAGGCCTGAGAATAAAAAAAAGACAAAGTGGCTTTTGTTGCTAAAAGATTTAATTGTCTCTTTTTCTTTTCTAATTTTTATTTTATTGTTACTATTATCTCTTATTGTTATTTTAATTATTTCTTTATAAACCATTTATCAGCCTACTAACCAAAAGTGGAACCCAATCCATCTACTCTGAGTGTCCTGTTTAAGTGCTGCCTCTGAAAATTTTAAGTTTCTGTTGTCAGATGACAGCTACATTTTCTAGCAAGGAAATTAATTATTTTTACAAATAAATAAATACTTTCACAGGTGATCTATCCATATAACTTAATCACCGATTCAGTCTTCACTCTGTTCCTGAGGTTTAAGCCAGAAATATTCCTCTGCAAAAGAGAAGAGACTGAAGGAGCATGGGCTACTATGTTCCTGCTGGCCTTTTAGGTTCACTCCTGAAGCAGTGGGCTCTACCTTCCTGCCTGGTGGCACAGCATGGTCCTTCAGGAAGCTTCACAGACCCCCCCTGGGGAAGGAGGCAGAAGTGAGCTGCGTGTCCATCGCTGCTTTCACTGCACCAGAGCTCTGGCTCACAGGAAGACCTTGTTGCCCCAGAGCATCTGCTTCCAAGAATAGATATGCAACTAAAACAGCCATCATAGTGCATTCAGGCTAATTAGGAAATTAGCTAACACTTGCAAGTGTCGGCAGGGAAGGGACTCCTAGGAAGTCTGGACAGCAGACAGGGATTCTAGATGAGATGCAGACTTGTATGGGCTGGAGTTAGGCAGGCTTAAACTCTTCAAGTTATGTGTTCTGGCAACTATAAAGCAACCTCATGCTTTCCCGTGTTTCTGTGTTGTGTTGGGAAAAAAGCCCCAAACAACTAAAACCAAATGTAATCCAAGTGCCAAGTGTGTAGGAAAAGAAAGAAAACCTATCTTAATGCTCGTAATTATACCATATGCTAGAACAACACAGTGAAAAAAGACCTGTTTTCCTCTAGAGTGAGAAGATATCACAGGAGGTGATTTGTTTAGCACCAATGCTCAAAGTGACAGTCCAGCTGCCAAGTTCAGTGGCTTCTGTGAAAGAAAACAGGCAGTCTTGTACTTTATGTGCTGAATGTTCACTGTAGTACCTATTTTGGTCCCTAAAATAGTCAACAAGAGTTTTGCCAGTGAGTTTAATGGGGCGAAGATTTTTCCTTTGGCCAGCAGCAGCAGGAGCAGCTTCACTGCTCTTGTGGACTGGTGTGTCCCTGGATTTTCCCACAGAGCTTCACAGAGACAGAGGTGGGTGGCAAACACATCTGCATGAGTTATATTTGTATTTAGTCAGCTACAAGTGAAATTACACCATAATGTACTTAGGGAAGGATTTTTCACTGAGAAACAAACATTAAAGTGTGTGTTTGTCAATATTTTCTGTTAATTGACTAAGGATTGAAAGCAAATATCTACATCCCAGACAGCAGTGTGAGGTGGAGATAGTCAACCACTCTAAACTGGCTTAGATACCAGAAGAAATATGAAATGCGGCAGCATTATTTCAAACTCCCACTCAGTTAGAGCTAGCTCAGGCATCTCCCTCTGTTACCTTGTAACCTGCAGTATATTCTGATGCTATGACATGGAGAAAAATTTCACAGAGCAAACAGCTGGGAAACCATAAGATATATTTGAAGTTATTTTTCAGAAAAATATATCAGAACTTGCTAGAGCAATTATTTCCTTTGCACATCTTTCATAGTCTCAGCTCACCTATTTAGCTCAAAAATTATATTAAAAGAAAAAGAAAAAGAAAAAGAAAAAGGATTAATCTGATTAGCATCAGGAAATCCATGCAGACATTGTTCCACACTGCTACTATCAAATGTCTTAAGTCCATAAAACCAAACACAAAAACCTCTAAATGCAATCTGTGACCTTTAAAAGGCAAAACAAAACTAAACCACATCTGAAAGCTCTGGGTCAGGTGTTCAGCTGTTGAGAAACACTGTGGTTTCCTTGAGTCCACTGAAGCAAAGCTCCCACACATTAACCACAAAAAAGCTGTAATGAGTTGCACCAGTTATAGTATTCACTGAAAAGGGAACTCCTCACAAGCCTTCCTGGAGCTGGTGATTCTTAGGCAATTCAGGTTTCTTACCTAAATGATCTGCCCCCAAAATTTATGGATTCATCTTACAAACACAGCCAGCCCTGGAAGCTGCACTTACTGTAGCTATTGCCAACACTGACCATGAAGCTCCACTTTATGCTTCTCAGCAGCAGAACCACGTATTTGCCTTTTGTTGCTTGGCATTTGCTAATGATTTGTCCAGAGTCAAGAGAACATTTTTTTCCCATAGCACTGGCTTGAAGCATTTTAGCCTCTGTTTATTACAATTATTTTTTTATCTTCCCTTGTAACATCAGGCTTTGATCACTGTCAGGGACTGATTAATGAGCAAGATGGACATGAGATGTCCTCTGGGAAGGCAATTCTTATGATTCATTTACAGTCATGGCATCTGTTTACATCCTACTTTAAGGGCCCATTTCATCATACAGTAGTGGCCAAGAGGCATGTCCCTGGAAATCAGTATTTGTCATATGGGAAGCAAGACAAAACTTTACCTAGTCAGACTGCCGAGGGAAGTGATAGAGCTTAATTGTGAGCAGAGTGGTACAGCTGGGTTGGTAATTGGACTAGATGATCTTAAAGGTCTTTTCAAACTTTGACAAATCTGTGATTCTATTTATGAATACTCTGTCTGCTTTGGTCTTGCTCAGTGCTCCCAACTTGTCATGGCAAGCAGTTTGACCAAGACTCAAAATGAAGGGCATACAAACTCATGAGTTTGTAGTGGTTCATTTACGAATTTTTCCTTCCTTTTTTTTTTTTTTTTGTTTTTCTTTTTTTGTTTTTTGTTTGTTTGTTTTTGATAACAAGCAATGTTTAGCAATGAAAAGTAAGTTTCACTATAATATAAGTAACCACAGCATTAAAATGACTGAAGCTCCTTTAAATAAAGGACATCAAGGGGATGTGGGCTCATCTGTAGCTGGGCACCAAAATTACCCCAGTTCTTCCCTCACTTTGCCACTTCTAGCCAGGCAGGAAGTCATTAAAAAAGGCCAGGGTGTACATACCTGGTAGGATAAAGCTGCCTGGAGAGTCTCATGAAAGAAGGGAGCCACATCTCTAGGCTGCAGTTGATAATCATGTCTCTTTTAATTAGGACTCTGTCCTGGCTGTATCACAGCATTGGAGGCTTTCTTCTGTGCCATGACACTCAGGAGTCTTTTGCCCATGTCAAGCCCTGGCAGTACAGCTCAGGAGAGGGACCGCAGCAGGGTCCTGTGTAAACACTGAAGGTGTAGCCCAGGGTACAGCAGGTCAAGGGGGAAGGACTGTGCAGCCCTCTGTTACAGCCCTGAAGGGTTTATCTCTTATTTTCTTACAGGTCTAAAAAGGTATTTTAAGACTTTCAAACAGGGAGGGAAAAAAGAAAAAAAAAAAAAAAGGATAAAAAATAACTCTAATTGCAAATAGTGGCACAAAACCTGTACTGTTCAGTCAGCCTTTTTCTACCAGGTAGTAGCTTAACTGTCTGTTTTTAAAAACTATTGCCTTGCCCTGTTAGATTCGATATCTGTCACATGATTAATGTGCTGGTGTCTTATTAACTGGTGTTAGAGGAGCTTCTGTACTCACCACCACCCCCCTTCTCTCACCCCTTTTGTAAAAACCTCAGTGCAATCCAGCTGCTCTGACTGGAGGGTACTGCACCTTCCGACAAAACATCATAAAGAGCAAAGAATTACCATTTCCAAGTAATCCATCCCATAAATCAACCCTCACATTTTGTTCTGAGGATGGTGAGGGACTCTGTGAGTTCTCCCTGTGTTCACATTCACATGACTGTCTGTCTTCAGAAGGAAGAATATGGAAAAAATGGGTGCAGAGGAGAAATCAGAAATGGCTAAATCATTCTAGCATCTGATTGATCTTATCTGGACCTCCCTGGCTGCAACAATAATTTGAGACTGTTGAAAATTGCCACCTTATCTGATTGGTGGTCTTACCAGCTGCTATTTTATCGGGGCCCAGCTGGATGAGAAAAGCAGGATGTGGCACGACCTTGGTATCTCAGCGCCTGACCTCAATATCTAATCAGTTGGATGCCTCGCTGAGGCTGCCTTGGGATGCTGTGCATGTCCCTTCTGGCACCAACTCATTCAAAAGATGTTTGCTTCACACTGGTGTTAGCCCCCAGCACACAAACAGAGCACATCCCAGCACATCACTGCCCTGCCTGATAATGCTGCAGCACCTGAGGTTTAACATGCTTTTCTGTAAAGCTTTGGCAGCCTTGTTCCCAAAAAGGTTAGTTTGCAGGACTGCACACAGTCAGCAACATGTCAGCATCCTGCTGGCATGGCAGCCAAGGCAAAGCAAGTCCTCCACACTCATTTCCTTGGCTTTGTGTGAGCTGTACAGTAACGCCCATCAGCACAGGGAACATTACCAGCAGAGCGGCACACCGTAGACACTGCCACGGGCACTGCAATAGGGAGAAACTGAGTCTTGCTTCAGACTGGAAATTGAAGGGAAAGGTTTTTAGCTTAGCTCTAACAGCTATTAGCTGCATATCTGGGGAAAGCATTCCATATCTCTCTGCTCAGAACAAGACAGAATTTCACTTGTACGACTCCCACCAAGGCAAGGTTATAGTGTCAGTTACCCCCAGGATTTTCCCTCAGTGCTGAAGAGGAGAAATTCCTCTTCCATTCCATTGGTGGAGCAGGTTGTCTGCACAGCACCTGTGATCCTCTACCCATAGGAACAATAAGTGGAACCATATCCTGACCTTCACCAGCCCTTCTCTTCCTTTTCCCCTTGCTGTGTCTGCAGGAGAACCTCCAACCTGACAAGATCCTGCAGGAAGATATATTCTCTGAGGCAGGTCCCTGGGACATGGTCGCTTCCTGTCCTAGCTTCTTGCTCTTCCACAGTGGTGGATGCTGCTTGAGGAATTACCTCTCAGAACAGCAGTCATTGCTCTGTGCTGCCCTGCTTAACAGATGCAGTATGAACAGCATGTTGGGGAAAAAATCTGGGCTTGACCCACCTGAGGTATCATAGACCAACAGGGGAAAATGTTTCAAAAAGTGAAACCTGGAGCCTAGAAAAATTAACCATCCAAGGAAGATCACAGTGCTCTAGCAGGTCATTTCTAAAAAAGAAGATTAATAGTTTCCCCTTTACGGCTTTAAATTCCTTTATATGTGTACATTTATTATACAGACTTTTTTTAAAAGGTTGAAACTAGAATCAAAGATTTTGATTCTCTTAAGCCTTTGGTTTGACCCTAATGTATTTTTTTTTCCTGGAAATTACTATGGGTTTCTTTGTTCCTGTTCCATTTAACAAAATTTAATGTAGAATTTCTCATAAAACAGCGACTTCCTTCCCAATTATCTCCATCCATCACCTCTGCTGCATGTGGTGACTGCTAACACGAGTCTTGGATACGCTCTTTTCACATCAGTACCATGCACAAACTGTGGTGTTTCTGCACACAAGAAGTGTGAGAAAAAGGTGTCCATTTTATACGAAAAGAAGTCTCTCACAAGCTCCTGCTGTGGGGGTACATTTCCCTGTGCAGTGAGTAGGGATTATAGCAGGGGAGTCCATCAGGCAAAATAAAGGAGCAGTGCATTCTTTGTCCAAGTCTTGGTTAGCTGTTGCTGTCCCATTATGCCAGAACATTGAAATCCATTATGTCCATGGCAGTCTTGGAATTTAAAATTCAGAGACCTATATAAGTCTTTGCAGGAGGTGCAAAGTTTATTTTTAATGCTGCTATAATTTTCTCCCTTGTTTGAAGAAGAAGAAGAAGGCAATGATGATGATAAGGATTTCCTATATATTTTTTGTTCCGTTTGGGTTTTACTTCCACTGTGGCTGAGCAGGGTCATAGGGTTTGCTATTTCCTAAACTGAGATTTAAATGCCTTTGAGGTAGAGCAGTTGCAAAATAATCATTACTTTATCTTGACAAATAAAGAATATTTAGTGTGTTTGCAGTCTGGTTGTTTACTAAAAGAAGCAGAGTGTGACCATACTTGTGGCTTGCAATAGCAATCTTATCAAGCAAGGTTGCCCACTGTCCCCTGACTGCACACAGACCATAACCCTGGACAACATTCCTGCACTTGTGAGGACATTGCAGCAAATTCCAGTCCAAATAAAGCTACAGAGCAGATTCCACCTCAACATACACAGATGCATATGTGCAAAAATATCAAGACCTAGATAATAAACCCCAAGATGCAGCCAAGTGCATCTTACTTGATTGACAATACATAACAGATTGCTTTAGTGCGTTCTTTAGGAGAAGTAAAACATACAATTAAATAAAACTTGTTATTGAAAGCAACCCCCTCCCCTCCCCCCCCAAAATAGATGTCAAGCTCTGACTAGATAAATGTGGTATTTCAGGTGGAAAATTGAATGGACTTAACAGGAGTAATATGAACAGTTGGTCCTGGAAGAGCTTATAGACTGTAAATATTGCTCACTGCTGATGCTAACACAATGATGAATGTATCAAAATATTAGTATCAAAAGACTGCTGGAATAGATTTGCAATGTTGTGGAAAGCGTGAAGGGAGGTAGCTGTCCTTCCTGTGGCTTTATATTAATCTGGGTACTGGCTGATAGCAGGGGCCACGAGAACTATAATTAGATTTTGGAAATGTATATAGGGAGGAGGAAATGGAATAATTAAGGTAAGCTATCAGATGCCTGTCCTCATCCTTTTTAAACAAGCCAGAAATATACCCTGCACTCGTTCAGCATGTAACCTTCAAGGGGAAAGGTGTCAGACACTGTAATTGGTAGAACTTGAATGCTGCTTTACTGGTGTCCCTTTTTTAAGGAAACCTATTTTCCACACCAAAATTGATCCGGCAAGGTTGTTATCTCATAATGCACACCTAGACAGGTACTATGAACCCTGAGGGTGGGAAATAGCAGGACACTTCACAGCCTCTGTGCTGCACCCTCTCTGGGGTAACTCACTGCTGAGGCAACAGGCTACATGGTGAAATTATAGGTATAAGTACGTGGAGAGTTAGGGATTTCCTTAAAAATGCATCGGTGAGGCATAAAAAGTGCTAATGGATCTGGCTGGGTCTGACAGCTGAACCAGGTGAGTATTTCCTTCCCCTTCTGCGGTACTGCTAAGTGAGAAAGCACCTGAAGGGCAAACTGGCTTTTATTTAATTATCCTGTCCTCCTTAAACAACAGAGAACAGCTAAGGAACCTCAACAAACACAAAAAAAGAATAATTTTGGTGAGGAAAATTATTTGACATTATTCTTAAATATTTAAAGGACACTGCCTGCTGGTTTGGAAATCCAGTGAATAATTTAATACTGTTTGACAGAATCTCTTTGGGTCAATTATTCAGTAAGTGGATTAATATATTCTGACTAAAACAAAGCACATTGCATTTTGGCGGGCATATCTCATTACATCACATATTCCATGTCACATTGCATTGCAGAGGATGCCAGCATAATAAAATGGGGCAACTTGCATTAGACAATGCAATCAGAATAATTTCCAAATATTTGTCTAAACCTTTCTGTTCCTGACTGTTTCTCTACCTGATCTGTCTATATTTCTCTGTTGAAAAAGGGAAATAACCGCTGCAAGAGATCTGATCAACGTATTTTTAAAAACATCTTGTTGGAAACTGCCAGCAACTCTTGACCTCATTATAACCCTAAGCATCTTATCTATACCAAACACTTTAATTTTAGAATAGCATCTTTAAAGCCTCAGGGGGAGAGAAAGAGCATCTCTTGATGCTTGACAGCAATTCTCTAACACTGACATAGTCCAAAACAGATATTCTTATCAAATCATTGTGAGCAAAGTAGCTGTAATATAGGATCTCAAGGGCAGTGGGGATACAATATAGGTTAAAAAAAAGAAGGACTCTTGGGATTTTGAGAGATATGTAGAAGGCTTCAGAGGCAACAGCTGTCTCACACCAGGGAAGGTTTTAGAGATAAAATTGGAATGGAGGGTCCTGCTTATGTTTCAAATCACCAACAGGCATACCTCCCTGTCCTGTACTTCCATTTCTCATTCTTCCACAAAAATCCTCTGAAGAAACAGGTGAGACTTTCTTTCAAAAATCCCATAGTTCTAGGTGTGGATGACATTTATTTTAGTAAAGCTAACTAAAAGTTGGAATTTTTATTTTGTGGGGAATTCTCTGATTCTTCAATTATCCTTCAAGTAGAATGATGATAAAAAAATCAAAAACTTTCATACCTTTACTGTGAAATAGAATATTCCAAAAGCAATTTTATGGCTATGCATTTTTTATAATTGTAGTATGAATATTGTAACATGGTGTAAGACCCAAAACTTTGCTGTAGAGGACAAATACTCAACTTTGTGGGAGTGATTTGAGTATAACATGATATTTACTTCATTAAAGTGAGATATTTCTGAAAAAAGGCTTCCATTTCCTGCAGTCAGCTTGTTTTACCAAATCCCTTTACCGGCTCAAAATTGTAAAGACAGATATGCAAATATGCATGCCTGAAGGTCTGAGTAAAAACAGAATAAAAATCATTAAAAAAATAAAAGTTACCTGTTCCACTGCTCTCACAAGTACATTCAGCAAAATCTACTACTTAGAAAGGCTAGGACGGCACTTGGCCTTACCCAGCAGCTGCTTTAGTGGACCAAAGGGCACATCTAGGAAAAAAAAAGATGAGTTTTGGTCTAAATATATCCTTAGGGTGACTCAACAGGAATTTTTCTTTCTATACTTATGAATGGGAGCAGGGATGAGGACAGGATAAAGCCCCAGAGAAGCTTGTAAAATCAATTGTGAGGAGTCCCTGGTTCCCAGCACTAAATGTCCCCATGCTCATGTGCATCTTTGCCAGACAATCTGAACAATCTCTTCTCCAGAGCTGGATGGGAACCTGTCTTCTTCAGGTCTCCAACATGAGGCCAGAAGTCCTTCCTGAAGTCCCATTGCCCAAAACTGCTAAGGCCACAAACAAATTTGCCTTCTCACATTCTCCAGGATCATATAAAGAGATGGTCAAAGACAATTGAAAAGAAAAACAAAACACTCAAACCACCCTTCAATGCCCAAACAAGCTGGGATGGGAAAATGGTCAGGCCTTTAGTCTAGTCCAATTTTCTTACCCAATTTTTTTTTGGTTTTTGTTAGGGATCACAGTACAGCACAGCAATGCTTCATGCTGGTCATTTTGAACTTCCAAAATTGGTTTTCCCATTCTATTAATAGGGAAATGGAGGCAAAGGGAAAGTCATTGATCTAAGAGCTTAGAGGTCAGTGTCACAAACCTACACAGAGCTTGCAGCTTTAGCTATTGGCAAAGTTTGAGGTTGGAGTGGCTGACATGAAGCCCTCAGATCTGCACTGACAGATGGCAGTGCTTCCACAAACAAACTTCCACATTCCAGACACTCCCCAAGGAGCTCCTTTGCAGCAAGGTAACTAGCACTGATGAAAAGGTACAGCCTGAGTTCTCCTTCAGACTATTCAGTAATAAACATTAATATTGAAAACCCCATAACCACCTAAAAATGCATAACATCAAGGCCTCCTATCCTTGACTTTTATGCACATAACTTCACTCCAAGTCAGCCTCATTAAGCCTAGCTGAATAATTCGAATTCTCAAGTGTTTGGAGGGTTGAGAATTGAATAAACATAGCAGAAAGCTCACGCATCCTCCTTACATTTTTAAAGCATGTACTTCCAAAGAGATGTCACAAGAAATATATTAAAGACAATAGTTCAATAGGCTGAGATGAGAAAACATGCCCTACTAGGAACCTTGCCTGATGTATGAGGGGTATTAAAGTACAGGGAAATACAGCTGAACTAATTTCTAACTTTTCCAAATTCTATCATGTCACACTGAAAGGAGACAGAAATTTATTACCCAGAGGGTTAAAATATACGTGCATGCATGTACACACACACACATACACATATTTACCTTGAATGGCTCCTGTAAGCAGAGGTGGAAAGTGCTGTGTCATCCCCCTGACTCGTGGAAGGACAGAAGATGGGGTGGGGTGGGTAAGGGATGTGGGACTGGGGGCTGGGGTGCCTAGGGGGCTTGTTCTGGATCTGCAGTACTGTTCAGGGGTATTTTAGGCAGGCTAGAAAGTACAAGGATCACTGGCTGCAGCACAAGACAGCCTCAAACAGGATGGTCAGGGCTGTGTCCCAACATGAATGCTCTGACATAGAAAGGAAAGCACTTCCAAGAAATTAAAAAAAAAAAATATATATATATATATATATGCAGAAATGGTTTCAGAGTTTTTGGAAATCTCACAGTTACTACATTATTTTAGAAATACAGACACTCTCCAAGCATTTCACACACGCAGCAGAGTCTTTTTGCGAAGACAGGAGAACCAGAGGGAGCAGGAAGGGTCAGAATCAAAAATGAAAGTGATCAGGTTAGATATCCGGATAGAGCTGTTTAGAATGCCAGCTATGGCTTGATGGCGTTAGTTTTTTAAATGCTCTTTTTAGGATTTATTACTATTAAAATCTCGGAAAGAAGATGCAGAGATGAGGCCAATTTCAGTTTGAATTTCAGTGGTGCAGAGAAAGGCAGCAGTGACTACATCCAGTCTCTTGGAGAGCACAAGGAAATGGTCTCCCCAATAATGTGTGCTTTAGACTCTCATCTTCCATTTCAGCTGCAGAACACCAGTTAGAAAGGATTGCTGTCCTGACAAAGGGTATATCAGTTCCACAGAAAATTATTAATTATCTGTTTTTTCTTCAGTGTACCTGATTTTCCAGATAGAGAAGCCAGTATTTTCTATATAAGTGAATATTTTCTATATTCCAAATTTGGGAAACTATCTGAGTGTTTTCGCAAACAAGGGGTGGATTTGAAGCACTCACTGAAGGGCTATTCATAAACAGGGATCTTGTTTCTGAAAAAGAAATGGAAGATGAAAGGGATACCAAAACTATTTTGTGGATAAGGTTTAATGCAGAGTGATCTGCCAAAATGAGGGGAATCACTTCTGTTTTTCACTGATGCACCAACAGAATTTGGGCTTCAGGCTTAATGAAGACAAAACAAATGCTGCTCTACTCAAAAGTAGACTTACACAGGAAAAATCCTTAGGAAGAAAAATTCCAATTAAAAAATATCTAGGAAAGATCAAAGAAATACTCATGGCTTAACTGACACCTGTAGCTCTCTCTCTAGTTACAAGGAAAGAAGGGTGATGTGAACAGGGGCTTGCTCCCAGAGGGAGAAAATGTGGCATTTGACAGGTGCAAGACGCCAATAAATGATGGGATATGTGGAACAGAAGGGGTCATCTATTTCATTGAAAACTGTCAAGGTTCAGTCTGCAGAAGATCAGAAAGAGATACTTAAGATAAAAGTTAAAGATGAAAATGCTTCTTTTTTTTTTTCCTTTTTTTTCAGGAGGAGGATAAGAAGGGGGAGGATATCAGTCAGAAAAGTAACTGAGTTGAAATGTAAATCAAAATTTGCATTTCAGTGCTATAAAAGTATGGTGGGACATTCTGTCTTCATGTTAATCATGTAAATGAGTTCAGGGCTGAATTCTGCTCTTACAACCAGAAATGTCTATAATATAGTATCACACATGTTCTGAACACCGTTGGTTGTATAGTCTGCTGGAAATGTCTGAAAAGACCAACTTTCTTGTGCTTAAATTTTACCATCTCTTCCACAGAGGAGGAAGAAATAGCCATCAGCCAGTGAATGTATGAAAAACTGATAGCAACACTAGAACCTGATGCACAGGTGCCCAGCAATCAGTGCTGCTGAGCACAGTGTTCAGAGCCCTGGCCAGGAGGGAAGTTGCCCTCTCTTCACCCTTGCTCTTGCTTTGAATCTGGTTTCTCCTTGTGCTTGTGCTGTTCAAGTGAAGCCTTGTGATGGTATAAGCAGAAATACTTCATTGTCTCTTTTGCCGTAGGCAAGTGTGGCTGAGTGCAAGTGTATTCCCATTAAGTCATGGGCATTAACTGTGTATTACAAGTAGGGAACTAGGAAACTGCTACACACACAATCTCCAAATTGTTTCATTTCTTTCCTCCCATCCTTCCCTTAGTAGGAATGGATTAAAAGTGCAAACTCTTTGCTTTTTCCCTTCCAAAGAGGGGAGGAAATGGCAGCTTGAAGCTGAGACCAAGACTTCCCCATAATATAAAACAGTGCACTGCCCCTGATGTGAAAGGAGCTACACTAATTTACATCCACAAAGACTCTGGCCCTCTAGCATGCTGAGTATCTCCTGCTAGTGCTGCACCAGGTATTCAGCTGAGGTATACAACTGCCCAGTGCTGACAGTACTGTGGGGAATTGGCTCTCAGAAATAAAATAGAAGCAGGCATAGAAATGCCTTGTCTTTCTTTATGTGGCTCTCACAGTGAAGACAAAACCAACATTCCCGTCAATGTCAACAGGATCAGAATATGGTCCTCAGAGAATATTTCATATTGTTATATGCTTTCATGACTCAAACAAAATTTCCTTCCTGGGTAACAGCCCTAGTTTATGATAGGAAATAAGTGTTCTGTCACACCCTGATAATTAGTACATCACAGACAGAATGTAAAACCAGACAGTAAAATGGCATTAAGTTTCTGGCAGAACTTTGAGCCACATATAAACCATAAACAAGAAGATACAGACAAGACGTGGCTGTACTCCTTTTCAGAGAGGCTGGTAATAGAAAGGTCATCGCCTCAGGATAAAAGAGAATACTGAAAATGAGCTCACTCTGCAAAGCAGTTACAATGCCATTGCCCTGCTTCATATTCACACAGAAAAAAATCTTAGCACAAGCAGCTTTGGCTGTGTGCCCTTCTTAGCATATAAGGAACTTCTTAAACATACTGGGAGCTAAAGGGATCACAGTGAGGTAACTATCACTGACCATATGTGATGGAGATGGAGAAGGAAGAATCGGCTGTGAAATGCTGTGAAGTGTGGTGGGGTTTTAAGGATTTTCATTTCAGTGTTCTGAAAAGATAAATGCAATTTATTAAGCCATGTTCTGAGAAAGAGAAAGAAGGGAAGAGAGGATATACAGCAAGAACAACACCATGCAGGTAAAAATGAAGATCCTAGACAGCAGTGAAGAAATGTAGACCTAGGTTTCTACCCATTGCAGCAGAAAACACATTTCTTACACTCCACATCCATGAATCATTATCTAGGAAGAAATAACAAAACTTTAAAAGAGTACGTTAAAAAACAATTTAAGGACTGCAGATAGATTCATTAAATCAAATTGAGACTCATATATTCAGGAGGAGGGAACATGCAGGTCTTTTCAAAGACTATTTTTTAAAAATGCCATGGAAATTAATTACTCAGTAACAGGAGTTGAAACCCACTGAAAACTGCTGATTTGAGTGCAGATCCCAAATGTGCAGAAGGCCAGGGAAAATTCAGATTAAATGGATGTGTGGTCACTATCCCTTTCTGGTGAGCAGGTGTCCACACCCCAAAAAAGCAGTGGGTAAACTGAGAAGCAATGAGGTTCTTGGGCCTGCTGAGGACTCTGCTGTGACCATTCACCCACACAGCAGCTAGAGGAAGGTTTGTTTGCCAACAAGGCCCAGGAGAAAGTTTACAGCAAAAGTGCAATGGGAGCAACGCACCAGACTGCACTTCGCCATACACAGCTTCAGTGCCACACTGCATTCCCCCAGTGGTAGCTCCAATCCACAAGTTACTGCTAATATTCACTTTTTAGCTGAGTTTCCTAAGGAAATGAGGCTTAGGCAATCATTTTTTCTGGCTGGTTTCCTCAGTCATTTTGAGCCTACTGGTTGATGTCAGCCAAGTGGAATAGACGGACAGACATTATGTTGTTATAAATTTTACAGAAACAGATGTCTGGAGAGAAGAAATTTATTCCCTACTAAAGGAAAGGCTGCAGCATGAGATCATCATTTAGGTGTCAGAGGATCCACACAGAAGAAGTCCTCCTTTGGACAGAAAAGCTCTTCTGTAGATGCTTATGATACCAAAATTTCCGTGGGCACTGACACTTTTAGAGACATCAGACTCATTTGGCCCAGGTGGAAGCCTGCAGGAGACCTGGCTTCATTGGTTCCAAAACCTGCAGAAGCACTTGTGCCCCATCTACATCTGATTCATGCTGACTCACACTGGACATTTCCCATATGACGCTGTATCCTACGGCATTTCCTGTTCTCAAAAACCCTCCTCGCAAGAAACCAAACGCAAAGGATTTCCTTCAGATTTCTGAGACTACCTTCCTTACTTATTAAAAGTTGGTTGATTATTCTCATGCTTTTCAGCCCACCTTTCACCTTTTTTGATATCAATAGTCAATAGTCGCAACACATTATAACACTGATACCATCAGCAACAGCTCTGTAACATTCCCTTTGAATTCATTATCTACTTAGACTAGGCATGAAAACGACCCACATCTGCTACATTAAATGGATAGTGCATACCTCGTGTATTTCCTGTGTATGTAATCCATTGCTACACCTACATCAGTATCCAAACCTCAGTATTAAAAAAAGCAGACCTGAGTATCTGTACTGGGTGGTGCCACAATACATCTGGTGGATTTCTTAGAGCTCACTTACACTTTCTCTCCTGAAGAGTTAAAATCCAACACGTGAGGGCAGACTTACAACACCAGTTTAGCAGCCCCCTTTTTCAAGAAAGTTTATGTTCCATTTAAACAAAACAAAACAAAAAAAGAGAGAGAAACAAAACCTCATCAACATCTTGACTAGCTCCTATTGAAAAATACATCTCTTTGAGAAACCCAGGACATTCCTCTTTGCATTAATTGACACCTTATTAGTGGAATGAATGTTGCCAGTCTTTTCTCAAGCTGCTTGGATGTGAAGAGACTCTTTCTTTCCCTTTACCAAAAACAACAACAAAACATCCCAAGAGAGAAGAAAAGAGAAAAAAGGGAAGGGAGCTGCTGAGAGCCAGGCTACTTATTCATCTTTGAACATTGGTTTCCATGGGAATAAGTTTGGTTCTTTGTGGAGGCTGAACAACCCCATGCAGTCTAATGCTTCCAACATTACATTTGTGTGGTCAAGTTTCCTTTGGCCTCCCCTTGTCCCCTTCCTCCTCATTCCTGCTCAGCAACAAGACTGGTGTGACAAAAATGAAG
The DNA here is from genome assembly GCF_015832195.1 of Motacilla alba alba. Taxonomy (NCBI): domain Eukaryota; kingdom Metazoa; phylum Chordata; class Aves; order Passeriformes; family Motacillidae; genus Motacilla; species Motacilla alba. Next base: position 75,754,034 of record NC_052018.1, read on the forward strand.
AAATCATTCAATAAATTGGCTGAATTGGATTTGAATCAAAGCCTGCTAAAGCCATTCTACTGCCACCAGTAAAACTTGGATGAAGCCCTCGCAGCCTAAAGCGCAGCGTCTTCCAGTCAGCCTGTCAAAACTATTACTCAGCCTTTGTCTGCCTCAACTTTTCTATTTTGATGCTTTCTGTCTCAGTTTTTATCAGTTTTTATCTAGGTTTTTTTTATTATTATTATATTTGGGTGTTTGGTTATGGAGTTTGTTTGTTTGGTGTTTTGGTTTTTTGTGGTTTTTTTTTTTTTTTTTTTTTTTTTTGTTTTTCTGCAGCTCTCCATTGTTTCCTAGTTTTGACAGATTATGTAGAACATACAATTCTGGGCATGTTAGTTTAAAAGTGAATGATTACCTGTAGACCAGGAAGGGCACAGTTCATCAACAACTGCAAAAAGGACTAAATAAACTGAAAAGTGATTTGGGATGAAACTTCACTTAAATCATGAAGTATTTTTTGTACATTAAACTCTTGAGATAGTCACTCACTTTACTCTGTTTCAAAACAATGAGGTGAACAAAAGCAACATGACATTCCTGTGAGAGAGGGAAGCAGATGAAGACTGGGTGCTCCCAGTCAGGATGCAGCAGATGTTACAGAAAAAACTCACGGACTATGTATTCTGTTTGATCTGACTACAATAATTTCCTAGTCTTCTTGTAATCTATTTTGACATACTTTCTTTTTAAAAGAAGCTGTTTATAAATACATTACTCAGAGGCTGCCATGCAATACATTTTCATACATTAATCCTCATCATTTTGCTCACTGTCATGATTTTTTTTCTATTAAAGGAATAAAGGAAAAGCATGTTATCGCAAATCACTAATAAAATATTTAGCACTTCCTATTGCTCCACTTTAAAAAGTTCTCCTTCTTAAAAGCTTCTATAGTCCAAAGTTTTTTTTAAAAAATGAACAAAAGAAAAATATATGAGAAATTCATGAAAGCCATTCACACACAGAATGCCAGGACTACCGGAGTTTTCTATTGTGAGGATATTTCTTCCTTACAAAAGATTTTGTATTTTCAGATTTCGAAATGTATTTTCTTTGCAAGATAGACATGCTGATGGGTTTTCAATTTTTAAATCTAAGATTATGTCTAATTGCCTAATTTACTTTACCTACCCCTTAGAAAACTTAGCTGAAGCGGCAGCATTTTATACAGCAAATCAGGATGAAAGTAGCTATTGAAGCACAGAGAAATTGATCAATCATTTGATTGTCGATTCACACATCAGTGAATGACAGGTAGAACCATTTTAGTCTTATCGTTTCTATTAGGATGTTAGCAATTCAGGCCAATGGAGATCCATTGTGATAATGGAAGTAATAAAGAAAGCTGGAGCTTAGACCATGCACTAGAATTTATGGCATTATATCTTCTCCCCTTATTCACAGTCAGATTAAATAGGACAGTTGTCAGAAACCCACAAAATAAAGCTGCCAAGAAACTACCTTCTATGGTTCTAGATTTTAATGGTACATGTGCATTCCTTTTTTTCTCTTTAGTTTCAACTCAGCTGAGGCCTTCTCCCACCTTCCTACTGCATTTCAGTCTAGGGCAGAATAAAAGCAACTGTGTGAGATGTGTATTCTTAACATGTAAATATATGTTTCAGGAAATAAAATACACCAGGTTATTTCTCCAAACAAAAGGGAAATGCAAAACTAACATTCAGAATTTGTCAAGTCTTCCCTAAACCATTGCACATGCCCATTAAAAAAGTGGGAGTTCACAGCATTACTGAAGCAAACTATCAAATGTCAGGAGAGCCACTTTACCCAAACTGAGAAAGTTTAAACAAAACATGAAAAAATAGTCCAACTTTAAAGAGAAGTCAAACTTTTCACGCTGAAGTACATCTAGCATGGAAATGTTTGTTGATATGTATCCTTTAAACCAGGGAGAAGACCCAATATTCATCAAATTATACTTCTAAGACAAAGCGAATTGATGCCTTTGAGACATTTTAGCATAAATAAATAAAATGCAGAGTATAACCACAAATTTAAAAGGCAATTCACACTTCTGTTATTCCTTGTCCTTCAACATATGACAATCCAAACCTGAGAAGCATGAACATTTTGTAAAGAGAGAGGCATCAACACAGGAGTTTCAGTTCAGCATAGACTGGTAGATTATAACAGGAGTTAATATGGTCTAGTATGGGAAACCTTTCAAAGCTAACTCAAACTCACGACCTTCAGAACATGAATTTTGATGAGAAGCCATCATTGGAAACTGAAACAGAGTTAGAAGTCTAATAGAGAACATATATTGATTTTTTTTTGGGGGGGTATTAAGTTATCAGGAAAATATGTGTATAGCAAACATCAGATCTCTAGCAAAGCAAAACTGGTTTGGTCAGAGTTTCACTTACTTTCCAGAAACTTTCAATTGAGAAAAAAATTTAAAAATACTTCCTCAGCACAACTAGAGCCAGAAGACAACTTGTGCCTCTGCCCTGCTTTAAACACTGCCTTCCCAAGAGAGAAGTTCCTTCAGAAGATCGTGTAGGGATGGGAACCTCTTAGGAGGAAGGTTACAAGGAGGTAGAGCCGTGACTTCCTAAAATAACCTGGGTGGAAGGAGGAGCAGGTGAGTGTTCCTGGATTTAGACAGAGGCTACCTTTCCAAAAAGAGCAAAGAGGAGTTGGATATGGTGACGCTTGCTCTTGTACTGCTACTCAGCAATGTGAGGGTTGGGGTGTTGCCCCAGACCAGGAGACTTCCATGTGGCTCTTTATTCTGTGGCATTGGACACAAACTACTAGAATTAATGTAGAGAAAAAAATACTTGATTATGCCTTTATTTCTACAGCCTTGTTATCAGGGCATTTACCTGAAAGACTGAATTACTAGGGTCTAGTTCATGGCTGAATTACAACTCAGAGTAAATCCTGTCACTGTTTCACCATGGCAAAAGTGTCCTTTTGGAGTGAATAAGTAGGACTATCCATCAATGAGCTTGTGAACCTTTTTTTTTTTTCTGTTTTTATAAATAATTCCAGTTACTAGTGTGTCATGCAGAAGTCATAAATTGGGAAGGACAAAATCTCACAGTCATTTTACAAAAGGGCAAACAGTATCTCCAAGGATGTAAAATACAGGAGAAACTCTGTAATTGGAAGCTTCTACTGCCTGTGTAAATTTAGGTCACAGAGGAAAAGATTTGGACTCTCTACAAGTTAGAGTAGAAATTTTCATACTTAGAGTTTTTACTTTGATGGCAGTGTCTTGATTCATCATATTTTCTCTCTGCAAATACCTTGTAAGCTAGAAATTTCTGCAAGCCTGTCAACTTTCTCAAATAATTTTTTTTTAATCTTATTGATTTGTTTTCCGGAAGTATTTTCCCTTCTTCCTAATGTTTTATTTATCGAACAGTGTTCACAGTTTTATCCCTGGAAACCTTTTCATTTGCTTTTTGTTGCTGTTTATTTGGGTTTTTTTGATTTTCCTTTTGTGTTTTTCTGCAGAAAAACAGCTTGCATTTCAATGGCAATACTTTATACAGCTGAACATCCCAAAGTGCTTTACATTTAGTTACACCCATAGCAAAGAGACTGTAAGACAAATGTGGCCTTTGGAATCTCCAGAAAAGAGAAGGAAGGCAAAGCTTTCACAATCAGACCATCATGCACTCACATGTGGCACTCTTCTTGCAAATGAGCACCACTGCAGATTTGATATGTGATGCACAGGAGACAACTGTAAGGAAATGGAAAAAATAATAGAAAAACTCCACGTTTCTTGTATTTCCAAATTAAGCAAAGGCACCACGTAGCATGTGGAATTCAGTGTCTTATCCTTATTCCCACAAAGAAATGTACCGTATTTCTTTCTACCCAAAGTAACAGAGAAAAAGGCATGTAATAAAAAGCATGCATAGATACCTTGTATTTATTTTGTTCAATTTATAACATGTGCTGTTCTATTTCCTTCTTCATCCTTTTGTATGTGTTATTTTCTTCTCTGGCAGTTTGCAGAATATTTTCCTGCTTATTAAATGATGAACAAGAAAACCATCCATAAAATTTTTCCTGCATAAAAAATATATTTGGAAATCAAACTATAGTTTTAATACTAAAATCCTATCATTTTAGTCTCATATCTCTTACTTACTGAAAAAAATTAATGAGGAATGTAACTAAGATGCATAATTTTTTATGATTGCTTCAGAAATTTTCAGTGATCATGAAGTCAGTAAGAGATATCTTTGATCATATGATGGTTTGGGCAACGAGTTGTTCAATAATTGAAACAAATTATTTTAATTTCTCATCCAGGGACATTCAACAGTCTAGAATGTATCAGTCAATTTTATTAGTCATGTAATGTAATACCTTTCATATGCTTTGTCAGTTTTTTTCAAAGTTATTTTTTGAATAATTGAAGAAGAGAAAAAATTATTCTGAAACTGTTTAGTAAATACAAGTAATATTTATGGATTTGTCACAGGCTGGTAATGTGGGATTGCCATATTCATTTCACAGATAGCAAAGTCCTGGCTAGGTGTTCTGGTTAATTTTCTTGGACAAATTGATGTAGAAATTCTACAGCAATGCCTAGATTAAAACCCCAGTCCAGTGCTTTATCTATCACATTACTGTTTCACATTGGCAGATTGCAAGTGTTCTTGATTGTTACATCTGACTAAATGAAATAAAATCTGGTTTCCCCATTCCATTATGTTTAAAGATCACATATCACTAGTAACTATTCAAAACACATATTCACACCAAAAACTTGTAGCTAATACTAACATCCTTAGCCCTGAGTTTTGGTTTGATCTGGGGTTTTTTCTGACTTTTAAATAAAAACCAAGGAGGCAGGATCACAAAATTGCTTTTCCCAAGACTGAATGTTACTAAATTGAACAGAACAACAAAACACTTCATTGGGACCTAGTGTTCGTTCCCAAATATTTTGTCTTGCTGGAGAAGCTGAGAAACACAAGTTCCTTTCACAGAAGCTCTATACTAAAAATGAACCCACAGTATCCCCCAGCTGCACTGCAATTGTACATACACACAACACTACCACTCTGTGCAGCCATGCACAGTCCTGAGCAGCTGGATTGTATGTTGACCATGACCAATTTCTATGCATTTCTCCATGCCTCAATACTTCTCACAAACAAGTCTTGAGCCTCTGAAAGCTGACCAAACAAAAGAGAGCAGGCAAATTGTTACAAACATAGTAAAGGCTATTTTCAACTGAAAAAGAAGCAGTAAAATGGGTTTTCAAATTCACAGCTGAGCTCAAGTCTGTTCACTATTTTTAGTATAATTCTTTATTGTTAGTGTTTTGTTTCTTTTTAATATGACAGTCTTTTCACCCACAATCCATCCTCAGGCCCTATCTGTGATGCCCTATGCAACAGCTTTGCAAATGGGCTTCATTGTAGTTGATGTCTTCCACCTTTACAGCAACTTGCTAACATTGTACTTATCCGGTGAGAAGAAAAGTGTCTATAAGCACAGGAGAGTAGAGTTACTTCATATCCCTCCCATCTTTAAAAAGTTACAATTTTGACACAAAATATTGTCCAAGAAATCAAACATTACTTCACAGGATAACATGGTTTTAATAATAGCCCACAGTGCAAACCAAGGCAGGTGTTTGTAAGCCAACATCCTCAGAAGTGGTGGGTCCTTTGAAAATCCCTGACTTCTTTCAGAGAGTGGATACACTGACCAAATTTACACAGAACAAAATGTAGAAGTGGTTGTGGGACTCAGGCATATAACATGCTCTCAATTTTAAAGCTGAACTTGGGCGTACTTTTACATTCAGTGTGAATGGTATCCCATCATCAAGGACCATTTCTCAAGGCTGTTTTTCATCTTAGGACACTTGTAAACCTAAACTAAACCAATCCTCCACTCAGGTCTTGTAACTGCAAACTTCCAGAGCAGTGGGAGCCCTGCAGTCAATGCCCTGGAGCTGGGACCAAGGAACTGGGCATAGCAGCTGGCGGCCATCTCAGAGCAGGAAAGGCCAATTACAAACCTGTAACTCACAACAGTGGGCAGTCAGTGGCCAGCTGGACATTTACCAGGTACTTTGGTCTCACCATCCCAGTGAAGAGAGATTCATCCTTTCCCACTTCCACTCTTCTCTGTGGCACCTCTCTGCCAATTTCATGCAAGCACACTCTCTCTCTCTCTGACTTGTGGTCCACAGACACAAATTCAACATTTGCAGTATTTGATTAGTTTGACCCCACTGTTTCCTCTTGTGGTAACTGTAATTTCCTCCTTTCTTTCAACTTAAACTATAATTTCTGCTTCAGTTCATGCTCAGTTTATAGCTGCTCTTTTCTTCTAGTTATTTTTCCTGCCTACTCTCCAGTGATGAGTCACACATGTATATTTGCCCCCCATGAACAAACACTATTCAAAAAGAGTTATCCAATTTCTTTTATCTCTAGTTTTTGTCTGATCAAGGTGCAGAGCCAAAATATTACATTTAACAGACAGAACAATATTTTACTGAGCTTTTACTTATACACTGGACGTTACTGCAGAAAAAAAATTGCTTTGCTAAATGAATGCAAGACTGAGTTTTTCTGGCTTACTCTGGTATAAGAAAGCTGCAATGAAGAGAAGAAAGATTATCTATTCCAAATCATCTTAGCTACCCTCTTTATCATTATTATTGCTTCCATTTTCCACTGCATTTTAGAGTATATTCTAAATGGAATATTAATATTAATTTCTTTCTTCTTCATGAGAGTTCAGATAATTTGGGATAATTAAGGGAGAGAGGATAGAAGAATCTATTGTGGGGTTATAAATCTCCAAGGAATGTGTTAGTTTTGCATTTTAGTTCTGCTGAAAAATGTAAATGCTTCAATTAGTGTAAAAATCAGAGGCTGCCTCACTCATTAACAATGAGGCCTCTAACCTCTCACCTTGCCCGAATGTGAATCAGAGGATTCTGAAATGGAAAAGTTGGCCCATTTTCCTAAATACAGAAATTGCCCTTAAAAAAAGTAACCAGAAAATATCCCCCTCGACGTCCTGGCCTTAAAGAGCTAATTCATTAGCAGGAAGGGCCTATCTTGAGAAGTCAGTGTCCTGTTGCATATGAGGGGGAAGCTGGTGTGCTTGTGGATAGCATTAGAGCAGACTTGAAATGAAGATAACAGGGCTGGGCATCTGCAGTACTGGGATGAATCTCCTCAATCTAAATATTCCATATTTCATAACAAACCTGTCAATAAGGGATGTGAGGGCAGTTTCGTTACTGTGCTGTGCTATCCTACAGCTAACACAGCCTGAAACCTCCTAAAGGCAGATTGAAATCGATTCATACGCAGGTGGAATGCTACAGATCTCTCTTCTCAGCCTTTATAAAGGGAGATTTAGTGGGAGACTTTTTATTTATTGAGAGATTCGTATTATACCAAGTTCAATATTCCTCCAGTCCACAGTTACCCAGAAAGATACACTTAAACAAATGCCTGATGTATTCAGCGAGTATGGAACCAAATAAATCAGAGGGAAAGAATATAGCTACTACCACACACATCCATTCTGCACACATTTATTTCTAAGCTAGCGGCTGGGAGGCAAGGAGAAAAGCACTGCCTGGACTGATGATTACATTTCCTCAGTGAATAAAGCCTACATGTGCAAAACAGTAACGCAAAATTACCTGCTCCCTTTGCATAAAAAAAGTTCATCTGCAATGATTTCATTAATTGAAGGATTAGCCTTTTGCTACAATTTTGACCCGAGGTTCTTCTGCTAATTTTCCTAGAGGATCTTCTAAGCAATATGGCACAAGTAATGTAGCATTGCTGGACTCTGGTATATTTTCAAAACCATCAGCACTACTCACAACTTCTAATCCTTAATTTCTCTCACGCATTAGTCCATTAACATTTTCTGAGGTTTGAATCTTTTTATAATAGATGAACTCCTTTAGACAGGGCCCAGTTTTCCAAATGCCTTCAAGATGTTAACCCAGTTTGCTTAGAGGTAGCTTTGTTTGCAAGAACAAATTAGTATGGAGAAAGGTCATATTGTCTCCTCATGCCACACCATCCAACCAAAATATTCCTTGATTAATCTTCAAATCCATTCTAAAAGCTGCTACCAAAAATTACCTTCCTGGTCCATTATTTCCTCTTCTCTGCTTGTTCTCAATAATGCCTGAGGTCACTCTATGGTATCTTACTAAGCCCAGCTCTGTTCCTCTGGTGATATTAGCCTAAGTCATTCCATCTCCACACCACTACCCTTTTTCCTGATCTCTGATAATTTTCATAACAATTGAATACTTCAAAATATATTCCTAAATCTCTCCTACAATTTTGACTTCAAATCAATCCACTTGACCCTAGTACATTTACCTGAGCTGTCTCCTTATCACCTTAAAATCTTTTCATCTCAGGATTTCAAAACACTTTGTGTCATGACAGTAAAGACTATGTAGGTTCTGGTTCAAATGTTCATAGAAAAACCACCGTTGAAAAGCAATGTTCACAACATACTTAGATCAAATATACTCTTTGGGACATCAAAGATCAAAAAGCCACCACAACTGGGCTAAACCTCAAGAAATTAAAGTATATGAAAAGGAGGAAAATTGTTTAAAAATAAACTAAAAGAGTTATCTGAGAGAACAAAATCCTCATGGACAGCACAGGGACTACCAAAGAACATCCTACTAAAAGCAGAGCTCCAGTGCACATTGTCTGTGAAAAACTTGAGAAACAATTTAAAAAAGCAGGTGTGATGGAGCAGTGAGCTAAAGATTTGGGAAGTAAAAGAGTTTATTAGAATTGAGAAGGCATCATTCAAAAGCAGAAGCTGTATCCAAATGAAGAAAATAAAAAGGATCATAAAACCTGGCACATTAAATGCAAAAAATATAATTAGGCAGGCCAGGGGAAAAAAAAAAAAAGTTTGAAGAACATTTGGCTGGAGCAATCAAACATAGTACTAAATTTTCCTTCCACAGGAATCATCAACATCAGAGCAAAAAGCCTGCCAGGCAGTCTGTGGAGCCCACTGACAGGCTGAATGCTCAGGGTATAATGCTGCTGCAGAAAAGCAGAATACCTGCATCGCTGTGGCCTTCCCATACCGGAAGGGAGCCTACAAGAAAGATGGTGAGGGACTTTTTGCGAGAGTGTGGGATGACAGGATGAGGGGAAATGGCTTCACACTAAAAGATGTCACATTGAGATTAGATACTAAAAAAATATTCTTTGCTGTGAGGCACTGAAGCAGGTTACCCAGAGAAGCTGTGGATGCCCTATTCCTGGAAGTGTTCAAGGTCAGGTTGGATGGGGCTCTGGACATCCTGCTCTAGTAGTACATGTTCCTGCCCTAGTGTCTAAATCCAAATCATTCTATGATTCTATGTTTCTAGGATCACTGTAGAAGAAACAGCTGATACTTCCTCACTAGAAGATTTTTATGCAGGCAATACTGCAGAGGATCCATCTGAAACATAACTGACTGTGGAGAGGCTGTTGTAATGTTAACACAAGTGTTAATGAGTTGACTGGATGGGATGGTGTTTATCAAGAGTTCTGAGAAAACTCAAGGAAGAGCTGAATCACTGATAGGTGTACCTAACCTCTCATGTTAATTTTTAGACCCTGAACACTGAGGGTTAGCAAATGTGACGCCAGTGAGGATCTGGAGAGCTACAGACCTGCAAGCTTGTAACTCTAGTGCACAAATTTGTAAAGGTTACAATAAAGGACAAATATATGTCTGAATGCAACTTATATGGAAGAGCCAATGTTAGTTCTGTCGTGGAACATTATGCCTTGTAAAATCTGTTAGAGTTTTTTGAAGTTAATTAACATATGGGTCAGATGAGACAGTCAAATAAAATACAACTGGATGTTCTAACTATTTGGGTAAAGTCTCCCATCAATGGTTTTAAAGAAACTGAGCAGCCATAGCATAAGTGGAAAGGACCTGCAGGGACAAATAAAGGGCCAAAAGACGTGAAACAGAAGGTCTGCAATTAGAATAGAACAAATACCCTTCAGAGTGAAATAAAATTATGGACTCTGAGGTGATGATTACCATTCAGTAGTGGATGCTCAAGGTTACAATAGACAGCTCTGCAGAAGCATCAGCTCTGCTCAGCAGCAGTAAAAAAAAAATAATTCAAATGCCAGGAACAAAAATCAAGACAAAAACATAATTATGACTCTGTTCATCTACATCTTGAATATTTTTCCAGTTAGGGTTACCTCATCTCAGTGAAAGGAGACAAAGGACATATCCAAGTTGGCTAAAGCTCAGAGAAAGACCAACTATGATAAACTATGGTGTGGCAAATACAGTTCTGAAAACTCGTGATGGTGTGGAGTCAGGGGATAGGAAATGACTGTTCACGGTCCATCCACTGCAAGGAGTAAAAAGTGTCAAATAAAGCTTATAAGAGCTAAACTTAAATAAAAAGAGATGAGCTCAGAACAGGCATCTGTACCACTTAGCATATCTTCTTCGATATCTAAAGAGTTTGCTTTGTAGAGCAAGGACTTCATGTTGTTCTGTATCTATGTCTTCACGTCCACAGTCCTTGAATTGGACTTCCTGGGTTCACTGGTACACATTCAGCATGACTGGGTTAATTACACTCTTAGGAGTCAGTTTGTAATTGGGAAATTCACTTGAGCAATGCACTAGACCAGTCATAGCTTTCTGTTCTCTCTTTGCACAAATTCAAAGTCATCATAACATATTGCCCTCATTTTAGAACAGGAATGGCAAAGGTAGGAACAAATAGTAAAAAAGATGAGCCATAAATCATTGTAAATTCTTATATCACAAGCAATGCATGCACATCAATGATGGACCTGTGAACATGAAGAAAAGTCACATGAAGTAAGAGTATTTGAACTTTGCTGAAGATAGCTATTTCCAGGGTGCCTGCTTGAGGAGAAGTGACTTTCATCCTGGACAAAGACTACTTTCATGATGTCTTGTTATTGCATTATCCTGTGCACTCCAGTCTCTTGTATCATCTTTCTATTATGATGATGTCATAGGAAGTCTCTTCCTCTACCGGTTATGATGCAAAACAACTGGAAGAGGGAATCCACTCCAGATAAAATCCCTGTATAAAGGAAATAATTTTCCTCCCTCAGAGCTAGCAAAAGAAGTTAAACAAGTGACCCATGGGACTACACTTCTATTGAAGACTGGCAGAATTCTCCAAAGAAGAAGGAAATGCCCTCTAGCATCCACTGATGAAGATCCAGAGTCATGCCACTGATGTCACGCCAAGATTTACACTGATGCAGTTTTCCATCTTGGGAGCCAGTTCTGACTGATACATCCTCACTGTAAACTGAGTCATGCCTGACTGTCAGGCAGTTTTCACTCCATTTAAACAGGAGCAAATGAGACCAAGATGGTGACAGTTTCATGCAGAAACATAGTATGGTACATAAGCTGAGGTTGGTTTTATTTGCAACACAAAAAATGTCAGGTCTGTTAAAGAAAACCTAATTTTTGTTCTGGTGTGATGGTGAGAACTAGCACAGCTAGGCCTCACATATTTGAGACAGCGTAAGATTTCCCACCAAAAGTGCTTTCCTAGTGGGTGAAGAAAAGGCCACTGTCTACTGGGTCATGTAGCTGTATTATTTACCACAGTAAAAAAATGAAATAAATTTTATATTATTTACATTAAAAAATGTATATCATGGATTCTTTCTTTTCTTCCTTAATAATTCAGATATACAAGAAAGGTCAAAAGCTATAGTCTGACTGGAATGACCATACCATTTTTTACTGTTAAATTTCCTATACAATATTATTGAAGATGAATAATTTTTCGTTGTTTTAATAGAAAAGTGTTCCACACATCTTTCAAATTTCCTCAGTATCTGAGCTCCATATGAGCACAGGATTTTATTAGGATATGTCAGTTCACCATAACCACTTTACTAAAGAGAGACTTGCCATAAGAGTTTCTAGTTTACAAAGAGGAATAAAATAGCAGGTGTTAACACTGGAAAAGAAAATTGTGACAGAAAATTAAGGTTATAAGGGAAGCTGAGAATTATAAAAGGCCCAACAGGGAGTGATTTCAGAAATCACAGTTTAGCAGCAGAGCAAATAAACAAGGCAGCCTGTGACTGAAGTCATCAAACTAGAGGATATTTTAGCAAAATAATAAAATGAGAATCTCCAAATGGCACATGGTTATCTAACCACTGTATTCTTTCACTTTTGGCTCATGAAATACAGAGAGCCTGGCCACCTTGAAGGGTTGAGCCCTTGTCAGGAAATCATCCAGATGTTCTCAGTTTTTGGGACTGGATTGAGGTTTTCACACAAAACCTGTCTGTCTGGCAGCACCTCACTGTGTGAACTGTGAAGTGTCACTGGGACCTATTCATGAGTTTTTTCTTCTACCTGAGGATGCAGTGGCTGACGTGGAATTGTGAGCCAGATTTTGCACTTAACCCTGTGCAACTCCAGGGCAGCCATGCTTGTCTGCAGAGCTGGGAAAGCAGACCGCCCTGCCTTCACCTTCCTCACTGCTGACTGACACATTTGCAGGCAAGAAACACAAAGACCTCGGAAAGTTTGCTCTTCCCACTGCCCTGCTATTGGCTGCAGGGGTGAGCAGTGCAGGGACACCGGGGTAGGGCAGGGACACTCTCAGGTCAGATTACTCAGAAGAGCTGTACAGGGCAAAGGGTCTACTGAGAGGATGAAGGACACATCCCACAGACGTGAAGTGTAAAGACCAATGTCACAGATGTTCTGTGTCCACAGAGGCTGTGGCCACAAAAGTGTTGTCATCACAAATATTTTAAAAAAGATTTAAATAAAGCAGTTCATATGAACCCAGTACATAAGACAGACTCCTCTGAGCAGCATAAACTAAAGTCACAGGCAGCAGAATGACCAAAATGTCAGCATTTCACAAAAAACCCCTGTGTTACAGCCCCTAGGCTGTAAGCCAGCCCTGCTGAAGCAGACAATGACGTGGATCTTGAGGGCAGCAAAAACTGCTACAACAATCTCGTAGCCTGACCCCCTGGGAAACACAAGCCATAGAATATTATCCAGCAGCTCCTGCAGCAGTAACACCTACTCTTCCCTGCTGCAACGAGGCTCCTTACAATCCACTTTCAAATGAACTCTCGGCAGGACTCCAGAGGAAATGGACAGACATTAGACAAAAACTTGTTTGTTTGCTTTCCCACAAGGAGCAGCCAGGAAAGCAGTTGCTAATCGCTGATGTAGGACTGCATCCCTGGTACCCAGTGGGCATGAGGCAGCCAGGCTCCGGCTGAGCGCGGAAACCAGGCTGGCAGTCACACCACGCTGCAGCAGGACTATAGCTCCTTCCTACTTTGCTGACATTCACGTTGCCTTCCTCTCACCCACTGAGTATTATCATCACAGAGGCTGGAGTCTGAATGTGTTTAATGCTTTCTTAGCCACAGATCATTAGTAACCAATTCGACTTTCCACTGTCTCAATTGTTTTTATACAATACAAGACTCCTTTTTTTCCTCTCCCCTCCCTCTTCTTTCTTCCTCCTTTTTCCAATTTTCTTGTGGTAAAACAGTCCTGCCTGAAAGCAATAAGCTCCTTTCAGAACTTAAAACCCTAATGGCAGGCATTTGGAAAAGAAGCTCTAAAGGCACCATTATTCCTCACTTTGGCTTCACTGCTGACTCGCTGTCTACATGCATAATGCCGAGCTTTTTCCCACAAAAATAGCAGTCCTCAGATAGCCACAAATCCATGTTAGCTGCTTAGGTTATTTATTCCTGGAGGAGGCTAGCAAAGTGACAACTTTTAGGACATTTGGGAGGCCACCATGAAGTGGTGAGCACTCGGCTAGGTATGGGAGGAATATAAATGAAGCAATGACTTAGGTAATTGGACCCACCAGGAACAGCTATTCATGCTTTTGGGGTATTCCCACTCTGCTCATGATGTTCTCTCCTCTTTCTCTACCAAAGCATCTCAGTTCTGCATCTCAGCATTCACAAAAGGTCTGAAACAAGACTGCAACTTGCCATTGCTCACCCTGTTTCTGTGGGGCTGCAGTGTCCAGAGCAGGAAAAGTCAGGGGTCCACTCCCAGTGCTGTTACTTGCTCTCTGTGGAAATTCCAGTGCAAATCTCCAGCAAATTCGTTAGCTACTGACTGGCAGCAGTGAGAAAGTGCTCTGCAGCCTGGGCTGCTGGCTGGAATAGGCAGCACCTCTCAAGAAAATGCTGGAGAGCAGTAGGACATTAACACCAAGGGGGAACCTGCTACTGCCCAGGGTGTGCCAAGCCAACAGGGGCCATTAAGTTTTGCCAGCAAGACACACATTTGGAAGTCTCCAAACAGAAATGTGGATTGATCTTGGGACTCAACTTGTGGCTGCAAGGGATAGCAAAGACTAAGAAACCTGGAGGATTCGGGTTGGTGAATGCCTCTTCCACTGCTGTCCTAGGGAGAATATAGAGCAAATGACAAGACTCACCCATGCCTGGAGGAACAGGGCCAAGTACTTCACCAGAGATAAAGCGCTCAGGTTGTTGGTCCCAGGCAAAGACAGGACTCCACCATGCCTCATCACTATCAGTGCAACAGGCATTTTAGGATATATGCAGCACCTGTAGCTCACAGCAACACTCTTCCACTGGGATTGTGCATGATGGGTAAGGAGATGTTGCCTCTCTTGCAGCCATTGTGCCAGCCAGTGCTAGCGTAGACTCCTGTGGCTGGTCCATTCTCTGTCACTAGGGTGGAACCACCACATATTTGCTGCTATTAGCTCTGAGTAGAGGCAACCCTTCTAAGAGGACAGAGGGAGAAAACCCGAAGGCACTAAACATCCGTGCCCATCCTCACATTTCATGAAGAAAAAGCCTCCTCCAAAGCTGTGTGTCCCACTGCAGTCCTCAAGCCTACAGGTCAGAGCTGCTCTTGCCTGAAGCCCAGCATAATCCACCAGAAAACAAGTGGTGGACCTCTGCAGTGGGGCATTTCTAGCTGTTTGACTTGCAATCCATCCCTGAATGAAAGAAACTATGCAAAAAAACGACCCTAGCACTCAGCAAGGCAGTACCTGGAGAAGGCTCTGTATGCTGTTTGGCTGGACAGTCAGGGGCATTCCAGAGCTAAGCTCCAGCCCAGAGCATTTGGCACACAGATACTGTCCATCCCAAGCAGCCAGGCTCTGCCTTTTCCATAAAGAGCAATCCTTGTGTGCAGGGAGAGTGGGGCTCCTTGCAGTCCTCGCCCAGCTGCCGGGTGCCGGGGGAGAAGCGGGGCAGCCCCCTCCAGCTGCCAGAAGGATGGGGTGAGAGGGAGGCAGGAGCACAGGATCTGAGAGAGGCACGTGGTGCAAATCCTGCACACCTGCTGGGGTGTGACGCCAGCTGCAGCCCAACAAGGGGCCCCATTGATCCTGCCCATGTGGTGGATTTCTCTGCCTCTGCACATGCAGCTGAGGAGATCTCATGGAGGAATTTTCATCTGTGGTTTGCTAAGTGTTTCTCCCCAAAGAATCATGATTTAATTGCTGTTATTATCTTCATAAAGTTGTCCAGAGTGTTTTTCCAGTGGTTATTTAAAGCTTATCTAAAAGATATTGATAGCAGTGGAACGTTAAAACTGCATTCCTGATATGCCAGTAGCAGAGTGTGATAAAAATAGTAGGTCTCTTAAATCAATCATCATCTTTCTCTAATTTATTGTATTGTTGTATTTTTGGGTCCATGCATAGCACATACAGCATATCATTATGAAAGCAATGCAGTTAGAAACTACATAAACAGATAACTGGAGACTGAGTTACTATCAGTCTCCTATGAAGAAAAAAAGACACTTTGTCAAAGAATGAAAATCACACATTATAATTTTTAAAAACATCCACTGATGAGGAACCTTGCCATGGAAAGCAAACTCTCCAAAACATGTCCCTAAAACATGTTGTGGGTGAAAAAATTTATTTTAAAATCTCTTGATCAGTAACAGCTTCACAAACAACAGTATGAATAATATGGATGTCTGGTGAGAACAAACAACTGCACAGGATATCATTAGGTATATAGCCTATACACTTTTTTTTGTCTATTCTGATTTGCTGTAGAGAGAAAAGATAGAAGCACAGAAGTGATGAAACGTGCCTTAAAAGATGGAGGAAATTTTTATTTAATGCAAATCCCTTGTTTCATCATATTGCCAGTGACTCATGCATAAAGGCTTAGAAATCTATGGAAGGAGATGAGAAACCTTAGAAACAGATATAAGCAAATAATTCACTACAGGAGATTTGTTTTCTCTTCAAATCAACTCATTTTTTTAAAATTGAAATCAATTATTTGCAAATAGGTCATTCTAACTATGAATTTATTCCCATGTTTCTAATCGCCTCAGGGATTGTCTGTGAAAACAAATTTAGACAATGAATTTACAGACTAACCACTCAAAATCTTAGCTGGTGTGAGTTGCCAATCAATTGGCATTAAAAATCATATGTATTAATATCAGTACTTTGTCATTCACTCCCTGAATGGCAAAGTCAAAAAAAGTATCCATCAGAGTTTTGAATCTCTCAGGTTCACTTTGGATAATGAAAAGGGCTAAGAAAAGTTAAGGAATTAAATGTCACTTCATGTCTTTTTACGTCCTTCCACACAAAGCCCCTTGTCACCCAGCCTGTTACCTGCAGTCCAAGTCCCAAGTAGCGCATCCCTTTATAACTCATCATGGGAGAAGAGGCACATCACATTTATGGACTAGTGGCTTTCACCCGTCTTTTCCCCTCACGTTCTTCTCAAGTCATTTGTGTTGGTGAGCTCCTGTCTGCCAATGATGCAACCTAACTCTACTCTGGCATGTGTAATTACCCAAGCTCCTATGCCAGAGATTTGGTAGAACATTAGGAGACCTCTCTCTGCCTGTCCTACACCATGCAGCACCACAGACCAATTCACATACCCATCTGTGAATGGCATAAACTATCCTGGATGGTCTTCCTCCTCCACCATCTACCATCTCCAGAAATCCTTTTTAGTAAATAATTTGAGTTAATTTGCCTGAGTTCCCTTAAACTCTTAAATAAGCTTGGAAAAGGAGCTGTTGAATGTGAGACAATGCTGCACAGACCTCCTCCAAAGATGGGCAACTCTCTGGGCTGTGAGACTGTCAGGAGTAGGCTGAAGCCCCTTTCCCTTATTTGTCTGTGAATAAGCCAAGGAAAATCAGACTTTCTGCTGTGGCTATTACCAAGAATGAGGTAGTAGTGTAGGAAATAGCAGCCACAATTGGTGACTATTTTTAAGATTCGTTGCACCATATTTGGGGTTCACCATTGCACTCCTAAACGGCTTCCATAGTCCAGGCTTTTTAAGCTTTTCCTCTGGTTTCCTGATCCAGCTGTACCCAGCTTATATTGGGATTATTTCTTTTATTTTTTTGGCTTTTGCTGACTTTACAGTGACTTTTGTCCAGGCCTTCCTCTCTAGCAATACAATGTTGCCTGTAGTTCTGTGCACCCTGCAAAAGAACTGGTGAAGGGTAACAAATGCCTGAGATGAAATATTTGAATAGAGTTATTCTAGTGAGAGATGTTGCTGTAATATCTGGTATACAGAAGCAAGTATCATGAAAACATTTTCCCCATGGAGCAGTTTCATTAGCCTGCCAAATCCTTTGTAGCCAGGAAAATGCCTATGCTGCAAAACTGAGACTGATATTATGAGACCATCAAATCTGGGCTCGCTACAGTCTAAATCTTACCCCAAAATCATTCTTCACATAGAGTTCCAACCTCTATATACTTCTTGCAATGGAGTATGCTAAGGAGGTGAAACTGGGAAACAAGATAGGACACGAGATTAATGCTGCAAGAACCCACATATCACCATCCTTCTTGAAAGATGGCATATGTACCCTACAATAACATTGGGAAGTGAACAGAAAGTTCACTGATCCCAGACAGACCCATGGCATCCCTCCTTGAAGAGAGATTTGAGGCTTAACAACACAATTACAAGAAGAAAAGAGTTCTCTCTACCAAGAAATAGATTCCTCTTCTAGTACATTGAAACAATTAGGTAATTTCCATCTCCTTCCTTGCAAATTGAATCTCTCAATAGCTCAATTTCTTCAAGTGACATTGTTTTCTCAGGCACAACAAAAGTAATTTTGCTGAGCTTCCACGCTCTCCGAGTACCCAAGCATCTCTAGCACCTGAGTGTTCAGTGCTGCAGCTATTTCTTGAGTACTGCTTGGACATGTTTCAAGTTGATATTTTAGATTGCATAACTCCTGGCGCAGCACTGCAAAGATGTCTCCTCCCATTGCATCAGAGAGTGACCTGCTGTGGCAAAGGCTATTACTTCTTTTGGGATTATCGAGTCTGTGGTGCCTCATCGAATTATACAGATTCCAAGGGGAGGAAAAGTAACTGCTGCATGCTCCAGGTCCTGAACTTTTCAGTGCAACACATCTAGAGACCCTTCATCTGCATATGCATCTCTAATGCCACATCTCCTTGGTGAACACTGCGTGCATTGAATTCTGCTAACATAGGGTGACAGACAAGTAACAATAGGAACGACGTTGACTCGGTGCTTGTCTCATCCTAAAATAAAATACTGTGTGACGGACTAGCCACAGCTGCACACTTACAAAGAGCAGTCTGTGGCTTCTAAGCAAAGCAGCTGAGAAGTTAAAAAAAATATATATCTCAGCTTCCCCCTCCCCACTCTTCTCCACACGCATGTTAGATTCGAGGCCAAAATCCGATGACTAAACTAGGCATACAACCAAGAGTGATCTGATTTTGGGGAGTTACTGAGCACTGGTGTTGCCCAAGGACTTCACTGCTTCAAAACTGTATTTCTTGGGGAACATAGTGGCTCAATTCCTCTGAAAATTGGATACATTCAAGCAGGTGCCTTAACTTTAGGGTTTTTAATGGCTCAGTTTAATTTGTTCTCCTGGAAACTGTTTCGTTTGAGAGTAAGGGCAAATGAATACTGAATAAAAATCATTAAAAAAATCAAACACTGAAAGTCTAGTTTCTGTAGCATTAATCACACTGAGTACCACTGAGGGGGTGGGAGTAGCAGGCTGTACAATGGTAGGACCACTTTCCCATCAGTGTGGCACAGACCAAGCGCTACAATAGCTAGTACCAGTAGGGAGGGCAAAGCAAGACTGATCACACTCAAATCTTAGAAACCCACTGTGAGCAGTACCCTCATTTCTCCAGGCAGCTCGCTGACACTAAAGACAGCAGGTTTTCTAGCCAGGTTTGGTCATCCAGGAGCCCAGGGACACAAATGAGCAAACCTGGATCCATCTGAAGCAGAGATGGTGATGCTGAATCCAAAGTGTGAATTTTCCATCTCTTTCCCCACCTCACTCCACATAGTGCTTGCAGCAAAGGAGGCAGGAAAAGACTAATCCTTACCTTCAAGGGATTTGAAGAGAGTTGTTAACTGTATGAGGAAAGCTTAAAAAATTGTAATTCTTAAGCAACTTTCCAAGGCTGGTTGCTGAAGGTTACACAGGGCTAGGTGTGAAGATGTGTAATCCTGTTTTTCAAATGTCAGCAGGAAAAAAGTCAAATTTTCCTTTTGGCTTTCTCCAACCCCTGAGTAATCTGATGCAGTATAAATCAATACGTTCTTGAGACAGCATTCCATGGAAAATGTAAATTGTAATGTTATCTGATATTTGGGTTGTACAAACTCAAGCAAATTGCAGAAACTATAATCCTGGGCTGTGAATCACTGCTGCAGATCTAATCACTACCAGTCTTTTCTGTCCATCAGCTCTGCTGTCTGCAAAGTGGTAGAAGTATGGATTACACAACTTGTACTTTTCATCACTAACATGCCCTGGTGGTAAGAAATCGTAGTGTGACCAAACAGTTAATCAGAAGCAAAGCCTTGTAGCTGGTTTCAATCTCTTGTGTGGAGATATCCTCACCTCTACAGCCAGAGCAGCTTCAGGTGTTTACTGCCAACACGCATCTACTTTAACTTTTTCGAGCAGAAACCGTTCAGGGGAACAGACTGTTTAGGAGCCGTGATTAGAAGGAAGCTCACTAGTGCAGCAAATGGTCGAGCAGACAACACAAACCAACAGATGCCAAACTATTTGAAGCCTGATACAGAACAAACATTTGAGGAGGGCCCTCCCTCCTCAAATGAGGGCCAAAGCTGTCAGACCCCAGACAGAAACAGATACCAGCTGGCCAACCATGCAGAATGAAATCTCCCAAAGACTGGTTTCATCATAAGCAGCAGCTGACCGATCACAATTGACAGGACGGCTGACAGGAGGGCTCATTCCTGGGGTTCCTCCCTCCCTCGCTCTCAGTCAACATGAGCCACCACTTTTGTCATGGGAGCCTATGGTATGTGTTTGCCTGGCACAAACTCATGTTCGTGGGGAATCAGACTTATTGTTTGCTACAGTCTGCCACGGGGCAAGTAAAAACTCCTGTCTCAAGCTGGCAGAAACCAAGTGAAGTCAAGCTCTCCTCATAACGAAGTGCACACTGAGCAAGTCTTAGGCTGCTTAGGGAATGAAGGTATGTCTGCCCTGCTTCTGCTAGGATTGAGTGGTGCTTTGACACACAGCCCTTACCCCACAGTGATAAACACATCTGACATCACACCTCTGCTTTACCACTCACGTCTCCATCATTGCTGCCACAATTGTAAGCTGTACATTCATCAGTGGAGACTAAGGCCTGAATAGTTATACCTGCACTTTATTAGGGTCTTCACAAGCCTTTCTAAGAAGACCACTATAGACACTTTGGTGGTTCAAAGAAGGAAGTCTCACAGTCTGTGTGAAATATGAAACAGGGAAGCAGAAGGTCCTAGAAAGAAAGGAAAGGCACAGAGTTGGAGAGAACTTTCTAAAGTCCCCCACTATGGTGGGGACTTTGAAGAGAGAAATGCAATGAAAGCATTTGATGTGAGCTCTTCTATAGAAGGCTGGCAGAATTCTCCAAACCCACCCGAGATGCTGATCTAAACGGAGCACCCTGAAAATTCCTTGTGAAGCAAATGACAGGATGAAGGAGGGTACAGGAGGAGGATGTATGAAAGAGACACACAAGCAAGGGAGGGACTGTCAGCGGGAAAGTCCTATTCTATATATCAGGTTTAACAAAATTAGGAGAGTCACCCAATACAACCCAGCAAACAGAAATTTCAGCATCCACATGCTTTTTGGGTTTGCCTAAGTGCTGTTTATACCTTCATGTTTACATACAACCCCATCCACTTTCCTCTTCAGAAGACCCACACTTTTAAATGGCTCTGTAATCATATTTCTTTATAGTAGCAGGGATTTTTAAAAAGAATATCAGACAAGCCAAGGGAACAAACTCTTCCTGGACAGTTTCCCATCCCTGTTATTTTTATTAAAAAACAGCGTGCACTGAGACTAAGGCTGTTGCACTATGTGCCTGACTCAGAAAACAGGCAGTTTGTTATTATGGTCATTTCTGGCAATTTAGGCCATTTCTTCTCTGAAACATAAATAATTCCTATTTCAGCTTGAGTACTAGTCTACAGATTCAAAATGCATGTGCTAAGTCTTAATCTACAGGGTGTCCCACCTGACTGACTAGGAAATAAATCCAAACAGAGCACAGCAAAAAATTTCAATAAGTTGCCTGCATCACTTCAGGCCATATTCATCAAGTGATGGCTTATGAGTGCTGCACACTGAAAACACCCAGGAGCTGGGTATTATGAATTCTAAGCCACTGACCATCATTTCCCTTTACTCCACAAGTTCTATTAAAGAAAAAAAAAAAAAATCAAGCAGCTGTCAATTAGCAGAGTCTCATTCAAGCTGATGCTGAATTAAACAGGCTAAAGATGTGTGCCCTGACTTGAGCAGAACAATCTTTCCCCCACAATTACAGCAGAGAAGCTCTTCTTTGTTTAAATATTCAGTTCTACAAAGGCTTTAAAATCCTCTTGCTCACAAAGGTTAGGAACTTTGTGGGTAGTGGTGTAGGCCATGTGCACCAGATTTGGGAACATTTGTGTAAGTGGCTCCTAAGAAGACTGTACAACAAATTGGGGAGAGCAGGGAGACAGTTTCACTGGCTACACACTGTAGTTATAGCTCTTGTCTCTCCCTCCACATTTGGGTCTTAATCACTCTAGACATCCACAAGATACTCTGTTGCATCCATTAATTTTTGAGAAATAAAATAGGAATCCGTAGTCTTAAAATCGGCATTTTCCAACTATGTGATGTTCGCACTGCACTGCCGCAGCACTTCTCTGTGCTGTTCCCTTTGTATCTTTCATGTACACACACTTCCCTCTTGCCACCTTGTAACCACTTCTACTCGCAGGACAAGGTAACAGCTTTCAGACAACCAAGGAAACTGTGAGAAAAAGGGTAAGGCGGGACTATTTTCCATATTTAAGGCTAAAAATCGACATGATTTATATTAAAAAAAAAAAAAAAGACCAGGGAAGTTATTACGCCTGTCCTTTACCATAGGATGCAGAATTTCAAGCTAAAATATGGGAAACCCCGTATTAAATGAGAAGTCTGCCAACCCTAGGAGCTCAATCATAAAGTGGATTATTCTGTGCAGTCAAAGAGGTTTCCTAGACTACTGGTTTTCACATGAGCTGATAGCTCGAGGGGATGTTCAGACAGTGCTTGATGCTTTTGAACCTGACCTACAACCAGCCAATGTCAGTTCAAACCTGACCGCCGGCAGAAAGCATGGAAAAAACGGGAAGAGGAGTGAAGCATGTTGTCATGGTCTGCCTCTGTCAAAGGAGTCTGCAGTTTGATAGACATCAAACCAACAGAGCAGAAAGCTCAGACTGCACTGAAGCTAAATAAATAGCACGTATGACAGGGATGTGGAGAAGTTTGGATCTGTGTAGGAAGGCAGGGGAAGTCTGGGAAAGGGGTGGTAGAGGAGGAGAAAAGGGACAAGACTTGGAGTAATACAGACATGCTACCAGTCCTAACAAGGTCCAAGGCAAGTAAACAAACTCCTCCTTTTCCTCCCTGCCTCCTCTTTGTCCTCAGTGAGATCTGGACAACCCTTGTCCTGAGACCAATCTCCAGAGGATGGTGACTGCCATTCCTTATGGGAGCCAGCAATAGGGCAGCCCTTTCCTGGTACCTTCTGAAAAACACAAAGTGCAAGACTGGAAATGTACTGGGTCAGTGCTTAGCACAGTATCCCAGGCACTGACAAGGGGCTGGGAAGGGAGGCACCACTGACTGAGACGAATAGCAGTTCCCACCCCTCACATCTCCTGTGTCTCTACAGAGGACATTTTTATTCAACAGAGCTTACAGCTCATGGGGATGAACAGGTAATTTCACACCCCTTAAAAAAATGCATTGTGCTCAGAGGTCAGGAATCTAAAATCTACACACTCGATTGGATTTCCTTGATACTAATAGCACAACATAAATTTTCCATACAAATACATAAACTTGCCATCACATGAGTGATTTACAAAATGCATTCCTAAAAAACTAAAATAAATAGCCTAGCTGGAGGTTGAAAGATTGTTTTGGGGGCTTTTCTCTGGAGTCAAAGTGGGTCCAATCAAAATACATAGCAGTCAGTTCCACTACGTCCATCACAGCTGGTGCATGGTGCCTGTCACCTCTTTGGCAGACCATGCAGATCAGGGAGCTTGGCAAAGGCTTCAGATCTACAAGGAAGATCAAATGTCCCAGTGGGATGGAGCAGCCCCAGCAGAGTACCTGCTAGGATTCTCTGGTTGCTTCCCTGTATCATGGGGGGAATAGGATCTTGTTCTCCTAAGCAGACCTGGCTGATTATCAGTCTCAGGATTTGGGGGTGGTTGGCACATAGAAGTCATTCTTCACTCAACCCTGTGCACATGCTGGGGCCTGGAAGGGTCCCAATCTCCCTTTCTGCTATGCTCAGTAATGGTCTGAGGGTCAGCAAGAGAAATGAAGCTGAAAACCATAAGAAGTCAGGCAACTTACATTAAAGGCATAGTCCCCCTTCCCTGTTGGGACAGGAAACAGACTAGAGCAGGTTGCTAGGCTGGCAAGAAGGGAATGTAATAAGGCAAGCCTGGTTGAAATTGGTGCAGGGAATTTCACAGATGGGTGACATACAAGGAATGCAAGATCTACTCATATGTGTAGTTAAATAACCCCAGAAGCATGCAGAACTCTATCAGGCAGCTGCCTTTGATGCATATATAGCAATAGGTACCAGCTGACAAGGAGTTACTGGCTCCTAAAATATCATGGATTAAGAAGACAAGAAAGGAGGTAAACTGGAAGTGCTAGCCAATAGGTATGCATGACAGAGGTTGGAAAAGGAAGATTCACATTTTTAATGTAAAGGTTTTTGTTACATGGCTGTCACATCACAATTTATGGAGCTAGACCTGCTAGATGGTTCCCCCTCTCACTACGCAATAGAGAAGATCTCAGCACTTATCACAGTGTGACCAAGTGCCAAAGAGCAGGAAAGAAGCACGCTGCAGCCACACAGTCTCTCCATTCCAGTCATACCCATGTTTCAGCAGCCCCTGTAGCTAAGAGCTACAAATTTCATTTCCAATTGAAATAGTTCTCTTGCATTAAAAGGCAAAGAAACTGGATGAAGACTGCTCTCACATCATAAAGTTGTGTACATCCAAGATGACCTTCCTACCTTGAATAGTTTATGGTCAACTTGAACTGGCAATCTAAAAGGGAAACTTTCCATAACCTATTGCCAACTACTTGAATCAGTGATTTCCAAAATGTGGGCCACAGACAGCTGGTTGGTCATGTGTGACTGGCACTCCTCCATTCCCATTGCTATTTCAGCCTGAGCCCTGCTAAAAATATACCAAATCATTTCCTAATATTGCATTCTCATGTGATCACTAGATGGTGTTGAAATGGGGATGTAAGTAACCCAAAGATGTGAGAGGTGGAAGAGTGTTGCTCCATGCATCAGGAGATGGTAAAGGGAGGTATGGATGACTTAGGAGAATGTGAGATGCAAATCCAGGCTCCCACTTAAGAAAACGGATAATGCAAAATAATGGGATGTACTAGAAAAGTGTATTCTTTCAGTTAAGGCTGCTGAGAAGCATGTAGATTGTTTTTTTGATTTGGTGGGATGTTTATGTCTTCTTCTGTCTATATCTGTAACTTCCTCTTATTCTGGGAGGAACAGTGATACTCTGTACCAAGGAGTGTGACTCTGCTCAGCTGTCAGGGTGTCCTGGGCCCCAGGAAGTATGGTCAGACACACAGTGGTACAGAGGTACCCTTCAGAATATGCAACCAAACACCCGTGCCATCCAAGCAATACACCACTGCCCTTTGGGCACTCGAGCTTGTGCCAGAGCAAGGTACATTTTGCTTGTAATTAAAACTGTCAACCAGCCTGCCAGAGCCCCAAAACATGCAGGCCATTATATGACCTAAACATTTCTGACACCTCCTGGTCTCAGGCTGCATGCCTACCCTGCTGCAGGTGGGGTGCAACAGGTTACAGCCACCTCAAGAAACAGATGGATCAATACAGATCTATAGGTCTTTCCTATCACCAAAAAATGAGAAAATGGAAAAGCAGGCCTGAGTAGTTTTCATAACAGCATAAGGGATTCCAAGGGGCAGTGGGAGGGAGTATAGGAGTGTGTAAATCGGTTAAAATAATTTTATAAAAAAGGATATGAACCAGTCAAGCCTCAGTTTATGTTCCCCACTTACATTTGCTCTCCTTGACAAAAATAGGTGGCAGGCTGTTGCAGGCTTTAATGCCCTGCAGATCCTTGATGGTGTATTCCAGAGAGGACAGGAACCTTTGGAAGGCTGCACAGTGACATCACCCACCTCCAGATTGAGAAGAATCTGAGAGCCTTTTCCAAGAAGATCTGGGGCTGCAAGCAGGACAAATAAAGCTCTCACATGCTTTTTAGCCAGGCAGCTGCATGTAGTTCAGCAGGAAACTCTTTGTACTATGTGACCAGGTCACAGACACAAACAAAAGGGCAATGAGAGACTGAGTCAACAGCTGGTTCTCATGTCCCTCTGTGTCATATTCATGTCTCTAAAAATCAAGCGCTCTTAAAAGGAATTTGACATCATACGTGCATACTGTAACACTTGCTATAAAAGAAACAGTAAAGCATTCAAAAAAAGTCATGCAGTTCCAAAAGTTTTAGTGCTACTAAAACAATAACTAAAGACTATATTTCCAGCAAGCAGCAGCCAGGATTTTAACCATGCTGCTTACACTACTACCCCTGAAATTTCTCTTAAAGATAATCCAGGAGAAGATCTGAACTAGCTCATTCATTTTAAGAGAAAGAAACTGAAGAAGAAAGCTAAAGTTGAACAGTCACCTGAAAGAAGTGAGGAAATGCCACTTCTGCTTACAATACTGGATTTAGCTACTCAACCATTGTTGAAAAACACAGGTTATTGAATCCTCATAAAGGTCTGAGAACATTGGAAAGCAGGAAAAGTCACTGTAAAATGACAACCATGTGCTGTGCAGAGTAGTGGGAGCAGGGTCTCAGAAACCACAATGTCCAGCATTACCAGTCATTTGCTTTCACAGCACAACAATGAAGGGAAGGAAACAGACTGGAAGAACGTAGTTTGGAAGAGTCTGTTAAATGCATTATAGAATGTATTGCTGTAAGACTGCAGCTCAATTTATCCAGGTTTGTATTTTTCTTGCAGGAATTCTTTTCTTTACCAATGAGTGCACCACCATGAAAAATTTTGTGGATTCCGGTAACAGCACTCTTTAAATAAATGATGGGATTTTCCTTCCTTAGCTAAGAAACGGAAATGGTTTTGGGTCCCTGTTCTTCTAATTTCAATGACAGAGTAATAAGGCAACAGCTTGTCTAGTATGACGCACAAGTCTTTCTTTAGTACAACATACAGTTTTTCTCTGTTGCAGTAAGAAGAATAGAGTCCTCTTCCTTCTCCTTGCTGTTGAAGACCTGCACAAGTTAGGAAATCTTCCCAAGAAAATAAGGGGAAGACTATAACGTCAAATTTGGCTGGCTGAGTCAACAATCTCTGTTTGAGCAAGTCTATGCAGTACTCCAACACAGAGGTGGGAGGATTTCTTTCTACCACGTCCCTCTGGGGAGTGACCTGAGAGATCATCTATATAAAAACACCCTCTTGCTGGTAGAATTGCAACTCATCTTTGTGGTCAAAGCATAGGTTTAAAATCTGACAGAAATTCTGGTTGTATGGAAAAGGACCTGAGTCTGTCATCTGATTGTCTTCTTGCTGTTGGAGTCAGCTTCTATTTCCTAGCCTCAGAAACAGAGAAAACAAGGTGCTACCTAGGGCAGGAGGTGGCTGGTCCAGGTATCCTGATGAGCCATAGCACCATTGCTTGTGCCTTTTGGGGGAAAAAGAAGAGGACCAGCTGCTCAAGTGGCTGTCCTCTATCTTTCCCTGTGGTCATACTCAAACCGGGGTGGTTTCCCTCTGCAGGGAAGGAGCCTGCAGTATATTTTCCCTTCTATGGGAAAACTGTTCTCTGAGTCAAGCAGCCTGTAAATTATCTTGTGCCTGTCCTGAATGGGCGGAAAATTTTTCTGGGCACCCATGCCCTGGCTGTGTGTGAAATTGCCTGCTGGATCATGTTATGACAACTGTCAGTCCCAAGACAGTTACAGACCAGTCTTTTCATCAAGAGAAGGTCTGAAATTCAGGAAGAACTTCAAGCAAACCGCCTAAGGTTACTGGCTGCCTTCATGTCAGCACCAAGATTGGAATACCAGACTAGCTGGCCTTAAATCAAAGGTTCAGCTCCACCTATCCTATATATAGATTATTGTATCATATGCTCCCCCTTATTGCTATGCAACTGGGTGTCAGAGCAAAAACACAATTAAACACTGGTCTTGGACCTCATTGAACCAGATGTTGGGAGTGTTTTTCTCCATTGTGCTTGTCTAAAAGGCAGCCACACTCAATAATCAACGCTCAAGCCGATTTTTCTAAATAGGCTTTTGACCTTGACTTCTTAGAACAGGAATTTGCTGCAATTCTCCCTTTGAAAAATCTCAAACAATTTGATTACAGTAGGATCTGATTAAGCCTTCTGGTTTCAAAGCCAAGCATTGCATCAAGCTGAGGAAGAGACCAATAAACCTGGTTGTTTCGTAGCTACTTGTAACTGCTTATGAAAAGGCACCAGTTCTTGCCAGGGAAGCCCAGCATCCTGTGCTCCTACTGCCATCATCTAGATGTCAGCAATCCCTAAGGATTGCCCAAAGGCTTTTCTCAAGGCTTGGGATGATAGCTGGTCTAATCCTCCCTTATAGTTCTTCAAATGGGTAGTCAAGATTCCAGCCACTGAAACATTACCTTTATATACGTGAAATTGCTCTGCACAACAGCATCTTGAACCACTGATAGCTGTTTATTTCTGATGTGCCCTAAGGCAACATCCTGGCAATAGTAAATCCACAGAAATTTACCAGTGACTTTGCTCAGGCCAATTTTTTTCACCTTAGGGGCCTTGATCATCCTGATGATGAATGAGAGAAAAATTTGCTCCAGGTTGAAGAGTTGGTTTCCAAAGTCTTTTTTGCTTGCCTTATTAACACTGGTGAGTAAAGTAGAGAGATAAAATTAACTCACTGAAGGGTTCTTCTTTCTCATGTTTTATGCTTTTGATCCATACAAGTACCCAAAAGAAATTTCCAGCTATTGATTTAGCTCAGAAACATAGCAGGGACTGCCACCACAACCACCTGTGAGGAAGCATGGCCTGATGGTGCCATACTGCTTTTCTGTTGATATATTTCCCCCTCTCTAATTTTCAGACACATGCCTATTTTAACTGTATGTACACAAATGCAGAATTTGTCTGTTTGGGACTTTACATTACTTTCATTACAAAACTGTGTAAAAAAGACAGCAAATCAATTTCATAGTCAGTGCTCACGCAGCAGGAGACAATTCATACTGACATGTGATACCTGCTGGCTGCTGTTTCCAATTATGCCAGATGCCGGAGAGTGGGACTGTCGAAATAACAGTGTCAATGGTGCAATCAAACTAGTTAAGATTCTGGAAGTGTGTTGTGCTTGGTTCAGTGCATCATCAAATTCCCACCATAAGCAAAATAGTGACACTTACTCCTTTTTTGTTAACTTCTTAACTGGCAAAGAGATACCCATTAATTCAATGTAAAGTTTCATCCTTGGATACATCTGCCCCAAGGCTAAATATCAAAAGATTGGAAGGAATGTGAATGAAAAGTGAAATAAACATGCTAAGGACTTATAATAATACATCCTTACTAGATTCTACTACAAGGCTGCATTACAGCCCTCAAGGCAAGACCATGTGCACTGCCTGTCCAGTTCCTTGCAGCACGCTAGGGAATTCTCCTGTCATCAGAAAAAAATTGGTGAGCGTGAAATTGGCAGGAATAGTAGGAGAATAATAGGACAGGTTGTCACTGAGACATTAACTGACCAGCAGAGACAAAGAGGGCTTCTCTTCATTTGAGGCAGAAAACAGAGGACAAGTCTGGCTGGATACACAGAGCAGAATGACCATGAAGTCTCTTCTCTTATCTCCCTAAATTACAAAAAGAGAAACAGATCACTATGGTGCTGGCAAAGCAGATCCTTCTTCATCCTGACTGTCATCTCTCAAAGAAGCCAATCAACTGAAAACAGTTGCACGTACACACAGAGAAGAAAATCATTGGGCCCAACCCTTCCATTTCCATTTCTTCCATGAAAAGATCTTTTGGAAGAGATGTAGTCAGTCCTCTTTCTTTCTCTTTTCTTTTTATTCCTTCAAGCAGCCTTCAAGCCAGGGCATCCTTCACTGATTAGCCTCAGAGATCAAAATTCTCAGCATCTCCTGAGCAAGTTGCATCATAAATTACGTTGTCCAAAGAAATGAGAACAGGTGCACAAGGGATCAGTTTAGCACAGTCCAAAATGGGACACCACCAACAGTTCCACTTGTTCTTGCCTTGTCAATTAGCACAGGCAGAGGCTGTCCCCAGCAGATTCTTAATAGAAAATTATGAACTACACACCACAGATAGCTCCCCCAAGGTTTAATTGTGTTCCCTGCAGAGGACAGAGGATGTCACTAAGGCAGGGAAGTGGGACTCCCCAGGCTGAGCATGGAAGTTGCAGCAACTTTCTGCATATGACCACTTCAGTTGAGCAATACAGTCATACTCTGCATGTGCAAATATACAAACACCTTCTCACTGGAGGCTTTCACAAGAGACTGAAATGTCTGTTTTGAGATACTTTTATTTTGCAGGGAGGCATCACTTGATGTACCTGATCTCCAAGTCAGTGCACAGTTACCTATTCCATTCACAAACCAGGTAAGTGACAGTATGTCTGCAGTAAGAGCACCTACAAACAGTTGTGAAATGGCCATAATTTAAACACTGTATAAAAAAAAGCTCAATTGATTTGGCTGGCCATAACCCCAGAAGCATACTGTTCTGCATTGAACAAAATCTGCTGGATTTATAAGTAGATAGTCACATTAACACCATTAGTATATTTCCAGTAATCACAAATGACAAATGATACTTTGCAATGTTTTCATCAAAGATTTCTAAATTTACTACATCTGTGCTAATCCTCAATTAATGTTTTTCATAGGCCATGGGACCTTTGTTAGCAAAACAAGTAACTGTCATCTTGAATTTAATCTAAATACATTGTTAGGACTCTAATTAAAAAAGTTACTCTTAAATCTTCCAGACAATAAGACCTATGGCAAAATTAATCTCAAATAACATGTCTTTGGCAATAATTTTAAAATGCTTAAAATGCACAAATGCCTCACTCTCCATTACATTAACACAAAAAATGGAGGAAGTTCAACAAAACTTCAGCCTTTTAACCCAAATATCTCTGCCTTCTTCAGAGGAAAATTCAAACACAGAGGAGAAACCACTGAATCTTCAAATTATATCCAGTTCTGTGCATTGACTTAGAGGGGATAGTGTACCAAAAGTATTTAATTAATTGTGGATATTAACCTCCTTATTAATGGCATGAGGTAGAAACCATATGTCAGTGCAGAATGTAGCATATACATTCTGTGAACAATTCGTTGTGATGGGATAAAGAACAGCATATTTAGTTTAAATACCTTGACTGAAAAAACCCTCAAGCACAGTCCAATTAATTACTCACCTAATTACTCTTGTTCCGATAAGTCATTGACTTCTTCTACATTACTATATATTTGAATTTTAGACTTACTGCTGCTAATATAATTAGTACTAAGCTTAGATCTAATATAAACAGAATTAATGCAAATCCAGGAGATATTCAGCGTTTAGCTATATCTTATTTTTAGAGCATTAATCAGTTGTCTGACTTTTTTCTGTCTAAATTATCTATCACACTGCCTGTAAAATCACAAATTACTTCTTCATAATATTTCCAATCCAAGTGTAACTTAGTCAAAAAATAGTTAGGAACAGGGAGAATAGGAGGTGATTTCTTTAATGAAAAATGTACATTTCAAAGTCTTGCAAGAGACAATCTCAAATATAAGGGTTGACTTATTTTCCTAATTCAAAAACCAAATTACACTTGAAAAAAATTTCATTTCTAAACCACACAGATCTCTAAGGAAACAAAATCTAGATATCTACTGTGTTCAGGAGATCCACATAGAAAACAATTTAAACAAAAAAAAAAAGTGAAAATTATTTTTAACTAGATTCCAGCTGTATCAAAGGCTTGTTTTTCCGTTCAAAAATTTTCACCATTTTTAACATACATTAAAAGTATAAAAGGATTTACAATGAATTTAAATCTGGCCCTTGTACTACAACTTTCTTGCCTAGCATGTAGACAGTACAGTTCATGTTTTATTTTAAAAAAATTAAAAAACCAAACACCCACACACAAAGAGACACAAGCTTTTAGCCCAACAAGATTATCCTATGTCTAAAATTAAATTACAAAGAACAAGTGTAACTACCAATATGTGAATGCATGGAAAAAAGCACAAGGGCTTCAGTAATAAGATCAACACCTAATTTCAGGCTCCAGTGCCTTACAGCTTCTGGGAGGCAGGACTTTGCTAGCAGGTGTGACCAGAGAAGAAAGATTGAAGACTGGGCAGAAAAGTTTTTAAGAACTGTTTGTCTCAGTGTGTTTTGTTATTTATGCTCAACCTCTCCCAGAGTCACACTGTATAGAGATGTGATGATGAGGGAGAGGAAGCAAAATATTTCTTTAAAAAGTTTCTACATGTTATCAAATCTCCACAAGAGATGAAAATCCATGCAGCTCCTGGGACAGTGTTCATGTCATGCTTCCTTCTGCACACTCAGGAATCCCAAGCTCTTACGTACATATTTTCAGAACTCTAAAACACCACTGAACCCTGATTAATTCTGATTAATTGTCCAAAGACTTAATCAATATTAAATGAGCTAATTATGACTAGTTATCCCTGTGGGACTGTCAGAAGGCTGATAAATATCAATCAGTTGCAGGTACAAGCCAGCACAGATCCTTACTCTTCCCTAAAGAACAATTTACTTTGACACTAAACCTCAAATTGCCACTGATGGATAGCATGCTATGTGTACGTCCCTTAATCTCTGCAAGAATCATAAAATATTTACCTCCACAATATTGGCCAAAGGAGCATAGAACTGCAGCAGAGCAGTGCTTTCTTGTGCTGCTTTCAGCTGGGGTAGGGTTAATTTTCTTCACAGTGGCTAGTACAGGGCTAGGTTTTGGATTCATGATGAACACAGGACTGATAATACACAGAAGTTTTTGTTATTGCTGAGCACAGCTTATGCAGAACCAAGACCTTCTATGCTTTTCTGCCACACTGATGAGGAAGTTGGGGGTGCATGGGAGGTAGGGAGGAGACACAACCAGGGCACGTGACCCAAAGTGACCAAAGGGATATTCCTAACCATATGGCATCATGTTCAGTAAAAATAGTGGGGAAAGAAGGACGAAGCAGAGGGGACATTTGGAGTGATGGCATTTGTCTTCCCAACTCTCTCTTACATGTGATGGGGCCCTGCCCTCCTGTAAGTGGCTGAACACCTGGCTGCCCATGGGAAGCAATGAATTAATTCCTTATTTTACTTTGCTTATGTGCATGGCTTTTGCTTCCAAAATTGTACTGTCTTCATCTTGACCCACAAATTCTGTATCTTTTATCCTTCTGACTCTCTCCCTGATCCCACTGGTGGGGGAGGCAGCCAGTGGCTGCATGCGGCTTGGCTGCTGGTTGGGGTTAAACCACAACATTGCCCCTATTTCTACCCCATGAACCACATGGAGTACATGAAATAGGATAGCAGAGATGTTAGGCCATCTTCAGTCTGTTTCAATTCACAGTGTCTCCTTTTGGAAAAAAAAAAAAGTATGATAAATGTATACGGAAAAAATAATTTTGAAATGTCATATCCCAGCATTCAGACAGGGGTATGATAGATATATAGATTTTCATGTCTTGCACATTGTATTGCTAGTATAAATCATGACAGCAGTGAATTAAGACATAAATAGGAAAGAGAGAGAGAGAGAGACTGGAAAAAGAGTCTCATGAGCTAGGGACAGTGGAACAAATTCATGCTGCAAGAAAAAAATCAATGAAGAGAGTGAGTGCTTCTTTCACAGAAGCTTTACCCACCCACAGCACGATGCAGCTTGGTCCATTGACTCTTTCCAACTTAAAGCAATTCGTAAAAGCTAAACTGCCAGTATGTTCTCTGCCTCTAGGAAAAATGAGAAGCATTTGTGTGAATGGCTTTCTGAGGTTTCTGATACATGTCAAGGACACACACACATATATGACTGTTTGCATGAGGTATTGTTACTAACTGGCATGTCTTTTGCAGAAATGTTCATGTCCTCCAGCGTTTTTAATGATGTCCTTTGAGTGTGCTTCTCCATAGATGAAAAAGGGGAGAAGAAACATGAAAGAAATCCTTCAGCAGTGAGAGCTGGAGTATCAGCTCAGCAGTAGAGCAGGAGTGTTGCCTGGAGAATGCCTGCAGAGCCCCTAATGCATCACTAGTCCTGGATGTGCACAGAAACATTTGGAAACCTTTCCTTGCATGCATTTCCTTTCCTTACATTTTTTGCATGCATCTGTTCTCATTCAAGCTCTACTAGATGAGGAACTATCATGTAATGACAAGAGTTTGAAGACAGTTCCAGCTCTCTGTCACAAAGGTGCTGTGTGGCATTAAAAGATAGAAGGAAAAACAAAGGAGTACCATGATTGGGCCTCAGGTTTTTTAACCCAGGTTTTGTAACTATTGTTATGCAAATACTTCCAAAATGTGCACATTTTCTGCATTCCCTCTTCATGATGTATCTTAAATTTTCAGGCAAATTTTAGGCACATATTCACAGAATCATAGTATAGGTCAATTAGAAGGGATCTTAAAGGTCATCTAGTTTGAACTTCTCCACCACAGACAGGGATGCCCCCCACTAGATCAGGTTTCTCAGGGTGCCATCCAACCTGGCCCTCAACAATTCCATGGATGGGGTATCCACAACTTCTCTGGGAAACTTGTTCCAGGGTCTTACCATGCACTGAGTAAAGATCATCAGTATAAAGATTAAGATTGATATAAAGATCAAAAATTGCTCAGCAGTAATTCTTTAGATAAGACCCACCCAGCAAGTGAATGAAGTGCTGCGCTGGGCTCATCACAATGAGAAAAAGCTCAAATCTGTAAAAGGAATTACTCACTGTGATCTTATATAAATTGGAAAACAACAGATACCTGGTGAAATATAGAGTAAATCTAGTTACTTCATAAATACTTGAAGATCTTTGGTTGCCAGGTACAACCATGACGCAAAATATTACTGATTCATTTTTTCTATTAGCACAAGTGCGGTAAGGACTTAAGCGTTTTGTAGTAGAAGTTTCCAAGTATGTGCTGTACTTATCTGGCCCATAATCAAACTTATATTCAGAGTTCATGGTAGCAAATTTGGTATGAATGTTTAGATGGATCATAAAAGGGAAAAATGGGAACATTTAGCAACATTGGACTAAATCATAGCAGTTACACTTATTCTTGGAGAGCGAAGAGCTGCTAGTGTCTGACACTGCTGTGTAAAGTGTCAAGCAACAACTATATGGATCACTCTGTTTTTCCCTTGGAAAGGAAAGAAACCAAAAATCTGGAACTCTTTTTTTTTTTTTTTTTTTCCCCCAGACCACACATCCTTCCAGGCTTTTCTGGAAATACACCCATACCTTTGCTCAAGCCAGTGAAGCTTCACCAGCTTCACCAAGGAGACAAATATCCCTCCTCCAGCCAGTGCAGCCACAGAGCCTTTTCCCTAGTGAGTGCCCTTCCTGCAAACAGAGCAGTTCTTGATGCCCTCTGTGTGGCTTATCCACTGCCAAGTATGGAGCTAGCAGTGAAGAGATTCCACTGAGGAGTGCAAATCAGAGGGAATTATTTTCTTCAGGTTGTTTAAGGATTTGAAGACTTTTCCCCAGAGCCTAGTTATCGAGAAAAATAGCAAGAAACAAGAGATGCCACAAACACTTTGTCAACTTCAGATCTTTCTGGTTTAAAGATGTTAAAAAAAGCTGTTTCCAGCCAGTGCAATGGTTTTACTGCTAGATGAAGTAGGAACAATGTGTTACAATTAAAATGCATTGTGTTAGAAAGTTGGATTTTGCACAGAATAAATCTTATATGGGAAGATTTTAACTGCATTTAATGACACCTAGTAGGTCAGACCTACCAGCACATATTTCCACAGAAGTAGAGGTCTAGAGGTCTGTTTAGCAGTTTGGTTTGTTGATGTCTCTGGTTATTCAGAACAACCCAAAACCTCTTCAATATGTGCTTAGAAAGCATAGAATAATCTGTCAACAAATACAGCTTTCTGAAAAAACATAGTTACTGTGGTGTAGACACAGGATAAGTATCTCTGCCATAGATCAAGGATTCAAGGTGCAGCTTGTGAATTCTATTAAGATCACAGAATTTTCGTACATTGAAATCATTGTGGTTTCAATGTACAAAACCATTATTTGCTATAACTCTTTGTCCTGTATTTTTTCCTTTTTTTTTATTTTATTTTGAGTAGTGTCTACATCTCTGTCTCAGAATAGATGGCTCAGTCAGGACTATCAGCACCAGCATTGACCCTGACTAGGAGGGACAAAATTATAAAGAAATATTTTCCTCCAAGAGCTTTGAAGAAAAGGATAGGGCAAGGGAAAACAGGAGATGAAATAAATCTCAGGCAGCATAGAGAGATCAGAAGGCATTGGTTTGTACTGCAGGACACCATTTTTGTGTAGGAAAGCTAACAGATCTGGTCATGGAGAAGGCTGGGCCGCAGATGTTAGGAAAACAAAACTCCATGTTTCTAGGATCTCAGCTTATAAAGCAGTCCTGCAAAGACCCCATGTCACAGGAAACATTCCTAGAAACCCACGTAGGAGCCAATCCCTCAAGCCCTGATTTAGACAGCTTGAAGGTGTGTGGCTCCAGTTTGGTTGACATACCCAGAATGCACTGACTTATATCCGAGAGGAACAGGCTGGGCAGGCTGTATTAATATGTGCATTATTAATAGCTGTTCCCTTGCAGCATCTGGTAAGTACTTAAAAGACACTGGAGACTGAACAGTGCAGTTTCCACAGTGAAGATGTGATCTTTTTCCTCAGTATTTTACTCGCAAAACAACCTAGCATTTCCTAGGTAAACATCCCTCTTTGAACTGCATGCCAGAAAGCACCTAAGTAAGAAAAAGCAAAACTGGAGAACCCTTGTAGCAAAATATTCAAACCTCCTGTTTACTCTCATGCTTTCACAACGTGAATGAAAGCTAGTCATGCACCATAAAAAAGTTGTTGCAGTTGTACAGACACTTCCCCCATGTATTTTTGCCCATCAAACACAAAGTTCATGTCAACATTTCCATTACATGTCAGTTGGGGAAGTACGTGACATCCTATTTTCAGTGGGTTAACAAATTTTCACTTAAGGGGGAAGAAAACCAAAACCCAACAAATATTAGCTAATGAGAATCCATATGTATGGTTTTATGCCAGAGAACTTTAAATATGCTGTTTCCTTACCATTTTTGGCAAATCATTTGGAAGCAATATTTGTGTTTGCTGATATCACAGTAGAAAGCAGTGAAGGGGTGGCTACAATTAAACACTCTGGAAAGGAGCAAAAACCTGTTCCTGATATTCTGATGCATCCAAAGACAAAAAACAGCTAAAAATGGAAAAAGGGACAGTTACCAGTTTATGGAAATGTCTTCGCTCGCAGGCTTCCCTGGAGTGGGAGCTGATATTATCCAGCTGTCCCAGCTTCAGCAGAGTCTAAACCTGGTCAAAAACACGCTCTTCACATCCAAAGTCTTTCACTTGCTGCTGAGCTGGCTACAAGACACATTTCGAGATCCTGTTGATTTTTCAATCACTATTCAATTTAGGCTTCTGTATAACTAAATGAGGTTTTGGTTCCCTGTTGCCCAGGTCATGTTCTGTACTTGGTAGATACTGGGCTGCAGCTTGTACAGAAACACCATAGTACTATAAATCATTAAATGTCAGGGTCTTTTCATACTATGTTCAGCAGTTCTGAAACACATGACTTGTAGAGATTCAGGAAACATTCGTTTCTGTAAATACTGTCACATCAAGCTTAAAAGCATATTTCCACAATATCTTTTTTGATCCTTGTAGTAGTAATTATTTTGGATGTTCATCACAATATGCCCCCTTATTTTCAAGACAGAGAGCAGAGCTTTAGATGCACACATCTCTGTTGCCGTCAAAGCTAGGTTGCAGGAAATAAAGAGAAAATTTCCCATACAGACACAGAGTCCAAGGAAATTTCATGTCTGAACTGAAAATATTTTCCCACTTTTCCTGATCTGGTTTGCACGGTACTCACAAGCAACAATACTCATGGTGCTTCAAGTGCAAAAGCAAATAGTCACACAGGCAAAAGCACCTTTTATCACTGTTCATCATGAATTCAAATGCATTGCCTGAGACATCACATGAGGTCATAAAAACCCACAGCTATTAACTTATAGACAATAATTACTGAATCTGACCTGTACACAGCATACAAAGTCACAGGACTGCAGATAATGAAATCAGACTTCTCTGTGAATACAGGAGAAATGTTTCCAAAAACAAACCAAGGGTCAGAGCACATGGGAATGATGTAAAATAAAATCAGTGAGAACCAAGGCAAAAGGCAGACCTCTCCCACTCTCTCCTTTAGCATGCAGATGTCTTTTCCAGACATGGGAGCAGTGTCAGAGAGCTACTCCAAGCTGTGCCCACTCGCTCTAGTTGTAGGACTACAGAGGACACACTTCAGTCTCAGGACACAAGAGGAGCCCAGTGCAAGGACTTCCTTCATTCTTTGGCTGCATGCCAACCATTAGGGCTGCCTTAAGCTTTATGCCAAATCCAGGTACTATGGAACTCAGAGAAGTTTTTTCATTTCTCTCACAGTCTTTGGGGGAAAAAAATAGACCCCAAATTTTGTAGCACTTCAAACTTCTGCTAGCATTAAGGCATTTTTTTCTCACTAATTGTGGAAAATCACAGCATGTCACATTGGCCGTGGTCCATTAATAACATATTGTGTGATCCTATTTACTGGCCCTGGAGAAAACAGATATCAATGATGTAAATATATTTCCCACTGAAAACATTGAAGATTCTTCAATGAAAAAGCTAAAAATAAAATTCTCTTGAAAAATATTTGCTGAGGGTAACATGTGCTAAGAAAAAAGCCATAGCATCCCTGTCATACATTCTTACAACTTAAACGGGGGGAGGGGGAAGAAAAAAAAAAAGGAAAACCAAACTACATCCTATTTCATACCCACTTCTGAGAAATCATTTCCCTCCAATTCAGGTTGACCTTCTGAATCATATCTGGATGTGATTACCCCCTCAGGAACCCAGAAGAAATTATATACCATGTGTGTCACACACAAATGACTAGCCTTTACCTGGTCCATCCCACTCAGCTTTGCTATTGACAAAACATCATTACAAAAAAGGTCAGAATAACAAATCACTAGAATAGTAGAAGAAGATATTTTCTAGTCAAGAGATTCATTTTCCCTGCAACATAAACACTAACATATGCTACAACATACCCACAACAAGAAAGCTAAATGTTAGCTTCTACATAATAAAAATACAAATTTGGCAAAGGTCTGTGCACACTTACATAAACTAACAACACGTGAACCAGGGAACCTCACACAAGTACTAGAGCATATGGTAAATTACAGCAGGAAGGCAGGCAGGCAGACCATTAGGCCTTCAGATTAATTGTGATTATTTACATACTTGCCTCCTATTTTTTCTTTCTCTCCTCTCTCATGCTCTGTAACACTGTCCCGGGACTATAAATTAAAGCAAAACAAAATCAAAGCTCCATGTTTTCTTGATGTTGGAGATGGGCTCTGATAAAAGTGACCCTGCAGCACCATCTTAGAAAACCCACAGGCTGGAACCACAGCCCAGCCAGGCCCTTCTCCCTCTGCAGAGGTGACACCGTGGAGCTGTGGAGCATTGCATAGGCATCCCCACACCCCAAGAGGAAGGATGAGATTTGGCAGGTTTTGCTGCCTCTTGTCAGATGTTGGTTTGGAGCCTTCCCCCAGCGCAGAAAGCACAGGGGAAGGGGAACAGGCAGGTGCTGCAGCACTGTGCCCAGCCTCAGCTGTTCCTGCCACTGCTCCCAGCCTCTCCCACCAGAGATGTTACTGGCACCATGACTGAGAAGAGCAAGCAAAGAGTGGTGGAGCTGACCAAAGGGGGTTTTGCTGTTCAAAACACACTGGGAGGATATCTGCAATGTAGTTCTGGCGTATCTAGTGAAGCAGCGGCCGAGCAGTTTCCATGTCATTTGCGCTTTCTGCCGCCAAAATGTTTTCTCCATCCCTATTTTTGTTTTCATTGTAATCCCTCCTGAGGTGTGTGTGTGCAAGACAAGTGACCCTCTCAGGGAGGCTCCTCAGCCAGCCATGGCTCTGCCCTCCATAGCAGGGAGAGGCTCCCAAGGGCTAATGTGCCCAAAGCACTGTCCATACCTGAGCTGCCTGGATCCACCTCATGGATACACTTCACAGCCACCCCCAGCTGCCCTTCTGCCTGGACAAATGGGCAGTCCTGGTGCCCTGCCAGAGCAGGTCCAGCTGTGTAGGTGTGGGCAGCCCCTTTCCCAGATCCAATCACTCTTCCATAGCTGGTTCCACAAGGCTGGCCTGCCACAGCACCTGTCATCTCACATTAAAACCAGAAGCATTTGAGGGACAGAGTGAAATTCAAGCTGAAACCTGAGCAAGGCCACACTGTTCCCCCAGGTGCTTTTCAACAGCATCTCCAATGTGCTACAAGCAGGACGTGTCTTTTCCACATGTTCACACATCCCACCTCTGCAGACCAAATATCTGGAGAGGACTGGCCTTGTGGCCAACACCAGCAGATTTCAGCTCTGGGTCCTTTTACCCAAGCAGTCCCTTTGAGAGGGTAACAGCTCCATTTTAGCATTGGCCAGCTCACACAACGTCAGCTTTCCAACCCTTTCTTCCTCTCTTCTTTGTTACATATATACAGAGAAATACTGATCTAGATACATATTTTGAAAGTCTGCTGATTTAGATGAGCGCAGACATAAAATCAATTCCTCAGCCTATGCTCTAACCACACCTTTGTATGGTTTATAATAGAAAAGTCAGTAGTAAAATTAAAAGTGTTGTTAACTTCCAAATGGCACTTTCTCTTGTTTTATGTTTGGCATAACTGACCAAATGGGACATGTTCACTTTTAATGGTGGTTTTATTTATTTTTCCAACAGTATTTCTTTAGCACTTTTTCCTTTTATATGACATATTAATACATAATTCAGTGGTTTTATGTCTCCCTGCACAGCCTGCATGATTTCTTGTGCTATTGAACAGTACTATTTATGACCAAATGGCCAAAATGTCTTTTTTTATTAATCTTTTCTGGTCATGGGTTTGCTTGTTTGTTCTTTTGTTTTCTTGATGTTTTTTGAGCCTGCCAGAGTGCTTAGTTCCCCAATTTCCCTATCTGAAACAGGTCACCCAAAAGGGTCAGAATTTGCATGTTTACTAAGAAAAGTCAGCCAGTCCGACAGAGGTTGAAAATACAACAGAGACATCAATGTTCACAGAGCTCTTATCAGCAAAGGTCCTTCTGCATTACTGTGACACATGAGGTGTTGCACGTGAGCCAGATGCCCCCATTAACTCTAAGAGCAGCAGCCCAATTTCCTGTTCCCAAGACAGCCACCCCCAGGCAGTAGTCCACCTCAGTGTTGCTGTGCCACCTTCCCAGGGCACTGAATCCAATGCAGCACTGCAGGCTGCAAGCCCAGCTCAGTGGGGCAGGTGAAACCAAGCACCACTTCCTTTGAAAACATTTGTTTCAAGCATGTCCCACTTGGTTATCAGCATCTAGTGTGCACTTTATAACTAATTACTTTATCCATAGGTTAAGCACTCTCTGAATCCAATCATTATATCACCATGCAGTTGCTACATGGTGTATATCCTTACATGCCATTTCTGGGTATGGATATTTTCCATCTGTACATTCTCCTCAGGCAATAGCAGAGGACATAGGAGACCTTCATTAGCCCTTTGATGGACTACAGACATCCTGCTTGTTAGTCTGTTATCTAACTGCTTATCAGTCACATTCTCAAGCTCTCATTATTTTACTTTCACACTGCTGTAATTAGCCTCTGTATTTTTCAGGCACTCATAGTCTTGCTTCAGCCTACATGCAGAGATTATACAAAAAAGAAAGATCAAATATTAATGTCATAAATGCAAGCCTATTAAAGGCAACCTGTAAAGGACTGTTGTTAAGAGAAGCTAAAAAGTTTATTGTGCTTGGGTTTATTTCCTTCAGGTATTGGCTGCCTTTCTTCCAAGTCCTCTGAACATTGCCAGGGAACAAATTCTGCTTGTCTACCCAGGGCAAATAATTTCAGGTAGCTGCTAACAAAAGGTGAGCAGGATTCAGCTGAGCTCAGGCAAGGCAGA
The DNA here is from genome assembly GCF_015832195.1 of Motacilla alba alba. Classification (NCBI taxonomy): domain Eukaryota; kingdom Metazoa; phylum Chordata; class Aves; order Passeriformes; family Motacillidae; genus Motacilla; species Motacilla alba. The sequence goes on from NC_052018.1 coordinate 75,796,178, forward strand.
TGTTTTCTTCCTTGTTCCATTTCTTGTGGTTATATTTTCTGTTTTTCCATAATTTTAAGGGATGGTCTCACATGTTGTTCTTCCAAACATTCATTCCAACTTAGAGACAAAAAGAGCAATTATTTGGAAATAGTAGGGAGAAATCTGACTGCTTTTTCTGAGGGATAAGTTTTCCTCTGCATAATCAAGCTTTTATGATAATAAATATGGTGCTGGAGAGTCCATTATGCTTTGAAAGGCCTGTGATGGTAGTGACAAGTGTGAAGATACAAGTTGGATTTTAAATATTGTCAATGCAGGAAGAGTCACTGCCTTGAGATCTGACTGTCTACCAGCAAGCCTTTTCAGGTTTTTTGTGGAGCAGTGGAAAAACTAACAAGCAAAGTATGCTGCTGCTAAGGAGCAGACTCATCAGCAGCACTGTGAACTCAGAGTAAACAAGAAATCCAACAAATTAAGAGCAGGCATTACTTCACACGTACTGCTCCTGTAAGGAAACTGGATCTTGTAAGTTCTTAGTGGTCCATTCTCAGTGTGTTGTGTCTTTCTTCCAGCTCTACTGACTGATTTTGAAACAATTTCTGAGTTTTTCCAGGATCTCATGAGTCCCTAAGGACCAATTCTATAAAGAGTTTTCCTCTTTCAATCCAAACCACCTGCACTCCTCAGTGCATCATGCTTTCTGTTCTCCCCACACCAGAGATCATCCCAATTTGCACAATTCTATATGCTGATATTTCAAATATTTCCTTGTGAAATTGAAGCAACCTGCAACTCATTTCATCATCTGTTTCACCTTATTCAGTAATAAGCATCTGCCAGCACAGAGAGCAAGGTGTGGAATGTAGATAAAATCCTGAGATTAATTCAGCTTCACCTCTCTGTATTTTAAGAAAATAAATCATATTTATTATTTCATTCATAAAATGCACCCTCCCTACCATGCTCACCATTATCTTTCTATTGTTAATACTTTTAAAGGCAGTGACCCATGCCTGGGAATTTCAGCTCCATGTTACTCAATTTATTTATTTTTTTTAATGAAAACCATTTGCATGGCTATAATTGTGGTCTACCACGGAGGTCTCCATTAAAATTAACACTTCCAGGGGTTTCATCAGACTGCCATAATTTGTCCCAGTCTGAGCACAGCTAAAAGTACTCCTTTCCCCACACCAATACTAGGCAGAAGCAGAGCACTGGCCCCGGTGTATCACTCCTTCACTTTCAGGATACAGCTCGAGAGCACTGGAAGTAGAGCAGACATCAACCCCTGCAGTGTGATGCCCACTACATCCCAGTTTAAGGTCACACTTTGGTCTCCCATAACTTTTCACAACTTGTCTTTTGAGACTTAAAATTTTGAAAGGAAGTTGCTATGTCTTAGAAATTGAAAAGCCATATTAAAACCTTAACAAAGGAGATTTCAGCTGTTGCCACCAATTACATGAAAGAGAGCAGTATTATTTTGCTAGTAAAGACAGTGGTCCCCTTGCATTTCTCCTCCACAGGGTGCAGGACTGCTCCACTGAGAGACCTTAGCAGCACTCTGTATTTTACTTCAGGGATCAGTTGGCTTGACTGAGAGAAAAAAGCATCACCCAGGAATCAGAGAGGTGCCTTTTGCTATTACCATGAAAACCCACACACATTTGGCCAAGTTATAAACCACAGGTGGTCACTAACTGTGTGTTCCTCATTTTCTGGATGCCTGACTTGAAACCCTGGGGGCTGATTTGCAAAGTGCTGAGTGCTGGAAGCTGTAATTGAAGTCTCTGGGAGCTGTGCTTTGAACATATATCGAGCTATAAAAACACTAAGTACTCTGAAACATCAAACTGGGGCCCCAAAATCAGTGGGTCCTTTGACCTTAATCTCCCTGTGACTCAGCTCCCCATCTGTAAAATGGGAATACTGTCACCTTCTTGCCTCACAGGGGTGCTGTGAATTTGAATCCACATGTGTCTATTAAGTACTCAAAGTGTTCTGCTGAAAGCACAGTTGAAACACCCAAGAGTGAATCAATAATTTTGTATTCAGCACACTCTTTGGATGATACGAGGTAAATAAGGCCTGGGCCCCACTTTGAATGATATGGCCAGATGCCTCTGAGTATCATGCAGCAGGGAAAAAATGAATAAATGTAAACTCATGTAATTAAAGACAGTCTTGTAATGTGTTTACACAGGGGACTAGAGCTGTGGTTATGTGGGCAATTTCAGCTTTGGCATTTCCAGAGCAAGAAAAATAACATTGCTACTGAGGGACGGTGTACAGTGAATTCTGACACTCAACACTGTGCAGGAGGTAGGTGGAAAGTGCAATGACAAATATATCTCACAAAAATGGGTAAGTTTAAGATCATTATTCAGGGCCAAAGCAGAGTTTGGACACAGTGGAATGAAGGATGCCTGCAGAGCCTTTCCTCACTGCCACTGCATTAGGTTACCACTCTAAATTACATAATCGTGTACTTTGCCTTGGGAACTCTTGCCTCAGCACAGACCACATGTCTACAATATTTTGTTATATTCTTCTATGTACTCGCCTAGCTCTTATTTTGCTGCACATTATTCAGTCCCTGCTATGAAGACAGAACTATTAACTTCTGTGTGAGTTCCTTATGGCTCTGGCACTAATTCACAGTTAATTTACTTCCATGGTACATAGAGGCCAGTCACGGGCATATTAAGCTAAAAGGAACCACTAATTTGGGACTCAATTTGATTTTTCAGAGAGGGTGGAAGGCTTTGTCAATCGATGCCATGGCTATTTGCTGGTAGCAGACAAATCCTGAAACTCAAGGACCTGAGGTGCTTTCCCAGGTACTCTGGAGCAGGGAAAGAGGCATTTATTGTGATGGACAGAGATAACTGTATTTACTGACACACCATAAGACCATCTGCTCTAATCTATCCAACCTCTCCCTCACAATCCCTCTCTGTTCACCAAGGTCCTTTCTTCCTTCATTCCTCAGGCACTTAAACACAGGCAATTAATTCCTATCTGGCAAGCTGGATCCACAGCTCCATCCCCTGTGTATTCTTCAAAACCTGCCTGATCCCACATGTGCTGCCCCAGCCCCCATCCCAGAGCATTTCAGCTTCTTTAAGCACTTCTCTCAGCCTTCCCCTCCAACTTTATTTTTCGTCTCCTTAAGACATCTTCCTGTCACCTGAGAATTTTTTTTATTGAATGCATACATGCTGCAAATTTTCAAAAACAGAAGCATTTGGCTGAATTTGTCAAGGCAGAGAGAAAGATGCAGAAGATATCCCTCTAAAAACAATGTAAGATCCATCTTAAAATACTGTCTCTCAGTCTTGGCTGATCTTTGCAAAGAAAAGATGCCACAATTTAGCATGTAATTTTCCCTTAACCCTGCTAAAAATTTGTTTTTCCTGAGAATGATGAACTTCATTCTGCAGCAGGCACCCAGCAGAGAAAATTTCAATCCATTTCCCAAAATCAAGGTTTGGGGAAATAAAAGTATACACATTCCATAAAAGAAGAAGAAAAAAAAAAACAACCCCCCCCCCCAAAAAAAAAAAAAACCAAAAAAACCCTCACAAAAAAAAAAAAGGAAAAAAAAAGAAAGAAAAAAAAGAAAAAGGAAGAAAAAAGGAATGGAAGAAAAAAGCCTAAGCCTTCTAATAAGGAGAGCTAAACAGAGATTTAAGCCTCACCGGTTATCCATGTGATAGAACTCAAGTCTCAACTGTGATGTAAAAAGCACTTTTTAAAGACACTTCTTTGAGGGTCATGTCATAATTGTGTTGTGTATCAGAAACATTGCACTGCGCCCTATGAACAGATCCACTTTCATTACTGAGCTTTAGCATTTTATTGGTGGGCCTGGATCATCCCGAATATGTTAAAAGGTGAAAGAAATTGTCTCTTCTGTAAGCAGCTGAGTAAAAGAAGACAATAAGAAAGGAAAAAAAATAGCAAGGTGATGTGGAATAAAGTTTCATTTTAGAGGTTAACAGGTTTAAATAGCCAGATAGCAGGATTCAATAGAGGGAAACACCAATATTTTGCCCCACCTGGAATCTTCCTGAATGTATGCCTGTATATTACACTGTACTTTACATAATCTCTATATTTTCTGTTCGCTTAAAAAATAAAATTAAAAAAGGACCTCATTTATTAACTCAAGAACTTGTCCTCCAGAGGTGATTGTGATCCATATTCAATTCTGACGGAGTACTATAACACCAGCAAAGTAATTTGGAATAATTAAAGGGGAGGAAAAGAAAGTCCAAAGTGTTTTCTTTTTCACACAATGGATAAAAGAGCAGTGTGAAACTGTACAGACTTAAACAAGTCCATGTAAAACTTCCTGTTCTGCTGTGGTCTATGAGGAGAAGGCAAGCATGTGGGAAAGATTGCCTTCCGATCTCAAAGGGAAAGCCCACTAAACTGTAGATCCCTGAGGCAGCCAGTGCCATGTGGCCTTTGCTCATGGGCACAGACCCAGCCAGTAACTGGGTCCTGCCTCTGCCACTAACTGGCCACAGGCAAGTCTGCTTGAAACACCAAAGAAGTGAAAAATTACTGGAATCTGGAAGTCTGAGGATCAGTCCTGATACTTCCAGCCACACAAGAAATACTTCATGTGATATCAGTTCAAATTCTGAGCATTTCCACCCAATCACAACGTGGTGGCTGGCTAGGTTACATGTCCATTAAGCCCAGCCCTGGCTTCTCGTTATTCAAGCTCTGTGATCACCTGTCATGGCCATTTCTTTGGGGAAGATCTGGGCTCCCAGCAGTGACCTGGCTGCCAGTACATCACTTCAATGGTTGTTTACAAAGGATAAATGGTTCAGGCAGTCAAAGGGGAAATACAGTTGAAAGACAGCAGGCAGAGAAGGAACAGCTTGTCATTTCTGCATTGCGTGATGTGATGTGATGTCAGAGAAAGAAATAGTTAACCCCACAACAGATCAGTAAGTCAATTTTTCCATCCTTCTTCTACCTTATTTTTTGCCTTTATTTAGTTGGCTATTTACCCCAGTTATTTCTGCTTGCACGTTCCTATGGTTCAACTCAAGTGATGCCTTATCAGCATTCTACTACATATCCAAGTTACAGAAGTCCCACTGCTCTGGGACTTGTTAGACAGGGGACAGAAAGGAAAGGAGCTTAAAGACAAGCTCAATGCAAAATGAGTGGATGCTTTAAGTAATCATTTCCTTGCCTTGTGGAAAACAGTCACCCCTTTACCCTCCAACTTCATGTCAAAATTTAACCTTGGAAATGAAGACTTTACAGAAGAAAAAGCACTTAAATAGCCAACTGTTTTGATGTTTCACTTCTGCAGAAACGAGCTGTTGTCTTTGATGTATTTATTATACCACATCTGTCTTCTAAATCACGGAGCAATATTAACATCTAGCTTTTGCCATAAATTATAAACATCTAAGTAATTTTCCTGAGTTTTACAAGTGAAGATGTCACCATCTCAATAGCTGTCTTTAGCATGTATACTATGGTATATATTTTATTTTCCCCCACCCCCTAAAAAGAAAGATCAAGCACTTAAAACCATCAGAACAAAGATGAGCTGCTATTAACATTATGCTCAGACTAAGCAGAAGTTTGTGATATTAGATGCCATCCCACTTACCCCATCCCCCACTCATGCCACACAGAGGTGATATTTGTCTTGCAACAAAAAAAAAAAAAAAAAAAAAAAAAAAAAGAAAAAAGGAGAGAAGGAAACACCACATCTTTGAGACAAATTTTATGACACTCTGAATGATATGTGCGCTTTTTATGTTTATGAAACCACCATCTAGCAAAAAATAGCTGCCTAATATTTTGACACGAAGGTCATTTGAAAGTTTTACTGCCAGCAAGCCCGATCCATTTTGTTGACAAAAGGCTCTCTCAGGGCTCTTTAAGGTGTCCCAGCCTGCTCGACTTTCTCTCTGTCTAGCATTTCTATTTCCCCTCCTCACCCCCCTCCCACCAGACTAATTACCAGCTCATTAAGGCTGTCCTAATGAATTATGTTACAGCATTAAGAAAGGGCTTGGAATAAATGCTCATTTAGGTACGGGAGGAGGGACAGAGAGATTACTACTTGTGTCAACCTTGCCAGCTGAAGCTAACTTGATCTGACCACACTCAACACCCAGACCTCCTGCCTCCCCCCACAAAATCATAAATATTTCAGCTGAAATGAATTTTAGATTGATATAAACATGCTCTTGGGAGGAATAGGCTTCCTAATGCCACAGAAAGAGAAATGCCCAGGAAGGTTATACTCTGTGCACATTGAGCTTATGCTCTATGAGCTGCACTGCCTGCGCCTGCAAAAGGCTGAGGAGTAACGGGGGTGAAATGCTCTCCCCTTGCTCACTGCTGTCAGGCAGAAAGGCAAAGGCACCCAGTGCTGGACAGTAATTTATTAAAGGCACTTGTGCTATATTTTGGATAATTTATGAAGGATGCTAGGCAGAACAGCTTCCGTTTAAGATCACTCCACACTGCATAGTGAAATTGTTCCTATTTCTTATACAGAACAGTAGCATTGGCTCCACAAAGAATTCCATGACCCAGCCAAAACTGGGATCTGCAGAGGTGAATGACAGCATCCAGCAGACCTGTGAACTAAATTCTTATCATGATGCTTTCTCAGCCAGAGCTTTATCAAAGACCCCCCACAATTTTCCATATTCAGCCTAGACATTAGAAATCCTAACATTCAAATGTGCCATTTTTCAAAGTCAAATCTTGTATTTTATTAATATCTTGGTATTCTTCTGTTGAACAGGTACCTGGGTTGTATATATTGGGCTTTGGCTCTGGCTCTCCTTGGGGATTTTTATGGTCTGCAACACCCCCTCATGCATGCTCACTTTTCTTCTCCTTGGTTTTTTGATGCAAGTAGCTGTAAGTGATTGCAGAAGAAAATTATGCTTCAAATAGGCCTGAATTTCCTCAAAATGCACTGCCAGCATTAGTTTTCACTATGTGCACGTGAAACATATTCCAACAATTGTCAAGGTAGCAACGTGCACATGTTAAAATAAGACAGCTGGACATGACAGAGATAAGAATTTATTGTCTTGGAATCACCTGCTTTTTGAGAGCTCTAATTACTTTCAGATTTTGGCAAAGAATCATTAAAAGTAGATCAGTTCATACAGTGCCCTCTATTATTGTGCTTCTAGGTTACTTTGTTTTCCAAATGCTTCACCAGAAGGAGTCACAGGCATCAGAAAATGGTCATTTTTAAGAAATCCTTCAGCTTTGCCGTATTGCATTTTTAATGGCTTCATTAGCACCCAGGAAGAGTAAATATAATTGCAAACCTATGAGCTGACATTTCCACACAGACCTCAAAACCTTTTTAGCTGTAAAGGCAATAATTTAAGCTGTCTCATGGAATAAGAGGCCACACAAATTCAGAGCTTTCGTACTTTAGTACGTGTCAATAACTGGCTACACTTTAGGAATAATTAAGCTGGCTTTAAGCAGCATCTACGCCCAAGATCAGATAGTTTCTGGATGGACGTGGACTGCAACATTTTTATTTATTTTTAAATACATACCCTCCAGGATTTAGGAGATGCCACAAGCTAGCCTTTATTTTATGCCCATTCATCATCTTCCAGTCATAAAAATTAATAATAATTGCAGGCGAACTTGTGCATACAGCCCCTTGCATTGCATAGACACAAGTATATATGTTGTACAAACAAAAAATATTAGACAGGCATTTTTCACACTAAGAGACAACCTAGCAGCCAAGCACTAGATTATTCTTATCACTCTTTTGCAGTAAAGCAGGAGAGAGAAGGCAAGCATATATATGGGAATGTCTGCCAGAGCAGCAGATGACAGAGCTGTTATAGGAAAAATAAAAAAATAAGTAAATTTTCCTTTCCCCAACACATCCCTTTCTCATCCCATGTTCCTTGATTTTTTCTTTTTAAATTTTGATCCTGTTTGGACTGTTTCTTTTTCTTTCCTTCTCCTTTAAAAAGACAAAAAGCGGCTGGTAAGCATGGGGAGGAGGGGTGGGGAGGGAGAAGTGGCCCTTCTCCCCCTTTGGGAGTAGATGCAGTATGCCAGCGGTGTGACAGAAGCCATCCTGCCCCTGGCAGCAAGGCTGGCGGGTGAATTGGGCGGCCACAGTATCAGCTGGGGCCATCGGCACGTCCCGCTGCCTATCAGCACTGTGCCTGGCAGCTGGGGAGATACATTTAGATAAAGCAGCCAGCAATCGTTGATAACAAGTCCCTCAAATGTCAGGCAGCACAAAGGGCAGCATTGATTGCTGCTGTACAGCCCGCCTTTCCTTTTCTTTGGTGCTCTATTTTTCCCCCTCTTTTTAATATAGCAAAGACTCTGGCTGGGATAATCTGCCTGCAGAAAAGGCCATTGTGCTGCTACATGTATTGTATTATTCACTAAATAGAATTTATCAATGTTTCTCTGATTCCCTTTCCTTTCTCCTCCCCTTCCTCTCCATCCCCTTGTTGCTACCTAGTCGCTTCTTCACAGAGGTGGGCCTGATCTGGCAAAGGACAGACACTGAGTCCTAGATGAGACATATGGGCTCTTTGAAATCTATCGTATAGATTTCCTCCCCTCTCCCACAGCTTTGGATGGGTGCCCAAAGCTAACGCTCATCTCAGCTTCCAATTGTTTCTGACACAGAACTGACATGGTTGACATTTTGGGGCCATTTCATCCCAGAAGTTGCGCCAGTCTGAAAATGAAAAGTATTTTGAATATCAGGCATTCAATATGTTCTCTCTTTGAGCTACCCAGTTGAGCCCTGGCAACCTATAAAGCTCAGAGTAAACTCGTGGAGATTTGCTACCACATTTAGCAGAGGCTGCTGCCCCAGCAAGAGAAACCCCACCTTCTGCCATGAGAATGGAATGGGACTTTGCGGCAAGAAGCAGCACTGGCATAAAACACACAATGTAAAGTAACGCAGTGAAGGTGCATTTGACGATAAGGGCTCCTGTGCTCCAACTGCTGATGCCTCCAGTGGTTCTCTTCAATTTTTCACCCTCAGCCTCTCTTTCCAGAAAATGAAAATAATATATTACCTGCTCCCACATGCTAGCTTTGGGCTGCAGGAGCCATCGACTTAGTGTTTACAAAGCAGAAGTCACCAGCAGGTTCCCTGAAGGTCAAGCAGTGACACATTTCCAGCCTGTTGTTCAGGACTGTCCTTCACTACAGTTCCCTTCCTCTTGATGCCTGAGAGAGGTAAAAGGAGACCCAGCCCTCAGGCATGCTCACTGCATTCACATCAACACACTCCCCCTCCTGCTATATTTTAAACTGATGTGAATTTAAAGCCAAATCTTTGGTTCAGCAATGAACAGGCTGTTCCCAGCTATTTAAAAAAAATTACAATCCCCAAGATTTTATAATCATTTTAATTATTATAATTTTAGACTTCATACTTCACCAATAATAGGGCTCAAACAAAATGTGTGGAGTCCCTAGAGAGATAAAATGACAATGGGTTTTGTCTCATATGCTTGCTATAATTACAACTATTTGATCTGATGCAGTTTTACACTTTTATACTGTCAGCTTTGGTGTTTTGAATGTAAACCTCTCTGAGGATCCTTCTGAAGGCCTGGAGGATTGTATCTCTCTCCTGTCCTATACTCTGCTGTCTCATGCAGGGATGAGGAATTGGAAAACATCCACGTCGAGTCGCCACAGAGGTGACCACAGCTACAAAGAGCATTCCCAAGCAGCAGCTGCTCTGCAGGGAAAGCAGGATGCTCTCTGGGAAGGTGGTCAGCGCTAATAGCCTTACGAGCTGAAAGCCAAGTGCGCAGGATGAGTCCTCAGGGCCAGTGATGGTACAGGCAGGACCGTGACACGGTGCACCTGGACTTTCCTTGCAACAAGGAACAACATCTTGTTTCCCATTTACCAGGGTAAGGCAACATGATGTCTGTCCTCTGTCAAACCAAAGGTCTGCCTCACCAGCCTCTGACAACAGCAGCAGCAGCAGCTGCCTGGGGACAAGCACAGGTATCATGGTATGGTTGGAAGCTCAGACGCAGGAACAGACTTGCCCTTCTGTGCTCTATTCTCTCCCTTCTATCCAGAAATTGCACTTGCAGCTCTGTTTAGAGCTTTTTATCAGCTCTTAGTGGCTTTTTCCGACTCTGTATTTGTCTTACCTTTTTTGAAGCCAGTTTTACAGTGCAAGTAAAGTTAAGCATTTCCCTTTATAAAAATAAACAGTATTTTGATATAAGAAAAGAAGGTTGGCCGAGAAAAAAAAGTATTTTCCCCACGGAAATGAGGATTGGCAGTTCCTGCAGCATAGTGATCTCTTACACTTTTCCATTCAAGTCTGGAAGTGAAGGGGACAGGAGAGAGTTTGTCTTTTCAGACACAGCTTCTTTGATCAGCGTCATTCACTCTGGAGAATGGAATATTGAATTCCTTTTGCAGTCAGCCTGTACTTAAGCACTTTTGAGTCTGGCTGCAGTTTGTGGACTTTGTGAAACATGAGTATCCTTCCCACCTCTCCTCTGCCTTTCTTCCCTGACATAGGGATTTTCAAAGGGCATCATAGTGCTTGAGCCGAGAAATGGGGTGTTCCAAAATGTCCTTGGTTGTTGCTCACATACACAAGGCCATACTGGGAAATTGGGCTAAAATTGGGTATTGCTCTTAAATTGGAGGGCTGCATCCTCACCCCAAGATCATGGGTAGAAGATACAGGAGGTGGAATTCATAGCCATGCGTGGCCTAGGTATAAATTCAGGTGCAACCTCCACTACTAAAATACAAGGATCTGAAGCAAAAGAAAAAAATTCTATTAAGCTCTTAGGATACAATTTTTGGCAAGGGACAGTACTTCCAATTATACGGAATGTCTGCTAATGCTGATATAACCAAGTCTGCCAGGTTTTCCATTGCAATCCACAAATTTCAGGAGTGTGTAAAACCTTGCTATGCAAATGCATAGCCTGCAGTGAAACTTGGCAGATAAAGCTTCAGCTGGATAAAGGTTTTACAATAATCTTTGTTTAAAACAAAGTTAATTAAATTTGGATTTAACCAGAGTTTCAACCATTTTTAAGTTACAGAATAATGCCAGGACTTAATTGTACCTTTTATCCGAAGATCTTTAAGTACTGAGGCATCGCATAAGTGACACAGCACAGTGGGAAGTTCATTCCCCCTTACACTGCATCCAGAGCAGGAGCAGCAAGGAGCTGGCCTGGGTGTCCCTAAAACAGGCTGGGAGTGTAGAATCAACACTACAGAGCAGTGTGAGGTGTAAGAGCAGGGAGTGTAGAATCAACACTGTGGGGGTTCTGATGACTAACGCCTCTCCTGCCATCCTGCCCCAAGCCACACCACCCCTCCATCAGGAAGGGTTGCTACCTATTCATGCTACTGTATGATGAATCCCTGCTCTGCATAGTTCTATTTTGCCCAGGTGGAACAGAGCACTTGATAAATCAAATCCAGTGAATTTAAATGGCTCTGTTAAACTGGATAGTAAATTAAAGACATATACACAAAAAAAGAGAAAGAACTAAAGAAATAGGAACACAGTGCTGTTGTGAATATTAGTCAGCTTTTTACTAGGGAGGGAGATATGGCTCCAAGGCTCTCATTTTAAAATGTATCTGTTCCCCAAACTAATCAGGTCATCCACACTGCAGACTAATTACTGTTGGTATTTTGTATTGCAGCAAGGACAGAGAGGCTGTATTTGGTCTACTCAAGAGTGGCTACTCTACTACATACGACATAGGAAAATTACTATATTTTATCAAAGCATGAAATTGCTTTAAGAAATGAAACAAAAAAAAATCATTTAGTGCCGAGGGTGAAAAAATGCTCACAAGAATGGGTGGTTTCTAGCAGTACTTAGCACTAAGTCTTATAAGGACAGATCCATCTTATCCTTTTTTTATAACCAAAAAAATAGAAGTGATTTTGGTTTGTCTTAACTCAGGGACCTAACAAGTGCAAACTTCAGTTCAAGCTGACCCCGGCCCCATCTCCTTGTGTACAGCCAGCCCCTGCTTGTTATCTGACAGCAGGAACAAATAGTCTGTTGAACCTTTTGCTCTGTATGAAAGACCATAGCCATGAGAAAACCACATGGATACAGCAGAGTTTAAAATATCTATGTTTGCTTATCAAACAAAGAGAAGATAAACACAACACAGAAATTCTGCTTCTCAGGCAAGATCCCAGTGGCCCTCCTGATAGTACAAAACCACTCCAAAATCTCTCTGGAGCTGAAAACCTTTGCATGCACACCACCTAACAAAACCCACACAAGCACTACTCAGCAAATATTGGATTATCTTGATTTTGTGCAGCTCCTTGCTAGTATGTTTTATCCACAATTCAACTTTCCCTCGCTGACAAAGGCTGAAGCAGGCCAATGTGCACCAGTTCCTTTCATGACACAAGTTGAGCAAATTTAGGTAGGGCAGTGCTTTGAGAGCAGCTATTTTGTGCCATCAGGAAAACTGTCTGATGCTGTTCAATGGGCATGAAAATCAACAGTGCCCCTGCCAGGACCTGGCCTGTGTCTCTCAAAGAGACACTTTACTTAGACTTATGCAATTACAGTAGGGGAAAATCTTTGACAAATTTTCACCTGGATTAAACCAGGGCAGAGCCTATTCCTTTCTGTGGGATGGGGGCATCAATCTGCAAGTTCTGATGCTGGCTTGCACAGTTGTACACTGGTTCCCAACTGGGATTATATTATAGCATTATAACACAAATAAATTCTGTCCTGACACCAGAAACCTGTCATTGAGCATCCAAAGGTGCTTGTGTGATTGAGAACTTGGGCTCAATGCTCTCTACACCTTTTGCAGTTATCTCAAAATTCCCATCGGATTTACTGTTTGGTTGCATTTTTACCTGTGCCCTCTCTTTAGTTGTTTCCAAGTGTTGTACTATAGCATGGAAAAAGGCTTGTTGAAGAGCACAGTGCTGACAACCCAATGCAAAAAGGGCTCTAGGTTCAAGAGCTACTGGAAGGAGGGTAGTGAGTTTTGAAAGACACCAGTCGTAATGGCCCCATTGATAATATGGAGCAATAGCTAGAGGAGCTCACAACATTTTCTTGAGTCTCTGTGGAATCCTACTGCCAAACCCTACAAATGGCACCAATGACAGGTACTGAAGTACTGCCACAACCAGTGCTAGTCTCAGAAATCCAGGGATGGTGGAGTGACAAAATCCACTTGCCACTCACTCCCACTGTAGGGTGCCTCCATCTGAGATCCCCAACACAAGTGAGTGCCTGGCCACCTCTGCTTCTCATTGCTCATTCTATGTATTTCTTAATCTCAGAGGGGAATATCAGGTTTTGGCCTTGTGTCTAGGGCTGAGCACAATGAGTGGAGCTGTGCATGATTTACTGGAAGCCCTGCAAGAGGGTCTCAGGTCCCACCACAGACCACCTTACACAAAACAAACCCACAACTCATTCAGTACAACTTCTACAGCTCAAAGATATGAATTCCAGAAGTTCCTTCTCTTTGTAAATACTTGAAAGACATAAGCTGTGAGGCCAAAGTAGACTCAAAGTATATTAACATGTTCAAAATGCTAATACAAAAGGACAAGGAGGTACTCAGCAACTTCTCATTTTGTCTTTGACCACATGCTGTGTGAGGCTAAAGAGAATGACCACAAGAAAAGAGGTAACGAAGTAATCCAGAGTACAGTTCGGAAAAATTGTTTAAAAGTATTATTTATGGTCTAAAATTGTTGGGTCTCAGCAGTAAGAAAAAAAATAAAAGAAAATCTATATCTCAATGTGTTATTAAGGGTAGCAATTGAGTAAGAAGAAATGGGGAATTATTAAAGACTTAACTGGTCAAAGTAGAGTGTGGGAAACTTAAAAGGAAGAAAATCCCTTTTCCTCCTCTAGGAGCAGAATGAAGTAGCAAAGGGAGGAAGCAAGGCAGCAAGCTAGCTCATTGGGGAGGCCTGTGACCATGAAAAGCCCAGGATTAGGCTAGGTTTTCATTTGGAACAACATACTTACTTGGGAGAAGGGAATGCATGAATTTTTGAACCATTTTCTAGTTCTTTACACTTCTCTGCTGCATAAAGTTGCTAGTGTTTCTGAAATGACAGCTGGCTTGGGTTTTCCCTCACATGTCTGCTTGCAGCACCATTTGAGTAGCTGTCACCCACTTCATTACTGCAAAGGAACAAATGCCTTTCCAGCCAAGCAGGGATCTGACATTCTATTTCTGTCTCTCTCCTCTGCAGGACAAGTGCTAGGTATTGGAAACAAGGCACTAAGATCAATTGTATCAAGTCTGAAAAAAAAAAAAAAAAAACCAAACAAAAAAACCAACAGAAAAATCCCACCCACAGAAAATAAACATTCAGAAATTAAAAATTGCAGGAATGTTTAACAATATGCACACAAAGAATGATCCATTTTGACTGGTTTATAATCTGTTGGTAAAAATTGTAATGTTTGCAGAGAGACAATGCTTTCATAAATATATAATATGTGTAAAAGAAGTTAATTTTTCATCTCTAATCAGGGCTGATTTGGAAAACAGTCTGCATGCTTCTGTGTCTTACAGCCTCCTCCTGAATCCGATACCTAATCCGAGTGTCAGAAGCAGAGAGGCAGAATGCCAATGATCCAGGTAAAAATGTAAAAAGCAGCAGCAACTCTTGCCTGTGGCATTGTAAAAGTCAAACCACTGTAGCAGATCCTACCACCTAATGAGCAGGAAGAAGGGGAGCTCTCACATCCGAGATGCAGGCTTCCTTAAAAGATTTGGCATCAAGGCTGCAGCTTGAAGGCAAGAATTCACTCTCGTCCCCCCTCAAGCAACTGGATGAAGCCAAGCTTTGAATGTCAGAGCCTGTCATTGCAGGCACAGCACAAATGCCCCGCAGTAATGCCACCACCAAGGCAGCACTCAGCTGTCAGAGCACCAGCAGCACAATTCCTAAGAAAACCGGCAAATGCGACAGTGCTTGAATACGAATCTGAAGACAAAGCAGAAACTACAATCAATTGAGAACGCTCAAGTCAAGACTGAGAAAAGTAACAGTTTGCAGAGGACTTCTCAGTGCCGTGGCAGAAACTCACTGTTGGGTACCATGAAAGCAAAGGGCCCTGCCCACGCTGCAGAACGCCTGGAGAGGCTGGACTGTAAAACAGCCACTCAATCAGCAGCAACATGGCCAGCACTGCTCTGTGATCAGGTCTGCCCAGACAGCCTCTCAAACTCAGGCTTCTTACATGCTTCAGGACAAGATTTCTCTCAGTTAACTCTGACTATATAAAGGGTAAGCATAAGGCGTATATACAGGGTATCAAAGTTATATAAAGGGTAGGAATAAACAAGTCATCCAAAGTTTTCTCTAACAAAGACAGAGAAAGTCACCTTTGGATGGCAAATCATCTTCCTCATTTTAAAAGTCCTTTAAAAAGGGCCAAGTTACCCTCATGGGATACCCCTCTTCTCACTATGGTGGGTACCTAGACACCTGGCTTAGGCCTGATGGCTTTGCTTTTGATTGCAAAAGCTATTTTAGAAGAGTCTAAGCCTAATTATTGAGCTTATGTTCTGACTGGACCTTCTCATTCAAATACAACTCACATACTGGATTCCTTTATGAAAACATCCAACAGAAACTATTTTTTTAATGCGAAAAATAATAAAAAACTATAGAAAAACAATTATAAGAAAAAAGATAGTCTTACTTCAAGTTCAATGGAGATTCACTTTTCTGCTTTTTAGTTCTTCTTTTTCACTGGTAAATTGGAAATTGGGCTCCTATGTTCTATGCAGTTTTCTAGCACTTTGTGCGAACAAACCAGCTCCACACATCAGACATCTAACATATGTTGTTTACATAACACTTTCAGCTCTGTTGCTACTCTCTCTGAACTCAACAGTTCCCCAAAATTTGGGATCTTGCAAATTGTTCTATTGGGACTAAGCATTTGGCAGCAGAGCCTGGTATCTATTATAGAAACTCTGCTCTCTGACAAGGAACACCAAGACCCATTTGCCAGGTTTGGGGGTGTCACACGACAGGAGATTTCATCTTCACTGGCACCAGCACACAATCTAAAAAGACTCTCTCTTCTAGTCTGTTCAGGGTTACTCAAGATAGCTGTTCTCAAAGCTTTCCTCTATGTCTTTTCCCCCATCATTTCTGAGGCTTGCTCAGTGGTTTTTCTGTATCGGGGATACCTGAAGGGTCCCGGTTCCAGGTTCCTCTCATCTGGGCACTAATATGCATATAGAAAATCATCTGAAGACCATCACTATGCCCCAAAGGGTTTAACCATTTCTACTACTTGAAAAGCAAGACAGCAGTTTTCCCTAACTCAAAACAGACCTATCATTGGGTCATGCTATAATCTGAGGCTGTGATATCAGGAACTTTTTTTAGTGCATGCATGAGTATGTTCAGAGATTGGGCCAAGATAAAGTGGAACCTTTGGATCACTGTAATGAATAAAACTATTACAAATAATATTAGCAGGACCTTTCCAATTTCCTTTCTTTCAATTCTAATGCATATTCCCAAGACACGCATCCGAGTAATGTGAAAGAGCTGGGCCTTATTTAAATTAAACGCTTTTGGACTCATGTCCTGTTACCTTCTGCAGCTAGAATACGTAATGAGAGGACCATGTACAGCACTATCTCCAGCTTCTTGTCATCTTACAGCATACTGACAAGGTTACTCATGTCATTGTTATGAAGTCATTTAAGCCACGTGGTACACAGAGGCAGCCTGCTTCTATTTCTGGTCCAGCTCAATACTGGGGCGAAGCGCCATCCTTTCCTAAGTGGAGTCAGGCTCCCACGGAAACTATGCTGTTATCTTGGATTTGCCCTCTTTGAGCAGCAAGTCCCCAGTGGCCACTTGTGGAGCCCTAAAGGTGCATTTACTGTCTTTGTAGGAAACTTCCTGGGTAAAAAAACATAAGAGTCTGTCTGCAGAGACCTTTGTTCTCAGTACTAGAGCTCTGAAAGCAAAACAAAAGCCAATGTCCTCAATGGAGCAAGTCCAAAGAGGTGGAGAGACTTCTCCTGATCATACTTGAACCATTCACATCCAGCACAAACCACTCTGAAAAGTACACCTAGGAGATTCTTTCAACCTTGGCTAAATCAAGTGTTTCTCATCTGCAATACCAGGCTGAACTGCTGAAGCAAGATTGTAAACAACAGGAGGAAGGGGATTAAAGGGCAAAGAAGAAAGATCCTCTCTACATTTCAAAACAAAACAGGAATCTTATTAGCATTTAAATGAACAGACTATCTGGATGGTGAAATCCTTATGAACTGTTGTGCTCTAGACAGAAGTGAATCTTGACCCTCATTACCACAAGCCACCCTGCATGCGACAGGGTGTTTGTGAAGCCAGAGAAGCAGATGTTCTCCAGACCAACATATCTTCTCTCTCTGTCTGCCTGCAGTCGAGAGAGACTAGACTTGGTGACCCAAATGATTTTTGCTGCTTTTGTTTTCCTTGATAACATTAATATAAATACAATGGCAATGACAAAACAAAAAAAAAAACACCAAAAACCCATAAACCTGGAGCAGGACACCAGCACAGCAGTGAGCTGCACAGGTCAGCACCCTGCAGTGAGCAGTAATCTGCCTTGTTTTGTTTCTGAAGGGATAACAAATGATCATCACAGCCTGAATAACTACCACATGCCTACAGAACTCCTACTGCCAAGAGAAGGGTTGTCACATGCATGAGGTTGTCATGTGCTGCCAGCAGCAGTGCCACTGAGATCTCTGCTTAATGCTTGTATCCCAGTTTTGTTCCTCCACACCACAGCACAGCAGGACTCAGCCCTTCACCCCAGCCCTTCTCCAGCCTGGCATCTGCACCAGTGGGGAGCAGGGCTTGGGGAGGAGGGAGGAAGATAAAGGCTCTTCCTGAGTTATGAGGAAAACTTCACCAAGAAAGAGAGGCAGTGGAGGACACTGCCTTCAGGGAGAGGAAGACAATGAGGCAGGCTTGAGAGATGAGCTACATCTGTTCAAACTGAAGTTATTTCCAACATGGGCTGCATTATGCAGGGATAAGCACAGAGATACCAAGGTGGCCTTCAAATCTGGGCAGACCCCTTCAAGTCTCGAGCTATCTCTTCATAGCCCAAGCTGTTGGACAGAGGCAGCTTCTCCAGTGAAATAATGATGAGCAACATTCTTGCTGAAGCCATCCCCACACCTTCTACTTCCCTCACTAGGTCTGGTGAATGGATGTGGGCATACTTCTGTGGCACTGCCACCTCATTATATCATTATTATAGCATTAATCTAGTGCTGTAATCACAACTGCAGCTGAGGACTTGCATAAGAGCATCTTTCATGTTCCTTGTTTCTTTCCTAGTAAGTTTTTAAGCTCTCAGGAAGAAGAGCTGAAAACATGAAATGAATACACATCAAACCATGAAGCACAGAGAAAAAAAGACTGAAAAATAAGTCATGACTTCTCAGCTCAGCAGGTATGCTAAGGGCACAGCTGAGGTTGGCACTCTAAGAGGCCTTTGTCGATGGGATGTCAGATCCATGCACAAACTTTACAAAAAATTTGTGTGTGCCAGTGACTGCAAGGGAACTGTAATTAGTCACAGGCAATGACAACAAAACTCCTCCTGAGAGAGCAACATCCAAACTCACAGATCTGAATAAAGTTAGATATAAAAATAGAAAAAAAATCATCAGCTATGATGAGAGAGAATATACTTGCTCATCCAAACACAATCCTAACCCTTCTTCTTGAAGATGAGTTTCAGGTATCTCTGCTAATGTTTCTGCCCAGCAAGAAGATGATGCCTTAGGATTTAGCTTTTCTATTTTTCAGATCCTGTACTGCTTTAGTGTATAACTCTAAAACTCCATAGCCTGGCAGCTACTGTTCTCCCATTTTATTCAGACAAAACAATTCCTCTCTAGGCCTGAAACTCAAGGACACTTTATTGTCTCAGGCCCTGAGAGTGTAAACAACAGTGAAGTGTAGGGGGGCAAACTTGGAGTAAATGACTTCATTACCTGAAGCTGTGATTGGAGGATTAACCCCTGATAAACAAACGGACCAAACTCTTAACTGTGGGAAAAACTCGTGACCATTGTCCATCTTGGGTGTAGCCCCTTGGAGGCTTCTGACTACCCAAGGAGCACCTATTGAAGTCCTTCAATAAATACCCACCTTTATTCTCTTTATCTTGTCTAGCCTCTGGTTTAGAGGCTCCAAGGCATCAAAGTCAGCCTCTGTCTCTCCAAGCAAGTACTCTTGAGCAATTTGCTCATAAGGATTCAGCTGCCAATTAAAAAATAAAATTTAAAAAACTCTTTGTTTTTTGTGTGTTAAGAACTTTTACTCAGACCATTCAAAAAGAACAAATGAGCCATTTTCATAATCATGTTTCAGAGGGGAAGGAAACAAACATGACTTCAAAGCCACTAGCTCCAGTTCCTCCCGTAATCCTCCAGTGGGACCAGAGAGAGAAGCCACCACAAAAGAGCTCAGCTCATTAACAACAGGCATAGTAAGAGCCCCAGAAATCTGAGTTTCATTTGTAAATGAGTGAGCACAGCTCTGACATGGATGCAGCCACCTGAGTGTAAGTAATGTCAGTGTAACCTCAATCTCTTGAGCTGTATTGAGTTATTGTAAAGATGTACTACCTCAGCTTCGCAACAATGGCACACTTTCAGCATTTATCCTTTGCTTCTTTTCCACAACATTTACTGATTCCACACTGTGTAAATTGAGAGACTAAAACAAAAACCTTAGCTCAAAGTAATTGATGGGGATGTGACTATTGGATACCAGTGGACAGAGCTGTTGTGCAAAAGCCAGTTTTGGAATGCCCAGTCATTTTTTGTCAATTAGTGATCAAAAATTCCAATTTTATTTTAATTAAAATTAGGTTTGTTCCTTAAATTTATCTAAAAAAAAACTTATTTTCAGTGTGACAGCCATTTAATATATGAATTCCCAACATCATCAGCTGCACTTTTGAACATGAATAATATTGTATACCCTAGATCACCACTTGAATTGCTTTTCAGAAACAAAAAAGTACAAAATGTAAAGTTATACAAAATGACAGAGAATTCATCTAAGGACTCACCAACCAGTTGAAGACCAACCACATTCATTTTCATGTAAGAGGTAAGAGTGAGGATTTTATTCACTTGAATCTAGACAAACCTAATCTACGTGGTCCTCATGGGATGATTTCATGCAAGTCCTGATGTTGCAAAGCCAGGTTTGGCTTTGATTACTGCAGTCAAAAAGTTGGAGGACTGTAAATGGTGTATTGAAGCTGACAGAACCCCCAAACTTTCTGTTCTGAAGGAAAGGAACAGAACTAAGAATCAGTAACTACCGGGCATACCCAGGTATTGAAGATCAGACTTGGGGAATATCAAATAATACAGACAACATATTGGAGTTTCAATAAGGACAAAATAAAGCAATAAAATATAAGAAACAAACAACCCAGAGCTGGATTACCAAGTACAGTATTACTAGATTCATGCTCTATAGCCTACTTTATACTGCATTTCACCAGAAGACAGAATTTAATATGAGCTGGGGAAGGATGGCTGCATGTGTAGGTGTGTGGATGTTGTGGGTGGGAAATGTTAATAAGGCGAGAACAAGTGAACATTGACTACAAATGTTTCTCAAATGGCTGATTCTTATTTTAGTCTCAGATTTACCAGTGGCAGTAATAGTTGTCTTTTAAAAGCATAGAGACATGTTTTCTTTTTCATTTTAGCTGTTTTGGATGGAGCAGGAAATAAACATAAGGGGTGATAATAGAATATAATTATCTACTATCTTCAGATTTCCACATTGTTTTGAAGCTGCTGAGACAGACTTGGGCATACCCATTAGGACCTCTTTCGATGATAAAGGTGGGGCCAGAAGTCTCCTTATTCCAAAGGCTGCCCACTGAAAAAAATCTGCATTTCCAAGTGAAGGAGAAACCAATCTTCTCTCCTTTTACAGCTGGGGAAGGTCTTGGTTCATTGCTGTCTCTTCCTGCTTTTTACCAGCAGCCAACTCAACTGGGCTGGCATAGTAAAAATCTGTCTTCTCAGAGTACTTTTTTGAAGCAGGGTACTATCAGAGCAAGAGGCATGATGCCAAGGCTGAGAAGTCTTATCTCAGTCTGCTGGGAGACATTGTAAAGTCACAGCCCAGTTCAGTGATGTCAAGAAATATATGCCATTTAAATTAGGTGTCAAAAATATTAGATTTCAGCCAGACAAGTGCAAGGATATTCTCCTGTCACATGCCACTTCTGTTCCAACCTCAAAAATCTGACTGCAGTATGAGGTGTTGCTAGCCAGTCACCAGCTACTTTATTAATGGGGAATTGAATTGATTAAAGAAATTAATCTCTTATGCAGACTGAGCACACACAGAGTCCATTTGTACATAAAGTGAGACAGCAAGCCACTTGCCTACCAAGGGAAAGGCTTTCTGACCCTGTACTATCTACCCCTCTTCCAAGAGCAGGTAGACAACAAAATAAGTCTAAACTCTGAAGTGTTGTGTTGAGGTATTTTTTTTAAATAACTACCTGACTTCTACTCAGTAAATCCTATCAATAATGACCTACAGCCTTTCAAAGGGCCAGAGATGCAATCACATTATGTCCATGTTGGTTCATACTAATTTAGGGAATATTCTAAGAAATACATTCATTGAGCTAAGCAGACAGTGCAACTAGGTTTCCCTTGTGTGCTCTGATAATGATTTTTACCTAGCAGCAGCTGGAAACCAATAGATCTGATGTCTTTGTGGAGAAGCTTCTGTTCCTAGGAAGGTCAATCATCAAACAGGATTTGTTTTTCACCTGAGACAAGAGAGATGTTGAGGTCTTATAGATCGGTACGGTGTTAAAGTTTTGCAAATAGCAGAGGACCAGCTTTCAGTAATTATCAGTCTCCTTTCAGAAAGGACTGCAAAAGAGGTCTTTGAGTATGCTGTATTTACTACAGTGCTAAAAAGAAAACAGAGCAGAAAACAATGAGGCAATTAGAAGAAGTAGATAAGTGATTGCGAAGCAAGATGAAATATTTTACAGGCTCCCCAAGATCCCAGACAGAGCAAGTGGTCTCAGGAGTTTTGGACATCGGTCCTTCTCATCAATCGTAAACCTGGCAGCCCAGAGATCTCAGCTGAACCAAACCCCAGCCTTTGAGTGGTGTGCAAGAATCCCATTTCCAAATTTTCAGGCCTGTCTTTTCCAGATTTTTCTTTCTACAAATGCTTCAAAAGGTCTGCTTCAATCCAGAATAGGGCTGATTTTTTTATTTCCTTTCCCAAATATCCCAAAGGATGGAAAGGTGCAAGTTTCATTTCAGCTCTAAACATAATGCCGTCTTCTGCTTTACTAATTTTGCCCCATTTCATAAGTCATCCTTAAGGAGCTTGCTCTAGATTACTGCTGTCAGAGCAGAACCTTGGTGCACCATACTATTAGTACTCTTAAGATTTCATAGTAGACCTGAATAATAGAAATCTAATAGCAAAGGGCTCTAACAAAGGCAATATCTCCTTGTTTATGAGTGACCCTTGCTTTGCCTGAGCACTGGTATCCTGCCCTTCAGAGGTCCAGCATAATGAAGGCAGCTCTTTGGTAGTTTTCCCTGAGGGGATGGTGTAAAGAGGAGAAAGGCAGAAGTAGAACAAACTGAATCACAACATTCAGACCTTGAGATGAAGAGCATGATTGGGAAGGGAAAGCAAACCTGATGCTTCCACTGCTTCCCACCAGGCAGTGCTGCAAAAAGAAGGAAACAGGAAGAGAAACCATGCCAAGACTTTTCTGCAATGCTTTGCTTACTTCAATGGAGAGAAGAAAGAAAGGAGGGCCCCAAAGCCATTCATCTTTAGGCTTTCCTGGCAGGACAAAAATGAGAATAAAAGACATGACCACAACATGAAATTTTCAAAGCAGAATCCTAAAGCAAGGGAAGCATAGCTATTTTAGAGTTTTATTATCAAATGGAACACACAGCTTTCCAAGAGCCCAGGCCAGTTAGTATGCAATGTCAGATCAGAATTTCTGGTGAATCTGAAGGCTAAGAAATTTGAAGGCTTTAGTCAGACCCAGGTAGGAGACTTGATGTTTTGTTATTTTTCCGGTCCAGAATCAAACTTTACTATACTCTTAGAATTTCCTTTAAGGAAAAAAAAACAAACAAAAAAAAAAAACAAACCAAAAAAACGCCAAAAAACAAAAAACCACAACCAAAAACACACCGAAAAAACTTATGAATTCTTCTCAACACTAAAGTGTGAACTGGATGAGAGGAGAAAAGAGGCTGCAGTCCTACCCCCACCCACCCAGTTTACCCTACTCCTGTGGCACTCTTATGGTATTTACATTACCCTGTTCCAGGTCCAGAGTTGTACATTCCTCTGTCTCAGGCTTTGGCCCACCCATACTCATCATCTGAGATGATGTAACCAGACTAAAATCCCTGCATGAATATCCATTTATATCACATCTGTGATTTTTAAAAAGTGTATCTAGTCATGTGCACTTTCCAGTTTTATATTAGGCCCACAAACAACTGGGCCATCCGAGAGATTTCATCAAGCATAAAAGCAGGAGAGAATAAGCAGAAAACTTTTAAATATAGTTACAGGATACATATGTATGTCCTGCCACAAGGTATTTAAAGCTTAAGAAGTTCATAAGTTGTTAAGTTATTATAAAATGTGTTAGTCTGACAACAGTGAGTCACTTCTTCCCAAGTCATCCAAGCATTAGCAACTGTGGGTGGAGGTGAGGAATTTATGAAAAAAATTATACAAATAACTATTAGGACTATTATTACCCAGAATAATCATAAGGAACACAATAGGTTCTTCTTATTCAATGACTTGAAGAGTCATAAGATGAAGGAATTAACAATGCTAAGTGACTTCTTTCTCATTAATAGGAGCATCAAACTGTACCAAATGTAGCAAAGAGACAGTGGAATCTGCTGAATGGAATTTTTTAGAATTCAAAACTCGTTATGCTTAGATTCTTACAAGTGGAAAACCATTAGAATACTTCCAGAGATCAGGTGAAGCACAGGAATTGTGTATTTAAAGAAGCAATTTTCTCTGAATGAACACTATTGTTTTACACCTGCGCTGCCATCACTAGCTAGCCCCAGCTCCACAATCCCCTGGTTCAGCTAGGAAGCATCCACACCATTGCTCTTTAGTAAGCACCACGAAAAAAGAGATAGAAGAGACTACCTAATAGACAGACTAAGAGCAACCATTGAAATCAGCACTTCTGTGTTTCCTATGAGGGGCTATATCTTCCTTTTTTCACCAACATTATTCCAAATGAGTAAACTGGAGACAGCAGACAGTAGATGAAACTCAGGCACCCACACCCACCAACAGGCAAACACGTGTTCTAGCTTCCCTCGTGTAATTGTTTGTTGTTGAAATTAATCTTTTCCATAAAAGGTTGTGATTTCCAAGATATGGGGCAAATTCATAATGAGGTCTAATGCAGCACAAAAAACTTCTTGCTAACTCTTCTCACTGATCCTTCAACTCAGAGGTAAGATCGAGTGCTGGCATCCTCTAGAGCTGTAGCAGCAGACCAGCATGCAAAAACAGAAAAACAACCCCCCAAAGCCTGAGGAGAGGAAACCACCTGCTTTGGGTCCCATTGAGAGTAAAGCTAATGGAAGAAGATCAAATAGATCTTTGTCCATCCACTCCGGTATGTTATTAAATCCATTGCAGTATTCTAGGACAATGCATTGAAGCTATTGTGGATATAGACTCATATTTCAATCCTGTCACGTTTATCCACACACAAAAGACCAAAATTATTCTTCCTGCTAAGATAAGTATTCTAGATGACACAAAAGTAAGCTGTGTGAGAGACCACATGATTTTACCTCTTCTTTCCTGCCTGTGTTGGACCTTATACAAAATGATCTCTTGTCTTTTCAGAAAGACAGGCAGTAGCCATTTGTAGGTATGCAGCAGAGAAAGCAAGAAGCATAATAGTTATTTGGTGCCTAGCAATGGGCATATAAAGGGGATTTGATGGGAAGATTTACAGACAAGGAAGAAACAATTCAGAAAGCTTCTTCAAATGCACTGTGTAACATATTATTGAAGTGTTCAGATTTTTTTCTGTCCAGAGCTCTGTGCCAGAGGTTTGGAAAAACAGCTTCATAAAACAATCACAGTGATTTTAATTAGAAGTGAAAGCAGCTTACAGTATGCAAACACATAGCAGGGAGCAAGTATACCTACAAGCTGATTAGTAGCTCTTCCTCAGAATTCTGCAAAGAAAAAGTCAAAAACCTACTTTAAAGAGCCCAGGAGACAGGCATAAAATGAAATAATTCATTCAGACATAACACATAGGATTTTGGGGATGTAGAAAACCCATTATTTTTCAACTCTTCAAGCTCCTCATATATACAAAAAGCATGATGAAACACTATTATTTCCAGCTAACCACACTTGCTGCCAGAAGTTGCTCCCTTTGTAGGAATATATTGTCAAGGCCCTGTGGCCTGCTCAGCCACACCTGCTAGCAAACTGATTTTTGTTCTGTTCCACACCATTGGTGGCACAAGAACAGCTGAGGTAAGGGTAAGTCCTCCCCTTTTCAGGCACGGGAAGTAGAGCAAGGGACAGCAGTTTCCATGGACAATAAGAGCCATTTTGCTGGTTCATAGTAAATGACCAGCTCAAGTATTTCCCTAAACTTCTATAGGAAGACCCACTCACACATCTCTGAAAATCCTGATCCCCGCACTATGTTCTGTTTTTACTCACACGCAGTGCCAATCCATGGACAAGTTTATCAGTCTTTTCCATTCATCTCATCACTGAGATGTTTCTGCAAACCTGGGCTTTTCCTCCTGGAAGAAAAGCAGAGGGGATGCAAGTAATTCAAGGGGATATCCAGCTGCACAGTACACATGGAAGAAAAAAAAGGCAGAATGAAATCTGTTGGACTGTTCTTTCAATTCTGCCTCAGATGTATTGGGGCATACTAAGGAAATCACATTCAACGTCTCAGTTTGACTCCTGTGACTCAAGGGTATCACTACTGCCCAATACCATGCAGGTATGTGAGGGTTCAGGATACATATGATACTATAGATTTTAAAATGGAAAGCTGTATATACAAGTGCAACAACCTATCAGAGTATCATCAAAACTGAACCCAAACATCAAGGAAATGTTTTAGTGGAAAATAACTGAAAATAATTTCTCTTTGTTCTCTAGATTCCAAGATATGAACAACACTGTCAAATAGCTCTAGAAAATAACGTTCAGTGAAACAATAAGGACTTCTCTTTGTGAAGACTGTTTCATTATAAATTCTTTTAATTCTGAGTCAGAAGACTCACAAGTCTTTCCTGGGTTTTGTTTGCATGCTCTTAGAATTGTTTGCCTTGTTGTCATATTCCCTCTTGCCAATACAGAAATAACAGAAATCCTAATGCTCTGCATTACAAACTATCCAGCTTTATTAGGTTGCAGAAACATTACCACAGATTTAATCTATTAAAGCCATTAGTAATTGCCAAGTATGGAGTAATCATAATTTTCCAGAGTTAAGGAACAAACAGAAAACAGTGTGAAGATGTATAAATAAGACAAAGTAAAAATCAGTGTACTCCAGGGCTTTCCAGGATGACTTTTATATTAATCAGGTTTCCTGTATCTCTCCTCTCTACCATCCATTTGCACTTTCCCTCTGTTATTCCAATGTCCCACAGTCTTTCTTTCCTCACTTCTTCTGTCCCAGAGACAAAATTCAATTACAGACAATATAAAGATAATATTTCATTGAGGCCAGATGACTAAGAGGTCTCTCAGGACTGAAGCTACTGTCTTCTCTAACACGAAGGTATTGGGCAGGGAAGATGTCCACCTTCTTATTTACTCATTTAAACTTGGAATTGTTATCTTGCAATTTAACAATTGTGATATTATCAAATATCACAATTGTTAAATTGCAAGGGGCCACAAGTGCTTGCAGGTTTTACTAACAGCTAGGCAAGGTCAGCACTAATACAGAGGTTGATGATTCAACCTCAGCTAATTCACCTGTCAGTAAAACCAAAAATGCCTTGGTGCATCCACTGCCCTTTCATTGTATAACATTAAAAACCTTCTTGGCACTGAAGACAAATTAAATTGCTCTGCCTAATAATAGATTTAATGAGCTTCTATCTAATGCAGCTCTGTAAGCACAGGGCTTGCCTACACCATGTGGATTGCCCTGCAGAGGGTCTTGGACACCCCCCAAGTCCTTGCCAGCATACTTAGGTGGATTGGCACTCAAGTTTCACCAAGGTTCATGTTTAGTCATAACAACTCTCTTTCTTTGGCTTTTCAGCCTTTTTCAGTAATAGAAAAAGAAGAAAGTGCATGAACAATCAGGATAGTTATGTTTCATATTTAATGACATAAAAACCTCAACAGGTTAGAGAAGCATGTAACAGGTTCAGGTAAGCATGTGAGCTACCCACCATCCATAAAGAGAGACCTTCTCAGGTAATGGACTCTCAAATACTGGCCCTACTGAAATAAATGTCAGAGCTCACAGGACTTCAGAGTAGCAATTTTGCGTTCTTTAAATTAAAAAATTGCCTTTGAATATCGCAAAGAACAGACAATCCAAAGATTTAAGGTACTTTTTTTGTCAAGATATCAGTAGTTCATAAAGAGACTTGGCCACAGCTTTGATTTAGGTTAAAAGGAAACCACAATAAGATATACAGGCATTAACAGTAAAGCAAATATATTTTAGCCTCAATTTAAACAATACTCAAGTAATTTTGTCTGTCTGATAATTGTCATCTTCCCCATATTTTTAAGAGCTGTCTGGGTTGATATTTTCTTCATCTGCTTTCTTCTTTTTCTCCCTTCTAGAAAACTTTTGGATAAATTTGAGGTGCAGCTTGGCTAAGGCCACTGTTAAGAAAACTTAAAAACTCACTAACAAGATCACTTTAAAGCAATCTTAAACACATGTTGTTCTACAGCTACCTCCAATTTTTCAAGAAAAAGGCTTTCATCTCACCTACTGGATGAAATAAGACAGGGTTTGGGTTTTTTTGTGAAACACTAGGAAGTGTTATGTGTAAAACTTAATAACAATAGCACCAAATGCATTTTCTTTGAAGGCAAGCTGCACTAATAGGAAGGTTTTCTCCAGCTCAGAAGTCCTGCTCCCCTTTAGCATTATTTTCCTGAAGGTAGAGAGTACTCTTTGTATGAGCAGATATGAAGCAGTGTATAAAAATATTTTGCTTCACTTTAAGGAAGGAGGGGCGCAAGAATAGCCATGTACTGGAATTTATAGCTCACAGGCGTTTTCCCAGGTGGGGAAAGCTTTAACTACCAATGAACTTACTAGCAGCTGCTAGCAGTTACTAATAGATGACAGCAGTAAGAAATATAAAAAAGAAATAATAAATGGATTTTTATCATAAGAGAAACTTTTCATTTTAAATGCAGTGGCTTTTTGAATTAAAAGTGACTTGGCCAGGTTTCAGGATTAGTGACCACTCACTTGTCTGGTGGACTGTGTCTATATATCACGCAGTTTACTGAGACCACACAATCAAAATTTCCCACCTTGAGTTTGGATTGACCCTTTAAGGACTTAAGAGCAGTTTTAGAGAGAGAATTAAATTCACAGTTGTGCCTATAAAATTAAACTGCTGCTTTTTGATAGACTCATAACTTTTCTGAGACATTGAGTTCCTTCTGAAAGATTATAGCCTGATCCAAACAAAGTAGCAAGTGTAAGAATTGAGAAAGCTACCACAAAATAGAAGAGCGGTCTTATAAAAAATGGCACTATATTACAAGAAGTTAATTGTAACTGCACACACAGCCAGAAAAATGTTACTGGAACATTAGGCTCAGGAATATACATGCGCAAAAAATTGTCAGCTTTCTTCTCCTGGCTATCTGCATACCAAAGCACCTGCTACAGTGCAGTCATAACCTGACTAGTTAAGTTTTCATGGGTTATTATTTTCTGAAACATCATTTCAAGAAGGGCAAAAATAGTTACTCAGCTCTTGAGGCTCAGCTGCTTTCCTGCAGGACTACAATTATGTACTGCAGAGCTGAAGGAGCAGACCTCAGGACAGCAAACCCTGCTACCCTTCAGCTTTGGTGCTCCCCAAGAAACTTCACAAGTTCCTGCATCAGAGATTATCCATCTCCTCAAATAGCATGAGCAGAGGACTCAGGAGCCTGATTTAGCTGGAGTCAAGTAGGGAGCTTTCAGCGAGCAAACAGGAGGAATGTTATTCTGGTTGATGGACAGCTGGGAGCACTGATAGCTTCTGCTGGCTGAAACAGGTTTAGAAGTGGGAATTTCTTACAGCACTCTCTGTCCTATACTGGTAACCCAGCTGCCAACTCTGGACACATAACAGAGCTGTGAGGCAGAAAGTAACCCTGATAGCAGCAGTAGCTGCCAGTCTGTCTCCTCCTCAGAGGGTACCAACAGCACAAGAGCAATGGGTGAGCACAGCCCATAACCTTTTACAAGCTGTCCATGCTTATAGTCTAATCTACCACTGTCAACTGAAACGGAAGGGCGTATGACACCCTTACCCTTGGCTGAAAATGGTGATGGTACAGGAAAAACTATGCACCAAGTCTGTTTCTGAGTATAAGCCAACATATCCAAATATTAAAAGACTCAAGGCACCAGAAGGCTAAATAACAACATGGGTGTGTTCAGGAAAACTAAAATTACATATGGATCAAAATCCTTCCTTTCTTAGCTCATGGTCACTTACTGCAAAGACATCTGTGCAAGGTTAAAATATTATTTGCGCAATTATCATCAAATATGGTGTGAAAGCTAAAGGTCCAAATAGACACAACAGAGCTGCAAAACAGACTATAACAGCAATTCTCATCATATCCCAGCTAGGTGACCTTTACTTACCATGGAAAAACAACCCAAGGGCCTCAAGAACCTGACACAGGATCACTGAGGGGCCTTCCTAGGTTCCTTCATCAGTTTAGCTGCAGGCTGACAGCCAGCTGCTGTGGAATAGTAACAAATAGCCTAAGGAAGTGGATCCAGCTGTTTCCACCATTAACAATAGATTGGCCTCAGGTGAGAGACCTCTGGCCATCTGTGGCCCCTGCTGCCCATACACAAGGCAATCAGCCTGCCTACTACAGTGGCCAGGCCACGGCACACTCAGCTCCAGAGTGAAGCGGGGGCAGACAGTGCCTATGTACAGCATCTCTGTACTGGTATGAAGTCTGTAGAATGAGTTTTGCTGGGCTCTGAAGACTGATGAAGAAAGCACTTTTGGCCAAGTGGCAGCTCTGTCTCTGAAGCCAGCATGCTGACATGGCTCTGTCTTTCTCTTGTCACTGCTGTGAGGTTTCCTATGAAGTAGTTTTCCAGGAGAAAAAGTTGCTTAAATGCTATAGACTACAGGAGGAATTTATCCTTCATTAAAAACAAGTCCATAGAGAGCAAAACTACAAAAGCCAAAGGCAGCTGATGTTTTGGCATGGCAGTGGTTCAGATGGCTGCAGGGCTGTTGCCAGCTGTTTCACCTGTCATGCACCTGGTAAATGCCTCCTCTCCTTTTCAAAGCAAAGCAACACAACCCTAGCAGTGCTGCCAGCTGATGCCATGATCCTTCAGCACAGCCCTGAACTCTGCCACAGGTCAACTTTCCTCCAGAAAACCTCTACTTGTCCTGCAAACATCTGTCACCCACAGCCTGACCAGTGCTCTGTTTCTGGCAGGGCTGTGCCCAGCTATCTCTTTCCACCAGAGAAAAGAAGGAATTTCCCCAGACTCTCATTACTCTGTGAGATTAATGGCCAGTGTGAGATGGATGCTGTGCTTCTGGCTGACTGGGATAGTGACTTCACTGTTGTGCTCACTCAGATGTTTCTCCTCCCACATTTGGAGATGCCAATGTTGTCTGGGCTTTGCTGGACAAGGCTGGTGCCTGCTTAAAATAGCTTTGAGCTATTATCTCACACAGGCGGAGAGGTGTCCCTTTAGAAGCGAATGTGTTAATGTTGGTTGTATCAGCAAGAAGCACACACCAGTCCTTAAGCTGCTCCTGCTGCCAGCACAGCCCAGGGATACTGTGCAGGGGCTGCTGCCTTCTGCTGCCCCCAAGTAAGCATTAGCACAGGTAGACACACTCACATTCCAGGCAAGCAAGGTCTAGGCAAACTCTTTTTCTTTTCTGCTTACATCAGTGCTTGTTCAGGCCCTTAGAGGTATTTCCCTGAAAGTGCAGGCCTGGGGCTGCCACATCTTTCTCTAGCAGACTTCTCTCAAGGTGATTTGGGAACGGTCTCATGGATCTATGGGGCATGGCATCAGCACCACAGTGAGGTTTCCAGTGTGCTGGCACTTTCCACCAGTGCTGCTGTACACAGAAGCAGACACCACGATGTCAACTGTCCGTGCTTGCTAAGCAGCAAGGAATAGTTAGGCTTTTGTTTCTGCTAGTTTGTTTCTAATAAAAAAATTAAAATCTGGAAATAGCACATGATGTAGGAGCTTGGATCTGGGACTGAATCCAGCACTGCCTTTAGAGGACACAAGTCGTGAGGGATGTGTCATATTAGTGACTTGCAGCTAATGGACTGGCAAAGGCTGGAAACTGTACTGGCTCGATGCCCAGAGCCCACAGAACTGCTCAGGTAGCAGCGTCAAGCAGTTTGGCCAGTGGGCCATGACAGTTTCTTCATCCAGAGGTAATTAGCTAAGGTTTCCACAGAGCAAAAGCTTTGTTCGTGGGTGCCGTTGTCCCCCTCCTACCTCAGCTGTTTAATGTCTTCCTTGGACCATAAAAATACCTGTGTCCATGTCCTCCGTTAAGGCCTACTGCAAATTTCTGAAGGGGCTAACTGTCTCTCTGCATCTGGCACAATCAGAGCAATAAGCACTGGAAGATAACAAACAGAGCATGCAAGAGAAGAGTGTCTGACTGTCCTTTGGGCAAAAGGATGTCGAAGAACCCATTCACAAGGAAAACATCATGCAAGTGACAAGTGATAGTTTGTCCTACCAGTTCATGTCAGAACCAAATCCAGCAGAAATTGCTGCAATGTAGTGCAAAGCGTTCATCACAGTCTGGCATTAGCAAGCAGGAAGTGCTCGTTTTCCACCCAGCTCAAGATGGTAGGGAATAGTGAAAAAAGTTTAAAATTATAAAGGAAGAAGGGGAAATAGCAGAGAAATTTGAGGAGATTCTGCTTTCTTTGCCCTGAATAACAAGAGTAGCTCATGAAACTAAGAAAAGCAGTATTTAGGTTCATTATGAGAGCCTCCTGCAGCAGACAAGAAAAGAGCACTGTGATGAAACTGAGGTCAAAGGTGTGGCCAAGCCTGGCTGCATTGCTCCACAGCTGATAGACAAGGAGGCACAGCACGGCAGAAAAAGAGGTACCATGGCCTCTGGCTTTCTGAGGCCCTAACTTACATGGCCAGGTACCAATTATAGCTGAGCCAGCAACCCTGTATACACAGTGCTTAACACCGACATCAAACACCCTCAAGAAAACACTTGGCATAGTATGACAACCATTCTTGGTAAAAAGTGAAATATTAAGTTCCTAATTTTCCCAGTTTTCCATTTTGTAAACTGTTTCACAGAGATTATCTGCATTTTTCAGTGCAAACTCAATGAAAACAGTTACTCTGTACAGAAAACTTGTTCTCTCTTCCAGTAGGAAGAACCTGTAATTTACCTCTTAACAGGAGATGATTTGCTGCATTTATCTTCTTAGCTGCAAGAAGAATTTGACAATAATGAAGGAAGATTTTTAAATTGAGCTAGGTTGAAAGAGAGGAAAGAACAGCATGGATCACAAGCTACCTAACAAATTATTATTCCCATGCTTTTGATGAATCTACTTGAACAAATGCAATATACCAGGAGAAAATAGTCTTTCCTAGGAACACAAAATTGATACAATCATCCAAAAATTCAGCAAGGATTTCCTTCTTGTGTCATCTTTGAGACTTTCTGGCTCCACTTCTCTCCTCTCTTCACAGTTCTTTCACAGCTACTGGCTTGCCTGCAAAGGGAAACAGCAACACCTCTGCATCAAAAACATGATCAGCTTCTGCTCTCTCTTCTTAAGCTACATGAGCTGGCTAGGCACCTAAGAGGCAAAAACCACACAAGAATCCACTGCTTTGACTTGCCTAGGAAAAGCAGGATGTGTCCCCAAAGTCCAGACCTAAGCAGGATCATCTCAAAATATCCATAGGATAATGAGATTGTCAGGCTATGATTTTTTTCTTGGGGAGCATTTGTAAGAGGCAGAGAATTTTACATTACAAATAACAGAGGTTTGCTGGGTTTTTGTATAAATCAGTTTCCTGTCACACATTTTCCTGATTTTATTAGTATTTTTAAACTACCAGGCGTGAAACTGGCAGATTCTAGTTTGCAGTTTTTTTCTTTTTTTGGAGTGAAGTCTTGTGCTGTCAGCTGATAGCTGATTTACTGTCATTGCCTTCATATATGTCACTGGGGTGACATATAACCAAAACAAATGATTCTTTACTACAGGAACTGAATTTTTTTTCCCAGCACCAACAGTTCTCCTCCTCCTTGAGTTTTTGGAGATGACTATTCGTGATTGCAAAGCCACCTAAAGCTGGCTTTGTGGCCCATGAGGATTGCATCAAATGTCACACAGTCAAATCAATCAACAATGTTGTTGTCTTTCAGTATTTTTTGCTTGTTGAAGCAGATAAATGATAACAGACAAAAGTCAATATATCAGTGATTTGGTTATACAAACAATTAAAAGATACTCTCAGGTATTTGGGATCCCCAAATAACATATCTGGAAAGAGATACGAGTCTGCGGGGTACAAATGTCTCAGGACTGCAAAGTACATGCCAAATGAATGGAGTATATGGATCACCTTGTTTGATGCTTGAGACAATAAATGAAGGAACACAGGAATATCTAAAAAGTAGGTAGAGGTAATGCTTCAGACCCAAGATTATGGAAAACATGAATCATGAAAACATAGTTTGTTTATTTGTCTGTTTTTAAAGAGCACATTTTAAAGGAGGAGAAGAAAGCAGAGAACTGGAAGCTCTTAGCACTCTGGGAAATGCTGTGGGTGGTGTGCTTTCAAGTGTGTTGAATGTTGTACATAAACTGATTGAGACCAGATGTAGTTTGTGTTTTGATATGGTGCTACTGATTTGTTTTTCTCTACTGAGTCTAAATTAAATTCAGTGTTGATTTCCTAGATCAAAAGTATAAGATAGCAAGTCTACATAAGCAGCTTCTAGCAGTTACAAAGAATAGTGGTTTTGTGTTAGCATGAGAAAGACATTGACATACCTTGTTATTCGTATTGTATTTTTTAAGGGTGAGAGCTTTCCTGGAAAGCAATTTCAAAGCAGTTCACCTTATTTTTAAAATATGGTTTCTTATATTGGAAACTATTTTCTTCTAATGAAATCATTACTCTTCCATACATATGTTTGAGGCACAAGTCTCAGAACATCTCACACAGAGTCCAGCTTCCTGCTAATGAGTTGATATTGAGCTGACTATGACCTGGCAATGTATCAACTGCTCATCATTAAATCATTCCCAAAATGAACATTAATGAACTTCACCTACTTCAGCAATGCAAGGTAGCTCATACTTCTCCTGATTTCCAATTCACAGCAAAGTAAGTTGAATTCAGCCTACACTGCTGACTTCACTGAATTGCTGTGTAGTGAGTTACCATAAAAGCAATGAGATTGTGCATGTATATATTGGATATTCTCAAACATATTAATTTGGTCATCCAATATATTACACCTACTCCAGTGAACTTCCAAATAGAAATGTACAATCCTAATATCCTGCTTTAAACTATTAACTCCATGTTGGAAGAAAATACTTCTCCAAGAAGTAAAGAAAAGAAAAAAAGAAAAGTCTTTTTAACGCAAAAGTTTTGTATTCAGTTAACTTTTTTTCCCCACTACAGCACCAAAAGCAAAGAAACAACATGTAAATCAAATGTCATTAATATTGTCATTTGCTTTTTTCTCAGTGGTATTTAAATGGGGTGTTTAAATATCAAAGCTTGATAACCCACATTTTTCTGTAGTAGTCTGGCACCATGTCACACTTTCAGAATTGAGAAATTTATTTGCAAAGAAGACTGTGTGACAGGCTTACCTTTATTCAGTGAGGAGAGGTCTATACAGATTAACACATACTGCTGGATAATTGTTCAGAGATGGTTATCAAAGTCTCATGTCCACGTGTTATGTTGAAATATGTCTCAGAAAAGTTACTAAATTGAGGGTCTCAAAGACACATTTTACAGGGTCATTACAGGCACATTTCAGAGGTCAGTCTGTTCAAAGAGAAGGTTAGGAAGATATTTGATCATAACTACATCCATGGAGATAAGAGAAACCTCAGACTAGTACATTAAAGTATTGATATTCATCCAGCCAGAGATCAAACTCTGTGGCTGCAGCAAGAACCAGCTAGGTCTTCATTTCTTGTAAATTGTTGCCCAGGATCAGTTTATCACTGTAAACTGTGTCATTTCAGGAGACATTTAGCCATCTCTGCTCTGGTGGGCAGCAGCCTTTGGGATGGGGTGGGTGAGCAGATGGGGCAACAGTTGCTGCAATGATCTCGTCTGAGCCTGATGTTGAATGCTTGTTAATATCTTTGGATAACGAGATATGAAACACTAGGGGGCTGAAATTAGAAATATTCAAATGCAACACGAAATGCTCATGTTTGAGAAAGAAATAACTATGTGAACAGTTTCCTGTGAGATCCAGTAGTTTTTTCATTATACGGTGTGTTTAAAAGAAAACCTGATGTCTACTAAAACCTATACATGAATTGGAGCTAGGGAGCTAGGAGCTAGCTTTATGCAACATCAATGAATTGAATTCTGTTACTTGCTTTATTTAAGAAGTCATCATAGGCCCTTCTGGCCTCTAAATACATGAACTCAAGAGCCTTTGACAGAAAAGCAAAATTGTTGTTCAAGATATTGCCTTGCTACAGGAGCATTTGGTCAGAAGAGCCATCAAGTTAAAATGTGTCCTATTTGCTGGTAACAAAGAAGTTGTCATAGTCCTTTCTAAAAAAGCATTTCAGACTTCATAAATTGCTCTCTGCTTCTCTTCCCGTGTTTGGCCAATATAAACTTCAACTACCTTTTCTCTCCTTCATGTTACAATCACCTTTATTTCCTCAGGTGTCCAATAGGAGAGAAAAAAAAAAAGGCTGAGAACATGATACACCTGAGATTTGTGTCTGCAATGGAATAATTTTTCTCTATAGTCCAGTTCAGGGTAAAAAGAATCTGTGTTTGCTTTTGTTGTTACAGTTGGTTTGAACTTTTAAAGCATGTCAAAGCACCTTTGAACTTTAAAAAGGAACTTGAAAAAGTTGGAGTTTTTAAAGTTTAAAAGAATAATGTTTCCCTTTTAAAAAAGCAAATACAATAAATGTGGCATAACAGAGATTTAGAGATACACTGTAGTCTTTGAGGAAGCAACATAGTCAACCAGATGGGTTGAAGAAAGAGCTAAATGTGCATGCATGCCACAGAAACACTCACACAGAGAATTTCCTTAATGACTGAGGACTATTAAGCACACTGTAACATTCAAATACCATCTACATTTATCGTGTTTCCTAATTTAAGGACACATAACTATATTTAAATAGTTTTACACGTAACTGAATAATTAATTCCAATAAGCAACAATGCTGACATCCAGGATACCCATGTACCTTGTCAGATGAGTTTGCACTACCCACTCACCTAACAGCCATTTGCAGTAGCTGGCTGCTCTCTCTGGCCTCTAAGTATGCTCCTTGTAATTTCCCTGCATCAGTTTTGGAATAAACAGTGTCTCCAATCCTTACAAAAGAATCCCAGAGAAACTGTGTAGTTAATTTAACCAGCCAGCTTGCATATCCAAACAAAGGAAACACAGACACCTCTCCTCAAAATCCTATGGTCTAGATTTTCTTGAAAGGATGGCAGCACTTATCTGACCCTAACTTTTCACAAGACAGATCTGTACCTTTGTTCTGAAGATTAGACCTCTCCCATTTTTTAAATTTGAGCACCAAAATTTTCTAGTCACTTTTTACTACCTTGGCTCAAAAGCATCATAAAAGAAGCCACCTTGTTAGCTCAAATCAGGAAAGATTATTTTATTTAGTCCTGCTCCTCACACTGCAAATACAACTAAGTAGAAATCAGTACTTCATTTATAAAATGTCCTCTACAACCAAATTGTACTTATTTTAATTTGCTTTTCACAGGACCTCTTAGCACCAGGGGACTGCTAACAACGTGACCCAAACCACGAAGCAGTGACACGCTGCAACAGCTTTTTCACATCTCTATGCACACCCTGTCTCATAGCATTTTAGCACTGAATAAAAACAGAGGCGGCAAAATCCTATGCCACAGGAGAAGCACAAACATGGATAACATGGTTGCCATGCACTACTAAACTTGCCCAGCTGCTAACACTTGCTGCTATGGCTGCCTGCATGCTGACCTTGGCTTGGGCTGTAGCTGAGGAGGTGGGTACATGGCAGCACGTTGATCCTTGGAGGCCAATATGTCCACGCAGTATCAGTGTGACACGAGGCTGAGGCAGAAGGCAAAGATCTAAATGAGGACATCCACAGTTGCACTTAGAGCTGCACTGCAGAGTAGAGTGGTGTTAGTGACTCTCAAGGGCACTAGCAGCAAAGGGAGGCTAGAGGACTCTTATCTGCCTTCTTTCTTCCTCACACATTCAGAACAGGTAGAAAAACACTAGAACTCTTCTAAGTTTTTTGACTAAAACAGCCATATTCTTGGATCAACAAAGGGAGGGGTTGAGCTGAATGGCAGCAATATCTTCCTAAACAGGACTTTTTTTTTTCATTATTAACTCAACTGATTTTGAGTTTCCTTCAAAACAGGAATATATAAAAAAATCCTCCCATGGAGAACATTTGCAAACTTCCTTGCAATTTTCAAAAGCCTTGGGAATTTTCTCTAAGTTTCCACCTATGTCAGCAGCTTTAAAAATTAGTCTCTCTCAGTTGGTAGGCAAATTTAACAATTGAAGCTTCCCTACTTATACTTGGAATTAAATAAGCAAAAGTTACAGTTGCTCAGACCTTTGGGTTGAAAGACTCTAACAATCTCAGATAATTCACTTTTCCTTCAGACTTGGAGCCATCACAGTTTAGAGGTGTGCATTCCACTTCATGTGTTGAGGTCAGGTGCTCACAAAGATGGTCTTCCGCTAACAGCAGGCAGAGGCAGTAGGAGCAAGCCACCTAAGGTCTCTAATCATGGAAAAACCTAAAAATTTTAAGACCTAGAGGTAACTCATTCACATAAGAAGCAATTTCTCTGAGAGAAAGAAATGTTTCTTCTTTCTCGCTTTCCTGGGACATAGTCTTGGAGCAATTTTTATATTTACAGAAAAAAGTACTAAGTAAATCTTTCTCATGGGGTTGCAATGGGCCATTTAAAATAAATGTAACATTTACGGTACCTCAAATTTTGTCTATACTGCAATACTTCTTGTTCCCACTGTAGAGATACTACAAATACCACAGTAAAGCTCAAATATCAGAGGGCACTACAGTACTGCCTTTTTAAGGGCAGTCTCAAAATAAGAAGCTCATAGGTTCCCGCAGCAAATCCACTAAAGTCAGTGAGGTAAGAGCTAGAGTTAACTCAACCTTTGGAGAAAAAAAGTTTGTGTGAAGTTTGGAAATGGACAGCAGTTCAGAACAGGGATTTTCAACTAAGCAAGAAAACCTGGAGAAGTTATGGGCTTCCTGAATGGATCCCTGAAAGTATCAGCTGGGATGCTTCAAAAGCTTTTCTCAGCAAATGGTTCATTTTGCATTGCCTACAGGGTCAGAGGAAGGAGGACAAGGAGTTCTGGGGGGATTGCTAAGAGAAGTGGAAATCATAGCTCAAGTGGCAAAAGTGAAATGAGAGAAGGGGGAAAACTTCAAGAGTGGAATCTAAATGTCTTTTTCACCATCAGCAAAGAGCTAAAAGCAGATGAGAAGTTTCCTCAAAAAGTTGTAAAATTTCAGAGAAAGAAGTCCTGGGGAATGACAGTAACACAGGAGAGAGTTGTCAGTGTAAATCTCAGCTTACCTGGTTTGTGCTTGCTTTTGCTATCACTTAAACCCAATTAAACTGCTCACAACTGAAAAATCACTGCACTGCTGTCCCGGAGAGACCATGAAAAGAAAAGGAATGAAGTCTAGTCCCTGGCCAATCTGACCAAAGAACTACATTAAAAATATGTATAAATCCAATGTGCCAGAGGGAGTTTAACTCTTATCTTTATGATTTATAATCATGTCTTCCTAAACAACAATCTTCATCAAGCAATGGCAGCATCCTGGTTGCCCTTCTATATTTATAAATTATATCCAGTTTGGGAAAAGGCCTTCATCTTCATCTAACACTGCCCAAAGTATCTTTTGTAACTAGACTGGGCAAAACAGCAAATAAAAATCATAAGAATTCAGCTTGCAAGGTATCCCAGAAAGTCTCTGGTCCAACCATCTGCTCAAAGCAGGGTCAGACACAATATTGAGACCAAAGCGTTCTCAATCTGCCCCTCGAAAACCTTCAAGGATGGAGACTGCACAGCCTCTTTGAACAACCTGCTCCATTGTCTGACTATGTGTCAACTTGAACATCTCATTTCAACTAATGTCTATTAGTTGTCTATTATCCCTTACTCACCCAGTATGAAATACTGTGAGGAACTTGGCTCCATCTTGTTGCTAATCTCCTTGTGGTTACTAGAAAATGAAAGGTAAAGAGTATGTTTACATATACAAAGCATTATATGTTATATTTAATATTAAGATGGATCCAAATCAATGACTATGAAGTCTTAAAGATACTCAAGTTTTAGAAATCATAATCTGGATATAAGTTTTTCACTTCTCTTGTTGTATGGAATTAAGAACCTGATATAGATTTATGGTTTCCACAAGAAATGTCTTTGATATAATAGGCAAGGTGTATCATTCACATGGGAGTAAACCAGGAACAGTCCTATTTAAAACTTGCCAAGTCACATGATTTCAGGAAAAAATGGCACAGCAGTTGATAGCAAACCCTCAAATTAGAGCACTAGAAAACCTTTCCACAAAAAAAAAAAAAAAA
Source organism: Motacilla alba alba (assembly GCF_015832195.1). Classification (NCBI taxonomy): domain Eukaryota; kingdom Metazoa; phylum Chordata; class Aves; order Passeriformes; family Motacillidae; genus Motacilla; species Motacilla alba. The sequence goes on from NC_052018.1 coordinate 75,836,448, forward strand.
AATCAGCTCAAAAAGCTTGCTTCTTCATTAAGGTATATTTGTTTATTTTATCTGGAATAATCTACTCTTACCCTTGTCCATGTTCCTCTAATCAGTCTATATGGTACCACTTTTCTGCTGGCAAAACAGGAAGGCAGCTATGATGCCAGTATGCCTGAAGCTCGCCTCAGGCATACCCCTGCTAGTTTAAAACTTTTACCACCTTCCTGACTAGCTCAGCAGCGTACTGATACAAAAATCACAACTTATGGACTTGTATCCTTGACAGAAAGAACTGTTTCAAAGCTTGAAATTCCCAAGTCTTGTCTTCAAGAAAAATAAAAAAGTGTGTGTATATATATATATATATATATATACACATATATATGTAAAACACATTTAAAAATATATATTCAAAAAATAAATGAAATTTGCTATACACTTTAGTCAGAAATTTAAAGTCTTCCACACACATTATTTTCAAACTAGCTTCCCAATAAATGTTTCAAACATTCAATTTGTCCCCTAAAATCCACTTTTCTTCACTGGAGAAGTCATTCAATGTCATCATGAGGTTTGCGTAACAAACACATAGCAAATCAGATGATGGGACAATATTTAATAATCAGATCATATTTGACATGTGCAGAATATATCTGAGTCAAAGAACTGTGAAATAGAACTGTGAAATATTTTCAGCCATATAATTTATGCTGCAGCAGCAGAGAAGCAGAAGAGAATCAGATGGGTGCTGGCAGCACACTAATTTCTCCTCAAGTGTAACTTAGGCATGTCTAAGTGAATCCAATGGCATTAGCACCTTAGTTGATGGGTTCTCCATCAACAAAAAGACAAAACCCACCATTAAATGCTACTCTCATGATTGAAAGGCAAAGTTTGGTGCTCTTGACTGTGAGAAAACAGTAACCAAGGTAAATCCAGACTTGGGAGGTCCAGAAAAAAATTATTCCAGTCTCCATGTTGGAAGATGGTCATGAGCATTCTCCTTTCTCACTAGGTAGTGTCCCACATGGCAATCAAGAGCAAGTGGACCACACCCACCCTCCCTAGATCTGAGTTAGCAGCCCAGAAGACACCACAGAGGATTCATTACACAGGATGAACTTCCCCTGTATGTAGAGAAACACCAGGCACATTCCCTGCACTGCTAGGTGCATGTCAATCAAGCTTTGCAAGCTTTTGCAGCTCTGCACCTGCCAAAATGTGAATCCACCCTCTCTTTTTACTGTTTGTTCCAGCAGCTGCCTCTCCATGGGTTTGGGCCTGAGGCTGGAGGCAGCAGGAGGAAGGCTTCCAATCCCCATCCCAATTCCCTGTATTTTTCAAATTTTTCAGCCTTGAATTGACAGAGGACATGGCAGATCACTGCATATGCAGCCAAATGCAGTTGTCTCTAGCACTTGCTCAAAGAATAGACAAAATAGAGGAACTAACTTAAAACTGCCAGATGGTACCTGATTTACAGGGTACTGGCAAGGAAGTGTTGGTGCCAAGTGACTGCTAAAGAGTCTCCTAGAGCTTGCAAGAATTTACAACACTTTTTATGCAAGACTTAATCACCCCCATGGACATTTTTGTAAAAGGAGCACATTTAGGCCCAATCAATATGGAAAACTCTAAAGGAATAAATAAGACATCTCACTAGCTCAAACCACTGACAACATGGAGCCCTTTAGGAGTTGGTAGGCAAGAACTTCCTCTATAAGTTTGTTGTGTACTCACTTCTACCACCCCACGTCTTAAAATTTTTCATGCTGACACAAGAGAAGAGGAAAAAATGTGTTATCATACCTAAGCTATTTCAAGGTACTCTTCTTGCTTTAAGTAACTTAAGCCAATGGTTTAAATCAAAATTTCGTCTTGCCTCCAAGCATCTTAAGGGTCCATGGAAGATGTTACAGGGTTTTCATTTCCACTGCAATGTGATAAATACTGCTACAATTACAGGCACCATTCTTGGCAGCCTCAGATGCACCGACCTTGCCTGTCCGGACTGCCTTTGAACTTGCCATTCTAAACTCTTTCCTCTATATGAAAACATGATCTAGGGGAAGGAAGTTTGTGCTGGCCTGCACCTGCCCTACATGCTCTCAGAGCACAATAAGCTGCCTCATTTTAATTTGGCTAGTTTGAGCAAAAGCTAAAGGTTTTACCCTCCAACTTCTGTACTTTCGGCACCTGAGACACTCTGATGGAAGTCAGCTCAGCTCTCACTGAAGTCACTCCTCAAATCTACCATCCTCCAGTCACACCCAAAGTCTCCTCCAGTCACACCCAAAGTCTGCTGAGGTCTTGTGTAGGCATTAAAAATTGTTGAAACTCATTTTGACAGAAAAACACCTGTTTTCCAGAAGGTTCTGGCTGAGAAACACACGTCCATCTTCTGGAACAAAAAAGTTGAGGCCAACCTTATACACGGGAATTTCTGTCTTCCCCTGCTTCCCCCTCTGCCCTGTGAGAGAGCTGGGTCTCCTCAGTTTCAGAGAGTCCTCATCAGGATGGAAACAGAACTAAAAAAACTAGAGAAATTTTCTTACAAAATATCAGATTGTATCTTTTGCAGAAGACTTTTCCATGGACGGCCCTTAGCACACCCTTTAAACATATGATACCCAAAGAATAATGTCTGGCTCAGCAGAAGGCTGTCCCTGATCTGTCAGCTTTTTCTGATCCTTTTTGTATCGCTGTGTGAGCCTCAATATTTATCCACTTCCTCTTTTCATCCTTAATAAAATTGTTTTATTTGCACTTACCATCTATGAGCAGTTTAAGAACTATTCAGTATTCCTAGCACCCAGAACAACAAAAAAGCCAGCAGCCTTGACATATAAGAACAGATATATAATGTCTGAAAGAAGTAAAGCACAGATCCACATACCAGCTCACGAAATAAATTTCCTATCAGGAAGAATTTATTCCCACTTTTAGTTGGACTATACTAAATTATACCAGCTCAGTGATAAAGTGATTACACTATCCTCTGCTACACCTCCCCATTTAGTCCATGGGGAACATAATTAATGTGCAGTTTACATTCCTCTTGCAAAAATTAAGAAACACAAGTAAAAAAAAAATCTACATTACACTGTCCAGCACCACATCACTTGGGCACCTCCAGGATTCAATATTTTGCTGCAAATCACCACCATTTATTTAGACTCTTATTATGTGTGAGGCTGTGCTTATACCCAAATTGCTAGGAAATAATTGTTCAGGTATTTTGTCAAATTCTTTAATAATATTGAGAAATACCTGTATTTCAGTCATGCCATCGTTACCATTGGCTACAAATTCAGTAATGTTTAAAAATATCTATCAATTCAGTATGTCAGAGATTATTTAATATATGTATAAAGGTGTTATTGTTCATCAGCTCTCATCCCTTAACATTTGCTTCACTACTTTATTAATGAAAATGAACTCAGCATTTGCAGTTCCCATTACAGCTCCCCATGCTCTCCCATTCATACTTTTCATAATTTTCAAAAATTGCAAAAATATCACATCTTCTTTTCAGTTTCCGTTTCAGATTTCTACAGTCACAGCAGTCATTTTTATCTATTTGAAAGAAGATTACAAATTCATGGACTAATTTCAGGAACATTGCAGAAAATCTATTAGAGCAACTTATCACATCCTGCAGTTTCAAACACTAATGATTCAGCACTGAACTCTTACAGTAAAACCTTTAATAATCAAATCTAGGAAGTCTTATATATAATATATCATCTATTTAGTGTCAATGTGAAATCTAATTTGCATTAAAAGAACTATTGGTTACCAAAAAAATTAATAACTATGAAACTAAATGTGTCTTAAAGTACAGCCTTAAAAGGGTGAACTTAAATTGGTGTTTCAAGTTCAGCTTTCCATTTCATTTTGATTTTTCAGACCTAGAATTGTATTAAAATTTAAAAGTCAAGTACGCAGCCAGCTGGTTTAGGCTTATTTGGAATTAATTTCTTTTGAGAAATATGGTGCTGCGCCTACTACCCCCTTGTTGTAAGGAGCAATCAATAGTCTGCAGAAGTCTCAGCTGTTGAGGCATCAGTGCTCACCACTGGAAAATCTAGCTCATTAGCTCTTAGCTATATTTGCTGCTTGGCTATGTAGCCTCTGCAGGGCTAATGAGTAAAAAGCAGTCAAGACTTATTTTAGCCATAAAGATCTGACTGAATGCACACAGTGTCATGCTGAGGAAGAAGACACCATCATTACCCAGCCACTTTTCTGAGTAGAGCCCCACTATAAAATACATCTATTCATCTATTAATTTTCAAGTTTAAGAGTTTAGTTAAAAGTCTGAGCTTGTTTGTCTTCTGTTAAGAAAGAAAACAGTTCATGTTTAGGTTTAATATTTGTTAAAAAAAGAGAATAAAATCACTAAAAACTAAGGCACTTATTTCAGTTTTCCCAAACACAGAACAACAAAATTTCTCAGGCAGTTCAGCCTAAATATCAAGCAGCCTGAAACAGATCAACTAGAACTCATTTTTTGCCATGTTAGTAACTGTACTTGCAAGAACTCATAGCACTTGAGAAGGCCATGTAGAGAAACCAGACAAAAAAGCAGCAATGACCCCTTTTTAATTGCAGCAACACTTGATTTGTCACAATCATGAAGATTGTTTTGTGGCCCATTGCTAACAGTGAGAAGAGGCAATTGTTTCCCTTGAGGAAGCTAACAGGCACAGAGCAGCTCCCTCTCACTGCTCTGCTGTAGTGTCTCCTCCAGTCTTCCCCTCCACAGAGGGAACACCAAGAGAAGACAGCAGGACACAGAGTTCAATATGAACTGGTTGAAAGCTTCAGCAGTTTAGCACAGTAAATATTTTTTCTCCCACTTCCCTTAGTGGCAGAAATCAATACAGTTGACTAATAGTTACTCTCTCCTTCTTCAAATGTTCTAACGTAGGAATTTCACAGAATTAGCCTTCAAAATGTTTCTTCTTTGAGCTTTCTTTATCTTTACAAGAAATGAACACAGTTCATGTCACTGTTCTTGTTTTTGTAAGTGATTGACAAGTGCTCCTTTTCTGCCTGCAGGCCAGGAGAAAATGTAATCTGCAGCTATTTTAAGATCATTAGTAAATGTTTGCAATTTAGAAGAGCAACTCCCAAAATAAATGCAGATATGCACATTCAAAATTAAGAGGCTTAAAAGGCCAAAAGCTCCCACAAAGCTGATCAAAGTTACTTAAAGAGGGCAAGTCTCAAAACATGCAGATTTTGGCTTTTAAATGCTACTCCTCAATAAAGTTGCAGACCAAATACAAAGTTCTGATTTTCTTAGAAAAAGGGTGTTTTTTCCAAACAAATAGGCAGAGGCTCAGTTTTAGGTGCTTGCTTTCTGAAATTTCTGTTAGTGTAAAAAAATGAGAATGCTCTACATAATGCTTTTTGCTACAATGAAAAGAAAAACTTTCCTGATTGGTGGTTGAAGTTAATGGGAATTGATAAATTACTTTACATCCCAATGGATATGAAATCTCCAAAGTTTTAGATTGCAGTTGAACAAGAAATTACTTATGCAACCCAGTCAGCAGGATCAAATATACCTGTGGGGCTTTTTTCATCTTATCAGAATGTGACAAAAATCAGAAAATTCACAGCTTTGTGACTACAAGTTGAGAATGTACAGGTCACAAGCATTCTGTTTAGAGAATCGTAATTTATGAATGCTGCCTTTGCTTTCACAAGGCTAATTTTAAATTTAGGAATCCTTGGGTTGCTGGCGAACAGCTCCCCAGTGCTGACAGCAGCAGCATCTGGAGGGCACAGAGGAACGGATAATGTCAAAAGACCTCCTTCAGCTAGACAAGCCCTATTTTCACACTTCCCCAAGGCACACCTTGCTCTCAAAGGTACTCTGAGCTCTCAGACAGTTAATATACCATGCTAAGCACAAATCCACTGGCTAAAGCTAAGACTTTTTTTCCTTTTTATGTCTCTCTATTTGGCAACTTCATCAACAAACACTTCCAAACAGACATTGAGAGGAACTTGTGGCTGATGTGTTTGCTCTACCCCGGGAGGGGGGTGAAGGACCACGGAGCTGGCGTTCGTTCCAGCACTGCTGTGCTCTGGCCCAAGCCCCATTTTTAGCAGACTGATAGAAATGAGCTTTCATTAGAAAATAAAACAGTTTTGAGTAGCTTTCTGAAAAAGCTCGCAGAGAAACTACTCTCTGCCCTGGAGGCATTTGCCCTTCAAACACCTAGAGGGAGGACGGGGGCTGTGAGTACTATCACACTTCATCTCCCCCAGCTATAAATAGCAGCCACAGCTCATGAAATGTGCCCTCAGCCAGCCAAGAGATTGCACCCATCCCTGCTGGCTGAGGCCAGCGCTGCCATGCTCCAGGTTTTTAGGCTTTTCTCACCTCCCGGCTGCACACCACACCACTGGTGGGCGAGGTGACACATGGGCAGTGCTGACAAAAAGGTTGAACTGCACACCTTCGACCACTGCTCTGCCTGTCTCACTCTCCCCTCACGCTTCTCTCTGCCCCTCTCCACTGAAAGGTCTTGGTGCTCCCCACAAATCCCCCAAATCTGTGACCCCACAGATGGAACTCTACCCTGCGGGAGCCTCTCCCAGCACGGCACACTTCATGGCCTGGCTGGCTTTCTCCTGGAGTGAGGCTTGCATGGGGAATGATCTAATTTAGGAATGTGGCACAGAGTTTAGATACTCATCCAGAAGCAAATGAACTTTTTATTCTGCCAAATTTGGCTAGATCTTGCAGTACTTAGGAAACTTACCTCCAACATTTGGCTTGAAGCGGAGTTTTGTCTTAGGAGGTGAAAAAACCCAAACACCTTAACCCTAAGACACAAAAATTAACTTTTCTTTGAAATTCTCATGAGATCTCTGGTTGGTTTGGTCCAAGCTACAAGAACAATTTAAATGCGCATTTACCCTTCTTCCAGTCACAACCTGGAGCCTCAAATGTTGAGTTAAGTGTCAATGAAAACTATCCCAGAAAAACTGAAGAGATAAAAGAAAACAGAAAAAGAGCTCAAGCACTGGGCAAACATGACAAAACCTCATTTTATTCCTGGATTTTTAAAGAACAAAACCATGCGCTCTCATCTTTCTGTAATAAATGAGTGTCCTAAATGTGTATGTTATGTAAACAAGAAAAGCATGTGCATTGCCATGCCATGTGCACAAAATGTTCTTTCTTTGGGCCATATTAAGAGCCTATTTAGTTTTAAATACCTACAGCCAGCAAGTGCTGCCAGTGATGTACATCCACCTGTGCACAATGGAGAGGGTGCTGCTGCAGTGCACACGTTCTTTGTTACATGTGGAGGCTCTTAGGAGAAGGCCACCCACTTTCTCTCCAGCAGCAACAAGCTCAACAGCCATCTAAGTGTGTAAGTAAATGCCTGCTTCCAACCACAGCCAAGAGATACCAGTTTATTTCTGGCTCATCTAACTCTTCAGTCTGTTGTGTCCCTGAGGATAATTAGTCCTGAACTCAGGGAAACTGTTTGTCTTACACTGAGAATAGTCTATCAAATACTTCTTCACACAAAAACTCATTTAAAAGGATAAAAAACACTCCCTGAGGAACTGAATATATTTTTCAGTCTTCTAGTCATTTCCAGCAGGTGACATATCTGAAATCACAGAGCTTCCCCTTGGTAACTAAGTGAGAGCAAATTAGCATCATTTTGAACTGGGGAAGCTGCACCACAGCAGCCTCTGAGGAGCAAGTTCTATTTGTTGCAAACAAATCTGATTTGCTCAGTTTTGCCTCCCCACAAATGTTACACCGCAGTATGTACAGAGGAAGTTGTTTTACAGGGCAAGCCACCATCATCGCTGCAAACAGGCATGGTTTTTATGTCCCCAGGAGAGGAAAAATAAACATGACAATTTGCAGCTACCACAGGTAGTGGTTGCAAGGTAAACACTCTCACCAGCAGTTCCCCCCAGGGCTCCCAGAAATATTCCAAAACTAGGTACATCCAAATGCATCTCCCAAAGGATCAAAGTACAATTTTCTTTCTTGATAGAAGGCACTGAGTGGTTGCTAACAGGTTGTAGTTATAGTCCTTTTGCTTCCACTACTTGCAGAAAGAAATACTCTTTGAGGTTTTTCCTGATGCAGTGATGGTCCATGCACGAGAACTTTATTTTGGCCAGAGATGCCCATAGTGTTTTTCTGGGAGGACAAACATCTTGTCCAGACCCCATTAGAAGAGGGACCTCAGCTCTTACAGCAGTTTGTCAAGTCTCTGACCATGCAGCTAGAGGTGTGCTGGTCCAGCAAAAAGGCCTAGGGCTATAAAGAGGATGAACCCATCTAGAGGTAAGTTTTAGGTATAAATTACAGTCATGTCCTGATTTCCATACTTGGAAAAATAAAGTGCCTCTGACACATCTTAAAATTAAAGGAGTTAAAAGACTGGCACAGCTACATTTGCCTGGGTCTTCTCCTACATGCAGACACAGCCCCTGCACACTAAATTCTTCTAAATGAGACATTAGAGCAAAGCCCTTCACGGATATTAGTGGAAGACTGTGTCCTCTGGAGTGTGCAGAAGAAGCACTTGCTCCTTACAAATAACACAAGGTAAATCTGAAAGCCTTGCATGGTTTTCAGCACTTACTAAGGAAAAATTCCTAATTAGGGACTGAATAATGGTATGGAGCTAGGACTTCCTACAGTGATGTTCCTACCAATCCATCAGGCTAACTGGCCATGATATGCTGTCTGGATAATAAATGTCACTTAGTGCTCATTAATATGTCCTTTACTAAAACCTATGTAGAGAGGGCAGAAATAAAAATTATGCAAAAGAGTGCATAAAGCTGACACCACCCTGGACTCCGTGGTGCAGGCAGGTGACATGTTGGCTCCATGGGAGTTTGCCCTTGCTTTCCTGTGGACACAGGGATTTCCAGTCTTAAACAGCAAGTCAAGATCCCATTTCCAGCTTGTTAAGTTGTGACCAACTGGAGAACACAGTGGTTTTAGTATTCGTGTTGACCTACTATAGACAGATATGCACACACAATACCTCTAGTTTTTCTATACTAAACTCCCATTAATCTCCATGGAAATTATTCCAAAATATGAATTCTTTATTGGCAAAGCTCTTGCCCTCCCTCTGATCTTAGGAACTAATCCCTGTTCCTCCCTGTTGGCTGTTTGTGAATTCATGGATTAAGGAGGTCATTAAAAAATGCAGACTGGAGGAAAAAAAAAAGCAAACAAACAAAACACAGAGAAATTAGAAAAGGGCTGATTACATTGCTTGGCATTTCTTCACCTTAGGCAGGTTGAGATTTTGTCTTCTTCTTGTATGCACAGCAAGGAGCAGATGCTTCTTTTGAAAGGGACTGCCACCCTGCCACCATGAGCAAAACCTGAATCCTAGTTGGGTTTTGTTTCCATATTTATAATGAAAAATTTCCATTGGTATCTGTCCTCATTAAGGGATGGATAAAGAGATGGGGCCAGGATGTCCTCTTTGCAACATGATGATAGGCCTTTCAGAAGTCTCACAAATACAGAATCACTTTGGCTGAGGGGAAAGACCAACTTCAGATGGAACTGTGGGGAATAACAGAAAAATTTTCTAAATGGCTTTGCCACTGGAGAGACCTTAACACAAAACCTGGACACCTCAGAAGATGCAATTTTACAGTGACTCTGTCCCTCAATTTCACTATTTTCCTTATACTGTAAAAGGCCTTTCCTTCCCAAAGCCACAATGACAGGGCTGCATTGACTGAGGTCTGTTGAAAGGCTTTAATGAAAACAAATGTGTTAAGTTGGCAATTATTACATTCACAAGCACTTTAAGCTATTAACAACAAAGACAGGAGCTAGGAAGACCTGGCATAAGCATGTTGAACTTATCATGTTGAACTTATGCTTTACAGACCACAGTGAAGTCGACACACTCAACAAGGCATGTCTCCACAGCAGCAAGAATAGGCTTGCATTAAATGCCATATTTATCTAGACTTCACCATGAACTTAATCATAGTGAGGGAGAAACAGACCCACAAGAAAACATCAAAGGCTTGAACAATTACAATATTGTTAAGACTCCTTAACAATATTGAAACCTCTGATGCTAAAGTTTTTCTGCATTTTAATTCCCTTTAACCTCCTGGGAATCGGAGATCAGGAAAACAAAAGGATGAAGCATCTGCCTTCTGCAGCCTTCTTCGGTGTGCACATGAATACAAGGACAAATATTGTCAGATGCACTCGACAGCTGTAAAAGAAACAGTTTCTTTCCAGTCAACTCCTTGATAAGGGAAAGAAAACAGCTGCCCCTGGGTCATAGGCAAGGAAGAAATGCTGCTCTCAGAAAGTCCCCGAGGCTGAATTTCAGCAAATATCTCCTTCATGTGTGAGGTGAGTTTTTTCCATTTTCCAACAGAAATTAAAAGCAAAACAAATGGATAGGACCTCTTAAAACAAAATGTTTGGGCACAGGTATTAGCATCCTGCTTTTAAAACTGGGCAGATGAAGAAGAGGGCTAGATGAAGTCTGGGACTGGGTTTTGCAGAAATAAGGTGAGTGTTTGGAGGCTGTCGAAGCTATGTAACATGGCCTCAGGGGGTTAGGAGGAAGTAAAGAGTGGTAAAGTTTGCATATTTTGGTACAAAATACTCCAGAGTGCTCATATGAGGCCCTGCATTATCTAAGACCATCCATTTCCTGGAGTCAGGTCATATATAGTTACATTAAAAATTACATAGTGCACTAAGTACCTGAGAACTTCCTTTTCTACATATACATAATAGTCATCCCTCTGCTAAAATCTTTATACCCACCTATCCTGACCCTTGTACATGCATTTCATGAAACATCTGTCACTTGCTTTAGATCACAGCAATTTTTAAATTTCTTACCACAATTCCTCCATGCTCACATGTCATTACCAGCAATAAAGACTTTGCAAAGATGAACAAGGTGAAAGCTCTCCTGATTGCACACAGAGATAAAGAATTTGTAATATATTTAATAATTGTTTTAAAAAGCAAACAAATACATTACAGTATCTTTGAGTGCATGTGCCTAAAGCAAAATGCATTGAAGGAAAAGGTGTTGAATAAGAAAATTACGCTTTTCAGATTCTTTTTTAACTTAATTAAGGTTTACATTTTTCTTTCAGTTTTCACAAGAAAAATATATTTTTAATTTCTGTATATGACCTTCTTATGTTTTAGCCTGAGTATGAAAGAGCCTGAAGATAAACTATCTGGATCAGTGGAAAGTAATTTAAAGCTACCTGAATAAATACATGCTCATCTGAAGGAGAAAGAACATGAAATTTGCAATCAAACTTCAGCAGTTCTTGAAATTACCATCTCACATGGATGGCCCACAGCACTTGGGAGGCCTGAGGAGAGAGACCTACACTTGCATGAAGAACAGAGCTCTGGCCTCTAATTGGCAGCATCCTGGAGGGTCACACACATACATTTTCCTGAAGGCTTTTTCCTCTTCTGTTGTACCCCTTCCCATAAATTAGAGTTTTTCATGGTTCTGGGGAGCCATAGCCAGAGCATGTAGAAATTCAAAGATTTGTACACTACAAAACCTTCTCTACTACAGGAATTTCCACCAGCTTTTCCTCTGAGTTTTCCTTTTCCCTGCCCAATCTGTACTCACTGAAAAATAAATAAATAAATAAATAAATAAATAGAGGAAAACAATCAAGACTCTTCAGTCCCTTAGTGAGGTTTGGTGTGGATTCTGAGAGCAGCTGCTGAGATAAGGCTGCATTTAACATAAGCAAGAGAACAAAAATTTGAAAACTCGCGCAGTTGGTTATTGCACACCCTTTCTCCTCCTTGCATTCTGCACTGAAGGGTAAGTACCTGGTCAGAATTACTGGACTTCAGGAACTGAAAGTTTAAGATAAAAGTAAAAGCATGTCTTATATGACTGTTGTGAAAAAATATTCTTCTACTAAAGAACAGCACAATTTAATTATAAATAATATTAAAACAGAGCCACCATGAGCAGAAAATACAAAACTGCTGAATGACAACTGAATAAACTATGTATTAGGATCCAGGGTAAATTACAGTAAAAAAAAAAATCTTCTACTTTAAAGAATTAGTCCTTGAAAAAAAATCATTTAGCATCTGTAACAAGAACAAATGCACTTTTTCATGGCATGATGGTGCAGAGTGCAGAAGGACATGACCACACTTCGCCAGGCAATCTTCACTTTTTAGGCATTGCAGAATTTCTCAGAATTGACTCATTAGACAAATTAACTCTTCGTAATCAATATTGCACTGTGAATTTAGACCTTCTTTGCATATTTAAAATTTAGTTAGAATTTCATTTGAGAAAAGCAAAGAGTGCTTCTGTCTGCCATGCTCAACTTGTTAGTCTTATCTAAGTCTTTAATTGTAACTTTGTAATCTATAAATGATAAAAGCTGAGGAATGATACGTCAATATTCCCAATTAGACTGAATCTGAAAATCCAATGTGATGAGTTTAGATAAGCTGAGATTTTTTTTTTTATTTTTAGTGAATAAATTGTTATTGGGATTCAGATGACTGATCCTAATCCTAACTCTAACACTGCTTCAAAGTGGGAGTTCAGGCAAGTCACTTAACTAATTTTATTTTGCATCAGAAATGACAAGTACTTCTCCTTTCAGCAGAACACCTAATGATGTCCCCAAGGAAACACAACAATATTTTCACTTACTTGATTTAATTCTGTGATGTAGACTGTGATACAATGGAAGACCAAAGGGATTTGCCAAAGTTGCCTTTATGGATCAGAGGTAGCTCTGTGGGAAGAGGACAAGCAATTTCAGAAAAGGTCTGTTCTAGGTGGCCTCACAAGGGTATTAGTCACACTGATGACTCAGGGAAGGTAACTCTGATTAAAGCTATTGGCAGCCAAACAAAATATGAGTAAGGCCAGTTTCTGAGCACTTTACCATATAGCATTGCTAATGACTTCTATTTTACATTAAAAGTTGCTACTCAGCGGGAAGTGATACACTGGAGGCAATGTCAGAAAGTTTTTTAGTGGCTGGCAACCCAACAGCAGTGTTATATTACATACAAATAATTTGATGTAGTTTTGACCATCTTTTCTAATGACTGAGATAGCTCTCCAGACACCAAACTAATAAAAATGGCATTTGACAAGCCTGAGCAATTGACAGGCGTGCAGAATACAACTGTTGATGAGATGGTTTTAATTCAAGGTAATCCAGCTGCTGTCTCAGCCAGTTCAGACTCAATCTCTGCACAAAATCATGAAACTCGTAACCTTTATGCTACAGACAGCCCTATCTAAATCCAAATACCTCCTCCACCCTCCATTCTCCTCCCTGTTACCCATGCACCAGATCTTCAATCTTCCTGGCAATCATCAAAATAAACAAACTGAACAAATAAACAATCATAAAAAGCAGCTCATGGATGGATCTCATTAATGCTCCTTCCATGAGTGACAGGTTTATCTGGTTAACTGAGTAAAGTTTATCGGGGGGGGGGGGGGGGGGGGGGGGGGCTTTCAAAGAGACATTTCAATCTCTTGGCCAAATCTTCCTCATCTCTGCCCTGCCCTCTTTGAAGGAGTGGGAGGAGGATGAGGAGAGAGGGCTGTAGAGAGTAACAGGAAGAAAATGGCAAGACAGTACTAGCACATGAATTTTCCAGGATTTCCTTTAATCCTTGGCATTAGGTTGAAGGCTCTGTGCTTGCATAGGAGTAAGATCGTGTCAGTTTGATGATGTACTGGCAATGGACAGTAATAGCATGTCCCCACTTAATTCCTTCAGATTTGTCAGAAACTCCAAATATCATTCTACTGGGAGGCTCTGCTGACTTCTGGGAGCTGCAGGAGCAGGGAGAAGTAGTACCAAAGTGACTCATCAACTGCCCAGGGAGATCTGCATCGTACAGTAGTAGCAAGGAGTGCCAAGTACAGTGTGTGCTCCACAGTGTGAGGCAAGCATGGAGCAGTTACTGATGAAAGCTGGTCAGACAGAGGTGAAAGCCAGTGACTGCCAAAACCAGCTTACCTCATTTAAAGGAGATGTGAATAAATCCTTTTAGTGCCTTGCTTTTATAAGCTGCAAAGTGTCAGACATCAGTGGACTGGGCAGATTTGACCAGCGCAGGAAAGAAGGAATGATAGGTTTATGATGTTGCCAACACCATCACCAAGATAATAAAAATGCTGCTTCAACACATTTTTAAGGCCACTGTGCATGAAGCAAAAAAATTACAAACACACTGAATTATTGTGAAGAGTCCAATATGTTGGAACTCATCAGTGAACTCCAGCTCTAATGGTATATTGGGCCCATGTCCAGGACATGCAAGAACTGTGATTATAGTGCAGTCCAGACAGGCTGGACCACGAAAAATGCCAGGGCACATTTAGGGTTTCCCTAAAAGGTTGTAACACCAGTTCAAAGAGATCAAGTACAGTGCTCTTAACTATCAGCTGAGTCCCTGTGGACTCAGCAGAGGTGGAACAAACTTGGCTGAAATGTGTGCTGTAACCTCACGACTGAAGACATGGCCAAAGAGACACAAGTCTCAGGTACAGGTGGTTTTGAGAAAAACAAGTTACATTATTTGAAATCATGTCTCATGGGAGAGAAGCAATACATTTTATCCTGTAGCACTGACCAGGTGCAAGAAATATAAGGTACAGGAGAAGTCAAGGCCTCCAATATTTTTCAAGTGCTTTTAGTAATGAAGTGATTGTGTCTAGACAGATCCCTGCAACACCTGTCTTCTGCATTGCATCATGCAATGTCTTCCCCAGGGATCACATTGAAGTCCAAAGGTCTCCCAGTCGAGGTGAGAGACAGCTGTGTGCCCAGGTGTGGGGCCTTGGTCCTCACAAAGGCATCAGTTGGGGTGGGGTGGAAGGGCAAAATACTGCCCTTAGGTGAGAGAATGTGGGAGGGACTGGCTGGGAGGGCAAACTGGAGAAAGAGCCCTCGGGCACAGGGTTGGGCAAACTGGAGAAAGAGCCCTCAGGCACAGCTCTGACACTGAATGGGGTTCTGCAGTGACTGTATTACTAGGATATGAGAAATGTTCCGTCTCCTCCCTGCAGCATTGCCCCAGGCTTGATGTCCTCCCCAGAGAAACAGCTGGGTCCACTTTTATGCCTCAATGTGCTAAAACAAGGGAATTTAAACGTGATAAGGTGAATGGTCTAGAAACAGAGGCCTGTGAGAGGAAAAAGGAGAATGGGGGTTGTTTCGCATAGGGAACAGATGACCTAGGAAGGACATGATGATGCTTTTCTAAAGGCTGCTGCTAAGAACCAGCAAATAAATGTTTTTCATCTCTTTGGAGGGTGGGATAAGAAATAATAAGCTTGGGCTGACAAAAGAGCAACTTAGTTTAGACATTAGGAAAACTTTCTGACGATAGGATAGTCAAGCACTAGGATGGGTGCAAGGCTGCAATCTCTTTGTCCCAGAAGAAAATTTAAGTCTAGCTTGGACAAACAATGGCACAGAAATCCTATCTCAGGATGGGGATGAGCCAAATGATATTAACAGGCCCATTCCAGACCTACTTTTCCCTGATTCTCTTTCATAAACACAGAATCCAGCTGTGACCCTCTGAAGCAGCCTAAGTACAGCATGGTTTAGATGTTTCCTGAATGAGTTTTCTGAAAAGAAAACAACTACAGTACTCTGAATATCCTAATGCTGCAACCTCTTATGACTTTGTCTTCAGTTTTACTGTACTTGACCCATTTCTTAAAACTCTGACTCCTGGAGTCAAGCAAATTCATGAAAGCTAAGTTTAAATAAGCAAAAAGCTAAATTTATGTTGCAGGGAAAAAATTGAAATAAATAATAAATTAAATATTAAATAATAAATTAAATAAATTAAAAGCATAGCAGAGAAGTACTTCCAGCAGCTATAAATTCACAAGAAAAGTAAAATACATCATTTAGCTTAAAAATCAAAAATCAGTTGATTAAAAAATCCTATGATTTGGATTGACTCCATCTATTAATACTTAATGTTTTTCATGGCCATCCTCTAAGTCAAGTCGAGGCCTCCAGTTAGCATGAAAGGAAATTCTGTTGCTTAAGGAAAGATTCAGAAACCAAATGGCCCTCCCAGAGAGTGACATAGACCTAGGGATATGGAAGGCCCATTTTCAATCCAAAACTGGGAAGCACTCAAAGAAACCTGCTGATGACAAAAAAAAAAACAAAACCAAAAAACAAAACAAACAAACAAAAAAACCACAAAACAAAACCAAACAAACAAAAAACCCCACCAAACAACAAAAAACCCCAACCAGTTAACCAAAAAGACTCAAACAACAACAACAACAACCCAACTAACAACAACAAAAAAAAAGGCCAAAAATATTTTATTGTCACAAAAAAATGCAACTAAGAACATGGAACATCTTGCCACAGGATACTGTCTATTCTTCATGTGAGTGTGTGTGAGCATGCCTAAACATCTGAGACTCCAGCACAGGAAATCTCTGAGCCACAAATTCTTGGTGACTGAGAAAATTTTGGGGACAAAATATTACCCTGCATTTCCCTTTCTTCCATAGTCCCCAGGACTTATGGTAGAAGACAAGATATCAGGTTATACTTTTAATCTGACCACAGAAAGATGGTCTCGTGTTCTTTTACTTTTTTGTTGTGGTCCTGATGAGCTGCAGCACACAGGCAGAGCTGCATGAGAAAATTTTATATCTGTTCTCTGAATAGCACACTGCCTTTTCCAAGGCTGTCAATCACACACTGGCAATAAATTCTCAAAATAAAAACTTTTAATATAAATAAAATGCACAAATAAAACTGAGAGTGGAGCATTAGTTGGGTGCAGGAATGTAATGATACTTATCATAAAAATTGGTGCAGTGTGAGTTTTCATCTGACCTATCATCACTCTGCAATCTTTTTCATTATCATAAATCAAAAAGCATTGTTTGGTTTAAATCACTTGCTGCTTAAAGATGAATCACCTTCGATTTCCTGAGCTTTGCTTACGGCAAAAAGGGGGAAAAAAGCTTTCAAAACTGCACAACAGTAAAAATTTCTGGTCTCACTTTGCATACAAAAAAAAAAAAAAACCTGAGAGAGCTCTAAAACTTAATCTAGCAAGCAACATAAAATGAAGCAGAACTGTGATTTAGGAAAAAAATATTTCTCCATCTGCAGAGCTATTAATCTACAGTTTGGTCCAGAGAGTTCAAATACAGCAGTCTGTGAAGAGGGACCCCAGGCTCTAATGACTTCAAGAAGATAGGCCCTCAAATGTTTAATCTAGCTACAGGTGCATATCTAAGCTTCTCTGTAACATCTGTCCCTGTGGATAAGAAACCGCTGAGCATCCTACACTGGGCTGTGCAGACACCAGCTCCATGGCTTAAAGCGTATCCTGTGTGCTGAGGATTGGCTCACCCAAGCCACCTCAGTGGGTTTGGCCAGTCACCTTTTCTCCTTCTGAGAAGCAGAGTCTTCCTCTTCCTTCATCCCACCACCTTGGCATTACATCCCATGCCCAGAAGTGCAATTAGATTCCTGCCACTTTTTCCAAAGTCAGGAAGAATAGGGTCATTTAAAAAGTCAGTTGACTAAACTGATGAGCCCAATGGGCTGGAACAGCAAAACTGATCACAGCTTGGTGTAAGTCATGCCCAGGGGGACAACACAAAAGAAATATGCTGCACACAGTCATATCTAGGTTTGTTCTGTGAAGAAAACCCTCATAGGAAAAGAAACAAGCAAAAATAAAACAGGCTTCATTTTTTATGTCTCCCATTAGCTAGAACCCTCATGGCAATTCCCATCAATTTTGGATGTCTGGATACTAGCCAGGGAGCACTCAGCTTCCATATGCTTGGCAAAAAGAGCAACAGCAACAACACAATGCTGTTGTCAGGCAAGGCAGGTAAATCACTGCATAATTCTTCACAAAACCAATTTTCTGAAAATTTCACCCCACTTTAGTAAACTGAAATTAGCCAAGTTCGGTAATAAGCCCAGTAAGTCACACAAGAAATCCTAAATCTCAAAACCTGCCTGATGGAGTTGGCTGTGTTTGTCCATTCAGCCATGATTTTTGACTGTTCGTTATGTCTGTGAAGCAGAAATGGTTTCTTGCACAGAGAGTAGTTATTTGTTGTCCTTGGGAGGCAGTATAAGCTTAAAAGGCAGTAGGGTAGAGGCAGAGGAAGAAGGGTGGGGGCTGGACTCAGATGCATCTGTGTTTGAACCTCAGTTGTGTTGCTATCTGTCTTTTGGGGAAGTCAGCTCACCTCAGCCTCACGTTCCTCTCTCTGTGTAAAACAGAGACCCTATACACAATTGTGGGGAAAGTGTGCAACTTGTTAAACACGTAAAGTAGTAAAAGAGCAATTCATCTTGCTCATTTTATCTGTCTGTAAGTTACTATCTGGTCTAACTGTGTTCCTTCCACAGCTCAGGGACAGAGAGAGCTTGGATAAATCACCTCCATTTTCTTCCACTGATGGTGGAAGGAGGCCAGACACCTGGCCACATTTAGGCAAAATTAATCCTATTTTCATGTCCAGAATCATAGTTAAGACCAGAAAACTTCTGTTGCTAGCACATCCCAGCCTCCTCTGTTAGAAAGCTGAAGGATGTGTACACATTGAGCAGGCTTATGAATTTTTCTTTCCAGAAACTAAATTCACAATTTCAGAAGCCCACTTTTTCTTTACTTAGGACTTGATAATTTATTTGAGACATTAGGATAACATCACTCACTGGCTTTGATCTATCACTGCTACTAGGTTGCCAGCTTGCTCCCTTCTGGCAGCCCATCAGCCCCCATGTAGTACACAGGTAGGATTTTTGATTTGTGAGCATCCGTTGCCTCAAATTCAAATAAGATTATTGTGGTAACAGGCCCACATGTTTTAATGAATATTCCTGACACTGAACAGACAACCAGCACAGACCTCACCCTTCACAATCTTTAACCAAAAGTTGTGTGTCTTTTGGAAAAGGAATGAAGGGTAGGGAAAGAGTACAACAGGCTGGACAAGGCCAGAGTCTCTCCTTGAGGTAACAGACCTCTAAAATCCTTTTCATCTACAGAAATATTGCAGAACATCCTCAAATTTAATATAAGCTGAACAGACATCAAAGAAGAATGGCTTGTGGTCATTACTGCCTGACATTGAATTCACATGTGAGTCACAAGGAACTTATACTGAGTTTTGAAGTCTGACCCATGCAGTCACAGGATTGTATTCTTTGCTTTACTCTTGGGTGGTATTTTTTTCTCAAAGCTGAAAGTTTTCTTCATCATACAGCATGATAGTTGGTACTGCAAAAAGCACCTACTGGTGAATCTCTAGAGCTCTTTGCCCTCGAAGTCCCTTGACTGAACAAAAATTTTCTAATGTATTACATTTCTTCCATTAACAGTAATAAACAAGAATTTCCATAATCAAACTTTTCCACTCCTCTGGAACTACCAACTGACTTTGCAGGGAGGAAAGCAAGGCAAAAGAATTATGCAAAATCCTCAAAATCACAAAGTGAGTCAGACTCCAAGGCAAAAAAAAAAAAAAAAAAAGCAGGGAGGAAGGAGGGGAAAACAAACCCTTTAGTTCTCCTATCTGTGCTTCTGCCCCAAGGCAATCCCTGTCTTTCACAGCTAGGGACCAATTCAGATACCATTTACACACAGATAATTCCATGACACTTTCAGAGTTAGCCTTGATTTACGGCACCATCTGTGAGATCAGCATGCGGCACAAGACACTCTTATGACTGGAAAATACTTTACTGACAAGGAGAAAATATATATGTATTCCTTCCTGCTCTCTGTTGCTCATCTTTGATGGCTACCTTTCTTTGAATGCTTTCATTCAAACCTTGACTCAACCAGGATTTTTTTCACATTTAAGTAGCCTTGTTAGTTGGGTTAGGTGTGATACATCTTTCTGGTCATGCAGCTCCTTTGGCATGCCCTATGACCTTGTCAAGACTTCTCTAGTGATTTTCTTTTCCATTTGACTGTTTTCTGCTTCTTGGTAATATAGCCATCATCTAGATTTTTTCACTTGCATAATATGTCCCATCTTCTCAGCAATAATAACAACCTGCCTGTGGAAAAAAAAAAAAAAAAAAAAGAAACAAGAAGAAACCCTGTATCCTCTACCTACTCATTTGATTACAGGAAAATCACCAATTATACTTTGAGAATTTTAACAAAGCACTGACATCTTGCCAAATCATCAAGCACTGCTTCTCTCTGGAAGATATGTATGAACATCGCTGCCTGGCATCTGTGTTCATGCAGATATAATGCATCAAGACTGAAATAAATTGTTTACAAACATACAAATAAAAAGAAGTGGGTTCTATGCAGAGTATTTTAAGCACTTCTCTGCCTCTATCCTGCCTTTCTTAAGGTATACGTGCAAAGTCGCTGAAAGGAAGATTAACTTATTAACAAGTGTGAAACGCAACATTAAATCACTCCAGTGACCCTGTGAAAGATTTAGTTACACAGGGTAGCCTACTCACTAAGTCACAGTTTAAATGAATTCCCCATGTTGCCAGTTGCCAAAACATCGGAGCTATTGCCATTTCCTCCCCACTTTGGCACAGGTGCCTGACTGGGATGTCCTCATCTCTGTCCCTTCCTACGTTGCACGTTCTAATGGGACTAGAGAAAAACCCCCACTTGATTTGTTCTAAGCAATGAGGAACTCTGGCTTTCTTCCCTCTGCTCTTCAGAGAACAAAGGAAATAAAATATTAACAGCTTTACTCATGCTTTCCCCTCAGTTTCTGAGGTAACTTTGCAATGAAGATAAACTTCTGCATCATGCTCAGGCTGCTACCCAGGGCTCTGCCATGAGAGGACCAGGCTTGTTTGCTCCTCTGAGGACTGTGAAGCAACAGCAGTTGTGTTGGGGCTGCTTGTGCTGCCAACAGTGTCAGCACAGGTGTTGTCACAGCGACCAAAACATCTGGGTCTGAGACCCAAAGCATCTGTGTTGTCTCTCTGGTTACTGACATCAGTATCTGAGTTAAATTAAAAATACATGGCCATGGGTATTTGTAGATACAACACATGTAATTTGTCCTCATGAGCATGTAGCATATGAAGCATTTGAAAAATACTAATTCTCATTTCAGATCTTACAGGGAAAGGACACTGCTCAAAAATAATTAATTTGGATATAATTTTAGGGCAGTTGCTTAGATTTCTGTGCTGTTGAATGGGTAGGGAAAACTGTGCCTTCTAAAAAGCACAAGATATTATACTATACTAAGGCAGCCATTTTTAGAAGAATATTCAGTTGCATTTTACATTGCACCTCCTCCTATCTCAAATGAGGCTTCTGTGGATTGAAAAACAAAATTTTTCTCTGTCTGTTCAGGCAATTTATAAGTTCTTGGTAGTACCCAAATTTTTTTACTAACTATGGAATTATCATCAGTGATATAGCTGATGTATAAGAAAAGATTAAACAGCACAGGACTCCTTAGCTTGAAAAAGGAGATCTGTGATTGAGGAAAATCATGCAGAATGTCAAGAATGATTATCAGAAGTGCTTCTAAAAACTCAGCAGGGAATACTACTCACTAATCTTTGCAATGCAAAAGGTGGGAGTTGTCATAGAAATCATCAGGCTGCAAGATAAAAAGGAGCAAAAGAAGTGCATTTTCACACAGGACCAAGTTAAACTGTGGAATTCATTGCCAATGGATAGTGCAAAGACCAAAAGTACAAGCAGATTCAGGCACTATTATAAAAATTCATAGGAAAGAGACAGAAATTGAGGGTAAATACAAAGATGCGGACCTAACCTATAGCTCAGGAAATTCATAAGCTTTTCCAGGGGTAAGCTTATGAAGAAAGGACAGATGCAACCACTGAGCAGACATCCACCTACATCTGCCACCAATGTATGCATCCTGCTCACTGGACACAGATGGTGTGAACTAGTTGGGGGTCAGAGAAAGATAGCAAAAGAAAAACGGATCCCTGGCTGGGCCCTGATTTCAGCTCTGGGTGTATTAATGCTTTTTCAGGTAAGGAACTTGCACTCTGAGCAAATGATTAATTGACATAAACACCCAAATCTAAAGCTAAATTCTGCTTTAGCAATCCTAGCTAATCTCCCTGCCAGGAGAACAGGAACTATAAAAACTTTCTTCTCAGACCACACCAGGACCCTGAAGTGTTTCTAATTCTAGCAGCTGGTATCAGCAAGTCACTTAACATGTCTGTGCCACCTTTGGCCTATGCCTTTAGAACAGCAGCCATCAATAGCAACTTCTTAGGTGCTACTCTTGGCCATGAGCCCAAAACTCTTCCTCTTTATCAGCTCACAGATATAAGAGGTGGCAGTGATGGAACATGGAACATCAGTGATGTTCCATTTATCTATGAATGGAGAAAGCCAAATTTTGTCATGGAATTGGAGCATAGAGGGAGGTGGGGCATGCAGGGCAGAAAGACAAAAAAGAAAACATGAAGAAAAATTCAACAAATTCTCACCACACATAGGACAGGCTGCTGTAGGTAAGAAAATATATAAGCTCCCCAGGGTTAATTATAAAGGATATAGGAAACTCTCAGCAAAGTATTATCTCCAATTACTGCCATTAGTTGAATCAAGCTGTGTCTTCATGGGGGAGAATACAAGAAAGTCACAGTGCTCCTCTTCCACTTCTGTCTCCTCTCTGTGCTGCCCACCACCCTGCTGTGGTCACACACACTGCAGAAAGCAGCTGAAATCACCTGCCAGCACTCACAGCTCTGACAATTCTCCTGCATCACAGTCTGTGGCCATACTAGCTCCAGCAAATTATACATTTACCCATCTAGCCCTCTGAACACACATAGTCCTTAGGTTGGTGTCAGAGCTACTTGAGAAGTCTGCAGCAGACCTCCTTGTCACTGCTCAGGAAGAAGCCAGGAGCAGCAGGGCAGAGCCATTTTCCCCAGGAGCACTAACCCCAATGCGCCCTTATGCCCCAGAGCTGGTGTGAGCATAACCTACCTGCTACCAGAGCACAGGATGAGAAAACACTCCCAACCTCCCCCAGCCCCATCCCATTTGGTTATATAAGTTACTCAGCACTTGCAAACACGCAACACCTGCTGCCCACCCAGCATGGCAAGCCCTGTCCGGGGAGAAAAAAGGGAAAGCCAAAGAGCTTCAAAATCTCTTGTGACTCCCAGGCACCATGCTGGTACAGATACAGGGGTGTACCACTGCCTCCATCTACTACCAATGCAACTGTGGCACATCTTTTCCATTGATGTTTAGCTGCTGCTTTGGTTTTTGAGATTATACTCATTATCACTAGTGGCCTACATACAATGCAATATAGGACCCGAGTATTTGTCCTGAAGGTTCCTCCACAGAAGAGCAGTGGCTGCAAAACCATGTCCTTTATTTTTTGCCTAACTCCACCAAACACAAGATGCAGGTGTCCAAGGCCTTAAAACTACTAAAATTTAGTTTTGGGAGCATTTTATGGAAAATGTCTTCTTTATGGCAGAAGTTTCACAAAAGGTGGTTAATCTCTTCTGAATAAGGATGGTCCCATCAGTTAGAACAGGATGTTTTGTGGTGTAAGTTTACCCCAACTCTATCAGACTTATTGCACTTCAGGACAATGTAGTTTCTTCACTTATGAATGAGTTCCTTTCTCTGTGGACATGTAGTTAAAAGGCCAGATTAACCTTAAATAGAGTGGATAAATCAAGAAGTATGTTATGATGTTCTTTCTACCTGCATCAAAATGTCACATGAGCTGGCATGCCACACATGAGCTGGTATTTACTTTCAACCCTCAAGTGGCTGGAACTGTGTAATACTCCCAAACATTAATAGGACCAGTGCCCTGCATCCTGCCCACCTAGAGATCTGGTCTCTTTGGAAATAAGATCTGAGCACTCTCTCTCTCACTCAGCACAAGACAAAGGTAAAGTGTTCAGTATAGTTTCATTGCCCAAAACTATGAAGGAAGCAAGTTGCTCAACTGTATCTTCCAATCTCCATTCTTCCCCCTATTCAGCCATCCCATTAGGTTTACAGCCAGAGCTGGTATGAAAACCAAGCTCCCCACTGGCAAACACACTAGTGTGTGCTATCGTGTGTTTCAGCATCTGAAGGTTGGTGCCTTTTCCACTCTTCAGTAAGAGGCGCAAGGGATGGAAAATCCAGCAGCAGAACATGCATGCTCCCCTTACCCAGTGATTCTCCAAGTGACATTTGCTGCCTCACATGGACTCAGGGTGGCATAGAGGAGGAAGGAAGTGGTGGAAGGAAGGAAGTGGCAGAAGGAAATGGTGAAAGGAAGGAAGTGGCAGAGGTGGTGGAAGTGGCAGAAGGGAGGGAGGGAAGGCAGGAAGGCAGGAAGGAAGGAAGGAACCTGCCTTTCCAATCCAATGACTGCAAGTAAAGTTTTGATACTTTTAGGAGTCTCTCAAGCACATCATCCCAAGGGTTTTGAGAATCTGGGAGGTCCTGGTAAAGGTGATTTTATATCATGTTTAGTGCCACAGCCAGCTAGGGAATGTGTTTTGGTCCTCTGAGAACACGGAGCTAGTTTCCATGTCTAATTGTGCTGTTCCTTGAGGCTCTCAGAGCAACTTCACTGCACAGAATCACTGAGCATTTACAAAGAGGGAAGCAAGAGGACTGCTGCTGCCTAAAAACTGAGTTTCCATAATCTTCTGGATGATCCATTCATGCCTTATGTCAAGTCTTAAACAGCACACATCCTATATTTTCCACGAGAAATAAAGCTATTTAATTTAAACTGTAAACTGTTGAACTGTTATTTAACTATAAAACCCTTCTTTTTTTCTTTTTTTTTTTTATAATGCTATGAAAAGAGGCATATAGCAGAAGCCTGCTGTTAGCATGACATACAGTAATGAATCAGTTAGCAAGAAGATTTAGGTGGAAGCACTGATTCATGACACAAAAACAGGAACTGGGCTTTTTACAGCACCTCATTGATATAGCTGCACACCTGTCCCTTCCCAGCTCCTTTCAAAGCTGTTCCCACAGCACCACTCTTCCACCTCTTGCTTCTGCAGTTGGTTGAACACACCATCATTTTACAGAATTCAGGGGAATGACATCATACAAGTGGCTTTGGCTGCTGGAAACCATCTGAAATTTAAGGACCTGGGCTCAGGAAGAGTTTGTTCCACATTTCTTCCTTTCCACTGAAGTTTCAATGTGCAAACCCATCCCTTCTCCACTTGACTCTGCACTGTTGGAGACACACACTGTGACACAGAGGGATTTTGGCAGTAGAAAAGCTTCAAAAACACTGAGTTCTTAAACATGCCAATATATACCAAGCACTGAGGACAGAAACCTGTCAGGGAGAGGCATTTCTCTGTGAGAGGAAGGCTGATCTCCCTGAGAGGAAGAGGGAGAGGTGTTCCTCCCATCCTCCCTCCCAACCCTCTCAAAAAAGCATGTCACGAGCACTCGGCAGATGTCAGTCACAGCAGAGCAGCAGGATCCACAGACTCTTGTCCCTTCAACACCACCCACTATTTTCAAGAGTGGCAGCAGAGGACCTGATCTGGGGTGGCCTGCTATGGCTGACACCATGCAGAGGGTTGCTGGAGCTCCAGCTCTGAGCGGAGCTGAAGGGCATCCAGCAGTAGGTATGGCAGAAAGCAGTGGATATTTTCTGTGACAATCCACACTGGTGGCAGGTTTCCTACCACACTCCCTAATCTCCATAACTGATTTTCTTTATTTCTCCATGTGGTGTCCCATGTGTCCTCATCTATTCAGCTAGACACACAGGGAGCATTGAAGATTTTCCCTGTATGCCTGGTTTTGTCTATATGATGGTACGCCAGAGCTGGTAGCAGCAGATGTTGTAAATATGCTCCAGCGAGGGTACAAAGCCACCACGGAGGATTTCTGAGGAGGTGCAGGCAGGACAACAGCAGCCACAGCTCCTCTGTTGGGAAGGGCAGAAGAGAAGGGAGGCCTCAACCCAGCTTGAGGGGTTTGTGAGCACCCTGATGCACAAAGTCACCACCACTCTCCCAGCCACCCCAGAGCGTCAGGTACCACAGCACTTAAAGCAGCAGTTTTACTGGCAAAACTTCCAGCACTGCACCTTAATCTGTAGTAAGTGTAATTCAGATTAAGCAGGGAAGTCTTCATGGATTAATTAAATACCAAGTGTTAAACCATGCCTCACCAGCTATGTTTTGATGTGGGTGGTGTGGTCGACACATTGGACGGAAGGGATGCCATCCAGAGGGACCTTGGCAGGTCTGAGAGGTGGGCCTGCGCAAATCTTGTAAAGTGCAACAAGGTCCTGCACCTGGGTCAGGGCAATCCCAAGCACAAGTAGATGCTGAGCAGGGTATTGGTTGAGAGCAGCCCTGAGGAGAAGGACTTGAGGCCATCTGTTGACAAGAAGCTCAACATGATCTGGCAAAGAGCACTTGTAGCCAAGAAAGCCAACTGTATCTGCATGGTCAGCAGGGCAAGGGAGAGGATACTGACCCTCTGCTCTGCCCCTGTGAGACCCCACCTGAAGTTCTGCATCTAGCTCTGGGGCCCCCAACATAAGAATGATGTAAGCTGCTGGAGTAAGCCCAGGGGGAAATGAAGATGATCAAAAGGCTGGAGCTCCTGTCCTATGAAGACAGGCTGAGCAAGCTGGGATTATTCAGCCTGGAGAAGAGAAGGGTCCAAGGTGACCTTACAGCAGCCTTCTAGTACTTAAGGGGAGGGTACAAGAGAGCTGGAGAGGGACTTTTTACAAGGGTATGTAGTGACAGGACATTGGGGAACGGCTTTAACTATAAGAGGGTAGAGTTAGATATCAGGAACAAATGCTTCACTGTGAGGGTGGTGGGACACTGGAAGAGCTTGCCCATAGCTGTAGATGCCCCATCCCTGGAAATGTTCAACGCCAGCTTGGATGGGGCTTTGAGCAACCTGGTCTGGTGAAAGTTGTCCCTGCCCATGGCACAGGGCTTGGAACTAGATGATTTTTAACATCCTTTTTGACCCAAACTTTTCTGTGATTCTATGATTCTCTGAATGTATAATTCTATGGTTGTATGATATGGACCTACTGCATAACTGTTAAACATGATATTTAGCAGATTACTTCCTTATTAGAAAGATTAAATATCTGCTTGAGAGACTTCATTTTTTAAATGTCACTTTTTCAGTTTACTAGGTTTCTTGCTGTGCCTAACACAAACAGCAGGTATTTAAAATAATAACAAATAAGGTGCCAGCTGGGAGCACTCAGTAGCAGGCAGGACCTGCCCCAGGACAGCCTTTGCCAGCCCTGCCAGGAGGGGTCAAGTCCAGGGACGGGTCACAGGCCCCTGTCCTGAGTACCACTGCTCCCACCTTGCTCTGAATCTGCAGGCTGATGAGGAGAAACATCAGCATCTATTTTGAAAACCAAATTTCCCAGTTCCAGCAGGATCAGCCTAATTCTCCTCAAAAATCCTTGGTTGTGCCTTCTCACTGGCAGTGTTTTGCTGAGGACATGGTGAAATAAGATCCACCGACTGGTATCAATATGGGATGGATATGGGCTACATAGTCACCTCAGCTCTTGGGGACCACTGGCACTGGCCTCCATGGGTTAAATACACACACAACACTCTGTGCACAAAAACAATCTCTAACTGCTCTTCGGTGAGACATCTGGAAAAATTAGCTGGAGGGAGGCGGGGATTGGCATTGCCACTGCCCAATATGTGCTTTCATAATTCTGGCGTTAGCAGGTCAGAAAAGACAAAACAGCAACTTCTCCAAAGAATGGTTTGGATGGGGGAGAAAACCATGCAAATAAGTCTACCTGGAGTCAGAGGAGAGGATCTCAGTGGAAGTGTGCTAGTGAATGCTCACCAGTGTAGCAAGCACTGGCTGTGCAGCTGACCTCCCTCTAACAGAGATGGTGAAGAAATGGCACATCGGAGGATGACTGGATATGAAACCTGGGTTTGAGACACAAAGCCATGATCCAGATCTTGGCTCTGAGGCCAGCTTCTCTGGAAATTAACCTCTTCAGATCTAGACCATATCACTGCTGATCTGGAAGCCGATACCTACAGGAGGAGCAGCTCTGGTACCAGGGTGTTGCAACCATGCAGCCTTATGGGAAAGCTAAGTTTCTCTTCATAGAATTTTTTGTAAAAATACTTTTATCACTTTCAGAAACAGGAATCTCCACTTTATCCAGCAAGCCCCAAGGAGAAGCCACAGACCCTGTGCTGGCCATCAACTTGGCAAAAATTGGCCTTCAGCAAGAACTGGCAGTGAAGAGGTTAAGAATTTATGAGCCTAAAAGGCTGCTTTTTGAGGGGTGGGTTTGGGGCAACCTGAGTTAAGGAAGCAGCCTTAACAATATAAGAAAAGGAAGTGATGGTCGTTGGTTTGTTTGTTTATTGTTTCAGCAGTTTGTACTGTGTGTGTCTTATGTGCTATCTTCATTCCTCAGTCTCCCAGCCGGTTAATTATCCAGGGGAAGCAGCGCTTCCTGCCAGCGACCTCCTGGGTTCCCTCCCATTGTTCCCTGGGCTGACACACAGCGCTGGAGACGGCAGAAAGGGCTGCTCATGTCTCAGCCAGTGAGAAACACTCCAGAGACTGCGGTTAGTTAATAAAACAGATGGGTTTATTGGCATCGGCAAATTTCAGTGCTAGTGATGCATTTAATAGGGTTAATCCAAAGAAAATCCCAATAAAAATAAAACAAGGAGTTTGGAGAAAAGGAGATAAATATAGGAGGGACAAAAGGAAGAACTGTATCTCTGGCATCTCCATCAACTGGTGTATCTTCACAGCCCTTAGAACTCAGCAACAGGGTTGCTCAACAATTCTTTCTCAGCTAGGACTTGCTAGAACAAGAAGGGATCCTTAGCTCTAAAATCCAGGCTCAGGTGGTCTAAATCTCTTCCAATCCCTGTGCCCAGTGAGTTCTTTAAGTTCGCTTACGTAAGACAAATAAATGCTCCTCAAAGGTTTGATGCTCTCATTTCACTTGGTACAGGGGCTTACATGGAAATGAGGGTGACTCCTAACGCCTAATACTGTGAAAACATTTATTCCCAAAGCCTCAGCCCACTGCATGCCCCCAAGATTTCTTTTTTGTACTTCTGCAATGATCATCTGCTGATGGCAGCACCTTACAAAAGGAGTGTGTTTCTCTCAAATGCTGTACTAACACTTCAATATTTATTTTTTTTAAAAAGAACATTTTGTACAATCCCTAAGTGGGCCCTGAAGTAATGCAAACAATAACAAACAGCAGCAGGCTTGAGCTGTAGAGCAGGGATGCAGATGTGAATCTCAACTAGAGAAAAGTTTGAGGGTGCTTAAGCCGAGCATGAGTTCACCTCCCTGGAAAATCTATGTTTGATAATTCCAGTTTTTTGAAAGATACCACCCCACTGTGATTTGCCAAGAATAAAAGGATTTTTGCTCACTGACATCATTAAAGGTAAAGCATGCTCTTTCAAAGGCACATACTGCCAGTTTTATTATGCATATCCTAGGGAAAAGTGGGCTTTGCTCTATGTCACATAGGTTTGTTAATTTCCTCCATGTATTTTTACTTTAACAAGAGCACTGTCCTATATAATTCCAATGTCCAAACACATCTTAAAAATTGCACCACCCTGATGTCATTGGTGGATCAAAATCCACTAGCCTAAAGTCTTAGAGGAAAAACAAAACCCAGATCCTGGGGATTCTTTTCAGAGGGAGATGCCATTTCTATGGATGAGCTGATTTCTCCCCTTTGGGACAGGATACGCCAGAGCAGTGCTGTCATTGCTGGAAGATTTCTTTCATGAGGAAATATTATTTGCACATGCCACATCCAAATGACAACAGCGGCAAAGAGGACTGGCAATTGATCCTTCATGCTTTAAATAGCTGCTTTTCTAATGCAGGGAGGAGCATTTTCATGGCTATTTCCGTAACAAGATGTTCTACTCACTTCTGGCCCTGCAGCACAGCATCTTGATCTTGCTTTGCCTTGCCTTGCCTTGCCTTCCCTGCCCATCTTCTGTCAACAAACAAGTAGGAAAAGAATTTCAACATGTCAGGAATTTTAGGCTTTTCAAACAGCTCACACACTTGACCCTACCCAGGTTCAAGACAGAGCTGAGCTGTTGCCCAGATGTAAGGTCATTTGTGATTTTTTTGAATCAAATATTCACAGATGTTTTGAATCAAATCATAGTGCTTAAAAGGAAAAAAAAATCTCCAAACAGTTCAGAGCCATGTTAAATAATTTAGAGAGTGGTTAGACAAATCCTGCGAAAGAGCTCTAAGACTGGATCTTTTGGCTCCCTGATGGGGATAAATTTAAATTAAACAGCTGGTAAATAACAAGCCAAAGACCATCGTGCCACTGAATAACAAAAGCATTAAAGAGCTGGATTGATAAGATGAGTGAATATTGAGTGCCTGCCATCATTTCCCTCTTCCGTCTTTTGGTGATGAGAAAGAAAATTTCTTTTGAGTAACGAATGAGCAGGGTCCTGGCATTGCTCATCTCCTCTTTTCTGATGAAGGTGAAGAAACAGAAGGAAGGCAGAAATTATTCATTTCCCCCTTCCCCAGGAGAAAAGGGAAGTAAAACAGTCACAAAGACAGGATAAAAGTTTTTACCTTGGGGAACGCAAAGCTGGCCTGTCAGAGTAAAACCTGCAACAGCAGAGAGAGAGCAGAGGAATTCCTTCCCTCCCCAGTAATTTTCCTTTGTTTCTGTTTGTTTGCGTTACTCAATATTTTAAATAATTACAAAAAGCTCTGACACCAACTCTCTATTGTGGCCACAGAACAACCTAAAGAGCTGTTTCTCCTGCAAAGCTCCGCTGGGGCAGAAATTAATGTGCTGCCAGTTTTCAAATATTCCATAGTCCAGACTGGAGGGAGAAACAGCTATTCATTTTCAAGATGATGAAGAAAAGGAGTGCACTAATTTATGCAGAGTGAATTAAAAGCTGAAAGCGCCCTGGATTTAATGGATGGCAAAGCTAATCTACAACCACTGTGGATTCAATATTACCCACCTTCACAAAATCCCTAATATTGTTGTTTAAATGTAAGGACTGCGTATCATAACCTGTGTGCTTCTAATGACACATGGGCAGACAGCTGGCAGAGCACTGCATTCCCCACCCTCCTTCAGAGAGGACAGAAGACAGACCACTTCTTAAGGAACATGTTTCAACTATGCACTGTAAAACAATTCTGCTATAATCAGCAGGAACTCTGCATGATTGAGAACACTGGATCAGCCTCCACATATGAGAAGTTTCCTGCTGCTGCTGCAAAGGCAAAGAGTAGGTGATGCTCAATAACCAGGAAAAACTCTATCCTCATAACTGTATGAAAGCTACCCAACGATGGCTGAGTGCAAGGTCTCATGCTTGGGACACCAGCTGCTTCCTGGTGACTGCAGCTAATTTTGGCAGTGGGGCAGAAGCACAGTGCCGATACAATTTGAGGCAGGATACAGATTATAAACATTGCTTCCCTGAGATCTTGCTGTGCACTGCTCAAATTTGTTTTCAAAGGCAGCTCAAATTAACCCTCCACCTCCCCCGAGGTTCGATCCAGTGATGTTTAAGACAACAAACAGCCTTTGGAGTGGAGACCAGTCTCCTTCTCTCCCTTCCTCCAAGACTGTTTCCTTAACAATAAATACAACTGCATCGGGGCTTTTCCCAAGCCAAAGTGCAATAACTACGCTTTCATAGCACCCACTGGCAGTGTACATGTGCTGCCCAGGACAGAGCCCGGTTAATTAAGAAATTCTCTTGTAGTGCCTGTTGCACCAGGTAAGCAGCCAGCAAATAAAAAAAAAAAAAAAAGATGACCATTCAACCCCTGCCAGCTCATGTGCTCCCAACTTTGATTGCTCGTGATTGGTTTGGGGCGAGGAAGGCAACATATCACACCACTGCCAATAGCAGGTTTAAGTAACTTGCAGACAGAAAGCTGCACTGTTTCTCCTTCAATAACAACTAGTGACATGAGCACCAGTGGAAGCAGCCAAGCCTTGTCTCCCTCAGTGGTGTCCCCAGCTGAGCTCCTTTGTGGGGTCTCTAGCCAAGGGTGAACTTGCAGCCCAGCCTCCTCCACACCCTGTCATAAAAAGCCAGGGCTGCGTTCAGACAATCTTTGTGACGAGATCAATCTCAAGACTTGAGGATTCAAGCCACGGACTTCAGCAAGAAGCAGAGAGGCCAGAGAACCTCAGCACCATTCAGGGTTTCATTACTAGGTATCCTCCTGGTGGCACTTTACCTTGGTAAATTGCACTCAGGTTACAGACAGCAAAACTGAGGCATGCCTTTTAAAAAAGACTCGTCAAACATCAATCACAATTGAAAATAAAACCACTGCAAGCAGGCTGCTGCTCTGGGCGTGAGGCACAATTTACCAGCAGGGTGAAGTTCTCCCTAGCCAGCCATCAGACCGTGGAATGTGATGACGATGGCACAGGGCACTGGTGCACAGGGACAGTCCGTGGGAAGGCTTCTGCCTGCACAACCTCCCTCCTCTGCCCAGATGAGCCATGTGGCCTGTGTGAGCACTGAAACAATTGTTTTTACAGTGCCAGAGTTAGTTATGTCTGAAAGGCTGCCCACAAGCACGGTGAGCAGTGTCATTAGGCTGCTGGCCGGGCACTGGAAGATGGATGTGTTGTTCACTTTCGTGCAGGCAGTTAACAGCACAGCTATTTGGTTACATGAATTTACAAGCTCAGCTGCTGAATAGAGGAGACCACAGGTTAACATCAAGGGGTGAAGGTGCTTGTAAAGGTGCAAGCTGAGCCCTGAACCAAGGTGATTACAGCTCACTGGGAGCTCTTGAAACCCATTAGTGCCAGAGCAAGGAGCTGTCAAGATGCACAGATGAGAAGCCAAGTTTGCAAGCTCAGGGGTGACCGGCCACGTACAGCGAAGGGAATTTGCTTTGCTCTCACCCAGTATCTCCCTCTTCTCTCTCCCTCACCAAACAGCCACCTGCAAACCAACCCCAAGCCTCTCCTGGCAAGGACAAGGAACTCCCAGACCATCCTGCCCTTGAAAGCCACACTCGTACATCCACCCCTGCACATCCCCAGATCTGTGGGCAGCATCCCCACACTTGTCAGCTCTTCTCAAGAGCCACCAGAAGGTACTTCTGATCCCTGACCTGGATTAAGCCCTTAGGCATGCCGATCTCCTGTATGCTTTGGAAAGCAACAGAAAATAATTTTCCCTAATAGGCGTCTTATTTCCCCATGCTGTCGTCTCCCCCAAAATAAATAAAGGTACTTCAAGGTGTCAGACAAGTCGTCACACTTTAATTTCTCCCTTTGGCAAGCCTAGCCACTAATTCAGTCTTGTTATAGTTTTCCCAGTAGGGACAAAATATATACTGAGCTTTGAAAACCCATTGTATAGCAGCAATTGTTGCTGTAAGCCAGTGGCTCTTTTGCTTTGTTCAGCACTGTGTGCTTGTGTCTCCTGTGAGATATTGTTTTGTTAAGGCCTGCTATTGATTAAAAGGGAGAGGAATTGAATTCCAAATGGGAGCAGCTGAAATGTTCTAAAATGCTGCATAAAAAAATGTGAACATTCAAAAAAATCTTAAAGATGGGTAGCTTTTCTAAACCAGATTCATTTTTCCCTCAATCCTTGTTCATCACAGCTTCTCACCTTAGGGCTGACTTGCAGTTCAGGCTCAGGATAAGGGCCACATCTTCATCCACATCTTTGGGGCTGATGGATGCTGCAGAGCAATCTGGAGGCTACTCCTGGGGTGGCATCAAGCTCCAAGGCACTGTAGAGGGAGCAGCCCTGGGCATTTGTCCTCTGTCCTAATGCAGCACCACATTTCCCAGTGTGGATACAGTAATAAGTAAATAGGCATAAAGATACCCCAGGCTCCTTCAGCTGCATTTTCTACCCAATAGAAAAGGATTGATTATTCCCTAGTTGAGCATCAAATAGTCTATCTTTATCTACAACATTGGATTTTTACCTTGGTAACTACACCAGAGTAACAGGATAGGGGTTGCTCTTACATAGCAGAGCAGCAAGCACTACTGTCCCAGAGCAGGGGCTGAGCTCACCAGACTACAGCTTCCCTGTAAGAAGTGGAAAGGAAGGGCAGAAGTCCCATAGGTCCCCAAGTCAGACCTGCTTTTCTGCATCACCATCGCACAGCATGGCTTGCTACTCATGCCCAAACCCTGGGCAATTGCCCCTACACATCCTGGCCCCTCTTTGTAGCTCCAGATGGACTCTGAGCTGCACAACTGGCAGGTTCATGGCAGTTTCACAGTCACTTGCCTGTGTATTGTTTTGGTCCTGTTGTGCTGAAAAGTGGAAGAATAAGGAGACTCCACATAACGGCTTTTCCTCTGTCTGGGCAAAACTGCATTTCATTGACCTTTGAAGTAATTTGGGGGGGAGGGGAGAGCTGAAGAGAGACGGGCTAGATTTCTCAATCTTCTTCAACCAGTTTCAGCATTTGCACTAGAAAAATAATTGCAGGGTTGCAACATCCTTAGTATGATCTGCAAGGAGCAGTGGATCCACCACCTGGGAAAACCTGGTGTCACTTAACGAGAGGGCCATACACGACCGTACTCTAGCAATTAGCAAAAAAAATTTTGTTAGGGAATGGTACAATTCCTTTAGGATCCCCTGGCCATCCCAAAATAAACAGGAAATAATACAGAAGAGTGGAACCCATACCTGTTTTGTTGTAGGCTTTATTAGAAAACAGAGGGTTTTTTTAAAATCTGACATGCCATATGTTGCTGGCAGTCTTCAAACACCTAAAGTCTACTTGTGTCACTGTGCTGAAGGCAACTTACTCAAAGACACAGTGGCAGAGGCAGGCAGGAGAAACCAGGTCCCTCTTCCCACTTTCTGATGGTGAATGGCCACAAACAAATGCAACTGAAAAGCACAAGGGACCACAGCTTGCATCTCCATCACTGATTCCCATCCACTTTACCTTAGAGACAATTAGCGTTTTTCTTCAAGAGTTTCAGCTCATTTTGCAGATGACTATGTCAACATTTAAGTATGAATGATAATGGTAGCACATCTGTAAGAACTTATCTTGGACTCAAGAGTTCTTAATAGCCACTAAGCGCAATAGGAAAATCCTTATTAGAGGAATATGGAGCTAAAATACTGCCCTAAAGCAGGTGGTCTGGAGAATATGCTTCCAGAGGCAAGATTCTGGCAGTGCTTTCTTCATGAGCAGCACCTTCCCAAGATAGCCATGCTCGCCTGTGTAGCTCTCCCAGAACAGCCACTTCTGAAAGACACAAACTCTGTGTGCTGAATACCACTATTGTACTCACGGTGTTGTATTTCAGTCTCAAATACAAATGTGCTTGGCAAAAATAGAGTAATGGTTACAAAATACAAGCACACTTTTCAAAATGTTGCTATCAGAGAGATTTCTGGAGAAGGGTGCTGTGCTTGGCAGGGCCAGTCCCATGTTTTAGCTGAAGGAGCACCGGCAGTGATGCACCCCACTGTGATATGCGACAGTGTTTGTGAAAATAAGGGTACAGGGTGGATCAAGGGCATGTGAAGATTACAGCAGCCTCCACCCATGTATACATCCCTGGCCCCAGCCCAGGCTGCCACATAACCCCGTGTTGGACAGTGATCAAAGGGTTCAGCGTGGGCTGAGAAAGTCACACGGGGGGGAGGGGGAGCAGTGATCCCCAGCCTTCAGCCCACCCTTTGTTCAGCTTGCTCACAAGTTTCCCAGCTATGTTTGAACTGCCTTCTCACACTCGCCGGCACTCAGTCACTGCTGGTGGTTTAAGGGGGATGAGCAATCAACCTTGACTTCACATTAACTTCATCCAAAATACATTTGAATCCTTTCTAAAAAAAAAGAATTTTAAAGCTTTTCATTCAAGAGAGGGTGTAGACAGGAGGCCAAAAAAAAAAAAAAAAAAAGAAACTGAAAACATGGGGGAAGAATTAGGTTTAAAAGAGCCCTTTGGAGTTATTTCAATTAGTCTGGGTGCCAGAGACCTCTGGAGAAAGGCTCCTCTTAGAACCACTGAAGTAGAACAGAGCATCTCAGGGTTCCACTTTCCCATTGAAATAGCAGCAGCACAGAAAAAGCCTCTTCTTCTGGATTCATTTATCTTCTCAAATGCACAGGGCTGCACTCGGTGCTGTGTAGCTCTCAGCAGCAGCTTACCTCTGACTGGTTTTGCAGAAGCATGTGCCCATGCCCTGGCAGGGGGGATGCAAGCAGGCACAGCGGTGTTTTGAACCCTCAGACACAGTGGTTTGAGAAGCGGAAACAAATGTTTAATCCTGGCACTAGTGAAATCCAGGGGCCTGCTGGTCCTTCTTCACCCTGCTTGTTGTTGATGCTAGGGTGGTGGATGCTTTGAGGCACAGAGTATGAAACAGCCCTTGAGCTGGAGGATTGATCTATTTGTACTAGGCAGGGCTTTGGTAAGGCACTTTCTTAACAAAGCAAGCCTTCTTAGAGTTTGCTTTCAGTATTTCCAAATATCAGGCAAACCACTCCCCCCCAACCAAAAAACAAAAAGGCTACACCAGGGAAAATCCTTCCTTAAAGGTCTCACACTAGCAGGACTGAGAGAATCTGACATAGGCTACCAGGCAGCTGCAAATTCCTAGGCTTTCTTCAATCTCCACAATATCATGAATATCCCTCAAAACCATCATGCCAAGACACAGAGAAGCTCACTGACTGGTTTTCTTGAGAAGGCTCCTGCTATTCCTGTCTCAGCTGCTTTAGTGAGAAGCCAAGTGTCTGAGTTTATTGGTCTACGCACATGCAACACTGCTTATTCACAGGAGCAACATGAAGAACAGCAGGAGGAGGAACAAGGCTGGCTGGGCTGCACAGAGTCTCGCAGGGGAGCTTTGTGCAGGTAATGTACCTGGTCCTATCTATTTTCACTGCAAGCTAACAGGCCAGATTCTCAAGCTGAAACCCCTAATTGACAAGAGTAAATCCTGGAAAGAGATTGATGGCTGACACTGAATAAAAGTGTATTTAACTTTTGGCTCCTCGGGGTTTGGCTCTGTTGCTGATACCAAAATGTCTGAGCCCAGTATCAGGGTGTATGTAGCAGAGTGAATATTTGTTGTAAAAA
Source organism: Motacilla alba alba (assembly GCF_015832195.1). NCBI lineage: Eukaryota > Metazoa > Chordata > Aves > Passeriformes > Motacillidae > Motacilla > Motacilla alba. The sequence continues at coordinate 75,873,623 of NC_052018.1, forward strand.
CAGCCTAAATTATTCATTAAGGTTTTAAAGTCTTGAATCCTTTAATTCCTTCATGTCCATTGTATAAAAGAAAACACCTATCTTCCCCACTTACAGATTTTGTAAAGCAAAATTGGCTGGCAAAGCATGACAGTTGAAAGAAAACAAAAAATATTAATTGTTAAGCATCAGCTGCTGTACCTCCCCTGCTGAAATTAACAGAGCCGCTGCTTGAAACAAAAGCTGACAGAGCTCCCTGGGAAGCAGCAGGCAGGTGTGTTTGCATTTTAGACCCAATCATCCATTCCAGCAGTATTTGCATCTTCCTCCAAATACTCAGTGCAGTTGCAGACAGGACTTAAGCATAGCTGGGCTACAGTTTGGGGCCAGGTACCTGGCAATTCCCATCAATGTACATTTGTTCTCCAGCTATTCCTTCCAGAAGAGGAAATCTGAGATAAACATTTGTTGTCACGTGAAAAAGGAAAGGAGTCCTGAATTCTGCAAACTGCTATTCAGACTTCAAGTTCAATACCAAAGCACTTTATAATTACTAGTCAAGTCCAGGTCCTGCAGCCCATGACTTTTCAGCAGGAGCTCACAGATATCATTAAATTTTAGAACAAGCTTTCTTGTGGGCAGGAAAATTAATAGAGGGGTTGCTGGAGTCATCCATCTTCTCAAAGGGTGTTGTGGGAGCTTTCAGCTGGACAATATCACTCTACACAGAGAAAACTCACCTTGGACAGAAAAGCCTTCCACCTGAAAACCTCTGTCTTACCTTCCTTTAGAAGGCAGCGGGCTACAGGAGGAAAGTAAGTCCTTTCTCAAGGGCAACGTCCAAATCTTTCGACCAGGACTGCATTATACCACCAATTTTCACACATTACTTCTCATTCTTCTGTATGGAAAATCCTTTCTTGTTCTCAAAGGGCAGCTGGCTGCCCTACTGCAGGAGGGCCACCGAAATGCACTGTATGCAAAGCTGCCCAGTACACGGAAGAAACAAAGGGAAGAAGGAAAATTTTCTTCACTGATGAGCAATCCTACACGTTACTTGTAACAACAGGGAGTAAACACTATTCAGGCAGAAAGATATTTTTCAAGCTGGCAGAATGGCTTCCAAGCATAGTACCTAGAAGAGCCTGGTCCAAGCACGCAGCGAGCGCTCGCGAGGCTCTTTTCACTTACAGTAGAATAGATGGGGCCAGACAGTCTGGCAGCCTCACAAAGGCACAATGAGCAGGAGCCCGCTTTCCCTGTACACATATAAACACAAGCACTTTAAAATCTTTCACAGCAACACGCCAAAGCAAACACCAAATTGACTGTAGTGTTTCAGAGAGATGGCCAAAGCTCACAGATATTTTCCATGTGATCCCCTGGAACAATCCAGCGCTTTCATTAGCACAAATGTGAAAATATGTGCAGTGGAGAAAAAATAGATTAGTTTTAGAAAGTTTTAGAAAGGAACATAAACAGAAACGGGTCTTAGCTAGGCCAGGAATTATTCTGATCCCTGTGAAAGAAATCTCAAGGCTGAGTGCTGGGGTTTAGGATCAGTCCCACCTCACCCAAAGCATCACACTTGGTTTCCAGGTGATGTTAACTCACAGTTGCAGTGCCTAAAAATCCCATCCCCCTCGGCACAAACTGGTTCTCTTAAAGGCAGGTGATGCACTCACATCCTTGTGCTCAGACACAATCTCTGGTCATAAAATAGCAATGAGGCTGAGGCAATCAGATGGAGGATGGCAGCTGGGACAGCCAGTCTTAGGGCACTTGATGTAAACAGCAGCAGGACCTGAAAAGCTGTGAGGCCCCGTCCTGAATGGCTCAGCAGACACCAATCATCCTGTAGGCCTACAATGAATCTCAGCACCCCGCAGCAGTGTGCAATGGGGCAAATTAACAAATGGTTAGATTGCACCCCAAAAACTGGCAGAACAGCATTAGTGTAGTATTGTGCAGCAGTGTTGAGTTGTGATTCATTGTTTTTGCAGTCTATTTTTGCCACAGACTTGGCTTGAAGTCCAGTTTCACAAACGGTCATCTTCAGCTGGCAATCCATGCAGCTGTGGGATTGGGAGATATTTCCGGGGGATCTTAAAAACTGACTGTAAAGCCACAGTCTGAAAAATGCCTCTTTGGAATCCAGTGCCAGGTGAAGCACTCCCTGAAGGTTGTTCCTACTGTTGCCCTGTGCCTCAGTGGCACAAAGATGAATTTTCATGAAGCTGTGGGAGGAACCAATTTTAAAACTGGTTAAAACAAATGAACAAAAAAGAAGGATTACTTTTAATCTGAACTGGTTCCCTGATGATTTGCCATGTAGCTGTACCAGACTGGCTCAACTAAATTAGCACAGGAGAGCAAAGGAAATGCTCATCAAATTTCATCCTAAGGAAAGGAGGGCTACTGCCAGTAGACTGCTATGGCCCACTTTCCAGTGGGAAACCTCTGACACTTAGGTCTGTAGTTTCAGCTGTCCAACCCATTCAGCACACTGAAACTAGTCCTAGCCAAGCTAAGTCAAGGACCTGAGGCTGCTCTTAGGCTTACCTGTAGCTCTTTCTTTCCCCAGCTGAGCAGGCCCAGGACCCAACACTCCTCTCACAGGGCAAAAAATCCATCCACGGAGGGCCTCAAGATCTCCCAATTAAAATTTTATTTACTGGTCTAAACTCTGTAAAACCTACATTCACAAGACTCACAAGACTCTCATACCACTATAAAGTGAAACTCAGGAGAAGTTTCCCAGAGGACTTGTGACACTCATGTGAAACCACCATAAAGAAGGTTTAACAGTTGTTGCAATAAAAATCTCATGCAACAAAGATAACTGCACCAGGCTCAGCCTCCAGCACACTAGGAATATGGATTAGGTTTCACATGAAGGTCATGAGAGACTGCAAATGTTTCAAAGTTTCGAAAGAGATATCACAATAGAGAAACAAAAGAAGGGCACGTCTTGTGTCTGCCTGCTAACCCGAGGGGGTCTGACTTGCCTGTATGGGGTGCATCCAGCAAAAGCAAAAGCTCCAACAACGTACCTTTGGAGGCCCCTTCAGACAGCATGGACTTCCTGGTTTTGAGATAATTTGACTGTATTTGGTAGAGAAAGACTAAACAAAGCACTGAGAGGACTGACACAAGACACCCTCTGGAGAAGTTAGCCTTTGAAATGCTATCCTCTCTAGGCTAAAGTACTATAATTTCTTTGTTGCAATTACAGCAAGGGCAAAGTTTAATAAACTTATGTATTAATTTTATTTTATATTATATTTTCTACAGGGAAGAGTCCTACTCTGTTCATATACTATCCATTTTTACATTTTAAATGCAACATAAGATGGATCTTAAACCTAAGATTATTTCATGTAGCACCTTAGTTTTCAGAAATCTTATATCCATGTCTTCAATATTGCATGACATATGTACGTTTTATGTAATTAGGACAGATCACTGAGCACCTGAAAAAAAAAAGAAATAATAAACTTAGAAAAACCCACATCTTAAAGTAACATATGAAATTCTGGTTACAGCCTTTTGAAGAGCGTGCAGCAAAATGAGAAGAGTAGCAGATGCAGACGTGAAAGGGATGGTGAGAGGAATAAGTCACCTTCCAAAAAAGGGAGATTATATAGGCCTTGGAAAAGAAGGAGACAACAGAGTAGGATGAAGCAGAGCTCTGTGTCTGTGAAATAGAAAAGGTTAACAGATAACTACTATCCTCTGCTTTTCTTAACACAAGAGTAAGAAGGCACTAACAGAAAACATCAGGCTGAAAGTTGAAAAACAAGAGCAAAAAAGTATTATTTTATAAAACCACGTGAGAGCACTGTGTGATGCACCATCATGGGATGGTGTGAAGCCCAAGGCTGTCCAAAGAAAGGTTCAAGAAGTGATTAAAAAAAGTAATAAAAGAAAGGTGCCTTCAGGACTTTTAGACAGGCACAAACATATCCCACAGCCCAGAACATCCCAAGCTATGAAGGATGCAAGGATCAGAGGCAGTTACAATGTGGCCAGCACTATTGCACACTTGTCCTCTTTCTTGTTTTTCTTCCCCAAGCATTTGCTGTCGGCCACAGATAGACACAGGGAAGAGCAGGCTCTGGGGAGCTGAAAGGCCCTGCTCTTGTATTTTCTCTTCAAGATCAGTCTGCTTGAGTGGCATGCTCTGTCACTTAGCCAAGCTTCAGAGGTGACAGCATGAGGCAGGCTGAGAAGAAGCACCACAACACCTCTAAATGCTTCCAAGAGAAATGATCTCTTTCTTTATTATGATATAGCTTGTCATATAATAGCAATAATCACAATTGCTTTGTAATATACTTAGAGCAGCTTTGGAGATTGATTTAATGCTTCAGCTTCCCTTCAGCTTTAATCAACCGGAGCAGCTGTTTATCGCTCAGAATACTTTAGATCAATAGAGCTTATACCTTTAAAATAGTAGGGTCCACATCAGCTCCCTTAAAGCTGAAGCAGTAATTACAATAAGATCATACTCTGTAGAGTTGAAAGTAAAACTCTGTAGAAATAAAAGTAGGTGCTATAAAATTGATAAAATCACCACAGCCACTAACATAAGACACTTTTGAAAGGTCTTTCAAGTTTGCCCCAAGTTCTTTGATAAAGGCGGGGCTGGAAATGTTGTGATCAAAATTCTGCTCAGACCCTGCCCCCACCTTGAACAAAAGAGCCAGGAGACAGAGCGGGACACCAGCCCCATCAGCTGCAGATCTGTTCTCCAGCTGTCCAGCGGCAGAGGAAAGACCATGAGTAAGTCCTCAGCACAAATGAGAATACCTCAACTTAGATGGCAGTACAGGAACTAAAACCATCAGTTTTAATGACTCTGTGAAATACACCCAGTCTTGCGACTGTGTCAGCAAGCAGTTTCCAAGGCATTACAGCAATAAAGCATTAAGCATATTTTGATTACATAAAAATAAGCAAAATCATACTAAAGACACTGTGAAAACTTCTGACTTTCACGGGTTCAGGACCTCACTCTGTTTAATCATGGCGTATTAAGTGAATGAAAGTTGAACTCCAGGCATAAAATCATCAAATCCAGATGAAACACACTGGACAAGTTAATTTCATCATACTGCCAGACAAGACAAGACAAACTCTTGGCTGGTGCCTTGAAAAGACAAATATTTGGATAGGAAAAGAAAAAGTAGTTCAAGTCACTGCTTCTAAAATGATATGTTATGGAAAATTGTTGCATCACTTTTACTAGCAGCTCACAGCTACTCATTAATTTTGCAAAATTGCAGTAGCTGCTGCTTTCTGAGGTCTACTGGGGCAACAACGCATCTTGCCTGCTCATAGGGGAACAAAAGTGATGCCCAAGAGAACAGCCATATGAAAAACAGTGTTTACATGAGAGGTGACAGGATTTGACTCATTCTATACACGTCTAGGACCTGTGTTTAAAAGAGACAACACCGGGACTGTTTTTTCCACCTGCACATCCACAGTCACACAGATCCTTTTCCACAGCAGGGAAGACACTGTAAAGCTGTATTACTGTCATGTTGTATCAACAAATACGTAGCATGTCAGGACTCAGGACCCTTTTAGGTGGTCTAGCCCTCTAACCCTCATCTGATCCCAGCACTAGGCAGAGAAATGAGAAAATGGTCAGGCAAAATATGCCACATACTACATTTGCTTTGTTAGACACTGAGGCATACTAAGTTAATGATCATTAAAATCCAATTAATAACATGGTGGAAACCACACTGGGTGTTTAGAAGGCCCCAGCCTTCCAGTCGATCAGGCAAGGGAAGAATAAAGCAGATAAAACAAGATAAACACAGCCTCTCATTACTGTTGCCATTCAGAAGAGGAGGAATGCTGGATAATCTAGAGCTTTTCCACTTTATTATACTTTGCTGTTTTTCTCAGATGCATGTGGAATTTCAGCTGTTAAAAAAAGGAGGGAGATGAGGGAAGATGGGCTCTTCAAGTTATTTTATAAAGCCAGCAAACATTTCACACATTTCAATTTCTGCCACTCTGTGTTCCTTTTCACACTGCTAACCACTTAAAAGCCTCTTGCAGGGAAGAAGCTACCAGAGAAAATAGTTTTGGATGCTCCTTGTTTATTGTATGCAGATTAAGCAGTTCTTATTAACTCGGTTTTCATTCTTCCTTCATAGGTAGCAGTGCTGTGATATTATTTGCAAGCAGCCAAGGTAATTACCATCCAGCAGGGTCCAATTGTTTTCAATTAAAAGCTTGACTGAAGTCTTTAGTTTTTAATACCATTGTGACCATCTGCTTTCACTGAAGTTCATCAGCAAAGGCACAGGCCTCATTCTAATGCTGCTTAATTATATGGAGGAACTTTTTTTTTTTTTGGTCAGAGGTTCATTTTTTCCTGCTAAAGAAATGGGCAGCAACAGGGCTGCCTTGCTTCTCTAATAGCCTGCAGCAAGATGGAGTATCCAGGAAGATCATTACCTTCCTGGGAGATCCAGCTGTTATTGCACTGACAAGAAGATCCAGGGGACCAACAGGAGAAAGCAGTTAACCTCAGCTGCCCTCCTCCCCATTCAGTCACTTGCCTCCTTCTTCAACCAGCAAATCTGAAAAGGCCACAAGGAAGAGGGTTTAATCTAAAACAGAGAGTACGATCCTCCCCTGCTGATTAGATTTTCAGACTTGGTTTCGGGCCAGGAGCGCAGGCAGGCTCTCCCGCCTGGGCACACATCCCCTCCTCCTTGCACACGCATTGAATCTTTTGCAGTCCTGTATCATCTCAGATCTGAGGATCTTCGAATCCCTTACGGGCATTCATTAAGCCCTGTGCAATCCCCAGGAGAGGTAAGTAAATATAATTTTCCAGATGGGGAAATTAGGGCGGCAAGAGGTTAAGTGACTAGCCCGGGGCCGAACAACAAATAAGTGGTAGAATCAGCATGAGGATCTGCCAAGTCCCAGGTTTAATGAAAGTCTCTTGAGTGCTCAGCTCCAGAAAAGGAAAAGCAACACCCCAGTCCTCAAATCCTCAGGACACTTAACTCATTTACTGCAGCTCTGCCTTATATGTGCCAGTGCTAATAAGCGTGACTCGTACCATTTCCAACTGCACTGTGCACAGAAAGGCATTTTTTGTAGATTTAATGCAGGAACTGCTGTCTCAAGGCAGGGAAGCACGCTTGATGCTGTTCCATATCATCGGCCCAGGCAGGCACGCAGCTTCCTTACGGGTGCCTGCTGCCATTTCTGTTACACACGGCTATTTCCAAGGATTGGCCCCCTGAGAGGCAGGTACTTTGCCAAGAACCAGTTAAAGAGGAAAAATAAGTGGTACAACACTGTCAAAGCTGGGGAGATGCACTGTCTTGCTCTAGTGGCAATTCAAAACCCTGAAATAAGAAACCAGAGGGTTCTCCATCCTCAAGGCTGACCACAAAGGTAAATCCATCACTCCACTAAATCACAGAACTGTTCAAGCAAGACTTAAATCTCTGCTCTTCACTAAACTTTGGGGAGACAGGAAGGGTTTCTCCCTTGCCCAGGGATGCCTCTCTACTTGGCACATGTCTCCACTCTCAACGTGGGATGTTAAGCCCAAGTAACGTTCCCTCCCAAAGGCCAGCAGTCCTGCTCTGTCATGGTACATCAGCAGAAGCACTAAATCTCTATCAAGGCTGTTAGACACCCAAGATCAGGTCTTTTATGCTATACTGAGACCTCTGCAGCTTCTCTGCAGCAAAGACTTTGAAACAACTGGAATCTGATGCTAGGGAGATAATTACTTTAGAAAATGGTGTAAATTACTTCACTATTTTGAAAGGCTTGAGGTGTTGCTGCTCAACTACCTTCAGCTATTTGCAAATGTAATGCAATTTGTTTCCATACAGATTTCTTTTAAAGCTGTGTGTAGTATGTGTCCTAAATACATAATTACACACCAGAGTATAATGGCTCATTCGGGTTTATTTTGTAACCAATATGCATTTCAAAAGCAAGTTCTGAAGGAATATGCAGCAAAAAACATGCAGCAGGCATTCTGGTTTCTCACACTTTCACTCTAAGATGCTCCCAAAGGCCTAGTCCTGCCAGAGACACAGACATGAAAAAGTGAGGAGAAGTAAACCCCTTCTTTAAGAATTACCTTGAAGGAGACATAATGACTCTGTTAAGAAAATAGTCCAGTAAAAACATTTTTGGCATGGATGCCTGTGAATTGGATGGCCTAGGAAATTAGTTATAAGATTTTGCATTTTTCTTTCTATGTTTGAAATTAATCTATGCTCGTAGCAACTTGGCATAGCTAATACAAAGATTTTTTCAGTGACCTATGTAAAATCATTTGGCAGCGTCCAATTTGGCAGCTCTTACAGAGCTATGTGTCCACTGCCCAAATTACAGAGATATTTCAATTCTTTTCCAATATACTCCTTATAATCCCCCCAGAAGATGGTTTCTGGTAAAAAGTCCTTCACTGCCATGAGCAATAATGCATCAATCAATACATGCAAGTGAAAGGTTTAAACAGTAGTCAGACCGATGGGAGTAAGCCAGGATTCATCTTCAAGAGTACTTCAGACAACCACTCTCACTTAAGTTATTAGTAGTTAGAATAAGCTGTCTTATTCGCTAGCTAGAGCTAAAAATATTTGGACTTTTTTCCTCTTTCATAATTCCCTGAGTTGCCCTAAGACAAGGGCTTTTTGACAGGAGTGCATGACCAGCAATGGTTTTCCTCACATGTCCCCAGCAAGCTCCCAGCAGCATGAAGAGCTCTAGGTCCAGCCTGCTTAATTGGTCCAGCATTTAAAATTGAGGTGCTGAAATCAGGTACCTCTGCATCAAGAACCAGGTGCTTCCAAAGGACAGCAAAGATCCACATCTCCCATCAGAAGCATCTTTCTTTTCCCATCAACTACAGAAGCAATTTAACATAAAAAGGCTCCCAATTCTGGCAGCTGAATTGATTGCTCAAAGAAAAAAAATAAATTCTGCCTGTTTAAAACTAACTATATTTAAGCAGAGGAGCTACTGGGATTAAGAAGTTTCCTGTATTAAAGATGAAAGGGAGAGAAAGACCTTGCTTTCTGCCTTATGGTCATTGTGCATGTAGGTCAGTGAGGCAAAGCAAGACTCGAGATATCATGAGTTTGAAGCCCAGTGAGCAGACAAGGCCTGCACATGAATCCATGAACTATAGCTATAGCCTTCTCAGTTTATTTCTGGAAGTGCAAAAGAAGTCTGACTTTGAAAGAGACAACAGTTTTTCAGTGAAAAATAATAATCTCTACTTTATCAAGTGAGATAATCCCATTTTTTCCTACTAGTTTCAATCTGTTTTAAGTAAAAATCCAAATATCATTTTTCGTTCTCCTTGCTATTTTCATTAATTCAATCAAAATACCAGAGAATTTTAAAATGAAACTATGTGGAAGATTACTCACAGCACTGGGATTTTCCCAGGTGATCTGCAGAACCTCTCTGCTGGAGCTCCAGAGCATGGAAGGCTTCATTCATTTGCCTTCTTTCAGGTAGCATATTCACTGGGTCCAGATGGGATCTGAATTTTCAGCCATACACATTTGAGGTCAAAGGGCTGCAATATTAGTGCTCAGATTTTACCACACTTTTTCAGACGCAAGGAAAAATGAGATTTCCAAATGCATCTGTATTATAACAACTCCATTATATCTCATAATCTGTTCTTTTTAGATCTAAAAACATTGCAATTCAAGTCAGAGGCAGCTGAGCCTAATGAGATGAATCAGTGGAAAAGGACCCTTTGACTTCGAGACATGAGAGGTGTGCCACACCAGTCAGTCAGCTGAGGGGAAGGCTGACTGCTCATCTAGGTCTTTATGGGTGATCTCTCTATTTTTGTTTCTTGAATTCTTGTAACTCTTCCCCCCAGGTCAGCTCCCTACAAACCTTTTTAGAAACAGTGTGGCAAAATGCTTCAGATCCAGCTGCTGGTAAGGAGAAAGAAAGCTAGTAGCTCATGCTTCGTATATTTTTCCTTCTGCGCAAAAGGAAAAGCTCCCTCTTATTTTTTTTCTCCTGCACTTATCCCTTCTTAAAGCACCCAGACAGCTTAAAGACACAGATGTAGAGTCTGAGTATCCAGAATCTATGTGAAAAACAATATTATCAGAGGATCAATCTGAAAACCTGTATTTCAGTGAGCTTTGTGCCATTTCCTGAATAACAACTTCAGATCTCTTGTACTGTCTTATAATTACGAAAAATATAACTTGGTATAGAATGCACTGTGTCAGCTTTGATTATGCCAGCAGAGAAAGACATGGGATACAGAGAGAGAATAAAGGAAGAATGATGCCTGTCTACTGGCTTATCAATTTACATCTCTCTACAGTAAATCTAAGTCCTTTGTGCTGTCAGTCATGCACTCCTACGGCAGTGATTGCTGGAATATGAAAATCACAGCTTTGAGATCCATTTGTACATTCACGTATTTGCACAGCCTTTATGGGTTTATTGCTTCAGTGGCTGCAGCATCCACTATCAGCATGAGTCCTGTGATTTGAGGCTTGGTGTTTGCCCCCACTATGCAGCTTGTGTGCAACAATCTATACCAACACTGTGAATCACCCCCTTTTCAGTTCAAATTGTGAAGGAAAATGGAAAAAACCCTCAGGAAACTGTAAAGGTAACAAATGATCATGTGTTAGATGCCTATTTAAGGCCTATAAATTTCAATAATATGCTGTGATTGTGGCTAAAAATAACACACCTCCTCATCAAATATTTACTGTGACATAAATAACCACCTAGCCAACATCATGTTTTTGAACACATTAAGAGCCACTGAATATTTTCAGCTGAAATGACACATTGGAAATTAACGAAGACAAGAAGACATGAACAAAAACCACCTCACTGCTGCCATCACCCCTATAGCAACTGTCAGCAGCAAAGAGCAGCTTCCTGAGAATTTCAGAGCATGGAGTTCAGAAAACAAAACATCATGCTTGTTGCAGGCACAACCTATGGTTGGTTATGCACACACACACACGCACACTCCAGTTTTCTATGAGCTGAGCAGTAACTTAGGGCCTCCCGTCCCCAGCTCTCTCCCACCAGCACCCATAGCCAGGAGAAGGTCAGCAATGTTTCTTGCTGTTGAAAAATACACATGGTCATAGAAAAGTGTTTTTACAAAACTTTTATGTGCCCTGTGAGGGCAAACACTCCACCATGTAAATTTCCCACAGGGTCACAAGTAACCAGCAAAGAGGAAGAAAAGAATCAGAAACTATCCTCGCTCTAAGAACTGCTCTCAGCTATTTACCTACCATGGAGTCAGCATTAAAATGTGTAGCAGAATACTAGTTCTCATCCAAATACTTGAATACTATTTATCTTTACTGGGATAAGAATTGTGATGCAAGAAAAACAAAAGCCACTGGAAAATATGGAAGGATAACAAATTATTGCTGATTTCCTGACCTTACGTAAGTTGATCAGAATCCCTTCGAAAACTCTCCAAGCAATGTTTCTGTCTTAAAATTCTCTGCATTAAAAAAAGACAAAACTGTCATATTCATGCGCTCGGCTTTTGAGCTGCATTCTGTAAGGCAAGAACGATTCTTCCAGATCAGCAAATCTGTACAATATGGCAGTGTTTGGTTCCCACACTGAATAAAACATAGTCTGTCCTATCTGATCATTTATTAGACTTGGCATTATTTTCCCACTATAAACATTCCTAATAGCGTTGGACCATTTTCATCATGAAGTAACAAGAAGAACATGAAATCACTCCTTGTCTTTAAAGTAAACACATACATTGTGTTTTGGGGTTTTTCCTTGTGTTGAGGCTGAAATATCTTAATGTTTGGTACTTCTTGGGGCAACTACCACAGAAGGTTGTTTCCTTCTTGACATCTCATAAAATCCTAAAATTCCTGTGTCTGGGAAGAAGGAGTATTACAAACAAATAAAAGACAACAAAGAGAGAAGGCTGATAACATTTTCACAGTTTACCCTTAATTTTAGCTGAAAAAGATACTTGAGTCCTGCAGCTTGATTTGAACCAGTAAGGGGAACAGCATTTGTTATTGGAAATAAATAACCCTAAACAGTATTTGCTCTTTTTTCAACTCCTTGGACATCTGCATTACCTCCACTCAAAGCCAGTCTCCCTTAAAGCAAGACAATCACCCCCTGCACCATCACAATGAACAATACTGGGGTTAAACCTAGCGTCCACTGGAGTCAGTAGCCTGTTAATGACGAAGGCCAACTGAGGATCTTCAGGAAGCAATAAAAGAGAAAAGAAAGTTACAGTTATGGCCTTGCATTTCTCTTTCATAGTTGTATATCATTTGAATGAGACTGAATTTTTATTTTAAGCTGCTGCCTACTGAAAGTGCCCTGGTGAGTCAAAGGTAGAACCCATAACATAGTACAGTGAATTTCTGGTCTTGAGTTTTGACTACCAGGTTTTGACAATCTTGTCAAAACCCTGAAGACCTATCTGTGCCCATAACACAAGCAAGTCCATTAGAACACTCCTCTTTCTCCTACTCCATGTTCTTTCACCTCTCAGACATGTTTTTGCATAAGAAGTACTTGAATGACAGCCCTAGCAGCAGCCTATCACACCACAGTAATAAAGGATTAATTACCTCCGTCATCAGCACTCTATTATTATTTGTAGCACCAAGTGCCTGCTCTATTTTTGTGAGCTACAAATGCCTGGGAACACCGAAAAGAAGACACTGCATTAATTCAACAAGTCTGCTAGCCTGCACCTGCATTTAATTAGTTACTCTCAAATCAGACCTGCAGAGCCAGGGGCTGCAAGCGAGAGCACTGCTGACTGCTGGCCTGGCTGGACTGCCAGTGTAATTAATTGCATTCTTACTGTGGCTCTCTCCTCTGTGCAAACAAAAGTTAATCATTTACTGGGAAAGTCTGAGCTGATGCTTCTCCACCATTTGAGCCAGTGTGTAGAACATTTCAATAAGAGCATCCCCCCCCTTCAGGTTTACTACTTGCCTCCCAAAATGACGTGCTGACCACATTTATGCTGCTGGAGACCTACATGGAGGCAGGGTTAAGAAGGTAAAAAAAGGAAAAGAAAAAAAAAAGGAAGTGAAAGTCCGAACTAGAGAAGTGCTGACCACAAAAAAAGCACCACACAGCATCTGTCCCAAACTAAAGGCTTCTTTGAGCAGAGGTTTGGCAAAATAAAGTGATGGCTAAAACCTGGCTGTGTTGTCTTTCCTCTTACTTTCAGCTTTAGTATTCATGTAAGCTTCAAGCTATTCGTACACAACAATGGTTGTATCCTCAAAGCACATTTTCAGAAAGAGGTAAGCATCATTGCTACTATTAAAGCATGACAGAGAGACTTGCGATGGATCTTATCCAAAGTTTCCACAGAAACCAGCAGAAAAGCAATGTGCAATCCACCTTTGCATGGCTGTTGTTTTCGTCACAAGAGCATTCCTCTTTGCTAGGAGCTCAGATGACCATGGGCACCAGAAGGCTGGCAAGAAGCCACAGCAGAAACAGAGGCTTAGGAATGGAGATGATACCTTCAAACCAAGCAGTACCTGTGAATCATGCCTGAACAGAGAGAACGGGGTACAGGTCTGAACAGGAGCCTTGCACTTTCTTCATTGCAAAGGAGCAGGTTGGTTGCTGCTCACAGCTTTGTCTTCTGCTCCTTCACCCAAAGACAGCCAGCACTATTTCCAAGTGGCATGGTGGGGCTGGAGCAAGGACAAGAGGGAGAGAGATGGCAGAGCTAGTCTGGAAACAAGGAGATAATTCTTTTCTCTGCTTGCTGGAATAACCTTCGGGGATGACGTGAACTTTTTTCCATACAATTAGACGGCAAATGGACTGTTATGCAAAGGGGGGAGAAAGACTCAAGCAACAACAACCTTTGAAATTTTTAAAACATGCTATTTAGAAATGATGGGCTTTCTTTTTAATTTTTTTTATTTTGCTTTTTGAGAGCAGCCTGGTACATCTCTTTTTTAAATTAATGGCATATACTTGATCAAAAATGCTAAAATGCTGGTTCCAGCAAATTACACAGATAATTAGGTCTAATTTCAATAATGCTCTGAAACACTACTAATAAATCTTTGGGCTCATGCATTCCTTGAATATATACAAGCTACTTCACAAGCACCAAAATTCCACCCTTGCAGCTCCTTTTCTCTTAAGCTTTGGCAACCCCAAGCTAAATTCTGCTGTCAGTTATATCCTGTAAGTCTGGAGCAATTGCTTGTCCTCAGTGGCATAACTCAAGATTACAGCTGTGTAAATGAGCACAGAATGTAGCTTAAGATGTTGTAAATCTGACCTTCAGCTTGCTTCCATGAAAGGGGAAAACCCAGGAACTTGTTTTCACATTCACTAAGCTTCTTGAAAAACTACCCTGCATAAATATTATGATTTCAGTCATAGACATAGCAGATTTAAAATGGAGTTAAACCTGCCTAGTATCTAGGTCTACCAGGAGGGGGAAAGATGACAACTATAATATTTATGAGCTACCAGAAGCAATGCTTGCTTTTAAACACTGACATGTATTTTGGCTTCCTACCATGGCACATCCAGACCTTCAGCTTGTTCTAGGGCAGCGCTTGACCTCAGGATACTGCAGCATTTCTTCACCAGCAGTGCTTGACTGTTGGTCACCCAACCTCCATGGAAGCTGATCACCAGCCTCCCAACCCACTTAGATGGGTCTCTTGGTTTTTTTTTGGTGGGGGGGGAAGTCACAGAATTTGTGCCTCACAGACCACACCTGGAGAGTGTGAGACTGCTATGGACCATTGCTCCTGCTGAGCTGTTTGCTCCCTGCTCCCCTGAAAAGCTGACCCAAGGCATTTGGGGCCATGTTTTACATGGGATGGATGGGTTCAGTCCTAGTGCCCCACAGGATTTTGCACTGGCTCAGTGATACTTCTGCCTCTGCTTTCAAAATACCCATAAGCAGACAAGAACCAGGGAAGTGAAACAGTGAAATCTCCCTTTTTGTCCTGATGCCTCATGACTAGTAGGCCCAGCAAATAAGAGAAACACATTCATTCTGAGACTCCTTCGGCCACCATTTCTCTGAATGCTATATTATAGATGACTTGTCAGGTAGATGATACGGTAATATGCTTACCAAGGAGAGTTAGAAGAATGAACATCACAAAAAACAAGCCTCTAAAGAAAACATCAAAAAAAGACAAGGGAAAATAATAATTGAAGTGCCCTTTGTTCATGGAAGCACAAGTTAATTAATTAATGATTTTTCTAAACAACTGGTTTTGGAGAAAACATCGTTTGCCGAGGTGCAGTACAATCCTTGCGGGGCTGCCATTTGTAGTTATGAAAGCATATCTCTGTTACTACCAATATACATGTCTGAAGGGTAAGCTAGTTTCAGGCTAAGAAGAAAAAAAAAGGAAAATACTGCATGGCAAGTACTCCTATACATGTTGATTTTGATCATCACATTATCTCTTTGCTCTGATATGTCCACATAACATTTGGAAATCTCTATCAGGCCACTAAGTATAACAAACAGCTGGCCTATACATTTCAGAATTTTGGCTGTCTAAAGAATAAAATGATGGCTTTGTACTACAGCACACAGCTGGACAAAGCTGGACAAAGATGCATGTATCAGTGGCAGCAAAGATATTTATCTACAGATGAAAAGCTTGCAGAGGATGTCAGCATTTTATTTGCTTCTAGACTGCATTATCAATCTTTGGCATTACCCAAACTTAAAAGTCATTGCATTATGCAAAATACTTTCAAACAAGCAGCATCTCTTGTCTTCATTTCTAACTTTTTTAAAGCATAATTTGACGCATTACCATAAATGAATGAAAGAGCCACAAAATCTCATCAAAATGAGAAGGGAGAGTGAATCTGAGTCTGATGACCTGTAATTTGCCTGTTATTGGGGGGCTGCTTTTAAAAAATGGACCAAACTCACTTTGTGCTGATTGCTAATTTAACCACTTTAAATATTTTAATATATAATTTCCATTTTTCTTTCTATAGTAAGGAGTGAATGCACTTTCCATTTTAATTCCCAAACTGAAAAAGCAATGGAACAGTGTTTGAAGAAGCCATTTCAGAAACATGTCAGTTCAGGCACGTACCTGGAGACAGCAGAATGTTCTTGGCTAGCACCATCAACAGACTACTAGGAAACTCCAGCAGGTCAGCTAAGGACCTGTATTAAAGATAAAAAAATAAGAGGGAATTTCTCTTTACTCAACAGTGAGCATAGTTGCTGTGATAAAACCTTCCAAGTGTGTGGTTTGTTCTGGAAATGATGGGATCTGGAATTTCTTTTGCAAAGAGGGATTGTTTCTGTGTAATTGGAACAAAGTTATCCACATGTATTTAGACAAAAAGAATCAATAATAAAATAACCTAGATTTAAAATTTTTTTCTCCCTCTCCTGACTTACATTACCTTATCACTTCTTCAGGGTTTGTCTTGAGCAAAACATCACTGTAAACTGATGTGTTTGGTGTAGAATAATAAATTTCATCCAAGACCTTTTGAGTTACAAGTCATTTAATACAGTAACTGTGGGCAAGGTGAGTCCCCATTGTGCTCCCACTGACACCAATGAGTATTTGCTGCCCATGAGATCAGAAATGAATACCAACTCTGGCTGTGAAAGATCGCTCCTAATCTAAATTTGTCATACACTGTCACTGTCTGTACCTCATTTTCTGGGTGCCCATCTTCCGGCTCCCAGAGATTAATTTGCAGGGTAGGCAGGTGCTATTGGAAACAGGGAAGATGATCTCTGTTTCATGTGCAGAGACTCTTGCTGTTCAGATGCAGTTGCTGGCCTACTCTCACAGCCCTTGTGAAGGGCTCTTCACTGCTTCCGTCCTAAATGCAGGTGCAAAGGGGAGAGCTTATCTGGTTATGGCCTTGTGTCTGCAGCAGAATGGCAATACTCCAGGGAAGAAGAGAATATAGACAAAAGGAAATAAGAACTGGGACTTTATGTCCAGGACAGGAGAAATAGAAAAGAAAAAAAAAAAAAAAAAAAGGCACCAAAACCCAAACAAACAAACAAATCAGCCATTTTATCATTTTGTGTTGGTGCTGGCAGAAACCTGGGTGCAGACACTGCCATTTGGTTCTGGCTCTGATCAGGATTTGTATTAAAAGAAACAAAACACAAAACAAAACAAGCCCCAATAAAACTCTTCTTTCATTTCAGTAAAAGCTAACCATAACCTCTTGTGTCTGGCTAACTTATCAGGTGGAAATATTAACATCATGGAGCTCAAGCAATTTCAACAAATACAAGGCCCTTGAGTTCCCTACAGGGACCTGCCCAGTTAGTTGCCCTCTTTTTTGATTTTTCTCTCTACAACTAAGATTTTAGGAAACAAAAAAGAATAAGAACACTTCAGTGCACCCAGTCAGCTGTGAATAGACAAAGGCTGAAGATGCTCTGCTGTGAATGCCACAGGGAGAAAATGACTGATCCTCTGCAGAGTCCAAGGAACCCAAAACCCCCTACTGAATAGTGAAAAATAAAGAGATAAAATAAACCAAAGCAAATCACAAAGGATGTTTATTTAGTCAGGTAACAGCATCCATCCATAACCCAATGTTTCACTTCACAATTCTGATGTTTCAACAGATTTTTGTCTCAGCTACATAATATGCCATTCCTTAAATGTAATGTAATATAAATTAGTTCTAAAAGACTGGACAGTTTTCCTTGTTAGCTTTATTGTGTCAGATTTTCCCATGTTTATAAGGTCTTTCTGTGTTGCTGTGAGATAGACCTGGGCAAATAAAAATCTATCCCTGCCTGACTGCACAGGGAAACACTGACCCTGAGTAACAACCACATGCAAACAGTGTGGACAGCCCAGATTTGTCTCCTTTAACCAGTTCTGCTCTTGGAATATGAAAAGCAGGTCAGCATTTTTGCAAAAAAACCCCAAACTTTGAAGACTAAGGTCTTCACTGGAGTCACTTGTAATTGTTAAACACAAGAAGATCCTCTGGCACATAGCTGGCCAGTAGAATGAGGACTCTGCAAACACTTAGGTGAATGAATAAGTAGAAGGGTATTGGGTAGAACCCTGTCCCCAAGGACATCCATGGCATTTGTAACGTCAAAATTAATGGGGGAAAGATTTTATTTGATGGGTTTAATGTATAATTTAGTGTAAAGAGCCAGAGCTCAAATTGTTCTTTACTCATCAGAAATGAGTAATACTGAGCTTGAAGTAGCACTAGATAACCAAATTACACATGCAAATATAAACATTATGATGGACTGCAGCAGTGTAAGTGAAAAATATTATTCACCTTCCAAGGGAAAAGAAATAGTTTTTAAATTAACCTTTAATTTAATCTATCCCTTTAGAATATTAGCTTAAGAGAAAAACTTGTTACCCCTATGAAGATAGACCCATAATGGAGACTTCTCAGGTATCTCTCACAAAAACATTCAAAATAGATGTGAACACACATTCTAGTTTTTCCATAAACGTCAACATTTATTTCTGATAAATATTATCCCTTGCTTTATCTCTGCCACTTGGCATCACCTCAGACCAATAAATCTATGCAGGCCATCCATAACTATTTACTACTCTCATTGGATTAGCAACGATTACAAGTGACTGCTCAATAGATAGACTGGATGGAGTCCAAATTCTTCCCCCATGGCATGTATGCCTCTCACTATTGCAGAATCCCCCAAGAGATATTTTCCTTCTTGCAGGCAGTACGGGTATTCCTGGTAAGCCAGGAAAGCTCAAGGTTTGTCCCAGCTCTCAGGTCAAAGTGACCACCGAGCATTTGTTAACAATGAGTTGTCCCGTTTTTAGATAGTCCATCTTATATCCTACGTCGCCTGTCTACATAACTACCTGGATGACAGGCAGTGATCCCATATACTAATCGTACACACCAGAGGCTAGGACAATTCAACACAGCTTCTTCAGGACACCCCTAGGAGAGACAGAAGAATTGCCATGCCCATTTCCCAAATGGGAAGCAGTCAGTATGTATCAATACCAAGGAGGTCTTTTACTGTAAGTGTGATGAGTGGCAACCACAGCCAAAAAAGCAGTGTCATATGAAGAAAATACTTTGCTAAAAGGGAAAGCACTAATTTCACCCTGGGACTGCACTAAGCAGACAGGGTCCTGCAAAGACAGTCCAAGCACAGGGAAGTAGAGGGTAAAACAAATGAATTCATTTCCCAAAGAAGACAATATTGGCAGTGGTGGGCTCAAGGCCAAAACAGACACGTGTTGATTTTACATCTGCCCACAGGCTTATTTTGTTGTGAGATAAGAGAGCCTTATAAACTTTGAGTTATTTTCCATTGCAGGAAACCCCCGGTGATGATGAGAATGGACAAACTGCTATTGTTTTCCTGGGAGTGAATTGTCCCTAGATTGCACCAGGTGTGCATTAGCCTGCTGGCACAAGGACCCTTTGAACCAAGACAGAAGATCTGAGAGGAAGGAGCAAGCTAGAAAGATGAAAGTAAGAACACTTTCATGTGAATGCGGAGAAGGACAAAAAAAAAAAAAAAAAAGGAACAAAACCCACTTGACATGAACTGCAGTGCCCCTAAGTGAAAGCCTACCCTTACCCCAGGAGGATAGAAAAGTAGCCATGACAATGTACAACAGTCAGATTCACAAATGTCTCTTCAATTGGTCATAAGCAAGGAATGTTCAAGGGAATCCCAGGGAAATACACTTTGTGCTACTGGTGAAAAATAAATATTTTTTCTGTTGCAAAGGAGTAACCTCGAAAGAAAAAAGAGAGTGGAAAGACACAGTGGTAACTGAGCCCAAATAGCAATTGCATTGTAATGTCTGGGAATCCTGCCTCTGTGCAAGTAACAATGTGTTCGGTGATCCTGAAGCTGTTCTCTAAACATGCTCTAGCAGTGATGCATTTGCACTGTTAAAGTTTGTGCTGAAGTTAATTCATATAGATGGAAAAAGTCAGATGGATGAATTGACCTTGGAACTTGGCCTGGAAGTTATTCTTAGTCTCCACAAGAAAAGCACAGTTGATTTTGCATAGCAAAGCCTGAGAAGTGAGCACGAGAAACCCAAGGATATGCTGGTGACTTGCTTGGGAGTTCTGTTCTCTCAAAGCCATGTCAAAATTTGAATTTAGTAATTTCTCCCTTTGCTACAAACATTTCCCAAGCCCCACAGGGGCATGAAATCAGATCCAGTACTTTTCCCAACACATTGCTGAATGGACTGAGAAGTCAGGAAAGTTTGGAGAACAAGCTTCACATAAAATCTTCACAGATTCAAGGCCTGGTCTTGTCATGTCTTTGACTTGGAAGTCGCTCTCCTGCCCTAAAGCTTTCAGTGAAGGACAAATGCTACAAGGAGAACTTGCCCTTGCAGCCAGCAAAACCTGTTCACTTCTCTCCATAGGATGAAGTGTTTCTGATGCAATCCTGTGTCCCCAAAACCAGTGGCCAGTTTGTCATCTGAAAGGTGGGAAGCAACCATCACCTAGACTGCTGTTACTGCAGTTATCCTGACACGGACATCGGACGTTGCCATGAGTATGAAAGATACCAATGAGCAATGATCCTTCTCACCTTTCAGTCCCTGTGCTGGCTTATTCTGTTGAATAAAATGGTTCAGTCTATGGACTCGAGCCTGAGCTGAGTCAATAAGTATCTTCACTGCAGTTGGGCCCATGTAGATGCTGCCTTGAAACCCTTCTTAAGCCCATTTAAAGACCTCAGGCCTGAATTTTGTGGGCACTGTGTTTATAATAGGTGTTTTAAGTCCTGTACTCTGTGCCCTGGGTGGGCAGCCCACCTGCTTTCCAACAAGGATTCAGGGAAAATACCTGGTATATCTGAACCTGGATTCCAGAAGGACAGATGGGCTCCAGAGGACTCTTAGGGTGGGGATGCACCAGTGGCTGTGATGTAATAGCTCTCGCCTGGGGCAGCTAATCCATCCTTGCTCCCTGTGGCCCTGCAACTGAGCCAGCCTTTCCAAAAGGGATGCTGGCTGCTGGAGACTGATCTCCTTCCCAGGCTTCTTCTGCATCTGCTGTCCCCCAGGCAGCAGACCCAACACCTGGGTGACCAACCCGAGGATGCATGCCTGCACCACAGTGGGTGGTCAAGACAAAAACCCTTACAGTGGGTGAGCAGCCAAGCTCATGTTCATCCTAAGCAAGAGTCCTGTCACCTGCTGACAAGTGACACACTAGAAAATGTAGAAACCTTCTCTGCTGCCTTTCCCCCTCCCAATCCAGCATATAAAAAGCAAAAGAGGTAGAAGCCAGTTAGCTTTTTCTCTTTGCTCACTCACCTGTCCGTTGACTTTGTTCCCTTGCCAGAATGAAAAGCACAGGTTGCAAAGGCCCGGGGAGTTGTCTCTCGTGTTGTCCAGCTCAGCTGGGAGCAGAAGGGCCTCATGCAGGTGGCGTGAAACCTAGTCTGGTGAGAGCTCATCTGGGAAACACAGAGTTCAAGACATCATTTGAATTTGGCAGCTCCACTCCAAGCTGCCCACCATTTCCTTGGAGCAGGAGTGAACTTGGAACCTGCCCCAGATGAAATCTGGGATGCACTCTCTGTGTGTGAGGTTCCAAAACACAAAGGGACAGAGCCTGTAAGCCGTAGAAGGCCTCCTCATAAAGTCACCAAGAGAAGAAAAAAAGTAAAAATCAATTCATAGGAAATACAAGATGTAACATGTTTCTTACCATTCCCATGCTCAGTGCTGTGCAATATACCTTCTGCAAGTACATTTTAACCATGCTTCTGTTGATGCTGCCTTGTGCCCCCTCTGGCTTGTATTTAACTTTCCACAAGAGATCGTACTCAGCTTTGGTCACAATAAAACAAATCAGTTTTTTCCTT
Source organism: Motacilla alba alba (assembly GCF_015832195.1). Taxonomy (NCBI): domain Eukaryota; kingdom Metazoa; phylum Chordata; class Aves; order Passeriformes; family Motacillidae; genus Motacilla; species Motacilla alba. Next base: position 75,895,506 of record NC_052018.1, read on the forward strand.
TTTATTTGGGCATGTCATTAACATTAAACACATGCTGCAATGACAGTGGAATTGATGGCTGAATGGGATGTATTTTAATTTAAGTAATATTTCCATTAACCTAAAAGCTCTCCCTTAAAAGTCTGTACAATTTATTTATTGGAAAAAATCCAGAATAATTGTACTGAAAATTCTTCTCTGAATGATAATATGTCAGACTTTTAAAGCTCTCTTCTGGCAGCTTTTCTTTTCGCCTTTGAACATTACTGACATAAGAATACATTTCTCACAAGTCTGATGTGTATTGAAAAAAAAGAGAAAAGAAAAAGAAAGAGAGACTGCTGCAGAAATCACAGTACGTGTAAAATGCCACAGCCCAGATCTGTCCCCTTGGCTGGAGAAGTGCATCCCAGATTTGTTACTCGTTTATGTTAGGTTATGGAAAATGCAGAGGATTAAAAAGGCAGAGGGAAGCAGATGCCATGCAGGCAGAGACAGCTACAGGCCAATCTCCATCCGAGAGCACAGAGGCACTGCACCCAGCAAAAGAATGTGTTTGGAGGCAAAGCTAAGCTGAGGCAGCTGGGGCTAGGACCAAGAGGTGCAGCTGCACTAGAGGAGGCGGAGGAGCAGGCGGCATTCCTGAACTCAGAAAACACCAAAATCCACCGTGCAAAACAAATAAAAGCTGGACTGTCCTCCCACTCCCATGTTAGTGCTCACTGGCTTCCGAGCACAGGGGAACAGGATGGGGTCAGAGCTGCCTCAAAGCCAGAGCTCAGCCTGTGGAGAGAGGCTGCTGCAGGTTTGCCCCTTTTCCTGCTGCCCACAAAGGGCACAGCTCTGACTGTGTCTCCTCTGAGGGTGTGCTATCAAGGGCACACAAACATACTACTATGTGTGCTTTTCCATGAGCCAACAAACACACGTAGTCTTCTGTCCAGACATCTTTCAGGAAGGAGAGGGAAAATCAGGGACACATGACAGCTGTTGTCACGTCACTTTGTGCTCCACTGATCGATTTGTGCAGTCCCTAGCAACTGCAATTAAGCAATATAAAGTGCCTAAATAGGACAGCATGGAGCTTCTCCCCAGGGAGCACAGCCCTCGATTTGGGATGCCACAGGTCAGTCCAGGCACATCTGTCCAGACTTTGCTTTCCCCAGCCTGGGGAAGAGGTGGTTGGGCAAATACAGAGGAGCTGTGGGTGTGTGAGGATGACAACTTCTCTCCAGAACAACAGCAGCAGACTTCTGACAGACATCAGCACAGAGCCCTGTGAGCCAGCACAGGTGAGAGAGACCCGAGGGCAGACCCCCTGGTCTTCTCTCATCCCTGTGGTACCCACCTACCAAAGCCAGCCAGCCCCAAGGCACAGCCAAGGCTGTGTGTGTGAAAACCAGGCACAGCAACCAGCACCACTCCAGGGCCAGACCAGTACAGTCAAACCCTCCACCCTAATGCAGCACCTTGGAGGAGTTTAGATCCACTCTGAGCACCTTGAGAAGCCACTTTGCCTGCTCTGGCCAGCACGGGCAGATTCTCCACACCATGGCAAGTTCTTTCCTGGGCTGTGTAGAGCTGGGTAGAGGGAAGCTGGGTAGAGGGAAGGACTGCACTGAGACCCTGGAACCTGGAGCTGGTGGGCAGTGCTACTCTCCTCTCTCCCTGCTACAGACCCAGGTGAAGCAGCAGCAATGAGGTCTGGATCAGAATGTATCAGCTCTCTCCCTTCCTCCCCTCCATCTGCTGCCAAAACACCCTTGGCTGCACCCCACACCCCTGCACTGCCGTCAGCTGACTATTCATTTTGATTTTGGGGAATTGTCAACAAGAGATCAGAAATTATTTGCACAAAGCAGCAACACCTCAGGAAAGCAGAAGTCATTTAGGATTTGGATATACTTTCTCCTGTCTCCACCCACAGATTGTATCTCCAAGACAGGCTCTCTTGTATCTCTCAAGCAGTGGAGGTGGAGCTACTCCAGCAGCAGGTGTCCAGCAGCTGGAAGACTTTCCACCCAACTGCTAGCTCAGTTGTGAGAATAACACTCCCATCAACTCTGTGTGGGGCAAAACAAAACCCATTTCTCTTCATTGCCAATAGGGGATTCCTTCTGGAAGATGACACCGACCCCACAGTTTCACGGTGCTCGTACGCAGATGTGAGGGAAGAGAGCATGCTGCCTTCCAGCCACAACCTTGCAAGGTCTGTCTTTCTCCAGGGATAGGGAGGGTCAGAAAGGGCAGCCAGTCCTCCGTGTGTGGCCTGAGCCTGGTTAGCATCTTTCACTCTTCATCACTCAGCCATGCCTCCCATCTGCACTGGCTCTGGATGTCTCTCCCTCCCCTCTCTTCCCCTGGCTTCTCCTTGCATAGACTGATTTTGTGATGCATCCAAAGGAAGACAGTGAAAAATACAATAATATTAACTCCTGCCTGGACAATAAAAATTGCTCCCAGTTCTTTGCCACCCACAGAGCTAAGCAAATCCACCCGCTTTCTACTGCATGCAGCATACTGATGCTGACCATCTCCTTACAGTCTTGTGCGGGGAACACACTGCTGAGACACAGCCGTGCTAAATACCTGATACAGAATGCATGGAAGGAAGTTGCTCTTATCACCAGCTATTCAGTTCGGAAGGCCTCTGCAGACAGATGAGGATTTTACCTTTATATATCTCATTTTTCTCATTCATGTATCATCCTCTCTCTTCCTCCTTTGTCTCCCCCTCCACTCCCAGCACCTCTTCATGCCGACTCCAGGTTTCAGCCATTATATAGTGGATTAGGTACAAGGCTGACTGGCAGCTCTTACAGCTGGGGAGCTAATTCACATTTCTGCAGCTGGCTCAGCCCATATCTCTGAAGCCCTCTGTGGCTCTTTTTTCTCCACCTGGGAAGCAGTTATGCTTATCCACTTTGAAAAAAAAATGTTGTTTCCACCTAATATAGCAAAGAATAGCATGGGGTGTTGTTAAATAGGAAACTTAATGTGAGAGAGCATGTGTATGGACTGCTTCACTTGGCCACTCACAGCTCAAGGAGAGCCATAGCAGGTCTGCATCCCCTGGGACTGATCTAAAAGAAGCAGCAGCAGGACGGCATCTGGAGGAGTCCATCCATCTCCCTCCCAGCAGGGTGCTAAGCAGCTACACTAACAGCAGTTGACAGTGGGAAAGCTAATGGGTGTGTGCATTAGCCTTCATAAGCATGTTTAAGCTAGGAGAGCTCTGCAGAAATCAAAGGGGTTAAGTTTCCAAGCCTCCTGTTCCAGAGATTGTGAAACCACTCCTAGGGCTCAAGCTCTGTCTTGGAATAGTCACAAAGAGACTTCATATCATCACGTTTTTTTACCTCACTCAGTGCAAACTCCAATGTGTATGTGCATACATGGGTGTCTCTGTATCTGCTGCTCAAACGCATTTCTTTAATTTCTCCCCACTATCCCCAGAAACACAGATCTATTACCTGCAAGAGAAAGGAGAGGGTTATTTCTTTAAACTCAGAAATTTTCAAGTTCAAACTCACCCCTAATCTGTCCACTGGTCCAGGACACAGCCAGCAAGCAGCGCACCATGGCTTATCAGAGGTCTAACACCAGCCACCACAGATAAATCTGTGCCATAGTACTGAAAAGTTATGGTGACATTTTTTCCCTTGGCATAAGCAATAGACACTGCTACAACAGATGCAGAGCCTTGAAGCAAATATTTCATGATAAACAAGAAACCTGTGTAAACAGTGAGTATAGATATATAATTGATGATGGATGTACTTGGGACCAGAGCAAGATCTAAAGAACTTAGTTTTAGGCACAGTACCCAGAGGAGATACTTCTCCACCCAGTTCTGACCTCTGACATGTCCTCCAGGCCAGATTCATTCAGTTCAGCTGTATCTAGGAGCTTAAACTGCCCTAGAAAGCTTGAACCACGTGCATTGGGAATAGGGAGAGGGAACGGGAGTGAAGCCAGACTGGATGAGCAGAAAATCTCTCCTGTAAAAGCTTGCAAGACCTTTACAGATCATCATAATGGCTTTTTGTTGTTGTAGTTGCAGGGATCATTTTTTAAAACAAAGAGATAACGTTTGGTTCATTTCTTTCATTTTGGAAAAGGGCAGCTCCTAAGCCCTTATCGTTAAGAAATAAGAGCAGTGTTACATGTTCAAACAATTTATGTGAAGATTCTGCCATTTGTTATGGGAACAGCAAGTACAACTGCAAGTCCATTATCATCCCTCCCTGCCTCTGCATGCACAGCATGAGCAAGTGAGGAAGATTAGGGGTAAAAGCAATGGAGCCTGGAAAGTCAGTGACAAATATTCAGTACTTAAAACCCTCTTTGATACTTCCCACTCTGAAGTGAGGCTTTGATTTGGTCAGCGGTCAGACATGGACCCACTGATTTTTCTCCAATTTACTCTCAATCTCAAAAAATAGCAACCTCTTTTTGTGATCTGATGGCTGAGAAGCGAGTGACCCAACACCACCACCACAGTGCTCTCCTGATGGCCCCATGAGCAGTGCTGACAGGAGGTGGGCTGCAGAACTTATACAGACAAGTTAATAGCGTTGGAAGGAGTTTCTGGACACCTGCCAGTGATATCTGCCTTTTTACTTAAAAAAAAAAAAAAAATCACAAGGCAATTGGCATTACATTCTCATCTTGTTTCAAAACCCACACTTCCTGTGACCTCCACTCCCCATATCTTCACCCTCCCACTCACAGCTAATCTCTCTCTGTCTCTCCCCACTCCTGTGTGTTTCTGCAGACAACACATTTATGGTGCTGCGAGTCTGCAGCAGCCGACAGACCATTTCTCATAATAAACTACTCCTGGCTGCACAGCCAGGCTGGGCCTGCCACGTGAGCAGTCAGGAATTCATGGGTTTTCTAAAGAAGCTTTGCACTCCAGAAAAAAATCCCTACATCTCCTGTAAGAAGAGCCCATGCCAGGGCAAGCACAGAGGGCTGGAAGAGGAGGACAGTAAGGACAGGGGCTTCTGGTACAGCTCACTGTGATGTTCTGAATGGTGAGTGCTCAGCAGTGAGCCTGCCATGAGCAGAGAGAAGAAAAGCCACTTACTGATGGGCAGCAAGGGAGGGAAAGGCACCTGCTGCAATTACTTAGCAAAGTTCAGCAGCCTTTAAACAAAGAGAAGGTTTCTGGGGATTGATTGTGACCAAAACAGCAATTTAAGGAGCCCCCTGAGAGGGTGTTCTAGCTGTGCCAGCACATCCCTCTGTTCAGTGCTGCTGCCCACAGACATCATGAGGTGCAGGGGCAATCAGGGTGGTTGAAAGGCTGGAAGGCAGGGGCTTGCCTGCTGTGCCATGGTGCCTTCCTACACAGAGCTGCAACGTTCCTACCACAGAGGCCTGTCAGGGCAGCAGCAGATGCTGGCACAGGTTTCAGAGGCAGCTTCCATGGGCAGGTGTCCTAAAAGAGGTGATGTTTTCCTACACAGAAGCCAGAAGCAGCAGGAGAGCCGACCCTGCCGCCCCACTGCCCCGGCACCTCGCAGATGTGGCAGTGCTCCCAGCACAGGGCTGGGGTCCAGACAATCTCCAGAGGGAGCATCACCTGTCTCCAGCATGCAGGGCTGTGACTGACAGGTGAGGGGGCTGGCTGGCAGCAATGTCCCCTTCAACCACCGCAGCTGAAGCTGATGGTGGAGCAAGTGACACCATGGCATCACTCCTGCCAGGGATGCTTTGGTACAGCAAAACTGGCAAAGGGGGACAAGGAATCTTACCTAGGTAGACAATGAAATAAAGCAATCTAGCAGTGAGACCCTGGACTGATGAGGTGCCAGGGGACTGATGGGGACCCTCAAAGTGTGGGTCACACCCCATTATGGGCTCAACTACTTTTGGAGAGAGCAGAATGTAGCAGGAAGCCACATTTGGAAGCTGAAATCCTATGTATACAGCAGAGGAGCACCTTGCTGAGGGAGGAAGAGGAAATAGAGGGAAGTTGCTGTACTTGTTCAGCCTAATTGCAACTGTGTCTTCCTCAGCCCCTCCTGCAGCATTCCCATGCCTACAGTATCTTCCTCCCTCTTCAGAGGGAAAGATTTACAAGCGCAGTTGATGTTATTCATTTCACTGGAAATTTAAGAGGGAACTACTTGTAAAAGTGTTAAAACAACAAAAGAAAAATGGCAGAGGGACAGGGCTGCTAGATATTGACAGTTACAGATGTCTTTATCTGCTTGAAACAGAACTGCACAGCCACCTGCACCAGCAACAAGGAAAGAAAGAAAAGGAAAAAAAGGGCATAATTAAAAGATGAACAAACTTCTTGTCTTGGAGAAATCTATGTCCCTCTACACCTGAGCTCAACTGCTTGCTACAGGTCCCTACAGCCCTCCCTGTGCCAAAACAGACCTGGCATGAGGGGCCAACACAGCTACAATGCCAAGCCTAAGTACAGCGAGTAAATTTTAAAGAAATTGAGATGTGGTAGAAAGTAACAAAGCTGTGGGAACAGAAACTTTTCTCTCTTCTGGCTCTTTTGTTGGAGTCTCAGATGCTTTGGACAGTGATCAATGAGAGGAAAACAACAGCATTTTCCATCTGTACTTGCTAAAAAGACACACTGGCACAAGCAGCTGCTGAACCAGGGCATCCCACTGGCATCATCTTCCCATGAATCCATGGCTGGAGCAAGGTGAGTCCTGCTACAGAGGCTTGGAAAATGCACCAATGTATAAAATAAGACGTTTTATACTAGAGAAGAATCAAAGTGGTGCTTTCAGGAAATACCACTTTTAGTATCAAAACTGTGGTGTCAAGGCACCAAGCAAAGGCTGCCAGAGGGCACAGCCAAAAGTGCTAAAGCAGTGAGATACCAAGGAATGGATGGTAGCAGCCTCCAGAACAGCACTGGCACCCCCAACATGTGACGGGATTCAAGGTGAGACACCTGGAGGATCTGAAAGCCCTGTCTCTGCAGATGAAAGAGAGACATCTCAAACTGAGGCTACCAAAGCCTTTTGGAACAAAAAAGCCAGTGCAGAAGAAGGAAAAGCTTCACCTTATAGGAGTGAGCAACAAATGAAGACTCTGAACATAAAGTCAAAATAGACACAAGCCCTGCGTATGCAGCAGGTTCTCACTGAAAATTTAATCTATATTTCAGACCTAGTAAGTGCCTAACATCCTCACCTTAAACTGCTCTCTGAAATCACCTCCTCAGGAGTCAGCCCAATGTTCATGTGCACACATGTGCTTGGAGCACATCCTCATGTTCAGCCTCTCCTTGTGCTAGGGAAGGATGATCCCTGCACTCAGCTGTCCCTGCTACATCCCTGTCAACCTCTGCTGCTTCAACATGGCAGGAAGCACAGGGACACCACTGCAGATAGTGGGAGGCCATGCTCAGAGAATGGCTCCTGAGCACCTCTAGACCCGCTGCTTTAACTCACCTCCCTGCTGCTGGTGACACCTCACTCACACCAGGGCTACCAATTGTGTCAAAGGCGTGTTGGCAGGAACAGCTCTCTCAGGAGCAGACAGCAGGAGGAGAGGAGAACTGACCTTCCAGTAACAGAGGCTGGATGAAAACATGACTGTAAAATCAGACACACACCCCCTGCACATTGCTGTGAAATCATTCCTCTCAAAAACACCAAGCCTGATCACCTGAGTGCTGGGACTGCTGCAGAAGACTTTAATCTGTAATGATAGTGCTGGTGCCTAAAGCCATTGTGAAGGCAGTGCTTGCAACACTGAGATGTGCCTAAGTCCCTGCTCCATTGCTCAACACCACAGTGTACCTGATGGTGCCAGTGCCTTGTGCTAAAATCTGGCGTTTTCACCAGAAAACTCACTCACTCACTCACTCACTCACTCACTCACTCACTCACTCACTCACTCACTCTTTTTCCAAATGAAAGAGGTGTGGGTCTTTCTCATGCATTACCAAAACAATCCTGTAAATACTACCTCAGCCTTTCAATTGGAGTAGTCCATTCCTACAGAGTATACTCTTTCTTCCCAGATGCTGAAAAGAATGGGGAGTCCCTTCATGGTTCATTATCCTGTCTATCCACCAACCCAGACCTCCTCTTCCTCTCCACCCCACAATTCTGGGTAGGGGATCTCTGACAACAGAGACGTACACCTATGAAGTGGTTCAGCACCCTGGAAGCAGTGAGCAGGAAACACAGAAGCTTTAGCACCATCCTTGTGGATATGAGTCCAGCTCTCTGTATCTCCTAACACACTTTGTAGAATTTAATTCATACAGTTCAGCACATGCTGGCAGAGATTTGCAACAGACAGTTCACCACAAAGGTGCCTCTCTTAGAGAGTTCACCATAATTCCCCAGCGTCTGTAACTTAGTCCTGTAATTGAATGAATCAGCAGAATTTTCTATCACTTACAGAGAACAAAAGACTTAAAATTTAACCTGAGTGACCTCTCAGAGCTCAAATCCATAGACTCCATAAAATTCATGGCAGAGAAGGACATCAACACATTTATTCGGTGTTTTCATTAACATTTTTTTCATCTAGTCTTATAATTTACGAGACAGGGAGATCTGACTCATGCCTTTGGAACGTTTGGGGTTGGCAGGAAAAGATGCCCCATACGTGTCTGTACCTCGCTGTCTCTGAAAAGGTCGATGCCACTCATTCAGTGGGTGTCAGTGTTCTCAGGGATAAAGCACCCACACAGCTGGCCAAGAGGTGCACAGTGAAGCTGCAGTGTGTCTTGTGTCTTATGGAGTAGGGTGCTATTTCACTGAGGAGGGGCTGACCTGAATATGTACTTTGGTCTCCTTCTGTCTTTGTTATTTTCTGAAATCCGGTGATGCAAGGCTTACGCAAAGACAATGTTATAATAAAAAATGTAACAATAAAATATCCAGCATATTCATGTATTCTCTGTACAGTAGAGGTAAGAATATGAGGGTTTTTTTCTGCAAAATTCACCTTCATCTCTCTAATCTAGTAAATAGCTCCCTTTTACATCACTCAGGCGAATTCCCATACTGAGCTACAGAATTCACCTAATGAACAGGTTACAATTTGCTTTTTGGGATTAGAATCCCTACTTACTGCTTGCCTGTTTCCAAACAGTCATGGAACCTGTAGATGGGCAAACTTGAAAAAGAAAAATACAAAAAACCCTCATCCATTTATATGTTAAAACATCAGAACTGTCTATAAAATGAAAGCTTTTTCCTTGCTCTTCTTAGAAAAAACAAGTGAACAAACCAACCAACCAAATACACTTGAAATCATGAGCATATAAAGAAGGATTTTTTTTCTATTATCATAGCAAGCAGGATGCAATGCATACTACCAAAATGTTCTCAGCTAAGCAGCTCCAAAGGGGTTTATGTCAGAAACACTGCAAAAACAAACACGGCATGGAGCTATACAAATCCAGGGTGGTTTGCTGTGGCTCAGTCCTATTATCCAAGTTAATGATGCTGTGGTGTCACAGCTGCACCCCCCTGCAGGGTGGGTTTCCAGCAGTGCTGTCCTGTATCCATGGAGCTGACTCAGCCTCCAGAGGAGCTGCCCCTGTCTGTGGGGCCACTGTCCTTCCTTGCCTCGGAAGGGGGGAGTGGGGCAAAAACCAGGGAGTGCAGGGAAAAGGGGACTCTCAGTCACAGCTGTCAAGGTGGAACAGAAAGGAAGTTTTAAGTGTGAGGAGCACTGAGTAGGGAAACTCCTCCCTCTTGCCCCTCCCCAGCCGGAGCCACTTCCCTGCATCCCCTCAGCCTTCCTCCATAGCTCTACACAGATGAGTTTCTCATGGCTGGAGGATGGGCAAAGCAAATGCTGACGATGGCAGCTGGTTTTCTGCCAAAGATTTGCATTGCCTGTGTCTGTCATCAGCCCTGAGAGCTGCACTTTTTGTCTGGTTAGAGTTTTGTGATTTTGTTTCAAGCAGATATCCCAGCCTAAGCCTTGATGGTGGTTGAAGTTCCCTGCATGGACCAGAGGTAGCTAAGAAAAAATAAGTGTCAATTTGGTAATAATAACCCTTATTATCCAGAAATCAATAAAAGTTGTGCTTATCAACATGCATTTGATGTTTACATTGAATCATACATCCAAAGCATGTTTAGGCCAGAGACACTTCAGTCATTATTATGGCTGGTTTTACCAAGTACAATTTTTGGAAATCCTTCCCCTTCTTTTTTTGGATCCGCATCACCCATTTTCCTGCTTCCTCCCTGGCAATCATGCCAAACAGCAGAGGAGATGAGGAACTGCAGTCGGAGCTCAAGATGCTGCTACAGCAGACAAAACCTCAGGATTCACCCCACAGCACTGGGCTTCCCACTGCTTTCAGTCTGTGTGAGTGCATTGCACCAGCTACAAGTTCAACAAAATCAAAGCAGCCTGAGGCTGGTGTCACGCTGCAATGAACCACACCACTGACACCCAGGTGAAAGATTTCAGAGAATCAAATACGTATTTCTTCTGCTATAAGGGTTGCAGCTAAGAAAGATTCTTCTGCATTAGATTTGGAGAGGCTCTCTCCTCTAATTCCCTGAAGAAAATCCGAAAGCAGAAAGCGAGACCAACATCGCACTGCTATATTGGCTGATGGGTACAAAACCTTCTGACAAGTCATTTGCTTGGCCCTGATTGGAAAATATCTTTAATTAAAACACCACATCAGAATCCTGAACCAATTTCATCCCAGCTCTGCTAAGTGCTTTGTACAAAACATTAACTCTAAAATCTCATTACACATTAGCAATCCCTGTGACAAACATAAATGATAATTTAGCTCTAATGCATTCTGGAGCAAGCCATTTTTAAGACAGGCACATGATATCAGCTTGCTAGGAGAAGGAGAAGAGTTGAATTTATCTGTCTCTTTATTTTTTAAACAAATGGCTCTAGCTGGCTCAGCAATGGGCTGCGCAAATCATTGTCATGTGCAGACCTGACAGTACATAGCAGCTGTTTAGCCCAAATCTGGCACTTGAGCCTGGGCTGGGTTTTGAAATCCCACCAGCAGTGCTGAGCTCCCACATCTTTAAGCATTCAGAGGAAGGGGACTGCGGTGGGGAAGGTGGAGATGTTTGTTGATATTACAGGACAGCAGGGAGGGAGATACATCCAGAGACTGCAGGTAATGTAAGCTTGCTCAAAAACACAGGGAGGAGGGAGAAGGAAGTGGAACTACTGCCTGCAGTCACTCCAGCTGGCTTCCTAGGAAAGAAGCACAAGTGCAAAAAAGGCAACGCTTGCAGTGCTGATGTGATCTCTAGCACTAGTGGGAATTTTGCACCACTAAATACTGCACAATCCAGCCAGGACAACAGAGGACACTGCAGTGGATAATATTTATATTAAAGTACAAGAACTGTTTTAACAGCACTTCTAGGCCAGAGGGATGGTAGTGGAACTAATGTTATTTGCATTTCTTGTCAAAAGGATATTAAATATCCCTTCTTTGATTAGCAGCAACATTTTCAATCTCTCTCTAGTCTTGAAACTGACCTTTCCAAACTCCTCAGGCTGCACCTTGATCAATTTTTCTGTGTGCAAGAAAGCACATGGGCTGTTAACTTTGTGAAATGGGGAATTTACGGTTATTTACTATGGGATTATGAAGCATGTACATAATAAATATTATACAGGGGTTTTAAAAACAGGCAAACTCCAACATTTCCTCCAAATACCACCTACTAGATTTGGTCATTTCCTGGAAATCTAGAGCTGGAATCACTTTTTTTTACTGGCTGAATAGAAGTTGCTGAAATTTTCAGTGAAGGGAATACTCATTTGATCTTTTCTGGCCGCACTACAAATCAGATTATTTCTGATTAAATTTTGTTTGCAGGGGAGGAGGGAGCAGATCACCTTCATCCACTCCGTTGTCAGAGATTAAAGATATCCATGGGGCCTCATGATGTTGTTTCCTCTGTTGCATCTGTAGAGAAAAAGTGTAAATCAAAATAAACTTGACTTTGTCAATGCACATCTCTCTCCTGTAAAAAGACTTGAAAAGCTGTGTTTGGTCTAGCAAGGAAAAAATCCCCCTAAAACTTGCTGCAAGATGGGTGCAATCTTCAACCAGCTCTTCTTTCAAGCAGCAATTGTGCTTTGCTTTGCCCTATAAAAGTAAAATTATTTATATCAGTTAAATGGGTGTCCAGACATGTTAGTTCCATGTACTTTTGAAATCTTATTATTGTGTGGCAGAAAAAGGAAATTAACCACATTAGATTAAAAAAAAAAAGGACTTCATTTTTACTTGCAACTGAAATGTCATTCTGTGATTTTCCCTATTTCCAGGGCTGGAGGAGCTGCCTGTCCCTCTGCACTGGGGCTGTTCCTTCCCTTTCCCAGAGCTCTGCAAGAGGTGTCAAGTTCAGCTATCTCCATAGAGAGATCTGCTAAACTCTTGGCATTTTACCTACACCTCTGTTCCAGAACATCTGAAAACCACCACACAGATCAGACAACCAAGCTCCACTTGAGAGTCAGGAAAAAATGAGAAGTCCCAGAGGAGGTTTTTGTGAAAATGATCTTGCATGTAGGGAAGCTGACAGCAGTCAGGTGGTGGGTGGCTGGCTGGGTATTGAAAGGCCAGTAGTTCCTTGGTTTTTACTGCTCAAGAATAGTAGCTTGGGGCTGCAGCTCTACTTGTGTCTTAGTCTGCTGTTAGACCAATGTCCCAAAATCACTCAGGTTCTTTGGAAGACTTTTCCTTGAATCATAGGTTATCCTGAGTTGGAAGTTTCTCACAAGGATCATCAAAGTGCAGCTTCTGGCCCTGCACTGGAGAACCCTAAGAATTCCACAACATACCTAACAGTGTTGTCCAAGTACTTCTTGAACTCTGTCAGGCTGGTGCTGTGACCACCTTCCTGGGGAACCTGTTCCAATGCCAAATCACCCTCTGGGTGAAGAACCTTTGCCCAAAATCCACCCTAAACCTCTCCTGACACAACTTCAGGCCATTCCCTCAGGTCCTGTCACTGGTCACCACAGAGCAGAGATCAGTGCCTGCTCCTCTTCCTCACAAGGAAGTTGTAACTGCAGTGAGGTCTCCCCTCAGTCTCCTCCAGGTTGAACAGACCAAGTGACCTCAGCTGCTCCTCAAGGCCCTTCACCGTCTTTCTGGCCCTTGTTTGGACACTCTCTAAGAGCTTTATGTCCTTCTCATGTTGTGTCACCCAAAACTGCCCCCAGCACTCAAGGTGAGGCTGCCCCAGCTCAGAGCAGAGCAAGGCAATCCGCTCCCTTGCTCAGTGATGCTGTGCCTGATGCCCCCCAGGACAGGGTTGGCCCTCCTGGCTGCCAGGGTATTGCTGGTTCTTGTTCAACTTGCCATCGACCAGGACTTCTAGGTCTCCTTCCACAGTACTGCTCTCCAGACTCTCATTTCCCATTCTGTGCATACATCCAGCTTTGCCCCATCCCAGATGCAGAATCCATCACTTATCTATGTTAAACTTCATACAGGTGATAATCCAGCTCTCTAATTTGTCCTGGACACTTTCTGGCTAGCCCACAGGTTTTCATTTCTTCATTTACAGTAAAGCTTTCCTGAATTGTTCGTCCTCTAGAGGATTTGTCTTCCAAACCACCCTGTTATACTGCCAGGTTTCAGCATAATTTTCCTTCCTCTTGCCACACCTGTGCACTTGCCTCAGATACTGGACACTTCTACTGTAGACTAAAAAATCATATTTAGTAGAACTTTCAGTAACAAGCAGCATGATGTGTACTGCTGTAGCTGCACATGTAGCTGTACTCTTTCTCTTCTCTGGGTTGAAATTGGTACACTGGGTTTCAAACAGAGTTCAGTCAAAAATCATTGCATGCTGTCCACAGAAGGGGTGGGGTGTAATTTGAGGTGATAGCTTCTTTCATCGTCAGCATGGCCCTCGGCTAATCATTAAATCATGTCTGCAGGCTCTGCAGAAGTGAGTGCATTTTGAAGGGGACCCATGTGATAGACACTGCAGGGTGGGAACAGGAGCTGTGCTTAAATTTCTGTTTGGCAGTGACAATCAGCATTATGAAGTGATGCTTCATTAGTCATGTGAAGAACAGAATAATGCTGTTGCTTTATTTGCAGCCTTCTGCCTCAGTTATATGCTGACCTTGGTCCATATAACTCTGGCCATAACAATGTCCTTCTGTGACATATCTTACCAAAAAGTCATCAAGGCCTTTGACTCTTCATGACATGCTTCACAGCTCTGCCTACATACCTGTGTCTGTATGCCTACATAGCTGTGTCCCACACCTGCCCAGCACCTAACCACCCTTGTTCAAAGGCAGAAACTCAGCCAAGGTAGCTTAAGGAAAAAAAAAAAAAAAGGTTCAACTTGTTCTACTCCTTAGTTCAGTTAATCCTTGTAGAAAGTCACTGCCTGTGTACTTTGTGCCAATCCCATGGTCAAAAACTACATTTGGTTCACATCAAGAGGAATTTCCTTCTCAACACTGCTCCAGCAGAAAGCATAAGCTTCACTTGCTGCGGAACACATGACATTACTCCAAAAATAGTCCACTACTTCCTCAGCTTAAGAGTAATGAAGTTACCTGCTGGAGACAAAACCTACAGCTACAGGCAGGGAGCAGGCTGGAACAAGGCAGAGGACAAACAGGATCCTGAAAAGCAAAATGGTGCAAAGCAGCTGCAAAAGGGGCAGGGGAAGTAAATTGGGATGGGAAGTCTGGGAATGCCAGGAAACAGATGCAGTAACAGACAAGAGAGAAGCATGAACAGCCCTTTTGTGTGGGCTCTCAAATCTACATGGACCAGGTATACCTGGAGGTGAATTTGACCTGGGTGGGTCAAACACAAATAAGCTCTCAGTTGTGAGGGATGGGGCAACTCTCACCTGGCAATGGCTCCACAGTGAGTAAGCAATGACTGCTGCAGAGCTGCAGCTCTTATGCTGCGCACCATCGCTCACCTGCAGCCTGCTTGTGCGGCAGGAAGGCTCCTCAGTGCTCTCACTGTCTTCTCCCAACTCAGCTTCCCTGGACTTTTTCCCTGGGAGTGCCCATGCCATGTCCTGCCCCTTTAGGCTGCAGCTTCTTCACTTGGCTGGCACCTAGGGAAGGGAAGCATGAGGCAGGGGCACATCACAGCCAGCTGGAGCAGGGGCTGCCCCATGGGACCAGCCTGGACATGCCACTGCCCAGCAGCCCTGGCAGCCTGTTCCCTCCCACTGAGTGAAGAAGACAAGAATGCATCAGTCTCCACAGGATAACCATCACTCAGATAGAAAAAGATAAGTCCCTTTACCTTTGGGAATTCTGCTCTGTGGTCTTCTCTCTCCTCCTTTGCTTGACCAGATGCTGTTCTCTGGCAGCCTCATTTCAGGAAGGAGTGCATGATAAAGCACCCATGAGGAAGCAGCTGGGAAGTGAGGTGTGGGAAGTGGGAGGCCTGTACCTACTCACAGACATCTGTGCTCCTCTTCAGGAGTGGCTTGTGGGGATCATATTCCAGCTCTGCAGCTCTTGTAATTTCTATGGCATCCCCTGCATAGTCTCCTGAGGCTGGATATGCTACATGGAAGAAATACCCCAACCAACCCCACTGGCTGTGCTCAGGCTGTACCTGTTCCAAGGATAGGCTTTCCCAGCTCGGGTGGCTGTGCTGTCCTTTTCAGTGACCTGCATTCACAGTGATTTGTGCCTGCCTATAAATCTGCCACCTGTGCCTGGTGCCATCAGAGCTCTTCCAGGAAATCCCTGTGCCATGGCCTCACTGCATGATCCTGTAAAGGGAGGCTGGGACAAAACCAAACTGAGTCGAGCACTCTGCTGCAGGCAGGGCATCCCAGGGCTCAGAGTGCAGCCATCCCTGTGGATCATCGAGGCTGGCCCACAGGGGAGTAGCTGGGGTGGCCACTGGCCATGCAGGCAAGTCCTGTAATGGGTTTTGCTCTGGTGTCATCCAACAGAGCAGAGTAAGGGCACAGCCACGACCCCCCAGACAAATGCAAATTGACTGCATCAGCTGGGGGAAGACAAACATAAGGAAGAGGAACGGGGTGTGCAGCAGCTCCTGGCGGGATCAGAAGCAGCACTGCTTTCACACACGTTTTGCTTAACATAAAGGTTCCTCTGATGTTTCATGACTATCAAAGGCTTTGAAATTCACAGGAATTTCAAGGAAGGCAGAAGTTCATCTGAAATGAGAGAAAGATTATATTTTCCCTCCCACCATATTTCCAGCTTCCCAAGAATTTTCCTTTGAAGACTCCACTGCTCCCAGAAATGTCTTTATGATGTTTTTTAAATCATTTCCCATACAAGATCATCACAGCACTGCACAGCACAGCAAATGACAGAGGCTCGGAAAGCAACGTATGGGGATGAGAACTGAGGAGGTGGGTGAGCTTCAGCTTCTCAACAAAACCAAATCATCCATCATTGGTTAGAGGCAAGTGTACCAGATGTCCCTTAGTGGAGGGAAAGCAGGGGCTCCTGAGTGGCTGTATTACCGAGCAGTGCCTTACTGCTTCCATGCTGGCCAAACCAAGAAGACAGATTTGAGCTATTGGAGAAATTGCACTTTCTGAAACTTTTTCTCTCAAGTACGAGCCACTCCCATCTGGAAAAGAAAGCACCTGCTAACTGCCTGCGGCAAGGGAGAAGGTCTCACAGCAAGGCATTTTAATTTCCAGCCCCCAGAAGGAGATTCCTCTCACTGGTCCGCTCTGATATCTGGCCACCAGGGAATAGATAAGCATGGGGCAGACTGCAGAAACTGAGATGAAACTGCTTCTTTGCCTCTGATAAGAGGGAGCTGATATTGAACCTATTAGTCAGATTATGGTGGATCTGAATTTGTTTCCCCTTGAGCAGTAGCTACAGAGACAGAGCAGCTGGATTAAGTTTCACTTTTCTATGTAAAATGACTTAACAGAGTAGATAAAACTTAATATTTGTGAAGGCTCATGTGTTTCCCTGAGACCTGATCTCAATAATGTCTTATGAATGCCTTACTGATTGTTTAATGAATTATTTTTCTTCCTCTCAGACTGTTAATAATAAATTATAAGTAGAAGGAATGTACAGACTGCTTGAAATAATTCTGTGAATATGAGTTCAGCTGTGGAACTCACTCTGTTTTGCCTTCCATTACCTCTGAGCAAGTGCTTTTTGATGAAGATTTTGGGGCAGAGGAGCTCCCCTTGTTCTTGCGAGACAGGAAGGCCCTAGGGGTCTGAAGGGCAGTGAGTGAGCTACATTGGGGAAGCTCAGCTGATCTGTGAAATACACCAGGTTTCAGTGTAAACCAGCTGGCAGTGTGTGTACATTGTTGGACACCTCCCAGATGGACTTTCACTTGGCAAAGCAGAGGCAGGAGGGACAGAGAAGCTTCAGCGGCAGAGGAGGAGGGATGGTCCCATTTCAAGGCCGTGGAAAAGGACTCAGGATCTCCCCTTCTCCTCACCTGCCACGGGCTTTAAGAGATGTTCAGTGTGAGTCACATTCACCTCACACAGGTTTTGCTGTCTGAAGGGTTCACATCCAACCAAGCCACCTACATGGAGAGCCCAGGCAGATAACAGAGGAGGAGAAAATTTCTTGTTTCTATCAGACTTTTCTTATAATCTAGGCTGACTGCCCTTATTGCTGCCCACATCCTGCAGCTGACGAGGAGCTGGGGCCTAGCTGAGAAGCCCAGATCAAAACAAAAGTCATTCATCCCTCTACTAGTGCCAACAGCCACCCACCCACATGGGAATGTTATGTGGATGGGTCTCTACTAGAAGCTATTAACTATAAGAGGGGTTTCCATATTACTCATGACCTATAAATATATACTCTATAATGTATATATATATTGTAGAGTATAATCCACAGATTATAAAAGTCTGCCCCTTAGCATAGTTCACCCTGGAGGTTTCATGGATCATTTCACATATTTCAGTGTTAAATAACAGCCCCCTCTATATCCATAGGCACATAAATGGACCAAACTCAGCTACCCCAGTCACTCTCAGCAGCACTTTGCCCACAGGGGGAAAAACAACAGAGCATTAAAAGAGGGGGGGAAAGACACAGGGTGCTAAGATGTCAGCTGCATTCATAAACTTCCATTATTAGCCTTCACCTTCATCCTTGCCTCTTCCAAATCAAAGTACTTTCACTTTAAATAGTGCCATGCACCCAGGGGAAGCTGCTGAAAATATCCAGTAGTGCAGCTTTTGCATGCAGTCAAGCCAGCCCATGCCTTGCATTCAAACCAGAGGCAAACAGCTTTCACCATCCCCAACATGCTGGTACCACACGTGGAGCTTAAAGCCAAGTGAGGACATTGAGGACTTTGCACTCAAAGGAGCAGCCTTTTGAAGAGATACGATGGGCACCATCCCATCCTGCAATGTGGGCACAGTGTAGAGCAGGGAGGACAGCAGAGGCTGCTCATGCTGTCCCCAGGAACACAGAGACATGGACTAAGCCAGCAATCCCACATGCTCCTCTGCCCAGTCACTGCACACCAGTCCAGCCAGCCACAGTGGTGTGCTCAAGAGAGAGTGAAGGGCAACTGAAATCTTGATGGCAACAGGTAAGAAAATGTTCTTTAAATCAAAAACAATTCTGCAGTTTTAGCGGGGATGCCACATACAGAAAACCCACTGAAGGCTTTCTAGTTACTTACACTGATTATTTTGGCATACATACATCCTACAACTGCATTTATTCCACTGGAAAAGTTTTTAGTAAAACCAGTGTCCCAGGTTCCCCTCTGCCCAAAAGGCAGCCCCAAGGCACACCAAGGCTGCCGGAGTCTCAAGTGAGGAAGCATGAGATGGGCAGGTCAGCACTTTTGGTATTGCTCATTAGAATGACTCACAGCTTGGATACAAAGCCAGGTAGATGAGGATTACTCACTGCTCCTTTCAGCTCATCAGAGCTCACCTCCTTCCAAAACCTGAGTTAGCAATTGTCACCTTTGCAGAATTCAGGGCAGCCAGACTTGCAGCAGGGCTCATTACCATCATTTAGGTAATAAAAATCACCTGTGGTGGGACACCACGGTGCTGCAGATGGGCCAGGAGGGATGCTCTGGCTTCTCTGCTCCGTCTGCTTTCTCTATGACTGCCACAGCACCCACCAGCTGCTGGCACATCAGCTTTCCACCATCCTGTGCAGGAACTGCTGCTCCCTGCACAGGGAACAGTCACTGTGTGGGTGGTTCCCAGGTTGGAGACTGCCAGGCTTTAAGCCACCGAATAACTTTGCTTCACAGCAGCCACTTGTGTGAGCCAAGCTGTGGGTCTGCCCTTCTCACAGGGCCTGGAAGTCACTGAAGTAATTTCAGGGAAAAGAAAGCTCCAAAGAAAGTGTGAAAGAAAGACATCTATGTCCTCAAAGACTCACAGGAACCTGCTGCTGCATGAAATCAAGGGTGAAGTGGGTTTTATTTGCACCTTTTAAAAGCCAGGGTGTGGATTCCTCCCTGATCCTCAGAAACAGCACACACAGAAGACTGAACAGCAGAGCCCCAGAAAGGTTCTTATGTGTCATCCCAGGTTTTGCAAAGTGGCACATTACAAACACCTGAGGTATCCAACTCCTTTATCTCTGCTCTGATAATGAATGCTTTGACCTTAGCTAGTCTTCCCCACCTCCTTATCTGTATAAACCCACCATTTCAGAAGCAGTGTTTTTGGAGCTGCATTGCTGACTCCTGCAACCTGGGCAAAATTGCTCCAGAAATCAGAAACTTGTAGGTCAACATTTATTAACCTTGTATTAAACTGTGGGGTCATTATTGCCCTTGTGTTACACCATGCACTTGGCAGTCACTATGAGCTCATTTGTACAAATACCTACTCATGTCTGTACTTTCATCACACTGGTTCACTAAAATAGCTCCCCATATGGGAAATGCATTTTCATGGTTAGTTTTCTCTTTCCCCAGCCATATTGCTTGTACATCTCCTTCTCCTTTGGCTGTCAGACCTGCATATGGCACCAAACCACCGACCTCTCCTATGTTTAGCAGGGAGCTAAGGAGCATTTCCATATTTACCCACATTGGTAACATCCTTATTCTTAGTATTTGGGATGTTAGAAAAGAGGTGGAGAAAGAAAAGGAGATATCTGCCAAGAATACCTGCCCTTGTTCTTAAAAAAAAAAAGAAAAAAGAAAAAAAAAATCATGTTTCAGGCATTAATTCAGCCTCCAATTATTAAGGAGATGGCAAAGATGGTAACCCTATAAATAACAGGCACTACAGCAGCTCATTGAAAGATCATTCCTGTAACAATAAAACAGCGTACTTATAAGGATGCCTTCAGAAAAAGAATCAGTAGGGGAGAGAGAGAGAAGGGGAGAAAACATCTGACCAAAAACTGTAATTAATCTGTGGAGGTGCAGCTGACAACTTAGGAGATCTAAGAATGCTGTTTTTATAGTCATGAAAATAGCACTGAACACTGCAGGTCTGCATTCAGGCCACCAAAAGAGAAATCTTGTGAAGCAAGCAGGTGGGGCTGATTTTAATGCAAGGAGGAAGTGTCTCTGAAGTTATCAATTTTCTTTTCAAAAAGATTCTTGCAGCAGGCAAGGATCAAGTAATTACTTTGCCCCTGTTCACAAGATATCTCAGAATAGTAACAGACCACACACCCAGGAGATGATTAAAGGAAGCCAGGGGTCAGGAACACAGAAAAGCTTGTGATACAGAAGAGAAGATTTGCATGGCCATTAATATTTCATGACTTACAAGCCATGTGGTTCAGAACAAATATCTGCACAATAAAGCAGAACTCTCTGCCATCAGGTTGCATATTTCAAGACATACCTGAGTCATAAAGGTATTATTTACATGTCTTTACCCACGAAAAGAATGCAAAACTGTCTGAATCCTTATACCTACCATAGGGGAACATGGAAAGCCTTTCTGAAGGCTCAGCAGGATTTAAGTGGGGCTTCTGCCCTCCGCTAGACCTCTGCACAGAGTGAGTTTCAGCCTAAAAGCAAAGCATAAGCAGCGTGTTTCATACTGCAGGCCTATTAGATCCACTACAAAGGAAAAGAGCTGCTGCACTGTCAGTGTGTCTCTTCAGCCTCTACTCCAACTCATGAAACAAAAGTGCTATTTATATGCAAGTGTATAGGTAGCAGTGCAGACAGGAGATATTGTATTCTCTGCCATTATTCCCATTTTAGACACATCAAAGCTGGTAACTGAATTAAAAAAAAAAAAACAAACAAAACAACAAAACAAAACACCAAACCATAAGTGACTACTTTTCTCCCAGTGAAAAGAACAAGATGTGTCAGGGGTTAAGCACAAGTATTTCATCCCAGGATTTTGGCAATTATGCCTGGTGAGATTTCATTCTGGGAAAACAGAGTTTATTGTGGTGGCATAAGCAGGCCCTTTCCTCACAATCAAAGCTAGGAATTTTCCCTGCCTGCACTTGCCTGTGTGTGGCTGGAATAAGCAAGTGGAGCGAGCTGTTCAGCTGACTCACCAGCACAACCAGACTCTCCTGTTGCTGCCAGCCACTGACAGAACTTTTTCCTGCCTTTGCACCTGGGCTCTCCCTTTCCCAAGCTGCTGTTAGCAACCAGGCTCCTGACTTGAAAGCAATGCTGAGAGCCAGAGTGACATTGCTAAATCGCCCAAAGGAATTGCTCAGAGCAGGGAGGCATGTTAGCATTGCTTGTCAAAGCTGCTGCTTCTCTGAGTCTCTTAGTGCTCTCTGGGTGTGTGAAGAAAAAGGTGAGAAGAAATGAGAAGTTGTGGGGAGGAAAAAATTAGGGGAAAAAAAAAAAAAAAGCACTGCATCAGAATTGCATCCACTGTTTTACTGACAAGAATAAAAGTCCTTGCTTGGGGAATTTATAGCCAAAATGAGTCTAATACCACAGGGCTTGTCTGCCCTGATTGAATGCTTTGCAAATTACTCACATGAGCAGCCCCACTGACTCCATCTGAAGGATTCTTCCACGTGCACAGTCTGGCTCACAGTGATTAGTGACAGCAAACTGCAAGGGGAAAGGCATGACAAGGGAGAAATTGCTCTAAGGCAACGTTATTTACTGCTTCCCTCCCTCCTAAAAGGAGCCAGGTGTTTTGACTACTTCATTCACTGGCTTCACCTTTGTTTTAAACCAGGTGCTTGCCAGAGTGGAAATAATTTATTTCAAGGTTCCTTCACACAGGGAAGTCTGAAGACAAATCCGCAGCAGGTGAAAGTCCTACTTCATAAATATAATTGATTATTATCATTGTGAGGGACATGACAATGAGTAAACTGCAGTTGTTTACTCCACCAAGGTAAAGTTTTGGAAGTCTTGACTGAGGAGGTAAATTCTCCACCTTCCACGACACTGCTGTTGGCTAAAAATATTTGGTTGCTAGCTGTCTTGTGGTTGAGTGTGACCAGGGATAAACTGGTTAATGTTGGATTTTGCTGAGGTTAATGATGTGGCTGATGAGGTGATTTTGTTTTATATCTACCTGCTAACCATGGATCTTTCTTGAGAAACCCAAAGCTGTCTCTCACAAATGGCATTTATCTCTCTCCTTTCAAAGCAAACAGCTCACTGAAAAATTTCCATCCCAAATGTAACCATTCACAATTACAGGCCTGAAGCTGCAAAAACTGTTGCTCTTGCTTCAAAGTCAATTATTTTAAGGCATTTCACTTTCAGAAGTTATGCTGAGAGTTGAACACTGTGAACCTCGCATGATTGCAGAGCAAATCTCACTCCTGCCAACCAGCTTTTCAATATAATGCCATTTTTTTTCACAATCCTCCCAGGTCTCAAGTGCTGTCAGTGCTCCCCACTTCTACATTTCACTGGTGAAGAGACAAAGCAGCGCTGTTTCCTGCAACTCGATCTCTATCCCTTTGCCTCTCCTTGGACTTGCCAGCTGTGAAAAACAGGAATGCAGCTCCATCCATCCCCAGTAAGCCTGTGGGACTCAGACTGTTATGAACACAATCACAGAATACCAGGTTGAAAGGGATTGCAAGGACCATCTAGTCCAACCTTTCTTGGTAAAAGCAAGGTCTAGACATGGGGTAGTATGCTGTCCAGCTGAACCTTAGTGTCCAAAACTGGAGAATCCACCATTTCTCTGGAGAGGTTATTCCAATGGCTGCTGTCCTCCTTGTAAAAAATTTCATCTTGTGCCCAACCAGAATCTTCCCAGGAGTAATTTGTGCCCATCGTTTCTTGAGATGACCATCCCTTGAGACAGCACTACTGGTAGATACCCTCTGAGGTGATCTGGTCTGAGACTAGGACTCAGCTGGCCCACTAGATCCTGGAGACTATATCATGGGTTTGACTAAGTAAGAAGTCAGAGGTATTTTGTTTTGCTCTCATGCTTTATTCTCAAGTACATTCAAGATCGGGAGACACTTGGACATTGTGATGAAACTGGAGTGCACTCAGCATTGTACTGCTCGAGCACTCTACAAACTCAAATGTGACCATCCACAGCTTACACTCTGCTGGGGTTCTCCTGTTAACCTCATTCACTGACAGGAAACTGAGGGACACAGATTCAAAACAAGAACACCAAAGGTACTGGAGTAAGAGTAGCTTTCATCATGGGTGGCTGGGGAATGCAAAAGGCAAAGTTACAGCCACACATGCTATGCATGTGAAAACAGAGAGGAACGCCTGAGAGAGATGGACCCAAGCAGCCAAGCTGACCAGCTGGCTCCTGTGGGCGTGGTGGAAGGATGGGGATTTATTGACCAGTGCTTCCCCCTCTGCACTCAGGTAGGTATAGTCTCTGGGTACCAGGGGCTTTCTTTCTGGATGATGTTGTTGCTTGAAACTGACAGAAGATAAGGCAGTGGTGTGTTCTTTTCTGGGAGACCATGAAAAAGATTCTTTTGATGAAAACCTCGGTTACCACTCTCTTTACCTTGACATATCATTCAAGGTGATGGTGGTATTTTGCGGATTTGGCTGCAGGGGTCTTGCCCAAAACTGCACAAATCATCAGCAATGAAAGAAGCATCTGAAACCCAGGCATTCCAAACATTAGATTTGTGCCCTCAGTATCAAAATAGTTCTCTTTCATCTGCTTGGACTCACGTGTAGGTAAAACAGGCTTTCTAAATAATGTCACATTTGATCATCCTGATCTAGACCTTAAGTCTTGCTTGTTGTCTTTCTGTACCAAGAATGAACTGTGCCACCTCACCATCCTAATGAAGGGAGAATTTGTCTATGAAATTCAAGACAGCACAGAAAGGGGCAGGGCAGAACCTTAGAATAAAAGAACAAGAAATTCAAATTAGGCTGAAGAAGGGAAAAATTTCCAACAGAGAAATTATTACGCTTGCTTAATCTAACAGGGAGATATGGTAAACCAGTTCTTCAAGGACCAAGATAATTTCAATTTTCTTCACTTAAAATTCCAGCCTACGGTCTCTGATGAACTTCTTGTCAACACAGTATGGGCTTGACAATGCTGCTCTTGTTTAGGGTTGTCTCCTCTTCTTGGCTCACATAAAGTCCAGAGTAATTTTCAGTCATCTCTTCAGGACAGGGTTCAAAAGCTCTGACATTATTGTTATTCTTTATCTTCTTTCAGTCCACATTGGTATATATTTCCTATTTTCTCTCAGAAACAAAGCTGAAGATCTGCTTCATTCGTTGCCTTTCAGAGAAAGAATCAAAATTGTCTCATCACTAAGGTTATATGGGAAAAGTCACACAAGGGCATGCAAGTAATGGCCTTGCGGCCCCCTCGGCAATGCTGGACCCACTCTTCATGAAAGATCATGAAAATGATCCAGAGATTAACTAGAGTAGTATGCATGTGAAGGTCTCCAGATTGTACTCATGTTAAAAACAGGACATGGAATTTGCCACAGCAATTAACATGCAGTTACATTTCTGAACTGGTAGCAGTATTTGAACTTTCAGTGGTTAGCAGACAGGCTAACAAATAAACTGCGCTCCCTGCATCACAAATTTACGATGTTTTACCCAATATCTGAGGTCAAGATCTTAAAAAGGCTGTGCTCTATGAAAAGGCACATACATAGGAGTGATCTGCAGTTATCTTGTTATTTCACTACCTCTGAACTGCACAAGGTAGTCTCAGTCTCATGAAAACCTTGTCTGGAAATCGTAATTGGAAAGCTGTAGACAACTAACAAGATAAATATTGCACTACCATTTTATTGTAGGTTTCTAATACACACAACACAGTGAAACTCTAATAAAACAGTGATCCCAGTATCTTTATCATATATTAACACATTTCCCATAATACTCTTGCTCACTCAACCTGCCTTTTTACTGAAGTAACTTCAATTAAAAACAAATCCCTTTAAACCTCTACTCTAGGAGGTACAGACTGATATATCTGTCATGATATTATGAAGACCTGGATACAAAAGATAGGGCTTCATTTTCACATGAGTATGAAAGCAAACCAGAATCAACACTGAACTGAATCAACATTGTTTGCTCAATAACTGACCTATGGCAGGAGGACCTGGGAACTTCCTACCTTCAGGAAGTTAATAAACCATCTGCTTAACAAAGGCCATCCTCAGTGAACTGACAATCTACAGAATTCATTCTGAAAAGGTCCCACAAACAAAAATATTTTTTCTGCTTAGCCTCTTGTCTGTATAAGGTGCTTAAAAATACACAAACTTTAGAGAAAACACCTTCTTTTACTGGTAAGTTGCTGAAATTATGCATTCTTGAGATGCCATTATCTGATTTTTTTTCCTTGAACCCCACCTCTGAGTTTATCCAGTTTACTCTTCAAAGTAGTAACCTTATTTATTGCTAAAGATGAAAACACTGAAAATACTGTAGCAAAAATTAAGGCAAAAAACCCCTCACCTTCTTTGGGAGTTACTAATTATTTGTGATGTTAATATTTAGAGTTCAACTCAACCAAAACTGCCTGTCAGTTGTCTACTTTTAACTGTTTGAGAAATTCACAGGGTCACCAAGAAAACAGTTAGACTAAGTCTCTTTTTACTTTTGCTGGTAGACTTGAATGCCAACATGAAAGAGTAACTTCTGACACTGCACTTTGTACTCTTTTCTATCAATGCCTCTCATTATTTTGACAGTGATAATGGTTAAGTTTGTACTGTCTCAAGGCAACTACAACAAAGAGCCATCCAGTTGTGTCAGGCCATCCCCCATAAACATACCAAAACACACTGTGCTGGTAGAATGGTGGTAAAGTCTGTTGAAATCCTAAACTCCACATCTAGCTTTAACTTGCAGTTCTATAAATGCAATTCCTAACATGAACGTGACCATAAACAAGTATTACTGACTTGGTGCAAGAGGTCAGAAAGGTCAAGACAATCCTGCTCTGTAGGGATCCAGATGGATGAAGGAGGGGGTTTGCAGAGTGCAGCCAGAGACAGCACAGAAGGTGGGGCTGTGCCCCCACGCCAGGCCAGGACTACAGGGTACAGGCAGCCGGCACTCAGAGTAACAGCAAAGATGACAAAGGCTGCTTTACCTGCTCCAGTAGCACATGCCAAACAGCATCCTACATTCTGTGAACTTCTAAGACTACTAGCTCAGATACAACTATACGCCACTACTTTGGTGAAACTCATCACAGAAGGTGCCTTCCAAGACAAATTATGCCAAATTTTTCATCCTTGATAAGTGCAGAAGTGTACCTGAACACTGGCATTTAGCCTCCTCTCCCCTACTCTACCAGACTTCTAAAGATGCCACACTTAACCTTATCTACTTCACTCAATTCTGAAGCAAACTTTTTTTTTTAAATTTAAGCAGTGTAAAATAGAAGGAATTTTTAGCAAAGAATATCTTGGTAAAGAAATTGTCCTTAACTAAAACTAAGCATCATCACATAAATATTAAGGAAAATACAGAACACCATAATCTAGTTCTTCTACAAAGTGTGTTTCTTGCCAGATTCACACTAGGTGGAGTGGCAGACATCTTCATTTTCTACAGTAATCAGAACCTATGCCCCAAACCAGTGTGCTAAAGTTACAGTAAAGTAGTACTTCTCTTATTTTTTCTGAACATAACAATTGTAACATTTACACTACAAAAGTACAATATCCCCAAAATCATGTGGTTATCTTTGCAAAATTTATAAAACTGATGCATCCACAAACCCATATGCAAAAAGTGTATTGCATGTTTATGATATATAATGCATACTTCTTTCATTTAGTTACAAACAACAGCATATGCAATAAGAAACTGTTAAGCAAAATATACCCTGATAATCGGACGACCATGAAAGTTTAAGCCTCTTCAATAATTAATATCTTTCATAACACGGCCAGAAGCATTGGTGAAAATTTAAGTGTGAAAAATGTACATTCTTTATTCTGTGATTTAGATACAGAATAAAATTTAACTTTTCAGAAAATAAAACTATAGCTACAGCTTTGAGAGCTGTCAGTTTTCTTTTGAGGATAAAGTACATGCACTTTTTCCAGTTACTTTATTGCACATAATGTACAGTCATAAATGGTGTTTATTTACATGTGTTTTGGCAACGTCCATGTTTGCTTTTCCCCTCAGAATACATTATTTTGCACAAACAAAACCTTAAATGTTTCACACAAACTGCCATAATACAAGTCAAAGCAGATATGTATATATGTCACTTTATTGTTGCTGCATTTTCAATTAATTCTACTAGGAGTTTCAGATCTCAGTTAATCTTTGCCTTGGGAGGCAGTCTCCTCTCAGTTAGTCTGTTGTCAGAGATGGACACCCAAACTGCAGGCACCAAGAAATTAGGACTGCAGCCTGCTGTGCCTAAGCCCCAGCCCCTATGCACCACCTGCAATTAGCGCGCAGGCACAGAGAAGGAAGAGCACTGTACTTTCGTTAACCAGTTTGATTCAACATTGATTACCACGTGTTAATCTTATGGGTCATGTGTTATTTGGACAGTATTCCATTAACAGGGTTTTAGAAAAATGTATCAAACATATTAAAACAAAACAGAAATTCCGGGAACAATTATGTACTTCCAGCCCTAGGAATGTGTTACTCGGATTTCATTCTGTACAATGTGCTATTTCTGATAACTGGTACTTTTAGCCAGACACAAAGAACTCAGTTTCATGAACTCATGTTTCCCCCAAGTTAATTCCTTAATGGATGGTAACACACTTCAATGTTTCCCTGCATTTTCTGGGCAGAAAACCTTTTAGTGGTCCCCCTCATGGAGTACAATCTGGCAATAAACCTTTTGCTACATGTAGATTTTGGAAACACTTTTAAAAGGTATGTTCAAATAACAGATCAGTATTGTCAGTATACTGAACATATGCTCATTAAAATATCTTAAGGATTTTCTTGAAGGCACTTTATAGTATGCACAAAAATACTCTTGAAGAAATTAAATTTGCTGTACTTTGGTACAACATTTAAGATATGAACAGCATTGCTCAGATTTTACTTTGAAAATCTAGATGATATTTCTGTTTATATTCTCACCTAAAAAAATATATTTATCCTAATACAAATCCCATTTTATTGGATCAAAGAGCAATTATCTAATTGTCTTGAAGGTATGTATGATCTTTCAAATGTTAAGACAATTTAATCTCAGAATGGTAGGAAAGAAAAAGAAGCTAACTTCAGTGATTTAGCAATACCGAAGTCATCTTCAAATTACATGATAAAAAAAGTTCGTATCTTTCCTGTAAGCAGGCAAAGTTTAAAATAGTTAAATTTTTAGATAGGCACTCAGGTAAATTAAAAAATGCCTTTGGTGGGCAACAATAATGAATGTATTATTTGTATTTTAGTGTTTTCTTACTTTTTTCTGTCCTTCAGCATCAAAGTACTACAAAATTTACAGCAACTTCGACTACTGCATATACTGAAGAATGAGATGAAAATGCACTGTGGACAAAGTATAACAGTAGTTAACATCTATTGATAAAAACACAAAATAATAAAATATTACAGAAAAGCAGCAGTTCTGGAAATAGAAGTATTCTTCAATATAAAACATTAAAGTTTTGTTCCATCTGAATAGTTTCACCTATACTGAACAGAGTACTTCACCAAGCTACATGTGCGCCTCTGATAAAATTCTTTAAAAATATAAATTATTTGCTCTGTAATGACACTTGTTCCATTATCCAGTCATAAGGTCCTGATATTATCTGTTATAAATAGCTAATATTCTAATCATCTGCCTGTGGCTGAGTTTTAGGATAGCAACATGATCTGTAAATTAAAAAAGAAAATTCTGCACAAGTGAAACGATTCAAAATGAATTAGTATTTCATCTCTACCTGAAATATTTGTAAAACAAAGAACTACATGCCATTAGAAAACTAACATATGTCATAAAAGCTAGACTATTTTTCACCATAAAGATGCATAAAATTTTAATTACTAGCAATACTGTGAGAACTCTATTTATAAAGTTTTATACTGCATGTATTTCAAGATAAATAGTTTGAAATGTCATAAGTTAAAGGAGGAATTTGAACAGATTCAGATGTCCTCATCTGAGTTTTTACTATCTACAGGAAAAAAAATGGACTTTCAGGAAGAAAACTGTTGACATCTGAAAAGTTATCTACTTGAGGATCTCCCTCAACATTAGTGTAATTACTGCCCACTCAAGGTTACAAATCTAGAACTACCTGGGAAATGTAAAGGAGCCTCAGACAGTGTAGTTCTAAGAAAGGGGAATCATATCTGTAAAAATATTTGCATAGATGTACATTCAAAACAGCATTTTCACCATTTCAATTCCCCACATTCATGTTGCTCCAGTCATCCACAGGGATAAAGATCACATAAAGGCAGCTCTGGAATTTGAAATGGATGTTGCTTGGTAATTTAGTGGAAGGTGTATTTTTGTATTTTCTGCAGTCACTAGGAAAAGATCAAGTCTGACCTTTGGCTTACAGAAATTGTACTCCCCTGAGCTAGGCAATACTGATAGACTTCAGCAGAAGTACTAAAAATAAAGTTACTTGAAACAGCGTGGTATAAATAAGGCACTTTTGCCAAAGGAAACCCCCAGGTTTTGTGTTTCAATGTGCAGCAATTCTATCCAGAAATATTTTGTGCATAGAAATGTCATGTGATGCAACAGTGAATCAGGTGCCAAAACCAACAAATCACAAATTACTGAGCAATAAACTGCAACCTCTGAATGGTTCAACAAAGAATCAAACTGGTTTCTGTACACCGTCACGATTTACCAATCCACTGGCATCTTTTGCTCTTTTGCTGTGAGCCAGCAATAATTATTTTAGAGAAAGAAAAAGAAAGTGTGGAATTAGTAATGCAGATGCTGAAAGGCAAGTGGCAAGACTCTACAAGAAGAATGCCTCAAAATGCTACTTTGTTCCCATTTCTACTGGCACCTATTCCCCAAGGTAAAAGGCCAGAATGACCAAAGCCAACTTAATAGTAGTGTGCAGAATGTCAGCTGACAAACAACATAAAAACAAGTCACGTTGTGTTATCTGTGGTCACGTTCTTCAGGGTTAGTCCAGTAACTCGACTTTACATTCTTCTGTCTTTATTTGTTTATTTTAATTAAACATGTAATGGTTAATAAACAGACATAATCCAGAGTTAGTAGGTTGGTATTATAACATTTATTAAAATAATGCTATGGGTTAATAGAAACAGCAAAGAACCAAAGAATTAAAATGCAAGCTATGTAAAAACCCAACTAAAACCCAAATATGTCTAATGTATTCATCCAGTAGCTAACTAAAAGCCCAAGAAAGACAACACTCCCAATATAATAAAGTACTGCAAAACAATTGGCAATTTTTCAGTTATCAAAATTGTGGGTTTTGCATTTTGTATCCTTTTTTCTCAATCAGGAAAAAAATTCTTTTGAATGTTATATAACATACATATAAAACAAGATAGAAAAATACATTATAAACTTGTAACAATGGCTGTAAATACATTATCTTACATGTTTCTCATAGGCAATAGGTTGGTTATGGTACATACATAGCATGAAACTACTAAGATAATAAAGAATAGACAAATACATGTCATCTGTACGGTTACATACAAGCGACACTCCCATCTACCCACTCTAAAAAAATTACATAATACTGTCAGAAAGGAGTCTTAAAACTACTTATTTTAATAAAGAAAAAGTCATTAAAGAATGATAATACTGAGAACCAAGGCATTCAGAGATTTCAAAAGTCATGCTTTTTTTAAGCTGATCCAAAATTTTGTCAACTAAGTTTTCAGAAGTTTGTTCAGAGCAAACATTACTTTCACATGTCACACATCTATTCCATACACTTCCCCTCCCCCCCCAAGAGTAAAAGACCTTTGATAAATGTCTAAAATGTCCAGGTTTTATCATAGTTGAGATGAAACTGGATCAAATACTGGTATTGTTTTAGCAAATCTCTCTTCAAATGTTCGAGTGTCGCAAGTTTATTCAACCAACCAACCAAAATAAAATCAAAATGGCACAGCATATACTGTAAATAAAATCAACACAACTGTATGTGTAACAGGAAGACAAAGCTGGTGGCACAATAAACAAAAATCTAGCTGAATACGAAAGGATGAATGTCTATTGCATAGTAAATAAACTGATAATTATTTCCAGGTGAGACAAGATGTTAGATGAGGTCACCATGCAGGTGCTTAAAAAATGTAAGCCCTCTTAGCTTACTATCGACCTTTTATTTGGAAGCTGTGAAGATTTGCAGGAGGAGAATAAGTTGACAAGAGGGGAGTAAAATTATCACCTGATATTTGCCAAGTTTAGTACTGAACCCCACAATGTAACACTTAATGTTTTCAGAATTAAATACTGTGCGTTCAACAGCTTCAGCTCTTGCAATTGCCCAGCTATTTGAACCTCATGTAGACACAAGGGTTAAAAATAAGGTATAGTTGGACTTCAAATGGCTGAAGTCCCTCTCCTGCTTATCCTTTCAAGAAAAGCCAATGGGCCAGATCTAACAATAGTCGAAGACAAGCTGAAAAGTAAGCAACTTCAGTGCTGTTTGACACTGCAGGAGCTGTTTGTGGAAACTGGGGATGTGCTCAGTCACTGACTGAAAACTCGCTAAGCACTTTCAGGTTCATTGTCTGCAGAACATCCATTTTCTGGGTGATGCCGAAGCCTACTACAGTTGATGTAATATTTATTTCAACCAGAATCAAGAAAACTCCTCTCCATCCCTGAACAAAAATGACCTAACTTCCAGCTCTACAAACATTTGTCAGCTAATAATCTCCTTTAGCATGAGACAGTCTGTATCACAGAACCCTTTGGTTTACGTTGCGCAAGTACGGTATTTGCTATGATTTAACAAGTGGAGTTGCTGAAAGAATAATGGGCTGGTTTGATGAAAACTTAGCAAATACTTCACTTAATGAGATTTTGGCAAAGTCACATCACACTAGTATGGCAAAAATCAGGTAATTAATATGGTCAACTCATCATTTGTCTTCCCTCACAGCTTCTTTCACATACTGGGCGACTGAGTGGCATGCAGTAACTTGTCTGAGGGAGAAGCTGATTATACAAGACATTTGACTAAATGACCATGAAGAAAATAAGGCACTTCCTTTTCTTTAGACTTATTCCAATACTTAAAAAATAAAAAAGAAAGACTAAAAGGCTCTTTTGGTCTTTTGTTTCTTGACAACCACCAGAAAAAATCATTTAATGAAATAAAGGGTTTCTTTGTTCTTTTTTTCTTTTTTTATAACACTTGAAAGTATAAAATGCTACATTTCCAAAAATATATTTTTTTCTGCACCAGCACCCTTGTATAGTAAAAGTATCTACTTTTTTGTTCATTTTGTTTCAATGCACTACACTTTATCTACATTTCATTACATGTATACAGCAAATAGGCAAGCATGGCTTTTACATCCTTAATGAATTTTTTTCTATACAGGGAGGTTTAAAAAAAATATTTGAACAGTTTGCCCAGTAATGTGACACATAATGCATGTACCTTGTTCTCATGTAATCTTCCAAGGAGGTTAAAATATGGTTAAAACGATTTAAACTTGTATTTTGCTTTAATAGTGTTGCTGTTTTGTTCTCTGCATTAATGTAGTTCTGAAAAGTCATCGTAATCTGCATTTCATGGCACACTTTCCTTTAAAACGTCCAATTTGGCAGGCAATAGAAAAAAGGCTGCAACATCTGCCCTTTGAGGGCACTGGTAGTGACTAAACAGCATATCAAATTTTGAATACTTTTTGGAATCCCTTCCCCAATGACATCCCTGACCAAAGGTTCATGCATGATGCATCATCACACAGTACATTCAGAGAGAGCTTTGACTTTTTTTTTTTTTTTTTTTTTTTTTTTCTGAGAAGAAAAATATTCCTAGAAGTCTCTCACAGTAACTGCCTCTGTCATCGGGTAGTTAAGGGACATCTGTCTCCATCTCGTGCGAGGCCTCCTTACCGTTCGCTTGGGGCGGGACACTAGAGGATGATCAGTGCGGAGGGATGAGTTGGACCTTATTGCTTTACTACTATTCAGTGCAGGTTCTAGAACCACTTTCACCCAAACAGGAGAACAACAAAAAGCGGAGTTGGAGGACAACAATTTCTTTGTCTGTTTTGTTAGATGGTAAGACGAACGGACAAGTGCCCCAGCTCGCTGCACTGAAGACAGGCAAGCAAAGGCGTTTACCAGTTAACTGATCAGCAGGCAGGCATGGTCAGGTCATCATTGGGTGAAGAGTTCAGAGGTCAGAAGGTCATAGGTTAGTTGCCGGTGGCGGCTGGGTGGTTAGAAACAAAAATAAAAAAATAAAAAAATAAAAAAATAAAAAAAAAAACAAAAACAAAAAAAAGAAAGAAAAGATAGAGAAGAGATTAGTTCCAGCTAGTGACGGCTTAATGACAACATGAAAACTAATCACAACTAATAAAAAAAACAAGCATGTTTAATTCTGACATACTGATCGACACCATCTACAGAATGCAATAAAATCATGACAGCCCTCCATCATGATTTGGACACGTGAAGGAGAAGCCCACTCCCACAAAACCGGTTAACAGGAGAAATAGAGATAAAATATGACTAACGACTAATGGTTAGTAGCAGTCGATGAAGGAAATTGGAAAACAAAAAACGATGAACAGTTTCTGAACTGGGTAGAAGATTTCTGGAACAACAGTCAGTGCACAGCATCAGTATCTGACTGCTATTAAGCATTAGTACCTCCCCAGGTGCAAGCATTAAAGCAACTATTAATGATGGATGTGATTATTAATAACTGGTTGTTAAAAGAATGGAGTCATCTAAGGAATTCTGGACTTAGAGAAACAATTTGGTTCAACAAACTATGGGCCAAACAAAGGGTTTTTGTTCAATAAATTTTTTATTGCCTTTCATTTATTCTATTTACAAACAACATGGAATTTCTTGGCCTCATGATACAAAGCAGTACTATAAACTGTAGTCTAGCAACGTAGGCATCATCGTGGAAACCAGGAAAACGCTCAGCCTGCTACTACAGCTAGCATTTTCCCGTTCGAAATACTATTTTACACATATAGGACACTTATAAAATGCACTTGCATGTAAACACTGTAGAAGTCCTGCCATTTTAAAGTCTATACTTAAAAAGCTCTAAGTACATGAAAAAATAGAGAAAATATCTAATTGATACTAATAAGGCATTTTAAAACTACAAACAGCTCTCTTTATTCATTTTCAAAGCTAATACTCTGCAAATACAATAAAATCTGACATTTCATATACATTCCTGCTTTATATTTTTATATTTTAAAAGAAGCCACCTGTAAATACTATTTTCTTTTGCAAAAAAAAAAAGGAAAAAAGAAAAAAACAACAAAACAAACAAAAAAGTAAAACCCAAAACCACAAACAAATTACAGTAAAACATAAAAAAGTTCTCAAGTGGAAAGTTATCATTCCCAATGTTCTTGAGCTATTCCTTCTTTAATCATTCTCTCGCATTCTCCTTCACCAAACTTGGTCCACTTAACAGTAGTATAATTTTTTTATTTTTTTTAAGACTCATTCAACAGCTTAATTAGAGCTAATAAATGCTGAGGTTGATAAAAGTTTCTGTACTGTTGCCATTTTGACTAAGGCAGAGGAGATGAAAGTGAGAAAGGTATTCAGTGCAAAGTCAGATTTGTGCCATTACATAAATGAAGTCCAGTAGGTGTAATATTCACAGATACCATCGATTTAACAATCTTTCTTGTGGGTTCATTTACTTTCACATAATAAAAGTGGCCTATCATTTAGGATACAGTTCATAACACTACAAAAAATTACTACTGTAACATAAATGAGACCAAACACTCCCTGAATTTTTTTTCTGAATCATGCTAAGTGGGATTTGTTTAAATTATAACAGCTGTTTCAAAAAGAAGAAAAAATAAAAATAAATATTTTATGTGGCACAATCTTACCACTTTACAGGTATACTAGAAACAGACTCTTAAAGCATTTTGATACTCATTACAATTTTGATTAAAAGGTATTAAAATTTATATATAAATTATGTGAAAATTGGTTTGGATAAAACATTTGAGAAAATTCTCAGCATTAATATTTCTTGTGGAGTTTAAAATCAAAGCAAGCTACCTTTAAAAAATACCAGGACACCTGTGATACATCCTCTGCCAAGTCTCTGGCCTTCTACAGTACACACAGGTTTGTCAACTGTGCAACACCATTTACAGTTTATTACAATTAAATCAGTCAGTCTCTCTGTTATATGAATCAAATTCCATTTTGTATTATTTATAAACTGGGGGTTTATTCTGAGTTAAAATGAGCTATATTTTCCAACCCTTCACCAATTCTACATGCTTAGTTGTAAAACATTTACACATTTGGGGATTCTTGCTTTAAATGCAGTGCTTATCTCTGGAAAAAACAACCCAAACCCCAACAAAAAAACAAAATTATGCAAAGAATAAAAACTACTTTAAAAGTGAATGCAGTAGTACTACAAAATCATCTGAGAGTCAATTTAGAATTTAAAAAAACCCAAAAAACCACCAACTTTAGACCCGATGAATGCAAAGATAGATTTAGTGACACTTAACTACGTAAAAAAAAAATTTCCACATTGAAAAAAAAGTATTTCGGTTTGCTGACATTGCTTTTTGTGGCCATAGCTACAGAAATATCCTGCTGACGGAACAGCTAAGTAGGTGAATATGGCAGATACTGACAGTATTTTAATTCTACAATATAATTTCAGTACATTAAAAAGGATTATAATGCTGAACAAAGTTGTCACCCAATTTTTTGTGTGAGACTTTTAAGTACGTATAGTGATAACCTCGGATTTAAAATTCAAAATACAATGAAGTTCATTTGTAAAATTAACTGGGATTATTTAGATAAGACTTTAAAAAATGTCTTCCTGAAATAGCATGGTTTTCGTAAGAGAGAAGTAGGCATGATTTATTCCACAGGAAAAAGACACTACTTAAGACAGTGGGTTTCCAATACTGTTAGAAATGAATGCTGGTTTATCATAAAATAGCTGTATTTTAAAAGAGGGTGAAATTATGCCAATAATTAATTTAAATTACTTTAAAGTGACCCAGATGAAACATCTAGGCCCTTCCAAAAATACCTAAAATCCATGTTGAGCAAATATTACAATGATAAACTACAAAATGGTATTTTCTTCCATGAAAACACCCCTATCCCCACTTTATCAGTGTATTTACTAGTTGTCTCTGGTAACTATCTAATTACTAAAAAGGTAGCCATAGCTGTCACCTGAAGCTATCACTGCAGATCATGAAGCATCATTTGCAAAAAACTGTCTTTTGCAACATCAGGTCAAATTTTCAAAGACAACCTTATCACCAATTTCTCTTGACTGAGATAGAAAAAAAAATATTAAAACCTATTTTCTTTTTTACTCTCTTTTTTGTTTTTTGGAAACATGGGCTGTGACATTTAACTGATTATAGCCTGTTACCCCATTGAAGAGTTCTCAAGAAATGAGAACAAGCCAACGGGCTGCAAATAGTGGGTAGTGATATAAAATAATCTTACAGAAAACTAAAGTAGTGTCCTGTATCAGCTTTATGCTTTCTGTAAAGCCTAAGAACATATCAAAGGTAAAAATGTTAAATAAATATACCAAATATCCAGGAGGTCCCCATTTACTGTATTGACCAGAATCCGTATTCTCTCTAGTAGTTAATTTATGGAAGGTTGTGAGAAGTGTGGTCAATGTTAGGAGATGTCAGATCTGTCACTGGAATTTGGCTTTTGAATAATACAATATAATGGAAATCTACACAACACTGATTTGGGTGAGAGCAGAATAATAATACTTGGCACATAATGCTTTGCATCCTCAAAGCCCTGTACAAAACAAGAACCCCCACAACACCCCTGTGAGGTAGGGAAGTATTATTATCCATATTTGACCAATGGGAAACCATACACAGAGAGATTAAATGACTTGCTGAAAACCACAGTGAGTCAGCAGCAGGGATGGGATAAGAATTCATCCCCCACACTGCCTCCTAGCCAATGTCAATAAACCGAAAGTATCAATAAACCGAAAGTTTTCTCAATTAGCTTAAACACTTCATTCAGGGGTCCAAAGGCATGACACTTGAGGAACAGGAGAAAAATGAAGATTTACTTTCCATTCAAGGGTTAAAGAGAGATGCCCAAATATTGGATGTCATCTCACCAACAGTCTTCAAAAGTTGTTTCTCCTTCAGGTTACACATTTTAGCAGCAAAAGGCAAATACCAAGAAATAGATTTTGGAAAAAAAACCCAAAACCAAACAAAAAGCAAAACAACCAAAACACCCTCCCTTCCCCTACCCATACTAATTCAAACTCAAACAACTTTTGAAGTTATCTTCACAGCCCTTACCTTTCTGAATTCAGTTAGGTATCTGAGAACATGCATCCTCCTCATAATATACAGTACAGTGGCTCAAAAGTTTATTGGAAAAAAAGGAATCTAAATCTTCAGATTTCTCCAAACACAGACAGGAGGCATTTATTCCTTTACTTCTTTCTCATTACGCAACCATCCATTCATTTTATTTTGCAACACCAATCTGATATTTCCACGCCAATTAAAAGAATGAACCGGGGGCAGGGGAGGGGGAAGAGGGGAACATGACCAAATTAATTATTGCAGCACTGATTTCATAGCGTTTCCTGATGCAGACAGATGTTTCATTTTTAAAACTCAATCAGTTATAGAATTTCTGTTAAATATATCAAAGTATATATATTTAATTGAGCTGGGAAAGCCAAGTTTAGAAAAAATTTTTTTTAAACTGCAAGCATTCCCAAAGCTTTAAAATATTAAGTGTCCAGGTTTTTGAGAAAAATCATGAATGGGTCAGGATCGGGTATTTGGTTAACCAGCTGTGGTGTTGCAAATCTCATGTACACTCAAAGCACTTCTTACAAACAAGAACTGCAGAACTAAACTAACCTCGGTCTGCGGTCACAATCCTTTGGTAAGGATGGACACGCATATCGTGCCTTCGAACTTTAGTAGCCACCGCACCTAGTTAAATTGCAATTACCAAGACAAAGTTAGAAAACATTCACAGAAAACATTAACAGCAGGTTTATCAAAATGGATTTAAATGATCATTAACTACAAAAGTTCATTTTAAGAAAAGCAACAAGTTAAGGCACAGTAGTTTCAAATCTTAATCTTAAAAAGAAGTTTATCTGTGCTGATTAATATTGCATTTATTTTAAACATCCTGGCCTTAACCTGTTTAATCCATTCATTTACAATCCCAAAATTACAGTATTTCATGAAATCTATTAGACCCAAGCACATTTAAGCTTTACTAGTCACATATTCACTGAAGTGCCTTTCTTGCAGCAGGACTATTTTAAATAATGCCATCTTTAATACTGACAATTATTTGCTAACCTTAAGATCACTTCCAGTTCTACCACAAAAAAAAAAGTTTTAAAGCAATTCTTCAAGCCTACAGATTGTGATTTTAAACTTTAAGTCAATAAGTATGAACTGCAATGAATTAGGTGATTAGTAAAGCAAACACTATATAGAACACTTAGCAGTCAGTATACTACTATACACTCATAAATTACAGCTACTCTGTAATAACAGGACCTAATCCAAATTAATAGCACTATTTTATTTTAAATCTATGTGCAAAAAAGTGCAAGTAAGTCACTGACTGCTAGGCCAAGCTTTTTTCAAGGCTGCTGAAAACTAAGCATTTGTTAAAATTCAGATCTGATGAAGGATCAGTTAAGACCGTTCTTGAATTCTTAGCCTTTCGTTGGGAAAGCCATACCTGAAGATAAAAGGAAGGGAATTGAAAGTTAGTCACCAACTAAAATTTGATCTCAACACCAACATCCCCAAAAATACTAACAGGGATGCATTTCTCTGCCATTTTTAACAGAATTATTTTAAAACATCTTAAAGGTCCACCACACAAATGGACAAAATACTATTAATGAGAATGAGCATATAACAAAAAAAAAAAAAAATCAACAAAATCCAAATTTAATGCAATTAACTCTATACAATTGCTCAGATAATAGAGCAGATGTATTAAGAGTTAGAGATTCTAGGCAGCTGAAGTGGGAGTGTGGGGTTTTTTCCCCTGCTCCCTTTTCCTTCTTTAAATAAATTTTTTTGATGAGGTCTGTTTTGGGCTATACACCTCACACAGTTGGGCGTGAGAGTAAACAGTGTTTTCAGATGCCATTTTAGAAGTATTTTAATTTCTCCCTCGCATCTCTTTATAGAAAACCCTGTGAGAAATCCAAGTTCCCTGCATTGTAATAAACTTTACTCTGGAATGCTGTATTTCTTTACTTGCTATTAACTGAATTCAGGAGAGGGGCTTGCCACTAACCACTAACAGCTACTTTGATGAACTCTCTGTGACTTTATCCCAGGATGTACTACAACTGGACTCACAGACTGGGGGTAGAAAGCTGGAAGAATATTTACATGTTTTTGGGAAATTAATAAATGATAATGTTATCATATGCTC
Source organism: Motacilla alba alba (assembly GCF_015832195.1). Taxonomy (NCBI): domain Eukaryota; kingdom Metazoa; phylum Chordata; class Aves; order Passeriformes; family Motacillidae; genus Motacilla; species Motacilla alba. The sequence continues at coordinate 75,935,459 of NC_052018.1, forward strand.
GCGGAATTTTGGCAATGGTTTAACTGACAACAACCATAAGCTGACAGACATACTGCATACTTTTGTCCTGCTAGAATTTTTGTTATTGATTCACTAATCCTGCAAGACAGAAGTCTGAAATACATTTTCTTTTTTACTGTACATAATGTGGAAACATGCACACACACAGATAACTCACCAAGTATTTGTCACGTGAAACACTGATTTTTTTGCAATACTTTCAACAAAATATTGACTTTGAACCTTATTGTCCAGTGTTCATCAGAGATGTTTAGAATTCGTGTAAATCAATAACTGCCACTGAACAAACTAAGATCAAAGTCCTATAAAATCAACATTATGCAGCACCAAGGTCATATGCAATTCAGAACAAACTGAAGAGAAAAGATTATTTAGATTCTGGAGAGGGTAGGGAAGGAAGAAACTACTTGGAACTGCTTGTTCCATATTGGCCAGTTAACTGAATTGTCACGGCTGCTTGCCTTCACACACCAAGTCAGTGGTCTGAAATATTAGGAATGATGGACATTTCAATGCAATGTATATAAAAGAAGCCATCAGTAAAGTTGCTAATTTTATCGTCCTTTGATGAGAACTTGGGTTTACTTTATATTCATTCACTGTAATGATTTTCTGCTCACAATATAATTTAGTGCTTTCTGACACTGAAGAGAGATTTATCAGTTGCGTACTAAATAAACAAAAACTCCAACTGAACAAAGACTTCTCCACTCCCTCCAGTTTTGCTACTAATACAATATAGCAAAATAAGAAGACCTCTCTTCCAAAAATTGCTGGATGTTAATTTATGTTAAAGAGAATAAAAACTGATCTGTTATTCATGGGAGCCCAGATGACATGTAATAGACCTCAACTCGTATTTAACCTTTTTTCCCCCTTGCCTATGTATCTACCATCTAATATCATACAAAAAAGAAGACTTGATGTTTGGTAAATTTATTAACATAAACTAAGCACACACAAGAATGCTGAACACATTTAAAATGTTTAAGAGCTGCACCATTTGAGCAGCTCTCCTGGGCGGTTTTGATATACCTGAAAAGAGTTTGTTGCTTCAGATTTTTTTCTTTGAGCTCCATGAACCTCAACCTTGCAAACACAACAGAAGCACAAGCAACACATTCTCCAGTCATCCACGTACAAAGGTCTTACCTAATACACCACTAGGTTCAATAGGGTACTCAAGGATTGATGTAGCTGGTGCCAGCGTGTAGGGGTACTCGTATGGTGTGTAAATTAGACCAGCCTCGGGTCCGGGTGGAACTATTGCAGCGGTGGGATGAGGAGTTCCGTTTGGCATGACAGCGGTTTGTATTTGTCTGATCAAAGGCATTATGGTAGGGCCAGCTGGCGTAGGAGTACGCAGGGCAGCTGGTGGGAGAACAGGCGCAGGCCCAGTAATAATCCTTGGAGCCTGGGCTGTTGCTGCAAGAGAAAAGGCAAGGGCTGCTACAGTAAGCAAAGAAATTCAGAGGAAAGTATGGAGATAGCAGTACAAAACGTGGAAAGAATGGGAAAAAAGGGAAAAAGTAGGAAAGAAGAAAAATAAAAGGAAATCATTAGTACATGCGCTGATCACACAGTGCCAAAGCACACCATTCAAATGCAAACAGCTTTCCATTTTCCAGTGTGATTAAGTATGAACATGCAAAATAAAAAAAGCCATTGTAAAACAGTGAGGTAGATTTCTCAAACAGGTTACACAGCACGAAAGCTCCATTTAGACCACATTTCTTCATTTATGCTATCAAGACTGCATGAGACTGAGATGCATGCAGGAAATACGAGGAAAATACTATCAAAATCAAATACAGAGTACAAAATTTAGTGCATCTATAGAGTCCACAGACACTCAGTTATGCAGAGCTGCTGGATGAGTCTAGAGCTTTTGTATGTCTTAAAATTGTATTCAAACATATACACAATTCCCATTTCCACGTTCAGTGAAGCTGAAGGTGACCTAGAAGCATGAATTGGTCCTGTCCTACCCTACCATGAATAAAATAGGCTCAAATTTTATTTCCATATAAAATTTCACCAAGTAACGTACTTCCTTTGTATTAGAAGTTCACCATCACCTTGCTTAAGTTAAAGAAAATAGGTGCTTTTTCTATTTTGGTTTGGGTTTTTGTTTGTTTGTGGTGGTTTTGTTTGTTTTCTGAAGTGGTGCTAGCACATTCAATTAAGCGTTATTTGAAGCCTGTTGGCACACCAGAGGAACAACTTAAGCACTAGCACATCTGCCGCTAACAGTCAATCTTAAAAGGTTATAATTCATGTATTTCTATGCACTACTGTTGATCTACATTGATTTAATTTACTTACAGGTGGCCTGAAAAGAGAAATGTGGCACAGTTTTTCAGATTTGAGATTGGTGCATATTTAAATTATTTTTATTTTTTAAACACAAATGCTCAGATAATTAAAAAATGGCGCCGAAATATTTATACTTCCTTTCTTAAACAGAAATAAACCAGTACAGCTTCTACATCTTCAGCTTTTCAGTAAAATGCGAACACAAAGACTGAAACTGTCTTATCAAATAATGAGTAAATGCTGTGGCAATCTCCAGTCAAAAAAATAAATAAAAAATTCCATCTTCCCACTTACACTGATACAATAGACCAATGGGAACAGACCAGACAAAGAAATTGCTCAAATTAAAAAAAAAAAAATTCTGTGCAAAAGTTTGCATCAATTTAAGCTATTCTGAAAGCTATTTTAATCATAAATTTGCAATAATTTAGAGACTACCATATATTTAAAACTGATCTAGATTTAAATATCAGTGTTCATTAGGGCTGAAAGACTTACCATTATCATTGTAGTTATAAAAGCCCTTGCTTATGTCCCTTTTCAAATCAGAATAATTACACTGATGTAAGCACTCTCAAATTGACCTAACTGCATTCCAACCTTTAAACATAATCAACACTGAAATGGGGACTGTGTGGAAAAACAAATTTGCAAATATCAGTAGGTCCTTAGTGAAAAGACTGATTTAACTGTGCTTACATTTGACATCTGTATCACAACTACAGCAAAAATGGACTTTTGAACAGTGTCAGCAACTATATTTTCGGGAGGAGAAATTAGATTTTCAACTGAAGAAAATAATTTGTATCACACATAATAGGTATATGCTTTCATTAGTAGCTGCGTGTAATTAATTTTCAAGTGTAAACTTGTGCACACATGCGTTTGCAAAAGCATTTTCACACAAATGTAATGGAAGTAATCGTAAAAACGGCTCATTACATCACTGATCCGTGTGAACTCAGCTGTGAAATCAGTTGATGAATTGTTGGTAAAACATAACATTGGGGGTACACATGCAAGCAAGATGAAAGGAAGGAATATAATACAGAAAAATGTATTCACAGTATCCTGAACATCTGTAACATTTTAAAATTAAATCTCTAAAAATAAAAATGCAAAGAAGTCTACTGTCCTTTATGTGCTTTAAGGAAAAAATGACTGTAAAATAGAAAAATCCAGCTTAAGGGTTGAGGTTTTTTATACCATATATATATTTGTAAAAATTTCAACCCGTATGTACTGTTCATGGGGACAAGAAACAAGCTAAAAAAACCCGCAAACGCACATAACTTATCTCCCAAAAATCTTCTGCAACAGTTACCTACAGTTTTGTTGGGTTCTTACTGCCTTCCATTCTCCAACATAAGTTGTCACTGTACATTTTCCAAAGGTAGCTTTAATATTCAAAGCCTGCAAACACTTCTATGGCATTGACCCTTGAGCTCATGACATGCTTACGTGATTTGATGTTGGCATCTCTGTAGGTGCCATTCAGGATTGCAAGCTCCATCAGCTGCATCTTTTTAAGGCTGTCTTCTCCTTCTGCCTGCGTATGAAAAAATGGGAAGGAAGTCAGGATTATGAACTCACTAGTGCACAAGATCTAAGTGACCTAGAATGAGATTATTCAAGTTCTAACCAAGCAAAATACCTGTTTACCATTAGTCACAAAAGCAGCAAGCTTTGTCAACGTTTCCATAAAATTAAGTGGAAGCTGCCAGTTGACTATCATTAAGACTTGTTAACAAATACCTTAAAAGAGTTTTGGAAAAGTTTCATAACATAAATTATAAATTTAAGGATTAAACATAAGTTGCATTTGGTAGAAATCATTCAAGGAATATTTTTCTCCAATACATTTTTACGTACTCCTAAAGATATATTAAAAAAAATTGTATTATTAGGCCAGAGGATGAACAGCCATCACAAATTTTAAGCACTGCAGTGTATTTTAATTTGCTCCATTATAGTCGATACTGACTGCTGGAGGGGGGAGGGGGGGGGGGGGGGGGGGGGCAAACAAAAAAATAAACAACAATCTTTGAGTAGCTTTCCAGAGAGGATATTGACAACTGCCCTGAGGCTGAATTCCTAATTCTGGCACATGTAGATGTATTCTGATGAGGATATGACTACTATTTACACAGCACACATTACTCTTGGTTTTGCCTCAATAAAAACTACTTCCCCGAAGTTACCTACTCCATTGATATTATGCAGGTTGCATAAATATTAAGTAGTGTTCAGTAGAACAATGCTCACTTTTTCAGTAAATAATGAAAACATTTCTAACAGTAAGATTTCGTTTTTAAGACCTGAGATTTTCTGATCTGTCACTCCAAAAATTCTACCATTTGGTTAGTCTACACTCTATCGAGCAGAAAACGTGATTACGATATAGGAAACCCAAGAGGGATGGTCAACATCTACTTTAATGTTACCACCTTGCCTCCTGTATGGAATGTCACTGCTGTAATTCTTAAGTCGGATGCACAGAAGGGCAGCTTTCCTGTGAACTGCAACGCATTCTTCCTTTGCTAAACTGGATTTCTTACATTTTTACTTACTGAATAACACAATCTTTTCCAGGTATTTGGAACAGTATTTTCCAAGTTAATGAACTTGCTATACATACTTTACTCCCAAACTATGAATTAGTAATTTACTAAAGTCCAAGACAAAAATAGTTTTCAAATTTTATCTAAGCAATCCAGTACTTATTGTGAGGTATGCTCAAGGGCCATGACCCCTTGCAAAGGGAACTTTTAGCAATTGATTTTTATCAAGTACTCAAAATCAACATGGTAAGATGAGTCAACACTGAATTCCTTTCAAATGTCAGAAATTGAAACTGCCAACTGTAATACTGAGGACTTGCATAAACACCAAGATTATCACACAGAAAACATTCAGAATATACTGAAAGTTAGACATTTTCTTTGTATGTTAAATATTGTATGACAGGGCAAGCTGACACTAATACTAAAAAAGGAAATACACATTCAATTACCATTTTGACTAGAAATTAATTGTACAGTTAAGTACTGTACCATGCAGAAATGTCAGACCCCATAGCCCCTTTGGAATACAAAATATGCCAATTCTAGCAATCTTAACATGACACAGAAGAGATTTATAATTTCCATGCAAAATAACTTCATCTTCTTTTTTAAATAAACTATTTTTCCATTGCATCTTTGCTGGTAAATTACCTAGGCAATCATGACACAATAAAACCAATTCCAAATCTATTTCCCTATCCAGAGCTCACAAATTCTCGTCATTCTGGATATAGCTTATCAAGGTTATTTTAGCAATAAAAATTTTTTGACACATTGATTAATCTTTTCCCGTCCCCCGTAAGTTGTACTTTCTTATTTGCTTTTTGTTTGCATTCATGTATTTATTTATTTGAAAGTGTGTAACGAGAAAACCTCCTCACAATGTCAGCTGCATCTCCCATATAGTTCCATTAATGTTACTAAAATTGCACACTTCCTCCAAATAAGACCTTCAGGAGATTGATCTACGCCATTAATGACTTTCAGTAAATGCTGAATATTACACTCCACTTGCTAGGATAATTTTAGCAACCCTAATCCCAGATTTTGCAACACAGTGAATATTTCCCAATATAACTATTTATAGATAATTTTAAGACAGAAATATAAGTCCAAGTAATCATTCTTAATTTAACATTTTCCTACAGGTCACTACTACTTTCTATTAGAAAAGATGTTTCAATTACAAGGCTTTATGAAATATGTTTATGGAAGTAACAGCGGACTTAAACAAATCAGACCAAGTTCTTAATTTTATTTTTGAGATTTACTTTCCTAGATTATGCTCAGCAGTTGATAAACTTTTCTTCTTTTAAAAAAACCCAAAATACAATTAAAAATGTTCCTTCAACAACTGTATCAGTAAAAAAAAATCAGAGATGGAAGAAGTGAACTTGTATTACCAGACATTAACACTGACTTCCGGGGCTTTAATTTTTAAAGCATTTATTAGATACAGAAGAAAAACCCAACAAAAACCCATTCCACCACTTTGAAAAACACGTGTAATGCCGACCCCAAGGTCACGGTTCCGGCTCCTCCCAGAAGATGGCACTGTTTGTTGCACAATGCCACCTCTGCAGGACATGGGTGTGCAGCACTGCTGCCACCACCCACGCTACCGGTGCTGCCCAAAATCCTGCCACCCCCTCGCACCCTACCCTCGGGACAGTCATTTGCCGCCTCTCCTCATGGTGAAGCCACAGAAGCGCGCAGGACCCTTTGGGACACACTGTCGTGTCCTGCACACTCTGGTACCAATCCCTCCACTTGCACATCCTTCACCAATAGCCAACCCCTCAAATTTCCAAGAGCTGCGTCAGAGCAAGGGGCACATGTTTTTCCCTGCCCTATCCTCTCACTTCTTTGCTGACAGATGATCAAATGAGGCACACGAGATCTATCTTAGCTCCAGGCATTCCTGCAGGCACTCTCTGTTAAAGCAAAGAGAGGTTGCATCAGGGATACAAAGGCAATCTCTAAAGGGACAGTACATTACCTGTACAAGAGCTGCAACAAAGCTCAGTCATTTGTACCAAAAGGAAGCTACTTTGAGCAAACATCAATAAGGTCACTTAAAACCAGATTTGCATTACTAAGTTGAAGCTCAAGTGATTGACTCAAACCTCTCATCCTCTTAAATCTCCAGTGCTTTCCTTGCATTTATCATGTACAATATAACATGCAGATTAAAAAAAAGAAGCCTTAAATGGTATCTTGAAACATAATTCTTTAAATGTAAGCAACTACTTGCAAATGCTCACTGAATACAAATGTGGAAGCAATGGAAGCAGTAAATCCTAACAAAGCCAACTGTGCACAGACACCACTGGGTGCTGTTCTGTGAACACAAAGCCTGTATGTAACTCCTCACAGTAGCTCAACTCTACCTGGGCTAGCAATAAATAGGCCTAAAGGAAACCAAATGCCAGGGAGGACTATCATTTTAAGTAACTTGCTTTCTAATCTTTGTCAGTGTAGGATTAGAGTTGCAAGGCTCAGAACACAACAAGTGCCACCTACATGAAGTCTCCGGGAAACACTTCCTAAAACACACAATTTCAAAATAAACAGACAGCGCTGACACAAATGCCCAGTTAAAACCACAACTGTCTTCCCTATTTTTCACAAAAAAGAATGCAGTTTATTATATAACTGCTATTAGTAAGAGCTTGTTTCATGTCATGAAATGGGGAGCTTACATAAAACACTCCAATGAATTCTTTTCATTATCAATGTCCAAACTATACCTCAACCCCAGATATCCCAAGACCTCCAGAAAATTCTTTATTTTTAGGTACTGAAATGTCTCTGATTCTCATGCGCATACAGTACCCTGAGGAGTATCTTCTTTATCTTCTTATTTATACACAAAACATACAAACACTAGATACATTTGTTATCCAGCTGGAAGACAGAGAGGCATGCAGACTCCAAAGGTAAAATGCCTTCATTGTGCTATGTCAATGAAGGACTTCAGTGGATGACAATAGTTTTAAAAGGTGAAAGGTGGACTGTTAGATTCTGTCAACTCTGAGAAGCCTGTAACAAATTACAGCAGAGAAGGAAAGAAAGATAGTATTTAAAAGAAGGATCAAGATGCAATGTTTAGGACAGAGCAGAGATCCATAAACTAGACCTACAGAGACAGCCAGTGGCCACACTGTCCTGCCATACTGCTGCCAGGCTCAAAAGGAGCATTGCTGCAGCTCAGGTAATTCAGAAACCAAACAATCCACTCACTTGTGTCATAGCTGGGGTACTTTATTCTGACAGAGCTTCTTGAGCCTCAGTGTCTCACATGTAAGTCTCAAAATGCTCTCTGATTTTCATTATTACCAGGGCTGGAAGGGAAGGCTTTCAACACATCTCTACAAACATAGGTGCTTTCCCTATATAATGATCCATCTTCTTTTAAAGTAACTGCTTTGGAAAATGTAACAGATACACTTCTTTTTCCACTACATTAATAAGAAATAGATCCTCATATTTAGGTGATGTCAGTGACTTTCACTGACAGTCTAGCTTCCAGATGTCATGCATTTTGGATCACATTTTTGCAATCCTGTCACATGCCGGTACTTCAGCTGAATTCTCATGAACTGAAGTGAGCCCAGCCCTAGGAAAGGCAGCAGACAGTTTTATCGTTTTGGATAAAATGCAGCGAAATCTGGCTTTGAGGACCAGTTCTTTATAAGGTGTTCCAGGGCTGTCCTTTCAGGCTCAGAGCAGGAGCAGAAAGTGAGAAGAGAAAATGGTGGCGAAGCAAAATTAACAGCCAGATCAGCCAGGAACACAAGGGCCAAAAACCAGTCTCCGTCTTCCCCTGCCAACTTCAGCAGGCCTGTCCCACCAGGCTCATGGAAAGAATGACCAGGGGCCCCAGCAGCATGGCAGCACCAAAGAGCACCTGCCTCCAAAGCACCTCAGCAATCTCTCCAGCAGAGCTGCCTCTCTGCCTGCTCCACACCACTGCTGGTTAAACAGCAGCTCTCACCAGCAGCTTTCCCGCCACCCTTGCAGAGAACTCTTCCAGCTACCAAACATTTTGCCCATGTCCATGCACCCTTCTACACATTTGCTTCAAGTAGAGAGACTTCTTCTAAGAACACACTGTACTTCTGAGAATGCAGGTAAGGCAATAAATAATTTTTCATACATTCCAAGCAGAAGGGCAGAGGACTTAGCAGTTATGGAAGAACACTATACTAATGAACAAGAATAAATACTTAAAACTCTTCCTCAAATAGAAAAGTAATTTAAAATTGCCACATAAAATAAACATAACTTTTCTACCACCTGGAAATATACACATTAAATATGAAGACTTAAATTATTCTTTAGACTGCATACTGTATCTACATAGTATAAGCCATCTACTATTTAATAATGTAATAGGAATTTTGGTAAAATGCAATAGCACCACTGAAATATTTTACTGGCATTGATCTTATCCTACATATCCAGGAGGCAGTGCTCCTCCTCAGGGGTCTGTCACCCTGCCTTCCTGCAGTCCCCAGCTGCTCTACAGCCCAACAGCTGCAGCTTGGAGGCTTGCACTGTGACACAGGCTGGATTCTCAGGCTCTAGAATGCTTTTATCTCCCTGACAAAGAAAAATCTTCCACTGCAATTCACTTGTAGATCAGTAAGTATTCCTAACATACCATGCTCCAGTCAAACAGTCTTTACACATGAATGTCTCCATTCAGGGACAAAACCCTTCCATTCATAATTTACAAACAAAAAAACCTTACAAACATTATCCTAAAAATTCCCAGACATACATGTATTAAACAAAAAACCAGATCTCAGGCATCAATATATTGTAAAATATACTACAAAGGCTAAAACACATTGGAATTTTTGAAGCTGAAGTATATACACTTAAAATCCATGTTTGGAAGATCATTTTTTTGGTATCTAAGTTGTTGAAAGTGATGTATCTATAGCAACAATATCCTAGACAAGAAACTAGATGTAAAAGACAAAGAAAAGAGCTTTTTTTGTAAGATTTTGAATGGGAGTACCTCAACTATTAATCAGTTACCTAGTGCAAGAGATTAGATTTTACTTTTGTAAAGGCTTTTGGTTCTGGTAAATTACTCTATTACTCAGTATTAAAGAAAACATCTCATCTTCCCTTTCCCTCAAAAAAATCTGGCAGACACCTTCAAGTTTCCCATGCCCAGAATGTAAATATTGATAGTTAGAAGTTGCTAGTAATCATACGCAACAGACTTTCTCATCCTTGATTACACACTTCTGAGGGTGATGAAGCAGAAATCCTACACCACAGCTTTGTTTGTTTTGAGGGGAATTGGTCAAAGAGGTCTTTTCTGTCACAATTTGGCACCTATTCTTATATTAGAGGAAACTTTCCCAAATGCTTTAACGACAAAGACCTCCAGACCAGCCATATTTCTCAGAGTCCTGTACGTCAACAATCCTGTGGCACTGAACAGGTGGTAAAACTATAGCTCAGTTATTTCTCTATTTCATTTTCAACACTGACACATACTGCTATGGCTGTGAGGACAGGCAAAGATAAATTAGCATCATTATTTCTTCTGGGCAACACAGTCTGCTTATCTTCTTCAAAGCAAGCTCTCAGTTCAAATGATATGCAAAGAAGACTTGTGCTGTTTCACTTGACAAATTCATTGGTCATAATGTTAAAGATACACTAGGGGGAAAAGACAGCCTATCTTTCTACACTCCCCATCACCTTATCTGACATATCCCTGTTTAATCACGATACCTGGCTTACCAGTAAATACTTTTGAGAGTCCTAATGCCCTCCCTCCCCCACTTTCCATTTCTGCACAAAGAAAATACAGATAAGGTACAGAAAATTGGCAGATAGTGTGTTTTACAAGCCAGACTGAAATATAGCATCAGTGGAACTTACAAGTTTGCTTCACCATATATCCCCCTAGATACTAGTTGGTAGCATAACGGGGTGGGAGGAATTTTGCTTGACCTTAACAGGTCAACATTTCTTTAGGACAGATGTGATGGGTTCATGTTTAAATCACAGGGTTTTGGGCTTTGAAGGAAAATAAAAAGGTCACCTGGATAGGTTAAATCAAACCGTCAACAATACTTAATTTCAGAACTTGTTTTTTGCTTTGCAATTTTTCTTTTTTTTTTTTTTTTTTAAATTATCATTCCTATTTTCCTTGCATGTCTGTTTTAATGTTTTTAATAAAGTCTGTGATAAGAATCTCCATACACCACACTGGAGAGCTTCAGCAATTTACAAAGCTCCCTAACAGGAATGCATCTTTCATGACTAAACACACTAAACCCCAAAAAATTCTAAATGAAAAAAATGTACAGTACATTCTAAAATGTTTTTAAAAGGTAGAATAATACTGAGATGCATTCAGATTTATTTGCTAGCATAGACATCTGCTGATATTTGTATTAAGATTCAAATGAAATACCTATCAATCTAAAGGTATCTATGCAATCTAAAGCATTAGACCTATTTTTAGCAATGTGCCAGCCCAGCTTAAAACGCTGAGAGCTGAACACTTCACTTTTGGTATTTCTAGTTTTGGAATGCTAGACATTCAAAATTCCTCCTCACTGGTTAGTCCAATTCTGAAAACAGCAGTTAAACTATAAGCACAGCAAATGAGACAGTACTGGGCAAGCCTCTCGTACAAATTTCCCACATATGGCTCTACCAGCAACATCCTGAGCTCCATCAGCATCCTAGGAATCTGAAGAGAGTAGAATGCAAACACAACCTATATTATGCAGGTCTTTATTCCAGCTGTAGCCTTTGGAACAGACTGAACAGTGCCAGAACACTCAGACAGTGTTGACACATTCCACTTTTATCAGGACAAATTCATTAACCCACCCTGAGTTTCCAGTAAATTATAAAAACAATTTAACTAATAAATGTTACAAAAGGACCTATGATCCAGGTGGTTGTTCTAACAGGTACAAATTAGAGGCAGTTGTTAGAAATGTATCAATGGAATGATTAATTAAAATATTTACAGTTAAGTGTGGCCTGACCTGTAACATTTATTTTCCCTCTGTCATCCTAGGAGGTCTCTATTCAAAGTTTGAGTTTGTACACTCAAAATAGCGGTAAATTCCCCTGAACTGCAAAGACACCTAACTCAAATACTGACGTGGGTGGGGACATGGGGGTCAAGATGGGACTGGAGACCTCCATTTAAGGATTTCAAAACTAGTTTTTAGTTGCAAACTCAGGAGATCCCAATGCCACATAGTCTTATTTCCAGCTATGATAATGGTTTACTACATAAACAAAGCCTCTCATTTTCAAAATGGCATTGAGATATGACTGCATGTTTTCATATGGAAAACATGTCCAGTATGTTTCAAATCTGTTCCCACCCAGAAATAATAAAAAGAAAGAAAGAAAAATGACATTTCGTATCAAATTTAGTAACCAAGAAAGAATGTGAGGAGCCTCTCTCTTTAGAGCAACAGAAGAAAACAAACTGCTGGTGACAGGGAGCACAAAGACTGTTGCTGTAAATTAGCACATGTCGAAATTTCAAGGGTATCTTCTCTCACAGGATTCAGGGCTGCACATTACCACATGGGAATTCAAGCTGCAGTAGTAACTTCTAAGACATTTTTATCTTCAGCAGGAGATGTCCTGGAAATGTAATACTGCCTAATTAAAATAAACTACTTTATTACAATATGGACTAAACCCATGAATGTTTAGGCTTTTCCAGTTGTAAAATGTTAGTATGCAGGGAGCAGTAGTCTTCCAATAGCTTCTTCAATTGCCACACTTACTGCTATGCTCTTATTTTCAACAGAAATAATGACAGCTAAATGTGATATAAAAAATTGTTTCTGCATTTCACCTACACTCCCTTTTGTAAAATACTTGCATTAATGGTTTTATTTTCAAAATGACTGTTTTCTGCACACACACAACCTCTCAGGTTGAGGCATGTAATGGCTGTCTCATTCAGAATTTTACAAAAAGCTGCCATCTAGAGAAACAGTATTGTTTTAAACCTAAGATGCCCAAAAATTCAACCGATTTAAGTTTAATCTAACTAACAAAACAGAATATTGGAAGTTTAAAAGGAGATACGCACTGAGCATATACTTGCAGTAATTTTCTACAGCTGCTAAAAAGTTAGTGAGAACTAAAAGGTCACAATTATTTCCAATCGCCTACAAGCAGCCCATAGCTGAGTTGAATCTAACACCACATGTGTGTCCCATGTGCACTTTACTGGTACTCCAATACCAATGATTAAATACAGTTTAAAAATCGAAGTTAGGTCTTCCAACAACACAACAGATGCCTCTCCGCTCTTGAACTCTCAGAGCTGATGAAGTCCATAAGAAGAGGGTGATGGTATTGCAGTCTCCTCTTGTATGGCTGCTAAAACCCACTTTCACACAACTTAAAAATACAGGGAAGGGAAAAAACTAATTGTGTGCATTCTCTCTATGACTGACAAATATGTCAATCATACAACCTTCAGTCTGAAGGCTTGGGCTGCTCAAGGCCACGTGTTGCTAGGGAAAGGCTTTCCCTGCTATTTACTGAGCCTTCTTTTCAGCTTTCAGAGCCCGGCCAACCCTTGTTTTCCACTGACAGCAGCAAGAACCGGCAAGGACCGGCACAAAGGGCCTTTGAGGAGCACTCCTTCCCCAGGGAGCCACACCACTGCTGGGCATTGAGGAGCACCTCTTCCCCAGGGAGCCACACCACTGCTGGGCACACCTGACCATGCATCGCGCTCCCTCCTCCTTCAGACACAGCCCTCACCTGTGGCTGCCGCAGGGCGTGGATGGCCAGTGACCTTCCCTGGCTCCAGGAGGAAAGGCAGAGCCATTCTGGCTGCTGCAGGCTGCCCGAGGAGCCTGAGCTGCACACAGCAGCCACAGGTGTGTGTGTGCTGCGAGGTGTCCATCACTTCAGAGCATCAGGCAGCAAAGCGCAGGTTTGATCACAAACTGACAGAAGGCAGCTTTTCGACTCCTGACAGCCCTGAAAATTTATTCATGCTGTCACTTAGGAGCTGAGCACGGAAGTTCCGCCTATCAGTTTGCATCATTTTGTTTCTACATAAAAAAATTTAGCTTTAAAAACATTTTTAAAAGCCTTTTAAGATAGTCTCAATTTGCAAACAATACTTCTGACAACTGCAAATATTACGTAGAAATATACATGCAATAGATTTTAATTTTTTAATCAATTCATTTAATCTTAACAACTTCAGTTACAAAAGATTAGTGGATTCTTACTAAAACATGAAAATCATGCAACATACTGCAGTTTCTCTTACCTACTCTAGAATAACAAGAGTGATGATAATTTTTTTTTTTTTTAATGTAGTCACATAATTTTCCAGTGCAATCACCCAGAATAATTCAAACATACACAACTCTTGTTTTAATTATTCATCATAGTTCTTAGGAAAAAAAAAAATGGAACCTGAAGCTGAAGTAAGTGTCAAAGAAAATTAAACCAACTTCATTTTTGAAGATATTGACCTTTTGGGCTTTGGGAATTAATCACGTACCTACCTTAGGATCAGTATTTCTCATCCAAATTTTGACAAATAAAAATCACCTACTTTTTCATAATATATTAATATGAAGTCAGCTTCTTATGATATTCCATTTTGTATATGAGATTTTATTCTGCCAGGTTTTAAGACCTGATTACAAATACTTATTACTGAAAATAGAGTACATCAGCAGTAACAAAAATTTAGTTTTGAAAGTATTCCTAGTGCTTAAAAAAAATACCCTTTACATTCCGATAAAAGATACCAAGTTGCAATTAAAATACCTTTCTGTTATCCACCAATTTGCAAAAGGAGTTTGTATTTCAGAAATTTATGTTTATAACACAGTTAAAGAACTTTCCTAAAGCTTGTTAAATTTTAAAAAACCCAACCAAAGAAAAAACCCCAAAGAACAATAAAACCACCCCAAACTGACACCCCCCCCCCCCAGTAAAACCACGGTTTTTATAAAAAGTATTTTCTGAAATCTGCAGTAAAACCTACATATTTCTACCCCCTGCCCAAGGCTATTCAGATGCCATGCATACATAAAGTCTACTAATTTTGTATGTGGGCCATGTTTCAGAACTCTCTCACAAGCAAGTATAGGTTATGACAGCTCACATATAGAAATGAGACTGTGGCATAGCAAACATCTTCTGTTCAGAAGGTACTGGGATCATGAGGTACTTGACTAGAGACTTGCCAAAATAAAGGACTAGTTAACCTATTTGGAAAATCCTCAAATAAATTACTGACCAGAATTTTTTAATCTCTTCTTTTTTCTAAAATCCTACATTACCAGAATAAACCATTATAATTTTTTTCCATATAATAATTGAGCCTCTATGATAAGCCAATTAAGTTCTTTAAGTGTAATCTTCTGTCCTAGAATGAGAGAAGTATGTATCAGGCCTATCTTAAATAATTAATTTGACCATTCTTCCCTACTGTCATACACACTAATTTAAAAATCTGCCTCCTCAGCAGACACAGACACTAAAGTAACCATTTAGCAGGACTCACAGTATAAATTTGATCAAATTTCACTGCAAGTTAAAGCCTATACTGGGACAGAAATATTCAAGACCTCTGTGCTTCTCTTTGTTGCTGATCATTGCATGTTTTATAGTGTTGCACCTGAACAGCTGGCTACAGACTCTGGATATTAGACCAAAACTTCATTTAATGGTTTTCCTTTTTCATTTTTTAAGCAGCTGAGTACCTGAACTGTGGCTGAAACAAACTGCAGCCACTGAGCCATCCTAGATCAATGCTGTCAAGTCATGCTCAGGAAACCATTCTTGACAGGATACTCCTGCAATATTTCTATGCAGCATCTCCCCTGTAGCTTCTAACTAACCTTAAATGCAAAATGCATAATGTAGGACCTTTGCAGAGAACAAGCAATGTTGGTATTAAAAAAATAAATCCACCCTAAAAACACCAAACTGTTCCCATGGTAACTTCATTTCTTCCTATACATTCCCTACCAGTGCCTTGCCCTTCACTTTCACTCTGTATTGTATTGATAAAAGATTTCCACCTGCTTTCTGAATGATCCTTGAGTCCTCTTAAACAAGTAACACTGTCCCATTTCTAGATTTCTGACTCAATTCTGCACATCTTTCTGTTTGAATATTGTTCAGACACTCTGGTTCTCTGAACATTTATTGTTCTAATCCAGTTTTTAGGAGAAACAAATTTAGACTTCGATGCTAGAAATATGTAGAATTAAATTTTCTTTCAGAGACTGCAGAATTATACTTTTGTATTGTAGTAGACAAGGTGCACAACCATAAGCAAAAGCAGCTTAAAATACATTTTCTACTACAAGACAAATCACCTTAGTGCCTCTTAATCTCCTGAGCCTTAGAATCTCATTAATATTTCAAAGTAATACCTAAATTCACACAGTCTCTAATTTTATGGACTATATTCTTATACATAGCATTTGCAGTAAAAACCTCCCTTCATCTGTGTAAAAACTAATACAGAAGGAAAAGAAAATCCAAACCCAGAAAAAGTGTATTTTAAGCTTTCAGTTACATGATGTGGCTGAAAAATTAAGAAGTAAACCTAAAAATTATGCAGATTTTTGGACACTCAGAATAACTGAAGAATATTCATTCACTCAGCATTAATGGGAAGAGACAAATGAAGCCCTTATTCTTATTTCCCTTTAGCCAAGGGAAATAAGAATAACAAATGTACAAAAGGTGTGAAAAGCAAGGCATATAATTCTGAAGCAATTCAAATGAATGGGCAAATTAATGGAATTTTGTTTCCAGAATGTGTAAAAGTAAGTTGCTGTGCATCTGTGCATGATTGAGTTCAGAGAGCTAAGACTTCAAAAACCAGAGGATGGAATGGGAATCAATCAGACAGAAAACTTAAAGAAAATAATTTCAGAGGAAACAAGTTCAGACAAGTTTACCTAGCAAATACAACAATCGATTCCAGAACGTAAAAAATTAAAATGCCATCCTTAAGACTTTTTCCCAGGCTATAAATTAGTTCAGGATGATTAGGCTGAGGTTTTACATTGCTGTCAAAGAAGTCAAAAATTATTTTTCAAGATGTGAAAAGCCTCTCAACTGGCATTCTTGTGGTACTTTAAGCCAATTTAGCTAGTGGTGGTCACAGTCCTACTCTTTCCTTATTGCTGCTCTCCTGTATCTATCACTGGATCCAGGACTGAACTATGCCAACCTGCTCACCTGGCAACACAGTTGGGTTTTTTTTAACCTGTATATTTTTCTGCCAGGTTACAAAACTGAAGGATCTCACTGCAGACTCACCAGAAAGGGAAAGAGAGACTGATGGGAGCTGACACCTCAGTGTGCCAACTGACTCATTTCTGTGTGGAATGGGGAGTCTTAGTCTTGGTAATTCTGAAGCCCAGCAGTTTAATCTTCTTTTCTAACTGGAAACCACCACCTGACAACTAAAAGAATTTTTTTTCATATTAAAATGCTCCATTTCATTTTTCTTGTTCCTCATTCTCTTACAATTTTTTAGTAGTTTTTGCCCATTTCTTCACTTAGAATCATTCTCCTTTCTGTCTTTCTTCTCTTTAGATGCCCAACTTCAGTGGACAAATACTATTACAGCTTCTCTTGGCCAACTGTACTGATCACGCTCCTCTAGGTTACTTTGAAACTATGAGAAGTGGCTACAATCTCAACCATCTACCTACTACTCGAAGTACACACATTCATATTTTGCAAAGATCATTGAACTTCTTTGGTATTTACAATCCACCTTCTAAAAGCACTGAAAAAACTAATTTCAAACCTTTTAAAACGTCATCATCCTAAACTGGCAATTCTTACACCTCACACCAGCAACTTTAAATCTGTAGCAGTTAAATAGTGCATCCAGTACTTATAAAGCTCCCTGTTAAAAAACTGAAAACAATGCTGGGTTTGACAGTATGAGGACTCTACAAAAATCAATTTCCTTATTGATATTTTTTTCCTTTTCCCATATTACATTCTTCTATAGAACTACCCCAAGTGAGAGCTGCTGATTTTCTTTAGTCAAGAATTGTATGGCTTAGATTATGCATTTTGTTTTCATGTCTCTGCATGTAATGTTAATTTTAGCATAACAGTATATAAACACTTCTGACCTGGAGTTCAGATACCTACAATACACATGCAAAGAACCTGCTGTCAAAAGTTTACAAGTTAGTAAGTGAAAAAACTGCAGAAGGAAACAAACTGTGGAATCTGAAGATCAAAGGCAAAAGTAACAATGCCCCAGCAGAAGAAGAATTAAATGGAGACTGGATAAAAATACTTGCAAGAGAGGTTATTAGAAAACAGGGAGTGCCCAGAGAAGAAACAGCTGCTATCCCTACTGGTCTAGCAGCATGTACATTTCTTTGATTCTCTGGATTCCTGGACCAGCGGGAGCCAAGAACCCTCAAAATATAACAAATTAAACACAGAGAACAAGTACTTTGCATAGCTTCCCACTTCTTTCCCGTTACGGTATTCCCACCTTTTCTGTGTGCATACCCCTGACACTTTCTCTGTGTTCTCTGGTGCTGGGTGAGACATTCAACAAGGTGATATACCTCTCCAGAAACCCCAGAAAATTTGTGAGTTACTTTTCTAACACTTAGAAAAGAAAGTCACCTCACAGAAAAATCTAGTGGTTTTTTTATGACCTCCATCCACAAATTAATTAGCCTGCAGCTTCATTCAGGATTGAAGCAGAAAGGGGACTTTTGCTTTCATTATGAAACAACAGGCTCATCACAAATCATGAGAACATTCTTTAGCTGGAAGCAGATTCAGATCTAAGCAGGCCCATCTCAGTTTTACCTAAACCAGACTTGTTTTCTGTATGCCATTCTTTTAGATGGTAAAATGATAAGGTTTCTCCTACACTGCTCATGAAGTAAAGAATATCCTTCAAATGAAATCCATCTTCTATCAGGTAACTTGCCTGATGTATGTTTTCATGAACTCTGGAGAAGGATGTTTCTGATGTGACCAATCAGTAAGTTTAAGGTTTTGAAAATCCTTCATTAAAAAAAAAAAAGTTAAATACTAGGCAGCTATTCCTACCTTCCTCTTCCACAGCTATTGCAAAACTAAATTCATACTGTGTAGCCCAGATTCAGTTATCAGTAATCTTTAAATATCCCTATTTCAACATCTGACCTAGCCAAAAAATCCCACCAGTTTAAGCTTTTCCTGCACTCCCACTGCCACTTATTTTCACCTCAGTTTTGCAAGTCAAGCAGAGAGAAGAGGAAGAACACACAAAATGTGATATAGGTCCCAATCAAGCCCCACAACCTATTGAGCTAAAAGTCTAAAATGCAGAAAAAATCCCAGAGTGTGAAATCTGAAAACTGTAATACCAATATATACCACTTTTTTCCAGATTTTTTTACGACCTGATTTCTGTAAATAGCATTGATTTGCCGAGGTTCTCAAAGGTATTGGAACTAAGGACCTACGTGATGCACTCAATTCAACCCAGTATCCCAAGGAGTCCTCTGCAGCACTGCCTTTTCTATGTATGTTTTTAATGCCAATAATGCCCTCTAATCATTTAGCAACCCTCTTATTATACAGAGTGCAGAAGTTTTCATAGTTTCAGTTTCTCAAGCCATTTCACAAACACTTAATATTTTTATCGTAAATATTTATAAATACTTTATTATAAAATTTTGCCTTCCAGTAACTCATCTAAGAAATAAGAAAGTATGGGGGTGGGGATAAGTCTGATGGAATCAATTCCCTGACAGTATTTTTCAAAGTAACTTTAAATGAAAAGTCAAAATTTTGAGTATTAGTAAGAGTAAACGCTGCTCCTGTTCTCTTCTAATTTCTTCGGAGATATTTCTAAAGTTTCACAGAAGCAGTACCCCGAGGCTACCAAACAGCTTCAGCTGCATCATTAGTAACAGTTCAGGAATTTGTTAGAACTTAGCAGCTGTTCAACCACTGAATCACCAGCACGAATTTACTATTTTCCTCTGCTAATTTACAGGATTCCTGCTAGTGATGTAAGATTATATCAAGGAGTTCTAACCGTATTTTTATGGCTTTAAACGAAAGTTACAATTACTGCCATTACGGCAGTACTGCTCTCTTTTTAATTAGTTCCACCTCCATATCTTAATATTTATGATGGGTAAAGATTTGAGATATGTACTAGAAAGGATCACAAGGCAACACTTAAGCCTTAAGCTATATAACCGATATCAATTATTTTGGGGAAAATACTGCATACTGTTTCAAATATGACATGTCCTTGGATATACACTTTTAAAGCTAGCGTCAAAGTATTCAGGCGCGTCTAATCTTCCCTATTCCTTTAAGTTACCCGATCTGGGCGGCTGGGAGAACATTAACACATGCTTCCAAAACACCGGCCATCAGTTCTTCCCCAGCCTACTACAGCTGACTTCTGGAGCACAGCTGAAGGTTAAACAAGCATAAGTGATGTTCATCACTTGCGGCACTTGTGAAAGCACCAAGTCCATCTTCTCACATTTCAATAGCATCGGTGCTGACAAAGAAGTCAGCGGGTCAAAGCCCAACTCCCTTTAGAGAGAAGGCAGGCAGGCCTGAGCTGGGAAAACATTTACATGTGACCCGAGGAAAAAAAAACAGTTTGAAGGGCCATAAGACCTTATTTGTTTTCCGAAGAAACCTCAATGCCCTCCCTCCCCTTTCAGAAGCAGATCTGACAAGTGTTGTAATAAATATTACATGCACAGAGGAAAGTTGAAATCAATAGTAGGTTAATGTTTATTGAAACAATACAGAGAACCATTTTTAATAGCATTACTTGAAAATAGATCTAATCTAGCAAAGGAAATTCAATTTATGTTTAGAGCAATCAGATGTTGCTTTTTACTTCGGGGATTTGTTGCAAACTATGTGTCTCAAAATGTGCTTACTGTACTGTATTTAGCAGAAACAGTTTAGCCTTAATAAGCTGATAGTCTGCAAGGGAGCATGGATCAACTTATTCTCATTAAGAATGTAAGCAGCTTTCTAACAGCCTTCTTTGCTGTTCAGCCCATGCCAGAGAAAGCAGGGATCTCTCCTCTAAACCCCGTAATTTATGAGTTTATTCAAACTCGCCAAATTGCTTTAAGTAAACGCCTCTTATATTTGAAAATTCCCATGGCAACTCATTTAGTTTGGCAGGAAGGCAGACCCAAATTCAATCCTTTTATCCTCCTGCTAAACCATTACAATGGTAATTCTGCTCTGACACTCTGAAGAGACTGCTAATTACTGTACTCGGTCCCCAGACAGATTCCCCATTCAGATTAAAATGGTTTGCGCGGCAGAGAGCAGCAGCAACACCTTTGTGCACAGGAAGGGATGTACTCTCACATTACGGCTTCTTACAAGAGAGGCTCCAAGGCTGCGAAGACAAAGCATCTCCTATCCACTAAGTCATGCAGAACAAACACTGAGGAAGGCAAAAAGCCAGCGGAATGACAGCGAAGGAGACAACCGAACCACTAACTTCAGCGTGTTGACTACTGAAGATACTTAGTCACCTCTCAACTGAAATTAATTAATCTTGCTATTGCCATTATGTACCGCATGTAACAGCCTAAACTACAGCTCCAGGACCTATATAAAATGCTACTGAGCACTGTGTTATTATACTCCATGTGCAAGAGCCACTGCCTGCCTGTCATGAGAATGTCCCAATTTTTAAAAAGTCACCCAGGCCCTTTTACAGCAGTATTTATTTTGAGAAGGGGACGTGTGGATTTTGTAGCAAAGCCTTTTTTCCCCCCCGTCATTTTTAATCGAGAAAAGTGAAGGAAACTTATGACTGCACCCTTGCTCTTTTGCCCTAGCTGTTCCCTCTTTCACTGAAATGAAAACAGCAGCTCAATGCTGAAGAAAAGAAACATCTGCTGTCTCTGGACTAACACTGTATTGGAAAAGCAGAAACAGTGGCTTAACTCATTCTACAACAAATGAAGATGGTGGTCTGTCCTCCCAAAAAATTAATTTTAGTCTGCTTTGATTATACCACCATTTCTTTTGGAGCAAGAACACCTACAGTAAACATTACAACAATTTTTCTTCCTTTTTCCAAATGAAAACTTAACAAAACTAGTAAAAAACTGAATGTGCAGAAGTAAGACACATGCTAAGAAAGTTACTCAAAAGGGAAGGAAGTCAACTTTCAAAATGTCAGAGGTCAAATAGTGCATTTAATTTCAAAACATATCATCTGATTTCTCTTTTAATCTGAAGTGAATAGCTAACATCTCATACTTGTTTTTTTCAAAGAATGACTTTAAATTGTGCATTAGTTTGATTCATTAACATTTGAGAAGTTAAGCTTTCACTTAAAAAATTACTGAGATACTCTAAACTAACTGCGTATTTATTTTAAGAGCAGATTTTGTTCTAAAATCCTATATGCAATGGCAAACAAGAAATCCAAAGACAATTTAATCACAAAACATTTCTAATGAAATGCAGCCGTACTGTTAAAACCATCATTAAAAAGTAGGCTGACTCATCTAACAAAGCAGTTAGATCCATCTGGCCCAATTAGTGAAGCACTCTACAACTTCTACCAACATAAAAAAAAACCAAACCAAAAACCAAACCTAAAAAACCGAAACAAAAAAAAAACCCACAACAAAACAACAACTAAACAACCAACACTACCACCACAAAAAAAAAAAAAAAAAAAACAACAAACCAACAAACCAAAAAACAACCAAACCCAAAACCAAAACACAACAAAAAAACCCAAATAAAACAATCCAAAAAACCCCTCATATATTGCTTCCTCTGACCTCTACATGCAATTCATTCAGTGGTTTATAAGGATGGTCAGGACTACAACCAAACAAGAGGAACAAACAATCTAACAATCTACTTTAATTTGAGATGTAAGGAGCATTTGAGATAAAACCATACTGATGCATTAATTATGCCTGCCCATATATTATACTTGCCAGCTCTATTACTTTTTGAATTAAGTGCCTACTGATGTTCTAGGTACAGTTTTCATATGCCTGTAGAACATTCAGTGCATCCTACACTGCACATACACTGTGAATATATTAGTGTATTACATGTGAGACACCGCCTATGCATATTAAATGCAGTGTGGTCCCAAATGCTCCATACAAATTCTACAGAGAAATGAGTGCCACTCACTCCCTATCCTACCCCAAGAACAGTTCAACATCAAATTTCAACTACAGAAATATCACTCATCTCCACTTAAATAAGAATTATTGCCTGGTGTTATTACTAATACTTTAATAAGGATTAATATAATGATTTTCATTTTGGGGTTTCTGGTAATTTTCTTCAGGTTTAAGCCTGTACTATCCACTTGTATTTGGCAGTTTACAAATAGAAAGAAGCTCCTGTGCCTCATTGTGATGATAAAAACACAGACTACCACCCAAGCTTCTTTATCTTGCTTTGCCATTTGAAAACAGTTCACCAGCCCATCTGGACAGCATCTGAAATCTCTATATGGCTTCATAGTCTGGATTTTAATAAGTTTCTTCCTTTGCTTTTTTGGCTACCCCATGAGCCACCAGAAAACAACAAAA
This sequence comes from Motacilla alba alba, assembly GCF_015832195.1. NCBI lineage: Eukaryota > Metazoa > Chordata > Aves > Passeriformes > Motacillidae > Motacilla > Motacilla alba. Next base: position 75,958,983 of record NC_052018.1, read on the forward strand.
AAATTTGTTTTGCTTTGGTTTTGATTATGAAATTATTCAGTAAAAAGGTTCAAGTCACCCTCATTATCAACTGTACCCCCAGTTTTAAGCCCTCAGGAAGCTCCTATTTCAACTAAGACACAACATACTGTCAGTCTTACTGGGGAGATGAAGGTGTGTCTCAAGAATAAGAAAACCCAACCGGTTTATCTGAAGATAACCAGCAACTAACACAGCAGAAGTTTTTGGACAAGTCAATACATGAAACCGTTGAGTGTGAGGTCTGGATGTTAACTACAGAGACCTAAGTGACAGACTAGTTCATACACGATTTTATGAATTCTTTTCCCAAAACATCTTCCAGAAAAGCCTGCAGGACTCAGCAAGGATTCAGAAATACTAGCTGCTATGCTTTGCTGAAAGCAATGTATTTTAAACAAGGCAACACAGAACAAATATTGTGGAAAGGTGGTGGGGAGTTTACAGAAGCAGTTTTGGAAGTAGTTTCCTGTACTTCCAAAAGCAAGAGTGGATAGATTAATGAAACAAAGAACTGTTCTGGAGTAAGGTCACCACTACTGAGATGAGAAGCAATTTCACTTCCATCAGATCCTTCAGGATTTCAAGAGTCTCTCAAAGCAGAATGATACTCTGGGTTTAATACATTTTTCTCCCTTTTGCAGAACTTGCATCTACAAAAAAAAAAAGGACAGGAGAACCATGCTCTGACTAGCACTCCTAAGATGCTGAACTTTGGGTATCAAGAGAAAAGAAGAGCTCTGCACTGCATAAGTACTTCTCATAGGAAGCAGAACTGAGACTTAAATCATCATCAGATCTATTTATACTTCTGAATCAACGAACACTGACACAAGTGAGGGCACAGACACATGTACCAACCTCCCTTTCCCAAGAAACTATGTGGAAAAGCTCTTAAACCCTGCTTTCTAGATGGTGCCTTTTTTGGTCTCTCTTAAATCTGGGTTATGTGGTAGACAGGACAGATATTGTTCTCTGCCATAAATCCAACACATCCACATGATTTTGAGAAAAAGAAATTTTAATCACCAGAAACACAAAAGAATCCTGATAAAGTTAAGGGAGTATAGATGTAAGCCTAAGGTCAAAGCTAGAAAAAGAATTGGTCTAATTAGTAAGACATCTAAAGGAAGCCACAACAGTAAAGTGAGAAGGTAACTGTACAGAGAAGCACTTAAAAGATAATTTGGAAAAAAAAATTCCCCCAGAATCCACACTAAACTCTTATTTCTATGCTTTTAACTGTAATATTTACTTGTCTGGATTGGTAACATATGCTATTAATACTAATCTTTCAGAGCAATATGGACATGTTTAATTTCTATAAAGGCAACTATCAAACTATTTTTTTTCCTGAAATTACTTTTTTTTTTTAAATCATAAGTAACAGGCTGACATTCTGAAGAAAAAACTGATTTTTTCTACTCTTTACATAAGCTTGCCTAGAAATACAAGCTGTTTGGAGAAGCCAAAACATCACAAGTTTACTGTTCTTATGCCATTTAAGGTTCCCTGCTAATAAATTGTTTTTATTAAACAGGATTATACTTGGACATTTCTGTGAAAGAAATTAAAAAATAATTTTTGTTAAAAAAAAAAACAAATCCAAAGTGATTGATATGAAAACACCAAAATAAGTGATTTTCTTTTTCCCCTCATGATTCTACTACACACACTTCCATCAGAAGAGTTTGCTGAATCTATAATGAGAAGCCACGCCTTAAATTTCAGGTGCTTTACATTAAATGACATGGAATCATATATCTAGCTTCCTAAGTTCCCCTGAACCTTAATATTCAGCTGAAAGCCTATGTGTGATTCACATTTGAAGAAAATTGATTAAACTGAAATAAATAAAACCAGCACTGAAGTATGCTGGAGATTATGTCCCAACTACATCATCACAGATGTTGTCTTAGCAAAGATTTCTCAAGTTTCCAAGCCAATTTGAGACTTTTAGTAAAAATCAATTCCCAGATTTCAAACATAAACCATGGATGCACACAACTGTGCATGTTTCAGGTTCTTAGAAGTAACCTAGAGTAAGATTTTTAGAAGAGTCTGTACAGTTCAGATGTATAAAGCACTACAAATCTTAATGGGATCTTGTTACTACTGAAGCCACAAAGGATCTTTCAAAAAAATCTTACAGACAGTAGTGTAAAAAAGTATTATTTAAAAACTACTAACATCTGTATGTTGATATGCTACTAACAGATTACCTTTAAACGCTGTAAAATATATCGAATATAAAACATGACATAATAAGAATAAATTGTGCTATTTGTCAGCTTGACTGTCTTGCATGCTTCACTTTATTTTCCAAGCATTGCAGAATGATTTACATGGAAACAAGTGATGACATTTTCTCATATGATACTGGCAGAGTTCCTTTAAGGCTGTCCAGTTGAGCAGGACTTCTATTTGATTCTGCACAACTGCTAATCTTCCCATTTACTTTTTAAGGAAGGCAAGACATATCATTTAATGCCTAGTTTCAAAGCACAAAGGCAACATAGCTGGAGATACATATATGTAATGTTAAAAAGTTCCTCCATGAAATATTTTGGCAATACACAGAATTTAGGTTTATGCAACACACACAAGAAAATTATTTGGAATTGATTCCAAACTGAAATCAATGAAACCACTTATTAGCACAACTTTTTAATGAACATCAAGAACCTTCAGTCTCCCCCGCAATCTCCAGTCCTACAGGATAACAAACACTTTGCTCATTCTTCTGTCTCTAAGAACCATCTCTCAAACTACAGATAGCTACAAAAGAAAGAGCATTCCAGTAACGACCTCTTACATATTTACTGTTAAGCAAATATTTACCTCTCAAAGTATTTAAAAAAACAGTAGGGTGCTCTCACCACATTTTACAGATGAAGAAGTTAAGGTTTATCTAAAGTACCCTTGCTATCATAGAAGAAAACAAGTGTTTCTATGACCTGATGTATTTTAAAGGCCTGTTTTTTTTTCCATTTTTAACTTTCTTGAACCTGATTGACCTTGGATCATTGAAAGTAAGAGATTTCCCTAAAGCTCTCCTCGCTGCTGAGTAATAAAGTATCTCTTTGAAGAGCTCTCCAACATCCAGGAGGAGAGGAGCCTATATTGCAAGGATCACTAAGGGAGTCCCCCCTCCACAGCCCAACCACCTTCTTTGGAAATTAACCAGTATTTCAGAAATGACTACTGAAAGGCAAATGCAGACTTTGCTCTTGTAGGCATTGAGAAAAAGCAGTGTTCTTCCCAGCACTGTATCAACAGTCTATCTGTTCCAAATGCCAGGATACCATTAACTGACAAATCAGATTAGCACAGTATTACCATATATACTACAGTGGGTTTAAACCAGGAGAAAGCCAGACATACCTCTTAGCTCCCTTGGTCTTTCAGAACTTCTCTTCCAAGATAAAACAAGTGATTCTACTCCTCCAAAAAACTTTTCTGCACAATACTGACAATTTTATTATTCAAAACATCTGATGTCTATTAACAGTAATGATTTTGACAGTAAATTCTAACTAAATAAGCAAGCTTTATTTCAAAACTTTGAAGCTTTCCTTTAAGACCCTAGAAGCTACAGATCTGCTTATTAAAAACAGAAACCTCAGCATACCAGACAAAAAAAATAAGGCCACCCACTACCTAACACAGCCAAAAGGAACTGGAATTGCCCACTTCCATCACCACAGCACTCAAGTACCCATGTGTACACTTGACAAATCCCCACTCCACCTTCTACTTCCATTTCACCTGAGGTGTCATTTGCTTGTTTTAGTACAACTGTATCAGTATAGTTTCTACAGCTGCCAAGAAAGTCAGGGCAGTCTAAGTTAAAATTCCTTTTTCAAACTAGGACACAAGCCAGAGAATGAAAGAATCATAAAGATTCTAAGATGAGGGCACAGCAATTCATGCAATTACATGACTGAAAATTACTGTTCATGAAAACTGCTTCAAATGATCATAAGACAGGCAACTCCAAATGGTGGTTTTGGGGCTTTGATTTTTTCAGTGTCATGAAAAAGGATTTGTAATGTAATGTACCATTTTGGAGGCTGTAGCAAAGTATCTATCAAAGGCTAGAATTACTTATTTATAAACAAAGCAGCTTAAATTCTTAGTATCTACAGCTGTGTTTGGTCAAATAGAAAACCTCACATCTTCCAATCCATTTATAAAAAGCTGCAATATCAAAGGACTGGATATAATACTAGTGACCTCTGACTTCGTTAGATTTGCTGGTGTTGAAAGTTCCTTCTATCCAGTATTTCCAAATGATTTGGAATATAAAACACATTTCACTTTACAATGCAAGTTCAAACTGATGAACATAATTTACTACATACACAGATGTTGTGAAAACATTAAAAATTAGCTAATAATGGTAATGCTGAAAATATAGAAGACAGTGCTGTTTTCATTAAGCTATCCCTATTAATAATATAAGATTGAAAATAAGGTAGGGCTTTTAAAATACTTATTTAAATGCAGAAAATATAGGATTAAAATAATTATAAACCTCATACCATTTCCAACAACACACAAGAAATATACTACTTGATAGAATCTTAAATGCTTTTCCTTATTAACTATTTCCAAGCAATGCAACTTTCCAGTAAGATCTCATCTAATCACTTTCCAGGATTGTTTACCACTCTCCAGTTTAATATAAATGTGTTACAAATGCCCTAGTCCAAACTCATATAAGCTATTTAACATAATCAGCTCCAATCTCTTATATCATGCCCACCTATGTTTATCCTGCTAACTGTATCTATAACATTCCTGTATTAAAGTCTTAGCCTATAAACAATTTATGAAAGAAAAAGAAACCATATTACTCCTCCCACTGAAAGCTCAGGTATTTCTGTACTGTTTAAAAATAGAAACACTTTAGTTTTCTATTGAATAGTAGGCAAAAAACTCTTGGCACTTGTCCACAGGTTAGAATTTTATGTCTGATGTCAAAACAGAACAATGTAGAGCAACTAGATGACTATAAATCACCAGTCAGCATTAAACCACAGATGTCTGTATGACAAACTTGACTTCTGTATAATTAGAAATCTAGATTTCAAAACTAACACTAGCAACAAAGATTGCTTTAAATGGCTGGAAAAGGGAAATATTTACTGGTTACTTTACTATTGTTTCACACACAAAAATCTTTGCAATCGCTAATATCGTTCCAGAAACCACTCCAAGGTGACTCATGCATGAAGTGATCGGATCTCCTTAATATGCTCTGGTTAGTGATAAGTGTTAAAATGTGTTAAAAGTGTGGGGTTACATGTTCCTTCTCTTTATACTACATCTCTCCAGGAATCATAATTCTGCAATTATCATTTCTTTCACTTAGGTATAAAGTCGAGATTTCAAAAATAAAATCAATCAACCAAAATCCAACTGTAACTAGAAATCAAGGATTTGCCATCGTCTTCATTAACATGGCCGGACAAGGAGAATTGTAACTTGATCATCTTCTTTTTGAATAAGTGGAGAAATGCTTTAATAAGATTTTATATAAAAAGATCCTAACTCACATGTTCCGTTCCAGGACCATCCACAGAAAAAGAACAAAAGTATGGAAGAAGAAATAAAAAGAAAAAACAAGTAGAGGAAGCACTGGGAAAATAGCCAAGACTAAAGGAAGCTAATTATAAAAATGGGATGCAAAATTTAAAAAGTTACAGGTACCACAAAAATTACCAGAATAGGTCAATACCATTTTTTCTTCCACAACTATGTCTACCAAAAAACCTAATAGATTAGGCACAATTATGAAAGACAGACAAAACCAATATAGAACCTAATTACAGCTCCTAAATCCATGCACAATCCTGCTTTGGAAGAGCATGCCCCTACTGAGTTTCAGTGTCTTTGTTTCTCTTTGAGAAGAGACTACTTTCTAAGTTTACCAAGGTCTTCTCTAAAAACTTGATCTACCATTTCTCAAGTTAGACATTTGTAACACCTTAAATAAACAAAGGCAGAGAGTAGGGGAGAAGAAGAGAAAGGGGAAAAGAGATGGCATTCAACAGTAACTGTATGTAGGCAAAAGTAACTTCCTTGGGTTCTAAAAGCCATCAAAGACATCCAGAAGAAGATTCAGAGTAAACACCTGGGTTAAGGTGCTTAGAAATAACTGCTGGAGAAGCTTCTTGCTCCCATTAGTATAAGAAAAGCCTAGATGGAGAAGAATCCCTATCAACTACGACCTAAGTTATAAGCTATAAAACTAGACCTATTTACATAGTTATATTTGATCATAACTTTGTGTCCAAATTTGTAAAACAATCAACTGAAACATGTGAGGGCACAGATCATCATAACTTTGTACTTACCATTTAATTATTTGTCAACTTTCTGGAAATGGAAAGTTGAGAACAAATTTATAATCATTATATAAAGAGTACATTTTATATCTCTTTTCAAAATTGTTCTCGTCATGGAATAACAGAATCATTGACCTTGGAAGGGACTTCAAGGGACAATCTAATCCTCACCCCAGAGAAGGTTCCAGGGGAGTTTTGAATATCTTCAGAGGAGACTCACAACCTCTCTGGGCAGCCTGTTCCAGTGCTCTGTCACCCTGAACAATATTCTGATGAACAATTCTAATTTTCTCCTTTGTACTACGACAATCATTTCAGAAGAGTTCACAAATGTAACAAAATTTAAACTAGATTTACCTCTATTCAGCTGAAAATCATCCAGACATGTTGTAGTAAATATGGTCTCAAAAAGCCATTTCCATTCAACAGATATTATTTTGGTGGTAACGAACCACTGGTCTACAGTTTCTACCACAGCAGACCATGATGGACAGAGCTACTCTTCACTTGCAGCTGGCCCAAAATAATTTTATTAATACCAATGCAAACACAAAAACTGAACATTGCGGTGACGTATCAAGTACAATATGTAAACACTTCCTATGTGAATTGGTGTAAGAAGTTCTTGTTCTCACTTTGAAAACCCAGACTTGCATGACAGACCAGACATACTAGACAGTGGAACACACAAAAAGGAACACTTACAATCCTCTATTGTTTTTCACTGCCATAATCAGAAATTCATTGTAGCAGGATATTTTACTCTCACACTATTTGCAGGTGAACATATTCACTTGCAGTTCTACAGAAATTTAGTTAAGGGTGGTCTGCTGCAGTACCATTTTTCCCTCTCTGCCTGTTCTCATGCCATCAACTCTGTCCATGCTAAACCAGGCCTGACTCTGTAGCAAGTCCTTCAGCGAGGTTCAGCTCCCCACCAAATGGACTCGCCACACCCTCAAAGGAAGGCCAGGGCTTTCTGATGCACAACAGGAAGCAGGAACAGCTAATCATGAAGAAATGGCAAGACTGCAGCAGCCCTCAGTTCATACAGCCATGGAAACATTAAGCCTGCTTCATGCTACTAAAAATAACGCACTATCACCTCTCCCCCACATCAAAAAGTTTACCACGTTATCCAGTGATCACTGCCAAGACATTTGGCTGCTTCGCTGCCCTTCGTGCAGAGCTTCCTGTCTGATCATTCACCCTCAGAGACTTGTATCGGAACTGACTAAACAGGCATAACGTAGGAATTTCCTAAAATGCTCTTAAGGACAGCAGTATCCTTATTCTGCTACTGTATCACTTATTAATTTCATTACTTGAACTGAATAAGCAGCAAACAATGGATTGCACAGCATGACCAACGTTTCAACAGGGAAACTATGCAAGGCAGCACTATATTCTCACTTGTGAAAGCAAAAATGTAAAACCAACACACCATGCAGGCATGAATTAGAAAGAGCTATTCACGACAGTCAAACTTGCATGCAGAATTTATTGAGGCTTTTTAGATGGCTAATAAAAAATGAAATCTTCTCCTAATATTCTTCAAATGACAAGCTTTTGCTAGTCTTAATTACAGAGGAACAAATTATGTACAGCATTACTATATTAACTAGGTTTTTTTTTTTTAACTAAGGCTAAAGCACGGTTAAACATTTTTAAATTAATTTTTTTCTCTGTATTTTGCCATAGAATTCACAGCACACAAAGTTCCCAGGGTAAAACTTAAGACATCCTTCAGTTTACCCTAAGTAGCTGAAAATAAACCATAAAGAAAATTTACAAGAACACCTATAAGGAAAGTACTAGAAATTCACTTAATTAATAAACAAGCCCCACCTCATCACACTTGCTGAAAGCAGTCTTTTAGAAGGAAATGCTTTTAGCTTATTAAACTGAAAAACAAACCACTCTACCAATACTATTGCCCCTTCACAATATTCTCTCCTGTTACATAAAGAAAAGGTGTTGTATACAGCTGTGACTGAAACCAGAAATACGATCAAAGTATCATCTCTGGTAACAGAAGGAGGATAGTTAGTGAAGGAGTACATACCAAGCACCACTGTAAAAAAATGTTCCAATTTGCAAAAATCATGCTGTATACAGCACATTTACTTTCCCATACAGCTAAATTTGAAGATATTCAAGACTGAAAAGTCTAAAATCACTATTACAGGCAAGATCCAAATGTAGGAGCAAAGTGAAACAAGTTTCTACTGAAACATTATCTCTTACCCATCACAACTGTAAAATTCTACATAGTAGTGACAAATTACTGAATAATTCTGTGTTGTAGTTGTCTTCCAAGAAGATGGAGGCAGCAACCAAGTAAAACTACAGCTGCCACAACATAAGAAAAGCAATAAAAAAAAAAAAATCTGAGCAACACTGATTCCAGACCAACTTAGAATAGCTAAGTAGAAACCAGAAATACAATATTTTCCTCAGAAAGGAAACATGTGGAATCAAAAGAAAAAAGGGGTAAAAAGTATCTCTCTGTAATGTGAATTGTGTCATATGTGCCTCATCCCTTACAAAAGCAGCTAGCATAAAGGCAAATCAGCAATTAAATGAGACCTGGTCATCTGTAAAATGCAAGCAACATCTAAGTAAACTCATTCAGCTAGAAATATTTATTCAATACTTCCTAGAAAATGCAAAAGGGCCTTACATTTCTGGCAGAGGAGTTCAGCCCTACAACCCAGGAGCTCCAAGAACAACTTCAAACCCTTAATGATGCTCTGGTTTAGTATGCTATACTTCTTTATTATGTATGCCCCCTAACCAGGTTCTGAGTTTTTTCTTCTGTTCTGCAGTGAACAATTGATCCAGAGCATCTTTTGCCTTTCCTTTGCAAGAGAACCACCCATCCTCGCTTAACTAATGCAAATAACAAACAACTCTCAAAGCTTCCACAATAGAGAGATCAATGATCTGGAGGATTCACTTCAGAAGGAGGCATAAGGACAGTACAACTTGATGTGATCGCAAAAGTCTACAGAATGTTTTATTAATTCTGCTTTTTTTGAAGAAAAACATGAAAGAAGTAATACTGTATGATCTTGCAGGTGTAGATAAAGACCAGTATCTCACTGAGCTATGGGAAGAGGAAGAGAATTAATCCTATGGAACCTGAAGTACAGCCAAATTTTTTTAAAATTGCCTCATACTGAAGAAATGTGAATTAAATACAAATGAGTAATAATGAAAAAAAAAAGTTGGCCTTTCTCCTCAAGGAGGAAAAAAAATAGCTTGTTCAGCCAATCTTCCTCAAGTTGTGCTTTTCATTTCTAAAGATAAACTACTTGACTATATCACTATCTTGGTAAAATGCAGGAGAAAGTGAAAAGGGAAAATGTTAATTCACATCCACAAGGAAAAAAAAATCACTAATGATCCAGATTCATAAATGGAAGAAATACACTTTAGTACTGAAATAGTGTCTGTTTACCAAAGTACATTCAAATAGAAACCCACTTTAAGAAATGTGCCTATCTCTGCACTGTTGTTAGAAAATGTGATTAGGCTTTTTAACATCTTGAGTACAAAAAAATAACTGACCATTCAAAAAAAATTAGCAACTAATTTCCATCTCTGAACACTAGAACACTAACCTGTTTCTGAAATTATCTCAGAAACCCAATGCATTGTCACATTGTATGGCAAGATGAAAATGAGTCTTCTCTCCTACATAGCCTCAAATTTTAATCAAGCTGGACAGTGACAGAATAGAAATACATAACTTTTTTTCCAATTTAATCCTTTGACATTTATCTGAAAAACATTAATAGTTACAGGTATTCTACCACATGAAAGGGAATTTTACTTTTTCCATTCTTACATTTTAGAGTATCTTTGGAATCTTCCAACATCCACAGTTTCACTCCTATTGTTATAATTCACTAGGATTTCCCATTTTTCCTTATGCTTACCCTGATGATTTGAAGCTTTATGACTTCCCTCATAGAAGTTTTCAATTCCTATCTTTTAATACTGAATTGAATTTTTAAGCTCTCAAACTGCCTGAAGCCACAATTCCATTTTGCATACTAATTGAACAGATGCAATAGGTAGTACAAACCCAAGTTCACCTATATACTAATTCATTAGTATGTACTACACATACCTGTTTCAGCAAGGCATAATTTTGAGAAATTAGAGCCAACAGACCTTTAACTCTTGTCTAAGTAATATGTACCACCCAAATCTTTTACACCTATGCATAATATATAAAGATGATAATAAAGTGAACTGACAAAGGGTATTTCAAGTGATTTTCTATTCGGACAATAGTTAGCCCTGTATTGTTATTTTTCATTAAAGGGGAAAAAACAATTATTTCTGTAATCAGGATTACAGAGCTTCCCCAATTGATTAAGCTACTACATGAGGCAGAGTGCTTTCAAGACAAAGAGCTGGCTGTCACTTTCATAAGGAAAGAACTACTAATGCATTACATTTTTTGAGGCTCAGAACACACTCATCCCACAGCTCCACAAAACAAGTGTAACACAAACATACACAAAGTATACTCATCACTACTTCAGACATACTGGGGATTTGTAAACTATCATCCTGAAGTTGACCCCTCAGTCATATTAGTCAGCAACAAGGGGCAGGTAGAAGAATGAACCTGACAAAATTAATTCACACAGAAGTTTGGTTTCTAAACTGTTTGCTCCGGAGTAGCTAAAGAATGAACATAAGGGTTTCAAAGTTTTGTCCATATAAAAATCCTGGCTATAAACTCAATCCTATGTGCTCAAGGTCTCTTTAGGAAGTGAGTAAATTCTGAAGACCTACTTTTTCTAATTGTCTACTGCTTTCAGAAATTGACAATGTGCAGTGTCAAGAGATCTAAATCACAATTTTCATACCTCCTGCTTAATATTCTACCATTTTTTGGTAATTCAGAAATTAAGTCTCTCTCCCTATCTTTAGTAATTTCTATAAATGTCTTCTGAATAAATCTGCTTAAAGAGACAGCATGTGTCACCACAAGTTTCCTCACAGCCAGCATCTATTAGCGTTCACTAAGTACCCAAAATCAGTAGGTCATTTTAATACCACCTACTACTTCTTTCACATATTCCAATTTTCCTTGTAATATAGAAAATTTTTGCACCACAGAAAAAGATCTAATTTATTCTTATCATTTTACAGGGGCACAAAAGTGGTGGTAAAGATGAGCACAAGATACAAGTTAATGGCATGGGATGGACTATACAGCCACACTTACGTCACCTTGCTTTGAGTGAGAATACAGAGAAGATCTAAGGGAGGGGCTCTCACAGGGTAATTCTGGTCTCTGAAAAAGTATTTAAGTCATCTACATGTGCAGAACCCAGTTTATACTATCAGGAAATGAGAAAGACAACCATTTTCCAGTTTCACTACTTTTATTTTTCCTCAGTATACTGACAGTAAAGTTTTTTGATACTAAAGGGTTTTGTTCTCTTTGCAAAATGTTTAATGCAATGATCTAAAAAAACATGCCTTTGTTTCTTAAAGTATCACAATCATCTCAAAGTGAAACATAAAACCATGTCATACTTTCCCAGCCTTAAAGTGAAGAATACTAATGCTGAAGGAAAGTGAGAAAAGTAGTGTTTGTAACAGTTCAGCAGTGCCTTTTAAAGGTGATAACTATTTCCTGCATCTGTATCTCAGACAAAAAAAAAAAGAAGTCTCTTTAAAAAAAGTCTCTCTCGATTCTCTTCTAAGGAACAATTCAATGTGGGATGAGGCAGTTTACAGATCAGTAGAGTATTACAAAATAGTACCTCAACCTCCTTTTATGATGCCACTCTGCAGACTTACTCTTACACCTGTAGCAAATTAGTTGTATTTCAAAAGTACCTTCTGAAAATGGAAATCAAAAGCTTGCATACAAATACTTACTGCAGGTATCAGTAACTTTTTTACTTCTTCAACAGCCCTCTTCAGCTTTATTTCTGCTCTGTTTTGAGCATCCTCCACAGTGATAAGTACATGTAAATCTTCATTCAGGTGTTCCCAGTTGGGCTTGCCTCGATTCTGTTCTTCCTAAAAAGAATTAAAACATGGAAGCTATGAAGCACTTACATTCTGTATAATACAATCACAAAGAGTAGACAAATTCAAATTTATGAATTCCTTAAACAGAATGAACTTTATTTTCAGCAATGTTTCTTCATACTTTGGAGACTTTCATATCATATGAACTTAGCCTTCAAAATATCATTTTTGGGGTTTTGTTTTGTGTTTTGGAACCTCCTACTCTATATTATGCTTTTTAAAGACTACAATACATATGCTGTTTCTTAAGAGTACCTCCTCCAGCTGAATAAAGGAAAAAGAATAGGAATATAAACACAGTATTACTTTCAATATTGTTTAGAGCCTTTCAAGAGTTAAACAGGTAAGACATACTAGTGCCTAAGCAACCTATCTTTTGAAGAAAAGTGAAACAGACACCAGACATAGAAACTCCATCTGAATCACTACAAAGAACAGGAAAGCAGTTCTCCGGTGTTAAGAATCACTTTCAAATACTCATGAAGACAAGATTCAAAGAATCAAACACTCCAAAAGGAACAGAAGTTGCCATTTTCAAAGGAGAGCGGCGTGCACTGGATGAAGAAAAGAGAGGAGGAGATGACAAGGTTTTGATACTGAAGTTATGTAAGGGCAAGTGACAAGATAGTCACCATTACACAGGTACTTATCACATCCTCGGCATTAGTAGTCCCAAGGATAAATATTAGAAATGTTTTCAGAAAGGGAAAGCATTCTAAACCAAATATTTCAATCTAAAACAACAGAAACCAGTAAAATTAAGTAACACATTCAAGTACCCAGTCTTCCAAAAAGTAGGATAATGAAACACAACACAGAAGAAACTTGCCAAACTCTTTTTCAAACTCTTTTTCATGAAAAAGTGAATAAAGTGAATAAAGCTAGCTAAATTTTAATGAATCCTCAATGAAATTCGACAATGTTTAAAATATAACAAGTTCTAAAAAAAATAGGGCCTCAAAAAAAAGCTTATTACAACTTTGAATCTATAAAAAGGCCTACATAAACAAATCCTACTTATTTAAAATTTAAAAAGCTGAGTATAATAGAAGAGCCTCCTATTTGTAAGATAAACCCTTGTGGCTTAACCACAATTCACACTTGTAACTTCTCCTTTTTTTTTTTTTTTTAATTGCAAACATGTCTTATCCCCCAAATTTCATGAAAAATTCCTCCAGGAAATCAGATACAATGAGGAAATCTTCTAAGATTTAATACCAACAAATGTTTTCAGAGCCTCGTATTCATATATACCTGAGGGAGCACTGCTCCTCAGAGTGTTTAATTTTTAATTCAGCTAAGTCTGAAATGTTTTGTGGAATACACAAGGATAAAAACGGGGTGGGGGGGACTGAACCACGAGAGATGTATGAAAAATGTATGTAAAGGAATCAGTACTTTGAAACTACTTTTCACTACGTATGTAACGTGCACATATCCATTACTCCACACTGTCAGATACAGTGGTGTGTTTTGCTGATTTTAATGTTATCTTTGCCAATGTTTTTAACAAAGGTGGCTGTGAAATTAGGTCTGCCAATTTCAGAAGCTGGAAACGAAGACAAAAATAACTCTCACTTATGATATAATACAGAAAGTGATGCAAAATTCAGCTGAGTTAAAACATCCTCTCTGTTAAAATGTAATCTTTGAAAGAACTGTCTATGATTTGCAACTTATTTATTCAATTGTCATCAAAACTCCACTACTACTTTTTAAACAATTCCATTTTTTTTTTTTAATCCAAAGCAGGAGTGAGCTGTTTTCTTTTAAGATGGTGACAAGCGACACCAATATGAGGTAGCATATAAAATAATATGTTACAGGTATGAAGAATGACAGAAGGTTCCTGAACCACCAGAGGGCAGAGGAAGAAATGCGCAACTACCTCTTCTTGCACTGACACGGTATTCCCTGGAATGGGAAAGGTCCTCCTTACTAACACCAGGTGTAAGAAACCTGCACAACCATAGTAACACAGGAGGCAAAACAAATAAAATAAATTTGAAAGGTCCAAGAGGAACAAATGTGAAGGAAAGGTGTCCCCAGGTAAAGCAGCAAGTTCTGCTCCTGAAAGACAAGGAATGCCTAAATGCAGTTTTAGCTACCACGCCATTAAACACCATGCACCATGTTTATAAATAGTGTTAGCAAACATAAAGGGGCTTTATGGTGTTGTATCCTTTTCTCTCATAATATGGTGCAAAGTCTCCAAAACTTTTGTCAGATTAATGTTACATCAAGTATTGGCACTGCACTCCAAATGACTCTGTTGCAGCATGAGAATTTTTTACTCAGTTTAAAAAGAGAACAAAAAGCTGCATATAGGACAAACAAGCTGCATACAGGACAAACTAATGATACTGAGGATTTTTTTTATCCCCCTAATTAACTGTTAGGTAGAACATGTTGTGTGTTAGGTTTATAATCACAGGTATTATTAGGGTGAGACCTCACAGCACAAGCAATCATACAAAGTACTTATCAGTAAGATAACTGAAGTAGTGTGTGACTATGATAAGCTCTTCCACGGCCATAAAGTACAGTAATTAAAGTGCTGTTGTTGAGAGTGCTATTTATTAAGCCAAATGGTAGGACTGAAAGAAAGGCTAAGAAGAGTAAAATTTCATACACTGTTTGAAAAATAAAAGAAAAAACAGAGTTTGGAATGGGCTTCCAATTCATGTTTATGAACCTCAATACACTGGGGTTATGATTTCATCCAGTGCTCCCATTCTGTCTCACGAGATGTTTATTTTAGTGGGTTAACAGTTTTTTAGGAAATGTCTTTTGTTGGATTGAGAATGCTAGTTGAATGTTATACCAGTATGTATATTTCATTATTTACAGGTTTGGTTTTATCAAAACTGGGAAATTCAGGTCTTTACCAGCTCATTCATTCCAACAGAAAGTCAGATGCAAAGCACAGAGTTACAGTCATGAAAGAGAGATAATCTGCAAACCTCTTGTACTTAAGAGCTACCATTTTTTTATGCCACCTCATTCTCCTTTTAAATCCATTTTAAAAAGATGGTTTGGAAAAACATATTTTACCACAAGCAAAAACTTTATTTATATTAAACTAATCCTCTATGCAACAAGTCTTGAACACATCTTTTCTCAACCATGTTTTCTTACAGTAAAGCCTGAACGGGAAAGTTGAATATATCTGCAACACACGTAGGAAGGTATCTTTCTGAAGACTCATGAAATATGGTCCAAGATTTAAAGGGCTGATAAGGGTTTTCTTTTGAATTTTTGGGGGAGAAAATGGTGAAAGGATGGAGAGGAAAGAATTACTAGAACTTGCCTCATTGCATAACTTGGTACAAAGAAACTACAAGATGTGGTGGTCTTGAAGTGAATTGCAGATAAGACAAACCAGTTCGCTTCATAGATTCAGAAAATGTCTGGGCTGGGACCCTGAATATCATCCAAGTTCCCTGGCTCAGGGCAAGGTCAGCTCAAACATATTGCTATGGGCCAGGTTTTAAATATCTCTAAGGACAGACACTCCATCCCCTCCCCTGGAAGAGCTGTCCAGTGTTCAACCAGTGCTCAGTCACAACAACAACAAAAAGCTTTTTCTTAGGTTTAAACATAATTTCTTTCAGCGTGCACACTGCCCCTTGTCCTTCAGAAGGAACTGTTGATCCACTCAGCCTAGTTGACAAGTCTACCTGCTTTTTCAAAAGCAGTCAGGAGTAACAGAAATTGCCATGAGAATTATTTTGGGAAAGAAACATTTGCTACTGCAGCAGGAAGGGCACGCACACTGAAGGAAGAAACAGCATCAGAGAAATCAGAAAACCTGACTAAGACTTGGGGAAGAAGGAATACAACAGCATATATTCAAAATTATATTACATACACGAGAAGCAATTGGCAGCATGAAGTCTTCCTGCATCCCAGAGATTGTCTAAGGAAGAATTATACATGAGAAACTGAGACTGAAAATGTAGGGAACTACAAAGTAAAGTGATTTACGCCACAACCATGCGGAACAACAATATTAGGAAAGCTTAATTTTAACCAAACTATCTTGTCTGCTAAATTAAAGAACATCAAGGACAACATCAATGGCAGATGAAATTTCACTGTGTTCCTTGTTTGGCAGAAATTTCAGTATCCTTAAATATAACCTAATTCTGTAGACAGATTTGCTTTCATTCTCTTGCCTGTGCATATACACTCATTAATCCTCAGAGTACCTATGCACAGTAATGGACTACTCAATATTTATCTCGCTATTAGGGTCAATGTATTAGGTAGTTAAAAAAAAATATTGCTACAAGTCCTTAAGATTTAGCAGCAGAAAAAAAAAAAAGGTAGTGTAGCTACAGGAATCTTCTTGGGGGAAGCAGAAAAGCAGGTAAAGGACGTAAAGGTAAACTGTATCCCGTATTTTCCACACACCTCACCATACCACAGTAACTTCAGTTTGTGGTCTTGCATCTCCTGCATCTTGGGCCTAAATGGCCATTCCTATTTACATCTTCATATCCCATCCCAGAGCTTTCTTAAAATTCCTCAATCTCTGACTGAACAAGACTGAGACAGCAGCTTACTAGCTTTCTGTAAGCTACACAGCGCAGATGACTGAAAACTCCTCTAGAATAGAGTTCAAAGTTAGGTCTCTTCTCTACCTAGCCAATACATTTCAAAGAACTTCAAACCCAGATGAAAGAAGAGTCAAGATTGACTGAAACTGTTAAAATTATTCAAATGTTGGAAAAGTAAAATATCAACACAAAGAAAGTCACCAAAAATATTCATCATCAACTTAAAAAAACTCCTCAGATCTTATTTCTAACTCCAAAGACCTTCACAGTATGGCAAACTGACAAAAAATAAGTTGACAAATTAAGAACTGGTGAAGTAGGATCCAGCCATTTCCAACTGTCAAAATATCATTAAAGAGAAATGAAATAAACACTAATGAGAAAATACTATGCTAGTATCTGTTTATATGCAGCCAGAGAAATATTAGTGAGACAATAAAGAAAGAATGAAAGAATGCATAAGGAGTGGTAAGAGTGGAAGCAACTTTCCCACACGGCACTTCTTTCAGAAAGCTGTGGTATATTCTATAATAATTTAAAAAGTGCAGCTTCCATTCTGTGCACTTTTTCCACTCCATCTCATACAATATCCTGTAATGCAGGCCACTAAAAAGATACAAAACCAGCTCAGTACCAACAGCAGGGAACTTTTAAAGAAGTCACCAGTTCAAGCAAGTGTTGAAAATTACCCTTAGTATTCTCACTCATCTTGAAGTGATATGCTATTAAATTCTGTTTTCATCAACTATTAAGCAAGTTGGTCTCCCTATTGAATGACAAAAAACATAGAAAAGATAGAGTAAAAGGGAAGAATGTGTTCATATAATGTCAAATTGAACACTAAAATTAAAGGGCATCAGAATAGCTTTTGTCCTTCAAATGATACAAAGGTTTAATTCAACTACACTAAGAACTTTAATTAAAAATATCCTAAGATAGAAAAACCAGTATAATCACTTACAGCTATTTCTCAGAGTCAAATGGAGGAGATAAGGTGCGGAGAGAAGAAATTTGGCTATTTAGTAAAAAAATCTCACAATATATTTTGTCTAATATATTGTGCTGTAGGTAGATTAAAATTGACAGTAGCTTTAGGTGTTTCTTTTCCACAACAAAAACATTCACACATATATATCAAAGTTTCAAAAATAATTCAAAGAACAGTTTAAAAGAAGCTGTGTGAATTAAAAAAAGAAATAAAGCTAACATGTTGATTTTAAAGAATTCTGAAATAGAAGTTAAATTTAACTAAAAAGTCACAAATAAGATAATTATTAAAAAAAAATCCAGTCCTGATCTAATTTTAGTATTTTAAAGTAAGACATGATATGTATTTCAGCCATGCAACAACATCTGAATTACCAAGTCCAAAAAAACCATTATTCAACCATTCCATACGGTCTACATCTTACTTTACAACCTTTTGTCGACACAGCTGAACTGGTAAAACCAAGTCAGAGGAATCACAGAGGAATGCACGTTGCCCTAAAGTCATATACTCCCAATCTTTCAAGAGCTGTCTGTCTTGTGTTGTTTAATGAAACTTCTGTTCTTGCAACCGCTCTGCCAACCTGAGCTACAGAACTGTATTTTTATGTTTTTGGCTCTCCTGCTGCAGAGATAGTTCAAAACAAACATCCAGAAGACAGAAGACTTCTGCAACATTGTGCAAGGAATAAACCACTCAGTCTACAAATAATTCCACATCAGCTGATCCGTATTCATGGGAAGTCCAGACGTAATGAAGCAAAAATCCTTTGGATAATCTCTTACTGCTGCATTACTGCATCCTTTCCTGGGCAGTGCAAAAACTTCCTAAGGTTCAGTGCCCTTACTGCTCCCTCTGGGACTGGCCCAGCACCACAGCAGCCTTTCAGACCACACGCTGATGGCAGCAGATGTCACCCCACTTCCCCCCCTCATCTTCTGCTGGACAAGGGAGTTTGCAACCATGAAGGGCTACAGACTGCCAACACAAGGTCAGTGCTGAGGAAAGGAGAAGGTGGTGAAGGACCATATTTTAACACATAATTGCCCCTTAAAAGACTGTCTCACCACGTCTCAGGAAACTATCATAAGTTAAACCCAATTATGCATGCGCCAGGGACAGAACACAGGCATCTTTGTTATCTGGTATGAAGCAACCTGCTCATCAGTGTATTAAATGATAGCACTACAGTAATAACTGTAAATGGGGCTTCCTCCTTCCATTTTTTGTGACTGAATCTTATGCCTTGACAGGATTGGCTGCTAAAAAACAAAGAAAAAATCCTGAAAAACAACCCCTCCATCCCCAAACCTGTATTTGAATGATACAGTCCTGATATTAACATTTCAATAGAAGTCGTTAATTTAGATGAGGCCTGCAAAAAAATAATAAGTGCTTGGTAAGTACCAAAAATAGAGGTTTTTGTCAGATGAAACTCCAAGCCAGCCCCGCAGAAAACCAGTTTAAAATGATGCACTAATTACAGTATCTGTTTGAACAACAGAAGTAATTTTATAACATGAAGCATCAGAACACACTGATTGTCCTAACCCCTGCTGATAAACTGCTTTAATTGTGCAGTTACAGTCAGGCAAATTAACACAGACTTTTGCTCCTACTGAGCTTCTAATGGCAGCAGTTCACAAGCAGAAAGCTGGTAAAAAAAGTAAGGCTCCAAAGGTATGCTGAGGGAATAGCAGCTGGTCCGGGAGAATACGGCAGCTTACTCCACATTTAAAATTTGTGACCCAAGTTTCCACCTATAGGAACAACGGATCAATTGCTTAAATTAACAGTCACATACTTGTTGTTTTGATTGTCAAACAAGTTAGTGCTATTTATCGAGTCTTTAACTATAAATTATTATTGTATACCAAGCTCCCACAGCAAGACAATTTTGGATTGAAAAAGTGGGTGTCTTGCAGCACACATTAAACTAGCCAGTAGCTGTCAAACATTGTCAAAGGGCATTATCTACAGTATCTTTTAAGAACTGTTCTAAAAAAAAAAAAACAAAAAAGAAAAAAAAAAAATCTGTCGGCATGAAACAACCCAATGTCTAAATGACAGAAGAGGATTCTGTTCTGTCTCAAAGCCTCACCACAGACACTGCGCTCAGAACACTTCAAACCAGGCACCGCCCTAAGCTCAGATCTGCCCTGCAGTCAAAATGGTTCCTAAAGGCTCCAAACTCCGCCCTGGACGCTTCCAAAGCTGCAGCTTCCCAGCACGAGTGACCGGAGCCGCCGCAGCCCCGGGGGCTGCAGACAGAGGAGCAAGCCCTGTCACCGCCGCTGTCACCGCCCCGCAGGGCTGCGCTGCAGCGGAGCCGCTCCGGAGAGCCCGGCCGGCAGGAACTCGGGCAACACCAGGAACTTTCTGTCAAACTGCATCTCCCCAGCAATTTCTGCTTGCATGCTTCCCTCAAGTTGTGCCCGTGTGAAAAACAGGGTTTGTGGAACAAGCTGTATTGTCGAGCGCTATCAAAGCCCAGGAGCCTGTTAAGACTGAATATTTCACTGCTGTGGGATAAAAGTAAAAAAACTTTTGCGTGCATCAGTATCCACAGGGAAATAAATGAGAATTTAGTACATGAAATGCACAGCGTAAACTCAGTATCTGGATATATTTTAGAGATGAATGCAACTCTTACTACTAATACTTAAAATTACGATGAAGTAACAAACCTTACCCAGGCAGAGGAGTGAGAGTGTTCATTTCTCTGACTTTGGACTACAGGTAAGAGTTTTAACACTTGATGAGTATTTCTGGCATAGTAAACTTTATATGGATACAATTACTCTGATAACCAAGTATAGTTTTATTCCTCTGCAGGAAAGGGTAATAAGCACTATGAAACATTTCACAATATTGCGATTCTTTTTACACACTGACCACTCACTAAACAAACATCAAATTTCCTTGAAAGAAAATGAAATACTCATAAATCCCTAATGCAAGTCTTCTTGGTTCAGAGTTAGCTTTAGCTGGCTTTTTGAAGGGAAGTACCTCTGTATTGTGAATCGCAAGGTACAAAAGACATTTTTCAGTGCAGGCTTCAACCAACAAAACCTAATCTGTGAAAGTGGACACATTCCTCAGAGCATTCTCTAATCAGGAAATACAGGCAGTAAGTGTATTTTAACTCATCACTCAAGTCCATTCATCATCAGTCACTAATGAAATTAACTTCAAAATAACCTGCAACTGTTCTAAAATCACTCCTGCAAATCTGCCTCTCAGTTTATGAGCATTATTAGTCAGTATAAAGCTGACTCCCCTATTCAGCTTTAGATGGAGAAAGGGTGACAAAAGTAAGTGTTCTTTTATATACCTTATTATCAAGCAGCACCTGTGTACCATGCATATATAGTAAATTATTTAATTTACTTCAAACACTTTATGATTTTTATTTTTTAAATAATTAACTGGATGTTAAAATTATATAGAAATATATTTAATAGAAAACAAATCTACCGTGGATCAGTTTTTGTGAACATGAAAAGGTCTCTCAAAGCAGAACCAACATGCCAGTAATACCATAGTGACTATATAATACTATGGAATTTACTCTTTTAAGTACATTAAGTTTCTTTTGTATATCTGAGGTTTTATTTTGGTAGTATTCCAGTATTATGTTTTAATTTACCATTTTATTTCCTTCTACCCAGGAAGAAGACTAGGACACCAAGGTACTAGCCTTGCTAACACATGCCTCTATTCCACCCAAAAACTCACCAAGGTAACTAAAACTCTGCTGAAGTTCATGCTGACAGGCAAAATAGTCTTAATTAAACTGAAAACTGATGACCATATTCCATCTGGGATTCTCATACTAAGAGATCTGGAAGTGCTGACATGCAAAAGGACCTGATCTAATATGTGCTCCAAAACTAACTCAAGGCATGACAACTTCAAGAAATTTGCTTGAAGAAAGAAGTTGCAACTCTTAAGAAAATGCAATGTAACTATCCAGTGATTTGTACACATCCAGGAACTGAACATCAATATCCTAGTAGTGCCTCAGGTAAAAAGTCACCAACATCACCAAGTGGTGTTCCAGGAGTGCCCTGATACTGGGCCACAGAAACACAGAAGGTGCTTCCCACTTTGCCCTCCTGCAAATCATTGCACAGAATGGGGGGTGGGGAAAAAAAAGGGGGAGGCATCCCCAGCCCAACAATAAAGGACTTTCATTAGGAGCTAGTTTCCTGTGTTTTTACTTAGGACTGAAATGTTTTTGCAGTTGTGAATGATTAAGTAAAACATATAGGTAGCATACTGAGGTGTACTCTTATTTACAGCTTCAATGTAATCATCCTAGTTTTTCATTTTTCCATTAATTTGAAACTTTACCTTTCATCTGCAATGATCACAAATTGTAGACAGCATCACAGGCACCTCTGATTTAATGATTTGGGAGCCTGGGGAAACATCTGAGCAGTGATTTCACATTTTGGAATACTTACTGTATTGTTTACAGTAAAGTGCTATCACTATTCCTCAACTGTATATACAGGGAAAAAACTGCTCATTGGTTTCTGACTCTTTTAGTCTACACAGGACACCACTCCCAAGTATTTCTCTGAGAATCTTTCTTTTTAAATGGTTAAGAGAAAACCAAGCAAATAAACAAAAAACAACAAACTAAAACCCCAGCCCCAAACCATTGTTCTTGACTCCAATCTGGAATGCCATTTACAGCATGCTGTATTTGGAAAACTGCACTCTGTGTTGTATTAGACACTAGAACTTAGCCAAATGCATGATCAGCTCCTAGGCTAGTAGTGTAATTGTACATGTTTTAGAACATTTTCTTTCCTCTTTTGAAGCACTATCATGTAACTTTCAACAACAGTAACTGCTGCACATAATTGTGACATTTGTCTTTACTGAATTTCAGCCACTTTTAGTTATCTATTCCATGTTTTATTTTCTCTGTCTTGTTTGGAATTGATTGCTGCTTCGCCAGCAAACCTGGCCAATGTATTAACATTCCCCTCACCAATAATTTGAATTCAGTGTTAAATTGATCTATTTTGCACCTAAACTCATCCTCAAATCCCTGGGCTCCTGCTCTTTTATGACAGCTCCACATATACGTGATGCTAAACATACTGAAAGGGTCAAGAAGTATCAAAATATACCCACACTCCTCTTCAGGTGCTATTCCAGCTTAATCTAAACACGAATTCCAGAAACTTTCACTTATTTACATTAAAAGCCTA
Source organism: Motacilla alba alba (assembly GCF_015832195.1). Classification (NCBI taxonomy): domain Eukaryota; kingdom Metazoa; phylum Chordata; class Aves; order Passeriformes; family Motacillidae; genus Motacilla; species Motacilla alba. The sequence continues at coordinate 75,982,201 of NC_052018.1, forward strand.
TGAAGTTCTGAAGACAGAACATTCATACATAAATTTGTGAAATTTCAAAATTTTTTTATAACCAGGAATAAGTGACAGGATTTTCTTTCCAAACTGAATTTACAGACCTCTTAATGAAAAGGAGGGGAAAGAAATATCAAGAGGAGAAAGAATGTAACAGCTAAGTGACCTTTTGGAAGTACCAGAATAGGCAGCTGCTGATACCTCCCATTTTAATGCCAACATATCCACACTTCCACTTCCTTCCTCTCCATTTGCCTATTGCTTCCAGAGTCCTGTGGCTCAGCCCTTGCCTGAAAATCTGACCATTCTGTGTTAGCATTTCCTCGAGGAGAAGCTGCACATGCCTCCCATGTTGATAAAAAATACAAGATATATCAATAGGGGTTCCTCTGCATAAATCTTAGTGAAGGTCTTAAGGGAGTATACCGAAGACAACTTTGTAAAATTGCAATATATTCCTGCCAACCCTTTCCTTTTTTTTGTTACAAAATAACTAAGCTTCTTAAAGAGAGAATTTTTCCTCCCTATTTTCCCATGCTGCTAACATTTACAATAATACACCATTACTAACATTAACATCTTTTCTGAGACTGCTTAGCACTTAGTAAGAGAAGTTAAATTTCACTAACTCCAGAGCTTTGCACAAAATATGCAAAGATGTTACTGCAGAATAGTTTTAACATAAACTTACATTGAACACATTAACATGACCTCAGCGTGCCAAGAAAATTAAAAAGCACCACCTCTTAGCCCACAATATGATGGCCAAGTTTCAGATGCAGCATACAACTATGCATAGAAGCCAAATTTAAGAAAATAAAACTAACAATTCTTCCCTATTTCCTCACCTCTCCCAAAAAAATGAAGTAAAAAAGTAACAAGTTTATATTTTTTTACTTTTGTATGTATAAAAATGTGACCTCGATTTAAGAACATGAAGTTACTACTGTTTCTATAAACTCAAATGAGACTTGTAATGTAAAATAAAAATACTGTTATACTAACATGTTGTTAGCTTTATTTTGGGACATTGTGATCTTCAGGTTATTACTGTTTGTCAAAGCAATTAAAAAAGAGGCTCATGACTCAAACCAAACATACCTAGGTAGTAGTTTAGTAACTTCAAGTAACTCAAATAACTTCCCTAGCCATAAAGAAACTGTTTATCTGCTCAGAGAAACGAGGGGGGGGGGGAAAAAGGAAAAAATTAAAAGAGCTGAAACAAACACTCAACATCACTGTTTTTTTTTTCAGTTCAGGGACAGGCTGGGGAAGGGAAATGACAGAATATATAAGTGTAACCTGTGACACTCTGCCAACAGAACTTTACCTGTGGGCTACAAGAATGCACCAAATGCAGGAAAGAGGCCATGTGCAGGAAAGCAAAGCTGTTTTTATTGCTAGGACCAGGCTGACATGGTTGCAATGCCCAAGTTTTAGCTCAAAATCCATATCTTGCAATTCTTGAGAATGGTTCTTTGTGATTTGCATGTGTAACTAAAGAATAACCAAGTTCTGACAAGAGCAGGCAGAGTCAGACTGGAAAAAACAGGGCAAGATGAAGGGATGTAATCAATGTTACAACAGCTCTCATCATAAAATTAAGCACTTTCTGCAATCCTGACCTCAGCGAAAAATAGTGCATCAAGTGATATGATAATACCTAGCATTTTTATTATTTCCCCTTTCTTGTTTCAATTCTTGGGATGAATCTTCATTGGAGATTTCCTCAAAGATATACTCCTGCTTCCTCTAGGTGTGCCAAGATAGCAAGAAGACTCAAGTGCCTAGGCAGACAAATGCTACCCTGTACATTTGGATTAGAAGTGCCTCTAATGCTAACAAGAAAGCAGAATGCTAAACATAAACCAAACTTTTCCATAAGCGGCTGCTTCAGTGAATACTGACAACTTTAGGCACAATGTCTGTTCTTATAATTAGAACACTAATCTTGCATTGTCACTTCAGAGAAAGAAACTGTCCCAAATCCCAAGACAGAACTATTATGAATTTTCTTGTATAGAAGGGTTTCCTCCACAGACTTCAGCTTAACACAGCTGCAGGGGTAACTGCTCACTGCCACAAGAGAAGTGGCTCCATCCCTTTCTTCTTCCCTCTTCTTTGTACCAGCAGCAACTCTTGCTGGGGCCTTCCAGAGCCAGTTAACACAGCACAAACCACTGCTGTCAGATTAGGTTTTGCCTGTTCAGCAAGCTGAACTGGCTCAGTGACACATTCCACAAGCAGCCGGCTGAGCACAAAGGAGGGCAGAGGCAGATCTGCCTCTGTAGGAAGCTGCCAGCTGTCAGTCACACCTCTGGCAGGACACACAGCAGCCCAGCCACTCCCAAAAGGAGCAGAGGGTGGGGAGCCCCTCGCTCTGACTGCCCAGGGGACGTGCTGGCATTTAGAAGTGCCACACACCCCAAATGTAATCTTACCTCAATACATAAATTACTATTAGAAGTTAAGTATTCTGAAAACTCCGTTTCCACTCTGAGTCAGGCCTGCAGAGCAATCAGCTTCCTTCCACTTCAAATGTTACATCTCAGTTGCTTACCTGAGAAACTAGCACACGATGTCCCATGTATTTAAGCAAGGGTGTGTCAAAGAAAAAACCCCTGTCATTCACAGCATAGTGATTAGCTCTAAAATAACGTTCACTTAGACATAAAGGTTTGGAATCTTCTTAAAAATGTGTAGTTTCACAGGGGATATTAAAGCAAATTAAGTAAACTAACATATTTAAAAAATAAATTCAATTTTGTTACGAAGAATACAGAAAAATTAAATTTTCCACTGAGTACAGAACTGACAATAAACACTGGCTAACAAACTAAAGCCGAGTCCTTGAAAGAATTCAGAACTCCTGCCTCAAATAATCTCAGCACACAAGTTTTCCCTGTATTTAAGACCGAAACCTTGTACACAGTCTGCAATTACAGACTTATTGCAGCAGTTGCCTCAAATCCTTGCTACAATTACATGGGATTTGACACAACCAAGCTACCACCTAGATAACTCAAAAGTGTGACCACTGTTCCAAACCTTCTTTACGGCCAATTTCATGCAACTACTCTATTGATTATGATGACTACAGAATGAGGAGTATTCCAGCATGTGCCACATGTTCCCAAGGCTGGATTAAAACAAATCATTGTTATGCCATTCAAAGACTGTATAGCTGAGTGCCAGCTTGGCACTGATATTAAATGACTTTTGGGAATACTGCTGGTAATATATTAGGGAAGCCTTTCCTACAGCACAGAAATGATGGATGTTCAGGATCCCCCTTCACTGCTCAGATTGCATTCAATACAGTGATTTAAGAAAAACAACCAAACAAAAAAGCCCAACACAACCACTAAAGAAAAACCAACCCAAAGCAAACAAAATTTAAATTAACCCCTTCATCAAACAAACACCACCAAAAAAAAAAAAAAAAGCCAAAAAAAGCCAATGCATAGCAATACAACTTTAACACTGCAACTCCTCAAACTCTCTCTGATGGTTTTCACAGAGAGTTCCCTGGTCCTTCAATGAATCTGTCCTTAAGGTCTGAGTTTGGAAGTTTTTATTCATTGTCTACACTTGAGCTGAAAACTACAGATTTTTCAGTTCATTTAAAACACTGTACACTAGCATCAGCTCTATATATAGCATATGTGCAATACATTTAAAATAAAAACCTTTTGAAATTAATGAAATAAATAATTTCTGTAAAGAAGTAATTATGAAAATTATGTCCACTTTTTAAATTGGAAAACAACATTTAATAAACCTCCTGCTCATAACATAACCATAGAAGAAAGTGAAAGCTAGTCATAATTTTGATTCAAAGTCAAATATCACAATAGTTACATGCATTCTGGTTTCAGGAGAGAATGTCTAGATGTGCATCCTTCAAGATCCCATTCAATTAGCAGTCCTACAACTGCTGTTTAGGAGACCTCATCATCCTTCCTTTCTGGTTTCACAAGAACTTTTTGAATACCACAAATTCTGGTAAAATGACCAAAAACATTCACCAAAGGAATGAAATTTTCTAAAAAACTCATTAAATAAAGAATTTGCTGACACCCTTACTTGTACCATATTGAGTGAAACTGAGTGTGCCTACTAAGATCTGTAACTGACCAAATTATCACAGCTCCATTGCAAGTCACCATGATATGCAAAATTAAGGTTTATTAAGAAAAATTTCAAGTTCTGGTTTTTTTTCAACACATTCCCTTAACTAGTCATTTCGCTGAGCTACCAAAGATATTAATGCAGAGAGAAATCATTAATAAATACAGGTCAGATTAAAAGAGGCAAACAGAATGTCACTACTATATGAAGCTACAGAAGCGAAGTAAAGCCTTGATGGGCTACCCAAGTCACTATTTTAAAAAGAGAAACTTTTAAACATATTCCAGTACACTATCAGAAACATGCAAAAAGTTAATAAAAAAACAAACTGCTTCTACTCTTCAAGAGACAAGTTACAAGCTTCTTTCATTAAAATATCCATTATATATGTTTTCAGATTGCATGCTCATCTGCCCCTACAAAAAATTAAAGTTTTACAGTTTAACCTAATATACTTCTGAATTACAAAAGTTGAAGGAGATAAGACTGGGTAGAAAAGGTCATATGTGGAAGCTTTTCTTACATTTTACAATGTTTCACCCTCCTTAGAAAATAAGACTGCATTCTACATGAATTGAAGACAAAAATAATTACACACTTTGCTCACATCCTCGGAGAGACAGGTAGAAGAAAGGTCAATTTCTTCAATATAAATGTTTCCTGTTCTTCAGAAAAGCACAACCATTACAGCTTTTTTCAAAATGCATTTCCAAGAGATGACAAGGATTTACTGCCAACTGACAGGTCCTGACCTCCCACCTCCTTATTCCCTGTCCTCTCCCTTCTCAAACTGGCACAGGTACTAATTTGGATCAATATAGCTTATTAACTAGCAAAATTTTTTTACACCCACTGAACTATTTTCTCACATTGTCTGACCAAAATCTAGCTTCTTTGCTGTTCCCACTGTAACCTTCTAACATGGACTAGATCATTTGTTCCAATCTCACAAAACAAAAGTTTAGCAAAACTTTCTCAAACATGTAATCCTGTATTCTTATGCAATGATGCAAACTGTCCAGTTTTATTCACAATAAGGAATAGGAAGGTCCAAAAAAAAAAAAAAAAACAAACCAGCAAAACAGATGGATAGGTCTTTCTTGTACCACTCATACAGCCTTCAAGACGATGTGATGCCATCAGGAGAAACTCAACGTGAGCTTTCAGAAATGTCCCTAGCATAGAAATAGTCACAGGTTTGGTACCAGTATGTAAGAGGTTGTTCAACTGTCCAAAGTGAGACCACCAAAGAGCTGATTTGAACACCAGTAGCTGGAGGCAATAAACAATCAACACTTCTTTTATTTTTCTAAGGAGAAAATCACTTATGACCCACCCACCAAATTTTCATTTTGTAGATAAATTTAAAAGAAAAAATGACAATTTTTATCATAAAAACCTTTCTAATATTAGAGCTACATATTTTTATGTCAATTGGGTATTGCAAAAGTGTGTAACTGATGTGAAACCTGTCTACAATCAATAAAAGCTTAAATATATTCTTCCTCGCATAGAATCATACAAAGCAAATTTAGGAAAGGGGAAGAGGCTGAGGTTCTTTTTCAACTAGAGTCTCCTCAAATAATAGGTGATTTGCAAAAACTCACTGGAATGTTTACAAAAAGTAAAACATTTACTTGCCTCTACCTCCAAAATTGCTGCATCATGGCTGTCTCTGCTCTTAAAGGAGACCTGAAAAGCAAAAAAAAATTGGGCTTGTGCCCTATTTTGCTTCTTTAAGATGTTTTGAGAGGCATGAAGAGTTGGAATTAGGGCTTTTTTTTTACCCTATGATGTACATTAATTCTTCCTCCTTGTTTACACTTTGAGACTAAAATTTCAAGAAGCCATAACATAACACAACCTAGTAAAGGAAAAACAGTGCAAGAATCAACAGAAGCTAAGTCACAGAAGAAACAACAAACTTTTTTTCCCCTCATCACTACTTCTTCAAGTTCTCCTCCGTTTGGGTGATGAATAATACAAAATCCTTTTCCACAGTTAAGCATTCTTGCACTACCACTATTTGTGATTTGCACACAAATCTATGTTTTAACACTGTGGATGCTAAAGAAAAAAAAAAGGGGGGGGGGAGTGGGGGGGGGACCCAGAAATTTGACTGAGGTTGTATTTTAAAAATTTTAAGATTAAAGATAATTGGGGAAAACTCAAGTCCTTTTCAGGGATTCTTTATGGTTCAAAATAAGAAAAATAAGTAAAAAAAAAAATTGTTAGAAGATCTCTGCAAATGGAAAAAAGTGAAAAATCCATGAACTGGCTAGCTATAAAAAGAAGACAAACATGACTTTCTCTTCCACTACTAATATAGCCTGTAAGACATTTCCTGTGTATGCTATAGTGATGCAGTTATCAGAACAAAAAAGCTGCTGCAATGTATTTCCTAAGAATTAGCATCTTTAATCTTACAGCATTACTAAAATAAAATTAAAATTTATGCTAGATGCAAAGGAGCAAAGAGTATAGTTTATTTTAACTAATGCCCATTACTACTAGGGCAAGTAGAATAGTTCATTAGTTTTAAGTGAGATGGCACCATGTATTTCCATTCAAAATAATTGTTGAAAGCCCCTTCCTATTCCTTCCACCCACACTTCAACTGTGTAATTATCATATGAAAAAGGAAAACCCTTTTTTTTTAAAAAAGGGAAATTTAAAATTCTGCTAATGAAAAACATGCAGTCATCAAGAAAAATAAAAGCATGATTCCTAAAAATAAGGAAAATATATCTAAAGTACATCCTTACAATCTATTTAAGACAACAAATTCTCATAAATTATATATCACTGAAAAACTACACTCAACCAGTGCAGGGTTGTAGTCAATATTTTAAGCCAAATCAGTGAACTGGCAGAAGGTCCTCATCATTACACACATGGAACGTGATCTTCCTGAAATGCTAAACCAACATTAGATAGGCCAAAGACCTGAGCATCTTTACCACAGCTCTGTTACTCAACTCAGCTCTCTATTATCAACAATGTTATTTCTCCAGCTGCAACATGCAAAAGGCACCAATTCAAACAATACTGGCATTTAACTAAATGCTCCAGTGGCATAATTCAAAAGGGATTATTTTGGTTTGTGGGTTTTGGGACCATTGGCTTGTGTTTGGGGTTTTTTTTTTGTATATTTTGCTTTTGTGGTTTTTTTGGTTGGTGGAGGAGGTGTGTTTGGTAGGCATTTCTTTTCTCCCCATAAATAAGGTCACACAAAAAAACTGTTTTAAAGCTATGAGGAAAAAAAAATCACAAAATTACAGATTTTTTTCCCCTCCTTTCTGCTGAACAAGATTTTCATCAGAAAGTGCTTACTTTTCTGGGTGAAATATACGGTGACAAAGCAAGCTAGAAGTTAAAGTGAAAATAATTTAATACAGACACACATGTATCTCATATCATGGAATGTGAAGGTGAAGTTTAACTTTGCAGGTTGAGTCTATTTAACAACCAGCTGTCACTGAAAATAGCAGCCCTGAGTCTGCCTACTTCCACTGAGCTGCCCCTGCTGCTCAGACAATTGTGCAGGGGCCAATTTAGGAAACTCACAAACTCAATTGACTCCCGAGGATGCACATGAAGCAGTGGGAACAGATGTCCTAAGGCCTTTAATAGGAACTGACCATCAGATCAATCCAAACATAGTGCCATACCACTCACAGAAAACCTTCAATAATTTGCAACAGGGAGAAGATTTTGTCCTCTGAGGACTACTAATATGATTAGAGCTCAGGCATTACTCTGCTTAAGAGTGCATGAGCCTCATCAATCCTGCATAATTTGATGCAAATTCAAATAAAGACACTTTGAAATAAATTCTAATTTAAGGATACCTGTGGTTACTTCGATATCCACTAGATCACCTTCTTAAGGAAAAGTGTATTTCTACAGTGTAGAATCACTTTTAAGATTACCAAACATATGAATGACATAAACATATTTTTTAAATTATGGTTTTAGTACCCTTTTTACTATGCCACACATAGTACATATACTATTTATCTTGATACCTCTTCTGCCTATGCAATTGCTTCATACGAAGTATTAAATCCCATTTAAATGTTATGGAACAAAAGCAGCTGACTGACTTCGGGGGAAAAAAAATCTAAGTAATCAAGTCAAATCAAGTAAAAATCGAAGTATCTCAGCTATCAGTTTCAATGCTATTCTCCACAGGAATTTGAAATAAATTAATCTTCTGCCGTATTTTACAAACAATGCTTAAACTGTATACAAAAACTTCTTGCTGCAAAACCATATGGTCTCACAGGGAAAGACACCTTCACAAAAAAGTGCTTGCCTAAGTCAGAAAAATCATCAAAGTTGTTGATACGATTTTTCCCTCTGCTAGTGAAACACATTTTAATTATTCAACAAGCTACTCTAATACTCAACAACAGTAAAACTGCAAATCCAATGCAAGTCATGCTCAGCCAAGCATACACTGTATAACCTCCACATCCACTCTGTTCTGCCCCCAATCCTTACCCTGCAGGCAGAAGTAATATGATTCATTCCACTTTTGTAGGATGTCACATTATTGTGATGGGGACAAAAAGGTGGAAACCATCTGCACTAAAACCTTTATTGACTGACCTAGTACATAGCATACAACTATTTAGCACACCAACACTCAAGCTTCACAAGGCAAGGAAGGCGTGCATTGCAGTTGCAGTGTATGCAAAACAAAAAGTAGGCACAGCTCATCATCTATAAAAAAGTTGAAGGAGACAAACAGCATGAAATACACAGACAAATCAATGGATGAAGAAAGAACATCAAAAAAAGATGAGGTGTCTCAAAGCAAGACAGGATGTTTTTATTTGGGCACTTAAATACATTTAATCTCTTTTAATATATTGTTTTAACATGATACAACACGCAGGATAACATGTTGGTACAGTACATAAGAGGTTGCTCAACTGTACAAAGTGAGAACAATAAAGAGCTGGAGTTTTAAAACATGGCTCCATTTTAAGCAGGAGATGTTCATTCATTATTCTGAAGATACCAACAAATAACCTCCGAAATCTGATGATGCAATAGTATACAAAAATGCCACATATACTCAAATCACAAGCATGCAACAGTTTTTCAAATATACCCATATAAGAAAGGCACTAAGAAAATAAAGAATTACACCAAAAAAGAAAGTTTGCACTGCATATGTTCACTGAGAGTCCAAAGAGCAGCTAAATTACCTCTGAAAAAGCACATAACACCAAAAACTCCAGGTACAGAAATCATTAGTACACAGCTCCACAGTGAGCTTTTCACTTTCTCCATTTCAAATGTTTCTCTTACATAGGGGAACAAGCTTGAGGTTTTTTTGGTGGTGTATTACCAATCACACACAGTCCCAGGACACTGAATTCCATGCACTATGCAGGTTCTGCACGTCCTAACGTTCAACCCCATCCTCCAAGTAATTATGTGGCTCTTAACACTATTAACAACTGTAAATGCTGGTATGAAGAGCAGAGTGAACAGACATCTAGTTTGATACATATGAAAAATCTCAGTTACAGAAAGCAAGAAACTGTTTATCATCTTAGAAAATGCACTTAAAAAAATCACAGATAAATAAGCATAAGGAAAACAACCCTTTTGCAACTATTGTCACAATTTTGTGGAGACTTAACACCTTGTTCTCAGTTTCCTCCTGATCCCTCAGGCCTAATTTTGTTCATCTTATACTTGCTGCATTTCCTGTTGGCTGTGTTGCCTCACTTCCTTTTTAATATCTGCCTTGCAGAGTTTCTAATTGGTCGCACAGGTGAGCATACTTCTTTTTTTGAAACAAGCAAAAAAACCTCCGAAAACCCTGCCTGTCTAAAGGAAGTGTAGTTTTTGAGTTTTTCTAATTTAAGGCCAGTAACAAGACACACAACAAAAGAGCACTACTGTAATCATTAAAACTTGTTGCTGAATACTGCTCAGGATTAATGACGACTGGCTATTACAGACATGTCACACAGAATGACCAAAGTAAGAGTATTTAATGTATCAAGGAAAAAAAAAAAAAAGTAATTCTACATGATTAAGATTTTAGTCCTCTGAGATTAGATGTAAACAAACCATACTGGAATACCAAAATTGTAGCTTGATCTTTACTAACAAGCTATTTTCATTTTAGCATATAGGAATGTATGAAGTCCATGATGCACAAAACCAGATACAGGGGAAAAAAACCCCAAACACATAAAATGCAACTTGATTACAGAATTGTTATCTACTTCAGCAGCGCAGACACACAGACACACAAACACACTGTATGTATATGTACAGGTATAACAAAAGTTTTTGTGATCTCTGGAAGATTTTGATAAATTAGATGGTACATTATACTACACTGAAATTTTATTCTATACATTTTACTCATTATGCTTCTTTTTACACTTAAGCTTATCTCCTAGTAATTTTTTCCCAGTTTCAGAGACTTCGACCAGAAGGAATAGTCAGGATGATTTAATCTGGCCTTCAATATATCATAGGCCATTACTTTTCAATAGAAAAAGAACTGCTCTGACAGTAATCATTAAAAATTGGTTTAGAGTGTATCCAAGGTCATCATAACTTGACTCCACTAATACAGGGAATTAAAGTTTGTTTCTAGATGGATTCTTCACATTTTCTCTAAGAGAAATCTCTATTACTCAAAATCTGATTTAAAGAAAATTCTTAGCTTTGAGGCACAGATATACCCAGGGCTAACTGGTAAATTCTCCTTACTTTCTTTCACAGTAAATTTTAAAATTTTACACCTCAACCTCATGCTCAACTGCCCAAATGGCTAAAAAAATGGACAGAAGGGATAAAGAACATCAATATTATTGCTGAGTACTCTAAAAAAATTTAGGTAGTTGTGCTCAGTGACCTCACTAGAGAGAATACTTCAAATACCAGATGCACAAAGTACATTGTTATGCAGCCAAAACCTGCAAGTACAAATGTAAGACATACTCTATAGGTCCCAACCATAAATAAAATATCGTTCACATTTTCAGTTTTTTAGTTGTTGATCCTACACAGGCAGGATCTGAGCCTGCAGGAAATTATGATTCATTGTGCATCTCTGCAATAAAAACCAAGTTTTACGACATGCTTTCAGCAGGACTGTTTTCATCAGAAAGAAAAAAGCATGTTTAGCAGGTTTATATATATTTCAAATGACAAGTACCATCAACTCAGATTATAGGGGGAGATAGAGGGTCTGAATTTTCCTCAGTGGTACATAAACCCTGTCAACAGAATGCTTAACAGTGTTCTTCTGGATGACTATTTGGAGAGCTGCAAGCTCTCAGCTTCTAGATTTTTCATGTCCTAAAGCTTAGTGGTAGAAAAGTTAAACTTTTTTTTTTCAGAGTTACCAAGAAAGTGAACTTTTCGTATTTGACCAAGTACAACTTAACACAATCATTTTCGTCCAACTTTTTAATGTAACTTGTGAAAAACTGTCCATGGGGTGAGTGCAGAAATTTACCATATTTGTGCACTGTAGCTGGCATTTCTCAAATGGGAAAAACCCCACAAAATCTTAGACTGGAAAAGACAATTCCCATTCAGTCTTAGACTTAGGAATTTCACTCTGGAGCACAATCAGACCCAGCAATTCCTGCCAAAAGGAACTGCAAGTCCTACAAGAATAGTAAAGAACATACAGGGAAAGCATACTCGTCAAAAATGGTCCAGGAAAGGCGATTGTCAAGTTCCATTCTTTTCCACATCTTAACACAGCATATAATTTCAACCAGAAATTTTCCTCTCTTCAAGAAGATCTGCATGTAGAGATTATGTGAAAATACAGCAAAATAGTATCTATTCAAAATTGGATATTACAACATTATTTTAAAATTTTGTATTTTGTATTCATGGAAATGAATTTCTCTCACAGTGAATACAAGAAAGAGTTCCTCAAAATTCTAACTGAACTACATAACAAAGAAAATACTCAAAAAATGCTAACAAATTGTTTTCAAGTGAGCAAAGTCAATGAAAAGTAATCAAAACAACTTAAGCAGAAAAATGTGACAGCCTTGTTGCATTTTCTTTACAGGGAACAAAAAGTACAGTATGTCCATTTAAGACTATTCGTTCTGGAAGAACAAGAGTCTTCAACTTTATTTGAGGCTGGGAATTTATACTGAATGCATGATAGTCTGAGGAAACCTTAACAGAGTGGCTGTGAGATTACAAAAACTGTCTGTGGCTAGACAGTATGGGCTGCAGTGCTCACCTGCAAAGTGAAATGACCATTCAATGTTTGAGCAGAGGAAGCCCTCTAATCACTGCAGAACCTAATCCTAAATGGATGAACTAACACAGTTACACCAACAGTCTCTGCTGCAGAACTGCTGCGCCATGAAGTATGTCTGCTAATCGGAATGCATGTCAAACTCACATTCCATGGAGTTTTCTTACAGTGCAGAAAAAAGAAAACCGGAAAAAACTGTTAAAGAATCAGACAGAGATAACTGCACTTCAAAATGCCAGATCATAAAACATCTTATCAAGTTCTGATTTAATGCTTATCACTGTTTACTTGGCATGAAAGGGCAATTGTCGGTAGGAACTAATCTACATTTATTGACTTTATGAATTACCAACAGAAAACGTAGCCAATAATCATGTAGCAACTTATTATTAAATACAGTAATTTAATGAAATTTATCAGTTACTATGCCCAAAAGAACATTTACTTTAAAAGAAGCGCAGACTACTTAAAAAACATGCCAGTTATGATCTAAGTGGGTTTTCTAGTGTTCTTTCTGTAAACCATGATCAATTCACACAATTATAACTTTTTTTTTTCTAAGCCTGATTTTTCACAGCACTTTGCCTGCATCCTGTGATATTACAATGTTCCAGTACAAAGTAAAATCTAGCTTTCTGCTCTTTAACAATGACACTGTTTTGGTTTTCAACAAAACAAGAAAATCTTTCAAGTCCACACCTAACAAATTCTTTTAGGAAACTCTTTTATCTGTAATGATTTTTTTGTTTGTTTGTGTATGGTTATCTCTAAGACCAGTCATTACTGAGAACCATTCAGTGCACGCAATATGCCTTCTGGGCGAACTTTATTAATTGTGCCTAATTACTGCAGGCAACCACTCTTACTCTGCATGTGACCTCTATTCACCTAATAGTTGAAGCTCTGAAGTTCTACTTGAATTACCATGCACTGCCATATCCACTGAGCTCCTCCAAAGAATTTCGTGTACAGGCTTTAAAGCTGCTACAGTAATTACTCCTTTTCACTTACTGTTTCACATTTTTGGCCAAATTAGTCTAGCATCAAACATTCAGCTTTCACTCCACAATAAAGCTGTTCAAGCTTGCTGAACACAGACTTTCCAAATTTCATAAGGAAAGCAATCAACCCATTCCTTAATTTCTTTGGATAAATGAAATAAAAAACATTCAAGTGTTACTATAACAATTTTATACCCTTTCTTACTGCCTACTGATATAGTTTTTATATTTTCACTGTTAGAATATTCTTCAGCATAGGTATCTGAAATAAACTAAGACTACCAAATCTTCTATGTCAACTTCTTTGCTTTACTCCTCCTTGTTATTTCTGTTCATATATGCAAAAACCAGCTGCCACTTAGAGAAGCCCATCTCAGACTGCATTAGGAAACATGCTCCACATACTTGGAATAGAAAAACTCAGTCAAAAATTAGAATTATAAAAAAAAAATAAATCGGCCGTGTAAGATATGTAAGATATAAGCCACGTCATGATACAACAGATTTTCAAAAACCACTGAAATAATGACTAATGGGAACAGATGCTTCACACAGAGGAATGAGAAGGAGTAAGATAGAGCAAGCATCTTTCAAATTTGCAACTCTAACCCTGCAATTGAGGTTTCTTTTTTCCGCTTCTACTACAGCCACTGTTGTTAAACAGCAGGACTCAAGAGTCACAAAGATTTAAATAATAAATAAAATAACCAAAGCTCACCATACACTACTACACCAAAAAGGACAAAACTCGTTTTTCTTTACTGTCACTAGGTTCATGAAAAACCAAAGCCGTCTCCAAACAGATGAAAATATCCTGTTAATTTTCTTCACCTCACGTCTTCTCCACCAGATAAACGAGGGCATTATCACTGTTTAATACAAGTTTTAATTGAGTACTGTCACTGGTGGGAAGAAAAGTGTGGAACCACTACTTTCCATATCAAACAAAGCAGGTAATTAACAGCCACTCTGGCACAATCCCTTATCACCAAAACACACAACACTGTTAAGTTCTCTCAATGCGAATGCTTTGCTTCAACAAAGGAAAGCTGATGTTTCAGGGTCACATTCACTCCTTTAATACACAGGCATAAATTTACTGCTCAGTCAGACACCTATAATTAAACACAAGAAGAATATAATTCTAATATTCAGACAGGCTTGCATATGAGTGGGATATCTCCCCCTTTAAAGATGATTGCCTTTCATTTTTTAGTTTCAAGCAGCTACAGTTCACTTAGTTTTGATTACATAGTAATTAGATATGCAAATACAAGAGATCCAAAAAAATGCTTTTTCAAATGTCAGATTGTAAGCAATCAAGCTTATTCTTTTCTCCTGTACACACAAGCTATTCATTAAATAGCTATTGTCTTAAAAAACATTCCAACAGATTGCATTTATCAGTGTTTTAGAAGCAATGGGAGTGCACATTACTCAGAACACCACTCATCAGGGAACGAAATCGATCTTACAATTACTTTAATATATTCATGGTAGTGGTTAACTAAGTTTAAACTATGTATCATCCTCTTTGGGCATTTTCCCCACCATTGTTGCTATCAATATCAAAACTTACTGCATCATCAAATTAACCAAAACTCGTTTATTTATATATTTAATGACAAACTCGTTAGTAGTAAATGTCATAGCTAAAATCACTGAATTGTGAATATCAATATTTTTTCATCCTATATAGAAAATCAATTCTGAATTATTATCAAATTTGTCACTGTATCTTACAAATACGCTCATATAGAGGAAGTCACTATGAAATGATGTGGTTAGTATAGTTTTGGCAGGAACAGCCATTCTGACACCTGTCCTTTTTCTTTTTCTCCCCTGAAGGCCCACAGATACTTTCTATTACAAATATAGACTTAGGATCTCCCATGCATCTAGACCTCATAGGTTCTTGAGCCTTTGTGACATATTTCACTAGGAAGCAGTCCACAGCTTGAGATCCACTGATTGCTAGTTAAAATGGTGGGAAAGGATGTTTGGTAGCAGCTCTGAAGAGACGAGATAAAAGCAGCTACTGCAAAACCAGATGGACTGGTCTACAAAATAGTCTTACCCACAGCTATGGACAACCACCAACAGTTTGAAAACTTGTTCTTGCAAAACTCTAAAACAAAATAATAAAATGGGATGGGGCAGAGGTTGGTCGGTTGTTTCTCTAAAGGACCACAAAATCCCCTCCAATCTAACAGGAGAGGGGAAGAAAGATCCCTAAAAGCCAGCCCATGCGTTCAGTGACTCAGCTGTGCAGAAATGTACACTAACAGGGGAAGCTGAAGCAGTTCTTTCCTCAGGCTGAGCTTTCAAGCTAGGTAACTGAAGTAAATAAAATGTTTTCCTAGCTGATTCCACAATCACCAACCATCCTTTAAGATGTCTCTCACAGGAGCACAGATCCTTTTTCAAGGCCAGGAAAGCAGCAAAAATTACAAGACAGGCCTGATTCAGAGGTCTGTTCAAAAACCTGAAAAAAATCAGTTTAGCTCTGCAGCCCAGCTGTAGGCCGCAAAACGTTCTGCAAAGTCAGATCCAAGAAAAAGCTGGAAAGGCTTTTTACAAGAACTGACATTTATGAGCTAACAGATGAATATGTACGTGACAAATTATCAGACATTTTGAGGGTCTTCAAATTTTTCAAATTTCCTTTTTTTTTTTTTTTCCCTCCCCTAAATAGTCAACGTGATTTTCCCTTTCCCTCCCCTTGCAATACAGGAGCCTTATTTAACCCTCCAGTAAGGTAAAACTCATTGCCTGTCAGCTTGCTGTTGTTGCCCATGCAATGCTAATATTCCTTCTGCTGCTTCTTCCCTAAGGGTCACTGTAAACAACTGTTTGAGCAGCAAACATAACCTGTGTATTTGAACTCCTACCCACTACAGCCTAACATAAAAAATTATACAGCTGACAGGGGAACCTGAATAATTCCCTCCCAGTCTCCTGCAAACAATCCTTCATCTATTACATGGTCCTCCAAGAAGACACTGGGAAAGTCTTGCATGTACTACTGTGAAATACCAGGATCCAAAAAGCATGCTCAAAATGCCACATTTCTTGCCAATTTCTGCTTCTGGCAAGATTGGTGATACAGCATCGTCCAATCAAATCTATGACACTTAATATTCTGACTTGCAGAATCAGCCAGTTGCAAGAGAGTTTAACAGGAACACAAGTAAGTCGCCAGGTATGACTTAATTAAAATCATTACACCTTATTCTACCTCGTAGATTCTTTTACTATAAGTCATGAACCATATATTTGACTGCAAGTAAGAGGTCTGAAGCCTGCAATAACCAAATCAGCCTTCCTTAAAAGAGCTGAAACACATAATCAATAGTAAATGTGTTTTCCTCTTCAAAATGTTTCTGCAGGAGTATATCTGATTTTTCTTAGAAATGGAAAACTGTGGGTTGTTTTTTTTTAAGGAGGGTTAATTTTACTACCAAATGAACCAGTCCAAAAAGGTACATTTCAAGCTAAATTGAACTTATCATTTAAAAGGCTGGATACTGAAAAATTCCACTAGTCAGGCTGCAAAAACCAATTTTGGTATTTGCAGAACCCTTGTGTCCTCACTGCATACTAATTTCCAGAGTAGCTTCAGTATTTCAAACCATGTAACTTTAAAATTTATCACTTATTTCGATTTGTAATACAGCTTATCTTAAGACCTTTTCTGATTCATGCTGTTGTGAGTCAATGTGAGCTAACAGATTTAAGTTCTAGGTCTTTTTGTCAGTCAAAATTTAAGTGAACATTCAATTCCAGCACTGTCAGCTTGAAACATGGGAGTATCTTACAGCCACCTCAAAGACTGCTTGGTCATTTATGGATCACTACTAGATGGAAAATGACTACAATACACCTTATCAGCACAGAAGAACCTCTATCTCTCTCTATAAAATTTAATATTAAATCTAAAATTTGTCAACTACTAGCTTTTAGTTCTTGAAGGTATGTATCAGCAATTTCACTAGTTCAGCAAGCCAGTTAAAATATCTGCCAAGACACCCAACAGCTTAAAAATTAAATTCCCTTGAATACATATGGTTGTAAATATGGGAACATTTGAAATCAGTAGCTCAGAATCTTCAGCAGCTCTGAAATAATTCTGTCAGTGGATCAATTAAAACAGTCAGGTACTTCAGGTGCATTCAGTCAGCTAAACATGGTTTTCAATTCTTTATCACTCTGACTGCCACAGAAGCATTAACTGTTTCTGTGTGGCTCAGGACTGAACAGTCCAGACATACATTTATAAAGATACTCCAAAGAGCCCACAAGCCGTGGCAGAGATGTAATAGGTCCCATCTTTCAGAAAACTATTTCTTTCTTATTCAAGGGAAACATACAACTGATAAAGTTCACAGCAACTTTACCACAGAATAGACCCAGTGCTGCCACAGCTTCACTATCACAGTGTTAAAAAAAAATCTAACAAAGAAATCACCACAACACCAGTATCAAATCAATATAGAAGAAAATAATTTCAAAAAAAACCCTCCAGATAGTTAAATAACCCCATACCAGAACATCCAACTCCATGAAACACTGCCCTCACTGGAAACAATCATATCAACCTTGTGCCACAGCACCTGATCACAGAACACTACAGGAAGATTAGGAAGAAAGTAATACCTAAATCAGATTTACCAGACATGAAAAAAAATAGTATAATAATTTACATAAGTATTTACATCCAAACATTTAAGTTATATGCACTCACTGCCCACATGCCAGATAAAAGCAATCAATTAACAGGCTGTTCTTTGCTCTTGAAGTAAAATCCCTTCCATTTGTGCATGCAAAAATACCACTAGCACATTTCTAAAATGATGCATAAAAGAAAGGGCAGTTTGGCTCATAATTACATTGCCTATTTCTAGCTGTGTCAGGAATCAAAAAGGTTTCAGGAATTCTAGCTGAGATACTAATTAACCTTTTTATTTCTACTCAATCCTCATGTCACACCTACAATTTACCTACATAAACTTCTAGCCAAGTGTGAGAGCAACTTTGCTATCTACACTCCACAGCTCTTCAAAAACTACTGCATTCAGAGTTCATATTCCAGTAACTTCAAGGCAAGCACACTGGTGAATTTGCATTATCACTCTGACTCTCAGGAACTAATTTTCTTCGTATATTTTCACTGTTGGATTTTTTTCTTCCCATTCAGTCTTATGCATGCTAAACAATTTTAACTGTTTGTTAGTTAGCAGCATGAGAAGTGTGTCATTATTTCCTTTTGCCTTGTGTAATCTTCCTTGCCTGCATTACTCAGATTCCCCACTTACAACTCTGTTTTTAAACACCAGTGTTTTTATCATTTGCTACCATGATGCAATACAAAGTGTTGCTACCATGATGTAAAGTGTTGCTAGAAACCAAAACTCATTTTAGTGCACTCTCATGTCATCTGATTGTATTTTCAGAGAGTAAATGAAGCACCATGGAAATTAACCTTCCTTTTATCACAATAATTTATAAAGCACATAACCAGTGAGAAGGAGGTACTCAAGGACCAAGGTGGAAAAAGATAGCTAGAGAAGATTTCTAGAGAGAACTAAGACGAACCTTATGTCAAATCAAGGAAAATTAATATAATTTATGAAACAAGGGAGAAATTCATAAAAGAGGGAGGGAAAAAAACCCAAAAAGTTGACCTAGGTTCAAAGTAGCAGAAACATCAGGAAGAGGAAGGAAGGAAGGAAAGAAGAGAGGAAAATGAGAGAGACTCAGCCAGGGAAGTGGTCACAGCATCAAACCTGAAGAGTTCAACGAGAGTTTGGACAATATTCCTTGGGCATGTGGTGTGAGTGTTGGGGTGTGCAGGGCCAGGGGTTGATCCTGAAAGGTCCCTTCCAACTCAGTATAGCCCATGATTCTATGTAAGACTCCATAAGAAAAAAAATTTCCTACAGCTTTGGCTGTGAAAATTTAACTGCTCCATAAATTATTTTGGGTTACTTTCCACAGTACTATACATATGTTCACTTCCCACAAACTTTAGTTCTTCACACATCAAAACATCATGGTGTTTCCCAGCAACTGTGTCAAGTTCTTATCATTTTTATACTGACTAGACATCTCCTCCCTGTACTGATTCCATCCATTCTTATCAAACTTTGGACATAATTCTGTAACACCCTCTTATGAAACCAACCAATAATTTGAGATTCCCATTTTTTTTCCCGACAGCCAGAATTTTCCTGTTACTTCAGCTGCCAGTTAAGCCATTCTGTCAGGCCTATGAAAGCTACTGCCTGAATGCAGTCCCTGTTCTGCAGATCTTTCAACACCCAAAACCCGCCTAATGTTTTCTTCATTTCAAGCTGTTAAGGTTAGGACAAGATTTTGTCTGTCATGTATTATGAGTCAAATTACATTCAAGAATCACTAACATGAACAAATGCATCAAGAAAGCATAAATGCTGTGTGTTGTGTTTGTTCCATGGCAAGATTGTGGCACTTAAAAATCAGATAATTTACACAGAATATCAGATTCTACTAAGTAAACAGTCTCCAAGCATTGCTTGGAGTGTTCTACTACTATAAGAGTAACAAGTTCTCTATAACAGAAAAACAGACTTGTGTACTTGGCCTTAGCAAACATTCAAATAAGCTTTCATCCTTTCATGAATATGCTTAACACACACTTTAAACAGAACTGGTTTGAGTTGTAAGCAAATTTTTAAAGACATATTCAGTGTGCATGCACTTCAGTGAGTCTTGCATTTATCAAAACATTCCCCATTTACTACCCAAAAAGATGTCAAAAAAGGTAAAAATTATAAAACAGAAACTGCTAATCACTCTCAGGAAAGGTTAACAAAAAATGTCCAACCACCTGTCAATAAATGCCTCCCTCTACCTTAGAAGTGTAAAGACTAACAATAAAATATTATTTACTGTAGCTGGATAAACTCTAAAGTGAGGATACTGTCACATCCTTATTAACAGCTACACAGCTACCTGAATTTCATTCATAGGCTTAATGTACAGTACTGTAGGCCATACACAGCAGAAGTGTAGCCCATGATTAACAATACCCATTTCAATCCAAGCCTAGGCATGACAAAGGCTAATACTAAACCAGAAAACCTAAGGAACGTCACAATCCACAAATAAGTTTAAATGGCAAACTGATCACTCATTTTAGGAATTACACATGGTGACTGCTACCATACAGTTGGCAAGGAATCCAGTACCTTGCAGCAATGAAACAGATTACTTGTCTCTATCTGGAAAACAATAAAATAAGTCAAAGTCAAATATCTCTATCATCTAAATATTCAATTAGTAATTTAAATATTTGGTTCCAACAACAGTGGTTCTTATTTTGTGCTTACTCTTTTACTCCATGCTAAAGAGCTGTCCTATCAGTCCCAATCTAATTGCTAAATAAGACCCTGAGGAGCCATATCCACTATGGTAAACAACCACCTGCCTGTACTCTGCCTGCCAGAAGCCACCTAAAAATGAGGAGAACAAAAAACTGCCAGAAAGTGACAGCTACTCAGGAATCACACAGGCATGCTGCTTTCCCTCTGAAATAACAAGCTCTAACTCCATTCCCACACTAAAGTAGACTCAATCTTCATGCAGACACAAGAAAATTCCCACAAGCCTCAAACGAAGTATGGCCTTTCCTACAGAGAATTGCAAGCACAGTTGAATAATACTGAATAAACACACTGAAAATGCAATCCTGAATACAAATTATTTCTGGTAAGCAAGATTATCACGGTATTAATTCTTTAAAAAGTTAGAAATGTTACCATGAAAAAAATTTCAGGTTACAGTAGATTTTCATAATTTCAACCTTGCTTCACTACTTTGCTAGACAAAGTAAAAGATATTTGCAAACAATTTGGTCAGCATCTCAAAACAATTCTGTGGGCAGTGTCTCCCAAGCCTTTCAAAACTTCCATTCAAATGCCAGATACAAACCACTGTGAGCTGAAACCTGGTCAACCTTTCAGAACACAATTAACACTCTCTATGCTTCCCACCTCACAAAAGCTTAGGAGTAATTCTGCAGAAAGAGAACTTCTGCCATGCTACAAGATGAGTCAATTCCTGTTCAACAGACATAGCATTTTAATTTATAAACCAGACTTGTTTATACACAGATGTTCAGGCAATGATTCAGGATTCCCTTGATATACTTTTTTCCACTACACTTCGTGCTACTTTTCTCTAATTTCAAAATATATCTAGATTCTCTCACTGCTTGCTCATAAGGGCTTTTCCTCACAGGGAACAGACAGAAAAACAAATATAAGGAAAGCATAATACAAGCTGATTTCAACTAGCAGGGCTTTGATTACACTTCTACAGTTCACAGTTTCCAGTGTACTTAATGGCATTAAAAAGAAGCATTTTGTTAAAGTCAGTTATTTCCATATTTAATTAGCTCAATAACCAATTTAACTGCTCTCAGAACAAAATGACATATAATGAATTTTTGATAGCAATGTTAATCATAGCCAAAGGCTTCAGCTACTTTTTGCATTAAACAGGAAAAGCCATGTCTTAGCAGTGTTAAAATCTGCTCAAAGCTGCAACTTGGTATTGAGCTCATGTAGAAATATATCCACTATACACTGCATATAGTCAGTATGTAGCCAATAAAGGGCAGAAGTATGTATGAAATAAACCATTTAAAAGATGCATTGCATCAGATATGTATCAGTAATTTTTTCTGAAAGACTAATATTGCCTTGTAATAATTTTTAAGGTCCTCAGGCACCTAATTTTTTTCCCCTTCAAAATAAAACCATTCTGCTCTTGAAAGTAAGAGCATTCCCCTGGCTGCTATGAAAATACTCTTGAAATAAATTACTTCAAATAAGAAGCATTTGTCAAATCTTATATAAAACTTCAGGAAAATGTTCTCTTGTAAAATTTGCATTCCCATATATAACTATGCTAGTTGTGCTTGCATTCTTCACTACTGTCATTGTGAACTGAACATTTTTTACTTAAAGAAAAGATGTATGAGGGTAAGATTCCAAAGATAATACTCTAGAAACTCTGAAGTACAAAACCCCCAGGAACTGGCTTAAAAGGAGTCTGTTGTCAGTGAGAAATAACATCTATTACCTTCACCACTGTCTAGTAAAAACTCTATTTAAAAGAATTATAAATTCACTAATCTTTAGCATTTAATTATATCATTAAATCACTAATTTGGTAAAAGGACTTATTTTTCTGTGATTTTTTTTGTCTATGCTATTAGCTAAAAGTGTAAACTCTTGAAAGGGTCACTGGCTCAAATATTACCAGGGATATAACTCGAGAGACCTCTGTTTTGTCTGTGAAAAGGGAAAAAGGCTATGCTTCAACCATTCTTTAATAAAAATAGTAATAATAAAATCCAGCTTTACAATTCCCCCTGTATTTAAAATAGCTACTTACAAATGAAATTAAGGTTTTGAAATTGGAACAGAAAAGCCCATTTCCTGAGGTACCAACTACTGAAAAAAAAATTAGCTTACAAGCAACCAAAAATATTTTCAGCACATCTTATCTTTCACAATGAACCTCTAGGAGGGCAAAGCATTATCAACCCCTAAGTATATTCTTGAACATCTTTATTAAAACAGCAGTTGTGATACAGTGAATATATACATTAACACTTTTTTGTTTAGAGTTGGTTTAAATATAAAAGGCCAGTTTTTGTAGTAGCCAAAAATTAAGCATGAAAAAAGTCTACCAAACCTGATCAGTTTGAGACATCAAACTTAATCAAGACAATCATGCTTATGAAAAAGTGTGTTCAGAGGAAATGTCACTGTAGAAGACCTTGAAGTCTATGAAGTCGTGAAGTTCTCAAGGTACTATCTTAAACACTTCATTCTGAATGCCTCAGTCATTTTTTATTCCAAGTTTATAACTGAAAGCAGTAGATTCAGCACACATGCTGTATAACCCATGTCTCAATCTCAGCTGAGGAGGCTGCTCAAACAATGGCTTTTAATGGATGACTATGGAAGCCCTTGGCAATTCAGATGAATATAACAGTCCAACACTTGCAGCTTTGATTTGCAATAGGAATTAACAAAGCAGAACCCAGCACCTCAAGCATGCTGAGCTGTTGCTCCACAGTGTCTCAGTCACTTTCCAGTAACTAGAGGTCAATTTTAGTAAACAGCAACCCTTAGGATGGACGTTGACATGGGATTCTGATAGTTATAGTTTTAAATGTAAAAGTAAGAATCTGACCTACTTCCAGAAACTTTACCAGCATTGTCAAAAAGGGATATTTTTTTAAATAAAAGGACAATCATTCCAGTCACGTATTATGAATATGAAACTGCTTTCACTTCCACATCATTACTGTCCCCAGTCATTTAAAGTATTTTTCCCCTAATATTCCTGAAGATATTGAAAAAGAGTCAAAACTCCACCTTTGCAACTAGCTACAAGATTTTTTCAAACTGCATTCCAAAGCAACATTTGCCAACACATACACATGCGATTATCAAACAGCACTGGCATGCTTTCATGTAGAGGCACGTGTTAGAAGCAACAGGGCCCTAGCCAAGAAATTTACTCCTGGAATACAAGAACAATGATGGCTGGTCAATATTCCATTTTGAAACACAGAACAATTTCACTTCTTTGCATATGTTAAACATCTTCTGTTTCAACATGTCTGTCAGCACCAGAACTTTATGATTTGTTCACACATAGTACTTTACACAGAATATAAAAGCTAAGCATCTTATAATTAAGGTGGCAATAACAGGGATTGCTCAACAAGACAGAACAATCCGATGTCACTAACATCACTTTATTAGCTAAACAGAATGTTTAAGCCTTTCCATTGGAAAACAACGTTTATCAGATGATATTTCAAAGCCCAAAAAGGTAAAAAAATATTACAAATATGTAATACTATACAGCATGTAAATTTAATAAAATATCCTGATCACAAAACAGATACATTTTCCCCCTCTGGTATTTTCCTCAAACTTTGTGCAGGTACCAAGGACAGGTTTTTTCTAATTCCTTTTTAGCCATACTATAAAAACAGAAAAATTGAGAGTTTAAAGAAATGGAATTATCTATTTACTACAATAACTCTGCACAAGTCAAAGGTCAAGACTGGTACTAACTGAGAGTAAGTCTTTCATGAAACATTATGCTTCTGTTTGCAAGGTGAGCAGGATTATAGGAACAAGTAAGCTGGAACAAGTAGGTCAGAAACCATAAATCAGTTCAAATCATATAATACAGAGTGAAGTGCAACAGACTTAAAGCTGCTACAGAGGATGAAGGCACAGAGTTTTTCAGATTTAGAACTGCATAGCTGCTTCCCCTTCTATCGGAAACTAGCAATTCCAAGAAAATATTCTGTATATCATAATGAGATAGCTTCCTTGTGAAGTAAAAATCAATTATGCTCTCTCATCACACACTGTTCTAGGGCAGATTCTTGTCTAAAAGTAGAAAAAAATGGAAAAAAACCCAAGAGTTGACCAAGGCTGCCACAAGACAGCAGCCTGATGCTGTTTGGCTTCATACCCCTCTCTAAAGTGAGATACTGGCAGTGTTTTAAAGAGCACAGGGCTGACTCCCTATGGGCACATCAATGCCCATTTTACAGAATTTGTGTAAGACAAGGGAGAAGCAAAAACATGTTTTGCTTATCCATCATTGGATAGTCTTCACAATACACATTCTCTAACTGGTGTGCAAGTTAC
Organism: Motacilla alba alba; assembly: GCF_015832195.1. Taxonomy (NCBI): domain Eukaryota; kingdom Metazoa; phylum Chordata; class Aves; order Passeriformes; family Motacillidae; genus Motacilla; species Motacilla alba. The sequence continues at coordinate 76,007,340 of NC_052018.1, forward strand.
TAGTTTTCTTTTCCACCTGATGAAAGGAGGAATTCAGACTGAGCAAAAAAAAAAAAAAAACCTTGGTCTTAATAAAGTTACACATTTATTAGCTTTTGATGAATGCCTGCAACCCCCTTCCTCTTTGCAATAATCTCCTTCAAGTACCCCTAGGCTCTAATCACAGAATTCTCAGTAATTAAGGTTTTGATTTTAAATTTGTTGAAAGCTGCCTAGAGAGATATTCTGATTACCAGCTGAGCCTCAAATACAAACAATTTGAGGATTTCCCCTGCTTTCTGGGGGGAATCTGTCCACAAGTTTAAAGATGTGATGCCAGTTCAAGTGTTTTGGCCACATGACAAGGATTCCTAATTCATTACTTCCTTCATAGGATCACAGAGCAAAACAAGATTCTCTGCAGAGCATATCTGGATGGTTTATTTTCCAGAATGTCAGTGTTTGTATTTTCTCTTGGATTCTGCAGCCACTAAGCAAGGCAGCAAAAGCACATGGACAGTTTATTCAAGTATTTAGTACCATGTAGGTGTTACATAAGATTGACACCACTTTAGTAATTACTCCTTCCCACAACCAATAAACTTTCCTTTACAATTAGCACTGGGGAATTGGGTTTGCAGGTATAAATTATACTCACAAACTACACCTAAAGTATTAACCTGCATCTCTTATCTCTTCCAAATTTCATAACTATTCTGTGAAAGAAAATATAAAATACTGACTTTTCCAAACAACACTGACTCTAAAAAAAGGGTTTAAAAAAAAATTTGTGTATCCTAACCTGCCATGGTTTACACTTTGATGTTCATTAGCATTTTGAAGTACAACCTGCAAATAGAGAAACCATTCGAGAAAATAAAAAAAGATGGTTATTATTAAATGCACTGCAAGACTAGGGAGTTAATTTGTAAGTATAGTTCATCAGGAAAAGAGGCAAGAGTCAGCAGCAAGAAGTGTTTTCATGCTTCAGACTGACAGATGTCACTCATTCTTTCTTTTGTCTGTGATCACCATGTCTTAAATCAGCTTCCAAATCATTATTTTTACAGACATCTTATTGGTGTGCATCATAACCGAGCATTATGAAATTCTTCCTACTTCATCAACAGTGGTGTAACACCAAAAAGTCTGCTCTGGAAAATGTAAACTAATGATCAATACAAATCACCTCAGGAAAGCAAATGAGCTGAAAATACTAAGAATGGGTGGCATGAAAATCAGTTTTCTGAAGAAAATTATTTGGCACTCAACACTGGTTTGCAACCTGTATGATACTGTTTGGAATACAAATACCAAATTATACTATAATATTATATCATTCAAATGTATTTCACACTAACTGCAGTATTATCTCATTAAATTATCAATGGGCAAGTAGTTTATGTTTAAAAATTATAGGAGAACCCAGCTTTGAAACTGTAATGCGCATTCAAGTACTGACTGGATTAATTTCTAGCTTTTCATGTGTATGAGGTTTTATCTGATCTGCCATACTTGTTCTTGTTGAAGGTAGTTTTCTTTTCTTACTAAACTTAAACAGGTGACTCATTCAGGTGGTCTCAGTTCTTCTAATCTTTTTCTTAAATACAAGACTCCAGTAACTCCCACGGCCTAATCTTCTGTGAATTGTCAAGAAGTACAATTGAAAGAAAAAGGCATGGAGAATAGGGAAAATCAGTCAAAAAATACTTCCCCAGAAATGAAACCTGCCCAAGCTGCCTAGAAAGACGACTTCCCACAGGACAGGTTTTGAAGCACAGTGGTAAGAGGACAGTACACCTAGCAGCCACCTGGGCATTGTCCTAGGAAACCCGGACATGGTGACTCTGCCTAAAGAGTGAACCTCTATCACTCTGTGATTCTCTAACTGGTATTTCACAAATTCCAAAACCTACAACAATGGTGGAGTAAGACAAAGGACAGTGACAGTGTTCCAGCAGATTATGAAAACAAGAGACATTAAATGAAATTTGAAGATAAAACATTTATAAGCTCTGGGAAGGAAACTATGTATAAGTGTGTAGATCTTAACTTTCTATTGTAATTGTTATGTACTATATATGTATCAATAAACTGTATTATGTGGCTGATCACGTAAGGAAAAGAGGGGAGCGTTTCTCCTAAAAAAGAATAAAAAGAAACTGTATTTCTGGGAACAAAGACAAAACATTCAAAACTACACTGGAGTTGTTGGTGCAACTTCAGCAGCAGTAGCCAGAGGTAGAGGGAAATAGCTAGAAAATAAACCTAGAAAAACAGTTACCATGGGAGCAGCCTGACATTCAGAAAGGCTCTATCATTCAGTTTGCCCATTCATATGGGCAGAACATGCATATTCCAGGACAAGGTAAGAACAGCCCTAATTACTTTGCAACTCCACCTGAACACAAAACAAAACACAGTGCTTTTTGGTTCACTCATACAGAAGTGACTGCCAGAAATACATTTAACTTTTTTCTTCCAATCCACACTCCATGCACAAATCATTACTTTGGTAATTCAATACAATAAAGTTATTAACAAGACCTTTGAGGTTAACAGCTCTTTCCTAGAAAAACACATTTAACTTCAATTTTTACCTTTACCTTATGAAATGTGACACAATTCAAAGTTACTTATTACTTAAGAATACTTTATAATTGCTAGTTAAGATGCCCAATTGAAGAATTACGGAGCGTGTACATTTTACTTCTTCAGGACAGTCTGTGTTATTCACTAAGTCTGTGTAAGACACTAGATAAAAAAAAGCAAAATAGTAAGAACACAACAAGAATGAGAGACATGAGCTTATCCTCCATTAGAAAACAAAATTATGCATCTGAAACTACACTGCCCTTCAAGACCTTACCTTCTTTTTGTCCCTCATTGAGCCCTTCCCTCGGACCATTATCTTGCATCCTGTTTCTGCCTCAAGCTGTTTAGCTGTTAGTCCTCTGGGCCCAAGGATTCTTCCAACAAAGTTAAACTGAAAGAAAAAAAAATAAATAATTTCTAAAAAAATCAAGTAAATAAAATTAGTTTAAAATTTAACAAGATGTATTTCTGCGTCTAAAAACATCAAGTGTTTAATGGCTTAGGACACCACACTAAATGCCTGAGGTTGAAAAATTAGGTACTGTTACGTTAGGTACTGTTTTCATACATTAAGTACCCACATGACCCCAACTTTGGGGATACAAGTCTCAGGTGGAACTAGGTCTTTTAGATGTAACAGCAGGTAGTCTACATCAGCAGCAGCTCCTAATTTCCTCCTCATTAAGGAATACAAGCTATAACAGAAACTCCCAAGCTGCTCTCCCTCACCACTCATGTGTCCAGCCATGCTCATCCATAGGCCAACAAGGTGTACAGGGGCTGGGTACTCAGTCTGGGAAGGACATAAAAAAACCCCTTTCTTTATCTACCCATGCCATGACATTTCCTTCAGAAAAAACAAATGAGGTCTCTTACATGTTTATTTTAGGCTTCATGGGCAACATTTCTTAAAAATATAGTACTGTCATACGTACATACACACACACACATATATAAAATATTTGTATATATAAAATTTTCTGTGTCTATACAGACATAAGAAAAGCACATCACTTTTTGTAAGCTGTATCATTTATTTAGTTGTACATACAAATAAAGCAAGCATTTCATGTTTAATTGGCTGACTTCAGCAGACAGCCCCCCGCCTACACTCAACTCAGTAATTCCACCATTTAGCCATAAATAACATTATTTCCTAGTTATTTTCAAGAGCTTTTTCCCTTTCATTATTTTCAACCACACATTCAGAAATAATTTATTTATGACATAAATAAAAAAAGCACTAAGTGATGGTAGCACTGAGGACAGAGCAGTATTCTGTGACAAATACAGTGCTAAGATGAAGCACCAGCTCAAATGATAGATAAACTAAGAAGTTTCAGACTGAACATTAATTTCAAAGAAGAAATTAAAAGAACAGAAACTCTGCTTCAACTCTTCTGCTTGGGATATTTTAGATCCTGGTAAACAAAGTTATTCAATGGAATTGTGAAGAAGTTGTTGGCTTTCATTTCCTCAGCTAATTAAAACTGGGCTTGAGTACTAAAACTCAATGTATTTGAAATCCTTATGAAACTGCAAAGACCAGAAATGATTTAAGAGTAAGGAGAAATTATGAATGCAAGGAAATTAAAGTTCTTTAAGAAAATTAACAGTGTTTCACAGCAGCTAATCTATTCTGGGAATATATACTCCCAAAGTTATTTAGTATTGCAAGCTCAGAAAACAAAGACATAATATGAAGTCTGAATCAACTACAGGGAGGTGAGGGGGTGTGTAGTGAAGACAAAAGGAACTTGTGAACATAAACAGAAACTGTGAATCATAAAAAATTAAAGAAACATTCACTAAACTTTGATAAAGCAATGAACTACCTACAAGTAATAAAGTTCAGCTGTGAAATATTATTAAAATCTTACATGTCAAACATTTTGGGTTTAATACCAAAACTGTACCATTGTTTCACATGAACAGTATCTTACTTGCTTTTCTCCACTCTTACTTGCTTTTCTCCACATCCACACTTCTGCACACTAAAACTTTAAATATCTATGCCATCCCACTGATAATGCTAAAATAATGTTGCAAAGCTGATTTGAAATCAATATTTATCCAACACACAAGGCGACTATTGCTATATTCTCAATCTCCAAGTCTCTAATGTTTCATTAATTTGGATCATGAGTAAAAAGAAATCAAATAATAACATACTTTGGATAAAATAAAATTAAATAGAACTATACAGGATACACAGGGGAAAAAAAAAGGGAGGAATCTGTATTACCCTGAAGTTTGCAACTTTACTGAAGTATGCAACCTTTTCTTCCTACACTGTATGTATTAAGACTTGGAGTCTTTTTGTATAGCTGTTCCTTCCAAACAGCTGCCTGTTCACATTACCTCTCCTGGGCCCTAGAATTTGATCATATCTAAAATTTGCAGGATGCCTAGACAAGGCAGTAGTTCTACTGAAATCTCAACAATGTTAACTTACACAGAACGATTATCTCTTATAAACTGCATTTCAGTAACACATCCCAGGTTGTTTCTTTCCCTCCCTCAAAAATTCAGTTCTTATGTTTGTTTTAACATTCACTGTCCCCAAATACTCCTCTCCATTACCTCAGCCTTGATCCTATCCCCTAGTTTTGTATACATATGAAACTTTTATGCCCCCCCTACAACAGCATACTGCTCTACATTTGTGTAATGAATTTCATGTTGTTGACTTCAGGCACAGTAATTTCAAGACAGAATTAAAATTCCAAACTGATTTTAAAAGCATTTGGTAATGACCTAATTTCTTTCTAAGCATACTTTCTATCCTACCAACCAAATTTTCTTCAGTGTGTTAGAGATACAAGACGAAGGAGAACGCTGCAGGACCCCACCTGAGGTGCAATTTTAATCAGTCATCAGTAACCAATTATCATAGATTAAGCCAAGTATTGCTTTATTGCCCTGCCTTTTGTACCAATGTATCACTGTCAGTATTCAGTTCCTCAGACAATCATCTTAAAAGTGCAAGCTCAGAACTCATAGAAAAACATAATTCAGACTCTTTTGTTGGAAAGACAGAGCAGTGACCAGCAAGATCACAATGCAAGGAACACAGAGTAAGCCTTCAAGTTAGACAGTTTTGTCAGAATCCAGTTGTAGCTGCAGCTACTGCTTCTCTTACCTGTCAGGCCAGCTAGACTATCAAACAGAATTATCAGAATGAGACATCTGACAAATTCAGAAGACCATTCTTAACATCTAACTCTACTTCTCGTGTTCTTTGTCTCATATTGTTGCCCAAACACAATTATCACTGCATTGTGTTTCTCTATAAATAACACACCTGTGCTCAGGAATACTGTTTGTTCTAACATTTGTACAGAGACAAAGCTAAGAATATTTCCCTTTGATTTCCTGGAGTGTTTCTCACTTTGCATTTGAGTACTGCAGGATTCACCTCACCCCCAGAGAATTCAGAAATCCATTAGACCAATTTAAGGCTGCACTACTTGGAATGTATCTAACTTCACACATGTTGAAAAGTGAGATAAGGTTAAAAATTAAGCAGAAGTGGCTTAAACTAAGATCAACTGCTTCTACATCAAAAACACAGAAAAAGCAATCAAATGAAGTCAATCTCTCCTTCCACAACAATTAAAATCTCTCTGCACTCAATATATTTTTCTATGAAAAATTTTCACTAGTGGTTTTTCACAGTCATTTTTCTGAGTTTTATTTTCATGTGCTCAAATCTTCCTCAACTCAAAATCAGAACTAAAGAATCAACCTCCAGAAGATGGTGACACACAAACACACAAGCATCCTAAAAGCCAAGTGTTTAGTGGAGCTCAGGTGCTGAAGTTCCAACCAGTTACACCCTTGTTGCTCTCTCTCTGCCTGTTTCTCTGCATCATCACCCTCACATTTCTTTAGTTTGCTAACTTTTCACGTTTGAAGTTTTCAGCATGTAGAAAACTCTACTGGATCTTGCTGGCCTGTAAGACAGCTGTTGCCTTTTTTTGAGAAGATGTCCAAAACACACACCCTTAAAGAAAAAAGAGACAGCATATCTTGGGAGACTGCACATGAGGATCTTTGTTACTCAAAGTGCTTAAGCAGAAACAAATGTACTGGAAAAAAAAGATGCTCCAAATCCTAATGCTTCTACTTACTCTGGATATTAATGATTATTGTTCAGCAACCATTGCTCCCAAGAGTCAACAAAACTTCCATGCAGTGACCTACCTAACAAGTCCACTGCGTAAGAAACCCCCTGATAAAAACATCTTCTATTCCCTACACATAGAACAACTATTTCCTAAGCAGACCAGGCGCTTTTATAGTCCTCACCAGTCCCCACACCCAGAACAAAAGTAGTAAGAAAAAGTAAGAAGGAACCATGCCAAAGACTGAGAGCTGCTGATTAGTAAGAGACTATGAAGAAGTCTGTCTGGTTTTTACAGTATGGGAAATGTGGTGTTTAAGGATCTTTCCATGCATGTGGAACTTCAGGCAGACAAGGGTACTAAATTTCATACATCTATTGTGACTTTTGTATTTTGTGTTTTCCTTTGAAATATGAAAAGAAGATGTGGCAAGAACTAATTTAACTTATGCAAAAAATTATTTACTTCATTAAGGGAAATTAATTTTGAAAAATCCAATTTGATTGAAATATCTAAATCTAGCAAGAAAGAACATAAACATATGCATTTGATCAAACAATTATTTAACTCAATTAAAAACTCATTTATTCTACCATCTTATTAGCAAATGTTCCAGTGACTTACTAAACATTGACTGTGAAGAATCAGTTACTTATCACTGGAAAAAAAGCCAAAAAACAAGCTATTCTTCAAGTCTATTTCAACTTAAGGAAATCGAGAAAAGTTTTCAAAAGCTTTTATGTTCTTAGGTACAATTTGTGTATTTGAGTACTTTTCATACCCAGCCTAAACATTATTTTAAGCCATATCTCAAGAAAAGCTCAGTAGCTCCTCTTTACAACAAAAACAAAAGATGCTATACCCTCTGTGCTGACTTTAAGCATACTTTAAGATAAAATAAGCAGCTAAATTCAGAAAAACATTATAAACACAAAGAAAAGAAGCCCTTTCTTTACTAACGATCCATAATAGAAGTTTAGCAATGTATCTATGTTTCTGGTAATCCAGCATTTGCTTTCACCTTCTGATCCTCAACTTACAAATATCACATAAATTCTATTATTTCCTTTTAAAAAAACCCTCTGTAATTACTACAAATGAGTAGTTGTAACCATAACTGTCCACTCTTGATGATGTCATTTAATTCTTAACCTCCTGCACAAAGCAGCTTCAGTACAGTTATGTCATAAATGGAAACAAGGGCTCCATTTTGAGACTACCTTTACATATAATTTCCTTTTCTTTTAATGGTAACAAGACAAAAACTTCAGGCTTCTCAATCAGTCTTAGCCATATTTTTCCCAGTTTTATGTTACAGCCTAGTTAAATGTTAGACTTAACTGCCAGCTGAAAGTAGATTTTCATCAAGAGAGATAACTATACCTTATATTCAGGCTCCTCCATGGTCAAATCAGTTTTCAGATTGCATACGGATACATTAAGCGAACTAAAGAATCCCCAAAATGTGTTTTAAAGTGTCCTGGTGGTTAGTTTGCTTTTTGAAGACATGGACAGCAGCATTTCCTGCTCATTTCACTATAATATGATTTTCCACACCAAATAAAAAGCATCTGAAGACCAGGACTCGTGTGGTTCAGTGGTTAAAACATGTCATGGTTAAGAAGCAACTGAAAAGTGGATGTTATAATGGAGAACATCTGGTAATTTTATCTTCAGCAGCAATGCTGGCAGTCAGTTTAGCCACTTCAGAAGAAACCTTCCATGTCTTCAGATTGCAGTAGTCATACTCTAAGACCATTTAGCAGATAACTTAATCTGACAGAGTCACAGGCTAGAATGCCAGCCATGGAAATGGAGTAATGAAGAGACACAAAGGAACTGCAAGAGAATGAAGGCATTCAAAACAAAGCATGATGAATGTGTATGGCACTCACAATGGTGTTTGTTTTATGTGAGTACTCTTTGTGAGCAAGATTAACATTACTCCAAGGATTAATAAATTTCTTAAAGACACAATTAAATTCAAGTATGTATTTTCATGCGTGTTTTTTACAAAGAAAATCAGCTAATGCATTTAATTGTAACATCTATACACAAACAAACTGAAAATACTACAGCAGAAGATAAAAACTAGCACTATGCTGACAAAACAAATACAAGAATGGACACTGAATCCAATAAAGCTTTCACTGACCCACCAAAATCAGCAAATTTAGGTTTCTTTTTTTTCATTGTCTTCTTTTTAAAGGAATATTGTTTTATGATACTGGCAATACAGTTATTTTTCTGCATTTCTTAGAAAATCTTGCATTGGTCTGAGCCGAGTCTTAGATAATCATAAAAAAATAAATCAGATACATATGGCTGATTTGATTTTTTATAAGCTTCTAACTTGAAACAACTATAAAACCACTTGAGATGTTAGAAAACAGAATACAGCATATTAAACTACAAGATTCTATACTTTCAGTTAGTAGTTTAGTGTTTAATAAAGAAAACAAAGCTTGAGGAATAAAATTATAGGTAGGTACCTTTGAGAATGAATTTCTGAGAAAGTAATCTGAAACATTTTATAGGAAAAAAAGAAATGACAAGTGGGCAATTTACCCTACCTTACATTACATATGCTTTCTAACAATAACATTTTCCAATGTTTATTCCATTAGTATATTGTGACCATATAACCATTTCCACAATGACAACTTTGTCAAAAAATTGGCTTTTGGTTGTTGCCTTTTGGGTTTATTGTTGTTTCAGGGTTTGGTTTTTTTTTGGGGGGGGGGAGGAGGGGGGGATGTTTGGTTAGTTAGGCTATTTTTACAAGCACAGTTATAGTGATGTGTATTTCTGTACACTGAAGTGTACAAACACATCATGTTAAGAGAACTAGCATTTACACCCATACAGATGTAATTTGCCAGTAAAAGAGCAATTATGGATTAAATACGTAACTTTTCAGTTTAAGTTTACAGCCCCCACCTCCTTAGTTCATTCATAATTCTTTAAATACTTGAAACTGATGCCACGATCTCCTCCCATTCAGAAGATGATACCACTACAATTTTTTGGTAGGTTGGGATTAACAGAACAGAAAGTTTCTTTGTCCATGATGACAAAACCTCAGATATATTTCATGCCTTTTAAAGTATTTTCAGTGATTCAATACCACACGTATCTCAACAGAAAACAGCTACACAGCTTTTGTTGAAGCAATAAGAACTGTGATCAAATAAAAACAAGTGCATCCCACACTCAGTGGCCATATTACAGAAGATTATTACATCCATATTACAGATTACAGATTAACCAAAACCAAAGAAGGCTAAGATCACATAAATAGCTACTTGTATACATTTCAGAAATCAAGAGGAAAAACGATAATGTTTCAAGAATAATGCTGAAATTGTGAAATCTTTCATTAACTGCATTAACATGTAGTTTAAGGATTAAATATCCTCCAGCAGAAATCAGCAAATTTGTAACATAGTTAAGAAAAACAGATTATCTGATGAGATTTTAAAGGAAGAAGGAGCTGACAAAGCAGATGGTATTATCATTGTCAACACAGTGAACACAGACAACAGCAACCACATTTAGAAGTTAATTTTTACATACAAACTAACTTTAGGTAATTGTTAAGACTGCTAGTGACAACATGTGAAGTTGTTTCCCCAAGTCTCTACCAAACCCACCTACTACTGGTAATGGAAGAGTTGCTGCAGACAACAATGCATGAGAAACATTCTCTGCATTCCTAAATATGGCATGTTTCCTAAGCAAAATAACCAAGTAAAGGCCAAAGTGCACATGCAGTGAATATCAGCATGACACATATAATCTGCTTATGTCAAATATATCCACTTATATTTGCTGTGTGCATCTGATATATACCATTCTAATACTATAATCAAAGCTAAATGAGAACTATTGAAGCATTTAAGTGATGAAGTTAAGTAGTGAATTAGAAATGCTGTGGGGTAAGTAACTTATACATACAAATTACCATTAAATAATCTCTTCATCCCTTAAAACACAAAAATAAAACCATTAAGGCACTGGAAAACAAAATACAGAATATCAACTGTCAGAAAATTAGGATCTGTCATATTTTCAATTAGGTACTTAAGTGCTAGATAAACAAAATCAAAACTTCCAGCACACCTGTTGAACTACCTCTGAGATGACTTCAAAAGTGAGCAATTTAATCCTCAATATTAAATAAAAAGGTCACTACAGCTAAAATAGTTATTGCAGTTCTAATTCTCTAAAATTTGAGTGGTCACAAAGAGCAGAACAACATCTTAGAAAGGAGATAATGAAATTATTTTGTTCTTTTCCTTAGTGTATTAAATGGCTAAGAATAATCTTCAGCATGTATTTAACGCACTCAGACTGGTTCCATATTTATTTAATACACTGTATACATTTCTAACAAATATTATAGGGTTGGGGGCACTTTAGTGTTTTTTGGGTTTGTTTTTTTTTTGTTTCTGTTTTGGTTTGGTTTTTTTTGGTTTTTTTTTTTGGTTTTTTTGGGGGTTTTTTTGGGGGGTTTTTTTGGGTTTTTTTTTGTTCTAGATCAGTTACCATAATCACTTTTCAACATCAAAGCCAGATAGTAACTTGTCTTGTTTTGGGAAAGACGGGGGGGATAATTACTGTGGGAGTAAGACCAGCTTGGTCTACTTCAAAAACATCTGTAAAACATGTATTAATGCAAAAGCAAAAAATATCAACATAATTGTAATACATTACTAAAACATAGTGTTTGTGCAGCAGGAGAACAAAATTAACATTCAATGTTTTGAAGTCTGATATACTATACAAAAAATATCAGCATCTGGAGGAAAATAAAAAGAACACATTAGTGCAAAGGTTTTGCCTGTTACTCATTGCAGAGGTTCCAATGAAAAATACAACTAGTAACAGAGGAAATGAGTTCTCTGCATACAAATACCTGTATCTATATTACTCTTTCCCAGAACTACATTTAAGTATTACATAACGCAGTAGGTGTAGGAGTAATTTTGGTAACATGTTAAATTCCTCTAAATTACATTATATTTAACTGGGTTTTTAAGCACAGCTTCTTAAAACAATTAGAACAGTACAGATTCTATGAGATGTCCAGAAAGGAGAAAGATCTCCAGAAACTTTGTCAAACTTCTCAGTAAGCACTGTGTGGAGCAGGAGAGAACAACTTCAATCCCTCTTCTAAGTACTGGGGTATTTATGTTTCATGCCATGCATGAGTCAGTCTGCCTCAATACTGTTTAACCTCTAACTCACCTCATCTAGAAAGCTGGTGCCATCAGCACAATTCAAACACTGAATTGTTCACATTGTGTTCAGAACCAAATAAAATCTCTTGAATGAACACACGCATGCTGCAAGTCAGCTCACAAAACCTGAGCTCGGTATTTAGCATTTGTTGGACAGTCATAAACAGACCTTGCCAACACATGATCTTTAATTAGACATGCTGATAGAAATTTATCTATGTTTTCCAGTAAAACATTATTAAGAAGACAGTAAACAATCAGGGATGAACAGTAGCACCTTGTTCTCACTATAGGATTAAGAACTGCTGCCTTCCCTTCTTGGACATCAGCAATACGTGTTTAATGGTTTAAAGGATGGATTACCGTAACAAAAATTTTGGTCTACTTAAAAATTAGTCATCTATTATTTCTTACTGGTGATATTCTCTAAGTACCATTAAAAACAAATGGTACAATAAATTAGAACTTCTAGGATTTATAATACGACAAATCAGAATTTGTTTCAGTTTAAGATTTCACATAGTTCTGTTATTTATTAAAATCAGAAGTATTAAATTTTCAAAGGGTGACCATGACTCGTATTCAACTATTAAGTTCTCTTTGTTAGTACCTGTATTCTGGCACTGCAACATTATTTAATAAATTAAATTCTACTTCCATTTGTGTTGTGGAATGTGCCAAAAATAAACAGCACACCATATAATTTCAGATAAAAAACTGAGGTTATATTAAATGGGTGATTAATTTGAATACAAATATTGCTTGCTACAATAAAACCGAAATTTTTTTATGAAGCACTACCATACAATTAAAGCCCCAGCACCACAGCAATATAAGCATCTTAAAATAAAAATATCAACTTACTGCATTTTATAAAATTGTAGAACAGTTAGGTTTGGAAGGGAACTTGAAGATCATACAATTCCAAACCCCAAGCAGGGGCAGGAATACCTTCCACCAGACCAGGTTGCTCAGAGCTCCATCCAACGTGGCCTTGAACACTTACAGGGACGGAGCACCCACAACTTCTCTGGGCAACCTGTTCCACTATCTCACCACCCTAAGGGTAGGGAATTTCTTCCTAACATCTAATTTAATTCTACCCTCTTTCAGTTTAAATCCATTCTCCCTTAACCTATCCTAAAAGACCCTCTTCCAGCTCTCTTGTTAGGGTCCCTTCAGGTCCTGTAAGACTGCCTGTAAGACTGTAAGACTGACTGTTAGCAATGTTAGCTATGTTGGTAGAGTTGACTTGCCCATTACAGATTATTACAGATTATTTGCATTTGTTCCTGACTGAGCAGAATATCAGCCACTGATACAGTGATCATTCAAAAGCTCAGAATCTTTCTGATTACTGCAGCTGTAACCTAGACGAATCAGATTATCCATGTGATGTCAATAAAATATCATTTTTTACCCAGCAGACCACATCCTAATGCTTCAAATGCCCCTTCAAAAAAACAAAAAAAAAAAAAAAACCCAAACCAAAACAAAAAAGCATTAAAAATATAGCTGGGATTTAGAATGAATTACTAAATCCTTTAAATCCACATCATTCACCTCTAATAACCTCTGCTGAAGGCTTTGAGAGCATGTTTAACTGACAAACAGCTTTACAAACCTCATGCAAATACATTACACCAGATCTATAAAAAAATGAAATAAATAAAATAAAAATCAGGCTAGCTTTCCAGGTCATTTTAATAATGGTAATACAGCTTTCTTGATTAAAGAACAAAGAAATCTCAAAGCACAGATTAAAAGATAAAAACAAACAAAAAGTAATACACTGAAGGATGCAACTTTTTTCTCCAAATTATAAACTTGCAGTTTAAAGGGAGACCTGCGTAAATTAAAATTAAAATACTTGGTGTTGTTTCTGTTGGGTATTGAAAATTTTTAAGTATATTTAATGATAGCTAGATATTTATCCAAATAAACTTCATTTTTACTACTGAAATTCTAATTAATGTGACAGAACCATCTGAGTAGCTACACCTAGTTGGCTGAATGCATTACAACTCATCAGAGAAGCCAAGATACAGTTTTCTTTTGTCATCCATTTGAAATAGGTATATGTCAGAACCTATCATCAAAATACAGTCATAAGAATTCAGGATGTAATAATTCCTGTATATACAAAAGTCAGTATCTCCAAAATGTTACCTAGGATGCCAACTTAATTTTCATATATTGAAACAACACTGAACCACTAACAGAGTCTTCCTGGAAAACGTATTTTCACCTCCTCCGGACAGAAAATTCCACTTTATTGTTTAAACACAATGTATACAGGTGTTATCACAGGTGCAAAAAGAAAAAAATAATTTCTATGTTAACACAACTGTAGTACCTCTAATCTCAAAGGCACTGTTTTCCAAGATTAGCTGCTAAAGCTAGCATAATTTCTTCAGCAATTCTTTGACCCATTTGAAGATCAGTCTATCTAACAGCATACCAAAAAACAGGTATCCTAATCTTCTATATTTGGCAAATTACTACTTCTAATCGATCTTTTTTTCTATTTACTTTTCTAAAAACTAACCTAAGATGTAAACATTTATGCCAAGAAATTTACCATTTAGTTCTAAATTAAATGAATACTAAGAAGCTTTACTGTCCAAGGATCGAGTAACAAGTATTTTTTTCATTTTCCTGCAGAAAAATTACACTTTCACCATACAGTTTTGGCATTAAGATAATGGAACCTTCAGATGGAAGGTAGAAAGCAATCCAAATCCAAAGGGAGAGCTACATTTTATTGTGAAAATGAACAAGACCTTACATTACATCATCAAAGAATCAAGAAATTTCAAAACATTGAAGATGTTGCACTCCATAAGTTCCTTTCAAGAGAAGCAGTGGAAGTCAGATAACAGACTAGAAAGGTAGAGACAATTTAAGAATAACTCTTAAATTACTGACCTCTAGCATAGAGCTATAAAAGCTGTTTGCTTCTGTTCTTTACTGTGCAGAACTAAACAGTCACTTGGAAAAAAGTTAATACTATCAATAAGCTTCATTAGGTATATAGAAGGAATAAAGGCAAATTCATTTGATTAGCTAAGTTCTACTGATATTTATTCTGATATTTTTGTATAATGTAAACATAGATAATATTGGCATTTGCCTAAACAAGGTCCAGAATTTAAAATGAAGATACACAAAGAGCTGCTGTGCTAATTAAAAAAGGGAACCAGCACTTCAGAAATGGCATAATGTACTAAGATTTTCAAATTACTATACAGCTCCACAGCCATAAATCTCTCTGTACAGAGGTACATAAAAAAAGTCAATCTGCCTAAACACAATACATCAAACTCCCTGAGCAAAGCAGCTCAAATCTCTCCAATCTCTTTAATTCAAGGCCTGAAAACCTTATCTGGTGCATCACCCTGCTACATACAATCCACCTCAACTGAAGAGAAGAAAAACCTGCACAAACACACAAATTAATGCAAGACTATCTCAAAATGATAGAAAACCACACTGCTAGTACTACTGTAACAAGCAGAAGCTGCTCCTGTAATAGGAAAACCAGCTCTTAACATTAAGACAAATGAGACCCAAGGGTCACTGCTGCAGTCTTGTAAAGCTGACAGACACTAAGCTGCTCAGTCACACCTCACTTCCACAAAAAACCCTTCAACAAACTTTAAGGAAGGGGACAGACCAATTCCCGCTAAAAGCAGGAGATGTGGAATTTCCTGATCTCTTCCCATCTTGTCAGAGTATGCCACAGCACAAGGAACACTAAAAACAAAAAGGGAAAGTTTAACCTGTATTACAGGTTGACATCTTTAGCCCACAGCTTCTTCCAGGGCCGGCATCAGAGTGCCACCCACACAGACACTCGCTGTGAGTACAGAAAAGGACAGAAAGGCTTCTTCACTATCACTTTACTTGTTGAGGAGCCACAGATGAGGTTTTGCTCTTCACTTCTCCTTGAGTCAGCTGTAAGACAGTGGTGACAATCAAGTCTGGGTTCAAGAACTAAACAGGTTCTTGAGAAGAAACCATAAAAATCTCAGACATGAAGAAGCAGCAAAGAGTATCAAGCAGGACTAAGCTTTCGACTAAGGTGCTGTACTTATTTCAAGCTGACATTCAAACAGCCTTCACTGAAAGAACTAGATGCAGTAAGTTATATGTCAAATATTAAGCTTTTAAGCAATTAGACACAGATTTTCCCAAACATTAACTTGTATTTTGAAAGTGTTTCTAACATAAAATCATATTTAAATCACATGGCTCTTTTCTATCCCTCTAATAAAGATGGGGATTAAGATATATAAAATTTATACCATTTGAGGACATTCATACTTTCATCTATTAGAAAAACAAGCATTTTTTCTTCTAAATTAAGTATTAAACTCCAAGATACTTAATCAAGTATCAAACTGTTTCCAAGGGTCCCATTATGGAGCAAGAAAACATCGAAAGTAAAAATCACTGTAAAAATCACCTAACAAACTGCTTGGATCAAAAGTAAATAAGTAAATTTTTTAAGTAATTTTATTTGGACAACAAACGAAGCATTCATACCTTTTTTACACTGAACAAGCCAAGTTTTAGAGTAGTTTTATAAAACTACTCATATCAAATTAAAAATTTAATGTTACTAATAAAAGAACTCTTTTCAAGATTTGTCCTTCCAAACTCTTTAACCTTCTCTGTCATTAGGACTGACTGATAAGCCACCAGCTGTTTTTTTTCTTCTCGGTGCTACAATGCATTCTCTTCCTTTTTAAGGCTAGTATACCCAAGCAACAAACAGCACGACTTTAGCCAGCTGCTAGAATGTCACAAACCTATATATTTAGCTCCCATCTCATTTACTGCCATCCCTCAGTGTCAACCATTTAATGTCCCTTTCGCTCCAGCCTCCTGACATTCCTCACTGAGCTGACAACACCGCGGGCTGGATCAGCAGACATAAGATACAAGAACACACAACAACAAAGCAGAGACCTTATCAGTTACCAGAGACAGAAGCCATGCCTTGTCAAACACACTCAAGCAAAAAGCCGTTTGGGTTTTGCTTCTCTCCCACCACTTCTGGACTAATTTTTACTGCTTATAAATTGTGTTGCTGTTTGCATAAATATTACCCTTAGATCTTTAGTGATTAGCAATTAGCAAAAAAATAGCAATTTGTACTTCTAGCATGTTTTTGTTTCGCCTCTGCTTTGTCAATACTTTTTGTACATTATAATATAAACTAAAGGCACATTTCCTTTCCATTTAATACTGGTTTTAACATTAACCCTTTTCCGCATGCCACAAGTTTAAAGAGAATCTTAATTGGGTAGTTTCAATTCCAATTCAAATAACTAAAATAATATCCCTCAAAATGATTTTTTTATGCTACATGTTCTGTTCATGTAAAAACACTAATCTAATTACTGTCGTATTTTGGAAATAATTGGATTTTAAATTGCTTAAAATTATCAACATAAGTGAGAAAGCTGTAAAGATAGACAAATTAACAATTTCATGGTTTTAAAATGGGAATCTCGGTTATCATTAGATTCCCATTTGCAATTATTTAAAGGCCCACAGAACAGTTTGGTAGTTCCCTCCTTTAAGTGGTCATAAAACCCTTTAAACAGTAATTGAAAGATTGTTAACAGAAACTCTCTCAGGAAATCAGATCCTGCGAACAATCTAACAGTAGGCATGCTTAAGCGAGATAGTGAATAATCTGTTTCATCCTATTCACTAAGATGAGGTTTTCAGAACAGTGACAAGACATCAGTTTCAATAACACCAGGAGATGAATAAAAATTGTTCAATTCCATGCTCCACTTGGGAATCGTGACACATTTATCTAGAGAATTAACAAGTTGTGCTGTGTGTAAATCAGTCTCCAGGCCTAACCATAGGATCCAGCAGTGCCCTCTAAGCCTCAGTTTACATCATTAAAGTCATATTCCAGTAACAAAGGATCCTCAGGATATACAGTCCAACAACTAATTTCCATAATAATACCTTTTAATTAGATGTGACTACACATGACATTACCCAAGGCACTTAAAGCTGGCAATTCAGCTGTAGACTGCTTCCATTTCTCAGTAATTAGAAGTGAGAAACATACATTTAAGTTGGAGCACCGTTGCAGATAGTGATACTATAGTTAAAAATACTAAGAAGAAATGAAATCCTTGTACATAAGGGACATTATTCTTTTTTTCAATTTACCAGATAAATGCAGCTGCTTTTCCTCCTCTCAAAAGGAAAAACTGACTTGGCAGAAACAGGCTTTGAGGTTATACTCAAGTTTATGCAAAGGAGAGGTGCCCAGTAACCACTTCATTTTATTTTATTAGTTACTGGAACTTTAGACAAAGTTCTTCATCCCTTTAAGGCAACAGATTTTACACTGAATTATTCAGTCTTTTATAATTCTACGTTGCAAAAATATATTTATTTGCTACCTTGGAAATGGGAAAGGAGGAAACACAGAAATTGCACACTTCCAAATCAGAAGATCTCAATGCAGTACTATATAAATAGCAATTACTATTTTTTCCTCCATAATAGCACTCTTTCATAAGCAAAGTTAAAAATAAAGCAGTAAAGCATCTCACCAAGCAACTAAACCCCCTGATAAAGATGCATAGTATTGTTCTGTGGTTAAAGATAGGCATTACCAATTAGAGCTGTGATGAAAGTTTCCATATTCAAGCAACGTACTTGGAGAAAAAAATGCATTTTATCAAGCTTCTGAAGTGAGTGAGAAAGTAAGGTGTTTAACATTCCTAAACATAAACATGCTTTTCATTCATGTGACTGATTTTAATTGCTTAATTTAGCTGACTAAATTGTAATTTATAATCAGAACCAATATTAGATAATTTTTGCTTTGCTCCTTTAACTTTTACACACATTTGAGAATTGGTAACAACTGCAATTTCATTCATAGACTAGGAGCTCTATAGTGAAACAAACTGAATTTTCCCCTTCATAGGGTAAGGTGAATCAGAATTCTTACCTCATTTAAGACAAATCAAATTTTGAAACACCTATTTCTATTGTTAAATATACTGAAAATACTTCCAGTATTTCACAAGCAGCACTATAAAACCTCACCTTCTAAATAAACACTACGCTTAGTCATAGCTTTATACACAGTTTATACTACTTCACATTCATTAGGGGTTTATTTACCGAACTAGGCCTAGAATTTCATTCCATGAAAATACTGAAATACATCAGAGAAAGTAATATTAAACTGCGTCATCAAAACAAAAGCAATCCCCCTTACAAAATTTAGAACAAAATCCAGTAGGATTATCTACAGGTAGCATTTCTCATTCTACTACAGATCTTAAATGATATACTTCAATCAAGAGTAAAAAAAAGTACGATTAAAAACTGTCAATGCCTATTTGCTGTTGTACAAGTATTTCCTCTAAAAAAAAGAAATTATAGATGTCTCACTGTTAACCATATTTGAAGTGAAAAATTAAACTAGCAATTCCATTCACCTTCTGGAAATGTTACAAAAAAGTCTTCTCTATATATTTACAGCTGCCATAAACAGTAAACTTGCAAATTTCACACCTAAATCTGCAGAACAGGTCAGAAACACAGGAGACAGAACATGATTTCCTTTGTTGTTTTAAGGTCTAATCTGCCTTGTTTGCTCTAAATGACTTCTGCTAAAAGCTCTTAGCAACCCTGAAGTCTATGTTCTAACTGTAAGAAGACAATACATAAAAAGACAAATGAGTGAAAACTGAAAAGCACCTGAAACATCTTAAAAAGCTCCCAGCAAGGTTGGGAGCATTTAAGGGTATAAGCCCCATAACATAAGCACTGCAGAGTTCTGTGCTTCAGCCAGCATCAAGCACTAAGAGCAGCAGTATTACAGCCCAGTAACACAGTGATAGCAGCCCCTTTGGATATCAAGTCATATTGAATCTATTATCCTAAATATCTACAATTACAACACTACTAGAAGAGCAGCTTATGAACAATTGCTACGTTCCTAACTTTATTCCTAACTAACTTCTGCCTTTTACTCTGGGATTTTTAAGTAAGGAGAAGCGTCCTACCACTTCTCACAGTTCTGTGATGATCAACATCACTGCAGACACTGCAACAGAAGAGGAACTACCTCACATTTATCACAGGAGAAACAGCAGAAGGAAGAGTTATATCATAAGGCTTTGAGATGTACTTCAGATTTACATGTCAGCCTACCTGTCTGTAGTGACTTAGGATTTAGAGATACCTATGTTCCAGCCCCATCTATATTACAAAGCCAGAGTTTCACGTCTCTCTCTTGCTTTTAGCCTGTCCATCAGCTGATGCACAGAAAAACTGTAGTCCTTCACAAAGATTCAAAGGCCATTGTCTACAATTTTTCCAGTCTTAAGGGCAACACTTGCACTTGTGGAAGAAAAAAAGATATGCAAAATATTATTGTGGCTAGAATATTTTGAAAAAGTCGAATGACGTTGAAGCCCAAGATGTACTGTTTGAGTCTTTGCTTTACTTTTAATGCAAGTGACATTTATCTTTTAAAAAAAGGTAATCAAATTTTCAAGTAAATTAAAATTATAAAATTCAAGCCATTAGGTTAAATATTATGACCCAGACATTTAAGATGTTGATTTGAATAATATATTCATTATCATCAGTGCTTAAATTCATTAGCAATATAATAATGGGTCATTTCTAGGTGAAACAGCAATACAGAGATACCTATTTAATGCACCATTCACATTTTTAGACTATCTGTACTTTACAGGAGAAAAAATAATCTGGTAAACTGCTGCATATTTAAGACAATTTCAAATCACAATTTAATTGATATTCTTCCCAAAATAAGCAGTATCACTGACCACTGACACCACAGATCTCAATGCTAGCAACTAGAACCAACTCAAATTTTTGGGTCAGTATGTTCTGAGTGTTTATACACCACACAGCTGAGAGATATTGATCAAGCTTACATCAGTACTCTGAAGAAAAAGAAACCTTCTGAAAAAGCAGTAATCAACCCAAGCAACTGAAGTGTTGGGTGGATGAATGTACACGATTAGGACAGGTGCATGAACTTTCCTGAAGAGAGGAAGTGCTATACTGTATAATACAAGAGTTGAGTGCAAATAAGGTGTAAAAAGTAACTGGCTGTTCATCAAGCAAAATTAATTCTCTTAGAGTACTAAGTGTATTGGAAAGAAAAAGAATTCATTCAGTTTCAAAGTAGTGCAGCAAATTTTAAAAGAAATCAGCGCCTTCACAGAATTCACTATTATAAACTGCTCTTAAAAGAAAAAAACAACATATAAAAGCTTAGAAATGTTATGCCAAGCGACTGAAATTAAACAACAGTGTCCAACTAGTGCTCTTACTAGCATTAAAAAATAAATAGCTGAGACAAATTTCATAGATTGAGGATTGAGTTTATCCATACTACAGCTACAGAAACCCAGAATCTCCTATGCAGAGACACCTACTGACACAGCATTTCTGTTTTGTTTTAAATGCAACATTCCAAACCAAGATGTTCTCAAGCAATGAAACAAAACATGGAAAAAGGAAGTAAACAAAAGGAAAGTTTATTCCAAAAGCTGGATTTCTGTACTATCTGCCCCTCAAGAGAACTCATATATAAGACAATCAAGTGACCAAAGTTAATGAGACACATATGAGGAACAAAACAACTCTGTTCTTTTCAAATATGGAACAAATTCAGATCAGAAATGAATGCCATATATGCAGCATTACACTGAAAACTTTTCCTTGACAAGTGATGTACACTTTTAAACGCATTAGTAAGTTCAGAAATAGCATAATATCAGAACACCTGTTTAAAAAAAACTCAACCATGTTACTCAAAAGGCAACTTATTCTTTTTCCTTCAAATTAATATGCACCTCCAAGGTTTGTGGGCAGACTTAATCTAGTAACAAACAATAGACCTTTTACCACTGAGGGCATGTAAATTGATTTTTACCTAACCATATGATTTATGAGAGAAAAGCTGGTGTTCTGACTGGAACTCAAAACTCTTTTAAATAGCAATTCTATATAGGTGCCATCTTATCCCAGACAAACACAGAGCAAACACAAGTAGCTAAGACTTGCATTTCACTGACCTACCCATATGAAGTTACCAAACTCCGGCTGTCCTCTGACGAAAGCATCAAATTACTTTTGCAAGGGCAACTCCATAAAATTCTGACTATACAAACACTAATATCTAAACTACAGAGCTACTAAAAAGAAATAAATATCTAATACATGTGTCAAAAGCTGACTGACCACTGCAGGGGGAGGGGGTGAAGACAGCATGGTATTATAATAGCCAGGTTAAGTTTCTGGGGAAAGTATTACAGCTAGTGCTATAGTTATCTTTTTGTCAACTAATCAGAGGGGGGAAAAAAACATAATCCTCAATAAAGTGTTTTTCTCTCTATTTTCTCCTTCCTTAAAACACTGCGCCTCTCAAATCCCATATCCTTCAGGAGCTTGTTTCCACTTTCTAAAGCAGAAGGAAGATCTGCTCCTGACTTTGAGTAACAAAGTACAACCGTTAAGGATTCTGATGTCTAAACAGTAATTTGTAAATTCACCAACGTGTTTTAAACACATGCACTACCTTACTCTGTTAAGTATTATTTCAGCACTCATTCAATGTATTTCCATGTTTACTGCAGTCCCCAATCCTAGCTGAAGTACACAGGGCATTAATTTGCAAAAAACTACCAACAAGTTCAGCAGGTATAACCAAGCATACCTGACCTCACAGCAGCAAGCAAAAATATCATGCTGAAGCTCATCCTCATCTCTGTAAAACACCCTTCCTTCCTGAAATAAACATTTCAAAGAACAGACTGAAAAAAATCCCAATATAAAACAAAACAAAATCAGTATGTCACAAACACCTGCCTCACAGCTGACCTTTTATTACTCGTATTTGCACCCAGCTCTCCTAGACTTAAGTCTTGCAAGAGCTAAGAGATTGCCCACTGAAAGCCTGACTCTGCATAGAAAACGAGATGAGCTAAAATGAAAGGCACTACCAAAGGAGCAAAACCAATCATGATGGATGTTGATTGCTAGACCTATTTCAAAAAGTTCCACTGGACACTTCCTTTGCAACCTCAAATTTTGTAATTCCCACAGTTAAACATTTTCAATAAAATGAATTTATTAGAATAATTTTAGTCATTTCATCCACAGAAAAGTAACAGGCATCTTCAAACTATTTAAACTGATTTTCTAGACTTCCATTCTCCTTTGGCACTTGGCTTCCCCATATACACACAGTTCTCTTCATCCATGGTGAAGAGAGGCACCCAAATGTCTAGCAGTGGCTGCTAATGGCAGATTAGGGGATTCCTAACCTTACAAGTTGAACCTGTATACTGATTACAAAAGAAAAAAATTCCACTGCTTGCTGCAGGGATTGTCATACACATGCTGTACATGGCATGTGTATCAACATGCATATAAAAGTAGGAAATTAATATTATTATGCTAATTTTAAGACATTACTAATACAAGCAGCAACATAAAAACATGGTGTCCTAACAAATATGTTCAACTTTCCTAGCACTACCGAGTACAACTCATTTCTTCTCCCAGATTTCCAAATTTACTTTGAAATATATTAAGGGAAACATTGCCAAGGCAAATACTACGTATTAAGCTCTTACTTTACCTGTCTTACTTCCACCCTACCTTCCTTTTTGTTTACACACACAGAAAGATAACAGGATCTACAAACAGCGAAATTAGATAAGAATAAAATGAGAAGAACAACATTAACAGATATATGACAAGATAACCACCTAACTTAATTGCACTAAATTCTTGAAGAGTTTAAGGAGGAAAAAATAACAGAGATATGGACCAAGGTAATTGGTACTGCTGAGCTGATGCTCAGCCTGCAGATTACTATAAGCAACTAAAGGACAGGATTTTTAATTCCAATGTATTTTAGACTCTCTTCCACCTAAGAACAAAAATGCTCTGCAGATTTGACCACCTTATCTATGAATAAAATTGTCAACATCTGTCATCCTGCACCAAGAAACCCCAAACTAAAACACCCACCCAAAAAACAACAGACCCCAAATCCCCCAAACCAGCTATTGAGTGTTTAGTATGGTTCAAAAAATTAAAAAAAAAAAAACTGTCAAAAGGTGATTCAGATGGTGAGTAATGGAAGGATATCTAATAAAACATTAGGTAGAGGGGATAAAAAAAAAAGTCTTCATACAGATATTAAGGCATGTCCCCATTTTAATAGCATCTTAACAAAGGGGCTCTTTCTCAATCCATATCCTTACCATGTGCAACCAGAGCACATAAAGCCTCTCATTAATATATAAAGTTCAAAATCAAAATTACATTCTTTGTTCCCATTACTTCTATTAAAATGTTCTTCCAATGACCCTACTAAGACTGAAAACTAGTAATCAAACTACTTCAGTTATTTCATATACATTTGTACTTTCATCAGTAGCCGACCTTTTGCAAATCTTCCTTCAGCCTTGCCATTATTCTGTATCCCAAGTTTACGTACAGAGACCAGTTATATTCTCTCTTTCCTTCCAATTGCAAGGGTAAACGAGGCCAAGTCTTTTAGCCTCCTTCCCTGTTTACCACTAGGGAGTGAAAAGCTTAAGTAAAATAATCAGAACAATAAATAAAGATGATGTTATCATTTTCCTAATCCATATTAGGGATGTTATTAAACTCTGATATTACAAATTGAGAAAGGATTTAAACACTTTGTCAGTAAGTTCCCCATAGTAAAATGAATCCCTGTGTTCATCTTTGTGTTGTACTAATTAAACAGTTTTAACTAAAATGGTCAGAAAGTACACACAAGCTGTTTATCACTGCTGGCCTTTGAGCTTCAGTATACTCAAAGGACACGCTACTTTAGATGCGATAATTACTGACTTCTTACATTTTTACTGAAGAGGCACAGAAGAGTTCCAACAGAGAATTTCACATTAATCAGAAAGAACAGGGTACTTATTAATAATAAAGCCATGATTATAATAGAAAAAAAAACATTTATTCATTTCAACATTTGTAGGTACTAATTCCAAGAACTGTTTAAATTGATATTAGGCAGAAAGTTTAGTCTCATTTCTCTAGGGAAATTCCAGAAAACTAATCATTTATCTGAAGCATAAGAAATGCTAAAGACTTTTAACTATTCACCCACAAACAATAGCTTATCCTCCATTCTTCTGCTTCTTAAGAGCTCAACAATTTCTCTGACATCTTTTCTTCTTACTTTTAAAAATTCTGATGGAAGTTATTTCTCTATGAATTGGAAATGTCTTCCAACTGTAACACCAACCACTTACATGAAAGTACAAATATTACTCTGTAGAGAACTCACTTACCTTAAGGGCAAAATATGGACAATTAATGGTATTTCATTTTTTGGGTGCGTTCTGCAGAAGTTCTCTCGCAAGTTTCAGGAGCATATATACATGGTTCAGAAAAGCTAGGTATCTCAAATCTCAGTTTTAATACTAAAATTTCTATAAAGTTTAAACATCTTTCAAAGGTGCTAGAAGAACAATACGAATAGACCCAACTGTGTAACAGTAACTTCCTATGAAAAAAAAAAGTGCTACAAATGAGACTATCCCAAGAGTTACAAAATTTATCAGACTGCGACTACATAATGGAAAAAAAATCTCCTTATTAACACAACACATCAAAGAAAATTAATTCTTGCCTAGCAAGATTTTTGTGTATCTTCCACTTACTAGTACAGAAGCAGAAATTCAGATCCTGCACAGTCAGCATTTAAAAACTACAGGCTGTTTCAGTCAATTAATTTTTTGGCAAGTTGAACCTTGCATCAATTATGGCCTTCAAATAAATATTAGATTAAAAATACTCAATATGCACTAGTACAAAAAAAGATAAATTTGGAGCCTTCAGGGGATTTTATAGATTTATTTTAGCTTTTAAGTTTAATTTTATATATTCTTTATTTTGTGTGGATAACCAAAGGATAGTAAAACAGTAATATCAAAGTGATGCAAGCTATGAAAATTTACTGTTTCATCTTTTGTGTACATTTATATATACACATATATAAAGCATATTTGTTTAAACTTATGGTAGACCACTGTTTTTATGCCTCACAAGTAACTTAGGATTCTATGCACAAAATGGCACTATAGTACTATGCAGTATTTTCTACAGTCAGCTAATGAATATGCTCAAAATTCTAAGTCAAAAATATTTACCATAACAAAAGCTTATTGGAATATCCTAACATTTTGCTGATTTTTTTAAATTTCTGTTACTAAAAATATTATTATATATACATCAGAAAACCAGTTTCTGGTCACTTTTCTCTGAACAACTTTAGGTTTATCCAACTTTATATCTTTGTAATGTATACAAGGTAGTCAGTTGGAAGAAAATTATGGCAATAGAAAGAATCAACTAGATTTATCAGAGAAACTCACTCTTATAGTTTATACAACATGTCTTTCCTGTATCTGGTAACAACTAAATGAACTGCTGAATATGAGTGAGAAGTTTCATATATTGTTGTGAAAATTCTCACAGGTAACAATTTCTCTCTTTACACACAAATATACCTTCACTGGTGAAATTTTAATTTATCTGTGAATTTTACACTTTCTTCTTTCAGTAAGTTGGAATCACTGCACTCCAAACCTTCTAAATGCTGTGCTAGCCCAAATTCAAAGCAGGTTTCTTAATTTCTAACTTGCAGAAAGATATTAGAAATGGCCTACATACCGAATCACAGCTTTTTATTTGTATGTAGTAGCCTATTCTAGTTGATTAACCTATTATTAAGGCTGGGCAGATCCCATTCCAAGTAGCAATGAACAAATACAGGAGCACACAGAGAACACTGGGCTTGGCTCCCCAGTGAACCTGAACTGCCAGGTCCCACCACAGCGGCAGAAGCTTCACATTTTCTAGCACACACTTCACATCACCTCACAAGAGCCAACAGCCTTTTTATTCTGGGTCACATGGACACAAATCACAAGCTTCTCCAACTTCCGAATGCCTAAGGCTTTATTAAAATAAATTAGTGACCACTTCAAGGCCGTTCTTCTAAAAGCAAACAAAGAGCTAGCAGTAGCTAGTGAAATCATTTCTTTGTCAGAAACTTCAGACAAACTCTTTCCTGCTCATTTACACCACATTTGATAATTAACTGGCAGTGAAGAGCTAAGCTACTAAACTCCTGATTTCTAGAACAGCAGCTTAATAGTTAAAGGAAATCCAACATCTTTTTTATTACTCTCAATCCTCATACAGCAGGCATCAAGTTCTGTAAAGACTACAACAAATAACTAAAGCAAGTCTTCACATAGAATACACTGTGAAGTTATGAAACAAAGATTTCAATAACTAAGAAATGTTTTAAAAAGCCACTAAGCAATATAATTCTAAGATATCTGGAGTTAAGTCCAGAGCTACTTACATGGCTCTGTGGAACAACTGCATAGGACAACTGCTCTCAAAAATCTGTAACACTGAGGAGTTTCAAAAGAATTACTGGTTTTGGTGTGGGGACATGTATGCACATACACAAATGTATACAGACATACATATGTTTAATTTGGAAGAAAAATGCAATACAAGGAGAGAGAGATGTCCTTAGTGCCAGTGCAAATTCCTTCAAGACTTTTCCCAGTACAGGTATTTTAATCGCAAAGCAAAACAACTACATGAAAACTTGAAAAGGGAGAAAAGACATTTGTCTAAGTATTTGGTTCTGAATAAGGACTTGCACCTAATTTTCTTAATGGAGCGTGGCTCAGTGAGGTTTATTTAGAGGCCTGTATGTTCTAAGTAGCACTAAAATAATAAAACTCCATCTGGAGAACTTAATCTAATTAAGCATACAAAGAAAAGCCACAGAAATACACAAGTGTTACCTCCATTTTTGCTGTTCTGTACTTTCTTCCACTTTATATCACTTTAATGTGCTAATCCCTTACTTGGGCCCTGCACTCCTCTACTGCAGCAGAACCTGTAAATTCTATTAGGGAAGAATAACACGATTTCTTACTTTGTCACTGATCAATGAAAATGGTTGGGGGTAGTTGGGGTAGATTTTGAAAGGACTGTTCTTCCGAAATAGTTTTTAGGAACACTTCAGATCAGATTAATTCAAAACAGTTCTAGTTAAATGAAACCATTCTCCTTCAAAAGGTAAGCGTACAATGGAACAGAACACCCCATGGAGTGCACAATATTGACAGGCAAGCAAAAAGTTTTGCTTAAGCAGGGTGGGGAAAGAGGAGAGGACAGGACAACCAACCCTGAGATAAAGACACTTCTATAAGCAACAGAACTGGTTACACAGGTATGGGACAAATAGTAATTGAGACTAAGTACAGTCTCCAAAAGATCTTTAAAGGGCTCCAAAGCATTCTGCAGCTGACTTAGAGACAAGAAGAAAAAAGCACCATCCCAAGAACTACTTTCCTCCTAAAAGTCACTTCACAAATGTCTCAGGATGGAAAACACTGAATGAATAAGATAATTAGTATCTTACATCTAAGGTTTAACAATCCATACTAGTTTGATATTTAACACAACCTTCTTCCACTCACACACTGCAAATCAAGCAAAGTGGAACATACACTGATTCCCTAGTATCCAAAGCAACTCGGTGTGATCCAAGGGTAGCATCACACGAAATTTGCATTTAAAGACGACCACAAGGATCAAAAAATAATTTAGGGACTAAAAAGATATACTTACATCTGGATATTCTTTTACAGGCACATATAGTTTCTCTTGTAACTGTACAATAGGTCCCACAGCATCTGGTAATTCTGCACTTCTCTTCTCCGTACTACCATTTAATGTGTCGTTATACATGTCTTTCCGTACTCTGCTAATTTCTGTGGGGGGAAAAACGTATATTAGGCATTAAATACAGTAAGAGATTATAATCTAACATGACAATCTTTTCTTGTTATTATTTCCCAAATCTTAATGCCATTTTCTTCCTCTTCTCATGAACATGACAGTAGCTGAAAAATCTGCTCTGGTTTTATCTTTTTTCTTCTGTTTTGTTTGGGGGTTTTCAACTTTTTTTTTTTTTAAATTGCAGAACCCATCCTTAAATGTCTTTCATGTCTGTAAATTTGCTGCCTACTCATCCTGTTTATGGAATTCAGCTATTGAAGTAAAAATTATGTGCACCTTCTCAGAACACTTACAAGATTGCTCACATCATTTAAAAGGTGTATAAAAACAGTTCTTTTGTGGTTTTTTTTTTATAATAATAAAGCAGCTAGAAAGCAAGAAAAATTAGAAATCTGTGCCCAACATAAAAAATGGAAAAATGCATCTATACAGTACTTTTGCTAGTTATGGAATTAACTACAGCTTGGAAACTAAATGGAGCATCTTTCAGCTATGGGAAATACAAATAGGAAAACTTAATGGTGCAGCTCATGGGCACATGGTATGACAACAAACTGGTAGATACTGTTCTACTGACTACCCCCAAAGAGATAACAAACATAACAAAGTGTGTTATCAGAGACCTGGGCAAGCTCTCTGTGCACCCAGAAGCCCTACTACTTCATTTCAAAGTAATGAAAAGCTTCTCACGAGCACCAGGGAATGTCGAGGGTGAAATTTTAAGTACTGTTTCTACCATTAGCACCTGTGTTACTCACACCTTGAAGTATTTAGTTGGAAGATGCAGTTTAGTAGTTACAAGCAAGGTAGTTAAAAATGGGTAATTTAATTCAAATCTACATTAGCATCACTAAGCTGTAATAGTCTGAGGATCAACACAAAACTTCCTTTTGTTTAACCAAAAAAGACATATAACAAGAAGTTATATTTTACTTCTAAATCTGTTTAACGTGCTATTTAAATTGCTGCTATAAGAATCAGAAGTTTCACACTTCATAACTTACGGAGTCCCAAATAGTGTAAAAATGTTCTCAATGAGTTTATTTCAGTATCACTGAAGAGCTACTTAAAATGAATGTATTGACCAAGACAACAGGATTGTTCCCAAAGCTTCAAGACTGACAATAGAATGGGCTGTAAACAAAGCAATCAGTAAATCCAGTCCTTTACTCAGAATTGCAACAACTGCTTTCAAAACCTCCAGAATTAAACATAACACTGAAAACAAAAATCTTATGTTTTCATCTAAATACAGGAAGCCAAAGAAAGAAGTCACTTGCAACTCTAGCAGCAGACAAGAGATTAATATAACCTCTGTTTCATAATCGTTTCTTCTCTGGCAAATGATTAATAGCTGAGATTTCACCACCTGAAAAGCTATGGGGTGGGGGAGAGCATGAGAAAGGAGGCATCTCTGAAACACATATTCAGGAACAAGTTGTTTCTCTGCTGGAAACTGACACAGTCATGCATACTGTATCATGATTTGGTAGTTAACACCTGTTTACAATGGGGAACACAAATTTTGTCACCATATAATCATAGCAGAAGGAAAAAAATCCTAATCTCTTTCTACACAGACAATTTTGGCAACGAGCACAAACTCCTCAGAACTACAAGCAGTATTTACACTAGCTTCAGTACATAAAGAAATTCTTTAGCACAGCTCTTTGAACAAATACCACTGTCTCTTGGCATACTTTGTTCCCTTGCCATTCTCTTCAGATTTTCCATTAATTTACACTACACTGAAACAAGCTAGGCAGTCTATAGAAGTACTGAAGCCTAAGTAGCAACATAGTCATTTTTATTTATAGCTGGCAGCTACTGAGTAGCTGCAACAAAATTTTCCTTTTAAAATGTATCTTTCATGCAGAATATAATCACCAATATTGGAAATCATAGTCTTCACAGGAGAAAATGAACTTTCATTTTAATCTTTCCTCTGCAAATAATCCTGACACATTCATGACACTTAAAAGCCAAACATTCAGAACACACACAGATAGTATGAGAGCTGGCTTGAGGACTACCCCTCCATTTCAGCTTGTGTGAAACCTAAGCTATCTACCATGCCTCACACTTTATAGAGAATTAAGAAATCAAGCAACTCAGTGGAGTAGAAAACTTCACTACAGGACCAGGCAACTGAACTTTCGTTTTCTTGGCACATGTAAGTTTGTATTTTCTCTCTCTGCATTCAAGCCAGCAGTGATGATAAACATCGAGCCAGGAACAGTCACCTACAGCAGTCAGCAGAATCACTTGCTCCTCAAGTGCTACCACTTCTTCTGCTTCTTGGAATTTTACCTTCTCTCATCTTAGATACTTTCTCCAAGACCTCAGAAGACATATGCAGAAACAACAGATGAAACAACAGGCATGTATTCCCAGTCTTCCTTAGCTGCTGATCCAGTCTCCAAACTCCACTTCTGCACAACACACTATCTACGAAACTCTCTTTCCACTTTTCTTAAATTTGACAGAGCTGAAGGACTATTGCTTAAATGATAAAATAGTTAGATCAAATCTCTAGTTTACCCGTCGTCTCTCCCTCCTAACTATAAATGGAGTACAACCCATCTTCCTTCCTAAGGTATTTTTGGTGCAGTTGACCACAAGCATTCTCTCAAATGCACAACTAATGAATTTTTCTGCTTGATATGCCTCCTGGGTTTTTTCAGATTCTGCTGAATCCTTCTACACATCTGCAAGATTACTTTTTTTTCCATGACTTACAGCAGTTTTCTCACATACCTGCCTCTTGTTTAATCACACCTCTGATGCCTCAACAAGACTCCATACAAAGTATTGAACTTTGATGACATAACCTTTCCTTTTATGGTCTCCATTACACCCAATTCAAGATTCTAGTCTCTTGAGCATCTTGCAACTTTGCCACTTGCTTTAGGCAGTTATGTGTATTGACAGAATTATGTGGTACTTTATTTTCAGCACCTCCCTCAAGTTTACCAGGAATTAGTAGGGTTTCAGAAAGCATCACCAGCAGCACATTAGAAGAGACAAAACACATTGAGAGAGCTCTGCTCTCTCAAGCTGCAGCAAGTACCATTTTACTCTGTTCTGAAATACATTAAAATACCTAAAAATATGAGGAGCAGATTTTTGTACTTCCTACTGCTAAAGTATGAAGGTCAAATCCTCCAAGCACACCTTTTTATCTTTAGCACTGAATTTACATATTAAAAAAAAAAAGAAAGAAAGTCAAGTAAACAGTCTTTTATTTAGACTTATTTCTGTCTGACACACTACCAAGTAAGTCTTCCCTTGCCCAAAAGCTTCTTTGGTATGTCTCTCATGAAAACACATTTTTCAAGTTCATTTATAAAGCTTTAGCTCCTTCACATTTACAATTCCTTAGATTCTTCCCTCTCACAGAAAGCCAACTGATTCAAAAATAAGGAAAGCTTTACTTTCCAAGTGAGTATCTAAGTACAATTCTAGGTGCTCTACCTCTGTCTTAACGCTGCAGTGGTAATTACACTGTACAACACTCTAAAGATTCAACAGAGTGCTAATAAGGAGAGATACTTATAACAGTAGATATGACTGGAAAAAAAAAAACAACCAAGGCCTACAGCAGCTTCCCCATATCTCTAAAACTTGTGAGTTCTGCCAGTGCATTAATAGGTTTATAAAGGATACACGTTCCCATCTCTACTCTAGGTAAAAGGACAAACTCAAAGCATTTCAAAACCTACAATCTTCACCTTTAACAATACCCCAGTCTGTATATTCAAAGTAATAAGCTTAGCAGTAAAGACAAATTTGTCTTGCTCACAGCAGGGTAGTGGAGAAATAAATTTAAAAGAAAAGACAAACTGGTTTCAGTATCTTTATCTTGTTCCACCTTAATACAGCATGACCTAGTTAGGCATGGTAGCAATGACATGCATTCTGGTTCAGAGGACATTTTTCTTCCTCTGTCCCTGAAACTATACAAGTAATGTAATCTTTTGTTTCCTTTATCTACAGAGTGTATTTTTCAATCTCTCTAATACCTTTCTAAGATATGTTCTGAAGCAGGATATACTGTTTATACTGCTTACATCTGTCTACAGATATGTACTGTTTTGATTTCTTCATTAAACTTGGAGTATTCTCCCCCCTAGAATACACAAAGAACAGTGTTCATGTGAGTGTTCATCATCACATTAGAAACCATCAAGAAGTTACTCATTTTCAGCTGTCAATTATTCCTTCAGAGGAAGTAAGACTCTGCACATGCGTTTACGACTGCTGGGTTGCAACATAAAATGGGTTTACATAAACCATTCTGCAAGAATATTCAAAGTAGGAAATCACTGAAAAGATTCAAATCCTTCCTGTCCCACCACTTTGCAAACCACTTTCATCACTAGTGGCCACAGCTTTACTATTCCTCACCATGAAAGCTTCTTCTACATTATAAAGTTTTATCTTTTCGAAGAGCAGCAGACTTACTGCTTTTAAATTGATGCATTCCTCACTGTAGTTTAAGCTAGAACCAAGAATTTGAAGAACTAAAACAAATCTTCTGATATTCCAATTTAGCTATATCCATTTAAACAGAGTTAAACTGATGCCACTCTCAGCTATGTTTTTTTCCTAAGACCATGTTAAGTCATCAACACACACAGAATTTCATTTTTGAAACCAAGAGGACCTTAACTATCATTCACTGTTTTACAATACACAGCAAGTGGGCTGGAACACTAACCCAATAGTCAGAATCAGCAAGAGATACAGAATTAATCAAAACACTAATCATCTTCTAACACCAGCATGCATGCTTCCTTAACCAAGTGAAGCACCAGGCTTTCAAAGATTCTAAGGCACAAGCTAGTTTCCATATGAAAAAATAATAAAGTTAGGAGCAAATGTTTAAAGTTAAAAGTTTAACAGTTGTGGTAAGAATAACAGCTATGTTCATATAGCTAAAAATCTGCATGGTACTTGGATCTCGCTGATGCATAAAACATCAGTTTCAGTTTTCTACTTTCTCAGAGAAATGAAGTTATACCCAAAATATCAATGACATCAAAATTTTTACATGCAGCATAATTTTATGTATTTTGACAGGCAAAAATAGTTCTTATAATTTTTTCTTACAGACTATGACACTAAGCTGAAGCACAAGCAATGCCTTCATATTTCCGCAATATCTTTTTGCAAAAAGTGAAGAATTCTAATAACTATCTATCTGAGACCACTTTTAGCGAGTCCACTCAAATGCATGTGATTAGCATGCATTGCACTGAGGGGGAAAGTAAGGAACTAATCGAAATCAAGTACTTTCTCATTCTTTACTAATATGTAGTGTAGGTTTTTTTAATGCAACAAAATGTGTGCAATAATATTTTTACAAAGTGTTTTTATTGCACAGAATTGCTGCTAGGTCATCACTTTAGGCATTTTAGAGTTACTTCTAAGCAACAAAATATTTTTTTCCTTTATGTTTTAGGTAGGTCCCTAAACTAGAAAAAAAAAAAGGTTTCAAACACTAATATAACAGACATAAAATTAGCACTTCATAGGATCCAAATGCACTGAATACAGATCCATGATTTATACACACAGGCAACCAATTCTGTGTGCCATTAAAGCACTATCCACTAATCAGACAACTGCAAGTAGATACCAATTAGTTTTATATAATTCACAGTGTGTCAAACAGCATCCAATAATATTGCAAAAATATGGAAAATATAACTAATAATGGAGAGAAAAAAACAGAGAAAGTATGAAACTGTTATATTCTGCTCTTACTTAAAAATCTCTGAAGACCAGTGAATTATAATTTCTCTTGAAAGTGTTCTAAAGACTAACAAGTGCATGTACCCAAACTACAATATGAGCAGCATGCTGAGTTCATCCCCTGCACAAAACGAATCTTGTTGACACAGCATGTACCAAATTTAATTTTTTTTACAATAAAAGTATTTAAAAGAAAAACCAAAGTGACACCACACTATTAATCCACTAGATCAATAGACACTTAAGTCTCTCAGAAGAAATGCAAAAGTACGTCAAAGTACTCGACACCACCACTGAGATTATAGCACACAAGTCATTCAAAAGTATCACAAAAAAAAAGAAAAAAGAAGTGCTTGCATTTCAAATTTCAATAAAATTTAAATCTTTTAATGCTTTGGAAAAACTGTAGGTACTTCTCTTTTGCTCCTTGGAGCCCAATCTAGCAGCACACTTTCAATGATTAAACTGTCAGTCCAATGATAAGTGGGCAGCACTTCCAGCAATTTGTCAGCACTCTTGGTGTCAAAATTCAATCATTTCTTTTTGCAAGAAGAGCCTGCAAAACTCCTTCTTTTGTGGGCAGTTGTAAGGTTTGTATCAAAGTGACTTCAAAACCAAATAGAGCATACTCATCTGTTCTCTTTGTGTAAATGTCAACAGAAAGCTTTAAAGTGCTTTATTATTGGTGGAACATTGCAACTCATGTGTTTTCTAATCTAGCAGCTTTAGTATGCTTACTTGGCAAAGAAATAGCTGGTTTTATTCATCACACTTTTAACAGTCTTCACTGTTAACACCAGAGCTGTTTGCTACTACTGCTGATGCAGCAGAAATAGCAATGCCAGGAAAAAAAAAACAAGTAATTTTTAATATTGTGCCACATGGACTTGTACCCTGCATGCATCATCAGTACACGATCTAAAATGCTGGCAAGCATTTACACTCCCCACTCCTGATATTAATGCAGTGAAATGCGTGAGCATCAGGCAAACAAGGTTCATAGCATCTGTCCTCCTAAAACCAACACAGAGTTAAAAAAAAAAAAGTATCAAGAAAAGCTGATAAAACAATCTACTTCTCACAAATTTTCAATTTTGGTCTAAAGTATGACACTGAACATAATAAACTGGTAAATTTAAAACAGTCATGCATTTGTTTCCACTTACTAAAACTTGCATTTAAGTTATTTAACATTATGGTATGTCAGAAAGGCCAGAGCATGTCTGAAAAAGTCCACCAATCCTGCATTAGAGTTGCCAGTGGCAATCTGCATTTGCTTAAAAAAATAATATAAAGAAGATTAAATACAGTCTCCTCATTTTTTTGGTAAGCTCCAAAAGCTGTACATTTGAGATGAAGTTCTTGTATTTGTCTCATCATACCCCAGCACAATACTCCAAAAATCCAAATATCTTTAACATAAAAATCAGTTTATAAGTTCCCAAGAGGATACTTTAAAGAACTTTTCAGCAGTCTACTTGGCATATTCAACTAACATGATACAGCGACTGTCATACACTATCCATCCACACCCAAATGAGAAGCACTGGAAAATGGAAAGTTTCTTGAGGTAAATAATTAGCTGATAGAGAGAAAACTGTAAAACCAAAGTCCCTCAGCACAGCATGACTGCTGAAGCAGATTTAGTGGCCCATATTTGCATCATGGTGCCCATATTTGCATCACAGGCTTCTGCATGTCCAGTCTTTCCTTAAACTGTGTCCTCTCGTCCTGTCTCTGGCTGCCTGGGAGAAGAGGCCAAGTCCCACCTGGCTGCACCCTCCTTTCAGGGAGCTGTAGAGACTGACAAGGCCTACTTGAGCCCCCTTTTCTCTAGGCTAAACACCCCCAGCTCCCTCAGCTGCTCAGCCTCTGGAAGACTTGTGCTCCAGACCCTTCACAAGCTCTGCTGCCTTCTGGACTCGCTCCAGCTGCTCAAGTTCTTCCTTAGTTAAAAGTAGTACAGCTATATGTACCTGAAGCTTCTAGAGCTATTTGAAGTTCTTGTGTGTTTTTCTTTCCATACCCAGCAGCATCAACCTAACGTTTGTCAGGCAATCATAATTATAAACAACTTGAATATCTTAAATGGGGGAGACTCTGCATTAATATTACTCTGTGTGAACTACTAATCACCAGAAAGATTAAAGAAAGGAGCCATCTATGAGATTTAAAACAACAGTGTTAACTTGGAGCACTTTAAAAACATCAGCTTGACAGTATCAGCTTGGAAAGAATTTAAACAAATTTGTGGCATAGACCCTTCTATATAATGAGTTTTGAAGTTTACTGTAAAATTAAAATTACAATTTAGATACCTAAACTTTAGAATAGCTTATTCTTGGAACTGAGAAGTAAAAACTACTAAAAGAACTCCACTTGAAAAACTAAACAGCAGCACCATTTTTTTTTCCTGTATTCAAGGGTGCACCTTAAGGCTCACCAATTTCAAAGAGCAACCTAGAGCACATGCAGAGTTATTTTCTCAGTCTTTGGGATCCATCCACAATGATTCTCCACAGTCAGCAATTACAAGAAAGCATTCCATTGGTTAATGTACTCTTTGTCTTTTGTATGAAAGGAGAGAGGGATTTTTTTTAACTTCCATGACCACCCAAAAATAATTCCCTATTCACTGACACAGTGATGTTATGTGAGCCTTCTCTCTTTCACTAATTGTTTTAAGGCCAAAGTAAATTTCATACATTTTAACACACAAAGGCAATCTGAAGAAACACAAAACTTGGTTGCTTATATAAACTATTTCAGGAAATGCTGGCAAGTGAAGATGCACATGCTCCTGTGTTCTGTCCATTTTTCACAATTTTGTATGTATTTCTGCCTCACAAAACTGAATCTTCTACAGTTTGTGCACACAGTGATCACTGGATACATTGAAAACCACTAGATGCCTCATATGCTTCATGAGATAAAGGGGAGAAAAAAATTAGTCATTATTAGCTGATTAGTTGTGAAGTGTTCGTTATTAAAAGAATATATTAAAACCATACTGCTACTGAGATGCTGATGAAAACACTTCATAATCATAAAAACTTGTATCTGGGCACTACAGGTTTTGTATCTGTGACGTCTAAACAAACTGATTGTTGGTTATCAACTAAAGAATTTACCTAATACTGTAAGAAACACCAAAATGTGAGAAAGCAAGCATACCTAGCGATAATTGGCTTAGTTAATAAAATGAACCTTTCCAATTCTAACCTGCTAGCATGTCAAAACAAAGCTATCCCAGTACCTGTAAGAAATGTCATTCTCTATGTATTTCTGAAGAACAATTTCATAAGAGACCAACCTGACAGCTTTCATCACTTCAGCTGGAACCTAATCCATCTGAATAGGACTGACTAGTGCCTCTCATTCCCAATTTACTTCTTCTTAGCTGATCACGTACAACAGTAACACAATCTCACTTTTATACACACTGCTCCCCATCACACAGCATTGCTGTAAATGCTGCCCTACCTACCTCTGTCAGCATTTTATTCACAAGACTAAGAAAGTAACCATTTTTGGTTGACAAGTATCAGAACTGACAAGTTAGTCATCCACAACATTAAATACATTAATTATTGCACTGCTCTGATATAAATTACATTGCAAAGATGCATTGTGCAACTTCAAATTAACTTCTAAGTATTGGAAGACTTCCCAGAGTTAGTCAGTACATAAACAAGATCTCTACTTAATCCTAATCTCTATTTAACCAAATACATAACTAACACCGTAGCTTAAGAAATCCGACAACACAGCTGACCAAACTACAATCCTAAATTAAGTATTACCATTGTGTTAAAAGATTATATATATTCAACACACCTGAAAACTCCTGAGCTGGATACAGAAAAAACCAAACATGTACTCATGCAGGAAAACACTCCAAAATTTAGTTCTACAGTAAATATTCCATCCAGATATATTAGTCCAATTTTTATTACTTATGCTATGTTTCAGACACATTGAAGAACTTTTTAAAAACAGCATAAAAGTCTGTAATACCTATGACAAGTTTACCACAGACAGAGAGCACTAGACTAACACAATAATTATGAGTGCTCAAGAAACAGAGCAACACTAAGTTGGGTTTCCCATGGAGTACTCTGCATAAAATTTAACTAAAGAAATTTGGTTAAAACATGGCAGGGAAGTTGGAACTAGGTGATCTTTTAAGATCCCTCCAATCAAAACCATTCTATAACTCTATGAAATAGGTACTCCTACAAAAGCTCTTCAAGGTATAAGCTAAAACAAAGTGACAATAGCTGTGCCAAAAGTAGAACTGATTAAAAGAGGGTTGTCAAAACATTATTAAAAAAATCTATTAAGAACAACACATATGCTAATAGGAACAGGTTTTACAAGGTTTTACCTTACTTCAAATTGTAATTTATTACATAAACATACAACCAGTGACAAAAATTTATATATTAGAAATATAACTAGTAAAAATTTTAGTAATGTCATGAAATACTTTAACCAAGGTGTTGAAAGGAATTTAAAAATGCTTGTATTTATGCTAGGTAATACATACAGAAAAAACCTACTTAAATATTGTCGCTGAGTTCCTCTATTACAACTGTTAAACAACTTCAATATCACGTTGAAGTGATTAAGATAACCAGTCAGCTTTGAAAAGCTGATCATTTTTCATCAATGTGGAGGAAAAAAAAATCAGTGTGCTTGAGTTCACTGCAAATGCATACACCTCAATAATCTTCTAAAAGATAAATATACCTATGTTAACATGGTTCTCCGGGGAAGTGAAACCTGGCAATAATCAAACTAAATCTCACATGACTGAGAACTAAATTCAAGGTTAAAAAAGTAGGCTGTTGGCAATTGTAATTTTTACTAAAGCTAAGTACTTTTTTCAGACTTGAACATAAGTTAAAATGAAGTGACATATTAGTATACTAATCTAATTGTTATCCATCCTTTTGTACCACACATTAGTTCAGCCATCTGACTCAACACATTACCAACCAGCAGGAAATCAGCAAGGCAACAAACTCTTTCTAAACATGCAGAGCCAGCAAAACCTTACAGAATCAACTACAGCTACCATCATCACCTTCTGACAAAGTGAGAAATAAGAACATTGCTACTTACATTTCTTTTACTGCAGTGAAAGGTATTAACTGTTATTTGTCCTGTTCTATTTTTTATTTATATAATTTTTTTATTCCACACAGTGAATTGAATGTTCGACTTAATTGCACTTGAGTATGTTAAAACCTACTTAGATCATCTTACAAAGTTTCTTTTCTGTCAAGAAAAAACCTCTTCAAAAAAAAACTCCGTTAAGAGTATTTCTATACTACAACAAAATCCCATTGACTCTCAGAGGTCTAAGCAGAGTCACATTATTTTTGCTCCTTTGCATGACGAACAGATACCTGCTTTTCAAAAGCTACACTGCTACCTGCCCTATTAGGGGGATTCTCATTTCAACCAACACAGATCTTGATCACCCCCTCCAATCATAACAGAGCTCTCACTCACAATAATGAGAATACAGCCGGCCTTCCTACTACGTAAACAGAAGTTAGTATTTGGTTAGTGGTACTACTCTAGAAGTAATCAGAATAAAACAGACTAGCTTGAGCCTTCTAATCATCCTCCT
The DNA here is from genome assembly GCF_015832195.1 of Motacilla alba alba. Taxonomy (NCBI): domain Eukaryota; kingdom Metazoa; phylum Chordata; class Aves; order Passeriformes; family Motacillidae; genus Motacilla; species Motacilla alba. The sequence continues at coordinate 76,047,614 of NC_052018.1, forward strand.
TTTTCATTTTACACACAGGATCTGATTTGCATATAACATCAGTCATTAGGCAACATCTTCATCAGGCAGATTTGCCTTGACAGGTGAGGCAGCCAGAGCCAAAACAGCCCTCAGAGTATTTGGGTCAGTATAAGTCTGAACTCCCTTGGAGATGCCCTTGTAAAGGTCCATGGGTAACTTAGGCCATTTGACAGGAGATTTCAAGTGGCTTGGTTACATATGCTCTCAAAACAGCAATCCACTAAAACCTAATAAAAGAAAACCACAGCCTTTTCTCAAAAAACAACAATTGCACTCTTCAGGAATGTGAAGAGGTGACTATTCCTTGATAAACTACTACTAATATTTTTAGAGTTGCACAATGTAACGATCCTGAGAACTATGATAATACTATCATATACTCTTGGTTCCAAAATAGCAAAAAATGCCATTATTAACTGAAATAATTTTTCAGACTTCTAATCCTAAATCACTATTACTAATCAGTAACAGTTATCGCTATTACTGCACATTTAGGCCCTGCCTTGTGATACCACATCAATAAAATATCAACCTCAACAACAAGCCCCATGCTTCTTTCCACGTAAATAAATATGCACTGTCTTGGTCTATATCTTATTGTCCAAGTTAACATTTGCTCGTTCAACACCAAGAGGCATTTTCTAAAAAGTCTGAATCACACTATGCTGGGAAGTTGATCTTTATGAACAATCTTGTGAAACACTATAAAGCAATGAAAGATGTGATCTTTCCCCTATGATATTTAAGACCTGACCAAACAAAAAAACCCTAGTAATGCTTCAGAGAACTGCTGCCTGAGACTCCCCCAGTATCAGAAACATCATTCTTTCAAAATAAGCATGCCTGAAAACTCTCATCTGTGTGCACCTTATGGATCACTTTTACTGCCACAAAACAACTGTACGCCTATCTGGTAACTTGCTAAATTCAACCAGTCAGCTAGGCTGGCATTTTTCCATCCAAAGACCTCTGCCACATGAAATAAGGTATTAACTGACAGCACAAGAAGATACTGTCCCGCAGCATGGGAGGAATGAGACAATTTGCCTCTGGGTTTCACAGATATTTCCTGACAGCAAAGACATGGCAAGACTCCAAAACTTTGCGTTTACTCCGGGCTCTGGAAAACAGTTTCCTCTAGCAGACACATACATTTTGTTTTTGTCATCCCAAATCTTCTCCTACTCCCCAACTGTCTTTTGTCCACACTCAAGTCCCATTTTCCACCTATGGAAGATACAATTCTTCAGTTCTTCTGTTAGTTCTAGTTTTCACCTAACCTCACTGCATTCTTCCAAAGACTCCACAAAACACGAAGGATGGCTGCACCTCCAGACTACTGTGCTCCAACACAGCATCTTCCTGTCTAAAAAACAATAGCTTCACAAAAGTTGAGATTTCAGAAGAAAGCCATGTTTTTGCTTACAATGCAGGAAACTCAGCCAGTTCTTCCAAGTCCATTTCCCAAATCACAGAAACTCACAACTGCAATTACATGGCTTTCTCAGGTTGGAGTAAAGCACCCCTGTCCTATAAGACAGCTCAGTAAGGGAGATTGCATGGAGGTACAGCAGGATAACCTTTTTGTTCTCAAAAGTGCTCAAATCCAAACACGATCCACCTCATTTAAATCTAGGCAGACTTCCAGACAAAACTATAAAAGTACTCACTTTAGCAATCTCTCACAGAAAAAAATTTTAAGTGCATTTTGTTTTAAAACACTAGGACTTTTTTGCCATGTTCATTCTTGAAAAGTTTTGCACTGCTTTAATTGAAGCCTAAACCACACACTTGGCATGAAAAGCTTCAGATAGTTCTGCAAAGTTAAAACAGCAGAAGAGGCCATTAAGTGGAATGTATAATGCAAACTTAATCAAAAGTTGTATCAGAGGTATTTAAAATATAAATGACAGTACAGCACATTCCAGAGATCATATCTGCAGCTTTACATTACATAATTCATCCATTTCTTCAGAAACACACCCATACTCTGACTGAAAAAGAATTTCAATTTATTCACTAGAAATACAAGGATTACTGGTACCATGTTAATAGTGTATTTCTTTTCAGTGTCATAGTGTTTGGTACCAGATACTACAGTGAAAGACAAAGTCACTATTTTAATTTTGTTTCATGGTTTATCTTACACATCTTAAGGAGAACCACCTCCTAGTAAAACTCAAAAAACACCAAGCATTCCACAGAAACATCCCTCCCTACCCTTCCCCTTCTCTCTCCACCCCTGCTACCCACTCCCATGCCCCCACTATGCTAAGATGTATTTCAACTTTAACTACAGGGTTATCAAAATTGAACTGAGATGAGGCCTTAACTACACACTTACACTCGCTTACACTACTGCTAGCAACATTAATTGCCAGAACTATATTCCACCCAAGCAGATGAGCCAGCACTCATTAAATCCCAGCCATGCATGACCAGTAATGGTATATAGCTGAGGCTACATTACCAGAAGGAAAATAAAATTTTAACACATACGGTATTGAGCAGGAGTAGAAAAGTTTCATTTTTTTTCCCTCCAATTTACATTCCAGACTTGTTTTTATAAGCTTTGAGTAAAAAAAGTAGCTAAAACCTGAAACAGCCTTTAAGGCTTCCATTTTCTTTTTCTCTTCTTCTCTCTAACTCTTCTTTTTCACCTGTTCTCACGTACTGGCTGCAGGGGGAAACTTTTTTTTTTAATCATCTTTGATGGATAACAAAAAAGCAAACGGTAAATAGGCAATCCCCTCCTGCCACTAGACCTGCAGAACATCTGGTAAGGAGCTTGCCTGCTTTCAATTACATTGCACAGTGGAAAATAACAAAAAACAACAAAAAACAAGAAAGCCCCAACCAACCAAAAACAAAATGAAACTCAAACACACACATACAAAAAAACCCGAAGAAAAACATAGAAGAGCTTTTTGGGGTCCTCTGACACTTTCAGAACACATTTCAATGTGATTTTCCTACAGAGCATGGAACCACACTATCACACCATAAAGGGTTCTTGGAAGTACCAAAATGCACTCTGGGTAGAGTCTGTAAAGCTCCATACAATGTAGTGAAGAACTAGAAATACAACCAGTAACACTAGTTATAATTACTAGTCAAAACAGCCTGGATGCATGGTGGATACATTTCAGCTTGACAGGGAAAGTTTACATGAGTAATATTCTATTAGTTTCCCTCATTACGGTGGCCAATATCAAATGAAAACATCTTAACTGGTATATCTTGTCAGCTTTAAATAGCAGCAGCAGCCTTGGTATCAACTCTCATGATTCCTCTAAAAACTTTGACAAAAACAATTTAACACTGAACTGCAGATTGCAGCTGCGCACTTCAAAAGGAGACTGAACACTAGGAATGTTGCACTCCATTTAGGTGTTTCCCATGATCCCCCCAACTCCTCTTCAAGGAGCAAATTAAAAAAATAAATACATAAATAAACCCACCGCAACATTTTTGGGAATAATCTGTCACCTGCAACACCCCTCCTGTAGGTCAGTACTGAAATAAAGTGATACATGAAGATATTGCTGACTGCATCATGAAGCATCTCGTCACCTCCTCACAACTTCCTATACTGGGAGGAGATCCTAAATTAAAGTTTTTAGTTTATATCAATATAAAATAACATTCTGCAATGAAATTAAGAGACCAGTGTATTTAAGCAACTCGCTTAGCTTATTTACGACAACTTCACCAAATTATTTCAAAATTGTGAACCAGACAGTTTGCACTGTTTTACGTTGTTTCTGCCAAAAGTCTGACTTTTGATCTCTCAGAAATATCAGCAGTCAGTAAAACCAGGAAGTAAATTCAGTTTCCTACCTCCTTCTATTCCTTTTCCATTCTTGAAAAAAAATTAATCTAAAGACAACAGCCTTACAGAATTCTAATTTTACAGAATCACACCCTGACCTTAACAAACAAACAGCTCTAAGCAAACAATATTTTCTTTATTAAATAATCTGCTTCTAACACTACGTCTGGTTAAGAACATGAAAGATAAAAAGTTGCATGGGAGAATATGTTTCTTGGGGTTTTTTTTTTTGGTTTTAAAAACATCGCAATGAAATACCAAGAACAACAAGAACAAAACTGGACTTCAAGATGCTAATGAAATTTTCTCAAAAGACATTACCAATCAGTTTAACTGATTTTAGCACAATCAAATGCACAGATCAATTCCTTAACTTGGGAATGACTAGATGCCCTACCTAAAAGTCTTCATTAATGACAAATGTTGTTATGTTATTTACTCGAGTGAAACTGAAAACAGCTTTACAAATTCAGTCAACAAAGCAAAACAGAAACTAAACTATGAACAGTTAGGCTGCAGTAAACAATACTTACGAAAACTATGAAATGTTAGTACAGATTGAGACTCTACAGGACAACTGGAATAATAAAAATGCAGCAGATTAAATCCAATGCTACATAAAAGCAAATTGAGTGGGGGGGAAAAAAGTGCTCTCTTATACCTAATGCTAAGGTTCAACAGTAACAACTCAAAGTGCACATCATTCTGAGAGGGATAACAAAGACATTTAAAAAACAATTAGTATTAGAATCCCTAAAGAAACAGAACTGAAAATAAGAAACAGAGTATGTTTAAAGTAAAACAATGGTTATCATTACTAAGCAAGCAGTACACAACACACAAGTTTCAATAAATTAGAAAGCCAAAAGACAGACTGTCTTCATTGCAGTTAATGATAATATCAAGACTTTTTGTACTGTTCACTGAAGAGAATATCTTCCTTCACCTCAAGAAAAAGCTTTCTGAAAGCTTAAAATGTAGGTACCAGTAAAGGGAAGTAGAAAAATGAGGTGGAAGTAGACAGCATAATATATCTGGTTACAAGCACAGACCTAAGAAAACCAGTTTAGTGAAAAGATAAAGAAGACAAGAGCAGATGAATGGCATAAAGAAAGCCACTCAAGCCAATTTCCCTTGTTAAAACTCAAGGTGAAAAGCACAGTGCATCAAACGATGGCTGCAAAAGGAAACCCATTTTGATACACTACAGACAATACTGCCAAACTGGGAGCACAGCTACAGAGGGTAAACAACAATGTAATCACTGTTTTTGGAAATAGGCCAGTAGGTGCGTAAGTGCACCACACACAGACAAAAACAGTGAAAAAAGTTAGAATGGGCGTTTTCTCTGTGTTGGTACATGCATAAAACAAAACAAAACAGTAGGAAAAAATTAACTTGAAAATCAATCTATACCAGCTTGAAGATAACTGAGCATTAACCATACACTGCACTGAAAGTAAAATGCTACTACTGGTAGTTTTGTTATACCTTACCATTAGTTGTAACACACATTACAACTCATTTTTAGGAAGGTATTGAATTATTTTGGTTTTTAGGTTTTATGCTTGTTTGATTTTAAATCTGAAACTTAGCAAAGATGAATGGCAATACAGAAGCTTAAGTCTACACAGACATTTAACCAACAGGAAAAAAGAACGGTGGAAAAAAAAGGCTAATGATAACCAAATGGAAGATGCAAAGTACAGTAACAGTGAGCCGTATGAAATTATTCCTGTTCTTTTTATAGAAGGAAAAAAAATATTGCATAGTTAAGAAGGCAACATACCACTCATCCCAGAAAAGAACTGCATATCTTGAGAAAGTTGTAAAAAATAGATTAAAAAAATGACAATACAAAAAAGTTCACTACTCTGGAAGAAGGAAACTACATATCCCAAACTATGCACAGAAGTCCAGAAGAAATTAGATATTTGGACAATTAATCCACAAGTCAGGTTTGCTATACCAATTCTCCTTCCTTCGGAGGGTAAGAAGAGTTACTAATCATAACAACCCACTGCTGCTGAAAAACAAAGTTTCTTAACACCTCTCACGCCAGCTCTGTCTTACTAGGCCAAATCAACTCACTAATCCAGCAAAAGACTATTCTTAGTTATTTTCTGGTTTGCTTGATTAGCTTCCTTCCAGGTTAATGGGCTGAAACAGCTCACTGAAGAATTCACTGAATACCAGAATTAGCAAAAAGAAACAGGGACACCTTCTCCAAGAAGAATCCACCTTTTGCATCATCAAGCTGCTGAATTACTTCAAAAGTGTCCTCTGCAACTTTTCTCCAAGGTGATTTCAGTAATTAAAACAAAAACAGGTCCTAAAGCTATTTTGCAGTAAACAAGTAGGACATTATCTTTTTCTATATTAAGTAAACACATTCCAGTTTCATCTCTATTTTACACATGCACTTAGTCTTTCCTAGTTCAAGAGGTGCTTCTGAATGCTTCCAGACAGAAGGCAAAAAAAAGTAAAGGAAGTAAAGGAACAGGGGTAAAAGTTATACCAGTTAACTCTGGATGCCTGTATCTGAACTTGTTCATGTGTTCATTTGAATCTACTACAGTCTTAGAACATTAACATAACAAGATTATAAATGCTACTGCACATTTCTCAAGCAAGTTAGGCCACAACTTCCCATGATCACAAACCATAGAAATTTATATTGAAAAAATGTATTCCATATAATAATATATTCTATATAATAATATAGAATGTATTATAATACATTGTATAGTAATTTTATTCTGTATTTTCTCTAGAAAAATAATAACAATCCAACATGGTAACAGCAGTCAAGAACTTGACAACCATTTATTTTCTTTTGCTACAAATCTACATGTTCAGCAAAGGAATATGGATGAGACACTCATGAACTACAGATACAGTGTGGGACAGACTTCCAACCACTGCCAAAATCAGGCTCAACTGTTTTCATCACACAGTGACTTAATAACCCTTGTGTCTTTGTTAATAAGTGTATTACTTCCCAGGAAGCTTTACTTTACAAAAAAAAAAAAAAAAAAAAAAAAAAAAAAAAAAAAAAAAAAAAAAAGTAATAATTACAAAAATAAAGAAATAATTAAATCTATCACAAACTGGTAACAGGTGTGATTTTCTAAAGGGCATAAAAAATTAAATCACGGACAGGAAATGAGCAGCTCTTATTTCATATACTTGCTATAAAAATTCTTGATATTGGCCAGGAAATTAGGCCTTATTTTACCTTAGGGATCATATAACCAAGAGAACCATTGTAACACAGACCTTACTTCTGATGTCACTTAAGAGCAGAAACTGGACCAATGAAACATTTTAACGAATAACCTTAACAGATGCCACACTTGATGTCTTAAGCGTTCCTATTCTCTTCATCCTGAAGTCTGTGTCAAAGTCCAATGCTACTCATTCTTACATCTCTCAATGCACTCAAAAGGGCAGTCCCAAAGTGTTGTGGTGAGGACATTCAGTTCAGTGTCCAATTCAAATACCTATTTCTGAATTATCTGCAATTCTTTCAATGAGCAGATGATAACCATGCCATATTTTACTAACCTATTTAAACAGAATTTTGTCTTCTCTTTTTAATATAGTGCTCACCATGCTTGGGAATCTTATTTGTACATTCAGCTCCTAGTTATCGTATAGGAAGAGCATCGGCATTTGGCTCAACTAAATATAATGGGTTAAGATTTGCTGAAATGTATCAGTACCAACAGGTTTGAAAAATGCTGTGCTGCTATCAGAAATTCTGTCAACATACTGCTAAAGACTTACAGTGGGACTTCAAGACCAGTTCAATTATTTATGGAACTGCTTCAATGCAAATAGTCTTCAAATACAAGGCTATGTGGTTTTTAAATCCTATCACATTATGGTTAAATCTGGCATAAGGGGAAACCTGTGAGGCAGTTGCTAAGTTTCAATTAATTACGCATATTAGGTCCTACTTTCTAACAGGAGCAAGCATCAGGCAAATAAAGGAACAGATTTTTCCAAAATATTTGCTGTGTAAAGTTTAAGCAGAAAGGTCAGGTTTTTTTTCAAATTAAAAAAAAATTGCAACACTGTAACTAGTTCTTAAATAAAGGAAGACTAAAGTGTCATCCATCTGAAATAAACAGCCCAAGCAAAATACCCTGCAATTCCTGTGTTCTCCTCAATGTCGAAATGGGTGGATAAATTTAAAGCCTGCTCTCTCAGGAGTTGCTTTATAGGCAATTTTCTCCCAGTATCAAGGTCTGCAATTTCCATTTGGCTGCCAGTTTGCGATTAAATTCATCACCTTTATTATAAAAATGTGCTGCACTCCACGGCCTGCTGCACAAGAATCGTAAGGAAGACATTTTTCACTGCTAACAGCAGCATCATTCCAAGGCAGCTATCACATCCATTCAGACATTAGCGCCTCCAATGTAATGCAAGGACCTATCGCTCACCTGGAAAAGCCCTAACAGCAGGTATAGCTCAGAGGAACTTCTTCACATGTGGTACCTTTAGTGCAACTTCTTCGGTAAAAGCCACCATGACACCTCCCCTCTTAAGTGCTTCTAAAAGTCAGCAGTTTAAAAACAACTGTTGACATTAAACTTGCCTACCCGGATTAATCAAAACATTTCCAAGAATAAAATCTGTCCACATACTGACTACACCTTCACATACACCTTGCACTCCTTACTAAAATACACTTTTGAGCAAGCACGCTATATGAATTTTTGTTACATACATTCTCTATTTTGTAAATGTCCCTTTCTTTCCCACAAACTTTTCTCAGAATTTTCCACTGCTTTTTCCCACATCCATATGATATATGTTTTCTTAAAAGTTTTTGGACAAGTCTGAAGAATACCCAGGAAAAAAACACTTAATATCTGCTATGCTACATGTTTTAAGGTCCTCCTCTGATAACTAAAAGGAAAGGCCCAACCTCACTTTGCTTCCTTTTTATAAATGCTTCCTGAGCAAAGCAGGATGTAATACAAAATTTGTACCTTAAAAAAAAAATATATACATATATATATATATATATACACACTACTTGAAAGAACAGATCAGCAAAGTGATAGCTACCAATAGGAGTAAAAGCTAAGTAAAACCCACATGCCAGATCTTTATGAAGCATGGGAGTTAAATCCATATTGGTTTGGGCTTTTTTGAATAAAAGACTTTAAATTACAGTAAACAATAAAAGACAATAGGATAAATATAATAAAATACAATAAAATAAAATATTACCCTTTAGTATTCAACAAAAAAAAGAAGCACAAAAATGTCATTTCAGGATGTGAAACAGCTGTATTGGTCACACTGAAAGGTAATAATATTGTATTAGAGGTAACCAATCTATATGCACAGCACGACAATTTCATACATTAGCTTATGAAAGTTTTACTATGTTATCTTAACTAATGGTGTACTTGAAAAGGTGCCTTTTTCATCACGTGTACCAGTTCTCAAAAATATTTTGTAATCAGGTAAGCAAACAGTATCTCATACAAAGCTGATGTATCTCAATAGTCAATCTATCTTCTTAAGTAATTTCACGTTTTGTAGCCACATTAAGTGAAGATAACATCTAAAAGAACATTGTTCGGGTCAACTCTTACATGCCTTTGGAAAATGCAAGAAAAATATGTTAAACCTTAAGTCTCTGATACATAGCTGTCAGAAGTTTAAAACTGAAGTAAATTATGGGCACATACAAAAAATTACTAAATCTGGCACAACTAAGATGTTTTGCACTGTACCAGATGGGTCCCTTGAAATTATATGAAATGAAAGTGCCATCTAGACTTCAGGGACTAATAAAAATTACATATTGCGTGGCATTAACATCACTGTAAATTAGATAAATCACCTGAAAAGCCATTTGGTGAATATGAACTACAAAATTCAAAATTAAACAACCAAAGGCTCTTTAGTCCTATTTGTCTACAAAATTAACTTAAATTGCAACAAAAACTGGCAAACATTTGTTCACATTTCAGAATAATACCAGAAACCCTCTTCTTCAATAAAAAAATGGTATCTTGTCACACAGTAACTAATTGGTTTCCACTGCAATGCAGCATAGAAAGCAGATTTCAACTCAACTTTACTGAAAACAATAGCTTGGTATTTGCAAGCTGAAGTTCCGATTATTTCACAGACCGATGCATTCAACAGTTGGCACAACAAGTTCCGGGACTGTTAAATGAAATTATCAACTAGATAAGATAATGCAGCATCAGTGTTTACCTTTTGCCATTACAGCAAAAATTGAAACTGGAGCTTTTCTAACTGAAACTACTATGAAAGAAGGATAACTGCTTTGTCATAATCTGTAGGATTAACTAAAACATGTTTTATTATAAAAGAAGGTGCCTCTGCAAGACACCAACAGGTATTAGACGATAGGCAACAACCAGCACCAAAAAAAAATCCACATGCAACATTCACCATGTTCTATAAGTCAGTTTCAATGCTGCATTTTAAGAATGCAAATATGAATTTTGCTTCCTGTTAAAAATAAAAATCTATTTACATTACTTATTAAAACCAGATAGTTTATTTTTTTAGAAGAAAAAGTACTTAAAAGTGAAGATTTATAATGCTGGTGTTTCTAAAGTACACGTTCTTTAATCACAAAAAGAACATTTTAGTTCTTTGAAGTACAGTAGATTCTCCCCTCCACCCCTCTGGCTTTACACTTCAGCAACCTGGTGTATAACTTTAAATTCCATTAGGAAAAACAAGTAATTCTAATAATCTTAAATCTTGCCCATAGAGACAACATTTATAACTCACTAAGCACTTCCTACTACTGTGCAGGAGAGGTATTAACAAGTACCACTACCACAAAAGGGAGGGGGGGAGGGAGAGAACACAGGAGATAGAGTGTACTCATGTCTGTATACACACATGGTAGAAATAGACAGAGAATATTAAAACAAAACTAATATTTATTTTAACAGTCTGGTAGCCAAGGTATCTGCTACTTGCATAATTAGAATGTTGAAGATAATGTAAGTTTTTTATGGAGTAGCTACAGAATCATCAATTTTCTCTTCAGCTGACAAACAAACTCACTGAAGAACAGCTGCTTTTAGGAACAAAGTAGAAAAAAGTCAAAAAACAAGTCGAAAAGAGTGCAACCCACCACAGAAACTAAACATCCAATATTTAAACTGCATGCTAAGTTTAATTCACGTAATTTTTAGCAGAATTTTACAGGCTTCTAACACAGCATAGATTTCATTTACATTATTTCCATCTATTTCTTAAATCTACCAGAAAAGATCCTACAAATTAAGAGTTTATATTCAGGATTGATTTACAGAATGGACTTACTACATCTGCAGGATCTGTACCTTGACTACTATGTCAAGGTACTACTATTAAACATGTTTTAAGTTCTTTTTCTCCAAAGCCCATTTATCATCAACATTGAACAACAGGTTCTATCACCTCATAAAGCTGTCCACTGTGGGGAAAAAGTTGAGGGGGGTGGGGATAACAACCTGAAATATTTCATGAAATATTTACCTAAAGCTAAAGGTACTTGAGCATCTTGAACTGGCCTTAATATCCTTGTTCATGACTGACAACAGTGTGCCTATTTTAATGGAATTTAAATTGAAAGGTTCAGATGCCCTAAAGACAGTTTACTACTGAAATTGTTCTATAATAACAGCATACCAATTTGAATTTAGTAGGTTACATCTCTTACATGTACTTTCAGTAATTAACATCTTAACATTTTGGAGCTCCAGTGTTGCAAACTGGACTCTATAGATTAATATAATTAGATTCTCTACATCTCAACCAGGGAAAACATCATCACACTCACTAGCTCAGTAAATATATAACATCAGGAAGTCCTAAAAAATGAATAAAAGCAGATAGGTGAAACAAGTTTAAATTCACTCCACGGTGAACACAATTTTATTTTGTGATCTCATTGAAGTTTCTTGTTTCAAATTTTTATTTCAGCCTATGGCCAAGGACAATTACTACAATACAAATTGTAGTCTTAAATCTGTGGTCTTCAACATTTTTCACTCACATTAAAACAATAGGTTCTCAAAAACGTGAAGGCTCAGTGTGGCCTATTTAAAATCTCCCAATAACAGATTTCCTTCTTCTTTGTTATCTGCAGCAACTCTTCATATGCAGTGAGTCTGCAAACAGTAGATTGAAAAGCACAATTCTAGTAACTCATACTGCTTTTCACTTAGCTCCATTAACTTTGCTAACAAAAAAGATGCTGTCTACTTCGCAGAGAAAGAGCTCTCAAAGGTCTCATGTCAAAGACTATTTTGTTTTCATGCATTTTTCAAAAACAACCCCTTTAGTTTAGGGAAAAAAATCTCTTTGATGTTACTTTTTGCGCCAGTGACTGCACAGTTTTGCTGATGGTACTGCAAAATGAAACATGATTGCTTTGTAATTCTTTGCAATGTCAGAAAAGGTATGGGCAAGGAATGGCTACAGTGGCTCAGTGTGCCAAGCATGAGAAAAAAATAGCATAGATTGTGTTGGAAAAAGAAAAAGACACTATATGCAAAGTAAATCTTGATTAGATTGTACAAAGATTAACTTCAATATAAATATCTCCATCTCTGTTAGGTGTAATGGATAATCTCATAATATTTGAAGGCTCAGTACATCATGGTGTTATTTTTTTAAATTAGTAACATTTTCTGAGCAAAAAGACACCTCAGAGCTCAAGGAAATATATTATGATTTTTCTGTTCCTTTCATATAATGATTTTTTTAACTTAGAAGTTTCAAAATCAGCATATAACAAAATTTTTGCAGTCACTTATATAGTAATGTGTTTTTAAAACATACTCTGTCCTTTCTATTAACTTTTTCATTATACCAATATTAATAGATTCATACCATTGCACCCATATTTGTGGCATTAAGTTTCATTAATTAGCTCAACAGCCTGGAAATTACCTGGATTTCATTCCTACCAATATTTATTCCTTCACTTTCCATGGAGGGAATAAAAAGCCCCAACTTTCCATGGCAGGGAAAGGTGTGGGAAAAGATAAAAGTTTACAGCAGCTTAAGTTGTGTTTCAACTATATTACATCCTATGAGAAACTACTCACCCATGACTAGACTTAGAAAAAAGCTCCTTAAATGTTAGTGCTTTATTAGTATCCTGTATTTTATCTGAAATTAAGGACTAAGAGCATACAATAAAAGTTGGAAGGAGACATAGCAATATACTTCAGATTATTTATGAACATATTTTAGTTATTAACAGCTGCTGAAAACTTTCAGCAGCCCAGAAAAACATACTAGAAATGTAGTTTAATCTGTGGAGTAATATATATATAATATACCACTCCACTACACTAGTTATGACTGCTATACAACATACTGAAATGTTTGATACAGATTTCAATACTGCATTGTGCTCAGGGCTCAGAAAGGCTGGACATACAGGTTTAGTAACCTAAAGTCAGTCAGCAGACAGAAAAAAATCCACATGAAGGGCCCCAACAAACTAAAAAACTTGATTATTACTTTGAACTGTTCTCCATGTATCAAGTGTTCAACAGTCTGATATAACAAAAAGCAGCCAAAAACAATTCTAGTACAAACCATACTAAATGGGATTAGAAAGACCTGTGAATATGACAAAAACCACTTAGTTATGCTATGAGGCTGACAGAAGAAAATCCCCCCTCAAATTCCCAACTATTTTCTTTATCTTGGAGGGAGAAAAAAAATTAAAACTAAAACCGAAAGTAATCAGTAATTGAAGCAACAAAGCAACTGAAAGCTGTGAGATCTAAGAAAGGTTAAGACAGAACTTAAAGGAAAATTAAGTTCAGAATAAACTAAATCTGCCTCAAAGTTAATTTATCCAAATATCTGATGCCAAAGAAGGTTGCTGAGACTGCAAAGAACAAGAGAAGTCCACAAGTCTGTCTTCAAAACATAACTCACGTTTATCAGTACTAAAGACTGACGTATATCTTTTTCAATGAATGAAAAACCAGTTGTCCACCTGTCATTTTAAGCTGTTGAATTTAGCAGCCTTTTTGGATCGGAGAAGGGACACGTTTCTTCTCTGGTCGGCCGAGCGCAAGCGTGCAGTCCCTCCTCGCTTAATTACTCAGTGTACACCCAAATACCACCTGCCATCCCTCAACACCCCAGCACTGGCTGGAGCAGCCATCTACTGCAGCATCCATCTCTCTCCAATTCATCACCGTCAGCTTTCTTGCTGACACTCTTCAGAGCTGCCTGGCTGATGAATGGCTCTGTTATTCATCCTATGTTAATCTGAGGCTGACGCAAGAATACCTTGCTGAAGACACTTAACAGTATTAAAACTCAGCACTACCAAGTGCCCCCAGTGTGCATTAAACCTCCCATTTGGAACCAACATGATTCCTCATGAATAGTTATGAATAACACAGTTACTAAATCAATAGGCTCTAAGTTTATGTACCCCTCACCCAGAGACAAAGCTTCCACGCAGTCCCCTTGCTTCCCTGGAAGCTACACCTCGATTATTAGAAGTCGGAAATACTTTGATCCATACAGAATTTAACCTCAATTAACCCTATAATTAAGGTGATATAGAGAAGTTTTCCCCCTCCTCTCCCTCAAAATGTCAGTATATATCTTAAATGCCACAGGTCTCTAAAATTTTTTGGCATTTGTAACTTTAATAAGCTCTACTCAAGAAAGCAAGTTTTATACTTTTTCTCCTTTCTAAGATGGATCTGATCTTTAGGTTATGTTTTTTATGGTAGTTTGTTTTTTTTTAAATAAAGGTAGAAAAATAAAATTTATCCACAGAATGAACATAAAGCCTCCGCAAGAAATTTCAAAATTACTCCAATTTCTGTAAACATGTTATCAGAACAGCCAAATATGATTCCCTTCTAAACACAATTACAGTCATTGATTTCATACCTGAGATACTAAAATATCGTTCTTCCTCTGAAGATGTTTTAATACACATTTAATCAATCTTCCTGATAGAATCTGGATTAGAATTCATTTCTGATCCCTACCACATCAACTGTACTCAGATTTTGCTCAAGTCTATTTGAGCACAAAGTTGACATAACTACACAAAAAGTGGGAACAAAAGAACGTGCATAACAAGTTTTGCTTCAGGTTGATTCAGAGGCAGTATCAGATTTCCATAAAAGCTTCAAGTGATTTAAAGCAGCAGTAATTCCCTCATAAACTGACTGTATATGAGCCTCTCTGACTACACTTATCTTTATAGATGATAAGATACTTAAGCAATTAAAGAACTATCAACAACTTGTCTCTACCAATGTCTAACACACACCACGTTCTCACTGCACAGCCAATCTTCACAGCAAAAACATCACACTTTAAACAAGACAGCTGGGCCTATTACAGCATTTTAACCTTCAACTTTAACACACAAACCAACTGTTACGGGAACACGCCTGACAACAGATTGTACATGTAGTATTTAGGCAAAGTTATTTTGTAAGTTTGGGCGGGGGTTGATGACTGCAACAACTTTCTGAGAAATTGTGCATGTTGCTTTATGCTGGAGGGGTGCTCCTTCAAAATTAGACAAACTGAAACTAACTAAAAGCAGTATGATCAGCAACACTGTTCAAAAGCAAACAGCATCGGGTCAGAGAATTCTTTTCTTGTGTTTTCCTCCTCCTCCCTGTTCCTGCAGAGAAACCTAAGATATTCACAGCAAAGAGAAGGGGATTTGGCCTACTCTGCATCTAAAAATTGAAAATTGTGCATCAACTTTAAATATAATTAGTCTCAGGTTATTAGATTAAGCTGCATTGAGAAGAATATTAACTGATTTGCTACTGCTTCGAAGTCTGATAAATAAATGGAAGTATTATGCAACATGACCTGAATGTTTTAGTTTAGCTGCCATTTAAACTTATGAACCAGAACATTAGGGTTGTATTAATACTTGTACCAGCAGATCTGTTGCTTATTTTTAAAATTTCAGGCACCTGCCATCTCCTACACATTAATGAAAAAAATACACCATAGCTAGGAAAGGACATTTTGACCAACTAATGGCTACAGAGATTTCTAAATCAGTTCTTTAATCGGAATTTAAAAAAAAACAAAACCCACAAAGGTTATTATTTTAACAGCTGAAGGGTTTAAAGAATTCAGCAAAGTCTGACTTCCATCTAGTGTCAGCTAGTCTGCAAATAAGCACATCCTTAAAATTCTGAATGGACTAGATGCACAATCAGTTGACATCAATTAGGAGCTTCAGACTTTTAAGTAAATGTTTAAGCAAATGCATTTCCCTCCCCAAGGCACTGCTCTACATCTTCAGTATCGAGCCACCTCAGCCACCGTGCCAACACAGCTGCTCTGAGATCACACAGGGAGCGAGATCACAGCTCTGATCCATCCGAAAAGCCAGCCAGCACCACACAAAAACAAACTAAAAAATCCCTGACCGGTACAAAATATCAGCTGACCTCTTAAGCCAGAAAGTGATCTACCAGATAAGAGTATAAAATACTATATTATCTTCCCCTGCCTCTGTTCTGACATCAGCAGCCACTCTGATGCATTAGTCCCTCGATTACCTGGAACTAACGTCCCAGCAAAGTAAAAAGATTTTAATTGTTTGTCATGCCGGGATGCTTTTACTTCTGAAATCAAGTCTTAAAGAAACGTCAACATTTGTAAGGTTATACATCGCTGAAGTGTTAACTGTTCCAACTACAAATATCCTCAAATTTCAGTGCGTTATCACACAAATTGCTTCATAGTTTATCCCTTCTAAAAAAGGGTATCCTGAGGACTTTCCCGTATGGGCACTTCCTGGAGCACTGCAATTACAGTACACAGTATGAAAACCTTGCTCTGGTACAGCCTGTGCTAGAAATACACAAAACCCCTCCAACTACAGAAAGGAGTAAAGTAAAAGTATACAAGTGCGGCAGCAAAGCAGTTAAAAATATTTTTAAAAGCAATTTTAAAAATTTACTTCCAGGGTGCTTCTCAACTACGCACCACCAAAAACATTAAAACATCAATAGCTACCTACTGCCATTTCCCTTCAAGAGAATGATTTTTTGCACTGAACTGAAAAGCAAAATTTACTATTTGACACCAAGTATTAAAAAAAAAAATCAATTCTCAAATGAGAAGTAACTGAAAATGTATTTTCAATTTCTACTCACTATTTCAAACCACAAGAATAAAATAAATAAAAAACCCTTTTAGCATTACCACACTCATTCCAACCACTAACACTGCTAAAATAACTGCAGAGTTCAAAAAAGCTGCAACTTCTAGCGCCGAACTCAGACAACAGCGGTTTAAGTAACACAACTACAACTTGCATTGTCTTACTGTTCTCAGACATGCAGCTAGTCTGCAAAAGACACTTTCTAATGGAAGCAAGAATAACAAAGTGGAGGGGCAGTTCTGCTAACGAAGCCAGATATTATTTCTCTTCAGTGTTGTCACAGCTGTTTTGTTCATTCATGCATAAATTGTCTCAAAAAATTTAAGCTCTGCTATTAAAAAGCTAACTCCACTTCTATTAAACGTTTCCAAGAAAAACAACCAAAAGAAACACAAACCTGGACATTACTTTAATTGCATTGTACAGGGTTATACAGGATATTTTCTGAAGTCAAAAGTAAAAATGTAATGCTGCCTAATTTTCAGCAACCCCACTCTTTTTCTTAGCAAAGCAAAGGTATGTAATTCAGACTATAAACACTATACCTATTATCTATTTCAGGATTCAAACAGTAATTTCAGTGCTCCTCACAGACACAGATCCTCCTGCTAGCAAGACAAAGCTGTAGCTTGTGTGGTACTTCCACTGACCTAATCAACTGCATGGTGAGATGAAAAACACCAGCAGTTTTACTGTTCCTACTAGTTTTCTCAGCACTGGGTTATTAAATTTCAGTGAAATGTTAAAATCAACAGAAGATTTTCAGAGTCTGCATTCTGACTAAAATCAATACAGGAAAATTCACAGGGCCGGAATGAGAAGTTGTGAGTTACGTTTCAATAAAGACAAGGGTCAGTGAATGAGGGCATTTCATTAGTTAACAGCTTTCTTGGCAAGGCATTTCCCCCATCTCCCCCCTCTCCCACCCCCCAACATTCCATATAAGCAGTCAAATACAAACCATCAGTTTCCATGGCAGACTCCTGCTGTACTTCAATCAGCCTGAGCTGTCAGGACAGTCTGGTAATTAACATTAACACAGGTCTATCCTGTCAGCCACAGAAATATACCAGCATCTAAAAACACATCTAATTAACAGGATACCTGCATCAATGTGCATTCTCAAAAACAGAGAACACTTTATGGTTACAGACAGTAACTAAAGACAATTCAATGTACTAGCTCTTCTAACAAAGTCTACACAATTCAAATCATTGTAAGCATCCCATTCCTGACCTGGCATTGTACAGTGTACTCAGATGAAAAAAGTTTTCATCTAAGAATGACTGAAACAGACAACCTGGTCAAAAAACATCACTAACCCACAAAAGTGACCATCCATTTCATGTCTAGCCTTCTCTTCACACCCACAGCACTCATCGAACATCAGCACCTTCTTTCTATCTGTTGACGCATGTAAATTTCATTTTCATAATCAGGACATTCTAAGTGCTCTCTTTAAATCTAATCTGAGTTTTTCTCAGTTGGTGGTGGTTAGTTTAGGAGTTTTTTTCCCATTTTACTATAATATTAACCAACACATCTCCATTTCTTCCCCTTGTGCATCACAAAAGCACCGCATGCCACTCCCTAATCTAATCCGCACTTGGTCAGTTGTTTCTAACCATAGCAAGGGATTTTTATATGACACCAGTTATTTTAGAAATGACTGCATCCAGTTTCAGAGGAGGAAAATGCAACTCAATTGCAACCTTAATGAACAAGTTTCACTAAACAAAAACATTTAATTCAAACAGGCCTCTCCCAGTTCAACAAGTCAGCCACTCCTGTACAGAACTAAGTCTAATGCGATGACTCTTATTTTAAAAAAATAAAAAATCCAAAGACAGATATTTTAACAATTAATTATTGTAAGCAACAGGGAACAAACCACTTTCAAAGCATGAGCTTAAAATAACTGTTTTACTAACTTTAAACTTGTATCAGTTAAAAAAATACCCTTTTTTTTAATTACATGCCAGGTGACTGCAATCCTATAAATGCTGCAGATACAGCTCCAAAAATAACGTAATTTAAAAAGAACTGAACTGTCGCCGTTTTAAATATTTTTCCACAAGCCAAAAAAATCTCCACACTGTTTCTTAAGTGCAATGGAGCTTTTGGTTTGGCGTTATAAGAGGCTGTGCCAAGGTATTAAAGCCACTCCCTCCCCTCCGCCAAAAAATAACCAAACACCCACACCTCAAAATAGCTCTTACAAGGTTTCTGAATGCAAGTTCTAGAAGCATTACAACATTCATAAATCAGAAAAAAACCTCAGACCATTAAGTTTTAAGAGATAATTAAAGAACCAAATTCAAAAGAGTAGTAATGATAAACAGCACACAAACAATACTCCATGCTCTTGTGGCACACTGCTTTGACAATTTTAACATTAATACACCAAGTTTAAAAATTATCCTGAGACTCTCTGGGCATACACCTTTCATAAGGCCTTTATCCCAAAGACTATTCATCCCTGAATATTGCATTAAGAAGGACATTTTTAATGAATAAATGGGGGTCCACTGCAAGATCTGATACAACTGAAAAAACTGACATGCTAATGCGGCCAGTGCCCCTCCATCAAATCTGACAAGTCAGCAAAACCCTAGCTAAGCACAGGCTACATTTACATAATCACAAACAATAAGGTCATGTACAAAAGTAACTAGATAACTTGCCAGGGAGAACTCATTTACAACACCAGAACACAGTTCTTCAGCTCCACTTCATGCAGACATTTTGCTTAACACAACCAGACCAACGCAAAAACTGCAGTCTTGGACACTATGCTCCCCACGTTCACACGCACTTTTCTCAGTGAGAAAACTAAACAGAGAGAGCAACAATCACCAAAACCTTATCCTCATATTGCCTACTTGGATGTGTTTACACTAGCTTTGTTAAACTTGGTAGACAGAAAGAGGCAGCCTATTTTGACACAAAATTAGATTTATCTCCAATAGCCAGATGCATGGTTAAATTTACATTTAAAGGTAGACACGCTTTTAAGTCACCTTCAACACAGTTTTGAAGGAAAGACGTTAGTTTTCCAGGGATAGGTTACCGAGGAGAAAATGAATTCTTGATAAAGTCCTCTTCAATCTCTTTTTGAAAACAGTTCAGACCACAGGTCTGATCTGTGTATATTCCCATCAGGTGCAAGAGTCTGTGCACTTACAGGTTCAAGAAAACAAAATGTAGATTTACAAATGAGACTACTCAGATTTCAGTTAATAGTTCAGGCATATTTTCTCATAGTCTGATGAAAGAACACAACTGAAGTACCTCATTAATTTCAATCTGTCAACATGCTACTGAGGAGTTTGAAATGTCCAATTCAGTTTTTAAAAACAGTGCAAGAAAACAGGTACAGCTCTATTCACTGTCCACAAAGGGGAGCATTAAAATATATAAGTTATCAGAAAAAAAATAATCCAGGTTAACATCATAAAAGTTGGTATCTCAAAAGCTTAAGCAAAAAAAAAAAAAAAATCAGGTCACATTTGATGGTGCAAACAATTACAGGAAATACAGCCTACTCCACATTCAGGAAAAGCCCT
Organism: Motacilla alba alba; assembly: GCF_015832195.1. NCBI lineage: Eukaryota > Metazoa > Chordata > Aves > Passeriformes > Motacillidae > Motacilla > Motacilla alba. Next base: position 76,068,231 of record NC_052018.1, read on the forward strand.
CTCTTCCCACAGGTTTGCACCAGTCTGATAAAAACAATTCAGCTTCCTAGTTATTATGATGTGCTCTTTAAACATCCTTGTTAATCCACAGAAGACTTATTTACACATAACAAGTTAAAAGCACACATATAGAAAAATAACTGTAACCTAAACAAAATTGTAACTCTCACATTTTATGAAAGTAGTTCTTAAATAAAAGGTTTCCTCAATGCACTTCTTACATTTAAGCTAATCTTCAAAAACAAAATGCTGCAAGACAGAGATCATCCATCAAGTTAAGCACTAAAATTTTCTGAGATCAAAAAGCAGGATAGAGTTCAGAAAGGAAAACATGCTTTGGATAATACACACAGCATAGAAATGGACCCCAAAAAAGCAGATGTACATTCTGTAACAGAACCAGATTAGATGTACTGTTCACCTAAACACACAGGTCTCTTTCTATCTCTTGCTGCATACAATTACAAGAAGTAACCACAGCAGAAGCCCATTTGAGTTCTGCTTTTAAGTACTGGCATGTAACAATAAATAAGTAATAATTAAAAAAACTACCCTAGCATTCCAGTAGGGAAGGCAATCTCACCTTTTATGTGTTTTAATTCTTAGGGTTGTGACTTTGTTTCTTCATTTTGATCAGCACACAAAATAAAAGACAATGGCTGATCATAATATTATTCTTCTCAAGCATAAACAAAACCTTCAGGAAAATGGTTGTATTATAACTAAAAAAACCAAAAACAAACACTTACCTAAAGCACACAACAACAAACTAGAAGAAACAAATCAAATGACAGGGTGGAGGGGGCAAAGAGGGAATGTGAACCCTGCAGCTTTATTTTTAGATTATATATACCTATATATACACGCACTTGCCCCAAACACTTGGTGTTCTCAAGGGTGCCAGGAAACAACTGATGAAACCTTGAAATAATACACTTTTCAGTAAGCACATTAAATCCTGCAGACTTTTCCAGCAAACTTGTAGTTCTCTACTACTAAACCCTTCTGCTAGAGGATGTCAGTGGAGCATACAGTTCAAGATATTTAACACAACCCCCACTGGTAACCAGGATAGGTGTTTTACAGGGAAACAGTTGTTCCAACTCCTCAACTGCTCACTGCTACTGCCTATTCCACCTATGTAATACTGCCTGTAAGCATACAGTACGTGGAGGTCCATGCAAATACAGATACCTGCACAAATCCACCAGTAATTTGTCATTCTTTGGCGTCTTCTAACAGATTTGATCATTTTACTGCCCGAGTCAATAGCGGTGCTCGCGGACTCACGCCTCAGAAAAAAAAATAACTGGCGCCCCTTAGTGTTCAAATTCTGAAGTCTTGAAGCAATTTACTAGATTTGCATGAAACCTTTTTTTCAACATTCCAAAAAGTTTTCTGCCTCCACAATACTTCCACCCATTTGCCAACGTAAACAGGAAAAGCAGAAAAGCTTAAAGGGATAGCAGGCTTCTTCCAGAGACTATTTAGGAACACAGATTATATTTTATTTGCTTTTCTTTTGAAGAAGAAAGTGAAGAATAGTTCCAACATAGTCCTTAAACTTTGACAGCAAGAGTCACAAGAGCCCTCGTTTTGGAATTCCAATACTTTGCAAACAGACTTCCAGAGTTTTCAGTATCTCAAAATACATGACAAGACATAAGTACTTCGGGAATTCCTTTTTCAGTGTCCTTTTTGCGTCGGGAAATGTTTTTCTTCCTTTTGTTCTCTGAAAATAAAAAAAAAGCTTCAGGCCTCCTCTGGCCAAATACATAAAGTTGAAGAGATTTAGGAATTTAAAAATCCGTTATCAAACCTCTGGAAGGCTCATTTGTGCTATAAAGGAGTCTTCTCCATCAAGTTTCTTTTTGATGTTTATTGTAAATCTGACTACTCCGAAGAGGCTGCTCACTGTGGTGACGAAGAACGTAAGCTCTAAAATAGTTTTGCTCTTCACGTCCACATTTGCTCCAATATAAATTCAAACTCCTCCAAGTATCTTGAAAATAAAAATAGACTCTCCCATTATAATGCTTCCCACAATCCGTATTTCAGTACTTTTCACCGTTTGTTTGGGTTTCTTTAAATTCCTCTATCATTTATTTCAGAAGGTAGCGTTTTCTCAACATGCTATTTTTGTGTCGTACTACAGTCGCTATCTCATTTTTACAGTCTTGGCAGAGGGCGGGGAGTTGTTCTACCAAATATAACCAGTTCTTTCATCTTCCGAGGTCAACAACTTCCCAAACTTCTTTTAGCGAAGAGAAATACATCCGCAAACAAGAACCCTAACTCAAAATCTCGAAAATCAGTACTTCATACTAAGAATCCTAACAAGCTGAAACTGTATAAATTATTTATGGTCATATCATATTCTACAAAGCTATCAAGTACGATTAAACAAACAGATCTAAGTTTTCAGCAAGCCTTGGTTTAAAGCCATAGGTAAAGAAATGCCTTTGACAAGAGAAACAAACCTGGGAACCCGAGTACAAGGCGAATTTAACATGCTAAGAACAAGTGTTTCACCTAATTTTTGATACACAGTGGGTTACTGTAGTGGGAAAACGTATGGGACACAGGAAGTTCCCAGCTCGTACTTTTCTTGTTAATTTCTAAACCGTGATTATTTATTTGTGAAATCTTAACCCTAAACAAAGTTCTTAGGGAAAAAAATTAGGGGCATGGGGGGGGGGCCTCACCCCGTGCCAGGAGAAGGTGCGAGGCTGGGGTGGACGTTTGGCAGGAGCAGACCAGGCAATTTCGTAATCCTTTTTGTTTCTCCCCCTTCACTAAAGTCACACGTAGGAGTCTTTCAAGTTCAGTTTCTTTAAAAGGTAAGGATAGCTGAGACAAGAATTTGCTCGCTTCCCTTGCGATATAGGAAAATCATAATTAGTTTGCGGCCAGTTCGGGGTGGGGTAGATCTGGAGCAGAAGAAAGAGCTCAGCCCCCCTCCGCCTTAGTCATTCAAGTCCAAGCAGCTTCCAGAACAGCCAAATCTCGAAACCAAACACCCCCCGCCCCCCCGGCGGGGGCCCTGGGGCCGGGCGGCGGAGCGCTCCGAGGGCGCCGGCAGGACCCCAGTGTCCCTCGCCGCCGCGGGAGGGAGGGATGGAGGGAGGGGAGCGCCAGCCGCCAGCCAGCCTTTCCCCTCCTCCCTGCCTTCCCCCAGAGCGCATTCCTGAGCTCCTCTCCTCGCTCCCTCCCCTCCGTGCTGTAGTTACCCTTCCCCCGGTTTAAGGAGATAGCGCGGAAAAGGGTAAAAAGAAAAAATAGGAAAAATAAGGGGGAAAGCCCTCCGGGGGGATCGGAGACCCGCGCGGCCGGGGCTGCCTCTCCCCTCCCACTCGCTCCCCGAGTCCCCCGGCACCGCGCGGCAGCGGCCAGGGCGGGGAGAGCCCGCACTTCCCCTTTGTTTTCGGCTCCCCAGCCGGGGCCGGGAGCGTGCGGGGAGCAGCGGGGAGAGCGGAACAGGCCCCGGGCCGCCCCCGACGCCCGGCCGGGCCGGGGCGGGGGGCCGAGCGGGATCCCCGGGCCGGGGGAGGCAGGGCAAGGCGGCGGGGCGGGGGAGGGGGCGGCCGGGCGAGAGCTTTTACCTTCGTCCAGCAGCCTCTCGAGGTGGTTGAAGATCCCGCAGAAGTTGGGGAGGCTGCTCATCAGCTTCTTGTCGTTCATCAGCTGCATCAGGTAATCGGGGCTCGGCTTCGGCTTCTCCTTGGTTTCCATTTCCCCAACCATATTCCAAGCCCGCGCAGAGACGGCGAGCGCCCGCAGCAGCTCTGCCGAGCAACGCGACCGCGGCACGGGGCGCCCGGCTGGATCCGGGCGGGCAGGGAGGCGGTGGGGGAGGGGAGGGGGCGGGGAGGGGAGCTTCCCCGAGGAAGGAGGAGAAGGAGGAGGATTCAAATCCGGAGACAAACGCAGACCCGCCGCTGAGTCCCAGGGACCGAGAAAAAAAAAAAAAAAAAAAAAAAAAAAAAAAAAGAGGAAACTCGGTAGAAACCCCCGTGCGGGCTGAGCCCTCCTCTTCGGGCACAAGGACCCGCCGCCGCCTCTCGGTGCCGCCGCCGCCGCTTCCCTGCTCCGTGCGCCCTCGGCCGGCGCAGTCCTCGGTGTGTCCCCCCCTCCTTCTCCTCCTCCTCCTCCCGCGCACACACACGCTGAGCCCGGTTCTCCTCTCGGCGCTGCCCCCTGTCTCCGCGGCGGGGGAGGGAGGGAGGGAGGGGACGCGCGGGGCGGGCGGGCGCTGCTGGCGCGGCTGCCGCTTCCGAGGAGCCGCCGCCGGTGTCTCCCCGCTGTTGCCGCCGCCGCTGCTGTTGTTGCCGCCGCGCTGCGCCTGGCGTGTGTCCTCCTCCTCTCCGCCTCCCGCCCGCCCGCCCTGCCGCCGCCGCTGTTGCTGCTGCCGCCGCCGCCTGTGGCTGCTGAGTCTCAGCCCCGCCGCCGCCTCCTCACTTCTCCTCAGTTCGCTCCGGAGTTCGCTTCAGTTCAGGCTGCGCTGGCAGCAGCGGCGGCGGCGGCAGGAGGGGAGGGGGCAGGGCCCGCGGGGGTGGGACACGCCGGGGGCGGGACCAGGGGCGGGGCGGCCGCTGCCCGGCGGCGGCGGCAGCGCCGCTTGGCGGAGCCACAGCTGTCCCTCCCTCCCTCCTTCCCTCCCTTCCGCTCCGGGGGCCCGGGGCGGCGGCGGCGGAGGGAATGGCCGGCTTCCCGTGCGGCTCCCGCCCGGCCCCGCCGCGCGGAAACACGCGCGCGCGCACGGAACTCTCCCAAACAAAGTCGCGTCGCGGCACCTCCGGGGCGGGGACGCGTCACGTGCGCTCTCCCCCCGGGGGCGGGGAGAGCCGCGCCGGGGCGCGCGCGCTCCCGCCGCTCCGCGCGGCCCCGGTGTCGCGTGGCGGCGGCGGCGGCAGCGGGGGGAGGGAGGGGGCAGGTGTGCGCGGGGGCTGCGGCCGCGCTTGCGCGCGCGGGCGGTGGGCGGCGCGGACGGCGCGAGGAGCGATTCCCGGTCGGTCCCGGGGCCGCGCGGGGAGAGCGGAACCGCGGGGGAGCCGCCAGAGTGCCCCGGTAGCCAGCCGCCGATCGGCTCCGCAAGGGGGGCGAGGAGGGAGAAGCGGGGCTGCCGGGAGCCGCTCTTCGCGGCTGCGGGGTCCCGGGAGCGGCGGGTGGCCGCGGGCGGGGCGCGGAGAGGGTCGGGGTCCGTCGGCGCTGGCGCTGCCCCGGGCGGGCACGGCCGGCTCTTTCCCCCGAGTGCGCAGCGCCTGCCCCGGCCGGATCCCGGCCCGCTGAGCACCTTCCCGCCCGAGCCTCCCCGGCAGGGCTGCGCCTCGCCCTTGTTGCTTGTAGGGCAGCGCCGCGTTTTGGCACCAGCCGTGGCTTGTTTGACGGGTTTGGATGGGAGACGTGACGGGAGCAGCGGTGTCCGGCAGCCAGAACCAAAATTTACGTGTTCCATCCACTGTAGCCGCTGAGGCAAAGCAGCGCGACGCGGTTGCTTGTACGTATTCCTCCTTCCCCACGCAGCTACTCGGTGCTCTCACTTGGTGTTTAGCACTTAAAAGGCTGTCAGGAAGCTTTGAGGCAGTTCGCGGTAGCTTGGCAGAGCTTTAGTAACAAAGCTGGATAAATATCGCTGCATTCTTCACGTAGCTCGCTGAAAACAGTCATATTTCATAGGTCTAGGTATAAAGTCTACCTATTGCTTGAAATCTGTAAAAAATTCGAATGCGTTTCAATACGTACTGCATAGTATTTGAAGATACTTTCGATGTTAGGTTAATGACAATGAACAATGCTTCCTAAACTGAAAAGAAACAGACACACGTCATCTTGACAGGTGTACAGTGTCACTGGGTATTGTCAAGCAGTGTTAACTCTGCTTTTCCTGAAAGATGTGCATTGACAAAAATAGAGAGAATGCGTAGTTCTCATAACAGTAAGAATGCCTTGGATTATTGCATTATGTCCAGTGTTCATTGTATATTTCCCCTTAAAGCAGGTAGACAGAATTCGTTATTTGGACATTGGAGTTTTTATGTCGTTTCAGGGTTTTGTTTACATTAGTAGAAATTAATGGCTTATGTAAGGTAAGTTGGTCTTACTGCTTACATCCTTAAAAAATTGTATATTCAGTAAGAAAATACTATCTTTGTTATCAAAGAATAACAGTGTTACAAACCATTATTTTAAATATAGATTCTTAGTTCATCAATAGCTTGCCCACAGCACACTGCAGTATGCTTATGGATGACAAAACAATGCGGTTTCTATTTAAGTAACATTATTGTGTTTGCTCTATTCTGATCTTGTCTTAAGATTGTGACAAGCTAAAATACAACTTTACCTGCTTAACAAAATTGCCATCCTTTTATTTCTTGTAGACCAGTCTGGACAATTAAGCATTTTTGTAGCCCTTTGCTTGCTAATTTTTAGCTGGTGAGTCAAGGCTCTTTTTAACCCTGACAAACCATGCTGTCGAATCCTTCCATTTGATTAAGGGTATCTGCTGAACAGCAAGCTTTCCTCTTAAAATTAGGTGAACGTAGATGATGTTAGAATAATTGTTCTGGACTGATGATTCTCACAGTAAAGATAGCATATGGAGACTTTTTAGCAGATTTGGTGCAGCTGTTCCCATACCACTTCATTATTGCTTCCTGCACATAAAGAGTTTCCAGTGCTCAAATGTAAGCAGACAATACAAGGTAAGAAATACCAGCACAGGTTGTTGTGCAGTAACACCAGTAATCTACTAATGGGAACAATATAGTTTGTCCTGAGATATTTTGTGCTTATTCAGTGAAAACTGAGATGGGTGCACACCAACACTTGTGGAATCACTCATGCCAGTGCAATGCAAAATTCAAGCTCTAGTTTGCTCACATTGTTAAGCTGAATTATTTCCTCAGAACAGTACAGAAATTGAGGCAAAGCTATGTGATGTAGCTGCCTGTTTAATTAGGTATAAATGACAGGAAAATTCTTGTCCTTGATTTTTTTCCATAGATGCTTCAAAACTCTGAATTAAGTCTTTAGAAAAAAGCCCTTGGAAAAGCGGAATGTTTTAATACCTCATCATTGGTTTCAGATAGGCAAATCAACATGGTATCTTTCTTTAGCAAGTATACAGCAAAAGCCAAAAATGCTACCTGAAAGCCCTCTCAGCATACCTTATGTTCTGCTCTCTCCCTTTACATTCCCACACTCCCACATTGTATAAAAGGGTGTTTTAAGAATTCCTGGGAGAATAAAGTTGAATTAATTCAGGTTAAAGAGCTGTGAGAAGGCATAGCTGCCATCAAGACTGGCATGACTATAGCCTGATCTATTAAAACAGTAGAAATCCTTTTGCACTCTCCTAATTTTACAGCTTTCCCATGGGGAAGGAAGGCTGCGGGGAGGACATGGTACAGGCCTGGGTAAACAGGTTCTGTGGATATGGGGGAGAGGTTGTGTGGTGTTGATATCAGGGAAGGGGGCAGGGAGGTAGAGGTTGCTTAGTCTGTTCAAGATAACCAGGTCTTGTGGTCTTGTAAGGTTCTTTTAGTAACTACTCAATGTCTCAATTTCTCTGTAGACACAAGCAGAAATTCCTATCTTCAGCTATGTTTTCATCTAGGTAGCCCTTCTTGTATCATGTAACCTGTAGTACTCTCCAAGTTTCTCTTTTAAGGTGAAGTTTTATTGCATTAATCTAATCTCAAAGTTAGAAGAATTATGATAATGCCAGCAGTAGCCTCTGTGTATTACAGTAAAGGCCTGCAATGATCATAAAAAGCAAATTCAATTACTGCTATAATGTTCACAGCTGATAACACCTTTGGAAATAGAGGCAAAGGCTAATGACTACTGGGAAGCATGCTCTTTCAAAAGTGTTGGCTATTACTTCCAGTGTCTCTGTTGGCCAAATCATAAGCATAGGCTGTTGGATGTCATCAGCCCTCTGTGATGCTGTCTGTAACAGGAAGGTGTTAATATGCTGTACTACTCTTCTTTAGGGAAAGAAGCAATTCTTCACTCACCCATTACAGTCGCTTGAAAAAAATATATTGTGTGTGTGATTCAGTATGGAATCATTCATGGTGTACAGAGTATAGCTACTGTAATCAAACATGCCCCAAAACAGATGAATATCTGAAATACATTTATCTTTGCAAAGTGATGAATGCCTTAACAGAGTAAGGTCTAGAGCCAAACTAAAAATCTCAAAGACCAATTACATGAAAGTTCTGTGCTGTGTTTGACAACAAAAACATATTTCCCTTGACATTAAAGCAAACTGATGGGTAACATTCCAAGCAGAAGCTATAGTAGTGTGTCATTCAAAGTAGTAAGCTGATGATGTAGTCTTCAAAAGGGACATGTCCATGTATTCTGCGTAATCCTGGAAGAGATAATGCCTGTATTTGTCCAGTAGGGTTGTTATGTGATTGCTGAAGAGCTGAAAGATGAAGGTTTTAAGCACATCTTAGTCTGGAAGAATTCAGATTTGTATCTCTTACTACTTGAGCTGTACAACAACTGTGAAGAAGGGTGTAGTAAGCCACAATATCAGCTCCTGGTAGAACTGGCTCTTCCTCAGTCTGGAATAAAGGAACCAGAAGAGATACCTTTATGATTCGTCCACTTACACAAGAGTAGGAAGAGCTACATTCTCGTTGTTCCTGTGGTTGTATATTAATTATGCAGTCATTAATCTGGGGAGAAAAGACAACACTAAGTGAAACAAAAGTTTTTTTCCACTTTTGACCTAAATCTTGTACCTGTCAGCTTTCTTGATAAGGTGTGTGTTTCATATACCTTAAGTCACTGTTACAGGACACTGTTACATGGACAGGATGGAGGGGACTAAATTCTGCTTGATAAAATACTAAGCATTTTGTGTAACTCTCAGTAGTTGGGGAGGGCAGCAGTACCTCTGTATTAGGCTTCACCTTATCTACCTGCCAGAGAGTTAAGCACAAAAAAGATGTAAATAAATATATAGTTGAGTGTATTACAGCTGTGTTCAAGATTATCACAGAATTACTGCCTATGAGATTGCACTTTTGAGTAGATAAATTCCATGGGTTTCCAATGGCTGTACATGCAGTTTCTTCAAGTGCTAGGCAGACATTTTTCTAGAAAAGATAGCCTTCTAGCAAGAAGAAAAGGTGTGTCTGTCTAGAGAGAGTGGTGCTTCTGCTGTGCTCTTGAGAAATCTCTGTGCATTAAAAACAAAGTTCAGTTGGGTTTCATTTCTCACTGTCCAGTAGGAGATGAAAATGAGGTCTCGGGTATGTCAGTTTTATTGCAGCATTGTTGAGAAGATGGTTAGGAGGAGGAAAGGAAAAGCAATCTGACAAGGCATAGAAACAAAAAAAAGCTACCAGTTACAGAGAGAAAACTAAATTGAGGTACTGCATTGTAAACATCAAATTTATCCACTTTATCTTTCATAGCAGCACTTAAAAGTGGGGGCGGGGGGCAACACTATTTACAGAACATAATTGAATCTTGTATTTTTAAGGTGTGTTTTGCCTCTAAGCTCATAACATTCCTACACCTTATCATTTATAAACACTTGCATTGTTTTACTGCATTTTAAAGGTGGATTATCAGTAATTGATGCTCTTCCTAAATCAATAAAAGAAGCCAACTAATTTCTTGATATACACCACGCAGTGTTTTCCCAGTGTTTCTAACCCCATGGCTTCAGTTAGTGTGCTAGGATATGACACTTTTCCATTTCTGTTACAAAATTATTACCTTAGCTGTGTAGCTCTGTGCTCAGGTCGGGAGGAATTTCAAGTGGCTTCTGGCCTGTCCCTTTTGGTAGCCAGCCCATGCCCCACACTGCAAAGTGGGAGTAGCAGTGAGTGTGTATTACTGTAAATGCTGCCCAGATCTATGGGACACTGAACTGACCATTGCTAAATATAATACCTGCCAGTGGAAGTCCAGCTAATGCACATTCAAGTTTAAAAAATTACAGTATTATCCTATCTGGAAATTAGGAATATTGAGAGTCCATTATTTTAGACATATTTGGGGTTTTTTACCTTCTGTTTGTTTTGAACTACACGCCTAAGTTTAAAACTGTCCAGGATAACATTCTGTATTTTAATTGATGCAGTCATCTCAACTACAGTAGTGCCCTCAGCAGATTTTTAAAATTTGCTACCTGTAGCTAAAAATACAGTGTTGAAAGACATACTTATGTGAAAGATACATAACCAGTATTTTTACTTTTCACCATAGTGAGAAGTGTTTTCACCTAAACAATAGGATTAAAAAAAAACTAGTTCATATCTGGGAAATTTGCGGATTTATTTTGGCCACCACAGTGGCAAAGAGCTGACAGCTAAAAAAACAGGTAAGTTTTGTTTTTCAGGTGCACCATGTTTTGGTAAAATACCAGATGTATTGGTTACTGTGAAATATGAATGTTTTCAATCTTAACTTTGTAAATAGATTTAAATTAGCCATTCTTCTCAATTATGATTAAAACAGAATTTAAAATTCAGCTGAAGCATTAATTTAACTTTTCCTTTTAATGTGTGAAATGTGAATGCATATGTATATTGACTTACACTGTGGGATTGCTAGTGATGTGTTGCATATGGTTCTTAATGTTCAGTACTTACAGAGCAGTGCTTCTTACAAAAGGACCATATATTTAACTGGACACAAACCATCTAAACAAATTATAAGAAAACCCCAGCCTTTTTTAAAACTGCAGTAATGAGCAAGAAACATTTGTATTGCTTGGCCTTCTAAGAAAATGTAATTAATCAGTCTGAAAAGGCCCAAGTTTGTTTTGTTGTTTTTTTTTTACTAGAAGTCTTCTTTTTCTACCTGCTGAAAATTCTTTATATTTTCCAAGTCTTTATTAAATGTAAATCCTTGTTTTAATGGTGAAGAGAAATATGTGGAGCTACAAAGCTCTGAGAAAAGAAAGGGACTAAGCAGTACGAGTGTTGAAAGCTTCTGGAGATGAGACAGAGTTGCTCAACAGTGTTCATCCGAAGCAAAGGACAGAGCAGTGCTACAGTGGTTGTTGATTACTCACACAAAGACCATTGTGCTTCCATGCTGTAGTGTTCTCAGAGGCTCTTTTTTATCTGTCCATTGCTATTTGTGCCTTTTCTCTAAAAGGAAACTACAGTGTTCAATTTCTTAATGTTTTCTAATGGTTCTTTTTCACTTTAGGAAGCCTAAACTCTGTTTTGATTGTGGATGACTCATTGTCTCTCATTTGTTCCTCCTACCCACAGTCTTTCTGTTGAGTGTGGGAGATTTTTCCTGGAATATACTAGCCACATATATTTGAATTATCATATGCCCTGGAACCCATTTCACTGTTTCTTACTCTTCAGAAGCTATGAAACACTTTGTAGTCAAATATTTCAAGTTGCTTGGATGAAAGACATAAAAGCACGGAGAATTATTACTTAAGCACTCAGATAAATTCAGAATTTCCTTATAGAAACAGGAAGCATCCCAGATCTCATGCTGTCTTTGTTGGAATTTGTAGGCTGGTGCATTGTAAGTCCCTGTTTGACTGTCACCAGAGCTCAAAGGCCAAATCATAACAATCAGTAAAACATGACTCTTGGGCTCAGAGCCAAAAGGTGGACATTGCTGGGTTGTTTGCTTATCTAGGAGGTCTGGCCCATTTTGAGCTGCAGTCACTTTATACAAGATGCTATCATCCCATATAGCCAATACTGGATCTGATTATTGTTTAGAATGAATTCATTGCTTGGTCCTATTGAGTCACTGTTACAAGTTCATAAGCACAAGAAAGGATAGGATTCACTTGCCTTATGGTATTCCACTTGAATCTCCAGAAGTTCACTTTAGTCTCATAGTTTTTTCATGGCATTTGCCTGCTCTGTACAGATGTGTTCTACACCTCTTGGATGTCTGGAGTAGCCATTGCAAACTGTTGAGCCATCAGCTGCATCTCACTGTAAACATACAGAAACATTTTCTGTTAACCACTTCTGCTCTTGGCATAGTTTGAACACCAACTTGGGTTCAGAATTTTGACAAGAACAAAATGACTCTGTTGAAGGTAATGCAGTCATTCCCTAGCTTTGACTTTCAGAAGTGAGTTAATATTTTACATTCATCCAGCCATTGTGTTGGCCAGACCACAGAGTAGAGGCGCAGGGGAGTAAGCTGAAAAGTTCTCTGTGGTGTAGAGGCAAAATACATGCAAAAATCACTGCAGCTAAATTTGTGATGTCAGGAAATCCCGCTTTATACTGCTGGCCATTCTCAAATTCTTAATTTTTTTTTTTTTACTATTCTTAGTGTGAAATGTTTTGTGCTTGGTTTCAGATTATGACTGAAATATAGGGAAGGGAAACAAAATGCATTTTTTGTAGATTCAAACTATACTTCTGTACAGATCCATTCATGTGAGTCTAGATATTCCTGATTGTTTAGAACATGAAAAGTTTCTAATATTTTAGAACTTTTCTTTGTAGAATTTGTAGAAGCTTTTAAGGACCCTTCTCTAATAGGCAGCTTTTTATTATGGAAGTTACTGTACAGTTCATAAATAACACTGAAATGTTTAAATTATCTCTTACGGTATTGTATTTGTTTAAAAATGCATATATGAAAGTTTTATGGACAGTTCTTCACCTTTTAGGTATTTAAATAACTTTTCAAATTGTTAAAGAAAGGGGATTACACTTCTTTGATTGTAGGGGTTTTTTTGACAGAACAGGTATGACAAGTGTCTCTGGTTTTAGCATGTGCATACCCTACACATCTCAAATCCTGATAGGACTAAAAACTGTTACCCTGTCAGTAGAGCAGAGAAATGCAAAAATCAGTTTCCGAGAGAGTATACTCTGCTGTTCAATTTTCATAACAATACTGTTTGTATATGTATTAACAAATAAAAACTTGGTCTGACAGCATGCTCAGAAAACAACAGGTTGTGGCGGGAACTATACAGGAAAAAAAGGTACTGTTAATTTTTGTTGTAATGTTTTGCTTAAAGAAGGTCAACATGGAAACAGGTATTAAGGAATCCAACTTAGACAGCCTTCCTTCTTCCCACTGTAGAAGGGTCTGTAAAGTTCCTGTCATTTGGGAGGCTAGCAAACCATTTCTATGCTAGAGGTGGAAGGAAGGCACTGCTTGACCTAAAGCATTTCCCCATCTCTAGAATTTTTCTACTTGGTTTTAAGAAGTCATGACCTAGCCAATTAGATGGCCAATTTTCAGGCCAGGAGGTTGTCTTCCCTTTAGCAAGTCAATTAAAATATACATCCCTACCTTGGTTTTCCTTCCAGGTAGTCTATTTATGGCTATCCATCTGATTTTCATTACTAGAGGCATAATTGATCTTTTGTCCCATTTTGAAGCTTGTATGCACCTGTCTTACAGGTTCATAGCAAAATCAATTATCCCTTTGGCTACAGATACATCCTGATGCTTCATTAGGAGTTTGTCTGTGTGGGTGGAGTCCTGCATGTCAGAGTGGCACCAGGTGATGAGCAGGGGAGTCAGAGCAGCTTGCATGCTCCTGCTTGTACCTGATGTTGCATTGGTGTGGTCACCGGCAGGGTTTTGAGGATGTCTGGTAACAAAAACCAAAAACCAACCAATCAAAAAACCCTACTTCGGCTGAGTTCGTTTAAAGAGGAGACTGAAATAGAGATTAATTTGAAAACAGTGTGCTTGGACTTTCCTATTCTCACAAGTCCATAATAGAAGATTATTTGACTGAAATGTCCACTTTGCATGTAGTATTTATATAACTTTGCTGTAATTCAATTCATCTGACTGATGTGGAGTTTGATTAATTCAGTAAGTTACACCTATTTCATTATAAGTTTGTCCTCACAAAAACAAGCAAACAAAAAAAAAACCCAAAAAACAAAACAAAACAAAAAAAAAAAAACCAAAAAAAAACCCACAAAACCAACCAAACAAAAAAAATATACTGTTTTGGCTGTTGTGATCAAGAATTTTTGTTTTCTGTGAAATCATTAATTTTGTCTGATAATAGACTTTAGTGGTCTTTATGCCCTTTTTGCTGAAAAGAACACCTAAAATCAGCAGTTGTAGATTAGAAGTCCTTGTATGTAGGTAGTATGATGCAATCACTCACAATTGATTTATCTCTGATCATAAAAATAATGTATTATACATTCCCTCATTTTCAAAAATTAAAATATATAAAAACAATTTACAGAATCCCAAACTATTCTGTGACTGTTTAGTTGTGAGAGTTCACTAAATCGTGAATTTTATTGGTGGTCTGGTTTTTCATCGGTAATTTTTGACTGTTAATTGTTACAAATAGTGGAGTTTTATATGTAAATTATACAACCTTTGTCCAAGTTGTAGCTTAAAGCATGCTAGAAACCCATACATCATGACGTCATTGCCTCTTATTAATTGTCAAATTACCTAAAATTGCTTTTCATATAACCCACTTGTCCTTTTATGTAAATGATTTAAGTTTGTATATCACTGTGTGGAACACGAGCAGGTAGAAAAATTTCTCCAGCTTCCTAAATGTGAAGTATTTTTCTTCTCCTCTGGCAAAATTACCCACTAGAAGCAAAGGAGGCTAAAGCTGGCACATCCTTTGCAAAGGCAGTCTGGGTCATGCGCAGAGCACAGCCAAGCAGTGAGACTGAGATTGTATTGACAAGAACAAGATGAATGGCCCCCTGGAGACTATGGGGTTTGTATGCTCGTTTCCACCACCTTTTCATCCTTTTGTACCCCCTTTCAGTTCATATGCAGATTAACTCAAAGCAAGTCCACACTAAATACTCTTTTTCACTTTAGTTTTGGAAGGTAGGTGGAGGATCTAAATATTTATGAGGCTTTTTTCCTCTGGTTTATGATGCACTCTTGTTGAATGTTGAGGAATTACGTTAATGAATGCATGCCTGCACACACAGACACAGAAACCAGGCAAAGGGAAAGAAAACCACACAAAGCATTGTCAGCTCTAATGTCAGTGCTTACTAAAACAGTTCCCATTAAAAAAAAAAGAAAAAAAAAGGGAAAGAGATTTAAAATCCATTGCCAGGAGAAAAATAAATTGTATGGCTGAGCACAAAAGAAAGAACAAAGTTTCATCTTTGCTTTCCTCAGCTGTAAATGAAGCTCTTGTTTCAGCTGTGAATAAAATTGAAATAAAACATGTTAATGAGAGCTTGTCTGAAGTCTTAACTGGATTTGTGTTTTCAGTAATAAAAGACCAAGTTTCAGTCCTGTACAAGTTTCCTTTAACACCAGTTGTAATAAACATGATATTTTTTACTGTGATACAAGATGCAGTTAAATATACTTTAATTAGACTTCCAAGTCAGCTAATTAAATGACACTGGTTTTGCCATGATCTTACTGAGTTCAGTACATGTATTCAGGAGACTTAGTTTTTATGAGACAAGATTTTTATGAAAACTGAACTTTTTTTTATTAAATACAATATACTGAGATTATAGCCAGATGTACTAGAATATTAATTTATTTTCAGAATGGTTAGTTCAAAACTGTAACTTAAGGAAGATTTTTTCTATAGATGGAAAAGTAAATGGCATTAAAATACTACTACTGATTAATTAACTACTGTAAATTAATTATTTTACATTTACATTGTCAAAAAGAGTTGCCTCTTCAACTTATGATTATCTCTGCCTTCCTTCCACCCCTTCTTATTCTCCAGTACACACACAGCTGTGCCAGACAGGCCTGCAGCTCACACAAGTGGGGCAGTAAATTCTTCTGCATTCAGGGAGCAGAACGAGAGATTTTAAAACGTGCTTTCCTGCTATCAATAAAAAATGTACTGAAGCAATTGCAAAATAGTAGCTCTTCAAGTGGAATAGTATTTCTCTGTCTAGATTCAGTTTTTCATATTAATGGTGTGCATATCTGAAGTTCATAAAACATTGTCCTAATAAATATGTTTATCTTTTTATGGTACTTCATGTTCTAGGTATTCAGTTTCCTATGTAATTAAATCCAATAAAGCCATCTATATTTCATTTGTTCTGAACTTCTTGGTTTTGATCTTAAAACACTGATTTTGCTGTTTTCAGTTACTTTGCCTGTGTTACTCAAGGGTTAAATGAAACAATTTTGTTTAGCAGATCCCAAAACAGTAAAGTTGTATATGACCTAATAAAAATTAGTATTTAACAATTGAAATTGCATCATTTTTGTTTAAGCTGTTATCCTTTAGCGTAAATCTTCTCCCTCTTGCCTTTTTTTTTTCTATAAGCCTACATAGCCAGTTGTGACCACAGATACCATATTAGATATTGCTGAAGTACTTAAATTCCTTGAATGTGAATTAAAAAAAAAAAAAATCTCAATTTTGTCTATCAGCCGGTGAGATTTCAAATTTACCTGAACTTCTCCATCCTGGGCAAATTGAAGGACTTAGGTGTTACCTTAGCCAAACATATTTGCCCACTTGTATAATGAGGTGCCTCTTTTCCCCTGGGGGTGGATTTGCAGGAAAGGGAAGCAGGATTTCCTTCTATGTATACATGTACAGCACGCAGTGGACTAATAGGTGAGTGGAAAAAATGCATCAAGCTGGTAAATGTTGAAAGAAAAGAGCATCAGGGAGATGACATACTTGAATAAGCTTTGGAGAAGGGAAAGGGGTAGAGACAGGCGTAGCAAAAAGTCTTTATATGGAGGACTGTAAGAAAAAAAACAAAGTTCAGAGAGTCCTTGGCTTGAGCAAGGACTTTTGGGGGTTCCCTTTAAGCTCCTAATATTCCCAAAGAGAGGAGATAAAATACAGCACACCAGCTAAGGTCCTTTTTTTTGGGGGGGATGAGAAAGGTGGATGAACTGTGCGCCAAAGTCAGGGAGACGGCACATCAGAGTCCCGTAAAAGGCTTTCATTTGTAATACCAAGTACCCACACATACACCAGAAAAAAAAAAATCCCCAAAGCCAAAGAGGTTGTAGTGGCCAGGAGTACCATCGTAATGATGAGGAAAGCAATTATCTCTACTTTTCCCAAAAGGAAGTGGCACAGGGAAATTTAGGAATGGACAAAGATCATAAGCCTGAGATGGGCATCATGTGCCTGTCAGCTGCACCTCCAGCCAGCATGCCGATGGTGAGGACAAGCTGCCTTCTCCAGGCCCAGAGGTTCATGTGGAAAAGGAGCCAGAAAGCCTAGACCAAGGAGACCTGTGGCCTGTGCACTAGCTAGCTCACATTCCTTGAATTGAATATAGGATATCAACTAGTTACCTATGATGACTGCTTTGCTTCTTCCACTGAAACCAATCTACATCCACAGATTTCTAACTTATTAGAACAATTTGTGCTTCCAAGAAGATGGGAACACACAAATTCACCTGTGAAAATACAGCACCAATGCTTTCTGTGCATTCTTAAAGGCAAGACCATGGGCCTGCCTGGTGATCTTATGCCTTCAGAGGTTTTGCTTCAGCCATTCCTCACTTTCTTGGTCACAGTCCCACAACAGATCCAGACTTTGGGTCCCAATGCAAAATCCTAACTCCTGTAGAAAAGGGAAAAAAAAAAAGAAAAAAGAGAAAATAAAATGTAATGGAACTGATTATAAGGACCCAAATTATAGCACTATCAGGATTACCAAAAATAGTAGCTCCCTTTTATTTGTTTGTACTCTCTACATTTTTTACTATTTTTCCTCTGAATTTGTTTAAATTCAGAAATCACAAGATATGTAAGGATTAATAAAAAAAAATTAAAACCCACAACACACACCACTACACACACCACTAGAAACAGCAGGTAAGTTCTTTCATTACTCTTGTGGTGAACACCAAAAATGAGCAATATTCCTTTTTCTTGAGGCTTATTCCAAAGCATTGGCGCATTATACCTGAAGGTAGTGGGGTGCAGCCATGTGTTTTTAAGAAAGTACTTCATGAGTCCACCTAATCTTGAGGCTTGAGATCTTTCCAAATGGCATCTGCATAAATTTCCCTTCTTTTTTTTTTTTTTTTTCCTTCCCAAAAAGAAATTTTTTACAGCTGAATCACAGCATTCTAAATGGAGTCTGCCACCCGCCTAAGCTATGAGAAGTCTAGCTGTCTCCATACTAGTGTGACAGAGTCATCTCACAGATGGGAGGTGTATCCCCACGAGTGGCACTGAACTGAAAGGAAATCTGAAAAACAATTTTTTTTTTTTTTTTTGTGAATTTGATGAACAGGATTACAGTATTTGTCTTTGGTGCCTAAATTAGGTGTAGAGCACAAAAATTCTCTCTCTGTACTCACAGATGCCTCAAATTCTGCTGAGAGATAGACCTAGAGGTTGTAGCAGACAGAAAGGTACAAGTGCTGAAGCCACAATTACCAAAGTGCTTAGAGGTGTAACATATATCCTTAGAGAAGTTTCTCAAATGACAGGTCTACCAAAAACCCCAGCAAAAGAGGTCTGCAAATTTTCTCAAGTTGTGGGTGATGCATGCTTTTTTCTTCTCATATACAGAAGCAATGTTGAAATTCATAGTTCAGATTCATAAGCACAGTTCTATTAGGACTCCCCAGCCAATCTAGTTTCCAAAAATATCCTTCAGACACTTAACCTTCATTAATTAATTGATGAGGGAACCTGAGCCCACCGCTAGACACAAAGATTTACTACCCTGGCCACAGAACTCCAGTAGGGCTTTAAGTGTCCTAGCAGAAAGGCTGTGAGATGCTGGTAGAATAAAACAGAGCATCATTCCTTCCTCTTACACAAATCATCTCCAGATTTCTTCACAAATCATCAAGAGGCTCATGGTTGTTCTTCAGGCAAACGGCTTCCAATATCAACAAGTGCTGACCTAGGAAGGAGGAAAGTGGATTTGGGAGAGTTTTATTCTTCAAGCACAGAATTGTTCTTATCCTGCCTTCTCCTGTTTGAATTTCTCCATGCAATGGGGGAAGGGCAGAAGAAGAGGGTTCTGTTTGACAGCTTCTTTCTTACCTGTTAGTTTTGCCAGCAGAATCTTCACACTTTATAGATACAGAGGGGTTATTTGAAAGGCAAAAGATCTTATGGGCAAAAGTTGCAGACTTATTTGAAGGAGAAGAGTAAATTGAGGAGCCTATATTGTTATTTCAAAAATAAATATTCCATTTCAGAACATAATAATTTGCCTCCATTCCATCTCTGACATTTTTAAGCAAAAGCCATTGCTAATTTGTTTGTCAAGGATTTCTTTGTCAAAGTGTGAGATTTTTTTCTTTTAAAAACTATTGAATATCAAGAATTAAATAAATGAAAGAAGTTTACAGAAACCTCAAGCATAATTTCTTCTTAAAGATCATTTAGTGTTCCTAAACTGAGTGGACTGAATTTGTTATCAAGTTTGCAAATATAAATGCTCCTAAGTTGAGTATTAATGACACGATCTACTTTGGGAGCATTCTAAAAGTTAATTATTGAATCAGCTATCTTTAGCTTTATTTCATTTGACAAAAAAAAGAAGTCAAAGCTGGAAACTAATCAATTAACATTTTGTGATATTTGTCTGAGGAAGATAAAAGGGCTTGTTTTGTTCTTTAAACACTGCCTTAGTCACTTTAGAGTGATTTTCAAGAATAATGTCATCTGAATAAGGGTAATGATCTAGAAAGACACTGAAATGAGACAAAAGAAATTTGAATTTAATGTCAGCTTTTGTTACATTTTTCTTCTGCCTCTCATCTAAAAAGTTTAACAGAAGCTGTGACCAAAGGGCTGCTCACCCTGGGCTGGCCATGTTTACACTTGATATTTCACCCAGCACAGCATGGCAGCTTATCAAACAGTGCCTGGCAAGTCTTTGAGAAATGTTAGTTAGCCTTGGGGGAAAACTGTCCCAAGGCTTTTCTGAACAGCACTGCCACTGGGATGTACTCCTTGGCACTGCTGAATTTCTGTGCATGCGTAATTCCCAGCAGTTAGATCAGACCACGGGACAGTTCTGCCAGTAAGTGCCGCTTTAGTGGGGAATAACTGTTTTTCCTTTCTTCCTCTCCTTATCTGCTACATCTATTTGGGCCATGATATCACTGGCAAAGTAATCTCTCCCTATTATGTGTAAACCATCTATTACAGGCAGATCACAACTTTAATTTGAAGTTATTACATAGTATATTAATTAGAGTAGCAACAAAGAGATTGCTGAAATTTAGGAAAGTCTGATAATAGAAAATCTGGGTCCCCACACAAATATATATCTATTTCTGTAGGTGTGAGTCTGCCAGTATACTAATATACACAAGATGCATGTATGTATATTTTTAAATATACTATGTAAAAGAGTTCTGCATTACTGCATCCCTCTGCCAGCAGAATTAAGATAACAATCTATTACACTGCTTTATGACAGATATGTTATAGATGTGTTATAGATATAAAAAATATAATATATATATATTTGACAGATAGATAAGCTTATTCTTGCATTATAAATGGCTCCTCCAAAAACCTGAACATAGGCATATATACGACATTTCACTCAAAATTGACAGTATTTCACAGAGAAAACAAAGATAGCTATTCTCTGATAATATTTTTAATTATCTTTTAAGATCAGATTACATACAATATCATTTAAATGATTGCACCCAAAAACCCTACTTAATGAAGGATGAAGTTAAGAATAGAGATGAGGGATAGCACAAGAAAAATAGAACCCAGATGTTTTAATGGCTACATCTTGGAAGTGAATTTCCCTCTAATGCTGGTAGCTGCACATGAAACAAGAAATGTAGTTAAGGAAACAGCAGAGGATAACAGTACATGCACAAAGAGGGACCTTGCACAACAGTGTAAGACAAAGAAAACCAGCCTTGTAAATTGGAAACGAGGAATTCAGAAACCTAAAAATATTTTTCCTTTCTTCTATTAATCATAGTTCCAAGTAAAACAGGGTGAAATAGCCACAAAATATGCAAAGCAGCTGTCTAATCACACATCAAAATGGTAATCTACAAATACTCCAGGCTTCTTTTGGATTTACCAGCTCCATCAAGAATGTGGATTTAGTACCAGCTGCCAACATTTCCAGGAAGAAATGTATGAAATAGATATAACAGTTTGGGGCAGAATTTCCTCACCTGATGGTAAATTATGTGCCTTTGCAAACTGATACAGAACCTCCTCCCTTGGTCCAGGGAAAGGAGCAAATATAAGTGATTGAGCCAAACACTTATTAAGGCCCTTCAGACCTGATTAAAGTCAAATTGCAGGAAACATTTAATATAAAATATGCACAGCAACACAACCTTAATTAGACACTCACGTCTCTCAAGATATCAATAAATGTTTCGTTTTTGATAAGTCTGATTTAATAGACAGTAATAATGAATGGGAATGTTTCAGAAACATCATTCATGGGAGTGAGAGAAATAAACAAGCTCAAACATTAAAAGTCAACACCAATTAGCAGACCATTCTTTTCAAAAGAAATCTGAATTTCATTTAGCTTTAATCAAACACACTAAAGGCTTTGTTTTTGGAATAATTGGTTTTGAGACTTGAGACACAGCTTCTGGGTGTTGGTATCTTCATTCACAGAAGGCTACATTAGCAGCAAAATGTACTAGGTGCTTTAAGTTTTAGCAGTGAACTAGAAAATAAATTTAAAGACAGATCTCCCCATCTTAAGAGGTTTTGTGTCTGTTTGTTCTTACCTTTGGCAAGAAACAGAAACTGAGAGGTCAGAAATGGGATCCTGCCTTGTGCTGCTGCCTGGTGACAGCACCATGTTCAGCTTGACCATGTGTGTACCCACCTGAGTTTGGCACCTTAGGGAACCTTGAAGCGAGAAATGCACAGCACATACGTTTAGCATTTTCAAGCAAAGCAAATTCACAGAAGCACTTGCACTCCCTTTTGGCCATCTACACCATGGAAAAGTGGTGCAGATTGCTTAAAGCTCCAAGAACAATACTCCAATATCTCTTCTCATAAAAGTTTCTGCTCCAATTCAGACACAGTGTGTTTGATTTGTGTTGAACGGTGCTTGCTGGTTGTATTTCAGAGGTGATGACTGAAAGAAAAGCTGTCACAAAGACAGACCTGGAGGAAGAAATGAGGACCTACTGTGTCTCTAAGCACAGGACAGGACAGGGGGGGAAGGCTTGTGTCTAGAGCCAGAAATAGGTGTGAAATAAAGTAGTGACCTTAAATCTCACATCATAACATGACTGTTCTGTGAAGAAGCCCAGGGCTGCAGAACGAGGAGATCTCTTTACTCTAAAATTACTTTCTTGCCAGCAAGGAAGAGGGGAATGAGCATTCCTACATGTGTGAAACCTGTGAGAACACTCACCTGCATCCGTACCGATATTGATTTTCTCAGAATGGTTTCCTGAGTATCAGTGGGCTCAGCTTTCCTGTGTGAAAATAAATGACCTCAGTTATTCTGCTGCCACGGGATGTGAAGCAAATAATTACCTTTGTTCAGGTTCTTGTAATTCAGAAGTAAGAATATTTGAGCATAAATGCAGTAGTGGATTTTTAATGCAGTGAGTTCATGAAACCAGGTAACATTGTTCTTTAAACTAGAGACAATATTCCAGCCCACCTGACATCAATGAATAACTTGATTCAGTGATGCCATTATTTCACCCCTAATTTTCCAGAACAATGATTGAAATTACAATATTCCCTTGAAAAAGGCTTTCCTTAAAAAAAAAAAAAAAGTTAAAAAAGTAAAAGATATTTTTAATTCCAAAGATTGTTTTTGGAAGGTTTTAAAATTGTGTCTCATAAACAGTTTCTGATATGTACCATCAAAAGGAAAGATTTCTTCTGTATTACTGTTTCTGTTACATCAGCTATTTAAGCATGCTGAAATAAAAGACCCCAGAATAAGCAGCAGCAGAAATACTAGATCTTAAAACACCAGAAAACTTCACAATATAATTAATTGCAAATAAACTGAGTCTCAGAGTCAGCATTTTGTATTTTTTCATGACATGACTACCTTTTTTAGAAGACATAAAACACTTTTTAAAAAGTTAACAAATATGCAGCTATGAACTGGGACGTTCAAATGTATTATCAAAGAAGAGAATTGATTTCTTTATATATAATGCTATAGTACTGTTATACCACATCAAAAACCCCCTGCATTTTAGCAATGGTTTTGCTGCATTAAGTCAGTGGATGTGCCCACCAGGCTGTCACAGTGTGCTCAGTGAAAAAGGCTGGATACTACATGATGTCCTAGCAGATAGCTTCTTTTAAATAATTTTTATGTGGTGCTGGACTATAATGGTGCACAATTCCCTGCAATCCACTAGAATGCTGAAGCGGCCAATGCATAATAGGGCCTTTGATGATGATGATGATGATGATGATGATGAAGCTAGTGGAAGAAAGATGCTCTAACTCAGGTGCTTCTCACTCCTTATCTCTATCCCTCATAAATATTGGAGGGAAAAGGCTCTGTTGATGGAAGCTTGTTTTCTCAAAGGTAAATGGGAAAAAAAGAACATGCAGAGAAGACATTCTCCATGATCAAAATGTACAAAGCTTTCTTCTGCATCTTCCCTTGCCACCACCCCAAACAGGTCAAGTCTTCCAAAATTTAAAAACCACCGAGATGACTTTACCACTTCTCAGAGAAAACCTCAGTCTCAGCAGGTGGGAGTTATATATATTTTTATTTGCTGCCAGAAAAACCGAAGTAATCATTGGTATCTGTGATTCACTTCAGGAAATATAGAGTGAACTGCAACAGAAAGAAAAGAGCAAACTAATGCTGTGTGTGCCAGATCACCTGCAGAAGAAAGCCTTTCCCAAAACAAGGAGGGAAACATTCAGCAGTGCCTGTGGGAATCAGGAGCTATAGAGAGAAGGAAATGACTTAGCAGATAGCTTTGGTGCCTCTCAGGATCATCAACAGCAAAAATGTAACATGAAAGTAGAAAAATGCAAAGAACTGAAGCAAAGAACAAAATGAACCCGAGAGGAATTCAGAGGGTGGTGGCGAAGGGCACTTGTCGTGGATGGGACAGAGCAGCCACAGTAAGGAGGTGATAAACAGAGTGCCAGAGGCATGACGGCATGTGCTGTGGAAAATAAAGTTTGTAACTGCAGACATTTTAAGAATGCATTCATTCACTGAATACAGTGCAAAGCACACAAGCACAAAATGTCTTGAGAGCCAGAGAACTGTTCCTTCCTCAAAAGTTAACCCACTTTTTCGTTAAAAGTTGCTTTATTTTTTCGTGTTGGACCCCACTCAGATACACATCACTGAAACTTTCACCGTTTTGCTTCTGTTGGGCTGACTAGTAAAATTCTATAACTTTCCATATGATTTTTTTTACCTGTGCTTCCATTACTAGCAAATCTGTAAATGTTCTTGAGACTGGATACTGCATATAGATTCATATAGGTCACTAAGACAAATGGTAACCCTCCATCCTCTGCTACTACTTTGCTTATTATATTGCATAGATAGTTTACTAGACCTGGTGTTCTCCCACCTTCAAAGGGCATATTCCCTCCCTTTCCCTACGCTTCTGTTTCTTCTTCTGTCCCTGTAAAACATTTCTCATCCTCAATTTCCTTTTTCTCCCTTACCTTAATCTTCCACTGCCATGCTTACCTCCAAAATAGATATCCATAGCTTTTCTTAAATTGAATTTAGTACTTCTTCACAGTTCACCTTCCTTCTGCCTCTAAGTTACAGATGATATCTTCAAAGTCTCTCAGGTGGCCACATCTTCCTTACTCCTTTCACCTGCTACTCCAACTTCAAACACATAATGCAGACAATTAAGTCTATTCAGTTTGCTGTTCTTGCCATATGTCTCACAAGTCCTGACTTTCTAAGCTTTCTGCATCATTTCTTTCCTGCCTAATTACCCAGGCTTGTCCTGTGGAGCTGCTCTCCCTGAGCCGTTCAGTTGGCTTCCATGTGCCACATGGCACCTTATTCCACATTAATATCCACCCTTTTCTCGTGGCTGGTCCAACCAAAGTGTATATTTTGACACAAACTATGTTAGAGTATTTCGACTTTCTATTTTGTTGTGTTGTGCAGACACATAAAGGTTTCAATTAGCCTGTAAGCTTGTCGGGACAAGGATCTTTCTTGCCTAAACTAGAAAGGACCTTTTAAGCACAAGTGCAGAGATTTTGGCACCATCTTATTTCCAGAGGCCTTATTTTGTGGAAAGTAGAGTTCAGTGCTTCCTCTCCTCCCCCATCTTCTCTCTGCTGTCCCTCCGATCCATTTGAGTCTTCAGGCATAAACACGATTTCACCAGAGTTGTTTTGCAGCTCTGTAAAATTGCATCAGACCCAAAGAAATGTAGAGGTTTCTGGGGTTACTCTTTCTGTCTGTTAGAGTAATACATCCTGCTGGCTGCTGCGTTGTAGCACACCAAAAATTTAAGTCCATAGCTTACCCCAGCTACCTCTACTACAGAGTATACTTAGTGGAAAAGGAAGGAGTACAAATTAGGAGAAATGCATAAAAATATTGTGTTGTCCTTCCACAAATACTTTTTTTATCTTTCCTACAATTAAAATTACATTTTACTGTCTTGACTTATATGTTGGGTGTTTCTCAACTAAATCTTACAAAATGTTGCAAAATTCTCTGTCTGTGTATCACAGACCAGAAGAACAATTAAACTGAGTTGTCAGTCAGTCATGTTATGAAATGACACCTTCACTCTCAGTCTTTCATTCCACTATTCAGTAAAGTCTGTATCTTGCTCTACTGAATACTGAGAGAAGGAATTCAGTGCAGCATCTACATAAGCAAGGATTAGAGCTGTAGTTTGTATAAACATATTACACAGCATTGCAAAATGAAGGCATAATTTAAATAACTTAGAACATTTCTTTCAAGGCGTACATTACACTTAATTTTTCTGCCAATAATTTTGCAAAAAGTTGAATTGCTTATTATTGCAGCATCAAATGTGAATCAAATGGAATCCCAATCCCATATTCAGTTTCTCTGGTTTTCCAACAGCATTGCTCCAATATCCCTCCCAATCACATACATTACTCCAGAACATTACTAAGAACAGATGGGGTTTATGCACAACTGGCTTTTTTCCCTATAACGAGCAGCCAGACAAGACAGAAATTTGCTGAAATTCTGAATTCTTTCTGCAAGTTTAAAGATTTTGTAAGTTATCATTCATTGATTATACAACATCCATGCTCACAAGCATCTGTTAGTTGCATATGGGAGTTTAGACAAACTCCTTTTCTTATATTGCTGTGGAAAATAAGACACAACTTGATCAAAAGAGAAGTGCTGCAGCAGCTTTTTGCAGGATGAGCTCTCTGCCCCCCTCTGAACTGGGGCAGAAGCAACCAGTAAGAGGGGGTGTACCATATCACGCACACCAAGAACTCAGGGACAGATATGATAAAACCAAATTTTCCCATCTGAGTAGAAACAAGGGGAGTTTTGGCTGAGATTCAGCTCTGGCAACTTACAGGAAGATTATGAGCAGTTCATAATAAGCATGAGTTTTTCTGGCAACTGTTTAGTATATTTATGCAGATAATTATCCATTTGGAAAAACTGCAGACCAGGTATATTCAAGGCTCCTGAAATTCATGGATTTATTCCTAATCATTGGAAGACATGCTTATACATCACAGATCTTCATTAGCAGAATTTTAGCTTTCAGATTTCTGCCTCTAGCTTCAGCTACTTCTTTCAGTCCATTCAGCTCTGTGAACACTGGAAAAGATGAATAAATCCTGGCTTATATTCTTTCCTTTTCCTGACTATCAAAAGTTCAAACCCAACCATTAAACATGCAACATTTACTTAATGGCATGCTTTGTTAAGGAGTACTGTTCAGTCCTTCTGAATATGCCAAAAACATAGGAAAACAACATAAAAAAAATTAGGAAAATTACTCTGACTCATTCAGTTTGTCTCCTTTTTTTTCTACCATGATGAAACACTGAGCTGTAGGAATGGATGCCTCCAGGAGGCACTAGGGAATTCTTGTCACCATTAAATATATCACTATGTTGGGCTATTTTTTCCCCCCAGGGTTAGAATTACCAGTCTTTTAAGTTTCTCTCCCTAAAGGTGGAAGGGAGGAACATGGAACATGGTAAAGAAATAATAACAAAGTCAAGAAAATATCTATCACTGAAAAAAAAAAAAAATCCCGCTACTCCAAAGAGCAGAAAGAAAGACAGCCATTAATTTAAATCAGTAAAAGAGCTGGGTTCACTTGTCTTCACTCTTTCTGGTTTTCTGTCCTGGGTTGAGAACACATTCCTGCAGTTTAAAACTTGGCACATTTTTCCCTTTCTCATCTGTGCTGCCTCCTTCAGATATCTTCTAATTTCTACTCTTGTCTGAGCCTAGTTCTGGCTTCAAACTTTCTAAGTATCCCATTTTAATTTTTAGAAAACTTTTCTTATATTAATTTCAAGCTATCTAATGAAGTAACACAATGAAGTTCAACTCACATAGACTGGTTTTCAACTAGCACTTAAAGTTTACTATTTCTGTTTCAGACCTGAAATTCAAAAACATTTTTTTCAAAAATATCACTTGGTCTAGTAAAAGAGATTTATTTCCTCTCTCTTGAAAGGAGCTATTCTATTGTGAACACTACCACCACTGTGCTCTTGGACTCAGATTTTCTATGTTGCTGTCCTGTGCTGTATATTGTTTTTCTCTAATTTACATCGTACATTACTCAAAACCAACACCTTGACAATTACAAGAACTTTATCAATGATGCTCCACAAATAACAGTACTGCGGGTGATCAGCTTTGTCAATGCTTTGCTAAAATTCAGCCCAGCATTTTGCTTATCAGTTGAACAATCCTGGTTTCTTTAGAACCAACCTGATCCCAAAAAGCACATTCAAGTTTGTATCTAGATTTTAGAAAACCCTAAAATGCAAGGCAAACTCCAAAGCCAGGGTGTACCTTTGTATTTTCACACTCCCCCTAACACACTGTAGCTCCTACAATGCAGTACGACAGGATTAATAGCTTCATTTCTAGCCAATTTATTTTCTAATTCCATCTGGCTTCATTTTATACTTTCACAATCCAGTGACTTTATTGACACTGCAAGACAGGAGTAAGTCACATACACAGTGTTGTATTTGGATGCTGCAATATATTACAGAATTCAGACAGAAATAGAAAATGGCAAAGCATGTGCAAAAGTCATCTCAGAACTTTGCCAAGGCACCCTGGGTTTCTCCTAGGCTGGATAGTATTTTACTCAAACAGTTGCAGAATAAGCATCAGTATTGTTTTCTTTCAAATAGTTAACATGGTCTGCTTAAAATAACATTCCTATTTCAATATAAACAAAGCACAGCCTCTACACCTTCTACGTTTAACCCATTGCAACATGTAAGGGAGATGGAGAGAGATTGGAGAAAATTTGCTCAGCTTTTGTTTTCTTGACTTCCAAGATCTTCCAAGGTCCTTTACAAATGAATGAGGGGAAAAAAAAAAAAAAAGAGTCTTTGTATGTAGAATCTGCTGGGTGCTAATTTGACATGGCAATGAGATGAAAGTTGGATTCATGCTAGTTTCAACATCAGAGGATTGGAATGCAGCCTACTTAGCATAGAAGTCAAACAATTCACTGGCAATAGATTGCTTTCCACTTCTAGATCTGCTAAATAAATAGAAAACTAATTAACAGTGTAGTATGGCAGATGTAGCAGGCTGGAATTTCATTAGAGCACTGGCTGAGAACTGAAAGAATCACAAAGTCGTTATATGTCCTCGAGTGTAGTGAGTCTGACTGTCTTTTCCATGGGACAGAAAAGATACTATTTGTGTGCCCCCTGCAGAAGAATTTCCTGATACATTTTCATATAAAATAAGAATCAAACTATAAGCCCTTGAAATAATGCAAGTATTATTTTCATTTCCCATAAAATAGCTTTGGTTCCGTAACAGCAGCATCACGTTTCTTTGCCCTGTGCATTTTGGTTCAGCTACTTAAAACTTATTAAATATGTTTTTCACAGGGCATTTTTCTGTTTCATTATCTATGCTTCTTTTTCCCTGATGAAAAGTGATAATAGATTGTATTTCCTGTAGTGCTAAGAACAGGGATCACACAAAGGAATATCTATACTCACATTCTGAAAGGAAAAAAATGTTAAAGCATTTATTTTTAGACTTTTCCCCATAAACACACATTAAACTGAACTTCCTATATCCAGAATTGCACAACCAGATTTAGCAGTATTAATTAACAATAAAAGTAGTGTTTTGCCCCATAAGAATCAATAAGATAATTATGTTACTTAGGAAATGGTAGTCATATGATTTTGCTTTCAGTGCATAATGAATAACATTAAGTTCTGTGCAACAAAAAGGTTTTACAGACCTAACCAAGCCCTAGGACCTTTCTGAAATTCTTCCAGGAAATCCTGATTGAAGTCCTGTAGCAACTACCTGCTTTTACTGACTCTTAGGGGTATGTATATATGCTTGCAAACACATACTCATTTCATCCAGTACATGAATTCTTAAGCAGTATACTCCCAGGACATAGTTTTGGGCTGGCAAGCAGGAAATACCAGGACCATTTCTGTATTTTAATATTTGGACTTTGGAACACCTTTGCCACAATCCACATAGCTTCATTCCTAGGCAAAAAAAAATTAATTAAATGTCTTTCAAGTGTCCATTATAAAGCAAAGTGCTGTACATAAATATGCATGAGGGGTCATTATTGCCAAGAGATGATTCTTAAGAAGTTCAAGTGTCTCTTACTGAGATTTTCCTCCTTGCTCTGTGGCAGTAAAGTGAGTATTCAAAGGTGTAGTTGCATCTCTAGAATCTTATTTCAGTGTTTTGGCTTCTACCCCTTCTGTTTTCTTGCAGAGTATCCCAGTGATAAAACATACACTCCCAGACATCCCCAACAGTGGGGCTGAAAAATCACAGGGATGGAACTACATCCTAAAGTTTACCTGCACCAGGGACCTAGCTGGGATCACTATCAGTCCCTGGGAACAGCAATCCCTGCCAGCAGACAGGTGGATCAAAAGCACTCCACAGCCTTTACTTTCAGTCACAGCAGAAGGCAGCTCCAGTGTTAAGGAAATATCTTGGATCCCTCTCCTTCCTGCAGCCTGCAGCACCCCATGGTCCCCAGAGCATGCAGGCAGTGTCCATCCTGGCACCACTGTCCTGCTCACCACCACCTTCCCAAACAACGGGAGAGTGCAGTGCAATGGGCAAGGCGTGGAAAGAGCAGTCTGACAAGGCTGAGGAATGCAAGCACACACTCCAGGTAACTTTGGATTTCAGTCTATTCTTCGACAAAGTAAAATCCAGAAAAGATCACACACTGAATGTATTTAGACAAGATTATGGCCTGCTGGGGGTTTTTCCAGCATGGCTAAACACTGACATTCCCAGAAATTACTGTGGGAGCTGCATAAAGCCAGCATTTGACTCCAAATCCTGGCCTAGACTCCCATCAAGCACTATTTTTAGCAGTTCTGTTGTAGGCACAGGATACCTACAGTGGCAGCAGCTGCACTTGTCAGATACCACATTTACTGGGTATTTCCCCTTCCCTTTGTGCTTTTTTCCACAGTTCTTCCAGTGGGGATTTTGGCTCCCTCACATGCATATTAGCTTGGTATTATGTCATTCTTCCAACTGCACAAACCATTCCAAAATGCTTGTCAAACCTGCAAGTGTTTCAGTGTTTTGTCATTTTTTGGTTTGGGGTTGTTCCTTCTGAAAACATGTGGGTAGAAGTACAAAACATGTATTCCCAGCCTTTACTCATGTGCAATAAGAAGGCCTGTGCTCTTCTTAGCACAGGGTAGCCTGGAGAAGGTGACTTCATGATCCCTGGCTGTTGTTGCTCCTTTTCCATCAAGTCAGTCACATCCTCAGTTACAGACGGCTGGCTTGTAGATAACCCAAAGAGCAAATATGTTGTTGACTCCTGATCTTGAAGCTAATTTACTCCCATGCCTCTCATAAATCTCAGTTTCTACTATATGACATGATTAAAATAAAATCCTGTAATTATTTTTGTTTCAGTCTTTTGTTTATGATTTCAATTGCTTTTAGTAACCTGGTGCATATCCCCTCGGCACATCTAATTCCAGAGCCATGGTTCAACTTCTGAGTATATTGGTTCTTGCTCTCTGGTTAATGCATCCATTTCTTGAGTTATTGCCTTTGCATCGATCTCTATTGACTCAGTTAAAAGACTGTATCCATGTTTCCATTTCTGTGAGGGAGGGGGACAAGCTTGCATTCTGGGGCCTTTAATGGCAGGGTTATCTCTCCTGTCACAGCCTTCATCTGCAACGTATTTTACTGATTATTTTTCATGAGTAATCCTCAGCAGAGGCTGCCTAAGAGATGGAACAATATATGTGTCTGACTCGTCGGTATTTTGCACTTAGCTAATGAACACACCCATGCAACGTGCGGCACTGCTGGCTTGGACCTACTCTTCAGGGCTAAGGAAGGCTGTCACCAAACCAGTAAATCTATCCAGGACACGGAAAGAACAATAAGCAAAAGCATGCACATTAATCCAACAAAATTAAAGCTGCACTAAAGATTTGATAACATCATCTGAGAACAGCAAGGGAAAGAGCAGAGGAATGGCTGGCAGAAAGTTCCCTGCTCTTTTACGGCCAGATGTTAAGTGGAGGCTGTGTGCTCAGACAAGAAGCTGTTTGGAAACAAGGGAAATGACATAGTGTCAGGAGGTTCACTTCCTCACACAAAAGCAGCCTGACTTCCAAAAAAAAAACCCAGCCCTTTGCTAATGAAAATGTTGCAAATGCAGCAAAAGAACAAATAGATGCTTTTTTTGCTAGCTCAGCAAACAGAAAAAAAAAGAAGAAAAAAAAAAGATTGGTTTTCCTCTCAGCAAGAATCACCACTGTTTGTGTTCTAGGACTGCAGTGTTTGCTTGGCAGGCTATGGACTACCTGTTAGAGGGGAGGACATACCCCAGCAAGGTGGCTCTGTTTCCAGCATGATCTTTGGACAACTTGGGAGTTCATGCCCAAACACTTACTGCATTTTAGGGAAATGAAATTCTGACTCCCAAAAATAAAAAAGGAGAAATGAATCTGACCAGCTTTACATCAATTTAGCTCTCTGCCGGTCTGTGGCATGTTTCAAACACCAGCTCAGCTGGCTTTTAAAAAGAAAATTAGAGCTGGGACAAATGATGGCTCAGCAGCTGGGTTTGCTTGATAAATACCCACTAGATGCATGAGCCTCCAAGAACGTCGAAGTCAAACAATCTCTGGCATTTTAAGCTTCCTCTTTCCCCACCATCTTCCAGCTTCTCCCTGACAAACAATTAATTTTAAAACAATATGTCCCTAATCCGATCACCATTCTGTATGGTCACCAAATCACAAGATGAAACAGATCCTCCAGGGAAAATTCATGTCCCTGCATTGTCAGTAATGAATGGAATTATTTCATGCTTCACAATGCCCTTGAGGAGGAGTCATACCAATTAGCATAACTGGGCTTTTCTTATTACATGATTGAAATTAATGAGAAGAGAGGAAAAAAGGAAGGGGAAAAAAAGGAAGATGGTATGGAGCAGTGTTTTATAATGCATTTAGATCTGTAAGTTGAGGATGCATGACTGTCTTAACAAAGCCCAGCCCCTCAGAGGTAAAAAATTGCCTCAGTTCTAAGAAATTTGGGCTGGTTTTGGCCATGTAAGTCCATCAGGACTAAAGTGTATTTCAAAATAAGGTTTGTGTAATACTTAAGTGTAGAACTGGCCTCATGTTTACATGACATGTTATTGCCTGGGTTCACTAGGAGTAAAGATCTCCTACAAGACCAGTCCAGGTCTGATGAAAGTACAAGGTTGTTACTGCAAAGGTCTAGAGGTCTAGGTGGCTTTGCAGCCATACAAAAGTAGGTTTTGCATTCCTTCATCTCTTGCTAGCTACACACAGAATTACAAAAAAAATTTCCCCACCGGCCAAATCATTTTTTGTCTCAGGCTTCCCTTTTTAATTCTCAGGTCATCCAGTTTCACCAGACACCTACATTTCCGAAGCAGGAGAACTAAGCATTTCCTTTTCCTAGGACATAAAATTCAATTTAATCAAAGAAAGAGATCAGTCAATCTGGCATAATCTACTGCAGTAAGGTGAAATCTGGCATTTTATTTCAATCTCCTACCTCCATGTATCTGAACATTCTTCCCTTCAAAAATTCTTCTAGAGATCCACATGCCCTTAAGACTGCCCATTTCCCCCTACTTACTCCTCTTCTGCCTCCCTCCTTCTGCAGATGAATGCTGGAACCCAAAACTTCAATATGAACATGTTCAATCTTACCCACTTTCCACATCATGCTGAAATATGAACATCAGCAGGAGGGCACCTGGGCCATGCAGGACAGTCTTGCTGGGCCCAGCTCTTGTTCTCTCTGTGGACCAATTGCAACACAAAAATTAGAAAAGCTTTCCTTAGGAGGAATCCAAAAGAAGGTGTTATTACAGAGAAGATCTGTGGGCTGAGACACCTTCAGGGATGGAGAGCAAGCTTTGAATTCAATGTCCC
Organism: Motacilla alba alba; assembly: GCF_015832195.1. NCBI lineage: Eukaryota > Metazoa > Chordata > Aves > Passeriformes > Motacillidae > Motacilla > Motacilla alba. The sequence continues at coordinate 76,101,771 of NC_052018.1, forward strand.
CATGTCCCAGCTGCATGCTCTGATCACTTTCATGACAGGAGGCTGCAACAAGCCAGCTGGAAGGTGTGCCTGCAGCCCAGCTCCAGCTGTGCTCCTGTTCCACACCAAACACTGCACGGAGTGTTTGGTGAGCCGCTGAACCACCCACCTTGTGTCACTGGGGATCTGCAGCACTTCTTGAAGGGCAGTCACCAGCTTAGTATGAAACCTGCTTTGAGTCCCATTGTTGGGTAGCTCTGTCTCCTCAAGCACTGCAAATGCAAGCATTAAGGTTATGAACTCCATCAAAGTACATAAAAATTAGATGTTGCAACATTCACACCTAGTTCTTTCATTCTCTGAACCTTAAAAAGGAACACAAACAGAAACTTGGCTGCTATCCTCAGATATTTTAGCTATGCTGACTTGCCCGAGCTATCTCCTTAAGGCACCTTTACCTTGATTTTCCCAGTCTGACATTTTTTCAGGTTTAATTCCATCTACCAGTGAAAACATTCTCTGCTTCCAAAAGCCTTCTTCCTCTTTGCTCTCCCTTATGGCTCTTTCTTTGATGTGTTTGCTTCCTTGTGCTCTTTCTTCCAAGTGACAGATGTACAGTGCTAACAGAGTTCAATATGTAAGCATGTCACTCAATTATCCACCCCTACCCTAAATAATTGCTACATATTTATCACCTGGATTGGGTAATCAAGCCCAGCATCAAGAAACTCCATCCTGAATTTCCCATCTTACTCAGGGGTGTACCAGAGAGCACTGAGAGCTTAAAATCTGAGGATGCTAAAATAAATCTTTTATTCCTCTTCTTTCTTCTTTAATTTAATGGTGTAAAGAGTTGGTGTCCACTTTTATTTGTCTAGTAATGATAATCAGCTGTCTTAAGTGTTCCCTGGAGCTGATAGATACTTCTTGCTCTATTATTTCCCTTTAAAAGTCTGGGAAGCAGCAATGTCTCCTCCTAACTCCTCTGGTACCTCTGCCATAGCCAGCTCAAGTATCTTGAATGATTTCATTCCTTTAACACTTATTTTTAGAATAAACCTGGGCTAAACCCACTTTTTAGGTGGGTTTAGTCAGTTTTTAGATTCCCTGGTAGTCTTTAGAGTTAATGATTTTTTGAATTTTTTTTTTTATTTTTTCCAGTCCTTGGGAAATGTCTGGAAACTGTGACAGACTTCACATCTCTCTGTACTGAAGACTGAGGTACGAGTAGTAACTCACTTTCCAGGCAATAACCCCCGTTTAGTCAAAGCAGCCACCCTGCTGCTCAGGAAGATGATGGTTGTATCCTCAGCTTACCTGAAGCTTCTTACATACCAAATTTATAAAAGCTTTTATCATGTTCACATCTTTTCCCTTCTTATTCTTCTGTCTCAGTTTTTTGCATTATTTTCTTGCATTCTTTCACAATCAGCTCTTCTACCTGTTCCTGCAGCACTGACTCTGCTGATTTATAAGTCTCACATTCTTCTCTCTTTATTGCACATGCTTTTTTTTCCCCAGTCAATCACAGTGGTCATCCCTACTTCAAGTAGAACTATTTCTCAATGGCATACAGATTTCTTGATTTCCATGGACTATATCTTTGAGTATTTCCCCAGTTTATCCTACCTCTTCATTGCCTTTTGCTGGCTTCTTTTAGAAAACATATGCCCCTCTCAGTGTTCTGAGAAGTGTGGAGAACTCTCAGTGTTTTCTGAGAGTTCAAAGCTTTTGCACTTCTAATTTTGGGGAGTCACATGTTCCTGATTTCAGAACTCATTAAGTCTGGCCTGTGTTTTTATACCCTCCTCTCTTGGCGCTTTTGCATGATACATGGCATATCTGGGGAGATGCCAAGTGCCTCAATGCCAGCTTACAGCTTTAGCTGTAGATTCATAGTCTTTGCTGTACTTCCCATATAGCACAAATGCTTCCCAGAAGTGAATGAACTTGTTTTCACACCACTCTGTGAGTAACAAAAGTGCTATTATTTATATTTTATGGAGACCAAAACCAGGATACAGAAGTTAAGATTTGTATTTGTGAATGAATTTAAGTGCTTTGCTCTAATTCAGTTGAAAAGAAAACATTTTCTTAATTCTGTAAGTTATTACTTTTTTCTGTTCTTTCCTCTGAGAAGCTTTACATTTTTTAACACTTTCCAGCCCCTTTGTCCCACACACAAGTCCTGCCTCCACCAACACCAATTTGTTCATTCCACTCGCCCACTTAATTCCCTCTCATTTTCCCTTTTGCTTTCACCCAGAGGCTTAACATATATGTACTTAACACAGCTGAAGCCTGGGCCAGCCTGCAGCCAGCATCACAGCCAGCAAGGCAGCCTCTGGACAGGGTTATTCAGCTTGCTTTGTTTTCCCACCGAGAGCATGGAGAACACGGATATGACCCATCTGCTTTGTAGTGCATTAAAGTATTTAATTCCTCAGTGGTGGGAATTTGCTTCCTACACAGAAGGAAGTGAAGAGACTAACCTCTTGAACGCTCAGTCCCCAGAGGATGTGAGAAGCAATCACTGTTGTAAGCCCCAAGTCCCCTGCTCCATTGCCAGCTGCTCCTGGAAGTCTGAAAGAACTGCAGACCCTCATACTTCCCCTGCAGAAACTCCACAGTGCCACTTCTGCAGAGCCAGATACAAAAAGAGGGTGGGTTACAAAACCAATGTCCCCCACAACCCTCCACCCTTTCCCCAGCCTTTGCTCTCCTGCTTGCTCCCGGAAGACACATGTTATCTCCGCCAAAATGGCCGAAGGAGAAGCCGACCCTGGCTGTGCCTGCAGGTGATAAGGATTAGGGCTGCAGGCTCTGCTCATTGACCAAACCCCTGAAGTCAGGGCGCAGCCTGTTCCTGGTGGCTTTCTCACCCACAGCTCCACTAAGGATTTATCTCACAACACATGGGACAATACGTGAGACAGGTGCCCTGGACTGAATTTTGAACTTTGCTGTTAAAGTTGTTCTACGCCTCAAGGATTTGTCGCATGTTTGAACAGGACCATGAGAACTGGGGATCTGATCATGCTCCCCTTTTAGATAGTGGAGGTCGGTCAGCATGGTCAGTGGGTGGAGTCACAAAAAGATTTGCCTGACATGGAGATGTCCGTGTGAGTGCCTGATGTACTGACTCTGTTGGTCCACCCAGATCTCCCAGTGTAGCAATTCACCCCTTGAGGCACAGGATTTTTTTGCTGTCTCCCAGGTTATTGGCACAGCCAGTGTGAGTCTCACCCACAGATGGACAGAAACACAGTTGGGCTCAGCGGGAGGAACTCAGCAGAAGCCTGAGCACAGGACATGGGACAGACAGCAATGCTCTGTCAACAGACAGACCAAGGCCGATTAAGGGAAATTCATGAGGAGAGCAGCATGAAGCATCACAGCCCTGCCCTCCTACATCAGCAATTGATTACAAATGACCCTGTTTTATCAGGCACTCAGTAATGGCGCAGCAGTCTCAGCACTGGGCAGTTTATGGCATGAGCCAGTTTGCTGTTACAATAAGATGCTAATATTTTGAACAATCAGGTACTCACCATCATAAAATAAAGCTGAGCACTTAAAATCCGGCTTAACAAGCCTGCTAATGCACTATCGAAATCAATGACACATTTGAACAGTAAGAACTGCCCTGAAGCTTTTTAAAGCCTGCTGTCCTTATTTTTCATTTTATGAGCAGAATTATTCCTTCCAGGAGAGCACCTTCTGTTTGAAAGGCTACGGGACCAAAAACACAAAGACAAGGACATGGACTGCTTGCTAACATGTGCCAGAAAATAGCATCCAAGAAGTTACTTGATCTTGCCCTGCCTTCGCCTCTGCAGCTTGCTGAGAGCCAGATATAAACACAGAAACGGCCTTCTCTACTGCTCAAGTGCTTTGTGACTTGTGGATGGATGGAAATGCAATATTAAAGGTTACAGACAATTATTCTTAAATGGGCTCCAGAGATTTTTGTTTACACAATGAAGACTTGATAAAACAGTTTCAAATAAAACATATCAAAAACATTCAAGCAAGAGCATCTGTCACAACCTAAAATATGGAATTCTGTGAGAGGCAAAGGAGAGAAAATGGGAACTGTAAAATCATGGGCAGGAAGGGACAATGGGGAAATAATGACAAATCAAATATAGCAACTTCTTTCTCTTTCAAACGACACTTCTCATCAGCTAGCTTATGTCGAAGGAAAAAGGAAAAAATCTCCAGTGATTTTTATCTATTAGATTTTGCTCCAAATACTCACTACGCTCTGGAGCTGGGGCTGCGAGGAGGCCCAGCTCTGCCACTCTCAGCTAATAGGTTTGATTGTTCCCTCTGAAATGATACTCACAGACACTGACCTGCGAGTCAATCTCCAGCCAGCTCTGCAGAGCAAAGGCAGGTCCCAGATGAGGTGGAGGGCAAGCGACCCGTGCAGCCTGGCAGCCTGCGGCAGAGCTCGGCCACACCAGCGCTGCCGCCTCTCCCCTCACACCTTGCACTGCTGCTGGGGAGATAAGTCATCGTGATCCACAAAGTGCTGGTGTTTCGTATACAGTATTTATATTTTATGAATGTTAACAAGCAAGAAGCCCTGAACAACTGAGCAGTTACAAGCTCAAAAGGCTTTGTGAGATATTTTCTCTAAGGGCTCATTAATGTGGTCTTTTAATGGAGCGCTTGCATGTCTGAATCTTTAACTGTAGCTATAAATAGAGTTTATAAGCATTTGACAGTGTGCGGCAAAGCTGTGCTAGCAGTGCTTGCCCTGCTTTTTTGCAAGTTCCACTTGCAAAAGATATTTAAGAGGTGGAATTTAGACGTTTCTGAAAACACAGAGCTGTATACATCCTAATAATCCTGCACACCCCATTCCCACTGGGTCTGATGCATGTTCACTCATTTAACAGAGCATCACAGCAAAACATCTAATATTCACATGCTATTGAAGGGAAAATTAGAGCATAAAGAGGTCAAGCTACAACCCAAATGCCCTGTAGCAGGGTAGCAGGGGCAGGAACCAAGGTCAATTACCTGCCCTAATGGTTAAACCCCGAGTGACAAGTTCTGCCATTATTGTCACTGGTGTTGAAGTGGAGTCACTCCTGGCCTGCAAGCCATCAGCATTGACTAATGTAACACACAGTGGGATTTACCCTTTCTTAGTGGGTTCCCTTGCCCTGGAGGACTACCACACTCCTCTCTTGATCCATTTAGCGTGATGGCACTTTGAGCTCACCAGCTCACCCTATGCAATCTTACATATAGATTTGTCAGCCCTGGTGAAGAACCAACAGAATTACCCAGCTTAATGCACTGTACAGGAGTGTTGGTTTATGATGATACAATAAAAGCTGCTGGAGAATCACAGCTTTTATTAAATCACCACATAGTATTATCCATAAAATTGCCATTTCCATGCACTGCAGCACTTGTAATAGCTCTCCTGTTTTGCCTGGCCACCTGGGGCTGTGCACATGTAACACACCAGCATCATGTACATGCTGCTGTCCCACACCAAGCAGCAATCACAGGTCCCACATGACAAATTCAAAGGGCTAGTTTCCAAAATGTCAGTGACTTGAAGCATCCAGCACACCCTGAGGTATCCACAAGGTATAAATGGACTTTTGTTATCTGTTTGATTTTTTTAAAATACTTTAAAAACACGGCCTTTTGAAATATTTCCCAGTTGAAGTGGACCCTGGCCTCAGCAGATAAACAGTGGCACATCCACCTTCATCTGTCTTTCCACAATACTCACCCTATCCAGTAGCTGCATTGGCTTACTTTACCAGTAATACAATGGAGTCCAGTACCAGTAATACAATCTGAAGTCCAGATGTGTCAAGAAAAGGAAGCATCACACAGATCATGAGGCCACATGGAGAGAAGCTTTCTTGCCTGGCTTCAGCACCCAGTTATATGGTACAGCTACTTGTTCAGAATTACATGTATTTATGGACCAAACAGACAGAGTCCCTTTAAGGTAATTGCAGGGCATGTGTTATCCTCCCAGGCTGACATGGGTCATTATTTGGATTTTTCACTAGCACTCTCAATGCTTCCATTTTTGGTTCATCTCCAATGCAGCTGCAATTGAGTTTTCCGCATGCATACATCCTGAATTTACTTTAAATGTGCTCAGTGTTGAGAAGGTAAGTGAGGATGCGATTAGCTACCAGTCTGCGTCTATGAATGATCAATTACTACGTTCTCAGTAGTTGGGTTCAACATGTGAGAGAATATCTTGTGAGAGATGTTAGTTTGTAATGAGACTATCGTGGGCTGCATTGTTTGAGGGAGCCTGTTGTCAAAGGATTGCTTTTGTCTAGAGGGGGAAAAAAGAAAATCAACCAGAATAATTTATAGCTTTAAAATGCTGATGTTTTGTGAGCATATTTTGGATGCTTCAACACCGGTAAACTCCTGTAAACCGAAACACAATTAAATATTTAAGAAGTATTTTCTTTACTACACAGGAATAAGTATCTATTTGTCTTGTATCACAACTGCAAGCACTTAGTGTCTTTTCAGCACTGTGGTGTCCCACAGTGCATATTCAGGATCAGTGCCTCCAGGAGAGGCATGTGGGCAGCTCCCAAGTATTGTTTGAGCAGATCTAGCAGCTGCATCCTCCTGTTACAGCAATGAAAGCACGGGAGTTTTTTCTCCTCCTCAGTCACCCATGTCCACATACTACAGGGATATGTATTTTTCTTTGCTCTTTAGTTAATTTGCATCTTACTCCTTCTTTTGCTCCTTCTTCCCCACCACCAATCTTCCCTGCCTTGACCACCTTCTGCTGCCTTTTGCCTCCCATACACTACAGGTCCTCTAGAACATTTGCTCCTTCTCTCATGATATTTTTCACCTTCCTCCTCTCACTCCATCAGCCCTTTAATGCTGAGCACTTCTTCCTGTGCTCATGCTGCCTGCAAACCTTAATTTCTGAGGATCTCAGCTCCATTTCTCCTGCTTGTAGAGGGCTCTGTCCCTTCCCAGAGGGACTTCTGAGCATGTCCTGCTGTGCTGAGCTAAAAATCACAGAGAGAAGAGGAGGAGACAGGCTGGGATCAGGTGCCAGATCTAAGGAAGCACTTGCTGGGACAACAGTTTATTTCTGCTGTCTCTTGGTGGCCTGACAAGGAGACCATTCATTGAGGTATAATTTGTTGAGACATTTTTGCCCAGCTGCAGGTCAGCTTGGATCCATCCCTTGAAACAACAGCTGTATATTTCTCTTTTTGCACCATGAAGTTGTCCACAGGAGAACTTTCCACCTGGAGCCCAAACAGGCCATTAGATGGGGAGACAAAGCCCAACATACAGGGTCTATATACCAGCCACCTTTTCAGCAGCACATACTGCTGCTTCTCTGGTGTCCAAAATGCTACTGTAATTATTAACTCAGCCAGCAGCAGTAGGTCATCACTGGGATCAAGGAGAATATGATCAAAATTCAAACAAACATAGGACTGAATTAAAAAAATAAAAATAACATTACCAGCTAGAAAGGCTGATTTTGCTCTCCAGTACACAGCTAGAAATCAGGGTGAGTGAGGCAGTGAAGCACACAAGAGAGGATGGGAAAGAGAAGAGGACTCTGCCTTTTGACCTTAAGGGGTAAGTTTCATTTTTCCAGAAGAGAAGCCAGAGACAAAAATCTCAGAAAACAGCCTTGGACTCAGTCTCTGGTTATAAGGGCAAATACTATGGCACTGTAGGCTGAGCTCTCATTAGCTTGCCAGAGGACATCCACAACCAAATGGGATATGTCTCCAGTACATCCCACCCTGCCTCACACTCACTCTCAGCTCAGCTAGCAAAACCTGCAAGCAGTCACATTTGGGTGCCTGTATGAGATTTAAAATTTGGGAGTTGACCTATTAATCTTTTTCAGGAGAGTCTACTCTTCCAGCTGGAGGGAAAACTGTCTCTGTACCCAGGAAATTTTGGCAGAACCAGTTGTACCAGTTGGGAAGGTACTGGCACAAATTTGGTCTCGCAGACATAAGGGTTGCTGAGGTGGCTCCTACCATCTCCTGCCTGTGCAATCACATCTTTCCCCTCACTAAAGGGGATATCACAGATGCAAGGTTACAGTCAGTCTTACAGGAGAATTATTTTCAGCTTGGTTCAACCTTAATTTATCTGTTGGCTTATTTGGAGTTTTTCCTTTCCCATTTTTACTATTTGTATTGGGTTTTATAGGGGAAAATGAGCAAGGCATGAAAATACAGTTTAATTTTTCCCTGTTAAATTCAAGTTTAAAGGCCATTACCTATTTCAGTACAAGCAGCTGTTGACACAAAGTTTCATCCCGTTTCCCCTCCAACTTAATTTCTTTCACAATTCTACATTTATCTGTGAGTTTACCTGTGGTGATTACCAGAGCACCACACACCAAAGCTCTCAGCCACTTCCTGTGGGCAAGGCAGCACAGCCCACCTCCTTCCTCCTGTCTCCCTCCCAGGGGTGCAGTCCCAGCCCTACTCCCTTGCCACATGCCTTTGGGCATCAGCCACTGCTGGTTTTTGTGATTATGGTGTTTTCCTCCCTCTCTCAAGCATGGTATCAAGTGGGCAGCACATCCTGCAGGCAAGCTGGGTTTTTCCAAGCCTGAGTTGGGCAGGTCCCAAAAGGCAGACCTTGGCACCACAGGAGGCTGGGTACTGCATGCGACAGGAAAGCCAGGCAGCTGCAAAGCCCAAAGTACAAACCCTCTACATGTGCGTTTACAGAATTGGATTTATTGCACTTTTATTGGGCATTTACTGAAATAACTGAAGAGGTGTAAAGTTCACAATAAAAAGAAAATTCCTTTCATAGAATTTTCATGATTCTGATTATTGTCTGATAGCAGCAGTTTTGTGTAAGTTCTTAAACAAATAGATAAGAATCACAGATTTTTAACCTTAGCCAGTGTTTAAAGAAAGGTGCACACTACTTTTTTATCAAATCACAACATCATGTAAGAGACAGAGCTTCCCAGCTTCCTGACATTTTCTGTAGAAAGTAATTTAAATAGAAAATTGCAGGTTAAGAGCTAATGAGTAAAACAGATTAAGATTGTATGAACCAAAGTGACATAGAGAATACAATTGAAAAGATCCCACAGCTATAACAGGGAAATATGGTTTCATGCAAATGTGGTCCTTCTAAAGCACTGCTTGGGGAGAAAAAAAAATACTGGAGAAAACCTCCCTGCAACCCACTGTACAGCAACAAGATTGAGTCTAAGGTAAGCTCAGGAGCCAGCTCCTCGCTCTTCTTTTTCCTGTGAATAGTCTCTTTGACTTCATCAAGGCCAACCTGAAGGCTAAAATGGGCAATATTTAGCAGCAACTGTGGCTCTGTGCAGCTACAGCCGGTTCTGTCCGTGCTGAACTGAAACCAGAGCAGTCACAGGGCCCCGCTTCCGCATTTCCCTCTCACTGAGACTGAGGCAAGGAGGAGCTCTGGCACCAGAATGGCAGCAGCAGTTGTTAGAGCAAGTGACTGGGTTTCACCCTCTGCTCCAGCACACATTTTCTGTGTGACTGCCGTTTGCTCAGCTAAAAGCAGAAATAGCAGCACTTTCGACTGCGCGGCAGCACTTTGGGTTTCAGCTGGCTGACCCTGGGGAGCCACCAACACCCCAGGAAGAGGGCTTGTGGTAGCCTGCCCTGCACACCATAATGCTCCACCACATCCACTGAGGAATAAGAGAGAGTGGCCCTTTGCTGAGCATTAGAAGTGAGCAGTCACAGCTCTTTCCTGGTCTCCCTATGTTTGCAGCACGCACATTATTCCTGTTCTTGCCTGGAGCAAAGCTAATGCAAGGAAGCAGCCCAGGCATCTCCCTTGTAAAAAAATATCACTGTGTTCAACCCCTTGCCCTGCTGCTGCTTCATCCTTCTCCTCCCAGCCACCAAGCCTGGCTGATGCCAATTACCAGCTGCTGTTCCCGGCTGTAGCAAGCATCTGCTGTGGCAGGAGGGAAGCAGATGTGCAGAGACTTTGGCAGCTCAGTGCACACTGGGCACAGCGAGCATCTGCTTTTGCCAGGGGCGGGCTGGTGGGTGCCTGACCACCACCAGGGCCACACACAGCTGGCTAAGGTGGCCACTAAATGCACCCTATGGCACTGGGAAAGGTCCTTTCACTGACCTCCTTGGAGGCCACAGCTTGGAGGTCATCTCCCACCCTTGGTTCATAAGCCCAGCTCCAAGTTGGGACCAGCACACGGCTCATTTCACCTGCCTCTCAGCCAAGTTTGCAGAAATTTCTGAACCTCAGGGGCAGCATCTGCCCTTCTAGGTTAATTTTGGGATTTTTATGAGGGAAGAGTAGCTTCCCCAAGCCTTCAAGATGGCAGGTGCATGTGTTTGCATGGACCATGCAGTCAGTGCCATGGTTTCACAGGAGGGAACAGGAAACTACTGCCACAAAATGTCTAAGGCAAAGCAAATGAAATAGCTTTGTATATTAAAAAAAAAAAAACCAAACCTCCATTTAAATTTTCATGAGAAACTTGAAACTGAAATTGGAAATTAAAAACTACTGTTTGTACAACTGCCTTCTATTGATTAAATTATAGAAAACAGCCCTGAGTGAGGGCTATGGAGAAACCAATCACACACTCAGCAGACCATCCATCTCCATTCCCCAAACATAATTATAGCAATATGGGAGACATGAAAATACAGTGCAATCCTACACAATAGTAATAAAGAGCTGAAAACATTTGTGGGTTTGAAGGGAAGCTGTCGAGCGAAGGCAATGCAACCATCTTCTCGAGGAGCTAAAAAATGCTCAATGAGTAAAAGGTTTTTAAAAATCCCACGGAAAACAAAGAAATATTATTTTTCTTTCTTTGAACAGAAAAAAATCCATGCCATTATAGTATGCATGAAAAAACACTGTAGAGTTTGCAACTGCCCATTTCTCCTACTTCATGTGGTACCAAGGCTGTCTTATAATTAAAAGCTGCTATAACACAGACCACAAAAATCAATCCTGCAGTATGGCAGTAGTAAAACTATTGATAGAGAACAGTCTTATCAAGTTAATTTAGGCCCTGTTATTTTCATTACTGGATTTAAGTAAGAGGATCCATCCCTTAAAGAAGGCCAGAACACTGTCACACAGATTTATATATGTGTGTGTATATATATATATACTCACACACATATGTAGAATTTAAAAGCAAATGGTCAGAATTTACTAACTTAAATTCTTTTCTGTGATGAGGATTTATTTTTTTCCTACTACTGATATAGAAGAAAAACCTTATTAATGAGGCTTCAATGGTAGTTACCCTGCTGCCACTACACTGTGAGAGATGTACACTTTTTTTTTTCCCAAGGAGGGTTTAACTGCTTTGTAGATCCATAACAATATTTCACAGAGAAAGCTTTATTCAACTGGAGCTCTTAAACCTCCTTTGTGAAATGTTGTGGTATTTTGTCAGATACGTGGCCTTTGCTATGCACGTGACGCTGGTAGGTTTCTAGGCATGCAAGTTCAAGAGCTTTATTTTCCAGATATTTTTTTCAATCAATTAAGCTCACTGGTAAGACTGCATGCACTTCAGAAAGGCAGGAAAAGAAAAATAACCACTAACTCTTTCTTCTCCAGAAGCAGCTGGATTTGCTGCTGTTCTCTGTGCAGAGCAGCTTGGATGCTGGCTTCGGCTGCCTGCAGGTTCACAGCCCTGGAATGTTTCTGGTGGGCTTTTCCTCCTTCATTAGGAACATTCTTGTGATGCGGGGGATTCCTATCAAAACTATCATCACCCTCACAACACGAGTCATTCCCCAGCCTTTGGATACAGACAGCTGCCAAGCTACAGAAAACATAACTGTGCCTCTACAGAATTCTTCACAGAGGGTTTTTTTCCCCTTACTGTTGCATTTTAACGTGCTTATAACATCCAGCCCCTATGGGGGAGTGAACAAAAGGCCTTTTAAAGGCAATCTTTCAGAATGCTCCAATTGTGCCCTTAATTGCATCTAAGTACATGTGGGCTCAGCTCTGTGAGGACATAGTTTTAGCTGTAGGTTGATTTGAAGCAAGCCACACATTTTATACCAAAGCAGTGCATAAAAGCACACACAAGAGAAGACAGCTTTAATTTAGTCACGTTACTACTGTAAGTAATAATGCATAGCAAGCAATAATCAGATGCAAGAAGTTTAGAGCAGATGTTCCCTTTACTTTGATTCTTGAGGCAGTGCAGTAGCAATTCCTTCCTTTGTAAGAGACATAGATGATACAGTGTTAGTAAAAAAAGTGTTAGGCATGAAGTTCTTCCAGTTAATAGCTGAGGAATAACTCACACTGTGAAATATGGAGCTGAACGAGAGCTTCCAAGTATTTTCCCTCCCTGTACTAAGAGCATTTTGAAGGAGATCTGGGGTTTATCTTTGGGGTTACAGTAGGGTTTAAAGTACTATTTCTTCTAGAGTCTATTCTTCCCCCACCCCCCATCCCTTACCCCTGTTAGAATTTAGTTGCTTTCCAAATAGGTGGGGAATTGAAGACCGCCCACCTCAGAGTCTCTTGCTCAGCATGTGCTGGGGAAGGGGCTTGCTCCAGCCTGGGAAAACAGCACCAACAGCCCATGCAGGAAAAGGGAAAAGAGGCTCAGCAGGTTGTGCCACTGGCTAGGAGGAGCAAGGCTCAGCTCCATGATGCCTGGTGATACCCTAGCTTTGATGGTGACAACATCCCTTCCAGCAAGGCAGGAGGTTGTCACGAGTACACTGGGGCAGAGATGGCAGTGCCTGGAGGAGAAGATGGCTGTTGAATGTGTGCTGACCTTCCAGCAGCATCAGCAGCTCCAAGCAGGCCTTGGAAGTCACATAGGAAGTGAGGGGAGAGGTCCCAGGCTGCCTTGTATCACAGTGGTGTGGCACCTGTCTGGCCCTCTTCAGGAGCAGAGCCTAGGAGGGCCCTGACAGAAAATCCAGAAAACTCTCAGTCACAGAAAGAACCCAGATTGTAGCTGGGGAGCAAATGGTGGCCCAGAGAGGCAGGGGGTGGTGACGTGCAGCTGCAGAGGCCCCAAAAGTTCAACAAATGCAGCCTCTAAGTGCTCACAATGAGAGCAAATGGTGGCAAGCCAAGAGCTTCCCACCATTTGCTCTCATTCCTGTCACCCACCTGCAGCAGAGCTAATGTTTCCCACCACAGAGCTGCTCCCTGGGCAGTAGCTGAGGCAAAACAGCTACTGCAATAAGGCCTCCTCCATTCCCTTCCTCCATAATGCTGCAATGTATTGGGAGAAAGAGACGCAAGTTCCCCAAAACTCACATTTTCCAAATCATAAACTATCAAGGAAAAGCCTTTGCCGGAATAGCTGCTCACTCCTGGTCTCTTCTCATCAGCTTCCCCCCTACCCACACAGATCCCTCAGCATCTCTTCCAGCTCAGCACAGCACCACAGGGACCCAGGAGAAGCGGGAAGCAAAAACACATGAAAATGAAGTAATGAGACTAATGCACAAGATGGAGATGGCCAGATGCTGGGATATCATTCCCTGCTTCTAGGGTGAGAGTTAAGTAAGCCAAGCTGCTTTTCTGTAATTGCTCCTTAGGGAAGGGATTAGGAATTACACCCAGAAAACAGAAACAGAAATTTGATACAAAACTGGATGGACCACACATTCAAAGCCAGGCCCCCTGATTAATGCAATAATGTGCAACACAAGGTAGATGATTTGTCAGACAATTTTTCCTGCCTATATCCAGTGAGCTTCATCATCCAACACCGCAATGTTTGTGATGTGGAGACTTCCTTGAGATTTCTTTTAATCTTTTGTGTTTTGAGGAGCTTGTGCACAGGGTTTCTTTGATCACTATGCCCATATCAGAGAGCAATGTGATTTCATGCAAGATCAGAACAACCCTGTGGCAGCTACAGAGCTGCAGTGGCTGCAACACTTACTGCAGAGAGGTGTGCTACCAAAAACATCCATCCACTTACCTGCAGTCACATGAAGTATGGCAAGCTAAATTAACTTGTGCATCACGTGGCTACAGACGCAGCACATAACACAAGCAACATGTTCCCACTGCTGCAGAGCAAGCTACAACAGCAGGCTGGTATACAGCTGACCCCATTCTGCCCTCCAACAACCTTAACCTCTGATTTTATTTTTTTTCCAAAGGCATTGTGCTGATGCAGATGAGCAGAGGAAGTTTGGATTGCTGAGACCATTTAATAAACTAGGGTGTGTTATACAAGACCCAACAATATGGTGGGTTTAGGTGCTCCCTTTCTTTCTATTACCTCTATGCATTAATCCACCTTGACCAGGGCAGAGTAAGGAGGCTAGGATTTAACTTCTTTCAGTATTTGGAAAGCATTAGGATTAGTTCCCATTTCATCCCCTCACATCCCACGCCCCCAGCAGCCAGGGTCATCATACCATAGAAAATGCAGAAGGCTCCTGTGCATGGGTACCCACAGCAGCAGCAGCAGAGAGGGCATGGTCCCAAAAATGCCCCTTCTGACAGCCTTACCAACATGGCTGTGTCCCCAGCTCTCTCCTCCATGAAGGTACCCATTCTTCTGTAGCTTAAGGCTTTTGCTCTATGTGAGAGGCTGTGCTGGCAAAAAAAAAAAAAAAAAAAAAAAAAAAAAATCTGAGCAGCCTCTTTTCCCCTTGAGGAAAGGGACTCAGGACACATTTTTGGTTGGAAAGTGCCACAGCAGAGTGCCCAAGATCAGGTGCTTCTGCTGCTAATGGGGAAGTCCAGAGAGGGGAGCAGTGTCACCCACTCCTGGGCACAGTGACCCTGTCCTGCTGCACACACACCAAGAGCACAGGGGGTTGCGAGCTGGGGTTTGCAAGAGCTGCTCAACTCACTCCTGAGTGACATTAGTAAAAAAATAAAGTACTTTTTGATTTGAGGCATCACAAATGGGGCTTGAAGCACAAAGCTGACTCCCTGCTCTGCAAGAAACACACTTTTTCCTCCCTGAGGCTGCAGTTTGCTGTCTCTGCTCAAACAGGCTTCCACCCACCTCATGAGAAGCCACCACGCGCTGTCCAAGGAGGGGACAGCTCTCAGCAAGGAGCCCAACAGCCATACCCAGGCTGGATTTGCTAGGCAAGAACAAGAGCAGCTAAGATATGCCCCACCACACACACTCCCCTGCCCTCCCCTCACATGCCGGAAGGATTATGGGGCCAGTGCAGGGAACTTCTTGTCCTGCCAGGGCATAAACCTTCCTCTCCCGGTCTCCAGGAGGCACAAAGCAGCTCTGAGAGGTTGCAAGCAGACAGGCTTTATATGGAGTTCCCACAAACATCACTGCTTTTATTTAAGGCAGAAAACACAGGATGTTACAGATGAGTGGAAAAATGTGATGTGCCCCACTGCTTGCAGAGCCCCTCAGACTGGAGAATGCTCTTCTGGAAGTCAGAGGGTCTCCAGACAGGATTAGGAAAGCACATAGTGTCTGCTCTAACATTTTATTTTTGCCCTGCCTGACTGCAGCTACACCTCCCTGCACCCCACGCGCAAACACCCTCACAGCTAGGGTCCCATACCTTCCCTCCCACTTACAGCTTCCCACAGCCCTTTTGTATTTGACTCCTGGGAGGCTCTTTTCAAACTTTTTTGGCAGCTCGATCGCTTTGAAACACTGGAAAGCTACCAGTGAGAAGCCTGGCTCCGGCTCCCTGCCACCAGTGCTGGCAGTGCCTTGCTCCATCCTCTGCCAGGCTCTGCCCCTCTGCAGGAGCCCAGGGGCAGCCCCAGCCACCCCTCCCCTGCTCACCTTCACATGGGCAACTCAGAGTGCTCAGTAAATCAGTAGCTTACACAGTGACTGCTCTGCAGCACCTGCCAGCATTCCCTAAACTCTGACACCTGTTACAGAACTCCCTTACACAGCTTTGGGGAGGAATCATCAAAAAATATCTCAATTAAT
Source organism: Motacilla alba alba (assembly GCF_015832195.1). NCBI lineage: Eukaryota > Metazoa > Chordata > Aves > Passeriformes > Motacillidae > Motacilla > Motacilla alba. The sequence goes on from NC_052018.1 coordinate 76,117,675, forward strand.
GCTTATTTTCATGATCATGCATGACAAAGGTAGCCAAAGGTACATTTTTTTCCCCTAATGTTACCACATACTTTTTTCTTCTTCCAGCTAAAGAGTTGCCAGCCAACCTAACACAGTTATTAAGACAAACTGGAGATATTTCAAACAAGTAGTATCAGAAAACCAGCACTCACAACTTAACTTCCCACACATTCATTCACTGGTGCTCCTTACTTTACCAGCACTGGAGAGCTAGAAAGCAACAGAAGACCCCAGAGTAAGGCACAAAACACGTCACTTCTGTTAAGCCAAATTAAGCTCAATTCCTTGACACTTAATTTATACTCCTTGAAACACCTGGCCCAGAGTACCTATTAATTGATTACAATTAAAAATTGTTGATTAGCTTGCCCCTAGCATCAGTGACCACAGTGACCACAATTAAATGATCTGGTCAAAAAAGAGGCAGTTACTATTTCTTAACCATAATTTTTTTTTCAGCATAGTGAGATAGTTAAGCAGTGTGTTGAATGACATACTATTACTTGTATGCTTAAGCACCTGAGTCCTTGATCTTGTGCTTTATAAAATGCTCTGAGCTGTGCAGTAATTGCCTATAAATATGCTGCTGATCATGCTTAAAGGGACATTGTCAAGGTTGGAAGGCCTACAGTTTGACTTAGCAAATTTACATCTTAAAATAGTTTTATTCTTAGTGTTTCTAAATTACCAACCTGTGGGTTTTATCATGCTTCTTTTTATCAGTCCAGCTCCTAGAAATAATAAGGTTATGGGAGAATGTTCACTTTTAAATCAATGGACCAGGCATAGGAATAGTATTGATGGAGGCTAATGTTCTCGTCCTGAACATGCAAATAAAAGCACTTTTCTATAAAACTTATTTTTCCTGATGTGAATATGCATGACCTCTATTGCCCTTATGGTTTGCCATAAGGTCACCCCTTGTTGAACCTATGTCTTGTGAAAGAAATCTTCAAGAAAGAGCACAAGGCTGAGGGCATCAGGCCCGGGCAAGTCTGCAGCTTCACAAAGTACCCATTTTCCATGGTGTCTCTTTGTCAGTCAGCAGTCTTGTCCTAGTTGAGCTGAAGGGGAGGGGATGCAAAAAGAGGGGGCTGGGGAAGAGAATTACAAAGGCTGGTGAGGAGCCTGAAACTTCTCATCCCCAGCAGAGCTGTTGGGAATGCAGAGGGGTGATGGGATGGGGAAAACCCAGGGCTGAGAGCCCGCACAGTCCCTCCTGCGAGTGGCTCTGTGGCTGGAACCCAGCGTCAGGGGAACTGAAGCCAGCTATTGAGGAGCTTTTTGATCTCAGGCAAAGAGCAGTACTGGACTTTCTCTTAAGGAAAGAATACAAATAGCTGAGGAGTGAAAGGTGGCCTGGGAATTCTCCTTTTATGAAGGGCTTGGTTTATTTCCGAGCTGAATAACTCAGCTCCCTCTGAGCCGCAGTTTTCCAGCACAGTCTGTACTCATGGGAAACCTGCAATGCCACAGTTACCAAACCCATAGATGTCAGTCAATGAAAAAGTATGGCTCAGTGGTGCCAGGGACAGTGCAAGGCAAATGGGAGAAGCTGTAAGCAAAGGCTGAGTGGATACTGCAAGGGTGGCTGTGTAGGAAGGCATTTTTGGAAGAGGAGACATGGCCTGTGCACCCCTGCATTATCCAGCTAGCCTCTGTGCTGCAAGATTGGAAGAAAAAACTCTGGAGTTTCTAGAGGCATGGGCTTACAGCCAGGCTTCACCTCCCTTTCTCTCAGAAGGTGAAAAATTTGTTGATACCCTAGACATGAGGCTGAATTTTGGCTGAGTTTTACCCATCACAGGTGTATGTTGGACACAGGACAGACCTTGTCTCAACTCTAGGGACTTGATGGTAGCCCTGGAAAAATTGTATAAAACAAAACTCATGAGGAACAAAAAAAAAAAAAAAAAAACCAGAAAAGAAATGCCTCTGGGGCCTGTGAAAAAGGCACACCTCCAGCAGCCATGCCTAAACCAGGGGCTGGTGAGTGCTTGTGGCTGGTGGCATCACTTGAAGGTGCAGCTCCTCAAAGAGGTGGGAAGAGTAAAAATCTTCTTAATATTTTTTTTTCATTCACGGGAAAGAGAAGAAAGTAAAAGAAAATCCTCAGGCTGAAGATGCCACAGAACAGAAAAAGGCAAGTTCTAGTGTCAATCTTATGACAGATATGGCTCAAAATTCCAGCATGTGGGAAGGTGCTCCCCACACTTCCAGCAAGCATCCAAGGGAGCAGGGCAGCGTAAGGGCTGTCTCTCTCACTTGGGCAAGCCCTGTAAGGTGTGAATATGGATATGGAGATGGATAAACACTTGAAAAAAGTCTTGTGTCTAACACCAAAGAGTGCATTTCAGGCTCTTAACAGTTACACTGAATCACTTGAAAGTGCAACTTGCATATATGTGAAGAGCTCCAGAAAACATAATAAAAGCCAGATGAACCCAAAGCCTTTCAAAGTACTTTAAAAAATCTCATGTTTTTAGGCAAAGTTAATAGCTCTGGTTTGTTTGTTTGAGCTGACTCAATAATTTTAAATGGTTGTCTTTGAGAATTGTAAGACTGATTTTTTTTTTTAGGTTTATTCCATAGAAATGCTTAAAAAGCAATAAAGCCAATCTCAATAGCTTTGCTTAAATCCATGACTATATCAGTTCTGTGTTATGGGTACACAGGGAGAAACTAACTGAGTAGGAATTTGTAAGGGATTCCTATAACAATAGTTACATTGTTTGCACACATACACACCACAATAATAACAACAGAAAAGCAATAGCAACCTTGCAGTTACAAAAATACCAAGTGCCCTTTAAAAATGTACATGTATATTCTGTGTTTACCCAGATTAGCAGCATTGCTAGAGACTGATACTTTACATGTGCTGTATCTTCTACCTGATTTATTCAAGTATTTTGTTTTTTTTCCTGGGCTGCTTTTCTTCAAAACTGTGCTTGTGCCTTATGTTCACCAAGAGGAACCTAAGTTCCATGAGTAAACACCTGGAAGCTGAGAACAGGCGTGTGTAACCTGGATTAATTTAACGACAGTGCCTTATAATGGAAAATATAAATTTTCCTGTTGCAGTTGGTATATACATTCAACAGTTTTATTGTATGTCAGCACACATTATTCGGCACAGCTGCCAGAGAGGCATTGCTGAACTGGTGTTTCTCTTCCATGACAAACACCTATTAAGCAGTCAGTATAAACTCTTCTTGTTACAGCCTCTGACATCACCCTCAGGGCAAGCGGACACAGAACAGCGCTTGCTGAATCGCGTATGAAAATTATAGTTTTATTGTCTACACAAGTGAAGGTTTAACTCAGATTCCTGTTCGAGTCAGCTCTGTTATAAAGGAGTGATTCTTTCAGGGAACAAACAAGCACAGTACACCATTGTAATCAAAGGAACAGACACTATTTATGTATTGGAAAGCCTTGTTCACAATAGTGCTAACACTCCAATGCCCCAGAAGCCACTATTTTAGCAGCTGTAGAGAAGATAAAGCACGACTAACAAGATGCCATACAGAGTCAGATACAGTTTTTTTAGAGCACAGATGGAATCATCCCATTTAATATAACTCAGTTTACATGCACGACCAATAAGTGGGAATCATATATTTAATGTTTATATAAGCATTTTCTCCACCGTAGCGTTCAAAGAGTTGCAGTGTCTCTTGGATGAGAACTCCAATATTTTCACGCTTCTGCTGGCTGTATTCTATCCCATCACCTAAATTAACTGGTCAATAAAAGAAAAAAAAAAAAAAGAAAAAGAAAAAGGAAAGAGTTATATTGAATTTTGTCTTACACTTCAAAATAATGACATAGCAAATTGCATTTGCTGGTCAATTGCAATGAAAATAAATGAAAATGAAAATAAGGAAAATAAACACATCCTTATATAAGATGAATGTAGATTCTCTCTTTCACAGTCCACCTCTAAAACCATTACTTCTTTAACACTGCTTATTTAAGACAAAATTCTACTTCCAGATGCATAAGTACTTTTCTAAAAAAATAACTTAATATAGACTTGTTATGGTTTGAAATCACAAATAGATCTTAGTTTGGGATTGCTCCACATTAGTCATCATATTCACACACTTATGTTGTTCCTGATAGAGGGAACCTGGCTAAAAGAGATTTGTGGAGTATAACATGGAGTATAACATCATCCAATTTCAGCTTCCTGAAAAATGTGTAAAATTAAGTCAATGCAAAAGGACAAATGATTGCAGTCCCCAGACACAGTAACATTTACTGCTGCTTTCTCTAACATGGACTAGTAAGGGTGACACACACTCATACCCACAGACCATAATTCTTTAAAAATCAGTATGAGCAACTGTGACAACAAAATAGGAACAGTAAGAAATAACTTCACCTAAAAAGTTGCTGAGAGATTTAAAGAAGGAAAATATTTTTCATTTGGTTTTAAAACAATACTCTGAAAAGAATCTGAAAAAGTATCTGAATATATATTCCAAGACATGCATAAAAATAATTTGGAAGGAGCAAAATGTACTCAGACTGGGTTTAGTGCAGTGGGGAGCTGTCACACTGCTGTAGGGTAGTCCACATGCAGCAGCCAGTGGCTTCACTCTGGCAAGTGGTGACAATGTGCCCATGTTAACATCTCAAACAATCGGTGGCACTCTCACTCAGCCAGAGAAAGACCCATTTGTCAAGACAATGCAACTCTCTGGCAGAGCTGGCCTTTCACATTTGAACAGGGCAAACACAAAAGCAAGGGTAGATTTTGCCCTCACTGTTGCTTCTAGATCCCCAGGCTGATGCTATGTAGATGTACAACTGCACCAATCCTCACATCCTCTCCTAGATCTAACCCCAAAGATCTGGATTTAAAGATTGTGGCTTTATTACCAGCAAAACCTGAAGAACTGTGGTCATGAAGAAACGGCTTGTGAACCTGGGCAAAAATCATCCTTTTGATGAATCATTCTGTGAAATATCTGACTTCTTGCACACATTTATGTCACTTTATTTTTTATGAAATGGCTTTACAAATACTGATGTGACATATGAGGACTGTGATTCTTGAGTGGGAAGGAGGTAATTTATTTTTAATGATGATTACTTTTAAGCACACAAATATTTTCCAATACATTACCTGTTAATCTCACTGACATGAAAAGCCAGGGTTGTGACATCAAAACTTATTACAATGAATTTACTGGTTTTTTACAAATAACAGATGATGAGAGTGCATAGAAACCATCAAGAACTATTAGAAAAAGGATTGACTTATACAAAAATAATAGAAAAGCACATCACAATTGGGTACAATTTAGAATAAATATGGCTTGCTCTTGCAGAAGGCAACTGAGATAACTGTGCCTCATCACCTGTCTTGCATGCGCAGGGCAAACTCTCCCCAGAACACCTGGAGGTATTTCTGATTTCACCGGTTTGAGCAAAGGAAACCCTGAACCTTGACCTAAGTCTTGGCAAATATGTAAAGGAATTACTGACTTTCCAACCATATGTCTATTATCTGTAATTTTAAGCCTACACACATGCTCTGCTAATGAGCTTACACAGCTTTCATCGTTCTTTCAAAGAAGTAGTAAAAAAAATCAGCTGTCTGGAAGTAATGGTGATACATTTCTAAGGAAGTCTGGGGGAGGCCAATGAGAAGCTGTGATAATGCTGGTAGCAGAGGTATTTTCCAGAATTGCATGTAACAATCTTTATTACAGAACATAGTCTGTACAAAAAATTATGTCTTAGATGCTTGATTAAAAGGTACCTAAGAGTATGAGGCAATGATAAAGGAAAGAGTCTACAAGGGAAGACTGAATGTGTGATGTGCAGACCATCATTACAATTTTTTTTTTTCTGCAGACCATCTGTGTTTTGTGAAGGTTTGTATCCTCAAGATAGCCATAATTCACACCAGTGTCATGACACAAGCTACAACTGACAGGACTGGAAAGGTTATGTCAGCATCGATGTCACCTGGTAAGTACTGAAATGGCTATCCTATGTATTTATAGGAATTAGCAAAGCTTTCATGCAAATATGATAATCATTAGCCCAAGACGACAACATCCATTAAATGGATGAATCAGAATGATCTGCTGAATGAACATTAGGGTAATAAAAATGATTAGTTGGAAAAAAAAATAGCCATCGAAGTATAAGGGTCTCAGCAAGCCTTTCTCTGGTTTGACTTTATTTCCAAGTCAGTTTGCCTGAGAAGCCAGCTTTGTCAGCCACAAAAAAATGTTGCATATGTAAAGTGTGAACATGGATCTGGTTCAAACTCTTCATGAAGTTGTCCTTTGTGAGGAAGAATAAATCAGCTTGAAAATGCTAGGAAGCACATTTGTCATATCTTTGACTCAAAGTGAAATGTCTGGCAAATTCAGTATGCACCAAGAACTCATTTCAGAACAAATGTTATTTCTAAGTTTAGAAGAAATGCATTGAAAGATTACTGACAGATCTAGAGGATTACAATCAGGATCCCTGATCCTAGCCCTTCCTGGATCAAAAAGTTAGTTCCCAATCTCCCAAATCATGCACCAAAGGTTTGTGCTTAAAGTGAAATGAAAGTCTTTGCACCTGTCAAGACCTGCGTTAGCTGATGCAATCAGCCAGAACACCACGGCCAGGAGCGGCACTCCCTGCCCTGCCAATGCCAGCTGCTGTAGCCAAGGAAACCCTGCTCAGGCCCTCAGGGTCTGAACTCAGCCTTTGGCAGGAAACAGAGGAGGACTTGAATTTTGCTATAAAAGGTGGTTTGTATTTGAGTCTAGACATGCTTCTATTCATGATTTGGGATAATTCTGGCGTTATTTGTATTCCATGTCATTTCATTTTAAAACTTCACTAGGGTAATGCTACAAATATAAAATATTATTGCTTTAAAGAAGGATGAGCAAGCTTCTCTCTATGCACTAAAAGCCTGATATGGCAGTTTTGATATCCTGGAGTGGACAAGAAAGGGAAACCAACCCTTAGAGCTCATTCAGATCTATTCTTAACTCTAGACATTTGTTAGCACCTGAAAGTGTCCAAGACATTCCATTAGTTCATTAGATTTCACTTCAAGGCAAGCCAAATCTCAAAAAGAGGAGTTTTTAATCTCCTAAATATGTTGCTTGTAAGTATTTCACAGATACCAGAGCTTGCTCCTGATGGTGATTGTTCCAAAAGTTCCGCTTTACACAAATTAAAGGCAGGGTTTTCATACACCTTTGTTGCAGGGATGTCATAGATCTTGGGATATTAGATTTTCCACAAATGTTAAATATCTGAGGAATGCTTAGTATTGGAATAACATTTAAAAGAAGTTTCTGAAGTGGCTGTGAAGCCAGTCCAATGTTGCCCATTTAGAGGAAATTTTTAATCAAATTGTAACTCAAATGTAATTCCTTTATTCTTTACTGATGAAAGTGTTTCTTTACTGATTTTAAGCATATATAGTCATACTTGTGTATTTCAGTTTGTCTTGGAACAAAATGATTCTCAGCAGAAATTTCTGAAGTGCTACTAGTTAACAAAGAGCTCTGGTATAGCAGTTTGGAGTGGGCTTTTTTTTTTTTTTAACACGAAACAATAAAACTACTTGGAAAGATAGGCATCATTCCTTCCTTTTGAGTCTTGAAAAACAAAGATACTGAAAGACAAAGTGACTTCCAAGTCATGGAAGGTATCAGTCACAAACCATGATTCTCAACTTTAATTGTTGACAATGAAAGGACTATTTATGGTAAAATATAACTATGGTAAAAATCCATTTTAAGTGGCTCAGCTCACCCTAGTCAAACCAACACCTGTTTTTTCAGCAATTAGAATGACTACAGGAATGCAACATGCTAACCTGAATGTTACTTCAAAACAAAAAATCCCAGCTGCAATGTGATTGAGCCTGTCACATAACAAAATGCAGTTAAGTAGTACAAACTAGCATTAAAATTTTTTGAGGAAAATTTCAGGGCTTTCTTTCCTTCTAGGAGTCATCACCAATACCAAGAAATAAATGGAAGCTGATTTCAGCTACAGACTGACATGCATCCATGTCGGGGTTCACATCATGTAAGTTCACTGCTCAGGCACAGTTCAGAGCTTAATTAAGCTTTCAAAATCTTCTTGTTAGGATAAATTTAATTGTCATAGAATGTGTTGGCTTCCTGACTGGAGTGGAAAATGAAAGCCCTGATGAGTCAGTGTGGGGAGAGAGGAAGGCTCCTTTGCACCACTCCTATCACTGTGACTCAGAACACTGCTTTGAAATTGTCAGCTCCAGGAAGGATGAGGTAGTTCAGTCTCCCTGTTCATTTAATTGAAAGTCTGTGAAAAGTCACAGGGTAAGAGTCTGAACCCCTCCTGTCTGCTAAGAAACAGTGGGACATTTCCAGTTCATTTCACTCAGGGCAAGGAAGAGACACCAGGAGGTTATGACTTGTGGTTGTTACTAACCCGGACATAGAGCCCCATGTTCCCTTTGTGAAGGCTCAGAGCAATGTAAACATCAGTTCTAAATGTTCTTTAGGATAAGTCTAGATTATGTACACACAAAGTGCAAACTGGCTTTGAGTAGGCTGGTCCCAAAGCTAGAGTGCTGGAAAGAAGAGCTTGGAGAGTATTTTATGTTGGAAGGAACCTCTGGAGTCATCTGGTCCAAATGCTTTGCCCTAAGCCAGCCTCATTTCCAAAGTTAGACCAGGTTGCTCAGGGTGGAACATCGCAGTTGCTCAGCACACAGTAATCCCAGAATGGGAAAAGATGCAGAAATCCCCTTGGGCTGGCAGAGATTTTCAGCAGCCATTTCAAATGTGATGGAGGAGAGTGCTACTCCTTAAATATGAACATGTGTTTCATGAAGGAGCACTTGCTGAAGTTACAAATGTCATAGGGAGAATTATTATCTGTTTTGATACAAAATAAATGAAAACTTTTGGTGTAGTAACAGATTAACACACATATAACACAGCCTTTGGAAGCTTAATCTTATTCCAGAGAAAGAGGCACAAATTTTGCTGAAAAATTATTAAAATTTCATTAACAGTCTGATTTGAAATCATGAAACATAATTTTAAAAACTGAAATTAACACGTATATTTCAGAGCATTTTAAAACATTAAGGCTGAATGTCTTAACCTGAGAAGGCCAAATCTCTGAATAAGCACAGATATATTTTTTGACGCTATCAACACTTGAGTTCCTTGTCTCTTGCTTTCCTTGGCTCTTCCTTCTATTTTTCATCACTAGTGCTGAGTGTTTATCACTTTACAATGCTACAGTACTGCAGAGATTGCAGAAGAATATTTCAATCCAAGAAGGCATGTATGTTTAAAAAGAATACTAATATAGAGACATTTCAGCTCATCGTGTCCTAGAAAAGATTTTCTTAATTCTCATTGAAGGCATTTTACTTTAGCATAAAATATAGATTCTTCCTATAGTTATCTTCCATATGCAGCCAGCTTTTAGTTATTTCACAAATAAGCATTTATAGAGAAATGAAAGCACTGTTACTATAAATGCTATTCCGAAAGTCAGTAAGTCAGCAAGTAGAGGAAGTGCTCTGATTGGGCAGGAAACATGGAAATGATGTTTTACTAATGATGTAAGCTTACTAGAGATAGCTGCAACTACTTGCAAATTGCTGGAGTAAAAATAAATAAATAATAAAAGAACCAACAACCCAACAAAAACCTAAACCAAACAAACCAAAAAACCCAACTGAAAATGAGCCAACACAGCAGCTGTTATCGCAGTTTTTCCATTTCCAGGAAATGTTATCAATACCACATGCAATCCTTTTTAAGCCCAGGTTTCAGGATTTTTTTTTCTCTTTGATTTTCTTTTAATAGAAGTACAAGAATGACAAAGAAATCACAGGTTTTGTAACAAAATTTATTAGCAAACATATCAATGCAGTAAAAAATAAGCAATTTTTTTTTCCTTTATAAGTACTTAAACTTCTCCAATTAATTCAGACTTTGAAGTTTGCCTATGTTAGTGCTACAGATCAATATCAAACAAGGCAGAGTTAAATAATCTTAGATAAATAGTATGCTCAACAGGGGAATGGAATTTGGAGGCTGACATCTCATTGGCCTTGGGACAAGGTTTACTATTGCAAAACAATATATTAGTCACAAATCAAGCTTAACATGCAACAAGAGTTGCACCAGTTATGTGAATCTGATGTTCTGCCAGTTGTTTTAGATGTATATAAGCTAGTTCCAAGTAAATAATATTTTTTGGTTGGAAATAATGTTTTTGTGTGCAAAATTTGCATAGCTTTGCTGGATTGATGTGAAACATGTTTGTTCATCCCATTAATTTCTCATCCAAATATAGCATCATTAATGCAAAAGGAATTAAAACCATGAAAAAACAAATCTTTGCATGTGTGTGTAATAAACATAATTTATTTTTTAGTATAATTCAAAGTGACAAACCTGAAAGTCCTCAAGTGCTTCAAAGATCACTGAGTTCAATATGAAACACAATCCTAAATCAGCTAATTTGTGACATTGAGTTACACACAACTTAAACCCAAGATGTTTAGCAATCCATCCTCTTTCCACCAATTGGAAGTTTTTTATTAATGCAACCAAAATGCTTTTAAGGGGGAACCCTTTGTTTTTCTTCACAAGCAAAAAGCTCAGTAATCCGTTACTTTGTTAATAACTGCCGCTATGTTTGTACATCTGCCATGTACTAATGGAATTGGTTGTGTCTAATTTTGCCATTCAAAGTCATTACTATTGAAGAAGTCTATTCAGTCTATTTGCCCATCAAAAATTGCACAGAGAACTAAATGACTTTATCGACTGCTTTCCTAACTTTGTGACAGAAGGATGAGCCCTTTTTTTTCAGGAGAAGTTTCATCTCAACATGAGGAAGAACTTCTTTACGTTGAGAAGAGTGCTGGAACACGCTGCCAAAGGATGCCATGGAGTCTCCCTGTCTGGAGACATTCCAAACCCACCTGGACACGGTCCTGGGTCACCTGCTCTGGGTGACCCTGCCTTGGCAGGAGGGGTTGGACTATGTCATCTCCTTTCCAACCCTAACTATTCTGTGATTCTGTGGAATGTGACCATATAAAAATAGGTCAATGCATAAAAAATTTCTCATCAAAATAACGGGAGCAAGCAGTTTGATATGCCTATAGGTCGCTGAATATGCCTAAAGCTGCCAGTTTTCTAGTTTCACTCTTCCCTAATTAAGCTAAATAAGCAAGAGGCTGAAGTCAACAGAGGGTGTTTTAGCAGTGATTTGAGAAAGGACAAGGAGATGAAAGCTATGAATGACTGTATGGATTTGCCAAGATTTCTTTCATTGCTGTAGGACAAGGACAGAATTTAAGCAGTTTAAAGGACAATCAGCACTGAAACTGGAATGTGCTATTTTATCCTCAAGCCAGACATAAAGGAACATCAATACTATAAGGACCAGGATATCTCCTTCTGTTGTGTTTTATATTTTTGCTATATGTATATTTATATATGTGTGTGTGTGCGTATATATATATACATATATATATGTATACATATATATGTGTGTGTGTGTGTTTGTGTGTGTGTAAATTAATTGAGTACTCTACTCTTCCTTTGTTTTTCCAGTTGAATCAATTCATATTATAGATGGAAAAATAGCCTTCCCATGATATGAATTTGCTTTCTTTTTATGAAGGACATAAAAATAAATACTTATCAAACACTCATTAACAGCTATACATTTTACATTAAGAAAAGCATAAACTTGAATTCATAACAGTTTTTCAAGTAAACAGAAAAAGCACCAATTTTTTTACAACTAAAATGTATTATAATGTGTAGTCTTACAGAAATCCAAAACAGATAAAAAGAGAAAGAAAATTGTGTCCCCTAGGTGTGGTATTTCTGCAGATTCATGGCTTTTGAATTGAGTAAGTTGAAGCCTTTTAAAAAATGTAGAAACTGCACATACACCACATTCAGACTGATTTTTTTTCTTTTTTTTTGAGTTTTAGGGATCTGAATTAAGTTGAAAAAAGGTAAGTGAATAAGAACCATTTCATGAGTGACTCTTAACTGGAAAACAATCTTCTTCTTGTCTAAATTACATCAGTACCAGGTGATAGAGGATATTTACATGCCAGTGACCTGACTTAGACCACTTATTCAGATTTTGTAGATTGACACACTCTTGCAATACACAGCAAAACCTCTTGTTTTGCCACTTATATAATGTTTATAAGATTACTTTCTTTACTATCTCATATATAATCATTATTTACTGTGCCACTAAAGATATCACAGACTCTAGGCTGTGTTTATTAAAATGTATTCCTAATGTTTTCACAAAGGGATCACAGTGTTATTAAAACACAAGCATTTTAGTGAGGCATAAATATATCTGTTTCTAACAATGAAGTAATTGCATACAATAAGTGTGTATAAAAACAATAGGATGGGAAATGATTAGCAGTTTTTAAGGTAAAATTAGTATTGACATATATTTAAATATTTTAAAATAAAAATATTTTTAATATATCCCATATATTTATTTTATTACACTTTATTACTTTTCTTCATTGTTTTAAGAAAACAGAGATGTTCCAGTAAAAATTATTAGTTAAAGGTTATTTTTTTCCATTCCAGATAGCATTTTTTTCTGATAAAAATAAAAAACAAACAAAAGTCCTAGCAATAGGGGTAAGAATGAAGAATATATTTTTCTGATTTCCAGTGTTCATGACACAATTTTATTGTTGGCATGTATGATATATAAATATATATATTTATACGTTTAAATATGTAAATATATATTTATACCATATATATTATATTAATTTATATTTCTATTTATTCATATACATTTGTATATTTCAATATGTAATAAATATATACAGGAAAAAACTGCTGCTCCTTCTTGCATTGCTTACACCTGAAGAATTGCAATCATCCAGAAGCATATAATGCCTTAAGGTTGTTGAAAAAAGACCTTTAAACATCTGTTCTGGAGCTACACATGGGAGTAAAAGTGGCTTTTCTGTGTGCAAAGAGGATACATGACATGCTGAGCACTGTGAATTGAAACCTGGTTAACACTGATCATACAGGTGTCATAAGAGAGACAACCTCCAACTGCTAACAATGCAGCACTTCTGGTTCACTTTGTAATGCTTCTCTTAATATCCTTCCACTTCATTACAAAAGCAGTGAACCTGAACAGTCATGCTTAAAAAAAGAAAATACCTTTGCTTCTCAGGTGAATTTGTAGTTGCTTGTCCAAAACAGCTGCACATATCATGTATCCATAGGCAGTGAAGTAGTTACAGTAATCTCATCTCTTCTGCAGTGGTCATTTGAGTGTTTGCTATCCTGATTTGCTGCCTTGCCATCAATTTAAAGCATGAGATTTTTTTTGTGATTTATCATTCTCCCGCCAATCCTGGAAAATATGACCATTTTTGTCCTCTAACATTGCTAAAGCATGCTACATCTTGTAACCACAATCTTAATTCCCTATTCATCATTCATTCATCTTACAGTCCTTCCAGCCCTGGTGCCTGACAAGCCTACAGCTGCTCAGCCTCCGAAGGAAAACAGCTCCCACACACACATGGACATGCACGTCAGGTCAGCGAGGAAGAGACAAGAGAAGAGGCAAGTGATATGGCTGAATGCTCTTGGTCAGCTCAGGCTGGCCTAGAGCTTTAAAACAGCCAAGAAAACAGTTTTACAGCACAGCAGAGCACAATGTGTTTGAATATTTGAAGTTTGCATTTTCATGTATTATAATGAAGTGCAAAAGTAAAAAGCCGTCAAGAAAATACTTCCATGGCAACTTAAATATGTTTTCTCACACTTGGGTGATCTGAGAGTACATGCACACATTGTAATCAGCTTTACATTAATAACAATGGAATGTCCATTCCGATGAAGGAAAGTCATGAAGGGGGTTTTTAGATAAATTTGGGACACCTTGCAAAGATAACCTGGAAGTCAGCGTGACTAATATCTAAGTGGGAGATATTTCAAGAGTAATATCCTCTTGAAGTTTTCCTGAAATGCTTATTGCTCAGTGGATAGGGTCAGCCTTCAGAAGAAGTAACATCTCACAAAATTCCTTTATTGCTTTTCTCCAGCAGACCACAGATGGCTGTTTCATCTTCTGTGTTGTTTGATGCTAATGGCTGCAGTGAGTTTACAGGTCTCTGACCCAACTCTGCAGCTGCACTGCTGCTGAATTGGTACTCATGGAAGCAGTACCTCAAGATAAGGAGAAAATTCTGCATCAGAAAAATATCACTGAGCATTTTTGGACAACAGCAGTGAGAGCAGAATGGTGATTTTGAAGGAAAAAAATGATGTTATTTTAAGGGAAAAGAATAACATACATTAGTCTCAATAAAATCATGTGAGGAAAATTCATGAGTCACCAAGAAATGTCATCACTGGATGGTGGTATCTGGAAAGGTCCTCCTCAATTACTTGTCCCAACACAGCCGAAGTTTATTGGGTGCTTAACTGATAAGTAAAATTGACATTTCTTGTCCCAGGGAGAAGAATGTGGACATGGGAGAAGTATAAGACAAACAAAGGCTGAAAGTGGAGGGAGGGAAGCCAAGGACATTCCTTTGGCTAGTTAATTTTCTGAAGTATGCTTCATAAAGGTTCTAACTATAAGAATATATGCATTATGGTTTAACATAATAATTCACAGTGTAACGAAAAACATCCCACTGGATGCCAATTAACATGTTATATCTGAGCCTGTTGACTTTCTGCTGTAATTCTGTAGCAAAACATGGTTGAAGGGTAGGTAGGCTTACCTGCACATCTGTTGCTAGAACCCAATATCTTTGCTTTACAGTTATGAGTAAGAATCTTACCTACTTACTTCCAAGTCTGCTTGGGAAATGATTAGAATGGAATGTCAACTGCATTAACGCAAGCACGTGGCTCTTTCAGGAAGGTGTGTATCAGCTAAAGAATTGACTTCATAAGATAGAGGAGGTGAACTGAAGCTGTTACCAGCCTTTGAGAAGAGAGGTACCAACAGCCTCCCAGTGCTTGAGACCTCTTCTCCTCTACTGTATTATTTTCCTTTAATTGTATAGATTAAAAAAAAAATACAAAATTGTAACCAAGAAATCTCTTGCTGGTTTTTTAATATCCTCATTTTAGAGAGGCATAAGCTTTCCTCTCTACCTAATATCAAAAATGCAGAAAAGTCAGTAAGTTCAGGCATGCTTGTTATCAGATCTAGTGCCTCAGCCATCTGCCTCAACAGTTCCTGAAACTGCTGATAGTTGTCTGGCAGAGATTATAACCACTGTCACTGAGTCCTGAGAAGACATTGAAGAAGTCAAGCTAATATTAATTTATTTGCATATCTTTGCCCTTGTAATCTATCTCTATCTAGCAGGTCAGAATGGCTTAAATTTGGGTTATGGTTCTATAGGGGTTCTAGTTCTGTAGGGGAAATGGCATGAGAAGATAAGAACTTGATTTTATAGGAGAGGAACAATAATAGCACTCACAATTTTCAGCTAACAGACTGACTTAACTTCACACATCCACAGAAGACAACTGTGAAAACAGGCAGAATTAGAGACACAGGGCAGGAGACAACACTGTGGTATAATTCTTTTACAGCCAGAACAGAAATTTATACTATGTCAGGAATTGCAACACTTAATACCTGTGGGCTCTGCAGAAGACTCGGTAGGGCTGCATTAAATTTACCTCTCAGCTTATAGTAGGAGTTGGATTCCCAAGAGCAGTGTTCAAGAGAGTGAAGGGCTGATCAGTGAGTCTCACAGAGCTACCCAGTGGGGAACAGGGAGCAGAAGACTTTTTCTCTGAGACTTAAATATTTGCATTTGGCCTGGAGCTACAGCCCAGGAGCTTTCCTGATGGTAGATAGCTATTGCCATTCCTTCTGGGTGAGACTGAATTATTCTTTAAAAGCAAGTTGTGTCAGGAAACTCTAGTGATGCCTGTTTCCCATGGACGTGTGCTGATTTTGCACTACACCTCTTTACAATGACAACTTGTTTCCCACGAGTTCTACCAGTTAATAGAGGGCATGAGCTAAGGCATGTTTTGACACTTGTATCTCTTGCATACCCTACAGACAGTTCTGTCACCAGGACATGAATTTGGATCCCTCCCTCCTACCCAGACGCTTATTTTTCCAGAAGCTTTGCCCTTTTTTCAGTTTGACTGAATTTGGACAATGAGTTCAAAAGTTATGTGAGTTGAGGGGGCGGCTGGGAAGATTTACAGAAAAGAAAAACCTTATGGCCCATTAAGCCTGGTGTTTTTAAGGCAGGCAAAAAACCAAAAAAATAAAAAAGAGCAAGGGCAGAAATGACTGCCTTAGTTTTTATAGTTTGAAAACTTAGTGATGAAGCACCCTCCCAGGAAGCAGGAAACAAGCCCAGCCTATGTGGTTTCAAATCTGCATCTTACATGATCAGGGAGATTTCACCTAATTATCAAATTATTTACTCATGGAGAAAGGCTCTTGTGACCTCTACCTTATGATTTGGCAAGGAAGCAGCTGTGGAGACAGACCTATTGTGAGACTATGAACTTGTGCCAATATTTCAGAAAACACAAAGTTTAGCACCTGAATCCAATTTTCTGCAGCTACCTGAGTGGGTCGATCCTGAGCCTTTAGCAGTTCCCAAATGAAGGCTGCAGTAAAGCAGAACATCTGTACATGAGGCTAGATATTTAAATGTCTAAATACATATTTACATGAATACAGTCTACAGTGCCAATTTTTAAGTGTTTTGACTTGAACTAACTTCCTAACAGATGGTTATTCTGAATCTATCTTCATTTATTTATGGCTGTTTATGTTTTTACAGATATAATAAATGATCCAAAGCTTATTCCTTGTCTATTTATTTATATTTTAATAAGAGTTAAAGATATTGTGTTACTGCACAATTTATAGAAATTATATAAAGATGGTCTTTCTGTGTTGTACTTACATAAGATGCCTCTGAATAGTCAAGGAAAAACTTCTATGACCATAAGACAAAGTGAACAAGCATAAATGAGATGTTAGAATCATTTATATTATTGTAAACTTAAGTGAGATGTTGCCATAAAATAAACATCCCCCAAAATACATGAAATCAAAAAAAGAGGAGAAGATACAGGAAGATCAAGAAAATATTTAAGTATGTATATGAGAAGCTTTGGAAAGTGGAATTCAACAAAATTCATGCAAATTTTCCCAATAAGATAAAGCTCATGGTATATAAAATGCTTGGTCTGGTATCGTAAGCAGATATAGGCCTGACTCAGGAAACTGTCATGAAAATGTAAGTGATTGCAAAATCTGGACTAAAGACTGTTTATTTAGCAAAGCATTTCCTAACCAAAGAAACAAGCATATACAAAGTATTAAGAAATGAAGGGTATAATACTGCTGCCAGCAATAGTCACGTCTCACCATGTAAATCAATGAGTTTCAGAAAAGTAAATGAGAGAGGGAGTTAGCTTTTCTCTGCCCATTGCAGTGATTAATTAGCTTATTTTCAATAAGAAAAGTACTAGTTACGCTGTTATCTCGTAGCTTTTTTCACATTATCAATAGCACCAGAAAACAACAGCTATCCCTTACACCACTAAAAGCAAAAGGCACATGTGACCATGAAACACTGTGAGACTTCAGTAAAAAATGTCATGAGAAAGAAAATTCCTTCCCTTTGAAGT
This sequence comes from Motacilla alba alba, assembly GCF_015832195.1. Taxonomy (NCBI): domain Eukaryota; kingdom Metazoa; phylum Chordata; class Aves; order Passeriformes; family Motacillidae; genus Motacilla; species Motacilla alba. The sequence continues at coordinate 76,135,413 of NC_052018.1, forward strand.
TGTATTTGTTTATATGTAAGTTTTAATATCCAGGGAAAGCAAAGCTTCCTGTAATAATTTTCTTACATTACTGTGACATGCATTTTTAATGCATGATTTTAACTACAATTGTCTAAAGAAGGTTCAGAGGATATTAGAGTTGCCAACTTTTATTACACAACTTACATGCACTGTAACACCACTACATTTGTATCAAGAAATCAAGTCTGGAAGAAAAGACAAGGAAATTTTCCCACTGAATGATAAAGTTGGTTTATTTCCATAAGCCAAATAAAATTTTCAGGAAACATAAACTCAAAAAATTATTGATGTAGAACGGTTTTTATCACATCAGCTGCAGAACTCCACTGGGGAAAACAGAAAGGAGAAGCCCTAAGGCCACATTTTGTGTGACCTAATTCTTTCAAGGGTATGTTTCTGCAAATTTTTAGGAAGTGACAATGCAAATGAACAACAGTTCCCACTGTGATGTTTTCATGGAATTTCTGCATAACCTCCAAACAGCAGACTTTGCACCAATACTACAGTACATAGTTTTGTTGTAGAGCTTAATTACTTTTGGATGTAAATGAGCAGAAAAACAATTATCACACTCCCAGCAGTAGAAATGGTTATGCTTCTATAAATTTCTGGTATTCTACTGCTGTGATTGTCAATTTAAAGTTTCAGTCTCTGTGCTGCTGCCAGTTAATGATTAGTCTACTACATTTTGGTGAAATTGCACTCCAGTCAAGGGAAATGAAGTAAAAAGATGAGGGAAAAAAGAAACTAATATTTTTGAAGTCTAATTAGAGTAGCAGGGCCAGTGCTGGACTTAGCTGTGATGAGGTTGACTTTCTATTAAACTCAATACACTGAATTCACTGAGAGGAAGATCAAATGCCATGATTTCATTTTCATGGGTGATGTGTTAATAGGAATGGGATTAACTTCTTCCTCATGTAGTGATTTTTTTTACATTAATGTAAATCAGAATGCAATCATTCTTCCCTTTGCAAGTATAGTTTTAAAATCTGCCACTTTACTTTCAGAAGGCGCCATGCAGTTTATTTTGAAGGAAATCACATTGCTTTAACAAAGGAAAAAAAAAATCATTCTATTGTCTTCAGCATCATCATCAGTGTCTTCCAGAAGTACATTTTAAGAGCTTCCTATGTCAGACAACCATTTCTTACTTATATAGTTTTAACTCACGCTGCTTTGTTTCTAAATGAGTACTGCAGTAAGTGAATGTGCTTTCATTTAGCAACTTAAGTTTTCCATTTAAACAGCTAAAGATCGCATTTGAGCCATAGTTGACAAAAGCATGCTAATAAAATTATTTTAAAATTAATATAATTGGATTTTATCTCAAAATAGTAATACTTCTGCAAAATACCCCCCAAACCCCATAAAACTGCAAGCCAAACCCTTTCCCCCAACCAATAATCCTAATATTGAACTCTGTATTTCTTCCCTAGAGCATGGATCTATCATATTATTTCACTTCTCCTTTAAAAGTGTTATTGGGCATTAACCACATATATTACCAGCATATCCGCTGAAATACCTCAGGGTTCCTGACACATGATGTCACACTTGGTACAATAAGTAGGTACAATAAGTATTGATATTAAAACTGGCTTGAATGCCAATAAATATATATTCTGGAGAAATATTACATATGAAGCTTCATCCTTCCATCTACAATTATTTAATACAAAAAGATCCAAACCATATATAATTTAGATAAGGCAGAATAGCATTTTAAATGAAAAAGGTCAGATGCATGTACTGCACATTTTTCATTTTAAATTGTGCACAAAGTCTACTTGTAGACCTTTGAAATTGATGGCAAATGTGAGTGTTTATTCAGCTGGAACTTTAAGTATTTCATATATAATGCATATGTTCCCTGAAATACTTTAAATTTGCTACTGCAAACAAATACTGGGATGTTGTGCACACATCTCAAGTATTCTATACAGCAGATTAAAAATGTGATATGGACATCAATTCCCTAATGTTTCATAATGTCTATTCAATAGTGAAAGAAATCAATAGAATTTTATATTTTATTTTCTAAGAGAACCACAACACCCCACTTCTTACACGAATACCAGGAAAATCTAAGGAATGCATGCTATATTTATTTTTTTTCTTTTTAAATATTTTTTGTGAGGATTTTCTCAAAAATTATTTTGAGAAATATCTTTAACATAAATACTTCTATTGGCAGGGTATTTTCATTGGGGAATAACTTTGATAGTCCAAAATATTTGATGTGTCAATAGTTCCACCATATTGTTTATCTCAAAAATGTTCTCAGCTTTCACTTGTCCCAGTGTCTCACATTAAACAGCTCTTAAAATACAGAAGTTGTACAAATTCACATTCTATCAAGACAGAAAATGACAAGAAGGGACTATTGAGTTAAATTTTGCTAAAGCTATCATCTTCCAGCCTATCACCTTATACTGATGGATTCTCATGTTAGCTAGAGCACCAAAGCAGTTCACTTGGATAGCTTGGCATTCAATTATAGATTGATTGAACTGTTAAAAATTTTGAAAAATGCCTTTTCCCACCTAAGATTGACTACAAAGCTGTACCTGAACCTGTTCTCTTATGTCCTGGCTTTTTCATTGAAAACTCCTTGAATGAATTACTGAAATTTATATTACTTCACCAGAGGTACCACAAACACTGAGTGTTGTTAGCCTTTAAAATGGTCAGGCCAAAGATGTGGTCTCTATCTGTGAAAGTCCTGTAAGAAATGTTTTTCCCCATGTGCTGCAGAATATATTTATACATGAGGAGACTGTCATGCTCAGTTGTTCTCTTTTGTATTAATCATGAATCTATCAATCTGAAAAACGAAGCTCATGGGAGCAGAAGACAGGCTAATTCAATAAGCAGAACAAAGGATTTCAGATTCCCTGTCAAAGGACATTAGATTGACCACAATTTTCTCAGCTTTCAGAACAAAGCTGGAAACTCACTTCAAATTAGTATCCTCATAGTCTCTAGAAAAAAAAAACAGCTACAAAGAAGAAAATAGGACATGGATCATGGTGGAAGGGGTGAGGCTAAGAGCAAATAAGATTGCTGAGCTGTTGTGAGTCTAATTAATTTTTGGAAAATACTCAAATCCTATGATAGGTAACATTAAGATAGGGGAGAAATACTTTACCATGGAAAAGTATTTAATGTTGGGAAAATAGAAAATGTTGGTTAAATACAAAATCAGACAGGAGAGTGATTTTTTTTTTAAAAATAGCAATGAAATAATCACATTAAGTAATAAATAATTTGTGGCTTTTACCATAATCACAATTGATTGCTTAGTTGTAATGGTTTCTAGAAAAGAAAATGGTTTAAGAAAATGTGCTATTTAAAATGCATGTGTATGGTACTTTGTAACAAGGTATGGATTATAACTGTGTAATTGACTGACATTTCATTAAAAAGCTTTAAATTGAGTAAAGATGGGTGTGTATTGAACTGTTGCATTTTAGTGCACTTCTGGTGGCAAATCAAGAGCTCGCTCTTGAACTGTGTCACCACGGGACTGGGGCTGTGTGTTGGAGGGCAGTGTGTGTAATCAACACACTGGTCTGTCCCTACCAGGTGTTATCTCAAGACATGCACATGTTGTTTCCATCTTCTGAACCAAACAGAAAACATCAGGACAAAATATTAGATTACTTTTCCACAAAATTTAAATACAACTACCCTTAGATAACTTTTTTGGAGTGACAAACACTTATATGAGCTGAAGGTCTGGCCAATTCCATTTATTTGCAAAAGACAAAGTATTTTCCCAAAGACAAGTGAGTCCCTAAGTTTCTGAAAAAAACCACAAAAAATCATCTTACCCTCTTAAAATCACCTAGAAAAACATACTTGGAATGTTCAGAAATTTAACACAGACCCTAAAGAATAATTTATAAATTGGCATTAAAGTCCAATATTCACTCCAGGTTTATTGACCCAGCAGGAAATAAGTGTTATTTAAATCTTAAAATTGCTAGTGCACAGAATTGAGTTTGGTTTCAGGAAGAAGAACAGAAGTAGTAGAGTGAGGCAAAGATGAGTTTTTTGGATGTCTAGAACATGATGTCAATGAGTAGCATGTGACAGAGCCCACCATTTGACATTATGAGCTTTCAGTGCTGGAGGTCATTCCTTGGAGTTGTTTTATTTCCAATATTGTCATTAGACCTACTTCATCACAGCCCATGTAAACAGGGAAATGGCAAGACCTTGGTCTTTAGGGATGTCTATAAATAACAAAAAAAATAAATCCAATTTTGTCCATGGAGATGAAGTGAATGAGTAAGGAAGAGGTATTTCCTACTGTTACTATGTAAGGTCAAACTCACTTCAAGAATATAGATGCCATTTTAATTGAGGTACAAGAAGATCTGCAAACAGAATCTAAGATAAGGCATCTACCATTTTAAGCAGAAATAACAGTAGAATATGTACATAATATTAAATGCTTAGCAAATTGACCTTAGTAGAGTTTACAAATTTGGATCTAAATATAAAATGCAGGTATTTGAATCACCATTTATACTCCAGCTATACATTGTGATCATCCTTTTGCATAATTTTAACACCATTTGTTTGTTACACTTTATTTATTAAAAGAAACAAATAGTATATATTTTATTTTTCAGAGAAATATTTTCTTACAAATAGCAAACAAGAAAAAAGCATTTGAAATTATTCTTCTTCATACAAAATGTTATAAGCTTCAGAATGTATTCTAAATGCTCCTGAAAATTGGATATTTGGAATTTTTGTTAGTTTGGTACCCACCATTGCTTCACCTTGAACAATTAAACTGGCTTAATACAGTTTCTCTATGAATGATGAATGAAAAACATACTGTTCACCATCTTTGTTAAGTGTCACTGAATTTAGCACGTATGCTAGGAATGAAATCTCATTTCTTCTTCTAAATTTGTAGATCACAGGTTGCATTAAGTGGAGAGTAACTCCCACACAATGTTTGGATTTTGTACCATTATATTTCAGTAACTTCTAATTTCATCATTATAGCATATCCTCTTAGATGTGGAAAATGTTTTGCTTTTTTTTTTCTGAAGAATGTTTTATTTTTTTAACATATTATTTCATAATTCTCATAGTTCTGAATCCCATGATTGATTAGAATAGGGATTTGAACAAATAAAATAAACATATTTTGTTGGCTGAAAACAACTGATCAAATATAAAGAGACAAAAATCAAAACATAAACCTGGGTATGAAAGGCCCTGGATATCAGTGAACATTGACTGCTTACCTGATTTTTAACATGGGCTCCCATGGGCTTCAGTAGAACCCTGAATCCACCAGGGACTTTTTCTGATGAATATCCTGACTATCACTGGCAGGCTTCATTTATAAATAAGAGCCCACAATGACCTCTCTTTTCTCCTGTTTTTCAGGTGTGTAGCTGGTATACTTGGATATTTATGGCAGTGGGCATTTACTTTATAGCTTGCTAGCTCTAGTAGTAAGTATTTATGTCTTAACCAGTATCTGCATAAGTTTTTCAGTGAGCCACACTAACACAGAAATACAGTTTGAAATATGCTTTCAAACTACAAACTACTAATTAACATGTAAGTGGGCATGGCTACAGTACATGGTGACAGTCATTTATAAAAATTTTTGGCTTTGCTATTTAGGAACTGATGTGTTGAGCTATAGATCTTGATACTCATATTAACTTTTACAGTTCTTGGTGATACAAATAACAGGATTTTACATATATATAAAGCCTCTAGGATTATTGGCAATAGCATAAAAATAAATAAGATGTAGAAAAAACCCTTCAAACAAGAAGCCTAGTGAGGCACAGGATCTTCTCTAAACTCAGCTGGAGAAAAAATAATCTTCTAGTATTTTTCTCTTTCCACATAAGCTCTGGAGGTTAATACAACATATAAAATAGAGTCAGTAGTATGACCGCTCAACTAACCCTGAAGTTTTCCAAAAGATATAAGACAAAGATCATCTAAGCTTATTTCACAACTACAGTCACCCACATGATGAAATCATTGGCCTGTACTAAAAGCTAAATCAGCTTCTGGATGAAGAAAGGGTATATTTCAAAAATTATTACCAGGTAACTTGGAGACTTAAATTGGTATGAAGATAAAGATAAGAGGAGAAATGTAGATAGCATGCTGGGTTGACACATATCAGCTGGATATTCACCCCAACACATGAGAGTTGGAAGTCAAACCAACTGGTTTGTTTTCTGGTGTCTTGTCCATATGTCCACAGTACAACAACACCATGGAATTTTCTCCAATTAATTGTGATTTACCCAAATAGTCTGGAACTGCACTGAAAGCTGTAAAATGAGAAAGCTCCAACACCCATGTAGAAAGGTAAAGGTGCATGATACTTCTACATTTATCTTCTTTCCATGGTAAACAGCAATTAACCTTTCCAAGAACTGAAATCACACATGAAACAAGAAATGCAAGTAACAAGGACAAATAAAGTTTCATTCCCCACAAATAACAGCAAAATGAAAGAGTAGAAAGAGCATTGGAAGGAACTGCTGTGTGACCGATCTTCTGGAAGTTTCCAGGAAGCATGAAGATTATGTACATTTAAGAGGATAAAAAAATCAAATTTCATTTAAACACAACTGATATACATTTCAGTAATTAAGATGATTACTATGATGTCAGTAGATAAATCTCTATTGTTTCTTGCAGTGGCCTTCTGCCACTACTAACTTCACTCTCAGTTTATTTCTTTCAGGAAATAAAGGGGCTCATTTATGCAAATAAACTTGATATGGGCAGATATGAACTACCTTTCTGATGGCCGATGTTGCAGATTTCTAATGCCTTAGTTTCTGACAACACTGACTCAGATTCCAGAATGAATCCTCTCCACTGGAAGAATTGTACAAGGTACATTGTTATAAAAAATTACTGTCTGAACCTTCCCACATAAAGGCTGAAGAAATGTAGAAGCAGGTAAGAAAGGTAAGCCAATAATTACCAGGGGCAACAAAAATTGCAGATCTTCTTGCTGGAATAGACTTCCAAGTAGTTTATCTATCAATTTTTTCATGTCTTCATCTCTGCCACTTCATTCAGAAGAAAAGACAGGAATTCATAGGCTTAAGTCATTGCAGAACAATCAGCCAGGCATCAGGAAGGTTCCTCTCTGGACTATCCCATCCATTCCCAAGCTGCTAATCTATCTGAAGGTTAATTGGAACATCTTTCTACTTTGCAAAATTACAGTTCCATTTCTCATTCTAAAATCACACACTAACTCTCAGTACTGGGTAAATATCCAAAGTCACACAAAACTTTGAACTTCTGAATGTTCACAGACCACCCGGGTAAGAGCCGGTCATTCCTGTTTACAAGATTTCACAGTCTATGAAATGCAGCTAAGCACTAAGTTTGATAACAAGCTTTTCATCAAAGGACAGTTAAATCAAGTAAATCTGAAACAATGTGTCACTAAGATCCATCATTGTAATTTTACAGTGCGAAGTCAATTGGAATGATAAGAGAGTGATTTTGTGCTAAATAAGAGATAACATAGTCATTCTCACTTTAATATTTGTATTCAAATTAAGGGCCAGGAGTCAAAACAGAAAGCAAACCTAATTTTTAGACCTTAGTCCCCAACTTTAGGAAAGCAGTTAATGTACTTAAATCCATCCTAGCTTAAGAGATACAGTTGATTATGTTCTTAACTATAACCCAATGCTTATGTTCTTTACATGATGTTTGCCTAAATTCATTACCACAAAAAACAGTTCTTCGAGTCACTGCTGGAAGATTCTCTATCCAAACCTCAGAACTACATTACCAGATCAAAAACTAGGCATACAGGATTTAAATATTCCTTTGCATTCAGGATCATTTGTTAACTTTTGCACGCTTCTTTTATGTTATATACAAATAAATATGTTCATTCTCAGTGGTCTGAAATGGTGAATGGTAAGAAATGCAGTGAAATGCTGTGAATAATAGCGAAGTAAACAAAGATGCTGCAGCTTATTTAGGTTCATCTTGTAAACAGGCCAGCCGTGTGTTCATCAGGCAGGGGCCATGCTGGGCTGGGTTATCACATGTGGGTAATGTGCCACATTCCTCTCGTGCCACACTGTCGCATTCCTCACTGTGCTGGATGGAATCTCACAGGCTCACAGCCTTGACAGAGAGTGCAACAGCAAAGTTACACGATCCTTCCTATTAAAGCATCTTCTGGGAGATACTGCTAAGGCTAATTGATTAGTCAAGAATTTTTGGGAAGAACTATGACCCTGCTAAATATAAAAGGAAGTGCTAAATGCTACGCAGCCCATGTTCTTCTCTTTTAAAAGGCAATACAAACCTTTTTGTATTATCTAGAAGATCCATGTTAACTTGATCAAAACCTTGGAATATATGTAACTCCAAATTCTGGATTAATCCCTGATTTAAACAAAGAAAATGAAAATCTGAACTGCCTCTACAATTCTTGGCTGTAATCAGAAATGGGATTAAATCAGATTCCATCTACTGCTCATGCTCAGAGGTACACAAGGAAATTAGAAAGGCATTTCTTCATTGGCAGTTTCACTCAAAATGGTTTCTTGAAATGAGAAACAATACTAAAGACATAAAACAAAATAAGAAAACAGACACTTTAGTGCTTCTATCTAGCTAGAAAGTATTTTGCTTCTTGTAAGATTTTATTTTAATCAGATTTATATTTTTCTACTATGAAGAGACCCAAGACCGATTAGACAACATTTTACAAAATAAGTGATTCCATTTTATTGTGTTAGATGGAATGTCATCCAGGAATAAATATTTAGGCAATTAGATATGTTATGTTTATTTTGTACAAGAAAATGCTCTAACCTAAGGCAGACAAAATGAAATCACAGAAATTAATTTTTTAAAAAGTGAATATAAATTGTGAAAGTAGCACATTTTTGATTATGTGGTTCACTCACACTGTGATGTGTGAGTACATTTTCATAGACTATTATACTTTAATATGTTTCTGACAAGTAAAAATGAATTATGATTCAAAATTTACAACAAAGTTTTGACAAAAGCTTGTGTAAAAACAAGAATGATCAGTGTACAGGAAGAGGTAGGAAGAATTTAGCTCTGATTTAGCTCTGCTCTTTCATAACTTATGTATTTTCACTTAAACTTTTGTAAAAGCTTTAGCCACTTTTGGAATTCCAGGCATAGATATTCTATTTAGAGTTAGACTGCATATCTACATTTTAAATATTCATACCATCTTAGCACATCACTATATGAAATGATTCATTACTTTCCTGATACAGAGCCAAGGAAACAGGTTGGTTTCTATTTATAGAAGACTCTTTGTTAAGAAAGGAAATGCAAGGAAAACTACAGATACTAAATAAACAGCACTTAGAATTGTGGTCTACAAGTTATAGTATGAAGTTCTCCATAAGAATTATTGCAGGGAGAAACTTGTTCTATAAGAGTCCAGAAAAAAATTTCCACTATCCTATTCTCTCACTTTATGATTTCTTAAAAAAATCTTGAGATTTCTAAAAAAATTAAAAGTCTATTGAAGTAATATATTTTTTCTTCTTCAGTTGTTTTTTTTTTTTTTCCCTTTTTTAAAGTTATACCATGGGGGGAATGACATTTTTGCCAGGACCATGTAAGATTTTTTGATCTTTACCCGATACAGTGGAATAATGACAATTAATAGAACAATGCCAGCTTCCATTAGAAGCTTTCGGCTCTCATTAAGAAAGAATTATATATTCAGACACAATGAAACATATTTTGGCTGAAAAGTTACTTATGTATTAAAAAGTTCACATTAAAAAAAGAAGTAGATAGATTTTTTTTTTTAGAAATAAATTACATATTTTGAGGTTATAAATAAAAAGGGAATAAGGTCAAAAATATTGATTGTTCAGGACATAATTTTAAATGTAAACATAAATATAGGAATTTTCTGTAAGAGAATCAAGCCTTGATTACTTTCTTCCAACCATAAATGCCAAAGTAGAAAAAGTTTAAAAATTTTCAATGAATACAAAATAGATTTTGTCAGAATCACAGAATTATTTGGGCTGGAAGGGTCCATAAAGACTTTCAGATTCCAGCCTCCCTGCCACAGGAAGGAACACTCTCCACTAGGCCAAGTTGTTCCAAACCCCATCCAGCCCGGCCTTAAACACTTCCAGCTTTTCTGGGCAACCTGTTCCAGCGCCTCACCACCCTCACAGTAAAGAATTTCTTTCTAATATCCAATCTAAACCCACTCTCTTGCAGTTTACAGCCATTCCGTCTTGTCCTATGTGCAAGGAAAATATTATTTAGGCAAAAAAGTTAATTTCTTTTGCTCAAATATAACTCTAGGTACACTTCTACAGCTCTGATTTGCAAAAATTTGTGTATATACACAAAACTACTCACAGAGTTGAGTGCAGTCACAAGGCAGGGAACTACTACAACTGCAACTTATGTTTATATGTGTATGCGCTTGCAAAAGCAAGGAGTTACTTTAGAACTTGGTCATGCAGTGATGAAGCAGTGCAGGTATTAAAATCATCATTAAAATTTTAATGAGAGCATGTGTTATAAAGCACATGAAAGCAACAAATCCCAGCTAACCAAAAGTTCTCCTACTTTTGAGAATGCAAAAAATGTATTATCTCTCCCTCCTAAGTAGACCATTACAAAAAGTAGGGAAAACTGAATCTGAGTTGACATAGAGTAAGGTACAGATTTCTCAGCCACGGAAAAATACATTATTGTCGTTTTTATTTCTGTAGAAAGCATAATAATGGAAGAGGAAAAAAAAAAACCACTTTAGCCTTGTCTTCAAATATAAATTTAACATTTTGTTTTCTGTTTTGTCTTATTCTCATTTCTATATTGTCAGATATAGTAATGAATTTCTTTCTCCTGTCTGCCAAAGTTCCCTAGAAAACATTTGTAATATACCAGCATGTAAACTAATCCTGAACTTGATTGGAAAATGTATTTTTGAATGTTTCATTCTGGAGTTCTAGTTTTAGAATTACGTACTAATTTACTTATTTTAAACACGTGTTGAAGTTTCTTGCTTCATCATAGTTACCGAATACAATTGTACAGTAGAAATCCCTAAATAAAAAAACCCTAAAATCAGATTTAGTAATCTAAGCAATACTGAAGCTAGGAACTCTGAGATGTGTACAGGTTACAGACCACAAAGCACAATATTTATTTTTTGAGCTAGAAAGAGCCGCATACTCTGTTTTTGAGTAACAAGGTTGAAAACCCACACAAATATGAATTCTGTCACGAAATCTTTAGGATTTACAAAATGTGCAGGAAGAGCTGATAGTCAATTCAGAATTTATTTTTGATACAGTTTGTACACAAGCTGCTTCATTTTTGATAAACTGTATCATGTTGTATTGCAATACAAATGTATTCAATGGATTATCAGGAGACGTATCACACCATGAGGGCCTGAGGTATCGAAATGTAGGCAAAATGGCAGTAAAGGCAAAAGAGACACAGGAGTTATATCAATGTACAGGAGTTATATTAGTGATCCACATAATGTCATGTGAGAATGACAGTAAAATTTCAGGAAATTGGAATATAAAATGGAAAATAGGTCTTCCAAGAATTTAGGATGTTTCAGATTAAATACAGCCCTAGAATACATGTGATTTCAGACATTTTTGTGTTTAGTGGCTGAAATTACTCTGTTTTCTTGTTGCTGATAACTTTTTGCCTCCTTATAAACACTCCTGAATTGTCCTCCAGGGAAAAGTGTATATAATGGGGGGAAAGGAAATCAATGCCAATGGATATAACTTTCTTCTACCACGTACAAGTATTTTCCACATTATTAGGTTTCTGAATAATTTTCTGAACTCCTGAATTCACTTAAAATTACCAAAGCTGAATTTTGAACCAAATTATTTTAATTCTTAGCATTTCTCATTAGAATTTGTTTTCTATCTTGTTGAAGACACTGGAAGGCAAACACAAAGGCAAACATTAGCCGAAGGTTAGTCACTTAGTCTCTTCAACATTTACAGTACAGGAAGAGGTCAGATTCCTCCTGAGGTGAATCAAAATGCCTAAAATTAGATTCTTGTTTGGAACTGACTTCTAGAGAAACTTTCTACTCACAAATGAGTAGAGAGAAACTATAGAAATAACCCTCTTTAGCATAATTGCTAACCTTTTGACACTTTCTGATTCTTCTTTCTCCTCCTTTCCCTGTTAAATTAGCTCTTATTCTGGATGCATTTTAACTTCATGTTAGGCAGGATTTTGTGTGTGTGTGCACAATGTTAAAAATCCAATATTTTTAGTACTTTTTTATTTTTTAGTACTTTTTTATTTTTGGGCTCTAGAGTTGAAGGAACATGTGGGGTTTTTTTACTCTCTGTCCTGGAAATATTTATTCCTGTCTTTTCTCTATGCATCTCACATGTTTGTAGGTGAATTCAGCTCACAAACCTAGCAGAAATACCAACCATGCTTTTTTGTTGCTAGATTAATTTTCAGACAAAATACTTAATTGAATCAGGTCTCTTATGGGTGAGCTAAAGGAAGCAACAGGGCCCTTTGGCCAAGAGGGAAGGTGAGAAAGTGACTGCCTTTTTCAGCAGTGGGAAATACAACATTAACTCTGTGACTGGGGTCAGACAAGGTATTCCAGCTGCTGGAACAGACAGTGTAACTTTGCTTAAGAAGTTACCACGTAAAGTTGCCAACCCTGGAGACTCATCATTGGTTCACCTACCCTCTCAGGTACTCTACATTTTCTTTAACCCCTGCTTATATAACTTTGTAGGATAAGAAGTAGTAAAATGTAATGAGGAAAACCTTTTTTTGGAGAAACTTTTGATATGAAACATGCTTATTTTTTTACATATAGGGCAAATTATAGTTATGTACTAAAAGGTAGTATTCAGATAGCACATTACAATAATTTTGTCAGAGGCACAGTCATCAACATAATGAGTTTTCTGTTTGCTTGGTTTTTGAAAGCAAAGTACCATTTTATAGTATGTATTGAATCACTGGTAGCCCTGCATTCAAACTGCTCCTTCTCTCCCTCTTCTCAATCATCTAGATACTGGCACCAGGATGGATCTCCACCTATGAAAACTAACAAATATAGACCCAGGTGCAGCACAATTCTACTTCTGTTCACAGCTGTCCATGGTATCAACAAATCTTAAAAATCTACTAGTAAAAAAAATAAAAGTATCTCTACAGTCCTAGTTGCTGCAGTATCACATTGTCCTGAGGATGTTTATATGGTCACACATGTAGGAGTGACTGTAGTCTTGCATCCTCCCTACTCCCCAAAAAAATCTGCCTTGAAAAAAATCAGTAGGTGCTCTGGTAATGAAATGGATGCCTGAAAGCAAGACATTACATTCCTGAATATGCATGCTATTCACACTTCCTTTTTTAAAGATAATATATGAGCAATAATATGCTGCTTGTGAATAGGAACAGCAGCAAAAATATGTAATTCTAATTGCAGTGAGTAAAAATTACAGCAAAGCAATGATTTATGGAAGAGTAAGGAGGTTTGCCTCTGAATCATTCTTGTCAAACAAATTCTATTATGGGCACTTTCATCACAGCTGTTTGTTTTTCTTGTGGGGTCCATTTCCCCCAGACTTTTCCCGCAAGTTGCTATTCAGGAAGCCTGTGGTTTGCTTAAGACAGGATTAACACCTAAATTTAATCTATAGTAAAAAAACCAGAGATGTATGTTACTCTTATGGCTAACTTCATATAGAAAAATTATTTACTAATTACATAAATAATGTATGTTGCAAAATATCTCAATAAAAATTGATAAAACATGACCAGCTGACCCTCCCTTTTATGTGTGGACAGAAGAAATAAAATGTCATATTTTACAAGTTGATGAAAATTGGAATGGATAGAAATAAGACACCGGGCACAGAAGTACTTATTAGGTGTAAAGGCATTAAGCAGTGAGATTGCCAATTAATTAATATCTAATGAGCTGTTATAATCTCCTTTCTTACTAAACCAACAGTACACTCCCATGGTCCCTGTTTAATAATTGAATATGAGCTGGTTTAAAAGTCGATGCATTTAAGATGGCTTTGATAATGTCAATAAGTGGGTATTCTCCTGCATTGTTCTACTGTCTAATTCACCACAATTGTGCTGTGCTTCATTAACTTCCATTTTATTATTAAAGAAAGTGAAATTTATCATGAGAACACATTAAATGGTGTGACGTTAGCTTCCTGCAATGGGCAAAGTAATGATTAAAATATGTGTCTGCAACCTTATGGCCAGTTGGAGGGATGCCACTAACGTTTGAAAAATAATGGTGTTGCATGACAGTTGTTATGATGGCAGGGGGTGATGTGTCAGTCATTTATTCCCTCTGGTAGAAATTTCATAGGAGGAAGCAAAAAAAGCATCATATGACTGGCATTTGTAAGCCTAACTTGTGTGATATTAACCAACTGGCTTTGTTTCTCTTTTGAGAGAGAAAAAAAATCAGCATTGATTTGGCCAAAATGAATCTTATTAAGAAGGAACCAGCCTGGATTTTGTACCCTTTAAGGTAAATTCACTCCTGAATTCACCTTAAAATAGTGTAGATATAAGATCAGAAAGAAGTTCTTCTAAGATGACTTCCCTTTCCATTTTAATTTGCATTTGGAAAAAACCATAAAACTGTGCTTGGACTTTTTTATGTATGCCACTTGACATGCACCCTTTGAAGCTGATGCCACTCAAACTTTTATCAGATTTCCAAGAGAGCAAAGGATAACTATTAATAATACGTGTATGTTGGATTGCCCACAGACAATAATGATAATAAAAATATTAGTATAGAACTTATTTGCAATTTTCACACACAATATCTACAATGTCTCATGAACTTGACATTGTAATTCTACACATGGAAAACCAGAAAATTGGTTGAGGCAGGATGTACTCAAAACATATAAAAGAATAATCTCTTTTAGTGAGTCTCCATACTCACTAAACAAATAACAATTTCAGGACACATGTTAGCATTAGCCTAGGAGATCCTATTTCTCTGTAGTACTGTCAAGAGGAGAATGCATCTTCTTCAAAAATATTAATTCATAAGTTAAATGTCTGAATTTTGAACCAAAATAATTTTAAAAACCCAAACAGTATTTGACAGAAGGCTAGAATGAAATAAAACATAAATTATTTGAACAGTAAAAAATAAGCCAGTCATATTATTTTATGAAAGTGTCCATTTACAGATAAAGATTAATGGAACTGATTAGGGCTAGTTAATAAAAAAATTCCACAAACAATCCTTCCCAATAATTTCCCAGAAAGATTTTGCAGTCTTCTTCTGTAGAAATCATGCATATACTGAGCCAAAGATTATATATCATAACTTATTTAAGAATGTTACAAAATGAATTAATATTAGATATTCATTGGCTTTGGAATGCATTTAGATTTCATTAGAAATTGAGCTTTTTGTGGGTTAATGGAGCAGGAAAAGCAGCAATCACAGTAGTAGGTCCTCATTCTCATAAACTATTATGTTGTTTTGAAAATAAATAATGTGCATTGTTTCCAAACACATAAAGAAATAGATTTACTACATTGACTGAATATTCTACTACATATTAAAAGCAACCACAAGAAAGGAAATAATTAAGAGCATAAACCTCTAAAGGTCACACATTGGGTACATTGTAGAAAATAACATTTTAAAAAGGAGAAAACAAAATGAATCTCATTGTCCCCAAGCTTCTTAGCATGGTGTTGATTTCATCTTGTTGACTAACACAGTTGCAACATATAAACCCCATTATAATCTTCCCTCTTGACACCAATCCTTTCAGTTCTAGTCTCCTTGACAGAAATGGTTCGATTTTCAAGTCAACTCAAAACACAGCTGCTGTCATCTTCCTAGCCTGGAGCTCTGATGTAAATAATCACGCCATTTTTGCACACCTTTCTGGCTTGCCATTTTCTGCTGTACCAGACTCAGAGTTCTTGTTCCGTAACTATCATTCCTTCTTCTACTCACCGCCTTCACAGTGTATCAACTTACTCTAATTTCCATGCTACTCACCCCATCGACCAGCTTTGGACATGTTTTATTGATTGCTCCTTATGAACAGCTTTGTATCAAAGGAAACTTACCAAAGCTTTTTTATTAGGGAGAGCAAACTGGGAGGCGACAGAGAAGAAGTGCTCAAAATCCTCTGCAGTATGAGCTGAAAAAAATTCTATACCATCTCCAGTGCCAATTCTAGCTGTTCAGTTTCCCTAGAGCAGCTGCTAAACTTACTAACTGTAGCGAGCACTGATGTGTGTCAGGTCTCCGCAAAAATCTGTCAATATCTTGGCCAAATATTTTTTACTAAATAGATAATTCAATTTCAGTGCAGTAAGGTGTTTCAGCAAGGAGCAGCAGCAAAAATTTTTCAAAATGAAAGAGACAATGCATATAAATCCATCTTCATCCCTCCTAGTTTTGTTCATATGAGTCAGAAGGCTCCTAAGAGATGTTGCCATTATATCTATCTGAGAGACAGGAAAGGGAATTCCCTTGCTTCCATTAATGCTGGGGTAGAGCTTATGAGAACCTACAGCTGCAGTCACAGAGGAGATCACTGGTTTCTTCAGAAGGTTCTGTGATCACTGAAAATTAAATAGCTCTAATTTATATAATTCCCTTCTGTCCTGCCAACATCCATATGCTTCTACAGACATATCTGTCTCACCACCATAAATGAACAGACTGGAGAAATGCTGGAGAAAATGAGTAGGGAGCAGCACAGAAGACCTCGAACCCTCAGAGAATGGAACACAAGTCTTCTCTGTAAGAGAGGGATGCTCTTACATCTTATGTGTATTCACTACTCAAAAAGTGGTGTGAATGGGAAGGAATAACTACATGCAGGTTCTGGGAGAGTCCTAGAATGCACAAACAATAGTTTTAATAGGTGAAAGTCATGGGTTTGAATTAAACAAACAAACAAACAACAAGAAACTAATCTGCTACTCTACTTTCCTTGGGACAGCAGGCAAGAGTATGAAGGGGAATGTGGTACTGACAGAAAAGCAATTTCTTTCCTAACACAGGTAAATGTTAATCTCCTTAGTAAATGGACACTAAGAGAAATATCCAGAAAAGTTATTTTTATCATCTGATAAGTCTAGGAGTGTTGGGAATGTGTCTGACAAATATTTCAGATTAGTTAACCAAAGCTTGTCACACAGCAATCATGTCCTCTTTTGAAAAATTACTTTCATTTTAGCTGTTCATTTTTGACCAAGTGACTGCGTCAAAAAAGGGGTTCAGCTAAAGAGAAGCACAGAGGAAATCCTGTGTATTGCTTATAACACAGCTACTAGAAGCTGTAGCAGGCTATTTTAAGCTCTTTAACTGTCAACTGATTCTACTTACTCAGCTTTAAATCTTATTACTTATGGTTCAATTTATGCTGATGATGACCTCTACAATCAAAGAAATTGGAAGACAACAGGTGTTGGGTGTGCAAGGATGTATACCATATCCAAGTTATTGAAAATAGCTATTTGAAAACAAGAGCTTTGTTGTTTCTTTGTTTGAAAACTGCAAATGAGATCTATCAATAATAACCTTTTCACTCAAGACTCTAGAAGCATGTAAAGAATTATTATTAAAAATTATTATAAATGCTAATAAATACCATAGATTTACCCACTTAATACAAAGATCCTTTTCTTTTGAATGCTCATAGATCTTGCTTTTCTTATTTTCAGAACTGCCCTGGCAGGAAATAATGTGTCACTACCCTTATTATATGGACAACAAATCAGAATACAAGAAGCTTTGGATGAGCAAAGTTAAAATCTGTTTAGGATCCTGGATTATAAACATTTTGAAATCTTTTATATTAAACATACTGACAGACATTTCAGGAGGGAAAAGTGTATGATTAGGACAATTATTCAATTAGGTGTTAAAAGCTGTTTATCATATTTAAAACCGGAATGTAGAGACGTTAAGCAACATACTATGAAGGAAGCTTGGATTCTGACACAAAAGAACTAAAAAAAAAAATCTCCAAACATTTCCTCAGCAGACAGTGGTTAAATTTCTCCCATCAAGGGAAGCATAAATTCAAGAATACTGGAAATATGCAAACCAAGTAATTTTGTTGCTCTAATAGTTCCATTTTAAGGGCAGCCTTTTCTCCTGTTAGGTTATCTTTTTCTTTCCTATGGTTAACCGGTGCAGGCTGTCAATTTGTTCATAAATAACCTCATCTCAGAACTTCTGGTATTCAGTTAAGCTAATTACATGATTGCAGGCAGCCCAAACCTCAAGTGGTTGCTCCCTTCTACAATCCTGGCAAAGGCTTCAGGAGTTCCTGGCTACATTGAATAAAAATTTAACACACTGCTTACCAGAGATCAAGTGGAGTTATAAACACTGCAGCAGGTTTGACATTGTAGCAGAGTATTACTACAGATTTTGTTTGCTTTTATTTCAGCTCACAGTAGCCCAATAATACTGTGAAACCCTGAATTCAGAGTGGAAGTCTCCAATAAACTAGCTGCTTCAAGAACCAAAATAATAAAGTACTGCATTTGATACAAATGTCTGGGAGACAGTTTTAATGATCAAACTTAATTCCATAACTGATACACAATATGGAGAGAAGACCTTATTGCAAAATAAAAATGCTTTTTAAAATTTTTTTTCTGCTTACAACTTGCTCATGAATACTACTGAGCAGATGTATCTATTTTTATGCTGAGAATGAAAAAAATTATTTTCACACTTGAGAGCATGTTAAAGAAGACTTTGACTCCCTTAAACAGCAAGTAAGCTTGGCTTTGGTTATTGGATGTGAAAATATTTTTTAGCAAAGGCATTAAAAATGGCACTGCTTAAACACAGAATCTAAATATGATGGTATCGCATATGATACCACATGTGTGGTACAAACACAAGTTTATCCCAAATTTGTAAGTGGTTCTATACTTAACTCACTGTCTTGTACATACTACATCTAACTTCTGAGCTTCAGGTGAAGTACACTTCCTTTCTCACTGCTCCTCTTTTAACTACTAATATTTCTCTTTTCTTCATCTTAAGAATCAGCTCAAGAGCTGGAGCTGAATACAGCAGATTGTTAAACACTGGCCAAACTCAGCAATTGATTTGTTTTAATGTATTTTTTGTATGATGAAAAAAAAAATTGAGAAGGTTTCTATTTCAGCATGCATAGTAATTATGTGAGAGAGAGACAACTGGTTGATTACTAAACTATCAGCTACACAAGACTTATTTCAGTGGCAATTTGCAACTCATCACTGAGTTTCCTTTAAATGTTACTTTGAGTCTAAACCCATTCAAATAACAAAATAAACAAGTGACTAATATTTGGACAAATCCTCTTTTTTTGAGAAGTGAATGAAAAAAGAAATTGTAATTGTCTGAAAAACTTGCCATACTCTGAAGGGCATATTGGCTCCAGAGTAAGACTTTTTCAAGTGTACTTTTTCAAGTGTCACAGTTTAGACTCTAATTTTAGAAATACTTAATTTAATAAGTCTTTTGAGACTGAAGACCATTTCATCAGCAATATTAATTCTCTGGGGTTATAATACTGAACTGCAGAAAAAAATCAGTATTGTCTTACCTGTTTAAAAGTAATGATAAAATGCAACCTTAACTGACTGAAGTTTAAAAAAAAATTCTAAATAAGGAGAACTAATTACAACTTAAAAGTCATGAAAAATTTCATAGTGGTTGTGCCTTACTAGTTCCTTCACGGAATTTTTCGAATATATTGGAAAAACTTCCACTGAGGTTCTCACCAAGCTGCTAAGCACAATTCCAATCTGTAAACATTCTGCACACAGTAATTTGCATTAGTTCCACATAATGTACAGCAGCATTAATTAATAGAGTGGATAGCGTCTGTACATCTGTTAGCTATTAGTCTTTACTCTAATTCATTAGATCTTTATCATTTACCTGAGCAGCCCATCAAGATCAGGCAAAGGAGACCTTGGCTCATGTCATCTGTAGAACAGAACAGTCTGGAATATTGAATTCTCTTGTGTATGCCCAGCTACTTTATATGAACGATGATCTCACAAATTTTGGTTAAGGACTTTGAAATTGCTCTTTTGCGTGAATGAAACATTTTAAAATTATCCAGGGCTAATCTGTGCAACTGCTGTGAAATGATGGTAAATACCATTTGAGTCAATTCACAATGTGCTTAGGATCTTTCTGATCTGACTAACTGAACTGCATCCCTGCAATTCCTCCAAGTTGCCTCCTACTTTTGGTCCAACTCAGAGCTGATAAAAATTGTTACTAGAACAACACATTTACACAATCCAGCTGATTGTTGTGCTTATTTTTCACTGATAACTATAATTCATGGATTCAAGTTTAAATGATCCAGTTCTTCTGGTTCAGCATTTTCCTTTCTTTTGCATCCATCTCAGAGGTAACAAAATTTAGACAAAATCTAAAGATGGAAGGCACGATGAAAAATGTTATTTCATAAGCAGTACAACAAGCAATGCAACAAATTGCATTGTATATTGCATATATTAATTTCAAATCACCTCTTCACTCTGCAGATTTGATGAGTAAGTCCCTTGGCAAATAATTTCACTGTCCATCTTGAAAGTGAGAGTGTCACAGACACTTAAATATTTACACCAATATTACTTTGGAATGAGTTCTACTTACCCTCTGACCCTTGCTGGAATCCCTCTGACCTGAAAAATTTTCCTAAAATGTACAAATTCTCTTAGATTGGGGAAATTTCAGGATTGTCACTATAGATCTTTTTAAAACAGGTAGTGATTGTAAGAAGAGAACAAAGAAATATATTTGATTGATGGACCAGAAAATGAATGATTAGTCATTCTTACTAATTAAGCAGAGCTAAATCGATGCTTGCAGTAATATTTCCAGTTAGCAGCCATACATCTTTGCTATATCTCTTGGCTGCAAGCATGTAAACAGATACAAGTGGCACAAGAAGAGTTTCAGGGTGTTACACCACTATGCTGAAACTATGAAGAAATTACTCATACACTAAAAATTAACATGAAGACTGAAAAAAAAAAGTAATTAAAATTACCTAAAATCTTGCCATCACTTAATGGGTTAAAGGAATAATTTTCACCCAGGCTAATAATATCAGAGATACCTAC
This sequence comes from Motacilla alba alba, assembly GCF_015832195.1. NCBI lineage: Eukaryota > Metazoa > Chordata > Aves > Passeriformes > Motacillidae > Motacilla > Motacilla alba. Next base: position 76,156,635 of record NC_052018.1, read on the forward strand.
ATGAACAAGCCTGACTCTTCTCAGTAAAGTAATGCTATCAATGATTTACCTTCATGGGCAGGCTTTACTCAGCTGTGCAGTGCTAGACAGCTGATGGTACAGAGTAGCTGCTTGCAAATGAATAGTTCATTTTATTTCATGATGAGTAATTTCTTGCAGGCATAGAGAAACTTTCTCAAGACTGTATGTTTACTGTAAGCTGGGCTATAGCTCAAGTCCTGCTGTATCACTGGTCCCTCTGGGAGGGAATTTCCAGTGTAAGATCAAAGTGTTATGAAAATTAGCTTGGTGTCATTGCAATTCCACAATATGACTACATAAAAGAGCAAACAAACAAACCACCAAAGCCCCCCAAAACCCAAACCGCCTGATTAATTATATCCCAAATCAACTCTTTATGTTTGTATGGTACATTAACAATACAGTTATCTATCCTATTAAGTTGGCAATCATGGATGCCCAGTTAGGTGGACATTGCAGCAACACTTGGTATTTCACTGTGGAGTTGCACATCTGTAAGCTAGTGGACTTCTCCATTACTTCTGGCACAGCAGCTACATGAACACATAGTCCTATGTTTGAAGATGTCTCAGCAGCCAGGAAACAAAGTGGGAGGAAAGAGGGAAATAAGGAAGAAGAGGGCATGGAAGGGTGACTATTACAAGACAGTGATAGAAAAGATAGGTTGCCTTTCTGAAAAGGAAAAACAGCAGCCAGGACTGGGAAGGAATGAACAGAACTTTAAAAGCTCACATGGCACCTCATGCTTCAGTGATTTTCTCCATAGTGATGCATTCTGAACATTTGAAAGGCTGAAAGGCTAGCTGGCAGTAAAGATGAGACACAGTCCACTTCAGAGAGATCTTGGTTGATTTTATACATTGGATACTGTACAGTTGAAAAGCTGTTTCTGCTACTGAGTTATTGTTAGCCCCTGGCATCTGCAGTAGCTTTCAAAGGAAACTGCAGGTTGATGCTTATGCCCTATGGCAAAATCTGACTTATTGCATCATAATTTAGAGGTGTGATCTTTGTTCTTGGATTTCCTGTGATTCATTTTCATACTGTAGTTTTAATGTGGTATTGCAACTGTGATTCCAGTTACAATCAGGTTCAGCTATGCCTTTATTATGACTAGAAAATGTCTCTGTTGTGATTTCTTATCTTCAGGGCTTCTGGACTCCTGACTTTCTTGGGGACAAATACATTTAGTATTTCTCCATAGGTCCATATGAAAAGATATCAAGCCATAGCATAGAAGTAAAACAAAGTCCTAATTACACTGACGCCAGGCACCAGCAAGTGCAAATATGCCAAGCCTTGCTGCCAACTTTAAAATGGGTGGGTGCCATTCAATCAGCTTCCCCCAAAGTAAATCCAGACCACTCAGATTAAGCCAATAAACACACTGGACCATAGCAACAAACATCTTGGTAAGGCTGAGAAGCAGTAAGGCAGAAAGAACCAAGATTTGACACATAGACAGACAAGCTTGAAATACTTAGAAAAGCATATGTGAGGAATATGGTCTCAATAATGTCAATAATGCTATTTAAATTCAATGCAAAATATGCTCTTTATTATTAGAGCTTCCCTTATGGGTCAGAATCTTCATTGTGTAAACCCCTACAGACCCAGGTTAAGAAATCATTCCTGTGTCAAAGACCAAATAAATTGGGTGGTGGACAGAAAGCAAAAGCCTAAATGCTCATTATGGATGCACGTGTCATTTAAATATAAAAGTAGAGACCCAAGAGACAATGCTAATTCCTATCACAGTGTTACTTTAGATTGACTTTGTGTTAATTTTTACGTAAATCACAGCCAGTCTTTTCAAACTCTCACCATTATACAATTAACTTGGGCTTTGATTCCGAATTTAATTCTGTATCATGATTTGCTGATACAGTCTGGTCACAACTGAGATACTAAATTATAAAACTAAGATGATTCTGAATTTTTAGGCTATCCTTAAAACTTTTCCCATTATCTATTGCATCATTTGGGTTTTGTTCTATTTGCCATTATTTTTACATGTTTTGCAGTATTGGCAGTCAGCTGCAGCAGCAGACCCCTTCGATGCTGATAGGTGCTAAGCTCCTACTGATGTCAGAAGGAGATATGTGGGATCAGCACTCCTCAGGTTTCACCTTACAGTCTTCATTGGGTTGTCAAATATATCCAAAACCTGTGGAAGGAGGAAACCTTTGCAAATCTATGAAGTCCCAAATATTACAGCAATGACAGCCTTTAGTACCTAACAGAGCTCACTTCTCTGAAGAGCAAAATTTAAATTACACTTTTGTTATAAGTTGTATGGAGCTCAAATAAATTCCATGGTAGTATGAAAACAAGGTGCTACCAGCCAAAAATGTTAACAGAAATTACCTTCATATCATCAATCTTCAGACAATTTTTCTCCAAATCTAACATAAAATATGTGGAAATATTACCTTCTACAGTTGTTCTCTAGAAGACCTTGGATATTTTTTTCATCTTGCAGATGTCTTGGGGCCAAAATGAAATTTAATTAAACACAAAAGGCAAACACAATCTTGTGTTTCATTTATTCATTAAAACAATAGTGTCATTTTGAGGAATAAATGCAGTAACTGACAATAACATAAAGCATTCTCTCTTGTTTGCTATGAAACTGAAATGTCTTGATTTACTCTTGCACAAAGTTTTAATTATATAATTTATTATATTTTTTTACATTTTCTTGTTCTTGGTGAAAAAAATAATGTTATAATGACAAATAAAACCACTACCTCAGATCTGACATTGAAGGTATTACTCTCTGGAGCCAATTTTTGATGGGGATGGCTGTGACCAAATATTTGGAACATGGTATCATGTTCAGGGATGCTGCATAATAATGCTTAAGGTTCTTGAGTTTTGACTAGACATATTATAAGCCCTTCTAAAAATATGTTCTGCTACTTTCACAAGCATAGGCTTCCAATATGTTCCATTCTTGATGGTTTTCTAACATAAACAGTCCTCAGACAAATATTTAAACTTTCCTTCAAAGCATACTTAGTGTTATATCCCCTGTTGAACAGTTTATTTTATAATAATAGGTTTTATAAAGATCATATTGGCTCATTAAAGGTCAAAACTTCCCCTTTTAGCATCTAAATTAAAAAAAAAAAAAGATAAAAATTTTAATAGAAGTATAGATAAAGAAGGGGCTATTCACTTGTTCAGATCTCGTAACTTGTCTGCTAAGTTTTCCAAAGTTTATCTCCTCTAGTTTTGGAAGTTCTAGGTGATTCTTCCCCCAAGAGAATTTTCTGAAAACTGAAATATAGAAGAGCAGGCAGTATTTCCCTAATTTCAGTCTCATGTATACTTTTAAAACTTTCATTCTTTCACTCATCATTATATCCCCATGGTATCAATCTCTCCTTGATGTGAATGAAATTCAAATATTTGCAAGCTGATGTCCTGCCTTTTCAAAAATATTCATATAATCCTTCATGTATCAGTTCCTACAGCTTCCAAGATTTTTTTTTTTTTGCTTGCTTTATGCAGATTGCATTCAAAAAAGTTTGTGTTTCATTGTGGTAATCTGAAGTCAAGAAATATTCAAAAAATAGTGACACCAGATGCATGCATGAGTATGTCTGTCTTTCTTAGCTCTTTAAAGACTTTTTCTACACAAGCCGGATCACCTATTTTTGTCCTCTACAGTGCATTGAAAACTTATTGTCCACCATCATCCCTGCTTGCTTTGTCGTTGCCAGGTTTTAGAGTATCCCCCACAGTCACTAACTGCAGAAAGGCAGCTGGATAGAAATGAAAACATGTAAAACTGTTACAACTTTTCTTCTGTTATCGAGCCTGAAGTGCACTACCAGAGCTGAAAAAATTAATAATACCACTCTGGGCCTGTGTGTGAGTGGAGTACCAGGAGATGCATTACTTGAGTGCATTTCCCTATCTGTTTCCATCGGCCAGTGTCTGAATAAGCTCTAACTACAATTATTGCTGCCTCTCCCAAGATGTGTGTGGGCACATAAGAGCAGATATGCCAACTGTCCTCTGAAATGTCACCTTTCTACTCCTGCCACAGTACAGTGATTGCTGGCTGCACAGCAAAACAAAATTTGCACTCTGTGCTGGTTGGGGTGACTCGGCCTGATATGCACTGCAAACTGTAATTGAAAATAAGTATCTCTCACCTGAATTTCACTTTATCTGCCACCCAGCACTGAAAAAGGGATGTTTCTCTTCCATCTCATATGTCTGCTTGCAAGAGACTATATTTATGACTAAGGATCACCCATGTTAAAAAAAAAACAAACAAACCAAACCAACATTATCGGCTTGGATCTATTGTACTTGTGTCAGAATTAGCCATCAAAAAACATGCAGGCAGAAATGGAGATACAGAATCATGCAGCCAGAGAACTGCTCTCTATTTGAGTATCTATGTGTTTGACAAGGCAACATAAAATACAGTATTTAGCTACAAACAGAAATCAAATCAAAAGTCTACTTGTGTTTCTTGCTCTCAAGATAAACACTGAGGCATGGGCTTGCTGCCAGTAAAAAAGTGTTAATTTTAGGTTAAGTCATCTTTAAAAAAAAAAGCAACATAAAATGATTAGTGGTACACAGTGAAAGGGTGTAGCTTCATCAACACGAGACAATGCCAAGAAACTATGAGAAGCACAAATCAAACACAGGAAGGGAAATTATAGCAGATAAAGGAAATGATAAAAATATTTTCAAAATAGCTCATAGATACTGAACTTAGGAAAACTGCAGTTACTGAATAATAGAATAAACCTATTTAAAACCCAGCAATTAGAGTTGGTTAACTACAACTTTCATTTACCAACATTGTAATAACTTCATTAACAGAGCAGTGACAAAGGCAGACTGGTTTTAGCAATATATTTGACTTATAACCTCAGTTTTCATCACCCAGAAACAAGTTATAGATCTGTAATGAGTTTGCTGAACAGATTCTGCATTGCATTCTCAATACAAAAGGGTTGTTATCTTATCACAAGAGTCCCATACCTTCTCACCGATTTCTCATGGGTAGCTCTTCTCAACACTGCTCCTTCTTCTTCAAAGCCCAGACAGCAACTGACTCTAGGCCCCAGTTCTCCCTGTCTTATAGGACTGGTCTTCCTTATTGGTTACACCTGTGAGTCAAGCCTGTTTCTGATCTTGGATAATTGGCCTGGCTGCAACTCTTTGAGGGTAAAGCTGCTTTTTACACATTTCTTATACTCTATTCCCACCACAATTCTGGTGAAATATTTTGGTACAGCATAACTGGACAGTGAAAGGGACATCCCTTTTCTTCAAACATGCTCAGTAGTGAGGGCACCTTTCCCTGGGATACTGAACAGCACTTTCAGATCTTGATGAACTGTCACTGAACTGTTTGTGAACTCTGATCACCTGTTCATGGGGGTTACCTTTGAGAAGAAGTAGCTCTGAATCTAGTATTTAATTTGCCTGGCTTTGATTGTAAGACCAACGAAGAGATTGCAGAACAGTATGACAGAAATGCACTCTTCAGAGTAACATTTAAGCTCAGATCATCTCACTTTTCCGTGTAACGTGCTGGCTCAGAATAATGCAGAGAACTGAGCCCAAGTTTCTGTGCTATAATGAAGAGGAGCTAGAAAATAGGCAACAATATTGTGCCTATCCTTGTGCCTCCTGTCTGGCAAGTATGCAGAGGAAAAGTCTATACTTTCCATTACTTCAGATTTGTTCATACTATTGTACATAGAAATTAAACACGTTGATCTGATTAAACCAGTATCTAATTCATTCTCAAATACCATTTCTTCAATTTTTGCCATTTCTCTATGGAGACAATTTTTTTTCTTTAGTAATGACTACTGCAGCTGAGTCAGATCCAGCCTAACATCATTTATTTGGCAATTAATAAAAAAAACTTGTAATAAAAGTAACTGATCTCATCAATATTTTAGCACATCTTTGAAAGCAGCACTTTAAATGTACTGAATTGTTCTCCAAAACAATAACATTTCCTTTTTAAAAGTCAGAAACCAGAGATCCTAGTTAAGCAATTATTCACAAAAACAAAAGAAAATAAAAAAAAAGGAAAGAAAAGAAAAGAATCCAAATCTAGAGAGCCCAGGTTTTATTCAATTAAACAGACCTTAAGCCTTCAATTTAAGTTTGTATACAAATGTTTGAAAAAGACTCTTTAAGAACTCATTTTCATTAGCCACTGTATTTACGACTTATATAGTAAAATCTTAGTATAATTGCTTATCTTTTGAAACAACTTCATTCTAAATCATAGAATTTGATTTTTTTTCCCTGTGGAAGCAGAGGACTACTTCCCTCTTCATAGGAAGTCCCTAATCTAGTATGGAAAGTGCCTGCAAATGTACTTCTTGTGAGTACAGCCAAGTGGAACAGCTTCACTCCTGTGTACAGCACAGATTCTTTGCCTGTGTTCACCGATACCAATCTCTTCCTATACTGAGTAAAGAACTCAGAAACTTTATGTTGAAGGATCTGTATAGAAATATAACAGGAGGAAAAGAACATACACATGAGGAACAAATCCTCATATTCCCATCAGTACATGAAACCTAATCCAAGAGAACTGTTGGTTATAATCCCCTCCATTGCTTTGATCTGACTCCCTGCAGGACCCCATGAGGGAGCGCTGAGAATGTGGCTGAATCAATCCCTGGTGTCTGGGACAGAGGGCAGGTGGTAGTAAAGGACTTCTCTTCCTGGAAATGGCCCATATTTATGCTAGACATTAACTACTGGTAACAATAAGCCTATTTACAGAATGGACACAGCCAGCCCATAAAATCCTTTTGGAGCTGACCTGATCACTCCTGCGTACAGCACAGCTGTGTAGAGCATCGATCCTTTGCTTGTGTTCACTGAAAACATGTGCAAGATACAGCATAACTGGAGGAAGAAGCAGAATAAAAGTTTGATGCTATGAGCCATTTACAGAAAAAAAAAAGTTGTAGTACTTTATAGTGATATTAAAACTGCCAGTGACAATGACAAGGAATTCTAACTGTGGCTAATGCTTTTTCTGGTGCTCTGACAAAAGACACTGTAATACCAGGTTATCACCTAATATTTAAACTTCTGAAAATAATAGTAGAAACTGTAATTGGAGAGTTCTTTGCTTTTCTAAAGGAATGAAAGGGAAAAATATTTGTGAAGATCTCTCGATTTTTCATTTCTTTCTTTAAAATATCCTTTTTTGACAAGCACAACAGAAGGATGCATTGCTTTGGGCAACCCTCTGAATAGACAAGGTCTAGGCTGACCCCTTTGTGAAATATGAAAAAAAAAAAGACTCCTTAAGAAAATATGAAAAAGAATATTACTTCTTTTCTTCTTTTCTCTTTTCTTTTCTTTTCTTTTCTTTTTTCTTTTCTTTTCTTTTCTTTTCTTTTCTTTTCTTTTCTTTTCTTTTCTTTTCTTTTCTTTTCTTTTCTTTTCTTTTCATTTCTTTTCTTTTTTCTTTTCTTTTCTTTTTTCTTTTCTCCTCTCCTCTCCTCCTTGCCCTTCTCCTACCTCAGAAACAAGATAATCTTCTTTTTTTTTTTACAGCAAGATTTCACCTGAGAAACTCAAATGCAGAGGGACAAAGATATTGTAAAGATGAAGCTTTCAATGTGACAGAACTAAAAGATCTTTTCTTTTTTCTTAAATTCCACAGACATTTAAACACTGACTCTGGAAGCACACAAACACTTTAAGTTTGCATAGCAAATACTGTGACTGTCCTTAATGAAATACGGTTGCCTTTAAAGTTAGTTAACTATGCAACCATGTAAGGGAGGCATTTCAGGGGAATCCATCAGCAATATCTACAGTGGCAAATAAGATCACTTGGTTATGTCCACAGAGGGCAGTGGAACCCTACAGGAACACAGGGAAGAGACCCCTGACACCCCCCCCCCCCCCCCCCCCCCCCCCAGGTCAGCCCAAATGATTCAGCTATACTCATCTGCTTGTCCCTGGACTGTTTTGTGCTTCCAGCAGGCTTGGCAGGACAACTCAGAGTGCTGCTACAATGCAGTCATTTCCCAAATATAAGCCAGCAGACAGTGTGGAGCTTTCAGGCCAGCACCTGTATTACTGGCAATGACTGTAGAGACCATGACTATCACACAATAAGCAATAGGTGGCTGAGCTATTCTGTTATTCATATCTACACACATTTATGCACACCTTATAAAGAAAGAAACTGATAACGTCTTAAGATTATATTATATTATATTATATTATATTATATTATATTATATTATATTATATTATATTGTTCCTACTGGAATTAATTTGAGAAGACTTTTATTCTGAGTCAGTGTTACTGAAGTGTTAAATTTGCCCTTTAAAATTTTTTACCTGACCTTTGTTTAATTGAAAACTAAAAACAATAACAAAAATGTCACAGTGTGTAAGTTATGTTCACTTTAACTCTTCCATATCTTGACAGCTTAAATTATTTGGGTTAAATTTGATTTACAATGAGAGAAAAAAATCCCTTTGAAATCAGTAACTATTTTGAGCTTCTTTAGACACATGCATTTATCCTTTTTATCAAAACACTTTTGTCAGAGATGACAATACCCTGTCCTACTTATTTGCCACATAAACCTTACTTACATAAATTCAGTTTAAAGTTACTTGACAAGTAAAAATGCTGAAAATAATACAAGGAAATATATGGTGAAAAAATACTCTAATGTAAAAATGATAAAGCCAATACACTGATATTTCCATAATCAAAAACATATGGTGAGACTTTTCTGTGAGTTCAATAAAAGCTTGAGTGTGTGAGTTTTGCAAACCTATTCTTGAACTTTTTTCATTCAGCACCAGATATTTTAAAATACATACTGAAGGTTCACTTGTCTGTCCCAGAACTACAAAGTATTCAAATAAACATTCTTCTGTGTTTTCTTGTAAATATTAATTGCATTTTAATTAGTTCCAATAAAACAATTTAGCACAACAAAAATGAACTAAGGAAGAAGCATTTTACTCCAGCAGCATACAAAACATGCTGGGTAAAAGTATTATTAGAAATACCTTGTCTGGTAAGAAAAAAAAAAGTACAGCAACAATAGGGTGATGGCAATGAAAAGGGGGGACTCTCTTGCTTTAAAGACATGCTGTGGATTGACCCCTGAAAGCCCAAGTTAATATTTACTAACTCCAAGCACATTCAGTAGCTTCGGATTTCTTTTCTTTTAGTGGGGCCAAGGCTACAGTTGTTTGAAGACAGAGCAAAGCTGTGAATAATGCCTAAGAGCAAAACGAAAGCAGAAGTAAATGACTTTTTTAATGTGAGACCTTCAACCTCAATTCCAGCTCCCCAGAGGCCGTCTTTGACTCCTTATCAAATCATGCTCTCACAGGTGTCAACTGGGGATAAAGATTCTTCCACAAAGAAACTGACAAAGAAACTACTGCAGAGAAAGGTGAGCTTACAAGTCTCTCTTGACATTGGTGGAGAGAACTTAGGGCAGTGTCATTTAGAAGAGCCAATTTAAACAAATGTGCTATAGGATGTTTAACAGTGACGGCAGATAGCAAGGGCAAGCTACACAGCTGTTAAACCAGTCAGTGAAGGCTACTGCTCAGCTAAAATAGTGCTAGAAATGAACTAATTTTGCCTGTTATGCAACAATTGCTGGACTTGGAAATACATTTGTTAGTATTACTTGGACCCTTCTGAAGACTTCTTATGACCCAGTTAGAAAAAAAATATTAGAAAAGAGACATTTTACATGGATAAACTGCTCTTCCTCTCTGTACCATAAAGGAGTCTGAGGAACAAGGTAAAAAATCAGACTTTTTACTGTCTTAGTGACTGATGCAAGAGCTGCAATTGTTAGGGTTGCCCAGGATTTAAGAAGGAATGTCCCAGGGAAGGAATGAAATTAACTTCTTCCCTGATTGAGGCTAAATTTTTATTGACATTTAATTTCTTTTCTGGAGAAAGATTTCCACTCTTTTAATATGTATGTTGGTTGAATTCAAAATTGTTTGACATCCATTGTGATACTGCATAACAACCTAAAGGTTTTGCATGAGTTTACAACACATAGAGCTATTTTACAAGTAATAGGATTGTATTTAATACAGCACTAGTTTGCCCCATCCCCATACCTTCTCAAAAGTTAGAACTTCCACAGCTAAACGTGAAATGTTTAAACTTATGTTCATTAATTCAGCAAATATTTTATTCATTTATTAGGTCAGTTTACATTTTCATATCTGTGCTGTTGAGATGGGTTTATTTAATGACTACTATACAGAATACAGAAAAAAAATTAAAAATGCTAGGTATATGATGTCCTATTAGGGCAGTGATTAGATATTTCCTTGTTCACCTTCACTTATGGAAGATAACTTAATGGATGCAGCTTTCATAACTTCTCAAGATTTATAGTAGATCTCAGCATAATACAAGTATGTCTATGCACACCATTTTTTTAAATCAAACCAAAAACTTCATACAAATAAAATGCATACCATAAAACTGTAAGTGCAATTGTTAAAAAAAATGTTTATATTGTAAAATGTGTGTATCAGTCTTACATAATCTTTTCCATTGAAAGCTGTTTTTCTGTTACTAATTTAAATGTAATGTTAGTATTTACAGTCATTGAACTTTACTTACTAGAATACAATAGGAAACTCTTATCTAAATCAATGTGAATAATTATGTATTTATCAATTACTCAATTAAATACTTCACATTTCATTATTTACTACTTCCATTAAATTCACCTAGACTATTGTCATAAGTGAATGATATCAGAAGTCTGCAATATTTATCCCAGAGCCTTACCTAGTAAGTAAACCTGCAAAGTGATTGTAAATTAAGACAGACTCCTGCTCTTATTACCTATAAAGCAAGCCTGCTTTTCACATCTGCTTCTTCTTAATAAATTAAAAATAAAAAAGTCCAATGTCCACTTATATTAAGAACCCTTTCTTAATGCACACTAAAAAACCCTTAATGAAAAAAATATACTGCTTTAAATTGGAAAGGTAACACCTCTCTTTTTCATCTTCTTGCAGCACAAAATACCTACGGAAAGATGATAATTCAAGTGTTTTGACATTGTCTGTCAACAAAATAAAATATCAAACTATATTTTCTAATTAAAAAGAAAACCCAGACTTTGAATACTTGATTTGCTCCTCATAAAACAAAGATCCACAGATCCACTTCTGTAGAGAGGCCTTTTCTGTTTGTAACAAATTGTCTCTGTACAGATTTTTCTTAGTTCAGGAACTCCTACAGAGCCCAAGATGACATTAAATATAGCATAGCATATGGAAAGTTATTATGCCGTTATTATGCATTTATCATCATATTTATTGATTTGATATACTATTATATCTGAAATAAGATCAATACAAAGATCCTTGTTATCCTTGCTAGGTCCTTGATATTATTATTTTATAATTACTTTTCTTCCCTAATCCATCCTGTTGAAGTAAATTTCACAAAGACTTTCACTCATCTAGGTGTGTATAAAAGTCTAAGTCCACATTGAACTGTACAAGACAAAATGGTTCCTAGAATAAAATATCTGTCTCACAGCTACAGCATAAATTAAAGTTATACCTGGTTCTTCAGGAAATAATAGATTTGACACAATGTTAATTCTAGAGATAAATTAAATTGCTAACACAAATACAAAAGGTTTGTAAGAAATTACTACTGCCTTTTAAATTGGGCTCATATTTAAAGTCATGATGTCAGAAAAAAATGCAGAAGGTGGAGGAAACATTGCTGTAAGAACAGTCATCAAAAAAAATTTACTCCCATATGTCATTATAAAGCTAGCAGCTGTGTTGATGAAATCACAATTCCTTTTGGTGACATCCATATGGAATGCAGAGCTTTGACATTACCCTTCAGTAAAAGCTGTGGTCTGATTTTTTTGCATTAGGCAGTTGTCAATTCTATTTGATATTTTATTCCAAAATAAAAATGCTGTGGAGCATATATCCACAAGATATTCAGTTACATTTGGTGTGAAATATGTTGTGGTAGGCTTGTTCCTGATGTAAAGAAAATTGTCTGAGTCACGAAAATCACAAGACATTCAAGTTGGAAAGGACGAGAACAGGTTTCTCATCCTCCTCCCTCCTGCTCAAAGAAGGATCAGCTAGGAGATCAGATGAGGCTGCTCAGATACTTGTCCAGTTAGATCTCAAAAACCTCCTAGAATGGAGACTCCAGAGCACCTGTAGACAATCTGCTGCCATGTTTGCCTGACCCAAGGATGGCTTCATATAGAAGTTTACATCAGAAATTAACTTTCTCATGTTTTCACAAACTGACTTTAAATTTCTACTAATTAACTATAAGGAATGTTCTTTTACTGCTGTTCTACTCTCCTTGGGGCTTTGTTTTTTGAGTGCAAAGTCAAAACAGCTTTAGGTGTACACTGAGAAAAGAGTTCTGCATCCTTTATACTTTTCCTAGACCTCATGATATCTTAATCCTTTAAAGAACTCCACTAAGTGATTCTCTAAGTCTGGAAATGTCTCTTTTGCATCACAAGATGAAAAATTTGAAATTATGAAGGTATCCACTGCACAGGGAATTTCCCCGAAACTAAACCACTCAAGTTTTCAGAACTCAGTAGCCCAGCCATTGTCACTGACAGACAGGAACAGCATATCCTTTTCCCACAATGTGAGAGAGGAAATGCCCTTGCTGGCTGGCCATGAAGATAATACAGATATTATGATGTAGTCAATTCTTATAATCAAGTTGTATAAATAAAATTATATGCAAGTCTTACTAGACAGCCATAATAATTGTTTCTGACTTAATTAAGCTGTAGATCATTATATGATATACCCAGTACAAACAATAAGTTGGAAAGCCAGAGATGTTGTTTCTTCCCTCTGAGTGCATATTAAATGTTGAAATACTAAGAAAATTCAAGAGAAAAAACCAAAGAACTGAGAAAGTCAGAGAAGACTAAGGAAAAGCTACAGATCAGTTTAATACAGGGTTCAAATATGGTACATAATATGTATAAAAACAGAATCAAATAGAGAACAAGTAATTGTGCATACAATATTTCACTGAAAATGTCTTATGTGTGCCTATCTTTATTAGATACTTCTTGCTGCCATTTTATGAAAACAAGGTGAATAAAGACCCTTTAAATTTAAGGTGAAGAGCTTATTTGATATCATGAAATAGAATGGGAAACAAATGGGTTATAAACAATAGCAAATAGACTGCAACAGGATGTACCTATTATGTGGTCTCTCATATTTCCTTGCCCGTTCCACCCGAGACTACAAAAATAAGGCTACTAGAATCTCCATTTTAAATTAAATTAAGCTAATGAAGCTAACTGCAGCAGTGTGCCAGTACTCCCACATGGTAGTAGTCTGGACATTAGGAAAAAACTCCTAACAGATAGATTGATTAGGCATTAGAATGGGCTGCCTGGGGAGGCTGGTGGAGCCATCAGCCCTGGAGGTGTTTAAATGAAGACAGGATGTGACACTCAGTGCCATGGTCTAATCGACAAGGTGACATTCATAGGTTGGACTCCATTATCTCAAAGGTCTTTTCCAGCCTAGTTTGTTCTGTGATTCTGTGACATGAATGTGCAAACACCAGTGGAAACAGGTTTTTAAAATGTAGATCATACTTCACACTTTCTATTTTATGATACACATAATTCACCTTAATCACAGAGCTTGTCAGGGTCATGAACCTACGGGCAGGGTTACCTCTGAGGAGTCTCAGTGCTGGCAGGGACTGTTGCATAGACCTCAGGACACTGCTGGCTGTGGCTGCTGGTAGCCCCTGTTACCAGCTATCCTATGTGACAAATGGGAAGGATCACCAGCCTGTGCTGGGGTGACCTTTGGCTCCTCTCTTGTCCCAGTCCATGGAGCTGTGCTGTTCTCACTTCTCCCTGCCAAAAGTGCAGGTTCAAAATGAGCACGTATGATCAGGAGGACTGGTGTCCTCCCAGGTCACAGGAGGGCAGAGTGGAGAAGTTTCAGACTGCTCAAATAAAAGGTTCTTCTTCCGAGAATCTTCTAAGAACTCATGTTTTTGTTAAATGGAACATGTAATGCTGAGGCTTTTGGTCAGTAAAAACAGTATTTGGTGCTACCAAAACCTAAAAGAACCCACTGCAAAAACCTAGAAGATATCCACTTACAAAACACCTGGATGATAGATGTTTGTCATTCCTCTGCTCCACCCAGCTTGACTTAAACACCTACAAGGTTTGAATTACCTGATAACAGAACAGTCAAACCTTGACTACATAGCTCTTTCATAAGATCTGCCACTGTTGCTCTTTCAGTGTCACATAGCAGTGGGAAGTTCAGTGCAGAGAGGTCATAAGATGTTTTGTCACACATCTCGGCTGGCTTTGGGGAGACGCCATGGAGAGCCAGCCTATGCAACATTCCCTTCATTGCTGGCATTGCTGGAGCAGCACCCTGTGAGATCAGAGAATGTTTAAAGGACTGTAAATATGGCAAGAATTCAGAGAGTAGGCAGGCTTTTGAGGCTGCTTCAGGATACAGATGATCATTTAAATGTTATTGAAAAGGCTTGCAAATTAAAGCAACAGTTGCTTTTTAATCAGAGAATCAAGGAACAGCAGACAAAATTAGTTTTGTCTTTCATTTCAGAGTATCTACTGAAAAAAATGGTAAAACTGCTATTGTTAATGCATAGGCATGTAAATAGAAATTTTCTGCATTGATGCTCCATCTTGCTGCTTTGTTGGTAACACCTGCCTCTTTTTAGTCTTTAGCATATCTGTCAGTAACTATGTGGAACACAAAGGCCATGAAGGCATCTGAACTCTGGAAGTTATCATGACATTTTGCCTAAGGCTTTGTCTCCCTTTCCTGCAGGGTTAGCTTCCTGGAGGCAGCTTACTTGTCTTTAGTAGTCCCAGTACCTGAACCAGGTTGCTCAGAGAGAGCTCTCAGTTGCTTTGTGTAGCAAATATTCCTAACTGTCTGTCAGCTACTGGAAAGCAAAATGCTTGCTAAGTGTTTTAAAATACACTTAAAAATTAAATTCCTTCTAAATAAAAATATAATTTATTATTACTTTATTTTTACACATGATAAACACAACTGGAGGTTTTTAATTTTATGCCAGTTTATTTCCTCCTTTTCAGTATGGTGTGAATTACACCACTGAATAGATTAAATTCAGGGTACTGAATGGGTTCCCTGATGACTGCATTTTAGAAGCCATTCAACTGTGTTTCATACAGTAAAGAAAACAACACACATTGAGTGTTAAATCATGATATAAAAGTACCTATAAAACTGACAGCTCCGTTTTTTAAATGGCACTTAAATCCTGATTTATTTCCCTGAATGCATCACTTCTGAGAATCAGACTGAGATAGGTGTCTGGCTACAACTGTAGTTCTTAAACTACATACATTTCCATCTTCACTTGCTCAATGAAGTCCCAGTTTCAATGTTGAAACATCACTTAGCAATCACAAAAAAGTTTGGAAAATGCTGCTGCTCCTGTTGGATATCAGGAACTAGCCTAAGGAGAAATCTATGACAATATAAGAGTAAATAAATATTCTCTCATGACAGCTGAAAATAACCCTTCAGTCAGGCTGAGATAAAGCTGAGAGTATATTTCTCAAATGTAAGCCTAAAAAAAGTGTAATAATTGTCCCAAACAAAGCATTAAGATGGCTGGAAATTCAAAGATGACATACTCAGAGGAACACCAAAGTTTTGATCTAGCCATGGTTTATTTCTTTTCTCTAAACACTATTGGCCATTTCTGTATTTGGATTGTGTATGTTTTGTAAACCAGTTAGTTTCATGTGGTCAAAGCTTGCTTTAGTGTAATAAGGTACTTACTTCTTTAAAATCTCTGCCCATGCCTGCATGCTTAACACTACTTAATTTTTCAAGACTCTATTTCATCTGTTTATTCTGTGTATTGTAAAATGATTTGGCTTACAGGGAAGACTTCCTGTTCAATGTGAGCTATGGATTTGCAGTAAGTTGTTATTTAAGATATGGAGTTAATTACTGAGGGCACAAAAAAATCCAAGGCCAAGACAAATTTCAAAAAAACAAAGAAAAGGGGAAAAATGAAAGGATGAGTTTTAAATAAAAATATGGACATACATTTATATTTAATTCATTCATATTGGAAAGACATAGTCTGTTATGCTTAAAAATTCATACCAAAATTAGATCTTGATTTTTTTTTTCTTTGAGAAATCTACCCTGGTGATTGGAACTTGCTGCTGAGCCCTGCTTTTATCAGTGGATCTTGAACTGCACATATGGATTGCATTTCTTTGGTACCAGTCATGGAGTCCTGCTTCTTCAAACATGCACAAGCACACAAGTGTTTGACATATGAGCACAGTTTAGTTTGTGATCTTGCCATCTGCAGTTCAAAGTTAATACCTTTTTATTTTGAAGCTCATCATGCATGATGGAACTGAGCATCATTTTGTCTCTATATCACACGTATGAGTTTCATACTAGAAATGATTGAAAGCTGTGCTGCTTTCCTCAGGTACAGACTGTCTTCAAATCTCTCCAGTCTGAAGCTCAGAAACCAGACCTCACAGAAAGTTATAACAAGCCTTCTTGCATTCTCTTCCTGCCTCCTTTTGAGCTCTGCTCTTTTTTTTTCCCTTCATCCATGGTACTCTCCTGTATCCATGCATCTTTGTCTGCTACACAGCTGATTTGACCTTGCTTTTGCTCCCATGTAAATGAATATTAAAACTGCACTTGAAGCTCGGGACACTTTTTGGGTGACAATGTTCTGAGCCTTTCTAGTTATAAAAGAGTTAATAGGTCTATTAAAATAACAAAACAAGTTTTAGTGAGCTGAGAACCTATAGTTCTCAAATATGAGAAATTCCTGAAAAGAGACCATTTTAACCACACAATACACTTTCTCAATAAAGAGTAGGCTACAAAACTGTGTCTGTGGGCTGGGCCAATTGATTGAAGCTGAGAGATCAGATATACTCTTTAAAGATTTCCTTCTCCAGTGTATCTAAGAGGAGCTACTTGAAAGGATGAACTGAACTCTCACCTGTTTTGAACTATTTTGACTGAAATCTCTCTCTTGGTTTACATAAAGCAAGTATAACACTTTATTCCCAGCTGCAGTAGCACAGCATTAGTTTCCTGCTCTTTTGATGTAAATTTGTCAAAATTCTTAAATTGCAAAAGTCACCTGATGTTCTAAAGGGCAATGTTGAAAGATAGGTGAATTTAAAAAAAACCAAAACACCCCAACAAACTAAAAATAACCACATCTATGGTTCTTTTCTCCTTCATTCAAATGAACACAAAACCATAAAGACCTACTGCTGAGGCTACTGGCAAATATCTAGATAA
Source organism: Motacilla alba alba (assembly GCF_015832195.1). Taxonomy (NCBI): domain Eukaryota; kingdom Metazoa; phylum Chordata; class Aves; order Passeriformes; family Motacillidae; genus Motacilla; species Motacilla alba. The sequence goes on from NC_052018.1 coordinate 76,174,056, forward strand.
TCAGTTGTCAAGAAGAGCTCTGCCACACATTCACTTTTCTGACAACTGCAAAGCAAAATTGCTTAGCCCACAATTTAAAAAAAATTGACAAGAGCTTTTGTACTTCAGTACAAAAGAAAGCAACACATTCCAGTGCTGTACTGAATAGTAACCTGACCATAATCCTACTAATGGAGTCAGCGAACATGAGGATTGCTGACAGAGAACAATAGAAAGAATTTTTTTTCCAAGGCATTAATAAAGTCAGAATGTAGTCTTCAACCCTACAATAAAATGCTTTCAGGATCATGCATATTCTTAAACCTAAGCAGAGTTTTCACTTATAATCACTGTGTGTATTATTTCAATATCCTTCTGCATTAAAACACTGGTATACATCGATGCTCAGAGCCACAGATGTATAGTGGCTGTCAAGCAAAATACCAGAAAAGGAAAACCTGCACACTGTGCTATGTATCACCTATCTGATCTTTGCCAAAGGAGTCAGAACGATTCCTTCATAGGTAAGCCTTCAATTGCCTTCAATTCCTAGTGCTGCATTCATGTCTTGGATTTCTATACACAGGCTTGAGCTAGAGGGTAGTCTGGCAGAATCAGTAAATTGAGACTCCAGGAGCTAAGAGAGTTTGAGATGCTCTCTACAACAGCTAATCCTGTGACAACCATGAGCTTTATAAAGCCACAGATGTTTGCACCTGTCCAAAGCTTGACAAAGTGTTTCAAAAAAGCAGACACTGAGAACTTAGAGATATTCTGTTTCCATGAATTTTGGGAGAACTTTTTCATCTGCAAAAAAAAAAAAAAAAAAAAAAAAAAAAAAAAAAAAAAAAAAGTGGACAAAAAATATGGCCTAAATACAAGGCATGAAAGGATATAGTCCAATTTTTATGAAACAGATCAGGCTAGTAGAAGCAATGTATAAGAAATTAGTTCAAATTTTGTTAATAAATCACAAACAAGCTGTAAAAATAAGAATATGGTTTTTAGTGTCTGGCAAACCAGAAAGAGAAACACAGCCTATCCTGATAGTCCCACATTTTAAACTATGCATGCCATGATTATAGTAATAAACAACAGATACTGTGTCTGTACATAGGAAAACAAAGAATGGTTCTTTTTTAGGAACTATCTGTAGGAAGAACATACAATTTAGTCAACAAGCGAGCTGGAATAACCTCTTGTATTCTTTCCAATGACTATAGTTTAGTGTTGAGCAGAAGGAATGTTTTTGTTCTTTCCTTGTGCTTTTTGTCTTCTGTCTATCCTCCTCTTCTTTCTGGCATTGCATGGATTTTTTTTCTGTTCTTGCACCTGGTCTAACAAACAGTACCCCCACTATTTGAACATGTTCTAATGCACAGCACTTTTCTTCAGACAGCTGCAAGTGCTGTGCTCTCTGACCAAGAAGGCAAGTCTCTGACCTCCCACTAATGAACATGGACAATCAGACAGCATATGACACTCCAAGTAACAATTTCTTCTAATGTCCATGATTAAAAACTGTACAGCAATCCTAGTCCAGCAATCTAGTCCTGAAATTCCCCTATCAACTCATGACTTCATAATAAGTATGGGGTAGCTACTGAATTAATTTGCCAAAATGTACTACGTTTCCTTTCTTTCTTTCTTTCAGAAAACCTGAAACTGTTAGTGGAAGAAATAAATGAAGTTCAGGCAAAGTCTGTTAAATGCTAGATGGTTTCTGAAGATGAACAAATGTTAGTTTGGCAACAACAGGAAAGATATCCTCAGAATAAGTTTCATTGTAACAAATACTTTTTGTGTTCTACAGAGCATGTACACTGCCAAAGAAGAAAAACATGGGATAAACATTTTTGCGTTTGGGGCCTGAATGTCTCTGTGTACTGTGACAACTTCTATTCATCTCACAAACAGGTTCAGCGAGGAAAACAATTGCTCAGAATAGAAAAGGTAAAAAAAAGGTAAAATTTCCAAAATAATACATAATCCAAAGTGTATGTAGTTCAACGCTTGATTTTAACTGAATACACCTTTTTTTTTTTTTTGCATTTAATATTTCCTACCACACAAAAATTCTCATTTTAGTGATTTTATTTTTGTGGAATTTTTTTCAAAGCTGTTTTTTTACAGCTACTCTGTTAGTCTTGATGATTCAGATTTGCAAAGTATTGAAAGGCAATGTAAACTTTTAATGAGCAATCTGCAATGGAACATGGAAACTTCAGAAACTCATGGGAAAATATAGGAGGTTTTGTTGAAAGCGAGCATATTATAAGGTTAGGAAATGTTTCTTTGATAGTGTGTTTTACACTTCAATTGTTATGATGTAAATGCAAGTATAAGACAATTAAATCCAGTGTGAAGGAAATGAATACTTGCCCATAAATTAAATGTAAATTATTTTGAAATGTATTTTCATAGGAAACAGATAGAATCTGAAGAGCACTAAGTCACAAAACATACATTATGCTATTTCCTTCTCTTCAATAAATACAGGAAAGGTGATCATCTGCAGACAGAAAGTGAGAGCAGCATTTCTTGCATTTTCAGATAGCAATTATAGCCCTTAAATGCTAGAGATCTTAAGAAGTTGCAAATAATTTATGGGTTTTCTTGGATGCATTTTTTAAAAGAATATACTTTTATTAATGTTCTTTTATTTTTAAAGTATATTTGTTGCACATGACAAAACTTCCAAACAAAGGGCAAATCTGCCCAAAATACCTAGTTGGATCTCATATATGTTTTAATCGTCAGTTCCTTCCTTCAGAAATTAAACTATATAAGGAAATGAAAAGGCTTTTTGGACCTCAAACTCCCACAATTACTCCAGTTACTTTTGAGAAGTAAAATGTTATTAAGACTTTATTGTCACCACATATTTGTGCCGTAAATTAATCCCAGATTTATCAAAAAAGGCATCTTTGCAGCATTTTGTAACATATTGAGAATAAAACTACTTTGGATCAGCATAAAGGGAACATTCCACAGATAAAGTAACTTACTGGAAACAGTAATCAATGAATGGAGAAGGAGAGGAGCTTCATCAAACATCCAGGTTAACCCACATCTGACTGATTAAGTAAAGAGAGGAAATCCTTAATCTGAGAAGAGTGATGTAGGGTCTTAAATTTAGGGGTAATTTTTTCAGAGCTTGAATTTCAGTTAAAAAAAGTTAAAAAGTTGCTGCTGCTCTCTGGGACTAAATATTGTGCTTGATCCATTAGTCAAATACACTTTTGCACAAAAGGATGACCCAAATAACAAAAACAGCTCATGGTGCCTAAGATTTTACCTGTGATTTAGAAAATCTTACAAATTCCCTTTTTTTTCCTGAGAGAAGTTCAAATTTTTACTCAAATTATCCTCAGAAGAAATATGGGAGGATTAGAGCCCCTGTTTCAAAAGCAAAGCTTCAGAAATTCAGGTCTTGAGAACACACTGGCATTCTGACAGGATCAAGTCTATAGAGTCTACATTTGTCCCTTCTCTGCCTGAATAGACTGTTGTTATACTTAATTAAACTATTTATTCATTATGACATATATAGTTTAAGCAATGTATCAAGTTATGGGTTCTATATCATATGTTTTCCAGCTGTAAAAGTGGACTGATGCACTGAGGGAAAGTAATGGAGAGACAGAAGTTGGGAAGAATGTTTGATGGCAAATGGACTTGGTTGGTAACAGCCTATGCATGCCCTTCCATTACTGAAGCATGATGTAGCACTTGAAGCATGTTGATGTAATATACAAAAATTGCAAAGAAAAGAGGAAAGACTCTTCTAGATTGTTGCCTCAGTTTGCTAAAACTGAAAGACTCCAGAGTGACATTGCCAAATATCTCGATCAAGATTTTTAGGTAGCTCTCTAACTTACATTAACACTGCACATCTACCTGATAATTCTGCAGAGAGGTGCATTTTTTGCAAGGTAACTACTATATTCTTCTGTCACCAAGCCACTCAGGATATCGATTTCTTGGAAAGAAATACAGTGGCCATTTTTTCAGATATTTAGTGTGTTGAACCATTGGCTGTGCTATGCTTCTTCCTTCTTTTGTCTTTACCCCAGCAATTTTAAGAAGTTAGATACACACTGGAGTCACTGGGGCCTCTGGCAGTTGGATAGCCCTGGAAAACCAGATTTCATGCTATCTGACTTCAGGAGATTAATGGAATTTCCTGATGTGCATGTAACAACTTAGCAGCACAAAAACAGTATTGCTTCAGATTTTCACATGTTCTACTGCTGGCAAGTTTTGGCTCTAGAAATAAGTACTTGACATTGCAAGATACAATCACTGACCTGCCAACCTAGCTGCGCTTAACATCTTAGAATTCCAATGTGCTACTTCTTGTAAATTTACTACTTGCTTGTAGCACTGGGAGGAATACATATTTTGGGTGGTTTCTACAGTTTAGCCCAGAAACGTCTTTTCTATAATGCCAGATTCTGATGATATGCTCACTAAAATGCTAATTAGACTCAAACTCTGTTTTGTTGATGGTTTTATGCTACAGAAATAACATACAGGAAAAATAACACTTTATTGTAAAAAAAATATTAACATACAATGTGTGTGAAAAATCAAAGTAGGAGAGAAAAATATTATGAAACTCTGATTTACAACCAAACAGAGCTGAAAAGAAATTCTGGTACAGTACATGCAACTACAGTGTAATGAATAATCAGCTCATAAAATTTCTGAATTAATTAGCTTTTGTTCTTTAGTCTGTATTTGTCACTGAGTATTCCTCTTTGTTATTTGTTCCTGAACTCTAACAGGCTGCCTGCTTTTCACATAAAACAAATGTCTACTTATGGATTTCTAATGCATTAAGCAAAGTGAAGTAATTATCTACTGTGGTACATGCCTCATTCAAAATTAGTCTGACAGTACATTTGGTTTGGTGTAGATATACAACATAGCAGAAAAATAGGAAATCAATAGAATTGCTAATATGTATTCTGACTAAACTGAGGTAAACATGTTGTAATTAAATCTATAGATTTTCATTTTTAAAAACACCAAAAATTCCACCTTTCTAAACTATGTGGCTTCCATTTATGAGATACTGAAATATAGATCCTGTAAATAAGGAAAACCAAAATCAAGTGTAATACAGCTTTTACATGAAAATATTTAGCTAAATTCAGTTTTAAAATAAAAGATAAGAGAAATGTTGCTGATCTATCATAAACATTATCATGCTGTTTAACTTACTAAACAATGCTGTTCTAAATAATTAAAGGATTTTCAGACACTTGGCACCATAGAATAGATATTTCTGCTGTAAACTGTAGAAACCACTCACAAGCAAAGGATCTACTATTTTACAGTATTATGAAACAAAATTACTCTATCTTGTACCTGTTGTACTTTAGAAGAAATTAAGGGTGGCAGGTATAATAACAACAGACTACTTTAGTGGTTGGAGTACACAACAAGAGATGGATTTTTGACACAGTCAATAGGCTGGTATATTTATATCAGTGACTCAATTTCTCATATTTAAGTAGGTCAATATTACCTTTTCAAAACAGTTACAGATCATGCAGTGAAATACCACAATATTGTCAGAGGATTATACTACAATCACCACAGCATCATAGTAAAGTGTGATAAAACAGCTCTGATATCTATTACTGAAAAATATAATAAAGGCCATGAACAACAATTATCATTAGCATCACCAGAATGAAAATTTGGCTAAGCTTTTAAGCTGGACCATTTCTGCTATGAACTCTTAGAAGTGAGCACAGCTGCTCTTCAGCTTCATAGGAAACTAAACATTCTTCAAAGCATAGGGTGGCCTCAATACCATAGGGGGTATTGTTTGCTTCTGATTCAGTGAAGGAATTTTGTCCCTTAGCCAATGAAATTCTCCAGTTTCTTTGCCTTCTTGTTGGTCATTTGGACTGTGGTTTGTAGCTCATGACAGAGACTTTGCCATTTTAATGTCTCTTGACATCTTGTTATCTCTGGCTTTATCTGCTCTTCCCAACTCACTCTTTATTCCCACCATCTTCATTTTATCTACTCTGACTTGACCATCTCATACTGTATCAGGCCATTTCACCACTCTAGCTTCATAGCAAATTATATTCAGATTCATATTCACTAGTCAGATCATATTCATTAGTAGGAAAACCAGCAGGATGAAGCAAGTATTGGATCTGACACAAGAGAATGGGAAGGAATGTACAACTGCTGGTAGGAGAGAAAGAGGAAACAGGACGTAGATTAGCTTGGGCTACTGTGGAACACCAACCACATACAAAGAAGGTAAGCCTTCCAATGTTAGTCTTCTAAAATTTTGTATATTCTGCTGAATATAAAATTGAAAGTATTTCCAAGAACTACGCATTATTTAAAACTAATTCCTTAATAAACTGTAGATTTTATTACAAATATTCAAATGCAAATCCACAATTCATGTCTTGTTTTAATGATGCCAGTGAACTTCAGAAAGAATACATAGGTCCAGACTTAAAGTAATAATTTTTGTCTCCAAAAATAAATTGTCAGAACATGTATAAATATGTGCTACACTTTGCCTTTACTCAAACTAGGAGCACTCAAAATGTCCACAGAGCCACATTCACTGTTGACCTTCAAATCCCTATTTAAAATCCTGTGCCATTATGATAAAAACACATGAAAACCTCATATACACAACAGCTAGGTGGCTTTTTTTCCTGACTGCTGTTTTCATACTGATGAAAACATACTGGTTTCATACTGGTTTGATGATCTCTTGTGCTTCCCCTGTCCAGGTGTTTTCTTCCCCTGTTAATGGCAGAGTTGCCCTCTAGATTGTGAGGTGTTTGGAGTAAGGACTGTCCCTCGGCAGCATGATTGCACTGTGGGGATCAAGGAGTCCAGGGATCTACAAAACTCTACAGAGGAGACCACTTGACTTCATGGGACATAAGGCCTGAATACGACATTTTTTTCTTTATCTATGCTTGAAACATTCTGCAGGAAGGAGTCAATCAGCATGAAGAAGGATCTCTAGCCACTGATGACATCAGATTGTTACTATTAATCAACCTATCTTTGTTCTGATTCTGTTTATTCCAGCTTTTTTGTTTTATCTCATACTATATCTCAGTTACAGACATAGCTTATTCTTATTTCCTGCTCTATCTTGTTCTTTCAGTCATTCTTCTGTATGGATTTTTCATTTTTTAATGAAATTTTCCCTAAAAATATTTAAGTTCTTTGTAAAGCCTTGCATCTTTGGCTTTTTGGGCAATGTAGATCTCCACTGCAAAGAAGCAAATACTTATTTATGGGGTGCTAAAAAAGTGCAGTGACAGAAGCAGAAGGAATTTTTATAGTCTTGGTGAGGCTAGTTCTTGAATATATGTATTGATCCTGTGTCTTGTTAAAAAAGAAGGGTGAAAAACTGAGAAAGGTATTGCAAAGAATCACCAGGTCTGAGAAAACACCACACAGTTGTGAGTGTTCCAAAGTGTAACACTTTAAAAGTGTTTCAGCTATTTAGAAAGAAGACTGAAAAGTAACTTGTACAAAAGTAACAGTACAAAAATGTCTTCATGGGAATAAAATGCTATCTACTAAAACTTGCTTTGGTCTTATGAAGAGGGATATCACTAAAACAAAATGCTGAGCACCAAAGTCAAATTCAAATGCAAATTGAAAACTCAATTGAAATTAGACATGAAATTTCAACAAGAACATCTGGCTGCTAGAAGAAATGCAAAAAACCAAACAGAGCTTCAAATAAGGTGTGATTGCTTTTGTGGAAGTCAAAATTCAGTCAACCTTTGAGCTCTCCTTTTTTCAATAAGAGGTGCGCTTTATTCAAATACACATTATCAGGCATCAACATCAGCGTTGATGGTCTGCTTATCTCTTTGGCTTTGAAATCTATGCATCTCCTGATGTTCAGACACACCATGGCCTCAGTTCTACCAATCTGACCTGTGTGTTCTCCTGATTCCAAAGTTATTGTGCAATGGCTGGCTCTTTATTATAGAAGATTCTTTTGTAGTACTGAGTAAAAATATAATTGACTCTTCTGAAGCCTCAAAACCTCCGTTCAAATCTGCGGCAAAGCAGAAAGATTACTTATCTCTTATTGCTTAGTCACTATAGAACTTAGTAAGCACTGATACTTTAGGAAGTTTGTTGCTTGCTAAGGTTTTGGGGACCAGATCACTAGCAAAAATAGGCTCCTTTCATCTCACTGAATATAATAACTACAAATTTTGTGATGCAATTCAAGAAAACTTAGAAATACAAGTCTAGGTTATTTCAGGACATTTGGTGCATCCCTCCCACAGGAAAAAAAATGCAGATTGTGACTGCATTAATGAAACAAACAGAGCTAGAGCATGGCCAAGCACTGCTCCAGTACTTCCCATATTGTTTAATTATTAGCAGGCTTCCAAGCACAAATGCTGAGCCTCTAGAGAACAGTCTCAGGACATTTTATTTGCTAATAGAGACATAGCCATAGAATCTAAGGCTATAAATACATGACCATTTCCTCCCCTAAGAACTAGGTTAAAATATCTCTTTAATAAATCTATCCAGTTCTATCTTAAAGACCATTGTAGAATCCTGAATATGATACATAAATTCTTCCAGGGCATAATAACTACACTTGCAACTGGAATTTTAAGTTGAGTTGGAAGCTAGCAACTTTTAGTCTTTGGCAACTGTATTACTCTCTCTGGGCAAAATTAAGAGCTACTAAGAGCTTATATAATTTTTTTGTCAAGAGTAGCTGTCTGTGTCAAATTACTAAGTTCTTCCTCAATAACTTTTGTAGTATATAAAGGACTAAACTGAAAACTGTAAATTTCATGTTTCAGGACATCTTTTTCCTAATTCTTTGAAATCTCTCCAATATTTCATGTTCTCCTTGAAGTGTGACTATCAGCTTTAAACACAGCACTATCACAATAATTTTAATGAGATGTGCAGACATGTTCTATTTCTACTTGATAGTACTTCTCTTATAAACATCATTTGACCATACACAGCACTGAGAATTCTTGTTGAGGCAGTGGTCTTCAATGATCTTTGTTTCCAAGTTTACTACACTGCACCTACCTATATTAAAACAAATTGAGTTCTCTACTATATGGGGATTTAGGGAACTTTTGATTTGTTTTAATTTTTTCATACCCAACATTACCTGCAAATGTTTTGTAACATTATTTGTGTGATCAACCACACCATACATGAGCACAAAGCCAGAATATAATTCCCTCTGAGAGATCCCTTCACTTGGGGCCATTGGTATCTTCCCAGAAATGAGTGCATTTTGATATCTTCTTCTGAGACTCTCCCTAAGACACCTAGTATACTGATTAATTCCATGTATTACACTTCAGTGTCATACAGTGTCAAAACAAATCAAATGAAAGATCCATGTACACCATGTCAGCACACATCATTAAATGGCCCGTTATAACAGTCTTATATTAATTGGTAGAGTTTACCTCTTCTGTTTATTCTATTTTCCTTTTGTCAAAACCATCTTTCAGTGGAATAATAGAATAGAATAGAATAGAATAATTTGTATTATTTTGGATATGCAAGTTGTAAATCTGTAGTAGCAGGTGCATTAAAACATATTTAAGATTACTTCTGTTGATTTTTAAAACAGGTAAAAATATATATATTCTTCCTTAACTCAAAATAATTATCGAATATTTGTGAATGTTTTCTGTGATTCAATGAAAAGATTCAAAGTCAGAAGGTTTTTTTATAGGACTGATTAAAATACCACAGAACAAAACTGTGGCATAATATGCCACCTTGGGTTTCTCTAGCTTCAAGTATTTAAAACTTCTTAAATATGTTATTTACAATATATGTGAATATTGATTAAAATATTCCAGAAAAGCTGTGATTAGTTAGTAACATGAAGTATTTCTATACCCTTTACCAATATTTCTCCCTACTTATCTTAAAACTTGTGAGAAAACAAAAAACGTACAGAATTATCTTGCATTAATGGCCAAATACATGCTTTTCCCTTACTCCCACCAGTGTCACATATTCCAGACCCCTTTGCTACTTGTCACATATTTCACTTGCCCTCAGTCTGGTCCCTGATGCTCTAAAGTGCTGTATAATAGGAGATGTGTATATACAGAGAGATACATATACACACAGACATCCTAAAACACACCCATGCATGTATATACTTGCCATCACAAGAAAGACTTTCCTATAAATTTGGATTGTTTACTTGAACTTATGTGTACTAATATGTTACAGGTTAATGATTTCTAAACTGGTGAATGAATCATAGTCATAATGCTCTGGGTTTTAAATATTTGTATTTAGAGCTTGGTAGCAGCAACCTTAACACATACCAGCATGTCTTCTGTAGTTGTAGCAATCACAGCAAAACTAGAATGGAAATTTGGTCATTGGTTATGTCTTTTGCTTAATATTTGTGGTTAAATTCAAAGGATGGAGAGAAGGCTTTATTTTACAGAGGCCAAAGTTCAATAAGAAAATAATGAAACACTGCCAAAGCAAAATTTTCACAATTAAATTTCTAGTAAAATCTCACTTCTTTAATTAATGTTCTAACATAGGAAAGCAATGTTAGAGAACTAAGCTCCCATAATATTGAAGAATTATCAGAATACACTGGCAATTAGCTGTATTTTAATTTCAATCAAGATTATATCATCTATTTGATGCTGATTTAAGAATGCACTCTCAAAATATTTGATACGTAAATCAATAATGAAGAACATGGGACTCCCTGCACTTCCATTCTTAGTGATTCATTTGTAAACCATGTAGAAAGAAAATTAAGATAAAGTGTTGTCACATACCGTGTTCTTTGAATGAAATGAAGTTGTTATTTGATATTGCAGCATTCCTTTAGTGCAAGGTTTTGGTGATATTTCTTGAGTAGCCAGGCAGCCCTGAAGTATATCAGCTAAAACTAAGTTTCTAGACCTGTAATTCCACACGTAGAACTGGTTTATCAGCTCTCAGAACTGAATCAAAACATCTCAGTTTCTCTACTAATTTTTTTTTTTAGTAGGAGAATTTTGTGGCTTAGTTCTTGTGTTTGTAACTTCTTTTGCCATTGAAAAAACTCCACAGAAAGCAAGCTACTTAAAGAAGCTTCAAAATATATTTTCAGCCTCTATAATACACCATCATTTTCACATATATATACACTCCTTAATTGCATGTCATATTAACATGCGTTAGGAAATGCCTAATAGCAGAAGATCGTAAATACATTCTCTACTCATATTTCCTTCACATGAAAATGTGAGATGTTCCTGCCTTACAACATCCAGACATTCCTGTTGTTTGACTAACAAAGAAAATAAATAAATAAATAAATAAATAAATAAATAAATACAATAATTGCAGAAGGCCAGATCCTAACAATAGCAAATGTCATCTGATTGCATCACAAACAAGATTTGGCACAGAGAAGTGTGAAGAGGAAACTGAATGTCATTGAAGTCAATGGCAAAACCTATGTTAATTTCAATACTCAAGAGTTCGAATTGAGAGTTTAAAAGTAAATAGGTATGTATAATTAAAGCTGAAACTAGACAAGCTGATTTTTCAAGGAAATTAAGGGAACTGCTCTCCAAAACTGAGAAAGAAAAGTTTTTTTAAATTACTTTTCATATACTGTCAAGTTCAGGTTCTCATAGCATTGGTTTCATTCTTTTGCTCTATGGTTTCTAAAAGCCTGTGAAACTGGTATCTGCAAAAACTCTGTGTGTTAAGGTAAGCCTGACAAGGACATGTTCAGAATCTTGCAAATGAGATGACTAATATACATGAAACCATCGGACTCAATATCCTGAGGCATGAGCATACTGTCACCACTGACTGGTGACTCAGAAGTGCAAATGCTTCCTTCAATCTAAAAAACATTAATGTGGGAGAAAGACAGATGTTACTAAGGAATACAGGACTTAGTCTACGAGGATGAAAATTATTTTCTATTCCTGCATGTAATCAGCAGTACATGGAAAAAAAAAAAAGGCTTAATTGCTTCTGATTAAGTAAATTTCTGTGTTTGTTACTCCTCCTATTGTATGTGATTTGTATTGCTGTAATATCCTCTCCATGATTTTACAGAACTAAAAGCTCAACCAACTCGTTTTCCATGAGCTGTTTGGATATGGATAGTACTTACCTGGAGACTGAAGCAATGAAGCTCTTTTACAACTAGAAGGTAGTTTAACTAAACACACACCTTGCCTACATTGCTTTAAATTGTCTAATCTGACACTTATCTTCAGTTTTTCATCACTTAGATTTATTTTCTCCAACATGAACAAAGCATGTTTGATCTCCGGGGGCCATTATTACAACTGATAAATAAAGGAGCACAAGGTAATTGTGTAATGTTATTTCAGATAAAAATACACTTTGGCCAATATGTCTCTTACTTTGATATATAATGCACATTTCCAATTTCTACTACGTTTACAAAGCTTAGTGTCTATTTGTGTCTGTGTTCAAAGAAAACTGCTGACTGAGATCTACCAGGAGTTTATCTTGTTGCCACTGATTTTATCTTCCTCCTGCCTTTTTCACAATTAGTACTGCATATTTTGAGATTAAATCTGTCTGGAATATGCTTTATTCTATTGAACAATCTGCAAACAACAGTGAACAGCAGCATGATACTGTCACCACTTGGAATGCAGTAGGCTGATAATTTTCCTCATAGAAGGCTCACAGGGAGAAGAAGAAACATGACATTTTCTTGAAATAAGCCAGTGTAAAGATCTGAAAGGTAGATTTTAAGGTTATTGCTGAAGGGCAGATTGGCCACATACAAGGACTGTTTATATAAACTATGTGCAAAACAGCATATACTAGAGTGTTTCTTGGGAAGAAGATATATTTCATGGTCATACTAATTAACAATTTTTATGAAATACAGTGAATGGGGAATATCTGAACCTTCAATCAGTGTAGAACAACAAATACATTTTCATAAATTTCTGAAGTGAACCTGGAGTTTGAATATCTGAAAATATAATTTCCTTCAATTTTATCAGGCACTTCAATAAAAGAGGTCTTTCTCTGCAAACAGTGCCTATCATAATTTCTTGCAATTTCTCTCAAGTCTAATTAAAAAAAAGTCACTTTGACAGCTCATTCCACCAGATGGAACTGTTCATAATTCATTTGTAAATGTTCTTATTCAGACATTAGCACATATATTATATAGACAGCATGCACAGTATATATATGCTGAGAGTCCACACCAAGATAAAAATAACAGAGCTACTAAGCACCCTAAACTTTTTCTAACTTAAGAAAAGAGGGAAGACAAAATTTTAGTAATAAATTCATTTGGAGTAGAATAATCAATGTGTCCTGTTTGGTTAACTGTTTATTTTTTTCTCCTCAGAAGACTGACTACTCTCTGTGTCCAAGATTTTGCTTCCTAAATGTTTCAAAGTTGGAAGGTCTTTAAAAAGGTATTGCATGAAAAATAAGCACTGGCAATAGGAATATTGGAACAGGAAATAATTGATTAATGCCATGAAAAGCAAAGAGTATTTCTTCACAATCAACATGCATATATTCCTGCAATACACAGCAGCTTTCTGACTATTTTCTATTTTGCTATGGAAAGTTGCATCTTTACTGTGAAATTATTCAGCACATTTTACACAAGCAAAGTGTTGAGATTAAAAGTCAAATGCTTAATGAAGATGAAGTGAAAAATAATATTTAACTGATTATATCTAACTAATTAATAAAGGAGATTTCTTGCACAATAAACAGGGTAGGTGAGAAAAGAATCTCCACCATGAAAGGGGATAGTCCTACCAGCTCATGCTGGGACTCTCTGGGTAGGATGACAAAAATAAATTTTCTCAAGCAGACTTATCCTCTATTCTCCATGGATAGATCTTATGCTGAAGATGGACCTCCTGAGTGAGGGAGCTTCAAATCACTTTTTAGCAGGTCTTTTGTCAGAGGCTTGATAACTCTGCTTGGACAAAGTAGAGAATCAAGACATTTTCATCTGCAATTTTTTTTTAAACTATTTCTTAACTGGTAACAAATTCAGGAAAAAAATGCAGACTTCAAATTATTGTGATTTCATTGGTAATAATTGCACATAACAAGTCTCAAATACACACTAGCTTGTTTGAGAAAATGACTTGAAAGATGCTATTTACACAACATGTGCATTAAAACAATATAGTTTTTGATTCTACAGAACACTTAGGGAGATCAGGTATACAATAGCAGTCAGTTATGTTCAACTAGAAGTTAAGACTTCTTATATCTACTAAATGTTTTATGTACATTCCTTGGGAAATGATTAAATTTTTCTGAATGTTTTCCTGCATTTTATTAGTATTTAAAAATGTTACAAAAATAAATAGTATAAATGTTATATAGTATCTACAATAATGCATAAAATGAATTATGGCATATATAATAGCATAATATTGAAAAATATTTTTTAAAAATATTAACCATCTCTTTTAAGGTACACTAATATTTTACCTAAATGTTGTTAATATTCAGCATTCAGAATTTATCTCATTAAAAGCTATTCACTATAGAAACAAACCTTTTTAGTATCATTGTATTTGTATAAAGCTGTGAATGACAGCATGATTAACAAGCTCCATCTCTCAAAGACGGAACAAAGCTCAAGGAGTGGATGAAAGCGAACCAAATATCAATGGCTGTCTGCTTTTGTAGATCACTCTATTTAGGTGCTTATTGCTATAAGATGACTGTGTCTAACTTGAAAAGGAATATTCCACATTGACATGCTTGTAAATGTATCCCCAACCAGCACAGATGGCATAAAATGCTTAATGTTGTTTTCACACGACATGTCACGCTGTGGGAAGATATGGCTGGAATAAATACATTTTATTTTGTCTTCTGACATTTTTCCATATTATTTAATTATTCGCAGAATAGTTTACAAGAGAACTTCACTATGAGGGGGGTTTATTATATGCTCACAAGTGACTTCAAAACTTTGTCAAAAATGAAAATATATTTGTATGACCTGTAAATAAGATAACATTAGGTGGCACTTGGTTTAGCTTTTGTATTTTGCCCAAAGGAACAGGTGATCATGAGCTTACTTTCCCCTTCATCTACATATTCTGAACATTCTACATAATAAGCAATTATTCAGATATCAATGTATAAATTCAGAAACTTTTTCTTTCATTGCCAGAGAAAGTAAAGATTGATTCTACCCCATTTTCACTATGTCTTTTGACAACAGGAGAAAGAAACTAACAATAGTTACATGCAGAAGCAGAAAGAAAAAAGGA
The DNA here is from genome assembly GCF_015832195.1 of Motacilla alba alba. Classification (NCBI taxonomy): domain Eukaryota; kingdom Metazoa; phylum Chordata; class Aves; order Passeriformes; family Motacillidae; genus Motacilla; species Motacilla alba. The sequence continues at coordinate 76,189,355 of NC_052018.1, forward strand.
CAGATTCTGTGTCAGCTCTGTGCAGATGCAGAGGAATCAAGTACAATAACCTTTTACACGCAGTAGTCAAGAAATAGCACTGCACAGATACTTTTTTTTCCTATTGCAGAACAAAGAGGCTGAGTTAATGCATCACTGAATGTGAGACAGCAGCTTCCCATCAGGGACTGGCTCTTGGGGAATCCACAGGCAAAACAATGCAAACTGTAATTAGAATACTTTTCTCTCCCATTCTGGGAATAAACAATCTTTTCATTGTTCATGTTTACACAAATAACAAAATGCTCAGCTGCGTTTTAGTAACTAAAGATGATACAGTAGCAGTCTTGTTATAAATAATATATATGCCAATGTAATTTAGGATTTCTAATTAATGTAGAAATTCTTTAAGCACTTTCAGCCTCTTGGATTGCTCAAGCATGCATTTTCTGCATACTATAGGACTTGGATTCTGTAATGTTTTTTATGCTTAAATATTTTCAATTAAATGATACTAAGTATGACCACTTTTAAAAGTGGTCATACTGTCAACTTCCTTTTCAATGCTTTCTAACTTTATATTAGCTAATATGCTGGGGAAGTAGTAAAAAAAGATCTGCTTGTCTGACCTCAAGTAATAGCTACAGAATTTCTCAATTTTATTTTGGAGCAATAAAAAAAATAGCAGTAGCATTTTTGTTCCTTAAATTATAATTACTTTATAGTCATGGAAGTATTTGCATTTTAAGCTAGTCTGTTCCAGTTACGTTTCTTCCTTAGAAGTCCTACCTACCTTTAAATTCATTATTTACTTAAAGAGACAAAACACATGGGGAAATTTATTATGTAATATCAATGCATATAGCCTATTTATAAATGGATGCTATAATTCAGAAGTGAAAAACAAAGCTATTAATATTTTATTACTACTCTCAATTATGCCTCTAACATACTGTACAAGATACTTCACTAGGTGCTGATGAGTTAGGAGATCTAGTATACTTCACCTGAGTTTTATGATTCCCTTTAGGACATTTTGTTTGGAATGCATGCTATCATAACAACAATATGTATCAGTATGATGACTAACACTATCTAATATTAGATGACTAATAAAAAACTAATTGCAATTACACACCATGGTCAGTTTGATGTGAGTTAGTTCATTATTTGGACTTTGTGTGGGCAAGAATGACCATTCCATTGAACAAGCAAATGAAAACAATAAAGAGTGTGCTTTTAAAATCTATACCACATATGGCAAAGTAAAATAAAGATTCATACACAGGCAAAGTTTTAAACTATTTTGGTTACCTACAGCATATGTGTTTCTTCATGAGAAGGCATCCAACCACACTATAGGTATTAGCTTATGTACTTCAACATTATAATCTTTATTTTAGAATACACCTGACAAAATGGCTGAAAATATCAAAAGGGCATAGGATGGAGTCTTTCTGGAACATAAGTCAGCCTTGAATGGATTTTTATTTCCTATTATTGTATATCCTTTACCATATATTATAAAATTGTAATGGAGAGATACCTTTGAGAGAGCTTCCTGACAAATCTGACTTGTCTAGAATGATGAGTATTTTTGAATCCATTAATTCTTATTTCAGCTGATTTAAGTGACAGATAGCCTTAGAACATGAAAAAAGAAAAAAAAATCTCACTTAAAATATTTATTCCCTTTCTAGTTTTAGAGCAAAAGAGAACTTGTAGATATCATGAACTTAAATTTGGATCACAGAATTTTTTTAAAAAAAGTACTTGTATTTTCTGGCCAAAGGTCATAGACTTTGGGGATGTGAAATCAGGTGTCTAATCTTATGTTTCACTAACAGAAAATGGAACTTGATTGCCAAAGAATGGAAGCAACTCCTCAAGAAATGAGGCCTAGGGTTTATTTTCTGAGGTCCTCTTCAGGCAACACAGGGCTTGGAGGCAAACCGGCTATATATGGGAGAAAGAGCATTTTAGTTTATAATACTGAATTTCCTACAGTATCTCAGACAAGCTACTGTGACCATGCACAAGGATGTTTCTGTGCCTCCTGAAATAGGCTGAGCACAGATTTAGCTTCAAGCCTAGTGATACACAGCTCTGAATCTCAACCAGGGACGACTAGTAGGTGTAACATAGCTTTCAGCCTATAGTTTTTTTTAATTTAACAGCAAAAAGAAAGTTTTTTTTTAATGTTCATAAGATCATCCTTCATGTCATGCAGGATGATCTTGCAATTTAAAAAAATTATATGATGCTAGGTCTTGAAATCATCTTTAAGCTGCATTCTCCTTCAGGACAAAAAAAATTAAAGATCACTTTCACTTTTTATCTCTTAAAAACCAGATCTGCATCTTCTTAAAAAGATGTCATTGCAATAAAAATTGGGAGGATTATTATCTCCATCTTATACATTTTAACCTGTATGAAACAAATTGAACTAAGGACAAGACATTCAATTTCAGAAACTAGAAAGAGGTGGTGGCAGCTTCTCCTGTATCTATAAAAGGGCAGAGAATCACCCAGCACACTGAAACACTCAGGGTTTCTTCTCAGATTGACAGGATTTATATCTGCATTTCCTACTTCACACTGAAACTGCTCTGATCATTATATTCTGCATTAGCCTGGGTTTTATGCATTAGTTTGTATTTTCCCACTCTGATCTGGTTTGCATCAGTTATTTAAATGTTTGCTGACACAGATAAGATGTAGAATTTTCAACTCTAAATAGAAAACATAAAACATTGAAACTCAAGTTCTTGCACTAAGAAATATTTTTATGTTGTATAATATAATAACAGTGTTGTACTTAGTGGAGTAACACATGAAAAAACCCTGAAAAAACATTGTCAAAAGATATTGCAGTTCAAATCTGCTCTGTTTTCAAGGAGAAAATAAATTCCATACTTGCTAGGTTTTGGTAGGTACTTTAACAAACAGTTATGGGGAATCATTTCCCTGCTAATGTTATTATTTAGTGCCTTATTTATGAATTATTTTCTATTTTTCTCCAAAAACTAGCAAAATTAAGTTAGCAAAATTAAGTTTGCAAATAGTTTACATGTTAAAAAAAGCACTGACTTTCATAAAGTTCTCAGTACTTGAACTACTTTGTTCCACAAGATTAACAACATCTAATATGACAAAAATGTTTGTTCATACAATCTTCTATGCTCCAGGCTTAATTCCATTCGCCCTGGAGTCAATAAAAGTCACAGATATCAGCAGATCCAAAATATTGATTTCTGCATGTATTAAAAATTACAGCAATAAGTACATAATCATCTGATTACATTATAGCACTTCAGGCAGAATTTAGAATCTGAATCAAACACACGGGTTGGCTAGTGTTATTTATATACCTTGCTTCTTGTGCATGGCTAAGCACCTCAGGTGTTTGGTGAATCAGCATGAAACCTATACAAAATTCACAAGATTTTTGAAGTGTCTTTAATTCCTGATTAGGAAAAGCTGATGATTTTACTTCCGGTATTTGCTGAGATTTGTTGGAATTTAAAACTCTGACTGTAGCTCAAGAGACAGTCTTTCAGAGTTGTTATATTCTCACTGTTCTAATTTGTAGTTTCTTCATGGAAGTGGGAACTAAAAAAATGACAATATTTATTTTTTATAATTTATTTTAAATACTGAAATAATAATGGAATTATTATTATTAATGCTGTTCTAGTTATAAAAATCACTGTAAAGCAATTGAATTCAATAGCTAAGACTGACAACCACTATCTTTTCCTAACTAATGCAATTTATAACTCTAGCGTACTTTGACCAGGTGGACTCAGTCTTGATGTGTCAAAGAATTTCTAAGCCTTGGATATACAGTGTAGTTCTAAAAGTACAAAAGCTGGACTGTAAAACGTAGCAGTAAATTGTAGCAGCCAGATAGACAATGGCTTCATGCACCTATTTTCCAGCACATGGGGAAAGGCTTTGGTACAGTACCAAACCAAGATTCATTCCTTATTCAAGTTTATTTTCAATTTTCAATTTGAGTAAATATAACTCCAGTCTCTAATATTTTGTCCAAGTACAGAGCACACTGTGCAGTTTAACTGCCTTTTCTTGGAAGTGCATAGTCAATCATTTCATTATTGAACCTGTGGTTCTCTGCACTCTGGCAAAAAGGGTCTTCTTTCTTTTCAAATGATTATTGATTCAGATAATAGTCCAGATTACACTTTGATAACATGAATTATATCCTCTAATAGCACATGTAGACCTTCAGTTAGGTGAACTGAATCACCAATTGTACGCATAGTCCTGTGATTCTGTTGTGATGACTAACTTGGCCACTTCAGTTAATTAAAAGGCTATACAAATTGTTCATTTATGGGCTGATCCAATTCTCATTAAAGCTAAAATCAATGGGAATCCTTCCTGGGTCTAACTGTTCTCCAGTTACTAAGTTTGGAAGGATATTATGACCTAAGTTTCAAAAAATATTAACACTGTAAGAGGTGGGCAACAAAGCTATAAGAACAATGACAGAAGAAAATTAGTTACATTGAGTGCTAAAGAGTTATGCAGTCTAAATTAGCCATTTTCCCTGGTAGGTCCTGTCTGAAGTAGCCCTATTCCTTCTCTCTCAGGTGATCCCTCTACTTGCCCTTCTAAAGGAAGCCCACAAAATCCACGAACTTTGCAGTTACAACCAGCCACCACAGAAAAGAATTCTCTGGACTGCAGTGCCACCCAGAGCAGGCACCAAGTGCAGGGGAAAGAAAAGGGGCAATAAATTAGTCTATTGGTAACACAATGGGGTGTTTTAAAAAATACATTGCATTCTTCACACTGATGTATACCCTCCAGTTTTTTGTGCCGTTAATTTTCTGGTTTGTGGAAACCAGTAGGGCTCATTTTAGGTTAAAAGAGCTTTGGCTAATTAGTGAAAAATAAGAAATGGTCCAGTTAACCCAAAGAAAAACTGAGCCAATTTTCTTTGATAACTATAACTGCAAATGATTTCGAAAAATACCATTTTGCTAAAAAATAGTGGAGATTTCACAATTTGAAGCTTTGCTTAGTTATTGTTTGCAGCTTAGAATGGAATTCAGTTATTTGGATATGAGCAATACAAAATAATTTGACTTACATTTTTTCTTTAGCATGTATTTTCTGATAACCTATTGCACAAGTTGTCACAATGCACCCTGAAAAATTACAATAGTGCATACACTGGAATATCTATAGTTATTAAATTAATAGTTGATCAAATTATGACAACATAATAAGTATTATTATATAATAATACAATATATTTTATTGAAGAGCACACAGCAACCTATACATGCATTACCTTAAAAATGTACAACTTAAAAATTTATTATATAATTTTTGTCCACAAGCCATTTTAAAATAGTTTTATACTATTTTTGCTTTAGAAATTCCTAGATTGGTAATATAAAAACCAGGGAAAACAGAGAAATTCCAATTTAGATCTATATATTGTATATAAAATTTATATATTGGTTAAAAAATGGTGGTGGTTCTGACAACACATGATATGCTTAGGTTGATTTCTGGTTTTTTTGTTTGCATAAATAGAGTTACTGTTACATTACATAGCTTTGACCATAAAGAGATGCTTTGCACACCATAGAATGGAAAAAGTTCATTCATGTACTTTTCTTAACCTTAAGACTAATGGACTTCTGCACCTGTTTGCGCAAATGAGAGTTTTAGTTCCCATTCCATTCATCCAGCTGTGACTACATGCCCAGTAGTTTTACTTCTGACTATTTTTCTATGCTTTTCTATCAGATTATTTTTGCTTTGGAGAAATTTTCAGTATTAGAAGCAATAATAAGTAAAGAAAATTATTTTGGATAATTCTTAATTTATGTGACAAAAAAACCCCAACAACAACAACCTCTCCAAAACCAGATCAAGCCTCTGGTTATAGCAAGGGTTAAAGCATCCAGTCAGTTTCCACCCAGCATGCAATTCAGTGTTCTCTCACTGACATAACTCTGTGTTCATGGCAACAAAAACAATATAACTGCTTACTTTGTTCAACAGTTATATCTCAAGATATATTTAAGTTCGGAAAATAAATTATCCTTAAAGCATCTACTGGGATTTTTATTTTACAGTTAGGCATCATAAAAATGATATATATTCTTTATATATTCTTTACATTTATTTGCAAGAATTAGCTCTTCTAACATAAAAGTCAGTCAAATTTCATTTCTAAGAAGAAATGAAGTGAGAGAGCTTACTTGAAAAACACAAAGTGTTTAAGCATTACTTTAGTGCCAATGTTACAGCTACACAGTGAATGGTCAGACAATGAAAAAATTTACAAATATATGAGAATTCTTGATTCAGATTCATCCCAAATTTTCACATCACTGGATTAATTCAGAAAGAATAGCGTGAAAAAAAGCATTTTGGGGCCCTATCAGGTTATTTCCTTCATGAAACAGGCCTATATCAATAAAGACACCAAATTTGCAGCTTCATCTGGACTCCATAGGTATGTGATATTTCCAGCTTATGCTGAGAGTGTTTCATTACACAGATCAATCAAAATACAGAGAAAACAACCGTAGTGGAAAAGCTACAATAAACCAAATAGAAAAGAAATTTTGGGATAGCAATGATTTATAAAACCTCTGGTCTAAGCGCATGAAGGCTCATTTACAAATTTAGACTTGCAAAGGACCTGAAATTTCATACAGGTTTCGCTGAACACTTTGTAAAAAGTAATTTCAATTGGTCAAAGCACCAGGAATCTGGTTTGCCTTTGACAATGTAATTCCGAGCAATTTATGCATTAATGGCACACCCCATTTTGGGTAGGCTGAGCCTGACAGATAAACTGCAGGCTCACAGATGTCCATATATCCATTAAGTAACCAATCCTCACTGAAAGTAGCTCCCCCATCAAGTCCCCTAGTATGGTTGCACCTGCAATCCTTTCCTAACTGACTTCTGTTAGAATGAACTGGGTTAAACAGAAAGATTAAAATTCTGAGGTATTTCACAGGTTTGGGGCAAGGAACAATGACACATGCAAGTATACCAACTTTTGAGCAGTTTGAGCAAAGGTCCCTCATTTGTCTTCTGTAGAACCATCTTGATCAGATTTGCCTGCAGCTTTAAAACAAGTCTACCTCTGCTGTACTTTCCCTGTTCATAACTTGCACATATAAACTTTTTTACACCCACAAAGAAGAAAAATCCTTTGCAGTTAAGTACCACAGTTACCTTCTATCCATGCTAATATTTTGTATATGAATTAGTGTACATATGTGTACACAGAAAGTGTTTATGAAATAAATCTTAAAAATGTTTTTTCTTCAAATTACCATGAACTGCATTTAAATGCAATTTATTTTCACTCAACTGCATATAGGAACTGTCTTAAATGGAGACTTAAACAGATAGTCTTAAGTGGATAGTCTTAAATTGATAGCCTTAAGTGGTCTATCAATTTAAAAATAGTCTCTTTCTTAACTGGAAATAAGATCTGAACCCTAAAACATGGCAAGTTGACCACCAACTCAGATCTGCATAATTAAAAACTTCCATGAAGAACATTGCTATAAATATCGTGTTGCCTGCCTCATTTAAATCTTTCCTTTGCATTCTAATCAGATAGAAACAGGATCCAATTCCCAATTTGAAAAATAAACACATTAAAGAAAATTAGTTTAGGCATCATTACAGTGTACATACACGAGTGTCTACATTTTTTTTAATGGACACTTGCTATACAGCATTTAAGTACTGACTGTAATTTCTCTGTGTGGCTAATTTGACCACACATATTGCAAACTGTTTTCATTTTCCTTTATTGTCCTCTAATGAGCTCATCAAGAGTATATAATTAGTGCAGTAAACTGCATAACACAGGCTCTGCCCTAAAGCAGCCAAGCAGAGTTCTCGACTAGCCCACTTTCCCACCGGAACTTAGTACTGTTAATGGTCCATGATCAGTAGGAAGCATATCGAGGGATATGCTCTGTTTTAAACAGCTTGTGAGCTCTGGCTCGAAGCAACAGTTCTGGGGCTATCACCATCTGTACTGACACACAAATGAAAGTTGTTCTATCTCTTTTTAATGAAGCTACTGAGGTCAATTAATAATGGCTTCAGATGCCTGAAAGACATGTATGACTGAGCAACTGTATTCCAGAGCAATTTCTCTTCGTGCATAAAGGTTTTTCATATTCTCTGCAGTAGGTAATCCTAGAATTGTCTGCTAAAATCTGAACCTAGAAGTAGATACAAGTTTACAAAGATACAACTTATAAAAGTAAGAAAACATTGCAGACACTTAAGAAGGGCTGAAACATAGATATAAATATGGTGTAACAGCCAGGTAGATTTCAGTCTAGGTAGCTTTGGAGGACTCAGTACTTGAGAGGTATCATTCTTCTCTTTCAATATACAGCTTATCATAACAAACCAGCACTTTGAAAAATGTGCTTAAAGACTTAAGAATCTGGGGGTTTAGATTTACAACATTTGCTACACTATTGTCAAAGATCCATATGATAAAGAGATTCTCATGTAATTTCTATGTTGTCATATAGAAATTCATTCTAATTTTTGTGATCTTTATCCTGCAGGAGATGGCTATATTAACACAAGGAACTACCAAGTTACTTGGCCTTGTTGCAGTGTTTTTGTCACTCTGTTTTTGACACCACCAGCCCCCAAAATATGTGGAAAACTGTCGATAGCCCAGAAACAGCGCTGCAGTACTATCTTTTCTACTTCCCAAATGGCATGAACAAGCCCTCTTCAAAGGAGATATGGCATAGACTCTGAATAAGCAATTTCTTCAATACTTTTACAAGCTAAAAGTAAGAAATTTCTTCCAGAAGAGTAGGGCAACATCAGTGCATACCCATTAACACAAGTGTGTGTGTGCATCGATCTGTATCTGTGTAAGACACAGGAATATGCATATGTGCAATTAATGTCCACAGAATCAGTCTTGGATATTTTTCTAGCGTCAACCAATCCCAATTATTAGACAGTACTTAATCACTGGGGACAGGAGTAACTAACAGGAATGTAAGGCAAGGAGCAAAAAAAGCTAAATAGAGTGCATTGAAAATTAAGACAAAAATGTAAACTCAGTTACTGTGAAATCTGACATCACCATTCCTCTCCAATCACTTCTTATTTATCAGAGCCTGCATAGCAAAATAGCAGACTCAGGAGCTTCTCTGGTAATTAGTTTATCGGGGCTCTAATCTTCTTCTGCAATTAATCATGTAAAATCTTATCACCAGTTTAATTTTAATCCCTGCTGTTCATCTTCTAAAGAATAAAGTACATATGTGTATTGTGGTAGAAACAGTTTTCTACTTCAGTAAACACTTAAGATCTAAAATAGAAGTTAAAAAATCTGTGCTCAAATGAAAATTCATTATGGAAGCCTAAAGTACCATTATAATTCATCTTCCAGTGTTGCTGCAGAAGATTAGGAGATTTCACACCACAATTAAAAGTGCTGGAAAAAGGAAAATTAACAGTAGCATAAGAATAAAGAAATAGAAATAATATTTTTAGGGTTTGCTTACATGTATTTAGATTTTTCTGTAAATAAATAAATAAATACATACATACCGGCACATAAATTATAAAGATTATTAAACATACATTTTTGCTCAACATCAATAACCATTTATTCATTTTGATTTTCTACAAAAGCATTTTCAAAAAAATGGAAAATATATAAAGCAAAATCAACAAGTACTAAGGATATATAAATTAAAAAAAAAAAAGTTTATCGCACAACAGTAGGGAATTGTTTGTCACATTCTTCCCTGGATGACATTGCAAGCAGCACTAGATTTTAAACAATGACTCAAACAGTCATGAATTAAAAAGAAAAAAATACCGTAGACTTAACATATTATTCTACTCTGTAACAATGCTGCTATTTAAACTGAACCAAAGAGGCCCTTCAAATAGTTTTTTTCAGTAAGTAAAATTCCATTAAGCTTACAAAACAGCAGTGTTTACAGAAACAGCAAAATAAGTAAAAAATCTTTGATTTTTAATTGAGGATTATAAAATGCTTTTAATATATTCTCATATTTAAAGCAGCAAATCTGGAGTTTACAATATTTTCCTCATAGAAGAAAGGAGAAAAAAATTGAGATTTTCCTGCAAGTCCTCAGGAGTGAAAGAACATAAATACTGACAAGAGCAAACTGGAAGTATAGAAAACTTCAATTTCAAAAGTAGGAGTGGAACAAGGATGGGGTTGATGGTACCAAGCACTCTGTAATGGTATTCAAAAACTGCAGGGGAAGAAAGTACCCAGGCCACAGAAGTTTTGTCCACACTATCTGCTAGAGGAATTATCCTGTGTATGCTTCATAGATAAAAAATTGTGTCTCAGTTGTGCCACTCAGCACAGACCAAATCCATGCCAGGCACAGTGCTAGCAGTTAAGTAACACAAATGATCAGGGAACCAGTTCTTGAACTTACTATTTCTTATTTTTTTTCAAATGAGCAGTAAGAATATAGCCCATTGTGTCCGCTGCAGCCCAAATCTAGACACTGCAGTGAAAAAATCAAATGGTCACAACTTTTTTTCAGTACAGAAACTAAGCACGAAAAAACCAAGCTGGGAGTACTGTGTAATATCTGACAGTGTAAGAATAATAGATGCTAATTTTTGTATTACATAGTAAGAAGATGCACTGAAGAACATGGCTTTATGAAGGCAATGCACAAAACATTCATGTCTAACTAGAGAAAGGAAATGGGAGTCCAGCAAGTTTCTCTCAATTATCAACATTTCAAATTTGAAAATCAGAATCCCAAAAAATACAGTTCCAGACTCTCTGATTTATTATTTAGGTTCACCTTTCTTTATTAAATCAGGACAGAATACAAAACAAATAGCAACCTCTATTTTGTATGTCTTAAATTAAGAATATTATAATGTAAATATAAAGAATTTTTTCCAAATACTTTTTTATTATTTTCCAAACAGAAAAGCCTTTGGGGAAAAAAAAACAACAAATGGCTTGAAATACTCTTCTTGCATGATCATATACTCTACTATTTATAATTAAATGTACAATACACCTATATTATATATCCCATTCAAGTTATGTAATATTTGAAACCTAATTAAAAAGGAGTTGTTTTTTTCTTTCAAGGCCATACACACAATTCTTGTTTTGCAGTTGGCCTCCACAAACAAGTCTCTGGTCCTACTTTGAGTTACATGGGATTTTTCTGGGATTACATACAAGAAATAATGACACTTATTAAACACACCTACCAGTTTCAGCCAGAGAAGCAAGAATACTTTCTGTAAATTCAATAAAAATATGTAGAAGAGGTCCTCTGTTTAGTTTTCAAAAATACAGGAAATAATCTTTGCATCTCCTCAACAGAACATGAATTTCTAAACTTGCATGAATAATTTAACAGAATCTTCACTATAGGTCTATTTTCATTAAAAAAAAAAAAATTGCACACACACGCACACACACACACACACACTTCTCATGTTTTCTGGTTCCATCCTTACACATAGATTATTTCAGACGGAAGGTTCATGATTTTCCTTTTCACACAGAAATATGTGTATGCCAACCACTACTAATCTTTTAAATTCACTGTATCTCTGCCTGGTGGAGGCTTATGACACAGTAGTTTCCCTACGACAGTGTTTGTTTACATCGAAGACAAAGTACTGCAAGGCAACAAAATCATTCACTTTCATGTCTGATTTCATCAAATTGTTTGCGTTACTAGCAGGTGGTTAAATAAGGTATGTGTGAGTTCATTCAACAGAAAGAAAATACAAACAATCCTTCAAGAAGAGATTCTGGGGCCTAACAAGCATGTCTCTGGTGCCACAGGGAAACTGCCTTTTCATAATGCCTGTGAAAACTATTTGCGGTGCTGCTCAAATAGCATACCACATAATGTTTTTATTACAGAGACTGCAATTGCAACTCAAATTATCCATATGCCTTACATTTATTTTTCTAAGTTGTAATCATGAACATCTCTGAGGATTTTCCTGTTATGACCACTCCACTGTTTAGTTTTGATTTGCAATTGTCATTTTTGTGATAGATTAATCTACTGGGACAGTCCTGCTTCTCTCTGAAATCTAACCCATGGACAGTGTACTCAGCAAAGCTAATTTTACCCCTAAAAAGGCTAACCTCTCCAGGCTCTCCCTGCAATCAGTGGAGACAGGTTGCTCCAAAGATGAAATTTTCACATATCCAGCCTTTCTGAATATGTTTTGTCTCTTCCCATTGCTAGTCAGGAATACAATATATAATGTGTCATGTAAAGTATAGATCAGCATTTAATATCACAACCTTATATTTATCAGTAAAGGTTTTTTCTTAGTGTTCGGTTCTCCTCAAACCAAAATACAGCCACCTAAAGAGATTCAGGTATCTTGCCATATGTCTTGGTTCCTTTCATTTCTCTCATGCTCACCCAGTCAAGCCAGCATGGCTGAAAAGTATACTCACTTTGTTTATCAAATCACAACACACAGATGGACAACTTCTGAGACAATGGCAAAGAAGAGATGAAAATTTTAAAGTATTAAACTGATAACAAGAAAGAAAACCATATCAAGAAAAAAAAATCTTCAGAAGTACCTTCATGTACATCACAGAAATATCGTTTAGCTACAGTAATTTCAGGAACTTCTTTTACAATGGAAAGGTTAGGTAATTTTCTTTCTCAGTTCCAAAGAGATCTATACCATTTTCTTGCATTATACTTCCCTCAGTGAGGTTAGATTTATTAAACATGTAATTTACTGGAAAGATGTAATAAAAAACTTATTTTTCTCTGTAATGCTCCCTCCTATTTGCTTTGGCTGAGCAGGAGTTAATGCTTAAAGGTAATTTTTAAATTAATTCTTAAAATTTATTTCACTTCTTTTGGTGGCATTTGCTGAAGGACTCTTCCTTCTTACACAGAGACACTGACAATAATAGTAAATCAGCAAAATGGAAAGAATTTTTTATTCTCAAAATTAGATAAAAAAATTAAAAGTAAAGTCCTCAAAAGTAGGGCTAACATAAAATACAATGAGAATAGGAAAGGAATGAAAAATGTGGAAAAATGCTAGGAGGAAACAGGAGGGCTGACAGACACAAAGGCGAGGTTTGCAGGAGAACATTCTTTGAACAAAAATTTCTATTTTATGCATTCAGTTTCATTCCTTAATTATTTGTTAAAATTTGTTCACTTTTCCTTACACTCTGCTAGCTACAGAAATATTCAGATTTTTTGTCTAATTAGAATTTCTGCTCTTTTAAAGTATATAAAAGAATAATTTGATCAACATTGTTTTTACTACCTTATACTTCAACATACTCCTAAGAGAAATATAAAGAATTTAAGGAATAATTTTTAGGAATATACTTAATATAAGGAACTATACTTAAATTTAATTTCAAATCACAACCCCTAGTCAGTTCAATGACACATCATTATTATGTAGTTGAACTATTGTAAAGCTTCAGAGTCCTAGTCAGGGACCATGGATTATTAACTCATCATAAGAAACCCCATACAAATACATCAGAAATGCATCTGCTTCTGTCTTTAAAAATTGAACATTAAGTAAAAAACAAGAAACAACATATCAATACACAGGGACTGTTGGGAGTGAAAAAGAATGTATACAATTACTGTTGACACTATAGAAAATCACTTCAGAATATCAATGCCTTAACCAACACCCAGCAATATGGAAGTAGAAAAGGCATTTTGCATTGAGACAAGAAGTACAGTACCATTTGACAACCTCTGCTTTGTATATTGGCCAAAGTAATTTCCCATTTCATTCATCCCTAAATGGGTTTCTGATCACTGGCCTGGAGAATCAAAGGCAGAAAGTAGGCACAAGTAACCCCATCACTGTCGTGTGTCAACTGAGCTCAACAACTGCTAAATCTGAAAAATTATTAACATCCTTAATTATATATTGATTTTGTTTCTTCTTATGTAATGTGACACATTCTTTTTCTTAGAAACTGTATCATAATACCCAGAACAAAGTGAGAAGAGAGAGAGTTGAACAACAGCTTTGGTATTTCATACATTTGCTGAATTTTGGATTACCTTTTCAAGGCAAAAACAACAGGGAACCCAACCCAACACAACAAAAAGGAAAGTCTTAACATAAAATCAGGTGTTCTAAGGATTGTTTATTTGCTTTTGGATTTTGTTTGGATTGGTTTGGTTTGGTTGGTTGATTGGTTTGACTTTTTTTTTCTCACAAAAAATATAATTCCTATCTGAAACTTCTAAGTTTTGAATTAGATTACATTAGTGAGCAAATTTTCTGATCATAAATGTCTGATCTACCTCACCTAATTCTCAAATAAGAAAAGTCAAAAGGGTTCCTCTCAGTTAGTACAGTCCTGTCAAAGGCACAAAGATTTCCATGCACTAATTGCATCAGTGTTGGGACAGCCAGATGATGTTATAACAAGAATACATATTTTTGCTGGAGTGTCTGAAAACAAAGATGATGGATGTGCAATATAAAAAAATAAATCAATAGTCCAACGCTATGGGCCTCACAAAATCAATTTTGTTGCCTAGAGTGTTCTTCAAAAACTGTGAAAAAAGCAACATCTTGAAATGAGATGAAATGATATAACAGAATAATAACTGAAAGACCTGAAGCACTTTAATCACCTGAGTATTTTGGTGGTTTAATCACACTGCAATATTTATGTTCCCACTGGTATCATTCCATTATATGGGGCTTTAATCTGTTTTCCTTGAGGGAGAGAGAGAAATGCCACAAGAAAATTGTTACCCATACAAGGACCTCCCTCTCTCCCAAGCCTCTCTCTCCCCACTACCTGGAAGTTTTAGGGTTTATTTCGTTAATATAAGAACAGAGAGCCAGGTGCAGAACACATTTCCTTGATTTTGGTATCCTCACACTGACTTTCACGGAAATATTTTTCTCAGAACAGAAAATTGAATTCCATCAGTTATAATTAGTTCTCAGAACTAATTGAGCACACAAATAAAAACATCTGCAATAAACAAACACAATCAGCTTAAAATTATTATGTGAACCCAGATTTCAGATATATATTTAAAAAAAAAAAAGCCACCTTAATAAATGTGACAAGCTGAAATCTTATGTCTCCTCAAACTTAAGGCAAATTTGTTTGCAAACATATATAAAAAGATAATTATGCAGAAAACAATATTTTCTCGGAATTACTTAGTGTGTACTCCGAAAGTACTTCTGCGTGAAGTCGACAGCAAAAGTCCAGCTGAAGAACTCACTTCTCAATCCCAACAACCAACTGCAAATCAACTGTGTAAAAACATAGAAATTAATTGCCCAGAAGGCAGGAATAACTCCTAGCTGGCGGGGCAGTAGTCAAATTTTACAATTGTAAGGGGCACAATTGTAAAAACAACTTACATTGTAAGGGGCAGATACAAAAGAAGTCTTAATATCTAGAGAACACATGTAGGTGTCTCAACTCCTTGCAAACTGAATCAAGAGCCTGAGAAGAGTGACAAAGAAGTCCATAGGGAGCTGCTTATAGTAACTCAATTGAAAATGAGAAGTTCAGGCACATGTATGAACTCTACTCATCCAAAACCTAAAGGCCTTTATCCAGAACTGCAGAATGGCAGGTGAAGTTCTGATCCACCCAGGACAGCTAGGGAACTGTCCTGCAACATGCAATTCCACCCAACTGGGGCATGTGCTAAACTAGCTGACTCTGTGGGTAGTGTTTTCTAGATGAATCTGTGCCAGCATGCACAATCCCTTTTAGTGTGGTTCACTTAGGTTCAGGAAAGAGTTCAGAACTCCTACCCAAAGAAGAAGTTACAGATGAAGCATTTACACAAGTCAAACAGCAGCTGAGAACTGTGAGTTCTAGTTCCAGCTTGCAAAATTGTACATGCATTTTATTTTTTCAAAAATAGCATGGAACTATAGAACTGTTTAGGTTGGAAAAGACCTCTAAGATCATGAATTCAAACCATGAACTTAACCCCATCAAGTTCACCACTAAATTATACCCCAATCACATCTACACATCTACAAGTCTATTAAACAGCTTCAGGGTTGGTGACCCCAACACTGCCAGTCTATTTCAATGTTTGACAACCCGGTCCATGAAGAAACTTTTCCTAATGCACAACCTAAACCTTCCCTGACACAACCTGAGGACATTTCCTCTTGTTTTATTTCTTGTTACTTGGGAGAAGTGACCAGCCCACACCTTGCTCCATTCAGGCAGTTGTAGAGAGCTAATGAGATCCCCTTCAAGTCTTTTTTTCTCCAGGCTAAACAACCCCAGCTCCCTCAGCTGCAAAAAGACTTGTGCTCCAGACCTTCCCCAGTTTCATTGCCAATCTCTGGACAAACTCCAGCACCTCAGTGTCCTTCTTACAATGGGAGGCCCAAAACTGGACCACAGGATTGGAAGTGTGGCCTCACCACTGCTGAGCACAGAGGGAAAATCACTTCCTTCATCCTTCTGGCCACGCTATTGCTGATACAGGCCAGGATGCCATAGGCTTTCTTAGCCAAACAAATGCCAAACAAGCCACAAATAAGTCTGCAAGCAAAATAAATTAAAATAACTATGCATGTTGTGTCTTGATGTTAGTACTACAGCTATGCATTAGATTTGCTCAAAGCATGCTTCCTCTGTGGACTTCTCAGGGAACTTCAACATTTCCTTGTCTCATTTGGAGGCCAGATAGACACCTGCTGATATTAAGACAGGTATTAGCATCCAGTATAAACAGACATACAGATGCTACTGTAATTCTGCACAAATCTAATCCTGAATGTCCAAATCTTCCTCAAACATGGTATTTCCACAGGTTATTATTTCCCAAAGGAACACAAATGGAATAAATGTATTAAAGCAAAGCATGATATGAATCCTTAACTCTATGAAAATTATGTTTCACTGACATACCACACTCCTGGTACTTTGTTAAAGCTCTGATTAATTGCCAAGCAAAATGCTGATTGAGGCCTACAAGCCCTTTCAGGTAATATCCATTTTACAGATGTTTCTACTGAAGCACAGGAAGCATTTAATGTTTCCTTATTTTACTTGTCCATGAATTTTCTGAATTCAGAAGTCCTAACTCATATACACCCTGTTTTTCATTCAATAGAAAACTCATTTTCTTGAGTCATAATACCCAAAAAATTAAAAAAAACTGAAAAGGGAAAAAGAAAATATTGAATGTAATGTATCACCCTCTGACATGGGAAGCTTTTCATTTTTCTTTTATCAAAAATTCAAGATGCTGAATTAAATAGACTATTAACACATTAAAAGTAAGTGCTAAGTGTGAATAGCTTCAATTTAATCACAGCTGAATCAGTTCTATTTTGCACAGACTTGTGCTGTATTTTCAGCTAAGAAATGAGATAGTAATTAGAAATTACCCAGCCATTATGATCCAAGTGCAATGATTCTCTCAATGTGTTAGAAAGTACCTGACAGAGTATTGATTACACATAAGAAGTTTACTATATAATCAGCTTAAAATCACATGGTTTGTATTGAAGATACTAAAGCAACAAATGCTCCGATACAAGTGGATCTTGGTAACTCCCAATTTCTGTGCTTCAGAGTTCCAGTGAATTTTTTGTAGCTTTATACGCAATAGAGGTCATTGAAAAAAAATAAGATTGATCAGTGCAAAAAAGGTGAGACAACAGATAATAATGGTCAAGGATTGCTTTTCCGCTTACTCAATTACAACATAAAACACTATTTTGTTAGACTTATACTTTCAAGATGAGAGTCATGACAAAAAAACTTGAGACATTTTTGAAAAATACCATTAAAAGACCATCAGTGGATGTCATAGATGAGAAATGTTTTGATGTTCTTAAAAACATTGAAGAATATTTGTTAAATAAATATCCTTAGAACTGTTACTCACAGAAAGCCTGTTGAAATAATATCATTAATCACAGTTGGGAATGACAAAAATATATTTTGCTTCTCAGCAGTATGGTAATAACATTTTTGGAGTGCAATCAATCTGTCTTCATCTGCTTAAAAAGGTGATTTACTGGCAGATGCCATTTTGGGAAAATCACAATATTTTTCATTAAATGTTGATGAATCAGAACATCCTGCATCCTCTTGTACTGAAGGTATATATTGAAAAAAAAACCCAGAAAATGAATCAAAACTAGTTTCTTCACTTAGATCCATGTTGTCATGGTGGTCTTATTCCTTTGAAGTGTGTATCCTTAAAGCCACATCAGACTCTTGTTCTCAAATTTCAGAAATTGTTACTGACGGATTTCAAAGAAAGCTTAGAAATAATGACAATCTTGGAAAATATGCAAAGTAATAGGAAGAATAAGTGTCAAAATGAAGCATAAGAACAATGTGAAAACTGTAGAATACAGTTTATGTTACTAGTATATTAGCATGGTTTATTTTATCAATAATCTTATGGCACTGAATGTTTTTTAATGTAAATTTCAACCATGAATGAACTAAAGCTCCATTTTCAGTTTAAAAGAAAAAAAAAAAGAAAAGCTAAAGGTAGTAGCACTGGAACTCTGAAAAAAGTTGTCTGAGAATAGTCTGAAATCTCAGAGTTCATAGGAGAAATTAAGAGAACATCAAATACATTTGTAAATATTACTTTGTAAATATTGATGTTAAAGATGTCTAGGTTTGTTTTATTTTTTTTTGTAGGTTTTTCTTATTCTGAAAGATTAAGCCTTCTGAACACAGATTTGGCAAGATGAAAAGTATTTTAGAAGAAGACTGACTTTTGAAAGGACTTTTGTATTTCCCAGAGGAAGAAGGCAACAGTTGAAATTTTCTGGGCAAGAGACTTTTCTTTAGAGCATCTTCAATCACATTAAAGGATAATTGCTGCTTCTCACTAATAACTATGAACCACTTGGAGGAGCATCACTACCTCTGGAATACACAGGCAGTTCTGAAAATACTTGAACTCCAGCACAGGGAGGACTTGTAACTCTAGGCAGTCTTTTGCTTTTGCCATTTAACACTTAGGTCCTGCTTCTTCCTTTAGAGTCTATGCAATATTACTGCATTTTGTAAAATAGAGTTCTCCAAATTATATGAAGTACCTTTCAGACAAGAGAATGTTTCTTCCCAAGTGAAGTTCAGGTGCTGTAAAGCATGCAGTATAATTCTGCTTTGTGGCTTCACACTTGGTTGAATGCTACAATACAACTGCATCAGGTATTCTCTACAATTCTCAGTCATACCTCTACAATTTTATTTTCAAGGACTGGCTACATAGGTAGAGACTGTCCAAAGTTTACATGAGCTTTAAGTTATTGATGGTGTCAAGGCAATTTTATTTCAGCCAAGAGAAACTTCAGGCTGCCCTACTTCCACTGTTTACCTCACAGTGACTGTAACAAGTCACAGATGAAATTACCATGCTGGAGAGGTAACTTCCACAGTGCAGTGGCAACCCACTCTTCCCTCCTTGAGGCCTGTAAACCCTAATAATATTTTGTTTCATCTAACTTTATTTTATATGCAGAACTGTTCTTGCTCCATATAATAATATAAATTGATAACATGAAAATAGCTGTTAAACTAAATACATGAAATTTTCATTTACCAGTCAGGTAAATCAAACAGGATAATTTTGCTGTTCCTAAAAGTCTAATCCTTTTAATGAATTGGTTTCTGTTTCAGACACCATTCTGACATAAATGTACCCTAATAGCATATTCCAGGCTCCAAAGACTCCTTTTTCTCTCCTTTTTTCTCTTTTATTTTTCTCTTCTGTCTGCTTTCATAAAATAACAAGCTTACTGTATTTGTTTTTAAATTGTATTTACTCCAGATAATTCACAGATTTATAAAAGACAGCTTAGAAAGATACAAAAAAGATATGGTTTTGTGATGCAAAAGAATACTTCCATTTGAGTCTATACAGAATTTTCTTTCCCTCTTCACAAGATTTAAATGAGTTTTATAAGGGTACATTTACCTTACACATGTAACTACAGTGGCAGTAAAGATTATATAATAAGACTTAATAAGCACTATTGTTACATTTTTAGTTTCTTATCTTATATAGCAGCAAATTTATATAATAGTCCCTATGTTGGGAAGCTTGCTTGGAGACTGCTAGTCTCCTCCCGGTCTCCAGAAAATAGACAAACAGCTGCTGTATCACAGCAGTATTCCTCTTCCTCAACCACTGAAATATACTCATGTTCCCTTCTCTTGCTCTCCTGCCAGCCTCATGGCTCTGGCTAAGAGTTTCAGCAGAAAGCTTCAACCCTGTTTCAGAGCACACTCTGGCCAGATGGTGAGGGGGCCCTCCGTGTCTCCACCAATAAAGACACAAGTGGTAGCACCACCCGCAGAACTTTGCTCTTTCATGTCTTAATGGTCTGCAACAGGGCACTCAAGAACCCGAGGGAAAAGAAAAATCTACTGAAAATCAGGGCCTAAGTTCCAGAGAGGGCACAAATGGAGACACACCAAATACGCTTTGTGCACCAAAAAGTCCCTTGCTCACTAACAAGACTTCAGAAGTTAATGGAGCCCTCTCCTCTGGCTTTCACACAGACTGTCTTAGGAGGTTGGGGTCTTCCTCCTGGCATTTATAACTTAGATTGCATTGATTTATTTTAAACTTGTATCTTGTGACTCAGATGGGTGAACACATATTATATGCTTTCAATGATTAAAACTCCTAATTTGTTTCTCATCAATGCTCTCCTTTTTTTATAATTTACAAAAATTACCAATAGCAATGACACGTGTTTTATTAAACAAGCAATATACTCTTTTTATGACATTTCTGAGCCTCCACCAAACGTATGGAAACTTTTTGTATCTAAAGAATTTTGGCTTGGGGGTTCCAGAGCTCCACATCACACACACTGAGAGTGGTATTCACAGATGCTGAATTTGGTAAGAGTTCCTTTCATCAGATAGATACTGATCTAGTGAGGTGGCAATGACTAAAACATGGCTTCTTCCATTTCACTTAATTCTAGACAAACTTCCACAGTGTTTGACTTAATAGACTGCAAATCAAATAAGTGCAGGAAGATGCACCACAGTTCTTACTTCCACAAGACATACAGAAAAGAAGAAAGAAGTACACTTCACTTACCACATCGTTCACCTGTAAAAATAAACAGTGAAGAAAATAGTCCAGATCAATTCTGTAATTTCCTTATAACTGGGAGCAAACACCTGCACCTCAGCTGCCTATTAGCTTATGTGAGATAGAAAGAGGAGGAAAGAACCCTGTATTTTCTGCCAACCACCCCAGGGAAGAAGGAATGAAACATAATATTATTGTGGAAGGAGAAGACAGAGGTATTCCTTATCATCCTTATATGAGTACTGAAGAAGTTGAACAGTTTCACATGGTTGGCCTTGCAAATAGCATCTATTCCATTCCTGGTAATACTAAAGTTTTAAAATTTTTACTTCTAAAAAAGTAATGACTTAATAAAATCAGCTAATTTTGAACTACTACTACTACTACTACTACTACTACTACTACTACTACTACTACTACTACTTTTCATTTATTTTTGGGGCTTTAGTTCTTTAATGCCAAATATAATGATTTAGTGTAGTTTTATATAGGCGCAATTTCACAGAGCAGAGATCTCATGCAAATATGTTGAAAATGTGTTTTATTTTGCTCACAATACAATCAGAACTAAAGATATATTTAGATTGTGTTTAATGCCTTGCCAAGCTATTTACCTGGCTACACATGAGCTTTCCCTATTATTCATCTGAAATCACTGTGAAAAGCCCAGTCAAGAGAATTTATGGGCTACTTCATGTGGAAATTTGGAAAAAAGCACACGTGGTATATTCATTAATCAATGAGAGTCATTTTTACAGTCTTCTTTTGTGCCAGATACTGAAATTAGATCAGTTAGGGGGAAATCTTCCAATTCATAAGGAGCCCTACTGAAATTGCTTAAGTTCAGCCAACAGATTTCACTCATAACCTTTCATCCCACAACTTCTGGAAAGCCACAACTGTCATCAGAAATAACTTGCATTTGTGAAATTCCATGTTACTGAATGTTTCTCACTAAGTCAGAGATGTACATGTATTTAAAGAGATCTAAAATGTAAATTTAGTTTGTGCCTTCAAGTCAGTCTCTGAACAGGCATTTTTCCATCTGATTTGAATCTTATACTTGCTAAAGAGTGAGTATAAGGTATTATATTCTGTAGTAATGCAAACAGAAACTATAATAGGAAGGAGTCCTGCAGAGAACTATTAAAATGCCATGAATTTAATGAAAACCCTCCTTTGAAAGCTTGTGAGGAAATAATTTCTTTTCATCTGTGGCCACAAGTCAATAATTGAAATTTTTAAGTCAGTAACTTTGTAGACAATTGAAAATAAGTACAGATAGATATACTACCAAAAAATATTTTAAAAATTAATTTGGCAAAAGCAATATACATCATGTTGATTTCAGCTGATAACTGTGACATAAATGTACTCACAGTATAGAGAACTCAGAGTACCAGTTATTAAAGACTGAAACTGGCGAGATCTGCACTACAAAGAAAACACAACTATAGATATAAATTAATTCTAAACATCTCTATAATGAAAACTGCTAAGTGTGCAGCAATAACTTCAAACTTCACTGTTTTGCTCGATATCATCTAACTTGAAATTCTTCTGTGACATGGAGTTTTCTTGACTATCAAATTAATTAGTTTGATCTCTACTTTTATTTTTAATCTTTCCTAAACCTTCTGGTAGCAGCAAATTGCTTGTGGAGAGCACAGAATTGAATAAAACAGCTGGACTAAACTAACATGTTGGAGGGAGGAAAAAAGCTTTGCAATTTATTAATGTATTCAAAAGACTGCTACAAAGTTTACAATTTAATTATTGGAAGATTATAGAACTGCTTCACTGCTTCTGTACTGTGTTAAATAAACTGTACGTGCAAGGAGTAATAAATGAAATTGTTAATTTCAGTGCATCCTTAGGGAATAGTAAGAGGGGGAGTTTACATTATTTAGAGCTCCAAATGGATTTGAGTTTATATACAGTAATAAATCTTAACTACATTGTTAATTAACCCTGCCTCAAGCCCCTTTTTGCCTTAGGAGTTGAAAGACACAGTGTCTGTTAGGATAACTCACCATTCATGTGCTTAAAGATGCTTAGGACTGGGAGAATTTGCCGATAATAGGGCACCAAGGCCTCCCCCACCATTTCAGCTGACACCACCAGGTGCTGGATGACTTTCAGCGTGGTGCAGAGGACCTGTCGGTTACGAAGGTTCAGTGCATCTGTGATGCAAAAAGAACAACAGGCAGAAAGCAGAATTAATTTCTAAAATGTAAAGGGAGGGGGAGGAGTCCTCTAATGGACAAATTTAATTAAACTATACTCTGTTGGGAATTGTAAGTGGGCCTTTATTAGCCCAGCTTAGAAAGATCCCAAAGATGGATTGCAGTCCTGATGTTATAAAACACTGCCTTGTCTGATTGTTATTTGTTCCCACAATTTGTGCTGACTCTTCAGTAACCCAAAGAATGCAGCTCATTATTCCCTCATGCTGCCTGTATAATACTGGCGTGGTCCAAACAAATGAAAAATAAATGTTCAGTAAGTACCACTTGGGGCCAATGGAACTATACAACTGCAAGACAACCTGCAAAAGTTGACAACAGATGCATTCTAGTGCAACAATTGGTGTTTGTGTGTTTGTACTCATTTATTTCATGATCATTTTATTCATTCAACTGACAATTCCTACTATTCTGAGAATCAGTACAACGAAGCAAATGTTTATAGAAAAAAACCCCAACAAATAAACCTTGTAGGCTTTTTTCAAAAGAAAAACATTCTAGGGGGAAAAAAAAGGTTTTTGTCTAGCCCACTTAGATGTTTCTCTTAGCTTTCAGTTTCATGCTTCTAATCTTATGACAATGAGACATTTTATAAAAACCTCTTGTTTCTTCTCTTTTAATTTTACTAAAAGTACTTTGCATTCTCTCTTGTAATTAAAAATTAGTCACGCTTGAAATATGTATATTTCTTTTTCCTTGCAAAATCCATCTATTTATAAAAGCACTTCTGAAATTATACAGCTGGATAAATTTGTCAGCAGTTGTCAGATTTGGTATGGTCTTATATATCGGTCTAATACTCCAGTGTTCTGCCCAGTCACATTAACTTCTACATCATTGCACTGGGACAGAACTGAAAAAGATAAGCTCATATTCATTACTATGTTTTATAAACACAGACATATGTAGATATGTGATTCAAGACACCATAACAAAGTATAAGCACTTAGAAAATAAATGTAGCAAAGAAGACAAAAAAATTTGAAGAGGAGTTATTAGCAACTTCTTCAAGAACTGCCTCTTCAAATGGAAGTATTAGTATCAACGATATCTCTAGTTATTGCAGAGGTGCTGGAGCTAGATGATCTTTAAAGGCCCCTTGCAACCCAAACCATGATTCTATGATTCTACAATTCTATGACTCAGTATTTCCTGTGCTGAGTTTTATCAGTGCACAGGAATGCCATTTCATAGGGAATGAAGTAGTATTTTCAGAAAGGAGCAATGTCAGTTTTTCCATCTCTTTAAACAAATACATTGTACTCCACCTGCTTCTGCAGCTTATCACATGCCTGCTGAGTGTTAAAAATCAGAGCTAGATCTCCAAACCAAGGGCAGGGTAGACTGGTTGTGTGAAAGGACAGAGACAATTCTCAAAAATCAACTAGTAAATAATCTCCATTCATGCCTCTTGGCATGTTTGTGAACAACATACTGAACCTACTGTTAGAAAACAGAAAGCCCAAGGTATAAAGGTACTATTCATCAACCTCATCCAAGTTAAAGGAGTACTGCTAAATGAATGTACAGACTGAATTCTATATTGCTTATTTTCCACAATAGTCCCTGCTGTAGTCACCAGGCTGCACTTAATTTCACATTATCTCTGAGCATAATAATGTGTGGACAGGAAGCCAAACAATGCAGCATGCTCACGTTAAGTTCCAGCAAAGAGGCTGGCTATTCCAAATTGTGCTTTTGTGGATGGATGTTCGAAGGCTTCTTTAGCAAAGAGAGACACCCAGATACAACTTTAAAGATTGGGTCCAAGTCTCAGGTAGGAAAACACTCTGTTAGAGAGAAACAGGCATTATGCATTTGCTTGGAAGAGTGGTTGGAAGAGCAAGTTTTGGGGTTCCATCGTATAGATTTATTCACCACTAACTTGTCATACACATAAATAATAGCTAACTGAACTAATAGGGGAATTATCACTAACACTGGCAATTTTCAGTACAATAGTTATGTCATGCATACAAGCATGAATGATTATTTATATACAATTTTATGAATGATTACACATTAGTAAAATTAATTATTAGTATATGCAAAATTAATTAAGGGATTAAAAAAATAATTGACAGAAATCACTGCTTCTTAATTTTTAACAAATAGTACCCACTCCCAGGAATAGTACTTCTGGACTGTGAAGCTGTACCAGACTATAAGAAACCTTATTTCTAGGCATGCCGAGTATGTCATGTAAGTGGAAATGGTTGTCCAAATACTACTAGGAAGAACTTTTGGATTGATCCCATCTGATGCTATAGACTTGTCTCTGTCCAAGTGGAGCAGCAAGTACCGGACCATTTCTCCTTGGATTATGGTGGCTTTATCCTGTTCCCCATCCCTATCTCCAGCTCAGGGGTATACAGGGTATTCTGAGAATAACTGGTTTTACAGATAAAGATGGATGCAAAGGATGCATTAAGTACCTCAGCCTTTTCCTCATCCTTTGTCCTTATACTTATCCCTACGACCAGTAAAAGATTGGAGATGGATTCTCCTCAGCCCTCAGTTTGCTTCTGATATAGTTATGGAAATATTTTTATTATATTTTATGGCAGTAGCCAGATTAAGTTTTACTTGGGCTTTGGAACTTGTAATTTTCTCCCTGCATAACCGTATGACAACCTTCTAGTCTTCCGGAATTGCCTGCCCTTTCTTCCCATGGTCATAAACTCTTTTATCCCCAGAATTCCAGACAAGTGTCTCTGTTCAGTCAGGCCCATTTGTTGTCTCATCTTTCAGCACATGGGACAATTTGCTCCTGAACCTTTAAGATTTTCTCCTGGAAGAACATCCAGCCTTCCTGGACCCCACTGCCCTTCAGGACTGCCTCCAAAGGGTCTCTGTTAAACATGCTCCTGAACAGGCCAAAGTCTGCCCTCTTTAAGTCCAAGGCTGCAGTTCTACCTGTCTCCTTACTTCTCTGATAATTGAAAAGTCTATCATTACATGAACACTGTGCCTGAAAAGGCCTTCAGACACCACATCAGCCACAAAGATCTTCATCCCCTACCTCTTCCAAAACATGACTGAAGGACTTCACTGGCACTGTCCCTTGAAGAGGGACATGGCATGCTGCACCCAAGCTTATCTGTAGCAAGCCCTGTTTGATCCCTTTTCCCCTTCAAATCTAATTTAAATCTCTTTCAACGAACCCTGCTAAGTCCTGTGCAAAGATCCTTTTCCCCTTCTGACACAGGCACCAGTAGGCCTCATGTCATTTAAACTGATCCTTGACCAAAAAACTCTAAATCCTGACAGTGACAGCAGCCTCAGAGCCAGATACTGATCTGCTGGCTCTTCCTATTTCTTTCCTCATCATTCTCTGCAACTGGAAGGGTAAAAAAGAGAACTACTTCCACTACTGATCCCTTAGCCAGTTGTCCCATAGCCTTGAAATCTCAGTTGTCCCTAGACATCTTGTTTGGACTTTATCACCGCATGCCTAAAAAATAAATAATGGATAATAATCTGAGGGCCATCTGAGGGGAGGAAGCTTTCTCTTCACATCTTTAACCCCTGCGGGCTCCAGGGAGGCGTCAGACTTTCCCAAGAAGTAGGTCCAGTCTGCATATTGTGCCTTCTGTTAGCTGCTGGTGAGACCATCCTATTAAAATGACCAGTTGATTCTTTTTTTATGGAAGCAGTTTTGATGCAGGGCACAGGTCAACTTAACCTTTGTGACATCTTCATGCTTGATGAACCATTATGCTTGTTGCTGTTTGGTACCACTTGCAGAGTCTCGTACCTATTGTATTAGGACACCTGGGAAGCTGGGGCAGTTCCAGAGGAGATGTGCTTGTCGTGCCAGCAAAGGAACTTGTCACCATTGCCCCCTATCTCTTGAGTCATTCTGTTTTTCCAGATGGAGAAAGGACAGGGAAACTGCATCTGCCTGTGTCTTCTTAGAAAAGACAGAGTACAATTCCAGCAGTCTCTCTCTCATCTCAATACACCTCAGCCTACCCACCTCCTCCTGGAGCTCTGTCACTAAGCTAAGGAGTTCCTCTGCACTGGGTGCACTGCTAAGGAGTTCCTCTGCACTGGGTGCACTTCCCACAGCTGTGCTCACTGCCGCCTGGTACTGATATGAGAGGAGGGCACACACTGCAGCCTGCAGAGGTATGGCTGCAGATGGTTATGGTAGAATCAAACAGACTGAGAATTTGAGCCTGAATCCCTTCAAATTGCAGAAATCGACAGTGTGTGTTAGGAAAACATTTATAAATATCAAAAGAAAGATCATTATGACTACAGAACTGTTGCTGTTATTCTTAAATATTTGGACTGTGCCATGCATAGCAGTCAACCAGCTCCTGGCTTGATTATATTAGGCACTTCATAAACATTCAATTAGAGGCAGTCCTTGCCCCAAAGATACACCATTTTCTAATACCTGTTTATCTTTTAAAAATCTGGTAATTATTTTCTGTGTACTAGCATCATAACAAACCATTCTCCCACATGAATAAAAGGAAGAAAATATTAATGCAGTATATGAAAAAGTACATTCCAATGCATTGGAAAATATCAGCGGCATCCAGAGGTTAACAGAAATTGAAGAAAGTACTAGTATCCTTACACAGGAATAAAGCAGACCATTTAGGAATCTTGCTACAATACAGCTACATAGCCCAAATGAAGGAAAGATGCATAATATTCAAACTATTCCAATTTAGAAAACATTCTAGGCTGTTGCCTCTTGGCCTAGAAGTCTGTTGGATAGGTTATTGTGAAGACATGGATCTTCACAATAACTGCAACGTGCACAACTGGTTTGCTTCTCAGTTAAAGATAGTTTGCTGTTCCCGAAAGGATTTTGAGAGGACTTTCCTTCCTCATCAGTATGTATTTTTCTTTGGTCCTTTAGACTACTGTAGCATTCTCTTAAGCAGCAAAGAACTCCAACCCAATAAATTGACTCTGTTGCTTGGTAGTTTTGATGTTTTCTACTTCAATGGTATAACTGGTGGATTTTGCTTTTGATTTAGGATACATTTTTCCAAGAAATCCTCCAGGTTAAATAATAACTCAATTGATGCACATAATGAAGTATTTTTCATTCAAAAATACATTATATTGTACTGCTATAGCTTTTCAAACAAATATTTTCTGAAGTTCAAAATAACTTTCTAAAATAAAAGAAAATTTTACAATGATAGCAGCTTAATATCTGATTTAAAAGCTCAGTATCTGAGTTTGTTCTGTTTCTACCATTCAAAGCCAAAGTAACAGATAGTTACGAAATTTGAAAGCCTATTTAAAACACCATAGTGCTGTTTATTAAAGCTTGTTAGCAATGAGGCAATATAAGATAACGATTCATTGACTTCAGTGAAGACTTTAATTCCATCTAGCCTTTGTTCTAGGTCAGCCTTCACAAGGCATCAATGTTAATTCACTGTATTTTTAATTTCAGATAAATTTTATTGGCAATTCATGTAAACTGATGTAAATTTAGTGTTTTGTTAATTTCCATTAAGAGCAGAAACTTTCCTTAAGATAAATGCCACTTGTTTGCTTATCCATTTAGCTAGATGTTTACATATAAAGCAATAGAAATAATTATTTTGAAACATTCAAATCTTTTTCTTGAGTAACACTTCTTACCTCTCAAAGACCTGGAAGTTCTATAAATTGACATCTTTTATGTGGCAGTTTGGAAAATCCTATCTCAGTCCCAGATATTGTCTATAATAGAAGCCACAGTTCTCATCTGATAGATGAGATTGATAGATTCTATAAGCCAGGAAACATGACAGCATTTCTCCCAATACACAGTGGATCTTTTTCATGACACAATATAGTTCCACAGAAGAGAAATCAGAACATTCTCTCCCAGATAGCACATTGATATCCTGAGCTTTACAGAATCAAATCAGTTTGCCTAAATTTCTGTCTCTTCTCTAACTACTAACTATAGATTTTGGTTGTTGTATTAAAAGTTATGTTGACAATGTAATTCTCTTCAACTTCTTTTTCAAATACACCTGTGAATCTATGCTTAGAAGTGCATCAACATTTTTCATTTTCTATTTAGGTCTCACAATGAAACATTAAAATTAATTTATTTTGCATTCATATCTCTCACTCAATTGGTAAATGAGGCAACAGTTTAAGACAATTCTTTGCCTGAAGCAGAACAAGATACATTGAGCATCCTGTGAGGTAAAAAGCACTCAAGATAAAAATGCTTGACTGTTGTGATCTACTTAATCTTGTTGATCAAGGTCTTATTTTAAATTTGCAGAGTCAGGTTTAAAGTTCTAACATAAGTGCTCTAAAAATGCAATTGATTAAAGTGCTACATACTTCTTTTAACAAAATTTTGTCCAAAATCTTCAAAGTGCATAATTCTTAACCACCTGTACATATATAATAGTATTATGCTAAACTTACAGAACAGTAATGAAGACTGTTACAAACCACAGCATTTCAATCAAGAGTGAATAAAAACCAGAATAAGAACCTTGTGTTCTGTACTTTTTAGAAATCCAGTAAGAGCCTGATCCAAATAACAATACAGATGTACAAAAATTTCTTTCTGTACAACCGAAAGAGCGATGTGTTACAATAAAACAATGGGAAGGATAAATAGCGGGTAAAGCATGAAAACCTTTTGCCGATTTTGTCATCAAAGACTTTTTTTTGTAAAGCCAAAGAAAAAGCTAGGAATCTTAAGTGAAACACTGATGCTTTCAAGAAACATGATATAGCAGAATATGGAAGAGAAAGTCAGTCGGTGGCTTCTTTCAGCTTTAGTGTGCTTCTAATTGTAGCATTTTACTAGATCAGCTCCTAAAAAGCTTTAACTCCATGAACATTTGTGAACCCAGTTTAATTATATAGTATAAAGAACACTTAGTCCCAAAAACCTACTCATTGACTATGCCAGTCTGGTTTCTATCCATTCCTAGGTGTACACTCCTTCCTTGGTGCTAAGATACTAAAACTGCACTGACTATCCACCCTCCTGATGAAAACAGGTCTGCTATCACTGAAATGTGATGCCATTTACAAAAAAGTTCTGCAGAATCAAAGAAATACAAGCATCTGTATTGCAAAACCTAATCTAGCATTCTAAAGGTTCTCTGGATCACTCAAGAAGAAGAATGTGGACAAGAAAAACCTGATAAAACAGTTTTCTTAGACTTTCAAAAGGAATTTATAAGGTCCCTCACTGAACCTCCATGGCTTCCATAGAAATAAATAATGACTTAGAGATAGAAACTGTGGGCAGAGGAAGAATATCACTAGTAAGGCCTTGCAGGAATCTGTCCTGAATTTCTTGTTTTTCACTAGATCTAAAGGTGATTTTGAAGAGTCTTCCTTGATGATAGCAAAGATTTTTGATGATATCAAGTTATTCCAGATGCCAGAGACAAGGACTGACTCTGAAGAACTGTACAGAATAACTGGGCAATAAAATTGCAGATGAAATTCCATTACTAATAAAAGCTAAATATAATACATTGATGAATTCAGTAATAAATAGCTCTAACTCCAACTTTAAAAGTCAGAGATGTTAATTACAGTTTTCACTTTCCAAACATTTCTTTACTGAATAAGTAACACAGTTTCTCTTCACAGAAAAGAGTAAAGAGGAGTAATAAAGGAGCTACTTCCTAAAGCAGTTGAAAATATCTGAAATGACAAGTTTTGAGCAGAAGAATCTAACATAAACCTAATTGCAACTACTTGTACTGGTTGATGAAACCTGCAGGGGAAATGCTTTTGTATTTGAATTTCAGAACAATTAAAAAAAAAATCAGAGACCTTCGATTTCTTTAAAAGCATTTTAAGTCTATAAAAGCATGCTTGTTTACTCTTATCTTTCAGTCTGTGACATTAATAACCAGGACTGGTTCTCAAGAACAACAGTCAGCCTGGAGGAAAACTACAATTACATTAGTGTTTTAACTTACTTTCTGTAGGTGAGAGAAATCAACTTACATGATTTGCAGAAAGAAAATGGCAACAGACCAGAAAACCATATTTATTCCATAAAAATGTTGCAGAACTTTGTGAAAGGAAGTATTTAACAGTCATTAAACACTCCCAAATACTGCGAATATGCGAGAACTATGCTTAGAACAACTGCTAGCAACACATTCAACTTTATATATCTAAATGCAAAAGTGACACTGATTTGACATTAAATGGGAATTAACTACACTGTAGTCCAAGACAACATTTTTCATGCAAATAGAATGAACAATAAGAAAATGCAAAACAAATGCAAACAGAATGTGAACAATAAGAAAACAGAAATCAGTTTAATTTGGAAATTTATTAAACATTAAAAAGGACTCTGTAGGTGACACTGAGAGAGGAATGCTCTATTAATTTCTCTAAATCTGATTCACAATAATATCTATTACCTTAAATGAAACATTTTTAACAAAGTTTAAGGTATCTTTGATTTACTGTATCACAGAAGTTATGTTTAACAGCATGGTAAAAGTCTCAATAAGGAAAACTTCAGTGTTCCTTAGGATGGAGATTATTCTTTTTGGACTCAACCAGAAGAACTGGTCTGCTGACTGGAACTGTGTAGAAAAAATACTTCCTTCGAAGTTACAAGTGCAAAGATGAGAGCTTTTCTAGGTTTTAGGCCTAAATTCAGATTGTCTACATATCTGTCTTAGGATTCACAGCACAGAACAAAGATGATTCTGGCAAGTGGGTGATCCAAGGTACTTAAGTGTTTAATTTCACATTATTATCTTCATTAGCAAAGCTATATGAAGATCTTCCTATTGATCATTTCTAGCCATTCACTCCAATGTCTGTGCTATCATTCCTTCATATGTGGGAGAACATTTATAAATTAGGCTATTTAAATGATCTGACTTTAAAGGAATGCCACTTTAAAATATTTTCAATTTATTTTACAGTTGTGTTCTTTGCCTATCTTTGTTTGTTTGTTTGTTTTTACACATCTAGATGAAAGTATCACCAAGTCACTCCATAAACAATTGCATTAGCAGAAGTCAGAGAGCGGGAGCTGGAACAATTGGTGACTTTATGTGTGCAGGGGTTGAAAACCCCTACAACTACATTGCCAGCAAAGCAAATGTGAATGGCAGCATGCTTGCTGCCTCAGAAAGGAGAGGAGGTGCTTCCATACACTGTGCTGCATGTCCCTGATGTTACTTGTAGAAACAATAGACAAAGGCGCAGAAAATTCTGGCTCCCTCATTGTTTATGTCTGCACACATATCTCATGCTGAGAACATTGGGGAACCCTGAAGTCAGGAATCTGAGAGCTGCAGAAGCCTAACAGAAGCCAGCAAAAGGACTTAAGGCTTTTCTGATCCGTTTGTTATGGGAAATGTAATATTAAAAGTAATAATTTTTCCCAAAAATGAACATCAAAAGGAATTTACACTCCCATAATGACTACAGAGAAAAACATAGAAAGGCTAAACAGATTCCTCTGTTTCCTAAAAAATAAAGGAACTCTCATGTAACCTACAGACATCTTTGTTTGCTACCCCAGGGAGCTGTGCCTGGATTCTGTTCAGCTCTCTGCCAACAATGCAATCTGGGATGTGGGGCAAAATTAGCCTCCTTCTTCTGCTTTTTTACCTGTCTGTAGTATGAAAATAGCAATATGGATCTTCCTGGCAAAGAAGATATCTGGCTCTGTATTGTGCATCAGAACTTTCATGATACTGCTGCAAAGTACTTTGATATTTGCCATATATCTCAATTTATATATTTTTACTGAGTTGAAATAACTCAGACAATGGGTTTGCCTATATCTTCTGTGAAAGGGAGTAAAAAGTCCTGTATCTTAAGTAATCCCATTTTCTGTGTTTGTGTTTTACTTATTTTTAGTTGGGTTCCTTACAAGTTTGACATAAACAAGTAATTTGTTTCTTCTGAGTTTTATGTCATGCAATGACTGTATTTATAAACTATTTTATAATGTTTTTCCAGTGCATGATGCAATATATTCTGAATTCATATTTTGAGAAATCAAAATATATTTGGAACACTTTTCTCTCTGAGAAACCAATGCCTCCAACCTGAGGGATTTTTTCTTCCTCAGAATTTCCAGTAAAAAAGTCCCTTCTAGTAAAAAAGTTCCTTCCAGTGTGACAAACAAAAAAAAAGGAATTATTTTTCAACTAAATGCATTCTTCTTTATTATTTTAAATTTTATTTTAATTATTTAAAATAATTATTTATAATATTATAATATTATAATATTATAATATTATAATATTATAATATTATAATATTTAATTTTAAATAAATTTTATTTTAATTATTTTAAATAAATATTTTATCATATTTCAAGTATTTTAGAAGAGAATCCAGGCCTGCTAATTTCAATTCTCTTTTTTTTAAAGTCGCTGCTTGTTTAACAAGAAAAAAATTGAAAGGATTTGGGCTTAAAATAACCCACAGATGTATTAAATAATATTATTTTCATTTTTAATGATATAGTATTCAGATGTGTGATCTTTAAGCAAGGATGGCTGGAAGACAAATTCCTCCTTAAATCATTAAAATATAATACAGAATTCTAATATTTAATTTAAATGCTTTTAGGGAACATTTAGGTCTTTACTAACATATTCCTTTGATGACCATGCAGGAGAGAAAACTGCTTTTAAAAGCAATTAATCTGTAGAGTTGTTTTTCTGTCCTTCTTTTAGCCTTTCCTCCTCGATCATATGTATTAACTTGCCTAACAATCAATTGATTCACTCTTTCACAGTAGAAATATGGTAGTGGTCTAGAAGAAGACTGGTTAATCAGAAATAACTCACCCAGTGGGACACTTTAGACACAGTTATCTGTGTAAAACATGGCTGAGTTTATTGTGGATGCTGCTGAGTCACAGAAATGCATAGCTACGACTACAGTGCTGTATTACACAGTCACAGCAAATTAAAAAACCCTTAAAAGTACACATTTTCAGACTCCTGGAGATGGTGGTGTCTTTCTTTACTATTAGTATGGCTTTAATTAGGAAGAAGCCTTTATCACTGATAACATTTAGACTCTTCACATATAAAAGCTGATAGAGAAGCATTTTTAAAATAAAAAAATAAGCACTTTTGAATATAATAAAGTAGAAACAACAACTAAATTTAGCTAGCAGATTCTTGAATGTGTTTCAGTGCCATAAATTATGACTAAGACTACATATCAAACCTATAAAAATATCGGTACCTAGAAAACTCTTTCTAATACTAAATGCTGTGTAACAGCTAAAGCTTCCAGGTAATTAAATCTAAGCTAGATTCTGGTCTCAGAAAGACTTTTAAATCCCAGCTGAGGAAATGCTGTCATAAACTTGCAGTCTTTTCTGAAGAAATTATTTCACCTTTCAAAAAACATGATACTACTGCAAATATATTTGGGTGAAAGAAATTATATAATTCCTCTCTTTATGTGTTTCCCCTTTAGAGTGAAAAAAATGGTAACACTGTTTTCATAACCTTTCTGAAGTGCCACAGAGTAAACATTCTGAATATTATATATTCCTTTTGACATTTTCAAAACTACGGTAAGATAGAGATAGTGACATCTATAATCAATCTTTTTAAACTGAGAAAAATTGAATAAAACCCCCACAATTCTGACTCTCCCCATACTATTATTTTAGTATTATCAGGCTCCAAACTACATTCACCTCTCGTTTTAAAATATTATACTTAAAGCTGAACTGTCTCATGGACAGGAAAAAGAACAGCAGTAATACCATTAATGATTATTCATAAAAAAGAAGCCAAGTTTAACAAACATGAGCATCTATTCGTATAAGAGTAGCATGCAGATTTAAGAATCACCATAACTAACTAGAGAAGGATGATGGTCCAGAATAATATCTCTTCAAGGTACTGACCTAAAGAAAGGAAAAAACAATATATCTGAAATACTAGGTGGTTCAAGAAAATAAATTTTAGTGGTAATACACTTGAAGTTTAGTGGTATTACATTTGTGTTTAAATAATTTATTGCTTTTTACAATTTTTTTCTAAAAAGAAAATATTTTGACTATATAAAATCTTCAAAAGTAATATTTTTAAAATGCCATCTGTTGATTTCTCCTGTCATTTTAGATGAACTGGTCTGTACAGCAGAGGATTTACATTGTAAATATGGAAAATCAGCTAAGGAAATGTCGCTTCACATTTCCAAAGACCAAGGGCAACCCTGTAATAAGAAAAACATTAACCAGAGAGTCTATTCTAAAATACTGCACATATCAGGTGATTGAAGGCATAAGCTTTCTGGCCTTATATATTAAAATTCACTCACATTTGCAATAATTTTCATGTGATGTTCAGGCTGTCATGCTTTACAGCTTAATTAGCAACTTTTCAAAAATTTATGTAATATAAATACAATTTATGGTTTTTTCTCCTACACGTTCACTTACTTTTTATTGGGATAATGAGCTGAGGAACAACAGGAAGAATCTTGCTTCCACCATGCTCCAACAGGTCATGGACTCCTTGACGAGCAAAAAACTCATATGGAAATTCCGTTTCACAAAGCCCATCAAAGAACAAAGGCAGAAAGTAATGATAGTCCAGATCTTCAATCTCTACCTGAAAATACGAAATAAATAAACAAATAAATGCAATTTTTCACTCCTAATAAAATGTGATCAGGCCAACAGATAATTCATGCCACTTACATAGGGATGTTTAGTAAATAATAATTCATTTTTTATCACTGCAATATATATTGAATTGCAGGTATGGTTTATGACAAGATATTAAAATACAGAAATATTAGAACTAAAGAAGAGAATAAAAATTAATATACTTCCATATATTTTCACTTTTTAATAAGTCAGTACCAGATTCTTATATTCCTGCTTACACAATTTGCAAGTTACTCATAGGAATCAAACCAATAATTTTAAGAAGAATACCCTATCTTTTTCAAAAACATTTGATATTGTATCTTCACTTGGACACTCAAAACAACAAATAAGAGAAACAATCCTAGGAGCAACAAATATCCAGCACAGCACAAACATATTTGTGCAATATTTGTCAATATTTGTACAATAATTCCCTAATTTGTTGAACACTGACCTAGTTTATTTACTATTAAATTCAAGAGCAGAATTATAAAGAAATTCTATGGTTCTCTACTGTGAAGAAAATTTCTGTACCTATTTTTAATAGGAATTTCCTTCCAATCCTAAATTACAAAGTATGCTAATCTTAACAAGCTATGGAGGGATATTACACTCTAGTTTTCTTCCCTTTTCCTTCTTTTACCCATTAGGACTCTACCACAGACACTCAGGCTAGCCAGGGAGAATCAGAAGTTTGTTTATGGTCTGTCAAAGCTGTGAATACAGCTGAGAAGTAACTCAACAGCAATGAATTTTCTGTGAAAAGAATATGATCCTCCAAATCACTTGGAGACCAATCCATCTCTTTAAGAATGCACTTCCATCTTTGAAACACTGCTTAGCTGCTACCCAATTTTTCCAGTGAGATTTGGTAGTATCCAGGTAAGATTCTTCACACCTAACAAGCTTTGTCACATAGGCCAAACTGAAGCTCCAAATATCCTAAATAAAATTTGTCAGGTTAAGCAAAACAAAAACCCCACCCATTGATTTCAGAGCAGAAATTGCAGTCTCACTTGAACT
Organism: Motacilla alba alba; assembly: GCF_015832195.1. Lineage (NCBI taxonomy): Eukaryota > Metazoa > Chordata > Aves > Passeriformes > Motacillidae > Motacilla > Motacilla alba. The sequence continues at coordinate 76,226,377 of NC_052018.1, forward strand.
GTGGAAGTCTGAACTAAAGCAGCTAAGAACTGAACTGTACAATTCTTGGGTAAATCACACAGTCAGGAAGTAGCACATAGATATTCTCTGAGGCTATGGCTCATTTTTGTCCTTGCTTGGCTGAGTAGATCTGAATCCTGGTCTGGCACACCTTAGCTACTGACTTCAGTCTTTCACCTTGAAACAGATCAATCCATGTAAATCAAAATTAACTGGAACTGATACTTGAAAGTAAGTATTATGCATTTGCTGTGAGTGTCTCTATACTGGCAGTCATAGTGCCAATGACATATTAACATAGCCTCACATGCACTGATTGTTTATCTCTTATAGGAGATTAAAAGGGCAATTGCATAATGCCTATTCACTGATGTGAATGAAATCAAGTCCCAGTAGTGGATCATGCAGAAGAAGGAACAAATGAAACTCACATTCCTGTTTCTTCAACATCATATATTGTTTGCTTCACTGTCATTTTTTCTCATTGGCTTTTCGCTTCACAAGAAAAAAATCAGATGCCTTTACAGTCAATATGAACCCAGGGAATGGCATTAAGTTGCTCCAAGGAAGGTTTAGATTAGATATTAGGAAAAATCTCTTCACAGAAAGGCTTGTAAAGCACTAGAACAGACTTTCCAAGGAAGTGGTGGAGTTGCCAACCACAGAATTGTTCAAAACGTGTGGCTATGGTACTTGAGGACATGGTTTAGCGGTGAACATGAGGGTGGTGCTGGATTAACAGCTGGACATCATGGTCTTTTCCAACCTTAATGATTCTATGACTATATAATTCTGTGGTTATACTATGATCAATTTATGAGAAATTTCAAAAATAACAAAATAATTAAGTAACAAAAAGAAATTAACTATTATGAATATAAAAATATATAAAATAACAAGAATTAAAAGACACTGAAATTCCTAAATTGACGGGGCTTGTATTTCTTGAGGACAATCAGCATGCTATTAGCAATACTCAGTAGATGATAAAAGAAGTCTTCTCCAAAAGTCACAAGAAAGTTGTATCAGGTAATAATGGACCAGGAGGTCCAAAAATCATTGACAAAAAAGCAGGACCAAGAAGAAGCAATCTTTTCATGTTCTTTGTCAGAAGCGTACAATAAAACTTTAATATTTCTTTTTAATGTTTAATTTGTAATCTATCATTTTTTGGTATTGAATGTTTCAGTTTCAGAAAATGAAAACCAAAACCTGTAACGGCAACTTGCATCTGGCAAAAAACTTCAGATGTTAAAGAGAGAGATACAATTAGTAATGTCAGCTTGCTTTGTTTTTTTGATGGGATGTGTTTCACAAGGCAAAACACCTTACCACACTGTCTTATTGGGATGAGGTTTAGAATGTATTCCTTGTATGGGTCTTTGAAAACTCTTTCACTAAAAAGTATTTCCACAATGAAAAATGTCCTTGATACACATCCATGTTAGGTTACTGAATCATAATTCGCATCTGTTTTGCTCCAAACACACATACGCCTAATTTCTTTTCTCCCAGTCTTCATTAATACCTCCCCTAAGTGTAGCTGCCAGTTATCTTTCTTCTCAAAGACTTGGCATTTCTGATACTCTACGCAATTTTTTTCCCTTATTTTTTTGTGCTTGAAATATGCTTTTTCTGTTTCAGATATGAAGAAAGCTTCTCTACTCAGAAGCTTGTCAGTGTTTTTCAGCAATAATAACTGGTCAATAAAAGGTATTATCCTTATCTATCAACTCTGTATTATGGTTGCACATTACATATACATAGGAATGATATATCAACTTTAAAGTAAACATGATTTCAGGATTTAAAAACAACTCAAATTTTTACACACAGCACAAAATATTTATTACAAGAAATCTTTTACAAAATACACATATGACAACCTAGTGATTATAAAGTATTTGTGTGTACTCCTCAATTAGTTCCAAATGCCTAAATGGTTGGCAACTAGCATGGCTCTGAAAATGATTTTGATTTCTAACTTATTTCTTGAAGTGTCAGCTGTCCAAGCACACAGGCAATTTTTACTTAGCTTTTTTTGCTCTATAATAACTCCCACAATATGGAAGCCAGAAATATTTTGTCTTACATTCCATGGTGTGAAACCTCTTTCCTTCTGTGTTTACTATTTAGCTTTTGAAAGTGGCTATTATACAGCTGTTCAGAGAAAAATGTGATTTTTCTGGTTTTGCCTACAACATCCTTTTGTGTTTTACATCCACCCACAAAAAATGCTGATTAATGCTCAAATTCTTGGCAAACTTGTCCACATCTGACAATAATGCTGTAGCTATGGATTTTTAAGAAGAAATCTCAATATAACTCTTATGAACTTCTGTACTAGTGGCTTGCAAATTTTGCTGACATAGCCTCTGAATTTTCAGTAAAGAGGCACTAATAAAAAGGTACAATATGTGATTAAATAACAAAAGCAACCATAGAATGAGTAAAATCTTTTGTTTCATGAAACTTTCAGGATCCTTATATGTTCTAAAAGCTCCCTCAGTGAAAAAAATACCCAGTTAATAAGTGCTGCTTTATTGTTACATAAAACTAATGTACAAGATAGGAGGAAACTAATTGCAGAATCACAGTCAATTTGTCCAGGAGAGAATATGTTCCTATGAAGCAGCCCATAATGAGTGGCAAGTCTGCTGAAGCAAAGAAAAATCAGAAAAGATTCTAGATTGACAATAGAAAAATAAGATTTGCAGCTAATCTGTCTCATAGATGAAGAAAATAAACTGTTTGACAGAACTTAAGGTATAGAAGAACTTTGACAATAATGGTATCATTGGTCTTCGTTAAGGAATTTTATTTAAAATAATCTAGTAAACTGTAAGACAGACCCAAGTTTTGAAAGTAGTGTTTAAGCCACATAATTTAATTTTCCATCTCCTTTCACACAACTGATTACATAATACCATGTCTTTGATATGATTATCCAAAAACTGGATTTGATCTCCCACAAACATTATATCTATCTATGTATGTACTCATTTAATGTCTTGGTCTAAGGCATTAAAATCAAATAAAGAAACTCTAGAATTGTTGGGTTGATAAGAACAAACATGAGTTTCTAAAAGGCTTGTAAAGATTTTGTAAGGATTCTTTGGTAAAATAATAGTTTCTCTTAAGATTTACTTTAATGTCTGTTTTTTAGGTCAACTGAAAAAGAAAAACAGCAACATTTTTGAGCAGTCTCAGTTTTTAACTTCCTTTCCACTTTTTCCTCCAAGATTTCTTTCAACCTTTCTTTTTTTTCTTCCAATATCCTGTACAAATAGTCAAGATGAAGCTTGTGCATTTCACAGTTTTTGGTTTCTTGCTTTTAATATATTTGATGCATAACAGCATATTAGTTTTAATCTTCACTATGGAGCTAGTAATGCTCGCTAGTGTTTCCCAGACTTGCCTAGATAGATTTTTCAATATGGTAATTTTGCTTATGGTTCAAAACACAATTCCACTGTTCTATCTAGTCCCTAGAAATTTTCTAGCAAGAAAAAAATTCTCTTTTTAGTCTGCTGTATTTCATCTTCAAATAGGGTCATACTACAGTGATTTTCTATTGACAGAGACTTAGCCTAAGTAATTACCTGTGTCTTATCAAAACAAAAAAAATAAAAGAAGACAGTTGTGCCTGTATTTTCCATTCTGCAATGAAATGCTAAAATACTTATCTTAAAACAAGTGGAAGATTATCAGAGTTGAAGAGACACCGATATGGCAAGGGACCTAATAGAAACCATTTAACTCAGTCAAACTGTATTTAAACCCTCTTTAACATATTCTGTAGATATTTAACTTCCTACAAGAAGTTAAATAACAAAAGAAAATATTTGCCTCCTATGGATAAATTAAGAAAAGTAATAAGAAATGTCATTGGAGTGTTACTACACTTGAATTTAGCTTTGAAATAACTATTCATGTAAAATAAAACCCAAAATCTAAACCCCTAAAAATACAGAAATGTTAACACATAATAATTTTGAACTTACTGTATTTTCTACTACCTCCATGTTAGTTACAAAAAGAACAGTTACTTGGGAAGACAAACACCATCACTCCAAATGCCCTCCCCTTCCTCCTTCTTCTCCCCACTTTATACACCAAGCATGATGCCATATGGCCTAGAATATCCCTTCAGTCAGTTGTACTCATCTGTCTTGCCTGTGCCCCCACCCAACCTCCCATGCACCCCCAACTTCCTCACCAATGTGGCAGAAAAGCTACAAAAAGGCTTTGGCTCTGTGTAAGCCCTACTCAGCAATAACAAAACCGTCTTGATGTTATCAACCCTGCATTCAGCACAAATCCAAAATACAGCTCCATACCAGCCACTGTGAAGTTAATTAACTCTACTCCAGCTGAAACCAGCACAATATGATAACCAAAATATTTTCTTTTCAGTTGCCACAGCTGAAGGTGACAATCTAATCTTACTGGGGTTATTGAGGTGAGGAAAATTAATAGTCAACATGAAGGTCATATTATTCCCTAATAACGAGAGGATCAATGGCTGGCTGAGAAATGGAGGCAAGCAGAAGGATACAAATTTGCATAAAATCTTCTCCAGCTAGACAGAGAATAAAAAAAAAGGCAGCCTGAAATCTCTTCCTATAAAAGTAACTTCAGAAATTATTTTTATTAAAGAAATGTGAATCTCTGTGAGCCATGCCATCCAGAAGATAATCTAGCATATTTCTGTGAGGAGGGGATTTTAATCCTGCATTTTCATAAATCTTTTTAATTGTACTGCTAGGATTTAAACTTTTAAAAAATACACCTCCCTCATAATGCAGAGCAGGAAAGTCTTGTGAAATATAGAGGAGGATCAGCCTATCACGTGGAATAAACAGGACAACAATAAACCCTTAGATTATGGGATATAGGCCTTAAAGTATCATATGCAATATTGAAGTGACAGATTAACAGCCAGGACTTCTGCTACAGTATAGGAGTTCATCAGTGTGACATAGTGTCACAGGAAATAGAGTTGATCCAACTAATTAATCATTATGAGCTACCAATATGTTGCAGCTATGAAAAGGCTAAATAGTATTTAAAATGTATTAGCTATTTCTAGTACAGATAGGAAAGCATTAAGGCTACTACACAAGGCAGTCACCAGACCTCACTTGTCATTATCATCAATTTGCCCCAATATAAAATATATAGAATTTATTCTCATTGATTCATTCATTGGAAATTACAGGGAAAAACTGATATATAGGAAAAAACCAACCTGAAAAGTAAATTAAGTGCTAACTTGTTCTTATTTATTTGGATTCTGATCACATTAGATTTTCTAAGTCAACTGATTTTTAAATACGCATGTAAAATATACTATTATTTCCATACAGCAAACAGTTGTAGACTACACTTCAAGGGCTCCTTTCTTTTAATTGATGGGAAGCATTATAAACATAAGATTAAGCACTCTGAGAAAAGGGCTCTGTAAACATGACTCTGACAAATGTGGAATGTACCTGAGAATTGTTCGCGTGAAGCAAACAATGGACCACTAGATAACCTCAGCAGCAGACAAAAGTATGTCTGCTACTTATGAATGTATTATCTGTGCTTACCTACTTACATCCTTCTTGCTTTTTCAAAGGCTTGCTGACACGTTTTCAGAAACTGAGCTTTTCTCCTTTTTCTTGATGTGATTTATTATGTTTTTAGAGTTTCACAAGCACAGTAATGTAAAATTTTAGATTAAGAAGAATAATTTCTCTGCATTTTGTTTATCCCTCATGTTTGCAATTGCATAATATGAGCATTACATGATATATAAAGATCAATTGCATATTTTAAAGCCACATGACATTACATATATTATATACACCTACACTGAGAGTTTAAATGGAATTAGTGACTCTATTGGGGTCTGTAGCCCAGTGGTAGATGAAGGTGGTAGTTCCACCCTCAGCTGCAACATCTAAGAACCCATTCCCAGATTCACTTATGTACCAGCAAGAAGCAGAGGACAAGCTCTTGTCCTTTATTACAGAACACACAGGGGATTTTCATTGCAAAGAAGAAATGTTCAATTCTTCAGACACTTTATCAGACACCAGTGGACAACTCTTTGACAGGGAAAGCAAAGACACTAAGACTGTCCCAGGCAATGGGAGGAGGCTAGGTACAGCCCACTCTCGAAGGCTGAATTTGAAGGCAGAAGGACCTCATGGAGCTGCAAGACTTTACCACTACCTTCTGAGGAAGATATATTGATCTTCATTTATTTACTTCATGCAGGATATGAAGTTCATTTGAAATATCTTCATCAGAAGAATGAACCAGTTTGTTCATCCCCACGAAACACATACAATGCAGTATGCCAGTAAAGAACTAATTTTAAAGTGTCTTTTTGGAAATTAATATTCTTTTGCTCAAAGAAGGTTTGCTACCATTTTAATAGGAGGAAGCCTAACACCTCATGTTATTTTTAAAGAATTCTGAAGGTAAATCAGGAGAGTCAACTGATTGTATCATATTTGTGAAACTACTGGCCAAGCTACTGGGTTTGTTTTATTTTTTGATGTTCTTTTCCTTTCTATTTGCCAATTTTTTCATGCATAGCTGTTTGTAAAATTAACTTGAAATTATTTGGTTTCAATAAAAATAACACAAAGCACAAAATTTAGAGATAAAGAAGAGCACTCGGACAAAGACGTACATAAAAAAGTGTGTGGGAAAAATTAAATACATCTCACCTGAAGATTTATGTTGTTTTGATAATTAAACTATAGCATAAAATAACACAAAACCACCTACAATGTAATGTACAACTAGAACTGTCCATCCATCAATTTTTTGTCATTTTTGACATATAAATGTAATGAAAACCTGGCAGTTTTATGGTGTTGGAAATTGTGAAAACTTATAAAACATATCATTGAACATTATAATATGTATTTTCACACACAATTAAAAATAACAGAAATGACAAAACCAAATTGGAATAGTGATTTTTCTATACTAAGTGCATTTTATGATACAGTTCCTATTAACTTCTGACTCAACATTTATCTCATGTATGAGAATGACACTTCTCTGCAAGAAAGAGCAGGGTCTGAACATTTCCACATAACCATCCAGAATCCAGAAAGATACTATAACACAGTGGAAGAAATGCCATGAATGTTGTATATCTAAGCCAGGAACTCTTGCATCTTACCAACAAAGAAGTTATGCAGTCAAATCTTCCTGAAACAAGGTGGAGAAAGCAGGACCACAATATGTCCTCCTTCATTATCTTCAGGACTAGTACAGAGGAAAACCAAAATGTTCTCACAGCCTCAAAGTGTGCTTGAGAAAGAGCATGGACCAAGAGTAGTTTTGGAGCAGGTGACTGTCTTGAGGAGATGAGGTCAACCACCAGAAATCCTTTGTCCCATGGCTTCCAAGAGACCTGGGAGATGGCTCTGAAGTGACTTCATATTTTTCAGTTATAACCTACTGGAATGAAATACCCGAGACAATGTACTAGCAATACTTAAAGGTCCCTAAAGGTAAATTGCAGACAGGTGAATCAAATCCTAAGTGAACAAATTCCAGATATTGACAGAACCCAGAAACAGAAGGGAATACTGCACCATCTGCTGGCTGACACCAAACACTGTGAAGGTGTTTTATTTCAAGAGCAAACAATGAAACAAAATAGGTAGGATATTACTGAAAATGTCAAGGTCAGATTTTGGAATTAACCGTCTGTGTTACCATAGAAAAACTAAAATCCTCCCCCTAAGAAAATCCATGTTATTTCAAGGAAGTCAAAATTCAAGACAAGCACATGATTTTCAGAACTCATAAGCAACAGCATGACTAACAGATGTTTGCATGAACTGTATCTACGCTTAAAACCAAAACAGGGTGTGTGAGTCATTCTCTGAGCTCGATGCTCAGTGGTATGGAAGAGATAATTTCTGTACAGCTAAAATTTTTGATGCTTGGTACAAAACACAGGGTAGTTGACTTCAAATTATATACTGTAAATAGTCTTAGTAGTTGCTTATCCTGAATCACGGATGAGCATTATCTAGGCAAATAAGCACTAGACAGAATCATAGCAGGGGCTGTGCTATCTGCATACTTAAACAGTGCTGTGTCTACACTCAAGGCCACACTGTGATATGAATGGCCCTGTTAGTTTTCTAGGATACATGTGGATGTTGGCATGACCTACACAAACGGAGAAGGAATGAAGAGCAAAAATACATTTGAAAAATAATTCAACGGAAGTTGCCTTGCATAATGTCACAGCATATGCCATAACACATGGCACAGTTAAGACAGCACAATACACAGTGTATGATCATACAGTTTCAGAAAGCTTCAACCCATACAGAGTAACATCACACCACATCAGAAGGCTTCAGGTGTCTGCCCATACACAGTAATACCACTCCACTTAACAAGGCTGCAGGCATCTGCCTTTCTTGTTCTTTAGTCCAACCTTTTATACCCCTCATGTTCATGCATTGCAGCTGTGTGCCCTCTGCTCCCTTTCCTGATTGGTGAGTGCCCCTCAGTACTCTGTGTCTCATCACCTTCAATGCTGTTCACCTGCTTTTCACAGCTGTAGCCCATCGGGGATGAGGCTCTGCTGCAGCCCCATTCCCAATTACCAGAAACTGTGTACCTACAGCATAACTTTTTAATATTGTATTAAATATATCAAAGTGTATATGAGGAAAATTTTAGGTGCAGAGGCATCAATCAAGACTGTTAAGGAAGTTGATTTGATTAGACAGTATTACCTTCAGAAAGCTAAAAAAACACCCAGTTTGGGAGGAGATTAGAGTGGTTTGTGGCATCTGACATGGGTGTCTATGAAACGAGACACCTGAACATAGCTGTTACACTGACAGTGCAATTGAAAATGGCATTTAACAGTTGGAAAGAAGCCTTCAGATGACTTTCAGTCAATACATCCATATGATCTCAGCTGATTTTTTTTTAAAAAATATGCTGTGATCAAATTCAACAGAAACTTGAATATTGTAATTATTCATTTGCTTCTTTGTGGCATATTCATCTACCTGTGATAATTTATCAAGTTATAGAAATTTGGATTTCTGTGCACACTGCCATGCCAGCCCACACAGAAGTTTTCTTCATAGACTGGGTACAATGTTAGTGTCATGATAACTGAGTGCACTCATAGTAATCAGGTAATTAAAAAGATCTTGCTCAAATTCTCAATATCCATAAAAAAATCTACTTAGGTAGATATAGCAAATATATAGCAAATACAGCACTACAAGTAGTCCAAATCACTTTAGACATTGAATTTACAACTCCTTCTAGATGTAGCTCTGATTTCTTCATTAAGCATTTACCTGCTCTCTCAACAAAAATTTTTTAAAACTGTTTTCATTTCACCAAGGCAGAGTAAGTCCCTGGAAGAATGGAGAAGTTTTGGTAAAATGGAAAACATTAAAATGGACTACAATACTCAAAGGCTTTATTTTGTTGGAACAATTTACCAACCTTGTAGGAAGAACAAGAAGTCACAAAAGTTTAAGTATTGTAGTAGAAGTAGTCACAAAGTGAAGGGAAGGCTTTCTGAGTGCTGTACAGGGGGGTTTTAAGCCTTGTACGCATGGGTCTGAGTTTTCTACATGGGGGTCAGAGGTTCTAAGATGGAGGAATTTGGGTGTGCCCTGCCCTCCTTCTTTCTCCTTCCTAACCGCCATATCTTTAGCGATGTTGGCACTCACAGATTGGATTAGTGTAGAAAGTCACTATTCAATATAAGTAACAGGCATTGGGGAAAAAGTATAAACACGTAATACGTAATGTATGATATAAAAGATGGCACCAGCCCCCTGGCAGGGCAGCGTGCCTTTGTCTGATCTGCTGAACAGGCCACAGCAGTTCAGGAAGAAAAATCTTTTAAATGATTTACAATAAACTACCTTGAGACCAGACGACTGAAGACTACTGAGTCTTTCTTTGAAGGCATGGGTTAGAGAAGAGACTTTTCCATCTTTCGGGGTCACCCCAATCCAGGAGTGAGTCCCGACAACAGTGTTTGCCAATATAAAATCCTACCACTAGTACACATGAATTGAAGACAATAATATCCTGAATACACATAAATAATAAAAAATATTTGGAATTTGCATAGCAAACCTAAAAAGTTTTCCAATCAACTGCTTTCAAAAACAGAAGCCATTCAGAAATCAGCTAAATTTTGTGGTTTTAGCTCAAAATTAGACTTCTGCCTATTAAAAAAAAAAAGTCTCATGTTTACTAAAATTATTTAGTATGGAACTCACTTGCTGCAGTAATGCTAAAAAATTTAACCATCCAGAATACTGACTCAAGAACTTTTATTCAGGCTTGATGAAACTCTTCTGAAAATTATGGGCAAGAGCAAATTACCACAGAAGCTCGGATAAATAACTGTAGAATATGGCAATGATAGTTCTGGCTGATTTTTTATTTTCTTCAAAGGTAATAAAAAGTGTGAACCAAAGACAAATTTGGGGAGAGTAAACTGAACTTTTAAAAAATAACTATCAGTTAAATAAAGTAAAATAAATAACAGCAAAATGGTTGCTAGCACAATGCTTTAATATCTCTGCAAGGGTCATGAATTACATTATACAAAATACAGTATCACACAGCACAGTAAGTCAGAGCACATTTCACAGGATCATTGCCCAGTTTTTTGTCTTTTTTATACAATTTATCAGTGAAAGATGAACTGTGCCTTTCTGTGTGTTGCAGCCTGCATTTTAAATGAACAGATTTTTATAATAACAGCTTTCACTACGTGAAACAAGATCAGGTCATTGGATTTGCAAATTGTCCTCAAAAAAAACCACACTGATGAGGTCAACACATCATGATGTATGTGTCTCTCAGTTATGGTATTCATATGTGTCCTAGGTATGTATCTTTATAAGTTTACTTCACAAGATGATTTTTTGATTGATATATCTAAGAGTTTCATGTTTAAGAGAGTTTCTAAATTCAGAAGGAATGCTGTTCTGTTTTGTAATTGGCCTAAAGAACAAATGGCAACAAATTATGGACAAACAATTTGAGAAATTATGCCTATATGGGTGGGGTTTTTTTCCCAATGATCTGTTGGCCACAGCTATATTCAGTCACAGTTAAGTAGCATATATAAATAAGTAATGTCAGTAAATTGAACATAAAAGTTAAATGGACTAAAACCATTGTCAAATATAAAGGAACAATTACAAGTTTAAAAAATAATTGGTGACCAGGTTATATGAAATGTAACTACACAATAGGGGCAGAAGGGAAGTTAATGCAGGTAAAATAAGCCACCGTATTTGGTTTGCTTTGCATTGTTTTGTGTCTTAAGTCCTATCTTGGACTATGTTGCCATGTCAGTACTCATAGTTGATTTATTGTTGATATGGTTTTATGCCAAATTAATAGTCAGGTTCTCAGGTCTAAATTCCTATTTTTTTGTTGGTTAATATGTCTGCAGAGTTTGGGGTGACCCTATTAATGCAACCATTCCTGCATATTCTCCAAAGGAAAAAGTAATTTTGAAAAGAAGAGACCAACAGGGAAGATCTCGTTACCGGAAATCTAATTAATTTTTCTCAAATAGAAATATCCAGAAGTCACTAAATCCTGACAATATTAATTCTGCATATCCATGCGAAGTAAATGGAAGGAGCTTTTTTATTTTAGTAGTCTTCAAAATAACATTAGTGATGATGGTAAAAGCCTCTGACTACCAAGGCAGGATCACTGAAACCAGCAGAAAATCTCTCTGCTACATTACAGATCCTAATGAATAGACAAGGTCTCAGAAGTGAACAGCCAAAGTAAGGAAAGAAAATAAATTTTTTTTGAATACTGGGATATCCTAGATAAGATACAGGATACAGGAATTGAATGTGAAATTTGAACTTCTTAAAAGTTGAACTTCTGAAAAATAGATCACAATGCAAGATAACTTGTTGATGGAGACTTGTTCTAAATGTGGGCACTGCTAGCATCATCAAATGTAGGAGCATAACATACTAGTTTTATGAATCTCAAACTACATTCTGAATGAAACACAGTATAGACAGACTGGGAAGAAACATATTAAAAACCTTACTTACAGAAATAATTCAAAGGCATTACATAGTATAAATATATTACAATTATAAAAAGACTTCACTAATGCATTAGGAATCTCCATTTTTAGAAACATCAGTATACAACAGTCGTCCAATTAAGAAATTCCTTGTGATTTTTTTTCCACAGACCTATTTCTTTAGCAATCACTATAACACAATGTATTTGCTATGCAGTATGGTGTAATCTTAGCAATCTTCCTAAGAATTCTGTACTTCAGAGAAAAAAGAAAAAGAAGAAAAAAGTAGAGAGGCTACCATAGACTGAGTTCCAAATCATAAGCATTTGGGCTTTAATCACTCAAGATATTCCACTGTCTCCTTAGCTACCAAAATAGTGCTATGTAATGCAAAAAAAATTTTTGATCTACTTTTTCACTCATTATGCAAATATTTACAATATGTATTTTAATTAAAAGTAATTAATTTTTTGTGTAGCTATCCAATTCTTACATTGTTGTAGTGATACTTCAGTAATTTCATTTGCTGTCTGGAAAATGCAGTGAAATAAATGGGTGTGTCAGTGATTTTTATGAAACTCTCTCTGGACTAAGATGAGGCATTTTCCAAAATAAGTATATGCGCACTCTTTGTATTGTCTCAGCATTGGGGCAGGAAATTAACCTTGCCGTGTAACGAGCTAACACTAAATGCTTGTCACTATGGTTTTTCCACAAATTTTCCTTTTTTGAGGTATGTTTTATTTTTCAGTGAAGGCTTCCTTGTCATTCTACTTCAATAAGCTTCCAGGCAGCTTTTAGCTCAGTTAGGATTGAGATGTACTATAAAGACTAATATAAACATATACTTTTATGAAATGTAAGATAAACCCGAAAAGTGAAATAATAAAAAAGAAGGAAATTGGAACCTGATAAAGATTCATATTAATAGCTATCAAATGGGCTGTGGAATGTAAATTTTACAACAAGGTGCACACACATTGCTGGAACATTATGGAAAATCCATTAAATTTTTTTTTATTATTTCCCATACCATCATTAAGTATTAGTTATGCCTAACAATACCTTAAGAAGCAGACAATTAAACATCTGCAGGAATCTAAGAAGGTTTTTAGTGGGCTTAATAAATTTTTAAAAATAACAATATTTTTATTTGAATAATCCAAATTATATTTGATAGACCATTCCGTGGCTGCTACTGTACTTACAGCTTTGTTCCAACACTAAAAAATTCAGTAAGATCAATTAAACTTTGTAACAACTTCCTCTAATCACACCAGACAAGCATTCAAGATGAATATTCTCATACAATAAAGTACACTAAAAATAATTTAACATATTGAGATTTAAGTGATCATAATCAAATTTCAGACAACACTCTGTTAATATTGATGGTTTTGTTTTTATCTGCTCTATTATTATCATTTTAACAAAAGATGTCTTCTTGACAATACCCAAAGAGACCAAAATAAGATCTTAAATATTTACATACCAACTGTTTCCAGTGTAAAAACATTCTATTCCATTTTTAAATTAAAATTACCTCATATTAAAGGTCTGGAATTTCAATGGACAATTAAGGATATGATGTTGGGCCAATTCTGTACAGGAACTAGAGAGCAAAGTTGTAATTTGTGTTGGTTTTATAGTGTCACTAGTTTAAGCCCCCATGCCATTTGCAAATTCAATCGACGGTCCTAGTTCATCATCTTAAGTAGAGTGGGCTTGTCTTTGCAGTGAAAGTAAGTATTAACCTCTCATTTCAGAGAATGAATTTACATTATAAAACCAAAAGCAATGTCTCCATTTCAGATTGCTGTAGAATGGTTATGGAGTTTGGCACACATCATAACCCCCAAAGACTGGTCTCTGTGCACAAGTTCTGCAGGGAGGGAGAAGACAGTGGAAAAAATGGAAAAATATAAGGTGATAATGGCTAGCAGGTTTAAAAAATAAATAAATATAAATCTGCCATTTTAAGTCAGAGCACAAAACTATCTCAAATCTCATAACGGCTGATATTGATACTTCAGTAGAAGGCCAAAAAACGCCTGTTAAAAACCTGTTTCTCTCTCACACAGATGAATGAAGCTTATAAGCTTATAAGGATGAGTGTTTTATTCAAATAGTGAAAATTTTATTTAACCAACAACTAAAGTTCTGATTCTTGAGAAGAATTTCTTAGCCTCAGTGGTTTCCTGTAAGGATACTTTTCACTGCATGAGCATTTCTTACGTATTGTATTATTACCATTTGATCTTTTCTTAATTTCATACTTGCAAGCATTGTAGTTTTCCCATCACTATATTCTGTATTTCGTCTGCCAGTGGAATATGTTCTCAAATAAAACTCCAAGAGTGAAACTTCAGGCCTGTGAAAATAATACCCAATCCTTCAATTTCTTATCACCAGCCAAATATAAGTTCTCAGGCCCCATCCAGTGACCAAGATGTGGTTTAAACTGCATCTGAACAAGAATAGCTTCCAGCTCCCCAGCACTAGGATAATTCCTAGCTATGTCCAGATTCCACACAAGGGAGAAAGTATGAGAGCGTATAACCATTTCCCCGCTTAACCTCTGTCCTCTTTCTGAGGAAAAGGCACCTAAACAGGGAGGCTGGAAAGGGTTCCCTGTAAAGCCAGGCCCCTCAGTGTCCCAGGATACATTGTAGGAAGCATCTGTTTCCCAGTTCAGAAATAAAGATTGTATCATCATACTCATGAGAGTTTGGCTCAGTGATCAGTGAAGTCTGTAGAAATCCCATTTGATTGGTCAGAAGCCAAATCCTCAGTTTATTCCAAAGGCTTGTTAGTTAAACTAATTTTTAAGTAATGGGTTATTGTTATCTATTACCAAACTGATTAAATATCCTGCAGTACCAATTTCATGATACAAAGGAAACAATTTTTATGAGCACTAACTCCATCATGGTTCAATACAGGATATATTACTGAACACAGATTAGGTATCTAATAAGCTTTCATTTTGAGAGCTCTAACACACTTTCTGAGACCAGAACAATTAAGAATTCACATTCCATCTTCCTCTGTGGCAAAACCACCTGAGCAGGTCTGGCTATATCAGAACTAGTCTTTTGGAATTATTTAGCCAGGCTTGATTCCACATGCAAAATTTAAGGCCTAGTATTAAACTCCTCATGGTTGATGCCACATCAATAAATACACTTCCTCATTTGTATGAGAAAATTTTGAACAACTTATCCTTCGGAAGGTAACAGGTAAGAATACTGAAACTGAAGATATTTGTATTAATGTTATTATTATTATTATTGCATTGTTCCATGTTTTCGTTGCTTATATTTTCTTTAAATACCTTATCTCCTATAGATTCTTAGAATGACAATTCCAAGTCTTTAAAAATAGCTCTTTCCATGTCACAGTGCCTTCAGCTCCCAACATTATCACCTGCCACGTTCAAGTTAAAAAGAAAAAGGTCAAGGATTATTAAAAAGTACATCTGGAGGCAAAACCAGTAGCCACTTCTTCATGTAACTTCAGCCAAATACATCCCAAATAACTTCTATCAAGAAAAATGTTTATAACTGACCTCTTCATAACCTTATAAGTTCCTCAGATACAAGCATATGCTTATCTTACAAAATGTATTTATAATTTTGGAAAAAAAAGTACTTATTGTCATCATGCCAAACATATTCAGTTCTGAATTCAAACTTCCTGCCATCTCCAATGTGCAAAAACATTGCTGTTTGGCCACAGCACAAAGTAAGGAAGATATGCACCATTAAAACATCAAAACGAAAGAACCCCACAAAACAGAAATGGGAAATTAGCAAACTGTCTTTGGTGGTAGGGTAGATTTTATATTAAAGACAGCAAACAAAGCCATACTTCATCCTTAAGTTCTCAAATAAAGCTAAAAATAACTATAACATCTAACTACACTGGAGGGTAAGTTATCAAAAAAAGCTTCTCATTAGTTGTCAGCTAAGAGTAACTTCAAAAGCAGTCTCTGAGCATCCAGTAATATCTTTCTGACAACCTCCTTATCTCTTACAAGCTATTTTGAAAGCTGAATCAAACCAGTATGTCAGGAAAACTTCTTTCTAACAGTGCGTATCAAAGGAATCACATGCATCTCATCTGTTAACAACTCCTTTTCAGATCATCAAGAAAGGTGAAGTTTACATAATGAAAAAAATAGACAGAAATCTTCTTCTGTCATCTGCACCTGTGGGGTTTCTCTAGTTTGTTTGTTTTGGTTGGTTGAGGTTCTTTACTATAATACCATAGAAATATATTAATAAGGATTTAGATATACAATTCAAAATTTCAAACACTTCTAACTGAATTGTGATTTTGTGTTTCCACATTTAAACATTATATTTTGGAAGCAGAATTGAGACACTATCTTCTACTAAATTTTCGTTTTCCCCCTTTTTCATGTGACATATAATAATTTATTATCTGCATTCACATCTGCTTTGTAAATATATTTATATTGACAGCCTCCAGAAAACACAGTTCAGGAACACACTCAATACAAGCTCTGGCTGTGAATGTTTCAGAACACTTCAGAATTCAACCTAAAAATTATATACTTGTTTTTAAATATTCTGATTTGTAGAAAAGGAGGTGGTAGTATATGAAAGTTTAACTTTATCTCTTTTTGTAGCTTTTAAATTTACCTGGACATGGAAAATAGGTTTTTGTTCTGTTATTTTGGGGGTTTTTTTCTCGGCTTATCTAGAGAAAAAGTCATAGGACATGTTGTGTTCTTGACGTATGAGCATTGTTATCTTATTGCAAGAGTCCCATACCTTCTCACCGATTTCTCATGGGTAGCTCTTCTCAACACTGCTCCTTCTTCTTCAAAGCCCAGACAACAAGTGACTCTAGGCCCCAGTTCTCCCTGTCTTATAGGACTGTTCTTCCTTATTGGTTGCAGCTGTGAGTCTTCCTTATTGGTTACAGCTGTTTCTGATCTTGGATAATTGGCGTGGCTGCAACTCTTTGGGGGTAAAGCTGCTTTTTACACATTTCTTATACTCTATTCACACCACAAGGACGTTGGAAAAAATCCCTCTGTAAGTGTAACATTTGAGTAGTAATTATGGTACTTTCCAGATTATGCAAAAGAAGGCTCTTACATTGTGGAGCCCCTAACAACTCATGTGTGTATGTTTAGATCTTCTTTTTTTTTTTTTTTTTTCAAGAGTGAACAAAAGCAGAAGGCAAGGAAAGAGTTTCACCAAGATTTCCTACCATAGTATAAAATACTCTCCAGATGGCTGACAGTAGAAAACCAATGACACGAGCAAAGTGGAAAAAACTTTATTTGTTGTAGAAGAAAGTTCCACATCCTCAGCCCTACAACCTCCTGAAAATTGCAGGTTTAATACCTCAATAATATTCTTCTGAAAATATTAGTATGCAAACAGTGAATGTGACAAGCCAAAAATCAGATTATGACATTAAGACATTCAAATATCTGAAACTTGAATGTCTGAAATTATTCTGAAAATCTGAACAGTTTTATTGCACAATGTGATTCCCATACCAAATGAACAACTTTTTGCAGTCAAAATATTCTATACCCACAGTTACAATGACAAATCCTAAAAGGCTTTAAAAAAAATCAAGAAAAAAATCTGCACGTATATACATATCCACACGCTGTTTTCATCACTTGCTATTATGTTCAATAGTTTTAATAATGTTTTCAACTAGAGTGAAATTAAAGATGAGGTAAAAGGTTGCATCAAGCTCTAGAGAAACTCTTATCTGTATGGTACTTCTTACTGACAAACTGTATGATCTCTGCGGAACTGACAGTTTTTTGAGCACCATGCTGGACAGAGTATGCTTTATGTTTGTGTGAATGAGGGAGGCCAGTTTTTGAAGGAGCTATTCAACTTCTAGAAAAGAGATAAAAGCTCTGGGGTATATGTTCTATGCAGAAATCTTCTTCTACAGAGAAAGCTTGAAATTAGGCTTTCAGTCAGAGTGAAGACTAAAAAAGCAGGTGTCATGAGTTGAAGCTCTTTTCCATCCTTGAATTCCCCTAGTATTTAGGAAAGCAGGACTTCACACTCTCTTGTAAATAAAAAAATTGCATTAAAACATGAACTTCATTAATACCTTCTCCTCCAAGCTAGAAAGATGTGCAAAACCTTTAAGTGCAGTTAATTGCTTTGGTCAAACCCATAACAAACAAGTAATGTATCTAACTGGAACAGAATTATTTCTTCATGGCATGTAAATATACTCGCAGAGGAACACAGTAAGGACACTCAAATGAAATAGCCCAAGGTTATTTTCACAGTCATATAACACTGTACTGTCATACAGTATACTTATCAAAGAATTCATATAAATTCAAGCTGAATAGATAAAATAAATCTTGAAGTAAGAGGATACAAATGTTTCCTTATTTTACACCCCATCTCCATTTAAAGTCAGCTCTTCTCTATAGGGAAAATGTTTTTCCTGTCTCATTGACCCAGTGAAGCAGTGAAGCATTCCACTTTTATTTTTTTTAAATTCACATTTCCCAGACTTGTATTCTGCAAAACCTTACTTACTAACTCTGAAGACAACAACACATGTTGACTTGGAACACTGTGATATCACAGAATAAATTACTGGAAAAGATGGATAGAAATAGGAAGTTTCATCCAGCCAGTTTGAGAGGTCAGCTTCACTCATTCTACAGAAATGCAGATGGCAATTGGAGTGAGCCAGGATACACTCAAAATCTAGAAAGGCAAAGAAAGAAAAGATCTTGACTAGAACAGGACCAATCGAAGTCTGACCCCTGAGCACAACCAGGTATTATCAAAAATTGTCAGCGTATACAGGCACTAAACTGGTTCATTGACAGAGAACCAACTGGAGCATGCAGGTCACGAGGACTGTAGAACCCAGTACAGAATAGAAACAATTCCTTGTGAAAAAAAGAGCAGCTGCTAAAAGAAGACACAAATGTTTATTACTCTTTTATAAAAAGTACTCTCTAAGAAGTTTGGTGGAAAATGAGACACCATTATGGTTTATCTGAACATTTAGAAAAGTTTTTTGTTTTTTTAAACAAAATAAATTTACAGTGGAAATCTAACTACTGAATATATACTATGATTTATTACAAATACAAGAAAACATACCAAATATAATATTTTTTTCCACCAGACACATTAAACCATAATTTCCAAAACTGTTCTCATATGGAGAAATGTCTACCACAGAAGTAAAGATAAAACTTATTTCATCACTTCTTTATTTGACTCCTGCAGAAAACAATCCATTAAATCCAGGTTTATTTTTGGTCCTTTAGTAACAAGTGGGTCAAAAATAGACCAGTATTTAATGAAATAGTTTGTTTAAAAATACAAATATATTTGGCATTTGAGCAAATAAAAATCTTTGAATCAAATCAATCTTTGAAATAAAAATCTTCAGTCATCTTATTTGCTTTAATACTACTTGGATTTCTTCAAGCTTTCCCTGTAAAAATTAAAAATCAAATTTACTTTAATTTCCCATTGCCTTATGAAATAGTGTCTACATTTTCCTAAAGAAATATAATTTTTAATGGAGTTTGTTCGGGTTGCTTCTGAAAGTACAAAATATGCATTGCAGAATCAAAGCTGCCTATGCAATGACCTCTTCATACAAAAGATGTCATCTCTTCTTGATTGCACTTAATAATTGGCTTTAATTGGAGGGACAACAGAAGAGACAGAATAAGAAATAGTAAAGGCTCTCAGTCAGACACTCTACTGGTCTTGTTTAAAAAGCTGAGACTCATATGTTAATTGTTATTGTTAAAATAAATAGATGTATACAAAATAACCAAATAGAAAAATGGTTTTTTTAGACTTTTTTATACGAGGCTATATAAAAAAAACTTTACTTAAATCAAGATGGATTAGTTTCATTGCATTACACTTAAACCAGATGTTTTTCAATCACAAAAACATGCAGTCTAACGTGATCTACTTTATGGAAAGTCATGCTTTTTTTCCTTCACTGTTTTCTTCCATGATATTGTCAAATTGATTTACTTTAGGGTTACTGTCTAAGTTCTATAAAAATCTCCCACTGAACTGAATATATCCCTTTTAAAGGTGTTATTTGGGCTTCCTAGTGTGATTTTAAACTTATAATGTACCTACTCATTGTGTTCTTACTTTAGGCCTGCAATAACTCTGAATGGGATAGATCAAAGAACAAATAGGAATAACAGAATAGAAGTGCATAATATTAGAATAATATTATTAGAAAATATTAGAAAATAGGGAGTCTGTTGTAATTTTCACCCCTATAGAAGACTTCACTTTCCCTCTGCCACTCCAGACTTCTTTTTACTTTCCACAGGCTAAACTGCAAATCTTATAAGATAAATAATATAACGGATATAGATGTCTGAAAATGTACACAGCTTTAACACTTCAAAATTGTTCCTACAACTAGACCTATAATTATTTAATCAGTAGCTTATAATTATTTAATAGGTAGCTTATAATTATTTAATCAGTAAACAAATATTAATGGTAATTTTAGATGTATACATACAACTATATAGTGAGAAGGTGTAATCTGTATTTTATCTATCTTGAGTGATAACAGGTTCTAAAATCACTCTACATAAACAGTGGCCTTCTTCGTGAAGCTGACATATGAAGAGGATATCAACTGACTTGTTTGCACACTTCTGCAAGTATAATTCTGGAAGATCCGTGGAAGATTTCCATAAATGCAATTTTTCAAGTCTAATTTGTTTGGGAAATATTCTCTGACCTGTAATGAACATAATCACTGATGAATAATCATTAACTAACTTTTTCCTGCTTCATAACACTTAATACAGAATTTTGTATGAAAGACAATACAGGCAGGAACACTGACTGTGTCAAATATGAATTTTTATGGCCAGCAGAATGAGGGAGAGGATTCTGCCCCTATACTCCGCACTGGTGAGACCCTACATGGAATGATGCATCCAGTTCTGGGGTCCCCAGCACAGGAAGGACACGGGCCTGTTGGAGCAGGTTCTGAGGAAGGCCACAAAAATTATCAGAGGAATGGAACACCTCTCCCATGACGACAGACTGAGAGAGCTGGTGCTGTTCATCCTGGGGAAGAGAAGGCTCTGGGGAGACCTCATTGTGACCTTTCAGTATTTAAAAGGGACTTAGAGATGGAATGAACTTTTTTTGAAGGGCTTGCAGACACAGGAGAAAGGTTAATGTTTTTAAACTGAAGTAGAGTCAGATTAGATGTAAGGAAGAAGTTTTTTATGATGAGAGTGGTGAGACACTGGAACAGGTTACCCAGCAAGATGGCAATGCCCAGTGCCTGGAAAGTGGGCTTTAAGGTGAGGCTCGATGGGGCTCTGAGCAACCTGATCTAGTTGAAGTTGTCCCTGGGTTGGACTATGTGACCTTAAAAGGTCCCTTTCAATCCAAACTATTATATGATTGTATTATTTAGCAAGGGAATTCACTCAGGTTGGAAAAGTGCTTTTCCTTTGTGATGAAAAACTCAAGCTTTAGCCAAGGTATAAAAATTACAAAATATGATAAACTCCTTTTCTTATTTGCAATGTACAAGTAAATTTTAGTGGATTGTCAATCTAGCTGAATATGTACTTTCTAAGTCTGGGAAAAAACTGTCACAAAAGACAGACTTAGGAGATATCAAAGAAGGTGTTGTGGAGCAGACAAAGCAAATCTGTACTAGACTCTTCTCCTGCCACTGTTTGTAATATGTTGCTGAAGACTTACAGGTGCAAGAAATGCTAAGGTCATAGAAAGTTATAGTTTGTTAGAAAAGAAGTTTTACCTCTTTTCTTAAAGAGAGAAAATAAACCCATATCTCTACAAATTTAGTTTTAAAAATACTAAAACTATTTAAGAAAATCATCAGAATCAAAAGTCAACAGCTAAAAAACCACTGGCTTAATTGTCTGCACAATGTTAAATTCCCTCTTTGTATATCTGCACTACTGAATTCAACACCTCTTCAAACTTTAAATCTTACATTCAATGCAAAGAAAGAAAGAAAGTGCAAATTATTGGAATTTGAGTTATTCAGGCAGCTATAAATCTGGTAATTCCTGACTTTCAAGTTTAAAAATCTTCATCTTAAATAATGCTCTTATAGCCCAGCTGTCATATGTAGTCCCATGAGCTTATATTTTTAGTACCAGATTTTTTTATTCTCCATTATTCCATAATGTAGGAAATCATTAAGGTTTTTGATTATCTACATATGTAAAGAGGACAATTCACTAAAAAGAACAAAATATTATTCGAAACACACATCATGAGGTACCACTGTCACAAGTGTCATAAAATACAGAGGTGATTTTGAATCATGGAATAGCAAATCATTTTTTTACATTAGCACTTTCAAAAGTACATTGTACAGTTTTTAATGTGATTTTGACTTGGGCTAAAAATTGTGAAGAAACTTATCTATGAGATATAGTAGAGAACCTTAACCATGGAACTGTTGTGACAGTACTGAAGACTGTGAGGTAGATTTTTGTCCTATTTAGACAGAAGGGAAGTTCTGGGAAGGGAAGTTTCGGGAAGGGTCCTTTCAACTTGCTGTGGAAAGGACCTATAATGACCATTTAGTCCAACTGCCCCATCAATTCAGGGATGGCCAAAAAGTAAAGCATATTGTTAAGGACAGAGTCTAAATGGTAGGCATCAGTCAGTTCTCCTGAGATTGAGTCATGCAGCTCTTCAGTCATCTTTGTTTTCAAAAAGTAAAACTTTTTTTTACTGAAAGTAAATTCTATTTCACTCAGTGATAATCCAAGTATTTTGGGGCAAAAACCCCCAAATCAGAGAGTTCATGTGTTACTAAAGAGAAAGACAACTGTTAAATTCAGTACATAAGATTTGGATACACAATTAAGACTAGGCATCAAGGTTTAAGAAATGAAAATCAGCTGTTTTCTACTGAATTCTCATATTGAGATTTTATGACATTTTTTCTTCCACAGTAAAATACATTTAAGTCTTCTAATTTAGTTGGATATCTGAGCAATAGTGCCTAGTAATTTCTTTGCTAAATGTCTACCAATATTCAGGTCACCTGAAAAAAAATTTGTTTTGTTTCATTTTTACAGGGGGCAAAAAGTTCCATGTCACTGGTTTTTATTGCTGTAGTTTGATCTCACAAAGAAAATATCTAAAAATATATTGACATTGCCGGTGCTTTCCACTACTTTACAGATAAGGTAAAGTTTAATAATAAACATAAACATAAATTCCAAACATCTTAAAAGAAACATTCAAATAAAAAGTAATCAGGATATAAAACTCCTATCAGTTTATTAGGTAGCTACTGATTAAAACAGTGACTGCAAGTCAAATATACTTTTTTAATAAAAAAGGTACTTCAATCTAGATCTCTTTGCGTCTTATTCAAATTCAACATGCAAATATAAGAAAGAAAACAGCCATCCACGATTGTTTCATCACAGACCACAAAAGAATTCATCTCTTTATTTTTGACTAAATGTATTTTTGGAGAGTTTTTCACTGACAAGGTTGACTTAGACAGTAAACAATGTTCTGCATTCATTATGGCAGGAAAGATATCTACGAGCTCTAAGTTAAAAATCCACTAAATCACTTTTTTATTGCTTAATGCAGCAGCTGAGAGTACTATGAGGTTAGAGACCTGCAGTTTTACTATTTGGATGTTTCAGGTCTTTCTCAGAAATACAAACTCCAAATAACCTAGCACATAATCATTTTTTTTCCTAAAATAACAATGATTCTAAGCATGTTTTGATTCATGATTCTATGGATAATAACAGAGACATAACAATAACAGGTGTTAAAGAAAACCACCTCTTTAGAAATATTTTAAAAAGTGATATCAAACTGAAAATTATGGTATGAATTGTGTAATGACACATTTCCAACACAAACTGGTTTCACCTGTATGGCAAAGCACTACTCCAATTTGCATATAAACACACTTTTAGATGCAGGAGTTCTAGCAGTCTAATCCGCTCAACTCACAGTGGACTTTCACATAATTTTCAGAAAAAGGGGCATCATTCTCACACTGAATTCCCCAAAAATTCTACAAAATAGAGAGGAAAAAATAGCAATATTGCTAATATGTGTCCTGCTCATTACCAAAGTAACTGAATGAACACATGACCTGAAATGCAATGAGTGTTAGTAAATGCAAAACAAGCCATACAGGTGAAAAAAAAAACCTCCAGCAAATTGGGAAGATGACCTCAAGAAAAAGGCCAACTCATCAATCCTTCACAAATAAATAAAAAAACCTATGCTCACTAGGGAGCTGTATCTAAGCAGTAAACAAAAGGTTAGAATTTGGAAAACATGGAATAGAATGAAAAGCAGAAAAAAAACCCATAGTGCAAATAATCCAGAATATTGTAGGAAGTAATGATTACTTCCCTTCAAACAAAACCTGAGGGTTAAAAAGTTCAGAGGTAGTGAAGCAGTAAGATAGGTTAAGGATTTAGAAAAACAGCCCAAGGAACCAAAAAACTGTGACTGATCATTTCAAAACAATGATGAATAAAGATTCTATTGGAAGTACATGAAATAATGAATGGTATAGGAGAAAATTGACGGGGAGTTTCTGTTCTTCCTGTTGCAAAAAAACAGCAAGGCAGGCACCGAAATTAAGGAAAAAAATAAAAAGAATAAATATTTAGTCATAAATGCATAATCAATGCATGGAACTCATCAAATAATGTTCCAAAAAACTAAAGAGATTCAAATAACTGAATAATCATTCTTTCATCTCTTATTGAAAACTTATTCAATCATTAATTTAATAATACAACAAAAGACAGAAGTCAACCCCTTACAAAGTATGTTGGAGAGTTAGGAATGTGGGATATCTTGTGCTTCAATGTTTTGGTCCATCTACAACTACAAGAAAAAATTTTGAGATAATTCTGTATTTCTCAGAGGGGCTTCCCTTTTCTTCCCACTGGTTCTGGCTGAACCAGAACTCAAAATATAACAGATCCAGGCTGGGTGTCCTTTTTTCAGTACTTGGTAGTACTTAGTAGTTGTGGTGCAGAAGCAGGGCTACCATACAGATGAGGAATTGGACAAAGAAATAATGCTTCAGGGAAACTAATACCAAGGCTTTGCTTTTCATGTAGAAATCTAACCTTCTCAAGAGTCATACCAGCTTTAGGTTGTTGTCATTAGAACTGTGTGCCGAAGTTTTAATAAGAATAAAGCAGAATGAAAAAATTCCCATGCAGGACAGAGAGCAAAAAGGGCTAGATGGGCCCTTCAAAG
Source organism: Motacilla alba alba (assembly GCF_015832195.1). NCBI lineage: Eukaryota > Metazoa > Chordata > Aves > Passeriformes > Motacillidae > Motacilla > Motacilla alba. Next base: position 76,251,766 of record NC_052018.1, read on the forward strand.
CATGTCAACTTCTTCAAAGTCAAGCAAGCCTGGCAGAAGGACACCTAAAATGCATGTTTTCCATGGAGGTTACAGAATCTTGATACAAAGAAATTTTAAAAGAACTCACTTAGGCACAGTTCTGAGCTACCTGATCCAAGTTGTTCCTGCGTGGGGGTTTGGACCAAATAAACTTTGCAGGTCACTTCCAATCATAAAGTATAATTTATATTTATAATAGCTCAGTATGAATATCTTAGCCTGTACTTCCACACTCTCAGAGTAAAAGAACCTTCTATAGTGTTTATCTTGCCATAGAGTACAGAGTTGCCTCCTAGTTTGCTGCCAATCTGCCAGTATACTCAATATCACTTTTTCCTTAGTCATATCATTATGGGTAATGTAGCAAATTCTAACTCAAACTTTCAACCATTTCTTCCAGATTACCAAGAATTTAGGACATTTAAATTTTTTTTTCTAAACTTAACTACCATGTATGTTTAAGAAAAGATCTTGTTTCAGTAGTTTCTAATTGCTAAATCCACTTGTAGTAGTGACTAGCAGTCACCTACTATATGGGTATTAAATATTTTCATAAGTGTGTAAGACATGCTACCTAAATACAGTATGTGTTTCATCATTATGATACAAGTTTTAGGATTTAAGCTGAAGATCATATATTTCTCTTAGATAAAAGTCATGTTTAAAATAAAACAAATAGAGATAAAATGCAGAACTATGGACAATGTAGAGGATATAGTAGGAGGGATGAAAGTATTTCACAGGCTCATGAAGCTCCTGTATGTTAAGTAACCATGCTTATTCAAATAAATAAAGCAGCATAGAAACATTAACCAGTGTTTTCTTTGGCTTATTTGTTGATTTTGCTAGAGGAAGCCCTTCAGAAGCACTAGAGATTGTAAGTACTGAACTTGAAAATTTTTGTCTCTGCTTGAAACTTACATCCTGCCAAACTATTGGGTTAAGTGGGAGATTGAAAAATAGATTCCATGGAAATGTGGTGGAAGTAAGAAAATTAGTGAGAGGCATTATCAAAGTACAAACTATAGCTGAGCCCCGCAGTTTGAGAGCTTCTGTTAAATACTAAAGGAAAAAATGCTTGATGTAGATGGTAACTGTATGAAAATACACCAGAAGCTCTAAAGGTTTAAATGCTACATTTAATAATAAATTATTTGTACCAAAGCTACTGACAACAATTTATTGTACAGTAAATATAATGATGAAATTTCTGCATCTGCTCCTGCATCCTATCCTGTAAGCAAATACTGAGGGCGACAGAGCAGACCACAGCAGATACAATAACACTCAAATGGGTAAAATGGATCACAAAATTAATGGATACACACGTCAATATGATTTACTTAGAAGGACTCAAAACATCTTAAAAGCCATATAGCAGGCATTTGCTGCAAGGACAGGGATGGTTCTGTGCTTGTATTGGCATTTTTAGAAATCTTCAATAAAATGGTGCATTCCTACCTAAGAAACCCTACTTTAATATCTCTGGAGTGAAGAGCTACAAAAGAGACAGTGGTGTGATTCTGAGGGTGATTCTAATGGGAGTCTAGCTTAATCCATTTCAGAAAGGTCTGTGTTAGTGCATTAGTTAGGGGAAGTATGCTTCTTTTGAAACAAATCTCCCTACCATCCTCACTAATATCAAAAAGTCACCTTGGAGCGTTTGAATTGGATTCCATTCAGATAAAGCTAAATCAAAAAATGGGCTCCAAGGGCTAACTTAGCCTGTTCCAACTGCCAATGGGTATTCAATGCAAGAAATCAAAGCAGAGATACCCTGACACAAATCCCCCATAACCCACATGCTATGGATGCAAAGTTATCATGACTGACTGTTTTATAGATTTGCTTCTATTCCACCTTCCTGTTTGCTAAGATGGTTACAGCTTGAGTTTGTCCCACGGAAAGTTTTCTCTTACTCCATTGTCTACAGAAGATGCTTCCAAAGGATATTTGGCACAATTAGGTGTCTGAAATCAAAGACATAGAGCACCAAGTCCATCAGAAGATTCTTATGGAGACTACAGAGCAACAGGATAAAAAGGAAAGTCCTTTAATACAGTAGTAACTTGCTGAAGTAGAGTAATGAGGGATGAAACTGAGTATTAAGTTCCTGTAATGTGGAAAAGTTACTAGGATGATTCAAAAGGGTTATGTGCTGGTCTGTGCTGTTAACCATATTTAAAAAAAATAATGAGAAAAGGGCATGATAAAGTTCATTACCGGTAAAGGCAGAATAATACACATGAGGGAAAACAATAAACAATTCTAATTATACAATCCTGAGAGCACTACTCAGGAAAGAGATGTCAAAGCCCCTGCAGATGGTTACCTGAAAATGTAGGAACAGCATTTGGCAACAGCAATAAAGGCAAATAAAATGGTTGCAATTATTAGTAAACTTTAAGTAATGGTCATAAAGCTTCATTACGTCAGACAACAAATTCACCATGCTTGGCTGCTGCAAAATTTTGTACTCACGTGACTCTAGAGAGGGTATAAAGAAGTTGAGAAGATAAAGAAAAGGGCAGCATGGATCACCCAAGGTACAGAACATTTTTCCATAGTGGAAAAAACAAAGTAGGCTAGAACTGTTCTGTTCAGATAAAGTGATAACTGAACAGCAAACATCATAACCATGAACAGTACATGTGTGAATTGATAGCAATACTTCAGCTTTCTTTTTCATAATACAAGCAAAAAATAAACAATCAGTAATAAATTTAAAATCAAAGTAAGATTTTTTTTTCATAAAATACATAAGGAAACAGCAGAGTTAATTTACAAATTGTATGGTGGAGATCAATTATTAAACACATTTAAGAGGATTAGGAAAGGTCCATCCAGTCTTCCTAAATGCAAAAATTTTCATTCATCCCAACTGGAAAGCTGTTAAGCTACTGAGAGTTGGAAATTGGGAGGGTACACTGGAGAATACAGACAAAATATTTACCTTGTTGATTATACTTTCTCCAACTGTTGCATGCCAATGCCCTTTGGAAATGAGACAAACAGACCTTTGACTGAGCCTAATAGGGTCTTGCTCTTATGAATAATAAGGTATTTAAAGTTTTCTTGGGCTCTGATTTGAAAAGAGAATATGATCACTGGAATTAAAAAACTAATTTGGGTAACAACCCCGAATCTATATTTTTAAGATTCACTGAATTAAAGTGTAATCTTTTTTGGTTCTCATTCAGGACTGGGAATGTGCTTATCAAAAATGAATAGACAGCTTTTTATCAACTTCAGTAAAAGGTCTGAAATTCAGTTTGAAGTGACATGTATAATTGTCAGTCAAATATATGGACTGAATGTCAAAAATTAAAAAGAGAAGGTCAATTCTTTCTCCATATGATTTAGTAGTAGAAATAAATCAGGTATTACCCCTGCAACTAGGCAAATTACATCTATTTACATGTCAAAGTAACTTTAAGATACAGTATACCAAATAGTGATTGTAGAATCAGACTTCTAAGGAAAGTTACCTCTCTACCTAATAGAAAACACAAGCATCTCTTTATTATCACACACTCTGAAACTAATAATAAAGTGAAAAAAAATACTGGAGAAGAAATTATGGAAAAAATAATGGAGAAATTAATGATACTAGAGCACTGAATTTACTGCAGAATTCATTAACAGTAATACTTAATAGATGGGTTTTTTAATTTCCAGAAGAAAGCTTTTATTATTATAAATAACATTATCTCGAAGGTAGAAGTATGATTGGAAACTGTTTTAGCCATTAAGAATACCCCTACTTTAGGATGAATAAAACCTATTTTGTAAGAACAGTAAGACTTTTCAAAAAACAATGCAATATCGCTTAAGGGAAATATTTATGTATGCGAAAAAAATCTCTGGCTTGATATTGAACTATTACATGTTCATGTACTGCAATATGAAGCAAGTCCTGTTTTATACAGCTATATTCATCAGAGAAAGGCATTAGAAGCATCCCTACAATGCTCAGTCTCATTTCAAGAGGGTTTTTTTTTGTATTGCTAACTTTCTAAAGGCAGTATCATGAAGAGTAGGCTGTGAAGGACTCCTCTGTTTCTGTATGCCACTACTTTTCAAAATCTGTTCTCCTGTCAGGTATTAACTCCTTCACTATTTTATATCTGATTGAAAACATTCTGGCCTCCTCAGTTTCCACTAAAGAACACACATTTTAGAAAGAATTATATCGATATTTTAAAATGAATTGTGCACGCACGATTACAAAGTATCTCTATTTAAGCCTTCTTTCAGAATAGTATCATTCTCTATGTTATGATCATTATTATAAAGATAATTATCATAATCTATTGGTTAAATGTCTGAATACAATATCAGACTTGTACAACAAACTTTTTCCAAGTTGCATGGAAAGTGTTCAGTAGCTAATTCTAGAAAATTTCTATTTTAAAAGTGAAATGCAAAGGTATTTTCCTAGTAGACATCTGCTTTCTTCTTCTCACTCACCAGTCAATAAGACCTGTCTCCAGTTAAAAAGTTAATTCTCATAGCAAGATCTTCTCAGAAGTTACAGTAGGAGATATTGAATAGGACAGAGAAAAAAAAACCCAAGCACAATATGATAATAACTATAAAGGAGGTTTGTGATTTAAAAGTACTGAATACATCCTGATTGTTGTGCAATTTTGAAAAATTTACATGAGCAAAATGAGGAATCATGATTATGACCTTACTCTGCAACCACCATATCAATATTTCAGTATTACATTTGTTTCAAAAATATTGCTAAAGAGCCTGTAAATCTGAAAATGTAGTTTAAGTAGAATGATTTTTGCCAATCCATACAGACAACTGAGTAAAACTGGAAATCATTAAAAGAATCCCCCTTCTCAAAAAAATCTACAGAATAAAACTACTGACAGTAAATCCAAGTATCTGTCTTGCTTTAGTTTGCTTCATGAAGGCAAAACCCACTCATGGCTACAGGTATCTTTCCATGTTACAAACAAAGGTTGAACTTCTGAAGAATTTTCCTAATAACTTCTAATTATAGAAATTCTGTGTACTTCACATGAATAAACAAAAAAATAAAGAAAGAAAATGAGAAAAAATATTTCTAGTCCAAAAGCTTTTTGTTTTGCACTCCTATTGTCCAGAAAAAGAAACTCAGAAGAAATGAATAAATAAAGTGCAAATAAGAAGTAAAGGTTTTTTGTTGGTTTTTTTTGTGTTATTTTTTTATTTTTTTATTTTCATACCCCTTTGAGAAAATCATACTTATGGAAACATATACAAAATAATTAATTATCTACCAGAATTTGTTATCTCCAGGAATTACAATTTTGACATATAATTGTTCCACAAACCTTTCAAGTGACTGCTGCCACACAGTTTTGAAAATTATTCCAGACTTTCACTACTGGCAGAGTTTCTAGTCACAATTTATAACCATGCATTTATTCTGAGTAGCCATATTTCCTTCTCAAGTTTTGTTTGCCTCAGCTAAATACACCACTCTCCTCAAGTCTCTCTCCCTACACATGATACTTTATACTTCTAGTCATCCTTGGGGTTCTCTATGCTTGTTTAAATTAATCTTCCTTGAACACAGGTGACTAGAACTACAGAATAATAAAAATACATCTTTTCAATGCCTTGCACAAAGCTACATTTCCTGTCTCCACTAAATTCACTAATGCATAGCAAAATTGCATTATATTTCCATCATACCAGTACCCCATAAGCATCTTCCACTCGACTGACATTCTCAGACTTTTTAAAAAAAGTTATATGTAAGATAAGTGAAACTCCCACCAACATCACAGAAAAAGAAACCCTCAAGAATCAAGTTAATATCACCATGAGTAACTTCTACTATTACTCTCTATAACTTCTTGGTGTGAAATTTGATTTAATCAATTTCTTACATTCCAGCTAAGAAACTTGTCTAACTTTTCTTATCTAAGGTTTGTTCACATTAGCAATACCTTCCAACTTTATAATACTTTTACTCTCACTAGGACTTGCAAATACATAAAAAAAAAAGGAAACAAAAGCATAATAGGTCTCAGAAAAACCAAAAAAGGTGGCATTCGTATTAGACTGAAATGAAGAGTAAAAAGAATGTTACTGTAACAGCGAGAAAATTATTAAGTAAAATTGTTTGCTACATCAAACATGTAATGACTCATTCATTACCTGTAGAATATCTTTCATATGCTGTTTTACATAATATATGAACAATACTCGCTAACCTACAGAGATATTGGGGTCCCTTATTCCTTGTACCCTAAAGGTCACAGAGACGGGCAGATAGCAAACTGATACTGCTCCCTGATGCATAAGTAATTCTGCCATTGAAGACCATAGGATGCTGTTCTAATCTCAGTATGTTTTTCATGACACTCTGACAAGGAAGTGCCTCCTGTTCCAAAAGGAAATATGCCAACCGATTCTTGTGGGAATAAGTTGTCAGAGATGCCATGAGACCAGCTGAGTTTCATTTACCTCAAAAGTTTCTGACACGCAGAATAAACTAACTAAGAATGCCTGGCTAAAGCAATCTGTAGATTTTTTTCTTTCCTGGAGTCTAGTTCACATCTGAGGTAACTCAATATAGCAGAATATGTCTCACTTTTGGGTTTTAGTAATAGACTGTTAAAACAAATAAAATCAGATTTTCTTTATGCTTACTTTAAGTAATATCTTATGCAAGCTTTTTTGCTAAAATCATTTATTGATAACATAAAGAACTATTGAGCTTGTCCTACTACAGCTCAGTGAAAAAACATTACACTAAGAAAATAAAGGTCTTATTGGTGATATATAAGTCACCAGAAAATAATGCAAATTAAAGCTCTATATTCCACCATACCACTATGTACTTTATAAATGTTTCTTACTTTAAATAAATTCTAATTAATAGACTAGTAATGCAAATACACTAGTCTTAATTTTATTATCAACTCTTCAATTGTAATAGGCTTTATGACTACTGATCTCTTCAAAAAAAGTAATGATCTTCTATAAACTAAGTCACATGCATTTAAAATATTTTTCATATATGTTTTTATTATAAATTTCACAATCTATTAAGGCTAGAAAATATTTTTATCCACTGGAATATAGCTACATCTACCTAACAGATGCGGAAAATCTTCATTCCAACCTGTCTTAATTGTTGGGCTTTTTGACATAGAAATGCTTTCTTCCTATCTTGAAGATATCCTGTCAGCAAAGGACAGAGATTTCTTTCACAGAGAGAAAAGTTTTAAATACTCCTTTTATTCCTACCCCTGTATTTTTCTCAAAATAAAAAGTAATGATTTGAAGATGCACAGAAGCAGGGACAAAAGTAACTGGTCTCACCAGTGTTTAAGTTCACAGATGAGGTTAGTTTGTGGCCATCACATGCAGAGCTTTTCACAAGATTTTCAAGTTAAAATCATGGCCATATTAGAGTAAGTTCCTCATTTATATTATATCAAATGAGAAACTGCAGCTAGACAAAGAGATTACTTTCACTTTTTTTTAGATAAATACAGTGCACCAGACTGAGCTATCAAGTAGGTTATCTAATTAAGTTTAAAATATCCAAGTGTTTTGCATATGACCTAGATGGCTTTGATGGACTACTGGAAAATCAAAGGAAAAGATTAAACAAAGGCTTTCCATACAAAAGCACAAGTATTTAAGACACATTAGCACAATCAAAGGAGGTAAAACCCTTTTGAGACACTCCCTGAACAATTTTGTTAATGGAGGGAACTGAAGCAAAAGGACTAAATGCAATCAAGGCCTGCAAGAACATAATTTCAAAAGATGACTAAAACAATCTGGCTGTGTGACACATTCAATGAGGTCTCACTTCCTCTATCTCGGTGTTGGAATTTGCATGATCTTTATGTCCTGCTTGCTCTGGTCTTCTCTTATCCCTTGCTGAGCAATTCAGCTCACCAAACCAACAGAACGTTATCCACCTATACAGTGAGGGGAGCAACACGCACCTCAGGTCTAGCTGGACTTACCCAAGGGAAACTGCAGGAGCCAGCAGGGACAAATTATCATCTTGGCAGCAGCAAGCTATTTTCTTGGCTCAATCATTTACTGAAGTACTACGGATCATGCCTTCTCCAGAGAAGTCCACAAATCTGGGCATGGTTGAAAGTAGTTGTTTCATGAACCTTAATGATAGGCTTGTGCACAGCTGGATCCCACATAATACATAATATGACAGAATCCCTACCAGACTAGTTAAAGGGCATACCAAAAAGTCCCTATTAATTGCCACCTAGGCCTCTAAACAGCCAAATCACACAAATATAATCATGTGTTTTAAGCAAACTGATAATGGAAGATGTAGAGCAACTTGGGCAATGCATCATTTTATGTCATAAAGGTGACTGAAGAGTCAAAGTTCTACTATTAGTGACAAACTATAAAATCATGTCAAATAAGCACCAATACAACCCTTAGTCTAACACTGATATCTCACAATATATCAGTGCTTAAAACTGTCCAGCCAAAACCTGATATATCCAGTAAATAAACGATCTTGTGCATCAACTTCAATAAAATTTTTGGCAACAGTGACATATTTTATATACTGAAATATCCTTCTAATAAGAAAAGGGCCTTCGGACAAAGTGCTGACTTGTTTAAATGACAGAAGAAGACCCAATAAAACTAGAGAAGACATGCATACAAACATCAGTGGTCCAAAGCAATTGCTGTTTACTTTACGGTTTGTGTTTTTACACATGGCAGCTCAATAAAAGGGATTTATTCTATAGGTTTTCTGAATATGCAATATCTTTATACTTAAAACATGTCTATGTCAATGCAAGGTTTCATTGAGTCACATGGACAGGTGAACCCTTCACACCAACTGAATCAACAAGAAAAAATTAGTTCCTCAAATGTTACCTGGAGCTGTTACTGAAAACCAGGCTATTGTTACTGAAACCAGGCTATTACATTCAGTATAGCACTTATTTATGGATAAATTAATCTAAGGATCTTACACTATGAAAATATTGGCTCACGTAATAAAATGTCCAAAATAAAATCTGGAATGAATGCTTATACACAAAGAAAAACTGACGTGTCCTCAAAGTTTCACTGCCAAAAGATTAGCCTTCATTTGACTTTATGTATATGCTGCTAATATTTCTTTATTAAAAAATAAGATAATAAAAATGTATGAATTTTAGTCACCTAGTTACATTAGCCCGAGTACAACTTTGTAAAGGCAGATTTAAAATTTGCAGTCTTTGGAGACAATGCCAAAATTACCATTTACTTCCATTAAAATAAGTTTGGGAATGAGGTCAATAATAATAATAAGACAACTTAAAGAAACTTCACTGCTTTTCTCAACACACATAATGGCATTGTTAGCAAGGCAAACAACAGTATGTTTATTTTTCTCACATTCCATCTACTTGCCTGAAAAACAGGTTGCAACATGATCATCACAAAAGGAAAGTCAGAATATTTTGAAACAGTTGCATTTTATCCAGTGAAAATATGAGCGAATGGGGATGCATTCTTACTCTTTAGACTAAGTCTATTAAAAGAATGCTACAGAGGACTGAGCATGCAGATCATCTGGAGAATTCAAAACTTAAAGTGATTAATTAGACCTTATTTTGTCTTGAGCAGATTTACGGAGGTTTTTTCAACTTAGCCCCCATTGTTTGTAATTACCAAAATAACACCACCACTGGCTGGTCTGCTCTGTTTCATGCATGAACAGCAATCTGATTGAGCATTCCTGTTAGGATTCCATTCGTCATTGTAATTAGCCATAATCATAGCCTTCCCGGGTGCATGAGAATGTGCAAACGACCGATTCACAACCCCAACCTATTTGAATATGAATCTTCTCAGTGAGTAGCAATAAAATAGTGGAAACAAAGCAGCTTCTCTAGGGAATTTTGTAAAGCATCCCTGTCTCTGATTCTCCCCCCTTAAAAATGTTCCCTTTTTAGTATTTGAATTCTGTTTGCTAAAACAAGGCTTGCTTAATGAAGACAATGGCTTATTATTTCTTTAAGTGGCACAGCAGGGCCCAAGTATTACAGGCCCAGCTCTTTCAGCCCTTGCCAAGGACACAGGGAACAAAGGGGCAGGCAGTAACGCCAGGCAAATAGACCTCTCCTCACGCCGCACTTCGGGAGCACTTTCCCCAGCGCAGGACCCAGGTCTCGCCTATTCTGGAACTCAAAGACGGGCTCTTTTTCCCGGCGTTCCCGTAAATGGCTCGCCCGGCCCCGGGGCGGGGGCGGCCGGGCCGCAGCCGCATTCCCAGTGAGCCCCCTGACGGTGAGAGCGCGGCCGCCGCTGCGCCCGGCCCGGGCAGCCGCGGGGCACAGCCCGGGCACCCGCGGGACACAGCCCGGGGAGCCGCGGGGCACAGCCCGGGGAGCCGCGGGGCACAGCCCGGGGAGCCGCGGGGCGCAGCCCGGGCAGCCGCGGGACACAGCCCGGGGAGCCGCGGGACACAGCCCGGGCAGCCGCGGGACACTGCCCGGGCACCCGCGGGACACAGCCCGGGGAGCCGCGGGGCACAGCCCGGGGAGCCGCGGGGCACAGCCCGGGGAGCCGCGGGACACAGCCCGGGGAGCCGCGGGACACAGCCCGGGCAGCCGCGGGACACAGCCCGGGGAGCCGCAGCACGCACGCACTTGGGTGGGAAAACAGCGATTTTGACGGCCGCAGCTCTGGCACGATGATCTAGTTAACTTTTTAACATATTTAGCAATATTTCGGTAAGAACAAGTCTCAGAGGCACACTAAGTGTCGAATAACAAGACTTATTACTTAAGTTGCCACATACCTCTGGCCTGGAATGAAATTCTGACTTGTGCGATGCCCAAACCAGTCCTTCTTGTATAATGATTATGAATTGGGTTTTTTGGGGCTTTTTTGTTGTTTTTGTTTTGCTTGTTTGTTTTCGGGATTTTTGCTTACTTTGCTTATTGAGGAAATAATAACATGTAAATAGAACATGGGATAGCATACATGACTGCAGTTTTGTTAATATTTAATTTTGAAATTACAATCCTTTTATGCAATATGTTACACTCGTTTTTCTTGCTACAATTTCTTGTTTCCAGAGCCTTCAATTTAATGGGGAAGCTATGCAATGATATTTTATTCATGCAAATATTTTATTCAACTAGCACTATTAGTAAAAAAATTAATCATAATAATAAACTATAGATTAATTAAAATTAAGAGGAAAGTCCCTTCAAATGATCATAGAACTAATTTCACAATATTAAAATTAATTTCAATGGAAGATAAAGACAAAATATTTATTCTATATAGGTCTCTACAGATGTAGAAGTGGCAAGTCCAAGTGTTTCACACTTACAGTCTTGCGTCAGCAATTGTTAATTCTTCCAATTAACGTAACAGATTTTCTCCCTAATCACTCTAACACCTTCATGAAAAACATAGAAACTTCAGGATTTACTGTAACTAATAAATGGGATAATTACTAGATCACAAGTAATTTTGTAGATTGATCTTCTTCTTCTTCTAAATCAATCTTGTAGATTGATTTAGAAACCTTGCTAAATTTGGGGGTGGGAGGGTTGACACTTGTACTATTTCTGGGGAAACAACTACTTTCAGTGCAGAGCTCTGCTTTCTGGGTGACTGGTGAAGTCTACTTCAGATCCTCCTGAAGAAATTGCTGCATGGAAGAGATGCAAATTAAATCCTGCCAAATGTTGCTCTGCCATGCCAGCTCAGAAAATAGTTCCATAGCAACCATTTCCCTGTCAACCCTTACAGTCCATGCTGAAGAAGCTTTCCCAGATGCTGAAAAAACAGTATTGTTGCAATCAGAATTGCAAATACTTTTAAAATAACAATATTCAGCAGGCTGCAACATAAAGGCATCTAGTAACATGGAAGTTTTTGTCCTCGCAGGCTTCCCCATACCTTTAGAACAAATGGCAATAAGGGAAACAAACAGGACAAATGTAAAGTTTTGTGGTGGTAGCTGGTGGATTCCTGTTTCATTCCTTTTTCGTCCCTTTGGGTACGTCTTGGTGTGATGCCACGAACACTCTGTATGGGTATTTGTATTCTGACGTCATCACTGGAAACCTAAGGAGATTGCAGGATTATCTCTTGCCTTTAGCAAAGAACCATGCTGAATAAATGCCTTATGTTAATATGTAAAACATTTAACAATTGAGACAGGCAGTTCACAGAAGTGTTGCTACTTTCTTTGGGTTCATTTTTGCTGAGCAGTGGAAGGAAACAAGTTTCTGGTACTTCTACAGCATGGCTCTTCAGTAACTTTTTTGTAAAGGAAATAGAGGAAGAGATCCTTCTCAGTTCAATGAGACTTATGTCACTCATTATTATTTAATTTAGATTTTAGGACTTTATCCTCCATATTTGACTGATGTTTTGTCAAATCACTAGAGAAAAAACTCTTTAAATTCTTTATATCAGTGCATGTAAGAACATATTCCACTAAAAACGTGGTAAGTGGAAGAAAATCTTTTAGCTCATTGCATAATACATAAATTGTTAAATTACAGCAATATGGAATGAGATATAAATTACTGATGAATGATCATTTTATTATAACCTGTTCCAAATAGATTTTTCACTACAGTATTCCTCCAAAATATTTTAACCATGTTCTGCATTAAAAGTCATCAAATTATGAAGAATGAATAATTGCATCTCTCCCGAGTAATCTATGTAAAAAGTGTGTAGGGTGGGATTAGCATGTCCCATTCAAACAGTAACCATGAAACAAAAAAATTTGGCACTGTTTGTGAACCCTTTGGAAAAGAGCATCTTAAACTTATGCCTCTTTCTGTGAAGTGAAAGGATTCTTCCTGCATATGTCCTATGTTTAACTTAGCTCAGAAAGATTAGATACTTGTTATAAGTTATACATCCAACCCCTTTCTCACCAAATTTTGAAATACTGCTGCAATGGATGTCAGCTTGTTAAGTAAGTTTCTACTGTCTCAATATACTTTTTCTTTATGTGTCTTTAGATTCACTTTTACTCTACTGCTCTTTTTCCCCACCACTGTGTGGCAACTGAACTTTTATGCAATTTAAAGTTTCAGTTGCTATTAAAAGCTTTTCTATAAAGTTTATTAACAAAGACAAAAGTAAAATGAAATTTAGATAAGTTCCCTTCATTATTCTGTAATATTTCTTCTATAAGTCCAGCCAACTGAAAGCATGCAGCCTTGTCTGAAAAACAGAATAGAGATGACATTCTGAGCTAGCTATAAAACATGTATTTTTAGATAATTCTTTACATAAAAATACATTAATATATATATATAAATGTATTTTTATACAAATATACTATTTTACCTAAGTATTTATATGTATGCTTAATTATTTGAGTCTCTTCTCAGCTGCAAGCATTCCAGACAACTGTTCCCTCAAACCACGGATTTCATGGGATTATACTTATGACCCATACTTTTGAGTAGCCCTCTGGTTGCATAAGCACAATACTGAACTGTTTACTTTGTACTCTGTGTTCAATAAAATAAGATTTTGTACCAATGTTATTTTTTGTCATATACTAATATCAGAATTTTACTAGCTCATTTTCCTTGGGGTCTCCACACAGCAATACACTCCTCTGACCCATGTATACAAGGAATAGTGATTTGTCTTAGATTGGTGTCACACAGAGTTCTAGTTAGAGCAAAATACTTGATTTTAAGTTGGCCACCTCCAGCATGATTCAAAACAGAAATCATGTACATAACATATTTCCATTTCTTACTAAAATGCAAGCACTTGCATTTAGCTGTGCAAAGAATAACTAGTCATAAACAGATGTACTGGTTCTTGACCCTATTGAAATAAAAAAGCAAAACATTCCTACTGTTATCATCAGAATAAGATTAGACATCAAAATACTATAAGGCATGAATAGTAGCTGCATACTGAAAGGTATTTTATTCAATACATATTGATGCATAAGCTCTATAAAAAGTTTAAGATACAACAAATAGTCTTTTAACAGAGATGGAAATATTCAATTTTGGGGTTTTATTTTTTTATTAAGAACTAGGAGGTCTTATTTTCTTCTTTTCCTTAAATAAGATAACTCTGTATTAATCTCTGCAGAAATACTATTTTTCCTTCAAAACTTATCCATAAATTTCAGGATGCTAGAATGAAGTTACAAATAATTAAATATGGCATTACAAAATAAACTTGTTTCACTTTCATTCTAGAGGACTTTCAGTTTGTTTCTTCACTGCACAGAATGGTTTGGAAAATATTATGTATTTATCTTTAGTATTGCAAAAATACAGGCAGGGAGATAAATACTGTAATCAAAAACTACAGGACAGTTCTGAAGTTGCATCACTGAGTACTTGTTACATTTGTTACACAATCTAAAATGTGATCTTTTTATTTTCTGCAAAGATGTCATAAAGTTTTAGCTATAGAATCAACCTTCCTTCTCTCAACAGGGATCATTTACACATTCTATAGAAAGGTCCTATCAGAGAAGATACATAGTGCAAATTTTCACTTCTAATTTAGGAGTTTGGTGTCTACAAAACCTTGGATTCTTTGATTAAAGAGACTGAAAGACATGTTCTTGCTAAGAAAGAAGAGCTTCAGGAAAATAAAGAATAACTGAAAGATGCATTGGAGGAATCTGGATACCCTCTTTCTGCCTCTTTAAAAATCTACAGCCAGACAGTATTTTACTTTAAAATTTTCATACTCCTTGTTTTCCAGGAACCCTACTTCAGAGACCTGGATTTGATTTGTAGAATTGACAAGCAGAAGAATAAAGAGGGTTTGGTTTGGTTTGATTTCTGTCTGGAAACTACCTTTTCTGTATTTTAAACTGAAATATTTCTTTTATTTTACTGAAAAAGTGTACTTTGATTCTAGATAATTTTAAAGCATTTAATTGAAAAACAGTTTCTAAAGCCTTTCGATTAGACTCCTCATAAAAATTGTCTAAGTCAGCATGAGCTGAACAGAAAAAATAAATAAAATTAAGTAATCTGAACAGTCAGGCCTTAGAATAAAATTACCAGCTTCTAATTAATCACTAAATTATTAAAATAATTATCAGGATTAGGTTACAGTTAGAAATCTAATACAAAGTCTCTCTGTGACCTTCCTCTTTATCTGCAAGACAGGTTTAATAGCATAAATTGTGTAAAATAAACTGATGGACATTTATGAGAGGATCTGATGTAACATGAGGCCACTATAAAAAAGCACAGGTTATAAAGATATAAACCAAAATACTCTTCATTAAATGTCTCTAGAGACCACTGATTAGATATTTTATCTTTTAAAACTGGAGACATGTCTAAAATGGATTTAAGATATCTTCCCCTCCTCCTTCCCTCTGCTTCCTCATTTACTTCCAGGGCTCACACTCCTTTCAGTTGTACCAGTACAAATGTCTCTGTGGCTGCTGTCAGGTCATTGTGATGACCAAGATACAAATAAAACTAAGAGGAAGAAAAAAAACCCAAACCAAACCAAAACCAAACCCACCACAAATGCATTTTTAATTGGTTTCAATATCTACCATTATAGTGATCTAATTAATAAAATGAAACCAAAGTGCAACTGAAGGAACATTGAACTGTGGCACAGGACATGAACAAACAGATGGAACTTATTTAATTTGATGCAACAGAAGTGTTCATGTAGTTCTATTTCAATATGTCCATCCTGCATATTAGATCAAATCAGATCCTAAGCAAAAACATTAATTCTGTAGTAAAATACCATAATCATGAATCAAAGTGTAGTTTTTGTTGATTGGGATGTATGCCATTTCCTATTCTGTTAAAAAAGCAAATGGAAATTTAAGATTTATGTGTCATCATATTAGCATGAAGAACATTTATTGGCAGAGACAGAACAGATAATCCAAAACTATGAAAATTTCAACATTAATAGGGATATGCTGTTGGTCACCATTCTTGGGAATGGAAGAACAGAACAGTATCCAAACACAGAAATTTTCTCACAAATCCAGTGGTATCATCAAAAATGCAGACTCAAAAATCCTGAATACCACCATTACTTTATCCTAGTTTTTCTAGCCCAGTAACTCAATTTGAGCAGTCTATTTTTAAGAACACTAGTTCTTCTTGCAAATTACACTACACACAAGTAAAAAGAGCCAAAATGTTACCAGCTTTAATAATTATGGTCAGGTATCCTTCTTAAGGGGCACTTGGATTTATATTCCTTACCCTGGTCGTGCCTTAGAAGTGAAAAAAAACTGCAGTCAAAGGAGTGCAGGCAGATCCAAGGGCCTGGAAGAGTTTTTGAATCTCCAATGTTAGATGTTATCTGTTTGTCCCATATTACATCTTTATGGCTTTCTAGACATTTCTATAGTTGTGTAACTTCTACAATGCTTGAAACTCTTCACATTGACCATTTTAAATTACCAAAATAAACCAAATGTTAATAGGAGAAAGAAAATAGATATATTTAAGCATTCAGAGATACTAAAACAGCAAACACAAACAAATGAAGAAATTGGAGGTTCAAAGAATCAATCTTTTGTTTCTTTAACTACAAAATGACATATTACCTTTCTAATATTATTGGTGCATGAACATGTGTGCATTCCCACGCCAGACCTTGGAAAAGATTTTTTTTATTGCAAGACTTAAGCCACTATTGACTTTCCTAGAACATGTGGATTTTATATTTCAATTTTACATCCTCCCAAAATGTGAAAGGCAAAGCCCAACATTAAGGATGATGAGTAAATGTATACTAGAGCTTCAGTTTCAAGGAACCTTTAGAAATATAAAGAAACATTGTGGCATTCAACAAGAAGTGCAAATCCCTGCAGCTGGGATAGAACACCCCCCCTATACCAGTAGAGGCTGAGAAGTGACTGGCTGAGTACCAGTCCTGCTCCCTTGAGGGTTATGGTGATTGCCATGTTTTAGTACAGCCAGTAGGGCTCCTGTCACAAGGAAAGCAAAATTGTATCCTGGGCTGTGTTAAAAAAGAATGTGGCCAGCAATTAAAGGAAAATATTGTCCTTTAATAAGAAATGGTGAGGCTAATGTAGAATACAAGGTCCTGTTTCCTCACCACACCTTAAGAAATAAATTGAAAAGCTGGAAAGATGTTCCATTTGATGGTTACCAAAATAGTTGTCAGATAAATTAATAATTATTCCCTATATTGCCTCTAGGTTCTGGCATTCAATAGCTTGGCAGGAGGTTTTAGATACTTTTTCTCCTCATTAGTTTTTTAAGTTAAAGAGTAAACAGATAAGCCTGACCTCTTCAGTCACTTTTAGAACCTGATTCTACATGACAAGTACAGTTAAAAATCTAGTCATTTGAATCACATGAAATCTAGAGGCCTAAAGCACTTTGTACATTGTCAATAGACTAATCATACTAATTTTAGACATTTCTGGCTTTCCTACATGAAAAAGGGATATTCCTCAGTAAGCTACATCAATATCAAAGCCTTCAAGAAGAATTAAACTGACCCAAGTTTAGAGAGGTTTTAGTGTGTTGAGTGTAGGATCTAAAGCTGGAGGTGTTTTTACATTTATCATTTAGTTATGGTAAACTGAACATGAACATAAATCTCAGACATCTTATGATTACAGCTGTAAATTTACCTACTGTGGCCAGAGCGCAAAAATAAGTATGTACTGAAAAATACACATGTATGTATAAATACTGTACATGGTAAAGATGTGGTTTTAAGTTAAGGGAATGTTAAAACTATAATAGAACGAATTAAATCTGTTAACACATTTGAAGTTGTACTGTTATATTTGTGCCTCTCTTGATTTACCAGTAAAACACTTATGTTTCAGAAGCACAGGGAAGTCTTAATCATTAAGCAGCAATATGTTAAAACATTTTTAAAAGAAAGGTAATGCAGAAATACAAAATCACAGAATAATTTATTTTGGAAGAGACCTCTGGAGATCATCTCATTCAATTCCCTGCCCCACACATGGATGACTATTTTTCTACTATCCAGCTAAAATTTTCTTTATTGCAAATTGTGACTGCTGCCTTTTTGCTTTCTGTTGCACACACTGAAAAGTGTCTGGCTCTGTCTCTTCCACAACACCCCTTTAGGCACTGGAAGACTGCAGTTAGATCTCAATTAGCTTTCTCCTTCTGAGACTAACCCGACCAATAAAATAAACAGGAAGTTCTGGAATAAACTCACTAACTAAATGAGATGGTGGGAATTTACAAGGACTGCAGAGTGGTTAGTGGCACAGAAACCATTCATGGAGTGATTAATAGTAACAACTGGTGCAAAGACCTGATGACAGAAAAAGGAATAACCTTCCAGAAGTTATAGAACAATAGTTATTACATCTCTAGTTGGTAACAACACTGAAACTTAAAAAAAAACCCCATACCAAACCAAAAGGCTAAGATAAGCATTGGACAGGATATTGATATAACACTTTTTGCTAAGGAGGAATTAATAGTTTGAAATTATTTAAATTCTTGATATATCAATAAAGGTGTGGCAGCCAGGGAAATATGTGATATTATTAGCTGCACCTTAACTGGAAGGTGTTTCTTTAGGAGGTCTTGAAAATTACTTTTTTGTGTTTCTTCAAAAAAAGTAGCATTTATTGGAAAATAGGTTAAAGATTTCTATGAGAAAACACATTTAAAGTTAAAAATAAATAGGATTAAATATAAGTACAGTTAGAACAAAATATTTGGCCCACTAAATCTGTGACTTAAATGGGAATTTGCAAACAAAGAACTTAACTATTTAACAACTTCACCAACTATTTTAAAGTATTCTGAAACAAAAACTCACCAATTGTGACTCAGGTACTATTTATTGCTGAGCAACTGTAAATAATTCCACGCAGGTACACAGTATTTTTTGGTAGGTCCTAGGTAGGCCATGGAAGTTTCTACTGGTTTAGTGAAATGTTATATGTATGCTATGATATGGAAGACCTGAATCAAATGATTTTCATATAACAGTAGATCAGATCAGACATGACTACTTTAAAAAACCCATTTGAAAATAAAAGGCAGTAATTTTATCTAGATAATATCTTAGAGGCTTATCCTGTTACACCACCAGTTTGATAACCTGCAGGTGAGAATGTGGGTATAAGCAAAGACATTTCTTAGCTAATATGAAAATATTGTTTTAAAGATAAAAACTTAGAAGAACCATTCTAATGTGCTTGTGCACATTATCTGTTACTCTGTGCAAGGATGGAATAGTTTTGACTTCCTTACAGAAATAACAGCAGTATAAAAGACTGCCACTTTATAATGAAATATACATGGGTACAGAATTAATTATTAAAGCAGAGAAAACATGTTTCACTCTTAGAGAGAACTCACATTTTAAGGCTTATCAGCAAACCTCTTTGATAAAATAAAAGATTAAGAGAAATAGCACAATTTTAGCAGATCCAATGCAGTTCCAAATGTGTATTTGTTACCTTTGAATTTTCATTAGATAACCCAATGCTAACCAGTAACTAGAATTTTGAATTACAGCTCATGCAAACGTAAAAATTAAGTCACTTCCTGAAATATATTTTTGAAAGATTATTCTAACCTGATAGTCAACGTAATAGATGATATCACCACATGAGGTTATGTTTAAAAATACTAGATTAATAATCTAGGATTCTTGCTGCATAAATAAACATACAGCTGGGGAAAAGGCATGGGGTTGAAGCTTCTGATCTCTGTGATTGTTATTACTGATGGTTTCTAGTTTTATCTAACCAGTGCATCAGAAAGTGTTTAGCCAGTGGACTAGATTATCATGGCATGTCAACTTTCAACTGAAATATTCTATTCCATTCTAGTGAGCATTTGAAATCAACTTCATGCAATGTCAGTCAGATGTTTAAATCACCTCTGAGGTGGTCAATCCATATGAGTTTGAATTTTCATACCCTTGAAAACAAACTATTGTCCTAATTAGCTGCAACTCTGTACAAAAGAACACATCAACATAACCTTGTTTCCTGCTGTCATGAATGTCTGGAGACAAGAGATCACTGATGGACTGATGTCAGGAGCTATGTGAACAGGAAGTTGTATCCAATTCGTCTTTCCACACTTGTTACACACAGCTTAAGGACTTCTATTGAAGGTGGACTGAATTTTATGATCCTCTTTTATTATTTCACAGAAATAATAGATCAAATTAATCAAAGTTGATGATAAATACATTGCAAATAATATGCTATGCATTTCTGATCTAATTTATGAAGGAATTTTTTTGAGTAAGCTCAAGTTAAAAGATTATTAAAAATCCAAGCATAAATTCAAAAAATATCAAGGTTTTTCCTTATCAGATAAACTTTATATAAAAAAACAATTCTCATTTTGGGGAAGGTTTGTAGTATCATGACTCTGGCTATGTGCTTCTTATAGTTCACCAAAAAAGAATAGGACAAATTCAGTAATATTACTGAAAAGTTTTAGACAGCTTATTTTCCCAACCTCTTCAGAAAAGTATCAAAGCATATAAGAAATGAAAAACAGTAAAGCAGAAAGCAGACATAAAATACAGATCTAATTCTAGAAAACAAAAATGCAGCTTTCTTCATCTCTAGCCTAAGCTAGAATTTCCCAGCTAAATTAGAAAATTGGCAACTATTATTTGAGCTCAAAATGAAACAACTCCTGAGAGCTGAATGACAACAATTTTAAACAGGAAAGTTTATTTTAACTCTGAAAGGAGCAAAGCAGTCTTAATAAGGATGGAATACAAATTTCCAAACATATAGATACTATTCCCTTTTGTATCAATTTACAGTTACTTGAGGTTTCACCCAAAGTGCAGCACAGTAACAGAAGGCTAGATTTTGAAACAGACATAAAAATGACTGAAGTTTTCACCTGATTAGTATGTGGCTTGGCTTTTGCTGTTTTTTGGTGTTTTTTTTTCTTTTTTTTTTTTTTTAGCAAGGATTTGAACTGATTTGTGAACATATTAAGCAAAAAATCATATTAAGGTAAGTTGATGCATTTTGTCTTTCATTCTGTGGAAACACAAGGTAAGCAATGACTCAAAGGAAACTTAAATTCACCTGAGTTCAAGTGCAAAATTGACACTCTAGCCTAAGCTTAGCTAAAAGGAGTGTCTCTGTCTCAGATATGGGATTTATCCAGGGCCCCTCTCTACCACTCTAGGAATAATAAGAGCAGCAATGTTCCAATGCTGTTATTAAATGGCGAAGCAAAGTAGGGGTTTCCCATCTGAACCAGCCTTTTTAAGAGCCTGAAAGGACAAGATAAGAAGTACAGAATGGGAACATCACTTATAGTACAGGTTCATGTAGGTATTTATGATTCTGATATGTACCACCATGGGCTTTTGACCCTAGCAGAATTTGTTTGGAAATGAAGAGAACAGAGCAATATTAACTGTGTTACTTTTTGAGAACAGATCTGTATTTCAGTGCACATGGTCTTCATTATGAGACAAGATCCACTACATTACAATAGAACTCCTATTTATAAGGAGATCTACATTCAGACTGAAGTTTTGATTACACTGGAAGAAACACCTTTTTTTTAGCCACATTATAGCCTGAGAAGATATTAATCTGAATAGTTGTATCTCTTTAAAGACTGTAATTTTTAATTTTCATTTGTCTTTTTGTAAGAGTTCTTTAAATAAGGCACGGATTTACCTGCATTTATGAATATAATATTAACTTGAAAACAATGCATGAGATTTAAATTAATTATTTTGAAGTCTAATGTGCCAGTTAGGTTATTAAGGGGTTTAACTCTGATATTCTAAATATAGAATTCTACCAGGTCCTATAATTATTTAGATTTTTTTCAGTTTAGGGAAACTATGTAGCTTTAAAACCTAATTAAGACACTTTTTTTTTGTGTTAAGACACATGGTATTGAAGGAAGCCACAGTAGAGCATACTAGCAACCCACAGATTCTGTCACTTAGTAAAACTGCAGTACTTATAATTCCCCACAATTGTCTGTTTCCTGAGTGTTAATGTGCAAAGCTGAAAGCCAAGAGGAACTATCTCATTTAAATATTTAAGATATCTTATTTTTGCTCTGATAAACTACCACATGCTACTACTACTGTACAAATTCGCAGTGCTACTTGAAATGCAAATATAGACTTGGTCTCTTCTTTTTTTTTTTCATAAAACACCTAATTCAATCACCTTAATCAAGATTTTATCAGACACTTTTAAATGAGCAGAAGTTTTAAGATCTTTAATGTCTTAAAAATGCAACAATATTAATTTGAAACTAGCACTTCTTAGGGAAGTTACATCTTTGTCTGAAAACAAACAAATAGAAATATCTTTTTCTCATTGTAGAGGTAGGTACATCTCACACATAGTGTAAGCAAAAGTTTAACTTCAGTGGGTTTAATCAGAAGACATTAAGTGCATGCTTAAATATTTGCAGGAGCACATCTCCTTCATGACAAATTTATATTTCATCAAAACAAGTTGTCAACAACTTTCAATGGATGAGGGAATTCAGGGGAAAAAAAAAGTCTAAAATTTTGGTCTTGCTGTTTTAGGAAGCTTTCATCAATCTTAATCTAAATGATTTCTGACCATGGACACACTTACTTCATAAAAAAATATGTAAAAGACATTCTTTACTTAAACCAGATCCTGCTGAGTTATCCTGGTGATAACTCATAACTCATAACTTCTCATGAAAACAAACCCTTCATAGTTAAGCAAGAGGAAGTAACATTAAAAAAACAAGATGGAAGAAAGAAAAAGGGCAATACAATAGGTATTATTAGCAAAGAGATACTATTATTTTGCAGAATAACAATGTGAGAAATGAGAGCAGTGCTTGTGCCAGATGAGAACTCAGTAGCAGAGTAGATGGGACCATGAATTTGATGTGAAACATTCATCAAGGCTAGCAATGAGAAAATGATACTGAAATGATGATGAATTAATTCCTGCTTAGAATGTAGTATAGGAAATTAAATGGAACTGAGGGAGATAAATTTGCCTCACACACATGCCTAATATATAGTGGATAACCAAAATGAAACAATGAAAAATTAACAAAATATATAGTGTTTGTCACAAAACCGAGAACAGACATCCACAGAAAATACATTTCCAAAATAGACACATTTATTGAATATGGTTTTAGAATATATGTTTCCAGTGATAGTGAACTTTTCCCTGCAAATTTATAGACATGCAGTATGAAGTTTTCTTAAATGAGTCACATTTTCCTTATAAAATCTTATGATTCTATAAGCTGCATTTTAAGTGTTTAACCTATCTCTTCAACACTCTTACAGCAAAATAAGGTACCTACAATTTGTATGTAATTGTCATGGTTTCTTAGCTCAACATTTTCATCATCTTTAATCAGTCAATTGCATACACAATATATGAATAACCAGTACCTATGTTGGGTAGTGACTTATACAAAAGAAATAATTTATAACAATGATCTAGTTAATCTGCACTGGTCTGCTTTTCTTCACCAAATTTTATGTTCAGAAAGTATACTTGTCCGTGTGAGCTAGGTCAGGATGTCCATGGCTACACTAAATCAGATGATTGTGGAAAACTACAAAGGCATTTTTTTCCTAACAGATGCTACAGACACCTTAAGAGGAAAAATGTTCATAATTGTAGAGGATGACTCTTCCTGTTGTTCACGTGAACTTTTTATACCTCACCTTTGTGTTTTTCAATGCCAAATCTGCTCCATATTTTCATATTGAAAGACTGTATATTTTCTACATTTCTTTCTTAAATAAAAAATACACTTAACTCCATGCAATTTTTTACCTTAAATGCTATTAAAAAAATCAGAATTGGTAAGAAAGAGTAGTTGAAGAAATTGTTCAGTATGTGAGACTCAGAGCAGAATGGTCACAGTAAATGACTACTAGAAATGAAAACATCAAACATATATTGATTTTTATGTTGTCAATTCCATTTGTTTTGTCACTTGCCAGAGAGCTCTGCAATATATAGGTAAAAATAGGAAGGCTGATAACTAATGACCAGAGAACAAGTCATCCATTAATTGGATATGGTTCAGAAATCACCTTCAGGGTAGATAAAGAAAATTCATCAGTGCTACGTTTGTGGCACTGAACAAAACTTTCTGACAAAACAACAAGATGCACTTTTAAAGACAGATGTTTCTGCTTGTACCTTAAAGATTAAAGTGGAACATGTCATGGCACTTCTAGATGGCAACCTTTGTAGTTACAAAAAGCTTACTCAGTCTGAATATAACAAGTATAACAAGAAGTCTTGGCTGTATTACCTACTTACTTTTTTAAATGCTTCCATCTAAGTGCTTCCATCTTCTTAAGAAGAAAGGTATCTATCTGCTTACCTGAAGGAGGAGGAGCAATTTGTTTTTGTCCTGAATGTCAATTTACCAATTTCCAAAGCTTACACCACCACTTGTGTCCCCTGGAGTCCATAGTAACGTGAATTGTCTTCATCCAAGTACCTAGCAAATCATTGTCACATAGCAGCAGTCGACCTTTCTTTTCAATCTATGCACTTTTCAGGAGTTATAAATCAGTTGACTTTCAAGCTCGATGAGATGGCATATGCCCTGGTTTGAAGAACAGATGGAGGCTTGGGGGAAAATTGTTTCTGCAGGCTTACTACAAGCAGCACTACTCCATAAAAGTGAACCATTCACACTAATTTCTCACATACATTATACAGGCAGGGAGCACCAGCCCATTCAGCAGAAAATCTTTCATCTAGCTTTCAGAGGTCATTTAGCAAATTTAAATTAAAGTTATTTCTGATACATGGCTGAGTTTTCATTCCATACACTTTCAAGAGATGGCAAAGTATATCAAATAAAGGAATGGCTTAAATTGTATATTCAGGGGGAAAGGATCTGTAAATTAACTGCCACAACATTACTGTCTTCTAGAATCCTGGGATGAGTTGCAACTATTAATAAGCCACAGAGGAGTCAATGAATGAAATATGTCTGCTGTGTACTACAGGAATCAGGTAAACTGTCACTATTCTTTGAAAGGCTTTTTTAGACTCCATCTCAACACTAGTCCCCAGATTCAGCATTGATGTTGTTAAAAGAAAGGAGATCTTACACATTTATAGGAAAACCTTTACTTCTTAAGAAAAACATTATTCAGACAGTAAGTAAATAGGCATGCCATATTTTTTAAAAATATGGTACATTTTCTGAGCACAGAGAAAAGAGACATTTCATTAAATTAATAAATTATAACTATGAAAGAAATGGAAAGGACTAGAGGACTGTAAAAATCTAACTCCAGAAAGAATTACATTTTACAATCACATTACTTGTGAGCCACAAGTGGTAAAAAGGAGGGATTGCATCGAGTAACCTCTAATACACAATGTGACATTAACTTGGTGTTTCACTAAAAATACTAGTTTAAATGTACAAAATAAAATCAACCAATGCGAATGGTGGTAAGTAC
The DNA here is from genome assembly GCF_015832195.1 of Motacilla alba alba. Lineage (NCBI taxonomy): Eukaryota > Metazoa > Chordata > Aves > Passeriformes > Motacillidae > Motacilla > Motacilla alba. The sequence goes on from NC_052018.1 coordinate 76,277,239, forward strand.
TGAAATAGTCACAGTGATTTTTATGGGATTTCATAAAAACATAGTATTTTGCAAGAGAGTTTTGCAGTAACATTTTGATAAGATTATTTTTTAATCTCTAACACCTCACATTTCTTCCAAGACCTGCACTATTATTACAATATTTTTTTCAACAGAAAATTAAATCTAGCATACTGCTTTTGAAAAGTAATATTTAAATATGATAAATTTATTTGGAATTAGTGTTATTAGTGGTGGGATCAAATCAACACAGAAATTTCAAACTTGAGAAACCTACTGTTGCAGTACTTTCTATGACTATATGTACCACGGAATGGAAACCAGAAGTACCCAGAATTACTCAACAATTTAAAAAATGTTGCCTTAATTGAAGGACATCAGCTTGGTACCCTATTTCAGTCTGTAAAGGATTAAACTGAAAGATGACTAGCTTTAGCCATGTCAGATACAATGCTAGAGTCAATATAAATAGTGACTTTTGAAAAAATCCAACCACAAATGTATTGCATATAAATATAAAATGAACACATTGTTAAATATAAATGCAATTAGATCAAAACTAACACTGCCTTTGATTTAAGACAGAGATTTAAATTGGCAGTTCTTAAAAAGGATGATTCTAAGTTCTGGAACTTTCATAAACTGAGACTCTATCATAGAATCACAGAATGGTCTATGTAAGAAAGGACCTTAAAGATCACGTAGTTCCAACCCCTTCACTGCAGGCAGGGACACCTTCCACCAGAGCACACCACACGTTGCTCAGTCTGGCCAAGAAGACTTCCAGGGATACTGCAACCACAAATTCTCTGGACAACCTGTTGCAGTGCCTCACCAGCCTCACAGTTAAGAATTTCTTCCCATTATATAATTTACACTTGCTCTCTGTCCGTTTAAAGCCATTCCCCCTTGTCCTGTCACTATGTGCCCTTTAAAGTGTCTCTCCATCTCTCTTGTAGGCTCCTTTTAGGTACTGAAAGGCTACAATTACATCATCCTGAAACCTCCTCTTTTCCAGGCTGAAAAATTCTAACTGTCTTATCCTTTATAGTTTATAGATGCAAAGGTGGCTGGGCCATCCTGGCTAGACTATGCTTTTGCCAAGAAAGGTTGGATCAGATGATCATTAAGGTCCTCTTCAAACCTAGAATTGTATGATTCCATGAATCTATCATTCTATGACAGTTGATCAAAAATAGATTCCTATGAACATTATCAACTGAAAACTTAAGAGATCAGAGGAAAATTTATAATATCATAGGGAGAAAAAGGGACAGGATCATGAATAATACTTACATCTGGCAATAATGATCCCATTCTATTGCAGTCAATGGAAATTTTGTTGTTTTATTCACTAGAAAATACTTTGCATTCTCTCTTTTTATGACCTAGGGTCATAGAGTGCGTATATGCATATAACTATATATAAGCACTATATAACATTGCTCAAGAAATTTAAAGGAGTTTTCATTAAATGAAAACTAGGTCACAGTCATTAAGATGTGCCTATTTCTTAGTATTCTGCATTTAAAAAACAAAACAAGAACAGTCTTGTGATGGAAATTTTTAGCAATCTCTAAGAAAAAGTCATATGCACATCAGCCAAGACAACACTTTTGGTAGTGATTAGTTGGGTACTAATACCACAGTCATAAAGAATGATGAATGACATTTGTCAAAACGTGACTGTTTATGCAAAGTACTGGCATGTGCTTGCTTCAGTAAGCCATAATATACAGATTATTAGTAGCTACAAACGCAACTAAGCATTGCTATTTTTAGTTTAAAGCTGAGTACTTCTTTCTTGCTACCATTCCACACAGTTCGCTGTATTATTGTCTTCATAGAAAACTGAGGATTTTACTTTCCTTTAAAAAAAAAACAAAACTAGTATCCAAACTATTAGTCTGCACTGTTATCTGTTATAGTGGCTTTATTTTACTACAGGCAGCATTTAAAATTTGCTTCTTCAAGACTTTACTTCTTTACCTCAATTCATACTTCTACTTTCTCTAAATTATTATATATTATTTTTAGCTTAACAAATTCTTGCTTTCAGTTGCCTTTTCTTGAATCCACACTGCAATTTTCTGTTATACCAACACATTTGTGTTGGAGACAGGCTTATTAATGATCACTGGAATGATTTTTAAAAAGGAGCCCTCTGGGAAAGATAAACAGAGGTCAATTGCAGCAGAAAACTGAACTATTGCTTAAAACGTGAATGAAGACATTAAATAAAATATAAACTAACACCACTCTGTGCTGTACCAACTGTGTCTCCACATGATACATGACCATTCCTCTTCCTACATAACCTTGCAAAAAGCTTTCATTCTGCAGGACAACACTTGTGGAGGATTTACCAGGTTTTTTTACTGTGTCCTCTCAACATCTGTTATGAAGAAGATATTAAATACAGTTTAACAAAAAGTGGAAGCAGAAAAAATTTGTCTCTATCTGAAAATAAATTTTAAAGCAGTATTAATTTTCACAGCAGTTTGTTCTCTTCGCTTTCAGGTATCTGAGGCTGCAATTCCACAAACAGCTAAAGTAATCTAGCAGATCATGACTGCTGAAAACAACAGTTTTGAAATCCCTCAACTCTCTCACATTTTTCACTGTACTTTGCTACTGTTTCTCTCTTCTTCACCAACTCTCATCATTAGCACTCATGGATTGTCATATAATCAAAGTTTCCAGGACTATGAACATGTTGCTTATCGAGAAAAAACACCCACCTTCTTTTCCTGAGTTAGTGAGATAAAATTACCCAAAAAGGACTCTGATAAATGTCAGTGCCAGTGTTAAGTATGCTTCAGAAATAGAAAGTAGAAGAGGTGAAGCAAAGTTGAACCTCCCCCTTAGATAGCAACAAGCTTAAAACACCTCAACTTTTTGAATTACATCTTGAATTACACAAATTGCAAGATGATAGTGTAATAATGGGGTCATTCCTTAGGCTAAATGAGCTTCATCCAATTACTTTTAATTTATTTTGAGATTTGAACATTGGAAAATGTTACCTAAGTTTACTTGATATTACATAGTGAATAACATACAGTGTTTATTCATCTGGTTTAATGACAAAACAATGCTACAAAAATGAAAAATACAAAGACATTAGGAAGCTCTCCAAATGAAAACTTGTCTCCCCTCTGACTATATTTGTGGATATAAAAAAGTAGTTTCTCTCTTGAATCCCTTAATCAAGCAAAAAAGACTGCACTTCCAAGAAATAAAACAAAATTTAAAACCAAGTTATTCTATAGAGAAAACCCCAAAACAAAGTTCAACACCCAAACCAACCAACCAAAACAAAACCAAAACCACCACCACAACCAATAAATAAAACCTTTTTTCTTAGTGCTGGATATAGGTACTAGCTCAATCATAGAAGTTCAGAATTCTATGTAAACTAGTATACAATATACTAATAAAAACTGTACTATGTAAAGTTCAAATTATTTGTACTCCCTACTTCTAAAAACAACTTTCAGTAGTAGGTGAAAAGAGAAAGTGTATGTGCATTCGAAATTCATGATGTTGAAGGCAGATCACTTTTCTTCAGCCTGCATTTAGTTTATATCACAAAGAAATAAATTTGCTACCATAGCTTATAATAGATCCTGAAAAAAAATTATCTGTGTAGGAAAGAGGAGATGAAGAGAAACTAAAATGGTAGAAGTCATATCCTTAGTGAATACAGATACTCTGGGAAAAAAACCCCAGAAATGGAAATCATGTTCATGTTGACATTTTGCTTAAAAAGTTTGAGTTTCTGAATTTGGCTTTCATTTCTCTGAAATTGCTACAATTCTTTTGAAGAATAGAAGCTTTTTTTACTCCTGCATAATAACTTGCATAATTAACTCCACTCCCTAAAAAATAATTTTTCAAACATTCTGATGACTTTCCATTTAATACAGAGAGACTGCATTTCAAACATATACTTTATAATTCAGAAATACTTTCTTGGTTTTATCAACTTGCTTAGTCAAAGGTTTAATTGCATTCTGACCTTTTTTAATTCTGTATCATATATTTAAAAATGGAAGTCCTTTTCAGACCTGAACTATGAGCTTTTATTATTCATAGCTTGGTATGAGATTGTGCAAAAGAATGTATTAATACATTTTGAAATAAAATTGCAATATACATAAGCTGAAAAAGAACTGTGGGATCTCACAAAAGTAGTCAAAAGACTTATAAATATTTTAGTACATTCTTTCGATATAAAGATCACTTTCTAATATTATCTAATTCTAAATTAACAACAATTTATGTTCCCAAGTTTTATATTTAATAACATAAGAAATACTTTTCCAAACCATGCCATTATTATTCATTCTCTCTTAGTGGAAAAAATCAAATGCTTCCTATTTGGAAAGATCCTTGAACATTTGCTCAATAACTCAACCAAAGAAGTTGTTTATTTCCAGATCTTAAAAACTACTTTACAAAAGAAACATAAACATTAAATATTTGCAGAAATTTTAAGGCACTGGTATACATACAGTTCTCTTTTTGATTACCAAGGAAGAATAAAAACAAAGGTTTCAAATTAGATATTAAAATGTTACATTGAGCATACGCTATTTAGCAAAGAATTCACTGACTGCTAGTACTGAAAGGGGATGAAAAGTCTGGAACTGATTTTGAAATTTTTTTGTTAATTTAATTGCAATCAAAGCCAGAAATTTGTGTAGCGAGTTATGTCTTGTTTTCACAGACATAATTAACAAATTATCATCATTATCTATATTCACTTTTTCAAAATGACAAAAGGACAACTTCTCTCCAGACTGGAAAACAAACATTAGGAACCCCAAGACAATCAATGTCTTCTTGCAGAAATAAATGCGATTATATCCTCTAGAACCACCTGAATTTGCTTTGGCATTATCAGAAGTTTTTTGATACTTTTTTTTTTCCCTCTGGTATTCTTTAAAACCAGCTTCAATTTCCTGTTCTTGTCTATAGTATGTTGTAAGTGTATATTATCCTTTCACATTTTTTCTTCCATTAGGTTGAAACGGGTTTATTTAAACTTACAACGATAGTAAAACTTACCGGCCAGAATGACAGCATTACAGAAATATTCTGAGAGATGCCTGCCTACATGTAAAGACTTAGCCTGATAATTCACCAAGAGCACATATCTTCCTAAAATGATCTAGTGAGATCTAATTTGCTTTGGTCCCTTTTTTCTAAGAAAAGACACCAAGGTAAACACCATGATTTATCTGCACAGTTTAATCTTTTTTATGCTTAGGATTAATTTGGAGCAAGAATATTTCTTTCTAAATTTAGCACATTTTGGAAACCATTAAGCTATGTAACCACACAAAAGCACTATTCTTTCATAATTAAATATTCAACACATACAGTTACTCAGAAACAGTTCTATACATTTCCTGAAGTTGAAATTTATATTTCATCTAGGTCTACAACCACAGTTATGTGTAGCCAGCCCTTACAGGAAATTAATCATGGTCTTAAAATTATAGATATGCAGAACTATCACAATATTAATGGTCATTTGTGTGAATTTTTTGGTACATATTAACCAAATACAATCAATACATATTAAAACGTTTCAGATTCTCCTGTTCTGGCTGAAAATTACTGTATTCTGTCCAAAGAATTACAACATAATGAACAAGTGTTCAAAGTGTTTAAAAAATATATTAATGTCTGACAATTACAGTTTTGAATCAGTAATTATAAAAACAAACAAAGAAGCAAATAAAATACAGCTGTGTATTTTGCAGGAAACAACAAAATCTTGTAGTATTTTCCTTTCCCAGTAGAAAATTCAGGTTTTTGAGACCCTCCTGCATTTTCTCTCATGCACCATTTGATAGACAAACTAACAAGAGTGAAGTTAACTATGATATACATTATAACTAAACAGAGAAAAAAAAAATGCTCTCAACATAAAACACTGACATTGGGTAATTACAGCAGGATTAAAATACCACTGTTACCATTCATTTCTTCTTTTTATCCTTCCATTTGATCATGATTCAGGCAAATAAATATACTTCAGCCAAGCTTTTATAGGACGTCTCCCTCAACACATATTAAAAGTAAAATATATTTTGAATTGTCATGAATTTAGCAGTATTGAGTAAAACATATTACTAAAAAGTTAACTTCTTTAATTAGATATACAACTAATGAACAGGTGAAAATTAGCCATTAGATGTCTTTTGGGTGTGCAACTATGTCCTTAAAACAAGTGAAAAATAGAGACCTTATTTTATCTGTACCTTTAAGTATCAGCTAATGATGAACAACATTCTCACTCTTTTGCAGCTCTGGGCAGCCTCTAAGACTTCAGAAGGTAGCTAATGCAAAGTTTTAACTGGAAAATGCCAGTTTACCTGTTTCATGTACTTAAACTGCACAGTAATCAATGCTAGTTGCATGTCAAACTAAACAATAGCCTCAAATAACTCTACTACCTCAGTGTTGTTGAGTGCCTGCTTGCCACAGAACTCAGTCAGGACTGACTGAAATTGAGTGGCATGAAATAAGGGAAGTAAGGTTGAATCTCAATATGCACTAATACAGGAATGAAATAGTCCAGTACTGTGGTCCTTACTTGCATCCATGCTGAAGTTCTGATATTTTTTACCAAAAGAAAGGAATAGCAGAATAGCAAAAACAAGTCTTGCATGACATCTCAGTCCTACATTGCATTACTTAAAAGCCAGTGTTTTACTGCAGTAGGTGGACATTAGGTCTAGAAGACTGCAATGTGTGTTAAGAAAAAATACATGCTGAATCTTTGACTAGAGACTGCTGTTGTGACTGTTCAAGGCAGTATGATTTCAAACAATTAAAACTGCCAGATATAGAAATCAAACACTTAAGCATACATCTGTGGTTGGAAGGCTTGCAGATAAGTTAGCAAGCTGAATAAGGATCATCAAATACAGCTCCTTTCTCCTCACAGGACTACCTAAACCTGAATCATATAACTAAGAGCTTTGTTCAGAAACTAACAAGCATTTCCCTGGGGAATCTATTTCAGTGACCAACCACCCTCTCCATGAAAAACGTTTTGGTAATGTCCCATCTTCCTATGCAGCTCCATTTAATTTCCTGACGTCCTATGTCAACTAAGCAGTCACTAGCATCATCTAGTGGAACACCAGTCCAACAGTATTTCTGTAACTCTCAGTTTGATTTTGAGAAATTAGAAATTAAAAAGCCTCAAGATGAAAACTAAATTGTGCATATTTTTTGCAGTTATTTGAAAATCACCTTTGGGTCTTACCTGGTGATGAAAGATCAGAGTACAGGCTTAAGCTGTAAGCCTGTGAGTCCTAGTCCAGCAAGGGAATTTCTAGTGTTGCCTGAAGCCAAATTGCACTGGAATCTCACCTTGATTGTGGGTAAAGTATTTTGGGACAGAGATTCCCTTTGCTGCAAGAACTATTAATTATTCTTTGTGCTGATCCAAAACCTCTTTAGGCAGCAAAATAGCAGCATAAATCTTTTTTCTGTATTTCAATAAGCAAAAGAGCTACCTTAAAAATTTAGTTACTATCTAATATTGTACTACTTACCACACTACAGAGCCAATCCTGTTTGCTTCATTACAAGCAGAATTAATTGTAAGACTGCAAAATTCCTCCTTTTAGTGTTGACTTAACATAGCTTTACATTTAAATTTGGTATCATGTTTTTGACATGAAAAATTTAAAACATTCTACAAATGTGACATATTTTGTTCATGCATATCGTGTTCATTTTCTGTAACTAACATGGCTTCCAGCAAAATCTTTTTCTAGTCCAATAAATGAGACAAAAAATAAAATAATGCATGATAACCAAAATAATTAAATAGTAGGAGCAGGTTAAAGATCAGCATTCATTTTTAAAATTAAATTTAAAAGTCTGCAGTAGTTACTTAGAAGATTGGCAAGTTTTACAAATAACGTCACCAAGCATTTTAGAGAGAAACACAGCCGCATTAGAATAGAGTCATTAGGCAATACATTTATTTTGAAGCCAATTAACCTTTTGTCAGAGAAATGTCGGAGCTGTAATGGTTTCAGCAGTGGAGGTCAGCCTGTAACAGAGGCACGTATGACAGCGATTACGCTGTCTGACATATGCTGGAGACTGAGAGTACAGCCGGGGAATGAGAATCTGCCTTCGTTTGTATTCTGCTCTGCATTTTCAGGGAGCAGACAATCTTGACCTATCCATTTAGGTAATTAAAGCTTCTATTTGGAAGTGTCCTGCAGGAAGGTGAAATCTGGGGGAGATAAATGGCTGCTGCTCACTGTATCCAGCCACTTCCATGATTTGATGGACTGCCTGAAACAGGCTGCATTGCCAAGCCCTCATAAAAATAGAGATGAATTGGGCAGGAGACAATTCTCTAAGGCAAAGCAACTCTGTCATCTTCCTTTTTGCAGCATATAATTTAATTGTTAGCCAGGGCAGACAGCTGACTCAGGGGCCTTTCTCTAATGACTTTTCCACCATCTTCCATTTGCTAAGAAATTATTTCAGTGTATTTACTTGCAAGCTAACTTTGTTGGACAATGAGAGATGTCACTTCAATAAGCTCAGCTGGTTGTCACAGCTGTGCCAGGACTTACCTTCCAGGCGATTTTGTTTCCTGCACACTCATGTTGAACAGCAATTGGAAAATCTCCTCTGTCATAAAACTTGCGAAAAGCTGTGTGTTTTGCTGGTCTTTGTTTTACTGATCCTGCAGGTGGGGGCCCTCTTACCTTAAAAAGAAATAAAAAACAAACAACAAAACAAAAAAACCCCACAGTTTAGTGGTAATATATTTTTAGAAAAAGCCTAAAGCCTAGCTTAAAATAGAAATAAAAGAAGAACAATAGTGATCTCCCAAATTACAGCTTGCTTTCTTCTTTACATGCTAAACTTCACTTCTTTGAAAGTATGAAAGTACACTTCGGTAATGATCTACAGGTTTTGTTAACTGGCTTTTTTTTTTTTTCCACTTTCAGATTATCCCACAAGAACTGGCTATATTTTAAAGTAGGTCTTTCTAATATCACAGCATTTTTAAGCAAAACCGAAACACCAAGAAGGTAATGACATTACATAGTAGAAATTGTTGGGAAATTAAGTATTTCTCCCTTTTCTGCTTCTTTCTAGAAGTAATTTGACTTGATTTCCAACTAATATTACTGTTTGCACCTTCCATTGTCTTTTGCTAGTCATTAAATAAAGAGATTAGGTACTCTCTTTTAGCATATCCCTTCCCTAAATGCTATGGATTTGGCTTTCATATGACTTCCAGTCCTTCAGTATTGATGGCTGAAGCAGTGGAAAGAATGAAGGTCTTTTGCTCAGACCTCTCTCATCTGCCTGTGAGGAAATTTGATTTAGCTCCACTTAGTTCCTTATGTGAGCTATTGCTGGTTTAGCATATGGCATAGTCTGAATGACAGTCCAATTCCAAAATGCTCATGCTGGAACCTTTTTCTCAAACATGGCAGTAACAGCAACTAACAATTGGCACTATGATGATAGAATTTCAAGTACTTAAAAGAAATCTATTGTTTAAACTAATTAACAAAGTTAATCTCAAATGCTAAGAGAGTCTAAGAGAGCTAAACTAATCTCAAATGCCCTTGACAACTGATTCTTCACTGTGAAACTCCATAGCTGTACATCTGGGATAAGCATTTCTTACAATGTCCTGCATGTTTCTTTTGTTAAAAATGCTAGAATGTGTAATTTTCAAAAATTAAAAAAAAAAAAAAGTGAGAGCTTCAATGATCATAAACAATACCCAGGGTTTGGTTTTGTTCTATTTGTCTTCAGTGACCCTTACATTAGTTTCTAGCAGACATCCAGCTTTCCAGTGAACAGAATGTAAATTTGTAACATCTTCTTTTTCATTTGGGCTATTCCATAATTTAACTCTGCTAACTACAGATCTAAATTTGACTTGGCAGTTTTTTCCCCCAAAATGTTTTTACATAATTTTCTACTGGCCTAAGTAGAGGAGTCCACTACTGACATGCCTACACTGTACTTTTCTAAAAATTGCTTCAACTAGGGCTTCTAAACTGTCACCTATTGTTGCATATTGCTGTCCCTGATAGACCATGTCCAGTGAAAATAAATTTGATATGCACAGCTGTACTTTGTTTAATAAACACATCTGCAGCAGTTGAGAGTAATACTCAAAAAAAAAAGCATTTCTAACCAATGTAAATAAACTTCCACTTGCTGTTCTGCAGAGAAACAGTTTGTTCTATGTCACCAATATAAGTACTTTCCCTTGTTTTTTTTTGTTTTTTTTTTTTTTTTTTTTTTTTTTTGTTTTGTTTTTGTTTTTTTTTTTTTTTTTTGTGGGTTGGTTGTTTTATTTTTTTTTCTTTTCTCATTTGAGGCAAGTCTCAGAGTCACTGCACTTTGAGGCCACTGGAAAAGCACTTCTGTTCTTTTGTATGTAATTCACAAACAGGTCTTTTATACATCCTTTAAAACATTATTTTCTGTACAATATCAGAGGTCACTGTTAGATTTTTAAGTTAAATTATTGATAAAGAATATGTTGTCTTGATTACATGAGATACAATCTGAATTCTTTCTAGCAGATTACCATAATTAGAGGTAGCTAATGCAATCTCAAATTACATCTTCTCTGATACCAGACATTCTCTTCTTCCCAACTCCTGTTAGTAAATTTGCTATGAGCCTCTTCCTACTGCACTTTGAAATTTTCTAGAAAATATGTTTATGTTAATTAAATTTCTTCCTATTCTTTATCCAGGAACAAAGATACTAGAAGGACTAAAGGTATGTTGGTATCAAACCCCTTCGTTGTGCACTGTCGTTATATGAAGGCTTAGGAGCTCCATCTTAAGCAGTATACCTACTCTGATCTACCACCTCAAAAAAAGGTATTGGTAGAATTAGAAAAGGTCCAGAAGAGGGTATAGGCTGAAGGTAAGTAACAGAATAAAGTGAGAAAACGATTACTATGGAAGAATAAAATAAAGACCTATAGAATCATGACATTATAGAGAAGGTGGTAAGGGCAGATTTGCCACTATCTCCTCCATTAAAAGCATGGGACATAAAAAACCATCTAGTCAGTAAGAAGTTCAGAACAAACAAAAGTATTTATGTATTCATGCAGAAAATAGTGGATTTATGGAACTCCTGGCCAAAAGTCAGTGTTAAAAATACTAAAAGTTTCTGTACATTCAAGCTGTGACTGGAAAAGTTGATGAGAAAGGAATCCATTCAAGTTGCCTAAATCCTTATTATCAGGAATCATAAATACAGTGAGTATTATTTTTCATGTGATACAGTCTGTTTGGTAGATCTCTCAGCCTTACATTTAGTCTCATGGTGATATCACATTGGCATCTTATAGTTATCCATTGATTAAATGCTTGCCACAGCAAGCATTTTTTTCAGATGATGAGCTCAATGATATTAATATAATTTCTTGTCATTAGTTTTAAGTACATTATGTTGTACTTTTTACTATAATGTTTAATTACATTCCTATTACATCAGTTCTCAAAGGCTTCCACTTGTATCTGTCACACCATGATTGTCATCTATTTTAATAGCAACTCCAAACATTACATCAACTATAAATTTCATTATGCAATCTTGATTTTTTTCAATGAAAAAATAAATAATTATTTATTCCTAAAACCAAATATTAAGACATTCCATTCATAAATTTAATCTATTATCATATCTCTCATTTCAACATTACATGGCATTAATATCTCCACCTGAATATGAACTTTTTTACTCTCCAAACACCTATTGCACCAAAGTACTGTGTACAGCTAGAGAAGTAGCAGTGTACCGAATACTTGAAAATAGTGTTAACTGAGAGAGCTGTTGCTTTTCCCTTGCCCTAAAGATGCTTTTCTTGTCAGATTGGTCTGCAATAGATACAGAAACCTTTAAATACAGAAACCTGGAAGAGCAACTGACTTCAAAGCAATGAAAAGATCAAGACAGAAATAAACCTAACATCTACCTAGAACAAAGAAGTATCAGTAATCAGGAAGACAGTGGAACTGTCCCTACACTGAAGATACAGTAATGTTGCATGACTGAAAAGTACTTTTGTACTCTCCTTTATTTAATGAAGACAACTTGTTTCATTTGTATCTGACAAACCCAGCTTATGACACCTTTGCTAGAGGGGCTGCACTGAGGCATTACTGCTTACCTTTTGCAAACAGTTTCTTTTCCTTCCAGCCTTCACTACTAGGGAGATCACCACGGAGCACTATTCTCTAATGCAAACACTGCTTTGGGTCATTCTAGCTGTGCACTATCTGCCTGAGGAAAGTTTATGAGCAGGATTTCCTCTTTCACTTTTTTGCAATTCCTGATCTAAGCCTGGACCACATGATCTCTATAGGCCTCTCTCAGCTGAGGATTCTCAGTGATTTTATGTAGCTAAGTGAAATACACAAAAACTAATCAGACAATGCTTTTCTTTGGTATAATGAGTTTTGCCTTCTTATATTTTATATTGTTAAAATTACTGATAAAAAGGTCATTCTGAAAGTATTCCATTTATTGGAAAAATAGTAACAAATACTATCTTCTTCAAGTTAATAAAAATGTTTCATTGCAATATAGTGAGAAAGATTAAGATTAGAGTTCCAGTTAATTAAAGGCTAATATTCATGATGGCAAAGTATATGAAGCAATAAACAGATTCTGAGGTTCGTTAAATGCCAAAGAGAAGTTGAAGAGTTTGATAATTGCAAAACTAATTTATTGTAATTCTATGCCATTGAACTATGTGACAAGATAAAAGATGCAAGCCATTAAGCAAAAAAGAGAGAAAGACCATATTTCTTTGATTCATGGGCATTGAAAGCCATTTTACCAGGTTGCATTCTTAAACTTTCAGTGATGGCACATTAGTAAAATGACTGAGAAAAAAATTTTGAAGCCAGATTTAAATAGTGATTAATATTTGAAGATTTAATTTTGTTCATTTTCTGAGTGTCAAACTCCATGCACACTCAGGGACCTAAATATGTCTGTGTAGGACAACTGGCCATTTTTGTGAAAACTAACATTAGCAGTTAAAGCCAAACAAAAACTGGACTGAGATCCTACTGTTCTTATATAATAACTCATGTATTGTATTTAAAAAAAAAAAGTGATGTAATCAAATTTAATGGTTAAAGATTTTTCTTATTAACCTAGACTAATGCATTTAGAAGAAAGAAATTATTTCCACTTTTTGTCTGCCAAGATTCTTACAGTAAAATTGGAATTTAACCCTAGCCTTTTATATTTTCTCCTCACAAAAATATTTCGTTATTTTTGAAGCTACAGGAATCAAAAGTTATATGACCACTCAACTATCTTACCTAAAAAAGGCTTCCCTGAAAATATAATGCCATATTATCACCTTGAGGAATGAAATTTTCAAAATAAAACTATAAATTCCCATTCTTTGTATTCAAACTAAAAAAAAAAATATGTATACAAAATTGCACTGTATCACAGAATACAATTTACTAATGCCTTCTATCTCAGGGAGATGTAAAGGTAATGGCATTAAGGAAATGTTTATGTAACCAATGACAAGCTCTTTGTCTAATCCTCCTCTTGTACTGGTGTTAAACTTTGCTAACACAGTATAGTTCAACTGGCAATCCACTTACTTCACCATGGGAAAGATCAGCATTCATTCCTTGTGCACTGGTGCCAGAAGCTGTGGCCAAATCCTAACGTCAATGTCAAGCAAAATGCAATATATATGAAATAAGTCAAACTATGCAATGAAGAATACTCAAGCTAGCAGGAGTATTCAAAAATAAAGACCAAATAATATACCTAGCACTATTCAGGGCCATGTTGACACCCAAAACTTCACTAGAACTGTCAACCACAGGGTCTTCATAGTGTGATAAAGCTCTTATCTTGGCTGGACAGACACTGACACAACACTGCCCACGTACAACTCATGGCCAATGAACTGAGGTGCAAAAGCTGAGGTGCAAAAAGCTATGAACAACAGTTTGTGCCTTTGGTGTTAGCTCACACAAAAGTACCTTACATGTTTCTACATTTATAACACAGACAATCCCATCATCAAAACAATCCCATCAATAACCCATGACAAAACATCAAGATTTTGGCAGTTATCTACCAACACAACAGTGACATCCACAGACTTTCGAGTAAATAGTAGTAAACAGTAGGAGTACTAAAGATTTGGAAACACGAATCTTAGCAAATGTTAACAATCAGAACCTCGTCTAGGCAACCCCAAGAGTGTCTGCTCTGACTGGTAATAAGCAGCAAAGCCTGCCCTGCTCTTCTTAATTTACTGATCCTAATTTGATTAAACTGACTTAGGTGGTTAATACGTTCTGCAATCATGTTTTGATTTTGTTATGCAGTCATACCAAAAATTGAATGAGAAACTTCAAATGACAGGAGAGGCACAGTAGGATGTCCCAGAGGAACTGCTGAGTCCCACATTAATTCTTTTTATTTAATATCAATATCACAATCATTCAATATCAAAAGAACATGATCCCTCAACATGTATCAGATAAAAGCTTTTATATCCAAAAAGAAACAGGGAGATATTTCTTCAAATGTGCCACTCTTGATATGCTTTAAATGGTGCCACATCTAATGCTTAGAAGCTGCTTCTGGGGCTATTCCACAAATCTGGACAACAGATCAAAGCCCAACTTATAACTTCAAAAGTCAAATTCAGAAAAATCAATTTTACGACCTCCAAATGAAACTACTGATAGGTCAGCAAACATTACAAATGCTTCCAAAGCACTACCACTTGAAAGAAAAATCAGACACGTGATTTCGTACAAAGATACTATGGCTCGTTATTGCCTTGAGACACTACGGAAAGACATAAGCTGCATGCAGAATTACTCCATTTCACCACCTCAAGAAATGTTATTTTTGATTGGGGAAGAGATAAGCTGTTTCAATAAGACAGATGTGCCTACGTTATAAACTGCTCTACAGCACTTTGTACTTGGAAGGTCCTTCATCTCTTATTCTCTACTGGAATATAATGTCATTATTTAATATAATTTAAATTTCTCTCCTGATGTTTGCCAAGCAATTTCCTTTGATGCAAAGGGAGAAGAGTGACAACTGCTAATATATTTCTCTGCTAATACATTTCTTTCATTCTAGTCCAGATGAATATAGTCTTGCTCTGTTAGTTTCTCAAAGCTTTCCAGTGCATCAATTGCACTAAATCTGGAAGCCTTCTCAATTTTTCCTGATAGCTATTTTAATGTAGGGCAGGTTCTTTTACTTTCAGTGCTACTGTTTCTCATAAAGGTATTTATTAACCTGCAAAAATATTTGTCATTTTTGCAGGGACAACTGATCAATTGATTTCTTTGATGTTAAGTTTAAATCATTCCCTCACAAGAGGAACACTAGTAGGAAACAAATAGCTTTAATTCATATTGTATGCAGTAGAAAACATTTTAACAATCCCTGCCTGTCTGTCTGGCATACAGGTAAAAAATATCTCCCAAGAAGAGTTAAATTTTCCTTGGTGAAAGAGTCAATTTTGTCTCATATAAGAAGTCAAATTTGTAGGATGCAAGTGAAAAGGAGCTCTCACAGAATATTTCTTCACAGATGCTGACAGTAGCTGGGTTGTGACTGTGAAGGGACAAATGCACCTTTCAAAAGTCACAATGCTCTTACATTCATAATTTTGTTATTTTAAATGCTTTTCATATTGGCAAATGCAGGATTAATCATTTTCTGTAGTAATTAATATTCCCCAAATATTTTGTGTCAATCTCCATAACTACCTAGACTGTTTGTTTGCAACCCCTTTACCGGAAACATAATTATTCATGCCTTAAAGTAATGATAAATGTTTTATTATATTGATCTTAATAATTTCAGAACAGCTGGAAGTTATACTGTAATTGAAGTCTACTAAATCTGCATGGAAATGTATTAATCTGGAATATATGAAATATTTTTTAAAAACCAACTTTTTACTCTGTAGAACCCTATTACCATTTCTATTTATTGAATATAGCTGTTCCTCATACTGAAGCTCTTAATGCAGCATCTTTAATCCATACAGCATTGTTACTGTAGGCTAAATCAATCTGCTGCATATTCAGGGCAGTGAGGATTCTGTGGTCTCTTTCAGGTCTGAAAGATACAGGGGACCATTTTGTTAAGTTAAAAAAAATCCTTACATAAAGTTATCATCTTCATACTTTTTAGCTTGGCAATCATATACTGACATTTGTTGATCATCAGTGACAAGTTTTAAATAAACTATCCAGTGTCATTTCCTAAGCTTTTCTTTTAGAATTGTTCCATTTATGTATGCTATGACTTAAGAAATGGCCTAAACTCTATTTAATTGCTTTTTTCCTTAAGACCTTTTCTGAGCCCTGCCTCCCCTTTTTCTTTCCTGAAACTGCTTTCTTCAGAAGTATCAGAAAGTAATGTACTGTGAATTTTACCATGATTCTTTAATAGACTGTTTGGGAAGGAGTTGATAATAACTCTTTGGACATCATGATGTCTCAGGTATATAGTGAAGTACAGCTAGATTAACTCTTGTTAAATGTCACAGCCTGTCCTGTTTTTTAAAATCTTACTATTGTTTTTTGTGCTCCATTTTTTTCTGTCATGGTACCAAAAATGCTTTACAATATTACACATCTCTCTCTTTTCAGTAAGCTGATTAGACTGGAGAGTACTGACAGGGGTTTTGGGGCTTTTATTTTTTCTCCATTTTGGAAAGGAGTTTGAGACACAGATTCCTTTTAGCATTGTGATATTTCATGGCCATACGCTGTCCAACTGCTTGAGCTGTAATTTCCTCAGTTTCTTTCCACATAAGATAATTAGATCTTAAAATGTCACTTCAGCAGCTTTCTTGCTAGCCCTCTTGTCCTATATATTTATGTGATTAGAGATTCAGTTAGGCATAATTTTTTTTTATTATTGCATACATCTTTTATCCTACTTAGACTTGAAATAATACAGAAGATTGACCTAAGTTTTTCTATGGTTCATGGGAATATTCTCAGGATTTTTTTTTTTTTGCACATTCTAGGCACATTCTATCTAGCTAGTCAAAACATGTTTTTTAATAGTTTGAGAGCTCATTTCATTCTTTACACTCAAAGCATCCCCACAGCAGATGTAGAGCTTTTTTCTTCCTCTGCCAGAAAATATGGCCAACTTCGAATTTTCTTTTCCTCATCATCATTATTTCCTGTTCTTATACTCCTCATCATCTCCAGAGCTGATTGCTAGGGTGCTAGCAGGAGCAGAATCCCAACCTTCCCCAGTTTTGAGCTTAGCAGTAAGCATGAAGATTCTCTTGGGTGAAAGTCAAAGGACAGAAATAGGGCATCTTCAGCATATATTATTAGCAAAGTAGACTTTGTCTTAACTACCTAGACAGTGAACATATAAAACTTAATGAAAATTTCAATTTCTTGGTGATTTGAAGATTCTAAAAAATTAAAAAGGATCATTTTTACTTAGAAGAAACTGAAAAGTATCCATAATGTGCAGAATAAAAATTATTATTTTAGATGTTATGCCATTTCTCAGTCAAATTATGCCTAATTCATCCCATTTTCTTGTGTTGTAACCTACACATTTATACTCAGTTCAGTTTAAACTGACACAACTAATTTACAGTGTACAGACTCCTTACAGAAGTGGTGTGGCATAAAAAAAGAGAATGCCTTATCAAAGGGACTTCAATATATTGAGATGCTATTTCCTAGCATATTTTGATGCAATTTTATTTGGTATATATGTTATTTTGAGCAGGGATTGGAATGAAAGTATCTATTTTCAATGGGACTGTTCTAATCAATTTATTTAAATCTTATTTCTCATATGTGGTTCTAGAACCCTTGAAAACACTGTTTTAGTTAAAACCATATCCCAAATACATAAATTCCAGTGCTATAACTGAAAAAATCTTAAGATTTTCATAGTAAAGATGAATGTCTTGACCTCCAGGATACCAAATAGGACACCAGTTATTGAGAAATGTATTTCTGAAATTTATCAAAGAAATAAATAAATGAAAAAAAAACCCAAAATAAATTCAGGTGGAACTATGATGAAACTGCTCTACATAGCATCTAGGAAAGGGCATTAATAATAAAACTATTAATAAAACTTCCAAATGCAAATTTTTATCAATATTGTACAGGTACATCGAAGTGAAATATTACTGTCTTCATACATTGGTCAAAAGCAATTGTTTTAAAAACCCCACAAGTCACAACTATGCAGATTAAGAGTTGAAAAATATACATTGTAGACTAGAGGGATAAATAGGTTACTTACTAATGTTGGTAATTAGCAATATGAAACTTTCACTGGACATTTTTTATTTATTGACTACTAACTCCTTAAGGAGGACTAGAGTGCATCAGAAAATCTAATCCCATGAGCAACAAACTGCTACAATTACACAGAACAATGCAATCTAGAAAAAAAATCTTTTTTGATTATCACTAACTTCTTGGAAAGTAGGCAGAATCTCAAGGAATCATATTCTTTGTATGCTTAATATAATTTCCATTATAATTACACTATAATTACAGAATCATTATCACTACTTTGTAAGGACAATAAAGAATAAAAAAGATTATATACTGATAGATTTGAACACCCCCCAACCAGACAAGAACAAGTATACAACATATGCAAACCGTGTAATTTATAGTAAATTTGGATATAATGGGGCAATGAAGAAAAAGTCAGCTGTGTTAACTAACATATAAATGTGATGCCAAACATACCCAAGGGGAACCCTCTGGTTATGGGGAAAAGGTCATCAACAAAAGATCACATTCCTCCAATCAAAAAAGCTGGGATGATGATCTGTTTTTTCTAAGGAGGAATAGCACCATTGACTTCAGAACCCAGACATGCATTAAAAGGGTGAGCACAGCATCAGCTTAAGGCATGGATACTACAAAGCTTGTATGTATAAATTTAAATAGTTTCACTATTGGGCATAAGTAGCAATAATTGGATAATTTGACTCTATATGTAAATATCTTCTTATGAAGACTGATTTTTTTTATCGGGCTGATAGGACTTAAATGAATCACAAATTCTTGGTTTCACACACAGTGTTTTTCTATAGCTCAAAGAAATTGCATAGGCTGCTTAATCTAGTAGCTTTGCCATGGAGACATTGCTATTAAATCTCAGTGCAACAAGTGATGGAGAATGCAGGTGCAGGTGACCTACGCTGTAATTCAGATTGTGCTACTAGATGCAATCCTTGTTTATAAAGCTTTTTTTAAATTATTTTTAAAGATCTTTAAGTACTTTATTATTCAAATTTACATTTTGCCAGAAAGTTCAGACTCTCTTTTCCTGAGACATTTGGACTATCAATTGCTTCAATTATTTGTTTGGGGCTTCATTTCCTAACACAGGTATTTATGTCTACTCTAATTCTATATATCCTTGCAGCCTCTCAAAACAGCATCTCTTACATAATTAAACTCCCAGTTTGAAATTCAAGACATAGAATTCATTCTTTAAAGATCATGCCAATCAAAGTAAAAACATTTCTGTTGTTTTAATCATAAAGGAAAACATTTTTAAAAAAATCAACTGGTAGTTAGGAAAAACAAAATTCCAGAACAGGTTTCAATTTTCAGTATCACAAAGCATAATTTCATTGGAACATAGTAGACTCTTAAGGTAAGATAGAAAAGATAGAAGAAACACAGTTAAGATAATCTAGTTGTAAGATGGAGTTAAGGGAAAAGGAGGTAGCTTTTTAAGTGCCAGAACAAAAATATAAATAATTTTACTCACATAAATTGCAAGAGAATCAATCAAAAAAACCATAAGAGCTTGTCAGAAAGCAGCTCTTCCATGAACATAAATGAACAAGAATTATGGCTCTGAGACATGGAAGTTTTTAAAATTATTTTCCTTCGATCTCGCCATACCATTTTTCTACATACAACTGAAAAAGGAAAAAAAAGGGAAAAAAAAGAAAAAGAAAAAAGCTTTCATGATTATGAAAAAAGCTTTTCCAATATAGAAAAAATAAAGGACTGCTTGAAGAAGTATTGAAAACAGAGTTCCAATAGATGTGACGTTCCCCCTCACTTTAGATTCTTTATGACTTTTTCAACATACTCAGCAGTTTTCCTGGTGGTCATCTGAACAAATGATATTTTAATGTCCATCTTGCTGCTTGATATAAATATGGACACTAGGATAAAGACTGGAAGGCATCTGGCTATTCTGAATAACATTGCATAGTTTGCTGTCACAAGGCTACATATGCCATTTTTTTCTGTCAGAGAAGCCAGTTTCCAGTAAGCCAACATGGATACTGAAATATAACTGGAAATTGGAACATGATTCTCTACATGGCAAAATATATTTTAATTTTCATAGTTTTCTCCATCTTTCTGGGTAGAAAAAAAATGCTCTTTCCAGTAAAGAGTAAAAAGCACAGTTGAAACCCCAGCAGAATGTCACCTGGAAACTAGTAGTAAGACATTAGGCTTCATCCACCTTTTCTTCTGCTGAACTCACTCAGCTTAAAACAAGATAAGCACAAGAGTGAGTTCTTTGCAGAACTGAGGATCAACAAAGAGACTGTCGTAACTAAACATTATGCATTAATAATCATTGTAAAGACACTTAGGATTTGTAGTAAAAAAAATATTTCTAACATATTAATTTTTTTATTAGCTATTTTTTTCTTGACAAATGCAATCAACATATATAGAATCTAGCAGTAAGATGTGCAGATAAGGTGAATAGCATTTATCAGTCTAATTTATACAACCAGCAAAATCAAAACAGAAGCTCTCCTTCAGCTCTGTAACAGAAACTGAAACTTCAAAGTTAAATAGAAATTGAGGAAAAAACTTGACAATTTTATTTGATACATATCAATTACTCCATCTCAGAAAGAAAAGATGGCTGGAGAATTGTGAAGTAAAAATGTGAAAGACAGGTGAGCAGTAACCATTATTTACTTATCAGATTTATTAACCTTTTAAGAAGAAATTAATTTTGAGCAATACAGTGTTTGACAGTTCAGCTGTCAACTGACACCAACTAATAATAACACTGATGGAAGACAGAATAAAGCACTGCAGCTAATCACAGAATAGAATCACAAAATCATTGAGGTAGGAAAAGATCCCTAAGATCATTGAGTCCTATCCTTAACCCATCACTTCCAAGTCCACCACTAAACAATGTCCCTAACTGCCACATCTTCATGTCTTTTCACTATTACTTTCCAGGTATGATGATTCAACCACTTCCCTGGGCAGCCTGTTCAAGGACTTGACAACCTTTTTGGTGAAGAAAGTTTTCCTTATATCTAAAACAAACCTTCCCTGGTGCAATTTGAGGCTGTTCCCCCTTGTTCTATACCTTTTAACTTGGTAGAAGAGACTGACCTGTCTACAGCATCCTTTCAGGTAGAGAGTGGTAAGTTGTCTCCTAAGCCTCCTTTTCTCATTTAACCAGATGATAGTTTTTAATTTTACTGGTTACAGATATTTAGCTCAGTTTTTCTATCCTTTTTTTCATATTGAATTCTCTACAAATTTACATGGAAATGGTTTCTAATAAGAAAGTGTATGGACATTTATATTTCTGGGACAATTTCTTTCTGTGAAAAAGAACTGCAATGTAATGAAAAATTATTTGGTACCCACCCATCTAACAAGAGCTTTCTTGGTGAATTTATGGGATTACTGGAAACAATGAAAATCTCCAGCTGTTATTATATATGATATATTATATTTTGCATTTTATGTGCCCAAGTACTTGCAATCTCATGTTTTATTTTCCATTTCAAAATAGCCATAGTTGTAACTTACTCTTCAAAGTCTTGAATGTAGTGATTCTGCTCTCAATTACACTTTCTTTTTCAAAAGAAAAGATGGCCTTCCAATAGATAGCTAACTTAGATGGATTGTAAAGACTACTTAGAAGGTTTACCTAATTGAAAATGTTTTATTATAAACCAAATGCCCGCTTTAAAAATACACTGCCAAATTGCTGCAAATATTTACAAAACAAATCAGTACAATAGAAAAAACGGATGGAATTCAGGTAGTCTCATAAACTAATTTGAAACAACAGAAGGTAAACTCATTTAAACTCATTGAGCAAATTCCTTGCTATGAATTATTTCCTTTATTCTTGAAAAAAACAAGGCTCTAAAATTTCAGGTTTATGTAATTAGTCAACTTTTGCTTTATACTTATCAATCAAAATACTTTCAGCTAGTAATAAAAGAAGGAAGAAATTAATCATATGGTTATTGGTAAAAATCACAGCTTCAAAAAAATCTCAACAAAAGATGCTTAGGATTATACAGTGTTGCCACAAAAAGAAACTGCAAAGATGCATAGGTGGAGCATGCAATCAGAAAAAAACTAATTTGCAAAATTAAGCCAGATTGTAACTGGCTTAGTAAAAACATTGATATTAGACGCTGAAGTTTGCAATAAAGGGTCATTGAAAGGATTAAAGAGGCTATAAGAGATTATCAAACTAATCACAGCTGATATTTGCACAAATCAGATATCAGATGCCATATTAAAATCAGATGCCTTATTAAAATCTTTATACATGTCTTCTTTAGAAACATGAAGTCCTAATAGCTCAAAAAAATAAACAGAAAAAAATGCATGTACATAATAAAAACCAGCATTTTGAAAACCTAGTGAGGTGCCATTAAAAACCCACTTTGAGGACAGTTCAATGCTGAATAAAAGAAGGGTTCCAAGCATCTGAAAGGACATAAAATTTATTTTCTATCTGTATTCATAATTTTATTCTGTCCTATTAAAATAGCTATTTTAGGATATCTTTTGTTATCAGGCCTTTCTTACTGAGATGCAGAAAAAAACCATAAACCCTCTCCCTGCAAATGGGTTGCAGAACAAGTGTCATCCCAAGGATCACTAGCAGGCAACTAGATTATCAAAATCAGGAGCACCTACATAAAAACTCCAAACATTCAGTTGTTACTTTTCTTTAGATACTCGATGAACATAATCTACTATTGAAAGAATATGGAAGAAATTTCAAAAGTTTCCATATATTTTTAAAAAATAAAAAAAAAGAAAAATGCAAGAAGGTGCAATTAGCCAAACAAATTGTAAAAAGCCAATGCCAAAAAATATGGTTCCATGCACAACTTTTTAGTGAATTTGCCAGTTTCAATAGATAAGAAGAAAAAGAGAGAATGCACTCATAAAGCTACAGGTTCTTTGAAGATCAAAACCATACCGAGTAACTGCATAGCGAATTCAGGAAAGCAAAACTAGAGCAATGACAGAGGTAAATGACTGGTAAAACTTATTTTGAAAACTACTGAAAGTGTTGACATCTAAAATCTTAACAGTAACTACAGCTCAGTGGCATAACTTTTGTTCAAATAAAGACCAAAACTTATTTCAGTTTGCTTGAAAGTTTTGCAAAGAGAAGTTACCCCTCAATAACTCTAATGATACACTTGCATTCTTTTTTCTCATGTCTTTCCTCTTTCAGCCCCAGAAGGGTCATTATCTATCATGTCAACCTATGAACTGGATTAGACATAGTGAAACTGCAGAAAATTGAATCAGAGTAAAATATTCTCACACAGGGACAAAGACTAAACGAAAATAAAATGTTAGCAATTATCACTATGTGATAGATATTTCCATACCATTTCTGTAGCTTTCTCAGAATATTCTGCCAGAATATTCCACCACACTCTGCAGTCTTCTGTTTCAGTGAAATAACTATCTTCAAATATTTCTATTATGAGCATAAGATGCATTTAAGATTTTTAAAGGTACAGATACAATAACCTTGAGCTTCTCATTCTGAAATGGTGTTGTACAATGTCATCAGCAGATCCTGCACTTTTACTATGGCTTCTAGTGATAATGTGCTAGGAATATGCAACTACAGCATTAAGAATAATACAGTAACACACATTTTTCCAAGATTCTAAAGCCATATAGATAAGGCAATCTCAGAAAATAAAAAAGTTACCCTTTCTCTGGCTTTCCTTCTTTTCACTTAGAGGAAGAAACTGATCCAGTAGGCAAGTATTAGTAAAATTTTATGGTGTTTAACACCTTAGCATTTCTGAATGCTAAGGAATAAACTCAGGAACATGACTGTAGATAACAGTTGATGGTGAGAAACAAATTATTGTGAAAATCAAATGTTATCACAAATCCTTGCTGCAATGCAAATGCAGTATAAAGTTGCAACTAATTTTAGAATGACAGATTATGCTGAGTTGGAAGGGACCCATAAGGATCATCAAGTCCAACTCTCAGCCAGAACAATTCCCAAGAATCACACCATGTGCCTGAGAGCATTCTCCAAACACTTCTTGAACTCTTGTCAGGCTTGGTGCTGTGACCACTTCCTTGAAGAAAATTCCAGTGTTCAAATTTGAAGACAATCTTCCTTGAACACTGCAAAAGAAATGACTGTTTTAAAATCAGAATTTTTGCAGTAATTATTATTGATGCCATATGACTGAAACTGCCTGAAATGTGTTGTTCTGATAAACACTCAAGACTGAAGAAGTGTGGTATGATTGATCCATGCCTTGTCTTCTCCACCTACATCTTCATTGATTCATTAGTTCCATGGGGCTTGCTGTAGCCAAAGCAGGAAGGAAACATGGAATACTGAAACAGTATTGCAATATAAAGCTGCTTAGTAAAACAGCTAAAAAACATTTTAATTGATGAACAATAAATTACATTTTCACAGGAAAAAACACAAGAACTGGAAATGTTCAGAGTGATTTTTTGAAAACAGCTCAGAAAAAGAATGGTACTATTATGCTAGAAAGGAAGAATATCTAACCTGGGGTTATTCCCAAAAATCCAATCATAAATGGGAGATAACAGTAAAAACTAACACAATAACTAGATTAACATTCTTCTGAAAAAGCTATTTTAAAGAAAATATGAGAGCCTTAAATAATCTGATAGCAATATAAGAGAAAATACTGAGAATGTTAATCTTCTGAGAAATAGATTATTTCCTAACATAAAAAAGTGAAAAAAATTGATTATTCAGAAAACAGTAAATACGGGGAAGAGATACAAAATAAATTAAATGCTTCTCAGTGTAATAGTTTTCCTGCTTTTAGTTAATGACATTGAAAATACTACATGATGTCCAACACACTGGTCTACATACCCTAGTGCATTAGGAATGGAAAAATAAAAAAGTAAGTATTTAACTAGATAATTAAAACAACAGAGAATAAATAATACAGAGATATTCTGTGCAGTATAAATTATATTGTAAACTATATCACAAAGGAACTATGATGAAAGTAGAACTTAGTGAGAAAGAAAAAGGGAGAGAGTGCATGCACACATAGCCTGAACATTTTTGCCCAATACACCCGAATAGAATACCAAGTAAAAACTGAATGCATCACAAAGAAGGAAAAAATAATCAAGAATCCTCTAAAGGATAAAGAACTCATTCCAAATATAATAGGTTAAATGAAGAACTAATCCTAAGAGACCTTTTTTTTTTTTTAATTCTTAGATGTGATTATAGAAAAGCCTACACTTTGGAGCCTTTTGCCTGAAGCCTACACTTTTGGAGCTCCATTGCCTGAAGTAGGAAATCATGACTCCCAGTGTATTTTTGAGGGATTACTATCAAGTGCAAGCTTCAATGGTGGCTTTGCTATCACAACATTCCTAAGCAACAAGTTGATCTAACATCTCACCACTGCTTAAAGGTAGAGTTTCCTTCTCCTCCACTCCCCAGTGCCTGACATACATTCCCAACATCCGACTTTTACTGGGTGATGTGCCTGTGAATGTTCCCTGAACTGATACATCTGAATTTTCATAGAAAACTAACCTAGGGGAAAAACGTTAATAGTTTTTTGCTGGCTTAGAAAGCCAAATCACCTTACTCTATTGACAGATGAACAGGAGAGATGGCACAAATAGAGAAGCTACAAATTTAAGACCAGTGGAGAAAAAAAAGAAGATAAACAGTAAAGATTTCTAGGCAGCAGCATGTTCACCTGCTCATGGAACCATACCTGCAGAAAGGAGGATTTACTGCTGCTTTTGGAAGCTAGTGAAAATGTTTCCTGCAGGGCACACATACATTAATGACAGGGATGTCTCCCTCCACTCTGGAACAAGACAACTACAAAGGAACTCAATCTATGTAACACTTTGGAGAGCTCGATAAATCATCTGAATGCCCCATTAAATCCTATTCAAAACTGCTAATTGCCTGAACTCTATCTACTCCAGCAAATATTAAAAGCTGGCTCAGTAGTTTTGAAAGAAATTTCATTGAAGCAAGGGGAATTAAATCCAATGGGCTCTTAACCAAGTCTGCAGGGTACATCATTAACCCCATCTAGAGTTGGAAATTTTCCAAAATATTTCATTATGCACTAATTAGTCTAGAACAACTTTTTCTTTTAAGTTCTTTTGTCTTAAGTCCATATGGAAACACACCTAAGGGGGAAGCATTCACATAATGATAATTATTCTAGAATAACTATACTTTGGAAAAATCCAAATGCAAAAAAACTCAGGTAAATATTCCCTTTAAATACTTCTTGCAGAATAATGGATTTACATGTAATGCAAGAAGTTATCTTAATGACCTTTTTCCAACTGCTGATATCACATATAAACAAAATACTTCACATAGAGTCTCTACAGGCCATGTTTAGTCCATTATATACAAGACTAGAGCTCATTGCTGCTTACCACTGCTGTTACCACTTTCATGATAGATAATTTGTTTCCATCCCTGCTTTACAACACATAGACCCTACTCAGCACATTTGGCCTGCATGTCCTGCTTGCAGACTGTATAACCTTACACTGAGCTATAAGAAAATACATTTTCTGGAATATTTGCAATAGTTCAAACAAGCCATGTAAGGAAGCCTTGGGAAACCAGAAAAATAAGCAACTTTATCACCAGGACACAGGCTAACTTGCTGAAAATTACAGATTTTGCTTTATATGAAGAGTTCATTTGGGAAATTTCAAAGTATATGCTATTTTTCAGTATTTAAATCCTTTGAATCTGAAATCTATAAGAATTTTTTACTCACTCAATGTGTTTTTCCTCTGAAAAAATTATTAGAAAAAAATCAGATTTTTCAAAATTTCCATGAAATTAAAAATGTTTCAAATTAAACTTTTTTTAATATAAATCTTTTACATTAATTCTGAAATTGCTCTATTATAGTTAACCTTCACAAAATAAAATTACAAAATGCACTAAACAAGCAAAAAAACACCAACAAAAAAACCTACCTCAAAAGAATGTCTGTTTTCTTCCAATTCTTAGTAAAATTCAAATTAAAGGCTATCTGTGGTTGATGACCTTCTTTCACTGTCACAATAATACTTCCGAAAATGGCTGACTACATGGGGCTGCCTCCTGTTAGCTAAATTCAGGTGCAGGTATGAGGCTCCTTTTACTTTTTTAGAGCAGCTATTCCTAGAAAGCAATTAACCTGAAGATATGCACATTGTACATAAGCCTATATACAATTTTTATAGTGTCCTTTTTAAAACTGATGCAGTTATATGTATCATGAGTTAAAGAAGAATCACCAGAGACTACAGGCCTAAAATGTGATTTAGATTACATAGCTAAGAAGTATTTTTTCAGTTCTTTTAAATGATAAACATACTTAATTTTGTTTATACATAGACTAGATCAAATAATATCTCGCTGTCTTCAAGGAACAAGAAAATGCTAAGTGAAAATACAAACCATAATAGTGGTTTGTGAACATACTGATTTCGAGCCAATCGGCTGAAATCACAATCATTTAGTGTCTTCATAAATTATTTCATATGAAGATCTTCTCAGATTTTGGAAATATCAATTAAATGTATTTCAACTTTCAAAATTGTATTGCTGTCTCTTATCTTGTATGGAGTCTCAAAAAAAAAAAATCGGTTCACTGACCAGAGCATAGAGTCATGATTTTAAAATACTTACCAGTAGAAGGCAAACTAAACCAAACTGCAGACAAGATTTCACAGCCCTTCTGGAATTTACAGGCCCAATGGTTTAAAGAAATGCAAATACTTTACAAACAAGACTGGACAAATGCTTGAAATATCAAAAGCACATGAAAAATAAGAAACCAACAGTATATTTATTCCTAAGGAACTTCTAAGTTTTAAAAAGGTACTCAGGCAATCTTATGCCCAGTATTTCTGCAGAATTAAGAGTTATATACTAAGAAACTCTACCTAGCAATAAAAGAAAAAGGTATGATCAAATATAGGCAAAGTTAAAACAGCTATTTTAAAATTTCATAAGTAAGACAACACTGGAAACTCTTCTAAAGTGTAAAAGCTGCTTTCATATTGGAAATCCATAATATTATTTCTCCATCAGCCTTGGTGGACATGACAGTAAAATAATCAGTGTTTTGTTTAGGTTATCTAAAGGTAACATTGAAGTTCATTGCGGTAATCAAGTAAAAAAAATTAATATGCATTTCCTTTTTATTAACCATTCTGTAATGCCTTAAACTTTCCTTTTTCAAGAACTGAAACTTTCTTAAGTAGAGGACACTACAGATCCTCTTTACACAGAAAACTGAAAATTTTTTTTCTATTCCAAATTACAAATGGAGATGAAGCTTAAAGCTTAAACCTAATGCTAGGAAAAATATGTCTTGTTGTGGGGTTTTTTTTGTTATTTGTTGGTTTGTTTTTTTGGTTTTTTTGTGGGTTTGGTTTTTTTGTTTTTAAGTAGGATCAAAAAGACAGTACTTTTTCCCAAAAACTGTCACATCACTTTGTCTAAAATTATCCTCACTTCCAAAAAACTCTTCAACTCCCATAAAGAGTAACATAATAGAATGTCTGACTAATCCAAACAATGAAATACAAGTCGAATTACAATGATTAAAGTTCAACTGATGTTAACTCTTAACTTTCTAGAAGAAATAAAGACACAAATGAATATTAAAATTCACTGTAATTTTAATCAGTAATATGCAAAAAAGGTAGTGACTTTCTGATATGAAATAGCCCTTGACTTTCATAATTCTTAAGCACTGTCTTTTATCATTTTGCTGATGTATGTTATATTTTAAAATCAGAAGGATAATGGATGTGCTTCTTAAACTGTAAATTGGGTTTTATATCAGACACCTGTCAGCACCACGACAGGTTGACCTGACAGTGGTCTTGCATTTGCAGCTCTCCTTCATGGCTGCTTTTCAAGGTGATAGGTCAGTCTTTAGAAGTGTACAGATTTCTTGATCCCTCAGGAAACACCCTAGAGTCCTAACATGTACTGCTTCTATGATCTTTGAAACAAATTGAAAGAAGAGGTATCCTTTGCTGTTGCATATATTTTTATTAATCAAGGGCATTTATGTTTTGGGAAAATAATATAAATTAAAATACAATTGATTTTTCTGCAGCCTCTAGGGCAAACATCAAAATTCAGGAGAAACAGTTGATTTCTCAGTGTTACTGATAACTGCAAAACAAAAACAAACACTTACCTCACCTTACATACTCATTAATTTCTTTGCTATGCTGATTACTCCAAGCCTAATGATAATGTTTCATAAATCTACTCATGCTGGATAAAGACTGTTTTGTAGGTATTATTAAACTTGATTGATCATAATCTCTTGAAGGCTACTGGTATCAGTTTACTGATGATACTGCTCTATAATACAACGTGGATGTAAGGAAAAAAAAGTGCTCAGAAAACGCAGAGCTAATTATTACAGAATCTGCTTTCTACTCTGTTTTTCAGACTTCCTTCCTTGGCTAACATAGCTGCAATAATATTTAAAATCTACCTTACACAGAGTATGCTGTTTGGGTTGCTTTAAAAAAAACAAACTATTCTTTTAGCATCACATTGCATCTTTCTACTGCAAAAAGTTTATTAAATAACCTTCAAATATGTACTTGAAATTCATAAAAATAAATGACATGGGAAATGCAGTAATCACTGCTGACTCTTTTGACATGACTCATCCAACCAAGCTCTAAAATGGTATATATTCTCAACGACATTTCTGTTTGCAATCAATAGAAAACACTACCGTCATTAATTTTAATAACTCATAATATAGGTGTTCACAAGTAATTGTGCTGTGAGAATTATTTATTAGTATATTTTTAAACTAAAAAATTATATAAACGTACACTGTACTTAAATTATATTTTGACATTTTGTCTTGCAGTATTAAGTATCTAACAAAGTGACAATCATAGAATACATTTTGGGGCTGAAAATACCACAGTAAACCTGCTGTAAAAATTTGGTCTGTTTTTTCAACTAGCAGTTATACTGCTAATTTCAACTAGCAGTTTGAATTTTACTGAGGGGGAAATGAATGTTAACACTGCTTTGAGATGAGATAAAAGAAACTTATTTTGAAATACACTCAAGTAATAAAATAAGTAAATTTGTTTGCACCCATTTCAGGATGTCACCACTCTTCTAACAAAAATGTATTTTAGCATATTCAAAGCTGCATGGCCACAACAGCCTCATTCTTGCTGCAATGTTTCCTTTTCCTCCCTTGCCTTCCATCTAGATATGCTAAACTGTTTTCATGCACTATGTAATCAAAAAATTATATTCATGTTCACAAAAGAGGGATCATATTCATTCCCTCAAAAGAGGGATTACATTTCTGGCAATTTATCATGCTAAAACAGCTCCTCACAAGTGTAAAAGCTGAAATCTTTCCACTCTTGTCACTTTCCCTTTTGACATGAATGCAATATAAAAGGTTAAGGATATATATGCACATATGGAGGCTCTTGTAAGATGTAACCTGAATCTCTTTTGGAGAATCCAACCTAGACAATACATTTCTAAGCCAAAAGCCTCTAAACACTAGCTTACTAGATAGAGGATGCCAGCTTAGCACTGGCACAGGAGCAAGTCCCAAGTTCGTTTCTTCAAAGAATATTGATAACTGTTTATTCTCTGAAGAAGACCCTTCAATCTGTCAGCTTAAGTGAATGAGGGTACCTTCCTGCACTTGTGAGCCAAAGATGACAAATATAAGTTGATGTGATACTGTATGACACCATATGTTTCACATTTCCTATTGCAGGAGGCACCTAGTCAGAACAGAAGTTTCATCCTTTTATGGCAGCTATCCTTAAGATAAAGGGAGCTTAGTGATTAAGCTGTGGATTCCATGTTCCTCCCTGAGGAACAAGAGCCTAAAATTCAGGGCTGCATTCCACACCCATTACTGGGATTTGCAAAGCCTCTTGATGATTAAATGCCTAATCAAACAGCTGGTACTGGGCTCAAGAGGCAATGCAAAACCACAGGGGTTTTCAAAGAGAAATGCTATACAATCATCATCACAGGGTAAACCTGACTCAAGGCCAGGGCTTCACTGTTGGAAAAGTGCCAATCAGTTATATTTCTCTTGTCACTGGATTGGGAAGAATAAATCCCTGTAACATATTATTAAAATGACATTTTATATGTGAGAATAAGTTATGTCATGCCACACCAAATTAACAGGAAATGTTTAAGTGAATTGTATATTTTATGGCAGCTTACCAAATACAATACTCTACAGAAATCAGCATTAATCTGTCATAGGTTTGCATGAATCTCTACCAGGCTTAACCCAGTTAAACTAATCTCAGAACTTTAAGAAGAACAGTAACTGCATTAGGGGAAAAATGTTCTATTTTCTTCTTTGTACTTTTCTAGATCTACTAAACTTCATAATTATGTTCTGATTTAGAATTTTATTCATTGACATAACAAGCATCTCAATATAGGATATATAATTTGTCTTCAAGAAGCTTTCAAGAACAGATTTGTCTGGATGACTATCTGAAGAATTCCTATAAAACAGCAAGTTGAAATTGTATCTACAGAGTAACTGAAGTTGATTATTTCTCATGGAGAGCTAAGTGAATAGCTACACTAAGATATTAAAGGCAGCAAAATTCAGAATTAATGAAATAATCCTTCTTTTTTCTGACTCAATACCTAAGAATGTTACATCAAAAGAAAAAGCCATTCAACAGTCAATTGCTTAGCATCCTCAAGATATCAAGTATTCATAAAAGTGAAAAATATAAATTTAAGGATGCTTGCAAAATTTATTTTGAATCTTTTTGAGACAGTGAAATATAAGAACATTTCATTTTTTAAAACAATAATTATTCGTAACAAAGAAATAATATAACCAAACCAGTGATTCAACACTAGAGACAATCATATGTCTCAAGCCTTGAGTTATGTAGTTATTATTATGTGTGTTGTTAACTTTTGTAACCTTTATAAATTAAGGCAATACCATATATTCAAATACAGAGATGTGGATGTTTGCCTTCTTGGAAAATCAGATATATATACATATATACTTAACTTACAGTCTTACAATAAAAATATCACATAGAATTAAGAAATACACAAATATAAGTACATATTCAGCTGAATTATATTCCTTTTCGACAGTAATTTATGAGGTTAACATCTTAATTTAAAGAAATTAGGATGAAAATTGAAAGGATATTGCTAAAAAAAAAAATCCAGCTTATCTACAGATAAACATGAACTAGTTTATTGCTCTTTCACATGATAGCTGGTTCTGAAACCTTCCAATTCTCTTCAGCTCTGAGAAGTGAAAAACAATCCAACATTGGGGTTCTTGTGAGGATTTGGGGAGACCCTGGGGGGAATCCGCCCTAAATTCACACCCACACATATATTTTAAAAGCTAGTCAGGGCTATTAAATAATCTTATAACAATAGCTCAAGACATCAACAATTTTTTTATTAAATGTGTCTGATATAGATGAGAAATAGAAGTTGAAGTTAGAATTCTCAAATAAGTTGATCGAAGACTGAAATTATCTACATCTGGAGGATAAAGATATAACTAATGAAAGTTTAGTCAAGGTTCAGTTTTTTCAAAATGTAACATAGCTTTTCTTAAAAGAAATGCTATTGCTTATGTTTCATTTCAGTAGACTCTTTTTAGAAGTAGTATTTTTAGAGAAAATAATTTATTTAATCATTTAGTTAGCAATTCAGTCAATCAAAAGTTTACATAAGAATTCATCATAACTATATTTAAGACCCTATGAATTCTCAGAATATAGACTGCATATAAGATTTTCAAAACTCCACATGTGTAAAACCCACGTAATTTAATTTTGTAAGTGAGGATTTCAACAACTGCTTTTTCTCACTCAAGCTGTAATATAAATATACATCAAATAATTTTCAATTTACAGAGAAGCAACAGAAGAAAAAACCTGTTGATTGTAACAGTAATTACTTATAGCTTCTTGATAGCTATAAAAAGAGTACGGTAAAGAGCAAAGTATAAATGCATCCCATTTGCGTTACTTATTGGTATAGCTTCAAAAAACAAATGCATTTAAAACAATTAAATATACATCAGCGTTAACAAATTAGTGAGAAATCTTATAACTCTGTATTTTAACCACAGATGGAACTTCAGCACCCTAGTTTTCCTGATTAGTTAGCCCTTTGGTATGGTACAGAGTTTTTTGAGGGCAAGTTTAAACACTTTTACAGTGGCAATATAGCAAAACAAATTGTTCTAATAACATGGAGAATTCCCAGCTGGAGTTTCCTACTGTTTTGTACTCTCCTCCATAGTACCCAACACCACAATAATCACAGCTCCTTTAACATTTCTCATGACCTTGCCTTGCTCACGGTTTCTTCGGCTTTCTCTCTCCCCCTTCAGAAACTAGGTTTAAAAACACAAAATATTTTTGTGGAAAGAAGGATGGAACAACAAAGAAGTAATTTGGAAGCATTTAAGAGAGCATAAGCAAAGAAGCATGTCATATTCTTTAAATATGTGCTAAAGGAGTCCCTTTTGCAGACAGAGTAAGATGGAAGTCAAACATCCAGCAAATTGAAGAGGCAGAAGGAAAATGCTACAATATTAAAAACTGTCAGAAGGGCTTGAGTCACAAGAAAGGACAAGTAACTCATAGAAGCTTTTCCCTTCTCAGTTTGCCTCTTTAGACCTACTAAACAGAAACAGAACATGATCTGTGAACAGGATTAGCCAGGAGAATTCATAGTGGAATTTTCTAGTATGAATCACTATTATCACTAAAGAGAATTAGAAAAAATGAAAAAATTCTCTACGCTACGAAGAAGTCTGCAATCTTTGATGCAATGAACATGCAAATTTGACAACTATTATCATGTGATAATTGTAAGTCTAATTTGCACACAGTAAAGGATGAGAATATAAGGGTAGTCATCACCATAATGAGTTTGAGTTACACTGGTTTTACATAAAAGGAATTCTATTATATTATCTAAATTTTCTTTTGTTCATAGCACTTAGCATATTAGAATTTTACAACTAGATATTCTTGTCTTCATTGCACGCATGGACACAACAATGGTAAAGATAGATATACACTATACTATTATAAATTATAATTATAAACATTATTGTTTATGAACAGTATTTTATGATCAAATAAATTTTAGCATTCCTGAACAATAATTTCCCCAAATAATTGAAATAAAATTCATCTAACATAATATATATCTCTAAAATATTATTTTCCCAGATATTTGCTGTTTAGATTTCATCACATTTGTCTACATAGTGATAGAGCAAAAAATTTTAAGTTGCAAAATGAAGCAGTAATCTAAACCCAGCAGATTTAATAGTGTGCATGCAATCTCATTTCTAATCTCTTCCAAGTTTATCCTTAAGACTAAATAATAAAAGCTACTCTAACATTATTAAAAATTATAGCACACTATGAACACACAAAGTAGCAGTAATTAAGATACCATAGGCAATGTAGAATCGGAAATTTCCTAATTTTGGCATGCTTTACAACTGACACAGTATTTGTTCCTATGTGCTCTTTCAAAGAAAAAAGCAAACAAATAGCTCCACCTCTGGCAAACGGAACAACTCTCTCCAGTCTCTTTTTCTCCTCTACCTCTCATTCTCTATGTTAGAATATTTAGATACCTTTGTGCCCATATGGTGCTTGTGTCAGAGGCAGAGAAGGAGGAAGAAAAGAAGGGAAACCGCATGCCAGAAATAAATGCCTGGACATTGGGCAACAATTACCAGGAGTAAGAACCAAGCTTTATGTCTTCTGCAGACATTCTGCTGTTTTGTCAGGGGTAGGATAAAGCCAAGTTCCGAAAACAGGACAGCTTGGGGTTTTTCTTGGATCCTGCCCCACCCCTCCCAATACAGGGAGACGAAAGAGCTCTCAAGCATTCACTTTCGCTGAAGTGTCTGTCTGACTCCAACTTTTGGCGCAGTATTATTCTGGTAGTTGGCCACAGTTATTCTGGAAGTAAGAAAGGAAATTCCAAAATTCAAGTTTATATATCAGGCAAAGCTGAAGAGAATTTCATGTTACAAAAGACACACTATATCCTAAAGGATTTACAGCAAATTAAAGAACTGCTGCAAACACTTTAAATGTGACAACTCATCAAAAAAAAATAGAATGAAAAGATCTATTAAAATGGTAAAAGCCATGCCTTCTAAGTACTAGGGCTGCTAGCAACACCCCTATTAGCTACCAAGCTATGCTATGAAGGCTGGAAGGCGAGGGAATGCAAGAAATACTGCCATTATGAACTCTCATTTTCAAATATTGCTAGCTGGGAAAAGCAATCCTTGGAATAATATTTTTTATATTAATTCTATGCTAAAAGGTTAAGCTCTTTAAAAATACTTACAAATGATCTCTGCAGATCCATATAAAATAATGACTTATGTCTGCATGGTAAAAAATAATGATACATTTACTTAAATATGCATATACATTTTCTCATGTTTATGAAAATGCTTTAGATTGTTGTTGGTTTTTTTTAATTATGACATATCCAAATGGTATAAAAACAGAATTTATGAAATGTATTAACTTAACTGTGAATCACCCATCTCTTTATGAAAATACAAGAACACATTTATGTCTGTACAGATGTCTGTATCAAGAAACTGTGTAACTACATGTATATGCAATTCAGTAATATATATACATACATAATATTAAACATAACTAGACATGTTAAAAATTTGATAGACCTATGCTATGAACATCCTCCACTGTGAGCAGAAGGATTACCACAGCACATATTAGCACACTCTCTACAAGCTTTCCCTGAGCTGACATTGAAATGGAACTACCAGTAATTCTGCAGTTTCTGGCACAAAAGTATTCATCCACATTCCCTATTACTGACCACAGCAGCTTCCCTGTACTGAACTTAATGCCACAGCAGCACACAGCTGCTCATGCTGAAACCAGACAAATACCATGTTTACAGGCAAATCCTTAATATCTCAAACAATTTTTAATTTATATCATGATCTTTGATGATCCGGGTTCAAAGGGACACCTATGATTGTACACAGCTCTTCTGGCTTCTACAAGGAAAATGAAGATGTTCATGGGCTTAGAAGTCTACATATCTACAAGTCTATGGGACTGGGTGGACTCACCCCAGAGTATGAGGAATCTGACAAAAGAGTTCACCAAACCACTCTCCATCATTTATCATCAGTTCTCGTTAACTCAGGGAGCCCATGACTGGATGTTGGCCAGTGTGATGCCCACCTACAAGAAGGAT
Organism: Motacilla alba alba; assembly: GCF_015832195.1. Taxonomy (NCBI): domain Eukaryota; kingdom Metazoa; phylum Chordata; class Aves; order Passeriformes; family Motacillidae; genus Motacilla; species Motacilla alba. The sequence goes on from NC_052018.1 coordinate 76,313,935, forward strand.
TGAAGGAGGATCAGGAAACTAACTATAAGCCTGTCAGCCTGACCTCAGCACCAGGGATGATTATGGAACATTGTGGTGCATTCACATAGCACATACATGACAAACAAGGGATCATGCCCAGCTGGCGTGATAGGTTTAGAAAAGGCAGCTCCTGCCTAACCTACATGATCTCCTTTTACAACCAGATGTCCTGACTAGTGGTTGAGGTGGATGTTGTCTACCTGGACTGTTTAATAAAGTCTTTATTGTCTTCCACGGCATTCTCCTGGGAAAACTGGAAGCCCATGGCTTGGACAGGTGCACTGTTCACTGTATTAAAAACTGGCTGGATGGCCAGGTCCTGAGAGTGGTGGTGAATGGAATAAAGTCCAGCTGGCAGCTGGTCACTAAGTGGTGCTCCCCAGGGCTCGGTAATGGGGCCAGTTCTGTTTAACACCTTAGCTGATGATCTGGATATGCTGACTGAGTGCGCCTTCAGTAAGTCAGCAGATGACAAAATCTTGGGTAGGAGTGTTGGTCTGCTGGAATGTAAGAAGGCTCTGCAGAGGGATCTGGACAGCCTGGATCAATGTGGTTCAATAAGAAATGTTGGGTCCTGGCGTTTTGTCATGCAGTGCTACAGGCTGGGAGCAGAGTGGCTGGAAAACTGCCCGGCCAGAAAAGGATCTGGAAGTGCTGACTGACAGATGGCTAGACATGAGCCAGTGTGTATCAAGGGGACCAAGAAGGCCAATGGCATCCTGGCCTGTATCAGCAATAGTGTGGACAGCAGGATGAGGGAAGTGATCATATTTGGCACTGTACTCTGTACTTGACACTGGTGAGGCTGCACTAAAAAGTATTTTGCCCAGTTCTGGACTCCTACTTCAAGAAAGACATTGAGGAGCTGGAGCGAGTCTAGAGAAAGGCAACGAAGCTAGTGAAAGGTGTAGGGTGTAAGTTAAGTCCTAAGAGGGAGTAGCTGAGGGAGCTGGGGCTGTTTAGCCAGGAGAAAAGGAGGCTCGGGTGATAAGTGACTGTATCACTCTACAGCTGCCTCAAAGGAGGGTGTAACTAGATGGGAGTTGGCCTCTTCTCCCAGTCAGCCAGTGACAGGATGAGAGGACACAGCCTTAAGCTTCGCTAAGGGAGGGTCAGTTTGGACATCAAGAAGAATTTCTTCACTGAAAGAATGATCAGACATTGGAATGGCTTCACAGGGAGGTGGTGAAGTCACCATCCCTGGAAGTGTTCAAGAAACAACTGGATAAGGCACTTAGTGCTATGGCTGAGGTGACGTGGTGGTGATTGGTCAAAGGTTGGACTCAATAATCTTGGAGGTCTTTTCCAGCCTTTGTGATTCTACGATATCTATAGCTCAATACAAATAAAGTGATCATATAAATTAACAATAAAAGCATTCTGAGAAATATAAATAGCTTTGCATAAAATAACTAAATTAAAGAATTTAGTTTAATTAAATAATGAACTTAATTAATTATTTCATTAATGAATTAACAAAGTATAGGGAAATATCAGGTTCTATGTACTTTCTTACTTTCTTTTTTTCATAAAATACTTGTTAGAAAAAGCCTAACAAAAGTAAACTTTGATGGTACTCTACACCCGTCACTTTAATACTGGAAAAGCACAGTCAGTAATCAAGCAAATGTCACTGTAAGGGCACCACATTAAATATATTACTTATTCATAGGCTACACTGAGTATAATTAAATTATACGTTCTGATGAAAAAGAAACATTTTTATTTGACATGCTGACTTAAAAAAAAAAAACAAAAAAAAAATCAAATCGTTTTTATGATTTGCAGAAAAGACCTCATTCCTTCACAACATTTGGAGAAAACAGAGAGAGAAGCTGACATCCTAACATTTTGTCATAGAATATTAAGCTTTTTCACCCTTTTTTACATTTTAACTTAACCTCAACAGTGAGAGAAAGTTGTTTATATATGATTACTGTTTGCTGAGTTAGGTTGGTGGCTCTATTTAGTTTTGAGCTACCACACTAGCCAACATTACAACTGACAGTATGGAATTGTTATTAACAGACAACCTAAGAACTGAACAAGCCAGCAAAACTAATTTTCATTTTTACGTCAAATGGGACTCTTTCCAGTTGCCTAGATAAATAGGTTGGTAAAGTACAATTAATTTCAAGAACAAGTAAAATACTTAACTTCAGTAAATCTACAATGCTTAAAAACCTTTGATTTTCCTTAAATGTTTTATCAGGTTTTTAGAGATAATTCTGATAAATTAACCTATAGAACACTGCAATGGATCCCTAGCTATATATCTGGTTAAATGCAATGGCATTTTATGATAGCAACTGTAAACTATTGTTTTTAATCATTTATGGTTTACTGCCTGAGAGATAATTTCAAATTCCATTAGAAATTTGAACATAACAATACATTTTTTTAATAAAAAGTTGTGTTTCAGAGAAATAAAACAGAAAATTATCCACCACTGCCCTTTCCCTTTACTGAATAATTTACAACCACCACACAAATCCAGAAGTCTGTAAGATGTGATACACTAAAACAATGCAGGGAAGTTACTTGATGAGTTCTTTTTTTCCTAAATATTACTTCAAATTAAATTAAAATACGAAAATATTTTCCCCTAAATTCTGCCTGATTCAACCACATACACACTTATGTTGTGCAATGTGATCTGACCACCAGAGATAAAGTTCTCAGTATGAATCACACATTGTGAAAAATGTTGTTCAGTATTTCATAGAACTAACTCACTCTGCAAGAATTTTGTAACAGAACAAACCATCTTCAGGATGCCAGTCATTACGAGGTAATAACTCGAAGAATTATTAACACACCTCCTGCCATGTAGTCCTAAGGAGGCTTTGTTTAATTCACATTCACTGTAATTTGTTGCTCAATTATACCTCTGATCACTTGTGACTGCAGTCCTTTTGGTCAAAAGCAAGCAAAATTTCTACTCGCACTGCAGACTGTCAGCCAACTACACTATGTAATATAGACAGGTTCGTTTTTACAAATGTACACCATCACCACCCTACCATAACCACTGAAACAGCAATGAAAGAGTGCTAATATGATTACACTGTGGCTAAGTGCCATGCAGAAGACTGGATACTTTAGATTACCCTTTAGACCTCATCAAAAGAGATGATTAGAATGAGACTATAACAAAAAGTCAGATTGTTATGAGAGAAGAAAATAAAGAAAGAGTAAATATATTTCCACTAAGGCTAGTTACAGAATAAACACTGGTTACCAACCTTTTCAGCATATTTTCTCTACTTACCTTCCTGAAAAATTTTATTAAATACTAATGAAATCATGTTCAAAAAGATGACAAAAACGCAAAAGACTGACTTCCAAAGGGAAAAAACCAAAACCCAAGTTACACAATACTACATGAAGCTTCAAAGGTTACATATAAAACTATAAGCTTGCTTTCATTAAGAAAAATTAAATTTCTAGCACTGTTTTCCTTCCATGGAGTTTAATAAAGTAGTTCTAGTAAACTTAGTATTTTAAAACTGCATTTCCCAATTATGTTGGTTAATCTATATATCTAGCTTTGCTCTAACCTACTGATACAACTGTGTATTCAGCCCACATTTATTCTAATCTCCATCAAATATAATTACAACAATATAGCTATGTAGAAGCTAGCCGTATGTATTTCTCCACATAGAAAACCTTGTCATTAACAAACTTCAGCCAACTTAGTCCTAAAATTGTAAATGAAAAATAACTAGCATTCAAACGGTACAAAACTCAGAAAGCACTTAAATTACTGCATTGTATCATTTAGTAGTGCCGTGAAGATGCTAAAATTTTACTTGCATTACATAATCAGAAATTTACAGAATCTAGAAATTAATAATAAGATTATGTGGCCCTGTCAAGACAAATTACATTTCTGCTCCTTCTTGCATCATGAAAATGTAATTATATATATTTTTAACTCAAATTGTATACAGTAAATATAGAAAGGTCTGCAGGCTATCAGAGAGAATGGTAGATATAAGACCCACTGTTTACAGAGATATAATAGTGATTTAAAAAATCAGAATTATAGTCTTTATATTCATCATATAAGGGATAAGTTAAGCAATTAATCACTTCAAGAAATGGTGGAGAATTAAATTTTAAAATTATGGAGTGTACAAGAATTATGTCACTTGATCGTCACTCTTAAGGAGCAGTGAATTGAGGTAGAAATGAGTTCACCCATTGACCCATGATCTTGATGAGGTGGAGATATTCACAAATGTGATATGCAGCATCTAATGCCACTCAGCAGTCTACATCAAATTTCCAGGAAGGTATTCAGAAACATCTTGACAGGCTGGCAAAATGAGCTGACAGGAATTTCATAAAGTTCAGCAATAGTGAAAGCAAAGTTCTGTACTGGAACAGTTCAGAGCAGGCACTGACTGGCTAGAATGCAGCTTTGTGGGAAAGATCTTGGGGGACCTCTGCGAAAAAAAAGTGGAACATTTGTGTATCCTTGTGGTAAAGATGAGGTAACTATATTCTGGGGTACATAAGAGTGCTGAGGGAACTCAACATTCTCCTTTATTTGGTGTGTTTGTGAAACTGTATTCAAGAATAAGGTCACAATTCAGACTACCCAGTACAAGAAAGACATTGATATAGTGGAACAAGCCTGGTGAAGGCCACCAGTATGATGAGAGGACTGGAGTACATGACACATGAGGAGAGGGTGAGAGAAACTTTTCAGCCTTAAGAAGATGAATCTGAACAGCAGTCTCATTGATGCCTTCAGTTACAAGCATGAGAGCACAGTAGATATGAGTCAAGCTCTTTGCAGTGTTGCACAAAAAAAAAAAAAAAAAAAGGCAATGGTCACAAATTGCAATAAAGGAAATTCTCACTTGAGTGTAGTAGAAAAACCTTTTTTCAGAATGAGAGATCATTGGAAGGTTATCCAAAGATGATGCAGAATCTCCATTCTTAAAGACAATCAAAACCCAGCTGGACGAAGTCCCGAGCGTTCCAATGTAATCTCAATGTAATCTGAATGTAAATCACAGTTTTTAAACTACATGAAAAATGAAGTGTAAATGCCCAGGCTTCAAAAATCCTCTTAGTCTGAATGTTCTGCCCAGCTTTTTATTTTTGGGAAAGATGATCAAATAAATAATTAAAAAGCCACAACTAAACAAGATACTCTCCTACAGAACTTGACTTCTATGCCAAGAACCTAAATCAGGGCAGTCAGGCTTTCAAACTTGGTAACAGCTTTCAGAGTGCATTAGTCTTGCTTGCTAACAATTTCCTCTCTGGCACAGCTCAGAGGAAGATATCCATGCTTAACTTCATTAAACCTATCAGCAGTGTTTGACACTGAAGATCACCATGTGCTGCTGACTTGCCTGGGAGACTGGCAGAAATGAGTCAGTCACCCTGAACTGCATAGGTCAACTCCTATCAGTCATATTTCAAGACAATTCTGATGGGTGGTTTCTTTCCAGCCCTGAAAACTTTTATTTGTGTAATGTTACAAGGATTGGTTCTACCTCTTGTTTCATTTAACACAAAACTTTAAGAGAAGTCTTGAGACAACAGATTTCTTTAGTGGCAACAGAAGCTATCAGATTCCTTATTTTATTTCATTCCCGCAAACACAGATGGACTTGAGGAAAAAAAAAAAAGGGATGCTTTAAGAAAAATAAAAAGATAAAAAGCCTGGAATGAATGAAAGAAAGGTGAGGTATGGTGTGAAAAAGACAGAAGGCACTGAGGACCAAAAACTGCTGTGAGGTTTCATGAGGCACATGTATGACTTACTTGTGGCTGTGCTAGGAAGGAACTCTTTATCAGGAACATGGGTACACTCTCTATGCAAGACTGAGGAGATGGCCAAAACTAAGTCACTCAGGCCCTCCTGCTTCTTCAGGCAGCATCACTGCACAAACAGTGCCATCAGCCATCCATACACATGCACTGTCCTTCTTTTGTTTCCCTATTTTCCAGTTGTACATTGATGCTATCATCTATGTGTTCATTTTCAATCTGTTATGCAAACAGCTAACAATGACAGACTCAAAAAATTCCTTCTCAAGATTTTTATATTATACTTCAGAAATTTGGAGTTTAAAGGATAAGCATCTATATTATAGAACAACTAAATAGAAGTTCTTCTTAGCAGGATTATTTAAATATAAAAAAAAAATCCACTCACTTGTGAAGTGAAAATGGAAAATTTTTTTCTTTTTCATGTTCCATTAAGATTTATGCATACCAATTCTGAAAATATCAAAACTTTTCTTTCCCAAGTCTTAAGCAAAAGCATGATTTTTTTCAGGTTAAAAAGTTACATTTTGATAGCTGAATTCTGGTTGCACATGTGTACAGTAAATCATACTCTTTTGAGAAAAAAAAAACAAACCAGTATACATAGAGGGCTTAAACAAAAAAAAAAAAAAATACTGATACTTATTCCACCTTCTATACTCTTAAGAGAAAATGTTCCCAGCTATCAGTTTGTTTTCAATTTTTGGTAGTAATAGAAAGCATAACTAGTAATTAAAAAGCAACATTTTAATGTAGGTTGTGAATCTACTTAGAACAGTAAAAAAAAAATTATATATTCTGAGCAGATAAATTAAGTATCCAATACTTAAGTTCCAGTCTATGAACTGAACACACAATCACTAAATAGATGGCTTTTTATAAAAATGTAAAATACATCTTTATCAATATATTAAGAATTTATTATCCCATGATAGCATCTTACCTCTGTGATTCATGCCATTTTATGTCTAAAACAAAATTAGCTAATGATAATTTTCCATAAAATGCCTATCCTTGGAAGAACTTATTTTATTATCCTTCCCAAAATTCAAATGGAGAATCAGATCTGGGAAATGAAGTGCTATTTACATGTTATTAATTGTCCTTCACTTACATAAGGAGCAAACCCACATTAGTCTCATATGTTTACTCATAATAAACATAAATTACAAAACCTATTATTTATTACTGAGGATTGCTAAAATTATTTTGGTCTTTTTCTCACATGAGAACACAGCTATTTGCCTTATGCAAAGCAATTGTTCCCTCTATCTGCCTTTTATCGAGCACTTAACTCTATTTTAAGAATTTATTACCTCAAGGCCATTTTTCATTCATACTACAAAAATTTTTATGTAATAAAATCTTTGATGTACATTACAATGCTTAGACTTACTGGTAACTTTGCAGCTGGAATCTTTGCAAACTAGAAAGATTACTATGATTACCCTTCCTGTGTTTTAGCTGTGAATCAGAAAACATATAGTAAAACTTGAGTATTGTTTCTTAAATGCTATACCTTTTCACTAAATTCATGTTTCTATAACATTAAAATTAGGAGGTTCAACAATGGGACCTAATAACAATATACTTCCTGCAAAACTGCAAAACTTAGTGACAGATTCTTGAACCCTTAGTCATATGAACCTACTCCTATAGGCTAAACACAGAAACCAATGAGGAAGGGAGAGGTTTCTCCTCTGCCATTACATGAAAATATCTTCTGCTTACTAGTGAAGTTCAAATAAGGATCTGCTTCAGATATTCTGATTCTACAAGAAGTTCTCTTCTGTGCTGCTGAGCCCCTTATAATCAACTTTGCTGGTACCAGTCACTTCACAGGAAAAGCACCAAAGTCGCTAACGTTCCTTTAGTTCCAACTGAGACTGTTCATTTTCACAATGAAATTATGTAACTCAGTTATGAAGTTTCCATCTTCAAAAAAAGGCTTCTGACTGAAAGCAACTCAATATTTTTCTTGATTGCCTGATTCATCTGTGATACTGCCATTTTAGTTAGTTACTTTGTGAATGTGTATGCATACCATTTCTAAAACACGTTCATGAGGAAACAAGGCTTACGCATCCATGCTGTGTGTGCATTTGCCTGCCTTCACTCCTAAAGATGTGCATTTGTTGGTCAATTTTAAACCATATTTGAGGAAATGGCAGTTTCACACACGAACAGCTGACTTTGTGTTTTTTGGAAATAATGGAGAACAGACAAGGGTGATCCAACCAAGAGGCTTGTTTGTCATGTTACTTGACACCAAATATTTTATTAAAAAGCAAAAGAAGTTTAATTTTTATACTAACCAACCAGAAAAAAGCCCCAAAAACCCAAACCAAAACCCTGCAGGATAACAGGCTTTGTTAGTTTGAATAATTGGCACCTAGCACAGCAGCTTATTTTCACTTTGTGGATTTTTTCATATAGTAGCATAATTTTCTGTGGTTAGGCTGCAAATTTTAAGTGGCTCCAGAGAGTCCTTTTGAAAACACAAGAACTATGACAATATTTATTAAGATCTCCCTTAAAAACACAACTTATTTCCTTTCTTTGGAAAAACATGATTCAAAATGGTAATTTTGATCAGACAGTTTGTAACTTGCAAGAAAACAAGACACAATAATAGCTCCTTAATGGATACCTTGTGAACTACTCTGTGTCTTACAGTGGGTCTATGGGACCCTGAAGTAAACTTAATATGCATATAAAGCTGTCAGTTAGACAGGGATCAAGAAAACAGGGAAATAGACTGGAAAAACAAAGTATAAAGAAACCTAAAAATATAGGCTAACAGTATACTACAGAGGATTACAGAATCCCTTCATATAATGAGCGTATTGCATTAAGTGGAATGTTTTTTAAATGCCCACTAGGTAATAACCAATATTTACATTACAGCATTTTCTAGATGCTTAATGAAAAGCTTTTGGCCCATTGAGCTACCCACAGTACAAACACATGATCAGTTTGAACACTAGCCCCCAGCATCAGGCTAAATTCCAAGAGCCTAAATTAGGCTTTAAGCTGAGCTCCTCCATTGTTGCTGGTGAGAATGAGGCACTTCAGCATGTTTAGGTGCTGGCAGACATGCTGAATACCTACAGAACCCTGAATATAGGGAAGTATGTGAATTTTCATTCCTCATTGGAGTTCAGACACTTGAATCGAGACTATAAAAGTGATGTATCAGACTACTGAAAATGCAGACCGTGAAATTATTTTCTGAAGACTGAAACCTGCTTTTAGGAAGGTCCCCTTAAATAATATTGCCTTCTTTGGCATATTTATTTAGGAGTTAGAACACAAGCTAAAGAGGTGATGATTTTGTTAATTCCTATGTTAAGAACACAGTTAAGGCTTCAAAAGAACTACTGACACAATGGAGTCTACCTCCAGCCCACTGGGAAGAGTATTCAGTTAGGAGTCAGCTGGTCTGCATTCAATCTAAGTATGAACTCTAAAGTGTGACTTCAAGCAGACAAAGGTGATATGAATATCTCCACTAAAGGAGCTCTCAGAGGAGCTGTTTCGGCAATCATAACAAACATTTTGCTCAGAAATGCTTAGCCTGGTCGTTGACTAAACATTTGTGCCAAACACCCTTAGGCAAGATTTTTTTTATCAATCTTTGAAGAGATTAATTTAAAAAAATAAAACTGAAGAATATTTAATGCTATAAAGAAACAAGAGCTCAAAGTGTTCCACTTGCCAGAAGCAAAAGAATAAATATGATAAAATAAGGAGAATAATCACCTAGATCCTACCAAACAGTGACCTGATAAAGAACAATTAAACGAATATCAAGTGGAGGGAAGAAATCTAGAGTTAACGAATTTGTTAATGGCAATTTTGTAATTAGCTCTGCAAATATATTTTAACATTTCCACCCAATATACACGTTGTTATTACTGTCTAATGGAACATTCTACAATAGAGGCAGAATTGTTCTATTGTTAGTAAAGGCTCGTTTGTTTTCTCACCTAAGCTGAAAAATATTTCACTTCTATCTGGTGTCAGGGAAAAGGTCAATCCAAACAAAACCAAATGTGTTAAAACCCAGTAATTTCTTCAATAAAATTTACACCTAAAGGTCTGAACACTGTATACTATTGACAGGCACAGCATTGTCAATGGTTGGCACTCAGTTAACATTTCTATTTTAAAGGTTCCTTTGTCAGATAACAGCAGACAGAAGCATTTGTGAAATCACCTGCAATCTTAAATGCATAACTCATTGATTTCTTATTGATACACTGGAACTTACTTTACTTTTTAAAATTGAAGTGACGGATGTTACACAATTTTAGTGCACTGTCTATGAATTCTTCATACTAGACAAACAACCGGATGACTGAAAGCCTTCAGAAGCTATCAAATAAAATCTTAAAACTTGATTGTTGTCCTGAATCATAATAGTGTAATACATCTTGAATATGTCCAAAGGCATACTAGAGGCTTATAAAATAATCATGACTTAAAAAGATTTTAAGTAGAAGGCAGAAGCATGCTAAATGTTACTTTTGTGTATTTTTAAGGATAGTATGTCTCTCTAAGTAGTTGTTTCACTCCACAGTATTTGCACAGTGAAATTTGACTAATGTGTGACAAATTCATATAGGTATGAACTGCAAATTTCTAATAGCCTTGCATTGGATAAGTTAGGCATTGGCATAATTTAGAGATAAAACAGACTCTGACACCACTGTTACACTGGATTTTTTTAGAAAGTAAAGCAACCCAAAGGTATCTCCTAGCTCAACCAGAAGTTACACATTATATATGGAAATCACTATGAGTTTGACAGACTGCATTACACAGGAGATGAAATCAAATTCTAGTAATTTTTCCACTGACCTTTAACTATTAATATGAAACTTGATGAATTAAATGAAGGACACACAAATTAGAGGGGCATGAGATAGTAAAACACTGTATAAAAATATAAAAAAGAATTCAGCTAATACATGTATTCTTCTCATAATTATATTTTGGGAATATTTCCCAGTCATGCCTTACAATTTAAATTATAATAAGCTCATTCCTATAAGATATTTTTGTCCAGTAGAAATTATCATATGGGGTATTCTAATAAGGTCTGGGTATAAGCTTTATGTTCTCTAAAAGTTTTCTTCCCATGTGGAACTGCCCTCCCCCAAACACCCAGCTGATGAACATTACTGCAAGGGAAATCTTGTGATATAAAAAGACACCATCTGGAGGAGAAGTAAATAAAACCAGGGAAAAGGTGAGCACAAATAGCAGCTGACTGCAGGAAGAGGAAGAGCAAAATCAATAGACCTGCTTTGGGAAGTAAGAATGTAAGTTTTCAACTTCCATGGAAAAAGGTTTATCAAATTCTGGCTAGTAAAAGTATGCATGCACCTTTTCCTAAACAGTTTTAGCTGAGAAAATATCCAATATAAACAATAATGTGACATTAAAACATCATCAATAGGACAATAAAATAAGCTAGGGAATAATTTATTTTTTCCAAAGATTTAAAGGTAGACCACCATTCTTTTTTAGTAAGTATATAATTATTAGCCTTATAACAGAAATCTTCGATCATTATATATGTCCCCTAATTCTGTGTAACAAGACTTATCAGAAAAGAAAACCAAATCCAAAGCTTTCAGATTTTTTAGAAGACCTCTTAAATACTGTTTTAAAAAGGGGTCTGTGATGGCCACTCTCAGTGGAGCATGCAGGAATGGGAGAATGCATAGGGGCACAAACCAGCCTCCAATGAATGATTTTGCACAATCCCAGTCTTGCATAGATCATTGCACCCTAACTCTTTAGCCAGGATGTTCCCTGCCCACAAGCAATTGCACACTCACTCCCTTGCAGAAATTCTCCTTCCATGGGGCTTTCCTCACTTCCTTAAGTGAAAAAAGAAAAATAAAAATTCAGAAGATAACATTTCATTCTATAAATCATGGGCTTAATAATACAGCTGTAATTAAGACAAATCTTACATGGATAAAACAGAAAAGAATTCCTATCTAACAATTACTGAAAGAATGAAAAACCTGCTAAACTTAGAAAACCTAATACCTACAGATATTTTCAAGAACACCTAGTAAGTCCAAACAACTTATACAGAAGTAGTTCTCTCATATTATAATGAGATGCAGAGCAAGACAAAAGTTATTAAAAATGCTCATGTGATGATGGCAAACCAATGGATGTCATGCATAAGACCGGCAAGAAAACACTGTACCTTCTGATCTGGATTTAGGTCAGTTTTGGTCTAGAATACTATGTATTGCCTATTAACCACACAAAACATTCTCATTAATATGCTTCTGACCAATGAAATAGGCCTCAAACATAACTTTCAAGATGTGTTCTGCCTTCAGCTGGTTGTTACACAGAAAGCTAGCAGTATGCCATGTTTGCTTCAAGAGTTTTCATTGCACAGATATTTCTAGGATGTATTTGATACTTGATACTTTGATATTTGTATTTCTATGATGTATTTGATGTTTTAATTTTGTCATGTTATGCAAAATTTTTGTACTTACTGCAGTACACATCTGCTTAAAAAGTCTTTCATTACACAAAAAATTGCATCAACCAACAACCAAACCCCACCAAACAAAGCTAGTCTGGATCCTATTAAAGTTAATGACATACTTCTATTATGAAACTGAAAACAAATCAGTATTTACTCTTGTTATCAAGGTCTTGGCATCATCCCTTGCAGAAAGATGGGAGAAGAGTAATTTTTTAAAAAGAAGAATCTTACATTAACAGAGACCATCAGAAATGTATGAAAAGCTAAATTATATGTTTATCATCCTATTATAATTAAGGCAGGTTTTATTATCACATCAGAATCCTGTTTTTTTCAGGCAAGAGGCCCAACAGAAATTTCACAGAAAGTCTGACTAGAATTAAATTGCTTTCAGGACTTTTATGAGTGTGAGTTGAGGGGATGCCTCATAAAAGTCCAAAAATTGCAACTAACTAACTAGAAGTCCAAAAATTGCAAAAGAAACATTATATTTGTAATGTATCTACAGAATCAGAGTGCAGCTATTAAACACAAGATTCCATAGTTTAGCCTTCAGCACATTGTGAAGGAATTTATAATTTTATCTTATCTGACATGTATTTTATCTAAGAAAAGAAGTCATCAGAACTCAGTAAGTTTTCCAGCAAAAATTACTTAACTATGCTACAAAAATGAAAATCTATGCCAAACTGCTTATATGGATGTCAAGTATATAGAAGAATCGGTCACTGCTAGGAGGAACCAGTCATTCTTTCACAGTAGTTTGTCTATGACACCGTTTAGAAATTTTATCAATGTACCAGTAGTATTGTTTGCTACAATTGTTTTGACTTCACAATAATTTTCATTTCAAAATGGTTTGGAAAACTTCATGAAAAAAATGAAACCTTTCTGACCCCTTAAAAGTCTTATCAGGCAATTTCAGTTAAACATGGACTAGGCATATACATTACCCGAAGTATCAGTTACGAAAAGAAGGAAAATTTTTACTTCCATGGTACAGACTCCAGCACACTCTGCCTGTAAAGTTTGGGAACAGCCACAGGAAAAGTCATACTGTGTTAGTGATCACCTAGGTCCCCGCTTTAGGGAGTCACATTCAGATCCTTTTCTGTTTCCTTACTCCTTTTCCTAATGCATATGCCACTGAGCTACATCTCCTGTCTCCTCCACTCACTTAAAGCTTCCAGTGTTATTTAAGTTTTAGCAGTGACAAGAGGAGACTGTGAGACAAGGGACAGCATCCAGAAGCTGACAGCTACAGACATGGCCAGCTGCTCCAATTCCTTGAAGTATTCATTGCATACTTGGCAGCAGCCCTCCCTGCACACTTGCAGCAGACTACATAAAAAGGAACCAGCTGCAGCTGAACTCATCTAATAAGCATGTGTTGCTGCTACCCAAGCACTGATGCAGGCTTATAGAAGTGTATTCAGGAAGTCAGCCTGAAGTTTATGATATAGCTCATTATTTTACCTGGAACAATATGGTGTTATATAGTTTTTTGGAGGGTCAGAAGGGAGGTGTGTTTATTATAACCCTTCCACATCAAAAACCTTCAAATGCCTTTTTTCTTGTCCAAATAGAGGGTAAATTAGTCATCACTAAATTGTCTGACCTTAGCAGTAGCAAAGCCATGGGGTGACCACAATCAACCATAATATGCAAGATGTAGAATCATGGGAGAATTTGGGTTGAAAATTACCCCTAGAAGTCTCCAATTCAATCTCTTTCTCCAAGCATGGTTATCTCAGAACAGGTTGCTTAGGGCTTTTTTCCATTTGAGTCTTGAAAATCTCCAAGAAGACTGCACAGCTATGGGAAACCTCATGCACTGCTTGAATATCCTCATTGTGAAAAACCTTTTCACCATCAGGAACACCTTATTTCAACACATGTGTCTTGTCCTCCCATCACTGGAGAGAACAGACTGGCTTCTTCTTCCTGACAGCTTTCTTACAGCTTACACTGGGTCTATTAAGACCTAATACCATGAAATATCCTGGTAGCTTTCTCTTTTCCAGGCTGAAATACTTTTCCCGTCAGCCTCTTCTCCTGCAACATGAACTCCAGAATCCTGCCTTGATGGCTCTTCACTCAACTCACTTCAAGTAGCATTCTAGAGCATTCCCAGTCAACTAACAGGGAGAAGACTAAGACAAAGGCTGAAACCTACACAGAGTACAGGATTTTTCTTGAATGAAATTGAAGATACCAAGTTAAAAGAAAGAATACACACATACGTGTCCACTTCTTTGGAAATTGTTCTGGAGACTTAGTGCTGAGAAGGGTGTATGGTAGCTGCATTCTAACTCATCTCTTTCACATTTTCAATTGGTTGGCTCCAGAGGCATACTCAGCTGCATGTAGGAAATGCTGACTTTAGGTAATTCCCTACACAGCAAGTTGACAGCTTAAAATCATGTTTGGAGGCTATTCCTATTAATTATAGTTTAATAATTTGTTCCAAATTGCTACATTTGCAGTAAAAAAATTTTGGAAGTGAAAAATGCTCTCTTTGTTCAGAGAAAAAACTGATGAAGAGACCCATACACTCAGAGCATTGCAGGATTTTAACTTGTATGAAATCTGTAAACAGTTTGAAAAGTTTAAAATAGTTTCATTCCTATGCAAGAATTGACAGAATTTGACAACTATCTATGTAATCATTTCTAGTTAGAATATTTTTTTCATCAATTCATAAAAAAGTACTTAGTAGAGGAGTTTTGAAAAAGCACTGCCATAATGTTTGAAGATCAATTTATTTTTGCCTTCGCTAAACATGAAACTTAAAACCTCCCAAGGTTTCTCTGTGTAAAATATCATGAATCAAATGAAGTGATTTAAGACAAGAATTAAGACAAGTCAATCAAACCACAAAACAGAGCCTAACCGATAATTTACTTATTACATATTTCAAGTCAAATGACTGAATTAGAAGAGAAGATTTACTAGAGATTCAAATGTGTAAAAAAATTTTCATAAATGAAGCAGCATGATTTCTTCATGCTTATGGTACGAAACTTGATCTTCTCATCCTCACTGCAACTATGAACAATACCAACCTTCCACCACATTCACAAAAATAAAGTGCTGACTTTGAAGTATTTTAAAATAAGAGCAGTATAATTAAGCCATCTAGGTTATAGCTGAAAACATAATATGAAATAGAAGCTTTCTGAGGAAATTACGGTCTTAAGCATTAGTATTTTTTCTGTATATTCTGCTTTTACATTATACTATCAAAGAGGTCATTATAGTAAATATGAGCATGGAATTTGAAAGGAATCTAACCTTATGAGGGGAAATAAAAACCTCCTTGTGTTGAAGCTTTTCATGTTTGAACCTAATGCAACTGAAGTGCCTCATCAATCCAGTGGGATGACTGTACTGGCACAAAGGAGAAGGTACGAACAGGCAGCAGACACAGGCAGGGCTGTAGCAGTGACAACTTTTGTAAGCTTATACTGTTATCAAAGTGTATGTCAAGTCTATTAAAATGCTATTAAATAAAAAAAAATGTTGAGCTGCTTTTAATCTAGGTTTAACCAGGGCCCCTGTCCAGTTCACTACAAAGCCACACAAAAGTTCATATTGCACAAAGAATAAATGTTCCGGGATGAAAACAGCACCTTTCAATTGTGGTGCAAGTTTATGCTTCTGTAAATGCTTGTGGAATTACCCTGCCAGAACTTGATATCATATTGGTTTTAAATTAATTAAGACTTCAATGTTGCCAAGAGGGTACATTCCCACACACACAGCCTGTGCTGACATTCTCCTGTTTCCCTTTTTGTTGCATATAATAACTCTTTTAAGAGCTGTTACAGCTGATCCAACTTACTTTTATTTACAAGCAAAAACAGTATCAGTGCAAAAGGAGAGATGGAAGCATGCAGTCAGGACAGGGAGAAGGGTAAAACAGATGAACCTTGTTAAAGCAGAAGCCTTGCTTGCCTCAATCCCACAGACAGCAGTTCAACACGGTGAGCTTTAAGAGGCTGGAGTATTTTCAGCAGGATCAGTTCTCTGAGCAGCCAACATTGTACAAATGAGGACACAACAACGGGCAGCAGTACTAAACAGCCTGAGAGAGGAAGAAGATAGGATTGCCTTCCAGAGCACTGACAGTTTAAATTGTCTCACAGCGTTCACTGAAGTGTACTCTTAGATTGTACACAATTGCTATTGTTAAACTGGAGAAGTTCCTCCAAGACAGATGTGCTACTTCTCAATATACATTATCAAAACACTCCTTTAACTTGACATCTATTTGCCCCAAAACACACTGCTTTTTCCAATAAATTAGCTGTTATAATCAAAACATACAACTTCTTTCTCATATTCTTTCCCACAGCCTCAAAATCAAATCAGAAACTTTGACTGCTACAAGGTAAATAACAAAAGTAGTCTTGGTTACGCAGTGTGGATGAATATAAATATAATGACAAATCACAACTTTCAGAACATAAACAAATCACATCATGGTTAAAATGAAACTTTTGCTATGAGTTATTATCAAATGGTAAAGGGTAAGAAAGCCCTTCACAACACACATTATTGAAAACAGCTTGAGAGAAGTGTTTAAAGTACAAAGATTGAGAACTCATCCCCATACAAACAGACTGCAGACTCCTAAATGCAGAACAGAAGAATTAAAATCCAGAGCTGCAAGACAAATAACCATTTTTTCTGCTTAAGAGCAATTATGATTTTTTAGGAGATGAAAGCTGTGCCCTAGACATAGCTAAGACTCTCTAAGGCTGAATAACTGCTTTGGTTTTAGAAATCCAGAAACAATTTTACATGTCTCTTCCTTTCTAAGGCCACCTAGTAAATGCTCTCATTCTATCCCTGTGGCCTGCTCCTGAAGGCAGTTTCTGACTGATGTCATGGCACACATGAATGTAACAGTAATCTTATAAAAGTTGGGAGATAGATAGGAATTATCTTTCTACTGTTTCCTTTAAGCACTAAAATGAATCCTGTCCTTGAAAAAGTGCTTTTACCACTGGTGCATTACAAAAAAGTGGGACACTAACACTTTATTCTCTTCTCTATAGTTGCAGAAAATAGGAAAATATCATCTAGAGAGGATCAGAAGCGAACTGAGATATCTTCCTGCTGTCCACATTCACGTTCAGACACTTCTATACTGGCTAGTCTATACATTAATTTTTAATTGTGTCCCTAATTCTACATGCAGTACCTCTGAAGTAAGAGCACATAACATTCTTGATTTCACTGGAGGACAAAACAATTAAAATGTAAATGTAGCTTGTTATTATAGAAGACCTTTATTGAACCTTGCTTTTAATCTAAACTGCTATATAAATTTACAGGTTTGGAATAAGTTAAACACTTTATTCAGTTCAGGAACATTTTTAGGTGAATATTTAAGCATTGCATTTCACTAAGCGAGTTTTGGATTTAGCAAGAGGAGCTGAGAATGTCTTAAATACTGTATCTACTTAATTTCTGCACTTACTACTGACTATGAAAGTAGACTTTATTCAGAAACATTTGTGAAAAACAGCTTAGTAAAACATTCTTTGCCCAAGCAACGAAAAAGAACTCTGGAACATTTACTACAATATTTACAGTCATATATCCATAATGGTAATCTGTTAAGACTCTACACTAAGAGTTTAAGACTAACTACATGCTTGCACCAAAGGCTATTAATCAATACCTCATTGTTCGACCTGGAGATGCCAAACACGTTTAACCCTACACCTCATCACGCTGTTAACAAGAAGAATTACCATGTTGTAACTAGATATCCCTGCTGTGCTTTCAACCCTCCAGTCAACTCCCAAGCCTTCCACGAGAACTTCATCAAAGATGTCATCCTCTGACAAGTGAGTACTTAATAAATCTAAAGCTCCACTTAAAAAGTAGCTGGAAAAGTAAAAAGGAAGACCCACTTCTGCACAGAGAGCAAGGAATGAGATATTCATTTTTTTGCACACCTGCTTTTGCACACTGGAAAATATTCTAGTGGCTGCCTGACTGCAGATGTGCTTGTGCAAAACACAGCCCTGGCACTATGAGTCTCCCAAGACCACCAAGAGTTTCACAGCTTCTAACCCAGTTATGAGTAAAACGTGTGCAGCAGATCAGAACTCTGTAAACTCGAGCTCTGACAGGCTGAGAGGGCAGGCAGGGGGGCAGACAAGCAGGGCAGAAATTAAACAGGTTGACCAGAGAGGTCAGGCAATCCCTAATGTTGGGAGATTTCACAGTTTAGCTAGGAAAACCCATCACTGACCTCACTTGAGTGCTGGTGACAGGCCCACTTCAAGTGGGAAGTTGCGTTAGATGATTTCCAGATGTCCATGCCAAAGAAAATAGTATCTGTTATTCTGTGAGTAGCTGCAAAGGCAGCAGATTTACCTGTATGCAGTTGCTCAATGACAGTATCACATGATTTAATGGTCTGCTCATGTTTAGGAAGTTAGAAATGCAGCCATAAAAGTTAATATTCTATAAATATTTAACAGCAAACCTGAATTCTTAATAAACTCATAGTTAGTTATTTTCACAAGTCACAGGCCCTTTTATAAAATTAAATATGTATTTCTCAAACTTCACTAAAACTGCTGATTCGTCTAGACAAAATTGTCTTTTACATATCTAGGTGTAAACAACCACATGCAAATATCCAATACTTGAATTTTTTCCAGACAACAGGAAACATATTTTAAAAATTAATCCTAAAGGTTGCTGAGGTATTATAGTTCATTCCATGCATCGCTAGAATAAAAACAAACAAATCAAACAATCTTTAAAACAAAGGGATTATTTGATTGTGTTCACCTTGTGTTTTTCCAAGTAAGGTGAAATATGTTGTAGTTTTACTAATTAGGAGAAAGTTTTTCAGGTATACAACTTTTACTCTATGTAAAATTTCTTTAATGACATGCTTGTTTGGGTTTTTAAGATGATATTCTTGCAGATAACAAGATCAGAGAGACTGCACCAGGAAGACCACTTCAGCAAAACAAAGGGAAAGAATGTATTTCATAACACCTGTCAGAATACTCTATAGATTTAAAAAAACCCTTGAGGACTCAAGCCTTTGCTAACACCTTGAACCGTGTCCAAATGAAGAATACAAATCAGGAGTTTAGAGATGTATGGTAATATTTCCTCATCCACTCACATGTGGAACATCTGTACTCTGTACTAGTTGAAGCTTTTTAACTCCCAAATTCACATAAAGGTATACAAATAAAACAGTATAAAGAGATTTGAAGGGCCTTTATACTATTTTAACTCCCGAGCCTCCAAATTCATTAGAAATTGTAACTGTTACTTGTTGGATCAATTTCTCTGTCTTTGAACTACAAGTTGGAGAACTAACGTTTGTTTGTTTAGTATTCTCTTAGCTAGTGTGGAAGCTTTTTGTTATTTTCCAAGCTTGTTTAAAAAAACCTATTAATCTATTTTCCAGATCTCTGCCATCCTATGTGACATTCACATCAATTTTATACACTATGCCAGAGTATTAAAACTTTTGAGAAATACTGCATTACCACTTGACAGCATTTTGCTAAGTGGGAGGCAGTAAGCCTCACAGACAATTCCACAGGCTGGCAGTTTAGCAGAATGTGCACTGCCAATACAAAAAAAATACCCTAAAAAAACCCTTGTGGCACCAAATTAAAGCACTTGGTGAAAGCATCATGACTCCCACAGGCACAGAGAGTTACCCTGTGGTAGTACTTCTGCAAAGTTTGAGGGTAATTTCAGCAACCAGCAAACTCCAGATAAGGTATTAACAACTTTCACACCTTCCTGACATGTTTTATCCACAGCACTAACTTGCTATGCTTCTTGGACAAGTTGACTTAATTAGTATCACCTCTATGCTGGCAGCGAACATACCACGCTGTTTTTCATCATGGCTTTAATACTGAAACCCTCGCAGGTCTGTTGCTTGTCCTGCCGCTTGTCCTTCTTCTCCCGCTGCTGGGGCCGCCTGTCACCGGCGGGTTTTGAGGGACCCGGTCGCCCCTCCTCCATGACCATCTCCCCACCGGCGCCCACGACGGACCAGATGCAAATAACGGACTGGAAAAAACAAGCGAGCATCAGCGTCCCGTGCCCAGCGAGTTAGAGCAGGCAGCAGGTCCAGCTTCGCTCCCTCCTCAACCAGCGACAGCCTCACACAGCCGTCCCGCGCCTTCCCGGCCCCTCACAGGCCCCCTTTGCCTGGCCCTCGCCCCCAGTCCCTTTCTGCATCATCGCAGCTCGTCCCCCCCACTCCGCCGTGTCCAGCCCTTCATCACCACCTGATGTCCTTGTCCCCCGAGGAGTCCTCGCCCCCGCCCGCCCGCCCGCCGCTGTTTCCCCTGCGGCTCCGGCCCAGCGGGTCCCTCTCGGGCTCCGTTGGGCACCTGCCGCCGCGCGCGGTCCCCCGGCCACGCGACCGTCGCCAGGCAACGCGTCAACAACCGGCCGGGGAAGCGGGACGGGAATCACAGATAACCCCGTCGGTACCGCCCGGTCCCCCACAGCTGTACCTACCCCCGGTGCACCGTACACCGGGGCGGCGGACAGCAATTAACGAGAAAGTCATTAGCGCTGTGTGGGGGAAATGTGAGGCGATGACGTGACAAGAGCGTGTGCGGGTGTGAACGGGCCAGGAACTACGCTACCCAGAGAGCCCAGCGTGCGCCTGCACCGCCCTCGCTGAAGCGCATGCGCGCTCAGGGCCGGCCCACCCCCGCCCGCAGTCGCGCGACCCCCCAGGGCTGCCACAGGGGAAGTGCTCGAGCGGCGGGCGCGGCCGGCACGTGCGCGCGCGTGCACGCACGCGTCGCCCCTCTCCTCCCGCGTGGCCGCCGCCATGATCGGTGAGTGAGCGCGCCAGGGAGCGGGGCGAGCCCGGATGCGGATCCGCCCTTTCCTCCCCGCCCCTTCCCTTCCGCCCGCTTTACTGCTGCCGCCACGGCCGCTGTTGCTGTCGCCTCTGCTGTCGCGTCTGCGGCCCTGAGGGCACTGGGGGCTGGCCCGTCTCCCCCGGTGCCTCGGCAGGGCGGAGGCGGCTCGGACCGCGCGGCGGGGGGAGCTGGGGCTGCCCTCGGTCTGCGCCCGCTGGTTAAACCGCGGCGGGGCCGTGCAGGACACGCGGGGGGCCAAAGTGCTGGGAGGGGTCACTGCCCTCCTGTTTTACCTCTGTGGGAGAGGGGTAAAAAGTCTGGCCAGGCCTTGTGACTGAGGTCATTTTTAAATGGCTTTTTATTCTTTCTCAGTATATCGATTGTAAGTGCTTCTCGGCACGGTTTGTGCGATCTGCGAGCTTTTTTTGGCCTTGTCTGCATATATATACGTGTTATTAGTCTGGCGTGGTACCTGATGGCGATCTGGAAAAGAAGAAACTTTCGAGACCTCATGGTGTCGGGAGTGTGACCCTTTGGTCCTTGAGCTGCTTTCTGTACCCATCCCGTGTTGGTGCGAAGCGTGACTCGGTTGTTTCAGCAGTGGGTTTTCTTCTCTTCCTTGAAAGATTAATCCATACCTGGCGAGTTCAAAATTAGAGGATCCGTTTTGTAGCCTTCCTGTTTATTACACATTTCACCTTGTTTTGACTTTCTCAGTTTTGAGAATCATTTAAAGGAAAACCTATAAAATGTAGTGGATGCACATGCATTTTAGCAACTCTTTGCTGTCCTCAGGCTTGCTGTTTCATCATCAGTATTGGTGTCATAGTTGCTGTCTACTTAAGATCTGATCAAGTTGAAAACCATGCATTTTGTTGTGAAAATATTTATTGTTTTTAAATTGAACATCTCAAAAGTTTCCAAGAATGCTCTGGGTCTTTCAGGTGTTCATTTTTTTCTTAGCAGTATATCATTGCAGGTGTATAGCTAATGTTCTTTCGCCTTTGCTAAAGCTAAAAAGGTTATAATCAGTTATCCTGTATTTTCACTCTGTATGCATATTAATGCAAATAGTCTCTTCCTAGTTGTGGAATTTTTCTTACAGGACTTTGTCATTTGAGCTACTTTTTTCTTACGGGCTAGAGAACATTTTAAATTGAAGGCTTGGCTTAAGGAAAGCACAGAGGGTCAGGTATTCCACTGTTTTTATTTTGCAATGTCATCTGCTGATCTGAGGTATTGCTGTACTATATAAAATACATGTGTTTGCAGAACTGCAGTGTGTGTTTGTTTTTGAATGCTTCAGAAAAGTAAGTTGAGTGTACCTAAGGGACTGCCCGTGTGGTTACAGAGCTGATGCCTCTAGCTTCACACTGAAATCTAAATATTTACTTACTGCTCATGAATATAAATGTTATATGACTGAGGAATGATAATTTTATTTTCACGGAGGCGGATGGAAACGTTTGTGAATATTGATTATGAAATGTACAGACCAATTAGTTGCAAATTTCAAAACACAGCTTTACATCAGTTGCAACCTGCCCTGGTTTAACCCCAGCTGACAACTGAGCACCACACAGCCACTGGCTCACCCACTCCTCCCCTGCCTAGCAGCCGGGTGGGGAGGAGAATTGCAGGCAAAATAAGAACAGTTTAATAATTGAAACAGAGTAATAAAAATACTGATAATGCTAATGATGATGCTAATGGTAATGAAAAGGAGAGAGAGGAATAAAACCCAAGAGAAACAAGGGATGCAGAATAAAATTGCTCACTGGCCACTGACCAATGTCCAGCCCATCCTCTGACCAACTCCCACCAGTTTATCTACGGGGCATGATCTGTGGTGTGGAATATCCCTGCGGCCAGTTTGAGTCAGCTGTCTCCTGGCCACACTCCCTCAGTTTCTAAGGCACTCCTCACTGACAGCATGGAAAACTGAAAAGCCCTTGATTTGGGCTAAGCACTATTTAGCAACAACTAAAACATCAGTGTGTTACCAACATTATTCTCATACTAAATTTGAGATGCAGCGTTGTACCAGCTGCTTAAGTCAAAATAACTCTATCCCAGCCAAAGTGATGACACCCTCCCCCCACCCCCCAAAAATTAGATAATTTTCTTCAAAGTATGTGACATGGAGACCTAGTGCAATCGCCTGCTTTGAGAATTTTTGAAAACTTCTTGAAACATTTGCGAGCTGGGAATGCCGTAACAAAGACTGGGGGCAGGAGGGTAAGGGTGAGATAATAATCTGCCCATTTTTTAAACCTGAGTATTCAAAAGAATTTTCCTATGAAGCACATGGTATATTTTTCAAAATGTTTCACAGTTTCATATCTCTAGAAATGTCTCGTGTCCTCCTAAGTTAATGCCATGATATACTTGTACACATCATAATTCCTTTAATTGATTTTTTTATTCTTTATCTTCTTTCTTTTTTCTCTTCATTTCTCACAGACCAGGTCGTATAGACTTGAGCACATTCAGGTTCCTTAAATGGTAATTTGAATCTGTACCGGGCTAGTTAAGTGACATAGCTTGTCATAGCTCTGCTTACTTAGGGACAGGGGAGGTTTGGGGAGTTGTTTGAGGTGGGTTTTTAAAGTTTATTCTTTATTTATTTACTTACTATTGGATCAGCTGAAAACTGGTCTTACTGGAATGAAAGTGACAACCTGCAGTTGGATTGGCTGACTGTTTCTTAGTCAGCAGCCCTGGTAATAATGTCACATTCTTGAATACCTGTTCTGGGGGAAAAAACAAATAAAACTGATTTTGAAGGAAGGTCCTGGGGCAGCTTTGTGGAATTTTTCAGAAAATATCTCTCAAAAAGCAAAAAACCCAGGAGAAGGCCCTAAGATGTTTTAAAAATGTAGAAGATGGGCTCTGTATAGTTAACAGTGTCAGTTCAGCATTTCTGTGGTGAATGAGAGATGAAGGTGGTAGTAGCGACAGGTTGCGAAGGGCTTTGACAGTGAAATATGATTCATCCAGCAGTAATCAAGTTAAGGGAGAAGGGGAGCCTAGGTGAAAGTTTTAGCTATCTGGATGAGCGATCACTCCTCTGTGTTGCACCCTTTTTCAGTGTATTGGTAATCTACTTTCTACATAAATATTTATAATTGGTATGAAAATAACCTTGAGGAAGCAAAATAAGAATAAACCCTTTCAGAATTTCCCAGAATATATTTGTATACGTGGTACCATTATAATAATGGTACTAATGCAGCAACCAAAGGAAAAGTAGTTTAGAAGTTTTCTACTTGGATATTTTAATCCCATGCTGTAATTTTGGGTATTTTTTTTTTCTTCTGTTGGTATTTTGGTGTTCTAATGCTATGGATAGTTGGACTACAATACTGGAGTTATTGCTCAAGTTGTAGTTCACGAGCATGTGGAATAATCTGGCTGATAGTTTGTTGGATTAACCAAAACCTAAACCTTGGAATAACAAAGGCTACTTGCATTCAAATACATGACCTGTTTTGCTCAGTTTACTTTGAACCTTTTTCCTTTCTCCTAAGGTCACTGTATTGGACTGCGTATGCAGAATTGCATCATGAAACACTTTGTGTTGTACTGGAATTATATTTTAATGATTATTTTCCTACAAAAGGCTTTGTTATTACTCTGTCAGCAAGGTGTTATAAAGTTAGTATCATTTGAAGTAGGATATCTTCAAAAGGCAGCAGAGTTTTGCTAGATACACATAAGCATTCTGGATTTTGTTGTTTCTGTTAAGGGAGATGAGAAGAATTTTTGCTTGGGTTTCTTTTTGAAAGACAAGTAGTAAGGGGGAAGAAAAGTGGGGTGTGTCTTTTTACTTGTTTGGTTTTTTTTGATTGATTTTTTTTTTTAATGATGGCACAATAACAGTATTATAATATCAAGACTCTGGAAACTGACTAAGCAGGGACTAAGGGTATTCTGATGCAGTGTTTTGAATTTTTCAAATAGGACCCTACAGAAAATTGATCTGGCAGTTTCTTTAAATTATTGCCCATGTTTACTTGCATGTAATGTGTAAATAGAGTATCCATTGCCCAGTGCTTTGGTCCAGCCTATCTGTGCAATGAGAATAAAGTTAAGAGTTTCAAATTACACTCATTTTGAGAAACAACTAGGAAAAGGCCCTTGCTAACAAAATATGGAAATTGAAAAAAAAATAATTTGGAAAGCGTTAACAGCAAATGCTACTGCTTAAGAGTCCTTGCCAAAGTAAATAATGTCTTTTGTAGATGTGTTTAAAGCTAAACATTAGACATTATTTTATTATGTTGTGGTAACATTGCTTCAAGAGGTAAAGTAGTTTTCTTATTTGGAAACACATGTATCCCCATTTACTGAAATAAGTTAGTTGGGCTACCACACCCTGTATCATGGAACTCTCAGTTCCATGATAAATGGTCAGGCCACAGAAGCAAACAGTAGCAAGGATGGTGCAGGTTTTCCAAGTTGCTATATTTAGGAGAAGCCCAAGGGAGAATAAAATCATTAGTGGGAAGTTTTGTTACTTTGCCAGACAGGTTTATGTAAAATAGATAAATTAAGTATTTTTAATCGTTGTTTTTGCTATGTACTGTGTATAAGTATTGTTGGACTGAAAATCAACTTTAACACAGAATGTAGCCAGTGATATATGAAGTTTTCCATTAAAAGAAGTAAAAAAAGTAATGTAAGAGAGGTGCAGCTAAGTAGCCAAAATTCACAGAAAGCCACTACAATTTATCTCCACTTTGGAGATAATTCGTGGGCAAGATTTAGTTGTATAATTGTCAGTTGTTTCGCAACCTGATTTCTTATTTCTGAACTACAGTGTGGGTGGGGCATCTTGCAAATGTTTGTGCTTTATGAGGACTTCTAATCATTAAGTAACTAAATTTTAATAGGTTCTTTAAAATCTATAATATTCTTACAATTTTTCAGTTTCCACATGTTGTAGTTCAGGCCTCTCCCAGTCCTTTTGTATTTTGATCAGTGCTAAAGGAGTGGAACAATGGATGACCTTACAAAATAAGGATAGAAATCCATCAGGTTTATCTGATGTAGCAAAATGCATCAGTACCCTTTTGCCTGTTTTATTCTTGAGGTTGGACAAGGTGGAGAAAGAATTATTGAGTGCTTTTTGAAGCAGACTGAAACCTGCCTGATTGTACTAAGCTGGCTTTTAAGCAGTAGCTCTTGTGTTGTGTCTCTTTTCTTAATCAGTATGTTCATGTCTGCATTAGTATTGTTAAAGCTTGACCCAGGAGAAATTTTAGCATCAAAGTTGTTTTTTGAGGCATATGGAAATAACTGAAATATGTGCCATGATATTACAAATTCTCTTAAGATGACAAGAGACAAAGAATCATTTAAGTTCTCCAGCTATCACTCAAATGTTAAATTTGATGATAGCTATACTAAGGGTAGAAATAAATGAAGAATTAATCATGAAACTGCCTTTTATTTCATGCCCTTGAGCAATTTGTACAGTGGCAACTGGTATTTGTGCTAGTAAACGTGCATATTTTCTTGAACAAGGCAGTTTTATTAATGATTTCTCATGAATTCAGACGAAAGATTGCATAAATAACTTGTCACAATTATGATGCATTAAGTACACATAGTAGATTTGTGTAGTGTCTTTTTTACAGCAGCTACATGCCTATAATGGATAAGCCATAAAGTCATCAGCAATTTCTTCTCCATATATCACAATGCCTCCCAAAACAGTGGCATCATAAATTATGTGCTTCAGAGAAATTAACTCTGCTAACTGTTTTCCTGTTTTTTTTTTATTTCTAAGTAGTTTTGTTTGTTTATTTGTTTGTTTGTTTTAATGGCAAAAGCTTGCTCTTGGACTTCAGAACTGTTTGAGGCTGTTTGCAGAATATAACACCTCTATTTATGATAGCAATTTTAATGATGGAAATTTTAAAACTCTGACTCTATTCAAAAGCTTTCATGATCTCTGATGATCTCTGAATTTATAATATTATATGTGAGTATTTTCTTCTCCATTTACCTTTGAAAGAGGGAAAACAATTACAATGAGATACACATATCTAAAATGTATGATGGGTCATTGCCCATTAAACATGTCCAAAACAAATTGTCTGGATCCTGCGGTTTTTACCATACCTCTTGGCTGTATTTCTGTTCTGACTGTTGAGGAAGACTTGATTTTCTATCTTTGGCTGGTTTGAGCTAAGTTGAAATTGTGAAAGGAAAGTGTTTACCAAATGAACGTTTTCAACAAGTACCTTGCTATTAATGTCTTCCCTTTTTAACCCTGATTTTGGGAATCTGATCTATGGGATTGTGTTTATTTTCCGAGTATGTCAGAAGTTCTTTCATTATGCATTATTTGTCCCTATAGCATAGATCTGTTGGTAAGAAAACAAGAAAAATACTGTGTGTGCTTTGTTTTATTCCATGGGTTTTATTCTTCTTTCAACATTCCTTTATGATTTGGGCACACACTTTGTTTTTACCTTGAAGGTCTAAGCCTAGACCCCTCGGCCAAGAAAAGAAAAAAGAAAAACATTAAGAAGTTGATTTATTGTTTAAGAATTTCAGAAGCTGATAAAGATGAATGAAGATCCTGATTGAGAAAAGAGCTTGTCATTACATGGCAGTTTAAAGGACAGCAAGGTTATAATGTATTAATGTGTAGAAAATGAAAGTACAGCTTTTTAGAGAGCAGTTGCAATCAAAAGCTGTTGGTTGTGCTGTTTTTTGTGAAGGTGGTATGAACAATGTATTTGTTGCCACCAAAGCTGGACATCCTCCTTTGCTGTAGTTTACCTGCTGAGAGTGGGGTAGAGAGCTTGTGCACTAAGCTTGCTGTTGATGACATAGAAGGGCACTGAAGCAAATTCATTTGCATTTGTAAATTGTTTGCAAACAAACAAAAAAAGCAAAGTTGTCTTTCCAGTAACAACAATGTTCTTGTGTTGTTCACCACTGTTGTGATGATCAGTGTAAATATTTTTTGCTAAAAGTAAAACTTTTCTGTATTATGATGTTGTTTCCCTACTTCCTTTTATTTGTTTGGTGGGGGTTTTTTGTTTGTTTTTTGTTTGTTTTTGTTTTGTTTTGGTTTTGTTTTGTTGTTGGTTTTTTTTTTTTCAGTGTCTTCCTGTCTGTGCTACAGTTTTCTATATTTTTTGTTTAGCATTTCTAAGTGTCTTGTTCAGTGGTGAATTTCCCCTCTTAGTTCACTGATTCCTTTTTTTTTAAAATTAAATTTAGCCAATAGAACTGTCTTGTGTCAGATCTAGTACTTCAGTTTTAATAACTTTGAGTGTTTAGAGCTAAGGATATTTAGCTAAATTCACAAATATAATAACCACAAAAAACTGAGATACCTGGGCTTTTTTAGGCCCATTGCGTGAGCTATTTCTCTAAGACATCCTTTCCATCAAAATGAACATTTAGACCCTCAAAATTCAAGGAATAGTGTTCAGCTGCTTTTTATCCTAATTTTACATGTGTATTTTCATTTTTTAAATGTGCCAATCCAGTAACGTTTTGGTAATGTACTTTGATGTCATAGAAAAATTCTTTTCCATTTTCTTCATTGGTATTAAACTAAAGGACTGTTCATAATGGAAATAAAAGTGGTTCATATTGGACATCATATTGCATCTCTGGCAAATGGTTCTCCTTTCAATTTTAATTTGTTTTTGATGAGCTGAAATATTTTTGGTACATTTATGTTTACATTTTTTCCCTTTTCTGATACAGTGTCCTCTGTGGAATACTCTCAGTGGAAACATATGTTCAGAACTTCAAAGTAATTACACTATTACTAAAAGCTTCATAATTAGATTACTGAAACTAAATGTTGAAAAAATTTGATTTTCTTTTATCCAGTCATATCAATTTCATTCCGATCTGCTTTCTGGCTGATTGAAGAAACATGGTAGGACAAAGTCAAAGCCTGAGTAGAATTTCTTAAGTCTGGCATAGACCAGTTCCTGAAGAAGAAAAGGGAGCTTAGAGCAGTGTTTAGTCTGAGAGCAAGACTTTAAAAATAAAGAAAACCTATAATGCCATTTTAACAGTAAAGTTTTAGTGGTAGGTACCTTTACTTGGCAAACTGGATTGGGATAATTGAAACATGAGCTTGTCTCTCTATGATAACTGACCCTATTTCTCAGAAGTAATGGGTCCTGTTTGTGTCTAAGCTACTTTGTTTACAAAATATTGCTCTAATTGCCTGTTATCTTTCTTTAAGAGTGCATTTGTTGTTGTGATGAAACGGTTGTAGCTTGTATTGGAAAAAGCGGTTTACTGCCAGGAACAGTTCAGGGGTACAGTCTAAGATATTGATGCAACAACAACAAAAAACCCAACAACAAGAAACCTAGTTCTTTCATTTTGCTCTACCACAGTTCGGGCACAGTACTTAAAAATACTTAGTCAGATGTACACGACATCATCAAAACCTGTAACTGTAGAACTATACCTCATATACTCTTTTTTTTTGGTAGCTCATCTGGAAAATATGGGGTCTTGTAAGAACAGTAATGGGAGTGAGCTGGCGAGTGTGTAGAACAGAATATAAATGCCAGCGTTTAGGCATTCTGGTTGGTTGTCTCATTGTGTAATGAGGATAAGGGTGGAGATTAGAGTAGCTTTGAATGAAATGTAGAAGAGTATTAATTCTGAGGCAGAGAAAGCTAGGAGAATAAATAGTTGGGCTAGAATTACTGTTGTGGCGAAGATTCCTTTGCGGATGGTGGGTTCTGGCTCTAGATGGTTTTGGCTTGCTATGATTATGAGTGGAAGGAGACAGCACAAGAGAACTAGTAGTGGGGAGGAGATTTGGTCAATGGAGGTTCATGACGCTAGACTTTTGCTTGGGTAGTATGTTGGCGTGAGTCATTGGAGGCTAGTGGTGGCGATTAGTAGGCTATATAAGGTAATGTTAGTTCATAGGTGTTTACGTGGGGAAAAGAAAGTTCGGGGAGGAGTATTGTAGTTGAAATAATAATTTTTAGCATTGTAGGAGGTTGAAGTTGTGTAGGTGGTTATGTGTAGGCTTTATCTTAATGATCCTCAACAAAAACACTGAGTCTGTTAGGTCTCACAAGGCCCTGGTGTATTGGTCTGTTGACTTGCTTCATATTTTTTCTTCAAGCTGTATGAAGCTACAGGCTAACCTTTAAGTTGATTCTTTTTTACTCACTTTACCTAATTTTAGAATATTTTATTCACACTGATTCTGCTACTGTTTGAGATTTGGCTTTAGCCTGGTATGTGCTTTATGTAAGCAGCTGGTGTTCTGAGGCACATAAATTCGAAACCTGGTTAATGATTAATATTTTGAATTTTTAAATTTTTGTGGTTTGTTTTCATAGTCTACTTTTCATTCTACCTGGCCTTATTATACACAGTAAAATAGCAGATGAAGCTGAAAAGTTTCTTTTACAGTTCTAACAATTTCCATTAGAATTATCTTGTTGGAAACAAACATCCCATCTGGTTTTCTTTTTAACACAGCAAAACTCCATAGTGAGCTGTGTGCTGGAGCCTGGCTGAATTCCATACACTGAGACTCTTGGCCCTAAAGCAAGATGAGCACAATCTGTTTTCCTTATTTCTAGTAAAGGAAAAGGAAAGTTTTTTCATTTGCTTCTTTGTTGCATTGTTTACATTTTATGCCTCCCTTTCTTAGAATAGCTGCTTTCCTGCTGCTATCCATTATTTTTTTCAGTACAGGTAAAATGAAAACACATTACAGCCTTATAAAAGTACTGAGTGCTACTCTGAAATAACATTAAAACTCAAAATTTTCAAGTATGGCATGGTGCTTTGGCCACATCAATCTCCTAAAACAACTGAAGCTCAGGAAGTACTTCTGGAGCTTTTTCTGTTGTCGAGTTCCTCAAATAAATACAAGACTTAAGTAACATACACTAAAATCAACCAGAGTCTCACAATTGATCCTAGCACTGCTCTTAAAGTTTACCTCTGCTCCAAATTCAGCTTCCTCAGCCCATAACTTTATGTGCCCATTTGTACCTGAGAATTATTGAGTCACATATACTTAACACCAGCTGATTTTATTGTGGGTGTATTAGGAGTTATGCAGCTGCACCTTTGAATTAGGCTCAGGATTAAGTTTGCTGGTTTTTGTTATAGAAATAGAGACAAAAATAATTCCACATTTAAAAATAAGCATCAGATACTTTAAATTTGTATTTAAAATTATACAGTTATTGTAATATTATATCAAATAGTGAACATTTGTTGTATTAACATACTGTCCCTTTTGCAGAGATTTTGAATTCTTGAGTAATATCCTGATGGCAAGTCATGTAACTTGCATTAAAGTGAGCATGCTGCTTTGGGACACTGGCTTCTTAAAATTGTGTCATGAATACATCTGTGATTTTTTTTTTCTTCTCAGTTGTGTAGCGTTTTATATTAAAAATGCCAAGTAACACTCAAATACTACAAATAATCCTTTTTTTTTGTGGTATAAATTGTATTTGGTGACAGACTTAAAATGTTTCTCATGTTGTACTTCATTTCTGAAAGCCTGGCATTTCCCTGCTTTCATCTGTCAGTGACAACAGTTGCAACATATGTTGTCCATTCCTGATTTTTCAATATTAAGAACTCAGTGGTTCTTTTTAATGTAAATAAAATAGAGAAAATTAAGCACTTTCAGTGGGTAACAGTAGAACTATTGCTGCAATTCTGGTAAGAACCTAAGATGTCCTTGTGTAACACTGTGTGCAATGAGTATTCAGCATCCATTCCTGTTTCATTTCACATGTGTTATTTTAGAGCTGTTCATATAATCAGTTTCCTGAACTAGGAAAGCAGACAGTGGGCTATAAACCAATTTAGGATACAACTGCAACACATAAAAAAATGAGATAGTTGATTTCATGTAAATGCACCTTTTTAAATTTAGTTCAGTTCTAGACATGAATTAAAATAGGCAGCCCTTTGAGGACAAAGGACTGTGCACAGGGAGACTTTTAATTTACTTTGCGAATCGTGCAAAGTGGGCATTAGGATAAAAAGTCAAAATGTTTGGGTTTCTTGTTCGTTTCATCTACATGAAACTGTTGTGCATATCTACTTGCTGTGTGTTGTTGCTAAAGAATCAGACTCAGTTAACAGTGATGTTACAGTCAATAACACAGACAATGCTGATTTCTTTAGAAGGAACTTTTGAATCACTTCTATTGGTTTCCAGCTGGATTTAAAAACAACTATTTTAGAAGAAACAAGTGATTTTTTGACAAGGCTTCTCAACTGCTTCCTCCATAAGACAGTAATGAAATTCTGTTTATCCTTGGTGTTTATGTGAGGAAACACAACCTTCCTGGGCTACTACGTTACTGAGTAGGGAGCAAGTGAGAGACACCAGGGAATAGTTACTGTTTAGATGATACAGAATCAGTACTCAAAAGCCTGACCTTTTTTGTTTTCCCCAACATTATCAGGACCAATTTATCTAAACTTTGTCTTTAAAAGTATGTAGATTATGTGTCTAGGGAATGATGATCCAGCCACAAAGACAGCCTTCTGCTTTGTAAGTACATTTTGAAAGTACAGCAGTGGACCACTTAGGCCCATGTACCTCGCACCTCTGAGGCTTTGCCTTTTCAAGCTTTTTATCTGTGTTGGAAACTGACTGCAAACTAAAACTAGCCACTCTCACTAATATCTTATTCTTAATGCCAAAGTGTGGTTGTGGGGGGACAAAGCAGTTTAAACACTAACTGTATTCTCTTGTTACTTTAAAAACTTAAAGATGGATTTTGAATTTTCGTACAACTAGCATTTTTTGTGCATAGGGCATTATTTTACTCAGAGAGCAGACTAAGCTTTTGAACTCGACTTCTTTCTTTCTATGCCAGAATTAATTAAGTTTGTAAGGATAAAGCTGATTTTTCCATGGTGGTTTACTGATGCATCAAAGCTAATTTTGTTCCATTGAGTAAATTACAAAATGAGTGTCTAGTCCCTATCCTAATGTGTTTATATTGAAGGCCATTTTTTCCTGAATCTGTCCATCTAGTTAGCCATGTGTATTGAAATCCAAATGTTACTAATATATGACATAATTCTGTAAGAACCATCTATTATGTGACCATGAAAATGAAGTCTTGTGGTCTTTATGTATCATAATTGGTTTCAGTAACTGCTTTATTAGTAGGTATTTTTCGTATAGTTAGAAGTGTTCCAATTCCAAATCATAATATTTTTACATCATAGATACGTTTAATGGGATATACTTAGTTTAGTCCTTAATTGAAGTAAAATATTCTTGTTAAAAGGGTCTATTTCAGAGTAATGAAAGCATAAATAGCTCTTATGCGGTATAGCTAAATGAATGGAAATGTGGCATTTCAAATCTGCAGATAAACCAAATTTCATTAGATAGAAAGAATTTTGTTGGTTTTACTATCTATTAAATTAACACCAACTTATAGAAAGAAATGTGAAATTCTGGATTTAGTCTGAAAATTGTAAGGATTTAAATTCTTTAGGGCTTTTAGAGTCTTTGGGTTCATTGTAGGTGGCTACTTATTTTGATGGTAACACTGTTTATCTGACTTTCCCTGTTAAGTTATTTCAATAAGAAAGATGCCCTAAGAGTGATGCCCCTGTAGTGAACTAAGGAAGTTGCTATGAATTATTAATAAGCCGAGTTGAATGTGATTTTATAGCCCCTAAAGGAGTTGGAATAATATACTCTGTAAAACCATTCAGTTCACCTGATCTTGACACTGGAAACATCAAAAGCATATTCCTACCTGTTAACACTAAAGGGGGGGAAAAGGTGACTTGGGAATGTATCATTTTGTTCATCGCTGTTTAGCCGTCAAATATTTTTAAAAACCACTGATGTCTTAACTCCACCCGACAACAGTGAGTGCATGAAGCATTGTAGAATTGGTGAATGGCACAAAATTTGTTGCCATTTTAAAGATGTAATAATGAATTTTTAGAGACTATTAAAGAATATTACTTTTTAAATTACTGTTTAATAAAATGAGCTTTTTCATATATTTATTAATACTTGGAAATATTTCCATATTTTTCAATTTCTTTTTAATGATTTGTCACTTAACTGTTTAACTTAAAAGCATAATGATCTTTAATACCCAACTTTAATTTGGCTGGTCACCTAAAAGTATAATTAAAGAGTTTGTGTGTTCAGCACCTCTTAGTGCATGCTGCCACACCTGCAGTAGAGTTGGTACTGGGCAGTAACCATCTCAGCAGTGCAAGTTTGTACAAAATCTCTTTAGTTTTCTCATAAGATGCTGAATGTTTCCCATTGTGTGCATTAGTTAATGTCATTTATAATGGCTCTTGACTGTAAGCTATTGTTCTTACATAAATGTTGTGAATCAAATTTTGATTTTACTGCAGCCAAAACTTACACTTCTTCTTAAGCTACTTAAATTTTGATAATATGTTGTACTTTATACATATATTAAAAACAGGTATATTTCTTACAGAGTGAGCAGTCATTTTATAATATATTTAGCCTTGCTGGGATTTCTATTCTGTCTGTTTTTACAGTATATTACAGCTTCTAGGTTTCAAAAGCTGTATTCAGTTTTTTCACATTACTCCTCCGTTTACAAAAGTGCTGAAACTTCGAATACATAAATCAACAATACTTCAAACAGAAAAAACACCCATTTAAGAAAAAAAGTTGCCCTGCGTTAGTGTTAAGGGAAACTATAGTTTCCCTTTTGGGCACTTTTTAGGATTTTCTTTTCATTGTACTAAAATTTTCTTTTAATAAAGATACATGAACTTTCAGGTACATGAACTATTTCTATACAACTCCACTTCTGTATTCTTAATGTGTACATTTGCTTTTTTCACAAGTTACTGTTTGGTTTAGTTTGAGTTGTTTCTGAGGTTATGTATATTTCCCAGTTACAGCAGAAAACTGTGTTGCTTAAGCTTCAACTGTTTAGATTATTTTGAAGTTCAGAGTCTAAGATTTCAGTTAAAACATTAAAAATTGATTTGTAGGTGATAAGTTGCACTGAAATGCAGTAGTTGTAAAGCTGGCACATATTCATCTGTGTTGCCCAGATTCTAAGTAGGCAGGGAGCTTCTGGCCAAAGATGAGCTCAGAGATGTGCTGGAATAGCTCAACACCCCCGCCTTTGTTAAGGGACTAATCTTAAAAGTGTTTGTCTGCGATGATGGCAGGAGAGATGGAATTGTCCAGCTTATGAATTTTGTTTCCTTCTTCAATAACTATTATTTTAAGACTAGGTATTCATTTTGTCATGGCTCTTTTCATTATATGGTTTCCTTTGGGTTCAGAATGGCAGATTTCTTTTGTGTCATGTGTTTTATAGTCAATAGATTTGAGAAGAACTGCAGAGCTAGGTATGTTTGTTTCTTTATGCCAAAATACTGAAGAATAATCTATGACTATAAAATTGTATTCTTTCAAATCTAGCTAACATGTTGATGTACCTGCATGCTTTTCTTGAGTAGTTGTATTGATTTCAGTGAAGGGAAATGCTGGAACTATACAAATATAAACAGCTTTCAGATTTTCAAAGAGGTGAAAAATGCTGAATGTCTTAGTTGCTGTAACATTTGGTGTTAAGAGTGCATTAAAAGCAAAGAGCACATTAAAATTGGCATTGTTTTTATAGGCTAATGTTGGTTTAATTGAATAAGTTTGTAAAATGGCAGTGTTTAAAGGCAAATATTAATTTCACTTTCTTTTTAAGAAAAAAGCACTGTTCATATGAAATCATAGGTTTCTACTAAAAAAAAGTATTTCTGAAATGTGTTGTTGCAAGGAAAGAATATAATTACATGTGTGCTTTGAGTGGTCGTGTTCACAATCTGGAAAGTGAATTAGATTATACCTTTGTCGTGTTGCTGAAACAAATCTGTTACAGCCTCAGAGTAAGGTCTGAGAGAAATCAAGACAGTGAGGTCAAAGAAATTTACGTACTTCAGCAAATAAAATCAGTCTGGTTACCCTGCATAATATATTGGTTAAATATACCCTGCTTATTTGAAACAGAATCTATTAATTTGGAATTGATTGGAGCATCTTCACACACTGATGAGGGTAAATCTAGAAAATTAAATTGAATGTGCAGTGCAAAATATATAACTGAATATAAGCTGCAGAACATGTTACAACCAATGACACTTTTTCTTAAGCATGGTGCATGAAGGTAAACATCTTTAGTTAAATTTCCTTATTTATGGTAAGTTGTAAGAATAGTAAGAATGAGTAAAGTGTAAATGAGTGTAAATGGGTAAATGAAATGTAAATGAGTTTGTTACTAACCTCTTTGATGAAGTCTGGATCACTTAAAGTTACCTGCTTTTGAATAGGTAAGTGTGCATGATGGCAAATAAGGGAAGAAAAAGCTATTTTTAAAAACATGGATATATTATTTTTTGTTTATTCTACTATAATTCCAGGATAGACTTAGAATAAATTTTAGTTTGATTCTGCAGAGCTTCTGTCTCATTCAGCTTCTGTCTCATTTCATTAGTTTCTGCAGAGCTTCTGTCTCATGAGTTTGTCTCATTCTCATTCAATGTGCCACTGTAATTTCTCCTTATTGTCTCACACTGTGCCTACCTTGTTGTGTCCTGTTGAAATCTGATATGAAATCAGTGTATATGATCTTGTCTTTGATGATAAAGACCATGGTACTGGAATGTCTCC
Organism: Motacilla alba alba; assembly: GCF_015832195.1. Taxonomy (NCBI): domain Eukaryota; kingdom Metazoa; phylum Chordata; class Aves; order Passeriformes; family Motacillidae; genus Motacilla; species Motacilla alba. The sequence goes on from NC_052018.1 coordinate 76,350,866, forward strand.
CTAATCATTCCATCACTTCTTGAAACTGGCTTTATTTCCTTTTAATATTTCATTATTGGAATATTTCTTTCTGTATACTTAAAACTCAATAAAGAGAAAAGGAATTGAATCAAGGTCATTCAATAGGAAACAACAGGCAATCTAAATAATGAACTGTCCTACACAGCTTGCTTACAATGTGCAGTCTGCTTATACTCAGCCATAAGCCACAAAACTACATCTGTCCTGTAAGCATCATTTTAGTGTCATGCAAAGAGAGGCATAAGTTGCTGGATTTGATACATTTTTCTTTTTTTAAACTTGAAAAATAAAAAAAATCCCCCTACTCTAAGAATTCTGGCTGTGAACTCTTTTTTTGTCACTGGAATGGTTACAGAGCTGTGTGTCAAACTTCGAGAAAAGTAGTTTTAAACTATCAGAAGTGTATAATGAAATCTGAAGTGCTGTTCAGAAGGATATACACTAACAGTGTCAAAAGCACAAGCAAAGAATTTTAGTTTCTCTGTATGCCTTGCACCTTGCTGAGGGGACCTCAGCTGGTGAGTCTTGAGTTTGGAGTATTAGCCTTCAAACTAATGTTTCCCCAAACTTTTATAAGTTATGCTAGTTAACACACTTCAGGATTATAAAAAGCTAGGGCTTTTAGAATGTGTTGCATTTTTGAAAATCTCATCGAGGGCTCAAATTTGTAATAAAATGCTGCCTTCTCTTGATAATTTTATCCTGTATTTTCAGGCTTCGCAATTATGTGATTTGCACTCATTTGGAGGCAAATTCATATACCAAGATTTTAAGAAAAGGGATGGGAAAGCCTGGAAGCAAGCATGCTGTCCTATCCAGTCAATTTTCAGTCAACTTTTTAATGAAAGTGCAAAGTAATGTCTTCTAAAAAATTTTGTGTTTAGATTGCAAATATTTATTTGTTGTAAACTGATAAGCAGTAAAACTAGTTATCGAAGAGATGTGATCTACTTAACAATTTCTATTTACATCCTAAAGAAAATGGCCACATTAACAGTAACCTTATCAGTAGTATTGGCAAAGTAGTGCTTAAAATGATTTGCTTTTTAATTCTTTGTATGGGTAGGTCTTAGTAGTTGGAGCAAATTGTAGAGATCTCTTTAGAAGGGGAGAGCTTAACTCATTGCAAACTTAGTAAATATTCTTGTTAACTCTAGTTCCTTATAAACATAAGGTTGTTAATGTTAGGCTAGGCTCACCTGCATTATGATGACAGAAATTCCTGCCTGAATACAAGTGAAATGAGAACACTGTCAGCAAAATTCCTGAGTTAACCTTTTTTCCAAGCATTTCAGAGAGAGAATGGTAGTTAATTTTTAGAAATATACACACATGCACACACATGTGGGAGTGTATCTATCTATAATATCACAAAACATGCTGAATTGTATGGGATCATCAAGTCCAACTCCTAGCCCTGCACAGCACCATCCCTAAAGAGTCACACCATTTGCCCAAGAGCATTATCTAAATGCTTCTTGAACTGTCAGGTTTGGTGCTGTGACTACTTCACTGGGGAGCCTGATCCAGTGCCCAACCACCCTCTGGGTGAAGAACCTTTTCCTAATATCCAGTGTAGACCCCCCTGACATAACTTCAGGCCATTCCCCCAGGTTCTCTCACTGGTCACCGCAGAGAAGACATCAGTGCCTGCCCCTCCTGTTCCACTCACAAGGAAGCTGGAGCTGCAATGAGGTCTCCCCTCAATCTCTTCTTCTCCAGGCTGAACAGACCAAGTGACCTCAGCTGCTCCTCATATGGCTGCTCCTCAAGGCTCTTCATCATCCGTGTTGCTGTGCTTTGGACACTCTCTTAGAGCTTAATGTCTTTTTTACATTGTGTCACCCAAAACTGGCCCCAGCACTCAAGGTGAGGCTGCCCCAGCTCGGAGCAGAGCAGGACAATCCCCTCCCTTGCCCGGTGATGCTGTGCCTGATGCCCCCCAGGACAGGGTTGGCCCTCCTGGCTGCCAGGGCGTTGCTGAGTCATGTTCAACTTGCTGTCAGCCAGGACCCCCAGGTCCGTTTCTGTGACACTTCTCTCCAGCGTCTCAGTCCCCAGCCTGTCCGTACATCCAGGGTTGTTCCACCCCAGGTACAGAATCCGACAGTTGGTGATTCATACAGTTCATTCATTAAAATCAGCTCTCTGATTTGTTGAGGTCTCTTTGCAGACCTCCCTGTCTTCAAGGGACTCAACCATTCCTCCCACTTTTGTATCCTCTGTGAACTTGCTCTGTATCCCTTCCAGTCCTGTGTCCAAGTCATTTATGAAGATGTTGAAGAGCACAGGGCCGAGAATGGAGCCCTGTGGAACCCCCCTAGCGACAGGTCCCCAGTCTGATGTCACCCCATTGACTGTAACCCTTTGTGCCTGGCTTGTGAGCCAGTTGCTCACTCATCCCATGATGTGTATATCCAGCTGTGTGCTGGACATTTTGTCCAGAAGAATCCTGTGGGAGACAATATCAAAAAAGCTTTACTGAGATAAGAAAGATTACATCGACTGGATTCCCCATATCAGCTCAATGTGATGATAAAAGAAAATCAGGTTTGATAAGCAAGACTTTCCTCTCATGAAGCTGTGCTGGCTGTGATCAATGACTGCACTGTCCTCCAGATGTTTTTCAATACCTTCAATATCTATAACTTTACCAGGCACTGAAGTGAGACTGACAGACCTGTAGTTAACAGTTTATAACACATGATGGCTAGCGTATTGCTTTCACCATGATACTAGCAAATTTTTTTTTAATATCTCTCCAGTTTTTAACTCAAAGTTGGTTTGTGCATGTTAACTTAAACTTTTTTTTCATAAAATCAACAAAATATCTAATTTCATTTAGCAGTGTCAGTAGTTGATGTATTAGGGTGACTGAGCATTCATGTTAGTTGATTTGGTCTGCAACTCAATTTGCAGTTTCACAATGTAGCTAACTTGTTCAAATGGGTAGGCAAAACAAAAAAACAAACCCAGCTAAATCATCTCTTCCAGCACCTTTCACATGCCAGTACTCTCACTTGTCTCATTCAGTGCTAAGCTGATTCAGGTGTTCTTATTTTCCCTTTCGTTCTATGGTGAGTTTTAGCTCCTTGAACTGGGCAATGTGTTCCAGTGCTCCACTGCTCGTGTAGTGAGGGATTTCTCCCTAAGGCCTGATCTAACTCTTCCCTGTTTCAGTTTAAAGCTATTCCCCTTTGTTCTGTCACTATACTCCCTTCTAAAAAGTGACCCTCCATCTCTCTTGTAGCCCCGCTTTAGGTAATGGAACGTGCTGTAAAGTCTCCCTGGAGCCTTCTGTTTTCCAGTCTGAGCATTCCCAACTCTGTCAGCCCGTCCTCCTGGGATAGGTGCTCCCCAGCCTCCTAATTGTCTTCATGACTCTCTTTTGGACTTGCTCCAGCAGGTCACATTCTTCCAATGCTGGAAACCCCAGAAATTGGATGCATTACTCCAGGAGAGATCCCGTCAGAGTGGAGTAGGTGGGGAGAATCACCTCCCTTGACCAGCTGGCTGCTCTGCTTCTGAGGCAAGCTAGGAGTTTTTCCTTTAAACACAATAGAATCCTGTATCACTTGCCAGGACTTGTCTGGGAGATGCTTCAAAGCCACAGAAGAATTTCTGAAATTATTTAAGCCTGTTTCAGAAATTTCTATTTTGTGCTCCCAGTACTAGGTGTAGTTAACACTGGATTTACAGATGCCTGCAGAGAATTGCAAATAAAAATTAGTAAATACTAAATTAAATTAAATGCTCTTCTTGGGAGATACAAATGGAACAGTAGAGAAGCACTCCTGACTTTTGCTGTTGCTTTATTGAGTCACATGCTGTTTAGCTCTTGTAAAATTAAAGATAAAAATATCTTTTTAACCTGTAAGGGTTTGTTTTTTTTTTTTTTTTTTTTGATAAGGGGCTAGTAAGAGTCTGCATAGGATTGAATGAGTATCCAGCCATGCAGCAGTCTGACTTCAGATACTGATGTGGTTATTAAATATTAATTTAAAAGTTCTACAGTTTTTAATGAAATGATTGAATATTAATTAGCTGTTGAGGCAGTCTTTGCTCTACCCTAAATTTGGTTCTTACAATGGTAGACTTTCCATTCATTGTGGCTGTGGCTTATAGTAGAAGGAATTAATTAAATCTTTGTAGCCCTTTTTCCTTTTCATTCAGCTTATAACTCAATATAAAGTTCAGTTTATTTTGTTGCTTTTCTTTGACATTAGTGGCTATTGGGTTTTCTTAATTTTGCACCTGATTTCTAAAATAATTGATACATTAATCTTCTAGAGTTTCTTGTAACATTGTACAGAATGCCTTTGATTAGACAAGTGTTTACATCTTGTGTAAATAAACAGTCTTAGTATCTCCTCATTTCTTCTCATGCGGTCACGTAAAATCCATGCAGGTTTTTCTTTCTTCTAAGATGTTAACCCAAAATATTTTGGAATTTTCCATTTTCTTTACTAATTTTCCCCTATTGAAAGAAATTATAATTCTTCCCTGGCTTGTAATGAGTTATTGTGAGACCCATTGAATACACGTATTTGTATTGTGCTTTTAAGTTTTGGCATTTTATAATTTTATAGTGGGAAATTACTTCATAGAATTACTGTCCATGTTGAAAACTGAAATAGAAGGTCAATTTTTTTCTCTTAAGCTCCACTTCCTTATTTGCATTCAGCCCATGCCCTGTCTTTGTGCCCATTGATATAAACAGCCACAAAAGAAAGGGTGGACTGCTTTAAATCAGGGTGTGATGCATGTATGAGCTAGTGATGCATCCTGGACTTATTATATACGAACCCACAACAATGAGTATATCTAAGAAGCAACAGAATTGGTAGTGATGGAGAGAATTTTTATGTCCCATAAGCTTTACACACATGCAGCAACAAAGACAATTTAATGTGCAAAAAATACAAGCATATTTAAATAATGTTCCTTGGAAAGACAAGAATCCATTGTACATACATGGTCACTAGAAGCGAGCATATCTTCATATCATGTGTTTGAAATTTTGTAAGGTCCCTATACCTCATACTGTGAGCAGTTAAAAGAAACTGGCTGTCTTATAATGAGATGGGAGTTGATTCCTTAATGTTGGTTACAAATTATGATGATTTTGAAAACTCTGTCAGTATTCTGGATCACTTTAAATATTCTGACATGTGTTCAGTAGCATTGTAAGGAATGTGAATTTCAAAGCATCCAATTATTAAGAAATTAATTTAGGAATGATGCAAACATTTCACCTTTTTCCTCTATGATTTCCCTTTTATTACATGAGAAAATGTCATTCTAATATTCCTTTTTGCAGTTTCTTTTATTTTCTTTTTTATTTTCTTTTTCCCTTTTAATAAAATTAATGTAGTTGAAACTGAAGTAAGACAGGTGCCAAACCTTTTTCTTAATTCCAGTTCAGCAGCCTGGGTGGTCAGAGTACAGGAACTTGACCCCTTTTTGTTGCTGTCTTGCGTGTTTCTCCCTTGTGAAAGCCAATACAATCTGCAAAGCCAGCATAGATAAAGAGCCCTGGAGGGTTGTGGTATAGTAGCAAGAGTGTTTTGTGACCATGTTCTGAAGGGAGACCGCAGGTGACAGTATTATTTACTTTTGTTGCTTGGGGTCCAAAGAGAGAATAAATTGCTATTGATTTTTGAGACATTACAGTGAGGTGTCTGAATGCCTGCAGAATCACTGGGTGGTAGGACAGTCAGAGTCTGCACTGAGACTACTTTGGAAACCTTTTCCCCCTGTTGTGTTGGTTTGCTTTTTTCTTAATTTTCAGAACCAGCTGCTAGAAAATTTTGTTGTTTATTACAAATATATTTTATCTCTCCAAAGAATAGAATTCAACAGCCATTTTATAACAATTTGAAATAGATGAATGGAGTTTGGAATACGGCCATCTGTGTACATTGCTGTTAAGAAGAGAATGCTGAGCATTGCATTAAATTAACCACTTCATTAAAGGCATCTCTTTCAGAGGTATAACAATTTATAAGAAGAAAATCAGCTGTATGGAAGTGGAAATGATACACAGCTAAGTTTTCCCCTCCCTCTCATCACAAAGCTCGTTGTTGCCGACTATTCACGTTTTACATGATAAGTCTACAGAGGTACTTAGCCAGTTGGGGGAAAAAGGAACCCGCTACTTTAATGTTTGTTACTTGAAGATTTTATGGCAATGCTACATCGTAGTGACACCTGCTGGGAGAGATCTGAAGGAAACAGCTGAAACTATGGCTGCTGCCTGTCAGCTCTTTTCCTTGAATCCAGAGCGCGTTCCCGGCGTGGCAGTCCGGGATGACGCGCGGTTTGTAGCTCCCCTGGAGGGCATCTGCTGTCACTCTTCTCCGAGGAGCCTGACTCCCCTGCCACATCCACTGAGCCTCACAAACTCACTCGGATGTCCTTGTACGTTTGGATCTCCCAACTGGGCCTTAAATGCACAGCACCAAAGAGCCTAGGTGGGTGTGTGAAGTAGTGATGGGGGGGGGTATTCAGGATGGTGAATCCCAGGAATTAGCCTGCTCCACTAAGGGGGACTTAAAACAAGATTTCACTCTACACTAATTGATCAACATTTGTGTGTTTGCTGTTCTGCAATGATAATTTATGACTGCATTCATATCTATTTGGCTGTTTACTGTGGGAAGAGGAATTTCTTGTGTGAAGAAGCTTTTCAGGACCAGCTTCCAAATATAAATAAAGAGAAGCTTATTGATTCTAAGCTGCAGCTCCCTCCCACACGAAAGCCGAATGGAGTGAAATTTCTAAGACGTCTACCAATTGTAACTTTCAGTTTTCAAATCATGTGTAGAACTGTGAAACTAGCAAACATTTTTTGACAAAAGCGGTGGAAAGAGCAGTGGGGTCGTGTAGTTGTTCCTTAGCTTTTGTAGCCTCATTTTTGCTTGCATCTGGTATAGTTCTCTGATTTATAGCTCTTGGTGTATTTGTCTTGAGATTTGCCTCAAAACAAGCTGGATACTTGAGCCTGAGAAATAGCTATCTGATTTCTGTCCAGGATACTGCCTGTCAGAGGCTTCCTGAAGATTTATGTAAAGCAGTCCCCTGAACAAGAGTGTAAGGCTTTTGTCTGTTCTTAAAGCTACAGAACCCTTTTGTGTTTCTTTTCAAGTTCTATGCAATTGTTTTTCTATTCAATAAGAAAGTTCTCAAAAGTGACACCAAAACTCAAAGTTTCAAAGAGTTCCCCATAATCTCCCCTAAGCACCTTCTCCTTTCCTTACTTTGAGGGCTCTGTCCTGGTAGAGGATGATGTGTTTGGGTGAAGTTGTATTTCCGTTGCTAACAGCAGGGCTAGAAATTTTCTCCTATTTCTAGGTATACATATTATCCATCCATAAAAATTGTGTGAAGTTCAAGATTTATTTAATTGCCATAGACAAAGAAAATATACTTTCTGGCTTCTGAGCAGTAGAGCTTTGTATAAGATGAAAGACCCTGGAATTACCTCCCTTTATCTTTCCTGAGGAAGGGCTACTTGTATTTCCCAGACTGACAGACATTGAGCCAGCAGCTTCTCCATAACAGTGAAGCCATGTAACAATGAGGCTGTGCCAGCAAAGATCAATAACTGCCACTTAGTTGAAGGGTAACAGTCTGTTCCTACCTGAACCAGTAGTTTGCCCATGACAAGTAATCCTTGAAGATAATCAGATCACACCACTTGATTTAATTCACTTTCTACAGCAGGAGTATTTGTTCAGTGGACCACAAACCCCTCTGGTTTAGCATGATTTCATATATATTTGCCCATTCGTCTTACTCCACACTATTAAATTTTGTTTCTATTTCTTACATCCAAAAGGTCTTGTTGTATAGCAGTACAAGTAAGTTTTCCTTTAAAACATTCTCTACTTTAGCTCCCTACAGCAAGTCCTAGCCTAGTAAGCACCAGCTTCCAGAGAAATAAAACTTAAAGGAAGTCCTGATAGTGTCATTTAATATCATCCGATGATCTGACTGGTGATAGTCTGCTCCATTTCTGCTGCTCCTGGAATACTCTTCCATCCAAGAAATCTTTTACAGCTTTCTGTGGAAGCTTCTGGGCTGTCTTGTCCTGGGTTTTCTTGAGAGCTAAGAGAAAGTTAAAAAGTGAATTTGTGGGAGCCAGGCTGAATTCCTAACACTGAATTCCTAACACTGATGTTCTCTTGCTGTCCTTAGATTCTTCATTTTTGGATAATAAACTTATAAACTTGTGAAATGATGCTTGATCTTTACACTTGTAGTTATTTATCTAAGAAATGTTTTACTTTGTAATATTTAACCTGTGAAATGGCACAATGAATTTTATATGTCTTTCATTAAGTATAGTATTATCTTTGATTGGCTGTGCAGGTTATTGTCCTTTACAACGCAGCACCTGGTATGAAATTAGTTAATGCTGTTAGTCTGCAGAGAAACTATTTTTATGACAAAAATAAAATTACTTTGAAAAAAATGTACTTTAAATGAAAACCCATTTAAGGGGTAAAATTATATTATTGATTATGATCAAAAATGTCACAGACGCTGATGAATTCATCAGTTTCTGGTTTAGACATGTTATAAATCTTTTAGTGGAGGCAGGTGAATGTCAATGAGGTGAATATTTTCAAATTATGGTGGCATATCACTTTTCATGTATAAGTTTTTTGTTCTTTTCAGTGTACCTGTGAATGGAAACAGCTTTTTAAGAGCTGCACTAGGAAAATAACACACAATTAAATGTTCATTGTAAATCAACCCGAAATCAAACTGGTATATGCCAATAAAAAGTATGTTTAAAAATCTTGACAAATTGTTTCAAAGATTCCTGAAAAATTATTTAGTAGTTGCTCTGCTAGAGGAAAAACTGTGTAGTAAACAAGTGTAAACGATTAAGCTTTCAAGTATAGTGAGAAATTAGACCAATATTTTTTATAGTGGAATAAGTTGCAATATCTTTTGTTCAAGTTTTCAGATCAAGATTCATAAAGCAGTATTTATTACCTGCATTAATTTGAAGACTATCTAGGATGAATCTGCTTATAGACTCATAGCATTGGTTTTTATGGCAATGATAAACTCTTAAGAATGGTAAATACTCAGCAGTAACTGTATTTTTCAAGATGTATAGCCTCTTACTAGCCATAGGAAATTCTACATGGAGTAGGTAGGTAATAAATTAGATACATTTTTGAAGGTATGTTACCTCTTCTTAAGTTCCTGGAATAATTAATCAAGCCCTCTTGGTCAGGGCCTGAATCCAGCTGATTCACTTAGTTAGCATCAGTTTCAATTCAAAACACATGTGTGACAGAAGCCTTTCACACAGGCTGTGTGGGTGGTGAGAGCACAAAGTGAGAGCCACAGATACTGTTTGTAACTACCGTTCTCTGCTTGTATAAATTGTAGGCTCTGACCCCTATGTGCACACAGAGACTCAATCACTATGGTGAGAGTGGAAGAACCCTCTTCCTGGTCTTCTTTACAGCTTAAGAGTTTTTTTTTTTTTTCCTGGAAAGAAATTGTGGCTTCAGGGTGACCATGGCCTGGAAATCAGCAGTCAGGTGAGTGCTCTGATGACTACGCCATTGTATAAAAGGAGTACTCTTATGTTTCCTCTAGGTGAAGTAAAATCAGTATCAGTGTGCTGCTAGCACAGTTTTGCACAGTCCTTTTTAAGCTGAGCTGTGAGGGCTGTACCTCCTTGAAGAAAGGATGGTGCTCCTTATGGCATGGTTTGTCATGGAAGGTATTTGCTTGTGATATTGCTACTTCTTACTTTTTACCCCTGTGGTGGTCTGCACTCTGTTTTAAAGGGTTTACAACTGTGCTACATCAACTGCACTGAGACTCTGATAGTGGTTTTGAGAAAAAGTTGACAATTTTTTTTTTAAATTAGCTCAGTTTCTTATGGCCTACACAAAAGACAATCTTGTGCTGCAGTCCGGGGAGAGCAGCAATTCCATAAATATATATGGTATATAAACCAGAATGTTTAGCATGAAGCTACAGACATTTTTTTTATAAAGAGGTCCTTTATTGATGACTTGTCTGCCTCCCTGAAAATACTAAGTGTGCTGTTTTGCTTTCTAGAAAAGCGATATTTGGTATACTTGAGTAAATACTAACTGAGGGATACTGCAAATACTGGTGTGTATCTGTGGTGTATTGTTTAACGAAGTGCCTGACTGTCCAGAGGATGTGGTGTGCATTCTTTACTGACAGGATATAGGAAGAAAAAGGGATATAGAAACAAATAATTTTGTTTTCTAATTTCTTTTTTTTTGCAAATGAAACCTCCTCCCCCCTCCCCTCCCCCAGCTCCAATTACCATGGCCCTTGTAAAGGTATTTAATTGCTGTCCAATTCTTAGAACAATAAATTGTAAAAATAAGATTGCAGGGAAAAAGAATTCATGTTCTTTGTGGAACTGCTGAACGTGCAAATTTAGTCATAGTCTTCTAATTCCTGCAGCAAATTCATCTGCATGTGGCTGTCCGTGTCAATCTGCTAATTATGCTAGAGATAGTCACGAATATCACAGAGCTGATAAGAACAGACTTAAAGTATTTAGTTGCTGAAGCTTAAATTAGAACTGAAGTTGAATTTGGAGTCTAAAATGCATAAGTAAATAATAGTAATAGTAATAAAATTTTCTTATATATAATTGAAAAAAACCCCATAGATTACGGAAAACAGGATGCATTTTAGTAAAAAGTCAAGAGTGCCACTACCAGATAAGCAGCTTCAAAGATGCCTGTGTTTGCAGGTTTAGCTGTCAGCAGTATCACAGGTACTGTCCAGACATCACTTCCACAATAAAACTAGCTATCTTTTATGTAATACCACCAGCTAGTGTTTTCAGAAAATTGTATTATCTTCCTCTTGCTTTAATGCCTCAAGAGGAGTGCAAAACTTAGAAATGTTTTGGATTGTCTTCTCTTTTTTTTTTTTTGTTTTTTTGTTTTTTTGGTGTGTGGGGGTTTGGTTTTGTTTCTTCCTTGGGTTTGGGATTTTTTTTTTTTTTTGTGAGAATCAAAATGCTCAAAAAGTATTTTTGAGTATTTATGATCCTGGCTCAAAGAAGAAATACTGTACGTGATTTTGAGGTCTTGATAAATATTTTAAATCTAACTTGAAATATTCTTCAATTTTTCAGACTTGTTTTGAAAGTAACCAGACTCTTTGGATTTGGGTTGTAATCTATTAAAAGGATAAGGAATTATGTCGATTATAATCACAGGCAGCACAAAGGTGACATGGGAGCTTCATCCAGCTTTGTTCAGGGATTGGCAAAACAAAGTTCTGAGGTTATCAAGTAGCAAAGGTGTGGTTTAGTAGAGCTTAAAATCAGGTGTTTCACTAACACAAAAGTAACAACTCTTAGTCATTATTGACTTGCATTGTGTTTGTAGCAGTGACCCAGAGGTGAAAGGCTCCACATCTCATTTCCAACCCTCTGAGCTATGCAGCTCTCCATAATTTAATTTGATGCAAAGCAATTATCAGGCAATTGATTTTTATTGATTGTGCTGTAGGACAGAAACATTTCTGTTGCAGCAGACAGGAACTTCTGGGATAGCCATCCACCCCTATTCACAGTAAACAGAGATACACTTAAAGCTATGTAACTGAAGCTCTTAATGACCTTATATGTCAGCAGATAAAATGTTTCTTTCTTTACTATTTGTGCCAGTGCATGCCCTCTGATCTTTCTAATGCTCTTTGTCCTCTTTGTGTCCTTTATTTTACTTTCTTGTGGTTTGCATGGATGTTTGCTTGCTTACTTTCTCCTGTCTCCCCAAACCCTCTAATTCTAAGGTGTTTTCTAGTATCTCTTTTCCCTTCCTCATTGCAGTATTTTCCATTGCTAGGTATTCCTCTTGCATACGTTTTCTTTCCTTATTAATTTCTGCAATATTTGATGACCCTGTAATGCTGTTCTCTCTAATCTTTTGTCTTGTAGTTCTTAGGCTCTCTTGCTACTTCTGAGGGATTTACTTCTTTGCTCTAGCAGTCCCTGTCTCAGCCAGTGCTCATTTCACCTCCTTTCTACACGTGAATTGCACCTGTAGAGCTCTCTTCAGAAACCTACTAAGTGTATGTTAGTGCTGTAATTTAACCCATGTGTGTAGTTGCTTATAAAGCATGAATGCTTCATCTAAAAGGGGTTGAATTGTGACATGCAGATTGTTTCAGCTATCAAGTACTTCAATTTATAGCACAGTTGCCTATTTTTTCTAACTTATTAAGGACAAGAATGTATACCTCATAATTTAGTGCTGGGATATTATTTTTGGCAATCTCAGTATAATGTACAGAAAGTAATGTAGCACAGACTTAAGATTCTAAATAAAGAGGAGAAAAAAAGAGATTTTAAGAGCTTTGAACTATCCTGAACAGTTAGAATGATATTTGCAAAATAATAATTTATTAGGTTATTGTAAATACCAATGTATCTTTTTGGAGTGTATTTACTGTGCACTGATGGATTATTTTAGCTCCCAATTTTAATGTAAATTCCTCCATGATCACATTATTCTCTTGGAAGTAGTTTAATTGCATATGGAAAAAAGTAACTGAAAATGAATTGTAACTTCTTAAAACGGAAAGAAAACATTGAAAATGTTTTTAAATTAGGGCTTTCAATAGATGTTTTATTCTGAGTAATTGTCTTGGTCTATAGATCTTGGGCAACACTGTCAGTGAAATTGGTTTCACTGTTGCTCTCTGATAAAGATGACCTGGAAATTCAGGTCATGAGTTTCAGTATGGGCAGTAGAAGACAACTTTATGGGCTACTTGTGGGAATTGATTAAGCTTTTGAAAGAGCTTTGGGAAATCTTTCCACTGAAGCATTTTTTCTTGATGCAATGACTTAGGAGACAGAACATTCTGCTGCTGATCTTTGTAGATTGTTTAATTCCCTGCAGTTCAAGGCAGATTGTTAAATGTGGCTGAAATGTGCGCTAAGAAGATAGGGCTGACTAAGTTTCATTCTGTCACCACAATTTTTGGCAAACTGATATTTAAAAATTGTTGTAGTTGTCCTTTTAAATGCGATATTAATACTTTTAAAGCCACTTCCATCTGTTTTTTTTTCTTTTTTAATGATTCCAGCATGTTGCAATACACTGCAAACATACTGTCCGTTGCTCATTTTGCCTTTATATTTACAAATGGAAATAACTTTTTATAAAAATGCAGAAAATGATGCCACTGCTACAAAGCCACGCTATGCTTCTAGGTTGCATTATTACAGTATCATATATAATATCTATATTACAGTAGTCATTGTCTTTGATAAATTAATCAAGCTTACTTACTAAATTAATAACAACTACTTTAAATCCTTTAAGAATGATTTAGAGACATGTCCTCTGATTTGCAGAATTTCAGAAAGAGTTTTGTTTCCATAGTCTGGAGTTTTGGTATGAGAGGAGAAAATACTTTGTGAGTGTAACAGCAGGCACATTTTCCAGTGTCCTGTATCTAGTTAAGTTTGAGAGAGTTTTCAGAAGTCAGTGAACACTTTGAGGGCATTCTTCCCAATGTCCGACTCTAGTTCCCATTTTCAGGTCTTGATCCGCTACAGTTATGTTATTAGTCCAGCTCCCTTGCCCCTTTCCAATAAAGTTTTCTTATTTCAGGACAGGCTGCAGCTGCACATCATTTTGGACAGACTTATGAACAAGACAGATGTTCAGGGATAAATTATTCCTCAGTCATTCCCTGTGGTTTAGGGTTTTTCTGAGCCAAAGTGTGAAGTTGCACTTATTTACTAGGCATTGGTAGCAATTTTTACTTGTACTAATCTATTACCTTTTGAACCCATCTATGGATAAAGAAAGCATTGACTGGGGGAACCTGTTCTGTGTAAGAAGTGGCACCAGGGCAGTTAAGGAAAGAATGATGTCAAAGAGAAAAAAGGCAGGCAATGAAATTTGGGAGAAATTTGTAGAAGTGTAGAGGCTTCAAATTTCAAAAACTATTAGCGTTTACCAATGTAACAGTTTACTCCCATGAAAATGAATGTTGGGTATAAACAGTTAAGAAGAGGCATGTAGCATCCCACAGTTTCTGCTTCTGAACTACATATTGAAACCTTGGGAAATTAAGCAACATTATATGTATCAATCAAGGTTAGTATATAATTATTATAACATTCAGATTTTCATTAGCTTGATTTGTGATCAGCAGCAAATCCAGCAAGTTAAAATCCCTTTTCTGCAATTTGGGTATGGATGTCCTTGACTATTTTTCTGCAAAGCAGGAGTGTGATATTGACATGGAGTGAATGACTGGTTTACTACCTAACAATGAAGGCAATATAGGTAGTTTTAGAGTACTTATGTAATTGGGAAGAGAAAGGTAATAGCTATTTTGTGAATCAAATAGGGGAAATAATAGAGACAGATGAAACTTAGTAAAATATTAAAATCTGTTAAAATAATCCTCCTTAGCTTATTGAATAAAGATAAAAGTGAAGTAATGTCTTAGGAGTGTCTGATAGCAGTTATCATTGGGAGCATTTATTTGATCAGTTTGTGAAAACAGCAGTGTGTCACTTCAGTTGTTTTTGGTTGTTTTTCCAGTTTAAAGTAAACTCAACATGCAAAACTTAAGAAGATTTCTTACCCCTTTAGCTATTTCAGGAAGATATATTTAATATGAAAATTAATCTCTTCTTAAACCCCAGTCAGACTAAGCCATATAAAATGAGCAATGTCATGAGTTCCCTTTGAATACATGGCTTTTGAGAGTGCCCAGCAGCTCAGGGCATAGTCCAGCACATTACAGAACGGAAATCCTGGTCAGTTTTCCTGATGTTTAAGTCATAATGGACTTAATTTTTTTTTTTTTTTTTTTTTTTTTTAAATCATGGCATTCAACAGAGGCGGATTGTTTTGTCTGCTCACTGACTACTGCAGAGGATAAGTCAGTATTTACCACCCAAAGTGTTCTTATTACTGAGTTCTTGTAAGTAGAGCAATTACAGCAACTCAGGTAAAGCAGCACAGAGAATCTAAAGACTATCCCTTGTTAACAAAGCCTGCTGTTTTATTACACAATTCAAAATAGTCACCAAAGGAAGAGGGCTCATGTGCCAAGATACAGATCTCACATTTGCTTTGTATAGTATTTTTGTAGTTACTAGTATGCCTTCATTCAGCAACTTAGGTCTAGTGAATCCTAGGACACTTTTGTTAGGTTAAGGGTCTTGAAATTCTGTACTAGGACTCCTAAGCAGTGAAAACTTAATTTGAAATCATTTGAGGGCAGAAGGACAGATCAATGGCAAGATCAGTTAAGTGTGGAGGGGAGAAATCAATTTATAACAGATAAATCACTACTTATTAATGGACTAATTAAATAGCCTAGGGTAATCCTTTAAATGATTCCTAGAATACAGTGCATTAATTGACAGCACTGTGATGTTCTTCGAGTTATTGTTACTTTTCTCCATATATTTGAAATAGAATATTGCTCCATACATAAGGAGAGATCAATTTTATTGATGGTTTATTGGTCAGTGAAGGACAAGATATGGTGATTACAAGCACTGAACAATAGATACAGAAATGAAATACCAACGTTGTTCTTATTTGGTAAGTTTTCAATTTTGAGTCATGATATAACATCAAATCAGTCATCATTGCACACATAGTTAAAAGTCTTTTATCGTAGTGTATTATTATATAGTGCATGTTAACTACTAAATCTTTGGCCTTTTTGCAGTATTATGGCAGTCAGACATAATTACAGCCTCAGATGTCCGGGGCTAAGTTTCACAGTTTGCACACACAGGCATACTTAAGCATCTGGAAAAGTAACAAAGAATTACTGTTAGTTTGGATATAATAAGTAGGATCATGAAAAGAAATAATAGGTCGTTTGAGATAGTGAAGACTTTAAATGAAAGAAGTAATCCAACCTAAAACATAGAGATTTTATATATGCTGAATGTATTTCATCAATAAACAGAGAATTCAGTTACAGAAGGTAGTGTTTTAACAGGGAATGATCAGTACTTCGCTATTAATAATTTCTGGAGGAGTTTTATTCAAGGCAATGTTAGATGATTATCTTTATCTTTTGGGGAGATGAAATCTATCCAAAAGATAAATCGATTTAGACTTCAATGTAGGTTGTGTGTCCAACTACATATCACTTCAAAGGAATCAGTCAATTGCACAAGATTGATTTAAAATATTTTTAATTCATTTTGTCACACTTTCATTAGTGTATGTGATAGCAATAATTCAGATAAATATTTGAAAGAAGTGGCTGCTTGTTAATAATTCAGTTTTCTTTTAATGCTGATGTCAGATATGCATTTTGAAGGCATGTGCGCATAAAAAGCTTAATGTGGCTCATATTTGTATAGTGTATCTTAGGAGTATACGACTAAAATTATTAGAACAATAGTGAGTAAAATAGTGTGAGTTAGATTCTCTCTGTCAAAGTATAGTTAACTTTAAATATAATCAGATTATTTTGCTATATATTTATTAACTTTTATGGAATAAAATGCATTTTGAGCACATACTTATGTTATTTGCCTATTTGGCCTTTAATAATATAATTCCATTAGGAATCTTACATAAATAGACTTATTCAGAAACTGTAATTTTCCAGCAAGTTCAGTTTTGGCACTGAACATTAGACAGACAATGAAAATATTACTGTGGTTAACATTTACTTTTATTCAATTAATGAATAATTATGAGAGAGCTTACTTTCCTTAAGTGCAGTTATCTCCTTATGTTTTTAGTGGCTTGCCATTCATTACGTTTCGAAATGAATAATAACACAAGCTGTGGAATAAATGCCATTTGGGATTACAGTTGATGATGACCCCCCAGTCTGGCTCATCACTTGAAATATTTCTGTCTTGTGGTTCTCAAGATTTTCAAAGTAATTGAATCTTTCCTTTTTGTGATTGAATTCTAAAGGGGTTTTTCAATTCCCCTGTTGTCTTTTATAACCATAAAATTAAATTTTTTGTCCCAGGGCTTCTGTGTTAGTAAAATTTCTGTAGAGAAAAATTAAATATGAAAGTCTTCTAACTGGGAAGAAAGGAGATTTACATTCTCTTTACTAATCTATTCTGATAATAAACAGCTTTTATAAAATTATATGCAAGGAAATAAATTTGTGGGCTTGCTGTTAAAAAACCAAACAAATCCACAAGAAGATAAAAACATTACAGTTCAAACTACTGGGAGCATCATCAAGAGTACTCTGTATACTTGCATTTCTTAAAGTAACATCTCCTTTAAAGATCCTGGAAGTTTTATAGAGCTATCCAATTGATCAGCTCTTCAAGAGTAGTAGCATATTTTTTTAATGTCAAAGGCAACTCAGTTCTGAACTGAAATGTGTTTTCTGAATCATAATCTTCAAATTTTAAGACCAGTCTAATCCTCTCTGTCAGAAGTGGGAAAGGAGACAACCTTTCATGACTTTCTCAGTGAGTTCTCCCAGCTCAAATACTTTGTGCAAGTGCAGCGCTGCAATAATACCTGCTCACCACAAGTCATGGTATGGGTTCATTGGACAGAAACAAGTTGGAGATAAGAGTTCTTCACTGCATATCTTGTCTATTGTTGTTAGAAAACAAGGAAGGAGTATTTGGAAGAAAGGAGAAACAGCTTTGCTATCCTAAACTGAGTTCTTAATGGTCATAAGACAGAATTGAACAGGCTACTAAAATCTTGATAGCTGATTTATACAAAGAAGCCCTTTTTTGATAGAAATCAGTTTACTGACAGAATTATGACAGAACAAATGACACAAGACCATAAAAACATTTCTTCAGTTGGATTATAGAAATAATGCTGAAAAAAAGTCTCAGTGATGTGGTTATACATGAGTTCATTCATTTTTGTAGTACATTTTCAATTTTAGAACAACTATGATTATAAAGTTATACTTTGAACAGCTGAGGTATACTAATTAATGCACTTTCAATTCAACTTCACAAATTTTCCTCCATGCATTTTGAATTTTAGGGGTTTTTTTGTCCATGGGCTCCTGAAATTGTATTTCAAAAATGTACTACATCAACATTATGCCTCAAATATATGATGAACTCCTGGATCTCCCCAAGTTAATGTAGAAGCCACACTAGCTTCCTGTTTCACATAATGATTTTTACATTAAAAGTAGACATTGGATATCAGTTCCAGGATATGGTAACTGGGATATTAGGGTTGATTTAGACTATTGACTACTGTGTAATTGTCTTGTCCTGTGTGTGCATGTGTATATGTGTGTGTGTGTGTATATATATGTATATATATATATTTGCACTGCCCTTCTGACCTTTCAGTTCAAGGGTGAGATTTTAATAATCCTTTGACAAAGCAAGCCATGCCAGGTATTGAATTGGGCATTAACTTACTTGGCAACATGATACTCTACACACCAAGTTAATTGGTTCCTTTAAAATTCAGTTTTGTAACGAAATGTGGCAGGTGCAATAATATGCACAGACAAATGATGTGTATACGTCTGGAGGGAGTAGTCAGAGATAATGGTTATTGGGCATCTCTCATAGACATGTTCAGCTTATTAGGAGCATTTTCAAAGTTGGAGTCCCATCATTCAGATTTCTTCCAGATTGTCCCATGAAGACTAAGAGCCTGAAAGTTGCAAACCTGCCTTTTGAGTTGCTTTAGAATATCTTCCCTTGAAAGGAAAAGATAAAGGGTTTTTGTCAACTTTAATACTGTAAAAACCAACTTTGTGCTTTTTCACCCCTTATTCTTCTGTCATCATGCTGCTGGTTTTTGCATTGGCTGATTGTCACCACTGCCATCCTTCTGTAGGAGCTGATGCATAGGAAGGACACAGCTGGCTTTTAGTCCATGGATGTGCTTCATAATTGCACCATGCACAGGGGTCTTCAGTCTGGGGACAAGATATTATAATGTGCAAGAGTGGTACTACAGCCACCTTCTAGACATGTGGGTGAATCCAGTTGGGTGTCGGTGTGAGGCATGGTTCCGTAGAGCCCGCAGTCTATGAAGAGGACAGGACAGGCTGTATTTGGTCTTAGGAAGAAAATAAAAGGTGTTGTTGCTGTCTAGCACTGTCTAATTGGATGATGCACAGTGAAAAGATGCTCTTTTCACAGGTGCACAGTGATAGGACAGGAGCTAACAGGCACAAATTCTAAAAAAGAAAGTAATAGGGGAAAAAAATCACAAGAGTACTAAAACATTAGAGCAGGCTGTGGGGAGGCTGTGGAATCTCCTTCCTTGGTGCTCGTATCTTGACTGGACACAGCCCTAAGCACTCTGGTATAATTGTGTCTGCTTAAGGCAGCAGTGTGGACTAGATGACCTGCATAGGAAGGTCTCTTCCAGCCTTAATAGCTCTGTGGTTCAGCCCAGTCTTCCCATCAGTCATGCTGGTACTAAGTGTCTGTCATGCTGTCAGACTCCTTTTTCTCCTCATCTGTCTCTGGTATCAGCCTCCCCTGCATTCCAGAAAGACAGCTTAGAGAATAGTGCAGGAAGTGACAGGACTAATCCATTAGTTCCTACCTAAAAATTCAAATGGAAAGAAACTGGAAATTTAATGGAAGCAAGACTGTGTGGTGGTTCAATCTTATTGATGGACAAATCTGTTTCAGAGGACCGGGGATCCAGTGTGCTATTTTAGCTGTTGATAACACCTGTGTCCATATCTTGGAAATAATAATTTATTCTGGGCCACAGCTTTGTCAGCCGGATGCCTGGCTGCAATAACTGTTTTCTGAAGAAGCAGGTGCAGTGAGGCTGCTATAAGAAAAAAGCAAAATGAAGGCCTTATATGTGGCCCCATCTTGTATATTTAAAGGACTGCTGTCTTTGTCAAGGTGTCCACTCAGGCAGCATTCTTTAGGATGGAAGCTTGTAGGCGACATGGGTGCAAATTGCCTGGTTCTGTATACTCAGCTGCAGAAGCTGAATGGAGTGTGGGAGTTGGATCTGCCAGTGTTCATCCACCCCCGCACATGGTGCTTGCGCTGGGCCCAGGGGCTGAGCCAGGCGCGTGGCTGGCTGGTGTGTACAGCACATGTAGGCTCTGTAAGAGGCTGCACAAGCTGAGCTGGGAGAGTGGAGCCCTGTGTCAAAGCCAATACATTCTGAAGGCAAACATAACACACTCTGGGACCCTTCTGTTTTAACGTTTGCCTTTGTGAAAATGAAAATCACGTGGTAGTCTGACAAATGCTGTTGGTAACAAGACTTATGGCAGTGTCTACAGGTGAAAGTGGCATCAATATAAGTAAATAATTCCAGAAAATTTTTCCTTCTGAGAAACTACCTTCTGCTGGTCTCTAAATTGATTAACCTGGACAAGTATGTCTTCTGTGAATGGAAAGGCTGGAATATGGGAGTATAAGACAAAAAAAATCTTGCACTATGGAAGTACTAATCATTCACATTCTCAAATGCCATTGGGACTTAGTGATTAGAAATGTAATTTTCAAACACTTATCTATAACAGTGAACATTTGGCTTGGAGTGCTTTGCCACATAAAATTCTTTGAAGTCAGAAGGCTACTGATGCTCTAGAGCACAATACTCTTTAGAAAATATTTGCAAGATTGGGGGTTTATAAATAGTCTTCATAAATACAAGTTTCCTAATTGAAGTATGAAAGTATTGTCCCAGAAGGGTGATGACTTCGAACAGTAGCCATGCAGTGTTTGTGCAGTGTGAGGAACAAAGTCAGAACACAATCTGATTATAACCTCCTGGCAGCAGCTGTTCAAATATTGTTTCTCTGCTTCCATCTCTGCAGAGAATTTGTCTCACAAATATAAACAGTTAAGTCAGTAGATCATCTTATGTGCTAAAAATATTGACTGCCAGTAGGTAATAAAATGATGTACCATTTCTTTTTCTAACTGATGACTGTAATGTTTTCAGGGAGGCAATTGGCAAACAAATGTTTTCTTCTTTGGTTACTCCATCCAGACTTTCCATTGGTCCTTTACAAAAGGAAATAACTTCTCTTTTGAGATTGGCTTGTCAGCAAAGTTGACTACTGCAAATCTTATAAGAAAGCTGGCTCAGAGGCTACAGGGTCAGTGACTGTGCTGTGAGATATTTTGCACGTACTTGGTGAAATGTTGCCATGAACAAAAAAAAAAAAATAGTCTGCCATTTCAATGTAGACGTGAGAAATGCGTACATGAGAACTAATCAACTACGATAATGCAAAATCATTCAAGCAAAACAAAGCAAACTACAGGGTAACAAGGTTCAGAAAGACTGCACTGAAAACACCTTTGTCTTTAAATAACTTTTGAAACAAACAAAATGAATATTCATGCAACTGTGAAACATTTATGGCGTGAAATGAGGGCAAACATAAATTTTTTATCATCTTTTGTGGAAGCAATGGCTAGAAAGTTATCTGGTGACAGATAATTAAACAATTAAAGAATTAAGAAATTAAGAAGTGCATACAAGGGGAGAAATGCCTCTTGACATTACATTGTTACATGGCTATTGCTCTTAAGATGATTAGAAAACAATGCTGCAAAAAGAATTTTACATCTATTTTGTTTCCATACTATATTCTAAGAAAATATTTCTAGTTTTTTGTTGACTGCTAAGGGTTTTCAGCTGCTTACTTGGAAAATAATTCAGGAGTCTACTGGATCTCTGTCAGAAAGTATTTTGTGAATAGTAGCCTACGGTTAGACACTTTAAAAGAATGAAATGGTTTTGAAGAAAACACATTTCTTTTCCCAATCTCCTTTCTTCTTTGTTTTCTAGAGCTAATATATTTAAGTATTTGTACAAGACTTTCAAATGAGAAAGTTTTCACTTTGTATTCAAATTTGGCATCTGAAGAGGTAGTGAAAAACCTGATTTCATTTCTGACTTCTTTGTTTTCTAAAAATACTTTGTCAATTTTTTTTCCATATAATTTTCATAGGTTTTTTTTTTTTCTTTCAACTAGAGAATAAGAAAAGTGATTAAACTGTAACTTGTAATTCTAAAGTAGGCTGCAGATAATGCATTTGAATGCCAATTTTCAATGTTGCAATATCTTTGTTGTCATTCTGGCCTGGAAACTGTTTAAGGAGAGTGAAGGAAATCCTTCTGTATTACTAGTACCCAGGGAATTCAAAATTTGAAATATTTGAAATGGAGATTACTGAATTTTTTAAAAAATTATTCTTGTGCCACATGTAAAACATAAAACAGTTTATGTGAGTAAAAAGCTGTACTTAACATTTACAGAGGAAGAATCTTAATGTTAGCAAGCCCTTTGTTTATGGCCACACTGAAATATGAAGTAATTCATATTACAGCTAGCAAGAGCTAGGAGCAGGCATTGAAATCTGCTATCACAGTGTTATTTTCCAATACAGTAAAACTGGTTTGCAGATTGTTACTGTATTATCACATTTACTGCTTTGGCACAGATTTTGATCGTTGTTTTTTACCCCAACACCTGCAGTTCTCAATTTAAAAAATTTTTGCATTTTTGTTTGTTTCAAATGATTGTCTGCATTTGAAGGCAATAAAGACTAAAGACAGTAAGAACAGCCCATAATTATTTCATTTGTTGTGTATTTCCTCCTCACGTTTCTCAGTTACTGCTCAAGACAGAGCAACAAGTTATTGTACTAAAAAGAGTAAAAACAGGAAAGGGGGTAGGGGGTCAGAGCTTGTTCACAGAGACACTTCAGTAGATTAGGAAATTGGGAACACTGACCAAACTTGTGCTTTCCTCGTGAGGTGAGCAGGAGCTGTATTTGAAGGTGCCCTCAAGTACCAGAGTATTCACAGTGAGTTTCAGTTCCTTGGCAGTACAGCTGCAACGAACTCTTAAAAAGTCATTTGGAAACTTCAGACAAATAATGCAGCACCCTAAAATTTGTCCAATGTTTCTGCAGGACATTTTTATTGCAAATCATGAATGTTTGTATACGGGTGTTTCAGACTTCCGTGCCTTTCTTCTTTTTCTCTGAGTTACTGGGATGACTTCTTAATTCACAAAAACTACATAATAACAGGAGAGTTTTTACGTGTATGTTTGTAGCATGTCCTAAATAGACACATCTTACTAAACAATCTGTACAAGCAATGCCATCCAGGCTAGATGTTTGTGAAGAACTTGGCCAGGGCTAGAAGTGCTGTATTTCAGAGTATATTTAGTATCCACTACATTGAATTGAGCTGAAATTAATTTCTAGCACTTAGGTCACCAGAGATTCTGAATTAATTAGTAATTGATTTGGTTTTCAGTACAGAGGTATGCTACATTTTTAACTTCTGTCTAAACATGAAAAATAACGTTAGTTCTCCTAAAAATTCTGCAAATGAATCCAGAAAGCAAATACAGTCTAAAACTTAAAAGCTAGCATCCCCATAATGATGTACTTAACAGATTTTATAGCAATCACCTAGTCTAGTAGAATTTGTATCTCTTTTTTTCACTAGAAACACCTTTGGTTTTAAGCGGAGATGTGTTAAGCAGTGTTAGAGTTGCAAACATCATATATAAGTCTGAAGGTATGAATTAAGACAGCTGAGATGCCACTTCTGACAAGTGATTGTATTTTAGCAATTTAAAGGGTGGGTTTTTTTTTTTCATTGTCTAAAAGAAATCAAGGAAACAAGTGATGGAAACTATATTTTGGGTATTTGCCTTTCAAAACTGTCTGATTATTGGTCGGTTAAGCTTTACTTTGAAAACATTCATAAACCAGACTTATTGGCATCAGAGGTCTAGCTGACAGACAAAGCTTCTGTCTGGAATAAATTATTCTTTCTAAGATATGGACTCAAGTGTTATCAGCAGCTAAAATACTGTGCTCTATCCCCAGGCCTCTGAAATAACCTATTTAGAAACATAATGCAAAGGTACCATGTCCCAAGATTTGAATAAATACAAATTGAATATTTTTTATGCCAGTTCTCAAGCTAGTTTGTGCAGTATATGAAAATAAAATCAGTTTTACTATTTTTTTTCTTAGACTTTGAGTTTCCCTGATTTTTTTTTTCTTTTATGCTTCCTATTTTTCATTTCCTCCCATGAAATCTGATTATAGGGCTCCAGGGTCATGATATGACACAATGAGGATGTGTTTTCTAGAATTTTACAGTAAAGACTAATGTATTACTTTGCATAAAATTGTGTCCTGAGACCCTTTAGAGTATGACACATTGCCAGCCATAACAGTCTGTTCTATAAATCATGGAAAAGTCATGTTCAAATTCATTGGATGGTGAACAAATTTAATCACTCCTTGTGCATGGCCAATAACATTTTCATACATTAAGCAGTTGCAGTATTTATTTCTCTAGCACTAGAGCCTGCCATGAGTGTGTTGCTTTCAACAATGAAAGGTGACAGCAAATCTGCTTCTCTGAAATAATTAGCACATTTGTCAGGGCATATTAAGTGATTCCAAATTATTTCTTCTTGTGGAGGATTTTTTTTTTTTTTTGTGCAAGTGAAAATCAGCAACTCATAAATCACAAAGACAGCCGAATGCACTGAATTGCCAACCAAATAGGATCTAAACATCTTCACCATAAAGTAATGAAGAGTATTTTAAGTAAAATAGAAATAATAATAAAAAAGAATGATAGAAAGTGGTAGTGTCAGAATGCATTTGAGATAGCATGAACATGACATTGCTGCTGGACAACAGTGGTCTGTAAACTCACAGTTTTACTTTTTAGTAGCCATATGTATGCTTTCAAGAAATGAATTGGTAATTCTATTGATGGGTTTATCCCTAGAGGGCCAATATAGCTACACTCGATTTCAGTCTTATAAAATTTAATTTTCCTCCTCATGGAATAAGAAAATGAGAAGCAAGGACAGAAGGAAGGGAAAAAAACCTACAAAACAGCTAGTTAACAAAAGTTTTATCACATTGTAAATTTGTAGGTTACTCAATGAAACAAATATTAGCTCATGTTTTAAGTTTAGGCATTTGGAGATAATTGAGTCTGACACCCTGCTTAAACCAGAGGCAGTCAGGTTGCTCAGAGTTTTGAAATGCTCAGAGGATAGACACGGCACAACCCCTCTTGCCAACATTATTCCAGTGTTTCAGCACCCTTGCGGTGTAGTTTTTCCCTCTCTTTATATAATTAGAACTTTCTGTCTTTCAATTTGTTGCCTTTTGTTCCATCTCTGAGTGCCAATGTGAAGAGTCTGGCTGCATTGTCTCTGTGCCATCCCATCAAGAAGCTTAAAACAGTAGGAAGATCTCGCCTGAGCCTCTAAAGCTGAAGAGAGTTGGTAGTCTCACCTTCATATTTACAGTGTCTTCTACTTGGCTTGGTCCTGTATATCAGGTGTTTTCCAAGGCTGAAAACCCTACAATTCATCTCGGGACTTCAGATATACTCTCACACTTGCTCAAGAGAGGGGAATAATCTCTTCTCCCCATTCTGGTTTGAGTGTTGCAAATGCAGTCCACTAGGTCACTGGGTTTTTCGGCTGCGAGAGCACACTGCTGACTCATATTCAATTTACTGTGCATCAGGAACCACAGGTCCTTCCTGGCCAGCTTGCTCACAGCTGTGCTGTAATTGGGTTATTCGATCCCAGATACAGGGCTAATTTACCTTTGTTGGGCTTTGTGAGGTTCTTGTCAGACCCGATCTCCACCCGCTTCTGCAGGCTGATCCTGCAGCACATTGGCTGCTCTCTGCAGCAGGATCAGAGCTTTTCCAAAGACAAAGCTCTGTGCTTGTGAGCAACTCCTTTGCACAGATTACAATGCCCCATCCTCAGCTTTCTGGCCTCTCTTTCCCAGAGAGCTTGTTTCTGTCTGCTTCAGTACTCCAGGAATACAAGCTGTGGCTCCATATCCCTCTGATTTCAGTGAGATCATACCTCTACAACTGTGTACAGCTTTCTCATTCTTCCTAATTTTATCCCATGCTATGTATATCCATTGAGAGGTGCTTGAGATGAACCCACTGTCACCTGGCTTTCAAAAGAGAAAGAAGTGTGAGAGCCTCTCTCATCCTATTACACCCTGGTCTATTTCTCACAGCCCTTGCATTATTGCTTTAGGTGATAATAAACTTTCTCCAGTTTACCTAGTTTAAATCCCTTCTCATAAGGTCAATAAGTGTGTTTGTTCTCTTTATACCTTGAGGCAGATCTTCAAATACTGTAAAACGACATGGCAGTGCTGGTAGGAAGGGACTTCTGCTGTTTTAAAGCACTTAATAAAATTATGGTTTAATTTTTAAGGCTGGTATTCAGCACATTGTTAATTTAAGGTGTAATTTACCAATTATATTCGTCTGCTTTTATTCCAAAAGCTCGGGATTAGTGATGCTTTAAATTTGAGTTTGAGTAGTGTGGATTGAATTAGGAATACAATAGCTACTTAGTGCTGCTAATACAAGCAATCTGCTGTGTGTTTTCACTGTGCCTGCTCTCTTCTGAGCTAGGTTAACTCAAGAAGGGATAACTGTCATGGAAATTATTTCAGGTAGTTGTAGTGAAACTATGTACAGTCTTTTTATTTTGCTCATACAGTGTTTTCTTTAGCTTATAGGTGGCTGATAGGTCTTTATTTTCTTCCACTTTTAAAGTATCTTGTATTGTGCATGTTAATCTTAAGAAAATATAGCTATATTCTGTATGAACATGTCTCTAAACAGAAAATGTATTTTATCTATATTGCCATCTTTTAATTTATATTGTAATAGAAAGAAAAAAATATTTTCAAGTTGTTTACTAATTCTTTGAGAGGAAATTTATTTGAAAACCTAAGTCAGAATTGTGATTCCATCTTTACTTTTCATTAATTGTCCTATACTTCATAATGAGGCCAGCTCAAAACTCTTAATCTAAAGAAAGTGATTTTATTTCCCCCAGCACGTTGCTAATTAACCTAATTTTGGTCATGTTGTGGGAAAGAAGTAAAGCAGATAGGAAAAAGATAGTGCTTCCTCATTAATTGGCTCATGCCACAGAAGGGCTTGTTGCAATGGATTTGACTGTTTGAGACTGGCACTGCTGACCCCTTCAAAGACATTGAAGGAACAGGCAAAAAAGGGAGTCAAAGAAAGAAGGCAGTAACCACCCTTGGGGTTAGGGTGCTACCAATAGAAATGTCTCCTTTGGGTTCTTTATACTACTCAACCAGAGATTTGAGGTTTTTTGATTTCTTCGAGTTTTTTTCTCTCACCAGAAATAGGTTCTTATTTCAAAGCCGTTTCCTGCCACCTTAACAACTGATACCAAAAGGGGTGGGGAAAAGCTACCTAATACTTTGGTGCTCCATATTTTGGCAGTGGGAGACACATAAATAAGAAATGGGATAGGTGTCAGGAAGGGGTTTCAAGTTTATAAAGACATTTTATCAAGTGCTGTGAAAAAACAATAGGAAAAAAATATCCCAATCACTGACATTAAGAATTGCTAGGAAAAAAGAAATCTGTTTAGAAACAGGAAACAAGAACACTGACTTAAATACTGTAATATTGGAGAAGAAAAGATTAGCAAACAGCTGGTTGGGAATCTTCTGAGCCAATGTCTTTTTATCAGAAAAAATTTGCCAGTTGAATATGAATAACAGTTTTGTCATGGACTTTTCCTTGACTTTGATGGAATTTGGTGTCAAAATATAAAGGTAAAAAATAACCCTGTCCCAGAAAAAAACATGAGCATCATGTTCCCTTCATTACCTCTTGTGGACTTGCAAACTTACTGGTAGAATTTCCCATATGAAATGCATGTGTTAACTGTCACGTTAGTATTTGTCTATCTTTCCTCCTTGCCTCTTTGTGTTGTCTGCAAATTTCAAGCAGAGTATTTGAGAAATCTGAGAGACGCAGAATCTGTCTTCTGGTAGTCTCTGTCAAGTAGCAGATATTGCAGACATATGGGAAATAAAAGAGAATAGTAAAGATGAAGGGAAGACTTCTACCTTGATGGTTGTAAAGTACAAGAATTTGATGTGAAAGATGAAGTGATGCCAGAGTAAATATCAAGGTTTGTGAAGGTGATATTTTGAGAACTGTGACAGATAGGATTTTAATGAATTAGAATCACAGGGTGACCGAGGCTGGAAAGTAGCTCTGGAGATCATGTTCTCCTGGCTCAAGCAGGGCATTTAGAATGGCTTTCCTAGGACCATATTCAGACAAGTTTGGAATACCTCCAAGGACGGAGATTCCACAACCTCTCTGGGCAACCTGTGCCAGTGCTTGGTTACCTTCATCACCCTCTAGGCCTGGCTCCTCAGCTGGCTTTCAGTCAATCTCTCTGTCTGCTCATCCAACCCATACCTCGTTACCTTGTCTATGAGGAATTTATAAAAGGTAGTGTAGAAATTCTTGAAGTTTTGCTTGACTGAATTATCTTCACTTCAAAGATATGACAGAGAAGAATCCATGAAGTCCATTACTCACTGTGATGAGTAGGTAGAATTACAATTAGTAGTTTACTCATAGTAGTTTGAATTCCTTATTTAACCCTGGTATTTATAGGTTCCTTACTAGAAATAAAAATGAACAAATATTTGCAGATATAGAATTTAATATCTATATGAAATAGCAAATATATGACAACTGATAGCTTGAAACAACTAAACAAAAGAAATGGTGTAAAAATAAGACATTGCTGGCTTTTAAATTTATTTGAAACTTTTCAATTAGCACAATTTATGGAAATGAGGAAAAGTTAGTTTAAATTGCTACTTATATTTTTCTGCACACCAAGAATTTGTGTAATAAATATTCATTAGTTATACTGTTAAGTGTGAAGCGTCTAACAGTAGAGAATCATTTTGATGCATTCACATATCTGCAGGAAAAGACCAATGCATTTATCTCTGTTGAAATGCAAAATTTGTTACAAAATATGGACATGCTCCTTTTTGGAAATCATTTAAAGCAAACTTTCATTCATTATCTTCTGGTTAGCAGTTTTGGCAAGCTAAACTTACTTGGAAGTTGAACTGATGAGCATTTGTTGAAGAGTGCATTAAAGATGATTTGTTAGTTGGTTTTTTTTTTTTCCCTAAGCTGTGTTGATTTTCACAATAATGCTACTGGAAGAATATACTAATTATTGGTCTTGAAAATTTGTTGGTTTTTTTTTTTTCTTAAGTTGTATAAACATATTAAGGAGATAAAGTGTATGCAGAATATAAATAAGCCAGGCAAAGTTATTTATTCTTAGCTGATGAAATTTTAGATCTGTATTTGTCTAATTGGCTGTTAATTAAAGGGTGGAACTTCAAGGCTTTTCTGGGATGCAGGATGCTTAAAAAAAGAATTTTACATGTTCTTTTAGTTTTATCTAGTTGGCAAGAATGCCTTAATCATGTCCTACGAATGATCATACTTTCCATAATCTATAGTTATGTTCAAGTTCTTATATTGCAAAAGCAATAATTAAGATTTAAACTCTAGTACATGGGTGGGGAGTTATTGTTGGAAGCAGATACCCCAAATTAGACATGGCTTCTACAGAATGAATCATTAAAAAAAAAAACAAAAAAAAAACACTAATCTACTTTCTGTATAAAAAAATCATTATTGCATTATTTTAATGCATGTCACAGTAAATGCCCAGGGCTACATTGCTGTGACGTAGCTAAGGAAGATTCTGATGCAAATATAACTGTTTTTCAGCCCTTTCAGCTTCCAGTTTTAAAGCAGCACAATTTGTATGGCTGCAGCTTCTGTTCAGTCAGCTTTTTGTTTGGGGGGTGTCTCTTCTCTACAGAATTCAGTTGTAGAAGGTGTCCTTTGCAATTCAGTCCATCTGAGTGTCATGAATCTTAAATGCATTTTCTCTGGTGAGGTTGGAAAGATGTGAAAAAGAGTAACAATACTCTGGAGAAAACATACTTCAGTTAATAATAACCAGCAGCAGTAAAATTGGTACAGCAGTTTGTAGGTAATTAGCCAACAGGACAGAAAAGACATATGGCCAGGCATTTTGCATTACTTACTTTTCTGCAAAAAATTGTTACAGAATAGGCCTTTTACTTATCACTTATTATTATTATTCATATTATTATTACTATTTTGTTTATGCAGTATATTTGATACTAAAATAGAGTGTAATTTATAAATAAATATAAGTACATACATATGCTTTGGTTATTTCTGTTGTTTTAATCTGAAGGGGGGAAAGCTGGTTATATTTAATTGTTGCTTCTGATTGCTCCTGAGGTAGGAGAGCTGTAGAAGTATAATTCTACATTTGTTTCTTGTATATTGGCACTGACCAGAGATATAGATCTGTATATAAGATGACAATTTCAAGATTTTAATTATACAATCAATCACAATTTTACAGTTCTGTTTTAGAGTTTTAGGCAATTGCAATATTATAATTCATGGCTAAAGAGGAATGCAGAAATGTAATTTCAAAAAAATACATATGCTTTGAATTGATATAATGAAAGTACGAGAATAGATCCCTGCCAGATAATGTGTTGCCATAATGGCAGTAAGAGAGAAGCGTGTCTCAAACATGCACTTGTTATGTGCATTTTATACAACCCTCTATTTATGTGGTCTCTGGGGGCATTTGAGTGTTTCTCAGCTTTGCTGTTGCAAAATCTGCAGGCTTGTTATTTGAGAAGCCGTAGCTTAGCTGAGTTGGAATGGGAGCAGTAGATGAACTATGCATGTATAACTGCAGGACCAGGTCTCTCTCACATCATCAGATATTGACATACTTAAAAAACTCCACCTCACTGCTTTACATGAGATTTCAAGACATCCTATCACATAGCCAGTTCTGGAAACACTTCTAGGCTTATCTCCATCATGGAGTGGTTTTGAGGCCCAAAGAGCCACAGTGGGCTGGTGAGCTGCACTGCACTGTTCTCACTAGGAGTAAACAGTTGGGTGCCAACATCATGTTAACGAGACTGTACTCATTCGTGTTTTCGAGCTGGTTAGCTCTTCCCATATGTTGTGTTGCATGGTGTAGTAGAGACCTCACAGAGTCCAGGAACACTTGAACTGCCAGCTGGTAACATTCTCTGCAGCAGCAAGTAAATGTGTAGCACAGCTTTTGCTTATCTTGCTCTCCTAGGGCAGCAGCACTTGTTGGGTAGGATTTATAGTAATCACACGGAATAATAATTTGCTAGAGGAGTTGAAGACGTGAGGCAGCGTTCATCTTTGTTGAGGTGGGCATCGCTAGGTCTAGTTACTGTTGCAATAACATTTATTATCTATTATTAGATTTAGCTGGATTCAAATGCTGTGCGAGCATTGTCCTGAAGCTCTTTGCAGAGATAAGAAGAAAGATGAATTAGTGTAATGAATAGCATGAGGAACAAAAAGCATGGAAGCTAATGAAAGAGAGGTTAAAAAGTGAGACTGTCAGCAAAAGATGTAATAAAATATGAAGTATGGATTGGAGGATAAGGAACAGCTAAATAACAAACAGAAGAAATCAAAGAGAAAATAGGAATTTGAATTCAACCTTCACAGAAAATAAAGAATTTTTCAGATAAAACAACTTCCTTATTTTATACTAGTCATGTAATAGAGAATTTTTGCATTACCCATTTTCAGAATGTACTTTTTGGAATGTTATTCTGTTCCTTAATCCTTATTTTAAGGGATCAGCTCCAATTTATTTTCAACGCATGAGCTTGCACCCTGTTTCCTCATTCATTTTGCTTGGCCCAAACACCAAGGCCTCTAGATCTTCACTGTCAGCAGATGCCCATTGGGGATCTCCATCTGATTAAACTTCCAAGAGCTAAATTTTCCTTGTGTAAATATAAGTATCTCAAGCATATGAGACCATTTTGTGCTGATGGAGTTCACCTACCAGTATCTGTAAAAAGTTACTTTATTGCTTGATGACAGCTCCCCCTTTGCTTTGTTAATCTTACACCTGGAGAAACACTGATGTAGCTGAATGAAAAGGAATTTAAAACATTTGTCATGATGGAAATACTTGTTGAAAAAAGCCTTTGTACTTTGCCAAGGAAGGACAGGCTCTGAGCTATTTTTTTTTTTTTTTTAATTTTCAGTTATGCAGCATTTCCAGATGGTCATTAGATTCTGGTGGGAGTCTGAAGGATTTGCAACTTGCTGTGAATGAAAAATGTAATAAAATAGAAGCCTTTAGATGTGAAATGAAGTTTTTAATGTTTTAAATTTAATTTTCTACACAGCTCTGTTTAAAACAGTTCTGTTTGAAAGCAGCATGCGCTAATTTAGAGACCACATGGTCATTTATTTTAAGAAATTTTTTCTTTTTATGGCCTCTCTTAACACTGCCATTGTATCAAAATACATCTGACTTTTTCCATATTTCTTGAGAGGAGATAAGTAATTTAACAGGTCTCAGGCAATAAAATCTTTGAAACAATGGGGTTTTTTTATGGACAATAAGATTATTGTACAGGAAAAAACTCAAATTTGCATAAAGTAGCATTCCTTAGACATCAGGGAAAGTTTGAACTTTTTTTGATGAGAATTACTATTTTGTTACAAACATGTACAATGAACCCTCTGTTTTCTGTGCAAGAAAATGTCCCCAAAACATGTGCAGTGGCACGCTGAACTTCAATTACACTGTCATAAAACTACCTATGATTCAATGAAATTTCTAACAAAATAATACAGAGACATTGATACAGTCCTGAATCCTATGTTTCATTTAACATTTTGAGTTAAGCTTCTTGAAAGAAAAACCAAGAATTGTATTTTGTGTGTGTGTAATTATTCAATTTCTGTGATTTTTGTACTAGTAGTAGAATAGCAACATACTGATAGGGAAAGTTTTGTTTCAAAATATTTACTTCTTTTCCTATCAGTTGAAAACTTCTGCTGTTTACGTAGAATAATTTAATTGTTTAGACTGGAAAAGACCCTCTAAGATCATTGAGTCCAACTGTTAACTTAGCACTGCAGAGTCCATCACTGCCTACACTACCATCCACCATGCCCCAAATGTCCTAGCTACACATTTTTTGAACGTGTCCTGGTATGGTGAATCTACCATTTGCCTGGGTCACCTGTTCCAATGCCTGACCACCCTTTTACTGAAGAAGATTTTCCTTATATCTAATCTAAACCTCCCCTGATGTGACTTGAGGCCATTTATTTTCATTCTGTCCCTTATTACTTGGAAGAAAAGACCAACACCCACCTGGCTACAACCTCCTGTCAGGTAGTTTGGAGAGTGATAAGATCTCCCCTGAGCCTCCTTTTCTCCAGGCTAAATACCCCCAGCTCCCTCACTCAGCCACTCCTCACCAGACTTGTGCTCCGTCCCTTCTCCAGCTTTGTTGCTCTTCTCTGGACATGCTCCAGCACCTCAGTGTCTTTCTTGTAGTGAGGGGCCCAGAACTGGACGCAGGATTTGAAGTGCAGTCTCATCAGTGCTGAGGGGGACAATCCCTGCCTGGACCACACTATTGCTGATCCGGGCTAGGATACCATTGGCCTTCTTGGCCATGTGGGTACACTCCTCTCTTGTTCAGCCTCGTGCCAATCAGAACACCCAGGTCCCTTTCTGCCTGGCCTCTGCCCAGCCACTCTGCCCCCAGCCTGTAGCACTGCTGGGACTTGTAGTGACCAAAGTGCAGGCCCCAGCACCTGGTATTGTTAAACCTCATATGAGTTGGATTTGGTCCACCAATCCAGTCTGTCCTGGCTCCTCTGCAGAGTCCTCCTACCCTCCAGCTGATCGACACTCCCTCCCAGCCTGGTGTCATCTGCAAATTTGCTAAAGGTAGACTTGATCCCCTCCTCTATGTCATCAGCGAAGATATTAAACAGGCCTGGGCCCAACACAGATCTCTGGGGGCCACCACTGGTGACTGGCCATCAAGTGGATGCAGCACCATTCACCACCACTCCCTGGACCTGGTGGTCTAGCTAGTAGATGGAGGCAGTATCTACCTGCAGATATCCTAGGTATGTTTATATATTTACATACAAATGTCTCTGTACATCTACAGCACTTCTTATCTTGTTATTGTTTTGCCCATGAGGTCTGTGTCTTTGCATAATGTGTATGGAGATCATGAGTAATTCTAACTGGATATAGTAGTCCTAAAGCAGTCTAAATACTTAAGTAATGTAACATGATTCATTATACTGCCAATCTATTTTATGCTATTTACCTTTTCCCCCAAAATTGTGAGTTAGATTATTTCAGAATCAGACAGCATATTAGCAAGTGCTTTACAGGTTTTGGACACCTTTGTGATCAGTGTTCTAACCTCAGAGAAAAAAAATCCTCAAAAACTTTGAAAAAAGGTGGAAATACTACAATATTTAAGAAGTGCACACTATATGCTAGGTATAATAAAAGGAGCTGTCATGTCTTAGGAAGGGCTCTCCCCAAATTAGTACTACCATGTAAAAGAAAACCATGAGCCACTCCCCTCCCCACCTCCAGTGGGAGACAAAAAGCAGAGATCCAGGGTTGAGATAAGAACAATTTACTGGAAATAGCAATGAGATAAGAAAACGAACAGTAACAGCAATGATATTAACAACAAAAATGTACAAAGAGAGGTTGACTTACATGCAAAAAATATTCACTGACCAATGCAGTGGAACACCAAAAGAATGAACAGCAGCCAATGATTTCTGTACCCAGGCACATGTTTCTTCCACCCAAAACCATGCCCTTCTTCCTGGAAGTGAGAGTTCCTTCCTTGTACCCCCCACATGATGTGAGGTGGATGGCATAGAATAACAAGCTAGCCACATACACACATGGCTCCAGGCTCAGCCCCCTCATGGCTACAGATTAAAAATTAATGCTGCCCTGGCTGAAACCAGGACAGGAGACAAACCTAATACTTTTATTAGAAGTGACAAATTGATTTTAAGGAAGTACTGAATATTCCTCATAAAAAATATAATCCGTAAGGATATAGGAGAAGGCAGTTGTAGAAAAATGGTAACTAAACTTCATCTAGAGCAAGTTATGACACAATTGCAGAAACTACTTCTGGGTCTCTGGAGGCACTATCTGTTCCCCCTAATTAATCAGAGATCACAAGAAAGGGTAACACTTAATTATAGTGTTTGCTTTTCTTTCTTCCATAGTTTCAAATACTTTGATACCACAGTACAATAGATACATCATGAGAAAACTATTAACAATGTCTTCGGGGTGTTTACACATACAAATAAGAGAACGTGAATAGTTGCAGTACTCACAGTGGTTGTGTTTACAGTGCTGCACTGATCAGGAAAGGAATAGCAGGTGAATATGGTGAATGCTGTTGAAATTGAGGCATGTCTTTCTATAAAGTACAGGTCTTCAGTTTCTCAAAAGTACATAAATTAAAATACAGTTTTGTTGTTGTGTCTATGACTAATGTATTTAAGATAATAGAATTATCTGACTGTGATGTTACTTTAATATGAGAATTGAGTTTGCATAGAATTTCATCTTATGAAAATATATTATTTATAATTAGACATCTTTCTTCTAAAATATATTGTGGAAACCTTTATATGAGAAACAGCATGAGGTTCATGCCTGAAAAAATTGCTTAGGATTTCATTTCACTCTTTAGGGTAGATGAGGTTTTCTTCTTACAAATTTTGGGTACCAAGGGCAACCATAGCAGTTTACCAATACAGGTCATATAGACTTGATTACCAAATTTTATTGAATATCTTTTGGACAGTAGTTATTATGTATGATGCTACAGCAGAAATTTTTCCAACAAATAGGCATCACAGAAGAATCAGTCAAACATAGCAGCATCACAGCACAATGTTGGCCAGTATGCCATATCTGAAATTCTTAACTTCTTACTTACAGTCTTCATCATAAGAATTATGGAACTGTGGATACAAGTAGTCTAGTAATTTAATAACTTATTGAAAAAAAGTCTGTAAAATAAAAGTTCCCTAAGTTATATGTAAATACTTCATTCTCTTTTCTTTCTCTCGCTGGTTTTGATGTTTGCAATTCTTAGTAAGAAAGGCTAAAACAAATCTTCTAAATAGCATTGTCAAATACAAAGAACATTGATCTGAATATGACAGCCAACGTATTGGAGCTGCCAAAACAGTGCATCGATGCTCTTTATGTTTTATAAGTATTGAAATATCTCTGAAGTGATGTACTTCATTATTTTGAAAGCATGGTTTTTATAATACCCATTTCTCCTTCAAATCTAATCAATTGTTTCAATTGCTTTGAAAACAGTCAAGGTAGATGAGTATTCTCAGAGTACAAAAAACATTGAAAATGGAAAAATGCATTCTGGCTTGCCTTTGTCTGGGTTTTGAAAAGCTGTCTTTGAAAACTTGTATCACTCTTAAGCAATAAAGGTTTGTAGAGGTTGTGAAATTAAATTATTTACTGAACTGTGGCCAGAGACATGTCTTCTAATCAGAGGAGCAGGTAATTGAAATAAGTGTTACAGTGGAAATGCCGTTGCTCCATTGGTGTTCCTATTTTATTACAATATTCTTCTTAATACTAAAACCTGATGAAGTGTAGACAGACAATAGTTTACTGAAGTTTTTGTTTTCTGTCCATTACTTCTAGTTTGGTTTGGATTAAGAACAGCCAAAGTTGCAATCCACTACTTGAATCTCTGATGTAAAGGTTTCATTCTGTTCAGTGACACTAAAAGCAAGGCATCTATAGTTTAACAGACACAGGTATTTAATAAATAGCTTCCTTTATTAAAACAAAATAAAGGTGAAAAAACTCAGCTGTCATCCTATAGGCAAGTCTCCAGATTAAAAAAAGTATATCTTTCACAGCCAACAATACAAATAATAATAAAAAAAAAATAGAAACTTATTTTGCCTGTTCATAATATTTGCTTTTCATTTAGTAGACCACAGCCAAAAAGATATTTTGAATAGCATGTAGTTCAGGGAGCAGTATATTACTATTGGGCACTGTGTTTGGCCCCTTAAGAAGGTAAAATTTGTCTGAATGGCTTGAGGCACAAAGAGGGCAAGAAAAGCAACAACAAAATTAAAACACAGCAGAAATCTACTCAGCTTATAAATATGCTAGCATCCAGTGCTTCTTTTCATAGATTATTTTTTCATGTTGCTATTTGGAATTCAAGATTTACCAGTTTTTCCCAACATGTTTTTCTTAAAGGCTTAATGCCAGGCAGATATAATTACCAGTAAAATGATGTTTGCAGTTTCAAAGGTTGCTTGACATTAAAGAATCATAAAACCAAACATGAAATATTTCAGTCAGAAAGTCTGTTCTTTTGGAAGTATGCTTTTTTAATATTCTTAGTGACTGTGTTGAAAACAGATTGTTATGTAAATTGTAGATGTCTAAATGTTAAGTAATGCTCATCAGAAATTATTGTGGTCAGTTAATTTTTCAGATCAATCATTTCATTATGAAAATTCCAAATCTTCTTTTGACAAAAGGCTACTTCCAGTAGAGGAAAAACTACTCTCTTTTTCATGATGAATGCTAGCATTAAATTCTTACTAGTTATTTGAAGTCACATTCTGAGTACTTAGCTCATGTCAGTGTTTCTGTGAGTTCAAGGGAACATGAATTCTTCAGTGAAATAGTTTGAATAAATACAGCATATGCCTTTAAAGGGAGTTTAAAGAAAGCTCCTTTGGTGATGTTTTTTTTTCTTTAAAAATAAAAATGTGAATTTTTGTCCCACCCAAGATGAAATCTAAGAATTCTTAATTTTATGAGGATGCTGGCAGGTTTGATGTACAATACAGCCACAATCTCAAATCTGTGCAGCTTACCCTTTTCTTAAAAGAAGAAAAGTTTGGCACTCTAATTATTGCTGTAAATTCTATTGAAGACTGATATCCCTTTTCCTAGAGATAGCATCTATATCCTGTATTTCTGTTTATAAAAGTCCTTTTGCTCATATTTCCAAAATAATTTTTTTTCCATAGTTGAGACAACAGAGTACCTACCTATTTAATTTGTCTATAGACTAGTGTGCCTAATTGTTACTTTGAATCAAGTGGTCTCATTCTATGAGTAAAACTAAGCTGTGATTTTGCTATAGATCAAGTAAAAAATATTAAGAGCTATGCTTTAATGAAAGCGAACTTAAATGGTTTCCTCTTGATCTGTGTTGTCTCTGAGGATAGAGACTGGTAAATGATCACACATCCAGATTTTTTTCTGCAATGCAGTGCAATGATGATTTGACTAAACATACTGAGTGCTAAAAAATGAACAGGAACAGTAAACAGACAGAAAACAAAATTTATTGATTCAAGTGAACTACATATGCTAACACAATCCACATCTTGGATTTGTTCAGCTTTCCTCTTTCCTTTGGAGCCAAAACTCTCATACAAAAAGCCATGGTTGCTCTAACTTGATCTAAGTTCATGATACCAGTGAAAAGGATGGCTGGGTACTCTGTAACACCTCTGTTTCCTTTCCTTGTCATCTGTCTGTGATAGTATCCATGTTACTTTAATATGAATCAGATATGATCATAGATGCCACTAAAACCTAGTCTTGGAAAAATAAGAAAAAATGCTGCCTGCAAAACCTGTAGGTAAATTGGAGTCTAGACTTCACTTTTGGTGAAGTGACTTTTC
The DNA here is from genome assembly GCF_015832195.1 of Motacilla alba alba. Lineage (NCBI taxonomy): Eukaryota > Metazoa > Chordata > Aves > Passeriformes > Motacillidae > Motacilla > Motacilla alba. The sequence continues at coordinate 76,389,427 of NC_052018.1, forward strand.
CTTTAAAGTAAGTGGTCTGAAATGTGAGTTTATCAATGCTACCACATTGCATTATTTCTTTTCATCAGCACTTGCACTGCAAATATGTTCTCTTATTTAACGATAATGCAGTCAGACTGCCTAGTTTACCACTATTTGTATCCTGAATCAGTTAAAAGTAATTCAGCAACTCTTGTTTGCTCTTGAGACTTATTCCATTTATATCTATAATGTAGTTAAGTATTAAATCACTCATCATATTCAGCAATTTATCTAAAATTGTCACTGCCTTGGAACTTCTTTTCATAAATATAATCTTTGTTTTTAGCTAAATAGAAAAAGTAAGTAAGCAAAGATGCCAGATCATGTTAATAATTTTTATGGCTCCTACATGCTTAGAATTAGCATTGGTGTTTAGGATTTGACTGACAAATAGATTAACAGAAGGGAGCTGGGCAGACAATAGAATGTGTTTTATGATAAATTTGAACTATTAGGGGTGAAAATGTCTATAGATCTGTCAAATCCTAGTTCTGATGAATGCACTCTGGTTAATAAATTACTGTAGCCTTTTAAAAGAATAATAAAACAGCCCTTATTCCATTTTCATTCATTATATTTCTGTTAAACATGCCTTAATATTCATTAAGTGTACAAGCTTACATTGGAATCTTGTTTGTGGTCAAAAAGTTTTAGAGTTTAAGTTTTCTAAGGTCTGTTGCTGTGATGACTGTGTTACTAGTAACAGCATTTTAATATCAGCATACATCATTTGAGCAATTCAGATATCAGCAGTGCTTTCTGGAAAAAATAAACAAATCTCTACATAAACAAGGAAGGAAAGAGATTGGAGTTGTTTGTTTTGTTGTTTTTTGGGTTTTTTACTTCTTCTTAAGCATTAGTTTTAAAGTGTGCTTGGTTATGATTATATTGGATATAGAGAGCTGAGAAAATTGATAATCCTTTATCAATGAAAGAGATACCTTTTACCAGATACCAATCTTTTACTCAGATTGCTCTCAGCTTCTGCAAATCAGGCAGTTTGTTTGCTTCAGAACTGTGCCATCTGGCAACAGCAAATAGGTGTTAGAGATTTTAACTAGTTCCCAAATCTATGTGTTTTTTCTTAAGTCATGGGAAAAATAAAAGAAGAAATGATAGTATTTTTTTCTGTTTCATAGGCTGAAATTCAGATACATCCTTTTTTCAGTGTCAGGGCGTCACTGAGGCACAGATGAAAACATGACTCTTCAGGTGACTCATTCTCAAGTTTCAATTAGGCAAACCAGCAATGTGCAAATTGATTCTGTTTGTAAGAACATGTCTCTAACACTGAGGGAACTTTTCAAAAGCATAAATGCTATCTTAGACCAAATAACTTTCAATTGCTCTTTTTCTTCCTGACTTGAATTGTCACACAACTGGTTTAATAGCTGGCTCAAACAGTAGCCAGGTAGGAAGTAGCAGCAAGGAAGAGGTATTCAGTCAGGATATTGCAGTCATTGCATTTTAATACAGACTGCACATTTCTTTGAAATTGAACTGTGTGCTTGCCCTGAGCTATACTCAATACTGAATATAACAATTTGACAAAGTCACTGTAGCTAACCTATGTTCTTAGTATTTGGTGATTGAGCTTTCTGACTAGAGTTCATGGTTTTGTTATAACATGGAGTGCTCTGGGACTTTTCAGACTGATGATATTCCATCATCTGCCAGAATTTTCTAGCTCAGATCAGTGGGGATCCTCCCCACTGATAGTCTCAGGGTATATACAGTCCATCTGCAAGCAGTTTTTCTTGAAGAACTACTTCTTTTTGTATTTCTATTCACATCAAAAAATTGCTCACATCAGCTATGTTGGTATGTATACTGTTAAGCTTAGCTGAAAAAAAATACACACACTTTCTAGGTCCTTCCCTATTGTAGTATATTACATTCTAGACAAAAAAAAATCTTGACTATTTCTTAATATGGGTCTGCTTTTATCCCACTGAAAATTCTACCAAGTTAATTCATATCAATTTGAAGAGTTGTTGAAAAATTATTATACTTTTTGTTCAGGTGAACATTGGATGTCCAGCACTCTGAAATTCTTAACATATTAGAATATAGTAGTCACAAAACATAAAGAAGATACTTATCTTAGTGCTGGACAAGTAATTACTTTTTCTTTGAGGGGAGAGAAAGGTAAAGAGAAATAAAAATATCAGTCAAGATTTTTGAAAATATATACACAAAACAACCTCCATGATTCCAAAGATTTGTTAGCACTTTTGTAATGAAACTGGGGATATATACATCTGCAGTAAAATTTCCCTCCAGAATGACTTGTTGTTTAGATTCCCAACTCTAGGGGAATATTTATTCAACCAAAGAAAAATAAAATTCAATTTCTTCTGTATTATTTAAAATAGATTTCATGTTTGCATGCCATCTTTTAATTATCATATAGACAGTTTTCAGTTTGTGAACACATGATTGTTCAAATGCAAATGCTACAGGGGTAAACAAGAGAGAGCAGTAAGTTCTTAATATGTAATACTAGGAGCAGGATGGGAAAGTTTTGTCTGGGCCACTAGATCCTGGTTAATTAGTCACTGCTTTTCCTTCCCTTTTATTTTGGGTCATATGGATACCCAGTATGTCTGTAGAATAGTTTCTGAGGTCATTCCTGAAAGAGTGTCATGAATTGTGCACTTGTACACTAAAACATTGGGTTATGGTCTGTATATGGCCATAAACCAAAGTGACAGCTTAATAGCTTGCCTGTTGAACTTCATTTTGAAATACTGACTTTATATTTATGTCCCTTTCATTTGTGGTTTAGTGCTTCTAAGTTTCCATTTAATGTTGCAATTGTCTAAAGCATACAATATATTGTCTGCTTAGCATTTGAATCTAAGGGTACTTGGTAGAGCTAAAAGCCCCTATGCTTTACTCTTCCATTGGCAACAATAGGTAAAATTTCTCTGTATGGATAATTAAACCCATTTTCTGGGGAAGTGAGGCTTGTTCAAAATCCCTTTCATTTCATTTGTGAGTCCTCACTCTGTCTTCCTCACCTCTCCTTACAGATTTCTGACATTGTGGCCATGAAGGCTCCTGGCAAGTATTGGGTATAACTTGGCATGGTACTGGATGGGTCAAGCAGGAGTGATGCACAGCTGGATCCACCTATTCTTTACTAAACAGTAAAAAAACAGCTGTGGAAAAATTTGGTAATGGGTAACAGCCTTGGATGCTGTGATCATGAAATGGAGTTCAAAGTCCTGGGAGGAGTGAGGAAAGAGAACAGTGGAGTGGACGTCTTTATTCAGGAAACTGTAGTTTGGGTCCTGTGGGAAGCAGCTCTGAAGAGTAAATAAAGTAAGCAAAGTGTCATGTCAGTGTAAGGACATCATTCTTCAGGCAAAAAAGTGGTCCCTCCCATCTCTGCAGAGAGCTCTATCCAAAGATATTGAGAAAATAGGTCATACAGTATCTCTTTGGAGTATTATTTGAGGTCAGTGTACATCTGAAAGTAAGGAGAATGATTGATGAGGCATATGTGCATATAGAGTTATGTATATGCACCTATATGTATACACACAGTTTTCAATATACAAAATTATGTTAGTTACTTTATAAATAGTTAGAAAGTACATTAAGCTGATTTTGTTCTGCCACAAACTTATTTTTATCTTTTCTTTATTATATATTGCTGAGTGTGGTGTCTAAATTTAAAAAGTACTACATTTTAGATTCGAGTTTTTCATATGCTTACAGAATAATTAATTAATTAATGCAATTTGATCAAATTTTAGGGGGCAGGGAGACAGGTTTTTGTGGAAGTATCATAAATCATATGCTCAACTCAGGTAGGTACCTGAGTGATTTTGGATATGTGGTCTTTCAGATTAATACTTACAAAATCTTTATCACAAGTAGATTTTGTTTTAAGCATAGGTTTTGAAATGTTTTTGAGACCTCTAGTATATCTGTTACCCAGTATAAAATTGTGCCGAGGTTAAATTTGAGCATAACCTTATTTATAGTGCTTCCTGTAATGTTGTACATTGGGAAACACAGATTAATGACATAAATATGTAACATTGCACCATAAAAATACTATCAGAACAACATCTGTAATTAATTTTAAAATTAGTTCCTACCTTAGGAAGTATCAGTAAGTGCTTTTACATGAAGAATATTTATATCATGGATTATTTACAACTACATAATTGAAGTTTGAAGACTTTATAGGTAGCAACAGATAAAGTATTAAATTAGTGCATTAGATATTGGTGGGGTTTCTTGGAGTCCATTCTAATATTTTGCAACAGCTGAATATTTTTTGGTTTTAATCACCTCATTAAGACATAATGATCTTCTTGCACTGTCATAGCAGATAGGCTGTTAATGGGCTGGAATAAAACATAAAGCTATCAGGGCCATATATTAGGGTTGATTAAGCACTGCATTGCTTCAGTTTTACTCTAGTGTAACCCCACTGAAAACAACTGAAAGATACAAGTAAATTGGTATAGTAATGCACTGGGGAAATTAATCTTTTTACTTTTTTTTGGTCATTGCGAAGAGAAGCAGCATCTGCACTGAGGAAAGTGGTTTAGTGCAGTGAATTATACTTGGATAATTTTTGGTGGGATCAGCACTATGCTGTGACAGTTGATTTGAGAAAGGAACAAGTTTAATATATCTTCTTTCAGCATTAGTTGTCAGTTTGACTTTTACCATTGGGTTGCCTATCATAGGCTGAATGAAGGCTTAGTTTTCCTAGATGTATGTGTGGATAACCATTTTAAAACAGTACGAAATGTTCAGTGTCAAAAGGCAAGCCTTTTTTCATCATGGGGAGGATAGATTTGTACTTCCATTAGTTGAACAGGGATATATTTACAGGTTACTTCTTTTTCTGATTTATAACATGTTAAGAATACAGCAGGTAACAGGGAGGGCAGCATTTTATGAAGGGATTGTGTTTCCAGAGAGCTGGAGCAGAATCAGCATCCTTAAACATAGGTGAAGTGGAGTTTTTGCAGTGAAGAGTTTGCCACAGGAAAGTGAGAGGAGCAGGACTGAGCATCACCTGCTCTTAATAGCACTGTGTTGTCAACATTTCTTGCTCTCTATGTATCTATCTAATCACTGTCATAAAAAATTCAAACAATACCACCCATGAGCAGCCATGGTATTAGATTCTGTTCTGGGACAAACTCATATGTCAAATCTAAGTATGTGATCCATCAAATGTGGGCTAGTATCTTGTTCTCTGACAGTTAAATTGTTTACATGCTTACACGTCTGCAATTGAACCTGCTCAAAGTACTCCCAATCTAGGGATGCTGTAGAATCACTTTCTACATGTTTCCATGTCATACCTAAACTTTTTTTGTAGTTCATAAACCAGATATTCCATTCTAGAGCAGCAGAAATCTTTAGACCATGCCTAATGCATGTAGTAATGTATGAGATTCCAGTATGTCAGTCTCAGTAATTGTTCTGTCCACCATTTATAATGTAGCATGGAGGTTACAGCATTTAATCAATACCCATGGTTGTAAACATGCTTCAGCCCCTAGCAGTAGAAACTCTAACCTTTTAGCAGATTGTCCACTTCTTGGCCACTGAAGTAGAGAAGAGGTTGTCATGGCAAAGACTCATCTTGTCTCCCTTCTTTTGGAGAAGAGAGGACACCGCACAACCAGAAATAGCAGATTGTGGGGCTGGAAGCAGTGTGATCAGCTTTGCCTTTGTGAGACGCCCATCTTTAGTATTCTTCTTAAAGGGATAACCCTGACTTCTGTTTCCGATTCCAAGTGCCATTTGTGTATTTTAACATTTAATAAATATTAAAACCAAAGCTGTATAATAATGCTGGCCTCCATTTGCCTGTGTTCTCAGGTGCATGACCTCATTCTCTGAGGTACCTAATGACAATGCCTTTCCCATATCTCTGTAGACTTTTATCTCTTCACTCTCAAGGGTACACCTGAGGCAAACAGACTAAGAATGGCATGAATTTTTTACTTGGTGGTTAAGGAACCAAGCATAAAGTGATTAAGGGACTGTGGGATAGGTGAAACATAATTTAAAATCAATTCAAGTGAATGGAAATTTTATCGTAGTATCCTAGAACTTTCATCAGTATTCCAAGGTATTAATTATGTAAGTTTTTCATATTCATCTGCAAAGCAGACTAAGCTGGTTTTCTACACCTAGAAGGATATTTTTTCAGTTGTTTAAATAACAAGAAGGCAACAAGCCAAATACCTTTCAATCATTTATCTGCAGATCTATTGTAGAAACCTAAATACTGAAGTATAACCTCTCCTCCTTTTGTTAAACCTGCACATGTCATGCAGTACTGCATTGTGTAAAGCTACTCCACTTGCTCCAGTGCAGCACTGAGCACAGGTATTCTAGCTCATATTCTGAAAATTGCATGTCTTGAGCAGCTCATCTCAGTGCTTAGACCAATTAACCATGCACTTTGCAGAACTACTCAGTTCTGGTGGATTGCTGTGCTGACACAGTTGGGTTTGGTTTCAAGGCTGGAAACCTTTTATTCACTGGTAGCTCTTGCATCTGCAGGGGATTACACAAGAGCAGTATCTTGCGGTGTCTAGGCAAGATGAATTTCTGCTTTGGAGCCTGGTTGTGAATCCTGCTTTCAGACCCTATAAGCTTCCTTTATATAGGTCATTTGCAGGTTTACCTAGGTTATAAATTCCATGTTGGGATCAGGTGCCTTAAAGTTAGATATGGTGATACTCTATGTTACCAGATCTAGTGGGATCAGGGCTTTCAGTATTAATAGTGAAACATTGCTCAGAGATCACAAAGCAGGACTGTGGTAAAGTGTAAAACCCAAATACCTGTAGTCCAGGGTCTTGAGCAGTGTGTTGCATCATAATTCAGAAATATGTCTGGCTGTAGATACAGATATAGAAAATATCTGTGAATGCCAATGACCATTTTTTGCATAAAATTTGATTAAAAGGAGTCAGTTTCACCCTTCAGCTGTTCCCTGAAAGCTGGAATAAAGAATTCGACCCTAACTCAAATTAGGCAGTTAAGTTACTGAGATATTGTGGGTCTCTGATAATTTCTTAACTGATGCATTTTCCTTGCTAATGGGATTTTATTAAATGTGATATGTAGCTGTAAGATCACATTTATCTGGGTAATATTTCTTTGTATCTGTATTAGAAATAAGTAGACAGACCAATGAGTCAAGAATTACAGTGGGAGGTAATTGCCTAATGGGATAAAAAGTAACCAATAGTAGCATATTATTCCAAAAGTAAAAGTCTCACACTCTAGTCACAGGTGTGTAAATCAGTAGAGCAATTTCCTAAGAGATTTTGTTGCTAAGAGTCTACTGTACAATAATAATAATAATGCCATTTTGTCCAACATATTCCCACTAACAAGCGTGGTTTAGTGATAGCTCTTTACTAATATGCTCAAGACATAGTCAAAATACTTAAAATGCAGTTTACGAAGCAAACTCATCTGTACAAAACATTCATTTTGTATTTTTAACATAAGTATGTGTATTTTTAGGGGTTTGATGAAATGTTGTGAGCTGCTTTTAAGAGTATTGTCTTAGAAATGAAATGCTACAGTTCTCAATATGAATTTCCAATCATTCTCTGAATATGTGTGATAAGACTTATTTTAGTTTGGTTTACTTCCTATTAGGAGACATGGTGTATAATTTTTCACTTCTGCTGGAAACAAAAGCCCTTTAAATATGATTTTCTTCTCATTGATATAAATGAATTTCTGTGAACTCTGAAAACATTGTTTTTTTCATTTCTCTAGGAAAAGGTCAAAATAATTCATGAATAACAGAAAGCATTGTTAGGAATTTTGGGTTGTACTGATCATACTTAAAATAAGTGTCTTGTGCATTCAACACTGATCATAAAAAAATTACAAACTTCCATCTTTCTGAGTGCTTTGCTGTTCTAAATATGAGTAAATGCACCAAGCATTTGCTGCATATAGTTTTGGAAGTATAAAATTTTTGAAAAGTAGGGCTTCCTTTTTCTTTCTGTTTTGGGATCAATAGTATGTACAAATAGCTGATATGAAGGTGGAAAGGCCAAATTTGAAGGGCTTGTTTTTATAGATTTACTCTTCTGGAAGCTTAGAGCAATTTAAATTAAAAAGATAAAGAAAAATAATTATAATATAAAGAAAAATGTGATCATCCTGAAAAATTTACTGGGTTGCCTAATAGTAAGAGGTTTCATATTCCCTTGGTGTACCCATGAAGTCATTTCATTACTAAGTAGTTCAGATTTCTTTATTATGTAATGTTTGCTGCTTTTACAAGCTCAATGTGAATCTTGATAATAGATTGTAAAAAGTACATGCACTTGTTATATTTGTGTCACAAAGGGTCATTATTTTTTTTCTAGACATGTCAGTAATTGATTTGGGTAAACTTGGGTTTTTATGTAAAAGAGGTGCATTGGTTTCTATAAAATTAGGAAGAGAGAACAGCAGTGATATAAGCCACAAGGTTCACCTCTTGCATCAGAGGAGAGCAGCAGTGGTCATCTTGCTTCATTAGGCGCACATCTTTGAAGTTACATCTTCTAATTAGTGTTGAAGTTCAAGCAAGAAGGTGGGGGATTCATTCTACCAGTTACCCTTTCCAGGAATGGTGTATGGATAGCTTTTCTTATCAAACCACATCTATAATCACCCTGCAATTGGTGAGAATCCTGAAGACTAATTAGGAGATAAACTAAAAGTTTAAATCTGCCACAAAAATGTTAAATATTGTATCTTGAATGATCAAAATTAGCTATTGTTTGCTTTCATTATTTCAACAAACTTTGAGTAAGGTCTCTGCTCTCAGAAGGACTCCTATATATACATTTGAGGTCTTTGGCAATGGATATTAAATTTACTGTCTGAATTTGAAAAATATGAATTTATTACCCACTTTAAACTTAGCCTTTTTTTAAAATATTAAGCTTTCATTAATTAAATGTTTTCAGCTTGCATCTCTAGTGAAATTCAAAACATCCCCATTCTATTATTGAGGCACTTGGCAGGGCCATTGCAACTCTAAATTCTTAGTCACAGGTTTTCTGCAGGTTTTCTCTTATGAAAGGAATCAAGTGAAAAGGAACCAGTGTTGCTTGATATGATTACTTATTATCATCCTTATATTAACCATATATTTATGTTATTTGGCATTGCTTTAAATTCCTGTAGTTTTTGTGTGCCTTTGCGTATTGTGAATCACACTATGATTTTTATTTATTTGAAGCTTATGTACATTAGTTTAAGCTTCACCACAGGCTTTGTCCCATCCTTTCAGACACTATTAAATGACAATATAAGTAATGTCATAATGAACTAACTGTGTCGCCACAGCCTCAAACAAATAAAGGCCTAATATAGTTCCTGAAATAAATTGGAAGACTCTCATTAACTTTCACCATTCATCAGATTGTCCCTAATTGTTCATCACAAAGATTGTTAATCAGAGAAGCAGGAAAAGATTTAACAGATTTGACCTTGTGTATCTGCATGGCTGCTCTGTTATGCCTAGATAGTTTGGTAAATCTTAGTTTTATTTTTCTGTAGTTTGTGTAGCAGGCCTTTTTTATTTTTCAGCGGCAAAAAACAAGTATGTAAGTGTGGCTTTGTAAAGAGACATTTATGTGTATTTCTTGTACCATTATATGATGCTAATAAAAGTCTACAGTGTATTTTATGTGAAATAGAGAGGAGAATCATTAATGTCAGATGTCATAGTAAGGCTATATTCCTAGTTAGTGTCAGCAACTGTTCAGCAGTGGTGCAAAACTTAATTGTGCTGTTGTTTTCTTAATCTGTTTCTTTCTGAATTGGATTTGATAATGTAACTAACCTCAAAGTCTATTTGACATTAATATTCTGCATGCACAAGCAATAGAAGTAGTGTGTATTAATGAAGACCATAGTATTGTGATTTTCCAGCAGCAGAATAAGAACGGATTTGAAAGAGAGGAAATATTTCCTGACTCCTAGTGCTTTAGCTTCAGGCTGATAAATAGCATGGTTCGGAATCAATTTCAGCATTGATCTGAAAGATAATCCTCTTCACAACAACCACGTCCAGAGGTTTTTACTGTTAGGTGTGAAAATGAATGGCAGGTCCTAAATAAATTTTAAAAAAAAGAAATAGAAAATTGAATGAGGTCTACAGGGAGACGGGTAGGTAGTTATTTTTCTGTCACACATGAGCTAATACACTGCAGACATTTATTTAGGAAAGAAGCGATCTGTACATGGAAAGAGTATTTATTTTCTTAATTGCCAAAACGATGCTCTGAAATTGAAGAATCAATCATGTTTATTGTTATATGTGGGAAATTAAAAATATACAGTATACGGTAATTTAACTTGCACTGCAAGGAATCCATAGTACACTTCTAATCGATATTCTGTACTTCATGCTAGCTTGGTCATGTAGGGCACCAGGAGGGAAGAAAAAGCTGTGAATGTAGACTCAGCTGTTCAACTTGGAAGGCTTTTATTCAACAAATATGGATTACAAGGGGTACCTGAGAGAATACATGTTAGTGTTTTGAGTTGGAATGTATTTAACACAGTGTCTAAGAATTTCTGTGGATCAGAAATGAAGAGTTTTAGCTTTCCAGTTAAAATATGCTAGAAGAAAGAAAAAAATATTTTTCTCTCTTGTCAAAACAAAAAAAAGCTCATCCTATCCCATAGATCACAGCTAAATGGACCGAAGGCACTCCATTCTACCTACCCCATCACCATCTTCATTACTTTGTCACATCATCCTACTTGATTGAAACACAAGGGCATTTTTGAGCAAGATGCAAGTGAATTACACTTCTAACAAGCTGAGCAACTGTTTCCCAGTGGTACAGAGTGTGTCCGTACTGCAGCCTTCAGATGCTGCCTGAACTTTGTCTCACATCATGAATCAGTTAGCTGACATGAGAATTCAGAAACTCATAGTTCTAATTTTGCTTCCTTATCTAAAGTTTCCCAAGTTTTTGAAATACTATGTCTCTGCATACAAACAAATTAATTTCTTTCAGACTCAGCAAATAAAATAGAAATATATCTGGTCAGGAAAGTTCTTTATAATCTGCATATCTTTGCTGTGTATTATGACGTCTTCTTGCTAGCATCTTTTAAAGCATTTTAAAAATGGAAAATGGTGATGTTTAAAATGCCATGCAGACACCTGAGTTTGTCCATCACCCAAAATGAATTGGATCTTGTATCTGATACTACATCAGCATTCTGCCAGCATGAGTAGCCAGTTTTGTACTGGTTGTACTGACCTTCACACTTCAGGCTCTCCTGCTTTCCTGCAAATAGCTTCCAGACTGGGCTGAGGTTGCTGCTATGATATTTTATTATATCAGGTTTTCAGGAACTTTTCAGGTATTCCACTTTCTAAGATAATTTTTTCCACGTGATTCAGCTTTTTTCAGTCCTGGAAAACATCTTACCTGTAGCAAAAACACAAAAAGTCTCCATGAAATGAGTGGGAATTTGCCCACAGACAGAGTAATGGCTATGATTTCACTACCTTTCCTACCTTTAATGAGGATTCACTAAGGCAGAGCGACAGGACAGAAGTAGGCGAGTTTTTCTGATGTAGGTTTCAGTGATTTCTTTCTTTTTCGGAGAAACCACAAAGCTTGTAGTAGTTGAAGAAGCTGGAAACTGGTGTAGTTCCTGAGATATGTTTCAATAAAACTAAGTATAGTGGATACAAACTAGGTAATTACATGCATTGTTTGTAGCATAAAAAGTATTTCTACTCAATATTTTCATTAATTGCAGGACACTTTGCAAAGTTAGAACAGAAAATAAAGTTTGTAAGAACACTACTGAAAGTGAACTCTGGTTTTTTGGAAGTGATACTGGAATATATTAAACATTTGACTTGTGCGGAATTTGGAGAATAAATAATCCAAAATAAACACTGAAGGATTTTCAAGTAGCAAGCAAACAATTACATCCTTGGAATTTTGCCAGAACACTAATCCTGGAAATTTTTTTCTCAGAAGTTGCTATGCATTTTTTCATAGCTGTTAGGACCTAAGTTTCATAACCTCCAATGGCAGTGTTTGCTCTTTCCACTTTGGGAATATTAGATTTTTAAAATATTCAAATAATTTTACTTCTACCTAATCTTAAAACCTAATGGAGATTTATTTGATATAGAATGTACATCTGCAAATGTAGGGTCATTACATTTGTTTGTAAACAAGAACTGTTTTACATTTACATACCTTACATGTGAAATTTGATATTAAGCTGCTGTTTGATAGTGGTCTCTGAAGCAGGCAGTTGTTTTCTGTGAGCATATATGAGTAAATTTACTGTTTATTAATTAATACTTTTGATTCCTCTTGGAAAGTCCTGGGGTTTGTTGGTGATTGAAGTAGTACTGTATGTAAGTGCCAATTTTTACTAGTCCCATACCAGCCTCTGCAAGCATCACAAAACCAAAATGCACATTGCCACAAATAAAATTATCTCACTTCAGTAGTTACTTACAAGGAGAGGTATACTGAAAACAAGTTTATTGTTACAAATATTAATTGATGGGAAGCTATTGTGCTTTTGATTTTCAGTTTACTTAACTATAATAGTGAAAAAGCACACAAAGGGAAAGCAAAGATAATTGTGGTTTAAATCATCAAGGTGTAGTGCTGGCAAAAAACCCCATTTTATTGGCTACTTCTGTCTGAGCTTGGATGATGATACTGGCTTCAAGATAGTGATGCAAGTCTGGATTAATATTACTGCTTGTCTTGATTTAATTAGTCATGAGAACCTTCCATTTCATTAATAGATTTTATTGACTGAATCAATACAAATTATATTAGTGCTTCAAAGCATGAATATCCGTTCTGGTAGCCCTTTTTCTAACAGTTGAACTTTAGGACTTAAATGTAGGAAATGCTCGTACTTTTTCAGATTTTTAGAAACTTTTATTTCCTTCTGTAAAGGAAATTATTTTATTATTCCATAAGTCCTTTCTTCAAAGGGAACTGTTTCTGAGTGTAATACCCTCACTCTGCTATTTTTGATTTTAAAAAATTAATTTTTTGGGCGGGGCTTGCATCACCTAATGAAGTTTGTTTCTGCCTTTAAATCATGCTTAGAAGGGAGGTTAAAGAGAGGTGGTATGATGGAATGAGAATGTAACTAAGGAAATAAGAATAATAAGAACTATTGAAAAAAGGATTTAAAGAGCCTTGCAAGGTCATTAGCTTGGAAGTACAATGAAAAATACTTGTTAGTGTATTTTCATGGACATTAATGTTGCATTGTTGATCCATTTGAGTCTTTGCCAGTTGCTTGATGAAGATATTGGTGAGTGACAGTGAGCAATGGAGATGAAATTAAAATCAAATTTAGACATGAATATTTAATGAAGACAGAATTACATAGGGCTGAAATAGTGATTTAAAGCAGAGCAATGTATGAGTGGTGAGAAGTTGCTCACCTAAATGGAAATTACTGGACACCTCTGTGCCTAATTCACAGTACCTCTGGAAGATTTTAAGGGGAGTTAAAGTTAAATAGGCTGGCTAGTCAAGACAACAGTATCTTTGTGACCTTTCCCCTGCCATGTAACACTTTGTCATCAGCTGTTTTCTCAATATCCCTTACAAGCCCAGTGGGTCTTTTCTGGGAGGAAGATTTGTATTCCCTCTCTCCATGTCTAACAATCCACCCAAGTGACAGAGATATCTCCTGGAAGACCATATAGATGTGCATGAGGTCAGGCTGGATGACTTCCAGGGGTCTCTTCCTGTCTAATTTATTATATGGTTAAATGAGTTGAGCTTTTGTGACTATTGATTTGGGCTCTTTTCACAGATTGTGTAACCACCTCCGTGGGTCAGCGCATGGTGCTAACAATGCCAAGGTTGTGCATTTGATCCCCATATGGGCCATTCACGTAAGAGTTGGACTTAAAAATCCTTGGTCCCTTCCAACTCAGATCAGTATTCTGTGATCTTATATGGCACTAGGCTGGCTATTACAGTCTTACTTCTGTAACTTACAACTCACCTGGATAGAAAGGATGATTCCAAATTATAAAATGTTGAGACAGAGAAGAAAGTGAGATATAGCCTATAACAAAGTCTTAAAAAGACTATTTTATTAGCTATGTTTATTAATTTTCTCAAGTCAGCAGAGTCACCAGCCAGCTGATGGCTTGTTGAATAAGCTCACAAAGTCCTTACCTGTGATCTGCTACCTGTGGTCTGGAGGAGATAAAAAAAACTTGGAGAACTTCAGAAATAGCTGTCCAGTTCCTTTTGCATATTTCTAGATCAGAGTTTGCAGCTGCTCCTGTATTGTAAAAAGCAAGTACTGCTGCTGCCACTACAGGGACCTGCTGAGGAATTGCAACACCAGGATTCAGCCCACCTGACTGTGAAATTAAACCAATTTACAGGTTACCAGGACAGCAGCATAACATTTGGCAATATTAAAAGAAATTACTGTGATAAGCACAAAATATTTTTAATGTGTGTTCACTATATGGAGTAGATGTTTATAAACTTGTAGATAGTTTTCAATTTACATATGTAAAGTGAAAAATCAGTCTTCACAGGTTTATTATCAAACAACATGCACTTGATGCTACTTGGAAATATCATTGATTTTTCCTGTATTGGCAGCTGGCCTCCTGAAAAGGATTCAGAGCTTATGAATATATCACAATTGATTTTGCAGTTCATATAGCTTACTATTTTATTACAAGAGAGCCAGTAACCTTGGATATTTCTGTAAAAAATAAAAAGTTCCATGTAAAGGATAAAACTATTCAGATCTTAAGACTGCAGCTCTCAACAAGTGCTAGTAGGTTTTTCATTTAGACTAATAAACTTAAAATGACCTAATAATATATTGTTTGACTCCTGTTCCATAGCACCAAATCTAGTGCAAAGGAGCACACTTGATGCTGCTCTGCTTCTTTCTGTTATATATAATACTTTCTATTAACTGAAAATAATTTTTAGAAGAGCAGTTTATTCAAAGTAGGACACAGCAGATGAAAAGAATAATTTTCCTCTAACATATATGTGATTTTTAAATAAAGTTTAATAAATTCTTAACTGTCCTACCATTAATGTTCCAGAAAAAAATCATATAATTGATCTATATAAGTACCACTGCATAGCTATTTGCAATGAGAGAAGTCCATTTATTTCCCTAGAAGATCTTACTAAGGTATCCTGTTGCAGAATTTTGTGAGCTTCTTCCTTTCACCCAATACTTATCTCTTCGTACCCTCTTCTGAATAGATGGCACAGCAAGACAGAACTCTGTAGCATTCCAGTTTCTTTTACACTGCAGGGTTCCTTTAAAACTGTACATCTGCACTGGATCTCTCCATTAAAATCCAAAGCTCACAAAAGCATAAATGCCTTTCTCTGGCCACACAAGTCTACTCTGAGCATAAAAAAAAGTGAAAAGGCAGTGTGTATTAGTATTACAGTCAGTCTGTTCTGATTCTGAGATCAAAGACACAAAGTTTTACTTTTGATGTTGCATGTGTTTTGTAATTTCATGACACTGAAGATAAAATGTTCTGATCTCCCCAAGAGGAAAGAAATCATTCCTCTGGATCTTCTCAAGTGGAAAATATAAACTTAAGGAAATGTACCTACAGGTTAATAAAGGAAATATTGCATCAGTTTCACTTTTTCAAAATCTAATACTTCAGGCTTGGGTGTAGTAATGTACATCTTAGAAACTTTTTGTTTTGTTTTGTTATCTCTTATTTTTTATGATGAAAGCAGTATAATTAACTTATTTTATATCCACTTTCCTGGTTTTATTTGTAGTACAATACCTGGTTCTTTAAAAAAAACCCAAACAAACAAAGTGCAAGCAAAACAAAACCAAAACAACAACAACAAAAAAGCCAAAACAGAAAAACCAAGCAAGCAGCAACAACAACAACAAAAAAACCACACCAAAACCAACTCAGCAATTTTTAAATTTTTTTTCTTGTGTGTTCTGCTGTTCTGCATGCACAGTTGAAAGGTCCTTGTAATGGTTACTTGGGAAAGCCAGCAGAGGAACTTTTGAAAACTGAGATGACCTAGATGAAAAAAAGCAATTAAAGCAAGTAGAAAGGAGAATATTGGTTTTTGTAAAAAATTAAGGACTTTTTCTTCTGACACACTCTTGGCTGAAAGTATTCATATAAGACAAGCACTTGGGTAATTGTAAGATTAAGATTCAAGCATAAAAAAAAATATATATATATATTAGAAAGCTGATTAGAATTTTTTTCAGGAAGGAAAAGTGTCAGCCACTATGAAATTTCTCATTAGTTGGAGAGTGTTGGAAACCCATCTACTTTTGCAATATCTGAGCTCATGTTAGCGAACTTGAGGAAATTGTGTAATTGTTCTATTATATTGTGTTCTTCTGCCCTGTGGGCAATCAATTTTGTCAGGAGTTTCTTGGTTTTTACATGTTCTTCACCATCCTCTGGACCTAGATAATGAGGTGAGGCACTGGAGTGGTCTAGCATCATGTATCATGCCACAGGTATTCAAAGAGCAGCTTCTCTCAACTTCAATTGCAGCTATTTTCCTCATGATTGACCCATACTGGCACTGAATTAACGGCTTAAATAAAATTTTACATGAATTCACAACACGCTCCACTTCACCCTCCTCATTCTCTGTCCCACTTGCATTTGGCATGTTATGTGTCAGACTTCGCACAGTTCACTAAACTTGAAAGACTTTGGGTCATATGTTCATTAATTGTGGTTTTCTCTCTGGAACTCATATTGTAATTAGAAATCTACTTAATGTGATGGTAACTATTAAAGTCAAGCCATCTGATCACGTCAGCCTTGTTATAAAATTGTACAATCCTAAACTATGCATGCAGAACACTCAAAATTCCTGTTAAAGTAATTTAATTAAAGTTTAATTTGTGCTTCTAACAGGTTCTAGTGCCTGAAAGCTAAAAGCACAGTTTACATTTAAAATATTTAAAAGTTAAAAGTGCTTCATTTTATTACTAGAAAAACCAAGGTTACATTATATGGAACCCCATAATGTTTTTTATATAATTTAGGAAATGCAAAAAAGAAGTAGACAAAGTAATTTTTAGATGCTTACATTTGCAGCAATATTGAAGAACAGACTGGTCTCCTTTATGTTTGAGCATGGTGTGGAGAAAAACATTTCTTAATGATTGAAAGTCAGGTGCTTTGGGACCTTTTCTTGGCTGGGATACTGACTTCTGTTTTGTGGTTTATCTAATTCCTCTGTGCTTCTGCATCAGTAAAACAGGCAAACCTACATTTAATTAGTGCAAAATGCTTTGGCATAATTTGTGATCTCTACAGAGAACTGTGTTGGAAAGTCTGCTGAAGATATATTCAATATTGTTGGAAGGCTGGCCTTTTCAATTACATACCTAGGTGACGTATATTTATGAACATCAAACTTGACTTTTGAATTCAAAAAGCTTTTAAAATCTCTACTTAAATTTCTATTTAATATATGCTTCATACACAGAAGTAATATGAGATGCTAAATATATAAATAAGTCTTGGCAGGAAAAACTGCACATTTTGAGGAGCAGCATTTGAAGCATGTAGCTAAATCTTAATGAATACATGTTAATCTCTTTCATTCCACAGTAGAAAATTCTTTCATATAAAACCTCTTCCTTACAAGCAGTAGGAAATAGTCAAGGATTTTCTGAACAAAACTTTTCACAGCACTGAAAAGGTATGTTTTAAGGCCAAATATATGTAAGTACCCAACTGCTATTCCTTCATATAAAAAAAAGTGCAGAGTGTCCATGGAATGAAAAATTGTTAAAAATATACTTCCCACAGATGATGATGTGGACATAAGGAATTAGATATCCTGTTGGGTTGAAATTATAATTTTTTCACTATTACACCCACTTCACAACACCTTTGGCAATTTGTTTTATTTTATTGTATTTGATTTCCCTGATCCTTGTTGGTTGTTAATGTGTTTATCTTGGAGAATTGTTTTAGTATTTCTTATTAGAATTCTTGAACCTGAGGGATTTTAATTGATTTGCATTAACCTGATTTGATTTTACATTAAAAAATTGTACCTTTTCAACTTAATAAGTGTTTATCTCAGTTTTGAGATGTCATAGAGCACTTCCAGTGGCCTGTGTTTCCATTTCAGTGTATGCTTTCAGCTTAATCCTGCAATTTTTCTTACAGTCTCTATTTGTTTTTTAAATAGAAGACTTTCAGGATCAAACCTAAGAGCTTTTTTGGAAAAGGTAAATTTTACTTTTTAATATAATAGATATTATATGTTTTAATATGATAGCTATTTTTAAAGCACTTAAAGCAAAGAAAATTACATTCTTTTTCTCTTGATTTGGACAAAATAAGTGTAGATAGAAAATAAGAGTGGAAAGACTTCCAGCAAGACCAGCAAATGCTTTGAAAATTGATTTTGTAAAAATGGTCTTTAAACTTTCCATACAGTATTTTCCTAGTAAACAGAATGGACATTGCTCCTTATCCTTCCACTGGGCACCACCAAAAATAGCCTGGCATCATTGTCTTGGTATCCACCTTTGAGATATTTGTATTGGTGAGATCTTCTCTCAGTCTTCTATTCTGTAGACCAAGCAGGCCCAGGTCCTGCAGTCTCTCCTCATAAGAGGAGAACATATTGCATGAGATGTCACTAACCTTTGAAAAATTGAATAGAATAGCTTTCATTCTTGTCTTGATTGCCTTACATAAGGTTTAAAATAACTGGATTGAAGAAAAGTAATTTTTGATGTCATAGACCAAATTTCTTGGATTTTTGGTATTCAGAAATCTTGCAGCACCTTCTTAAATGAAGTAGCATTTGTTGTTGCAAGTATTTAAAATGTGTCCTTTGAATATTTTTAGCAGTTTGAGTAACAGTGAGCTCCCTTCTGAGATACTTTGCATCATCACAGACATCTTAATAAGAATATACTGGCTTTTGCCATATGGACTTCCTCAGTGCAAAGTAATTTTAACAGATTTTGTTGAAGTTGGGTAGGGTAATGTCTACTTGATGTGATCTGCTATGTAGTACTGTTCTTTTATGCTATTTAAAAGCTGCATTTATTCTTTAAAGAGAAAGATGTTACATTTCAGAACGAATTATCAAGGAGTTTCCATTCGGATTAAAATAGTGCAATTCTTGCACCTCAGAAAAAATTCCATAATTATAAAACTAGGGGTAAATGACAATAAAGAACACAAGGAGTCAGATGAAGATATAAAAGAGATAGCATACTGCATATTAATTGCATTATATTGATTCCATGGTATCCACAGCTTTGGGAGAATAAAGTAAAACTTAAGAAAACACCAAAGGAAGCATACAAAATTTATACAAGCTTTTTCAAGAAAGATGCATGTGGGACCAAAGTAGCTAAGCTAAAATAGTCTAGGAGAGAGTTGAGCACATAAAAATCTCAGAAGTTAATTATGCTTTTTCTGGAGTCAAGCAGTAGCCTGAAGCTAAGAAATGAAAGTTTAGGTGAGTTATTAAGAGTAGATGCTTAATAGCTGAAGAGCAGAATAGCTTACTGAAAAGCATGGTTCTATTCCATAACTGTAGGTACTTAAGAACAAGTTAGGAGGAAATAGTATTTGACATGTATTGCTGATCCATGACCTGATCCAGTGCTTATTGAAGTCATCTTCTTCTCAGAAGCCGGATTAAATGTGCACAGCATCAGAGCACTTAAAGTACTTCTTTTCACTGTGATTAAATAATGCAGATATAAGATTCTTAAGATTTTGTTTATTTAATCTTCTGTAATTCAGATGTAAAATAGAACTCCAGGCAAATATGGCTAAACAGGTCAACATAGGCCTAAGCCTCATTCAAGTCAAATACATGCCAATTAAATACCAGCATAAATGTTTACCTAAATTGGATCTCAATTTTGTCCACTTCAAAATTTTATCTCCGTATCTGTTATCAGCTCATTCTGTCATATGTTAGATGTTTAGAAACATTTGGCATCCAGCACATCTCTAGGTATTTGTATTTATCAGGGATTCCTTTTTCTAATTTTAAAAAATGTTCCTTTTAATGATAGTCAGAAACTATAACTTGCATGACAACACATTTGCAGATGGATATATAAAGTCATGATGAAATTTGAGTCACACCAAAATCACCCTCCTACATTAATTTCTGATGTCCCATTATCAACTCATTTCATTTTGTTCTCTGCCTCATGTAATGAAATCACTCACCTCCCAATACCCTGCAGAGCAACAAGTGTTGTCATTTGGAGATATCATGGCCTAGGATCAAAAAGAAAAGCCAGCATAGACATGAAATGAGGATCATGTGCTCAGCATCATTCACTAACAGCCTCATGGTTTTATTATGACTTCAGTTTTGCAAGTTGCTCATCTGGCGTGGCTGTTTCCTTTACACATCATGCAAGGAATGAATTGGGTCAAAATAATTCATATTGTGATGAATGACTCTCAAATGTGCCATGCATGTACAAAGTTTTTGGATCAGAATTGCCAATGGAAAAGCTCCTAGACTAATACTTCCCCCCTCTCCCCCCAGAATGTTACAGTTTGAGTAAACAAAGTAAACAGTTCTTTGATGAGTGGAGCTACAGAAAAATTGTCTGGGGCCTGAGCCAAGGCATGTTACTTACCATATGTCAACTGAAGTTGCAATGTAGACCTTAACCTACTTTCAAAGACACTGCAGTTAGCCTGCCCAACTTACACTGAAATACATTTGCATTCTCAGTCATAACTATGGGATAATTTAAGCAGCTTTTCATCTAGTCTTGTGTGGTTGATAGTTGTGTATATCTTCTGTAAGAGCTCTTCTAGGAATCAATGGGAATGAGGACAGGGAAAGGAGCTGTGGCAATGTTAGTTGATAGTTGAAGTTCAGATGCAACCGCAGCCCACACCATGGAGCTTGCTCTCAGATTACTTAGTTAAGGTCTTCTCTTTCCTAGTTCATTTATGTAGTTTGGATCTTGGGGAGTTTTTTCTCTGATATAACAAATCTATGGTAACTGTCTTGAGATTCAGAAGAAAGATATTGCTTAATTCTACCATGTTTATGGTATCTCTTGGAATATTTTGTCCTGGTAGTTTCCACAGACTGCTTGTACAAGTAGGCTTCTACCCAGCAGAATGCATAATATCCACCTTCTGTTTGATTTTTGTCCTCACAAAGTAATGATTTAATGTCTTCTGATATATACAACTCCGAGGTTTCCCTAAACTTGAGGAATTATTTTTGGGATTTCTACTCCTCTTTTGGAATTAGTTTGAAAATCAATGAACTCAAAAGTTACTAGAGGGAAGAAAGGGCAGAAATGGTTTTAGTCAATTTACCTCAGAAACTAAACTAAACCCACATTTTTACGTATAATTGAATTGTTTGATATTCTCAGTGCCTTACTTGTCTTCACAATTTGGATTGCCTAGTTAATGTCACCAAAGGAAAGGTACCCATGGTAGCATTGGCAAATACTAGTTTTGTTATTTTTTAACATGTATACAGTCTTCAAGAAAAAAAAATGAAAAGTTTATTTTATTATAAGATAGTGAATATATTAAATCTTTAGCTCCAGACCAGCTCTGTTCTTGAACATTGCACAAAATACCTAAATCAACTAATCATAGAACTGTAGTAGAACATCTTTGTGTTATCTCCTCAGATAAAAAAAATCTACATTTAGTATGTAAAAATTTTGTGTGAACTGCTGAAGTTCAGAAAAATTTAAAGAAGTTAAATAGATTTGTCTGTATACAATAATCGGAAGCTCTGTTCTGCTGGACTTTTGGAGGCTTCTTTCATACAACTGACTTTTGGAGGCTTCTTTCATACAACTGATGTAGGCTTCATTTTTTAATTGTTACTTTTCAACCACTTATGTGGATGCAACTGGAAAACAGAACTCCATGTGCCGGAAACTCTTTTATCAAGTTAAGGAAAAAGGCAAATCCAGAAGAGCATTACCCAATTCACACAAAGGGGAACAGTCTGGCCACCTAAAGCTCCAGAATGAAGAGAAGATCAGTGTGAAAAATAGAGGAAGGTGAAAGCCATTCTCCTTGAGATCTATGAACAGAGCTGTTCCCTACTCAGTCAGGCAGTGAAGTATCAAACTGTAATGTTTTGGGGTTCTTTTGGTTTCCTTTCCTATTTTAAGAAGATTATTTACATAATAAATATATGTTTTGGGTTAAAAAATGGAATTTTTTTCACAGTGTTCATAGACCTTGACACATACAGTGCAGGATGATATTGAAGAATGGCTTCCCTGTAGAGAGGGAGACAATAAATAGAGCTTTTTTGAGTGTCAATGCATTATTGAACCTGCATATCAGAAATAATTGTTGAAGTTGGCATGGAAGTTTGTGGTTTGTGAAGTCCAGACTTCTCTCTTAGGTGTTTATAACTGCAAATGATATAGAGGATATAAAGTAAAACAAAACCCACCCACACAAAGCAGTATAAAACAAAACATGTCAAACTTCAGTTATACAGTGAGTAAAATAAATATGTTCAGAGTTCCATGATCACTGAGCTATGTTCATTTATGGCATGGTTGATGGGTTTGAGTGGAAGGAGATTGGAGGACAAAGCTATTGGCTTTGTTAAGACTGATGAACTAGTTCAATTACTGCAGATGGGATTTGAAAAAAGGACGCTCTTTTACTGCATCTAGGTTGGTAAATGGGAGATTGAAGTAATTGAACCAAGAGTAGTTTCAAATTCTGAATGATGTCATTTGAAAAAGACACCAAGTAAGGTATTGAGGTCCCTTATCCAGTCTTTCATACTTCTCCCTTCAGACTTTCAAAGAATGCAGAAAATCAAGTTCTGCATTCCTAGTACACAAGGATTCCATGCTGCTGAAACATGATCTTACTTGATATGAAATCATGCAAATACATTGATTAGGAAGTTCTCATCCTGTGCTTAATTATCTGCTGTATTTGTATTGCCCTCCATGGTTCTCTTTATGATAGTACCCAAACACACCTTTATGGAGAAGACAAGAGGAGCTGATACCATTGACAGTTTACTTTTGCCTCCTCAAGAATCTGATTTTGCTTCTTAGAAATATTTTTTTAAAGGAAGTATTATATTTTTTTTTCTGAATGATAGCAAGAAGACTAATTTTGGCACTAAACTAAGAGAGTTGGATATATTAGCTAGAATAATGACCATAGCATGCACTCATTACACCTATGATAAGTTTTTCTAAATGAATCCCCAGAGATTTGGCTTTGTAGAAATATTACTTCAAAATAACTTGAATCCATTCAAAATGTATTACCTGGCAATTGCTCACATCTTTTTAAAAAGTAAGTTGTTCTGTGCTCTAGTATGTCATCTTTGGAATGACATGCCTTCTATAGTGTAGTTTGTGTCCTTAAGATTTTCTGGAAGTCTTCCAAATAACTTGCTTAGCACCATGACTGACAGGTCTGTGAATCTCTGTACATTGCAGACAGCTCGACCAGATGTCACTTCATTCAAATGCTGGCAGTCATGCAAGTATTCATTTTTCAGTACTAGTAAGTTCATGTTTCCCTTATAACAACTGGACCTTTAGTGAAATCCTTTTTGGATCACTGCACAGCTTGAAAAGTAGACTATCCTTTTGCTAAACAGCTGGTAAAATAGAAGGTACATTTTGCCTCAAGAAGAGTCACTAGAATGTAAATTTCCAAATCCAAGGTAGTACCCAAGGAAGAGCATCTGTTCCTGGAGCTGGAATAAATCATAGCTCAGAGTGAAGGGATGTAATTATAAACAATGTTGATTTATTTGTTCATCTGCAAAGGAATTAGCCTGGTGACATGTTTCTGTAGATCTTCCAGGTGACATAGTTAAACGTCCACTGGTAAAACTTTATATTACAGTTGTGGTTTAATCCCAGCTGGCAACTATCCCCACACAGGTGCTCATTCACTCCCCTTACATGGTGGGATGGAGGAAAGAATCAGAAGAGTGTAAGTGAGAGAAGTTCTGTGTTTAGCTAAAGACCTTTAATAGATAAAGCAAAGGCCATGTGCACAAGCAAAGCAAAACAAGGAATTAATTCCCTGCTTTCCATGGGCAGGCAGGTGTTTAGCCACCCCCTGGATAGAAGGGCCCCTGCTATCACACATAACAGTGACTTTGGAAGAGAAACATCATCACTCCAAACATCCCCTCCTCAGTATTTTCGTTATTACTACTTGACAATTACATTAATTGTTTCAATTAGACAGAAATATGCTTACTGTCCATAGCAATACATCTAATTTCAGCTATTGATACAGTTTGCATTGCAGCACTTGGAGGGTAACTGATTGACTGCAGTGAGTTAGTGAGCAACTTAGTGCTGTAAAAGAAATCCGGAGTAGTATTATAGCAGATGTCTAGATATTTGAATTACTGTATTAAGTACAGTTTGAGTTCTCTCATTAAAAGCCAATGCTGTTCCTCAAATAATTTCTTTTTGTGTTTGTTAACATGGAAGACTGAACTGTTCACCATAATGTACAAGAGTTCATAAAACTGTCATATAAGTTGTAACGCCACATAAAGTAAATTTCAGAAAAGTAGGGATGCAACATTAGTAATGAGTAATTTGACTGATATTTGAACTATGATGTGATCTTATAATTAAATAGCTTATCTAGCCTATAAATTTGACACATAAGTTGATACAGCAAAAAAATGAATGTGACCTTAATTACAGCATTTCCTGTGTGAATGCTTAACTATGTATGCTTAATGTTTCAGGCATGCCTCATCTGTAGGTTCAGGAAGGGCTCTGCTGGCCTACTTATCCACTGGGATATATATGCCAGCAGTATGCCTGACTGCACTTTCCAAGTGATTTAGGTAGATGCAGAACCAAGGGAGTCAGACAAGTAACATAGAACATACAGATTTTTTTCAGTCCGTGAACAAAGTGCAGACAGATTCCATGGTTGTGTTTAGAGCCAGTTAGGGTTTCCCCTGTGATAAGAACCAAAAACATCAATGGGAGAGTACTACTGGCTCACAGAAGCAGGAGCTGTGGGCCTTGTCAGGTACTTCAGACTGTTGTCTATTCCCACTTGCCTTAGAAAGCAGATGGCCATCCTCAGCTTCTGCACATGTGTATTCTGCTATTGGCCTAAAATGTGAGACATCTTTCTTAAGCATTAGAGTTTCAGGAGTTGCTCTGCCAAACTCAACTTAATTACCGGATCAGCTTAAGTTGCATTCTGTGAGAAATGTATATTGAATTTTTTTGACAACGGGAAATGAAATGACTTAGTGATAAATGATAATGATAAGGCAGTCATGAGGGAAGAATTATCACTCTGGGTCCTGAGAAACATTAGAAAGAGTGAATGGTAATGTGGAGAAGCATTTAAAATGCATACAGTGTTATACCAGCATAGGATGTTAGCGATCATCAGGTTTGATCTGTTGAGCAGAGGTCAATGAATGTTGCTTACTAGTTTCTGGTTTATGGCCAAAACTTCTGTCTGGACTATAGAATATTTCCAAGAAAGATGTCTGGTTACCCTTAAAGCACTTCAAATCATGAAGTATCCCTTCTGTACCTGGGTACATTATTTCTGTAGTTAATTGTCCTCTGCAGAAAAATACTTATATATATATATAATTATATTCCAGTCTCCATTTTTTGGCAGTTGCATCAATTTTAACCTCTTTGTGGTTAAAAAAACTGAAACACCACAGATTACAGTTTTGTTGTCAAATTATAATGGACCCTACTTCTAATTTTTAGTCATTCACACAGCTCATCCTCCTTATCTTTTTTGAGTATCCTTTTGAAAGGAATGACACCAGAAAAAATGACACTTCAGCACTGATCTTTCTTGTTTCATGTACTACATTTATAAAGTGGAAATAGAGGGAGTTGTATTCACCTGCTTACATGTTCAAGATGGAAATACAATTTCTGCACATTGACAGGCTGGATTGAAACTGAACAGTTACTCAGAGCTGCAGTTAACGGAATGGTATTTTGCCTCCAGTTTCTTGTTATACTAAATGGACCCCAAACAATGAGTGCTTTGGGGTATGATGATTCCTGAGTTAAAGCCATCAGTTAAACAGTTTTATATATTGTATAAAATTGTAGTTTTTTTCTTGAATACTTTTTATGCATAAGATAGATTTATGGACTGTAAATACATTTTCATAGTAAGTGTGTTAAAAATGGTAAATGGAGTAAAACTGACAGTGCTTAGCATTAGATTCTCCTGTGCTTATTTTCAAATTCTAGCAATAATTCTCTTTTTAAATCTCTCTTCTGTTAAAGATGAAGAATTCTTCCTAATGATTCAAAAAACACTAAGGCTCTCATACTATTATTTTTTTTTGCTTTTTTACAGTTTCTGAGTCTCAGTAAAACACTTGTTTCCTTGTTTTTTCATAGATCTTCTTCAAAGTCTAGCAAAAATAGCTTTAAGCCCTAATACATTGTGCATCTTTTTAATAGTCCTCCTGCAGCAGGCTTCAAATAATAGGTCTTGTTTTCCTCTTGCTTTGGTGCAAATATCTTGAACAGTTTCACATTTCTGCACATCTCTGCATTTTAATGTATTCCAAAATTTTTCTAATAGAGAGATCTAGTAGTTTCATGTATAAACAACATCGTCTAATTATCCCCTGATGAAATCCTGAAAGTTTCTTCATTATTTCATATTAATGTATTTTATCTATTTCTAGATACTAATTTTTAATTTTTCCCCATGATATTTATGATGCTGAGGGCTGCAGGTTTTTAGATGTGTGTCATTCAAAACAATGTCATTTTGCTATGAAATAATGATCAGACACCAATTTGCACCACTTGTGGAACATTAACCTTAGCAGCTTTTATCAGAATCAATTTCTTTCAGGCTTCATCTGAAGACTGATCAGACCATACCATACAAAGCTGATGAATTTGTCCTCTAGAATACTAAATTCTTGGTCTTTTCTTGGAAACGTACATTCCCCTTGCATGTTCCCCACATCAGCTGTAAGAACCTGAAATAAAGACATGCAACTGAGAAGATTAATTCCATTATTGATAATAATAGTAGTGAGAAAAGACAAAACATGTTTGTCTGCTTTTTTCTAATTTCCTGTTATGATAAGGGAGCTAGCATCATAGATCAGTTTTAGGTGGCTTTAATCTGAACAGCTCTACTACCATCCTTTTTCCTGCAGAATTGGGAAAGGTAAATTATCCGTAAAATAACGAATAGTAGAGGAGAAGCTTGGATATGGAAAGTAATCTAGCCATTTTCTTTCCCTATGAAATCAATTACAGCTCGAAGGGGTAAGTAACACTATTTTAACAGGATTACATCTGAAATATTATTGGATAGCTTCTTCTGTTTTCCCATGGTATTTCTAGTCTTTTGTTGTAAAAAATGGCATTCAGAAATCTACATCATAGAAGCACCAAGGTGCAGATTTTATCAGTGTGGTTTTTATTTACACCTGATTTGTCCAACTCTACACTGATATCCCTTTTAATTCTTTATGTAGAAAAAAACCATATAAACAAAAACTACACTGTAAGCCAAAGATGTACTTTTAAGTAATTGGATGTTGCATTAAAGTGTCCCTGGGTTTCTTTTTTAGTGATGCTTTTGCTTAGAATTGAGCCAATCTGTCTTCATATTTCCTCTTCTCTGCCATTATAATTGATCTGGCAGTTTGCCACACTTAGACCCAGACAGTAATCACTTGGCATAGAGGATATTCTGCCTCCCTAATTTGACTGACAGAATAAATCCTGTTTTTAAACTGCTGTCATGTGGTTTTTATCAGTAAATAACACACATTTTACTATGGCATGGGTACATTGAGATAGACAGCTATGTCTTTTTAATGTGCCTACCCAGCAGCAGAGGAGGAGTCATGAAAAGCAATCATATTTTCATCAATTCTGCTGAAAAGAGTGCAAACCTTGAAAGTGATTCTTAGGAAAAAAACCCCTAAAGCTGGAAAACATCTGTTAAGTTTGCGTTTAGAGGAAGCTGTGTGTGTGTTATACCATCTTACAAACTGAGGGAAATGGGCTTTACAGCCCATGTATTATTAGTAGTGGTAAAGCAAATACTGTGCTCTGTTCAGGTTGCACTCACCCATTTTTAATTTGCCTGGGAGAGGACAAACTGTTTGGATGGCTTGTGTGCTGTTTTCAATTATGTTCAAAGAAATAATTATTTTGGTAACAAATAATCTGCTGTCAATAAACAGCAAAGTCCCCACTGCCAACAACATTATGCTAAATGGAGTCACTTAATGCACAAAGATCCTCTAAAAGCTCACAGTGGACCTTGTCAGCATAGTTTGGGAATTAGTACTGCAGAAAATCAAACAAAAACAAAACAGTTGTTACAGGATTGCATCTGAAACCATCTTATCAGTATTCATTTTTTAAAAAACAAACATAAATTATTTCAGTAGCAGAAATTAATATGTTCCAGAAAAAAGTGCATCACTAAAATGCTTTTTTTTTTTTTTTTTTTTTTGCTGGACGTGAAAGATTTGGGCTTGCTCAGAGTAAGAGAGGAAACAAAACCCATTATTCAAGGAACTTTTAAGAAGCCTTCTGAACTTACCGGAGTCAGAGAGAGCTGCTGACTTTACTGGATTTTTGTGATAGTGCCTTCAAGCTAGTTTTCCATCAGAGCTATAGTTTTCAACTTAAATGCCACATTTAAATTTAGCTTTAAATTTACATTATATTTATCAAAGATGACTGGGCCCAACAATTTTTTAAGAAAAGGTCCTTAATGTTGCAGACTGATCACACTCTAACAGTCGTCCCTTCAGTACTCACTGGCCTGCTGGTACAGGGGTTCTGTTGGATGCATCTGCCTTGGGACATGACCCATCTCAGAGATATCCTAGACACCCAGGCAGATTGCCATGGGAATTTTGAATACCTGAGGAGATAATATGATGTTCCTTCATGGAATAAAAAAGCTATAAAAAGCGGGACTATGTGAAAGGGTAGGGGGAGAGAAGCAGGACGCATTCACAGTGATAGTATTGCTAAGAAATTGGGGTGGTGCATTTCCTACTTGTAGGATTTTTATAGGAAATGCAGCTTCTTTGTATACTGAAACTGAAGGATCTTGAAAATATTACTTAGTACTGATTTTAAAAAACATTACCTTTTTTGAGTTTCGGGTCATTACACAGGATAGATACCATGATATGTTTGGTCAGGCAAATGTCAGAGCTGGACAGCCATATTATCATAAAGGCAGGCATTGCTTCCATAGCAGCAGTGAGTGCAGCTAGAAGTTCATAGTCCTCTGTGGAACCTTTACTTCCAACTCTTCTGCAATTAGTTTGTGTGGTTGTTTTATATCACAAAAAAGAAATACAGTGAAAGAACTACTAATAAAAAATTACTCTTAATGTGTTTATTTTTTATGTAAAGATGACAAGGTACTCTACTTAGAGTATTGGTGGTAAGTATCTCCACAGTGGTTTTTTGTAGTATTGTCTATAATTGGCAGCCATGGATAAAAACTTGATCTTTCTCAAAAAGAAAAGCTATTCACTCATTACTCTTTCAATCTGCAATCATAAAGTTGGTATTTTCAGATTTACTCAGAAATTTCTGTAGTTTTGAATGAAAGTATTCGTGTCTAGTTCTCAGGTTTGTTTGGTTTTTTTTAAGGAAAATGAGTGGGTAAGAGAAATTGATTTGTTAATCAGTTCAAGGTCTACTATCATTTATCAAATCCTTAATATGTAATCTGAAAAACTCTATTACTCTAAGAAAATAGCATTTCAAATGTTGCAAGGTTGCTTTTCAGGCATTCAGCTCAGATGAGAGCTGAGAGCGTCCTGATGTGAGATTTTTCTTGAGTGCCTTCTGTGTAGATGATTGTATTCACTGTACTATGGAAAAAATTATGATGTTACTATTATATGACTATTGTATGTCCTTTGCCTGGAAGAAGCACATAATTTATAGTAAAAAATTTTAAAAAATCTCAGAAGCTTCTTAGCAAGACCTATTCCTCTTGTATCACATCAAATATGTTTTCCATTGTGAATTATTATAGGCAGTAATAATTTTTTTCTTTGGATTTGTGTCTGATGTCATATCCTGTTTAGAAAAACAAGCTACAAAAGGCATCTATGCATCTATTAAAAAAAAACCCAAAACAACAAACAACAAAACCAGCAAACAAAGAACACCCCGCCAAGAAAGTACCGCAAACAGAACAGAACAAAAAGAAAGATAGACAGAAATGAACCAAAATTAGAAATATAGAGGAAAAAAAATGTACCCATTTTAAGGTGCTTTGCACAAAGAATCAAAACCCTTTAATCAAAATCAGCTTTCAATGTAAACCTGAATAAAGGAAATATACTTTGTTTAGCATGTTAACTCAAGTGTTTTAGTTTCTTATACTGAGAAAAAATTGACAGTGTAATTGAAAATTACAATTAAAAGTAATTGACAGTGGACACAAAAATATCCTTTGGTATTGATCACAGAGTTATTTAGGATATGAAACCTAAAGCACATTGACTTAACTGTATTAAAATGCTGGTTTTATATGCAGCATCACTGAATGAGCGGCATATTCTCATTACCAGAGGATCTTCCAAAATATCCATCATTATGTAAGGTAGAAGCATGCCAATACATTTGATGCATTCTTGAGGCAGGAAAATGTTACTTAGCTTGAAAGTTTGGGAATTGCTGTTGACCATACAGTCTTCTTTCTTGTTTGAAGTGAGGCTAAAAAGAATCTGTTTAGAGCTCAACATTTTCATCTCCCTCAAACCAAAAGAAAATGTCCTTCATCAGGAAGCTAATGTAATGCTGCAAAACAAATATATTATTTACATTCTAATTATTAAAATAGCTAATAAAGCATATAAAATATGTATTTAATTTTACTTTATTTTTTTCTCCTAAAATCTGTTAGGTATGTTAAAAAAATAAATCCCGATTCTTACTAATTCCTTACTAAGGAAGCAAAATTTGTGTTTTTATAGAAACTGTACCCTTCTGAAATATATAGAAATATGCATTCAGCAACTTTTTATTTTAAATAACCTCCCCCTTGATTTTTTCCTATGATCCAGTAGGTTTTGAAGTTGTAGCTTACAAAGCTCTATATAAACAAGTGGCTATTTCACTTGTCCTGATTGTCTGAACAGATCCACAGATGGATTAAATATATAGGGGGAAAAAAATTTTAATGAGTGTCTGCAAATGCCTGAAACGCATGACTTCTCACATGACAAAAGCCACTTCTAAGAAGAGGGTGCCATATGTGTTCTACAGTAAAGATTAGGCATTTTCCCTGTTTTCACTCAAGTTTGCCTCTACATTCAAGCAGCTGAGCTGGTAGTTTCTTAGTTTAATGTAGTTTGGCTGTGAAGCCTTTTTAAACAACCAGTGAAGCAGATGGGGAGACTTCTGTCATTAAAGTTAGGTCCATAATCCTGGTGCTTTGTGCCCTCTGGACAGAGTGAGGGGAGGTGGGAGTGACCTCTTGTGCTGCGTGTGTACCCTGTGCCACTAACTAAATCCACCCGTTTCAAAGGGCTAGAGAGCTTATCACACACATGGACCCCTCTGCTCCCCAACACTGCTACTGAAATAAAAGTAGAGGGGAAAAAAAGGTTGAGGTGGAGTTGAAAGGGCAACTGAGGAGGGAGTGAGGTGCCCCATGCAGCCACAGCTACAGCAGAGCTCAGGCAAGGCCAGCACACCTCTGAGGGCGCATGGACAGTGGTGGGGCTCCTGCAGCTCTCAAACAGGGCTCAGTCTGATCCTTTTGTGTTACCTGCTGCTGGAAACCCTCTTACATAGCCAAGGGCACTGTAATAGGAGCAAAGACTTTTTAAGACAGGAAGATATATGGTATTCCTAGGATGCATATTTCCTTCTTTTCTGACAGATTTGGAGCTACCTGTACTTATTTTAGAATAGTACATCTTCACTGTGCTACTGCAGTGCTGTTGTGTTAATCCGCTGGTAATACTGATAGGGAATGTGTCTCCAGGATTTAGGATATGGCCAATATGTCACTTTACAAAATATCAAGAATATTTCTGGGTCTGTTTACTGTGAAATACTGACTTGATCCCTCAGCTATTTCACTAAACAGATATCTCTTGGAATATTGCATCTGTTTGAGATTGTAAGAATTCAGTAACTTTGTATGGAAAAATTCAGAATATGTCTGAAGGTCAGGAATTTATGGTTGGTTTGAGGCAAATTAAAATTCCAGAGACAGAGCAATTGCACCTTCAAAATTCTGAGTAGGATATGCCTTCCTTTATTTTTAGGTAGATCAAGTTGTGCATGTTTAGCTTTGATTTTTTAAAAATTGTATTTAATTTCTTGACTATGTGTTTTACTCTATTAGAGGACATAATGTTTTGGTGACTTATCACAGTTATCAAATAAAAGAACTACATGTCCCAAATTCAGCTGGATGTATCAAGTGAGCAAGTTTTTACACAAGCTACTGCAGCCTATGGAGCTGGTTGTGAAATTCAAAATTTAAAGCCAGAACTGCCAAAATCTGCCAAAATCAGAAGGCTGACAATAGCAAATATTAGAGAGCCAGGTTGTAGCTGGCTGTGAAAGGCAGGAAGTGCCAGCTAGGGCCTAGTTTTATGTATCCTTGCATGTCCAGTAACTCACTACTGGCAGGTATATTTAAACCAGGAGAATATTTACCAGCTTCAGCATTGTACAGCATCAATAATCCTGACACCTTTTTTGACTGTAAGACTCATTTCTTTGTGTCTCAAAGAACAAGTGAACTCCATTCAATTCTCCTGCAATATCTAAAATAGCAGTTAAATATACATAACTGTATACAATCATTCACTAGGTCTTCTTCTTAGCCAAGGCAACAGTAGTGTGGCTGATGGTGCAGCTCATGCCTTGGGAAGGTGCTCAGAGTCTGATAGAGTGCCACGACTGGCAGTTTTGATAGTAGACTAGATACAGGCTGAAGGAAAACTTTAGATGTGCTTTCTTTGATCTTGTCCCTTTTCTCTCATCTTATGATAGCATTTCTCACCCTGATGTAAATAATCCTGATGTAGAACTCAATTCTTCCATTTGTAACTTCTGCATTTGTTTTATGTACCCTATGTATACCCTTGGTTTTAGCAAGTAAACTAGGAAAAGAATGTATTATTAATGTACTTTGGAGAGTTAAAACTGTTTTTAGTAATTCTGATGTTAAAAATAATTGTTAAACTCAAGTCTTTCAAAACAAATGATAAGTGCTTTCATTTCATTATGTAACACTTCTTTGTAGCCAACAGCCAATCCTTCATTGTGCTTGGAAGGCTGGACCAGAGATTTTAGTTTATCAGTAATGGATGATCTAATATTCTCTTAATTGCTACATCATAATTTTCTGTAGGTCTATCTCTAGGAGGGGTTTTCTCCCCTTTCTGTCACCTCTTTTGTTTTAATTAATGACCAGTTTCTCTGAGTTCTAGGAAGGGAGTATGTTATTTTCCTCTTTGGTTCTCCTTTGAATATATTTATGTGCAGAGAGCACTATGTGTATTTCTATTGCACATGAATATGAATCTTTTTATGAATATTCGAATAAAAAACTCATCAGCTGGATGCACTATCAGCAGGTTTCGATTACCAGGACTCTTTTTTTTTTCCCCAAAGGAAATTCAGACAGGATGATTGCTCATCATATAAGTATTATCGGCTCCAAAGTAAGAATCAAGAGATCATGAATCATAAAAAACTGAAAGAGACTTCAACATGTCATCTAATTTCCTTTCCCCTGCTCAGTCTCTCTTCAGTTAACCCTACAAACGTGTTTCTTCACTGATGTTTCTTTGATCTCTTGATTGAGATTCCACAGTCACCTGAGATTATCTGTTCCAGCAGAGCTCCTCTGCCCTTGCCATTTCTGTTAGTTTTCCCTAATGTCTAACCTGAGTCTTTCTTGTTGCAATTAAGCTCCTTTACACCTTGTTTTATAACCCATGTATATGGACAACTGGTTAGTCCTATGTCTTTGCAACAGCCTTTCACAAACTGCCAAACTCTCTGCTGGGCTTTCCAGGAGTGAGACTCAAGGGCCGTGCTCTCTGTGCACTTTCAGCTGTGAAGCATGCCTTCTCTGAAAGGCAAGAAAAAGGATTTCTCAGAGGCAGGATCTCACAGTCTTGTTTGCTGGTACAGAGATCTAATCCTTTCCCTGCTGAAAAAAAAAGAACAATCTGCTATCATTTAACTTTTCCAGTTTTCCTGATCAAGAGCTCACTGCCTCAGTTAGTTTACCTACAGTTGCTCTCACCCCCCACAAAATATATAGCTAAAATTGTTAGTTGAAAAATTAAAATGCTGACTGAGTTGTTAGGTGGTCCAGATTCAGTTCTGTTCTTTTCTTCTCATCCTTGAGATAAGCTGCTCCTTGGGAGCTCCAGAAAGTGCTTTTATAACTGTTTTTCTTCCCAAACATTTTTGGAACTCATGAACTAGTATATGTTCCCTGCCTGTGTCCCCTGAAAATCCCAATCTAATTAACATGCTTTGTGTACATCTTGTCAGGGAGCAGCAGGAACAGAAGCTGTGGCCTCACTGCCAAGGGAAGGGTGACAGCAACCAGGGCTGAACCAGCAGATCACATCACCAGAGAAGTCCACAGCAATGAGGAGAGTTCAGGGTCAAGCCAGGAATATCAGTCAGTGGGTCAGAGTTGGGGGTGCAGAAGCACAGCTTAGGCAGGGGCTGGGGCTGTGAGCCTTGGCTTAAAAGCATCTTCAAAAGTGTGGAGCCTCTCCTGAGGCTCCTTAGCCTAACTGCTTGGAGGAGTCTCTGCTCCTGAAGCAGCTTCTAGAATTTTTGTGAGGTTCTCCAAGGAAGCAGAGCCTTCTGAAACCCTGCTCTCTTACCAGAGGTCTGGCCTTGAGAACGGAGGGCTCCACTGCAGGATGTGTGAGCACACCCTGGCCCTGACACATCTGTCATACTGTCACAGGTTGGTGTTCAGCACATAATGCAGCACTTTGCATTCAAATAGGTGGGGAAGCCTGAAGAGATCATAATGGCTATGTTTTATAGTATTTGTTTTTTTATAGTTTGTGTCTTTTTTCAGAGAGAGTTCACTTCCAGACTGAATGACATATCTAGAATTTCTTCCATCTCTAAATACCTGCAGTTTTAAAATCTGCTAGTTTCTGCCTAAACTCTATGAGGGAGGAAGGAGGGATAAGATCTTGCAGTCATGGATACTGTATGACCACCTAGTTTCTATGCCAAGTATGTGATGAAAGTCATCATGTCAAACTTGCATTATGGAACTTCAAAGTTTGTCTTTCCCAGAGTGGCATTTCTCTCTCTCAGTGTTTAGGAATGGTAGTAGCAAGGACGGAGATTGGTTTTTAGAATCGTAATTTCTTCCTGCTTCCAAAATTGAATGACTTAACACTTATGACTCCTGGACAAAAAACATCTGTACAAATCTGAGACCAAAATTTTGCCATATTTGCATCTGTAGAAACTGGTTTTATAAAAAGTGTAGGACAGGGTCAGGAAAGATTGTAGGGAACTCTGTTCTTTGACTATCCACACCTTACTGAGCTCTGGCAGCTGTTGTATCTGAGCATAAATATTCATGCAGCTACACCAGAGACTATGAGCTTTGGTAGTGGTCCTGCATGATGCAAAACAGTTTAATGCTGATAATATTAATGTGTTTCTCAAAGCCTGAAACATGGGGGCTTTTATGGGTTGATGTGTGAACTCTCAAAGTAGTACTTTAAGAAATGAATCTGTCCTGAGGATGGTTATGTGAGCCTCATGAGGGAGTACTTAGCAATACAGTAGTGCATTACAGACATTTACTCATTTTTAGCCTCTCGAAGTAGGTTGCAATTTTGATTCAAATACTTTCCCCCCCTTAGAAAATGTTGAAAGATTAAAGAAAAGAAACTGCACAGGAAACATTATATAGCCCTTATAATTGTTTTTGGGACAGAGGTTTTTTTTACAGCCCCTTTAGCTTTGTGCAAGGGGTGGAGTGAGGCATTGTGGATTTCTTATATCACGTGTGCTATTTTTTCTTGTATTTTTAAACCCTAATTATTATAACAAGGTATTTAAATTTTTTTTTCTTCCCCTTTCCAAATTTAAGAGATCATATCCCAGGCATACAAGTTGTCCCATTAGGTACATTATTCTCAATACAGTTTATAGGAATTCTAATTATATCAGTGGCACACAAATATGATCAAAAACATAAATAATTGCAGATTGAATATTATTTTCAATTCTGTATAGTTCACACACAATGAAGTCACACTTTAAACACAATGTCTGTAATCAGTACCTGGCCTAAAAAATGTGTATTTAGAAGAACAGTAATATAGAGAAAATAGTCTTTGAGAGCAGGAAGGTGCATTCCAACTTTATACATAAAGTTCTTTGCAATGTTTCCTCTATGAGTGGCAACTTTGAAGGCTGACTTAAGTAAAGTGATCAGCATGGCCCAGATGAAATTTTCCTGAACACCACCTGTGTAGCTAAGCAAAGCTAGCAGTGACCATGGCTGTTCCCTAGGCAGTATTTTTCTCAGAACGCATTGTTGCTGGGCACAGAAAATGATTTATTTCTAACTTCAGGCATACAGGCTAGAGAGGATTGTTTTTTCACCTTCAGAAAACTTCCCACAATACCTCTCCCCATTTCTCTGTGATCTACCACCGTGTAGATAGTGATGCATTACACCGTCTGGCCCTGATGCTCACGTCCATTTCAGAAGTGAGTTATGATTTAGTAAGAAAGGCAGGCACTCAGCTTTCTTAGAACAGATTATGTTTGCTTTCATAGGAATTGGAGCAAAATGGAATAGCCTCACGGCAAGGAACAGCTGTATATCTTTTTCCAAATTAGGTAGGGATCGAAGAGATTTATTGATTTATTAACAAGATGTAATTAACTGGCAATCAGTGAACTACACTTACAGAATCAAAGTCAGCTATACAACAGATAAACCACAACATGAGACACCTAGAGACTGTAAACATATTCTTAGCATTTGCTGAACGCCATTTTGTACTCTTCCCAGAAGTTCTCGTCTCACCACACACAAATGCCTCTCACACCTGGATGCATCCTGCCCATGGGGACATGCAGGGTGGGATACAAGCACCCCCTTTCCTGTGTGGGCAATTCCCATATTTACACCTTCCCCACATGCCTCCCCACCTGCCTGCACTGCTCCACACGATCCACTGACCAACATGCTGCTGAGGGACCAGCGTGGTGTTGCTCCTGTGCTGTCCCCTCCCTCGCTGTAGGGCAGGGAGGGACAGCCTTTGGCAGGTAGGGTGGCAATGCCAGTGGGGTAACTTTTAGGAGTATCAAACCCTGTGTGGCAGCTGCTGGTCTCTACTCAGGCAGAGATTTTTGCCCTTCTTTAAATATTTCCTTTCAAATTCACTTTTATTCTCTTGTAAGCCTTGCTACTATTTAATCCAGCTGGTGGTCGCATTAAGCAGACCATGACTCTTAATTTCTTCATTAGCACATTTGGGGCAAACACCCTATCAGCAGAGGCAATTTTGGAAAGCCTGTTCACACACCCTGTGTATGCACAAATTCTTCTCACATCCTTTGCTGTTATCAGATCATGTTAACATGAGCAGACTGCTCAGATTCCCCCATGCCGTTTCCTAAAAATATTGGTGCAAAAGTGTGCAGTGTTTTACAGAAATAAATGTGAAAAAAAGAAATCATACAGTGGCCAAATAATGACTATATAAATATAGAACTGGCAAATATGGATTTAAAGACACATATCATTTTCAGATTTTAAGATGGGCCTCCTGGCTACAGAATGTAACACTTCCTAAAATGAGTTTGTTACTTAATACCTACTTGTGGCTTTTAAGTACATTTATAACTAAATACATCTTCAGCCTGATAGATGCTTTGTGTAATAACCTTTTGGATTTTGGTCTTTTTGAATGCTGAAGGTGGAGTTTCCCCTCCCAGGATGTCATTGTAGCCATGAGAATATACCCAATAGTTAGTTCATTGTGAGAGAATGTCCCATGATTAATGAGAACCTAGAAAAATCATGAGGCTGTAGCATTGTGAGCATTCAAAGAAATAGATTTTTCTAAGTATATTTTTCTTCACTCTTACCTTTATCCAGCCTAGTTACTGGGTACATCTTTCAGGAATCCAAGCAGTATAATTTGCTGATGAGTTATGAATGCATGAATTACTCTATTTCTGTAAGTGTTCCTAATTCAGGATTCAGGTCTCACTTTGCTGTCTTGTCAGGGCTTAGTGACCATATGTATCACCACACTGCTGAACGATTCCATGTTTCCTATTAATGAACACTTTGGACAAAAAACCTAAAAGATGGGAAAATCCAAGCCTACCTAGTGATCAGTAGTAGGCTCTCTCCTGTGACTCCTGTATGTTGGCCCAATAAGTTAAAATGTTAGGGCATAGTTAATTCAGTCTGTCACTTGAAATAAAGGATAGGGACCTATGGAGTTTTTGCATTAGAGCATTTCAGTGTGTTGGGTGGAAGTAAAAGTTAACATTGAAATTTCTCCTTAGGCATCCTTCTTAGTAACAACTTAATTGAGATCACAAAGGACATTTAGAGCTTTTACTGGTCTTCAACTAACCCGTCATGGTAATGAACATAATTATTGAGGCTGTTTTTTTAACCTGCAGCAAACTGTGGTTATTGAGCTTTGTTTCAGATTATTATTCTGCATTAGCAGTACTACACAGGCTGAGGTGAGGAAATAAAATTTCAGATCCTGGGACCTTTCAAATGCTTATTATTGTTTTTGTATGATTTCTTAAATTTGCAGTTAGGATATTGTGCTTGGATGCCATGCTCTTTGTTTTCCTTAGAAAGAAATGTTGGTTTTTTTCCATATGAGACCCTCTCACATGCAGATTCTTGGATTATCAGTTTTCCTGTTTTATGTTTAGTTGACTTGAGAACTCTTTGTGGCAGAAACTGTTTCCTTTTCAATTTATGCAGGGTGTCGTATCATGGGAATCCAGTTCTAACTGAAGGCATCAAGGGAAAGTACCATTTTTGTAGGGTTATATAATTTATGACCTACTATTTTCCCATCTGAAAATGGGAAGGTTTGAGATAAGAAAAATTAATACAAATTGTTTGCTTAATAAGGACAAGAGAAATACATTTCCAAGGGTATCATACCTTCATGACCATGGATGTGAAAAATGAATACTAGATGTAAGGTAGGCTGTTTTTATTGCCTGCTTAATGCCTCCAACATAAAACTGTAATTGAGCATAAAAACATAAATTCTCCTAGCACAAAACATTTCTTATTAAGATAAACCTGTCAGTATGATGATACAAGCAATAACCTTGGATTACAAGAATGTGGGCTAGAAATCTTTATAAGTAATCTCACGAAAGTCTTCCCTTATTGACTTATACTTTAAGAATCAATTACCTCAGATTTTCATTGGATTGAGAAAATGCTTGAAAAAGCCAGAATAAAATGTATATAAAATACTGATATCCTTATTTTTGCTTTCTCAAAACTTTATTCATGCAGTTTTAGCTCAGGAACGACTCCTGTGATTTGCTTGCTCTTTTTTTGTTGGTTTTTAAATTTGTTTTTTACATAGCACTTATGCATCCAAGTGCAGTTGAAAAGAAGCCAAAAAAGGCTCAGCCCCATAGGAGATTTACATCTGAAATTCTCCATTTGTAAATGCAATGGTCTTTACTGTGTCTGCAGTAACCTTGTAATTTTGCAGTTTAGGAGACACACACACACACACACACACACACACACACACACACACATTTAAAAGTAAATATCTGGTGTCCTCTTCATATATATTCATCTTTCATTTTTCTGTATGAAAGCACAGCCGGTTCACTACTCGTATTTATATCCTGTATTACAGAGAGACAAAGGAAATAGTATGCAGAGTAAGAGTCTATTTGTTGAAGCAAGGTGGTCTCTCTCTCCTGATGTTTCAAGTCCTACATAATGACCGTCCAATAAGTCCTGTATAACATAGCAAGAGTAGATATCCTCTGTTTGTTGGCCCATATTTTTCTGTTAAAATAAATGTGATTATGTTTTTACTACCTGCTCACTGAAAGAGAAAACAGAAATTGCTTTTCACAAAAGAGCAAAAACTCTATCAATTACAGAGTAAAATCATGAAAAGAATATTTTCAACTTCCAAATTATTACTGAAACATTTCAATTAATCTTTGATTTCATGAAATCTGAATCTTCAAGTACCTAAATTTATAGCTGGGTTTGAATTGAAAGTGTCCCTTAGTGCAATGGAAGTCATTACTCAGAAAGTATGTAATGAAATTAAAATCAAAGAAGGATAGCAGCACTTTTAATTGGAAAGATTCAGTTTGTGTTAAAGACAATCCATTTTGACATTTAATCTTTTTTGTGGAGTTTAACTGGTTGAAAATATTTTAGCCTGAATGTATATCTCATTAATGTAAGCTAATAAGAAAAATACATAGCCTTATCATTTAAACATGCTAAAAGATATTTCTACATTGTCTTTTGACCTGTAGGCAGTATGATATAAAAAAGTGCATGTCCTTTTCTTTTGCTAAAAGCATATTTTCTAAAACTAGTTCAGTATGGTTAAATCCTCTGTCTTTCAATATTCGGGGCAATAAATAATCTTTGTCAATACTGTCTCTCAAATTCACTTAATCCCTGTTCTAAATTAACCATGTTCCAGAACAAGGATGCTCAACTCCAAACTGATAGACTCTTTGGGTTCTCTGTGTGCCAAATTTTCACTAATGCTAGGTATTTTTGTTGGTCTTTAGGTAAGCATATAAATGCTTATTATGAAGAGGGCTATCATATTGTGTGTCTTGCATATATAAATATGAAAAATAGCAGCAGCTGATTTCATTACCAGGTATTCTACTGCAAGTAGCAAGACTGAATAAAGCTAAATATTCATTTCCTTCTTAGTGTCGCATAGAAATAATTTGGTAGGTCAGTGGATACAGTAATCTACGTATGTAGTATTGGTTTTCCAAACATCACTTTCCCAGTTTTGTACTCTAAAGACATGGCACATTTAATTAAAAAAAATAATGCTTGAACCTTGCTTCAGAAATTATATTGGAAAACAACTCATAGAAAATAGGTATCTCCCTGTAAGAATTTCCCTCTTATGTAAAACAGTATAAACTTTATAAATGAAAATAGAAAACTAGATATATATTTTCAATAAACTTAGGCATAGAACAAATATCAGGACTTTTTTGCCTCTTTTTCTTGTTTAACCTGACATTTTCTGTGAACAAATAAATATGGGAAAATAGGGAAATATGGAAAATATGGAAAATAAACCATGGGAAAATCCTGCAAGCCACTTAAAAGAAAAGAAAAAATCATTATATGATTCAATTTCAAATCAAAGCAAAAGTTCTGCAATCTAGGAAATTTTCTTCCACTTCTAATCCATGGTATTTTTTATTCTATGATTTGATTGTTTTTTTGTGAAGCTGCACTTAGGCAGTTGCCTCTACTTTTTAATCTGACTTTTCTGACTTGCAGTCATGTAGCTGTGGCCATTGTGTTCCAGTGTGTTCCATGTTGCAGATATTCAGCTATCTCAATATATGGAATTCAGATATATGGAATTCATTAGTGTGTGGATATCAATAGTTTAATTCCCCATCCAGCCATTCAGTGCAAGTAGCAGTTTAAATCTGGGAAGGAAACAATTCTGTTAACTCGCAGGTAGGGACTTGTAATAGGTTGTGAATGAATAGTTAGAGTGCATGTTCTTCTGGATAACAACAGTTCTTTACATTTGTGGTTTTTTTTCATGCCAAACACAACAAGTCTTAATTCATGCAACAAAATTAACGGAGTTACACTAAAATCTTCTTAAACCCTGTGTCTAATAAAGCCTATGGTCATTTTCCTGCAGGTAGTAGTGATGACATGAATAAGTTCTCACTTTTAAGCATAAGCCACTGTTGTTTAAGAAAGATTCTATTATAAATGTTAATTGTTTTCTCTAAACAGAAATATGTCTAATGAAAGAGAAACAGTCAAAGTGAAGAGAAATAAGAATCAGACTGGGCATGTTGTCAGGAAGATGGTAGTACCAAAGTTTCTCATAGTTTTACAGCATCATTTATTTAATTTTTTTAAATAGAAATAAACTTTACAAAACCAGTTAAAAGAAAAATCTGACCTATATTTTTCCACTGGTATATCACTGAATGTTTACATTATAAGCTGAAAATAGTTTGCTAAGTAGTCAGAATTTAAGAGCAACTTAGATTAAACATTTTCATGGTCATTTGTGCAATGCCTCTGGTATTTTAGCAGAATGAAAAGATTTCTTGGCTTCAAACCATTGGATCAGGGTGGTTTTGACATCCTTAATCTCTCTTTAAGAGCATTAGGGGGTTTTTATTTAAAAATCTGAGTGGTAAAAGGTAGAAGGAAGTAATTTTCTAGAAATAGCGCTTTTTAAAAAGTTATGTCAGCAAACACTGCAGATAAAAGAAATGACTGAATTCTAAGCTAATGGTTCCAAAGATAGTACAGACGTACAGAGTTTGCAAGGTCTAAGGACATGATTTTGAAGACAATGTTTAGCCTTGAGCTGACTAGTCTGCATGCTCACGTATGTGCCAGGAATTTAGCCTCAAGCTAAGAATCTTCATTTCAAGGAAAGATGATTCCAGGAGAAATAGTCTTTAGGGGTCTGCAGCATGTTAACTCATATCCAAAACCACAGTCCACTCATTAGTAGTGTTGCCTACTCCTGGGGCTAGAGTACTGCTACAGGGGTGGGAATTGTTCTTCAGTTGTGTGACTTTCTGGGCCAATGATTCACATGTTAATGAGTTAATTATTGATACACATTTCATTGAATAGCAAGAGTTAAAGGTGCTTTCAGTTCCAACATGAAGCTATACACTAGAGTATTATTTAGTGGTGATGAGAGATAAAATCACAGTGTGTAAAACCTTTAAACATTGACATTGGTGGGGGAAGAAGGTATACTTGGAACACAGCTGTAGTAGATTCATTCTACAAGGTGATTTGGGTGGTACATTCACATTGGTTAATCTGACCTGAATCGCTTTAAATAAAAAGTAATGCAAAGTTTGTGCCATCTTTACAAGATGGTCATTTGGAATGACAGTCAAATAAATTAAGGGTCATCAAGGACGCTGTTTAATTGAAGCTGAGTTTCAACATGATGTGGTGGCTGATAGAATAAATGTAATTCCTGTAAATAAGCTGAGGACTATCAGTTGGAATTTCACCTATATATGACATTTACAGAAGTGTCTGTACTGGACACGATGGCCTTTTCTGATGTCTGTATGTTCATAAGAATATTGATAATTAGTAAAGAACTGTAAGAAATTTGGGAAACCTGTCCCTTGGAAAGTCTCATTGTCTTTCTGTGGTTAATTACTGCATGAATTCTGGTTGTGCCTGCATAATAAACCACCAGTTTATGGCAAAATTATCTACTATCCCTTAAATACTGTAAATTTCCCCCTTCTCTTGTTTCAAATTTCTATATCATCCATCTCTTTAATTATATGCTGTACTGATGATACCTTCCAACATTGCAAAGTACAACTTAATTAAGTATCCATAAAGTCAAAGAATAAAAAGAATTACTAATCCCAAAGCCAATACTTATGGAACTGTAATAACAAAATTATTCTGGTAATACACATTGATTTTTTCCTTTTTAATTTTAAGATATTACTATAGAGAGAGGGTATTACACTTTCACTGCCATGTGTTAGCTCTACTGAACTCTAGACCAATTAAATCTTAATTTTCTAGCCTTAAAAGAAAAAAAAAACATGTTTAGCTTGGCACTCAGCTTTACAACTTTGTAAACTAAATTACCTTTTATTACATTTTTCCTTTACCTTTATGGGTTTAATTATATTTTCCTTCAAAATTTTTTCTATAGCCTTTTAGCTATTAAGGCGAGATTAACGACTCCGTAATTGCCAAGATCACTTTTATCAGTTTCCTAAATATGCACAAGGCGCTTGCTATGCTCCAGTTACATACTGTTTTCTTGGGTTTGTGAGATTTATTAGCAATACTTGTTCTTGGATTTATGCTGTCACATTCTTGTTTTCTAGAGACTGGAGGTGATCCAGTCATACTGGGATATAAAACTCTTTGCATGGTGCTTTGTGCTGACATCTTGTATTCTGTACTGTCATTCCCATTAGCCTTCTGTGTTTCCT
This sequence comes from Motacilla alba alba, assembly GCF_015832195.1. Taxonomy (NCBI): domain Eukaryota; kingdom Metazoa; phylum Chordata; class Aves; order Passeriformes; family Motacillidae; genus Motacilla; species Motacilla alba. The sequence continues at coordinate 76,433,779 of NC_052018.1, forward strand.
TGTATGGTTTTGATTATTATTTTTATCAATATATCATGTAATATAATTGAAAGACCAATGTTGAGTATTCATTATAAAGAATGTTGACAAATACTCACCAGCCATGTAGGTATCATTTTAATCATCCTCATTTAAGAAAGACTAATGGAAAATGAAACAAGAAAGAAAAGCTTTTGGGATATTTCTGGGCTGCTAAGTAAGACTGAGGCAGATCCAGTTCAACTGTCTGGCAACTTTGGGAAGATTCAAATACTGAATTCGTCGTGAATGAGTGTTTTAAGGAATAAGGTAAGTTGGATTAATTTAGGCATGGGTTGTAGCACTTGGCTGTTGGTACTCCCATTTGGATCACCGGACACGCAATCTTTACAGACACTGCAGTGTTGTGAGCTGAGAGAGAAGCAAAGAGATAGTGACTTTTACCCTAAAAGCACGCACCTTTGACCTAATCCTATTTCCTATTTACCTGGCCTCCAGACGTCATCGCCTGCTGAAGTGAATGCTCTCCCTTGTGTTCTGTGCCCTATTTGCCAGCCCCATGTCCAAGCCCCATCATGGGTGCACTTCAGATGACACAAGACACATAGTCTAAAGGAAAGGAAGGAAATTTCAGTAACATTACTGTAGTTTGGGCTATATGCCATAATGTTAGGAGATGTCTGCCTCTATTCTGCAGTGCGCAGACTGTATGGCTTATGCATCTCTGTTCTTTAAAAGTCTCCAAATGTAACGTATGTGCTTGAAGGTAACTGAGACCTCTGATGGCAGTGGTTAGGTTTCTTCTTAAGCTGCCCTAGATAATGTTGAGGATTGAACAAATTCTAACATAGATGCAAGATAATAAGTTGTCTGAAGAGCACAATGAAGAGAAATTCACAGTGAAATGTACTTCCTTATATCTGGATAAGGATTATGTGACAGGGAAGACCAGACTAATATTTTCAGCATTTTTTTTTTCTTAGTGGCTATATTCTTTGCATATTAGACATAATAATTAATTATTGATATTTTTATTTTCCAAATAATTATTTAATCCCATAATTGATTAATTTCATATGTGCTTATTGACTAACTTGTTTTCTCCATTGTTGATTATCTATGTTATTGATTCATAATACTTTATTTCTCTTCATATTTACCTAATACAGTAGATGATTCATCATAAAATTACTTCACAGCTTGATACACTGCACTATTGAGCAATTCTAAGGCAGTTGCTTTCTAGATAAGTGATTACTTGTCAATATGACCAACCATAACTCACCTGTCATTCTTTACCGTCCACTTTGTATTTCTTCTTTTCTCCTTCACGAAACTGTCTTTGTTTTTTTCTTGTTTCCGTTTACTCTATACATCCTTTTTTTTCAGGATCCATGAATTAGTTGTCCATCTCTTTCCAATTTGTTGAGTTATCTTCTTGAGCACCTGTCTGATTTTCTGCTTTCCCACCCCAGCTACATCCAGTTCAGTCCAACATTTACGCTTTCGATCTTCCTGATCTAAATATAAGGCTAGAATCTCAAAATATAATCTTCAAAAATTCTCAGAACCTCCAAGTAATTTTTCTTGCCTGCCATCTGGTTTTGATTTTGTTGATCATATTAACCCATATTAGCTTTAAGGTACTCACATCCTTCTATTTCTCTTGCCATCTCTCACTTCCATTTTTGATCATACAAGAGTCCCTCAGGGTGTCTGTCTTCCATTTGTGTTTTTGATTATCATATTCACATCTAATTTCAAATTCCCACTTTCTACTTGTCAATAAGTATGCTATTTATCCCTGCTCTGCTTTTGTATGTTCTCAAATTGCACTGGTTTTAGGCAACCTCTGAATATTTTTTCCTTTTTTTTTTTTCCACTATCAATGTGACTAAAATTTAAGCTACGTTAAGTCATAAGCTACAAAGGCAGTAATATAAAAATCAGAGTTGATTATTCTGAATCACATCAAGGTCAATCTGTACCAGAACTTTATCTCCAATGGTAGCTTGTAGTAGATGATAAGGAAAAGACAATAGCAAGAAAAGTGCCAAATGATCCTTTTGCCAATTTCCTCTCCCTAAATACAGCAATCCCGTATTTACTTCCATAAGATACCAGGTAGCCCTGGATCTTTGAATTTTTCTCTTACCTTGTGAAAAGTTACAGTCAGTTTAATTTCTCCCTCAATAGATAATAAAACTCTGAGTATTCTTATCACAATTTTCAGTGACTTTTCTTGTTTTACTTTATGAAATGGAGGGGTAAAAGTTTTGTTCAGCTGCTCAAATTATGAAAGAATGCTATAATTATACAGTAGCAAATGGAAGTTTTTTGTTCTAGTCTTTATACTTTCCTTTTTTTTATAAATCTTACTTTTAATTTGTGGTAATCACATATCCTCTGAACAGAGAGAGAGATAGCTCTCCCAGGATTTTCCTGAGAAGCTGTGAGAAAGCTCAGAGAAAGAATTAAACCAATTATTATCTCAATATTTGCACCTAGCAGGCAATCTCTGTTTGTCAGAAATGTTTACAAGAAGGAGTTGTCCCTTCTTGACCAATAGGTGACAGAAGACTCCTAAAGGCTAATCAGGTCTTAGGTCCACCACTGTTTCTATAAGAACTGTGTATTTCTAATAATAAAGTGCCTTTTCATGCCTTCCAATGATCGAGTCTCTTTATCACCTTTGTCTGTCCCCAGTACCCTGTTGGTGATAATTAGTGACCCTGGCAGTGATATTAATTTGCCTTTTAAACTGCAATTAATTTGATGATTCCAGTGAACTGCATATAATCTTTATCCTCAGGCATAGAGGGCATTTAGAGCCCATTGTTCACATTTATTCCTATGTTTGTCAGTCTGTTACAGGCTTTAGTATCATAGTATCATAAAATCTCTCAATATTGGGATTTTGGTAAATTGTTTCATTTTATATCAGAAATTTTTTATGTTATATATTATTTTGTCTCTTTACCTTTCAACCCTTTCCCTGCTCATTTATGACTGTCATGAACAATGGCAGGTCCAGCATGAGCTACTGCAGAATTCTACTAGTAATCTCCTGTGTTACAAAAACCTATTGCTCATATGTGTCCTTTCCCTCTTGTTTTTAAATCAGTCAATAACCCATGCAGGAGCATGTCTCTTTATTATAGGCTTAGTTTCTTTAAGTGTCTCTTAAGGGACATAATGAAAAGTTTTTTAATCCAAATGCACATTTTTGTCCAGATTGCATTTTTTTTTCATGATCATCCTTTCCATCAGTGAAGGATATCTTTGTAATAATTCCTTCCACCAAAACTGTATAGATGCTTATTCATTGTACCAGAAGACCTGTAATTTCCTTGTGTTCTTCTCTTCCCTCATATTCTGCCACTGGTAAAAACTTGGGGACACATTTGGCTTGAGCCTGACTTTAATTGTGTCTTGGTAGGCTTACAATTACATATTTAAGTTTTTTTCAAAAGTCTTGGAGAAGAGCTGCTGGTTATGGTTATGTCTTAGTACTTTCTCACTCATATTTTCTTTTTAATAAGGTTTTTGTATTTCTTTTTTTGTAGAGATAGATCTACTTAAGCTCCTGAACATGGGCTGCAAATTACCCTATGATCTGAGATTTTCTCTGTAATAGCTGAGTCATTCCTAAGAGATTCTGTTATGCTTTTATCATTCAATAACTGTACAGATTTTATAGCAGTTTTCTTGCCTAAAATGTATTTGAAAAACATTTTTGACTGATTTTTTATCTTTTGCTAGTTATTTCTCAAGATCCTGTTGGGCTGCATTTGTAGCCCAAATATATATAACTTAAGAGAGCACATCCTTTAATATTTCCATCATATGAACAACCCTTCATCTTTTATTTAATTTTAATTAAATAAAAGCCTTTTATTTTGCCCTGTAACTTTCCTGACTCTCTAAAGTATGATTAAAGTTTTCATGAGAGCTGACTTACATTTACTCTGAGCTAGAGTCTTTGAACACTTTGTTCACTGATATGAGTGCTTCACCCTTTTAGCTCCTCCCTTTAATTTCCTTTAATTTTCCCTTCCTGTATTTCTTTGGACTTATTGTGTTTATTATTTAACATTAAGGAGGTTTCTTTGTTTAATTTTAGAGTGTTCAGGTCACAGTTTGTATTTCAACTAGGAGGAATCCTTTACACTCAGGAATAGGGATGGTCACTAAAGGTACCTGAAAATTTAGTGAATTCTTAATTAACTTCAATAAGAAGAATTTAGAATTTCTTCTTACATATCAATAACTTTTTTTTTATAAATTCAGTCACTGTTGCTATGTTAGTTCAAAAGACAGATACAGTATCTGTATCTATATTGCCAATCTATATTCCTCCTTTTTAGCCAGTAACTTTCAACCTGTAGAAATTCTGTGGTGCATGTTCATTCAATTAATTTTATTATTCTCAAGATTTTCTTGAGCATTCATTAACAGTTTTTCACAGGCTCTTCTTGATGTCTATTTTAATCTAAGTTATTCCCACGTCCATAAATCTCCTGCTGACCACCTTTGAGTTGTGCCAGACATGCCTGTTCAGTTAATATTGCCAATTAGAGCTGAGCATTCCATTTTATTTACATATCTATTTGATGTCTAAGTAGAAATATACTGACTTTTGATCTTGGTCTTCTCAGATGTTTTGATTGGTATTTCAACTGAACTTGGTGAGATTGCTATTTAAGGCCTGAATGTTATTAGCCTTTTTGCCTTCTCTTTTCTTGAAGATGCTTTATTGCCCTGGAAGATTTGTTATTCCCAGCTTGGCTCTTCAGTACCATTTTTTGTTCCCCTTTGTTTATATTACTTACCTCTCTTGTGATATACTTGCCAATGACTTGGCTTCCTCATTGGTTCACCTGAAGTCCATCCTTTCCATACAAGTTTCTAGAAGTCCTCCAATTCATCTCAGAAAATGCTACCATCTCTTCAAGAACAGCTTAACTTTTCCCTCTTTTCCCTCAGTCCTATTTCTGCTGTTTCATTGCTTTCACCTCGAGCAGTCATGTCACAGGTGTCAAATACCCATATACTTATACATTGAATAGCCTTTTCTATTGTTTGAGATTCCAGCTTCCCAGGGGGGTACTAGCTGCAGGATGATGTGAAGCAGTCATTGAAGGGGAAGGTCCCACCGGCTGATTCGCTCCCCCTTTTCAGCTAATTGCACTTCTCCTTTAAGGTGTTCTCATGTGTCATCAACATGGAGTCTGTGAGGGAGCTGCAGTGTGATTTTGGGAGCTTTTTGACAGACTGAAGTAGAGCTCATTCTTTTTCCAAGACAGTTGCTTTCTCTAATAGTTTTCATTTTATGAGAGAACTTTTTATATGATTGCAAGGGCGTGTAATAATATTTTTAGCAAGAAAATTATAGGGAAAAAAGACACTACATTCACCAGAAACATAGTATTTCTAGCAAAGAAAAAAGATGGGCAACAACAAAGGTACTGAAATACTCAAATAACCTTGCCCATATAAGAAAGTGCAGGCTCATAACCACTAGAAACACAAAGAATATTTGGACTCTTGCTTTAGATTTGGCCATTTAACATCTCTTTGACCTGGTTCAATCCTGGAGGATAGTCAATAGATGTGTTTATATATCTATTAATTTGAAATATTTACATCAAAGTCAGGCCTTTGTAAACATGAAATAATTTCTATCTTTAAGTAAAGCTCTTCTTATAAGCATTTGTTAAGGAACTTGAGATGAGGAAGGAATATTTTGGAGGGAAGGGCAGAGGAATGCAGAAGAGGAATTTATTTTAATTGTGCATACAGGCAGATTAGTTCTTTCCAGTTAGAACCTTGCTAATTTGTTTTCAGTAAACATCACCACATGGTTTAGTAGTGATTGATTTATATTTATTTAACGCCCTTCAGCTCAATAATTCCCAAAAGATTTAATAAATTTACCAAGAGATAGAACTAATTGTAGCTAGTTTCAGAAAGAAAGTATGAACCAGCACTGAATTACTGAATTTTAGGTATCCTAGGTATCCATAAAGTGAGCATGTCACAAACTTTCATTGGATAAGTCATCTCATTTTGTAACATTCTCACAGCTTTTTTTTTTTTCCTTTTTTTTTTTTTTTTTTTTATGATACACTGGAGTGAAGCTGTGAACTGGGGCACAAAAGTTTTATTTTCACACTAGGTTCAAATAGACTTCCTAAAGGATCATTTATAATCATATAATTTGTTCAATGTTTCTGTTCTTTCTTTGCTACATGAAGATGGCATTTATGCTGTAAAGAAATCATTGTCATTTTGTGGGAGTAAAGACTGCTGATAGCTAAGGGCTATACATAAATAGCAGACTGTGCTGGAATGAAAGAAGGAAGGATATTACTATAAAAATATAACTATGCACATTTAATTTGTTGTTGGAATACTGTCTAGTACATCTGTCTAATAGTAAAATGCTTACATTAACAGTGGAGGTCTTTTCCTGGGAAAGGCTGTAGAAAGATCAGCAAGTGTCATCAACTTCTTTTATTGAAGCTTACTAGTGGATTATCTTTCTACCAAACTACATACTTTGTAAATGTCTTATACCTTTTATTGAATGTTAAGAAAGTAGCATCGGATTAATTTAGTTGTTTTTTAGACTGTGGACAATATCTCACTAAGTATCCTGGGGATAGAGGCTGATAACAAACATATGCAGCAGATTCACAGCCACAAGTGTTATCATATGTAAATGGATACATTTAGGGAGGTGCCATTAACCCAAACATTGTGGTTTATACATTAGGGTATTAAGATGAGTGAGACCTTGTTGCAGAGTTCACCAGTAATTGCTGTAATGTGTCACATAATCTGAAGATGCTTTGTATGAATAATCTCTAAAGTTTTCTTCAAGCATTGCCTCCCAATATGGAGAATGTACAACATATACCTGTGGCCAGACTTAATGGATAAATAGGCATAAATCAGCTGAGGGAATATTATGCAGTGTTTGAGGAAATACTTACTAAGGGTAGAATGATCTAAGATCAGTTTTTGAAATTGAAAAACTGAGTCATTTTTGCCAGAGCCATTTGTCCTAATAGTTTAGCTCCACTGACGATAGCCTGTGTGACTGCTGTGTCTGTGATAGTTTATACATAGTCTCAAATACTCTCCTGGATAAACAATTATGGTTTTGCATGGCTACAACTAATCAACTACTTAGGACCTCATCAGCTGTCACTTTTGCCAATAACCTTTCTACTGCTAATACAATTTACTGTAATGTGTACCTATCCGTTTTAGGTGGTCCAAGGTCATCAAAACAGATTCATCATTGTCAACTTCCATGTCAGTTTGAAGTCTGTAGTTTTTATTTCAGATCTGAGGAAGAGCCTGCAAGTCTATCTCCTTTTTATCTCTTTATAGCAGCCTTTAGGCATCCTGTCTCCTTAAAACCATGTCACAATCACATATTTGGACTAAGTACAACATCACTGCTGTTATGGGACCAGCCAGTTCATCTGGTTCCCTTCTACAATTAGGGGGACAGATGCTTTGCTGATCTGAAAGAGAATCCCGAGAAAACTAATTTTGGTTAGATGTGTCACTTTTAAATAGGTAAAGTGAAAAAAATCCAGTAACAAAATACTATATATTTTAGTAGTAGACTTAGTTTCTGCACCATTTAAGGACAGCAATTTTCCAGACAATATGAGCATGTGTGTTGATTTTTAGAGCGCTCAAAAAATATCTGTTAAGTTAGAAACTCATCTCAGTTTAACTGTGGTGTCACTCCTATAATTCAAACTCATAAAATATGCAGTGTTTACCTGAAACAGTAATTGCTTATAAAAATTTACATCACCTGCATCCTGTATGTACACACTACTCACCTGAAAAGACATTATATCTCTGGTCAGATGTTAATTATGCATTTTCCTTTTTTCCTTGTATACATTATTCATACAAAAAAACTTTAAAGCTTGGCTATTGGGTAAATTTATATTGTCACATGGATGATGATTTTTAAAACCTGCTTTATTTACTGCATTGACCTGCTAGACTGCTCCACTGAATAAATAGAAGTCTTGACAAAGTCAACAATTTTGCAAATATATGTTATTTACATAATCCTTTTCAAAGAAGTATGCACAGTATTTCCAAGATCTGTTTGTGAATAGTGTTAATTAGAAAGGCAATTTATCTTCTAATGGACCCTAAAAGTGATTACGGTCACCTCAGTTGTACTTTCTTTGTTTACAGATTGTGGCTCAAGAGATTTTTGGGAGTATCTCTTTTGTCAGTCTAGGTGTAGTGCTTAAAGTCCATGCATTTTGAGTACTTACAGTCCTTGCATGTTGTTTCTTAGGATGATAAATTATGTTTCTTACACAATAAAGATCTGTAGTACATTAGCTTCAATATCAAAGAAATTTTGATTTACATATGTTGTGAAAATGAAAGCAGTACTCCCCATTCTCCTTATTTTTCTTCAAGTTTTTTTCTGTGAAAATGTGGATGTTAAATCTCAAGCTTCTGGAAAAGAGTTATGTCTCCCAAAATGCAGATTTATGTACTTCAGCTGCTGATTAATGGAGCCATGATATCTGTGACTAAAGTCAGATTCTTTGATATGATAATTTTGATGAAGCAGTATTCTTGTAAGCTTTTGGGGGTATTCTTCTTTGTCATGCAATCCTTGTTCTGCCTCGCACCATATTGATAAAAGTCAGTGCTGAAAACTGGAAAATCCAGCTGCTGTATTTATTTAATGTAGTGAATATGCAATTTATTTTCTTAGGATTGGAGAGGTTTTAGTGTCTCAAAAAAAAAAAAAAATCAGGTGTGATTAGTTTGTGCCCAATATTTGGATCTGCTTTGAGAAAGGGTAACTTGCTTCAAAGGTTATGGTTTTGCCTTGATTTCCCCAAGGCAGTTGTATGTGCTCCCTAAGAGGAGTCAGTAGATAGTGAGGAGTGAGGCCTGAGCAAGTTGTCTTCATATTTATGCAGATTGCCTAAGGAAAAACTCACAGTGATTGCTGTCACCCTGTTGTTATCTGAGAGAATGATAATTCTGACAGAGACAATTGCTGCCCCAACATTTCTGTTAACATGAAGATTGATTCTACCTTTAGGCATTATTTTGAGGTCTCTGTGGAGCTCCTGAAGCTTTTTTGTTTCCCTTGTACATACTTGCTTCTCTTCTTTCAGGCTCAGCATTAATAAAAATATTTCAAAATGCAAGAATTCAAATTGTAGACAAGGGTTGTTGCTGGGTACTGTATTCACACTGACCTTACTCAGAGGCCAGTGTGTGGATATATTTTCAGAGAAAGGCCACATAAAGTAGAGTATTCAAGATCCCCTTCAAGAGGGATCTGGTGTTGAAATGTTGTTACCATCACTGTGTGGATTATCAGAATATATTATCTATTTTTATATATAACATAAATATAATATGTATTATACATATTACTATATATAATATATTATTCATATACATAGAATATAATATGTGTTTTTAATTAGGGAAAATTGTAGAATGGGGTTTTTAGTATGTAGTTGATGGTATTTTTTGTGATTGAGCTTCAATTCCCCTTCCCAAGGAAATACATTAGTCCTAAAATAATAGGAAGGCTGGGAATGATTTGGTATGACAGCTGAAGAAAACATCTGTAATCCCTTTTGACTACATAAGTTATTTAGTATTTTTAAAGTTAATTCAATATTTCTGAATGTAATCATATTCAGAAATTCCTAGCTCAAAACAAATCTATTATTGAAGAACTGTGCTTATTATTTATTGTATTTAGCCTCCCCACAGTACGGGTTTTAGGGTTTTGTAAAAGAAGCTGGATATTAGTGCCAGAGGCCAGCAGATAATGAGATGACTTATTCCTCAGCTAGAAGGGGCTATTACAAAAATTAATTTTTAAGATGTCAAATGCATTATATATGCAGATAAAATTAACAGAAATATAGCATATCATTTTCCCTATGTTATTTTTGTATTGCTATGATTTATTTCTGCAAACAATAGAAAAAAACTACAGTTACGCTCTGAGTTGTGACAATATGATTGAGAGCTGGTTGAGCATCCACCTCCTTGAGTAGGCCTGCGTTGTCACCAAATGTATGCTCCTGTAATCTACAAACCAAATGTAAGACAGCAGAATTTATTCAAGCAAGAAATACAAATTTACCTCTCTCTGATCAGGATTCCCACCAATTCATCACTTTAATGTATGCTTTGCCTCAGCATAAAAGCCTGCTCAAAGGGCTTTAACTTACTCTGATATGACATGTTGAACAAAGTAACACTATTTAGGGAACAAGCCCTGTTGCAGTTATCACCACTGTTAACTTGATGAATTCTAACACTGAAAATAATTTACTGAAAATGACCTGTTGAAGTATCACCTATTCAGTGAGGAGGCAGGGGAGAGTAAATTTCCCTCATAACACAGCTGCAGAACCAAATGAAGGTCATAGGGTCACATTTCAATACTGAGCTTGTTTTCACTTGTGTTATCTCTAGCTTGTGAACTTCTGACTTTGTTGTTTAGTATGTTTGGTATATTGATTAGGAAAGGTTTTGTTAGTTCACAATGCTGGGAAAACACAGTAAGGCACCCCTTGTGTCTTTTTTGCTGTATTAAGAATTGTCCTTTCAACACAGTTTGTTATTGTCTATTTCTCCCTGCTGGATTGTAGTCTTCTAGATCTTGAAAGTTTGTTCAGTGTAAGTTAATAAATTGGTATTTTGTGTCAAGCATAGGAGAATATTCCTTTTGGAGCCCAGTAGTATGATGTTGCATGGGATTCTGAGTTAGTACAGTAGTACAACAATACATGTAATTTGCAATGCCTAGAGAAATTATACTTTGCAGAATACAGCAGTTTCTGTACATAGTTGAATCACAATGAGAATGTGATTCCTCTTGCCAGTCTGTGTAATATTCCTATTGTTGTGACACTGGGTGTCCCCAGGACAGAATACAAGGAGTGTAAAGTCAGCCCAAGCCCATTGGTATCCAAAGCTCTTTTTTGTTCACGGTTCTGTTATTTAATTCTCTGTGTTTGGTGGAAGTGTGAATATACCCCAATGCCAGTCCGACACGTGCAGGAAGACATTTGATCTCTTTGGATTAACTTAAGGATAAACATTGGTTGGTTTATTTAATAACAGCGACCAGTTGCTGATCCTCTAAGCTGATATATTTATCTAGATCAAAGTCCCCCTGTGGGCTGTTTGTCTGGAGCCAAGCTCAGCTGTTTTTGTAGCAGCTGTCACCAGTGACTCCCTACATCCTGCCATGAGCCTTGGGAGCATGCTGCCCTTGGCCATCTCCTCCCAGTCTTCTTCCATTGTAGGGCTTCAGTGGTTGATCACAGTTCCTCAGATCAATGCACAATGATAATTTAATATCTGTCCACAACCTTAGAGAGGCCTTACTGGGATCTTTGCAAGACATCCTTCTTTCTAAAAGTAAGTCAAGCTGTATCACTAGTGCAGCTAGAATTCTCAGCACACATAAACACAACACAGGTTTCTCATCTAGTGAACTACAGTGATACATCACTAGATTAAAACCTCTCCAGGCAAGCTAGTCTGAATTCTTAGGATTACAGCAATCACTGTGGATCTGTAATGTGGATCTGTAAGTCTAAGACAGATCAGATAAAAAAAGAGATGGTGATTTTTTTCAGATAAATATATGCAAGGAAATAAAAAGACTAATAATATCTCATAATTGAATAAAAATTGAACCCCTGGAAAGCTACTCTAGTGTCCTACTGTTGGACTACAGCACACCCAGTGCAGCCTCCTTGTCTGTTTCTAGCATGTAGAATGAATCTTGTGGCTCTTGATCCCTTGGTATTCTTGGAGGGTGGTTCATCAGCTCTATTGCTTTTAGCTCCAGTTTTAAAATAAAATGATTTTTCACATAGTTTTTCTATCATATACTGGTTCTTAAACTGTGCAGTAAAATAGAGATTTAATGTGTATGTCAAAATGATCCAAACATTTTTCTCTTTATGTTACTTAGTGACATATAAACATTTCGTTCTGGCGCTTTAGTGAACAGCATATGGGGCTAGACTAATCTGGTCTCTCTCCATATCGCCCAAAAGTCAGGAAAATTTGTCATTTGGATTTTAGCCTTGGGTGTTCCATCTTGCCCTACACAGCCGCTGGTGTTGCTCCCAACAGCGAGGAGTGGTTCAACAATCCCTTAACAGTTAGGTCTAGATTTGATGCATTCAGACTGAGTGCTGCCAAAAACAAGTGCCCAGATCTTCAGTTTCTGTCAGTGTAGAATAAGGAAGCCAGTCCCACATATAGGGTGTGATATGCTTTGTAGCTGAATCATGGATGAGAAGTTTTATAAATCCAGAAAACAAGTTTTTTTCAGCTCTTTTTGTAATGACTGTTTTTGCTTTCAGCCTTTCTCATAATAATCCCACCCTTGAAACTTTCCCATTTCTTAAGAACATATATGTGCACAATGTGCATGCTATATGTGTAGATCTATATGCAGGGCATATATATAAAGGCAGTGTTTGAACATGGGTAAATGACGCCTAAAGGAGCTACCAAATAGCCTTTTCTCAGTATTTAACCATTTGTAATGTGTTTCACCTAAGCTCATGGATTTTCAGGAGGGTTGTTGAAGCCATGTTGATGTTGCCAGAGTGTTTCAAACTAATATTTGTATCAATGTCTTTTTGTCCATGTCTTAATTTAAGATTCCTGCAAGTTTGAGACACTAATTTTTTTATTCCGTGCTTTGGCCAATGATACGGGCTTCTTTTGTAGAACTGCATTTTTAAGCTTTTTATTGCTTTATACAATTTTTATTGAATGACTTTGTAAAATCTTTTTATTAAATGAATATCTGCATCCTGTAAATTTAGTACTGATTATTCCCTGTGGAACTTCTGTATGAGCAATTAATATCAATATTTAACCTTGTAAAATATATGGCCTGTGGCAGAGAATGGAAAGGTTTTAGCAGGTACACAGTGAAAATTGGACTCAGTTTTGCATGTTGTCTTCCACTGAAGTAATTGCAGTCTCTTACCTGTGTTATTTTTTATTTTCCTTCTATTCTTTGTTCTTAGAAATAACAATATACACTATTCATTGAATAGCTAAGAAAATCATTAAAAGGAAAAATGTTGGAATGTATCTTTTTCTATAGATATCTGTCCTGTATCCTTAGTTGCAATGTGAGTTAGGGGTTCTTTGCAAGCTTCTGTTTTAATGAAGCCTGGAGTAATGACAAGCTTCATGCTTCTTCAGGAGTTACCTATATTACACAAGAAAATGGAGACCACTCAGTTTTATTCCCCAAAAAAAAACGCACTGACTGTAGATTCTTTCTAGAACCCTCAGCAAGCTTGCAGATGACACCAAGCTGAGTGTTGCTGTTGACAGGCCTGAAGGATGGGGATGCTGTACAGAGGGACCTGGACAAGCTGGAGAAGTGGGCTCTTGGGAACTTCTTGCTGTTTAACCCAGTGCAAGATGCTATACTTGGGTTGGGTCAATGCCTGGTATCAACACAGCCTGGGGGATGAACAGATGGAGAGCAGCCCTGGGGAGAATGACTTGGGGGTGCTGGTTCATGAGAGGCTGGACCCAGCGATGGGCACTTGCAGCCCTGAAAGTCACTTGTATCCTGGTCTGCATCCAGAGCAGTGTGGCCAGCAGGGTGAGGGAGGGGATTCTGCCCCTCTGCCTTGGTGAAGTCCCAGCTGCAGTGCTGCATCCAGCTCGGGGGTCCCCCAGGTCATCAGCCTATTGGAGTGAGTCCAGAAGGAGGGACACGAAGGTGATTAGAGGAATGGAGCACCTTTCATGTGAGGAAAGTCTGATAGAATTTGGTTTGTCCAGTCTAGAGAAGGGAAAGCTTTGTGGTGACCTAATTGCAATCTTTGGGTACCTGAAGGGGGCCTACAACACTCATGGAGAAGGACTGTTTACAAGGGCATTTAGTGACAGAACAAGGAGAAATGGCTTTACAACAAGAGTACGTTTGGATTAGATGTTAAAAAGAAATTTTTTACTGCAAAGGTGGTGAGACACTGGAACAGGTTGTCCACAGAAGCTGTGGATGCCCCATCCAGGAAGGTGTTTGGGGCCAGGCTGGATGGGGCTCTGAGGAACCTGGTCTAGTGGAAGGTTTCCCTGCCCATGGCAAGAGGGTTAGAACTAAATGTTCTTTAAGGTCCTTTCCAACTCAATGTTTGATTCTATGATTCTAATTCTGGAAAAGCCTTTTCTTCATCATCTGATCTGTTTCTTTTATGCATCCAAGTTTTTCTCTCTTAACTTCATTATTCTGTTTCTTTTGCATTGTTCTATTTTCCTTGTGAAAGGCAGAAACTTCTAGGATTCTAGTTCTTCTTGCCTCTTACTAGGCCAGTAAGGCTTGGGAATGAAAAGCACATTGAAAAGTTGGATTCAGAAAGCTGGCTGCTGGGGAAGGTTAACGCTCCCTTTTAAATCTGATTTAATACAACTCTTGGTTTCTCTGCTTATTGTAAATAGTATCCTTATAGAAGTTGTTTATCATGGAAGGGAAACAGTTTCACTAACCAGTGTAACAGTTAATTGCTGTTGCTGTTTCAGCCACATTAATCACACAAAAAAAAAAATCCTGGGATGCATTGTTAGTAACAGTGTCTTTGGCAAATTTAACAAAAGCTCCCCATAAAAATGACCTATGTTAATTTTTTGGAAATCATGAGACATGTGCTAGGTCTTCTGGGTTTTATCAAGAAAAAAATAAGGATTTAATCTATGTGATGATAAATATTTGCCATTTTTCAATTACCAGCATACAATATCATAAATACATAATAGTTCAAAGTCTTCTGAATATATTTTTGTTACTAATATATCTTTCTTCTTCCATAATGAGCATAATTTTTTTCTTATCTGAGAATTATTAGCTTTTCAGTTGTGATCCAGCTGTATAATTTATGTTTAATTTATTGGAGGGAAGAGAACCTAAAGAAAAGCACTGGGTCTTTTTTTTTAGCGGTCAAAAATTTATAAGAATAAATATGACCAAATTTTACTCCTCGTGTCTACAATGAGGATTACAAAACCATTGTCACACATTTATATCTAACACCTGATGTACACAGTTTAAATCAGCAATTTTTGTTCATAATTCATATTCTTCTTATACTAATTCAATTTTGCTGTTAAGTTCCTCCAAATACCTTTCTAAATATCTGAGCAAATTAGCTATTTCTGTAATTTTTGACCCTTTAGATTTCCATGGTATTTCATTTTTAATTTCAGTCACTATGCAGAGCTCCTACATGCCATTAAAAAGGTGTGCTTTCAGTTGAATGATTGGCTTAAAATATTCAGTGGCTTTATTTAAATAAATCTTGTTCTGATTTTGTTCTTGTCTCACATTTGTCACTTGCCTAAGCTGACACAATTGGTTTCATTAGGTGTTAAAAGTGTCTTACTGGATGGACATGTTGGCATTATACATCACAATCAGTTTATTCCTAATCATAGTAAAAAAAAAAAATTAAAAGTCATATTGAGCTCAGTGAGGTTATTTGCATAATTATTAATAATCTTAATTAACAGAATTATTAATAATCTTAAATTTGTATACTGATAAAGTCTGTGTATGAAGCATATGTTGTGAAAAAAATTTACCTATTTACAGGTGCTGATGCCCATACCACTCTAAATAGGGAGTGAGGGAAAACTGTGATCAGAATTTGGCAGACTTCCACTGTATCTGAAAACCATACAGTTTGTAATGCCAGTATACTGTAAAGGAACATTATGTGTTAAAATTCTTTTGGTTCATTTCTAAAAGGCTCATCTAACGTATATTATACTCAGACTCAGCATTTTTGATCTACTGGTGTCTGCTTCCACCATCTGCTTTTGCAGAACTATTTTTACCTTAACAAGTAGCAGTGGCTGCCACTGAGTGGCCCTTTGATGTGCAGTCAATCACAGACAAGAATAAAATTGTATAATAGACTATAATTTCCTGTCTGATCATAAGCTCTGCTTTTTGTGCGGGGCGGTTTCCTTCAAACTAATTGACAAATGCATTGGCACAGGGAGAGATGGGCTGCAGCTGCCTGTGGTTTGTCAGAAAGACAGAAGGAAAGGAAATCTTGAGAATCAGAACACTGAGGTGTTCGTGACTTTGAGATGCATCTTCTTCTGGGAATATTCATAGTTAGAATGAAGAACTTGTATTTTTTCAGCAAAAAAAGACTGTCCATTCTTTCAGGCTTTAAAATATGTTTTGAAAAAGAGAAAATCACATGGAAAACTAGAATTGCTCCTCTAGCATCCTTCCTCCTGCCAAGGGACAATGGTAACACACACAAAGCCCAAAATAGTAACCTAATACTGGTCTACCACATTTTCTACCACATATTTCAGCAAGCTGAAATAATCGATCAGCCGAGTCAGCCTTTAAAACCAAAATTAACAACTCTTCTCTTTCAAAAGGTATTGTACCTCACATGCCTGACAAAAATGATGGTGCATTTTGTCTTCCACCCAGCTGCAGGGTGTACCAACCAGCATTTTTGCAAGAGAATTTGTGGAACTGTGCAATGGAGATCTGTTTTGGCAGCAGTGACACATTCACAAAGGTTGGATGTTAGGTGGAGTCTGTACTAATGGTCTCACACAACACTTCAGCTTTTCCAATGAAAAATAGCCCATGTATAGAGAATTACATGTAATCAAACATAGATTTATTTTTCTCTGTTCATAAATTTTGACTTCATGCCTTGCTCGGAATTCTTTGAATTTGCATTCTGAGCTCCTAGGAAAATTTTTCGGGGGAAATGTGTTAATTTTGATTTAATCAAATGAATATTTTAACTTAAAAATTTGTTTTAAAACAAGTAAGAAGGAACAGATTCATCCTGTCATCATCAATTCAGCTGTTATTTCACATTTTAATTTACGTGTATCTTGCTTTTGACATAGCAAATCTTTTGAATAATTTTCTTTATTTGGCATTCTCAAAATTATAGATGCCCAGAAAATCTTTGGCTTCAGTACATGTGGAAGGGGAAAGTGTTCTTCCAGAGGAATTATGACCTAACTAGATAAACAGTTTTCATATTCTGGTATTTTAAACATTTTGATCTAGCATGACAATAAGCTAAAACTTCAGATTATGAAGCCTCCGTTTCAAAATTTACGGAATTACTTTATATAGATATTTTAGTCTTTAATTTAAAATACCTTATAGTTTCTTAGCTTTTTTTTTTGTGAAATATACTTCAAATTAAAAACCTGCAAGCCTTGAAATATCTAAGTTCACATAATCTATGGACCTAGATGTAACCAAGAGAGAAATCATTATGTTATCTTCCTCAAAGTTGCTGATGTGTTGGACAGTAAAAGGTAAATCTAGAAAAACAGATTGGCAGAGAATCAGTAAAATGGCAAGAAACTTATTCAGTACATTTATGGCACAGCATAGCTCCACATGGTCTTCAGTATTTGCTGTGCTTATCTAAAATTCATACATTCTTTCAGTCTGCTTAGAGTTGGTTTAAAAAAACCGAAACAACAAAACAGAAGCAAAGTTGTTTGTATGTGAAAAGTCTCACAGTTCTCATCCCATCATATTCAGTTGTTATACTGCGTACATCAGCATTTTTCAGTCTCTTAAGAGACCTCCTATGTATTTTGGCATTTCATTATTTGGGGTTTTTAACTTTTTATTTTTGTGATAGTATTTGAGTCGTGTGCCCAGTAAGCATTATTGTGAATTGGAGCCCATACTCTTACTTAGCAAGCCCATGTCTACATCTGCTCAATTAATGGGATTTGGCTCTGTACTGAAATAATAGCATTTGAGTTCAGGGGTTTAAATATAAATATATATATCTAATAATGCATTTAATATATTAAGGGGCAAGTGTAAATGACTATATTGTGTAAATTTTAAACAGACCCAATACATTTCTGTGTGTTTGTGTGTTCAGGCAATATAGTGAGTCTTTAGGATTCTTGTGTGACACTGAGATGCTTGAAATGGTGTTTCTTTTTTTCCTGCTAACTAGCAGTTTTATTGTAGGAATGTCAGACTATTTTTAGCAGTCAGTTTGGGCCATATGTTTTTTTCTCTGTCAAAAGTGGCTGCTGGGTATTTTGTTGTGTCAAGGACTTAGAGGTGCTTATTATTTGGCTGTGAGATAGATAGGAAAAGTAGATGTTTAAAAAAAACCAAACCAACAAAACCAAACAAGGATAGGAAGAGCTTTGAAAAGCTCAAGAGGGAGAAAGTTGTGTTCTATATATGGTAAATCTTCTAGCTTAGATACAAGAACTTATATTTTTACAAGTTCAGAAGAAAAGCTGGGTTTGCATTCCTATAACACAATTGTAAATTTCTTTGGCTACCAATCATTTTGCAGTTCTCTTTTGATTTAAGGGGTTAAACTGCCAGCTAAGATAGTTTTACTAAAGCTAGTGTAATTACTTATGATCTTTAACTCATCTTTACATTGCATCCTTAACAGATGTAATTTTGCCTTAAGAATTTAATTTGAACCCATCAGGGTAGACTCCAAGTTGCTGCAGAAATGGTGTGGCTGAGTTAGAGACTGTAACCCCTAGGGCCCTGGGCAGAGTGTGGAGCCCCTGGGGAAGCCAGGCAGGGACAGTCAGGGCTGGTGGTGTCCCCAGTGGCCTCCCTGGTAGTGTCTCTTCAGGCTGCTCTGCCACTGCCCTAGTTTTACTTGTGAGAAAGAGGTCTTGGGAGAGGAAAAACGGTGGCCACGGTTTAAAAGGAGTAGGGTGAGGTTAGCCTTTAAAGGTGAAGGGCGGGATTGGACTGTCCCAGAACATCAAAGCTGATTTTCCAGCTAGTCAAGAGCTATTTATCAGTAAATTGGTAAAATGGAGATACTTAAGAAAAAAAAAGGTGGCAGAACATAGTTTTAAATTAAATTTTTGATAAAGAAAATCAATTTCATTTGCCTATTGCGCTTTTTAAAACAAATCAGGACATGATTGTAATGATACTGGGATCCCCTCTAATGGGATGAGTAAAAGCAAAGAAATGTGGATGTTCAAAAGCTGACATTGCATCTGCAAACACCAAGGCGAGAAGCCCTGTTAGTTTTCTGTTCTGCAGAGCAGCCAGCCTCTTTCTCTCCCTTCAAGCAATGCATTTGGCTGTACAGGATCCAGCCATGTAGCAGTTGTACAGCCCACTGTCCTGGGCTTAACAGGTCTGTAACAACGTTTATTCCCTGGAGCTTTGGCTTGGTGTCACTTGTCCTAGTTCTTGTAAAAATGAAATAAAGTGAAACAAAAGGTTTCACTATGTTTCACCTATGTTAATAGGTGGGTATGTAGATATGTTTTCTCTGGGGCTTTTGTTTTTTCTTACGCGTGGGACTGATCGTTTTCTACATAGCCATTCTGATGATATGTATGCCATTTTAATCCACATTATAATGTGGATGTTATAAATTGAAATACTTTTTTGTTCTATACTGAGCATCTAACATACTTCACAAGGTGAGAAATCTCCTTCCTTAGTCAAGTGTGACAGCTGCCATATTTATCATACATTTGTTTGACTGGAACTTCAGCTGTCCAACAATGTTTCTGGTATTTAGATGCATGTAGGTGCTCCAAAAAAATTATATTAAATTTCATGTGGAACTGCAAATAAGTGTAACTGTTAAAATGATGGAATCTGCCTATTGAAGTCTTCACCTTGATAGTTCCTTTTACAGCCTTAAAGCTATTGCAGTATGTCCTACTTCAGATTTTCTGACCCTCTTATGAATTTCATTGAACTCGTGCTGTCTTTGCAAAAATATTGACCCATTCTTTCACAGGACAGGAGTAATTTAAAAGCTGCAAGAGTATACATTTTATTTTTAAGTGTAATACTTCCTATTAATACAGAAAGCTGTAGCATATGGCTTGAAATATGTGGAATTGAAAGACTCTTATCCATATCCAAGCACATTAAAGAACAGTATGCATCTATTTAAAATGAAACATGAATTTAGGTTGATTCTGTATCAAGGAAGTTCATGGCAGCTTGGTGCTGACATAAGCAGCCAGTAAATCAGGGCAAAAATAGCTAGGAAAATAGCATTTTTAAAGAGACTTATAAAGGAAATGCCAGCATAATTGTAGAGTTGAGTTAGCTAGCTGTGAATTCCTCCAGCTTAAAGAGAATAGTAAAACTGAGTGAATTAATCATAGGAAATAATTTACGGGACAAATTTAGCATGTCTTAGATTAAAAGGCATACTTCCTAGAACAAAATTAGGTTACTGTGAGAATTGCTGAGTTTAAACATTGCCTCACTGCAATAGAAGAAAGCAACTGCATGTGCACACATTGCTCTGGAGGAAAGAAAGAGAGTAGTGCTGAGCTCTTGTCTTTTTTATTTGCATCTGTTCTTGGTTTGGATTACTTGCTGGCATGAAGAGTCAGGAGGAAACTGTTAACCTGCCTGCTTGTTATTCAGTATTACATTCTACAGGAGTATGTGGATGGAAATAAAAGCCCATCCAAAAAAGGACATCTACAGAAGAGTGCTCTTTTTCAGAAGAGACTGTTAAACTCCTGAAAAAAAAAAACCAAAAAAACCCACCAGCTGTAAATGTATTATTGTCTTCAGCAGCAACTGTAAGCAGAGACCCTTCTGAAGAAAGACCATAGGGTCTTTGATGATATTTCAGGCATAGATGATATTTCTCCCTGATGTCCTTCCAACTATTTTTAACTCAAATGACAGGAGCTTTAAAATGTATTTTCCTAAAAACAAGGGGGGAAGGGGGGGGGGATTATTGTGTGATGGTATCTGTTATTTTTTACTTTCCTTGTTGTTATAAGTTCCTCTTTGCCTCAGCACATGACTGAATGGTGTTGCTTTTCTGAGCTCAAAACCTACATATGAACTATTTATTACATACTTGTGGATATTATTCTTTTGTTTCCAGTATAGAGATTACTGAGCTGCCTGAAACTGCACATTTCTTTTCTCCCGTTGAGCCAAATTCATACATTGTGCATCTACCAGTTCTCTGGCAGAGTTTTCCAGAAGGCCTCCTGCTACTAGTGTGGGCATGCATAGTGCTTTTGCCTCTTTTGAACATAGTTCATATAAATTGATTATGATGCGCCCTAAATCTTGTGGTGGAGGTGAATCTCCTGTCCCTATTCACCCTTTCTGTGCTGCTCATGACTTTGTAGAAAACTGTCATCCAGTACATATTTAGAATTTATGAATAATAATGTCTTGCTTTCCCTAAACAGTAGTTTGAATAAAACTCACTTGTTAGTTTTATTTTAAAAGTAAATAAACCATCAGAAATATCCATCTTATATATAAAGTTAAAGATCAAGGAACCTTTTTTTATGATATTCAATTGGTGTTAGCCAGCACTAAAGATGTTTTCCTGGCAATCTATTCCTTTCACCAAGGGTGAGGTTTTATAGACGTTGTTTATTTTAGATTACTACATCGCTATGTCTGACTACATCATAAAATCACTCGTTGGGTGAAGGTAATTTACAAATGATTAGAAGCAACCAAATTACTCCAGCTTAATGAGTTGCCACTTATTGCCTGTGTAGGCTCTTTTTCTGCTGCGGCTGTGAAGTTGGCTTACATTAATGTGCATTAATTTTATTTCACAAATGCAGTGATGGAGGAGACCTAATCCTTCCAGTTATCATGGCTCAGCAGTGAGTGGGAATGCATTAAGTCAGGGTGAACTTCATTGCATATACCTGTCACTCTGCACCTGGTGCAAAACACACACCAAGGCATTTTTCCAGGAAAATGTCATACCAATGCATCGATAGCTGCCACAGCAACCCACTCATCTTGAGGTAGTGTTCAAGCTGTTGATTTTTAGCCATACAGACTGAAATGTGTGAAATTATTTATTTATGAGACACTATCTCCCTCCTTGTGTAGACAGCAGAGGTTCTGTAGTTGGATTTCCTCCTCTAATGAAGGGAATTTTTGGCAGAATGTTCAGTGCAAGGGCATCAAGACTCAGAATCCTGCTATCTCAAGTTGGCTCGAAATTGTTGGAATTTGGCAACTTTTTGATGAAAAGACATCTTTTTGAGAGTTTTCTTGGAGAATGCTAAGGATATTTTTGCTACTTGATTAAAGGGATACATGAATTGCTATGGGACTGGTTATTCCAATGACTATGAGATTTTATCACATATTTATGTCAAGGAAAAAAGTCAGACAAACCAGTTGGCCAGAGCTTTGTGACAGTGACAGCTTCCAAAGTGGGACTTGATGTAGTGGAAGTAGGGTAGAAACTAAAGTGGTGGTGACTGAACCACCCTGCCCTGCAGTTCTCTTGGGAACTAAAGGTGTTAGGAAGGTCTCCTTTTCCAGTGCGGAAGCAAAATGCATAGGTATGTGAAGAGAAGAACCACATCACTTCCAGGCTGCTTAAGTTGATGTGGAAAGTCAAAGTTCAAAGAACTTTGCACAATGTTGTTTAACCATTTGATTGGACTTTCATTAGCATGTACAAACTGATTGTGTAATACAAGTCTGACACAACTCTGAGTTACTCCTTTCCAGTCCTGACTTCAGCTTGCAGAGTATCTTCAACCATATTTTTCCATTCTTTGTTTCTCTTTAGTCTTTTGCTTTACTTCTTTCCCTTTTTTCAGTTCCCCTAGCACCAGGAAATAACAATAAAAAGTTGTGGAATAAGATTTAGTGCCATCCCATTATCTTGTGCCCTGCTGCTAATTTCTGAAACGGCATAAATCCTACAGTTTCATTTCTACAATTTAGGTTGCAGAAGTTCCAGGCTATCACCAACTGATATTGACTGGGATTTATGAAGTGTCCACAAATGTATCTAATACTAATTGAGTCTAAGATTAAAAGACTAGAACAATACCTCGTATGATTGAAGATGCAGAAGCCCCAGGGATATGAAAAATATGTTATATATGTTTTTATTTTATTCACTGAAATAAAAAGATACTTGGAACGGCTGTCTTCACCCTGTGCCTTGAGCGGTGTTACACAGTTGTGCGCTGATAGAGGGACTTCCAGAACATTTCTGCTCTACTTTATCAGGAGGCAAGGATTTCATGTTGTCTCAGTTCCTGCCTTCTCTCGTTTTACTTATCCTTTCTGTGAATTTTCCTGGTTTTTAATCTGTACTAAGCTGGTTAGCTATACTGTATAAGTTATTAATCACAGTTTATGAGAAAAATTTAATACTGAAAAAAGGGATAATACTTTCAAGTGTGAAGTAGTCTAGATGTAGGTTTTTGAGCTGAGTTGTGTTCTCAAGTCATGTGTTGAGACAAAGAGGATCTGATCACCACAGACAGATATTGTCACAAGATTTTTTTCCCCCCTGTCTTAGGAAAATAACATGTCAAAGGTCTTCTTGCCTGACCTCAGTAGAGAAAGGGCTTTTAAAAATAAAAAGTTTCCCATACTTTACACTGTCGTTAGAACTTTTGTGACTTTTTTTTTTTTTTTTTGCCCATAGGAAGAATGGGGAATTAGAACTTATTAAGATCTTAAATTTTAAATATGTGCATTCTTTTTCACAAATGATGCATTTACATTATAACTTTTCTTTGGTGTCCTGCAAAGCAGGATTGTGCGATTCACTACTTTAGGAAGAAAAAGAATTGGTTATTTTATGTTAAAACTAAAAAGGAAATTTGTGTTGTGTATGCAGCAATGTAAAGCTGTCTACAACTTCCTTTCATTCTTGACACAGTTCCTTCTCTTGCTTTTCTTCTCTGTATCAAGACTGCGCCTTCACAGTTTGTTCACAGGCAAGGCCTAAGCTTCTCCAGTATGTTACATTTGTCTCCACTAACAGCTGGAAAATGTGTTGGATTAATAACAATGGGGATTACAGTTTTGGAACTTTTGATATGATTTGCCAAAGAAGACAGGCTGCTGAATCCCAGGACTCTGGAATGTGCCCTGTTGTGATTCCGGCAGGGGTCCCTGCCCCCAAGGTTTCTTCCAACCTTCACTGAAATTCTGCAACTCCCCTACACACCTGCCCCATGTACTTGTGTCTGAGTAACTCTGTTTATTTCTTTTGGATCTCTGCCAGCAGTTTAGGCCTCAAGTAAATTCTCTTATCTCCTGTTAAGTCAATACTTATTTAAATTCCAGTGGACAAACTTTATATTGTAAGTCTTTTCAACATGTGTATTGTTTAGAAGAGATCTGGAGTGTCTGCACAACTTCACATGCAATCTCTTGAATAACGTGTGTTGTTAGGAATATCAACTTGGTAGTGATTATTTGTTTATTGAGGTGAAATGTCAAAAAGAAAATAAGTTTGTTTTTCCTAAAAAGCTTGAAATATTATATTAATGAAATTCTGGTTTTATTCCACAGACTGAAGGTTTGTATTCAATCTTTTTATGCTCTGTGCAAGTGAGCAAAAGTCTCTTCTGTTCTTTTGCATTAAAAAGAATTGTTGGATAGCAGACTATATGATAGAACAAAAGTTTACGGACAAAATATTTGTGGTTTAGATTTTTCCAGCAAGCAAATTTGGCATTTTAACATTTTTTTTCCAAGTTAGCTCTTCAGACTTCTAAATTTCTGATACCTCATACACATAATTACCTGTTGTAATAAAATAAAAATAAATTTATTTGAGAGAAGGATTTGCAATTCATGATGTCAAACTTGACTTACACTTCCAGTAAGTGTGTTTGGTTTATACAGCCTTTAAAAATAAATACATAAATACCACTGTGCAATTATTTTAAATGGTGCTGTTTTTATACTTCTTTTATCAAGCACTTTCCTTTTACCACCACATTTGAGTTGCGGTCACTGTATCTGCTGACTTTTTAAATTTTTTTTTCATTTTCAAAACCAATAGCATTTATTAATGGCTTTTGCAAGACTCAAGAGAAAGAGGGTTATGTATTTGTTAGGAAGAGCTCTTTGGAGATACACATATATGCATTTTATGTGTGTATGAGAGCATATCTATATAAATATCTTAAAATATATATAGACATATAGTCACAGTGTAGCACATTAATTATAATCCCCATTGACTTAACTATATATTTTGCTATTGACATGGATAATTTTATTTACAGTTGAGCATTGTGTGTTCCTGGATAGATGGGAAATGTTCAGTTGCCATTGGCTGTAACTACTTTTTGTCATATACACATCCTTCTTTTGTCTCTAAGCGATAACCAAAATAAAATTCAAATTCCCCTGATTCTTCTGAACAGTCTAAATATACAACTTGCACAATTATTTCCAGAACACCCTTTAATAGAAATCAAACCCCATAATGAGATGTACTGCAGGAAGCTGCCTAACACTGTATTGTGAAATCTTATCCTGAATTTTAGTACATTAAAAAGGTACTTTCAAGTACAAAACTTGAAATGTTTTATATAATTTTATTGGAATATGGCCTTATCCCTTAAAGCCAGGTCTGAATTGAAGATGTGAAATTGCGAGTACTTACAGCATTGGTGGCTGAGAAAAACAATGGTAGCAACCTCAGCCATATTCAAATGTTCTTAAAGGATCTGACACCTCTGTAGCCTGTACATTGGAAAAATTATCAAACTCCTGTTTTAGTTTTAAAAATAGTTATTTCTTTAAACTATCTAATTACTTTTGAGCTTATGCTTCTGTCAGTCAACAAAAATGCAAAGGAGTAACATCTTCAGCTAAAACATTGTAGTGGGAATAGGAAATAAATCTTTAAAAAGACTGGTTGTTGCAATCAATACCCAGGTAGTTTAGGTGACAGGTATAATTGATATAAATGATTTTTTGTTTTATATTGAGTTTTGCTAATTCCTTTACTTCCTGCCTTTGAAGGTATTGGTCAAAGCAGTCCACTGGGAACATGTCTACTGTACATACAACCTCTGTGACTGATATGGATGTAATGAGGTTTTTTTCTCATTTCATAGGTCTTGTAGTCATTCCCCTGACCAAGGGCTCAACAAGCACATTCAGGCTTCTTATGAAAAACAGCTCTGCCAGCTGAATGGCAGGAAGCTTATGGGTTTGTTTGCCAGGCTTCTCTGGGTGTATAAACCAGTTGCTGCAGCTCTAAAAATGATATGACTGGTGCAGTAGTGATTTTGTGCACTGAAGGTGGATGCTGACAGGAGTTATGTACTGCAGATATTTTAGTGAACTCTGAAAAGACTGTGCTGTAATACAACACTCCCAGATACAGAATTCTGTGGTTTTTATTTCTTCTAGCGTGTGATTTCCTGTCCATCATTATCTTCTGTAGAATTATATTTGTGGGAAACCAATCTGTATGACTGTGCTTTACCTTGTAACAAGGAATTGTTTTCCCTTGTTTAATATATTTTGGCTCCTGAGCATACCTCCGTTTCCTGTATTTATTTATGTGTTGGGGAAGTGCATGAGGGGCACAGAAAATGCGTGTGCCCTGTGCCTGTGAAGATTAGGACTGAAGTTAAAATCTGTTGTGCCAGGCAGCAACTACTTGGGCAGCTGCCTAGCTGGGTTTCTTTTGATTCTAAATGCTCTATGTCATTTCTGATACTGCCAAGGGAAGCACATGGGTTTTATGTATTGGTCACTAACTATTCCGTGAGGGGGTTAAAAATACCACACTGGAGTATTAATAGCTTTTCTCTGAAAATAGTAAATGCTTCCTGTAATTGAAGAGTAAGCCTCTTGCTGTCATTCTAGTATAAACATGTAATGAGAAATCCTTGCTTAAAAACATCTTTTGCTCTTGTTCAGTGTTTGTCAGGTTCAACTCCAGCCATGGCTTCCCCGTGGAGGTTGGTCCAGATTCCAGCATCCTCCAGCTGAAGGAGGCAGTTGCCCAGCGACAGGGAGTTCCAGCTGACCAGCTGCGGGTGATTTTTGCAGGGAGGGAGCTCAGCAATGACTTGACACTGCAGGTAAGAATCCCTTGGTAGCTTCTCGCCTGGACTGCTGCCAGCTACACTGCCTCTGCCTCTAATGCTGCCAATCTGATGTTCATGCCTGAGATCTAATAAAATAAATAGTGCCTGGGGATTCCTTGAACTTTACTCCACACTGCTTCATTAATTCTGACCTTCTTAATTATGCATTAAAACAGCAAGCAGGAAGGGTAGGGAAAGAGAGAGAATACGAGAGAGAGAGCACGAGAGAGAGCTGTGCCTGGTGAATAAATGTTTACTGACTACAGAAGCAAGCCATGCACAATTTCTGTATCTGTTCAATTTCTATCTTACTTATTCCATTTGAATCTTAATGAAGAAGGATGTGAATAAATTGCTCTAAATCAGGCTGCACAGTCATCACATTTTATAGAATTTGTAACCCAATTGTGACCCCTGGAGGATAGCTACACGGCTGCTGCTGTGCCATGTGCTGCTGTGCCTGCCCAGGTGTGTGATGCTGGAGGGGTGGTTCCAGATCAGAAAGCCCACAAAAGTGTTCTCCAAACCACTGAACTTGTAAATGTGTGAAGCTAAAAGAGGAGCAGGGAGCACAGAAGGGCAGCTATAAGTAGGTATCTGAATTTCAGCTCCTGAAGGTTAGCGAACCATTCTCTTCAATAAATGCAGAGGGCTGTTCATCTGTAGTGAGCAGTAAGAAGCACTGAAAGATAGGTTCAAGTTGCTCTTTGCTACTGCTACCAGTGCAGCTGCAGCTGCTTTATAAATAGTTTTGTTTACCTTGTGTGTGCATTTGACAGTTCACTCCAATAGCCAGGGTTTAGCATAAGATCACGTATTTAAGACAATTGGGAAACTTGGGAAAACCTAACTGGCCTTTCAGCATAGTGCAAATACTGGTTTAATGAAATTGTCATCCTTCTACAGTGGTATCAAAGAGCTGCAGATACAGCAGCTGTAGTAATGCAGGTGATTGCATAAAAGATCCCTCACATGCAGAACTATTCAGATTAATTTGGACTCATATTTCAGACATATTGTTGTACTCAGAATGGCTGCTAGGTGTGAGTACAGAAAGTCACTACAGTATTGATGACCTCTCACTGTTTCTCCTTGGGTATGGTATTTGTTGCTTTTCAAAGGGCTTTAGGGAATTCCAGCACACAAAAGAAGGTGTAGAAATGTGAATTGCTGTCAGTCTCCAGCGCATCAGCTGTGAATAGTGCTGATGCATACCTGCAGTGTGCTCCACATACATGTGAAAACATATATATGAAAGTGTAAGAATAAAAAAAAGTCATGTGAATTGTACAAGCTGCCAGTTGCTTGATTGGAGTGTCTGTGTTATTCTGTCAGAAGCTTCTGAACCACTTTGCTTTTCCTGGCAAGCTGCAGGTGTTGGTATTACTGCCATTTTGTGACAGCATGAAACACAGATTTTCAGCCCAGTTTGACACTTGCAACCAAGTTTGTTGCTGGCTACAGCATACAGTCTGTTGCCAGGGTAAATTAAAAATGGTGTTCCGGATATATAGATCTCCTGATATGTAATTTCCTTGTTTTGTTATAATTATCATGTCTAGTCAAGACTTCCTATCATTTAGTAAACTGGATCTAGATTCCTTGCTTAGACTCTTGGTTTCTAAATCAGATAGGAAATTCAAAAGCTGTTTCAGATGGTACAATTCATATTTCTGTGTTTAGGTGTCTTAAATATTGCATTGATTAATATCATCAGCATGTATCAACTTCACTTTTATTCTAGATATTTGAATTTTGAATGCATTCTACTTTGCTGCTGTGTTTACTTTTTTTTTTTTCTTTTAACTGTGTATATTTATTTATCTTGGAAATTTGTCAACACAAGAAGAGTTGAGTATTTGAGGTGTTTGGGTTCCTGTGGTAGGCTGTCTGGGTTTTTTGCATAAGCTAATAAAAACTTGTGTGCTAGTGAAATAATAACTGCTGGCATTTATGTTGCATCTGTAGTTTCAGAACTAACATAAAATCTGAGCAAATTAACTAACTCTTGTTTTCTAGATCTGTGGATTTGGATGCAAAATAAAAAATCTACTCAGCTGATGCTTTAAATTATTTCATTTTACAATAGCACAGAATTTCTGGTAAAATAATTTTGTCCTTCTATTTTTTGTAAATTACTTTTGAACTTATTTGCCCAAGGTATTGTGGAAAAATCTAGAGGTCAGGAAAAAGAACTGATGGTATTACAGATAATGAGATTATAGAGGACATGAGAAAAGCTGCAGTAATTGCAGGAGTATGGGGCAGGGATACAGGAAATACTCCAGGACAGCAAACTTTACTGGTTTCACAGCTCACAGAACAACTAGATTTGGCTTGACAGCTACCTTAGAATCTCAGGCAGCTGATACAAAACATAACTGAGAATGTGAGAGCTGTGTTTGTTTTCCTGTTTAGAGAGAAGAAAAAAATTATTCCTGGTAGCTGAGACTTGTAAAAAATAAATGAAGCTGAAATGGACAGATGTTAAAGAGAAATTATTATTAGAAAGAGTGTGCCAAGTTGAGATCTTAAATAAGTAATTTAATATCAACAACAGTAAAAAAAATTGTAGGAGGGATAGAAGTGAAAAATGTGTGGAGACATTTAATTTGGTACCACAGATAGGTGTTTTTTCCTTGAAAAAAGAAAATTGGACACTGATTCCACTGTACACAGGGGAGATCAGTATCTGAGCTAGTGACTGAGGGACAAGTAGTGAAATTAGAGCCATGGTAGGCAAAGATTTGTAATGACTGGATGAAGAATGAGACCTGCAAATTTGAATCTCGTAAGAAGGAATTAGAGCAATAAGCTGATTCCTAAAAGCCTAGCAAACAGTGTCCCTTAAGTGTGCTGAACATTCCAAAGAATGATGAAGAGCTCCCTGCTGATGACAGTTCACTTTGGAATGAGTAGAAGTAATTAATTAATATAGACCCAAAAATAGGAATTCTTTCAAAAGATTGTCCTGAGTATGGGAGAATAGTGGAAAGATCTTCCTGTAGCAATCCTAGGATGGAAAGAAGAACAGAACCATAACAGAGCCACCAATAGAATAAACAGGAGGTAGCTGCATATCAGGGACCTTGAAGTGTTCTAACAGGAGGTGACTGCTTATAGTATTGTCATTGCCTCAGAGAATGGCAAAATTAATTAACAAAGCTTCTGGTAGTAAAGTCTGTAGTATGTATTGGTAAACAATTTTGCTCAGTGCAAGCAATTTAAAAGTTACTACTGATAATAGCAGTTGTATTATATTAGTACAGACTTCCTCTTTCTTGGAGAACTCAGAGTCCCCTTGTGTGATGGAAACAGTTTGCAGGAGAGATTCCCTTCCTTGCAGACCTGATGGTGTAAATGAATAAAGCAGACAATTGATATGATGGGAATCAGTAGCTTAGCTTGTCCTCAGTCAGTGGCAAAACAGGGATAGAATTAAGTCTTGTTTCCCAATTCTGTACCATTTATTTTTGACAGTGTTTCCTTTATAAGGTAAAGCTAGAAAATACTGGGTTTTGAAACAGAAAAAGACTAAGCAGGTGTTAAGTAGCAGGAATTGTTAGCTTTGTGCTAACAGCTGTGCTCCCCTGAGACAGCTTCTGAGTCAGGGTTAGCTTGCATTTGACTGCAGCATAGGCTTGAGGCTTGGAGAATAGGTTTCACATTAATTTGGCTTTGACTGCATCATCCATATAGGCACTTGCCTAAAATAATTTATACAATAATTCAAAAAACAACAAACCATGACTAGAAGTTGTTGTTAAATACTGTGAGCTCATAAACATAACTGAAAATGAGTAAAAGGAATGGCACAACTGCAGTGGCAACATAGATGATCATCTTTGCAGAGGAGGGAAAAGAGAAGTGATGGGGAGAAATGGTGCTGTCTTCTAGCAGGAACAGTACTTGAACAATGGAATATTGCATTTCATCGAAGAAGGACCTTGTGGTGTACATAAATGTATGGCAACCTTCTTGCTCTCTAAGCACAGCCCAGTACAACAGAGCTTCCAGCAGTTCTTATATTGCCTTGTTTCATTTTAATGAGGGTCCAAAGAAGAAACCAGGTGACACAGTGCGAAATGTGTCCCTAACCAGGAAAGAAAACCCAAATGTAATTATAAAGTACTGAATGCTAAGATTAGATTGGGTCTTTTGACATAGTTACTGCCTTGTGCTACAGTTTCTTATATAGGATACCAAATCACTCACAGAAACAACTTTGATACTCAGCAGATTTTTGGGTTACAGAATACTGTAACCAACAGTTGAGCCAACATTTGCATACTTAAATGCTGTTTGTGGAGAATTACCCATAGACAAACTGACTAAATCAATCATCACATGTGAAATTCAAAGAGAAAAAATGATTTTATGTGTGTGCGTGTTTAAATCAGTATTTTTGGTCAATATTTGATTGATCTGTGGGTCTTCTTTTTTCTTGTAAAGCTGGAAGAGATATGTATTGTACTTCTTCAAAACAGGAAAAGCAAGCTGAGTTATACGTAGGTATATTATAGTAAGAAAGAAATGTAGAGATGCTACATCTGTGTTGCCAGGTAATGTGGATTTGGCTAAAAGAGGATGGCAGTACTGTTCACTTGTGGTTCTTTTGATGGCTTCAGACTCACACAACAACAGAGATGTGTTAAATAAATGTTTCTAAGACTTGTGTTGGGCCTGATGATATTACACACTCACAATGCATATGGAAAGTACCACAGAGCCATATTTACTGTGATATTAGGTCAGGGCTAGCTCAGGTCTCTAGATTTTCTATATTGTTGCTTTCCAAAGTATTTTCCATATTTCAACATCCCAAAGAAGATGTTGAAAAGCTCCCTGCTGATTACAGTTCACTTTTGAATGAGTAGCAGTAATTAATTAATATAGACCCAAAAATAGGAATTCTTTCATAAGGTTGTTGTGAGTATGGAATAGTGGAAAGACCTTCCTGTAAAATTGTGTAAAATTAAAAAAGAGAATACATTGCTCATTAATTTTTCTGCCAGATCAAGACCTAATTGCATTTATAGATGACACCTTCAATCCCAGAAATGTATTTCCATTCTGCTTTTGAATGCTCTTGTGTTCTATTCTTTTTATGCTAAGTTTTTCCTGGATTTAGAAGACTATGAAAAATATTTAACTACATCTAAATGAGGGGTAAATTCTTGTAAAGTAATTTGAAAATTTCAAAAAGTGAATGAGCTGTTTGTATTGAGGGCTATAGATTCTAATATGGCCTTAAAATTTCCTGGGTCCTTCTTGATTCTTCTGGATTTCTTTAATGTTTTTGTTGGCCTGCTGATGATTGATTAAACTGGGACAGCATTTTCTTTGCAAACTTTCTTCAGTGTGCACTCAGTACAAATGTGGTCTTAATTTCTAGATTAATAGGTTTTAATAGGTGATTATTAATTTCTAGATTAATAGGTTTATCTAGGTTTTCGTACCTAGATGAATTCTGTGTTGTCTGTTGAGTCTGGTTCAAGGGTGCCTGGAATAGGGGGGGCTGGTGCCAGTGTTCTTGTAGGAGTCCTACTGACTCATAATATTTCTGTATGATCTATGCTGCTCTTTTAGATTAATTTCCAAATTTCTAAATATCAGTTTATTTTGTTTTCCCCTTTGCTGACAGTTTAAGTAAGTTGTGACTCTATTGAATTAATTCTTATTCCATGGATGGTTGTTATTACTTTGTTTATGTGCAAACATGTTCAGGCAACAGATGAATTTTACTTAAAATTCATTTCTCTTAGGCTGTTGAAATTCACTGTATTTAGGCCATTAAGTGAATTTTGTGAAATATGTTTTTGTAAGAGCAGTTGCTTTGTGTGGGTCTGATAGAGAAACTGCAATACTGCTTGCATGAAATACATTATGCTGATAAGAAACTCCTCTGGAAAAACACGCTAGTTTTTTTCAAGACACATATAGCATTTTACAACAAAATTATCTTGAAAATTGCCCAATATTACATGTGCCTTTTGTTTTCCACCTACATACTTGCATTAGGCAAACATTGGTTGAGTCTTTTCCCCTTGTCATGAGCATAACTCAATTCATATGCTTACAATGCTGTCCATTTTATCATTTGGATCCATTTTTAGGTTGCAGGAGAGAAAATGTGTAAGCAAAAACTTTAAAAAGCAGTAGTTGTTAAAGTGGTGGCAGTGAGTAATAACTTTTATGAGTCTCTAAATCATGATAGTAAAAGAAAGGTCAGCCCACATCTTTCATTCATCACCTTTCTAAATTGCTTTGGTGAAAAAAAATTTAGCATAAAGAACATCATTACCAAAAAGTGTAGTTGAATAAGCAGAAGATGAAGGATGGTAGGGACGTTTTCTGCCTTCTTCCTTCCCTTCCCTCAAAGGAAAAACATTGTATTCATTGTTCTACTAGACTACATTTATAAGGAAGTATCAATAGAGACTATGTACTTTATAATTCAGAACTGAAAGAGAACAATAATTTGCAAATATTTGTATTGTCTCAAAAAAAAAAAAAGGAGCAAAGGTTAGGACTTGATTAGCAATTTAGATAAGAAATGAGAAATTGTGGCAGGATATCTGTGAATTCTTTTTTAACAATGAAAATGTTGTTTCAGGAAAATAAAATTGTAAAGGAAGAATGGAAGGTGTTGGAAATTTTTTTAAAATAGCAGGTAGCATACCAAATATGCCTCCTCAGTGGAAAGGTGGGATGTAGTTCCTTGCCATTATTTCTTTGCTTTCGTTTTCATTTTACTTATCTAAATTTTTACAGCTCTAATTCTCTGAAATGTCATCTGCAATGCATTTATGTTTGTAATTATCAAGGTCACTCAGCTATTTATTAAACCATTCTGGATTTCCCTATTTTCTTTTTCAAGCTTTTTCACTAATGGTAGTTGAAAATGTTGGCAGGAAACACGAATGCTTCATATCTGGTTACAGTTTTTATCACAGATGAACCTCCGTACTCTGGAGGATGCAGAATTACTCCTGTGAGGCATGGCTTTTATGAGTGATGGGATAAAAAAATAAAAAAACCCCAAAACACCAGAGTTGCATTATGGTAGCAAAGGCCCAATGAAAGTAGTAAAATTGGTCATCCGAAGGAAAATAACACCAGTACAAGCTCAAAGAGAAAGAAGACAATTTTAGGACTTATTGAATGAAATGTATGTGTGTAATTCCTTATGTATCTTTGGAGCAACACTCAATGCATTTACAATTCCTAGAAGCTTTCTTATGCACTCTAAAACCCTGTTGAAGAAATGAAGGTAAAGTGTTCTAAAAAAAAAAAACTGTAATAAGGAATACAGTAGAGCAATGCAATTTTGTCTCCTCATTTAGACTAAATAAAGAAGCAAAAGTAACTGTTCCTCAAATGAATAATTTTCCTCATATACAGACCAGGTTGTTATTTCATTTTTTCAGGTAAAACATTGGCTCCTTTGATTTAGTCAAAATTATACCACTGATTTTCCATGAGCCAGTATTCTCCCTCTCATTTTCTCTCCCTCTCATTTTCCCTCTCACTTATTCTCTTCCCCTTCTGCTCTCTCCATTTTTCTCTTACAAACACGCAAAATCCTTACTGTCCTGGGGAAGCTTCTCAGGTAGTGTGAAATGATATACCTTCCATCCACAGAGGTTATGGGTGTGATTCCCATTCCTGTGGAGCCCAGTTTTCAGTGCTGTTCCTGAATGAATTGATCACTGTTTTATTCACTTGTATTGCTTTTCTTATTATTAATTTCCCACTAAGTTTCTTTATTATTAATTCAAGCCACTTTTCCTGCTTCCATTTCTGCTTTTCCCAATCAATTTCAGGACTTTGAAACCCTGTTCCCACCCAACATCTGTTACCCATTAAACCAGCTTAGGGAAATTTGTCCTGTCTTACACAGCCTAAGAAATAATGGGGAGAGAATGACAAAACAAAATTGCCTTTTGGATCTACTCTATCTGCCAAGGAGTGGAAATTTCCTTCTACCCGTGGTTTCTGTCTTTTATTGGGTGATATGCTTCTGTATCATCTGGTGACCTCCTTGTTTCCTGATCTCCTATCATATCCTTGTATGATACCAAGATATCTGTGTGCTAATGTATAAAAGTTCATCACCTTATTTTAGGTAATTTTGAAAAGGTGCGTAAATTTTAGCATATTTTGAGTGATGAGGTTACACTTCTCATGAAGAGATGTAAAAAAAACCCCCAATCTTCTAGTTTTATGGTGGAATTAATACCAAAAAGAGAGATACCAATAATGAAACATCTTTAAACTGCAAAAACATTTCTAATACAGTTTTTCCCTATTAACTATTTGACATAAAACAGTACGATAGAAGCATATAAAAGTTTTATTGTCATATATTTAGTGTGCGTGATATACCAGAGCTCTGACTTCATGATTTGTTTCTTATGCAGCTCATCCCAAATTATCCTATAAAATATTTTTACTGTGCTACCTTGCCATCTTTAACATAGCAATCTATTCATTTGTATCTTTCATGGTATGCAGCAAATTGTGTGTACAAAACAAATAAATATATGCAAGTATGTTTAAGGAAAGAGAATAGTAGCTGCTCACCTCTTTAACCAATATCATATAACCTTTATTCCTGCCTTATTTTCATTACCCTAGGTGGTAATTTTGTGTCTTTGTTTACTATTTATCTTGCAGCAGTGTGTTTAGTACTACAGTTTAAGCACATCTAATTTAAAGTGTTAGAGCTTTAGGAAAGGAAGAAACAATCCAATTTTAAAGCATCTTAATGTTTCTACTGTTGGAAGGTTATAGCAAAAATGTCTCAAAGACCATAAATGGCAATAAATAAGTTAAAGTGACCAATTGAATATATATCATTCAAAACATTATTCTTTATGAAAGTGCCGTTCCTCTTTATAGATAGTGAAAACTGCAGTGCCTTTATTCTGAATGTACTAAGATGTTTACGTTTATAATACTAGTGTAATTTTTGTTTCTGGTCATTAAGTGGCAGTGGAAACTTCTGTTCATTTTCTAAAAATTATTTTATCATTTTTTGTGCTATGATAAATAAAGGAAGTGAACAAGTGGTGCAACAGCACAGCACGGTAGTTGTAACAAGGGGAAGAAAGGACACATGAACAAATACATGCCATGCTGAGTATCAGAAGTCTAGAAGAATGGTGGGAATTTCAGATAAAAAATGTTACAGGTACACCTGAACAGTTTGACAAAGAAGATTATGCTTATTTATATGGTATTTACTAAATGTGGTGGTGATTGGATGAGCAGCCAAAGAAAAAAATATTATATGGCAGGGCTCATGAAGTGCCTGATTTTGTCCTACCAGGCAGGAAAGCAAGAGATAAGATAAAAGGTGAGATATACTACAAATGACTGCAAAAGCATGGAAACTCAAGGAATTGAATTGCAAAAATATATGAATTGACAGTAACCACTGGCAAGCCATTATCTAAAGCTAAACAAGCAAAACCAAACAGTAAATTTTCAATGTGTTAATATCATTTGCACTGTAAGACTATTTGTGGAGGATACAAAGAAGTACATTTAAGGACTGGTGCCTAAAATTGTAGAGATGAACATGTTATCGCTTTTAAAAGAGGCGTGATTACATCACAGGAATCAACTTTATGTGGTGATCGTCAGAATTGTGTGATTCTTTAAGCCTATCATCAGATAAGATTAAACACTTTTACCTTGCAAAAGCATAATTTTTTAAAAAATTAAAAATACTAGAAATTTATTCAGTACATTTTTAAAGAGATTAAAATAAAAATCCACATTGAAGAGCAGTAATCCTTGCAGGTCTATTGTCTGGGAAACCAATTTAGGAAATACTCCAGCTCATTTACCTGACTTGAGCTATGCAGTGAATGCATTACCTACAACAATAAGTTGAAAAAAAAAAATTAAACTTGCTCAGCATACTTAATATTTATTACCATTTTTGTTGAAGGCAGATACTAAGAATTGTTATCCTATAACCCATCGAGGCAACTGAGGAATTATGTAGGGCTGAAGTGCCTGCAATTCTAAGTAGGTTATAGGAAACAAGCTTTGGGGAGGTTGAACCAGTAGCCGTTGATTTTTTTTTTAAATTTTCAACCACAAATGTTGGCCATATAAGCACTGTTCAGCCACGTAAGCATTTAGCCTTATTATGAATTAGAGCTATGAGTTTTGATTTCAGAAGAGTGGAGAAACTGGATGCAGTAGCACATAACAGTGTTAGTAGCTACACTATATGCTCACAGTGATTTGTGCACTTGCTTTTCAGAGGACCATTCTGTAAATGCCATCTTTTATCACTGCAGAGGTAATAAAAACAGCATCCCCAGAAGTGTTCATTTCTGATGGAATTCATTGCTGATCTCATCTATTTAAGTGAATGCAAATGAAAGCTCTCTCTCCTGTTTCTCTGAAGGATTGATGCATTTCTGACTCATGAGCAATGCTTGGTGTCAATCTCCAGAAACAAATGGAGGAAGATTGACACAGAATGGGTTCATACCTCAAAGTAGCCACAGGATTTAATCTCCTTGCATCTCTGGATGTATATGTGTCAGTCATAAAGCAATCTTTGAATTACTTATCTCCTGACATAATTCAAATCTCTCAGAAATGTTATTTTCCTATTAAAAAGAAGGATTGGCTTTACAAGGCCCCAGTGGGCTTAGTAAATATTGAAAAAAATTCCATCAATAAATAAATGAAATATAGAACCAGAGAGAGAGTTAATTTTGTTCACATTTATGGTAACTTCCATATGTTCTGTTGTTTCACCACATCAGAGACATGCTACTTCCATTGTAATGTAATTTAGTGTGATGTATTGTGTATTTATACTTAAAACTAAAGATTGAATTTTTCTAGCAGCAAAGAACTGTAATAGCCCTGCAGGATATACACCATCTCACTAGTTAGGCCACTCTCTGCTGTTTTAAACTTGTGCTGTACTGGAGGCTATTAGTCAACACCAGGGTTTTTAGTGCTGCTTACATAAGAGAAGTTCCATTAGAGTCCAAAAAAAGAGAGTATTTAAGAAGAAAATCACCTTCCTAAAGTGAAAGAAGGATGAGCTTTACTTTGGAGGCTTGTTTTGCCATTGCCCACTTTGAAATCTCTTTGTGGTAGGTTTGCTTGTTCTCTTTTGAAATTGTCAGCACGCCAATGCCTTTTTAAAAGATACATACTGGGGACAGCATGAGAAGTCCTGTTGCTGAAGAATTGTATGTCATGTCCTGACTTCATTACACTACAGGAAGGAGGCTGAAATATACTTTTTAATGCCCTTATAACTCAGTAATCCTCATATTTCTGTAACTTTTTGTTGGTTTTTGCTTCCATTTTATTGAGGAAAATGTTATTTAAAGACAACATGACTTATTTGGCTATGTTAGGCTGGAAGCTTCCTGCAAGAGTCAGAAAAAAGTTGTGACATTCACTCATATTTCTGATGGAAATGTTTTCATACTAATTATTTTTGACCATTTTTCATTGTATTAATAATTTATATCGTGTGATTTGATTTTATTGGAATGCATTAATTAATTTGCAGCCACTCATTCTGGAATGTGGACTGCTGATTTTGAGCTGAAAGAGGTGCTACAACCTGCTGCTATGAGTCCAAGTGTGTTACGGTGTGACCTGCCAATATTGCTGCTTTCGAATTTAAGTCTATTCTTATGTAGACGATGTGAGAGATCCTTTTCAGTTTTTCTTGGGTACTCAAGGTACACTAACTGCATAAAAAGTACTCTTTCTGCACACCCTGCTTTATTCACTTCTTATTCAAACTTTTTGTTTGTTGCTTTCAATTGAGTTTGTTGTAGTCAAGATTTTCTCCAATGCAGAGTTCAGGTTGATGATCTGAGGTCTCACAGACCAGCTTTTTGCAGACTTCCTATCCTGGGGCTGAAAATGTATGAGTCAAACTTGCAACCCTTTTTATTAAACTTCCATTTAGACTTCTGGGCTTTGATGTTTTTGTTATTTCTATACTTTACATCTTCAATTTATTTGCTTTTATGTAAGAAAGGTCAGATGCTGCACGTAAAGGAATGTTCGCATTTTGAACAGAGTGCAGAAGAGCCGTGCTGCTACATTCTTCCCTCCTGCCTAGAGCAGTCTTCCTTTCAGTTCACTGGAAAGATGTGCATTTTGTTATGCAATATGTGGCTGGTTAATGCATAAAGCTTGCTCCCAGTTAATTTTCAGCTGTGGGTTTGGAAACAACAGAACTGGAAAGAAAAGGCATATGTTAATGATGAACACATACATTAGGATGCCCATAAGGTTACTCTGCCTTGGCAGTGGAGTTGGACTAGATCCCCAAAGGTTCTTTCTAACCTTAGCACTTCTGTAATTGCTTGATATTTGTTTAAAATATTCTGGTTCTAAAGGCTTTTTATATATTACAGGTTCTGATAATAGAAAGACTAGTTGTTTCAATTTTTTTTCATGCTTCAGAAACCAATGGTGTTCAAAT
Organism: Motacilla alba alba; assembly: GCF_015832195.1. Taxonomy (NCBI): domain Eukaryota; kingdom Metazoa; phylum Chordata; class Aves; order Passeriformes; family Motacillidae; genus Motacilla; species Motacilla alba. The sequence continues at coordinate 76,473,200 of NC_052018.1, forward strand.
TCTACATGAACAGAAACAACCTGAAGCCATTAGGTTGGAGTTGAATTGCTTTAGATTGGAAGCAATCATTTCCCCATCCTTTTATTTTATGCTAGTTTTCAATTTCTCACAGTTTTCTAGAGAAGACATGGAATCAAGCTTTACAGTATAATACCCTGGCTTTTTCTAAGGTTTGCCACGTAACCAAATGAACACAATCTCTGTATTTTCCAGGCAAAAGTAATGTGGAATTAATCTGGCAACAGCTATATTTCCCCAACTATTTCTTTGAAATACGATTTTAACAGAAAAGGGCAATTGTTCAAAATAAGTGTACTCAGACAGAGAATTATTTAGGAATATCTGGAATTGAAAGTGCTTAACACCTGAGACATGAGGCAGTTTATGCTTCTGTCATACCAAAACAGGAGCAGAAAGTCATGATGTCACAGTGGCATCTCCTTTCCATGCTCTGGAAAGCCTTGGAACCTCTAGGAGATACATCTCATGGAGATAATTGTTGCTAGATGTGCAGGAGGAAGAAACCTCAAATCATACCCTGATTTACCCTTTTTTTTTTTTTTTTATAGGGTGGTTGTCTTGTAATGTGAAGTAATAGCTGACAGTAGTGTATTTTCCCTCCTAACTACAACCATAAAATTCAAAATAAATTTTAATTTAATGAACTTTAAATAGTTTTAAATAGAATTGAGCTGGCAAAAATGTGTGCTAATTTAGCTTGAAACATCCTTTTTTTCCTAAATAAGACTCAATTAATTGACAGTTTCTGGATGTAAAAAAGGGTCTTTTTAGCCAATTTCAGGGTATTACAGGATAATACTATTTTAGCATATTTTGCTACAAATTTCTTATGCATAAGAACTGAGACTTGGTAAATGCTGAGAAAAGACTAGTTCAGAAAATAGTGAAATGTATGAAATGTAATTGAGATTGGTATGCCTCTGTTACAAACAAACAAAATTTAATTTTTTGCTGCATGTTTGTTGCTAATTCTTTTCTAATCTAATGAACATCAGCTAAATTGCTGGCCTCAGTAACTTGTTTCATAATCCAACCACCCTCCATGCCAAGACACTCTTCAGTACTCATACTACTTTGTCTTCATTTTCAGCATGTGATGTGTTACTGTTCACTTAGTTACTAGTTCATTGAACTTATTGATTTCAAACAAACATTGTCTCACCTTTATCTTGGCAGAATACCTACATAATTTACACTATTTCTTTTACTTCTGCCTGTGTTGGAAGTGTTGGGTGACTCTTTTCTCAATTCATAGACAAGAGGAAATATGAAGAACATGCAGACTTTAGGAAGCCTTTGAAGGGCCTATTAAATCATCAGGATAACTGCAACAGCTATAGTGATATTATGTTCTGTGGCAAAATACTTACAATAGGTTTTATCTGGAAGTTATCTTTTCAGACAAAGGTGTGCCATTCCTTGTGAAAACTTTGCTATTTCTCTTCAGGTTAGATAACAGGGACCTTCATGTCAAAATATTGAAGTGTCTTATTGAAAACAGCTGAAAAGTCCTGCTTATTCTTTCTGAAAATATTCTGGTTTTTTTATTTTTTTATAAATATCTCACAGTCACTGAACACATCTGGCATTTTCTCCATTGGGTATTTCTCTGCAGAAAGAAAAATGTCATATTTTTTTTTAAATTCTGCTGCTATACTTGGGCTCTTAAGTATTTCAGGGAAAGAAATATATACTTAGATATTAATTTATATTTGGATATGAATGAAAGTCAGTGAAATTTAATAGGTTGCACACCTACTGCTGCCACATGCTACATGGATAGTCCTCTTCCATTATAAGGAAGTGTTGTTTTGTTTGCTTGTCTCACTTTTGAGGTGGTTGAAGCATAGCTATAACATCCTAATTAAAAAAAAAATAATGTGGGAACTTGACTTGCTATTATCATATTTGGTAGACTTTTTTTCCTAAGTAGAGAGACTCAGGCAGTATTATCAAAATAGGAATGTTAGAGCAAGCTACCAAAGCTCAGGATCTGGGGGAAAGACCAAACTAAGACTTGAATTTAAATTGATGTGGGGGATGGAAGAAAATTGTAATTCATGCTCCTTCCTGTGATCCTATTCAGTCCCTTGGTGAAATCCAGGGAAAAAAAGAAAATTAAAAAAAGAAAAAGAAAAGAAACCCAATGCTGCAACATTTCTTGAGAGGGGCACCACGGTAGTTATCTGCTTGCTTTGTACACTTCTGGGGCATACAGTGATCACTCTTAAAATTTTCAGTCTGCCAATTAAAAATAAATAAAGAAGTATTTTATGTTGATATTCATTGATGGAAAGCATTTTCTTTATCCAATATTAAAGTCCAACTTCCTCAGTAACTTCTCTTCAGAGCTTGTTCTCTTTTCAATCAATAGAAGAAAGACAGCAATCAAAAAAGATATTCTCAGACTTTAATCCCCAGGCCCAGCAAGACAAAACATGAGCTAAAATCTTAGTAAACTAACATGTGCTCTTGTTCTTTTAAGTAGGTTAAGTCAAAGAGTTAAATATAGATTAAAATGATTTGTTGTAACTATACTGGAGACTCTTTGACCCAATTCTACAGAGTTTGCTCTTCAAAATTCCTGCACTGAGCTCTGGTCTCTGGAGCTCATGTTGCCTCTTTTTTGTGGACCCTCATTCTCCAGGCTTGCTTTGGCAGACGGTTTCATTCTCTGCCATCTCTGTTCCAACTTCAACCTGGTCAATCAACACTTGCTGTTCTTATGCTCTCACTGTTCTGGTCCCTGCAGTTTGTAGATGTCTGCCAAATATTTTATCAGTTTTACCATGTCACAATGAATGTGTTTATATTATGTAATTATGAAATTGCTTACTTTTTTTGATTCAGTGTAGACTATCCTTCATTAGACAATCATTAGAAAGTACACATAATTTTTTTAGTTCAACTTCTGAATGTCTTTCTGTACCAGTGTTGGCTATTGTTTGTATGGCATTAAGTGGTTATTTAGTCTGTGATTTCAAATAGCAGGCTTTAACTCTGATTAGTATAAATTATTTCTTCATTATTAGCAAATGTCAGGAAATAGAAACGTATTCCTTAGTGTTTCCTAGTGTTTCCCAGTAAATCACGTTCTAATGCATGCAAAAACACTATTATACAAAGCATTTACAATTTCCAAATATATTTTAAGCTAAACATATTTTGATGATATATCTGTTTTTTTTCATGATGAGTTTCCACACCATGTAAGATTCTGGTGTTACTCATGGAACTCTTCAGTTCAGAAGACATGTGTTATCAGACTGGCACACACTTGGGTGCCAGCAATAACAAAACCATCTCTCTGTTATTAACCCTGTGTTCAGCACAAATCCAAAACACAGGACAATTCAAATTGGAATAATCTGGAAAGTAGGCTGGCAATTTTCCAGCTGTATCTAGATAATTTGTATACATGGAGAATTTATTATTTTTTAAGACTAAGCTCCATTAAGGATTTATTTGGAGGCTCCTCTTCTGTGCATTTCTCCCCTGCCCTGGTAATAAAAGACCCAGTTCTGCTGTAGCACATTAATCTAGTCCTTACATCCTTAATGTACCAGCTGTTTGAATCTATGGTCATGGCATCCAGCAGGATAGGAGGAGAAAGCCCTTGCTCCTGGGTGATCTTTCAAATACTTCCTGCCCTACTGCCTTTCCTGTTTTGTTTTTCAGCACAGGGTCTCTATTACAGTCTCCTTTAGAGTCCCAGAGTGTTACTTGAATTTCATTTACATTTGGAAATTAACTGCCAGTTTATTTGTTTTCCTAAGATGTTACTTAAGGTACAAGAAAAGCTCTCTTTTCATTCTTTGACAGAAGAATCCCTTCTGGAAGACATCTCATCTCTAATTCAAGGAGTATTTTATGCATGGATGATAGTTTCCTGTCTAAGTGTTCTAAAAAGTAGTTCTAAAGCTGCAAAGATTGTTCTGTTTGTGGCTACCATACCTCTTTGTGTGGCATTGTAGCAGAAGGGGGATTATTTTATTCAGAGAAGCATTTTCCCTAGAGCTTCAGAGCTAGTACTGGGATCTTTACACTCAGGGAAGTCTAAAGCAGCGAAAGGTTGCAGCATACCCTGCCCTTTTTATTTCAGTGAAAGCTGAACACAGAGGGCAGACCCAGCAAGGTTAAATGAAAGGTTTAACCTGCAAGGTTAAAGGAAAGTATGTACAGAGTAAATAAAAATGCAATAAAAAAATACACACATATACTATAAGTGATAAACCAACCTTCCTTTATTCTTTTTCTCAGTCCAGAAAAAAGTGTGACCATAACCACTTCACCTTAAAGGTAACCCAGTTCTTTTCATGTTTGAATTTCACATTTAACTAAGTAGGGTTTTGTTGTCTGTGGTGGATTTGTTTAAGAGAGGACAGCTTGAAATTATGGACTCTATTATTCTCATGGAGTGGTTTTTCATTTAAATGAGAAGCATCTAAGTATATTCTAAATTATGTTTTACTCTTAATATGATTTGAAAAATTTCAGCATCCAAAGTAAATCAGAAATGAAAAAAAAAATCTCAGTACAATCCTACGTTTTTATTTTTTGTAGGTCATCTCTGTAGCAGAAGCAAAGGAAGTGGGAATTTTTTTTTTTACTTGATAAGTGTCTGTTCATACAGCTATAATGGATGAAATCTCAGAGTTCAGGAGAAAAAGTAAAGGTTTGCTTATGGGGTATTCTTATTTTCATCAATAACACATTTTGATATAGGTGCTGACTTGATGAAAGCTGCTCATTTGAGAACTTGTTTTTAGTTATGAAAATAAAATTACATTGTTTCTTTTTTTACACTGCTATAAATGAATACACTTTGTAAAAACTTTCTTACTCTCCCAGAACTGAATTTTGCACATCAAATTCTTGACTCCACTGTGAATAGATTAATTTTGAGACACTCTTATACTGGTAAATGTAAATTACTTATTTTTATCTGACTGTTGCATGAAAAAAAATAAATTGGAGTAAATTTTTAGTGATACTGTGTTGTGGACAATATAATGGAGTTAGCAGAACAGAAACAATTAAGTATACATCTGACAACAATGAAGCTTTAGATGACAAGAAATTCCTGTAGCAGGTGTATTCACCTGTCACTGGTTAACTGCTTGGGTGCTGCAAGTGGGTCTGCAAGAACATGGAGCTATATTTTAAGGTTCCATGTGAGGCTGGTCTCACCAGAGCCAGGTACATGTTCAGACCTTTGCAAGAATAATTGAAAGACTTTACAGATCTTTTCAGTCAGTTGAAATTATATGTTAAATGAAATTACTAAGGGATTTTTTTGGTTTGGTTTTTTTAGGTGCAGATTGATTTTGAACTGTTGCTTTAACTCTGGTCTCCAAGTTTATGTGTTACAGCTTCTTTCCCTTACATTTCCCTGGACCTCTAGTGCCTCTTACTTTAGCCTTTTTCAGTGAACACATATTTGATGCTTAGTTGCATTGTTCTAAATCCCTTGTTCACACATGGAACTTTGAAAGAAAACATTTTCTCTGTTTGATCACTGTCTGAAGTGGTTTCTGGCTGGCCTATTCCAGGAAGGGTAGAGGAAGGGCTTTTTACCCACAAAAAAGAACCTTGCATCTAAATCATGGGAATAAGGCAATGATGAAATCTTTTTCTCTCTGAAGCAGTATTTGTTGGACTCCCTTATACCATGCCCTATGCAAGAATGAGGAAGATCATCAAGTGTGGATTCCTTACATTATCTAGAGGTTGTTTTTTTTAAAATTTTATTCTTCTGTTTCAGACTTTAGTGCTTTTACAAGAGTCAGCTGCAGTTTGTAAGTTCCTATAAATCAAACTAAGACTGCTATTGAAAAACTGAAATACAGTGTTAGGAAAGAGGTTTAGAAGAAGTTTTTCAAAACACATATGATTTTTAATTTTTTTTTTTTTTTTTAGAACAGAGTTTTTCCTTTGTATTTTTTAATTACTGCTGTCATTTATTATTCCAGTAAATTAGTTTGGTCCTGAAAGGCAGGAAAGTATTTTGTCTTCTGTCTAGGAGTAGAGAATTACAAGAGCCTCAAAAATCACTGTTCCTGATAATTGGCTTCACCTGCCTTCACCCTGTGTGAAGACAACAAAGGCAAGTCCATTCCAGACCTGTAAAGCTTGTGGAAAGCAATACAATTTACAAGAATCACACCACCTGATCCCTCCAAAAGATGTTTCTGTAACAAAAAGTGTGCAGTACAGTTGCCAGAGGTTCCTTGCTCTTGCCTCACTAGACTTCTTTTCAGCCTCTATCTGCACTAGCTGAGGCTTTTGCCTTCTGTACTTCACCAATGTCTTACATGTCCAAGTGCATAACAATGATCCTTGTCAGGCTGTGTGCAGGACATGTTTCAGGAATGTCCAGCCCTGCTCTTGCTACAGTCAAGGCAGTGATGCCTGTAGCCACTTCTGGCTCAATCGTGTAGGCTTGGGAATAAACACACTAAATCAAATGGTGATACTCTGCACATTTGTTTTGAGTTTTTAATGTGTAGCATCTTCAGCTGAAACATCTGCTATAATGAACTTGACATTTGCACTAATGACAGCATCAGTTTACTTAATGTCCTGCATTAAATTTGCTTCCCATAGGCTTATCTTTTTCAAAGAGGAGTGTGAATTTGCTACTTGTGTTTTCAGAAACAGTGAAAGAACCAGCCTTGTAACTGTGTGGCTGATAGCTGGTGTTGAGGCTGGACACTGGGAAATGGAAAGGGAAGCAACAGGGCTGGCTGAGAAGAAATATTCCAGATTTGCTGCTGACAGGATAAATTTGTGAATCCAGGGAGCAGCAGTGTGTGGAAGCAATTAATGAAGACTGAATCCAGTCTCCAGTGCTTCAGATTGATTTTTTTTTTTTTAATGAGGCCTAGAAGATGGGACAATTAATTTCAAAAAATAAGTAGAATGACTGTGACATAAGACTTTCTATACAATTTGATTCTATTTCTAGTAAAAAGACAGCTATTTATTTAGAAATTCCTGCTGTCTTTGTAGAGACTGTTGGAAAACTTTATTCAGAGCAGCTAGACAGAAAGAAAAGAAACAAACAGTTTAGTATGAGAAACAAATCACATGATTATATCTTTAGCTACTTGATGCATATTTATTCTTAATAATTTTTTGTTTGTAGCAGAACCTGTAAGATTAAAAGTATCCACTACAAGAGAAAAAAAGAAAAAAGAAATCTTGGTTACTGAGTTCTGTTCTCTGTCTGAAGGGGAATGTTTAGATTCAGCACTCTGTATTACAACAGAACAATGATGATTTGTTTTCCAAATGAGAGCCTTTTTATTTATATTTTCATGATTTTATAATATGGTACTGCAGTTTATAACAACATGATGCATCATAGCAAAGTGATGAGACAAAAGGAACCCTTGACGTGACATCAGGTATATTGATGTCACGCCTTTGAATGCAAAGGAGATTTGTAAATTGGGGAAAACACTGGACTCACTTCCATGCATAAACAAGCAAATATTGTGTTAAAAACTCATTTATTCTGAAATACCAAATTTAGCCTGGATTGTTTTAGCCATAGCTGACTTTTGCTAATAAAGGCATGAAAACATGAACTAAATATAGCCTCAATTTTCCAGATGACTGTCTATGCCATAGGGCTGGAGCTTTTGACATTAGTGTGTCTCTTGGGTCAGTTTCTGGTTCTTTTTTAGTTACATCTTTTATGTACATATATTTTTGTAAAACTAATGACAGTAAAACCCCAGTGCATCTTAGAAAGACATTCACTCACTTTTTACAAAAGGACAGATATTTTCCCTTTTCAGATTTTTCTAAACTTGAAGAATAATCAGCACATTTTAGTGTGTACAAGCTTTCTGGTTTTGTCTTCATTATCTTTCTTATACAGCAGTTTCTGCAGATTATTTTGGAAGGGTTAAGGTCACAAATAATAATGCTGTAGGTTTGTGAAATGTTTTCAAATATCTAAATTACAATGATGACTTCGTGTTTGTAAACCATGTTCAACCATGTAAATATTAAGACCTCCTGCTATTTTTACTAATCACATTGATGCTGGTCATATATAAATAATTCATCCCCTTCTTGCTGCATTATTTCTTCCAATCTGTGTGGTTTTATATAATTCAAATTTTATTCAGATTTGTGTCAAAAGAATGCAACTTTGTTGCAAAGTCAAGCACTTGCAAGTGGAAAACACCATTTTTATGGCTGTTGGTACAATATTAATTCAGCTTCTTTCTGCATTAAGCTGGTGGTCTGAGTGATGTCCTGTGGATAAAACAGTATCCAATGGGGTAATTAAAATTATACCGCAATGTGTAGATGTGTGTGCAGCAAGGAGAGAATTAAATTTACGCTGTCAACTCTGTAAGTCTGGCATTTCCCAGCTCTCATGTGCTTGCATTTGCAACCCCAGTGTGCTTGTGAAGGATTGTGGACAAATCTTAACTTCCTTTAAGAAAGCTGTGATAGACTGGACTACTGAAAGCCTCTTGCCTGACAGTGTCACTCCGAATTTTGGAGACTTGAATTCTTAAACTAAACAGTTACTCCCCCTGAGCTACCAGACTCTCCATGTATTAGTTTGCTGCTAATGCCGAAGAGGGAGAGAGTCTATTGATACAGATTTCATATTGACTAATCAGACTCAAGTCTAGTTTCTAGACTTATGGATTTCTGTGTGTTGGAGGGCTGGAGTAAGTGCTGAGTTATCATCAGCTGAAAATGGGATCATCTAATTGGCAGGCTTAATTAGGTTGTATCTCCACTTACATAATATGTGGCAGGAATATTTCTAACGCAGAAACCAATAAATGCAAAACACAGAGAAATCAAATTCTGTCCTTCAGTGTAAAGGGAGCTTAAAGATAGTTTTATGCACAAAATGAAGAAACACACTGCACCCAGCTGAGGGAAAAAAAGAGATATGTAAAGAGTACATAGTGACACTGGGATTTGGATGCGTAAGTCAGTTTTTTGCCAAAATTCATTTGACTTTCTTGTTCCTTCTGAAATTTGGCACCTAATCTGAAAAACTCATTCCCTCCTTGCATACTATGAATTTAATAATTTTTTTTCATAAGCTTCATCATATTAAGAAGGGTCAATTGATGGTTTATGATTTAGGAAAATTAACAAAGGACAACATTTCTGTCTTCATAATAAACAAGTCAGTAGTGTTTCTGTTACTTGATCACTTGGTATTATTGTGGTTACTTTAATCTAAGTAAAAAATAATACATTAGGTTGGAGGCACCAGAAATTGTGTCACTGAGGAAAAGTACGAGTTCTGTATCAGAATTAAAAGTCAATACATTTACATTCACATGAAAAATTGAGACATTTATTTCTTTCTTAGAGGGAAACAGAGAGGTGTTTGCTTCATAAACACCAGGGAAGCATACTGGAGTTGTTGCATGATCCAGATATCTAAGGAAGCTGATCAGCAATGGTTAAAAATATTATTGAATAAATATCTCTGTTGTAATTTTCCTCTACAGATCCTCATACTGCCTTCACTTGGCCCTAAGTTTTCTTCTGAATTGTCTTTTTTAATTCTGTTCTCATTTAGTAGTTTTTTTTAGCCCATAACTAGCCCACAAAATAATGGGTTAATAGACATGCAGTGAGGGAGAGACTCTGTTTTTAGGAAGTTGCATGGATAGCTGTGCAGCTTAAGTGAATAAAAGTACAAGTTATTCAGTAGTGCTGATAAAATCTTGATGCAGACATGGGTCTTGGGGTAGAAGAGAAAATCTTTCTTTTATTGATATTTCATTCACAGAATTGTTTCAATACTCTATCATTAGGAGTATTTTCACCAGCATAATACACTCCTGGGTATTTACTATAATGCTGTAAAGAATTATTTATCAATGTTGACAAAGACAAAATTGTCTCTTCCATTTACTTGAGGTCTGAACAACAGACTTTTGAAAGAAACTTGAAACATTCAGAAGTAAATATGAGAAAACTGTCCTCTTTTTACAGTACAAATTCCACAAAGCAGTTTCCGTATGCATGCAAACCTATCATTGAACACTCTTTCCCCCAACTGGGATTCATTGTTTCCATGTGGGCTTCTCCAATGTTAGTTTTGTTTAAAATGTGCTACAATTTTTTCTTGTTTCCTTTTTCTCTTGGTAATTCAAAGTGGGGTAGATTTTGCTGGTAATATTAAGTGTAAGAGGATTCAAAGCAGGGCCTGAGTCTGAATCTTCCTTTACACACTTGACTGAGCTGTGGAAAGGATCATGAACTGGTATGGTAAAACTTCAGGTATTGATTGTGAATTGTCCCCGCACAGAGGCAGCTGGCTGGGACCTGCAGCCAAGCACAGGCTCTGATTCAGGGCTTATGTGAGAACCTGGGCTTCCAGAATGGACTGTGGATGGATATCACACCAGAAATGTCATTCATGGCTGAGAAAACATTTCCCTGCAAACAAATCATCAAAACTAGTATGGTTCTACAGTTAATGTAACAAATTAATGTGTTCTGATGAAATGTGTACCTGAAAAATGCCTGGGCAGCCCTGGGTAGATTCTGTTTTCTTGTTTATTATGTTCTCATTTTGCAACTTACATTGTCCTACATGTATTCTTTAACCAGCCTAAGCATCCAAGCATTTAAAGAATCTGGATGATATTATTTTATTATTTCCTTTAGGCGCATATATATATATATATATATATATATATATATATATATATACATATATATATATATGACAATAGATCTTGCCTTTCATTCCATCTTTCAAAAAATAGTTATTACTTTACAGCAGCATCAAAAGCCACTGTGATCTTAGATCCTGAAATGTAAAACTGAGATTATAAATATGTGCACTATAGCTGTGTTCTTCTGTTTTTATTTTCTTCCAGTGATTTTCATTATAAATTAATTAGTTTTTTCTGTTTCAGAACACATTTGCAATTTAATTTTTTTCAGCTATCAAGCATTAAACACTTGATTAGCTTAAAACTAAGAGGATTCAAAAAAAATTCTTCATGCATGGTTTTCAGCTTCAAGTAAGATATAATAGAACAAAATAGATGTTAATTAAATACCTCTGGTACTGTCTTAGGTTATGCAGGAAGAAAATAAGAAGGGCCAGAACCCAAGTATGACTTAATCTGGCTTCTGCATGAAAAACAATGAAAATATTTCTATAGATACATGAACAACAAAAGGCTGAAGGAGAATCTCCATGACAAAGGATGAGGAAAAATCTGAGGTACTTACGACCTTTGCCTCAGTCTTGGGCAGTAAGATCACTTGTTCTCAGGGTACTAAGCCCCCTGAGCTGTGAGAGGGCAAAGGTGCCACAAAATGCAGCCCCTGTAACATGAGGGGAAATGGTCAGTGGCTGGCTGCACTCCTTAACACCCACAAGTTTTTGGAGCCAGATGGGATCCACCAAAGCGTCTGGGAGACGCAACAGAAGTGTTTCTTGGGCCACTTTCAGTCATTTACTAGTAGCTAGCAGAGGAAGTCACAGTTCACTGGAAGTTAGAAAATGTGACATGAAGGAATGAAAAAATGTGCCTTGCAAAATTTTATACCCCTGAAATTTTGGGACATAGGGATGTAACATTGAAATAGAAAAAAAAATCAATCATATTAAAAATACAGTAATTACAACTCAGGCAAAGACTAAGAAGTTCAAATTCTCATAGTAGTACACAGCAGTTATACTTCTTCAAAGCAACAGAATCCTAAAGGCTCCTGAGCCTCACTTCAGTAACCTGACTTGAAAGTGAGGCATATAAAAAGACACTTTGGGCTCCAGAGGAGGTTATGAGGCTCTGCTGAAGCTATACCAGCATTGGTGGAAACTTTTGGTAATTCTCCTAGAGTAAATCACTGTTATAGACCTATTCCCTAAAAGGTACATGTATGGGTGATGCAGGGCTGGGATGTTTTGCTGTTGGCTGTTATCTGGGCAGTGGACACAGTCTTTCTCTTAGCGTTTGATAGACTTTAATTAGCTTTCTGAATTTCCTTAGTTTGAACAAATTTCAAGGGAATGCTTGTTTCACTGTCTCTCAATGTGGGATTGATAGAGCAGGGGCTCATCAGTCAATGAGCTTCCTGGGAAGGGCAGATAAGTAATGTACGAGGGGGCTCCAAGAAATGCTGCTTGTTTGGCTGAATCCACAGTTTTTTTACCTTGATGTTTGTACTGGAATAAAAGCATCTGTTTGTTCAGGCAGTCTGTTGGAGGGAGATATTCCGTGGACATAAAGGAATTCACCTGTGGCTGTGGTACTCAAGGGAGCCTGGGTATTGTGATCATCTCTGGGGCACCCATGGATCTGGGCACTGTCAGCTCCTTTGCCATTTGGTTTCTCTAGTGCTGCTTCCCTCAGATACTGAGCAGGGAAATAGCTGAGACATAACTATACCTGGCCACTACAAAGGAAAATAAAAGCCTTTTGTACTCACTTCCCTTCTTTTCATTGGGACTGCTAAATATCCCATAGCATCCTGGTTTTATAAGTAACACATATGATTCTGGTTTTTCCATTGATACTGTGGTTTAGGATTTTATTTTTTAACTTTCCATTCATACTTCACATTGATAGAGCATACACAGCCCACAACAAGTCCGTGCTGAATTGTGTTGGAGAATGTATTTAACTGAGTTGTATCCTGGAGAAAAACAGAAGGGCAAAGCTGCAAATTAGCCACTTTGCTGGCTTTCCCATTACACCTTGAGGATGAGTTCCTGATGCACAATGGTACCTTTACAGTCAAATCACAGGAGCAAGATGCCTCTGGCATTTGTCAATGACAAACATATAGCCATGGAAATTTGGCTGTGTCAGCAGCATGAAACATTGGCCAGAAGCCTACTAGTGTGACCCTTCGACTGGTTAAGAGAAATACTTGCATTGAAAGGATTTACTGATCAATCAGTTTAATTGGTTTGCACAAAGGAGGCAGAGCTTGCTTATTTACCACTGTAGTGCTGTAATTCACTGTAGGCTCCTGAAAAACCTAAGCTTGTTGGATTGCATAGGATTTATTTTCTTTGTGAGTGTGCCAATATTTTTACAAGAAACAAACTCAATTATACTGCATTGACTTTAAATACCAAATAACCATATCACACAGCAACTCCCAAAAATACTTTTAACCGTAAACTTTGAAATGTTTTAGCCTTTCATTTGGATCTTTTCTTATTTACCTTGAAGAAAAGTCTATTCAAGTAGACAACTCTGAAAGGGAAGGGTTCCTGGATTTCTTTGATTTTCCAATTCAAGGAAATTTTTTAAGATAAATTTATGTTAGTTCTATAGTTTTTCCTTTCTTTCTTTCTTTTTTTAGGCTTAGGGCAATTTAAAAAATTTTTTTGCATTTTTTTTCTTATACAAGATATCCAAAATTTCAAGGCAAAAATTTGGTTTCATTACCAAACACAAGTGCACTGTGAAACTGAAGGTGATATCTTAATGTCAATATGGATCTGCAGAACACAGGCATACTGTAACATGTTCCTGCACAATTTTTTTCAAGCTGTGTTACATAAGAAGGACATTTAGAAAGTAATTATTAGGCATGACATTTCAATTTTTTTTAGAAATGCAGATAGATATGGAACACCTATTGATTGACATCTGCATGTAATCCTGCTCATCGGATTTAACTAAATCTCTCTTTGAAGTGTTGTTAGACTGAACTGAGATGCTTTCATGAAATTTCACATTAGATTGTAATGGATTTTTGAGTTGGTAGTCTGTTCAATGAAATATATAAACTTAAACTCTTTAAAATGTAAATAGAAAAGGTAAAAAGTATACTTTTTCTCTGAAACTAATTTTGTGATTAAGTCATTCTGTGCATGTTCTGAGATTTACTTCTTTATTTTATATCCTTATAGGGAGCAAATGCTAACAAAATTAGAGTTTAATCAGTGTACTGGGCTAGGTTTATAGATTTTGGCTAGTCTTTGTATCTTTACTCAATGTGTTAACATCTTGTTTTTCACTTTTCATAGTGTTTTCTAGCACTGTTTGCATTGATTAGTAGATAAATAACTGTTGGCAGGCTTTCTTTGCACTATCTTTTTCAGTACATTTCGGAATAGTTTTTTTTTTTCTGTTTTTGAATAATTTTTTGCCTGCATAATGTTTGCCAGTCACATATAGTTGCAGAAATGAATTTCAATTGATAAGGCATTAAAACATATTAACCAAATGTGTTTTGTGTATTGGTTGATTTAATATCTGAAATAATAATTTCAACTAGCGTAGCTGGGTTTTAGTGTTATGCATTTACTTTGCTCATCTTTCATTCGTTTCATTTTTAGCTCTCCAGTTTTTTACCACCTAGCTGGTAATTCAGTCAAAATTAGACTACAGTTACTGAACTGAAAATATACCCAAAAAATATCTCTCAACTTTGTGGATTTATTGATCCCTTTATGAAATGTTTAATTGACCTGGCATTTCAAATTAGAGAAATCAGCTTCTTCTCCTGGCAGACTATTTGGAAATGCAGTCATCAGTTAACAGCTTTATTTTGGTAGCTTTTCTAAAGCTCCACTGTAAAGAAATTAGGCATATGTTTGCACATTATCTGGGGTACTGTGCAAGCAGCATCTGGGGCAAGCAGCCCATGTGTCTGGCTAGCCCATGGTTACAGTGTCAGCTCTGCATGGGCAGAGTGTGGACTGAAGGAGCTTCTCTGAGCAAACAGGCTGTACAAAATCATATGCATCTTAAATTTCTGTTGTGACTATTACCTGAGGTAGGTGCAATTAAATTATGTTTGAGGCATGCCTACATCTGTAACCCTTTTCTGGATGTAAAATTTTCAGAGGCACCGACATGGGTAAGGGCTGAATACTATAAAATGTCTGGAGAAATAGAACCAAAAAATAATCTTTTTTTTAAAAAAAAAAAAGTCAGTGTACTGGTGGTCTCTTTGGATGAAGTCTTCAAGAAGGCTGTAAGTGTGGAAAGCAAGGCTTTAGGAATGCACTAGAAAGCATAGTGGGCGTTAAAACAGTGCCTGTAATTGAAAAGAAGGTAATAAGCTGTTTTGTGTAGTGACAGTAGCAAAGCAAAATAAAAGATGCCTTTTGCCCTTTGTATTACTCAAAGAAATGGTAGTTGAAACACATTAAGTGCTAGAAGGAAAATGGTAATGAAAATGAGAAGCAAGGAACAAATCACAGTACATTCAAGTATCAACAGTTTACAGAATAAAGATAGGAAGAGTAAAAGATAAGGAATGAAAGAATTCTCCTGACAATTGCTCCAGGTGAATTGAAAACACTTTTTCAAAGAGAAAATATAATACAAGAGGACTAGTAGTAAATAAGTTTAAGAAGGGAACTCTCTGGTTTCTACCTGAGAGCCACATCTTCCAGGCAGCGGGGAGAGAGACTGATTGTTTGGCAAACATTTCTGTTTTGCTGCCTTTTTCACCAGAAACAGCTTCTTTGTATTTTTATCCCATCTGTATCCTTAATTTAGCAAAGGGAATAATTTCTTTTTTCTATATAGTTATCTTGTTATAGATAATTAAAAAATATTATGGTACTCCTCAACTTACCCTGCCTACAAGACAAAGGTCAAACCAATTCATACTATTTTTCATCTCAGTGCATTTCAACTTGCACCCAGCTGTGAGATCAGAGGTCTGGAGGGATGGAGGCCAGAGTCCCTGGTACTCTCTAAAGGCAAGTCCTCCTGAGCTTCACCTGTGCTGGGAATCCAGATCCTAGCCCCAGCCACTCTGTGCCTGCCACCCACAGCTGTATCTGACACCTACACTCTGCTCAAACGGCCTTATTGGTTATTTGAAAACACCGTAAGTCTTCATCAGTTTACAGATTTCAGGATTGTTAATCTCAGGAGATTTTAGCCTAAGATTTCACAGGATGAGATTTATACCTCCAATAGGAACTGCTTGGCCTTTATTATGAGAGGATTGTTTAATTCACTCCAGAAGTATGTCCATCCCTCTTGGCCCGTCATTCATCCCTGGTAGGTAACACGTGATAGGTGCTGTGCAGTGATCCATGTCGGGGCATGGAGAGGCAGCTGTCCCGTGCCATGCCATGCTGTGCCAGGCTCCATGCGCAGGGAGCCCGAGCGTGACACGCCGGGCAAGGCACAGCATGTGGCAGGTCGGAGCGTGCCTGCACTTTGAGTCAGGGTCAGGACATGCATGGCCAGGCATCTCCAGGGATGGCTGTAGCCCCTCTGGCATAGGTGAAAGGCAGCTCCCCAGCGAGGGGGCTGGCCCCATCACTCACAGCCCCATTCCAGCAGCCTGGTCCTGCCACACTGCCCCGCAGTGGGGCCAGCCCTGTGCACAGAGCCAGATGTTTTGCCATTCATTCTGGCCTTCCAGAGTCCTTCTTACTGTCTGGTGATTTTTCATCTGCAAGAAGCTCTGATTGCAATCTCAAAGGAATAGCTTTCTTAGCAGAAGGGGATATAAAATTTTCACTGTACCGGCAATAATGATTGAAGAGGGCATGATGTTTTTGCACAGCTTCCCCATGTGTACAGCCTGGGCTGTCTCCATGTCTTCAAGCTCTCGCTGTCAGAGATAAGCTGCAAAATTCTCTGATCCTTGCTGCAAATTGGCCCTGAAGTGCCACAACATCCCAGGAGCTTTGTTTGTATCTCATCGGTCAAAAATAAATAGGTCTGATACATCTAGTTATTTTGAACAGTGATAAAATGCAGTAAATAAATGTCACCCTTGATGCTAGTAGGAGTAATACAAGAATATTTTACAGGCATCTGCTGTATATTCTAAAATGCTACCTAAATTTAAGATTGCTGAAAATGCAAAGTACCACATAGGGATTTTTATGCTAAATATGTGAGGGAAACAATTCCTAGAAGGCAAATGGGATTGTTACGATATTGTTAAGAGCGCCATCATGGCTTGACTAATGACGTTCAGAACATTCTTAGTTCAGAATTGTTTGTGTGAGGTTTGATTTCAGTCCATGTTTGGCAGCATGCTGGTGTGTTTTCTGTAGTCTTCCATAGCTGTTGTCTACATTAACAAATAATTGACTGGGATAGGAAGGGATCAGTAGATCAAGAATTTTGCATTGAAATATCAACATCTTTAGTATATGTAGTTCAGGGATTCTTCTCAAAACTAACTTTAGTACTCTGAGCCAGAATGCTGATGTAAATAAAGCTTAGGTTTTCTGTATATCTAAATGTTTGAAAACTGAAATGCATCATCTTCTATTACATAATAACAGCTGTGTTTAATGGTTGCACTGCATTAGTGGTAGAAACTGTGAGACTGCTTTCAAATAACATATTATCCAAACCCAAGACTGATTTTATTTTTCAGGATGTAACTTATTAATGTTTTGATGCTGTGCCTTTTTTCTTGTTGTTGTGGTTGTTCTATACTCAGTATCCAGGGGGAATTGAAAACAACTGGCTGGGCTACTTGGTTTAATTAAAAGTCTTCAGAAAAAAAAAAAAACCAAAAACTGGTGACACATTATTCATGCTTTCCCCTCCCCCCAAAAAATTATTTTGATTTTAGAGCATCATAGATAGCTCTAAAGAGTCCAGATATTACATGGACTCTGTGGCTATCTAAAGTGAATTTGGTATTCCAGGCTGTGATGATGAAACAGCAAAAAGCAATATATCAGCAGTAAGAGGAGAAATTGGGCTTTTGAATCACAGGAACAGAAGCTGACATTAGGAAGCAGATAGTATATGTTTAATATCCTTAAATAGAAAGGGTTTTTTCTTTAATTCTGTAGAACAGCTCAGAATTTTCCACACCTGTTGAGGACTCAGGAAGTATAATAATACATAAATGGCTGATAGCTAGATGTTTTCAGTGTAAAAAAATGTTTTAGTTCTATGAAAAGACAGAAAAACTGTCTGGCAGATCTACTCTCCACTCTCCACCTGTGCTTGATAGATAGAGGATAACAACAGTTATTGCTTTTAAACGTGTCTTTTGAATCTCTGTCAAAAACCTGTCATTTTCTCTAAACTTTCTTTTTGTTGCCAGACTGAACAGGATGTTTGGAGGATGAGGGGAACAAAGAAAATATTTGAAAGAATCAGCCTGTTCATATTGTTAAAATGAGAAAATTCATGAGGGGAAAAAAATATTAGGAAGCTGGAAGATGCATTCTGCCTTGTCCTAGTTGATGGACTGAGAGTGTTGTTTTGCATACTGTAAATTGGAAGTCAGCTATCATTATTCCTTTGAAAGTAAATCAGAGCTTCAGCTTATGTTGGGAGACATTTAAGCCTTTTTCTTCACTTTCTTTTTTCCCCACAAACATCAGTCAAACAGCCATCTTCTACTACAGAATCGAGAACACTTCAGAGAGGGGCTGATTTCCTTCCATGTTAGGGTAATCCTGTAAAGGTCACCGTCTAACCAGTGTGAGCTTCTAAGATAAGGTACTAAGAGTGGGTATTTTTTTATTCTGTGATTGGATATTTGAGAGCTTTCTTTGAAGTTTGCAATTCCTTTGCCAGCTGGTCCCCAGCTTGCCAGAGCTGACCTAATAGCACATAGCTGGTAACTTGGAAGCTTGCGTTAATTACAGAAATACTGGAATGAGCTTCCTGAGCTAGTTGTCTCTTGGTCAGACATGAGTCTAAAATCTGAGATTGCTATTTGATTGCTTTGAATATTTCAGATGTGGCTGTTTATCTGACAAGTGAATGGCTGCTCTTTATGTTTTCTAAGAGGCCAGTGGAGTTACCAGGCTTTGCTGGGATTTACGTTCTCCTACGGCATTTAAGATTGTAAGCCAATAAAGGTGTGGATTTGGCTTTGTTACACGACTTTCTGAAATGAATAGGGATAAAGAGCATGAATTATGTTGGTTTCTCATTTCTTAAATGAAAAGCAAGCTCATACATCAGTTTCCTGTTGGTGCCTTTTACAGAAATTGCTCCAGAGACTGTTGGCTGCTGGAAAGCAGTTTGTTCTCCTTACCTGGTGTCTGCAGACAGCCACAGCGTGCTCTGGCAGGGCTTACTTGATTCCTTTGTGTTGATCTGTAATTTATTTGAACAGCTGGCATTTTTCTTGCTTTGTGTTTAATTTCTCTACCCTGGAGATTCAGAAGGAAAGGATCTTTGATTTAAGTGTATTTCTCTGTGTCTTGCTTCCTCTTTTAATTTACAGGCAATCGACACTGTATCTATTGATCTTTGAGGCTTCTTTTCTCTTAACTTTTTGGCACATTGACCAAGTATTCTGCATGTGGTCCCCACCTATCTATTCATTAGCTATTACTTAGCAGTGGAAGAAAGAAAAACTTTGCTTATCAAATTGATTTTGACATCAATTCCCAGTTCAAAAAAACAGTCTGGAATTTCTTTAAAGAGCTGTGGACAGTAAATCACCTGCCAAATTAACAGGAAAAACTGCTGTAGATAACTCCACAACTCTGCATGAATTTTGGAGGTGAACAAGGTGGTCTTTGTTTACAAACTTCTGTTGCATCCTGTAATCACAAAATACACATTAAATTCAATTTTTTCTTTTCAGATGATGTATGCAAAAATTCTTTCCTCTCTTTCAAAGCACCTGGCACTGTAAATATTCATGCTAACTGGACTTTCAGGTGCAAGAGAAGACTCTTCATTGCCTCTACTACCGACTCTGCTGAAATATTGTAAGAAGTTAATTTGGTTGAAAATTAAAATTTCCATCCAGCATGTTTAGTTGATCTGAGTGCTGAGCGAACATTTTCTTTGTACCTTCTTTTTTTTTTTTTTTTTCTTTCTTAGTCAGTGCTACAGAAAAAAGCAAAATAGAAAAGTGGAAATGCTTTGAGCTCCCATTAATGTTTAAGTGCCTTTCCAACTAATCCCAGTTACAAAAAGGCCCCATTTGTCTTGAATCATGGTACCTTCAATAGTGTTTGAGTTTCTCATCAATAAACTGTATAAATAGTTCTCATAGGTACTGAATTAAAATGTATTCAGAGGTGACATCACAATCTGACATCACAATACAGCAAAATGGAACAAAATTTTAATGTATTTTAGCAGTGCAAGTACAATAATTCAAGCACTATAAAATATTTTTGAACATATTTAAAAGAGATTGCATGTAAGAATGGAATGGCATTGACTAGTACTAATATTGTCATTAAACACAGTACCATAGAATTACATATTCCTTTTTAAGACATGAAATGGCAGATATGTATTTTAAGAAAAAATAAGTGATCTATAAAACTAAATTTTAAGAAAAAATGTAATTTTTAATAGTCTTTTCTGAAAAAATTCTTGGCGTATTTTGATTCTTTTTCCAAGTCTTTAGTGTTTTTATAGAATACTGTAATATAAGCTTTGGATGTGATTTCTTAAATTGATTCAGTAATACCTTTTCTATAGAAATGATACTTGAACCCTATTTTTATATTAGTTTTCATTTAAATTTATTTTTATGGGCTTATTTTCTGTTTGCCTTGAAAGTGTGACTTTGATATTTAACCACAGTTACTTACAAAGACATGAACAGCATAAGAAAATAGTAAATTTTCATATAGTAGTCTTAATCTGTATACATTTGGTCCAAAATTTGGTAGGATACTTTTGACTGACTCCTCTACAAATACTCAATGTATGTCATCAATTCATCACAGCTGGCTAAAAAGGTGGAATTAAAGAAAGAATGTTTTTTCATGTCTTTAAACAACTTATGTATGCTTCTAAAACCTTAGAGACGGTAAGTATAAAGCCGATGTGAAAATTGGCTAGTGAAATTTCACATAGTGAAAATGCAGCCATTTCCAAGCTGGCTGATGTTTACAAGCCATGGATTCGCCACTCTTTGAAAGGCATTTCTACACAGCTCATACAATGATGGTCTTGCTTTGCAGCCAGCTTCAAAGGTACTGAGTGGATGCCCAAGTTTCTTATGAAAATATTTCAGTTGTGATGAAAGCCTCTTTCAAGATGTTGGAGTTTCTTTCCCCTTGTAATTTTCACTAGAGCTTAAAGATTTCACAGTATTTCATTCTATAAGTCAGCATTTATCGACTTTGTCATAAAGACCAACTTCTATTCATGACAAAAAGTGTTTTAAAGTATCAGTGGAATCGCTTAGGAGTGGAAAGCGGAAAGATGAAAGTATTGTTAATGATTAGAATCAGAATATCTGTCCTACCAGCCTTATTTTATGCTTTGAGAGTTAGCTTTGATGATATTCATAAGCAAAGGTTGAAAAAAATAAAGTTAGAAAAGCAAAAAAAAATTTAATTTTTCATGGTTTGACTTTTTTCCTGCAGCGTGTTTTACTGTAGTGCCTCCTGAGATTCCTTGTAATTTTCATGGCATCGTTCCTTTCTCACTGATCTAAATGGATGTTGACGTTTGAAGTTTGTTGATTTACAGAATGTCAGATAATTACAGAGAGAAAATGGATTATAGCCTCCTTTCTCCAAATGAAAGTTAGTATCATGTGGGATCACATCACCTGGGATTATGAAAAAGATAGTTATATCTGCCATGCTATAAACCACTATTTTATAATGATCTTATGAGTCTTCCTGTGGTCTTATAGGGGAACCTACAGTTTTATATAATTCTTTTCCTTTTGCTTTTGATAAATAAGTACAGCTGCTGATAATTTTTTTTTGGGGGGGGGGGGGAATTTCCTCTTAACACTGCAAAATGCCTAATTTTGTAAAAGGCTATGGTAGTAATTCTGAGAAATTGTCAAAAAATGGGGGGAAATTAATGCAAAATACAAAAGCAAAAGAATGCTTTTTTCTTCCTCTTTTAGTTCACAACATGCTAAAACCATTGTTACTATGAGTGACTTCCCTTCCAATCTTTTTTTATTAATAATTTTGTTCTGGCCACTTGAGCCCTTTGCTAAATGTGAATCTGTGTATTCAATAATTAATTCAGTAATTCTTGTTCCTTTTATTTTCCATTGTGTTTTGCTTGGCAGACCACTCTGTGTATTTGACACTCTGTAGGATTGTTTTCAGCCTTATTCCCTAACAACATTGATTTCATTCTTTATTTTAAAAAGATATATGCATCTCTCTGTCCACACAGTCTCTGACAGCAAAGCTGCAGATCTGCCATACTGATCACCCATCATGGCAGGGTGCAGTCAGCTCTAAGGATTAATTTCAAAATTTCCTGCTGTTCCAAAGATAACTTTCCAAACTGTGGGGAAGAGTGTAAGCAGGAGCTGTTGTTGAATACTGTTGAACTTCTGATCATTCAGGCAGCTTGAAATATTATTTCTGAGATGGCTGGAAATTCCTCATTTATATGTAGTCATAGGAAGTTTGAATCCAAACTGTTAGTTTTGAAATGTCAGCATCATTCATTTCGAAATGGGAGTAGCATATGAGTAAGAATAGTAATGTTATCTAGGAGACCTGGAAACTTGTGCTTCCATTTGCCTTTTGGGGACTTTTCTCTGGGCCTTGTGTTTTCACAAGAGTCTTATCTATTCCAGGCTCTTTGCTCATTTTTTTTCTTTGAGGAGCCTAGTAAAAAGTAGCCCAAATTTCAGCTGAGAGCTCCAGTCATGCTGAGCTATGAAGAATAATAATTTAAATCAAACTGAGTCAGTTAGGCAAAATTATGTTTAGGCTTTTCAGAAGAATACAGTAGAAACGCTGGCTCCCATTCAGAGCTTCCTTTCCAGACTTCATATTGGAAAGAAAAAGACCCATTTTCTCTTTAAAGCCTTAGTCCCCCAAGTGCCTAAGCTATTTATCACAACTTGTTAGGTAGCCAGAACTACAACTGCACCCATCCTGTCTGCCAAAATCTCCAGCTTCAAATCTGACAACTTCTGTAGTTATTTAAGGGTTTGATTTTTTCAATCTGTGACCTTTTGAAAATTTGTGGCAGCATGAAATTCAATTACTTACCTATCTAAATGAATAACAGAAGGGATTCTTAAGTGCTTGAATTTTTCATTTAACATAAATTTCATAAGACTTTTTTTCTTAATACTTTTTTTCTTAGTACTAGTACATTTGAAGTTGGGATGGCTGGAAGCATCTTTCATTTTGTGTGCAACAGTGTTAGTGTTTTATCATTTTACACACACAAATGGACTATATATCACCCATATCACTCCTGAGATGTTGATTAGCGGCAGGTATCATAATGTCAGCTGTTATATGCTGACAGCAAACAGCAAAGTTAGTTAAAGATACTTTCAAAGAGTAAAAGTTTTGCTTTTTCTTGGTTTTGTTTTATTTTGTTTTCTATTTCATTAACTGTGCATCAGAAAAGACATATCATTTTGGATTATTTCTTTCTTTGGCTGCCTTCAGATCATCATTTTCAAAGAAACCCTACCCTTTTTCAGAGAGTGAACCCTTAAGTTAAACAGAAGGCTTGAATCTGTTCACACGTGGATTCATTTCTCCAGCCTCTCCTGCTGGGAAGCATATGGTGACCTAGCAATGTAGTGACTTTCCACCACCTAGATTTATATGCTGTACTGCAGGATCAAGCAAAACCAGAATATTGTCATTCATCTTATTGTGGCAAATTTGATGAGACAATGTCCAGGTACTTCACTACTGAATGATTTTACGGAACATGAAGTGGCATTATCAGATGGTCAGGTGATAGAATTAGGGACTGATTACCTTTGGAAAGCTTTGCTATTGCTCACAGTATGATTTTGTTCTTTTAGTAATTTTATTTTAGGGGCTCCTTCTTCATAACTTGAGAAAATACGTAAGTGATAAAATTGTTGACTTGAAACTTCTTTTCCGTTTGTATATAAGACTAGACTCTGAAAGCAACACTGTTTTTTCCTCTTTTTTTAAATTTCAAAACAATAGGTATTTTTAAATTGATAGCCAAAATGCATTTTCTGTAGGTCTGCACAAAAATAAAGGGACATAAAAGAAAATGAAGCATAAACTGTAAGAAAAACTTTTAAATACACTTCTAGGCTTTCAGTGAACACAGAGAACTAAGGAAAGTTATTAGTTTTGTCATTGAATGGAGGATAGAGGCTAATCTGATATACAGTTGCTTATAAATAATACTTAAGACCTTGATTTAAGGTTCCAGATGATAAATGTCTTTGCCAGTTAGTGTGATGGTGATTTCTTTAGCATTTAAAACAGATTAGTTCTTGAATATATGTACAGATGATTGTTGGGTTTTTTCTATATTTGCATTCTTTTCTGTTTAGCCTTTTACTTACTAATCCCTTGTTTTTTCATCACTTTGAAAAAAAATTAGTGGAGCTCTGTGAGGTGAACACTCATGCACAATATGAACAGAAAACATTTCAATGTTTTTCCACTTCATAGAAAATCTAAATAATGAAAATCTGGGGGACTAGAAAAGATGCACTATAATACAAACAAAATATTAAACAGAAGAGAAACTGTAAAATTATTCAAAATGATAGTAGCAAAGGTTTTTTGTAGTATTCTAGTCTTCATACAGAAAATGTGATCTAGGAATGTTGGTATTTGGCTTTATGCCAAAAGCACAATCCAACCTGAAAGCTAACCAAAAGTGTTTT
Organism: Motacilla alba alba; assembly: GCF_015832195.1. Lineage (NCBI taxonomy): Eukaryota > Metazoa > Chordata > Aves > Passeriformes > Motacillidae > Motacilla > Motacilla alba. The sequence goes on from NC_052018.1 coordinate 76,497,740, forward strand.
CATACTATAAAAGATTATTTTTGTTCTAGTTAAACTAAACATTTCTTCCATATTTCTGAGATTTGTTGCTTGTGTTTATCTTTCCTTTATCTTATGGAACTCTGTAAATCCAGTTTTATTCTTTGTTCATTTGATAGTGCTTGTGTACTTACTGTTAGTATAGATGATAGCCTTGAGAACACAGCTCCCAAATATACTAGAGTGTTTGGAGATCCATCATGTAGCCAGAAAAAGCACAAAAGCAGAACTCTTTCTATAATTGAGCATGAAAATCCTATTGAGTTTTAAAACTTCCTTGAATAGGAAGTTTCTCATCTTCATTTGTAAAGAGTAAATTCAGTGTTGAATAGAGGATTAAGACTACTTTCAGAGTATGTAACCAAATAACTGTTAATCCTTGATGTTTTCTTAGTTCTATAATAGGCAGTTTATAATCAGAGCATTTTGATGTCAGCTCAGTGTCTTCTGAATTAGATTTACTGTCATTTGATAAAACGTAACTTTTTTAATAAGAAAAAAAGAAAAGGAAAAGAATCTAATACAAGCAGCAATCTTTTAGGGTAATGACATCAAAGAAAAGGGTACCCTGCTTCCATGAAATCAAGGATGAAGGTCCAACACAAAAATCTGATTTGCTGTAGTAGGATTCCGAAACATTCATTCTAAGCCAAGGGAAAAGGAGTGAAACATAAAATGATTTTGGATGGCTTTCAGTATCACAGCTATTCCTAGCAACTCTGATAATTATGATATATGGTTTCATTTTTACTTCATGAATTCTGAAGAAGCCATTATATTGATCACAATAATTGGCTTTCCATTTTTTCTCAGATAGTGTTGAAAAATAGGAGGAAAGGAGAGACATCCTGAGAAATAAAATGGATATAATTGGTACAAATTAATCTTTGTTTTCTGTGCTGTATTCTTGACAGCCTACTTTCATTCTTGCTTACATAGTGGTTGGCCTCACAGTGTTGAAATATGTGTCTCATGGTTGATGCCACGGCATCCAGATTTTATAATTTGATTCAGTTTTCTTGGTTTTGTTTTCCATTCAATAACTTTTAAGCAGCTACATTTTGCTTCCAAAACAGTTTTTGAGCCATTTATGCTCTGAATAGGAGCATAAAAGTAAGGAATCATAAAAGTAAGAGGAAGCTGTCTTGCATTGAGATTGTAGGGATTATTAAATGGCTCAGCTGGAGAGACAGGCTTTCTCATGATGTAAAAACCCTTTCTGTGGTAGGATTTGCCCTTAACTGTACTCCTCCTTTTCATGCTAATTCTGTGATATTTACAATGCTCCTAATCTAATGAAGTAAGAGTTCTCATCCAACTTTCACTGACCTATTTCTCACTGGTTTTGTTCACAAAAGTACCCTCTATGCTCCCCAAAGCTCTCATGTTGTGTATTGGTTAAGATTGCTAACACACTTGTGAAACTGGTGCACTAGGTCAAGCATTTTGTTGGATAGTTCTTTTTTTCCCTGCTGCTTTTCCACACACAGCCATTTCGATACAGCCTGGCATTTTTCCATACATGCAGAAAGATTAAGATCCAATTAATACAGTAAGGGCTTTAAAAAACAAGCAATATGAAAATAGGCTTTTATTTCTATCCTTTCCTCCACCACAAAATGCTGGGATGTATGTACACAACTAAGGGAAAAATTTCAAAAGTATTCAACCTTTCCTGTTGTCTGCTTTCATTAACTTTCAAAGTAAAAACTGGTGAGACCAATATTCAACTAAATGCTTACTTTCTAAGAATTCCATGTGTAAGCTAAATATATTTATTTATTTAGAGGAAAAAGAGATTCTTAAGTGTTTAGTTTAAGTACCTATCAACTTAGAGTTGTTTTTAGCTATTGTATTTAATTAAGAAAGAATAAACTCAGGACTGTGTAATGCCAGCCTATGGTTAAAGTGTCCTCTTCTAAATTAGCATAACTCTTCATCAAAGGTAGATTGAAAATAGCTTCTCTTTTTTATTGAACCCACATGTGCTTGGAGAGGAAATCTCCTAGGTTTTATATGAAGAAAAACTTGCATTAGTGGTGCACCTACATTTACTTTGATATTATGATGAGAAGTCAGGATCCTAAATGACATTGTTCCTGGAAAAACATATTTCTGTCTTTCCCAGGTAACATTTTTAGCAATATTATATCACTACTCCGGGATAAAAAAAAAAAAAAAAAAAAAAAAAGTTAGTAAAGAAAATTATGCAACATAAGGAATGACTACAAGCACAAGAAAAATATCCTGGCATGCTTTTAGCCCTGGTTTCATTCAGTGTGCATGCCTAGACCATAGAATATCCACCTGTTGCTGGATAACAATTTTCTTACATGTAATTTCTAACACTGTGGGAACAAATAGCCTGAAGACATTACTAAAAATGTAAGTTCAAAAGTCAGTGCTTTAAAAATAGATCAGATGTGAAGTATAGGCAGAAGAAATGTCACAAAATCCTTAAGAGTTTCCTATTGAGTCTGCACCAGCTTACAGTTGCACACAAAATTCAAGACCCAAACCCTCAAGAGAGATCATGTAAATATTGTTTTATTTTAGTAACTTGTTACTCACAAGTCTTGAAAAGATAAGAGTGACTTCTGTTTAGGTTAACAGCTGTGAGCTTTCGCCTAAAAAGTTTCCAATAACTGCTGAACAGTTACTGAGTACTATATTAAACACTCAATATTATTATAGCTGAGTGACTATATGAGAAAGAATAAGGAAAGTTAACAGAAAAGAAATTAGGATTTATGTGGGGAAAACATGTCCCTAAATGATGCTAACTGTACACTCAGTATGTCTAAAAATTTTCCCAGTTTTCCCAGATACATATTTTCTTTCCATGGCAAACACATGTTAAAGTAGTGTTAGCTTTCCTGGTAACAGTTCTTAATTGTCACTATCTTGTTTTAAACCTGGAGAAATACAACCAATACCTTATTTACAGGGATGCCAATAAAATTAGAGACACTCCAGAAATTTCCAAAGGGCAGGTGTGGTAGAAGTTAGAATAAAGGTAATGAGTATGGCAAGAAAGTTTCCTAAGAGCAAAAAATGTTTTATTGCTGAAAAAGGCAAAGTCAAATTCTTGCATTGATTGAAGAGGGTACTTGCATAGAAGTGGTAAAAATGAATAGTAGAACTGCTGCAGATCTCATTGTAATAAATTTTGCCATATGATTTGAAATTCAGGTTTCCAGTTGACTGAGTTTACAGTATTGAATTTCCCTTCAGTTTCTGACTGAAATAATTTCATACTACCTCCATTATTTATTGCTAGAAGGATCATAAATTTTAACAGATCTGTTATATAAATGATGCAGCTGAGATGAGCAGAGTCAAAATACCTTTAAAAATGAAAAGATGGGGCTGTGTTTTGATACCATGACACTATTTTGTATGGGAAAAGCTCTGCTGCTACAATTTTGCCACTGGTAATAATATACACGGTATAAATTAGGAAGCCTGGAAAATATGTAGAACAGCAGTTCCACTCATCTGTAGCAAAACACTGAATTGACTCAAATGATAGTCTCAGCTCCCAAAGATATTTTCTTCTATTGTTTTAGGGTCCAAAACAACCACAACTTACTTGACTACTCTTGCCATATTAGATCTGACCTAAAATAGTAAGGTAAGGTTCTAAGAAAATGAGTGACATAATTTTGGGGAAAGTGAAACCCAGGCCAAACTAGCTTTCAGACAGCACTTGGAGAAGAAACTGGGTAGAGAGTATTTTTTTTTTCCCAGTTCCTGGAGTCATGGGACACTCAGTTTCACACCTGAAGCAATCTGTAATAATAATTCTTGGGGAATATTAGGTCACAGTCATCCATGCTTTTATCCTTCCCTTCTGAACAAATGAAGGACTAAAAAACACCAGGGCAATCACATTCTTTTTAGGGCATGGGAGATGTTCTTGATATTTTTATAGTATTTTTGTTAAATAGTAGGTATCTCCTCAATGTTGTTGGATTTTGTAAATCAGCATAGTTTTTACTGCATTTATTTGGGAAATTTTCTCTAAATTTGAACTCCTTTATCAAATTTTCTCTCCTTGATGCAGCTTTGTATGTCCTTTTGGGTGGAAGTAATTTCTGGCTTGGGAAGTTGCTGTATCTGTAAATTAAGGCCATATAAATACCATGGTAGATTGTTCCACATTGTAGCCATATAAAAACTGGGTGTCTAGCCTGATACGATTGTCTAAATTCTGTTCCTATTCAATAGGGAATGTTAGATGCTTCCAAAAGAAGACTTGTGCAGCTTAGGAAACTGTCTTGATGATTTTCCTTGTTAGGTCCTTTGTGTTCAGATTGTGTATTGTACAGTTCATCTGCGTTGGATATAGGATTTCTTGGTCTTTTCCATTGCCTTGAAATCCTAAGAGACTGTTATTTTCCATTTGCAATTTGTGCTGTAATCTTTCAGGCCTCTGATACCTCCTGTGCTCGCACTTCCAAGCGCGACATTTACATGTCGGGATCCTGTGCATGTATTCATGGAAACTTCTGCTGTGGGAGAAACTTTGCTAGAATTTCATCCTTAAAGGAAGTTCAGTGATATGTTTAAGGTAGAATTAGCTGATTTCTTTACAAAATATGCTACAAATCTTTTTTTTCTAAGGAAACTCCTCATCCTTGGTTAATGTTTTAATACTAAACTCTTGAAGGTAAATGATAGCACTATAAAAGCTTGTTCCCTGTCTGCTCTTTTGGGTGTTGTTTTGGTTTGTTTTTTTTTTTTTTATTATAGACTAGGATCAGCTTCCAGTCCAACTTCAGCAATCCTGTGGATGATGTTCTGTCTAGGATGTTCCATGGCAACCTCAGTTTCATCAGTTCTTGTGTCTTTATAGTTCTGTATGACTTAAATCCTCATATAAAAAGTCACACTTGTCTTGATGTGTGAAAACTGGGCCCCGAGCTACTGCTTCTACAAAAAGGGTAAAATTTATGCCAAGAAATACTTTTCTAAAGACTCCTCAGTCTAACTTTGCTACTGCAGCTGAGTCCTTCAGAGTCTTGTGTAAGCCCATGCATCACATCAGGTGTACAAGGACCATGCAGTATATTAGAAAAGCAGTGTCAGTTCTGATACTGCTGTTTGCAGTATAACAACTTCAGTGCATTGGTCACCTGGCTTGCGTGTTTATGAGAGAGTGGAACTGGGCAGTGGCGAGGGCTCAAGCACTGCTAAGCAGCCATCCATGCCTTTTTATTACCAGCATACTCTCTGTTGTAGCTTTGATGCGCTCCAACCTAGTAATTTCCCAGACAGTTCTCAAGAGTACCTTGAGTCAACAGCATATGCTGGGATCTGTTCCCAACAGGCACTTTAGATGCTACTGTTCCATTTTGAGTAATTCTGGCAAATGAATAAAAACTGCTGTGTTGCCAGCCTGAAAAGCAGAGATTAGTCTTTAGCACATTTTATTTACTGTTTTCCTTCTCTAGAGCAGTGTCAAACTCAAAAGTATCAGGAATTTTTTGGAAGCTACACAGTCTGACTGCAGGGTTTTTTGAGTCTGGTAGCTGTGTAGTCTATGCAGGACATTACCTTTGTCCATTTAGTTTTTTGAGACTCAGTCTCTGGTGGCTTGGTATCCCTTACAGGTTGTTCTTAAGGCCAAGCGGTGTTCTTTACCTTAACTGTGTTCACTGACCAGAGATCCCTCACTGAGAGTATTCCCATATTAACATTTGTATGTAATAGGAATTTATTTGAAATTTAGATCCATTTAGGTCGTATGGAGGTCTCAAGAGTAAGCATACCATGTTAGGATCCCTATCCTTACAAAATCCCTTTGGGTCCCACTGGATTTAACCTGTTGGACTTTACCAGAAGATGCACCTTCTGCATCTCCTTGGAGAGTCCATGCATTTCCCCTCCCTGAGATCAAGTTCCTGTTCAAGAAAGTCCTGTTCTCCCTCCCTGAGATCAAGTTCCTGTTCAAGAAAGATATTACAAGATATGATGTTTGTCAAAACCTTACTTTCAAACTATGACTGAAAACAAGCTCAAGAAAATGTGAAAAATCAGGACATTCAAGTAAAAAAGCATGGACATGTTTAGAAGAGAGCAGAAAGCAACACACACATTAAGAAGTGCTAAAAATTTCATAATTGGAAGAAAGTGTTCTCCATCTGATAAAATGATGCTATAAAAAGAAAAAAAAAATTGCATTGATGGATTATTGGCATATCTGCAGGTGCTGTGTGATTGTAAAGGTTCTAAGCATGGATATGCCTGATAGTGCTAATGCTAAGAATAAGGTTTCTCATCCTCTGCAATGTGTCCTAATGAAGAGCACTGCTGAAGAAGTGTAAGTGTAATTGAACAGTGGATTTGGCAGCAGATGGAAGAGATCAGGCAGCACACAGACTGTGGCAGTCAGGCAGCCTGAAATAAGTCTAAAATCTCTGAAGATCTGGAGATTTCGAAAGTAAATGTGTGTCTCTCAACGGATACCAAGTAAAAAATGTCAGCCTTACTGTGAATTTTATAAGAAATGGCTTGCTAGAGAGCTCACAAAACAATATTGCTGAAGTTAGGCAGTATTAGTTTTGTTTCAAAGACTTGGCTTCAGAGCAAAAGCTGTAACAGGAACTTTCTATAAGTGCCATTACTAAATCTTACAAGGCAAAAAGGTAGTAATTTTTCCCATTAAAGTGCAGGTTGCTGATCAAGCCTTTGGGGGAATTCAAAATTAAAAGAATTGGTAATGAAGATAAACAGAAACAAAAATATCAAAGTCAACATGTAAATGAAGTTCAACAGAAGCAGATTATAGACAGAATACAATGATGTATTCCTTCCATTAATGTTAAAGTGTCAGGCTTGTTCAGTTTCTGATACAGTAAAGCAAGGTGGGAATGCAAAACCAAGTGTTGTTTAAACTTAGAGTATTTCTTAAGTGATGGCAAGGAAAATTCACCGAAAAATGTACTTCAGGATTTAATAGTGCATCTTGTACCTTCAAAGCCTTTTTCATCTCCTGTCTTCTGTCCTCAATGTCATAGAAAAAACCCTTCATTACTAGCATTATGTTAACATCCATTTATGAATTTTAAATGCGCCATGGTTGTTCAAGTAGCCAATCATCAAGTACAGAAAAATGAAATGATAGAACAGAAACATCCAAACTGCTGTAATTGTGATGCTTCATTAAGGTTCCTGAAATGAGAACGTTCAGAAGGACTTGACTGTGAAGTTCTTATCCATAAAGGTGCTTTTGAGAAGCACTGCCAGGATGAACTGATCTAGTCAGACCAGTTCTTTTAAGACATAATGAACTGTGTAGTATCTTTCTTGCAGCTGTGTCAGCTTCCGTGGAACTAAACAGGATGTAGGCACAGGCACGGGCTGGCATAAATTTGGATTCCTTATCAGCCCTGTCATGTGCACTACTCTACAGTCAGCAAAAAAACCGAACAGTTCAGTAGAAAAAAAACATAGAAGGATGATTGGTTTTATATCAGAGTATTGGCTGCAAATCAAACATAGTAGAAGATGTGCTTAAGTACACAATACCACTGTAGCTGAGAGGCACTTTTATTATAAGCACCACTTTACAGGCACACATGACTTCCTGAAAAATCTGTTCAGCTGAAGACTAACATGTCTATTTTCAGCAAAGAGGTGTTTTGTTTTTTTTTTCCAAAAACATGACAACTGATTTTGTTATATGATTTCTAGTATCTTATCAGATGAGACCTTAATAATGTTTTTAAATGCAAATTTTGGGATAAATCACTATTCTAAGAACTTTTATGTTTTTAAAAAATTGCTTGGCACATCAAAAATATGGGTTTTCTAAATATTTTAATTCAGGTGCACTAGCACTGTATAGTAAGACTAAGGGCATGGTGAGTAGGGATGTTGGTCTATTGTCAATAGGACATAGGAATATAGAAATATAGAACAGGAAAAAAGGCCATCTGGATAGAGAAGATAACTGGTAACATTTGTTTGCAGTACAATTAAGTCTGAGATGCATTGGAAAAAGTAAAGCCACATGGATTTCTTTTGATTCCTTGGGACAACAGAAAAAAAGGAAATCATGTAAGAAAGTAGGAAATCATGCTTGAAAATTTTAAATCAAATACATTACTTCCTCCCCAAAGTAATGAATATGTTCAAAGTATGTCATCTGAACAAGAAATTTTTTAAGCTTTGAACTGCGCTTCTGCATTTTCTCTGTTTTCCTTCTAAATTGTGTTTGAAATTTTTCAATTAACAGGGAGAGTCTAATTGCTATTTCTGAAGGCACAGCCTGAGGCTGGCGCTTGAAATCAAGATTTTGTTTTCTATATATTAGTATTCAGAATGCTGGGGAGACAAAAGACACCACTTTCAAAGTCTACCTTCAATGTCACATATGCAACTGCTTTGCTACCCACTGGTTTGTATAGTGTTAATTTATGAGCAAGTGATCAACTGAAACCATAAGGTACAAAGGACTGTGAATTTTTTTTATTCTTTTCTACCTGTGCTGGAATTAAGCACTTCCAAAACTTTGAAAACTTAGGGAAGGGCTTTTACAACTTTATTTAGGAAGACAAACAAGTCTTGTGGATAGGCGTACATCAAATTTATTGAGTGAAACCATTTTTTTTTAGTTTGTTTTTTTTTTTTTTATCCTGAAAGATGTTTTAAATATTCCACTCATTAATCTTACCTAGTCTTTAAAGCTTGCATGCTTTGTTTTCCCACTGATATTTTTTAGTGATGCAAAAGCTAGTGCTCTTCAATTATGTTTCTGTATTCAATAACACAAGAACCTCATTCATTAGGTGACTGAGAAAGGCTTTATACTTTAGAATGTGAAATTGTGACTGTGGTGATTAAATGACATGGATATGGAAGAAAGTTTATGTTTGTATCTCTACTTTCTACCTTCTTTGTAGAGAAAATAATTGAAATTTAGAGCCTAATTATATACAAATGAAAAAATTGAAGATTTTTGCTCTCCAAATAGGAATGCACTGAAATATCAATAACTCATTTTATACAGCTGAATTATTAGCCACTATTTATAAACCATTAAAGGAAAACACTTCAAGCAGTTTGTGCTCTATTTTGCACTTAAAAGAAAGCATTCTACATTGTTGATTAATATGCTGGGATTCAGCTATACAACTTGAAATGTATTTTTTAAATAAAAAACGCAATGCTGTGCTTCTAAAAAGAAAAACAGCCAAAACCAAAGAGCTATAAATCCAAATAAATATATCCTTGTTAATAAGAACTGATGGGAAGAGGTAGGTCTAAACAAAGTGAATAAAGCCTATTAATCTGGTTCTGTGCTCTTTACATGGTTGCAGACCCCTTTTCTTATGTACTTTTGACTTTATGTTTTACTCAAAAATAGTACTGTTTATTTGTTTTTGTTGCTGTTGGGTTTTTTTGTTGTTTTGTTTGTTTGTTTGTTTGAGCACTATTCCATCTGTGTTGGAGAAGGACATTCCTTTACATTGCCATCTATACTGAAAGGCTTTGGTCTTTTTATTTTTTAAATGTGTTTTGTAACAGTCTGTTACCTAAGTGGGCACTGACACATTCTTGATAGTGAAGTGGATATTACAGTAGAGTAGATTCTTCATCAGGTGAAGTGTAAACCAAGAAGGGTGCATTTTTCATACAATTCATAGGTTTTATGAAGAAATTACTCTGTAAAGCTTTGTAACAAAAACTGAATCTGGACCCAGACCTGAAAGTCATAATAGTCCCAACTGACTCTAAAATCTGTGACTTTCATCTAATAAACATCATAGATGGTTTAGTACCTGGTGATACCTTTGTCTTTTCAGCTTCATGATGAATTTGAACTCATAAACTGGAAGTAAACACCCTGCTGTCAAGCACTTGTATCCTTTATTCAACAACATGTTATGAAATCAGATATTTTCCTTCAATTTTTATGTAATGCATATAAAATACTTATACAGAATGCTACATTTGCCAAGTATGCCCAAAGGAATCTAAGAATAATGAAGTGTAAATTGCTTTTATCTTGAAAGGCTAATAATAACAAAACAGAGATATAGTAGAGATTTTAATGGTAACTAGAAACTGTGGTGATTAAAACTGACATGACCTGAATGTATCTATAAATATGTGTTTAAATTCCAAATATTTGGTAGTACTGCTGTGTCAAGGAATTTTAAAAAATGTATCAGAGAATGATCCAACTTTGGCAGCTCTTGAATACTAAGGATTATTTCTGAGAAAACTGTGGCGAATGAGATTCTGAAGCAAATCTCCACCTGCACATACTCTATTGTGTGATACTCTAACAGCTTTGGTTTAAGTATGGAAATTTGGCTTTATTGGCATTTGACACTAAGACACGGTCATATCTTGGAACTGAGAACTATTTGGATGAGATTAATAAATTCATCACTATTTAGAATCAGATTAGGATAGAATGGGAGCAACATGATAAAGATGGCACTGTCACTAGCTTCATTTGATCCAAGCCACTTAAATTACAATGTGCCTTTCTTTATAAGGCAATTTTGTAGAGGCAAATATTCTTAGTTTAGAAGGGATTGTGCTGAAATTTAAATACATCATTCTTTGTCTCTAAATGAAATTGCTGCTTGTTCTAACAACAGAATCGAGTATCTTGTGCTTTCTTGTAAAAAGCACAATGTATGAGAATATGTTAAAGCAAATTAATTATATCTGGTGAAGTAATTTTCCCTTGGAAATGCTCATTTTACACAATAGAAATGTTTCTCAAAACTGTCAGTTCTGTCAAAAATGTCAGTGGAAGTCATGCAATCAGTAGTAATTGCCAAAAAAAGAGGAATGCCATTTTGCAAAACATTTGGGGGTTTGGAAATCTATTTCAGATCAGATGACATTCAAGTGTCTTCATGAAAAAAACCAGCACAGTATTTGAGAGACAGAATTACATCTCTGTAACATTTGATTTGGTGCCAGAATCAGTCTTCCATATTTTTTCAGGAGAGCCCTCATAGCAGCTAAAGGCTCATTTGGAGAGAGTCAGGTTCAGTCCTCTTCCATCTCTTTTTAAGTTTTTTGAGGAAGAAATTTTTGTTTGCACAACAGTTTTATGTTCTCTAATGCTGTATAAACTCTACTACCATCTTAAAAAAAGAGGTAGATTAGTAGTTGTGCTATGAGGATCACAAAAACTATTATTATGATTTCCCTAGTGCATTGCCTCTTGAATAAACCATTGCCCAGTCCAAGATGCAATATTTTTTTGTCCTTTATCAACTGCAGGAATGCACTTAAGCTTCTGGCTCCAGCTTCCTGTCATTATATAGATCCTCGTTTTCATAATTTGGAAAAAAAAGCAAAGTTTTGTCTTTTAGCCATTTTCTAATCCAAGGCAAAATTTTACTTATTTTATTTATAGATATTTTAATAATATGGTTATGTCACAAGAAAAAGTCTTCTCATATCTGACTCAAAGAAAAAGTTGTAATTTCAAAATAAAAATATTTTAAATTTTTATATAAATCTTTTTTCTTTTTCTTCATTCCCTCCTCTTTCCTGAAAATTTGGAGTCATAAATATGACATAACAACAACCATATCAAAATTTCATAGTCCAGTGGATTAAGTATTTTTAATATAATTTTTTTACCAGAAGCTTTCCTATTCAGTGATTATCACTTTCCACAATGTAACTCTCAGAACTGTGGCACACTGGCTGTGTTCCAATTAATAAAATTGGAGTGGCTACAGTTCAGTAATTTTTCTGTGTAGGAAATGAAGTTGTTCAATGTAGATGTGATAAATATTGCTTAGTAATGGATTATGCTGTATAAACCAAACAATAACTGTTTTATGCTAGTTATTAAAATGTTCCTTAAGCCTGTGCCCAGAATCAAAGTTGAAATTATTAATATTATAAAGTTAGCTGAAGTTTACCATACTTAGTTTAAAGAAATCTTTGATAGCATGCTACAAGTTTGGTGAAAGTATTCCAGAAATAATAACACATTATAATATAAACTTGCTTTAATCCTAATAACATGGAATAAAATTCTCACATTTTATCTATACTGGAAAAGTTTGTTCACTGTAAATTTTACAGAAACTTTTTTCTTTTCTTCATTTTTAAGTCAGTGTTTTCTTCTTCTAAGGAATGATTGCAGGTTTTTTTTAACAGCTTTTGTTTCAAGGTATTTACACCATCCATATTTGGTTCTGTATTTCTTCATTACATATTATGTTATTTTCCCAGAAGAAATGTACTTCCTCTCCCATCCCTTAGTATTTGGAGTTTTTCAGGGAAGTATCATGGTTTTATACATCTCTTGTATACAGGATTTTTTTATCTATAGCTTGAATTTATTTCAAAGTTGCTCATAGTATTGTCTCATGTTTTATAGCACTGTGGTCTTCTTGTGTGAATAATAACATAATTCTATTACAATAGCATGGAGCAATTGAAATTTGGGTTTTTTCTGGCATCGTTCATATACATTCATGAGCATTCCTAGAAACAGTATGAGAAGCAACATAAGGAGCAAGAGCAGTTGGCAAGCTCTGTGTGCTACATTTAGTGTAGCTCTCCCTCTGGGTCTTCTCTCCCTGGGCATTTCCAGGGCAGACCCTCAGCAGGCCATGCAGGGCACCCACTCAGTGGAGCGGGGCCAAAGCAGCACGGGTGGGTCTTAATGTTTGCATTGAGGACTACCCCAGCATATTTGTAAGACAGAAACATAGCAGGCAGCCTATTTGGTGATTTGCAATTGGAAAAATTCTCATTGCATTTGACACGAATTACTGTGGTTTCAAAAATTATCTACCAATGCTTTTTGTCGCATTAAGACTGAAATGAAAAAAACACTCCATGTGTCCTTCTGCAGGTGGCTGTAAGGTGAGGATGATGCTAATGTTGTGGAGATCATAGTATGCTGTGTCAGTGTAAAGGACTAATGTTTTTAAATACCATGGGAAAGACACAATCCCAGACAAACCTTTCTTCTATGCAGGTTTTGGACCATTCAGCATAAGGTGTTTTTTACAGGTTATGAAAGTATTAATTCTACTCAGAAGACTCATTTTAAAAACTGGTCACTTTTAGGAACAATTCACTAATATTTCAGGGATCATGTCATGGTTCTCTGTTAGAATATAAACTTCACACTAAATATAGTCATACAGAAGAGCGTGTTTTTATTTTTACATTTACCATGAGAGTGGCAGAAGCTGTGATAAGGCTCACATTCTCAGTTACAAGTACTAATTACTTGATCCCAGACTCAACTGGCACAGTAATCATCATCAAGCCCAGTAAGTAATGATAATAGATGAAAACCTGCTGATCTTCCAGCTGCCACTGACAATGAGAGAGATATTATGGAGGCAGAGTAGCAATTTATTTGTTTAAGACTGCATTGGAACATGAATATTATCATAGCAGCTTTTCCCAGCTTTGGTAATGAAAAAAAAATCATCTTACCCATATTTATGTATAAAAAATCCTGTACCTTGAAATACATTATATAAATTATTTGTCTAGAAAATCCATAATGGAGAGAAGTATGCATATAGTATACCATCAAAAATTAACCCTTAGAAAAATTTTTATAATGTTTTGTGATTTTTTTTAAAGCTTTAGTTTTCTCAGTAGACATTTAAAAACCTAAAAAATCTAGTTTTTATGCTGTCATCTCTATTTGATTAAGAAAAATAAAAGTTATTCATTTAGTCACATAAATTGTGGAATGATGTTAAGACTCAATTTGTGCTGGCAGGAGTCCATGGCATTGTGGAATTTCAATGGCTTTCATAAACCCTGAGCAGAAATTGGGATTTTCAGCAACTGACATGGGCAGAGACACAGAGCCCTGCTCCAGACAGTTTCAGTAACATTTCTGGTCTCCACTTGGGAATTTTGAAAATACATATTTAATAGTATGTCAACTCTTGAATTACATTAAGAAAAAGTATTGAAACTTAATGGAATCTTTTGCTTTGGAATATTGACCTTGTGCCATCCTAAAATTGAATAGAGAAAGAAACATAGATTTTGATCTGGAAGAAAGTTATTATTTTTGAAAATGATGCTGTTTTCTGACCCATGGTTGTATGATAGCAGAGCAACAAACTAGTTATTGAAACTGAAGCAGAAATTGGGGCATTAGAAAGAGATGTGAACCTTTGAAAAAAGTACATGTGAATACATCACCATAGAGCTGAGCTTTGACTGCCCTGAGAATACCTGGGCAATAAGGCTTGTAGCAGTATATTTTTTCCTGGGTTCCTATACAAAGACTGCTGTATCTTACCCAATTCTTGATAAATTGGGTAGATGTATCTATTTTTCAGTCTCATTCTCTGCAATGGAATTCCTCAGTACCCTTTGAAATCATTAGATTTTATTCTGAGAAGGTTTTTAAAAATGATTTTTAAATTTTAATGAGCTGGAGTATCTTTTAAAAACAGCAAGCCCCTTTCTTTAAGCTTTATTTTCAGTTTTATTTCAGTTTTTATTATCAGTTATAATGACTATCTTTTGCAGCACCAAAGCTGAAAAGTAGTGCCATGATCTAGACAGAATGCTGTTGTACCAGTAGATAATTCACACAATCCTTATGCATCTTTGGAAATCTCTGAGCTGAAAATAAATGGAGATTTAGGAGTGAAAGGGAAGTGTCATATATGCTTACTCTATTGTGTTTCTCTCATCTGCTGTTTGTAGCCACTATTGAAAATAGCATTGCTAGGATAGATGGCTTTTTGCCAGTTGAGTTTATTTTTTTTATTTTGAAAGAAATACCAGGACAGTACATACCAGAATACCAAATTTTGAGACTGAGTCTTAATGTTTGCATTAGACCCAGCATACTTGTAAGATAGAAACACAGCAGGCAGCCTATTTGGTGATTTGCATTTGGAAAAACTCATTGCTTTTGACATGAATTACTGTGGTTTTGAAAATTATCTACCAATGCTTTTTGTTGCATTAAGACTGAAATGAAAAAGCACATTGGATCATAACTTACACCAAAAAATAATATTTGTGGTATTTTAGTGGACAAAAGGAGGGAGCAAGAGCAGCAATGACTATTCTGCACCTGTAACCATCCTCCTCAGGGCTTACCAGGATGCTTCATGTCCTTTGGTCTTAGACCTCTATTCTTTTTTTAACAGGGACTCTATGCCTTCAGGATCTGCTGTGTTATTAAAGGTTGTTAAGTATTTAGTCTCATTGTATCTTCTTGAAGGATTGTTTTAATCTGGCCATCTCAAGCACTTTATCACTACTAACCATCCTTTTGCAAGGTTGACCAGAGAAAGTACTCCATTGAATGTATGGTTAATAAGGGCAAATTATAATAACAAGTTAATGGTTTGAATATGATACTTCATTATCTTAATCCATTAGGTAGAATAAATAACTGATTAAAGAATATGCTACTCAAGTGTCAGTGTTTCCTGGGGGCTGGGGGTGTCAGGGGCCAGGGCCTGTCCCCACCCTGTCCAGGCATGGGCAGGCCTAGTGCTAGGCACTGGGCACCTCCCTGGGAGAAGTCCAGGCAGGTCTTGGGAGCTGGAGACCAGCCCTGCTGCAAAATCACTGGCACAGGAGCTGATGTGGGGTCCAAGGACATGGGAGAACACAGTGGGCTGGGGAAAGGACAGTCCGGGCTGGTGGTGCCACCAGGGCACTGACTCCCATACACATATTTACAGCTTTAATCCATGAAACATCAGGAAGGCCTCTGAAATGTCTCTTATTAATATCATAATATGCAATCCTAGAGATTCAAATCCCTATTGCTCCCTTTGCACTTAGTCTAGCTTACCCCTTCTAAAGCAGAAGCAAGTTTCAGTATCTCCTCTTTAACACCATTCTAATATCATTTTAGAGAACAGTCTTTGAAGGAGATGATTATTTGAATTGGGTTTTGTGGAAGTACCCATAAAATGAGCCAGAAAGCTGAACTACCTGCCAAATTCCTTACACATTTACTGAAAATGTTGGCTTGACATTATTTGAATCATTGACTGGAGGTAAGAGTAGGAGATGCTGTTAATGAGGCATGCCTCAATCATTTTCATATAATAGCCTCCATATTCATTCTACTGTTCTCATGCAAAACATGAAGAGAATTTGCATTTTTTCATGATCCTCTGTCAGTTCAGTGCTTAACAGTTGGCATCAAGTTATGTGCCAGATGGGTGGTTTTAACTTTTAGAACAGGAATGGCTATTTGGATAACTGTCCTGCATTATGTAAACACACCACTGAAACATCAGAGGACTTGAGCTGTTCAAGAATTGAAATACAGACCTGGGTCAAGAAAAAGAATGCATTGAAACACACCCACAAATCTGTAAACTTCAACTGAGTGTTTAGGATTTGGTGATGCATTATCTTTCAGCCAACTATCCCTACTGCAATGAGAAATTGGTCTAATTGTAAAGTTGTTTATAAAAGGAGAGACCATAAATTGCTTTTTAAAGAAATCTCAGAAAGAACACTGGCTTTATGTATGTTTCTGTTTCTTTTCCCTGAATATTTGTATCTTATGAGGGGTCGAGGCCATATTGAAGCAAATGTCAAAATATCTTTTGAGTTTGATGAGATAGTGGTTTCACGTACATTGAGCTTTTGGAATATAATGAATACTCCAAGAGACAGGGCCTAGGATGTAAAATTAAAAAAAAACCTGATTCAAGAGCACAGCAACTTGTCTTGAAGAAATTTATGTAGAGCTCCTTTATTTTTATGTATTATTGTAATTCAAGTTGCTCTGAGCTGGTTTTCACACTTTAAGAAATGTATAATTATTGCAAATGTAAAACCTAATAGAATTATAATTATAAATTTCTCCTTCCACACAGTTGCAAGAATTTGTCTGTGATTTTTTTTTTTCCTTCTGTGATCACTCAAGTAATGAAAATCAAGAAAAGAGACATGCAATATTATTTCTTGTGTAATTATAGAAGCATTTTTAAAAACATAATGAGGTTGTGGAAATTGTTTTTTGAAGAGTTGTGGAGGAAAAGAAGGAAAATTATCTCATGATGGAACAAAAAGAATGAATCAAAATGTCTTTATGACTGGATAGGTGCAGTCCTGAAATTAGACATATGAGCATTAGATGTGCAGCTGCAACTGATGAATTTATAAATATTCCTTAAACATAACTAAAGAAAATATCAATCATTGTGCCTGTGTAACATATTTGTATTTCATTTAAATAATCTCATGGTTCACTGTTTTTGCTGGTCTGCTGCAGACAATAGGAAAAAATGCATTTTATTTTTACATGTGCTACAGATTCTGAGCATTTTTAATTTTTTTTTGGCCACAGACAGAGATGAGATACTGGTCAAGAAAGCTTCAGTTGCTCTCTAAAATCTCTCAGGAAAAGTGCTTGTTTGGTGTGTCTTATTAGGTATTTGTGATAGGCTGACCCACCAAAGCTGCTCTATAACTTCCCTCCTCAGCTGGGCAGGGAATAGAAAATAGAACAAAAGGACAAAAGGCTCATGGCTTGACATAAAGGCAGAGAAACATCACTGACCAATAATCATCGCAAGCAGAACAGACTCAACTTGGGGAAAAAAAAAAGTATTACGAATTAAAGTAGAGTAGGATAATGAGGAATCTTAAAACCGCCTTTCCCTCTAGTCCTCCCTTCTTCCCACATGTAACTTTTCTCCTGATTCCTATTACCTTTTCTCTACAGTAGTGTAAGTGGACAGGGAAGTTGCAATCAGTTCATCACACCTTGTCTCTGTTGCTACTTTCTCCTCAGGAGAAGGGCTCAGAACCATGGACTCACAGAGTGGTTTGGTTTGGAAGGGACCTTCAAAGATCATTTAGCCCAACCCTCTGCCATGGACAGGGATATCTTTCATTAGATCAGGTTTCCTGGAGCCCCATCCAACCTGGCTTTGTATACTTCCACTGGTGACAGTTTCTCTGGACAAGCTATTGACTTGTCTCACCATTGCCACTGTATTCCTTCCAGGCTCCAGCGTGAGACCCATCTCATGAGAGGCAGTCCTCCACACATCATGAATCCTTCCCATGAGCTGCAGGTCTTTAGGACTGCTCCAGGGAAGGTCTCTTCCCTGGGGTGTAACGCTTTAGAAACAGCATGGTTCTCCCATGGAATCACAAACCCTGCCAGCAAGCCTGCTTCTGCATGGGCTTCTGTCTTCACAGATCCACAAGTCCTGCCAAGAGCCTGTTCCAGCATGGGTTTTCCACAGTGTCACAGCCTCCTTTAGGCATCCACTTGCTCTGATATGGGGCTCCTCCATGGGCTGCAGGTGGATCTCTGCACCACCTTGGACCTTCTTGGACATCAGGGACACACTCCTTCACCATGATCTGCACCATGGGCTGCAGAGGAACCTGCTCCGGCACCTAGAGCAACTTGTCCCATTCCTTCTTTACTGATCTGAGTGTCTGCAGGGATGTCCCTCTCACATATTCTCACCCCTTTCTTAAATATTATCCCAAATACTGTCACTGATGGTTTTGGCTTTGGCTGGCATCAGGTCTGTCAGACACAGGGGAAGGTGCCAGAAGCTACTGGCAGCTTCACACAGAAAGCATTTCTATAGCTCCCCTGCTACCAAACCTTGCCACACCAGCCCAGTACAGCCCTTAAAAAGAGATGACTGAGATGGATTTTCCTTCATGTTAACTTAGAAGAAACAGAAGAGATTTTCTGGTGTTTGTAGCATAGTTTAGTTCTTTTCTTTAAATTACTGAACTTGTTGTGCCTGATCAATTCCCTTCCACTGCAAACACAGAACAAATATATTTTCCATTCTTTCCTGGCACTCCATTTTTTTTTAATATATAAACTTTGGTACTTATGTTTTAAATTTGTTTGTGCAATAACACATTGAAGTAGAATTCTTACTTGCCAACTGTGAAGGGCAAAGAATGCTTTTTCTTGTGTGCCCTTCTGGATAAATACATATTATATGGTCATCTGTTCTAGTGAGAACTTACATTTAATAATCAGGTAGCAGCAAATAACAAATAAGCAAATAGTGCCAAATAACTCAGTAGGAAGTTTTAATTTTCCTGCAATTAATTCAGCCAGCCTAATGTAAGTGACACTGAGTATGTTGAAGTACTTCACCAATTTTGTTGATATATTTTTCAGGAGAGTGTTAACCATGCTTGAAGGACTCTGGTAAAATATATTAAAATTACACAGCATAATCACATCTGTGAAATTCTTGACAAAATAAAACTTCCCAGAGAGTAGCTGCCAACCTTGTACTCTCCCTGGCATATTTTGAAAAAGGCTTCAACCTGATGAATAATATTCACAGTACAAGTTATGCTTCTTTGCAACTTGTGAGCTTGTCATCTTTGATTCTCATAAAATGTGTTGGTTCTCTACTGGAAATGTTCTCACCATCTTTTTCTATCTACTGATAACTTAGCAGCAAATCTGCAGTTTAAATTCCCTTAGGATTATGAAAATCATAAGTCTAAATCTTTTGGGGAAACTCTTGTGATTCTATTTGTCATCTTTAGTTTTTATATCTATCATTTTTAAAAAATATTTTCAGCAAAATGGAATGTAAGTGTATTATGGTGATGCGAATATTTGTCTCCTCTCATAGACTGTAAAGCATAAACAGTGGCAGTGCAAACTTTTTTGTTCCTTTGTTATTTGAAGATCAAGCAGTTGGGGTTTTACTGTGACCTGACTGATCTGATTCTTTTACTTCTTTGTGGAGAATATATATATATATATATATATATATATATATATATATATATATATATGTTCAGTGAAGAAATTTTTAAAATATTTCTAAGTCAAACACATGCATACTCATTGAATCTGTCTGTTGAATACAGATCTGTCATAGGAAAAAAAATTTCAAAATGAAATAATAACCTTCACAATGTACAGGAAATAAATGTGGAAAAACAGGCCAGCCATGGCAATAATTTTTAAAAAAAGATTTAGCAGAATAGTCAGTTTTTGCTGAATATTTCATTTCAAGAAGTCTTTCACTCGTTCTTTAATGAAGCCTACCTGCATGGCATTTTTTCCATGTTTATTGATCCAATATGTAAGGCTAAATGGTTTCCCAATTATCACAAATAGGCTCCAAAAATAATTCAAAACTTTGATGACATTCTTTGAGCAGCTATCAGAGCCAAGTATAGCAATGGAAAAAATGGAACAAAATGCAAATGAAACCTACCCCCTCTTGGGGTTTTGTTTAAAACAAAATATTTGTACAAGTAAGCTCAATAAAAATGACTAGGTAATTATGAATTGGAAACTCACTGTGGAATATGCAGTTTTTTAATATTAACCAAATCAAAGACCTTATATAAACTTCTTTTCTTATGACAAGTTAGTTTAATTGTAGTTATATTTACTGCACTGAATCACAGTAAATGTGCTCTAGAGAATCCTAGCACTACTTCACTGAAGATTTAAAGTCTACTGTCATGCTGGAATCTGTAAAAATGGGAATTACTCCTAATATCCAGTGTCCACCAGGAAATCATAAGTATTGCTTTGCAAATGTTACTGAGTTTATTCCTGAAATATGTGATGACACCCAGCTTGGTTGAAAGGGTGGTTCTAGGATTTACCTAGATCTATTTCTACAGTGAGGTATCTGAAGGGGAATGCCTTTTAAACTCACTCAGTAGCCCTTAATCAACAACTTCTCACTGCAGGTTTTCATGAGCTTATAATGTTTTAAATTAGGAAAACTCAAAAGTGATTACATAGAAAGTAACAGAAATAAAAGCAATTTATTAGCATCTTTGCTCTTTCTACACTGTGTTCTTCTGGATGGGTTCAATTATTGTCAGCCAACTCTGAGTGATAAAACACTGGGCTTTTCTCCATACCCCTAAAGCTTACCTTTTCAGCTTCCTTCTCTTAAGTGTCTCTTCCACTACTGTGTTCTTTTTTTTCCCCCTCAATCTTTCCTGTCCCTGACACACTCTAAAGTCTAGTTGCTTGGAGATTTCCTGCTGGAGTGTCACCCTTATTTTTTAAGAGTTTGCTAAGCCTTCTGATGTTTGCATTCTTGTAACAAACTTTCTCACACACAATTCTGTAAATAACTTATGTTTTGCATTCTTTCATGGAGGAGGAGAGAATTGATAGACTCTTAGTCTGTCCAGTCATTGGAGAGGTGGCACTGTCATCCTCCAATCCACTGTCACTTCTGGAAAACTATAAATGTTGGAGTCAGAAAATAAAGGTCCCTCTTTTTTATTCACCTAAAGAGCAAGTGTCCATGTCGTCATTTCGTGTCGTATTACGACACTGGAGCATACCAAGTTTCCCTCCAAGCTGGAGCATTCTTCTTACTCATCTATCTGATGGAGCTCATCTGTCCCAAGGTGGTCTGAGGAAAGCAGATACCTGAGTGGTTTAGGGACTGACATGTTGACTTGTGGCACAAACACAGTCTGTATGAGGTGACTAAAAAGTCCTACTCTCATTAACCTCCTGCTCAGTTGTAGCTGTGCAATTGCTTCTGAAAGCATCTGAAAAGTGAATTGGTAAGATGAGGAGAGTCCATTACAAGAGTGATTTTGTTTGGACCATTACAGTCTTATGACTGAAATACAAGGTGTTTGGACTGGACCTGGTATTTAGAGACAGGACCTGGAAGATTCTCATCTGATGAAAGAAGGGACCCTTGAGAGTTAAGTATCCAAGGAGAGCATAAACAGAGAGGTACCTATAGCTGTGATTTTGAGACCAGTGAAGCACCAGGTATACCCATGGGTGGCAGCTGCTTGCCCGTGACTACAGACCACCTTATAATAAATGCCTACAGTTCTTATGTATAGGGAAATTCAAACTACTTTTCTTGCAGTGCTATGCTTAATTCAGTGAAATTCTCTGCTGAACTTGTTCTCTCCCTCAACAACGTCAGAATTGTTTCTTTATTGGGTGTGTTAATCTCTTGAGGTGTTATTTCTGTGGTGTGAGATCCCACAAGTGATTATAATTTCCAGAACTACTCTGCCTGTGTTACCTTATTTTCCAATCACACATTGACTCTTTACATCTTCTGACCCCACAACATATATAGTTTGCAAAAAAATCAGTATTCAGGCACATTCCAAAATTAATTAAACTATAAATTATTCCTGTCTATTTTTAATCAGTTCCTCAGCATTTTTGATCCAGATTCAAACAAGTTATGACCAACATTTCTTTTTCAGTGTACATTGTGCTGATTCACAATATATATTGTAAAATAGAATTTGTGGATAAAAGTTCACTTTTGGCAAAGTTACTGAAAAAAATCATACTGTTTTCTTTGGACTTAATTTATGAAATAACTTTTGGTTTGCCTCCTTCAACTTCAAAAGAAATAGTATTTCTTAGACAAC
Organism: Motacilla alba alba; assembly: GCF_015832195.1. Taxonomy (NCBI): domain Eukaryota; kingdom Metazoa; phylum Chordata; class Aves; order Passeriformes; family Motacillidae; genus Motacilla; species Motacilla alba. The sequence goes on from NC_052018.1 coordinate 76,520,123, forward strand.
AACCTGGCTCAACCTTCAATTCTAAGCAAGACGTTCAGACTTAAACAGTAGCTGAAGGTAGTATCTTCCAATTTTAGGGTGGCCTGCCCAAGTACAAAGAAGGTGCTGGTCTATCCTGAATTATCCCATACACCTTTGGTTTAACGAGGGTCTTGGACAAAGCAGAAAGAGGTGGGCACATCTATTGCTTAAACGAAACCTCTCCATTTTCTGTGAATTATGGTACTTATTCTGCTATCCTTACAAATGTGCTTATGTACACAGGAGTCTCTGCTCACCCGACAGACTGCTGGGCTTCAGCAGAGCTCCACAGTCACAGTCTGTGAATCTAATGCCACACAGAAAATGGCTGATATCTCAAAAGAGGGAATTTTTTAGCAGAGGAACGTGGTTATTTTTTAAGTTCTTTATTGCCATTTTTCCATTTCATAAAGGCTTAGGTTGTTTTAAATCAAAGAAAAGTTATATGGTTTGGAGAGCTATTTTTAATCTCTTGAAATTTGAGTAGTAGGGACCTCAGGCAAGAACAATTCTCACTGTTAAGTAGGAGATTAAAGCTGAGGTATAAGATTTGCATAATGTAAAAGGTTTACGTCATTGTATCATTAATATTTTTTAGTCCTTGGGCAATTAATAAAAGGCCAACTTTAGAATTTGCCTTTGGGTAATATCCCTTAACATAACAGCATATCAAAATATTATTTGTTTAATTGTATTTGATTTCTATTTCCCAGTTTAGTGGTGTTGTTTCCTCAAAGGAATTAGGAAAACATCTAAATTCTGCTAATGGTTCCAAAAAAGACTTATCATAAGTATTTCTTCTAATCTTCAGTATCACCAGGCAGATAATATATGTCTTGATTTTTCTTTTGCAAAGGGTGTAAGATTTTAAGGCAATCTCTGAAGCAGCTGATTATTGCTAGCACTTCACTGTGACCCTCAGTATGACCCTGGATGAAAGGAAGCTTTCTCTCTTTTTATCTCAGTGAGCTCCAGGTGGTGGTTTGTCTCACAGACCGAATTCACAAGTTTTTATTAGACTTTTGTTTTATAAATGAACAAAAAGAAATTTCCGGGTACTTTTCTTAAATGAATGAGTTCATGGCCACAACATTTAAAAAGACTTGTAAATTTGCCCACTCATTTGCCCAGGCAAGTGGCACTGTGAAGGAATTTGGTTTTTTTTCTGTGGAGGTTAAGTGTGAAATGGAGGGACAACAAAGGATATGAGAGTTGAGTGAAATACCATTTTGTCTATATCAATTGGTACGATGTAAGTCATGCAAGTCAATTTTTTGCATAGACAAGAATTTTCCTTGGAAGCATGGTTGAAATCATAATGGATGCTCACTGTGAAATTAAACACTGCCATTTCTGAAGCCTCTCTGCCTTCCATAGGTATGCTGTGAAATACACTAAAATTGAATAGGCTGTGAAATTTGGCATCTTAGAGTCATAAACCATCTTTCATGCTGGTGCTAAGGAAACACACTATTATGGACACCAAAATAAATAATTCAAGGTTCACTTTAGTATGTCCTGAGAATGAAATCCAAAACATCTTCACTGTTTTTGCAGGTCTTGTTGAAAGGTTGAACTGAACTTCTGACGTATTGGAGGGAGAGTTTTGCTTTTTTGCAATGTATGCTATAATCCTTATTTATGTTGTTCAGCCTTCAATGTTACCTTTTAATCCAAGCAGACAGAAAAGAAGCAGCCTGAAAGGTATGATGATTAAGGGTTGTTTTACATCTTTGTTTCCACACCCTGCCTGAGTTCTAGAGAGAGTAATTGCGCTCTGTTGACTTTAGTTTTCTGTATTTCTAGCTGGATTAGGTTTTATCCTTTTTTTTCCCCTGACATGCTGAGTCTATCACAGCAGTTGCCAGATCACAGCTCAGGTTTCACAGTGTTTCAATGGTGAAAAGAAGGGGTGTGTACCTATAGTGTTTGTATATTCTGAATTTAGATACCCCAACAAGGGTACCAGGGAGACTGCACAGAGTTGGATGTCTCTCATTGTGGCATGACTCAAAATTGTTCTCTTTGAGACCCAAGGACAGGACAGACTCTAAGCCCTTCTCAGACTGCTCTTTGGCTTTTCTCAGATGTCTCCTGAATTCAAAAGGATGAATAGTTCTATGTTTACAGTAGCTGAAGAGTTATGTATATAGGTATCTGAAGATGTATGTGTTTTTTTAGTAAGCGCTATTCAGGATGCCATTGTGGTAAGGGTACTGTAGCCTAAAAGAAAAATATGTATGATATTTCCTACCATGGCATTGTTGAAAGGAAGAAGAAAGTGTGAAAAGGAAATTAAAAATCATAAGGTAAACCCCTAGCTTTCTTTCTGCTGTTTTGGTCTGGGTTTCTTGTTTTGTTTTGTTTTGTTTTTTTCTTTGACATTTTACCCTCTCATCTATTTTCCATGCTTTTTTTTCTGGAGCAGCTGAGTTGTCTGTGCTTTAAACTAACAGTGCTGATAAAGAAGAGGATCCTACCATGTTAAAGAGGTGGAACAGCCTTTGATATCCTAATTAAATCGTGTACACAGATATTAGGGAACTGTTGCTGTTTAGTCAGAAAGGTACCTGCTTTAAAATTTTTTGGGTGGGACAACTAGTGCAGCTCTGACTGCGTGGATGGAGCTTAGTATGGGGACTGCCTTGCTTATAAGGCCATCAGTAAGAGCATACACTGTAAATAAAAGCACATGCTGTACATTGAGAGCCTTCTGCTCTTTTACAGGGACTTGGAGACTTCCAGCTAGAGAAAACCCTTGGGATCATTTTGTCTCACAGTGTTAAATCACCATGTGTTAGTATAATTATGTATATGGGGAGCAAATTGAGGGTAGGTGTTGTCTCCTGTTGCTGAATCATGCTGAGTGCAAATATCAGGGGATTATTCCAGAAGTGTGGAAGTGTTTTGAATGTACAAAGATCTATTTATATGTTGCTCTTACACAAAATATACAGCTAATTTAATTAAAAGAGTTAAAAGTATTGGGGTAGAGAGGTAGGTGACGCTGAATGAGTTAGGAAGTAGAAAATAAAGAAATGTGTCCTGTCTAATTAGTCCAGTGTTGATAGGGACAAAAATATTACTGTGGTTGCTCATACAGAAGGAGTCTTAACTTATAAGTAAATTAAATTCCAGAACTATATTTTTCTTGTTTATTTGTTTTGAGGTCATCTCTAAGTTACTTTAATACTTTGAGTTACTCTTACAATTTTTAACCAGCCCCTAGTTTATACCCCGAATTTAAAATAATTGCCTATCATCTGATACTGAAAAATCCTCTGATTTTATTTCTGTATTAGCCTTTTTTAATTCTCTGATTGAAATACAGCAAATAAAAAAGTCTCAGGTGTATCTCAAAGAGGAGACTTTCTATTTCTATCCTGCTTCTTCTGTCAGTAGTGGTCAAAAGATGCTGGTTTAAAGAGCAGTGGTTAATAGATGATAGTTGAAAGAGCTCAGCAATTATTTAATTGCTCTCATCAGATTGTTCCCTGGTCTTTACACAATTGTAAATTTTGTTAAAGGATATGTATGTATTAAGCACCAGTATGTAGTTTACAGAAGAAGCTACAAAAGTCTGTTTTCTTTGGTGAGATTGGTAAAACATTCCTCTCCAGTGCAGTGACCACGTATCCATGGCTGACCTGAGCAGAAGCCAAGCCAGACAGATCAAGGAGCTGCCTGTTTACAGACCCAAGAGAGCTAGCTTGGCAGGTTGCAAGAGTGTGAGAAAGAGAAAGCTGGATAACACGGTGTAAGAAACAGCAGTTCAATGCTTGGCTGAGCCAGTCTAGCTCATTGTGACTACCTGGCACCCAGCCAGTTCCCTTCACCCTGTTTTCCCCCTCTTTTCCCTGCTTGAAGCCGCTAGCTCCCACTGCTCACCTCTCAGGCAAGTGGAACTCTTTTCTGGTATTGTGTAACTCTCTAATCCAGAAAAAAATGCTGCTTTTATTGTCAGGCTCATTTTTCTGCTTGTTTCTTCTTTGCATTCCTCAGCATGGAGTCCAGACAGGACCACTGCTGTGTCAGGGAGGGTGGGTTGAGAGGACCCAACAGGCATCTATTGATAAAGATTCCCCCTAGTCTTTTGTTGGTCTGATCTTTCAGAAAATTATGGCTATGATTAATGAGATTTTGATTGTCAAATTACAAGAGTTTGGTCATATTGAGGGATCAACAGAATGGTAATTGCTGCAAATCAGGAAAGAGCTGTGCAGCACTAACTGAAAACATCAAACTCTGACACTTATAGAGAGGCATCTACCTATTTAATTTTTAATGATAATTACCAGCATATTAGAAATTAGAAAATATTTACGTGTTTCTGGCTTTATTAAGAAAGATTACACAAGCTTTTGTTGCTCATGTATATAACAGGTGCAATTCCATTGAATGCTTAGAAGCAATCTTTCCTTTAAAAGAAAAACAGTTCATCACGTTGTGATGGCATTTTCATCTTTTCTGTTTAAAATCTTAACAGGAATTCCTACAGACCTGTATTTGAACATTTGGATTATCTGGCATTTACCAGTGTTTACAAATCCATAAAAGACACTGAAACAAATATTAGTATAAATCTAATGTGAATAACATTTAAAGGAGTCTTTCATTTTAATAGTCTGGATGCTATTTCCTTTACAAAGTGTCCCTTAAGACATGAAACCAGTTGTTGTAAGAACCATTGGTTTTCTCTGTCTTTCTGTTGTTAAGCTCTATGCCTTGAAAGACTTCTCAATGTAATCTGCATATGATAGTTCTACCTTATGCAACCAAGTCAGATATAATTTTTATTTTGAAATGTTCAACACATTGAGTTTCTTGTCTTAAGTTATGAATTTTTTCCCACCAGTTGAAGCTTTTTTCTCTTTTCCCTGCATCCTTCCTATATTTCAATATCATAGGAATAATTAAGAATAAACCGGTACACATCAGCTACAATTGTGTATTTATTCATATACTATTGATAAGAAAGCGTTGCACCAATGACTGTGGAAAAATCCTTAGAAGAGCCCCATTTGAGAATGAATCCTTATAACAGCAGGTGATAGTTCCATGAAAGGGGGTATTTGGTAGCAATTGTAGCTCATAGAATGAACCTTCTCACATTCAATAACTTATTCCTACATATGCCATGCAGCTCCATGCTAAATGGATTTCATTAAGATTTATGTAACCATGATTGAACTGGCTAAGGAATTGTGGAAGAGTTTAAAAAAGAGAGGAAAGGTATTGTTTCAAATATAGTTTAAGTCTCTCATTCTGTTTGCAGGGCAGTTCCACAGACTTGCTGGAACAGCAGCTGGAATCCTGGAACAGCTCTGCAAGAGGCGGAGGGGGAAGGAGAGGCAACTCCTTAAGTTAGCCTTACTGGCAAAGGAAGTTATCTTTCTCAGCCAAGCTGCTAATTTCCATGTTAAAAAAAAAAAAAAAACCAAACTATTTTTAAAGCTTTAAATTAAGACATGTTATTTGTAAAGTTTGGATTTTCTTCAGCTACTTGTCTTATGCTGGAACAAGCAGGTTATCTTGCTCATTTTTGGTATTAGAAAATAGTATCTCACACTGAAGTACAAATTAAAATAACAGATCAAAGATCTTCCCTTAGACTATCCAAATCTTTTTACTTAAAAAGGATTCCTCTCCCTCAGCCATGGAAGAAAATCTCAGGTGACAAACTGACCAAAACTCCCATGCCCTGTCTCCCTGTGATGTCAGTGGTGAGGACGGAGGGGTTGAGGGAAGTAAAGGTCTTTTAAGGGCTTTTTTTACTTCTCAGTATCTTGCTTTGATTTTATTAGTATTAAACTCACTTTGTAGCTCTATGTTGAGCCTGCTTTGCCCTTGGAGTGTTTTCTCCTGGTCCTTATCTCCACTCATGAACCCATTGTTTAAATTTTTTTCTCCTCTGTCCAGCTGTATCAGGGGAGGATGAATGAGTGGCTTTTGTGGGCACCTGGCATTTGTTGACACCAGTGTCAAACCATGTCAATAATATATGCAATGGATTCCAAACTTTAATTCTTTAAAAATAAAAACCAAAACAAACCAAACATAAATTATTCCATCAAATTCTATAAATTATCTAATTCTGGACTAGAACACAGATGTGAAATATAAATGATCTCTCTATATCCTCTCCATGATTACGTTATTTTCACTGCAGATTTGACTGAGAAACTGGATACTTTGGCCAATCATTTTCAATACTCTATTTCAGGATTTCCTTGTCTGATATTTTTGCCAGCACAATTTGGAATAAGAATTTATGAAGGGGAAGTACATTTTGATCTAGTGTCTTCATGTTGTACTCAGTTATATTTAGTCTGATTATAAATGAAAGAAATAATATATTAAAATAAAAAAGAATATATGTCACTTATACAGCCCTGGATATAGCTGAGAAAAACCTATTAATTGTTTCAGGCATTGAAATTTCCTCTGTTGCTGCTATAAATTTGCTTGATTTTTCTTAAGCAGTTGATTATACATTTAGGTGTTTAATTTACACTGGAAAAATTCACAGAGCTCTTAAGTGCCTTAATTTCTACATAGAAATGCACAAAGAGGTTTTTCAACCTAGTACCAGTACTAACTTACATTGTCTGTGTTGCAGGAACTTTTGGTAGGTAGAGGTATGAGTATCCTGTTTATCTTCATCAATAAATATTCCGATTAAATTACATTCCTCTTTGTGGATCCTGTTCTGGAACATGTAGAGCAGAAAGTAAACAGGCTTGAAGCACAAGGAAAACTAAAGAACACTAATTAAGAAGGAAGTGTTTTGCTTCCTCAAAAAAAAAAAGAGAGACAAATTCAGACGGATAAGACAACTTGACTAGTGCTACACTTGCACAAACTTTTAGGTATGCATATCAGCAAAACTCAGGGTGCCTAAAATTCAGATCCACACCGAAAAAACTCTATAAAGGTCAGAAAGCTGTGTAAATTTTATGTGATGCTATATATTAGAACTAGCGGAATGAAGAAAGAAGGCAAAATTCAGATCCTCATCAGTGAAAAGAAGACATGGGAAGCAAGTGAGCCATTCTTCTATGAATTAAAGAAGAATGGGAATGCCATTTCCAAAGAGGAGAAGAATTTTTATGTCTACATAAGTGTGGGACTGGGTAGATCTGTGCTCTTTATACAGGAGTGGGTGTTGGGCCCGGGGTCAGTTGGTGCGAATTCACACAGACACCGGGTACTGATGTGTCAGGACAGGAACCTGGGTGTAGCCACCCTGCACACAGCTCACATTAACATCTGCTGGCGCTTGGCTGCTGCCCTCTGTCTCTGTGGCATAATTAAAATATTTTGGCAGCTTGTTACATCAGAAGCCCTCAAATAATAAAAGGCTATATCATGACCTTACAAAGTAGTGATTTTTAGCACAGCACCTATGGACTTTCTGGATTTCCATTTAGTCACACTTCTTTCTACTTTATCCCTTCATTTCCTATTTATACTATGTGCTTGTAAATCTTTTATTCCTTATCTCTTTCTGCATTTTCTCATTAAACCACTCATTGATCTTTGTGAGTTTTCCTGGTTTTTAACATCTGTATCAATTATTTGTAACATCTGTTTATGATTTCTTGAATGTTCATTACTATTTCTTAATATTCCATCTTCTTTTTCTTTATGCACTAGCATTCATAACTCTTTAAACCTTTTTCATTTAAAAAAATGCATTGTTCTCTCAACAAATCCATTCCTTGGATTCAAGTACTGCCAAAAATGGGCATCTAAACTGAGTATTGAACTGAATAATTCTTCAATGCTATCACTTTCCTTCCTAGTAAAAAAGTGATCCAGAATTACTTTTCCCTGCTTCAGTTTTGTATTCTCCGTGTAATACTTTTAAGTCAGTAAACAGAATTGTGTGAACAGGAAGACAGCAAAGCAATTTTAAAAAAATCTGAAGCATACAAAAATATATGTTTATCCAATTGCATCTTTCTTTGCTGGGACAAAAATCTGCTGTCCTTGTGTGTAAAGTTTAGATAACCGCTCACTCAAATAACTAAGGACTTCAAGAGGTCTTCATGATAATATCTAAAATATAAGTTATCCCATGGAAATGCCTCTAGCAACCTTCTCACATTTTTTACCAGCCTAGAGTATAATGAAAAGCCCTTTCTAAAGTGTTTTTCAGGCATGTCTTGTCCTTCTCCTTCCCTCTGTATGTCATGTCAGCCATGTACTACTTTGTTAAAAATTGCTACTTCAACTTTAGGATTCATTTTGTTGTTGTTTTTTTTTTTTTTTTTTTTTTTTTTTTTTACTTTAGTTGAAAGAAGTCACATCTTGAGCCAAGAACTGTCTTTTTATTAAATCTCTCTATAAAGAGTATTACATTTTAAAATATGAAAGTAACATAGTTTTGCTGTGTATGCCCTTCAAATACAGAAACAATAACTTGTGTCAGGGAGAAAAAAAAGAACAAATGTTACTCAGTGCAATTTTATAAACCAAGATATGAAAAAACAGATATGATCCCTTATGTTGAAGTGTCTTGTTTCCAATATGAACTAATACTTGCCTCAGACAAGTGACAGGAATAAATCCTGTGTAGAGGAGGGCTAGAACAGCAGGAATTAGTGCCTGCAAACATCTGGCAGCAGACCCAACTTTTGTGTCCCCAGATTGGATCACAGTATCTAGAAAATGACCAGGAGGTATTAAGCAATGTGTATCAGTAGAGAAGTGGACATAGGGTGGCTAAATCTGGTTTGCTGCTTACAGAACACAGTGTTCAGCTCCAAGAGGTACTTAGACTTTGTTCTGAGATGACTACAGACTCTGCAGAGGTGTGCCTGTAAGAAACAATGGCCAGGCCATCTGATGTTACCGTAAAAGCAAATGTCATTTCTGGCGCTGCACGTCTGTGGTGACCGTAGCTGCCCTTGGGCATTGCCGTACGATGTGCGCAGACGGGATCCCAGCACGGCAGCTCATCCCTGGGCTGCTCCTGTGTCCTCAGCACAAGGATGCAGTCACATGCTGTGGGTATGGTAGCATTTGGCCTAGAGAGAGGACTTATGCCCAGCTATGACATTCAGAATGTCCCTTATGGCTTTAAGGGCAGACACAATAAAGCTGACATTCTCTCACAGAATATTCTGAAATTCTGCCATGTTCTCCCCTGTATTTTCCTTTCAGTTCTCTTCTCCATCCCAGAGAGTGTTTGCATAAATTCCCCAAGCTCTCATATATTCCCCAAGCTCTCATATTAACTTTCTAAGCAGTGTCCAGTAGTTCTGGGATTTACCAGACTTGATTTTGTATTTTCTGAACTATATTATCATATATTAGGCTTCAGCACAAGAGCTAGATTGTTATTAAAAAAAAAAAAAGCCCAAATCAGGAGGCCTCACACCCTTTAATCTTCAAAGTTAGTTTTGTTTATTCACTATTTATTAACTGATTATAGATTACCCTATAAGATGTCTCAAGTTTGGGGAAAGTCATAAGAAGTATATGAATTTCACATTGTGGAGCATGGTGTCACAATTAGAAAACTAACAGACACTTGACATAAAATATAAAGACACCCAGCTGTTATAACACAAGGTGCTGTCATTTGACTATTTAGACTTTGTTCTGAGATGACTTCAGATAATTCAGAAGCAGATTTTAATTTTGTAACATTCTGCATTTTCCCATGATGGATTGAGCCAACGGCATCTTGTCTCTTTTGTTTACTCTGGATATATGGACATATGACCATGTTAGCTTCTAATGAGGTCTGTGGTAATGACAATTTGTCCGTTCATCTGTGTCCAATTCCATACTAGTCTGGTAACAGCTGAGACCCTGTAAAAGGAACATCCTTCTAAATATGACCATGTAGCAAATGAATAATATATCTCAGATGATTATGACACAGCAAATTCCAACTTTTTCTTATGTCTAGTAAAATATTTCAAATTATCTGTTTTTTCAGACCTCTGAGTAGAACAGATGAACTTGAAATTGCCACTGTCTTAATCACTTCTAAACACAAACAGGAATCACTTTTAAACACAGATAGGAATGTGTTCATCATAGCCATTCCCCTATATGAGCTGGCTTTTGCTGTCCTTCATACAAGTTTTAAAAACACCCTAGCCTGTCTGTTCTCATTAAGGGACAGCCAAGTAATGGAAAAAGAAAAGAAGACATAATTTCTGCCAAGATGTATTTGTCTTGGAATAAAAAAGAACAGAATAATGTACTATAACCTGGTATGGATTAGAGGAAAAAGAGATTTTTACATCTTCTTATAGGTGTTCCACATGGTTTATGATATAACCTTTAATGACACAGCCAGACTCCTGTTTTTAACAGAATAGTCAGGATTTTATAAAGATAAGTTCTAATTTTTTTTTCCAACTTGTTTCACAAAAAATTTTACTTACAAGATTTTTTATTGCACAGTGTTTATATTGTAAGATATACAGAAAATTGGCACAACCAATTAAATAATACATCTGAAACGTAAGTTAACTTGCTTACCAAAATGCAACTTTTTAAAGGATGCATTCTTTATTCTTTTTAAAGAGCACTTTGGGAGTTCATACACTTGTTTGCTAAATCCCCTTGTATTTATGGAAACAAAGGATATTTCTTTCATCTTTTCAAAAAGAGCTTCCATCACAGTCCTGCAGATGGTTCTGTTACTGAATGAAGCAGAGATTCTGTGAGGGAAAAAAATAATTATGTGATTTATTAAGTCAATAATTAAAGGCCTTACAGGGCCTAAAAACTGAAAAAAAAAATTGGAAATCAGTAACAGATTTGAAATCACTTATAAATCCCAACACATCCCACAGACCTTTGCCACGTCAAATAACAGGGTAACCAATGTTTTACTGTTACAATCATCCCTTGTCAAACTCAGGGAGGAAGTGAAGTACTTGGGAAGCACTTTGCCATCTAGTTTCATTTATATTTTCTAACAAAGATTGTAGCTTCCAGGTTCCATTGTGGTTCAGAGAAAGAAATGTGCTCTTGTGGCCTTTGACTTTATTTTCTTTGATCATGACTATTTCTCACATTTCTTTTTCCGTCTGACTTTGGCATCATTCTCTCTTTTTCTTTTTTGGTGTCTAGTCCCTGTCTACTTGTGGAATCTCTCCCTGTGGCCATTTGCCCAGGCTTTTTCTTAAAACCCTGTTGTCCTTGTCTGACAACTTGTTTATTGAACTTCATGTATCATTAAGCTCTGAGCCCATTTCTCACATTTGTAGTCCAATATCCTGTTCCAGTTACTGACCTTTTGTCCCATCATCACCAAGTTCATTAGCATCAAAAGTATTTTTAATGAGGTAAAAACATTGCATTTTTCTTTAGTTTCATTCTTACAAGGATCTGATTTCTTTAAGCTGAGATTTTTCCCTGAACATTGACCCTTACACAGAATTCTACTTGAAAAAAAAAAAAAAAAAGGATTGCATATACTTAAAATGTAGCATTATATTATTAAAAATGTAAACCAGAGCAAAGTAATGACTGATGTTGAGGAACTGCCACAATTAAACGCTCAGCCTACAGGACATTTTTATTAAATGGTTTTGTATGTTTTATACCTCATCCCTGTGGAAAAAACAAACAAACAAACAAAACCCCTCAAAACAAATGTAAATTAATGTCTAATAGGAATTTGTTTATTAAATTTTCACAGCAGGTAATAGGAATCTTCACTTTTAGTTTCTCCCCAGGATCAGTAATTATTATTGAAAATCATATTAATGCCACATATTTATGAAGCACATTTGTGTGTATATTCTAAGGCCTTTATACGTATTTGTAAGCTGGTACCTCAAGATTGTTAGAAATAATTGAGCTGAAACAAAGCATGACAAAAATTTGCTGAGGTGTTCTTCAGCAGAGTACAATGACTGTCCTCTGCATGTCCATACATTAACATTCCAAAATTAGAGGAATTTAGCAAATTTTCTTCCTTAGAAAAATATGTCATCATGCCTTTCTATTTTGCAAAGCATATTTACTATGAAAATTCTCATTTACAAACCTCAAGATAATAACAATAGGCTCTACCATTCTGTCTGTTTTGCATAAAATCAGACACTATCTTTCTAGTACTAGTTTAAAACACTAAAATCTTCTTAGGAACAAGGCTTTGTTATTTTGTATCTCTCAGTAATTTAAGGATCGTTATAAATATGTAGCTTCTAAATTCTTAATGTGATTTGAAGTGAAATATAATATGAAATTAGTTTTCTTTTACTTACTGTCAGCAGAAAAATGGAACAGTGTTTTAGTGACTAATCTTCTCTTCATAATGACACAAAGTTATTGGTTTCTTAAAAGATTAGCATATTTACTTTCATGGCTCACATCTTCAAGACCTTTATTATTAGTTGCAAAATCTGCTATTGAGGCCATGTTAGAGGAGAAAAATCAAAAAGAAAGACATTTTGAGAGATTTGCCTTAGGAGTAAATGGTGGAAAACTTTAGCTTGAGCCTTAACCTCATAGCTATTGGTAACTTCCAGATAAGAAAGCATCATATGTACTTTCTCTCCAGCCTCCAGTTAGCAAAATTTTGCCTCTTTTCATCAGGAACTTGATGAAAATGTTAAATGATTGTATTTGTCATACTTAAGTGTTCTAAAAGAGAATTTTCTCATCCTTTGTGTTACTAACACCTCATGTAGGAAGGAAAGTCTTAACCAAATCTTCCAATCTTTCCTGTAGGCATCATGTCAGATATAAAAATAGTTAAAAAAAACCAGAAACAACAAAACACTAGGGATAAATATAAAGAGCAGAATGGGAAAGAGTCCTTACATAGTGCTGGCTTTAAGAGATAAATTATCTGCTTCCCTGTCTGATGGTGATTTTCTAATCCTCAAACACATCCCCCTCAACATTCCTGCACCTTGAGACAAGGCAGCTGCATAGAAATAAAATATAAAATTTTGTATGAAAAATTAAAGCTTTTATCTTATGTTATACCTGGCATTTTTACCAGATGCTTCCTTGGTATTTAAAGGTGAATAATCATTCTTTCATCAACTTCTGTGTGCCCTTCATGACTATATAGCTCTCCCCCATCCTGGAATCTTTTACCCCCGAAGTCAGCACTGGCAAATCAGCAGCTTGTCTCCAGCATTCTCCTAACACACTACAACTCTGCCATTTTTGGGCCGAGTAGGATCAAGTTAAAACCTGTTCCTAAAACCCAGCAGTTTGAGTCCCTAATGGTTGAGTCCTCCTGCCTCTCTTCATCTGTGCTCACAAATATTGCCCATGTGCGAAGGCATCACGACAAGGTGGGGATCTGTGATGATCCTGGCACTTGATTCTCCTGGGATTCTCCTGAACACCTTCCTGCTATGAAACCTCTGCTTAGCAGCCCAGGAGCTGAGAACCTGGTTGAGCATATTAGGTGTAGTCTGCCCCTAGAACTATAACTTTCATTTATGGATTTATCTAAATGAAGCTCTTTGTCTTTGTAGTTCTCCTCTGTCTGGGATAGTCAAGACAAGATTCTTCCTCTGAGTGGCAGGAACAACCTGATGCATACTTATGAAGCAAACACAGGCATAGCACTTTGTGTGTGAAGCACAAGGTTCCAGTCATTTGCACAGAAATTTAATTTAATTTTTAACTTTTTCCCCTTTTCTCTTAAGGTGGTTTTATTTATGTTTATTGTGGTTTTTTTCTCCTGAGGAGTCAAAAAAGGGAATTTTGCAACCTCTGTCTCTCCTAAGGAAATCATTATATATTCAACCTCTTGTTGCTTCAGCAGCTCGCTCAGTTCTGGAACTCTGTCACTGTGCACTGGCCCCAGTGTGCTGTGAAACTTTTGGAATGATATTTATTTGTACAAAGTGAGGATCTTGTTCAAGTATATTGAAACCTTGGTTGCTGTCCAGCTTTAGCAGCAGAAAATGTTGTATTTCCTCAGAATGTTTTCTTCCCCCACAGTCCTAGGTGGCCTTTAAAATGAGCCTTCAGACTGAATAGTTCTCAATGCATTTTGGGCTCAAGGAGACCAAGCAAGTCTTGTGGGGCAAATATTATGGACTTGGAATATTACTAGATTTAATTTATTGCCAATTATCAAAAACTTCAGTACACTGAGTTGGGTATTGATTCAGAAAAAGAAAACATAAATAAAAACCTTGTCTTCCCCTTCCTAATCTTAAGTCCCCTTGTTTTCACTGCTGGTTGTGGTGTGTTCCTCACAGTCTCCTTGGTGATGTAATGGGCAGCACAGGTGATATACATTATTGGAGTAAAGTACATAATGGTTTCTGTCTGACACTCCTTTCTGGTTTTCCTTTGCTCTTTATGTCCCTGCTGACAAGGTTCACCTGTGGGTTTCAGTCCTTCTGAGGTGCTCCTCCACATTGAGGGGTGCCCATGGGTTGCAGTCCTTCAGGGGTTTCCCCACCCTGGCACAGCTTTCCCCTGTGGGCTGGAGTTCCCTACAAAAAAACCCCTTTTGGCGTGGGGACAAGAATGCCTCTGGCTGTGTTGCCTCCACAGCTCTTGGAGCAGCAGCATATCTCCATCTGTCCCCTCAGTCATGTGCCTCCAGCCATGGTCTCTGTTTGCATCTTCCTCACCCTAATGCCTGCAGCTATTTCATGAGTAGGCTGGAGCTGAGGTGCTGCCAGCTCACCTGCCTGGCTGCAGGGTTGGCACTCTGTGTGTTTTGTCACCCTGTCCAAAGGTGTCTGGGCTTGGCTGTGACTGCCAAGTGGCAGGTTGTGGCCTCTCCCTGCACAGCTCCACACTGCAGACCATTTCTCTGTTTAGAAATAGTTGGAAATGCAACAATGCCCTGTAAGAAGGAATATTTGCACGTTCATGTAGATGTGCACACTTGCTTTCCTTTTTTGTCCCTAACAGGCACAAATATTTCTACTGTTTTGAGCTCTGCAGGGCCATGATATATCCTTCACAGTTACTTGTTATTTCCTGATTGATGGAGATGCAGCCACAGTCATGTGTAAAATGATATTCATGTACCTTCTGCCAAGAAAGGAAAAAAAAAAAACAAAACAAAACAGCAAAGGAGAAAGAGAAAACTTTGTCTGATAAGACTGAAATCAGAACAAGATTGCTTTTGATAAAAGATTGATGAAGAGGCATTCACTGCTTGCAGGAGAAAACATTTGTGAAAACAATTGATATTGGAGGCTTTTGATAAGACACGCAAAAGAAAATTCATTTTAATATTTATCACTTGTTCTGAAATAGATAGGCAGCTCCAGCATGATGAGGTCATGAAATAAGAGATTGGTTCAGGCAAATTCATTACTTCTTTTTCTGTTTTTGATATTAGTTTGCCTCTTCGCAGCTTTATATAATGTATTTTTTTCTGTCATCTTTTATAAAATACTTGGATGCCCATCTGGTATGAAAGTAGGTATAAAAATATTTTTCAGAGCAAAGAGGGCCTAAGTTAACACACTAAGAGTCAGTATTTGTAAACCATATTAGAGATAAGCTCAGTAAGATCAATCTTCTTCTATGGATTTGAGTTAAATTACATTGACTCCTGCCAGGGCAGTCTGCCCTATTTAGTTTTTTTGTTTGGTGATTTTTTTGTTGTTGTTCTTGTTTGGTTTCTTTTTTTCTAAATCCATTAAATAGACCTAGAGAGTTTAAATCAATAAAAGAAATTATTTTTGCAGGTATTCTGCAATATTTTTGTAGAATTCTTGTTTCTTATGGGACTAGATTTTATCTCTAATTTAAATACAAAATAGGAAAATAAATACAAAATTCAAGAGCAGGGGAAGTAAAGGGTTCCATGAAGCAGAGGAGCTTCATCCATTAAAACTGCACCACACTGTCTTACAGTTCAGTCTAGACACTAGCTGTGCAGATGCTGCCACACTTCTTAGCAGTTTTTTTTTCCTTATTTCTCCTGAGACATTGCAGGGCTGCTACAATAATCAAATGCTTGCGGTCAGATCAGAAGAGCATCTGTGGAAAGGGTTGTGAGTCATTTAAAATTGCTAGTACAGAGAAAACTTTTCTAGAAGAGGATACTTGAAATACTTGAAAATACTTGAACTGCTGATGTGAGAGAGAAAATCAGAGAATAAGCATATCTAAATAATGGCTTTAAAGAGACCAGATATTAGAAATTTTCACTCATCTGTTTTATGTGTGTGATGTAGTGGGAGTTAGAGTGCTGTAGTTTCAGCACAAATGTCAATATAGCTACTGTGGTGACAGCCCCATTGGGATTAAGGCAGTGGATTTCCTCAAATTTTTCCATTTGTGTTCTAAAACTATGTATCTATGTACAAATAATAAAAATATCTAGAAAGGCTGAGAAATTAATGGGTGCTAACACTGAATTTAGGTATAAGATTTGGCTGTAACTGCCTTCTGCAGTTTCTTATAAATTCCTTTAATGTTACTGGTGGTGAGTGAGATGGAGACCCTTTTGAGTCATTCACTGCACCTATTACTCTTCCAGACCACACCAGTTCTTTAACTGACCTTTGTATTGTAATCCTCCTATTCCTTGCTGCCCCATAATTCTTCCAACCAAAATATAATGTTTTAGTGTTCTTTAAAACTACAAAGATCACCACTAAGCAGTAAGATGAAAACAAAAAATTATCTTTTCTTACAATTAAAATTACTGCAGAGTGAAAATTGTTGCACTTCATTGAGGAAGGCATTTGAAGATTCTGTTTTGCAGCTCAGAGGGAAAAGACATCTCACAGGATGTTAGGAATTTATGAAAGTAATTAATGATGTTTTATTGAATATTAGATTAAATATTAGCTCGGAAAACTAAGTGAATGTCCTGAGTAAAAGAAAGAGCTGCCCCTGGGCTTCAAACATTTGCATATGTTCATTTAGAAAAACCTTCAAGTGTAACTTAAATATGTGTAACTATGTTTTCATCTTTATCACTCACTGATTTGTGCAGCTCATGGAGCACAGACTAAAATTAGCTTTTTCTTTTTCTTTTAATAATGACAAGGCAGCTTTTAGTTGTGAATTACATCATTTGGTCTTTGTGGGTGTATCAGTGCTGCCTGCATAAGTGGTGCACTGGTGTTTGTCCTAAGCCAAGCTGACTCTGCTTTCTGTGCCTTTTTGTTCTGCCCATGGCCTGGGTGCCAGAGGTGGGCAGAGAATTGCTCATCCCACAAGGTCTCTGGGGCACCACAGCTCCTGAAACACTGATAAATTATGATTTATACAAACAATGAATAGCAGGTGTTTAAGGATTAAGTATGTGATTTGGAAAATATACTTTTTGTTAATTTCTTCTTAGTTTGTTTCTTTTTGTACCCTGGTTAAATGGGAAGTTGTCATTTGTCATTGCTGTTAGAAAATGACAGCACAGACTTACAAGTGTAGCACTCTCGTCTTTGAGAGCACTAAACTCCTGCAGTAGAACCTGTAGGATTTTTCAGGACTTTTGGGTTGTTTTTCCATGAAGCTTTATGGTGCAAAATTCCCCAATTTTTATGAGTACCTTGTGGCTGGTTAAGAGGTGATAAACAGCAAAAACAAGTGCCCTGATGCAGCTTGCATTCCTGGGTGTGAGTGTGCAGCTTGCTGAAACTTGAATACGTATCTGGGGTGCTGCATCCAGAAGCAGCTAAAATAGTGCTAAAATCTGAAGAGATGAAGCTTGAGCCCAGCAGAGGAATCTCTCATCCTGCTTTTTTTGTGTGAAAGCCCCATCCCTCTATGCCTAGAAAACTATATTGAACTGTCAGTGACTTGTGACAACCAGCATACAGACTCTTAGCATGGATCCTAATTATTTGCAGATAACATTGCAAACTTTCACCCAATTTGTTTCTCCCTCCCCTTCTCAGTTAACGGACAAGTGAAAGAAGGAAAAGAAAAAGTGAAGGAATTCTTGCTGGCTGAAATTTACCTAAAGGCTTGAAAGCCCTGGGTGCTCTGAAGAAGTGTGACTAGAACCCAAGTAAAATCAATTTGAGTCCCCTACTTAAATTAAAAAATATTTCTAAACATATTAGAGATAGAAAAAGAAATTATGTATTTTAATTTGCACATTTTTAGCTTCTCTCCTTTGTGTTTAACTTACAGAAATATACAAGCCTTGAATAAGGAAAATTCCTTCATTTGGTAGAAGAACAGGGAAGCTCCCAGATCTGTGCCCCTCCATATCCACTCAAACCAGCCCATCACTGTTTCCCCTGAATCTTTTTGCTTTCAATTCCAGTGGCAGCTTATTTGAAGAAAGGATAATTTTCTGCTACAATTATATGGGGTTTCAGCTTCCTATCCTGTTAATTGTTGCCAGCCAAGTTTAGCATCATTCAAGTGCACACTGATAAAAGCATGCAAATATGAGCTCCAGATCACTCTTAACTGTGTACTTGTAAAGACACACATGCTGTCGTTGAGTTTCAGAGCTTTCCTCATTCAAAGCGATGAGGATGAAAACGAAGGAAAATTAAAAAAAAAAAAAAATAAATGTGACTGTGTTTTATCATTGGCATGAATGTTTTTAGTCCCTTTTTAAGATGGACTTAAATTGAGACTGGACAAGATCAAAGAGTTTTAGAAAGATGAATTTGTAGCATCCGTACTACAAATTGAATGTTTATCCTTGCAGGAATAAGAGGACAGTCACCTTTTACTTCTCAGTGAGAAGTAAAAAAGTGAGAATTCCAGAACAGT
Organism: Motacilla alba alba; assembly: GCF_015832195.1. Taxonomy (NCBI): domain Eukaryota; kingdom Metazoa; phylum Chordata; class Aves; order Passeriformes; family Motacillidae; genus Motacilla; species Motacilla alba. Next base: position 76,538,804 of record NC_052018.1, read on the forward strand.
TAAATCTGGTCCCTGGCTGAAGTCAGAAAATGTATTCAGACCATGAAACCATAATTAATGCTGAGAGGTGCTCTGAGGGTGAAGGGTGCGTCATGGCATTGGAGCATGCATCCAATCTGATAAAAAGTGTGCTACAAGGAATGATGTAGCACACTGTGTCTCATGAAAAACCCTGTCACAAAGAGCTAGAAGTTGTGCTGGTAGTCTCTCTGCTTTCCCTTATTGAAGTGTGACAGTCATTGGCTTTGTCTTGGATTTTTTTTGCCCTTTATTGTAAGGCTGAATAACCTGTTTCCTGGCTATAAAATGTGTCTGCACTGTACACCTTGTGCATCTTTAAGACAGAGATAATTTACAAGTCCAGGCTTATAAAGCATAATTCCCATTGCTAAGGAAAGTTCACAGGACTTTATATGCTTTCTTGGCACAACTGTTAACAAGACATTTGTTTTTCAAATAATAGATTTTTTAAATTGATTTTTAGTGGAGCTAGCCAAGCAAACCAGGTCTGATTCTCTGGGGAAATCCCTCTGGTGGTTTTACCTGATACACCAGCAGAAAGTTAACAGTTGTAAACCTGCTGAATCTCCATGCTGTAGGAAAAAAATGGTCAACTGATCTTCTAAACAGAAGTGGTTTAGTTTTGAAGAGAGGAGAGCACACATTTGCTGGTCTTCATTTGGTCATTTTATGGTACTTCATGTATTTCCTTTACTCTCTGTAAATGTAGGCAAGTGTAACTTCCAGCAAATCACTGCACAAAAGTATGCAACTAGACTGCAGTTGTGGCTGTTTTAATAAAGCTATTACCTTTAATCAGCAGTAATACTCCCCTGTCAAAAATCTGAAATGTGTCTGCTGATGCCTTTGATAAGAGCTCAGAATCAGAAAAGGAACATGTGTCTGGACTAGTGTCTTAGTTTGGAATAGGAGTCAACTTTTGAAATAGATCTCCTTATCATCCCCATTTACCATGTTTTGATTGCATTGTGGAGCACCCTCAGAGCAAACACAGTAGATGCCTTTTGACTGAAACTAAACGGGAAGATGAATTTCAGAACTTTACTTATTAAAGCTGCAAAAAAGAGCCAAGACTAAAGGTAGACTAAACTCAAAACATCCCCAAGCATCCACAAACTTTTAGTGTGTATGTCAGGTTCTTGACACAAACCATTTTGCTGTAGCGAGCTACTTCTTTTGGTCTGCAGTAGTTGGTAGTACAAATTAGGTTCTTGCTTGCTTGCTTGTTTACTCAGACAAGCCTGATAGGCTTGGAGAAATCTCCATCTCAGTAAAACTTAAAATTTCTGAAACCTTGGCACTTCTCAATTTTACAGGACTTCTTCCCTCTCCGTGAATGCTCATACACAGGCTTCCTGCAGGTGTTTTCAGTATCCATATCTTGATCTGAATCGAAATTACACAATTTCTCATCCAAATGGAAAGGTCTTAATATTCCAAATTTTTTAGCAAAGAGTTTGGACTTACCTGTGACATGCCTATGTAAAGCATATGACAAGTTGCAAAGTCAATGTATGCAGGAGAATGCCATGACACAAAAATCTTCAAAGGAATTTTCAGGAACCTGTTAGTCTTAATAAGCTATGTTTTTCTAACTAAATCGAATACTGAACCTTTTTATCAGTGCTTGATGCTATATCATTGAAGATTTCTATATTATAATTGAATTACCTCAGGGGAAAATTGAACTTTTTTTTCTCAGGGATGGGTAAAAATACACTCTTAAAGCAGGGGTTTCTTTTTAAATCTTTTTAATGGGTCATAATTCTCTGGTTGTGCTGTTCAAAGACATCTTTCATCTGTGACTCAACAAGATGTTCTCACCTCCCTTTTATAATTCTATGTTTAATATATTTTGGTTATTTAGCAGAATTGGTCTGAATTCATTTATTGTCATGTCTTGCATTTATGCTAGATGTTTTTTGAAAAAATCACACAGGTTACTTAGATGTATAGAAATGATCTTTTCATTTGAGTATCAAATTTTAATTATTTCTATTATATCTTCATAGCATTCACCTTGTTTGTATTAGTGTGTAATTACGATTTTGGCTGGGATGGTGTTAATTTTCTTCCCAGTAGCTGGTAAAGTGCTGTGTTTTGGATTTAGGATGAGAATAACGTTTTTAACGCTCTGACATTTTAGTTCTTGCTAATCAATATTTACACAGTGTAAAGGGCTTTTCAGCTCCCCACCCCACCCCAGCAGTGAGCAGGCTGCAGGGGCAGAAGTAGTTGAGAGGAGACACAGCCACAAAAGTTGACCCCAACTGGCCAAAGGGATATTCCACACTATAGGGCCTCTTGTATCCACCTACTGGTGGATATAAACAAGGGGGAAAGCTGGCCAAGGGCTGCTGCTCAGGAACTGAGCTGCATCCATTGGTGGGTGGTGAGCAATTGTGTTGTGTATCACTTGATTTATTATTATTATTGGGGTTTTCCCCCTTTCCTTTCTGTCCCTTTAAACTATCTTTATCTCAACTCACAACTTTGACTTTTTTTCCCAATCCCACCCCCCCATTTCATTGAGGGGGTAGAGTAGGTGCAGAGAATTCAGGGAGTGGCTGTGGGATGTTTAGCTGCCTGCCAGGTCAAACCACAACATGAGCGTTCTCCCTTTTAAAATTAGACATGATTTCTTAAGGTGTGGGAATAAATAAGGTGACAAACTATGCCCATATGTGCTGGGCACAGAGCTTAACTTGTTGTAAGAGTGCTTTCTGATATGGCACAGATACCCCATTAGGGATTGGGAAGAATCTATAAACTGTGTCTTTTGTAACATATCTGTCTGGCAAATTAGCCCTAAAGTCCAGTTGGGTATGTAGATGTGTTGTACAATATTGTACTGCATAGATTTTCCAGCATTATCCTGCTGGGGTATTTTGGTAGGCATAGCCCAAAAATCAAATCAAAGACCATTTGCACCTGTCACAGAAACTGCTAGTTTAAAAGCAAATCTTCAAGTAAAATCAGGGAAAGCTCTGGACAATGTTTGATGTCTTGTCCATGTTTATATTAGGAAGTCAAGAAGTTACCAAGTAGGGCCACATAGGGTGCTCACTAGGCTTTATTTACAGCTGTTCTCATAGCAGCTGCTCAAACTGATATATAGATGCATGAACTGGGACAAGTAGAAGAGCAAAGTGTTCCTTGGTTGGGATGTATACCAGGTGCTGGCCATAAAGCATGAAAAAGGCATCTGTGAATGACTAGTTGAAGTAATTGAAATAAATATTTATAGCTCTTAAACTTTTGATGCTCTAGACAATAAATTCACAGGAAAAATTTGCTTTCTACAGTGGAGGATTTACAACACATAGGAATTCTTTCAGAGATCTTTGGAGAAGGGAATTTTCCAAATTCATTTCTGCAACTCTCTAGGCTGCCAGCAAAGTGCCCCATCAGCATGAGACACTACCGAAGTCTTTAAAATATTTTCAGAGTACTAGCAGTAAGTGACTCTCCAGTTTTTCAAATATAATTTATGTCTCAGTAATGTTCTGACACTTATTAGGTGTCAGTGTGAGGCCACTTTTATGCCTGTTCCTCACGTACTCACTAATACTTAATGTATGCCTTCAGTGAAGACACAGAAGTGTAAGCAGATTGGCAGTGTGTACCTTGCTGAGATAAACCTTCTCAAAGAAAAAAATAGGGGAAAAAGGAAATACAAATTAGATCTTATGTTAGTCAAATAACACATAGCCCACAGTCCTGAGGCCATGCTGCACTCTGCACACTGTGAACAATACTTCCTCATGAGACCTTTTTGGGGCACAGTTCCTTTTATTACCGTTTAACCCAGACCAAAATGTGCCTAAATGTAATTCATTCAAGCATTTTATGAATACACTTGTTACTTGTTCTGTTTCAGTGTGGCTTGAGAAGAAATTAGAGCAGTGGAAAATGCAATCCACACCTTATAAATAATAAGCTTTCTTTTTCTATGTTTACAGCTGGAGATAACATGTTTAGAGAGTATAAATTCTATCAGGTAGTTCAGTGTGGAAGATGGAATAATAATGAGGTGCACTCAACTGTGTTTAGGAGGAAAGCAAATGGTCATGAGAACTTAATTGTATTCATTTTTAATATAGCATTATAAGCTTCTCATTGTCTTATTGCTTTCTGTACAGGCATTCTAATAAATGGTGGGTTTATAGGTTTTTCTTTGTGCACAATATATTAAATTACAAGAAGGGAAAAGTTGTTCATTTACTGAGAAAAGTTTTATATGAATTTAGTGTTCATTTGACTATTTCTCTTCCATTTTATATTGCATGATATGTTCTTAATGTCAGTGTGGAGATACTAATAGCTTTGTAAACATAATATCAAAAAGTTTGTCTGCCTTCTGTGTCTTTTGTAGATCATTATGCAGAGTTTTGAAGGGAATAACAATAATCTAAGCAGGTATTTCAATGTTGCAAACTGTCTCGTGCTGTCAATAAAACATTTTTATTTGTTAGAAGGGTTCATATATCTTTCGGGAATTTGTGCTAAAAGATCTACATCCAAGAAAAGTTATCATATTAATGGTGTCATTTTATTAGTAATGCCATTTAGAAAAATGTATATAGCATTGCTAAGGTCTTAGATTGTGTACAAAAAGTAATAACCCTGCAACGTTCCTAACTGAGCATTAACTCTGCATTCCCTCCACTGAGCTAGAAATTAGCATTAAATTTTTGTGTTATAATGTGAAAAAGATGGAAATGAAGCATGAAGTGATTTGTAAGTGAAGGAAGAGGGGGAATTCTGACTTACTTGAATACATTTCCATTTCCAGCAAATTATTAACTCATTAAGGGACTAGACAGTATAAAATCCTAAATATTTTTCTTCTCTTTAAAGAGTATCATTCAGAGCAGAACCTTTGTAATATATGAACTATTGTCTTTGACTGTAAATCAGGGGATTTTATTTTTGCAAATGCTAGTCAGGGCTTCTTGCTTCACAGAGGGACCACTGACTGAAGGGACTGTAGTAAATCCCACAGTATTTATATATTTCCTCTTCCTCAACATCAACTGTTCTCTTTGCTAAAAAAGAATAAAATCTAAATTTGAATATATCTGAGTGAATCTTCTGCTGAGTGAAGGGTTTTCTGCCTTTTCATCACATTTATTTGAATGTGTGGTGCTTTCAATAGTATATCTATTTTTCCTTCTACTTCTAGGTGTTGCTTAGCACCTACAATATTCTGAACGTTAAACTAGAACAGTAGTGTATAACTCTGGTAATGTTGAAAAAGTGAACTGAAATCAAATATAGATGTATTCCATAGCATCATAAAAAAGCAAGTAGTTTCTGATTGCTGAAATTTAACTGCTAAGTGGTCCATGTAATTTAGGCCTGGTGGTGCACTGGCTTTTTTCCCTTGCTCCATGTGGAGCAATATTTAGTTCACTGCCACTGAGCAGTCAGTATTCACACAAATGGATGGTGATATCAGATCAGAGTGCTGATTTGCTTCATTATTTTAACAGTGCTTAATTTTCCCTTTAGGTTTCCCCTTGCCATGACCTGCATAAGATTCTCTGAGCCCAGAAGCAGATTTTTCTTTCTATATTAGCTGATCAAATAAAAGATGTTAAATCTTCTTGCAAATCTTGCTTCCAATTTCTTAAACTGACATGGCTTAACAGAATATTATTGCTGTATCTGTATATTTTATTTTAGGTAGTCTCTACTCTCAAATTCATTATATACCTGCTAATATACCATTCACTAATATACCAGCTTTAGCTTCCTATGTAATAAAGGGTATGATCATGGTCTTGCTTTCTTCTTCTTCTTGCTTTTCTGCATTCACTGTGATCAGTGGATGAAACAGAGTTCCTCTTCCAATTGATTTCCTTTCTGTTTCTGCTGCCTTTGAGACCTGAACTCTGTCCTTGTGAAAGGGTTACAGCAACAGTTGAGTAAGGCTTGCTGAGCTTTTTTTTAAATCTCTCTTCTGGGAACTTCCTATGCTTATTTGTCTGTTTTGAAGGTCATCTTTAATGTCTCCGTACATTATCCTTGAAAAAATATTTTCCCAAAAAATCAGTGTGTCATCTACACTTTTACATGAGGTCCCATTGGTTTGAAGATGTGTTGTGCTATTTTTAAGGAAAAAAAACCAACAAAACTGGAAAGCCAACTTCTTGGGTTTTGTTGATCATTCATAGAAAATGCATTTTCTTGAGCATTGGCCTTATGTGATTCTCTTAGGGAATGTCATCAGCCAGTCTATTTAGATCTGCTTGATCTAAATAGGCAGCAATTAGACAATTAGACAATTCCACTGTTACTGTATCCACAATAGGCCCCAGGGATTCATGTGAATCTCCAGGTAGCATAAAAGTTGGAATTTCCAACTGAATCATAGGTAGTGGAGTGTGAAGAATTTTTATTTGTGATTGATATGCAATAGGAAAATACCTCAACACCTTAAAACTCCCAACTCATGGTTAGCAGGAAATGGAAATTTATCAAATTTCTTTTCAAGACAAAACACCACAAGCTTTTTTATATTCACATACAAAACTTCAGACTCAAACTATTTTCTGCTCTAATGTTTCTTTAAATAAAAAGTTTTAAAATGAAGGGTTTTGCACTTCAGAAAATATGACTTCTCTAGTGGGCTTTACATTTGTTAGATTGAGAAAATTTCTTTCAGTATTAGTATTACTATCCAAATATGTTGTGAAGAAGATAGCAAAGAGAAATCTGTCAGAACCACTGAATGGTTTGGGTTGCAAAGGACAATAATTATGTAGTTCCTACCCCCTCACTGTGGACCTGAATGCCACCCACTAGATCAGGTGGGCCCAGCCAGCCTGGCCTTGAGCAGGTATGGGACATCCACAGCTTCTCTGGGCAACCTGTCCCAATGCCTCACCACCCTTTCAGTGAAGAATTTCTTCCTGACATCTAATATTTTTGTTTAAAAATGTTCCCCATTGGCCTGTCACTATCTGCCCATGTTAAAAGTCCCTCTTTTTTTAATTTTTTTTTCCCCCTAAGTCTGCTTCAAGTACTGAAAGGCTGCAGTGAGGTCTCCCCAGAGCATAAAAAGAGGATTTCAGAGTAATCACAGTCATCTTTTCCCTTTTCATAATTTATTTCAGTCTTCCCAGCTGACCTTCTAGTTAGCCCACTGCTCTGAGTAGCAAAGCATATTGTGTTGTTCATTCAGGATGTGCTGATTCAGCCTTGTGAAATTCAACTTGAGAATTCAGAAAAAAACAGGTAAAAGGCTTGAATGAAAAAAAAAAATAATTTTCTCTGTTATGAATTAATTTTCCCAACTTGGCCAAACCCATTTTCTCTAAAGAACCAGCCCTTATTACTGAGTTTCATATTTTTTGATGGTCTCACTTCCCTTTGCTCTAGTGAAAGAAAGTACTTCACAATCTACTTTTTATACACTTGCAGTTTTTCCTATTGGAATATGGCACACAGGCATTAATTTGAATCAACAGATAAGACAAGACAATATCTCTAGAATCATTAATAATAGATATACTTAAAAGCATGTTTCCTGAGGCGTGAAACAAATACATGAAGGAAACAAAAGTGACATTGACATAAATAATTTTATCTTACAATAGTAACCTAAGACGCGACCTAAACTCTCACAGAAACAGAATTCTACCTCTTTTCTCAAAGAAGAAGCTGCAGACTTAGCCCATCTATTGTCCATGAAATGTAATCTGCTACAAAGCATTAATCACCCATATTCTGGGAAATGCTTGGTTATATTCCCATCCAGATCTCTCCACAATTAACGCATGATCACAACTCTTTTTTATTATCTTCTTGTACTGTTTTATCACTTTTCTTCCAAAGTTTGAGGATTAATTTCCTCCTTTAAACACAAGCCAAATTCAGTTCAAATATACTCAGAAAAACATTGCAAAACTGATGCTTTGGCATTTCATGTTTGTTATTGCTCAGTGACTTCCATATGAATCTACACAGGGAAAATATCAATGGACGTGTCTTTTTCCTACCTCCTCTTTGAAAGTTATCCTGAGATCCACTAATTAGTCTTTCCTGAGACCATTAGGTACACTGTCATCATCAGTAGTGACGTTTAATCTGTCAAAGTTTGTTTTTGTTTTAGATAAAGAGATGGGAGAAAGCTAAGATACAACACGTTCACCTGTCCTTTTAAAATTGTATTAAGGGAAATACCAAAAACCACTATTGCTATAGTCTTATAGAATCACAGAATATTCTGAGTTGGAGGAGACCCACAAGGATCATTGAGTCCAGCTCTGAAGCGAATGGTCCATGCAGGGATCAAATCCACAACCTTGGCATTATTAGCACTGTGCTCTAACCAGCTGAGGCAATCTATAGAACTGCCTAAAGTGCAAATTTTGCGGCTTTTTCTGAAGTATGTAGTTCTTGATATTGCTGAAGAGAAAATAGTAGGTAGGATAGAGGTCTATTTTGTCAGCCCTTCCATTGTTTCTGAGCTAACCACTAAGCCTCCAGCTTGCAAAAAGAACCTGAAAATGACCTATAGTTTTAAAAGATCAATTGATATATCCAGGCAATTAAACATGTACAGCAGCCAAGATCAGGCAAAATAGTTGAAAATGTTTGTGATGGAATTGTGGGGAATTTTGTTTTGCTTAAGTAGTTCTTTCCATCCCTTTTATTCTCTCGTATGCACTAACCCCTCAGTGTGATTGTAGCACAGCATCAGGCAGTGAGCTGAACCAGAAACTGATGCAAGTTTTAAAAAATAAAAAACAACCTACTGAGAAGGACAGTAAAATTGAGAAAAAAATGAAAGGCAGAGCTCTGTCTGCTTAAACAAGCAAAACTGCCAGAAGAGGTGATCATTAAAACAGAGTATGACTGATTGACAGTTTATTAGGGGTTTCCAAGGTTGGGAGTTTTTACCTAAATACCTATTTCTCTTTTTAAACTTTCACTGTAACTGAAAAAATCACTTTTGAGCTCCTCATTTGCCTAGTTATTAATTTCATTATTAATTTCTTTTACATTATTAAATTTTTTATTGCTGTGCATTATTCTTAGTGGAAGAAGTTTTAGAGTGACAGACAGGTTTTTTAAATTGTGTTAATGAATGAAATGATTGAGCTATTTAAATGGATCTTGTTAAAATGCTACGGGTAACAAGATGTAAAAATAAGAAAAAAAAAAAGAGAGACCTTTAATGTCAACATGATCTTTTAAGGTTGAAATCTAATAATTGCTTTGATTGAATATTAAGACTGCAGTGTCCTTGCACTAGCAAATAACTGCTGGCTGATTACTGCTTCACTAAGGAGAGAGTGTGTTATTGAAAATTCAATTAGAACAAAACAAAAGTCAGATTTTTGCCCTTTAAATTACATTGCATAAAAAGTGTGGAGGGAGAAGGACTGAGAAATAATGGAAGAGAATGAAGGAAAGCCACTCAACATAAAAGAGACCAGAACAGAAGTGGTAGATGAGAGCGTGGGAGAATGAGGGTATAAAGAGCACTGAAATATCTGTAAAGGAATCTTTTGCAATTGAAGTGCGTATAGTAGTTGCATATACAAATGACAATTTTTAAATATTGTGTAGATACAGAGATCAGAAGATACAAATGTAGATACAAATGCATCTGAACTGTTTCTGTTTCTCCCAAATGGATTCAACAGTCTGTCTTGATATTTCACAGTAGAGATGGCCAACCTAGTGCTCCAGAGAGTTAGAAAATTAATTTTTTGACAGACTACCCACTTTCTGTGTAGGGTGATGCTTATGTTCATTCATGACACTGATGAATTAGGTGTGGGTCTCCAGAAGGTATCACCAAATAAAGAACAATTTTTCTTGCAAGGTGTGTAGTGGAAAGATTAATCCATGTCTTTCTTGAAAGACTTTTGTTAATGATAGGTCTTCCAAAATCTCTGTAATTTCTATTTCTGATATAATATTTTGCTTTTCTGTTCTGTATTGTGAAAATGCTGAACAAGTTGTGAAAGACATCCTGACTTATCATGTATAAACCTTTCATGAGATCCTTATTTACCCTGCTATTTTCTAAGGCACACCATCTGGAAAGACTGTCTAATAATCACCTCTGGTGAGGACAGAAAAGGAGGAGAAGCTTCTGTATATGTGAGACTATAAAATGGTCTCATTTTGGGCTAAAATGGCTAGCAGTTCTTTTGTTTTATCATGAAAGAACACAACAGTCATGAGATCTTCCACAGACTTTCTCTCAATCTAAAGTCAACAGTTAAATGTCTTTTTTGGAAAGAATGGAAAACTTATACTGAGTCTACATCTAAAACTAGATTTAAACTAAAAATTACATTACAGAGAAGAAATGGTATCGCTCTTCATCAGTAGCATCATCATTCCTGTCCCTGATTATAAAAATATTTTAGAGTAGCTTGTTCATGCATTCTCTGTGATCATCAAGTTTGACCCTAAATTGCTACATGAAGAGTGTGTTTCAGCATTATCTGTGCAAGTGCCTCTTAAGTGTTGAATATTCTTAGTGCTTGATTTAGTAATGCTCCCTCTGGAGATTTTTTTACTTTGTGCCAATAAACCTGACTTATTTAGAGCTGTTGGCTCTGGTCCACTATTTCTTTGTTAAATGTTTAGCACTTGTAAGTGTTGTGACCCTTTTGGCAATGCAAGTAATCCTAATTCCAGCAATTTACACTTGTCACTTTGCTTTAGGCTCCATTACTGCACACTGAAATTCTTCACAAAATGGTTTGGAGACCATTTACCAAATAACAAATCAGAGAAAGAGGGATTTTGTCCATTATGTGACAATTAATTATTTATCACTACTTTGGTTTTGTGTTGCAGAACTGTGACCTGGCCCAGCAGAGCATTGTTCATATTGTTCAGAGTCCACGGAACAACAGTCAGAACAAGGAGAAGACAGAAGATAGCTGTGTTGGAGGTGTTCTAAAAGCCTTGAAAAGAGAACCTGAGAGTTTAACTCGCATAGATCTCGGTACCAGCATCCTCCCATCAGTCTCTGCAGGGTTAGCAGTTATTCTGGATCCCGGAAAAAACAGTGTTTCACTTCCTGCTGAAAAATCAGGTATTTCAGTGACTTAGTACATTTCAATACACATTTATAAATGTGTCTTTTTCTTTCTTAGGGTGAAGAGTTCTAGTTCCATACTATGGGGAAAAAAAACCCAAAATATATAGTTTATTTTATTTATTAAACAAAAAATACAACAATATTAAGACAGGAAGCATCTGATGTGTCTTCTAGAAAATTAATTTTGCTTTGTGGATAAAATTAGTGATTTCTTGTGTTGCTGCTGTATCTAACATGTATTATGCTCATATTTTTATAAATGATTATAAGACTGCAAAACCCCCAGAGGTCTGTGAGAAGGCAAAATATATTCTCTGTAAAATTTCCATTATAGAAGTTTCCTTAACTGGAATGTTGGGCAGCTTATGCCTTGCAAATGTGCTTAATTCCCAGTCTGGTGGGATGCTTTCATAGCCATACATTTATAAAAAATATTTACAATCTATTTAAGATTTATTAAGGCTTTGCTGGCACAACACATGGTGGTGATGATTCATACTATGGACTTTTTTAGTTCTTCATCCACCAAATGGTTACTGAGAATATCTTCATTGTGAAAAATAATGTGAGGCACTAGTTACTGCAGAATAATCTTACTGACACTGTGTTGCCCCAGTGAAGATACATGTGCAATACCAGATACTGTTGTGATCTATCATAATAGTCCATCAGAGATGTCTTTTTATAAAGAACAGTACACAAATACCCTTTTTGCACAGTACAGAAGGTAATAGCAAACATATATATCCAGAGTACAGAAGATAAATTGTGAATATGAAAGAGATACCTCTGTGACTAACCTGGCCACAGAAATCAACTTGCTTAACAAAATGGCTACTAAAACTGTTAAAATAACTTCTAAAGAATGTATTAAGTAGCTCATGCAGAAAATATACAATCCATGGGAGGGTCACAGAAGTATTCCACAACTGACTTGGTCAACCTCTCACTGCCAACTAATGATGAATGAGTGCGGTTAAGGAGCAAATTAGTACCGAGCTTAATGATCCACATCTCCCAGACTGAATGAGTAATGAGATAAGAGGGGTGCATGCTGATTTAAATCTGGTAAACTAGGGACAGGCCTTCAGCCTGGGTTTACTCTCAGATGAAAGGCAAAAGTGTGAGCTTTTAAACATCACCACATATTTATTTTTTCATTATTGTGCATATGTAGAGGAATTTAATAGCTGTGCTTGACTTTACAGAATAGTTTATACACGTGCAAGGACTTTCAAAATGTGTCATGTGACATGTTTGTCCACAGACTACAAACTCTGTGAAGCTAAGCATAAACTGATAAGTGTCTTCTACTGCAGCAAATATTTTCAAGGCAGAATGCATAAGGACAAAATGTATTGATAAAATACGTGGGCTAGTTTTATCTATGATTAAATTATAAAGGCTTTTTCTCATAAGAGAAAAAAAAAAGACCCACTCTAATGACTGATAGTTCTTTGTGGAAGGATGTTAATAATAAGTTCTTTTTAAAGGCCTGTAAACTTCTTTCCTTTTTTTGATTCTCACTATTAAAATTTGTCCTTTTGTCTGTTCAGCTCCATCCCTTTGTTCAATATGGGGAACTATATTTTTCCTTATGGATTTAGGGTGAATTAATTTGTAGTCACTTAAAAAAAATATTCCAAAGATCAGTTTTGCAGTAAACTTTGCTGTGTAGCAAGGATTTCCTTTGGCATAAATATAAATGAAATTACTAAAAGTAGTGGGAATGAGTGGCTTAAGAAAGTAGGCTCCATCACTGATATCTGAAATTATACCAATTATTACCAAGCTGTTGTACTAGGACATGAATGGTTGTGGTGATTAGTCTACAGCAGCAACTTAGGTGAATGAAGTATAATCTTTATTGTTCCATGTGTCCATGACAAATTTAAACATAAAATTTAGAGGCAAACATTTAATTAATTGATTAAATTAATATTGTTTAGTCTGATGTGCTACACAGCTACTCCATAATTACAGCAGTAAACACTGAGACTGTAAATCTTTCTGAAGACTAAGTTATTTTTATTTGTTATGCTGACCCCATGTTCCTGCCCTGATTTTATTTGCCCTCCTTTGCATTCTGAGGAAAAAGGTTTGTGGTAATTTTCACATCACAAAAGCTTCTCCCAGAAGCTTTTGCAGCATTTGACTGCTAAAATAGTATTTTTGAAGTATTTATGTGAATGCTTACAGGTGAAAATTTCACCAGACAAACCAGGAGAGAGGCAACTCTTGTTATGCTGTACTGCTATTACATAACCAATATGCTTAGGTAGTATGAACTGCTGCACTTGATGAAACAAAAACTCTTATGGCCTGGCAGCGTGTCCCCACCAAGGGTATCATTTGCTCCTTGCAGAAGCATGTAACAGGACATCCTCCTCCCAGATCATCCCCACTCTTGTGTGAGTAATGAAACCAGCTCCTGACTGGTCTGGAGATGCATCTTATTTGCACTGTGTTTTTTAGACTACAGTGTGTTTCTCTATGAGAAATTCAGAAGTTTGAAAATCATTAACAAGTAGGAAAAAATATGAAAATGGATCCAAGTAATCTCTTCATCAAAGAATTCCAGGTTTCCTGTCTTTGCAGACAAAAGTAATAGAAATGCCTTTTCTTCTCAGTTTTTGTTGGTTTTGTTCTTGGGTTTTTTTGTTTGTTTGTTTGTTTTGTTGTTGTTTCTTTGCTCTGAAAACTTTGAATGATTTCTAGTGGACGTGTAAAAAAATCTCAGCGCAGGACTTTTATTTTACTTCACCCCCTTCTAATTTGTATCTGTCCAGTATCTGGGACAAAGTGCTTTAATAAACACAATATAAATAAATGTAACTATGTTCCATAATGGTTGCATATCAGCAGGTACATGTATAAGATGGTTGGACTCGATGACCTTAGAGGTCTTTTCTAATCTTAACAATGCTATGATTCTCTGATTTCTACCTGAAAAACAATGAATCTGTAAAACATAAGGGTTTGTATGACTCATCTGCTAAATATGAGAATGCATCATGATTTCAGATTCAAGAAAGCCAATAGAATATTTGTAAATATAAACAGAAAACAAAGTGGATTGGAGAAAATGTTTTTTCTCTGCTTTTGACACCTGCATAACTAAAACCAGTAAAACTCGCTGTTTTGATGACTAAACTGTTAGAAGGTTCAGAAGTGTCATGAGAATCCTATGAAAGTGCACGTCATGATTGGTTTATATTTGTTTTGGCATCCGTGGAGTGGAAGTTTGGTAATTTGGGAATATTAGATTTTACCAGCTCTTTTAGGATTTTAGCTCTCATTGTCTAGAAAGTGCAAGCCAGCAAATATGAATACCATACATGGATTTTAACTTGACAGGAAATCAACCAGCAATGCAAGCTCTCCTAGCTTACAATAATTCTCCACATTTGTCCATTTAAAAAAATGTGGAACGTTTTTTCTGAAACATGAAGATAGGACTTCAACCTAGAAGTAGTATGGATGGTGCTAGGCACGAAGTTAGGCTGCAGAATCCCATTCCCTCCCCTTTTTAAATGTATGACTGATGTCAAGAAAATTTGAAATAATATGAAAAAAATAGAGCTAGTTCAACAGAATATGTTTTCTGTAAGCTGACATGAATGTTGTTACTTATGTAATTTCCAGGTTAATCCATTATCAGCTGGTTTATTATTTCATCTGAATCAAGCAGATACAGTCATCATTACTTAGGGCTTTTTATTTTCAACTTTTGAATAAATGCTCATTGGGTTAGTTCCAAATAAAAATCCTGTTGTTCTTTTGGTAGACTTTTACAAATGCCTGCATGCAAGGCACCTCTGTTTCCTTATCTTTGCATCTTCTTCTGTTCACAGAAGAGTTCATAAAGTACTGGTGTATATACTGACTTACGTGTGCCAAGCTGTAAATTATAGCAAAAAGAGGGATTGATTGTTTTCTGTATAGTTAGGAAATGCCTTACCAAAACTTAATATATGTTTAAACGTCTTGTCTTTCCCAATAATACAAGTATCAGTTAAGGCAGATGAAACTGTCATTGCCAAAACCTCAGTATTGTTAGTGATGCTTGAAGTGATGAACTGGTGCCCATTCCATGTAAGAGTCTGATTCCACGAAAGAGACAGTAAAAAACACTTAGAAGGAGAAGCCACAATTTAGGGTGTGGCTAGTCAGATCTGTTCATACTTCTGAGGTAAGCCCTGGTGAATAAAAAAACCCATATAAATTTAACCATTTAAATTGATGACATTTAAAAGTAGTTTTTCAATAGTATTCTGATGACCATGTGTTAAAAATTCTTGTGCCCTGTAATTGATATTACACTTTATTATAATTCTTTCACTCAAAAAGTCTAAAAGGATAAGAATTTTTGTGTCAGATCTGTTTGAAGTAAATGAGTAGTCTAAACTCCTGAAGTACTGTAAAATTATTTCACAGTTGTATAGACCTTATAATCTCAAATACGATCCAGGTTGGGCAGGATTATGGTGTACATCTACCTCCCCATTTGCCTGTGGTGCTAGGCTGAGCACCACTGCCCAGTACCAAACTGAGAACTACTGCAGCTATTTCTTATCCCTTTTCGAGAATTTCAACAAAACGTGAGTGCTCATCCATTCAGAATGGCTTCCAGCATGGAAAGAACATTTTTTTATTGTCACTCAGAAACATGAAGCTTTGACCTAATATTGCTTTTCTATGTTACAAATCCAAATATCTAAGAATATACTATTCCCTTAAAAGAAATAAAGAAGGAATCCTAAAATTTCTCGTGTCATTTACCTGCATTTCTTTCAAAGGAAACTAATCAGTATAAAGATTTTTTTTTTCCCTTTGACATGCATACAAGTCATTTGTGGCTTAGCTATAACATTAATTAATTAATTAAATATACCTTAGGTCCATGGTCTTGTAAATCAGAAGTTTGAATAAGGAAAATCATTATTCTACACAATTTACATTTAGTAATTAGGCCTTATTTCCTAGAGTTATCAACATTTTGTTTTAAAAACAAATTTCCAGAGTGCTTATACTGACCTTTCTTCAATTTCTTGAAATATTACTACAGCATTTCCTGGTAGTTACATGATTCTTATGAGAGTCCTCTTTTACAGACATCCATTTGAATAAGAGTCATCTTGATGGACAAGAAAAAGTTGTAAATTACTTAATATGCAACCAATATATTCTTTCAGTAGACATATTCAAGTAACAAGTTAGGTTAGTATTTATTTTTGGATTTGGTGCCTTGAGAGTTTACTTTTGTATTAGGATTAAACTACTTTTAATTTAAATGAAAATGCATCAACCAGCTCATTGTGATTTAGCCTATATTTGATTCAGATTTTTATAATATATTTTTTTACAAATTTTAAAATATTAAATGCAATACTAATTTGAGGATCAATCTACACCCAGAAAAGGGAAGGTATTAATTTACCTTTTTAAGAAATGCAGAACAAAATACCAACTCAGAAATAATACACTAGTCATGATTTTAACAAATAATTTCTGGGAAGCAAGGCTGCATTTGTCTTCATTACATACTGTAAGTTTACTGTATACAGAATTCAGTTTGAAAGTTCAAAACAAATTTTTACAAAATTCCTTCATTGGCAGCTCTCTGTGTGGTAGTGGTTAGATCTGGCACATTGTTAATTGCTATCACTGTGCATTCATTACATACATTAAACTGTTAGACTTTCACTGTTAGGCCTTTTATCTTAAATTTGCTGTCAATGTACAATGCCATAACCTGATGCCATGTTCATTGCAGTCCCGTGTTGTAGTCACAAAAGTTGAGTTCATTGGGACTGAGAGCTCTCTTAAAAGAGAAACTAGAACTAAAGCACTTATCTTCCTTCCTCTCCATTTTTCCTTTCTTATTTGATAGTTTTATACTTCTTGTCCCAGTCCTGAATCTCCATTGTGCTCTTCACTGCTTCCAGTGTTTTTTTGTTTTGCCGGCTTCCTTTCATGGGTGTTCCATTCCTGGGAGATGTTCTACCCATTTGCAGTCCCTCATTGTCATGGTTTGACGCTGGCCCAATATTTTGTTTTGTTTTGTTCTGTTCTGTTCTCTTCTGTTCTGTTTTACAAGCTTTTGTGATGTGCATGCCTCCTAAGACAAAGATGTGTGCAACTACACAACTCTTTGTTGATTTGGTAGTCACTTTGCTCACATACTTGATGCAAAATGTTTACACATTGTGCCTGACTAGATTGTCATAGTGTTAGAACATGTTTTTCAGAAATAACCATCTTTTAAGTGTGTGCATCTCAGGTCTAAAAATCCATGTGTATTAACAGAAGAGTATGGCAATATCATTTTCATAGTGTAAAGAGACATGAGATTTAATTTTAACTCAATAGCAGTAAATATTTCCTATGTATTGAATGAGAATTTTTCAAAAATTTAAAGTTCCCAAGCTGTTTGGTAATTGTTGTGTGACAGAAGTTATTGAACTGTGATCCATGTTTGAAGCTGCACAATCCAAAAGGATTTTTATTGATTATCCAATGAAATGATGGTTAGAGTGCTCTAGCTTAACTTGTTTTTGACTGTTGAAATATATTGCAGTCTTTGAGTCATGGAATTGTTTAGGTTGGAAGAGACCTTAAGGTCATTGAGTCCAAAGGTTAACACATCACTACCAAGTCCACCACTGAATTATGTTCCTAAGTGCCACATCTGAACTTTAAATAACTCCAGGAATGGTGACTCAACTCCTTCCCCTGGGCAGCTTGTTAGTGTCAGTATACATTAAATTATCCCTCTTGATGCTGTACTTTCTTGGATTATGCTCTATGAGTATGTTCAGAGGAACATACTCATTTTCCCCTAGGAAAATGCTTCCTGTTAAAAATAGGATAATGTTTCTCAAACAGTACTCTTTTTTTGATGCATAACAAAAAAAAGAAGTTTTTTGGATACAAACCACAAAACCACTGAATTGCTATTATGTGAGATCAAATATATTGCCTATCTAAATCTAGTCCTCTCATTTTAATACTTTCCCATTTTGTATACAATAATTCAAAAGAAAATATGTTCATATTACAGAAAGTTTTATTTAGAGAAGGAGTATTCCCCTTTTCAAATAATCACCCATGTACCTCTGTCTGATTATCATTCATGTTTGTTATCTGGGCAAGTTGACAAGATTGGTAATGGTATTTTCTATTCTGATCTTCATTGGAAAAAAACAGTCTCCAGTGTCAATTCAAGGCTTGATATGAGAAGAGAAGGAGAGTTTTCAGCCCAGAAATTAACTATTTCTTATTCTTTCAACATTTCTTTTAAGAGAGTTAAGCTTACGAAAACTATTCTACTTCCAGTAGGGTTATGAAAATTTGTCATTAAAAAGTCCTTGGAAGTTTGCTCATATGTATATTTTATCTTCTTTTAGGGTTATTAACCCTTGACAATTCACTGCAGCAATGCTTCCAAATTCTATATATAAAAATTGATATCCCCTCTTCACCTTCTAGCAACAGCAGAAAGTGATTTTATAAGACATTAGCATAATGGAACCTTTTCAATAAAATGATAAAGTGAGCCCATTTCAGAAAACAGAACGCACACTTGATAATTTATTGCAGCCAGTGCCATGCTGGAGACCTCATTCATATCATATGCTTTTAAGGCTGATGAGAATGGTGCCATTTTCCCATCACACCTCGCATGTCTGTGAAATTAATTTGAGAGGAAAAATGGAAAAAATGCTCTTTTCTAATAGAGGCTAAAGCTCTTTCGGGAATGCTTACTTTACATGACATAATTGTCTCTCATGAACGCGTCTAATTACTTTCTTGTTTTTAAAGGCACTTCCATGTTAATTGAACAGTGGCATTTGCTGACTCCCCAGTGTCAAGGGGTGAGGTGGAAGAGAGTTGTGTTCTTAGAGTGTATTTTGGTTGGTTATGAGGGACAACATGGATGGACTTTCTTTTGCAAGTGCATCACTTGCATCTTTACACCCAGCTAGAGGTGACATTTGTAGGTGGAAAATGTTCTGTACTGATAAAACTATGTATTGTATGTTTTCCAGAATAATTGCTGGCATTAATTTATTAATGATGCTACTAGGAAAAATAGGAAATTAACACTTAGGAAACATCCCTTATGTATAAAAATATTGAAAATAGAGTTTTAGGGTGATTTTTTTTGACAGGAAGAGTCCAATTATAAGGCACAAGTAAAAATCACAAAATCATAGAATGAGTTAGGATGGATCTTAAAGGTCATGTAGCTCCAACCCCTTTGCCATGGGCACCTTTCACTAGACCAGGTTGCTCAAAGCCCCATCCATCCTGCCAAGGTCGGGGCATCCACAGTGTTTCTGGGCGGCTTGTTCCAGTGCCTCACCATCCACTACATGGTTTCTGTTACAAGCCCTTAGGACTGGAAATGAAAGGAGTTGGTCTGTGCTCAAGTCATGTGCTCAACATTCATTAATGGCATTCGGAGTTCTGTGCACACATCAAGGACATTGGGAGAACAGATCTATTAAAAAGGCTTGGTCTACAGAAAGTGATTACATGGAAGACATTAAGAAATTCTGTTGATAGTAGAAGGTAAAAATAGCTTTGCAAAACACACCCTGCTTTCTCCTTATAAATACAAATAATTTCAGTGGGACTAAATTTGAACTTCTGTGAAAAAAAAAAAAGGTCATTGTACTTGGCAGGGGAAGACAGATTCTCTGGCTTTGATTTGGTGGTTTTTGGTTGGTTTTTTTTTGTGTGTGTGAGGGGTGTCCTTAAAAGCCACCATGTTTACTAAGCACCATCAGTTGCTTTCCAAGCTTCCATGATGCCCTGCTGGTGCAACAGTCAGTTCTGTGGGTCTTGATATTTACTTGTCAAAAGACAGGAACAGAGAAAAAGGAACATATGGGTGTGGAGATGGGGTCTTTGGGTGCAGGGTGAGGGAACAGAAGGACATTGTGCTCCAAGTTGAGCCTGTTCATCATATACTGTTCTCATTGATGTTCAGCTTCCTGCAACTGCACAACTTGTCAGGGATTTTATTATAAGCCCCTGTTTTTATTATAAGCTTCTGGTTTTCAGTGCTGGCTGACATTATCTTTTTGTGGTTTTTTTTTTTTGCTATGAAGGTGGTTTAACCAAAATTGTGAAAAAGATCAAAAATTCCCTTGAGCAACTAAAGTAGCATGAAACACAGCTCCTCCTTTTGTTCACCACAGTTTGCTCTTTGTCACAGAATAAATATTCAGCATATATTACTGGAAAGAAACTCTAACTGGCAACAGTTGGTTTCTAATTTAAAGGTATATCACTTGGCAACTGAATTTTTTACTACTGCAACTCTTCCTTAATATTTAGCCTCCACTAATTTTTTTGGGAGTAGCTAAACCAAACACCAGTAATGTTTTAAATGCACATCTCTGTGCTGGAGATATGGCCAGGTAAAAATAATTTTTAACATTATCAGGGACTTTTCCAGAGCAAATTTTAGTTCTCTTCAAAAGAATGTTGTGTATTCTAATAAAAATTAAATACATAGCAAAATCTCCACTATCTTCAGCTGTGAAAGATCAAAATTCCTGATTTTATGCAGATTAGTAATTATGGATATTGCATTTTAATCCCTTTTGACACCCAAAATGTGATAGATAGCTATACATCCTGGTTTCTAAACCCCACAGCATTGTTCGCAGTAATTTTTAACTTGTTAAAAACGTAATGAGGGAACATTACAAGGGCTGTAGTTGAGCTAATATTTGACTCATCTTGAGCCCTGTCTTCTTTATAACTCTAACCATTGCGAAGTATGTAGGATAGAAATGCAAAAAATCCGTTTAAACAGAAATGTTACCAGTCCTCAACATTTTCTTCCAAATCTGTAATAGAAATTTTTCAGGTACACTAAATCTAGTAGTGAAAATGTGAACAAATACATTTTATATCTGCTATCCAGGCACAAAGATCTGTGTTTGACCAGTAATATGTAGATAAATAAAACATCTTCATGAAACATTGCCATATCTAAAAACATCTAACATTCTCTTTTCTGCACAGTCTCTTTCATATTTCATTTTGCTATCCCTATTCTCCTGTAGTCCCCTCTGAAGTCTCCTTCTCTGGCTAAATGGCTTATAAATATACTATAAGTAGGGCAGAAGTGCAAGGCTCTGGCACAGATATGTGGTAGAACAGGAATCTGCATGAGGTACTGGAGATGTAGATATGATACCTAAATTGTTTTCTAGATTATCATAATTCTTCAAGAGAATCAGCTAGAGATCAAATGCTTACTAATGAAGGAGGTAGGGAGGCATTGGGATGAAATCTTTTCTCTTTAGAATTTGCAGGAATGGCTTCTATTTTATAGTGTGAGTTGGGAATTCAACACTAGAAAGGAGAACCCCTCCAACACATAACTTGGTCAAACTGTGAAAACTATTGTACAGAAAGAAAAACAACAAACCAGCTTTCTTAGGTTTATGTGAGATGGCAGGAGGGGAACAGGCTTTTGTAGAGATTAAGAGGTGTGAAGTATATCTCAAGTTGAATGTACAGAATAGTCTTTAAGCATTTCTGTTTAACTTCAACAAAACCATTGTACAAAATCAATTTGTTTAATTGATTGGCGTGACACCCCAGGGAATAACTGAGAGTTCAGCTGGCAGCCTCTGGTTTGGTGTCACACTAATTGGGAGTAGGGCAACAAGCAGCTACTAGAGCTCTGTGCTGTTCATAGATAGGGTGGTGAGGAGTGGAGGCTCTACAGGTCATGTGGTAGGAATGCTAATGTGGGGCAGAGGGTGGTTTCCTAAACTGACAGGTTGAAGAATGAGAGCAGGACTTGGTTTAAATTAATCCAGCAGAGAATTGCTATGCAGTCTAGTCTCTAAAACACAGTGACCATTTCATACTGATGTCACATTTGACGACACTGTACATATAGTATAAAAAACACATATAATAACTGATGAAACAAAGAACATGTTGGTAAATGAACCATAGGTATATTGATAATATCTCTTACTGAGAAAGCTCACAGGGCCTAAAAATTACTGCATTTTCACTTCATCATAGGATGATGGATTTAAACGAAAAAGGGGTATTTTCATTAAAGGAAAAAAGGGGTAATTAAGAGTTAAAGTGGCACAAATCTACTTAGAAACATCAACATTAGCTTAATTCATTCTGATAGATAAGCCATTTGATTCCTTCTGGATAATAAAGTGTGTTTTCTGTTGTTTATGAAGATGATCAAACCAACAGGTTTATCTGGCTGCAGCCACCCCAAAGGGTCTCTCCAAAGGGAAGTGGGAAAAGGTCATGAGCTGAAGCTCAAAGCTTTCCTGTGTAGAATTACGCATCTTGGCGTCGCAAAGGGTATAACTAGACCACAGGTACCATCACCTCTCTGTGAGAAATTTTTAGATGTGTTGAGGCATCTGTTAGAGTTGCAAGGATAAGATTAGTTGGTATCACTGTTTCAAAGTCTGAGACTATTATTTCCATGCTTCTTATCAAATAACAGACGTAGATGCTCAGCAGACTGTACATGTAAACATGTCAGTGAGGATTACTTTGACTCCATTTTCTGCACATTTAACTTTAATGCAATGAATCTTGCTGTCTTTCAGCTAATATCTGTGGATGGGGAATTCTGTTAGTTAATATGGAGCTAGAGGTGCTTTAAGGTTTAAGCTCTGAGCTTGGAGTGCACTCTGTCTTTCCCTTTGTTTGTCTTTCCCTTTGTCTGTCTTTCCTTCTTTTCTGAAATACTTCATTCTGTGTTTTTCTTCCTCTACAGAAGGAAGTTAGCTCTTAGCATGTGTCACAGCTGAACTGCTTAAAAAACCTGGTGTTTACTGCCCATTGCTTAAATACATAGGCTGGTTTTAATAGCCTGTAAAAACTGTATCCCTTCTTCCCAAACCCCTTTGGTCAATGGTTTAAAGAGATGAAGAAACCTCTTGACTTAGGTTTGTATTTTCAAAAACTGTCTTCTAAATGCAAAAGAGTGTTGCTGCATATCCAACATTCCAGTTTAGAGTATGCCCTAACAGAGTATGTGAAATTCTAAGCTGACCTTATTCTTAAAATCATTCCTATTCTTTACAGTATAGTTCTGGTATTGCATTATATAAAAGTGAAGCAATGACCATGCAATTATGTTGAGATAAGAGAGCATGGTAAAGTGCCATTTTCACTCAATCTTTTCCATTTTTCTAGACAAGCCTTTAAGGGAATGATTGCCAATATATGTCTTTACACTTGTAAAACCAACTAAGGAACTTACTCAAAATATTACTTTTACTGAAATAAGAAGTTTCTTATGTCATTAAATAGCACATTTAAGAAACTAAATAGTTCGATTTTAAAAGTGCTGGTCGTGGTATTTTCTGTCTTCATTGAAAAACATTGTATCAACTAAGTTATAGATACATCTTCCCTGAGCCATTTTCCATCTCTCTTTCGTTTCTAAGAGAAGTATATTGTCATTAAAATTCTAGCTCTATGGGACCTTCAGAGTGTGGAGCCTGATATGCAGGGCATTGAGGATGAAAAAAAGTATCATGGGTCATTTGAAAAGACAGTTTCTGTGGTAAGCTGTTATTGTGCAATGTTTTGTGACACACTGAAATGTCAGAATAAAACCACTACCAAGTTATTTAGTGTATTAATGGACAGTCCTGTGAAAGATGTATCTGTTGAATTTATGAATGCAAAGCAAAGATAGAATTGCACATGCTACTGAAAATGGAGCACATAATGGATTTTTACAGATTTTGTACAGCATTGTTTTCTGAGGTGGATTTTTTTGTTTGGTTGGATTTCCTACTCGATTCCTCTCTTAATAATTCCTAGCACTCAATTTACTTTTTTGATTGCTACTGAGCATTGAGCTGACATTTTCATACAACTAGCTATTATAGCCCCAAGTTCCTGTTTTTGTGTGATAATAACTGGTCAAAACGATCACTGTTTGGGTAAAATTATTTTTCCTATGTATATCACCTGACATTTATCTACAAAGAATTTAATTTTTCATTTTACCGTCACGCAGCATCCTGCAGTTTTCAATGTGTTTCTTCTGGTTGGCCTTAATTTTTACTACCCTGAAAAAAATCATATCACTAGCAAACTTTGTCTCTTCACTGTTCATTTCTGTTTTTCTGATGGTGAATACTCAAGTCCTGGAACAAAATTTTTGGGACTGTACTTGTAAACTGATCATTTATTCCTGAACTTTATTTCCTGTATTTTAACTATGTATTGAACACAAGAAAATTTTGCATTTCGTTGTGATGTGTTTTATTAATATGATTATTGTTGGATTTGTAATCTCCTTGTGCTGCCCTTTGGTCTCTGCCCTTTTCCCAGAACTTCCTTTACTCCTCCTGGCAGGAAATGCCATTTCCTTCCTAAAAGCCACCTTCTTGAGAAACTTCTCTATCAGTTTAGTATTTCTCTAAACTTCATTAGTTCACTGAAACTGTCCTTTTCCCTTGGGATTGTTCATTGGTGGAGATTTGGATGCCCGCCTTGTTTGTTAACTCTAGTTCTCCTGATTTGTTGAATTCTGTATCCTCTCCTGTGACCTCTTCTGTACCCTCCCCTGGTATATAAGTTCTTGTCTGCCTCAAGTTCGGGGTCCTGGAGAAGCCAAGGAGAATGGTAACATCAAATAACAGTACCCCAGGATCCGTGACTGCTGCTTCTGTTTTTGCGCCGTGCCCTCGCTGGCAGCTGGGAAACCAGCGGAGCAGAGAGGGGCTGTGTCTGTCTGTTACCACTTAGCTGGGACAAGCTACAGCATTTCATTCAGTAACAATATAATTTATATTCAAAAACTTCTGAGAAGGATTTTTTCAAATCATAGAATCAAAGAATTACTTGCGTTGGAAAGATACTTCGAAACAATCTAGTTGCAATGCTCTTCCATGAGCAGTGATACCTTTCACCAGACCACTTTGGTCAAAGCCCCATCCAAGAAGGCCTTAACCACTTCCAAGGACAAAGTTTTAGTACCTTGAATAAATCAATTACCTTCCATATAAGCCTTGCTACCTCATCATGTGTTCCTTAGGTGCTCCGAAAAACAAACTTTTCCATAATATCATGTATTGGGGTGACAGACTGTAACAAAGCTAACAGCAAGAATGTTGATGCTGGATTCCCGCCTTTCATAGCTGTAATTAATTGAGTTGTAATTGTAGTTGAGTAGAGCTGGGGTTTTTGGGACATGAGAAGCAATTAGGGAGCTAATACAGAGAAGCAAGTCAGAGGAATAGCCATTATTTTGACTTCTTCAACCTCCATCCCTCCATGGGTGTTTAGCTAGTTGTGTCAAAGGCCAGTTGTGAAGTAACCTTGGGTCTTACTTTTATTAAAAGAGCTGTGTGAGAAAGAGCTGCTGGAAGCCTTGACAGAGGTTTTCACCTCACACATCCTCAGTGAGCCCACTGGCCCAGGAGTTACATTTTAGCTCAGGTCCTTTCCTTTGTTGCATCACTGGGCTATGTTTTCAAGTGTGCTGTGTCTGGATGTGTATCTTGTATATTCTTGTTTTTCTGGCCTGACATGGGACCAGCCTTGTCCTTATGGACTTTCTTGGTGACACCTGGTTTAATTTTCAAACATTTCTAAGTTTATTTGCTGAATCTGTGATCAACTGGGTCTGCTTCCATACTGAAGCCTACATTGTATGATCTGTGCAACCCACACAGACTTCTGAAGCATCTTCCCTTCACGTGCTTAGGCTTAAACTTTTAGTCCATGTTTTGCTATCTGGCAGAGCCATCACAATTGGTTTTTGGTAGTTATTTATTTTTTCCTCTTTTTGAATCCTTCACTCCTTATTGGTAATATGAGCAATAATGTTGAATTTTGCTCCTTTGTCTGAAAATCAGAGAGCAAGCTGAAGGAGAGGAAGAAATATTGTGAAAGGTAAGAGAAACGTGACCTTATATAGAGGTCAAGAAAGGGAATGAGACATGGAAAAGGTAATTACTGAAGTTAGATGGGTAAAAAGATAATGAGGGATTTGGGTGAAATATAAAAGAAAGTGGAGGTAAATGATACTGGGGCTCAGAATAGTGAAGCAGATGATTCTGTCTTGATAATGATTGGAAGAGAAAGCCTAATATACTAATGTCCTGAATTCCTGTAATTTAGGATAGATCAAATGCTGTGCTTTTTGCATTTTTTAAATTCATTGATGTCTCCTGATTGTTTTTTCTCACACAAAATTTTTCATTGAAGAGGCATTAAAAAGATAAGTATGCCCCACTGTCTTTGTTAAGTAACTTCTGACACTCCACCTCTTAGGCATTAGACCCTCTTCAGCCAAATTTCAACTCCTCTGAAATTTTTAGTCCTTGGAACAGTGACAAGTCCATTTCTTTTTTTTTCTGAATAACTCTGTATTCCATATACATTAATTACCTGAGATCCATAGACATGCTGCAAGTTCTGTTTGAGTATCAAGAAGGAGTTGTGGTTGGTTTATTGAGGTTTTTTTCCTGATTTATTCTATTTCATATTGGTATCCACGCTGCAGAATTCTTTAGCTCTTAGTCATGAATTCTTTTGCATGGCATCACCATGTGGGTTTCATCTTCCCTAATTTTAGAGGTTTTCAAAGTAGATATTTCTAGCACACCTTGTGGTTCTAAATCCCTACAAGAGAGAGAAGCAGACCCTTTTAGGCATAATTTATCTGACATGTTTGTATGTTTTTATATCTACTTTAGGATGAATTGACTCAAACCATAAAAGTCAATTTTTCTCACTAGAATACATCACAACCGGTTTAGATAAATCTTGCTGTTAAATAAATACCATTTTCATGTTCTAAATTAGACAGGCATCATAAAGAATAGGTATAATATAGAACAGGTAGAAAACTTTGTAAATGTGTGCATCCACATACATGGGTCTGGGGAGGAAAGCTATGTGCTCTGTGAAGTCTTTGCAGACAAAGAAAAGTGATTAAAAGACAAAAGTTTAAAGACAGAACATACCAATTGTATTTTTGCAAAGTGAATGAGGTCTCATAAGTAATTTATCTTTCTTTGGATACAGAAATGCAACCTACACTTTTTTTTTCTATTTTAAACTTAGCTTTATGTAGAAATTTTCACTAGTTTGAGCCTTCTGAGTTTGTATTTGAGACGTTTTTCCTCCTACTGTGTTGAATCAAACAAAGTCCTTACAGTGAACACAGTTGGAAGAATACTTCTTTTCTTTCTCTTCTAACTGTGTATTTTTCATTATGTGGGTGCAAATTGCTAAAATAGTCTGAGGTCTCTGACAGTCAGTCTACATTTTACAAATTACAGCTAGTCTAAATGTAAATATAATGGAGTCTGAAACAATGCTAACTTTATGTAGTTTTCAATCTGTTGAAAGATTTCCTGTAGCTGTGTCCTGTTTTAAACAGGTGATTATAGGAAAGACTCAGTAATCAGTACAATCTATATGAAAATGCAGTTCAGTAGGTTTGCTGCTAATATCCCTATTGAGATTTTATTTACTTAAACAGTCATAGAGATGATAATGGGTGTTTTGACTGATTAGAGATTTCAGGATCAAGTCTATAGTCATTATGACTAATGTTTTCTCATTAACTAGTCATGCATATCAAAATAATTGGTCTGTGCTATCACTAACCTGTACAAAGCTCCCGCTGCATGGTCATCATTAACAACACAGAAATGAGGAAGTAATTCAGGTCCTAAGGAGCTTAAAAACCTAAATGGGGAGACATTATAAAAACGCTGGGATACACATCAGAGAAAACTACTTCTTTTTATATAAAATACTAAAGGGAGAAAACTGTTTAAAGACTTTTATTTGTGATGTGATATTAGCTTTGAAGAGGTAAAATAGAGAGTGTGTGTGTCTCATTGGGGTGAGAGGACAGGTCCTGACACAGATAATAAATGAGAGGCCTCTTGTATTCATATCATCCTAACTTTTTTTTTTTTTTTGGCCACTAAAGGCAACTTAATTAAATTAACTCCATAGAGACAACCATTAAGCATTTTCCTAAAACTAGCATGTAATAAGTGGCTTTATATGATATTTGGAAGGGAAAACTGCAAAACAGAGATTATTTTCTCAATTCTCATTAAAGTTGTACACCCAAAAGGTGCGTGCCTCATACATTTACTTACGTGGTTGGTTCTGCAGCAATTTTAGTGATTACTGGCACTGTGCCATAATTACATTTTTTATTAATATTGATGTGTCAGAGCTGGTGCATAAGACAGATTTCCTTGTTCCTGTGTCTTTCAGTTTCTCTTTGAAAAGGGGTCCAAGGGGATGCAGTCTCAGCCAAGGGCCATGGTAATATAGTCAGTAAAGAGCTTAATGCTGGCCATCAGTGTTGTACTGTAACCACACTTGCAGCATTTGCATTTTTAATTAAGTCATTGTTTTGCCTGCTGATGCCGCTCAGGACCTGCAACTTATGATGTAACTGCACTTTGTGAGAATATGATCTGCACATCGGCATAAAATGGTGAACGTGTTGCTGAAAATCTCCACTTAACACATTCCTTCTAAAATCAGTGCATTCCTCTTGTCACATTGTGCCTTTCCAGCTTCCTTGCTATAGCAGATATTTCTAAAGTTATTCTGTGTCTCTGAATATATCTGTGCTGCTTAACTGCTCCAACCCATTATATTATAAATTTGTTTCTTGTGTTTCAAATGTGTGCGCAGGGAATGTGTTTGGGGGGACTTTTTATATTCATGAAAACTGAAAACAAAATTGAAAGTGGTAAGAAAAATGAATATTGAGCTAATGTAGTCTATTTTTGCACAGAGCAAATATCAAGCTAATGCGTAAGATTTATCCTCTATAGTAAATCAGCAATATGTCTCATTTTAGGCCTCTCCTATGACTACTATTTTTTACTGCAGTATTCAGTCATGCTGATTTATGCCATACTATCCTGTGAATATTTTGCAGACTATTATCAATAAAATAATTTTATCTTTCAGTCCAGATGGAATGAGCTTAGAACACAAAGCAGACAGAGAGCATGCTTCCTGCCTCAAGTGTTTTAATCCTTGAAATAAATTTTAATCCTTGGCAAAAAAATGTGAGACAGGGACACAAGACAGCAGGGAATGTAGGACTGGATCAGGAAAGGCATCAGCCAATTAACAAATTCTTTTTATGCCATAAGGGCTCATGTACTCAATAAGATGGTTCTGTTTAACTGGAAGGATTCTGTTAGAGTCACACCAGGAATCAGTTTGGAGTGTAGGAATGAACTAGGACAGTGAGCACTGGCACCACAGAATTACTCAAGATGAATGTCAATAGAAGCAACAGTTTCAGTAGTCCCATTAGACAGCCCACACAGGAACCTGGAGCAATGGGAGAGGACTGGTGATAACAGAAAAGATATCAGGCTCTGGTCTCATTTCCTGCTGTTGAGACCAAGTCAGGAATAAGTGACTGAAGTAATCTTGTTTATTGTGGATCTCTACTAGCAATAGCATTCCTGCTTTCTTAAGTCATGGAGCATCCCCTTTGAATTGTGCTAAAGGCACTGCCCTTTACTCTTATTGATTGATCTGCTGATCCTGCATGGAGAAACTGCCAAAAGTAAAATCAAGTCACTTGCAAGTGTCCTCCTTCTCATGTGCAATACCATAGTTTAGATTTTTGATGTGGGTTTTAGCTCAAATCGAGTCTAATCCAGACGTACTCTCAGTTCCAGTAATCAGAGCCTCCAGCAAAGTATGAATGAATGGATATCCAGATGTCCAAAACTTTGTCATATTAAGTTTCACAATATTGAATTATATATTAAATAGCTCATCATAAGCCTTTTGTCCTTCCAGAATGCGGTTATATATGCATACATGTAACAGGAAATTTATACTATCATCTCTTTCTTACAAAAGTTTCATACTTATTCGGAGTTTTCTGGTGAGCAGCTCCTCCGAGCCCTTCCTTTCTCTCTCACCAGGTAACCAACTGACTCCAGTTCCCCTCCTACTTTGGGGCATGTTCTCTTAACAAGCCAACCCACTCTTTTATGGCTCCTATTGTTCTTATTAATTACAGCTGTGGCCTGTTGAAGTTAGGCCTTCTCCTCATTTTTTATTATTGGCCCAGCTACAACTCCTTTAGGGGTAAGATTACTTTCTAAACTATCTCTATTCTATCCCCCCATACCAGAACTGTGTTTTAGACTGATTTAAGAAGTGTATTCCCAGCCTTTTGAGTTGTTCAAATGAAAAGTAGGTAATAGATGGGTAAGTGTGAATATATGGATGTGTGTCATTTTCCACAAAAACTGAATTCCATTTAAATTCTGTAATACTTTATGTCCTGCCCTGGTAGTTAATACTTTCTAAGGAAGCATAGTGAAAACACTTGATAGATCAGTTGACTAAAATTAGTTTGGGATACATCACAGATATACTCTTATGTAAGTAATGTTTCTGAAAAATTGAAAATGTGTTAAAATTTTTTTTTCAACAGTAACAGCACATCTTCTTTGTAGACAGCTACATACTTTTTCTTAGAAAAAAAAGATTTTTTTGTATGACAGAGTTTTCTGAGGTTGACTTTTGGAAACTGACATTTGAGTTACATTTATATTATATACAAGCACATTTAAATTAGGACAGCCATGAATAGGTATAAAATGTAATTGATTGACATTTTGCACTGGCAGAACACAGGGTCTGACCCTTTACTGTGTGAAGGGCGTGTAAAAATAAAGGAAGTCAGCCATGTTTAAAAATATTATTCCAGGTCATATTTACTGTAGTAATGTGCTAGGGTTCACGTGTTCATAAAACATATATTTCTGATGAATGTAGGGAGAAATAAGAGAACAGGAAGAAAGACAGTGAAAAAACTTTTCATATCTAAGTGATTGTGATTGCTACTGATTCTGAAGTTCACCACTGTTGAAGGGTCAAATCTCCTCTTGATATTGAGAAATTTTTGTTTGAAACTTTATTCTGGTCTCATTTCAACTTCTGATGATAACTTTGAGTCTCTGACCTTGGAGATGTCCAGTCTATATTAAAACCATGCCAGGGATTTTCCAACATTTTGTAAGGAATATCCATAGCTACTCTAAAAAGTGCTTCACTCAAAAAGTTATCAGCATTGCCTGTGAAATCAAATTAATTAGCATTGCCCTGGGCTTTCACAATTCTCTGCATATCACATTCTGTTCCATAGTTTCACAGAACAGAATGCATTTCATTTCATTTTCCTTGAAAATTTACTTGGCCTAATATCTTGGCAGCAGTTTGCAAACTTTGCGAGGTTATAAGGCTGCCAGCAAGAATAAAGAAATGGCTTCCAGTCTTCCATGAATAGAAGTAAATTTGCTAAATTGTTTTCTTGTTGTGATATCAGTCAAACGCATCTTT
This sequence comes from Motacilla alba alba, assembly GCF_015832195.1. Lineage (NCBI taxonomy): Eukaryota > Metazoa > Chordata > Aves > Passeriformes > Motacillidae > Motacilla > Motacilla alba. The sequence goes on from NC_052018.1 coordinate 76,570,302, forward strand.
TAAACTTCATCTAAAGAAATTTTCAAGCAATTTGACCTCATAAAAATTGCAGCTAGACAATTTTAGAGTAAAAGTGAGATGCAAATTATGGAGGGTTGGGGTAATTAATTTCATACATCACTTGCCAAAGATTTCACTTGGTGCTGATCAGTGGTAAACTCTGGACGCATTTTCAAGGAGTTAGAGTGTAGTTCACCTGCACTTATTGATCAAGAAGCAGGAGTTACTGGAAGGTGTTAGGAACTAGACCAGGCAAGAAAAGATGATGGCAAAACTGTCCTCAGAAATCAAAATTATTTTATCACTTATAGAGTCAAACAGAAATCTTTCATGACAGTTTGCTGCTGATTTTCAGTCTAAAAGTGGTTGTTTTCTGTTTGTTTGTTTTTCCTCTTGACAGGTGCAGCAAGTTACAACAGTTTTTATGTTTTTTGCAAAAATTTCTGCCAAGCTGTGAAGCCTGGAAAACTGAGGGTCCGCTGCAGTGTATGTAAACAAGGAACCCTGACGTTGGCAAGGGTAAGTTTTTTTGGATTTGTTTCAAGGTTTTGGGGTATATGGAGATGACATGTTTAGTCTTTTCTATTTGCATACATATGGCTGTGTATATATGTAGTCTTACTCTTTTTTTTTTCTTTCCATTTATAACTGAGAAGAGTAGTTCAAAGGATGTTGAAAATTTCACTCACTTGTCTCTATTATTTGGAGCATATATGAGGAACATGGTGCAGACTAGGGCTCCAGTCCTTGGAAAGACACACTTAGCTCTTGATTTAAAGGACTAGTGATTAACCTGATTGTCTGCACAATCTGTACAACTACATATGTGCTCAAAAGAGGGGATGACGGATGTTTATTCAAAGCTTGGAACTGTTGTTAAGGACGCAGAAACCCCTGAATTCAGATCTAGGTTGTGACCATTAAGGGCTGAGGCCAGAAGTTTTTGAACAGATGTGTAGTTGAGAATATTAATCCTTCCAGCCCTGTTTCAATGGGTAAAGTCAAGAAAAAATTATTGTTCTTGGACAGAAAACTAGTAAGAAATCTCTCAAGCTTGGTTTGCACCCTAAAATGAGAGAGTGTTGGGGAGTGAGTTGAATGTGCAGTTGTGTAAAGTTTTGAAGGGTTTTTTCTTTTGTCTGAGTGCTGCTGAATTTCACTGGTTGTGTTAATGTTGAATGAGAGTTCTTCCTCTCTCCTAAATCAGTGTTAGTCAACCAGGTTTGTTATGGGAGAGGCTTAGGTCTTCAAGAAGACTGAGCCATACCATGGTATAGCTTGGTTATAAAGAACTTTCATATTCAGCCCATGTTCAAGTGTTTAAATTTGTCTTTTGCTGTGGTTTAAAGTTTCAGCTTTGTGTTCTCAATGTAGCACAGTGCTTCAATGTCTGTACATGTAATAGCACTGCAAAAAATAGCAATTAAAACCCTAGGTTTTATATTCTCCTTAAGAAGAATAAACCATACCATACTTATTAGACTTACACATCTAATTCAAAAAGCCACAACTACAATGCCCTCCAAGCTTTGTGTGCTGTTTCTGAATTAACCAACTATCTCTGTCTTATTTCAGAGGCTTCAAAGTGTTGCATTTTGTGGTGTTCCAGATGAACACATCTAGGGGGATTCTTTTTCTCTCAAAATTTGTATTCAAATATTCGTGATTAGCATAGGCTTGAATCATATATAAATCAAGACAGAAGAGAAGACACCATTACTGTACATTTCCAATGGATATAAACACAGACAATATTGTATTCAGCTTGTATACATTAAGTCAGTGCTGCTGAAAGGCATTGCTTTTGTCACTAAATGAGTCTGAATCTTATATATTCCATTGACATCACACAACATGAGTCCTTTGCTAGACTCAGCAGCTTCCTTCAGCATGTCCACTTTTGGAAATGATGACTTTCACATCTGTGCTGTTTGATTTGGGATCGTTGTATTCCTTGTATTAAATAAACTTAAATACATTTCCAAACTTTTCAGCTTTTACAGAATCCACAATATTCTTGGTTTTGGGGACTTAAAAAAAACCCCAAAAAACATCGATCCTATATTGTCTCCCAGGAATTCCTCATAACTCCATGGTGGAAATGCTATTATAAGAAGTTTCAGTAGTGTACACCTATAAATAACTTCTGGTTGCCTGGCGTGTACGTGGGCCTGCATTCTTTTGGCAAATACAGGTTCAATGACACAATAAATATATGCAGGCTGAAAAATTCAATTGAATGAGCAGATTACAGCTGCTTCTTCTTTCTATTAGCATATTTTACAGTACATATGAAAAGAAAGTGGCTGGAAACTTGTAGTGGAAGCTGTTCCAATTTTCAAGGTTGATTCAAAAAATCTCATCTTTTAGAAGATTTGATAAGATACTTCAGCATAAAAGTACAGAAGAGGAAAGAGAGGTATCTTCTGGAAAGTTTAAAATGATAATTTTATTCTGTTTTAGTTTTCAAATAACGCCTGGCTGTGAAAATAATTTGCACTTGAGATTCTTGTTACTTTCTCCCCAAAACAGAGAAAATCTGTTATCATTATTTTCCTCTTGAATTGAAGCAGAGCACAGTATTTAGAAACAGTGAGCATGCTGTTCCTGCAGTTTGGGCTGGCAGTCCTATGGGCTTCCAAAGTGCAGTGTCTGCAATATGGGCACTCCTAATGTCATGAATGTGCTATGCTAGTCAGTTTGTTTTATCAACACACAGCATCTACCTCAGTCCTGTGGTTATAAAGAGTAGGTGCAGATTTTGCATACGCCTGCCTCACCTTTCCTGTTCCACTTTACAAGGAGACATAAAACAATTCCAGTTGGAGTGGCTTCTAATATGTACGAAGACTTATTTCCTACTGTATAGAGACCACTCTGTGTTAAGGCCAGGCAAAAGTGTGTCTCTCACAGCAAGTGGGCTGTATTAGCCCTGCTTTCTTCGATGCATTGCAGTCTACAGTAGGCAAAGTAAGCTCAAAAGGCTAAAAAAAGTTCAAGTTGTATATTACCCCAAACCCTCTGTCTTTCCTCTCCAATCCCATAGGGCTGTACCAGTGATTACCAAAAGATATTCTCTCTACTGGTGCTACAGTTATTCTTGTTTTATAGAGAGATTAGTCAAAATAAAGTTGACATAAACAAACTATTAAAAAAACTTGTCTGTACCACTATGCTACAGATCTGTCAGCAAAGCCACTTCTTTTTTTAGATCCCTTTTCCCCCCCACCCCCCTCAGTCTTGGAAAACTGTGCATGACCTTTACATGGCAACACAGCAAGTTTCTTTTGTGCTCAGAAGCACAGAAGCTCTTTTGTGCCATAAGCACCAAAGCACTCTGTAAGCCAACATTTGTTACACTAAATCTTTTATTGAGATGAAAGTGAATACCTGTGTAAAACCTGCACAAAGCTTTGTGCAGCCTTCACTTACTCTACAAGCTAATCCTTTGACTACCTAAGATACAAATGACCAGCCTAATTAAATTGAGCTTTCTTTTTTCATGGTGTGTGGGCTGACATTTAAAATATTACTTATTCCATTAAGTAGTCTTATTCTAAAACCATACTTAGCAGTCATGGCTATTTGCATAGCATTATTTTAATATATGATGCTCAGATTAGATTTATGATACAATATTTATATGAAATTAAACAAACCACTGTTTTTTATTTTTACCGCGTACACCATCTGAATATTACATTTGTCATTTTACAGTTGGTACTTACCTGGCGTGTTACAAAAAATTTCATTACCTAATTCTTTATGGGAGATGTCTGCAGGTTAATTTAATGATAAGAAAAAGTCACTGTAAAAATATCGCATCGCCCAAGTTTTTCTAATTAATCAAGCACAAAAGATATCTGCAAAGACTGGTGTGTGGGAGTCTTGTGTAGGTCACCTACAGGCCTACCAGGAAGTTTTTTCATATAGCTTGAAAACTTTAGTGTCCATCATTCAGAAAATTGGGATATTCCTCTTTCCAGAAAACAAAAACAAACAAACAAACATAAAAAACAAAAAACACCACAAACAAAAAGAAAAAACCAATAACAAAAAAAACAAAAACAAAAAAAAAAAACAAAACCAAAAAACCCAACAACAAACCAAACAACAAAGAAACAGAAAACTCAAAATAAACAAACAAACAAAAACCCCCACAAAAAAGTCTGATTAGAGCAGTCACATTTGCAGTCCTTCTTTTGGAGCTGTAACAGTGTTAATATTCACAGTGTTAGTTCTCTAGTGGAAAGGAAAACATATATCTGTGAATGGAAGGCTAGATTCTGAGAACTGATATGCATGCAGCTATACACAAACCCACACTTGTCCAATCTGTCTGACTCTCTGTGACTCCTGGTAAAAAAAGACAGGAACCTTTGGTTTGGTATCTGTCGTAATTCAGAATTCAACCAGAGTAAGAGTCTGGATTGAAGTGTGACAAATAGACTTTGGGGCTCCCTATTCAGGCACAGGTGCTATGGTGAGGCCATTTCTAGTGTGGAGACTCATCACTACTTGGTCATTCTTCTTCTTCTTCTTGTGTCCTTGCTAATTAATATTGAGTTTTCAGCATATCATCCAGCACAAGCACCAAAGGAGTTTGTCACAGCCCCTCTATACTTTGCAAGTGTTCACATCATTATGTCAGATCTTTTGAGACATGAGGAGTTATATTCAGATCTAACTCCCAACAGCTGAGATGAGATTTAGTTTCTGATACTTAGAGCACATCCAGTGTGTACTGTCCCATTGCTGTCCCTGCCCTCTGTGCTCCAGAGGAGCCTCCTGATGTCACAGGTTTTGTTAAACTGTCTCTGCCAGAAAACTGCTCTTCTATTGTTTCAAATTGAGGATGTTGCTTACATCTATTTTTTTCATCTTAAACCTAACAAAGAAATGGACATTTGCTGAATTTTGTTTCTCTGGAACCATGAAAGACTTGTGATTTGGGTGGTTTGTCAGCAGAGGCTGTGTGGTAAATCACAGTTTGGCACAAGAGTGCCTTTCAGTGACTGATAAATACCAGGTCATAAATGATGTTAGTTGTCTTCCTAATAGATGGTAGTACAGTGTTTGGAATTTGATACTTTCATATTTCCTAGGAAGAGAAAGATCTGTAACACAGCAATTTCCTTTGAGTTCTTTTTTCCTAGCTCCATTTAAGCTACTTTAATAAGGTATTTTCTTTTTGATTAATATAAATTTAGTAGAGATTTTACAATAATATAAAATAAAAAGGCAGTTTACCTTTTATCTCTGGTTTTTTTTGTTGGTTTTTTTTTTTTTTTAATATATCATTGTAAAACTCCACTTCGCAGTGCATAACCTCTCACCACTGCTCATTTGAGGTCACATTTTTTTTCTGGAATGAATTAGTTGTGTCCTCCCTCAGTAACAGAGAAAGCAAAGAGTACTGCTCACTGCATCAGAGCAAGGCTGACTAAAAGAAAAAGGGACAAGCAGCACCTCTGAAATTATGTAGTCCTTACTGCTGCTGAGTCAGCTTCTCCTCTCTGATGGTTTCACTACTGGAGTAATATGGCAAACAGATTACAAAAAATCAATTTGTCCTTTAAAGGTAAACTGCAATATAAACAGCCACTGAAGTATATGTGAAAAAGTGTGATCTCATTTACAGGCTGGGAAGATATTAAAAATGGGATTGAATTCTTGAGAATGGGTAACTTATGTGTTCGTCTCTCCAAACTTACATGTGTTCTGGGAGGATACAAATGTTTTTGATATATATTGTAGCTTACACATGACAAACACTATGTGTTAAAATGCTTCTATTGAATACTGTGCATAAAAGTGTTACCACTGTAATGTGTGACTCCTTGGTCAAACTAACAAACCTGAAACAACCATTTATTGTTGAGTTCCTGCTAATGAATGTGTAAGTACAAAAATAGCCTAATTTCCCTGCATTTGGCTAACAGAAGTAGCATTTACAGGAAATTATACATATTCAGTATATGTGCTTCTTTCTGCATAAATAATGGAAAATGCCTCAATTCTGACATCTAAATTGCCACCACTGGGCACTGATGTTAATGCTGCCTTGAGAAGACTAGGCTAGAGAAAATAACCTCTTGGAACAACTTTTCCCAGGGTTTCCACAGAATCAGGAAATCCTTCTTCATTAGTTATTTTTAATCAGCACTCTAAATTCTAAGCCTAGTTTTTTCCTAATGAACCAGTGCTTTTTGAGCGAGAGAACATCTTAAATACCGATGAGTTATTCTGTTGTTTAGGCCAAGCCCAGCCATGCCAGGATTCTGGAGAGAAATCAGGCATATTTTGATCTTGTCCCTACCTGCTGCACAGGGAAATGTACTCTTTTGTGCACTCATTTCTCTTATGAAGCGATCTGATGGTAACAGGGATGCTGAATGTGAGCTGCTGGGATGGCCATTCACACAAGGAGTTTGTGTCATCCACTCTTCCTTATTGTTCTCACAATGCTTGCAGTGACTTGGTGCACAGCATCAGCATTAAATAAATTTAGTGTTGAGCTGACTCCAGCTTTGGAATTACTGATGGAACTTCCCTAAGGATGATTGCAGGACATCTGCAGGTCTGATTCTGCCATTGTTCATCAAGTGTCTTCATTGCTTTTAATAACATGGGTATCAGGGGAAAAAAAAACCAAACAAAAAAAACCACAAGGAGGATAATGCTTGCATTCTATCTTTAAAAGTCTCTTTTCTTTGATGATATGTTAGATTTTTCCAAATCTGGATACACCCTGGGGAGGCTGCTCCAACAGATATTCTTGGGCCCTGTTTAAGACACTATGGCTTTTACAGAAATAAAAAAGCTCAACACTGGGTGGCTGAAAATTATTATTTTACAACAATTTTCATTCTTTCTTCTCCATTTCTCTCTTTGACTCTAAATCTCACTTCATTCTGAACCTCTTAAAAGACAGCCTCACTCTTGCACCTGTCTCACATGGTCGCAATGCCATTAGGGATGGCTTCCAAAATGCTCAGCTCCATCTGAAGAGAACAGTTGGGAGGATTCAGAAGACTTGACATGGTTTTATTCAGGCTTTTAGCTACCTCTTTCATTTATTTTTAAATATCCCTTAAGAAAAATTTCATTACATTGGACATAAATTGTAATATACAGTAAATGAAAACACATACTTGATTTATGAAAAAAAAAAATCTCATCCATTTCAAAAGACAGGAACAGAAATTCGTTCATGCAAAATAAACTTGGCTGAGGAAACAGTTTTCCCTCTATGTTGAAAAAATGATGCAAGTTCTTTTATTTTAATAGGATAAGAAAGTATATTTTAACTCAATTCTATTAGAAGCTCTGAGATATCTATGCATGATTTACAGTATTTATTGCAGTATGTGTTTTCAGTGAGGTTACACATTATAAAGTTTCTTAAAAGCTAGAAAAAAATACCATTGGGAAGAAGGAAAATGACTTCAGTATTATGTACTGCTTCAAGTCATGCTGTGAAATAAAACTGCTTTTTAATGTGAAGCCTAGAGTGAGTTTCTCCAGCCTGGGTGACAACAGTCATAAATGAAAAGGAAAACAGTTACCAAATTTACTTTCAGATAAGACTTTTACATAAGTTTCTGAATCAAATGTCTAATAAACCCTTTTGCTAGAGAGGATAGATTTATGCCTAGTAATACAGATGGTGTTCAGTGTATCTTGTCCTTGCAGTTGCTGTGGTATCAGGAGGCACAGACTCACAGAATGGTTGAGGTTGGAAGGGAGCTCTGAAAGTCATCTGGTCCAACCCTCCCTGCTCCAGCAGGGCCACATGGAGCCATTTGCCCAAGACCATGTCCTTTTGCATGTCTCCAAAGATAGCGACTCTACAGGCTCTCTGTTCAACCTGTGCCAGCTCTCAGTGACCCTCACAGTCCAACAGTTGCTCCTTATGCTCAGGTTGCACCTCCTGTGTTTGTTTGTGCCCATTGCCTCTGGTCCTGCCACTAGACACCTCAGAAGAGAGACTGGCTCTGTCTTCTTTGTATTCTCCCTTCAGATAGTTATACAAGGAGAGGAGACCATCACTAATGTCTGTTTCAGTAGATCATGGGAGGCCTGGGACTAGTAAGAAATACCATGCTCAGAGTAACACTTGTTTTGTCAAAAATATTAGTTGCTTTTGAATTTTTTTTGCAATATTGCACATTTTCTGAATGTATAAATGTAGATCAGATGTGGACTTTAAACTCTTTCACTCTTACAGGTCTTGTACTATTTGCATTAATGTTGTTAAGTCTTTTTGTTTAGATGTATACCTTTTGGGAAAGAAAAAAAAAATGGGTACCAGCAAATGTGATAAGTAAACCTTATTAACCTTTAGTTTGGGGGGCAGAAATGTAACAAGACATTTCTGCCCCTCTTCTTGGGGGCAGAAATGTAACGAGAAAGGCAATGCTCTTTCCCTCTGCTTGCATACTGCACCCACAAATGTGTATTGTTCTCCAGGGAAAAGTTACATATTAATTTTTGGCACACTGCTGTCATTGTCTTAACTGCATGCGAAGATGGCCTTCTCTCCATACAGCAGCTCCTCCTCTCACAAAGAAGGGCCCTCTTTCTCAAATTTCTTAGCCTTTTATGTTGAAAGGAGATGCAATGAATATTCATCAGCATTCTAAACATTTGAGCCATAGTTGCATATGTTGGTAAATCCTTCTTGATCCCTCCTGGATCCCATTCTCTACTCAGTAAGTCCAAAATGTGCTGTGGATGTGTTGCTGGAATGTATTACAATACCAGCAAACAATGGGATGTGAAAATGGGGCTTTTTTTTTTTTTTTTTAATATGGCAGCTGCCACTGAGAGTCAGATGTCCCTGTGCATAACTCTCCTAATTTGCTTTCTTTATTAAAGAACAGCCAGACTTCTGTCTACCCAGTAGTATTCCTTGGATAGCTGTGGGTACAAAGAGATCATGCTCACACTACATTACTTCAACATTTTTGATAATGATGAATATTAAACAAATCTAAAGGGTCGGTAATTTTCATCCTAGTTTTTAAGATGATAGAATATCTAAGGCACCAGCTGGCTCAGGAGGAAAAAAAAAAGTATATTTACTTAAGGTATTGTAGTAGCAGAAGTAGCAAATGTCAAACTATTTTCTTGCAAGTGTACTTTCATCTCCATTAAGAAGCTGGTGTATTTTCTTAATAATAATAACAATAATGATCATTATAATAATAGCAATTATGATGATGATTATTATTAAAGTTATTGATAATTTTAGGGGTTAATTTAAAACATAGTAAAGGGACTGTTTACCTCTAAAACAACTATAAAGAGGTATTTTTCTAAGTCAATCTGGAAGAAATCATTCCGAATCTTTACATTTGGAATGTCTCAGCTTGTGCTGTTTTTTCTAGTTTTGAACTGAATTATTCAATAAGAAGGGTTTAGGGTACTTAAACATTATATAAGTAAAACTCAGATGTCTCTAACTAAAAAAAGATTAGCTGATTTTAAGTCACATTGATTAGACCTGTTTGGATAGGTTTGTGATCTAACGGTATTAAGGTCAAATTCATTAAACCTTTCCTCAGAGCTTCATTACTGTAAGACATCTATTAACAGGATGGAGCCACAACCAGGGTAGTTATATTGATTTGACTTTCTTGGCAGAGGTATGTGATGTTCTAATGAGGGTTTTCCTCTTCTTCTTGGGGGTGATGACCAGTTAACAATCCACAAATAAATTCTTAGTTTTTATTTAAGTTTTTCTGCCGTAAGCAACTGGATACAACAAACATCCTTGGTCCCCTGTGGTAATTGCATATGTTTAAAACTTGCTACATGATGCAGAAAAAAGAGTTTAGTGGTATATCTTGAATGTAGAAGGGGTTATGCTTATTTTGGGGTAGTTTTCAAATATCATAAATGATTCTGTGTTAAGAACTTGGTTATCTTAGGACTTCAGTTCCTTTTTTTAATAACTATACAAATATACATATAACATTGAACCCTGAAAATTTTCTAGGCTTTGTTTGCACACTGTCATAAAAGATGAGTGAAGAGAGAATCAGTGGTATTTTACTTAGGTTTGACCTGCACGTGCACATCAGCCTTTTATGATCTGATGGTGGTGGAAGCACTTCACATTTGTTTCAAGTATTTATGTACATCCCCAAGTTCTAGATTTTATTGGTTAAAGAAAAAATTGAATTCAGGTTTTAATAATTAAAATCAGTATGTTCCACATGTCCTTATTTCCAAAAGTGCAGTCAAAAAAGTCAGTTCACTTGGCAGAAGTTACCTTTTTCAGAGTAAGGCACTGCATTGTAGCTGATGTCTCAGGTTCCTGTAAAGAGCACCAAGAGATGTTTTTGCTGGCTTTCTTCTGCTTAGCTCTGCACGTATCTTGCCAGATGAAAACACTGCTGCCTCATCCTGACTCAGGAGTGTTGCAGAGGAATCTTTGTAACTTTGAAAAAATGACCAGAGATGGTATTGTTTGTCTGTTAACAATATAGATGGTAGGGCCTATTCTTGAAACATAAAAAACATATTCCCCTAAAGTGTTTTTGTTCTCACTCACATTGCAGATTGTCTGTCTTCTCATACCCTCCATCCTGTGTCTCTAAGAGGATGTACAGTTTTGCACTGTCCTCATCTGAGCAACATGTGCTTTCTGGAGATTCATACTATCTGTGCATATTTTGACTTACTTGATTTGAAAAATTCAGTTTCAGATGGAGAAAATTATTTCACTTGAAGTTAGATTTTCCATTTCAGTCAGGTCTAATTGGTTTGGTTTTTTTTTGTTTGTTTTGAACTAACAAACTTGAGCAAATAGGCAGGAATGTGTTTAACCCAGTATTTTCCTGGTGTTCTAGGTGGTGCTTCAGAGTGGGAGAATAATTTTCTTTTAATATGCAATCTCTTCTGAATCTGTAGTTAAATGTACTTTAGCACATAGGTCCAAAACTTCCAAGCTTCTTTGATGTGTGGATAGAAATAATTTTATACAATTTTTTCAAAAAACAGTCACTGAAATGAAAGACTTTCTGGTTACTTGCATGAGTCGTGAGCCTCATGGACCTTTCTGTTGAGGTCAAATCACCAGTTTGAGTCTCTGCCTGAAGGAAGCGTGGCAGTACTTTTGGTGAGAAACAAAATGGATTTAAAATAGTGCAGTCAGGTGCCATCAGAATAAACAGCTTCTACATTCATCTCCTGTCTTATAGGATATAAATTAATTCAGTCATTTGTAAGGTGATAAATTGAGAGTTGTTTTTATTCTGGAATAATAGAAAAGGACACTTTGTGATTTTGTACAGTACTAAAAATTCATTAAATATTCTTAAAAGGAAAAACAAACAAAAGCCATAATACCAATTTATGGAATCACAGGTGCTTTCACTATGCAACAGTTTTAATATTGTTTTCTTTCACTTTTTTTTTTTTTTTTTTTGCTTGCATTTTAGGTAGTGTGTTTATTATGTGGTGTTATTCATGGTGGGTTTTTTTGGTATAAGACTATGTCGTAATATGATATCAGTTCTTGATGGTGATGCACAGATTTATTTATTGAGGATGGATTTTCAAATAAAGTAATGTTGCCTCACTTTCCGTCTTGGAACAGTGTCCAAGACTTTTTTTTTTTTCATGTTTCTCTTAACTTCCCTACAGGTCTTGATGTCATGACAATAATGTGTATTTATAATTAATGTGTATTTATAATTATTCAGTTGATGTCATCCTACGTTAGACCTGATTTCTTCCTATCTCTGTGCCCAACTCAATTGAGAGGAATGCAGGATGGGGCAGTTCTGATTCTAGGCTGAACTGGGATCAGGAACAAGAGCCAGCAGGTTCCCTCTTTGGTTCTCTGTCCCCTTCTGTCTCAGTGCTGCTTTTTTTTTTTTTTTTTTTTTTTTTTTCTGGTTTAAGAAGCTGTTTCCTGAAATTCAGGCCCAGTAATGAGGGCTAAGATTGCTGACTTTGGCATTTTGACAAAACAATGATTTAAAGAGGAAAATAGAATTCATAGGCTTTATTTACTTCAACTAGAATGAAGTTGCTAGATTAAGGTTCATGTAAGTCTACTAATTTTGTTGTTTTATTTAAAATGTTAGTAGTCTGCTGGACAAAGTTTTCTTCAGTTTGACTTTCATGTTTCTCTTCTGCTTTTACTTCTTTCTAGCATATTTCAGTTTATATATTCTGTTGAATATATAAATAATTGGCACTTTGTAGCTTTCTATTTGAACTTTAACTTTGTGTGGTGAGCAAAGTCTTCCTGTATACTTCAGGAAGGTGACACGGGTGGATACAATCCATTTTGCCCTGAATTCTCTGATAAAATAAATTAGGAGGCCTGAGTGGTTTTTGTCTATCTTAGGTGACAAGGGGAGAAAGAAGGCAGGAGAGTGAAAATAGTTTACTTTTTGCCAGTACAGATACTCATTTTCTGCTGGCTGCGTATGTTGGACATGCATGGACAGTAGCATGTCACAAGAAAATTAAGCAAAATTTGGTATGGCTCCTGTTAAATTCTGATAAAATCATGATTATTACTTCCTCATGCAAAATTTGTTGAATGCCAGCTCGTCCATAACTATAATAAAACCAACTAATGCATAAATGAATTCTGGCAATTTTCAATACAATTTTAAAACTTGATATGACAGGCAGGAATGCTAAGAGGCAACCAAGTGTGTAAACACTAAATGAAGGATTATCCTTATTTGTGAAAAATCCATTCCAGCGAGAAATTGAATCGGGGGCTTCTCTCAAAAAAGGGCTACTGTGGCTAGTGAGCCAAATCAGTGCCTGATTTTACTCCCTTTTCAGTAATAGGGTTATGTGAGACCCATAAACAATGCACAAGTGAGAATAAATATAACTGAATACTCTACTCTCCCTCCTCTTTAAAGATTCATCTCTAAATAGTCTGATTAAAACTAAATATGATCAAGCATATTAGGAGTGATGCACTTCATTTATTAGAGCATATTCTGTGAGCAGCCTCACCTCTGATCTGGAATTTTTTTGTCTTGCAGCGAGGATTTTCTGTGCAAAGCTCAAATGTATGGAGCATGTATGAAATAACTAAATGCATAAAATGGTGGATGCTGTATTTATTATTCTTTTAAGTGAAGAAAGAAGATTTCACCTGAAAACAGCTGGTCCAGAATCTGTACTATTCCAGTATTTTAAGTGACATTGACATTAATGATAAAGAAAAGATCAAAAACCTTCATGCCATTAAGACTGACTTTTAATGAGTCTCGACAACATGTAGCTAGTAATTTCAAAAAGCAGACCTGTAAGGAGTTAGGCTGCAACAATCTTGGCACTAGTTTACAGTAAATAGATGCATCCCACTTAGAAAACAATTTGCATTAGACATACCTGTCTGTATGTGCTTTAATTATACATAAATGTTCTCCAATTATACATAATTCCAAAAGCTGCTGGTAAAACCCAAGGCAGTAGATTAACTTCTGGGAAAGGCTCTTTTTAATGAGCAAACTCTAAGCTTCCTGTATTGTTAGGAATTTAAGAATTCAGACTGTCTCAGAGTACAAATCCTGTGTCTTAGGCAAAAAAAAAGGACAAGTTTTGTAGCAACTGGTACAGGACACACCAAAAAAATTAAAAAAAAAAGAAAATAAAAAGAAAAGAGAGAGATAGAGAAGAAGATAAATATATGGATCTGCTCCTTTTCAAATGCAGATTGTTGAGGCTGGAAGTCTACCACTTAGTCACTGTGTTCTCCATTTGACCATATGGTTGCAAAATCTAGTGGGATGATATGAAAACCTTAGTTGGCCTCCTGAAAACAAAATATAGTAGAATAAAGTGGGAAAAGGAAAGGATTTATTTTAATAATTCTTGCTGTTATGCAATATTTAATATGATTTATTGGTAATAGCTCTGGTATGTTGTGGAATCTATATCTGTTTCTTGATATTTGACTGAGTTAGTATCTTTGTTTTTGGAATATTTGAGGTGAAATCTCTGGTATGCCTTTACATTTAACATGAAATGACAAGGCTTTTTCCACTTACTTCATACAGAGCTAAAAGTCAACAGAATGTAACAAACCTATTAACACAGAATCTCGTAATTATACAAAAATTGGGAGACTATAGGTGAAATACTAAGTTATTTTGTGGTCCATCACAACCTTATATCACCTCAACTATACAGCTAAAATTTTGATGAATTTCCTTGCAGGAGGTCTCCATTTGAAATGAAGAAGGACATGACTGTCTGTAGCAACTCCTTGTCTGTCCTCCTGCTCTCACTTGGCAAACAAGACTCAAGAGACGAGGAATAATGCAGACACAGATGAGGAATTTTTGAGGAAGAACAGGGCAACATAGTTTTGTGTGTGTGTAAAATACCTTTCAAATGGGAATCATGAGGGAAGAGGCTTCTCCATCACCACCAGATGCAGCACATCTACATCAGAATAAAATTTCAGTTTGGGAACAAGTGGAGAGAATAATTCGTCCCTTTTGGAGAAATAGGAACTAATATGTAAACTGAATTTTAAATAGCACTTTCTTGGCTTCAACTTTGTTGTTTTACAATTTTAGTCTAGTTTCAATATGGTGTAAAATCAAGTAAACAACAAGATCCATGCAGTGTAATTTTGCAGGAAGTCCCACTGGCTGAGACTCTCCTCAGGCACCAATCCCTGTGCGTGGATGCCTGACTGACACTGATACACAGAGACTCACAACTTTTAACAGCGGTGTTGCATAAGAAACAAGAATACAGTTCTCTCTTTATTTTAACATTATATTACGCCTACTCCTGGTTTGAGAATCACAGTGCTATTGTAGACAGGGTCTTTTTATGTATTCATCAATATACTGTATTTCTTCATGATTAATTAATTTATCCTGTAAAAATATTAGAGTAATACATTTGTTCTAGTGTTTAGTAACCAAGCACAGTTATCTACACACTTTGAAAGTTCATGAAAAGCAGATGGTTTATTCTCACACTTATAACTTTTTTACATTGAAGCAAAACTTTTAAACCTACAATATCTGACTTCAGTGAAGTTATGCTTAACCCTCACCCATAAAAGTCAAAGGAAAATAAAGTCTCTGTGAAAAATTAATCTTAAAAAGTTTTACGCTCCTTTTCATCACCTTTGGAAATTTTTATGGCTGAAGTAAACCTTTCCTGCCTTTGTGTTGTGGTAGAAACTTTCCATCATGATTTTCTATCTTTGTAATAGGGTTTAGAAAATAATAGTATTTGCCGCAGCAGTTACTCAGCACCATATCAAAGATGCAAACTACAGACTACTACTTCTGGGACTGCTGTAAGATAAAATCTTATGTGGACCGGCTAAAGAGAAAATCCCGTTTGTTAAATTGACCCGTTTGATACACAAGTGTTTTCAGTTCAGATGCCAGTAGGAAGGATGGAATTGAAAATTCCTCTTGTGAGAAAAGTAATTAACTTGTCATTAACTATGCTAAGAGATTTACAAAGATGGTAATTTAGTTTCCCAGATTTCAGTTTCCAGTGTCCAGTTTCCCAGTGTCACCACCTGTCTGCACTTGAATTTGGAGATTCATTTTAATTTTCTAGCCCGTTTGCCAGTGAGATGGTCCTCATGAATTTTAGAACAAAGCAGAACTTCATCCCATGTTGGTGGTTACCAGTGGAACTTCCTACACCCTGTGACACACCAACCTTGGAGCTGAAGGGTCAGCTGTTCGACACTTCCTTAAGGTGCTGTAAATTCCAGTGTAAAGAACATCTTTCAATGGTATTCTAATTGTTTTCATTCTTCTCCCCCAGCCCCAGGCCTAAGCATATCACTTTCAGAACATGTGGTTTCCTTCAACAGATAAAATGCCATTATGCCAAAGTTACTCCTGTTCTTTCTGTATTACCACTTCTGCTGTTCAACACGCCAGGAGCTTTTGTTTCCCCTGTTCATGATTTAGAGACTTGAGGAAAAAATTTTGCATTTATCCAAGAAGATTCTTCTTCTCTCTTGGTAAGATATAATGGTAATTCTTTATAGGCATTTCACAGTCTTTTATTTGCACAGCATTTTTCTTTCTAAAGGAAAATGTTTTACTCTCTGGGTGTACATATAAGAGTATTCATGGGAGGGAAAGACATAAATTCAAATATTGAAATGCATTGTGGAATGAGGGGGAGAAATCTTAACCACACTCCATACACTTCTTCATTGCAGATTGTAGTAGACTGACCTCAGTAGACCTGCAAATAAACTGAAGTGGGCTTTAAACTTGCTAACTTGGACCCCATAGACAGAAGATCAGGAACTCAGTACTGGCCAGCTGACCCCATTTCTCTGGTATGTTTGTAGGCCCTGATGAGCTCAAATTTGTCCTGTCTGGACTTCTACCAACACCTAGCATAGCCCTTTAGCTCTTACTGCTACAGCTCGATTGCAGAAATAAAGCCTATTTTTATGAAAAACGGAGTAGGAACTTCAGCATCCCATTACACAGGATGAGCAGACAGTTCTTTCCTGTTTAAAGTCTCAATTAGAAGTTGATCAATTAATTAAATGTACTTTATTGAATTCAGTTACATTATCTCAGAGAGATGGAGACCAAGGAGACTTACAGACTTATAGGAAGTAGTGTTACAGGTTATGACTCAGTCCTCCAGCTTAGACTTTTCACTTATCTCCTTCAGTAGAAAAATGTGGCTTGAGTCCTTGGTTCCTCAGTATTAAAACCTGGTTTTCTGCCTATTTAGCAGCCAAAAAATTCTACTGACATTTGTTGATGTGATGTCTTTGATTTGTTGATTTGATATGACCAAGTGTATAAGCAAAGGGACAACAGAGAATTTGGAATTGCAGGAAGTAAAGGGATAGCTATTGATAGGCCTAAATAAAAGTGAAATACCTTCACTTCTCCCTTCCTTCTCCCTTCCCTTCTTTCCCCATTGGTGACTTCTGAGATCTCATTTGTTTTTTCCCAATTTTTGCTCTCTCAGCTCTCTGCATTTTATTTACAGGCAAAGTAAACCATCTTCATTTACTTGCACTGATTTTACTTTTGCTCTGGTGTCAGAGTATAACCTGGCTGACCTTATATGTTTACACAGGAATATACTATTTATGCACATGTTGTAATGCTTGTCCTAAACAGTGACAGATACATGGTAACTATTGAAGAAGTTAAAATTTTGGAGAAAATATGCAAATATTGTTATTTCACAACAAACTTGTAGTCAAGACAGAAGCTTGTTTTCAGAACCCAGGCTTTTGTTAATAAGCAGCTCTTTCAAAGCCAGATTTCTAAAAATAATGCTCTGTAGTCAGAAAATTTCAACTGTAACACATTATACAAAAGCATGCACAGGAGAGTAGCAAGGGAGATTTGCATTTGTTTTGTTTTTTGTTTTTTTTTTTAATATTCTATCTCCTACTTTCATTTGTCTCAGGTTTTAATGTGTAGCTGCAATCAGGAAAGAAAGGGAAAAAGCTTCAGTGCATTGAGTACTGAAGGAAAAAGCGGAAGCAAATGCTTCTCGAGTGAGCATACTGCTTTTTAATTAGTGCCTGTGGGAAGATACTTTGCTGTATCAGTGCCATTTATGCTAGTACTATCTTGCAACAGTGATGTGCAAAATGTTTCCCACTTCTCCCACCATCCTGTATAGCCCCAGAGCAGACATACATAAATAAGTAATGGAAAAGGTAGGAAACAGACTCAGTCATGCCTGTTTTGCTGATGCCTGATCAAGGGGGAAAAAAGAGGGAAGGTACAGAGGAAAATGAAGAGTATATACTTCATAAATTCACTGTAACAGCTGTTCTATGAAATGCTGGGATTTGCTATTCCACACAGCACAGGATGAAGGCAAAACTTGCAAGACTATATTTCTCTGTGTAATGAGGTAGGCAGCCATGCGGTTAAATCATTTGCTTTCTCTGGGACACTGCTGGGTTCTTTGCTTTTGCATTTAACTGCTCTCAGGTACCAGAGTGTCATTCTCACCTTCGATATTATAATTTTTCTCCTTGTACTGCCTGGTAAATGAGAAGTTTTACAGTGGAGCAGCTGCTGGTAAAGACATTGACCTAAAATAAAGAAGTCAATATTTTACAGTTGGCTGAAGTCACTTCAAACTTCTTGGTACAAGAAAACAGAAGCAGTGGCAGGCTGACAACTGTTTGCTCAGGAGCTATTTTGGAAAATCTTACTAGGTTTGTGCATGGCTACTGCTAACTTAGTTTGCCTGTTCCCTCAACTGAATTTCCAAAGATAATCTTAACTCTTCTATGAAAAGTGGATTAGGGTATTGAGAAAGTAGGATATTCTCTCTGAATTTGTCTTATACAAATAAAAACTATAGATAAATAAATTGATAAATGCTTTAAGGTTTTGTATAGAAGTAAACATTGAGGGTTTTCTAATAGAGAATGAAGTTACTAGTAAAAAAAGAGTTTGATGTTTTATGTTGGTGAGTTTGAACAAAAGTCATCAGTATAGCACTGATTTTACTTCAAAATAAATCAGCTGATTGCTTACAAAAGTATTTGTCAGTCTCTTATTGCTGAAATAAGACAACTTGCAAAGTGTGAAAAAACCCTGCTTTGTATCTTAGGTATGTAAAGTAGCTGTAGCATGTCAAGTCACGTGTGTAGTCTTGATTGATGTCTTTTAGTTTAAACTGCAGTCACATTTTTTGAAACTATTGTTTCTAACTTGTTATATTGTAACATATGATAGATTCTAGCAATGTCTTTTTATTCCTAACCATGGCAATTAAATTCAGTTTTTGAAAACCAGGAATCCAAAATAACTTGCACTCCTTTGTCATTGTCATGACACAACATTGATCTCATTTCTTTAATAAAAGTTTTCAAGTAAAGGCACTACATGGACCCAAATGCACGGGGGAGAAAATGCTTACCACCACCATGGTTTTCCTGACAAGGATGTTTGCTCCATGTCTTCAGTGTAGAGTGCAGAATGTACAAAATGGTGTTATCCTCTCAGAATGTTTGTAATTAAATTTTATTTAGCCACAAAGCCATACCCTGATCATTTGTCTAGATATATGCTAGGAAAGGTCTGTTCGTATCTTCAAAATCTCTGTGGACTGAAGCTGGTATATTTTATATGTCCTTTCCATTGGAAGTATTCTCTACAGTATAGGTTTTGACCAACCATCACTGTATTCAGCTTTTTGAGTTAGTTTAATCTCCTCAACTGAAGATTGTAATTTTTTAAAAATACACAATTCTTAAGACTTTTCCAAGGTACACATTTTAACCACTGCATTATTATAACAGAGTGATACTAAAGGAATGTAAGGAAGCTTTAAATCTCCAAGTCAAGGGTAAGGTACATTAATCAAGTACTTCTGGGAAATAGTCTTAGATTTTGAAGTATTATGCCATACATTTGAAAACAATGATTTTTAATTAATCTTCCTCTCTTTTTATTCTGAATAAAATATTTCTTAAAAGTGGAAAAGAAAAAATAAAAATGTTTATGACTGAAAAGGCTTCTTTAATTGCAGAGAACTATTTAGGTTTTACTTCTGCAAGCAGAGGGTTAATAAAATCTTGGCATTTGAGCTGTGATACAAAGACTCAGGAAAAGAAGTTGTTTTTTATATCACCTCTGAAAATGCTATTTTGTAAATGAAATTCTCATGGGTCAATAATTATGGCATCATTAATAGTTAGGACCTGGTATTGAAAAAGGTAAAGTGATAGTGGTCATATTAGTTCTGTGTTGCCAGAACTATTAATTACTTATATCCTTCTGCTGCTTTTGTGTGACTCTCTAAGTTCTGTAAATGCTGCTTTCATCTTTTATGAAAACTACTTGAGACAAATGTAAGAGTCCTCGGCAATATATTTTGATGAATGTCATCATGTCCTAAAGGTTTTTAAACCATGACAGAATTTGTCACACAGCACACAAAGGTTATTAACTGTGTTTATTAATATAGATCTGCTTAACTTGGAGGAAGGACCTTCAGAAAATGTAGGCAATGTTGTGGAATAGATAACATTTATTACAAAAGGGGGATGTTATGTTTTCCAGTGGTACATTTTTGCTTCTTTCTGAACACTTAGGAAAGTGCCTGACAACATGTAGCTTTCCATAAAACTGTGGCATTTGAATTCTAACTATTGCACTTTAAATGTATTTTGTTCTTTGATCTTTTGCTGTATCTGAGATAATCCCAATGGATCCGTATGCAATGCCCTGGTGAGCTGTAGAGTCCATAGATATCAATCTTTCCGATTTCCCGCTCAGGACAGCTACCAGAGACTCTCATCCCTTAATTTACAATCCTGACATTCTCTGTGGTGCAATGAAATCCATCGTGTAATATTAAAATCATGCTCTGACTCATATTCAAGTTGTTGAGTGTTCCTCTTTCCAGTGATGTCTTCAAAATAAAAAAACAAACAAGCAGCCTGTCCCAAATAATAACTCCAATGAAAATGGTAGTATTGAAACTGTCTCTCTCAGGGATCCAGGTTCATCCTTTTGTAAAGACTTTCTGCAGGAGCTCAGAGGAAAGCAAATTTAGCACCAAACAAATTACAGTTGCCTAGGGCTATGTCTGGTTGGACAGTATCTCCAAGGATTGTCCACAATCTGTTCATTGCCACAAACGCATATTTCTTGTTCACTGTCCATCGGGACTAGCCTGGGTGCAGTGGAAGGACGTTGAGAACTTTGAACATTAATACCTGGTAGAAGATGCATGAACCTTTAGAACTTACCTAAGAATTGTCACAAAGATATATACAGAGTCTTCAAGTTATCTCATCTCAGATACAGCAGAGCATATGTAATATGAGCAAAAAATATTGCTAATGTTTCCTGAAAACTGCAGAAATACACCTGATCTAGACTAGATGCTTCTTATCAATTTAATGTTTTGTTTAAGGGTTTTAGTTTAAAACATTTTATTTTTTTTAATAGATATTCGGGGTCACCAGATAGACTGGGCAAAATTGTTAATGCTAAACTGAGTCATTTCTCTTTTACACTGCTGATACTTGGAATCATTTACAATATAGTGCCGCAGCAAGTGGGGTTCTCCAGTTCCTCTCAGGTAACGTAAACCATAAATCCCTAAGTCACCCATTAGAATTATTTTTCCTGTGATACCTGCTAGGTGTCACATATATTAGGTAATTCACTGCTTAACATCTGGCATTCCTTTTCAAAGATATGAGAGAAAAATCTCTCTGCAATCATCGACATTCAAGAACTTGTACAATTTACTGAGGTCTGGGATATAGCTCTCCAGCAGGCAGCATGGAATATATCCCTTCTCAGCGTAAGTTGCATAGAGCATTCTTCCAGTTCAGAAACAGAGGCAGCAAAATGCTCCATGTTGAAAGGTTCATTATGAAGGCATTTCCAACTGGAGAAGCCAGTCCTACAGCATCACTCCAGGACTGATGAACAGATCCTTATTTTATTATTTAGAATTAAATAGACATTAATTAAGAAAATTATTGCTGTCTTCATCTTCTCAGTGTATAAGAGCTTTTCTTACAGCTGATCTAGGCAGACTATAACTCAGTTTAAACTTCCTTGTGGAAAACTTGCCATTAGAAGATGTGGTTGGAGGCATCTTCTCTTAGCAGCTTCAGAAAGGTTGCATAAACTCATCTCTGATGGCAAACCTCCCATTTTCTGCCAACTCCCCAAAAGCATCTACCACGCCTTGGCTACCTGGTTTCTAACCAGAGGGCTGGATGTCACTAGTAATATAAACAAGTAAACAACTGAAGAAACTATGGCTGTGTGACACCAAAGTCTTTTCTATTTGCCCAGGTACATGCACTTTGGGATCTAAAGAGGTCTGTGAAATGAACCTTACTCTCCCCATAGGTTATTCAGTATAAAATCAGAATATGAATGCATACATCCTCAAAAATATGCTTAGAAAAACATTTGTGGAAATCCTACAAATGTGAAGTTAGACACGCTGTCAACATGACTCTTCTAGAGCAACATGTGACTGCATGCTCGCAGAGATCCTTTGACTGATGCTTTCCTTTGTGCATGCATATTCCCATTCACTTGTGCATGTTGTCTGCTCATTTTCTACAGAATTTCCTTTGGAAATATTTAAGTGTGTGTCTGTGTTAATAGTTAGAAAGATGCTTTTTCTGGTTAGTAAGATTAGTAAGATCTGCAGCTCACTGTGGGTGACAACAATAAATAGAAGTGATGTTGTTTAGTAGTACTCTCATTCAAAGAGGGTTGTGTGGTGACAGCCTGTTGGACTAAATGTGTTTTTTGGAAGTGTCACACTGTTTTACAGAGCTGCTTAGATTTCACAATGTGCTGTGTTCATTTTCTTGGTTACTGTCTGGCTTAAAACCACTAGAATTTTTCATACACTATTTGTGTAGTCAACTGCATCATGATTTCAGGATTTTATCAGTCTTCAACCACAGAAGACATCAACTTTGCTGTTTTCCTTCCACCTCACTTCTCTCAGCCTGGAGCTCTGTCATTTAAGTTGTTTCTGTATCTGCTACAGGGGATGAATTTTAAGGCAGTTACTTAGGCTACAGAAAAACAGTGGGATGTATAGTCAAAAAGTGATAGTCATTAGAAAAATGATGTAGAGACTTGTGGCAGTTTTAAATATTGAATATGATTAATGAGAACAAGTGAGCAACATTTACCACAGAAAAGTTTTAGCAAATTCTTGCTTCACATAAAGATAAAAGCAGGCTTTTTAAAACTGGAAAACACTCTAATAACTTTCATCAGCAAATATACCTTAGCACAAGCTTTTTTGCTTTCATGTCAGTCCATGCATTTCCTCATTGCCTGTGCCAATTCTGCGATGCTTAGGCTGTGTTTGGATCTTTGCCTTTTCCTTCCCCTACTACTAGCATGAAATAGGTACAGGCTTTTTTCGCTGTCATTGCCCACCAAAAAAAAAACCAAAAAAACCTACCCAGTTTAACATTTGTGCACCCTGGAGATGGGAAATGACAGGTGCAAAGCACTCAACTTTGGAAATGCAAGTACCTTTGAACACAAAGAGTTGGCACTCTGCTTTTTCTCATTGACTTTTCTCTAACCATACAGTCATGTTTGGATTCCCTAATAGACAGTCACTAATTTGTGTTCACCTAAGAAACTGTTGTGATTCCACCTTTCGTAACACTGAGGTCTCATGTGTGTGAACATACCCTGCAGACCTTCGCTTCACTTATTAAGAATGTTTGAAATATGCAAACTCAAGGTATAGTTTATCTTGCCACAAGCCAGCTAGGATACAGATGAATATTTTCTAGTTGTAGTAACAGATCTGCATCTACTGCATCTACACACAGTCCTCCAGAAAGCCTAGCTGGCTGACCACTTTTTCTCTGTAAAGAAGCAAGTGGTCTGTTGTACTCCCTTAAATTTCCTAGACACTGAAAACAAGCTATCTTGATGACTTTTGGAACATTAAATGATATTCTTCATATTCCTTTCTTGCTGCATTAGATTATTTATGTACTGGATTTTAACGGAATGTTGGTGTCATGCAGATATTGCACTGTCCTTCCAGTAGACACTGAGAAGTTTCTTATTGACCTTGTTTTGCTTAGTCAACCCACAGCCATTTTAACAATGTCCTATGAGTTACAAAATTCTGGTTGTTTATTCCAAAGGATTCTGTGATTCTGTGTGCTTCTACTTAACAAGATTCTGGAAGCAAATGAAACTTAAGTTCTTGGGCTCCACTTTGATCAGCTAAATAGGTAGAAAATAAGTACTGATAAGCATAAAACTAGTAACAGGCAGATCAAAATTCATTAAGGAATAATCTTTATATTGGTTTGAACACAGTAGCTTTGATGGAAGATTTCAGGGTTTATGAAAACACAGACATTCCTCCAGCTTTGCTCTTGACAACTTTTGTCCATTTGGCCGTTCCTTGTGTGCCCATGCCCTGTGTTTCATGAGGGTCCATGCTCCCCAAGGTTCAGATTGGCTCTGAAATCCAAGTTTCAAGTGAGCTAAGGATTCTTTTGTAAGGATACAAAGGACTCATTATGGAAAACTGGAACTGGTTTAAGCTGTCTGAATAGGCTGACGTTGTAGTTGAGATAGCTGATTAAACAGAGTTGTAGAGTAAACTATCACATGGGAACAATTCAGAATTAAATACAATACAAATTTCTTAAAGCAACCCTTCTGGCAATTTCCCTTCTATCTGTTTTTTATCATACTAATTTAAATGTCTAGAAACAAATTGAAACATTTTCTCCAAAGCACAGAAGGAAGCAAAAGAGTGGTAGCCATTTCTATGTCGATTTCTCAGTGTTTACAGTGTTCAGAACAACAGAAATAGGCCTGTTAAAGATGAATAGTTAAGTCTGAGTCGATTTATCTTCCAATCAAAACTTTCAGCAGAGACGTTTTGATTGATTTTTGACAGTACATTCAGCTACTGGCAAAGCAAAACAAAGTTTTTAGGAATTTCAATCTGAAACAGTGTAGACCATAAGAAGGAGAACACCTGCTTGAAATATTCTGAACACATCAGAGAATACATTGAAGTTTGTTGGTAAATAAAAATGGTGAGATGGTTCATTTGGGTGTTTTACTCACACAGAAGATTCTAAACAAAACTTGGTAAAGTGAAGAATTAATTTCTTGGTTGTCGCGGCGAGAGGAAAGCATGCCGGCTAGGCGACGACGGCAACAGGGGCGCGACAGCCCCCCCCCCCCCCGCAAGTTCTGCAAGGTCCAGCCACCAGTGGTGGTTCGGCACAGGAGACAAAAAGGCAGCAGCACAGGTCTTGGGGATAGAATCAAACTCCACTCTATTTGCTGACAAGCACCCAAGACCAAGACATGAGGCTTGCAGGAACCTTTATAACCTAACTTGGGAGGAGGGATTTAGGGTGACAAACCAATGAGGGAATGGTAGGGGAGGGGTTAAAGGCGGAGTGTTACACACTGGGACCAATAAGGGATTACAGGGGAGGAGAATAACTTGAACTTACCAACAGGGTTTTGAGGGATACAAAATTGACAAAGAATTCTCTAGAAGAAAGGGCAGGGTCAAGGAAGGATTGACAACCAGTAGGAGTGGAAACAAGGAGGAGTCCGGGAAAAGGGGGCTGGAACAGTAGGGATTGACAACTGGGGAAAACAGGAATCTGAAACTTGGTAGGCAGTGGCTGGCTGGAAAACTAAAGATTGATAGCTAACTGAACTGAATAACACTAAGAGAGCAGAGCCAATTTTAGCAACATAAGATACATAACAAGGGACTTGTGCCACTCCAGAGGCAGGGGGAGGATAACATAAGAGAATTATGAAATTACAAACCAAGCAATGAGTTTAACAATAAAACCCAGCAAAACAACAAAATCACGCTACAGCACTTGGTAATATTTTCTACCTTCTAAAAAGTTCTTTAAAAAGATTTATATGTAACATCACTGGCATTAGGAATGTTATTTTTCCCCCTATTTTAATAAAAAGGATTTATTGAAAGTCTGGTTAATATTAGTTTATGCAACCGACCAGCCAAGCCTAATTGTTTTAGGTAAGCAAAGTAAACATTATAAATAAGGAACAAAAATGGTAAATTAAATTTGGGATACAATCTTGATAGATATCCAGGATTTCACAGTTTCCTATCAAAATGATGGCATAAATTCACAAAAATTAGTTTTTTCCTTGGAGTGCTTGTGCTGACCAAAAGCCCAAAGTAAGCAGGAGCCTGTGGAGCTGGACTAAGGGTCAGTCTGCTGGCTGTATTTTCAGTGTCTCACTCCTCAGCAGTGAGGGACTGTCTCTCTGTGGAGGAGAAGCACCAAAGCCTGCAAAAGCAGTATGTTCTAGTGGCAAAGAGCTTTCCAAGCAAGGGCAGCTGTGAGAGAAAGGAACAAGCACAAAGACAGACAAATGCTGTTAGGAAGTCCTTCAGTGAGTTATACCATGGAGTTAATGATATGAGTTTCCTTTGTGATGCTAAACTTTAATGATGTTTTAACACTTTTTTCTTCTCTTTTTTTTTAATTTTTTTTTTTTATTTATAGTAGCAGGAAATAAAAGATTGATTTTAGCATAAGTTCTATAATTTTATTTTTGGAAAGCCTGAAAGCTGAACTGCCTAAACAAATAGACATTTAAAAAAATTATCTTGGAGTTCTTTTGCTATTTTGGCAGTATTTGGCAATATTTGTCTACTACAAAATAACCTATTGTAATGTATTTCATAAGACTGCTTCACCAAGTTGTTCAGCTTTCCTGCACAACTTATTTATATCAACATTCTGAACCATTATTTAATAAGGTTAAAATATAATTTAAACAACAGAAATGCTTTAGGACCAGTTCACATAATTTTCATCACTTTTTTCATGAGGCCTTCAGTTACTTCATGGCTACTTCTACATTCTTCTAATGTGTTCTGGTTTTATGTTAGCCATGCATCAAACTAAAACTTATTTCCTTTACCTAACATGCATTTTTTTTGTGATGAAAATAGTCCATTGTTTTACTGCAGTTCCATGCTGCACATATCTGATGGAGTCCAAATGTTGGACAGGCTGTAAGAGTGGAAATATGGCCAGTATAATGTGGTAAGACCACAGCAGGAAACTGTTTTTTTTCCTGAAAAAAAATGAGTTTGTAGTTTGTCATTCTTATTTCTGGTTGAACTGTTCCCGCTTGACAGAAGAGAGAGATTTTGGAAGAACCAAACACAAAAGACAGGTTTTCTCATTTGAATCTACTCAAAGACAAAACATAAATCACCCTGCTACTAAGTTTCAATAAACAAATGAAAAAGAAATAAAAGGTATGGGGTGTTCAGAGGAAAGGGGAAAATAGGTTCTCAAAGACTGCTTTCTTTATAATGACATTTAATGGTAGTATTATCAACAGCAGCGTATTGAAATATACTGTTGAGAATTAAGTTCCTGTAGATTTACAGTGATAAGATAAAGGGGTTTTTTACCATCTACCTGATATTTTTTTAATCCCCTGTGTTACAGAGGGTGCAGACTCTTCTTTCAGAGATTGCATCTGGGTACTTTCCAGGGGCAGCCTGAAAGGAGCAACCTGTCCCTGTAACCAAGGAGAACCTCCCAAAATTTGCATTATAATCTAAAGTAAACTGCAACAGGGATTTTTTAATGAGGCAACTGAGAGGATGGAGGTGGTAGTTAGGCTATGTGACACTGTCAGAATGTTGCTAAGCTTTAGAGTGGAATAATTTTAATTGGCAACATCCTCATTAATCATGGCTAATGTTAATGATAGCTCCCTGTGGTGACTCATGAAGAGGTGATGGCCTTAATGAAAGCTGCCTTAGAGGCTAACAGATGGTGGTTAAACTTCAGTATTTTAAATATACAACTGTTCAGTTCTTCTAAATAAGTTTTTTCCTGCCAAATAATAATATGGAAAACTTGGTATTCTGTCCTGTTCTTTACTGGGTTTGTTTTTTTGAGTTATTGAGTAAATAATAGACAAGAGCAAAAGGAAGACAGTTCAGCATGCATTTTAAATTCAGATCCATGCACACAGGTTAAGCTTTATGTTTTCTGATCTATGTTTAATAGTATAGATGTCATTGAGAATTTACTGGACAACACAAGAGTGTTTACTATTACATAAAAGAAATATTGGCAAGATGTGGGAAAAAGTATAATAGTGTGCTTCTTTATCTCTCTGATAATGCTTGATATAGCTCAATATTCAGTGTTTACCAGTGTTGCTAATCTCCTGGTTTTGTTTATCAATGCCTTTGGCTTCTGATGGTCTTTTTGTGAGCTTAAGGAATAGGAGAAAAAGAAAAATCAGCTCTCAGCAAAGGCATTGGGTTAGAACCTCAGAGAACTTCAAATTTTGGCTGTTCTGGCATTTTATTCATAAGTATGGATATTTAAGGACTCTATAAATATGGGTCCTGAATAAGTAAGATACTTGTAGTTCAGTTAGAAAGCTGGAATTAGTCAAGTGTTTAAAT
This sequence comes from Motacilla alba alba, assembly GCF_015832195.1. Classification (NCBI taxonomy): domain Eukaryota; kingdom Metazoa; phylum Chordata; class Aves; order Passeriformes; family Motacillidae; genus Motacilla; species Motacilla alba. The sequence continues at coordinate 76,598,280 of NC_052018.1, forward strand.
GTAATACTCCAGTAAATACTTCAGTGAACTGGAAACCAATATCTATTGTCTAAAAGGAAAAACAAAAAAAGATAAACAATGCATCCTTATTTCACTAGGGTATTTTAGGATTAATACACTAATAGTTAAATGCACATATTTTAAAATAACAATAAAAGAATAACAATAAAAATAAATAAAAGAATAAAACTTTTAAATAAATTTTCAGGGATTTTTTTCATATTTTTCATTTCTCTTGCCTGACAGTTTTTTCTTATGTGCTTCCTTTTTATTCCCCTAATCATTTATTCTTTCTTTAGCAAGGTAAAGCCTTAAAATGTGTAGGAATTTGTTACCCTGATTGTTGTATGTGGATATGTGAATATTCTGAAAAGAGGATTAAACAAATGTGTCATAATGCAAGATATAGATAGGAAATACATTTGGTAATTCATTCCAGGGATGGAGTATCTTTGATGCACATAAAGGAAATGTATATTGGCCCTTTTCCTTTCCATTTTTTGCTCATCTCTCTATCACCAACTGCTGTGACATCACACCACATCATGTCTTTCAGAATTATCTTTGTCCCTGAAAAAGGGGGTCTCAGAATATATTCCCTAGAATTATTGTTTTACCTTTAGATGTGTTTGAAGTTCCATGACATCTTATTGTTTTATGACCAACTTCATTGTGAATTTCCCATTGGATTTATATATTAGCTATTCCACCCAGTTTAGAATGCACAAGAATTCTAATTTTGGGACATCTAGAGTAGACCTTTTAAGAGAACTTCTCAACCTGACCATGGCAATAGTTTATAATATGTTGAAATAAGGCCAACCTGAAATCACATCTCCTTAACATACTGGTGCCTTCTTTACATACCTTTCAGTACCCACATCACTTGTACTTGTGTAACCGATCTTACAGTTGGTTTCCAAACATGCCAGTTAGAAGACCAAGCGTATCTGGATTTACATGGAGATTTTCTGAGACATTGTGTCAGAACTTTATTGTTTGATGTGATGGGATCTGTTGATTTAGAAATGCTGTATGGAGTTATCAAGCCTCTGAACATTACCATCTTTTCTTGAGAATTCGTGTATCAAAAGCGTGTAATTTATGCAATAAGGGAAAACATTAAAAGTACTGTAAGATACTGCTGTATTCAATACTCCTTGATTTTGGACAGTTATAGTATTTAGGATTTCTTCACAGGTATTTTTTTTTGGCACAAAGAAAGATAGAACAAAGAATCTTCAGCTAATTCTCAGGAAAATCTGCAGGTTTTCCAATTATGTGAGAAAACTTCATTGCTGCTTTATCTGTTTCCAAATGATGCTTTCTTGAGCTACCTCTTGTTTTTCCTGCCATGACAGTCGGCTTTTGGGGGAGTCAAATTATTTGTAGCTTATGGAATTAATTTATATTGCTTATTTTGAGCGATTTTAGTACAAAAAAGAATTGGACATTCCAAAGAGCTGTGGGGCTGAGGATAAGGGGTTGCTTTTGTTTATTTTCCTCCACGCTAAGTTTTGTCTTTGATTGTCAGGTCCTGTGAGTGCATTGGTATCTGAAGTAAAAATTCTGGCTTTTCCCTATAAGTAATCAGATGGAGTGGGAGAGAGGATGTCAAATATCAGAGGTCATTGGGATGGAGAGAGTTGCCACTTCCCTAGAAACACAGTATGTTAAAAATCTTCTGTGGAAGATTTGCAAGCTGAACTGGTGAGACAGAAAACTAGATTCATGATTTAAAAAGAGGAAAACAAAGAACATCCATCATCCAGACAGATAGCAGCCTTAATTGTATTCCCTTTTAATTTGGGCTGTTCAATAATGCATTGTGTTAGTCATCTAAGTTGCACCTCTCCGTGTTGCAGTGTGCTGCAGATAGGAAAGTAAGTTTATTACAACTAATCAAGCAATTACAACAAGTTCCAAGGCAGGCGGCTGATGGAGCATTGAAACAATAGGTTGTAACTTTCAAGTGAAAATTCCAAACAGAAAAAAAAAAAAAGCCTAATGCAAAGAAAACACATGGGCTTAAATCAGGCCAATGGAGTGTAATTTCAGCTGAGGGTAATTTCAGGGAGTCACATATAACAGCTTCTGAAACTATGTCCACTGTGACATCTAAAGATGACCCTTCATGCCTTATAAAAGCTGGTAAGATAAATGTGTTGTATTATATATAAAAATTGAAAAAAAGGCTCTCCTCAGGAATGGTTTTGTTTCACCTGAATTAACTATTTATGCTATTTTATACCTGTACCACAGCAGGTACATATTGCAGTGTGACTACCTTGTCCTACTGTACTTGTAGGTTAGTGGGAATCAAGATCTTATTCATTTACTGAATGTCAGAAACTTAAATTGTTAATTGTTATGTTTATATTTTCCCCTTCATTTAATCATTGCAATAATGATAATAGTTCTCCCTACTATTTCTCAAGTTCTGAGAGATCACAAATATTTACTTTCTTTCATGGAGGGATCTGCCTTCAGATCTTTCTAAACGATGTGGGAAAGTAGATACTGTTTCATTAAAACTTCAATATTGAATCACAGAATAAACTGCAAATTTTAGTCACCTCTGTGCTATGCTCACTTAATAATCACATTCCTTCTTTCTTACACTCCAGACATGATTTCTGGACCTACTTATCATTCTGAGGCAACATTCTTCAAGATGGTGTCATTGTTTTAACCTATCAATCTATAAGCAGATAGTGATACTGCCATGGAGTCATCTGGTTTGGAGCAGGTCTTAAAATGGGTCATGATTGTCATAAAGTGAATCATCCTCTCTGGTCTGCTGGAAATTGGAAGCAGTTCCTCAGTTGTGCCCGCCACAGGGCTGTCCACCAGAATTTTTTCAATTTTTTTTTCTCATTCTTATCAAGGTTTCACAATAATTTTGCAGTTAGGCCATATTCATTGTTCCATTCATAATTCTGTTCTAAAAACATTTTATCCTCAAAAAATTGCATCCTTTCTTGAGCAGAGAATGAATTTCTTGCAAGTCTATAAGTAGGTCCATTTAAAACTTAAATGCATTTAGGCAGGAAGGTTAAGAAATTTGTTATACTTCTGATTCTTCTGTCCTAGTAGTATTCATAGTAAAGAATTCAATGCTTTATAGTTGTTAAATGCATGTACTGTATTTTTAATAGTAACTGTGCTACTAGTATAGGAAAAAAAATCATACTTCATAAAGGGAAGTTTCTTTTGTTGCATGTTTGTTCCTGAAATACTGCCTGGTAATGTCACACCTAACCAAAATTACTGGCTATAGTTTTGTAGCTTTATCTGATTTTTCTTGTTTGTGGATTTCTTTCCAGATCTTTTCCTAAGCAGTTTTGATCATATTTTGTTTATGGTTTTAGTTTTGTTTTTCTTGCATTCACATATATATTCTCTTCTATTTTTTTTCTTATTAAGGGTTTGTTGAGTCCTTCTTCTGTCTTGGTTTTGTGCTCTGCTTGTACCTTTTGCTGTGTTGTTATAATTGCTCCTTAAGAGTTAGATAAAAGCTGCTTCCCTGGATATGGAATTATTTTAATCCTTTGAGATGGTTACCACCTACTGTTTTTTAACAGTATGCACTTTGGTATAAACTTTGGTGAGACTTAGAGTTTATGGCAATACTATTATATCCATTTTTATTCTAGATGATTTTAGGCATTAACCAAATATTCCTTCTGACAAATAGTCTGAGATATTTTAAGGGGATCATAAAACACAAACTATTAAAAGAGGTGAATTAAAAGTTGTTCAAAATGTATGTTATTATTTTAAAACTGAAGCCAATTCTTCTCTGGATTACATGCTAAAATCATGTGGAGAGATTCATAGGCTACAGTCAGTATTATTACAAATAGTGAAGGACAAAATTCTCAGCAATATTATTGTGCAAAGGAATCAGATCAGTTCACATTTATATAGCTTGTATGTTTGAAGTGTACTTTCTGCGGCACAGCAGTCGCAAAGATCTCTTTTTTTCCCCTATGATGTAGTGATATAATGTGTTGATGGGATGTAAAAGGAATCCCAACATAAACTACTTTCTAGTTCCTCACATAAAATTCACTGTAAAAGACTAAGTCATCATTTGTTTCAGTTATGTGGCAATTGAAAAAAATTACAATTACTATTTAAAACAAGGCAAACATATGTACACATGCATATATGTAGTACAAGTGGAATTTAACAGAAAACATTGGTTTAATCAGTTTGATTCAGACTGCTTGGACAAACAGTGGAAATCCTAGCTTAGGATGTAATTTTTGTTTTCTTAGCAATTTGGTTTTTCTTTTTTTTCTTTTTTTTTTATCAGTAGCATTTACTAGTCCATTTTCTCTTTTAAAGTGCTGTGGAAAATAAACCATCAACAATAAAGGAAAGAACAGGAAAAGCTAATTTTGTCAAATCATCCTGAATACAAAAACAATCAAAAGCAATGAGCCCTCTTAAGCAGAGCGTCCATGAAATTAAAGGGAAATTTGAATCATATGTTGCTTATTATGTGTGACTGCCACAGTTTGATGTCTGCCTGATGGTTAAAATCAATAATCCACTTTTCAGCTCTGGCTTATGCATCCTATCCTTCTCCCCTCCTGGCTCATCCATCTTGCTTATAGCAACTGTGAATACCTTTTAGTTATAGAAAATATCCAAGTATTATTTTTCAGCTCTCCTTCTGGTCCTAGAAAGGAAGCAATTTCTGTACTTGTACAAGGATAAAAGAATTAAAAATTATGTATAAATTTGTAAGGTAAGTGCCTTTGGAGGCATAGGCATGTTTCTTTGGATTTCCAAAAATAATTGCTCTATGAAAGAAGATAAAGTGTCTGTCCAAATGCATTTTAGCAAATTATTTTACTCTTTGGTGTGAGATGCTTTAAACATTATTTATACACAAATCTTACCTGTGACATAATTAAATTATATTAATAACCTTGGCAAGCAACCATGTTTTGTTTTTATTAGAAACATAATCTGTCACTTGAATTTATGCATTTATTTTTTCTTGCTTGTGCACATTATTTGCTTTCCTATTTACTCAGTAATTAAGAAGCCAACCAGAATAGGTTGATGCTTTATTAATCTGCTGCCATTCTGCACGCATTTTCCCCGGACTCAGCTTCATGTTGAGCCATAAGGTATTCTAAATTCCCCCATAAACACAATTAATGGGAAATTTTGGAAGTACAGCAATGGCTTCATTTGCTTGGGAGAAAGCAGTTTGATAAGCACACTTGTACCACATTAATTAGAACTAGGTTAGATGTGCTACAAAAACATGGTTGTATCAGTAGAGTAAGAAGAACTTGCTTTGGCCAGATGTCATCATAGTAAGATGTAAGATGTACTTCAGTCACTGGTTTTACATTTTCAAAAGCTTTTAATTATTTGTCTTGCAACTTAGAAGCAAATGAACTGGATCTGTGTTTTTTATCTTTTTTTTTTCCTCCAAATTTCTGAATATCTTCCTGATGGACTTAGGCTGACAAATAGAAAAAAAAAAAAAAAAACAAACCTTGTTTAGGGTTTCTTTTTCCTGTTAGGAAAAGGATTGGCAAAGCACAAGTAGAATGGTGAAGAGCTATATCACTTTGATTCATTTTGTGCTCTGATTTGTAGCTCTTTGAAGCTACAAAAAGGGAAAGCAAGATGAAAAAGATGTACCCTGTGTTTCGGAGAGGTCCCTGTGTCGGAGGTGTGACCTGCAGCACTGTCCCTGTGTGTCCTAGTTTAACCCCAGCTGTCACCACACAGCTGCTCACTGACCTCCTCCCACCCCGGTGGAAAGGGGAGGAGAAGCATAAGTAAAACTTTTATGATAAGATAAGAACAGTTGAGTAATTGAAACAATGTAAAATATGGAAATAGTAGTAAATAATGATAATAAAAAGAAAAAAAAACAAGTAATGCACCATACAATTGCTCACCACCTCCTGACTGATGCCACACCCCACCTGGGTAACTTGCCTAGTTCATATTCTGGGCAGGATTTTCTAGTATATGGGATATCCCTCTGGCCAGTTTGGGTCATGGCTATGCTACCTCCCAGCTTTTTTGTGAACCTCCTCACTGGTAGAGCATGAGACACAGAAAAGCCCTTGATTTAGGATGAACATGACTTAGGAACAACCTAAGTTGTTCCTAAGACACATCAGTGTCTTACCAATATTATTCTTATATTGAATCCAAAACACTGCGCTGCACCAGCTGCTGAGAAGAAATTCGCTCTATCCCAGCTGAACCCAGGACAGTGGGGAAAGCTTCCCCAGAGGCTGGAAGTACTTCTTCTGGCTCATCAATAACTCAGTTCTCTATCAAAGCAAAAGTTTCCACAATCTTACAGCCTGGTAACAAATGCTGAAAAAGTTATGAGGAACAGCTTGACAGGATATCCTTCTAAGATAAATGTGTATATTAGAGATTACACACTTCAGTTCTAACTTAGATGGGTGTTTTAATTTCCAGCATGCTTTGGTTATTTTCTTAATATCCATCTGTTTCTGTGTTCAGTAATTTATACTTTATTTACTAGCATAAATTTAGCTCTTAGGCTCAAAAATAGGCTGTTGCACTATGCTTCCTGGTCTGCTTATGCCTTCCCCAAGATCTGCAAGCCAGTGCTTGGCCAGATCCCAAGTGTGTGTAAGGCTGTATTTGGGGCTTTACCTCGGTGGTGGCTCCAGGAGCTCACTTGGAAAGAAACCCAGTGCTCTGCCTTCTGCATCTATTGAAAAAATGAGCTCATGAGCCAGCGCTCATGAGCTGCCACAAAATCAGAAACAGACTTTTTAAGCCTTTTCGTTTAAGTGGCAATTCCAGGAAGCTTCAGGAGGCATGCTAATGTTTCAGAGTAAAGTTTGGGGGCTCCTTAGTAAATTAGAGGAAGTCAGCTGAATGAATTAAGGGAGAAGCTGCTTTATTTTATTGTCATTGTTGTTGGAAATGTATCTGGATCCTTGCCGATCTCTACAGACCTTTCAGCCTGGAAGTCATAACAGAGCTGAAAAGGTGCAAGAATTAGTGGTTCCAAGATTGCATCCTATCCTCTGAAACACCTTCTTTTCAATTTTTCTTGAATTACATTAAATATTAAAATGTTTTAGTGAAAGAAAATTAAGTGGAGGAAAAAAAGAGAATTATTTAGTAATTTTCATAAGACTGTTTATCATGACAGAGATAGAAACCAATGTCTTGGTTAACATGATTAAATGGAGTATTGTATGACAGTATTTAGATATCTTAAAGACGTTTTGTTGTAAGATTTACAAATTATTGATTATGGACAACATCTCATTAAATTGTCTGTGACATAAACACACATTCAAAATACTGTTGAATAGACTGTGTTCAAGCACAAACCAAACATTTTTAATGTGCTTTAACATTGTTTTAGTAGAAGGCTTTTGAAACAATGTCTTTTTTCCCTTTATTTTCATTACTATGAAGGAATTTTTTTTTTTAGTTTTAGGTAAAGTCTTTTGTCTTTTCAAATGGCAAAGAAATATTTGTTCTTACATTGTATTTTAAATATTTACCAATTCACCACTGAGGAACCTCAATTATGCTTTGCATCAAGAGTTTGTTGTGACTCATGGAGGAATTCCTCTGTAGAATATTGTACGTATGTAGATCATTACAATCAAAAAAAGTGCCACTGCTGCTTATAGACAATTTTTCTAGCATTTTGAATTGCACAGTGTTGTACTATATAAGAATTTATTATAAATGCATTTTTTATTCCTTGATTAACCTATTTTCAAAAGCAGAAAAGCACCTAGCCTGTTATACACATGGACTGTATGTGTTAACTTTGTTCACATTTTTATGTGTCATCTCTACATTTGTGAAAAATATGGTTAAGTAAAATAGAGTGATTAAAACTTTTTTGTGTGTATATTATATGGTATGTGGTAAGTTGCCAAGCTTATTTTTAATGTATCAATTCACTCCTTCAGAGTTCATGTGAAATTCATATTTCCCAATTGCTGCATTTCTTAGAATGCTTACAATATAGCCTCTGTGTGTAAAAACCCCTAAAACTTCTTGTAGCAATAAATTTCTACTGACATAATTCATCTGTGTGTGCTGGAATAAATTGCTTTATTTTTGTGCAGCTGTTTCAGGGGATTCTTTTGGAAATGCTTGAGGTTGTTTGGCACCTTTCATGAATGCAATAGTTGTCACTTTTCTTCCATTGGCAAAACTGTGCTGCTTAAAGAATACTAACTTTAAGTTAGAGAAGCTAACATAAAACTCTTTAAAAATAAATCTAGAAAAAGTGAACAGCTTCTACATTCTTAGCTCTCTCCCTGCCCCCATCCTGTGCTTTATTTTTCAGTTGTCATGATTGTTTTTCTTCACTGTGTGGCACAAAGCACCTCTGAAGCCAAGCACAATTTATATTGCCAAGACAGATCCTATAAAATGAAGCTGAACATAGCAGATGTTGAAAGAGTTGTATGTTTGCAAATGATTAGCTGTCATAATATGTTTTTCTGATTCTTTTTTTTTTCTTTTTCTGAAACTCTGGACTAGAAAAGAAAACAAGGTGGCCTGGTCTTTCAGAGCTTGATTTGATGCCAATGAAGAGTTTAGCTGCTGTCGCTTTGACTAGGAGAAATAGCTGACATCATAACTTAATTCTAAATAACGTGTTGACAATAAACACAATGAAAAATATTTCACAACTTTGAGTAAAGATCTTCTTTGATTCCTTAGAGTAAATGAAAGTGACTCTGAACGTTTGGATAGACAAAATCAAGATAACAATCTGAAATTGTCATTATAGAGCTTTCCATTGCATAAGCTCAGACAGTAACTTATTAGAAAATGCCCTTTTATTTTTAATTTTGCTGAGACCTGTTTCTGAAAGTTTCACAGAAAACAAAAGATGGAAGAATTTTTGTCACAGCAACTGTTTTCCATTTCAAAGTCTAAACAAGTGGGAGATGACATTAGTCTGAATTTTATTTTAGTTTGAAATATTTAAAGGTTCATTGAAAATATTTTTCAGAAAAAGGATTTGATTTGAATTGTTCAGTGATCTGTTTGCAATTCAGTTGGGTGTTTTCTTTTGAAATACCATGAGCAATGAATACCCAGGAACCTGTACTTCACAGTGTCTGATATTCTCTTGATGATGAAAAGTCTGTTCAGAGAAATGTTACAATCTGGGAAGTAAAATCAAAACTCCACAATTGCATCGTCCTCAGAAACAGATGATTTTCCTAAGAGAATAGGAAGACTTGAGGATGCTAGCTTTCTGTAAAATCTATGCATCCTCCAGAGTCTCCTTGACAGTAAGGCATTTCTCCTGTCAGTAACTTTTCCTGTGCTCTCCTGGAAGTCAATATCTCCTTGATACAGGTGGATGCAATTTGCATCTGACTTTGCCAACTGTTATGGGGGAGAGAAACTGGAAAATCAATGTTATTAATGCTAGCTGCCTTATATTAAGTACAACCAGGAATACTGTTCTATTGTCTATGAAATGGCTTCAATGAAAAATTTGATGAGCAATTTAACATTGCAGAAGAAGAGATGCAAAAATACCAATACTGTGTCTTTCCTCTTTTGGTAGTTTTCTCAGGGGGAACTTACTATAAACAGTGTATTAAGCAGCTGTATTTTGAATAGCTGGGGAATAAAATTTGAAAAAATAATTTTGGAAAAGATTTCATTTTGTGGGATTCCCTGGGGTGACAAATTTTATCTCCCAGAAAAGTAATGCACTCAGTCATCCCAGATGGTGCTAGGTCCAGCTGGCCTTGTGTAGTCTGTGCTACGTGGATGCATAACTGGTGTTAGTTCATAGCTGGCTGCTTTTGAGGGCTTGCTTACATTCACATTTATTGTGATTCTTGTTAGGGGAAAATGAATGATGTGAATACAGAGTGTCTCTTAAAACATAGATATCAAAGTTAATCAAAGTATAGCCAACTTGAAAGAAAGTACTTTTCAGCAGAAAGAACAGTGTCATAAATTGTATCTGTACAACAAAGAATAGATATGGGTAGAGGAGCAGCTGAGGTTAAGGAAAAGCAAGCTAGGGAACAGAGTGTACATGCACACACACAAAAAAGAATATCTAAGTAATTTCAGTGTTACATCTTGCAGATAAGACCCATATGCATAATTTTTGTTGCATGCTTAGAGCACGCTGCACAAAGATAGATTTGAAGAAGGTAGTAGTAGTATAGGCATTGCAGAACTGACCCCTTTCTGTTCTTTGTGACCAAAATACCTGCTTGAAAACCCAAATGTCCTTGCCTGGCTGTGAAGCTCACTGCACAAGGTTTTTATCACCCCATTTCCTTTCAATTCCAAGCTTATTAGATAAAATAATCTGCATAATTCCTACTTTGTACCACCATCAATGCAAAAGAATAGATGTTTTAGAAATAGATCTGTATCATATAGCTTACTAATTATTTTGAGAATCTCCTCTTGTGTTTGCTATACTTAACAGCTTTAAAAATTATATAATAAAATTAATTGCTCCTATATGGAGTGCTATGTGGAGTAGGAGGTAGGAGACATGTAATGAAGCTTTGCAAAGTCAAACATTTGAGCTGTGAGACCGATGTGCTGCACCAAGGAGTCTGTGCTGCCAGAAGAAAAAGCTGGATGCTAGGAGAAATAAAAAGCCCGTTTTAAGCCTGTGTTTGATCCTTAAATCTATCACAAGGCAATCCCAAGCCTATTGACACCGTACGTTTCTCAGTTGCTGTCCTTAGAGCTTCTGACAAAGTCCATGCATATGAGTGACACCCATTTAGCTCCAGGTGGTTGTGAATCTGGGAGGCAGGATGGATGGACAGGCCAGGAAGCATTTATGTGTTAGGACTCACTGTCCTAAATGTTTCCATTCAGCTCAGGATTTTAGTAGGCCTTCTGCAGAGAGCTCTCAATCTTCTTGAGAGTGTAACTGGCTTGGGGAACTAGAGCTTTTGCCTCGTAGATATCTGGGGTTTTCTATAGTTTTAGTCTCTGCAGATAATTATTTTCCAGCAGAACTTCCATGTCCAGGATCTTGGTTGGTATTTTTGTTTTGCTTTGCTTTGTTTGTATTTAGCTTCCCCCCCCCCCCCCCTTTTTTTTTTTTTTTTTTTTTTGTGGTAAATGTCTCAGGTCAGGTAATGGCTTTTTTTAATGTTCTTGTTTATACTTTGAAAGTCTGAAAGATGAAAGACTTTCAGGAAGAAGTTGGTTTTGCTTTTTCACTATTTAGTTGATATTCTTGTGGGAAACAACATTTTCAAAAGATAGGGTTGGCCAAGCAGCTCCCCACTGGATTTCCTTCTCTTTGATTGTGCTATCTTCTCAACATAGAACGTAGAAATGTAATATTGGCTCATTTTGAGTTTTAGAGAATATGGGTATGTTTTTCAGATCAAACCTGAAACTTCAGGTTTCCACTGCACAAAGGCAGTTTTATTTATTTTTCTGTGTCATTGCAGGTACTTTTTAAAGACATTTCATGTCAGCCTTCAATCTAATAGTCCCTGCCCCAGCTTATACGATTCCCTCACCAATTTACTGCAGCCTTTCTGCCAGTGGTAATTGTTCAAAATGTCTGGTTGTGTTACACTTATTCCTGCAGTATCTTTTGGAAAGAGATGAATTTTGTGACCGGCTTCTTTGAAACAAACTGCTGCTAAATTTAATTGTAGGAACAATGTATATCACAACAAGGCTATTTTAATGCAAACAAGTATCCATACTTGTCAGTCTTAATCCAAACACTCAATTTCTGTTAAATGGCCTTCAGTCAGCTTCCAGACAGCTTTTGATTTTCTCCCTCTTTTTCTCCTTTTGGGACCTTTTCCCCATCCCATTCTCAGGATCTCTGGTCTCTTCATGGCTTTTCCCCCCCATAATTTCCTACCTGCCTTCTCTCTGTCTTGCACAATTGCAGTATTGATCTCAACATGGCCTGAGCAAATAGCACCTGCACAATTTACTGAAGGTGAGAGAATGGGGCTTTAGAAAGTATTAATCTGCTTTCCTGACTGCCAGCAATTATCTCTTGTTGGAATGATCACCTTTCAGTTGCATACCAAACATCATCATAATGATCAAAGAAATGAAGGTATCTTATAATATTATTAAATTATTATAGGCAAGTTCCAGATATTTCAGAGTTGTCTTGCTGAATATATTAAGATAGAACAAAGGGGCAGAATTTCATTAAACTATTGAAAGCTTAGTTATTAGTTATGGCGATGGATGATGATAATGAAAATGAAACGGCAAAAAGAAAGGCAAAGATCTCTAAGGCCTGCCTGATCATCCTGAAGGATGTTCTTAGAGTGAACTAGTTTCTGTAACTGATAAAAGAAATTGAATTCATTTAACAGTGCATCCACAAGCACAGGACTTCTCAATCTAAATTAACAGCATCATAATTACACACAGCAAACTTTAGGAGAATTCTGAAGAAAGCCTGGGAGCTGTGGTGAGACATCTCATCTGCTCTACCAGCATGCTTCATATCTGACTCAGCAACATGAAATAGTTTGCAGGTAAAAGTTAAACTTCAACAGCGACAGAAAAAAAGAGATCCTAACTTCTTAGTGAATTAGCATGGAACAGAATTTAAGGAAGATAAAGTATTTTGTTTCCATGTTTTTCAGAGAGTTAAGGTAGCAGCAATGGGTGATCCTAGCAATCCCTTGATTTTTGGATTTGGGTGAAAACTACAAGTGACTTTGTCTTCCTGACACATTATTTTGAAATAATGCACTCAAGTATAACTCTGAGATCTAAACTTTAAGATCTCAGATCTATAACTCTGAGATCTAAATAAAACTGAGTCCATGGAGATGAGCATGCTCTAACACTGTTGGTGTGATTTTGTGACAATGTAAGACTGCAATAATAGGGTATGTAATTTTATATTGAGAAAACCTAAGTGAAATTTTAGGTGCAACTGTGTAATTCTAAAAATCACCTGTCCATAAGATATAGTTTGGGATAACTGTAACATCTTTTTAACATATTTATTCTCAGGTATGAAGTATTCCTGGTACTTCCTCTTAGTCTTAACTGACGGTAAATACTTTATCTGAGATACACAAATTTACCTGCATTTCTATTAACTCTCACTGCAAAATAACGTAGTACAGAAGCAAGTGGCTGATTGATAAGGTTACAGTTTTGAAAAATAAAATGGCAAATCAATGATGAAAGAAGCGCCTTGCAAGGCTTTGTTCACATTGACTTTGTTCACATTGTCATGACATTGTTACATATTGCCATATGTAGCAAACTGTAACCTCAGCATCTTGTATAGTCACAGCACTTCGTACTCTTAAATAACAAAGCAAGGACAATCCTCTGAAACATCAATTTCAATCCCCCAAAGAGAAAGCTACTGATATAAAAGGTCAGTGAAACATGCCCTTTGCTCCACAAGGATGTGTGGGAGAGGGAAAGGTGGGAAAACAAGAAACTGATGCTCGATGTTGTAGTAAAATATGTCTTATGAACTGGAGGCACCACTCAAGGATAGTTCATATGCTTCAGAAGCACCATCTGTATAAATCTGCCAGAGTCGACAAGGGGCTGACTTAGCTGTGCCACAGATAAGTGGGAGAAATAATAAACCTCTATTTTACTCCATCTCACTGTCATTCCCTACTTATCTCATTCACTGTCCTTTTTTCAACACCTCTGGAGAGGCAGATAATTTTTCGTACTGTCACTTGTGTTGATTTTTTTCCCCATTTTTTTTTTAGTAACACAAGAATCCTCTATGATATGTCTTTTAAGTATCCTTAAGTACCCTCTATGATATTTCTCTCATAACAATGGGTATGTGGCCCTTTTAGAAGAAGTGATTCTTGCATAAACATGCCTTGAGCAACTAGTCAAAACTGTACAGTTATTCACTTTCAGCTCCAGCCCTGAGAAGTCTTTGGACTGCATTTCTACAGGGAACAAAATCCTGACAGGTTCTCCTTAAAGGCTGAGGATCAAATGCAGATTTTCTTCTCTCCCTGCCCCAGCCTCTGCCCCCTTCCATACCAGCAGTGAGGGAGGATTTGTGGACCCCGGATGCATGCCAAAGAACTGAGAGCTGTGCCTGCAGTCCTGGGGCTTCAGCCTAGGAGAAAGAAGAAAATCACTCCTATCTATATCCTCACTGCTGCAGCCACTTGAAAAAAAAAAAAAAAAAAAAAAGATAGGGGAATATTTAGGATCTGATCTGAAGTGTGTTCAAGCCAGTGGGAATGTTTGTGTCAATCACTAGGGAGCAGCATGGGAAGGGTGCCTGACTCACAGCTGCTGTCACACACCTTAAGGAGTAGGTTGTGTACTGTTTGGATATTCAGTGTGCATGCTGTACTTCTGTGGGAGCAGTTCAGGGATTAGCTGTGAGGAGAAGCTTCTATTCAGAGCATTGCAGGTTATATGCCCCTGTCAGTAATATGATAACATGATTTTAATCATGCTCAAATCCACGGAGGTTTTTACAGAAAGTGTGTTGGAATTATGAATCATCCTACTTTACTAAATCGTTTATTAATTAATATGAGAAGGTGCATGTAGTTCATACATTTCAGACTCCCTTGAAAGAGCTTTAACTCAAAAATTGATACAAAATTGAAGAACAGGTCTCATTTAAAACACCATTATTTGGTAAAAAACAGAGTGTGAATTGTATTGTAAAATGAACCAGAATATTTTATTGAGAAGTTTCTATTTCCTATTTGTTCCAAAATATCACAGTTTAAGAACATGTTTTATTTCTGTGGATCATGTCTAAACTGAGACATTTCTCCCACTCCCCACAGATGAAAAGCAGGATCAGGAATAAGTTATGTAAAGTTACAGAGTAAGATCTTGCTCATAAGTAAAAAAAATATATGTGCTCATTCACTGATTTTTTTTTAAATAAAAAAGTAAACTATTATGGCTCTTTTGCAATTTTAAACTAACACACTCTCTGAACTCACTTGTTCTTACAAACATTTTAAAAATACTGTATTTTCAAAATGCCAGCATGGAGAGATTCTTTCTTTAAGATGAACTTACCTGTGCCTAGGAAAATCTTCTAAGATTTGCAAGATTAAAGAACCGTTTTTGCCACCCAAAGACACCACCACAAATATCTTTTGCATGTATATACTGAAATTCGAAGTGAAATACTGGATTTTCTTTCTTTTTCTGTTCATAATTTTTTTATATTTCTCTCTTTCTTGACAAGAAGGGAATGCAGAAACTAAACTTGATTTTTGGATATACACATCATTTTCTTGTATTTTTTTACTTGTTGCAGTGATCAATGCATCTTAATTTCAGGTATCTGAAATAGCTTCCAACATATGTTGATTTTTTTTTTTAAATCATTGCTCAGTACTTAGTTCAAATTGTGGTCATGCCATGAAAGAGAAATTGTTATCTCATATGTTTTGCAGATAGTTAAACTAAGGTGCAGAGAAATAAAGAGCCTTTACTGTTGAGGACTTTCAGGTATGAGTTTTCTCATCTTAGAGAAGTGTCTGATTTGTAGGTCAGAGAGCTGCAAGCAGGCAGAGAAATGGTGCATGAAACTCTACACTGGGGACAGAGGAACAGTTACACAGAGAAACTGTTGCAATTGCATTTCATTGTTTTGGGGGGCTTTTTAAAGTGTTAATCATAAAATTTAAGGCATGGAGGATGCTCCAAATACTTCTGACTCCACATCACTTCAACCTCTAAAGTCACTCACATGAGCGACTTTATAAAGGCTTAAGATAATAATTACATACACGCAAATTGTGCAGCGTTGCCTTGGTGTGCACGCTAATGCAAAACTGGACAAACTCCTCTATTTCAAAGGTGCTGAGCAAGTACAATTCTTTTTAGATCTATTAGAATTTCTGGTCCTCAGTGCTCCTGATTAAAAGCTCCTAGCTTTTAGTATTTTATCTGAAAGGTGCTTCCTGTAGCAAATTGCATGGAACACACATTACCTTAGAAGTATAATGGGCTGAGACATTCCTGATGAAATTTCACATGTTAAAAGTGAATATGAGTTGAGGAAAAGTTGATGTGAAATGTTTCCAAGTAACATAAATTTCCAGAATTTTTCCATGTAATAAATGGTTTTATTATATTTGTCGTACCACATGCAAAGGAATTATTTGGATGTCATAAAGCACATCATGATGTAAGTTAGGAAATGGTTTATAGGGTCCTTCTCTCTGTATATAATTTACTCTATAATTCTTCAGCTATTTATCGTAATAGTTTCCTAAAAGGTTATGTGAGATTTAACCTGTGTCTTCTGGCTCTCCTTAAGCCTTTTCTTTCAGAATTCCTTGGCTAGACCTTCAATGATGAAGGCAGCTTCTAGGGCAAGCAGCAAGAACTAGCCCTTGTACCAAACTCTTTCTTCTCTTCCCTTGAAGGAACAGCAAAAAAAATATCACCAAGGATCATCTACAGCCTATTCCACAGACTCCAACCCATCCTCTGATAAAATGCAGAAAGGGAACTGAAAACCAGCCAAGTTCTTTGCAGCATAATCAGCCAGCTGCCACACTCATGCTTTTCTGATGCCACCACCAAGCAGCCCCTGCACCCCACACTGCTCACCTGCCAGTAAACCCTTACATATCCTCTTTTGAGGAGAAACCCAGTGTTTCTGCAGGAGATAAGCATGTGGCTATTTTATAGATTTACTTTGCTTTATCCAGCAAGTGAGTCTTAATCATGACTGAGCTCATTGCACAGAAACATTTCTGGCACACAGTTTCTCTCTTCTGTCCTAAAAAGGGATTGATGGGAGCTGGAGGAACTGTGAAAAGTAATTTTCTTGTTTTGGGGAGAAAAAAGGAAAGCAGTAAGTGAAATTTGGGAGTGGAGGGGAGAGTAAGAAAGTGAGAAGAAAACAGAGGCAAGCAAAGTTTATACAGGGCCATCCAAGACTGAAGGTAAAGAAAAGAAATAAGGATTGGTGTGGGAAACTAACAGGCTACTGAACAAAGGCTATTGGGCAAGAAATTGGAGAAGGGTAGGCAGTGAGGCAGAGAAGCAAATAACAAACTGTGGGAAAAGGAGAACACTGTAAAAATTATTGTAAGGAGGAAGTGAAATAATAATTAAAAAAGAAGAGCATTAAGAACTCAGAGATGAATATGAAAACACCACAATAAAACTGACTTTAATGTTAGTGTTTAACATACAAGTAGTTGTGTAAACACCTGATGGGAGGACATGAAGGAGACCAAGACATTGTCTTCCCAATGCTGTTCAGTGATAGCAGAAGAGGCATGGGTGTACTGTGAAACAGGTTGTCCAAAGAGGTTGTGGAGTCTCCACCCTTGGAGATATTCAAAACCCACCTGGAAACAGGCCTGGGCAACAGGCTCCTGCTGATCCTACATAGAGCAGGGTGCTTGTTCTAGATGATCTCTAAAGGTTGCTTCCTACTTTGTCATGTCTGTAATTACATGGGCATTTTCAAGGGGTTATGAGAATGGAATTACAGTTTTCCTTCCATGTGTTGGGTTTTATAATGCAATGATTTCAGGCTTTCTGCTAATAATTTGTAAGGGCCTGGAAGGATACTTCAGTACCTAGACATGTAATTTGACTTGTTGGGTTTGAGGTTTTCCTCCTATTCAGAAGTAATAGGAAAAGCCACAGCTACATAAAAAATGTATGCAGTTGCTTTCTATTATAATAAAACCCTCTCATTTTGCCTGTGATAAAACCCACAAATGTGTTTGGAGTTAAACTTATTTCCCAGCCCCTGTGTAGCAATATGGTTGTGGCATTTTTTTTTAATTTTTTTTTTTTTTTTAACTGCACATCTTCAGTTTGTTCTTAGGACACCAAAGAAATGTTGTGGTCATGGTGTGATAGTGTGTAGATATTTTATAGGCAGCTTTGAATTTGACAACTTTTTATGGAGACACGTGGTTGCATAAAACTGTAATTCATTTGATCCCTCTGCCACCCTATGCTTTTATTTCAGGAAGATGGAAGTAAATAGGAAGTAATCCTTGTGATTTATAAGGGAAAAATATAAATGTATGGACGCATAGAACCATCTTTGGAAACAAATTTCATCTGTGTAGTAAGCGAATAACACTGATTGTGGTGATAAATTTCTTCCACGACTTTCAACCTGTCTCCATTAAACTATGTTTCTTACCCAAGATACCAGCAGTATTAATTATCAAGATGCTTGTTTTAGAGAGTTACTGAGTTTAAGTACCTCTTTGTTTTATTCATGACATTCCTTTCTACAATATCTGAGAACCTACACAAATTTTTCCAATAAAATTCTGTTTAGGAGGAAGTTTCTGTCATAGAATACTTCAGCTTTATTTTAATTACTCTCACAGCCAAGTAGAAAGTTATTGCAATGCAATTACAGATAAAACAAACCTTAAAATAGAATCTATTTTTGACTAGCCTCTGCTATGACACTCAGTTGTTATCCATAGAAAACATAAATATGAAAAAATTAATGAAAGCTTTCTGAGACAAATTGTTACAAACAATAGCAAAAGAGTTTAATGGGGGAGAAAACCATAAACAACAAAGTAGACTGTGCAAATTTGAAAAAAATTTGTAGGGTCAGAGTTTGATTTTCTGACGAGATACTCCAGCTCATTTCAGATCAGATACTGTTTACTGTTGTCACTGCTTTATAATACATCATAACCCATTGTTTTTCTGCAAATTCTCTTAACTTAAATATTTCAGAAATTCATCTCACATTTAAGCTACATGGACTTCTCATTACCTTGAAGTAGCTAGCATACCTCAGAGGTTCAGAGAAATTCCTGAAAGCACACTGCTGGGTGTGTTAGGATCCATAACAAAGTTTGCTGTGCCTGTTTCTTACTTCAGTGATACCTTGAAATGTACAGCAGCTATGTAAGTTCAAGGAGCTGAATAAGACTCATGAAGCTTAATTGGCTCAAACCCAGGTGCAGCAAAGCTCGTTATTTAAATGGGGAGTGTTTTCATGTTTGAAAGTTAACCCTGTGCTTGAGTTGCTGGGTTAGGGTTTTTAAGGATACACTGGTTACATAAAGAATGACTTACATTAACATTAATATGTTAGTAACTGACAGAGCAAATTATTGTCAACGATTTTGTGTATATTATTTTTAAAACTATGGAGCTAAAGATCAATTTTAGATATTATAAATGCCCCTGGAAAACTGAAACAGAAACTTTTATTAAGTAACAAGAAGGCTGGCAGTGCAGGAGAGAGAGAAAGCCGAGATAACGTATTATAATCACAAACCTTATTCTCAAGGCTATATTAACTTCATAATTTAGATGTTTGCTTTTTTATTTGTCTGATTAGTTTTGCATTAGAAAAACTAGGTAGGTGGATTTTTAGGAGATTAATTTTGGAATACATTACAAAAAGGCTCATTGAATAATTGACATTTCAATTTCATGTAACAGAAGTTTATGAAAAACTGTTTGCTTTTTTCCAGAAACCAAGATTCTGGATTGTGCCTTACTTTTTATTGAGCTTAGAGTTTAGTCAGAGGTTAAATTAGAATCAGACTGGGGAAACAAAACCACTTAGAGAGGTTTCAGTCTTTTCCTTTATGTATATCCATTTAAAATATTATTCAATTTTCACCATACAGCTGCCCAGGCCAATGGCACTATATGTAAATTTCAAGCACTCAGCTGAATACCTTGCTGAATCAGGGCCATTTTCAGGGCACACATTACTGTGAAATGGCTTTATTCCACATTACTCACAGGATAGTTCTAATAGCAATAATTCTCCACAGATGGACTATTTTTCTTCCACTCAAGTAACTTAAAAGATAGAGGAAACGTGAGCTGATAAAGTTTCTCCAGTTTCTTGGTGGTAAGTAATATTACTTAGAGTCTTTAGGAATTTCAATATGGGAGAGGGGAGCAGATTACAACAAAGTTTCTTGTTAGGAAAAAAAAGTCTAAAATGGGATAGACTTTTGCAGATTATCCACTCACACACTGATTTACCATCTGCAAAATAAGATCCTTTTTTTGAGATAAGTAAATATTATGTAAACTCTTAGTGTTCAGTACCCAAAGTATATTCTCTGTAGTCAGGTGATCACAATTATTATTGAATAACTACTTATAATTAGCTTGTTTTGTAGTATAAAGCTGAAAGTCAGCTTTATAAAATTTGGTTTTAGATTTTAAAATTTTCCAAGTACCAGAGAGGATATTAGCAATAAAGTTGGGTGTACAAATTGGAAGTTTTTACAATTCTTGCAATCCTGTCCATTGCTCTATAGCAGAACCAGAAAGATCTGGAAATATTCCACTTAGGATTCTCAATTTAATCATCTCGCATTCTCATCTCGTATGATAATGTGTGACATAAATGTTTTCAGATACAGTTTGTTACTGTCATGCTTCCCTCCAGCATGCAAACAAAGCCAAAATTATCTCTTGAAGCCCTTGAAATATTTTATTTTAAAATTTATAATTATAGCCTCTAGTTAGCTGTCTTATATGAGACTCTTTGTGGAAATTACTTATTTGTGCTTTTTAAAAAAAGAATTTGAATTTGTGTTGCTCTTGAGGTAAATATTTACAATCTGTTTAAGTTACAGAATAAACCTATCCCAAAGCCTGATGGGAACATAAAGCAATCCCATTTAATTCTCTTATATTGCCTTATTTTCTTTAAAAGCTTGTTTTTGTGGTAGTTATACAGTAATGATCTTTAATAATTTTCTTCTTTTGGTAATGGCAGTCTTTTGAAAAAAAAAAAAAAAAAGAAATTAACTTTTTTATTTTTCTTTTTTTTTTTAAGCTTTCAATTTTTTTCTAATCCAGGTCACACTCAAATATAGAAACACAGTGCTATGTTCTTGCCTGCTGCTCAGCCAACAGAGGGTGACTGGGTGCAGTGTCTGCTCTCTATCTTCTAAAGTGAAGCATAGCTTTCTCATTCAAACCTGTAAACCAAACACCAGATACTTTCAATGCCAAAACCCAGATCCAGCAGCTCAGCATAAGCCCCAGCCCCATCTTACCCTGAACACTACAATGTCTGAGTCCTGAAGCAAGAAGTAGTTGATATGCTGAGAACAGGGTTTCAAATATGAATTTTTGTGGCTATCAGCACTGAAGGCTTTTGGCTATATGCATGTGTGGAGCAGAGAGTTATGGGGGGAAAAGAGAATTTCATTTGTGTGATAAACTGAATTTTTGGCATTTATTTCCCACAGTGCTAACTTAAGCATTCCCTCTCTGTTATTTAGTCCATGCCCTTTTCTGGCTTAGTATCAAACATTGTTAAAGGCTGTTCATTTTCAAAAGAGTCTTTGAAGTGGCTATCTTCTAAAGAGCAGGCAAGGATATTTTTCTGTAACCTTTAAGAAGTAAATAGAGGGCTGTGATGATCAGAGTGAAAAACATGGATGCCAACTGACCGAAAATAGTGCTTAAGTAAGTTATAAGAATTTGTATTTATTTATGATAATCCTACCTTGACAAAACAAATACTAGGGATAATAGCAAAGTTTTTAGGTATTGCAAAAAACAAGCCTTCCTGTAAAATTTGTGATTGAGAGCTTTGAAATGGCAGAGGGATAGGCTGTTTTGAATGTAGCTTTGCTATCAGATATACTGCATGCAGATGAAAATGGTACAAATAAAAACATCTCTCCTCCTGATTACTTTAACAGAAATATCTCTAAGAAGTAACTGTAGATCATAATGTTGACTTTACAGCAAAGGAGACATTACATTCTAATGAAAAGTCTGCCATGAATCACTCATAATTTGCTCAATGAGAATTTACACATGGCTGCGCTTTATTGTATTGAACAGAATGTAATCAGGCTTGATGACCTTTAAGTCCTCTTTTAGGTTAGGTATCTAAAAATGTGATCTGCACTCAGCAAGGTCTCAGAATTGCTTTTTTTCCCAGGCTTTGAAATACAAAGCTCTGCAAAGACACAAGTCATATCCAGACTGTGGACTGGCAGTGTATTTTAACATTTGTTCTGAGCTTTGTGCATAACTCTGATTTTCATTTTGTTCGTGTCAAATCATAATGTCTTGTACTAGTGATTAAGGAGTGAAGACTGGAGCCGAAAATTACAGAGGTAAAAACTCGAGATGTTTCCCTGAGGAAAATATTTTAATAATATTAAAATTAATAAAAAAGTATATCAATCATCTATGAGCTGTTTGGTATGATACTTAAAAAATATACCAGATTTATTTCTAGAAGAATGTACTTTGGGATAAAATATGTTCTGCTGTTGAAAATGGCAAGCTGTTTTGAAAGTGCAAAGTGACACTCCTATCTTTGTTGTCAAAGATCTTGGTACTTTTTATTACAGACTAAAAAAGAATAAAATTAAACTCGTGTCCTTCTTTTGTGTAGAGCATAATCTTAAGCCTTTGGTATTGTTAGAATCACTGCCAGCTTTGCTAAAAGCGAAAGATAAAAAGTGCAAATCTCCAAATTTAATTTTTCTCATGAGAAGTTTTTTCCCTAGGATACCTAAAGTGTCCTTTTATGAAGGCCCTTTTTTTCTTTGCTTCCTATTTGAGATAAAGTCTAATGAGGCTGGACTGAGCTTTTCTTTTCTCCTCTGAAAGCTTAAATCCTTCTCTGCCTTGCCACAGCAATACATTCTGACTTGGTTATGCAGCTGGACTGCTGTGACAGCGGGTTGCTGAGCTAGACCTCTTCCAGGAATTAAATACATACACCTACTTAAATAAAGAGGGATTCTCGTGTCATTACAAAGGTTTAATTAAGGCTCAAGGAAAACAGGATGTATACTTGTTTTGTACATAACACTTATTAACAACAAAAATTCACTGTGGCCCTCTACCTTCAGCTGTGAGGCGCCGTAAAAATCTAGGTAAAAGAGGAAAACTCAACTTTGTTCAAGACCATTACTGTTATCCAAGGTGTACTAGAATCTGCTTGTTGCTTATTTCAATACTCATTAATGTGCATTGATAATGCACATTATCAATGAATTTAAGTGTGTTAGTAATCTAGAGATTGATTGATGATTATTCTACCCTGGCATTTGATGTTTTTGGCTTATAGTATTCTGGCATGTAATCACATGCAAGAAAGCCCAAACATTATACCCCTTTTTAATTTTGTTCAAGCTATTGTGATGAATTAGAAGGCAAGAGTTTTTTCATCTTAAATAAAAATATTAAAAAAAGAGCATCATCAAATAAAAATGTAAGCTAGGTAGCAAAGTAAGAATGGAAACTATCCACAGCTAATAAAATTTCTGGGTTCTCTTTCAAGTACAAGATCTAGCTGAAATGTTATAAAATAGAGGTTCTTTCAGCCTTAACTAGATGCTCAATAATATGGTTGTAATGATTTGATCAGTCTGATTTCAGATTAATATTTCTAGCATTCTCAAGAAGCAGAAAACCAGGGAGCAAACTTCTCTTTTAGCTGTCAGTTTCACTTATTCATCCTTAAGACAGAAAAATGCTAATTACTGGTTATTTTTCAAGTTGAACATTAGCAGACATGTAGGCATCTCAGTCTGACCCACACAAACATACTTTTTTATTCAGTTTTGAAAATATTTCTGATTGGAAATTTCTTGCCTGCCCCTGCTTACTTCTGTCTTCAGGTGTATATTGCTCACCTAATCTCTGTACTTAGCATTATGGCCAAGGGAATTTGAGTACGTCTAGACACATTAGACATTTTCCTCTATGTTGGTAATGTCACTTTTCATCTTTTCATTTCCATTATTATGCCTTATTTAATAAGCCTCTGTTACAATTCAAATACTTATTTCTTTTTTCGCTGTTTGAACATGTGCTAAAAATACATCACTGCTATAAGCCCCTTTTATTATGAATCAGATTTTCCCTGACTTCATATCTCCTGAAGAGGTGCAAGCAATTAATATCAGCAGTTGTTTTAATGATAAAAAGAACTCTTTAATAATCATTATATCAAAACCAGCAAAGCAAAACTAGTTCTCTTCCATCTGAGTATCAGTAAGAAGTAGATTCCTCTCACCTAAACTTAAACATTTATCACACAGATACTCATGTTGGAGTTCACTCTATGTTGTGGTAAAAAGGAACAGACAATTTGGGACACAAATCATCTGCCCTGTGCTAGACATTTACTTGAGAATAAGGTGATCTAACTCTGGAACTATGTATTTTTCTCCATTATAAAGAGAACATAGGCAGTCTTTCTCACACATAAATGTCTATATTTAGTTAAATAAATGCCACTGAAGGTGTCTCTGGACCAGGCTTTCAAAGATAGAATAGGAGTCAGAATGTCAGTGGAGCTGTGATTTACTGGTGCATCACAATTTCCATAGTGGGTCTTTGCCATCATAGTTGCATAACCCCTCCAAAACTGAGTGATGCAATGTCTAAAATAGTTTGAGCCTGAACCTCTTGTCTCAATATAGACAATCAGTGTTAATGTAGGAAAAAAAAATTGCTTCATTCATTGGCATAATTTAAAAAGGGTAAACAGGAAATAGAAATATGCTTGACATTCCTAGTAGCTTCAGTATTGTGGATAAATACCAATAAAAAAGTTGCTAGTTTGCATAAATATTGTTGAAGTCAAGTAAAGACAGTCTCAGCTGGGTGACTCCTTCATGTCATTTACCTTGTTCAGAATTACAAAGCTTGCTTCAGGTAAAACAAAATGTGTGGAATGCTGGTGGTTGTTCAGGGTTTTCTTAGGATCTGTGTACTGTGAGTTATTATATAGAGATTATTAAAAACAGGGGCCAGTTTTGTACCTTTATTATGGTAGTTTATTATGTGCCACAAAGAAGATTATTGAGGCTGTCTTTTAGTGTATGATCACAGTCTCACAATTGATAAACTGAGTGTGCTGGCTAGGATTTCTTCTCATTTTTATATTAAAACTAAATATAAGTTACCTGCCTCACTGACAACGAGTAATTTCTCTTTTGCTGAGTAAACCTGCAGATCTAACTTCATTGGGTTTGCATAGGCACAATGTCCTTTTCTACTTAAAGGTACTTAAATGAGCCATAAAACAGTTTCATCTTTCTTGGCTGCTTTAACTGTTAAATAGAAGGTGCTTCATTTGTGGGTTTTGTTTTTTTTTTTTTTTTAATTCTAAGTAATTTTCATGTGACTGCTTTTACCAGTTTAGGTGAGAGCACCCTGAGAACAGCTGAGTGTTGTCTGGACTTACTACCAGAAAAGAGTTTTTGTGTGCATCTTCCCAGCAATAATGCTGGCATCCCCCAGTATCTGATTAAAAATCCAGATGTGACTAACCAATGTGTCCATTGCCCATGTTCCCTGTTCTCCATCAGCAGGGATGTGACCTAAGTGGAGCCATTCACATTTATAGAGCCCAGAGCTTCTGTCCCCAGCTCTTGATTGCCTCAGCTGTTCCCTGCATTAGCCTGAAGATGCTTTCTTCTGCCTAGTCTGCAAGTGGATCCAGGTGCTGTCTCAGCACACAGGGCCAAGTCTTTGTCCTGCAGCTTTAGCACTCAGCAAGGGTTCACCAACAGCCCTGCCCAGTGCCCCCAGCTGGCAGCCACCCTTCTGATTTGGGACTCAGCTGCATCTGACATACAACTGTTAGTGATAATGCTGCCCACCTGCTGTGGGGTGCTCCTGGGTCTGCCTTCTGCCTCAGTGTTGAAGTGAAACTGCTGAAAGAAGTACTGAGAGTGAGCATTCTTAGTGTTGTGCAATGATGAAGTTTGATGGTGGACATCTACTGTGTCCAAAGGCTTTTTAGGGTCCCTGTCTTATCATGGAAAGAAAACAGCAGTGCTTCTGGTAGGTGAATTTTTTTTTTCCCCTCTGTCTTACCTATTTCTCTGCTTTGTTCTGGACAGATAGAACTTTGTAAACCTGGAATTGCAAAATCCAGACACTTGAATATTTCTGATTTTTTTTCTACTGGAATCTTTAGAAATGTCCTATTAGAACATATTTCTTTCTAATTCTGCAAGTTGCTTTGGGAAGCAATTCTGTTTATTATCCCTTCCTTATTTCCTTTTTTCTTGTGCATTTCCTTCTTCTATCTGGGAAAAAAAAAAACAAAAAAACAAAAAAACCCAAAAAAACCCTCAAAGCAAACAAACAAACAAAAAAAAAAACCAAAAGAAAAACATGAGATAAAAAAATAAACAAAACTGGTACCTTTATCCAACAGCAGCTATCTCTGAGTACCATCCAGGTTTGTGCTGCAGGTTTTTATTCAGGCTTTGTTTGCACAGGAATGTCTCTTTATTAATCTACAGTATTTTAAGAAGATAATTATCTTTTTATTTTATTTATCCTAAAGGAGTATTTGGGAATCGTGTCTTAAGTTCATTAAAATAAATATGACCTGATAAATGGCAACTAAATACGTCACATCTCGAAATGCTCCCTTTCAGCTTACATCTGCTTTCTTTTGGGTAAAACTACTTAACA
This sequence comes from Motacilla alba alba, assembly GCF_015832195.1. Taxonomy (NCBI): domain Eukaryota; kingdom Metazoa; phylum Chordata; class Aves; order Passeriformes; family Motacillidae; genus Motacilla; species Motacilla alba. The sequence goes on from NC_052018.1 coordinate 76,624,713, forward strand.
CAAGATGTGCTGCAGGATTACCTGACTTTAGGGTGTTTAAATCCAACTTGCATTAAAGATGTATCTCTTCTTCTTGATGTTTCTCTATTTACTTATATTTCCATGTCTGTGTGTATGTTTAAACAAAAATAGCAACACTTAGGTGTGGAGTACAAATATTCAGTAGCTGATTAGTGCAGTATTTAAAGAGAAAGTTCAGCCAGTAAATATCTGTGATGTTCTCAGCAGGAACCAGAGGACTGGAATCGCTGATAGGAGTCAAGAGAAAAAGTGCAGTTAATAATTTGTAGATATTTACACCTTTGCTGGTTTCTTTCACGGTACAAAGGCATTAGTGAAAGTGACAGAAACGAGTTATGAGCCATTTACTTGGGCTATCTGCAGGGATTTAATCTCACTTGGGTCATGGAGTTGAATTCTCTGGGAATTGGTGTTACCGTGATAGGCTGTATCTGAAGGCCTGGAGTGCAGAGATAAGACTTTAAGTCCAGCTGGAATTAGAAGCAATAGAATTAACTGGATTGTAGTGCTGTAAACCTTTTGGTTCAGATCCTGAAATGCCTCTGGATGGTAGTTCAAATCTCTTCCAGATGGAGGTTTGGCTCTGGGACCTGTACGCAAGGCAAACATCCGCAATGTCAAGGACGTTTTTTTAGGAGCGTGCACAGTGAAATCAGCCTTATGTAGCTCAGCATCCTTGTTGTTGTTGTTCAGACCTACAGTTTCCTTAATATGGTGGGGAGGATGGTTTACTTGTTTCAAAAGGCTAATTTTCCACTTCACTGATACTCACATGCATGTTTGTGGTTATTTTTTTTTAAAGGAAAGCTAGGAAAGTGTTTGAAAGGTCATTGCTTTTATGACAAATGAGACAAGGATGACTATAGCTGCATAAGCATATCAATATGAGATAATTGAGATTGCTATAATGGAAAACATAAAACATCTATAAATGAGCTATTAAGGGCTGGGGATTTTTGTTGTATTTTTTCTTTTTTATTGTTTCTGCTGTTGTTTCCCCTTCCACCTTGAGAAGGCTTTCCAAGGAAATGCTTTAAAATGGTGGATGCACGGACACTTACCAACATGTGCATATTTTTTGTAATGCAGCGTATTTTCTGTGATCATGCAGCACAATTAGACAAAAGTGACAATGCATGAGTTGATAAATTCTATTCGTACATTAAAGATGAGAAGTTAATTGCAAACCATGATTGTAATAGAGATTGTTTTTCTGAGCTTAAAAGGAAGCGGTTTCCCCTAGTGGAATAGGAAATGCAATCTCTAAGTCTGCTGAAGAGAACTAAAATTAAAAATTAAAGTTCTAGGAAATACTGATTGAGGATTTTTTTTTTTTTAAGATCTGAGTAGAGAACAAATCCTTCTTCCAATTTCATTGGAAAATATAATTTTGTAACAAGAGCCACTAGGACTACTTCAAAGTTTCATTGCTGTAATAACTTTTATTTCTAAATCAATGCTCTTATTAATATTTTTTTATTTAATGCAAAATTATAAGTTATGCTAAATTTAAAAGTAAAGATTTCTCAGTAACTCTGAGGCAATATGAGGAAGATTAGTATATTATGGATCTAGAAAATGGTGGGCCAACAGTGAAAGTGTCATTCCTACAGCCGCTCAGTAGGCAGGTGAGAACTCTGAATAGAAACTTCTTTTTTCAAATCCCAGCTATTCCTGTTAGATATTGGACTACAAACACTTTCAATACAATACAATTATTTGATTACTACAGAATTGCAGTCATCTCCTTCCTGTTTGTAATAGAATTTTCTTCTTTGCTTTTGCAACCCTTTACCTCAAGGAAGTTTTACCCGATGGGAATTTGTCCAGTGCAGCGCATGGATATTTGCACAGTGTAATTAAATGCTTGTGAATAGATAGCCTGCATAAGCATCCATCTACAGTCCGTGTGGTGGGAGCAACAATGCTCTGGAGAATAAAGTTTATTTTTTTTCTTTTTGCCTAAGGAAGCTTGAAAGATTTTAGCAGGAAAGAGCTCAGAAACTGGAGAGTATGAGTGTGTGTTCTTTTGCTTAAAATTTTAAGGTGTGAATTGTTTTGGATTTGTTTTTTTTTTTTCTTTTTCAGATCTAAATGATTGTCTAAATGCACAGTAACTTCATAACATTTTTTGTGTTCATCACTGTCAAAAAATGTAGAATTGTATGAGGGAAAACTTGTGATCCTCTGTTGATAATTTGGAAATTGTTCAAATGAAACTGATGGAAGAATATTGGCATGAATTAAAAGGAGGGTAGCATAACACTGATGCGTAAAGTAGCACTCTTACTTGTGTAGATTAAAGTTTTTCTATTAATTATGTACTATTTTCCTGATTTTTGACTCTTACTGGCATTCGTCATCCATGAAGGTATGGAGAGAGACGTTAGATCCTTTTTAAATTTCTTGCTCCCCTTATCTCTCCCTCCTCCCCAAAAGACTCAAACTTTGAGTAGCTTTCTGGTAGCTTCTTTTCAATAAATTCTAGGTATAGACAAGTAAAAGACCTCCTAATTTGAGGGATGAAGGTAAAAAAGTTATACGAAGATGATGAATTACTTTCTTTCCCTCTTATCCAAAACAAATTCAATGTATTTGACCCCTTTGGCTTTTTTCAGAGTTGTTCACTCTGCAGTATCTGGTATCAATTTTTGCAACAAGGAAATAATCCACTAAGATTTCTTGTGTACAGACTGCACTCTGTTAAGGTGATGGGCTTACATATGCTTTATCTTTGTGAAGAGAATGCACTGCCTTAAATTATAATTATCTTGCTTACAGAGTTGCAATTCTGAGCTATTAGTTTCTCAGGAGATGTAGTGTCTGTTTAGACCAGACCAAAACTTGAAATAAAGATGAACAGCTTGTGCCTCATATAGAGACTGAGTCTCAGAGAAATATGTGAGACCTGGAATAGTGGAGCAGAGCTATAAAGATCAGTTGTGCTAGTGTGTGTGTATGTGTGTGTTTATTTGAGGAAGTTCTGCCTTGTTTACTAATATACATTGTACTCCACATCTATGTTCTGATTAAAGTACCAGTTCTAGATCCTTTTCATTATCATAACTGAATTTGTTATAGCTAAGCCTGATGATGACAAATAAATAAAAAGTACTGATTAGACTACTGCCATAGGCACTGAACTGTGAATTAATCATAATATTAATTCCAGTTAATCAATTTTATCTGTTGTCACGGTTTACGCTGAGCCATAAGCAAGGAAAACATCACAGTGATAGTTAAAATGTTATTATAAAATGCCAAACATTTAAATAATATATCTGTTTTCTTCCCACGTGACAAAAGAGATACTGAATGAGATTGCAATAAAAGGGAATTCTGTCTTCAGAATAAATTGTATTAAAGTCTGTGGAAATGCAAATAAGCTTGAAATGACTGTCATTCTACTGTACAAGTACCCTGATTTTATGTCTGAGGGCCTACTCTTTTCTGAAATGATTAGCATGCTTGGTTTTAACAGGTGGCCTTAGCCTGAAAAGGATTCAGTAATTTGAATGCAAGTCGTAACCTTTGTAAATTAAATACAGATATCCTATCTACAAAACTAAAATCTTCTACTCAGGCTGTTCAGAATTCAGTGGAAATCTGAACTTCACTGTGAAATTAAATGATGTCTTATGCAGCTTCTAGCTCATCTGTCCTGAATTATGCATTTCAAAATATCCTGATAGCAGTCACCTTTTAAAGTAACTTATTTCTACAATTTCTAATACTTCTGAAGTGGATTCTGATGTGCCATCTGTGTCTAGAGAGTTAATCATTTTGTAGCAGAGTCTACCTGACTCTTTTGTGTGGAAGGAAATCAAAAGCTAAACCTAGAAAAGCCCAGCTGAGCCTAGAAGAGGGTGGATGTTGGGTGGAGTTATCCCAGTGATGTTCTGCTGTATTGCCCTTTGAGCCTTGTGGGTGTCTCTTCAGAACCCTGGAGCACAGGGCAAGTCAATGTTTATGCTTCAAATTCCTCTTAGTAGAGAAAACCAGCTCCTAGAATTATATAAATTATTCAGGGCAGGTATAAAGAAATGAGGCATTTCTCCAGCTTAATATCCTTCAAAGGCTTATTGGGCAAGACATCTGCAGAGATCACCTTGTATGCATAAACTAGACAAAGTTCTTACAAAATTCGGGTCTTGGAACGGCCTTTACTGTTATGCAGGGCCCTCAAGAGCTTCTGTTAGAAAATGGGGGAGTTAATGTCAAATGTCCTTTAGTCTGAGTTCTTTCACCTATTTGCTGATTTTTGTGAAAACCATAAAGATGGGCTTAATTTATTTTCTGGTTGTGCCAACATGTAGAAAATAAGTCAGGAATAATTCAAAATAATTCAAGATTCACACATGGAGAGAGAGATAAAATGGAAAACTGACTAAGATTTTTTTAAAGTAATGGTCTAGGAGAAGAAAAAAGTCGGTAAATTTGATACTAGATTATAGGAATACATCTCTGTATTAATAACACAGCTTATGCCACAAAAATCGTGTGAGGGCTGGAGCACCTCTTCTTGAAAGACAGGCTGAGAGAGTTGAGGTTTTTCAGCCTGAAGATGAGAAGGCTCCAGGGGGACAGGGTTGTGGCCTTTCAGTGCTTAAAGAGGGCTTATGACAGACTTTCTAGTAGGGCCTGTTGGACAGGGCAAGGGTAATGGTGTTACTTGGAAGAGAGGGCACATTTAGATTGGAAATAAGGAAGGCGTTTTCCACAACGTGGGTGGTGAGATGCTGGAACAGGCTGCCAGAGAGGTGGTGGGTGTCCCATCCCTGGAAACATTCAAGGTCAGATTGGATGGGTCTCTGAGCAACCTGATCCTAGTTGAAGTTGTCACTGTTTATTGCAGGGAGTTTGGAGTAAATGGGCTTAAAAGGGCCCCTGCAACCTAAACAATGCCAGGATTCAGTGAGGGGTTTGGATCAACTCTTTCCAGTGTATGCAGTATCTTGATGTCAAAGGCAGGATCCTGAACTGCTTGGTACAATCTTAATTCTTTAACTCTAGTTATGTTCTTGTGTAGAATGCTTAAAGAATCATCTTTTCTTTTATGTGTGGTAGCAGGATCATGTTTTAGGGGAAAAAACAAAGTCTAAAACCACCATGCATGCAACCTTAAGTGGCTCTCAAATGAATCTGAACAATGCACTTGATACAGGGTTGGCTGTATTTCTTAATAGCTAAAATGAAGACATTTTTGTTTGTGAATATGTTGATGCATATTTAAAGTTTACAGTAAATGTAGAATTCAGAAAAAAAAAGCTAAGACAATATTTTTGTTTAGTCCTCCTTTTTAGAAAAAATAGTCTCTTTGGTATCCTATAACCTTTCCTTTTGGAAGATTGAAATATTCTTGCTGAAGTGTATGTGGTTTTGTCTTTCAAGGTTTCTGATTATGTGTAAAATCAAAAATGGATGATATAGCAATCTATTTTCCTCAGATACTGTAGTGTGTAATCTTGATTTAACAGTTTTATATTTTACAGTTTTATATAACCACAGTAAGTGAAAAAAATGTTTGAACACCTTATGAAGTGAGTTTCTTCCTAGTGGCCCTTTAGTTTTAGTGATTAGTTGAGACATTTATTCTTAGTAAAAATGTGGAACAGATTCTGGGGTGGGGGGCAGTTTTGTTTGTTTGGCGTTTTGGGCTTTTTTTTGATTTTGTGGTTGATTAGTTGGGGTTTTTTTAAGATGTATGTAGTATCCTTGGGGTGGGTGTGTGTCTTACCACAGGAATGGGAGAGAGATCCTTTGGATAAAGTAAAAGGAGCAGAAATAAGGAAGCAGTAGATGACAGCTCAGAGAAGGAAAGGGAATGTCAGGAACATATAGCTGAGGGCAGTATGAATTCCATGGGGATTTGCCATAGCCCAGGTAGTTGATTGGACAGTTGTCTCTGGACACGTTGTCTAATGGTGCCGTACAGATGTGAATCGATGGACTGAGAGCTTCTCTGAGTATTGCCTACAGTGGAAATGCTCTTGCTTTGTCTCTCTGCCAAAAGATTTTTAGCTTTTTCATCCTAGTCAAAAAATATATTTCAAATGTAACGATTTGACATGCAATTACTACATCTGCATTAAATTATTACTGTGGAATATTCATGAGTCTTGGATTTTTATTTTACATCTTTGGTTTATTGCCTTTGTTTAACTTCACCTCATATTAGTTTAATTGCAAGGTGTCTAGTTGGCATTATTAGCAATATGTTAACTGCAGACCTTCACTTCTATATTGGCTTAGCTCAGATTTTTTTTTTTTGGTGTAGTACTTCATTTAGTCCATATATTTCCCATGCAGATGTAGCTTATGAAGTATCCAAATTGCAGGACTGGCATAATCTTTTCTGCCTAAAATGTATGAAGTTGCTTAAATGTTTCTGTAGCTCAAAACTTTTAGATTAAATGGTTTCATATTTGACATGTGATTATAGTTGTAACTGGTAAAAAAATACCCTCACGCAGAAAATGTTTCTTTACCTACTCTGTTCTGAGAGATTTGCCTTAAGAAATAGAAAGTTCAGTGTAATCCTGGTTTATAATGAGCTCCAGAATCAGCAGCGTGGTTTCATACTGAATTTAAAATATTTTTACTGAATGTTAATGCTACCACCCATTTCTGGAGAGCTGAAAGACATGAGGGTTTCCTGCCTGATCCTGAAGTGCTTCACCTCTGAATGGCAGACACTCCTCTGCAGCTCCTCTGGAGCTCTCTGACTTGTAGGTAACTGATAATCTGTCCTTATGCTAATCACTTCTTTTTCAAAATTGTGCCAAGTCTGTCAGCACCCCAAGGGCTCTGATCAGGCCCTAGCATCCCCCGCTCACCCTGCATGGAGCACCCACTGGTGCTGGGCTCCTCTGACCAGAGGGTCCTGAGGGACAAAATCCATCTGCTGCAGGCAGCTGCCACTTCAGGAAAAGCTGAGGTACACAGTAAATTTAATCCAAGTTCTGTCAGCTTTTACAGCTTGTAACTGTGTCTTAGATGGGGAAAGCATGGGAACAGGAGAAGTGTTTTAGGTAGAGAAACAAAACAGCCTTTGCACTTTCTGATCCCACCCAAAAGTCCTCAAAATGTGCTATTTTTTTGTGTGTTGTCAGTTGTGGCTCAAATAACTGTGAGCACATCCCAGCTGGAGGAAAAAAACCAGGAATGGGTCTTAGAAGTTTTTATTTCTCCTGTCCATTAGCTCCGTGTCCTCTGCCTGCTCCTCTGTGGAAGAATCCCTGAAAAGTCACCACAGCAGAAACAGCAACTAAAGGCAGAGGGCTTTAGTCTGTTCCTGGTTACACTGACCTCAGTGACATCTGCTGGGGTTAACACTTGTAACTGTGGATTTTAGTTTATTTTTTTAATGTTATCATTTCAATGGACACAGTAAGTACATGGCATGTTTAGAGAATTACAGGTGTTTTCTCCAGTTATCTTTTCTTCTTTCAGCCTTGAAAAAGTATTTAATGCCATCTAGATAGAAAGCATTTATAGATTGGAAATCATTAGTCTGACAGATTATTTGACTGAAGTTTGGTTTAGGAGGCTTTGCATCCACTCTCTTACGGCTCTATTTCTCATTCATGACTAAAGTTTAGAGCAGCAGCAGGTTGTTCAATTTTTCAGCTGCAGTCATATTTGTACTATCTTTATTCTCTTTTTTTGCCCCTTTTTGCTGGGGAGTACCAACCAAAGGCACACTTTGAATAATTTTATTTTGCTTATATATGGAATTGTTTGTGCTGGCAACACAATGCATGCTATAAAATATTGCCAATGAAGAGATGAATCTGCAACCCTTTGTCTTGGGTCTCTTTTATGAGCCTTCATTATTTCCTTGAGGTCCAGCAGGATGACTCTTGTAAATCATTGTACTATGAATAGTATGAAAGAAAAGACCAGAATTTATTAAAAGCATCTCATTGATGTGTTTTCTTTCATTGTTTTTTTTATTTTTAGCAAATAAACCTGTGTTAGGGAAGAAACCTGGGTTAAGAAAGAAAAAGCAATGATCAATAAAACAACATGATTATTTTAACTATACTTACTGATATTTTCAGTTACAGATGTCATCCTCTCATGTTTCATTTAAAATAACTATCATGCAGGAAATGTTCATAATTACATGTCTTTGAGCAATTCAGCTAATTGTCTGCTACTTAATTTTGGAAGAGTTATAACTATTGAAATAGAGCTGTCAATTTAATAATTAAGCTGGTCACTCTTAAAGGAAAATTTCATCTCTAAGATCCTACTATAAATCAAACCAGTAGGTTCAGTCCTCACAAAGACTTGAAGCATGTGATTGACTTTTCTTGAGTACTGTTTCTCATATAAACAAAGCTATCCATGTGCTTTATTGATTTGGTCTAATAACCAAAGTCAATAATAATAAGAACATTCCTTCTGATGGATTCTTTATTATGCTGTTTAGAGTGAGCAGTTAACTCCAGTCCTCCCAGTCCTATATCACAAACCTCTTTAAAACCAACCCCAAGACTCCTTTAGTAGTCTTTTTCTGTACTTAGTTCCCTGTTGTATGGGAGATTTCTTGTCAAAGTCAGTCCACAGTAAATTGGTTAGCTTTACCTGCAATGATGTGTCCCCATGCGCTGGTCAGATTGTATCAGTCCTGTCAGAAATACAAAAAAAACCCAAAAAAACCCATAGCTTTGGAACACAAATTAATCTCTCCCTGCTGGTAATGGTCTTTGTAGATCTGCATAAATCATAGGTAAACTTTAATTACCTCTGCCTTTGTGTTAAGCAGATGATTTTGGTTCTAAAAGTTGCCAATCTGACAGTTTTTCCATTCAATAGATTATCTACCCTAATAAATTTTCATGTGTTATAAGTAGAACATCTGTAAAAGGCCAGCAAGAACTTCCTGGCTAGTTCAATAGTAACCTCTTTTATAAATTATTTTTATCTTCTCTTTTTTGTGAGGGATGCTGATAGGCTGGGCTTTGGGAATTTGGAGAAATGCATTTTGTGCTAGATTGGGTGCTGTGGTTCATAGTTTTACTTAGGGAAAAACATAATATCTGTATAATATTTAAGAATTTCGTAGAAATCACAGAGTAAGTTGGGTTGGAAGGGCCTTAAAGATCATTTGGCCCTCTGCCATGGGCTGGGACACCTTGCACTAAACCAGTGCCCCACAGTGCCCCTTCTAACTTGGCCTTGAATATTTCCAGGGAAGGGGTATCCACAATCTCTATAGGCAGCCTGTTCCAGATCCTCACTACCTGCCTAGTAAGGAATTATTTTCTCATACTGAAGCTAATCCTACCCTCTTTTAGCTTGAAGCCATTCCCCCTTGTCCTGTCATTACATGCTCTTGTAAAAAGTCCCCATCCATCTTTCCTGTAAGTTCTGCTAAGGTGGTGAAAGGCTGTATTTGGATCACCCATAAGTCCTCACTTCTCCAGGCTGAAAAAACCTCTAATTCTTTAAGTCTTTTCTCTTTGGAGAGATGTGTGCTTACCATTAGTTGGTATCATGGTTCCTCCTGTGTCTGGGAGGCAGAGTTGTCCACCTGGCATTGGAAGCAGTGAATTGTGGAAGTTTGGTGTGGATACTGTTGTTAGAGTGGCAAAAAGGAAATAAATTTTATTTAGTAAGCCTTGTATTTTGGGAGTTTTTTTCTGTCTTACTGTCTCAAGATCCTGAAATCATGCTGAGGGTTCCCTATACAATGTCTACCTCTTCAAATACTCTCACACAGACAAGTCAGTAACCATAACTTTGCAGAGAAGCCTTAATGTTTGCATGATTTGCATCAGATTTGACACTTCTCCTGTGTCCTGAATGTTGATTTTTAAGTTCTCTCAAAATCTGAAATTATTTCTTACATAGCTTTAAAAATCCTTCTGCATTAATAGTTTTTCCTTGGTTGGGTCATTTGCTCAACATTTTAATGATTTATGTCTCTTATGTAGATAGTAGCAGGTACAAAGATGTGTTTTAATGATATTCTGCTGCATATTGTTCACTAGAGGAGAATATAAAGCGGGGAAAATACACAGTATTGAACACATGGATAGTTTTCAGCCTTTTAAGTGATTCAGAGTTTTTGATGAATCACTGGTTTCTCTCGCTGACCTCTGCTTCTGACCTTTCCCTGACTTCATAGGTCAACAGTTCTGTCAGCAACCACGTTTTGAATAATTTGTCATCCAAGATCTCTAGATGGTATCTCTGGTTTGGGGGATTTTTTAAAAAATTTTTGAGATGTTTCTGATGAAAATTCAGTTTTGGTTCTACAATACAAAACTGGATCTTGGCTACAGGATAAAGAGATGCTGAGAGTAGTGTGTACTGTACTACCCTCTGTACTGGGCATCAATGCAATATACTAGTGGAATGTACACAGACTTCCAGTACTTCCCTCATCCATTAAAAAAAAATCTCAGTCCTCCCTGTTCTTCATATGTGCCTAGGAGTTTCACTTCAAGCTTAACATAGCATTCACCAACTTTTTTTTCCTGTCTTCCTCCTCAAAAAGGAAAGGAACAACTGCCATATGCTAAAGGCAGAGAAATTTCCATTCCTACTTATTTGGGAAATACTCAAGTACATTTGATATGACTTTTTCTATTCAGTGGTGTTCTTTCTATTTCTTTCTTTATTCTGTCATTTTCCCACTTATACACCGGAAAAGTCTTCTCTGATGTGTTTATTTTAATGCACAGCTTTCTCTATGAGCCATTTGGCTGGTTACAAGAGGGGCAGTTGCTTTAATCTCGCAATCAGAAGGCTTTGTTCCTCTCACAGTATGTTCTTGATTAATGTGAACTAATAATTACAAACATTAGTGCCTGCAGTGTTATAACACCACAAGTGATTGGCTGGCCTGCAGGTTGACAAGCTTTTCTTAGACTCAAGAAAGAACGATACAAAAATTGCATTTCAAAGTGTTTATCTTGCCAGAATTCCTAATTGTGTTTTGACGCAATTATAGCGATGACATTTAGTAGTACTCTCACTACAGAAGCATTAACATTTTGAATGCACAGTGTTTTTCAAGGACAAATGTCTTTTCTTCTATTTTTGTTTTGAAGGTGGAAAACTAAAATTTTCAAGCACACTAAATCTTTTGAAAGCGTGTTAGATTAGCATTAATAATAAAATAAGACCATGAAGAATGCCAAGAACAGATGTGGAAAAGAAGATTTTTTCCTCTTTCTAATTTGGAAAATGAGGTGTGGAATAGGGGCTCTCTGGTTGATTGCGGTTTATTGTTTTATTACTTTTTTTCTCCCCACTCATCAATGCCAAACTGGTTGAAACCCATTATATTCTGTCAGTCTGTAATTCCTGCTGGATCAATGCTACCTTGTGCCTTAAGAACTTGATCTAACTTTTGCTAGAACAGAAAAAAAAGAAACCACTGTTGACTTAAAGCTGGGTCGTCTGGTTTACGTTACCAAAAGAGTTAAATGCATCTGACTTTTTTACAGGTTTTATGTCCATCATAAGAGTGAAAGAAGTGACAAATATTGTGGAGGTTTATGAAGGGAAAAATAGGAAGTTCTTAGCTACAGTGTGAGTGAACAGTTGATAGTTGCTGATAGCATGGAATTGTGCTCCTAGTTCCCTGTGTATATGCTCTAACATGCTTTTAGTGAAAGATGACATTTTTATTTCAAATAGTGAGGTGCTTTGTGTGCAAAGTGGTCTCGTGGGCTTGAGAAACGTCATGAGGAAATGATTGCAGAAAGAGATATCACTGCAAGTTCATATCAAGCCATGTAGTATGTTAGCTTTCCCTTTGAAATAAGAACTTAAAGGTGACTGAAAAATTCCTATTATTATTGTTATTGTTAATTAATAAAATATATTCTCATAGTAAGCATATTTGGACCTGATATAGTGCTACTTGTAGTGGTTCATTCTAATGGTAGTTAACATTGCATTAATTCATCCCTTTTTAGTTTCTTTTAAAAATGCATTCTTCTAGAACTTCAACCTTATAAACAATCCTGTGGATATTTTGGTGGTTTTTTCCTAGCTTGAGAATTAATATACCTTCATACCTTTTTGTGACTATATACTCAGACCTGCAAACTAATGAATATGTGGGAAGTTTTCACCTGGAATAACTTCAGTGAAGTAAAACATCAATTCCTCTAAGTTTAGTTTGAAATATTTTCTTCTTATAAAATCAAGATAATTAGTACAGGAGCTGATAGCATACCTGTGGAACTGCTTCTACACACTCTTTTAAATTATCTTTGTGTGTATCTTGGTGTGACAATTTTTTCTGTATATGCTGGTGTAGCATCATTAACTTTGAGAGTCTCCTATTAATCACACAAGGAAGAAGAAACAGGAAAAATCATTGTCCCATGTTACCAGTACCAGATTTAAAAAAAAAAAAAGAAAGTCTTTTCTTGGGGTTTGAGTAAGTAGGTTTCTGCTGGGTTTTTTTTTATTTAAATGAGTGTTCTTCCCCATCCCCATCCCTTCTTAGATCCCCAAGTTTTATAAAGCACACTTGCTTCTTATTTCTCATCCTTTTTTTTTAGTATCCTCTTCCTAGATGGAAATCATGTCAGGATTAGCCAAAACCAAAAAAAAAAGCCAATTTTTGAATTCCTCAAATTTGGAAAAATAAGTATTTTAATAAATATGTGTTAATAAATATGACAATCAATGAAGAGGTATAAATGTTAATCAAACACTAACTTGTTAGTCTTAGCTGTCTTTATCAAGTCAATGAGTTAGATGTCATCCTTATGAATTAAAATTCCAGGCATCAAAAGTGGTAAAAATATGACTCCCTATAACAACTGTGTGACCAGACAATGATAGCAAGCAAAAGATTGAAAGTGTATGAAAACTGTCATAATGGGGTATTTAAATTACTTTAATATAAATTATGTAAGTATCATGTCAAATCATGATCCCAAGAGTAAACATCTGGATGGTCTCAGGTTATGTTATGGAAAAGTTGATCAAAGAACTGCCAAGAGAACTGGTTTATAATGTTACTAATGAAGATCTTGTCTTTAACAGTGATAACTAAACTACTAGAAAGCAAAAAAAAAAAATCCCATAATTCCAGCACTTTAGATATAAAAATATAATATGGTCAGCAAAACCGCTAAAGTTTCTTACCTGCAAACAGCAGAAAAAACTGTTGCTGAGTCCATTTAAACTATAAGAGGAGCAGAAGGTCCATTAGACGATTGCCATAGACTTGGAGAGTTAGGTATATAGCTGGTTCATCCTTGGAAGCAAACAGATGGGTTCAGTATGGGAGAACCTAGAAAGTACCTGCTAGAAGCCTCTCTGTGGACCGTAGGATGCACATTAGAACTGCTGTTGAAATGGCAGTTGAAATTTAACATATGTCACTATTAAGTGATGTGCACTGGGGAAAAAACCCAGATTTTATATATATGAGATGGATTTTGACATATGTTACATGTAGCAATGATATCTAGGAGCTCTGATATATAACTCCCCCAAAATACTGTATTGGTGCTTAGTAACAATCAGCAATTTATAAATCAGTAAATTACATTTTAATAAGTATTTAGGAGGACTTGAACAAGTTTGTAGACATCATCTTCCTATGCAATGGTGCAAGACGTAAGTCATGTGTACTTGTGTGATGTTCCTTTTATTCCAAAATGATGGAGTTGGAAGAGCTACTAAAAGATAAAATGTAAAATATAAGGAACAGCCCCTATATGAGGAATGGGAAGGTAGATTACTTTCTTTCCTGAAAAGTAAACTGCTGTGGAAGGAATGATAGAGATCTGTTTGATCTTTGGTGGCATGGGGAAAAATAAATAATTGGGGGCCATCAAACAAAATTTTTAACTACTGAGTTGAAAGCAATCAAAAGGAAGTTGTTCTTTCACCAGCATCTCAAGGTGGCCTTACTGTTCTTCCTGCAAATTTTCTGGAATGCTAAAACTTCATGAGAGGTCAAAATTCGCTGGAATAATTGGTGGCAAACTTTTTTTTTCAAATGTTTTAAATAATTAATTCAAGGTGGTGCCCCCTCGCCCCTTCCCCCCTCCCCAACATCATGTATTATTACTTTATACTAACTCCACTGCAGCTGTGTTTACCCAAGAACTCAAAACTATGATTTGTCACCCCTGTGTCTCCCTGCAATTCAATTTACATGTGTTAAAGCTCTTTTTTTTTACCTGTCTCAAATGCCAGCACTTCAGCTGGATGACACTCAAGAGTGGAGCTCAGTGATGAGCAAGTTATTTTACTCAGCTTTCCAGATAGGCTGGATCGGAATTTTATAACTAAGTTCACACTACTTAGAGAACTCTAAAATCATTTCAGCTGTGCCCACACAATGCTGAAGAAGTGCCTGATACAGAATTAAAAGGAATTGGATCTAGATGTGACACTGGATTACTTTGTAATTCAACTGTGTTTTAAGTAGGCACTAATTTCACTAATGTGGTCAATGTCTTGACTGCCATAATTTCTCTTCTGGAAAAAGATTTTCTACTGTTTCCTGGGCACTGATTCTATCCCAAACACCAAGTAATCTAAGTATCAAATGTTTTCATTTTTTATACCCTAGTTGTTTCTACTATGTATGTGGATACCTGTAAGCTTCATAGCTATTGCTCAGATTAATTTTGTTGTCTATAAATTAAATATTAATTGGTGTGAAATTAATACAAAAAGAGAAAGCATACAAGTGTCAATATTTTGTGATGCAAAATGTTTTTATAAGTGTTCCTATATATTATATATATATATATATAAAAATTTTCTTTTTTGGTAGATCATCCTGTTAATTGCATTATTTTGCAGTTGTGAAATATTGATGATTTGCAATCTTTATTTTTTTTTGTGCTTGGTAATATACTCATAAATGAACTGTGTATATTCAAAAATTCACTGTAAAGTTTGATAAGGATTTTCTGTCTGTTTTTTTTCCTGGGTTTTATATTGTTTTGTTGTGGGGAGTTGGGGATTTTTAAGTTTCTTTAATAATTACTGATAAATATTGAAGTTAATGTAAATATCCAGAATTTGAAGAACAATTTTCACGTAATATTTTCATTATGTTATATTACAGTTAAGTAAAGGCTTTATCTAGAGCCAAGAAATGTACTTACAGTTTTTCTGATTGTATATTCTACTTCCAACTGTTATCTTTCTTCTCTTTTCCCCCTTAGTCAGCTGCAGGCTCATGTGTAAACAGTGTTGAACCAGACAACAGTCTTTGTAACTTTTTGATTATGATTAATTCAGTAGCTGTCTTTAGCTGAGAAAATATAACCTACTAACGATGGCTGTTCACAGCACTGACCTTAGGGTGGAGGGACCACATGTTCTGTTTGTGACTGGGAATATTTACTGGTGAATATTGTTATATAACCTGCATGATATTTCTCAGTGTAATCATGATAAAACTGTCTACCTAAAATTTAAAAGAAAGAAGAGTAGGAAAAGCAGCAACAAAACCTACTTTTATATGTTTATTTATGAAGCAAGTTATAATCTTTGTATGCTTTTGTTTTATTTTGAAGGGCCCATCTTGCTGGGATGATGTGCTAATTCCCAACAGAATAGGAGGTGTTTGCCAGTCCCAAGGGTGCAATGGAAATGTAGCGGTAAGATTTTGTCACGTTCCTCCAAGTACTGTGGCACTCATAAGAATAATTCTTTGTAACAATTCTAACAATGTTAGAATTTCAGTAATGACTGTGAAGAGACAGGTATGGTACGCTTCAAAAGAGCTTTTCAGCATTGGATAATAAACCTCTGATGCAAAAGGGACAAACTTTGGTCAGATGCTATTTGGAATGAAGGAGGAAATAATTTTATTTCATCTTTTGCTCTGAAGTATAACTCTTAGATTTTCAAGTATGCAAAGGTTAAATGTGGGAGGTAATAATCAAATGTTTCTGTCAACACGTATTTTATAATTGTTATATATATCTTTGCCTTGAAAGCTTCAAATTTCCATGTCATATTGCACATCAGAACTTGCATATTGGGCTTTGTCCACAGGAGTAGGTTCTTCATGCTGATCTCTTTGCAGTTTTTCTCCCACATCTTGTTGCTGTTGCTTCCTTTGTTTCTTAAAGTGACACAGTGAAAAGACTAAGTAAAAAGGAGCATAGGTTTATCAAATTATTAATAAAGATTTTTCAAAACATTATTTGTGTATACTTTTATCTTCGTATGTATTAGATATTTACAGCATCTAATACTAAAGTCTTAGAGGTAATTCCTTCTCAGGAAAAAGCTTAGTTTGAGTGTTCCTTCAGGACAGAGGTTTTAAAGGTAAACTTGAATTTCCTACATATGAAAAGATTCTATTCATCAATGATTTGTAGATTGGAGCTACACAAACTGCTTTTTCCAGAGTCTCTCACCTGCTCTGGTGTAACCTTCTCTTTGTCTTTGCTAGCAAGACAGTTGTGAAGTGGTATATCCATACAGTTCCACTGGTGTCTCCTGCTGGGCCACAGATGGTGCCAGAAAATATTTTTATCTGACTTTAGATACCAAATGGTTGTTTCAATAGCATGGGGTTTATGTCTGAGTCCATGTGTAGCCAACAGAAGCTGAGGTCTGGATGCCTTTGGTCCTCTGCTGCTTGGTGTGCACCTTGTGGCAGTGTTTGAGCCATCCAGGAATCACAGTGTGTCCTCCGCTGGAATGGACCCACAAAGACCACCATCCTGAAAGTGGCAGGTGTTAAACATTCTAATGCTATTCTCTGGGCAGTAAAATTCTCTGTTTTGCACTTATTGGCAGAATATACCTGACTGACTTGCAGCTACTAACTTACAGCTTTTTGTTATCCAGTGTATTTGTGAAAAAGGTACTGAAATAATGACACTTTTGGCAACCCTGCCTCCTGAACCCATTCCCTCATTGAATCAGCTCTTAGTTTTTAGAAGCAGATAATGAAACAAAATGCCATCTTTGTGAAGAGAGAAGAAAAAAAAACCACTGACCATAATACTAAAATCTAATGCTGTGACAAATAACCAATACCCAGTCAACTAAGCCCCATGACTCCAGTCGCTGTCAATTCCTCCGGCAAGTTGCATACTTAGCAGAGCCAAGATCAGTGTTATCTTTCAGTAAGGCATCACTGAACAAATTTCAGAAGACTCCCTGTATTAAACAGGCATGTTGCTAATGCAGCTTGAGACAACCTGGACTACAGGCATGAGGCTGTAACTGGAGACACGTGCTGTCCTTTTCTTTCAAAACTGACACATTTTCCTTTTATCAGCTACAAACCACTCTATCCAATAGTGTTAGAACTGAACCAGACTGAGGTGCAAGAACACTGCTAATTTTTATGATTTTGTAACCAGAATTTCCAGCAATATCAATCTAGTCAAGAAAAACTAAACACTTGAGTGCATTTACTTCTTTTTTAACCTAACTATCCAGTAGTAGGTAACCCTGCATCAGATATTTGAATTGATGGCTGGTTGAGATCCTCTGGTTGCTGAAAGATATCTTTCTTGTGTTTTGGGATGGTTTGTTTTTCTTTGGCCTCAATCAGTGGGAAAACATATCTTTACTTTTTGGGAAATCTTCCACTTCAAAGGCTTAAATCACTAAGATTTTTGTTTTGTGTCTTGCTCCAAGTGGGAAATAATAGAGCTCCTACAGATGTGTTTAGAAGGATTTGCGATTCTTTTCTGCTTTAGTAAAACAGACTAACAGTTTGGAACATAAATATAAATATATTATAACCTTATAACCAAATAAATATTATAAATATAAAATTATATTAATATAGTTAAATAATATATATTAATAAATAATAATAAAATTAATAACATAAATAATTAAATAATGTTTTGAATATATTATCACCAAATAAAAATAACCTTAGCTAAATCATGGGTTAAAACCTCTAGGCTTTTCTTGCCTGTTGCAATCTTTGGAAGATTAAGTCACATTTTTTCATTAACTATTCATTTTTGCATTGTTATGACAAAGTCTGTGTAGTTATGTCTCTTAAATAGCTCCACAGTGTATGCGCTTCTTTACCGTGATATGCAATGAAGAAGCTTTAAGGCTGGTGGTTGTAAGTTATCAACAAACTGCAAATACTGCTGTTGAAGGAAAAAAACCAAAAAACTCCATTATTCCTCCCCAAGACATTTTTCAGTCAAAAATTGATTGTTTTGTCAATTTTCAAATTTTGTAAGCATCAATTTGCAATGAAGAAAACCCACAAGGTAATGTGTTTTCCCCCAAAATATTAGCTTGCATGTGTTTTGGTATGAAATTAGTCTCTTGACCGAATGATAGACTTTAATTCTTTTGGTTGCAAAAATGTAAACAAAATAATTGACTACATGTGAAAATAATGCAAATCAAATTTCACTTCAATTAAATAAAATTTCTAATGATTTGTAGAAGATATAATGATTATCTTAATGTTAAGTTCACTGTGATTCAGTATGTGCTCCAATGTGCTCCCAGGCAGAGGTCACTGTGGGGTTTTTTCTCATTAATTACAGTCTATAAGAATCCCTCTGAACTTCTACAGCTTCAAAAAGATGAAGCTCATGTGAACACTTATGTTGCTGCAATTGTAGAAAAGCCACTTTTATGACAAACTTTAATTATATTAATTCAAGAATGGAAGAGTCAACTTTAGCTGTTTTAAATGCAGATTTAAATCAATCTTCCAAACTTTTTCACAAATTATGACCATTCATTAAATGAAAGAGAACCTTGTACTTTTGGTGTCTGTCTCAAAACACTTTCAGCCAGAAACACTGTATGTAGCTGTGCAGGTGTGCTTGGAAACAGGTGTGGTTCTATGAACTTACAAATGCTCCTCTTATATAAAAGTGTTTTTGTTACTGCTTAGAACAGAATTATTTAGGTTGAAAAAATCCTTTAAAATAATCAAATCCAACTCTAGCAGTGCCAGGCCCACCACTAAAACAGGTCCCAAGGGTATTTCTGATATAATTTTTGAAGATTCATGCTCATTTTTATAAGTGACCAGAATACATGTAATACTAAAATTTTTATTTAGCCTTTCCTTATTGAAATGAAATACATGTTCTTGTTAGACTTTTACAGTTCTCTGTCTCTCAGAGTATTTTCTGTTCATCATCCATTGAAGTGAATTTTTGATTAAGGATTTTTTCTACTTCTGTATGTAAAAATGCCATTATATTTGCTTTCTCATGTAGGCTCATGCTTTTTAAAAGTCATCAAGAACCACAGAAATAATGTCTTTTCATGGCGAGACAGAGCTTAATACCACCATAAACCACTGAAGTGGTGATTTCATAGGAATCAGCTCCACATTAGTTCCTCATTCCAGTGAATATGCATCAGTTTCTGAAAGACATTTCCATGTCCCCTGGGTAAAATGTAAGGCAAAGCTTTTTGAACTTTAGAAACCTCTGGAAAAGGTTCTGCATGTGTTCTTGGGATTCTCATTTGATGTGCAAAAAAGAGTTGCTGTAGAATTAAAAATCTCAGAAATAATGAAAGAGTTAAAGAGATTATAGCTCAGGTATGGCTTAAGCTATTGGGAATAAGGAAAAATGAAAATCACTGTAATAGAAATATAAATGGACTTCTCTTCTGGTTTGATATATATCACTACTGTTACCTTGAATTCTTTGTTTCTAATGAAGACTGCATCGGCTGTTATCATAACTGAATAGCATTTTTATCTCTGCTCGTTATTGAAACATGCTAGGATTCAACAAACCATTTCTGAAAGAAGGACCAGGACTTCTGTGAACTTTTGGAAGCATCTCTAAGTGCTGCATTTTCTTAAATATCAGTACACCCTTCTTGTCAAACTCTATAGTAATCTCCCTTGCCCAAGGCCAAGATTTATATTCCAAGTTTGGTCTTTTTTTTTTTTTTTAATATTTAGTATTGGCCATTATATGTGATTTTAAATAGTTCACTTCCACTATACAATAGTCTCACTGTTGCAGGGTATGTTTGAGAGCAGACAGATTGCCAGAGGAAGCACGTTTGTTTTTTAAATTATGTAGATTTTCTTCTTATTATTACCATTCTTATTGCATGATTTTTGAATCTTACAATTTTATGTCTACTATATTGAAATTTTTAAACATTTCTCATATTTTTCTTTCCCTGTTTGTTTCTTGTCATTAGGTTTGGCACTGAGAACAGCAATATTATGTGTTCCTTTCATAGTCTGTTCCACAGGGAACCTGTGCTCATCTAAAATAGTTTGGACTAATAAATCAAGGGAACAGTGTTCAGCTTGTACGCTTTAAATACACAGCTTAACAAATGATTTTTTTTCTTTCAAGTGTCTAAAGCCATTCTTTTCAAACATCACTGTTCAGATGAAATATGTTTCTTTTTTCATCTCATTTTGCTTTGATTAGCTCAGACCTCCTTTTCAGTTAAAAACAGAAATAAATCCTGTAGCAGTTAAAGTATCACGAGCAAAGTTATATATTTAATGATGTTATCAAAATATGAATATAGTTAAGGACTATCATATCATTATAGGAAAGATCTGATATATTGCTATATTATTTATTCGTTGTTCTTTGTGTACAATGATTATTGTTAATGGTACTATGTCTGTCCATCCCTGGAACCATTATAATATTTTCAATGTCACAGTATTACTATGAGTAATTTTTAAAATTCTGGAATGTTTCTGAATGCCAAGAAGCCTCTTGACTGCATTTTTAATTTATTTCAGTGCCATTGATATAGTTTGCCTTATGCAGAAGAGAGTAGTCCAGATAATATATGATATTTAAAAAATTCACAACGAGTATGATGGAGTAGGAGTGCTAACTAAAATACCAGATAGTCTTACTTCAGAAATATTAAATTAATACAAGAATTCTTATCCCAGAATGATTTAAGTTGGAAAAGACTTCCAAGATCATTCAGTCTAACCTTTGACCAATCACTGCCTTGTCAACTAGGGCATAGCACAAAGTGCCACAACAATCTGTTCCAATGCTTAATAACCTCTTCTGTGAAGCAATTCTTCCCAATGTCTGACTTGAGCTGCCTCTGGCACAGCTTGAGGCTATGTTCCCTTGTCCTGTCACCAGTCGTCCGGGAGAAGCCCAGGGAGAAGCCCTGGGAGAAGCCCCACCTGGCTTCAGCATCCTTTCAGGGAATCGTAGAGAGAATGCAGTTACCCCGAGCCTTTTCTTCAGGCTAAACAATCTCAGTTCTCTCAGCCATTATGACATTTTCTTTGTCCAGTCTTCATAGAATTCTAGTATGGCGTCAGTTGGAAGGCACTGTTCATCTCGTTCTGACCCCCTAACCGTGAGCAGGGACACCTTCCACTGGACCAGCTTGCTCAAAGCCTCATCCAAGCTGGCCTTGAACACTTCCAGGGATGGGGTATCCACAGATTCTTGGGGCAACCTGTGCCAGTTCCTCACCACCCTCACAGTGAAGAATTGTTCCTAATTTCTAATCTAAAAATTAATCTAATCTCAGTTTAAGTTCTGTCACTACATTCCCTTGTGCAAAGTCCCTTTTCAGCCTTCTTGTAGGCCCCCTTCAGGAGCTGGAGGGCTGCTCTAATGTGACCCCAGAGCCTTTTCATCTCCAGACTGAGCAACCCCCAATTTCTTAGCTTATCTTCATAGGAGAGGTGCTCCAGGTACTGATCATCTTACTGACTCTGCGCTGGATCTGCTCCAACAGGTCCATGACCTTGCTGTTCTGGGGTCCTGTGCAGCGCTCCAAGTGGGGTATCATGAAGGCAGAGTAGAGGGGGAGAATCTTTTTTTTTTGGCCTATTGGGCATGCTGCTTTGGATGCAGCCCAGGATAGAGGTGGCTTTCTGGATTGTGAGCACACACTGCCAGGTTATCTTCTCATCTGCAAAGTCCTTCTCACCAGGGCTGTTGTCAATCCATTCTTCTCCCAGCCTCTGCTTGTTTTTGGGATTGCAATGTGTAGGATCTTGCACCTGGCCTTGTTGAACTTAATGAAGTGTGCATGGGCCCCCTTTCTCAAGCATGACCTTTCCCCTCTGGATTGTATCTCTTTCTTCCAGTCTGTCAACAGTGTCACGCAATTTGGTGTCACCAGCAAGCTTGCTAAAGGTGTGCTCAATCTCACTGCCCATGTTGCCAGTAAAGATGTTGAATAGTGCCAGTCCCAGTGCCAATCTGTGAGGAAAGCTATTCATTACTGGTCTCTACTTGGGCATTGAGACATCAAACACAACTCTTTGAATGCAGCCATCCTGCCAATTCCTTATCCACTGAGTGGCCCATCTGTTGAATCCATGCCTCTCTAGTTAAGAGACATGGATGTGTGTGACAGCATCAAATGTTCTGCACAGGTCCACGTAGCTGACATCAGTTACTCCTCCCTCACCCACTACCACTGTGGCCTCTTCACTGAAGGCCACCAAATCTGTCAGACACTATTTTCCCTTAGTGAAGGCATGTTGACTGTCATCAATCACCTTATTTTCCATGTGCCTTAGTATAGTTTCCAGGAAGATCCACTCCCTAACCCTCCTGAGGGCAGAGGTGTGACTGACTGGTCTGCAGTTCTTTATTCTCTTTTTAAATTTGGGGGTTGTATTTACCCTTATCCAGTCAGTGAGGGCTGTGGGGGCAAGGGGGTGAAAGAACAGAGTCTGGAATGCCATGGCAAAGCAGTGTTGTTTAAAGTCAAGGAGAAATGCATGCCTTTGATTCAGATGCAGATCAGTTTGTACCCTTTGTATCTCTCATTAGTTATCTCTGTAAGAACTTTTCCCCTTTCACCCCCCTAGATATTCCTACTTTTGCTCTCCCCCCGAACTTTCCCAATTGAGCCTTTGTTTGTATTCAACCCCTCCCTTTGCTGCTGTGCAGGGAAAAGCTGTAACTTTCCCTGAAGAAGTTGCACTCGCCTGGTGCCCCCCGGCTGGTTGGCACCCTGTACCCCTTTGCTCCTCTGATTTACCATCTGTTCCTCCGTCTATCCTCCTGTTTTCCCACTACCTATAGACCTTGCAATAAAATCAGTTGGAATTATCCAGGATTGAGTGACCCTCCTTCTCTCCCGGTGAAGAGAAACACCTAGCCGAGGTTGAGCGGGTGGCTCCGGACCTCCGGCAGAGGGCTTCACTGGGCTTCACCATGACTTCTCAAATAAGATGAATAATGGCTTAGAATCTTCATTCACCTCAGGTCCCATGGACTTCTGCAACTGTCTTAAATCTGACCCCTCAGTGGGTAGTTCTTTATTCTCTCAATCCTTATCTTTGCCTTCTGAGATTTGGTGGGGTGGCTGGAGCATTACCAGTGAAGACAAAAATAGTCCTTGTCTCCTCATAGTTTTCCATATATGAGAGATACTCTCTTAAGAGGAGATTTATTCAAATACCATACAAGACAAATTTGAGAATCTTTCATATTTACCAGATTCTCTGACCATTGCTTTTACTATTTAAGAGCTGTTTTATTTTTTATTATTTTATGCCCAGTACTGTGGTAAGTAAAAGGATTAAAGCAAAAATGCAAGTTAAATAACGAGCAGCCCAGACCAATTGTTGTAGTTTTTCTTATATTTTGTGATACGAGGAGGGCAAGCAAACAATTTCAGAGATTTTCTATTTATTTATTTTAAAGCTGTTTCTCCTCACAAACCTATCCATTCACCAAATGAAATAAAAACATGACACAGTAATAGTGATGCCACTGGTGCAAACCACAAGAGTGATACACTCTGCTTACATGTATTGATATCCACCTGTTTAATTAGACTAATTTAACTATGAAGTCATCCTGAGGTTTCTAGTTTGGCTGATCACCTATCAAAAATCTCAGTCTTTTCAAGTTGCTGCCTCACTGGACAGAATGGCCCTTACTTCTAAGGGTGTGACTTGATTTCTGGCTGTTTTAAAATGCCACATCATGTTTTTGATCTCAGATGAGCTGTTAATGTGGCTTTGTCAGTGACTTGTAGGTTTCATTGCTCCCACTCCCTCAGATTTTGGGCCATCTGTAATATTTATGAGTAATTACTTTATGCCTTCATCCAGATCATTAAAAAATGTTTTGAATAGCATAGGGCTAGGAGATGATCATTGCAAGTCACCTTGAAAAGCAGACATTGGATGATCCGCTGTGGGAAATTACATTTTGAAACATATCAGTTAAATGTCTCTAATGTTCGTCTCACAGTGTTCTAGTTTCTTAATCAAAATGTCAGTGCCGTATCAAATGGTACACATAAATCTGGGTAAATTCCCACATTGCTATGATGATGTTCTGCTAAGTTTGTAATCTCATAAAACTGTCAGGTTAGTTTGATAGAGTCGGGTTACCATAAATCCGCATTGATTGGCATTAATTACTGATCCCTCTTTTATTAATCAAGCACCATATTAGCTATGTATTTTATGTAGGGCTGGTGTCAGGTTTCCATGCTGATAATTGCCTAGATTACCTCATTTAAGTTGCCCTAAATGATGACATGATGTGGTTGTGCTCCTGTAAAACTCTATATTTTAAAGTCTCTCTGAAAGTGGGTGGGATTTTTTTAGCCATCAGTGCATTTTCTGAGGAGTAAAAAAGGAGATGAATAGTACTGAAAACAACACCTTGGAATAACCTGGGCAAGTGCTGTGATTGTATTTTGCTGATTTTGGTTAGGCCTTTAAATTGACACACTTAATAGGAAATAGAGATTAAAAATATTTACTTTTAATGCTTGATTGTGAAGAGACACACAGCAGTTGACTTACTGTGATATTTAAACATGGTAATACTGTGGTTTTTAAAAATTTTTAAACAAAACATTATTCTTTAATATGTTTTGAGGTTCTTTCCATTCTTGTTCCAAATTATGTCAACTCTACATTTCTTCTTAGATTCTTCTTTAGGAAACCATAACTAGATTTTTTTTTACAGTTATTCTCAAAATAACCTCATTCTGGAGTAGATCAATTTTTCTTTTATAAAGAAATTCTATTATTCTACTTCTCAGTTCAGAAAAATCAATGATAGGTGAAAAACTGAATTATAAAATAGAATTAATTCTATACAGGGACAGAAAGCTAAATTATTTATCTTGAAATAAAAGTTAAAGCTTTTATAATTAAGATCTGTCCTTTTTTTTTTTTTTTTTTAAGTGAATACTTGTTCACTCCTCAGTGTAAACACAATATTTCTATAGTATATTGACTGGCTTTTTTATGAGTCACAGACTGTGTCTGTATCAAAACCCATTTCTGGCACTCATAAGAGGTATGATCTAGATTAGTTGACTATATTTATTAATTACATTTTTTCTTTTTTTCACCATAAAAGTCCTAAAACTGAGACAAGCCAGCTCTTTGGAACTGTTTGTCAGTTTTCACATCTCACCAATAATTAAAAATTGCTAATAATTTTTCTGAGCTGAAATGTTCATACACATTCTGGCAAACCCAAAGGAATTCAGTTATTTTTGCTCTGTGCTGAATGGTCTCAGGAAATTTAGCTCATCTTTCCTGTCTTGATACCATCAATTTTTTATTTGCATGTCTGAAAATACCATCTTTTTTTAAAAGCTAGAACAAAAAATGTTGAAGATTATAATGATTTTTTCAAACAAATCCTCTGCTCTTTTGGATGTCGTTCTTCATTTGTTAACACTGTTAAATAGAGATAAACACCACCACCACATCTGTCTTTGTTGCTTGTTTTATTTTTGCATCTGTAGTTCCGTTCCAGAAAACCTTAGCTTGAAAACATGAGCATTAAGCATGCTTTCAGTGTTTTATTCTGTCTGGTATGAGCAATTTATGTGATTGTGCTCAGTTGCTAGGTTCTCATTGCCCTTGACTACTGCCTTTTAAAAATAAGCTGTTGTTTTGAACAGAAATTGGCATTTTCATCAATGGTAGAGCTCTTGAAAAATTCTTCAGATAGTGTAGAGGCTTCATCATTTGATGAGAGGCAGTTTCAGGTGAGTTGAAAATTTGCCCTGTAGTAGGAATCAGTGAGACCATTGGAAAGACTGATAACTGTGTACTAACAAGCCAACAGCTTTTCTTCAGTTTGTTTGATGCCCCTGGTTTCACTGAAAAAGAAGTTAATTTTTTATAAATTATCATTTCTATATCCTCCTTGAGACTGTTGGTATCAAGGGTCCAGTATTAGAGCAGAGCACAGCTTGTGTTCATCTGACCAAATCCTGAATAATTATTGTAGTAATTCCTTTGGCTGTGCTGAAAGGTAGATTTTGTATTTGCAAACCAAAACCAAATGTAAATTCATCTTTGATGTTTTAAAGGTATTTTACTTCTAGAAATGTCTGAAAAACATGCTGATGATGCATTGCAGCAAGGAACTTCTGTACTGATGCTGTGTTGGCTATCATATAATCCTACAATAATAAGTTTTTATCATCCTGTTTCAGCCTGATGCAGTATACTTTTCCTGTTATTGTAATGTTCAAATCAACCTCAGGGAGATTCCTTTTTGCTCATTACATAATTAAACTTCAGCGCACTCTGCCATGATATAGTGTGGAAGTTGCTATGTGTTCAAAAAGTGACAAACTAATGGAAGAAAAATCCATTGAGAACTAATAAATGTGAAAAGACTCCTGGTTTATGAAGTCTCTGCATAACAAATTGGTGGAGATTAGGAACAGGTTTTTGGCAAATACTGTTTTCTGTTAGGAACAGGTTTTTGGCAAATAGTGTTTCAATTTTTTATTGTTTTTCCCACACATTCTAGACATCTACTGTTAACTTCCTACTAAAGACAAGATCTTAGGTTGTAATGGACTGCTCTGTGATTTCATGGGGTGAAATGCCTGTACCAACAGTTCTCTTATGGGAAATGGCTATCATCAGATTGAGATAGAAAGGATAAATATGACCAATATATTTATTATAATCCATGTAATCTTTTTTCAATTTACATTCATCCATCTATCCCAAGTCTTAGCTTCACCTAGCATGAACACAATAGGCAAGTGGAATCCAAATTCAGTGTGTTGTATTCTGCTGCCATGGGAAGGTGTGAGACACTGTCACTGGCACGTGTTTTTGCCATTGTACAGTCTTGAGCCTAGTAGTGAGAGCAGCGTTACAGTTATTCTATTTTTGTTGAATGTTGACCAAGTCATTTTCAGGTATTATTTGGAGGCCATTATACCATTCATGTTTTTTTTTCTATTCAAGTTTTAGGAAATGTGTGGGTATTTGGGGACCTGCACAAATTGGGAAGCAGTAATTGAAAACTATGGACCAAATAGAATTATATGAAAACCAAAGAAAGGAACTCAAGAAGACCCAGTAGAGTCAGATCCAAACCCTAACATTGTATTTGCTCTGTCGCTTGTTTCACAAATCAAACTCACATTTTCTTTCAAACGAAGCTTGTTTGATACATATTTTTGCATGAACTCCGTCAATGTGTCTAACATGTTCAGGGACAGTTTTTTGTGATTCAATGGATTTCAGTAACACTTTGACAGAATTTTTTGTTGCTCACAGCATATGACATTTAAGCAGTATGTTACTGTCTGCAGCTGTTGCAAATTCATTGCTGATGATTGAAGCCTTGGATTTCCATTCAAGCATGCAGCATGATCCTGCAATCATCTATCAGCAATCTAATCAGATGAAGGTGATTTTGTTAGGGTGCAGTATGGTTACAGAGGAGTCTCTCCTCAAATGTCAGGCAGCATTTACAATGCAAGAACACAATTTCTTCATTCACATGTGGCAAGTACTGTTACTGATTGTTTAATAACTGTGTCAATTTGCAGGCTGAAACACTATGTGAGACATTCTGTTAGATCGAAAAGCTGCCGTAAAATTTACCTTGGCATTAAATCTGTTTCCCACCTATGGTTTTCATGCTTAATGTTCTGGTCTGGGATTCTAAAATGTGAAGGCATTAGATTTTGATTAACAATTGTCTACTATATTTTTGGTCTGGCTATTTCTAAGAAATAGTGCCTGTAACTAATTTAGGACCAGTTTGTAAACTTGAATTTGTGTTGCCTGCTTCTGTGCATGCATCTTATCAAATTAGCTGATTTTTTACAATTCAGAACTGAGTTTAAAATAGGCATGAACTGTTTATAGGATGTGGTGGTGTGAGATAATGCAGTCAATGGCATTACTTGTGAGCTTCTCTCACCAGGGGTTGCAAGGTAATTCATATTGGAACTGCTGCAGCACATTATGGGCTCTGTCTCTCATGGTTCATGCTAATGTGATGGGTAATTATCAAATAGCTGCTGTCAGAAATGCCTGAATTCTCATAGTATAGCTGCCTGGGGCAAGGCCTAAGGGGTTGTGTTCAGTTTACTATATGTATTTCTAGCTCAGAGAAGTCAAGTATAAGGAAAATTTATGTTATTTTGAGTATAGAAGGCTTATGTTGTAATAACAAGTGTTTTCTGGATTCCATCTTCTGCCTAAATGGCCTAACTCAGAAAGATACTTAGAATATATATCCAGCTTTAAATATACAGAATATATACCCAGCTTTAAAAATACTCTGCTGAGGTTAACAGTGCTGTATGTTTTAAGCACCTGCCCCATTTGACATCAATCTGAATGTGTAAATAATTGATTGGATAAATACATAAAAATCCTTCAGAGAAGGTCTTACAACTGTCATTAGAAATACTCAGTATTTTGGCCTGTTTGCTGGGAGGATGCTCTGAAGAGAAGTATTTCCCTTGCTTTAGCACATGAATGATTAAAAATATATGGCTAAAAAATCCAAGAAATTTTAAGAACATATTATCCACAATTTTTGACAGTAAGGGTTGCACCAGTTTGCTTTCAAATATTTGTGAAATACTGCTTTTCATGGTACTTACATCTCCTGTTCAGTTGTACTGTACATCATGGCAGCTCTTTGGGACTTTGGTAAAAGTTTGGGGCTTTCCAAAATGAAATGTCTGAATTTTTCCACTGTGGCACTTAAATGTATGTGGGCAAACTAAATGCGTTTATGAATTTTTCTTAGAAACTACAGATGGTTAAGCTCCTGCCAGGACATGAGAGAAAGTATGTTCTAATGAAAAGTATGTTTCTTCCATTTGATGCATAAACCTGCTTCACTATCTTGCTGTCTCACCATTGCAACATCAGAAATGGCACAGTGTCATGGTCATATTTTCTGGAAAAACCTCCTTGCCCAGGATTTTCTCCTGGGAAGCTGGAAGCCTCAGAGAAAAAGGAAAACAATCATTATCTGAATTGCTTCTCCTGTGTTTTGCTGCTTTGGAATGTGTTTGGACATTTTTTACCAACAAGTAGTTGCTTCATTGGTTTCATGTGAATTTTTTGTACTTAATGACCAATCATGGTCCAGCTGCGTTGAGACTCTGGAAGGAGTTTTTCAGTAGTATCCTTTAGCCTTCTGTCTGTATCCTTTCTGTATTCTTTAGTATAGTTTAGTTTAGTGTTCTTTAATATTACGTAGATCATAAAATAATAAATTAGCCTTCTAAGAACATGGAGTCAGATTCATTCCTTCCTCCCTTCATCTGGGGACCCAGAAAATACCACAGCACAGAATTCTTCAAGTTGCATCAGTGTGTTTTATAGTCTTCTGCTGCACAGAAGAAATGGATATTTCTAGGGCTTATGGACTAATTACTAAGTAACTTTTCACTGAACACTTCTGTTACAGTGCCATTAAGAGGAGCTGTAATTGTGTATATCTCATTCTTCACAAACAAAAATATTAGCCCCATGTGAATTTGAGCTTTTAAACTAGAAAAAGTTACCAAATTTGCTGTGGAGAGTCTTATTAAAGCTGCTATGACTTTTATGTGTGTTAGAGGTGGCACTCACAAACAAATTGATTCCTGGAAGCTTATTCTTAAATACTAGTAGGCAGTAGTGCATTGCTTGCAGGATCACTAACCTGTCAATAAGGATTTGTTGAGATAACTTAATTCTTGTCATTTACAGGTTTTGCTGGAGTATTTGTGTTCTGTGAGAATCTTTTAACCTTTTTTTGGTTTTAGCTCAAAGAAACCTGACCTAATAAATTTGTAAAGTTTAAATAAACTTTGATTTTAAAGTATTTTGTTTTCTAAGTGACTGTAAAAGTCACGTGTACTCCTTGAAAATATATAGGAATATATATATATTGCATAGTATGTGAAGAAGAGAAGTGCCATGATGGAAAACATTTCATCCTTATTGTCTTCTCCCCTCATCCCCCCAAAAAAACCCTAACCAACCACCCTAAAAAAGCATCCACAAGTTAAAGTGGTACAAATTGCAAGGTTGAAAGCTCTTAAAATGAACCACATGCATTAACATAATATTTTCAGCTGTACTTAGAGTAACACTATTTCCTCTGTTAATTTTTTTTTTTATTTTAGAGATTATAAAAATGTGATATACATCAGACACTGAGGTAATTTTGAGTATTTTAGCTAGTATCTTGGAACATGCTTTGAATGACTTATAGAATGGTTTGGGTTGGAAAGGATCTTAAAGATTGTCTAGTTCCAACTTCCTGCCATGGGCAGGGCTACCTTTAAGGCCTGTTTCTCAATTTCGTTTTGAGAAAGCTCCTGTGAGTGGGAGAAGATCAGAATGAACAGTGTGGGTTACCTAGGAGATTGCATACTGTAGCAGCAACATTTATTGTTCTGTATTTGTTTTTCGCTTATTTTTCATGCATCTAAAGTTAGATTGGTTTTTGGAGCATTAGGACTTGCTGCCTGCCCAGTTTTGGACCATGATGTTTTAGGGTGCCTGTTGGGAATGTCAGTTGCAGCCTGGTTCAGGTTTATAGATGGATGAGAACTACATAGCTGGAATTCTCTTACAGTTTCATGAAAACATTGGTGTGTTACATCTGTGGTATCCTATTGTCCATGGATTTCTTTTCTCTCTGCTTATTTTCTTCAAGAGCAAGGGAAATACCTACTGAAAAATAGCACTCAATGTTGCTGGTCTCCCAGCTCTCAACAAGGTAAAGCCACAGCCCACATCTTGTTCTTGATAACAGTCCATGCAGGGATCTGGACCAATTTAGTTTGGAGGGAGTGCCTGCTTCTTTGAAATTAATTTCTATTGAAGGTAGTCTTTTGATATAAGTTTGCTGCTTGTTTCATGTGGTCCATGGAGAAAAAGGTGCTTTACCGTTAAGTTACTACAAAATCAGTTACCACCATCACTACTGGCTTGTGACTGAGAGCAGTTGTGACTTCTGTGCCTTTTGTCTGAAATAGACCAGGATCACCAAGGGGAGCAGCACAGGGGATCTTCTTTAGGGCTTGGCTTCTTTTGAAGGTGGTCATCTTGAATTCATTGTGCCTGGGCTGTACTGTCCTGTGTTCTAGTCTCTGAGTTCAGCACTAATTAAGCATTTGGTGTGTCAGGCTGGATAAAATATTGAGCACAGGAGCTAGCTATCTCTGTCTGTAGGAATGCAGTTGTATACCCACCCTGCTTGAGGCTGAGTAAAGAACTCTGTGTGCACAGGAAAGAGCTAAATACAGGTTTTCAATTTCTGTATAAATGTGTGTGTTTTCCAAGGTGTTGCTGAGGCAGATCCTATTATGGATTGGAAAAAAAGTGACTGGGCAGCCTACTTATCATTTTATGGACTGGACCATCTTTTCTATGGTAGGGCCTGTTTAAGTGGTGAGGTTTATTTCCTCAGACTGGATCATAGTGTGATAGTGCTTAAACAAGAAGTTGAAACTGTAAACATGTAAAGAAGACAAGGCAAAACCACACCTGATATCCAGCTATAACTTCTCTCTGAAATTTAAAGGACACACTTTTTATATTTTGCAGGCCTGAACATTAGAATGAAGTGTGTGTTTTACAGACAATTGTAATTCTCATGTTGACTACTAATTGCCCCAAAGGGATTATTTTATGTGATGTACTTGTCCAAGGTCTTCCTACCTCTCTACTACATATTCATGAATATGTAGGCTGCATGATGGAAAGTTTGTTTCCAAGTTGTGAGCTTGCTGCTATTAAATGAGATAACGTCTGTACAGAAAGAACAGCAGTAAGGAAACTGTGAAGGCAGGGGTTAGCAGAGGGCAGTGTTTGGTGGACGCTGGCTGATTAATTGCTTATGCCATCCATGGGAGAATTTTGGAGTCTGAAAAAAGAAGTGTCATAAATGTTATAATAGACTTGTTATGTTTGCATGAACACAACATTGTGAGACCAAATTTGTGCTGTTGGCTCAGCTACCTCTGCAAGCTCTGCATCCTACCTTGGAAGTGGAGTAAAACAGATCAGTATTTCTGTGTCAGGCTCTGCCGCCACACACCTCTAAGTCAGGGTCAGCTTGAAACCCATGTATTCACAGCCTTGGGGACTCAACATGGTGTGTTTGAAATTCTGTGACTAAGACAATGCATGTAGATAATAGTTTTTGTTTAATGTCTTAGGTTATGTGTCCTTTTTTTATTTTTCTGGTATCTCATTACAAGACAATGATTTTGGTCAAGTGTTTGTATCTTTCAAATTATCCCTTTTCCTTACTTAAAATTGAAATTAAAATGTTCAGTAATGAACACATTTAAAAGCTGTATTGGTTCTTTTCTTTTTTTTTCTTAAATAGATTTTTGAGGTAATTTTTAACTTTAAACTTTGACTGTTTTAGTTTGTACGACAGATCTTATAATAAAAATAATTTTTGAAATGTCAACTACAGAACTTAATGTATGTTGTTTGGGGAAATCATTCAATAGCTGTTTATGCTCTTTTAAAGATTCTGTGATTTTTAGTCACATTTTCAAACTAAATCACTGTTCTTTTGGAGTGAGGGCATGAATTTCTATTAAAGTAAATTCTTTGGACTAAGTATGTATTTACATGCTATTTCTGTGAGTAGAAATCTATTTAAAAGAATGGTGGAGCAGAAACTGTTTTGCAATGGAGAAGGGTAAAAGGCTCCTGCCATCAGTTGCCTGGCTGGTCAGAAGACTAAAGAAAATTGGATTGGGAATTAGCAGCAGTTAGGAAGATAATGTGTTTCCAGAAGTAGAGAGATATGCAAAACCATGCCCCATTTAGTGTTCCTCGGAGGTCTACAAGGTCAAATATTGCTGGGAAAATTCCTCAAGCCTGAAGGCCATAGCTTATCTATAGTTAGTAAGTTGTCTCAGTCCCTAAAACAGGGATGGAGGCCCCAGACCTGCCTGGGTGTGCCTGCTCCTTAGCTGTGCCTTGGTGGTGTGCTGGTTGGCACCGTCTAAAACGTGTCAGGGACCTTGCTAACCCTGTGACTGTCTGAGTGACTGCTCAATCACTCTAAAATGCCCTTGGATAGTCCTTAACAATGAGCTGTTTGCTAGTGTGTATGTAGCCTTATTTTCTTCTGGATTTTTTAATTTGGAGAAAAACATGGGGGATTTTTGTGCTTTTTTTTTTTATGGTGAAGACAATGTAAATAGACAATGGTTTGTTAGAAAAAGCAAATTAAGTCGCATTAGTAAAAACAGTCTATCAAGACTTCATCAGCATTATACTAAAGTTATGCAAACAGCCATCTGCACTAGATAATATAGCTATGCATAAAATTATCTTAAAGGAAGAATGTCCACATATTTCTGGCCTTAATAGTGCAAAATACCTTTTTAAATATGACGCTGTCATCTACTGAGAAATGTAGGCTTCTTCTGTACTGGTATGTACATGAAATATGGCTTTTGTGTTAAATGCTTGTTTGACTTATTTACTGCATTTTTCAGATTTCTTATGCTATAAACTATAGGTAAGAGTATGCAAACATAGATTTATTTTTTTCCCGACAAGATTATACAGGAGCTAATTAATTTCCCACTGAGACTTATGTTTTCTAGCTAATCTTGCCTATATATTTCATCTAGCTCATCTGTATATATTGCAAATAGAAAATATATTTGAAAAAAGGGTGATGACAGCATAAAACTGAATGCCAGAAAACTGTTAGTTTGCTGCAGAGACTTTAGAGATTTTGCAGTACAAGATTAGCCAAAGAGAAGGGTGGATTTTGGTGGGATTTTTTTGTGAACTTTTTGTTTGTTTGTGCATTCTACCCACTACATTTCCAGCAGCATCTGTAACTTTCAAGAGCTTCTAGAAGCCTGTAAGAACCTCTGGGGAAAGCTTTTCAAGAGTTTAGGCTATAGTGCCATTTTATTAGGTAGGGATTTATTCGTCTCCAGAGCAACACTGTTACATTTGGATTTTTTAATGTGTGAGTCATGTAAAACATTGGACATATATTTGTATTTCTCAAATTTGTGAGGTGTTTATGCAGATATTATAGTTCAAATTTTGCTATTTAAAATACTGACTAAAATACTTGTCTTGCCAATAAAACCTCTTTTTCTCATAGCACACGAGTGGAAGAAAGAGTTGTTCCTTGTAAAGGGTTATATAAGGGTTTTAACTTAGCTGAAATGAATAAAATTAGCTAAACATATGCATAGTCCTCTCCTCTTCTTGGAAGATGGCAATGTGAGTCAACTATTAGCATAAATGTATTCATGTGATTATATTTGGCATAATTGCTTCTTTTTCTGTATATCATATATTTTGGCTATTGTACAGTGTATTTTGGTTGCTTTTTAAGAAAGTCTCAGTTTGTGTGGTACCGCACAAATATTCCATCTGTCTTCTCAGTCCATGCTGAAGAAAATATTTAAACTAGGAAACCAGGGAAAAGGAAAAAATTCTAAATTTACTAAAATTAATTGCAACCCCGTCAACTCTGGCAATTGAACAATCCTGAAAAAAAAACCCTATGGAAAAATTTTGCAGACTTTACTCAAATATTATAGTTTAATGTGTCTTTTTCTATGTAGGTTAAACATTACCTCTGTTGGTAGGACACAAGACCTGCTCCTTAGCATTTTTGTAGAAAGGAGAATATTAGGAGAATATTAACCCAAATAATTTAGTAGAACTCACTTAAGACTTATGCAGTTGTGCTAACAATGTAATGTCATGTCATGATGAAGAACATGCTTCAGAAGAAAAGCCACAAAAACCTGGGTTGCAAATAGAGCTAAAAAATACCCCACTGTCTATTCAAAGAAAATGCAGGAGGTGCCAAACATTTTTGAATATTCTGAGGAGGCAAATAAATCATGTACAGAGGGAGAAAATAATATTCCTGTCATTTCCTCCCTCTCCTCCTCTCATTGTTTCCATTGTAACTGGGCAGTCTTGGCTGGTTCATTCTCATTCATATCCTGATCTATGGCAGGCTTTGGGAAGATGACAGAACAAACTGTCCAATTTTTCAAAGCTGAAGACACAGAAATGAAGTAAAGACCCACTCCTGTAGTATTACAGCCTAATTCTGTCTGCCCAGTGTCATCACATAAATACTGATGCTCCCCCTGAGGCAGCCATAGTGCTAAATGAAAGGTGTCTTAGTACGGTCTTTCATCTGTGTTAGAGACTTGTAGATCATCTATATGTTTAATGGATGGATGTGAGGCTCTAGGACATAGGTGATATTAGTTAAAGGCTGGAAACCTAAACCCAAAAATAACAGTAATTTTTAAAATGCCTATTGGGTTAAAAATACCTTTTTTTGAAGCTTCGAACCTATCCAGTTCCTTTGATATCAAGGCGTGGATAAATCTTAAATTTTTCAATTGTGACATGATCAGCTGGATGGGAATCAACTGTATATGTTGCAGAAAAACCATCAGTATTAACAGACTAGACTATGGAACTGCTCCTGTCATATAGAATACTCAAGAAAAAGTAATAGTGAATTAAAGAAATTATGTGGATTAATTAGGCATTATGATTTATTAACTCTGTGGGCTTCTGAAGCTTCTTTGAGAGACCTTACAATCAAATGTCACCTGTGCAATATTTATAGCTCAAGTATAGGAGTCCTGTTTCTTGTACTTTTTAGATTTTTTTTCTGTAGTTATTTTGAAGCTTTGATCACTGTCTTTACCCTAAGTGCTTGCTAACATGGTTGGAAGATAAACAAATCACTCAAACCTGTAATTGCAAGCAACTTTTTGTGCCATAAGAAGCACAGCCTGAGGATCCGCTATCATGTGGTATTCTTAGTTTCTTGTCTCCTTGAGCCTTTTTCATGGTTTTTGTTCACATAAAAATTCAAATCTGATTGTCAGAGGAAATTAGGCTTAAAGGGTTTATTCTCTACAGGATACACTTGATAACAAATTTAGACAGTTGGATTCTACTTTAAAAGAAGCTGATGGGAAAATTTTAGTCCTAGGAATCAGCACTAGTGTTCAGGCTATGATGGTTATAACATGTTGTGGGAAGCTACTGTGAAACTGAGACTTTTTCTGTGGCTCAAGTAATTCAAAGGAATTTTTCCGAAAGAATCTGTTTCATGCATGCTGGTGAACAAATTCAACAGAACCATTTGGGTTGGGCTCTGGAGCCTGGGCTAGGTAACTTCATCATCCTGACACCTGCAGTCTTGGTTCACCCCAGAAGTTAGTGTTGATAAGAGATTGCATTGGATAGATGTATGGATGAAAAAAGTTAGGAGAAGGGAAGAGGAAGAGTTTGCATTCTTTCTGAGAAAGGAATGTGTAAAGCTTTCATATTATTTTTATGAAAGTGTAACTGTTCTGATTTAAAGGTTATTTACTTAAACTACCTTACTGTATTTTTACATGTCTCAGGCATTGCAGTACCTGTGACCTATTAGTCAGGCATTTTTTGGGATTGGCTGTGTATAGGACCTTTGATTCCACTACAAGGTAATATTCCAGGCCAAGATCAATTATAGGGACACATAATGCCCTACAGCCTTCATTTCTTTGAGAAAATGGGAGATAGAAGAACTGGGTTGTTCTGCATTTGTGTCATGGAAATACTGCTACTTGAAGGAAAGACAGCAGAATTAGGGACACAATTGTTGGACCTCAAATCACCACTTGCAGAGAAATAAAGCATGTGTGTTGTGAGGTTGCCTTTAGATGAGCAAAGCAAATAAGAATTGTTGCTGATAAAAATGTGAAAAGTCACTTTCCTACAGAGTATTTTCCTGCGTGGTTGAAGTAGTATTGTGTGGGCAGCAGCAGCTAAGGGATTCCCAGGGCACTTGTGTTCTATTTTTCCACTGTGTTGTCTCTAAGAAAAGAAAATTGCATGATAGGTTCTACATTTCTTATTGGTTTCCTTATGCAGAAAAATCCTAGAAAACTATAGTTTCATGTTCTATTCAGAGACCAGGTGTCATTATGAACTTGTACAGTTAATAACCTATCATGCCAGTTATTTTAATCTTAAATATATCTTTCTCCTCTCTTTTGATTTTAAAACAAATCAATAACTTGACAGGGTTTTAGCATGGAAAATAGGAGGGCAAGCTTTTTTTCAAACATCAATCATCTTGGTTCTATCACATCAAATGTCTGAATAAAACTGAATGGTACTATAACTGTCCAGTTAAAAAAAAATTGAACAATACCCCTGCTCTTCCAAAGAATTTTGGAAAATTAAAGATGGATTTTTTTTTCATTGGCAAGGCTAATAAACACATAAAGAGATTTGGTTTTAGCTTGATTTCTTTTTAAGAATGCAGATAAAAGGGGGATTTGAGTAGGATGACAATAGTTTGTCACTATTTTCTATCCCTAAAAATGTCTCATGAAAATTATTTATGGTGAGTTTTAGATGCATTTTCATATTTCTAAACTTTGGATTTAAGTGACCTGGTCAGAATTGAAATGCTAGGTCTTGTAAAGATTCATGAGTAGTATGTATATTTCCTGTTCCATAATCCTGCTACACTCAAATACTTTCCATATCAAAGGCTTTCTGTTTAAATAATTATTATGCAGCAAATTGTTTTTGATATACTCAACTGAATAAAAGGCATGGTGAATATGTTAAGTTCTGAAGCAAAGTGGAACTGTGTACTTTTAATGTTTTTCTTATATGAGCTCAATTAAAGTCAACCAAGAATTAAATGGAGATATTGTAAAAGATACTGACACTTCTTTCTCTAAAATACGTGTCTTTTAGTCACTTGGACACATTTAGATTGCAAGTGTAATAGTTGAAAATAAGAGAAAGTCTGAAAAAACACAGGAGGATAGCATTTCTGGCCCTGAATGCTACTCATCTCAAAAATGTAATTATAATTTTAAAAGTTCACTCCCTCCATCCTTCATAGAGGTCAAAGTTGATGTTTTCACCAAGACCAAGTCTGAGCAAAGAGTTGACAAAAGATATTCATCCTAAAGAGCTCTTATTATGAATAACAGATCTTCTTAGCCAGAGGCATTTTGAGAAGGGCAAAGGGGTTCGGTCAGAAAGCAGATAGTAGAGAAATGCTCATAATTATTCTACAT
This sequence comes from Motacilla alba alba, assembly GCF_015832195.1. Classification (NCBI taxonomy): domain Eukaryota; kingdom Metazoa; phylum Chordata; class Aves; order Passeriformes; family Motacillidae; genus Motacilla; species Motacilla alba. The sequence continues at coordinate 76,663,008 of NC_052018.1, forward strand.
TTTTATGCTGCTTTTGTTTCTTGCCAAATTAAATAAGTACATAGTACTTACAGACATTTAAATTTAATATATTAGCACTTCATTGCCTTTTTTTTTTGCATCAGAAGATACTTCAACTTATCTTTGAGGTCATTTAGTTACTGACAGTTTTTTAGCAAGGCTTATTATATTACATTTGATCTTTCTTGGAATATCAGTTTTTCTCCTTGCATCCCATAAAGGCATTTCTTTTCAAGTCCACACTTTTGACTATGAATTGCCATCTCTGGCATGTTCAACAACAGGGATTCTGTGAATTTGAAAGTGGAAGGGTTGGGGAAATTTCTGTAGAAATGTATATACAAGTATGCTGTTATTGGTGGCATGCTTCTCTTTTCATTCTTGCTGATTTTTCTGATCCCATTCTGAATGTTTAGGTCTGAGATCAGTTACTGAGTTTTTCATAGGGTCTTCTCTTTCTAACAGGGAAAATTACTAAAGTTTGTGGGGATTTTTTTTGATGGTGAGGAAATGCTATCTGAGTGTAATGATTATGCTTTTTAGAGATTTGTATTGTTTTTTTGTATAGAAATGAATAAAGTGTTCAACATATTTAATAATTGCATTGAACTATTCCTAAAATCTATGCTAAGGAACTTCAAATCCACTGTCACTTAATAACCTTGAATACTTTACTTCTAAATCTTAATAGAACATTAGCAACTAATCACATGCATTATTATACTGCTTGTAGTGATCAATTAATGTATTTCTTTTAACATTGAAACAGACTTAAAGATCTACCTGATTCAGTTTAAATGCTGATTTAATACTATGCATTTTTTTTCCCTTTAAAATGAGTTAACTGTTTATTTGTCCTTAACCACTTAGGTGTGAGAGCTGTATTTATCCCTTGTTTGCCTAGGAGGGGACCCACTTAACTGTGCCTGGGGGAAGCTGCATTTTTCAGTTTAGGGAAGTCAGCTGCCCTTGGGAATAATGTTTACATCAATGATATCATGATCAAGCATCAAGTTTAAGAATCACAGGAAATCCACAGAGAAAAGGTTTAATTTTGATTGGAATCTCAAGTAGCAGAGAAATGTTATTGAAAGGAGAATATTTTAAAAGGAAAAAGCACTGATGACAGGAGCAGAGCCTAAGGTTAACTTCTCATCTACAAGTATTTTAACAGTTCCAGATGAATTCCAACCATAGAGGAGAGAGAAGAGTTTGCTTGTTCAAAATGCAGATAGTTACAGGAATGCTTTTGTTTTATTTATGTCGTTTTTTACCATAAACCCAACTGTATTGCAAATATTTGATATTTGGGTAATAACTTTCTCCCTTTGATCTTAACAACTGTTTAGGTCTCAGTGTTTGCTTAGCAAAGCCAAGCCATGCAGAGCAGTAGTCACCAATTAAATGGGACTAGGTGATGCTTACCATGCTCAGTACCTGATTTGAGCTTCTTGGTAGTATTTGCTGAGGTGCATGGGGGAATGCCACTCTTTTGAGCAAGATAGCTTCCAGTAAGCAGAGACAGTCAAAATACTGTTTGCTCACAGAAGAAAGTGGAGCACTCTTGTGTGTGTAATGCATTCACAAGTCTATCACAAAGTCGTTTAGGACTTAAGTCTTGAAGAATTGCTCTTTGGCTCTACAACCTTCCTCATAGTAGTTAGCCAGTGTAGTTCTGATGTTTTTCACTTATGTAACATTAAAAGCAGTGCCTGTTGCATATGTGAACATATGTGATCTGTTTGTCACAGAGATATTTCTATGGCTTGGAAAACTACTGCCTGTCGGTCTTCTTGGATGTGGGAACCTGAAAATATCTCTGCACAGAGTTAAGCTCAAGCTTTCCCAGAACATCCCGAAAAAAATATTTGATTCCACAGCTGTTCTGAATGAGTCTCCTTCAATCTGTCCCCAGATCCGCTGAATATCTACTAAAATTTCCACTTTCAAAAGAAAATGAATCATTATCACTGGGGTGTGCCAAAATAGCCCTGAAGTTTTTTCTCTTTCATGGGGGTAATTATGATGACGTAGTTGAAATGGGATTCAAGTTCACTGATAATTAAAAAAAAAAAAAGAAAACCACACCTTTAATGTCTATGAAACATATCCATAAATATGGATATATTTTATACCCATTTATATTTTGTACCCATTTGACAGGCTTTGCCTGTCAATCCTAAATAAACACGTGTGGACGATTGAGGAGAAAAGTACTTTAAGGCTCTCATGTTCTTTTGTAGCTTATTAAGAACTAGGAATATAAAAATCTGCCTGAGTTTCCTTAGTTGAGCCAACTTTCACAGCACAGAATGAGAAGCAAGAGGAGGAACGTGTATTTTTATTGTATATGTTGTACACCAGCCAAGGTGCAGGCTATCTTGGTGGTACTTAGCTAAGACTAGTGTTTTTTTTTTTCTGACAGTGGAGTAAACTGGACTTGAGAACATACATCAAAAGGGTAAAGTTTCTTCTAGGCCTTTGTGAGATTGCCTTCCCCTGATGGTTTGTGTATGACTTTGATCTAACTTATGTTGGTTACTTGACCATATAGGGGACAGTTCAGTTATCATCAGCAGTTAGGGATAAGTAAACCCCTGGTTTGTTTAAAAAGACAGAGTTTACAGAGAGATACTTTTAGTAAAATATCAAAGAAGATTTGGGGGGTTTTGAAAAATTTGAGCATTTTGTTCTTGAGTTTCATAAGAAGGAGGTAACATTGACCATGTATCTTTGAACCTTTTCTTCCCTCGTGCGCTTTTTATGATGTTGTGTGACACAAAAGCGATAATGGGAGTGAAGAATATGACAGAGTATGTAAGAGTGATGCCTGCTCCCGCCTCTGAATAACAATCTATCAGATACACTGCCAAAAGGAAGACATTTATAGCGTTAAATAGAATGTTCACAATTTCACGGGACCTATGCCTTTAGGCAAGAAAATGATCTAAAGGTATTCACTGCAGTAGAAGGTGACCATAAAACTGCTCACTTTTAGAACTAAGAAAAGCACTAAATTTTTCCTCTGCTTTTGCAGTAATTCCTTGACATCCTTACTCATACTTACACTGAACAGCAATATTTACAATCATCAGAAAGTTTTTTGTACCTAAAATCACACATGCAGAAAGGAGGAATAATGTGATTTCTTCTATTTTAAAATATTTTAGAAGCAGTCAGATACCGGTGTAGACTGCATGAATTTTTGCTCATTCCTTCTGTGTTACTCTGTAAGGTTTGGGGTTTTTTTTAATTATAAAGTCAACATTATGAAAATACTGTATCATATAGCATAAGTTTAGAGACATTTTGCTATCAGCCTTAAGAAGTAACTACTGCTTGTATGAATTTTACAGTTTGAGGCTAATTTAGAATGTTAGTCTTATTTTGGCTGGCTCCTAGATCTCTATGCCTGTTCAGAGATTAACATTGGAAAAGAAATTATTTGGATTTTAAAAATCTGGCAATTTTCCCTCCTTAGGCTTCCATATACTGGGTGAAAGACTAAATAAAAGAATAGCTACATCTACATGCCTGGTGAAATGCAAAGCTGAAGAGTGAGAAGTGGCTACACTCCTCCGTCTTATATTTTGTTTTCAGTAATTTCCTTGCTGGAAGCAATTAAAAAGTAACTTGAACCTGTGCTGATGGGTTATCTGTAGTGATAACTTCATAGGTATATGCCCTGGCATAAAAAAAAAATATTTTAAGTCTCTGGAAGATCTGGTAGATTGAACAAATAAATACTTGTGGATTGTGTATTTATGCAATGTGCAAAACCAGGCAACATAAACTTTCATATGCAGCTGGAAACTTCGTTGATTTCATGACTTTTAAAAGCTTTTAAACAGATGGCATTTGTATTACTGCAGAGAAAAAGAAATATTAAAAAAATCTGGAAATGAAGTCCACACTACTGCACAACTGTCAGGCACTCAGAGCATACTGTATATTTGGTTCCAAACTTTCCCTGTACTTTTGAACTCCCAGCACAGCTTTGAGGCCTCAGATCTCCAGAGACAGACTATTGCATTGATTGTGTAGAACTGAGCTTTGTGTGGGTTGATAGTGTTTGATTTTCCAAGGGTGTACTGCTAGTCTCAACATATTTGTTGTGAATAACTCTTTTATTCTTTAATCTTCAGGATTACTTCTGAAAAAATACTTGACACATGATCTTGTGGGATTTTTTTGCTATATTTTTAATGAGCCCTCTGTTCTGTTTGTATTTAATATTAAGATTTACTCTTTCTTTAATTGCAGTTTAGTCAAGCAGGGAGTCTTTCAATGGATAGCTTTGGAAACTGGCAAGACTTTCTTTTGTTATATTAGCAATGTCTTCATGTTCCATAATGTTCTCAATTCAGCAACACAGAAGCACATAATAAATTTAATTAGAGGGGTTTTCTTAAAGCAGTGTTTGGGCTGATAAATAGAAATATTGAGAAGTAATTTTTCTAATGATATAGCAGAAGTGTTTTTGGACTGTAGCACAAGACTCTTGGCTATTTTTCCCTTTCTATCTGTCTTTCCCTGGAATAAGAATTGTGTAGTTTTATTAACCTTCTTCATTAAGTACCTTTCATGACAAGAACCATCTTGAGGTATTATCAGAAACAATTAGAATCACCAAACAGATGCTCATTAGGGACAAAAAGACATCTCTACCTATTTCAATTGGTTCAAAGCTTAATACCTTTATTACTCTCTTTGTTTGTGATCAAAATAAGTTTTATTATAACGGGTAAGTACTTTTATCAAAAATTTCTGTATGTTTCCTTGCCATAGTTTACCTGTTCTGGAATTGTGATTTGTCAATATTCTTTTAGTTGTATGCAGAAGATGTACTGAAGCAAAGAAATATGTATCTTCTGCACTGAAATAAATCCTTCTTAACATTTAATTCAAACAAAATAAATTCAAATTAAAGGGCAAAGAAACTTAAGCTCCAAAACCTATTAGCAAATAATGCAATGATCAATGGATACATTTATAAAGGTTGAAAATAAATTGAAGTTACAGATTGGTTAAGGTTATCATCTATTCCGGATGAATGTGTACTTCCATTGACTCATTTGAAGCTGAAATGCTTCAAGTTAAGCTGATATTTAAAAGTTGTGTGTATATCTGTGTCTTGAACAAGAACAAACACTTGGGAAGTCTGAAGTCTTGTCTAAGGGTGACTTAAAGCATATTTTCTTGCCTGGGACTACTTCCTTCCTTATGAAACAGGACACAAGGGTAATTTAGCTGTGTAGAAATGTGTACTGGTGACTTATTTCGAAAGACTTGTGAACAATTACTTGAAAGCTTGCCTTTAAACTGTGCTCTTGCCACATGGTTCCCTGAAACTGCTACTAAGACATGCATCAGACATTGTGCCCTTCACTTACTGTGGGGTATGAATATGTTGGTGAATCTGTTGCATATATCAGAACTTCTGTGACACACAGGAGTGACTAACTAAGGAGGAAGGTTATCTTTATAGTTCTCATATCCCGGTTACCAGAGTCCACCTTAAAGTGGCATGGTAATGCATAGTACTATATTTGTCTTAGATAGAAATACACAATATGGCTAAATGATCATCACAACTGAGAAAAAAATCCAAACCAGTAACTGGCAGCTGTTTTGTAGACAAAGAACTCCATACTGCAAGGCCATAGACATTGAGAAAGTAAGAGTCTTTCTGGACTGCTTTTAGTACAGTATTGCAGGAAATTGTGCAAAGTTGTAGGAGAGGGAAAGGGGATTTTGTATTTATCATTCTCATTCATCCACACATTCTCTTTTACTCATGTATTAGTGTGTGCTGCAATTTGCGTCCACATTGTCTAGTTAGGAGCTGGGAGTGACACTAGCAAACACCTAGCATGGGTATTTCATGGCTTTTGAATTGTCCTTATGCTGAGGCCTGGATGTGACTTTTTCACTCTAAAAAGTTGACAGTAGCTGTATTTTTTTTTTCCTTCATCCTATCCCACCTTCAAGAGTCATTAGGAAATACTGCTGATTTATTCAGTGTCTTTTTTTTCTTCCCTTGCTGCAGTTTGTTTGGGGTTTTTTCCTTGTTTTCTCAGTATTTTTTTACCAAGGCCAGGTTTCTTGAGAATAAACTGAGATGTTAGTGTCTTGATGCTGTCAACTATTGTCATTCTTTTATGCCTTCTTATAATTTCTTCCAATGTTTTTATACCCTTACATTTCAGTTCACATTTCATTTATACTTTTTCATTACAAACCTCCACAATTTGTTACTGGAAAGAAGGTCTCATAGCAACAAAGAAATTACAAACTTTAATCTGCGGCTTCTATTGCAAAACATGTGTCTTCAGACTGCTTTTATTTACGTGTGCTTAGAGTGATTTGGACGCTTAGAACAACTTCTTGTAACAAAACCTTATCCAAGAATAGTGTGCTTCTTATGGCCTTCCCTGGGGTGCAGTAGAAAAGAGAACAAAACACACATTTGTGTGAAAAATATTATGCTAAGGAGGGCAGTCTAAGAGGCTAAAGCAACTTGATTCAAACACTGTACACTTGCAAATGTAATATGGGCTACAAGAGAGGTAGTGCTTTCCTCTTTTAAGATGGTAAAATTGTATCTTAAAGATTTCCAACATCATAAAAGCAAGGCCAGACTTCACTATTTTAGAGCCAAAATTCTATGTCGTAGAGTTCAGAAAATGGTAATATCTGTAACAAGAAAAGATAGTGGCAATAATAATGCATATTGAAATTGGTTAGTATTTTGCCTTCGATTAGAGAGAGTCTAGATGAAGTGGTTTTTTTTTTTATAAATTCCAAAGATCACAGTATGTGTCACACTGATATCTCCTTTGCTAGGAAAGGTGTGAACAAAATACACACCTAGACTGGTATTTTTGCAAGGGATGTCTTGTAAACCTTTCCTAATGACTGTCCTCCTTTGCTGTTGACAGTGGTGATTTGTCTGTTCTCTCAAATGTCAGTTAACCAAAGATAAAGGAAGGACCTGAGCAGCAGGTACGTAATCTTCTCTTTATCTCTCCTTCAATATTTCAGGAGTTTTACTTTAAATGTGGAGCACACCCAACTGCTGACAGTGAAACATCTGTGGCTTTGAACCTCGTTACAACAAACAGCCGCTGTATCACATGTATAACATGCACAGATATTAGGTAAGTACAACAAAAATTGTCAGAGATGTACAGTCTCAGTGCTAAAGAGTACTTATCACTTTCAAAGAGCCTCTTTTTCTTTGTTCATTTTCCTTTTTAAAGGCTGGGGGTTTTTTGTTGTTTTTTTTTTCCCTGGTAGCATGGTGACAAATGGGTTATATTTTCAGGTGTGTTATTTGTTTAGTTGGTAAAATTGCAGTTCATATTTTTGCACCTTAGTCATATTGCAGATGGAAATCTGACTGCTTTAGCTCTAACTAAAACCTCGAGAGCTCAAGATAGTGGCATAAGTGTGTAGATATTTTCTGCTAATATGTATTCAAGAACCTGGGAAAGAGCTGGATTTTTGAGGGGGACAGGTTGCTCCTGAAGAAATTAACTTCTTGGTGTTTGTTCTATAAATCAAAGTGAAATGCATCTGTTCTCATGCTTTTGTTTATTGTAGTTTGAAATACCGTAATCCATCTTTGCATGTGGTATTTGAGCACATACGTTCAAGAATATCCATTACTTGCAAATGCATGGATTAAAAACCAATTGCCCGAAAAAGACAGCTACCATTGTAGTGAAGAATTACCTAAAACACATTTATCTACTGATTAGGAGATACTTTATACAAAAGTGTAAAGAGAATTGTGAAATGGTAGTTGTTGGTCAGAAAGGAGAAATGGGAAATGACACTTGAACTCTGAGCTGATTCATATGCTGTGTGTCTTCTGGAAAGAGATGGTTTTGGAAGCATCCTTTGTGGTGTATTTACAGAACTGGTTCTTAGGTACAGATTAAACAAAGACCAAATAGCAGTCTCTGTCAAATTGGTACATCAGCGTTTTGCAGCAAGGGCGCAGACTCAGGTTCTCAAAAGTGGCTGGTTCTCCTGTCCCTTCTAAAAATTCCCTGGTCAAGAGAATGATTTGGCTTACTGAAGTGCAGACCCCTAGTGCATGTCTGTACTGCGAAATACAAGAGGGTTAAAGGCTGATCCCCAATCCCAAGCCAGATGCAAATGCCTGACAGATGTCCTGCACAGAGCTGTGTCACCTGGTGCTTCATCATAGCCAGCTTGGTTTGGTTGTGGAGCTGAAACACAAACATTTGTAGATCTGCAGTGAAAGTACACTTTTTATCCTAGCAGTAAGATGGAATGGAAAAGGGTTATTCATGTCCCTATATTTCCTGTGTGGGCCCAGGAAGTTTTCAGAAGAGCTCAGTGAAGAGCAACAAAGGGGTAAGCCTTGCTGAATAGCTGAGCTTTTTGGGATAAACAGTACCTATCTCTGGGACCTGGCTCCACAGGCCTCTCAAGAACTCTAAGTATTTCTAGACTGCAGGAAAATTTTTCTGTTCCCAAGAATTTACTGTGTTTTTGTTAAGTTCTCATTGAACAAAAAAAAAAAAACCAAACAACTCAACAAGCATCCAAAAAAAAAAAAAAACCACCCCAAACTAAAAAAAAAAAAAAAAAAAAAAAAAACCACAAAACTTAAAAAAAAAAAAACTAAGAAAAAAGCTTGTCTAAAATCCCCTTTCTGGGCAACATTAAAAGAAGCAAAGTGTGAGAAATTTATTCTGTGTCATCATGTCAAAATATTGATACACATTTCTATGATAACTCTAAATTTTTGAGAATGCATCCATACATGAAATTCTCATTATCTTTCAAAATTCAGATTTTTTTTAAAGCCATAAAGGCCTCCCATGCACTTTTGTATAATACTAGACATTTGTAGATGATACCACAACCCAAGATACTATTTTACTATTTTATGGTTTGTATGGAAAATTCTGCAAGTTGTTAAAATAGAATTTCACACGTATCTTTGGGTAGATGAAATAATTTTCCAATTAAAGCTGTGAAGAAATTGGTTTCGTTTCTGATTTTGTCTTTTACCAGTTTTAAGAAGGGTCAAATGTAGGTTTTGATCATCAAAAAGAGCCCGATCATACAATGAAAACATTTATCAGTTATGAAAAGGTCATTGTAAAATCTTGGGCTACTTAAAAAATCTTCACTCAGTTTGTTTGTTTGTTTGTTTACTTCTAATTCCTTTCTCCAACTTAATATTCTTGTAATATTTATATGCAATTCCAAGAAATTACATAGTCATAATATTTTTACTTCAGTTAAATATTTAAGTGATTATACTGGAAATTACTTGCTAATACGCTTATGAAGTTGAAAAGTAGCATTTAGGGCACTCTGCAGTTTAGAGTATTTTGTGAAACCTACCTTCATCCTTCTGTAGCACTCATGTGAAAAAGAGGATTAACTGTATTCGGTGCATTAGCTATTACTTTGTATTAGCTTCACTATAGTAAAATAAGAAATTTGTGTCTGTTCTCCACAGTAAATTTTTCTTCCTTTTTTTCTGGAAAAAACCCCAAACCAACAACAAGAACCCAAACAGGAACAGGTGACCACAAGTACTATTTGCAATGTTCTTAAGTGTTTTTGATTGCAGCAACATACACCCTATCTCTAGGTGTTTCCATCAATTTATCATTGACAGTTAGTCCACTACAGGCAGAGTGCTTAAGTTCCAAGATTCTTGCAACAGCATTTGTATGGTTTTAGCAAGGCTAGCAAAGCTTATAAAAATCTTATATAAAGCAGTAGTGTACTTTGCTATATGGAAAAAATACAAAGTGGAAGCAATGATAATCTATTGCCAGTTTTTATTCTTAAGTTTACATTAGATACACTTAGTTTGCCTTAATTTTATATGTTATATAAATATTTTCATGCAAGTCTGACCACTGGAGTGAAATAGTTGAAAGCCAAACAGCGTTGTAGGGCTATGCTAAATCCATAGGCAGTATTCCATGTAGTGCAATGCCTTCCAATGTATTCTGCTTATCTACAGCAGAGTTAGTGTGAGTTGGCAGCCTTTATGCATTTTTTTTTTCCGTAGCATTCGAGGTGATGGGTTGCTATTTTATGTCTTTGAAGAAGCTTTAATAGGTTGAGCAAATGGCTGGAAGTTGAAACAAATACTAAAACTCTGCAATCCTCAAGGGAAGATCTGCTTTTGTCAACTGTTTCCAGTAGAAATAACATCAAAAGGGGTTAGGAGTACCCCAGGGTACCCATAAATCAGGTTCAGGAATAACAGCAGTTTTAAGCAGTGTAAAAATAAAAATGTGTAGAACAGAAATGCCTCACGTCATCTTCACAAACTCGGTAGGGTACAATTCCTAAAGGCACCATTATTTTTAGCTTTCGGCAGATACAGATAAATGTAAAAGATATATAGGACATACCATCACTTAATAGGTAGAAAGAATTCTCCAGAAGGAGCAGTATTTGGTGTTGTGTTATCAGATTTTTTTTTTCTAATCTAATAAAACCCTGCTTCATAGTCTTGAACAAAGAAATGTTTGGCTTTGTTTAAACAATGGAATCTTTTATATACTTTTCTGCTCTCTGGACTTTCTAATACTGGAGTTGGGAGTGAGAACTTCTGCTAGTGGTGATAGTAGTGCATATGCTAGTTATTCTTCAAGGGTAACTGTGGTGGAATGTCTTTGTCATAGTTCTTTTCAGGCAAATCAATTTGGACTGTGATCACATTAAATTCCATGGGCAGGAGAGTAATGGAGAAGGTCAGTACTGAGAGGGGAAAAAAAGTCAATGTACTGTAGGAAGTCCTGTTGGAAATTCAATGGGCAGCTCTCTTCTCCTTCAGACAATAAAGAATGTATGGCTGCATGTTGTTGGGAATAACAGTGTGTTAATCTGGTTTGAGTGGGGTTACTTTGGGCCTCCTAAGCTTCTCACTAGCTCTTAGCTGGCCATCTTTTCAGTCTTGTTTTTTTCCAAAGTCAAAATACAAGTTAGAAATGTTTTCCCTCTAGCAGCAGTTTGTGACATTTTCCTATCACTCTTGCTTGCTCGTTTCCTCTATTGTGGAGTCAGAATTGAGACAGATGAGGTGTGGGGTTTTTTTGTTGGGTTTGGTTTGGTTTGGCTGGTTTGGGTTTTTAGTTTTTGTTTGTTTGTTTGTTTGTTTGTTTTAAATGGAATAGTGTTCCTAAACTGGTAAGGGATAAAATTGTTTGCTTCTTAATAAATACAGATGTAAATGATTTTTTGCTGTGGCTTTTACCTGTGGGTTTTATATGCCAAAAGAAGGCCATCTCCCCAAGTTTATTATGGGGATTAGGGTTTTTCGAATTTCCTATTTTGGATTTTCATCTTTATGATGTTATTGTTGATATAGGTGTGCCATTTTCCTTATTGGCCTACATTTTGTGCTGTTTTGTGCATTTATGTTGTACATTGTTTTGAAGTAAAATATGTGTTAAATTACATTTTAAATATTGTTTAGGGACACCTGAAATAATTTGTCTTGTTTTTCTTTCTTTCTTCTTGTAAAAGATATGTGGTCTTAATGCAAGTTTAAAAAAAAAAAAAAAAAATATAGCAGTGACTATGACAAGTAGATGAGGCAGCAGATCAGCCATGGTATTCAAAACCTTTACATTGCAAATAATTCCAGAATCTTTAGCTGATTATTTGAATCCAATGCTACAGCTGAAGAGACAATTTGCAAAATTCAGCTCTTGATAGAGATCCACCAATTAGCTCAATTGGTTAGAGCGTGGTGCTAATGCCAGTGTTGTGGGTTTAATCCCTGTACAGGCCATTCACATAAAAGTTGGACTTAATGATTCTTGTAAGTCCCTTTTGACTCAGAATATGCTGAGATTTGTTTGAGAACTGTTAACGTTTTCTTAGAGAGAAAGCTGTAGTGCAAGTTTGATTCAGGTCAATTTTGCTGTTACTTGGAGTTTTACCAGGGACCTTCTGTTGCTTTTTGAGATGAAAACGCAGACCATGCCCATTAAAAGACATTACCCATGGGATATTTTCAGAAGAGTAAATAGCACCTTATTCTAGACTAATAACTACTATTTCTCATTGCTTCTGGGACATAGGATTCTAAATTTACCCTTTTGGGCCATTATAATCCAAGCAAGTTATTAAATCTATATTTAGCTATTCTTTTTTGAAGTACTTTTTCCCTCTCTGTGACCCATCTTGATAATGTGGTCTCTGCTCCAAATCTCTGTTAAATTCTGTTGTCTTTATACACCTTGAGTAGTTCAAAGAGGAGTGGAAAAAGATTGTGCTAAGAATTAAATCTACTTTGTCTAAGCACTATGACCATCAGGGACAATGTCTACTGCTTTATTCCCTAATGTTCCTTAAATTAATGAGATTTCTTAAGAATCACTTATTTAAAGCAGGAAATTAGATATAAAACTAAGAACTGTTACTAATTGATTTAGAGCTTTTCTTTTTTCTTTTCCCCAGTAAGGTAACTTATAGAATACTCTTGTTACAGCTATAATATTTGAGTTCTGAATGCAAGAAAAACCATGCAGAGAAAACCTTTTGTTGAGGATTCAGGTGATTTTTTGAAATGTGAACCAAGTCTGATAATGCCAGTAAGTGACCTTCATTTCCTCTGAGGTGCACACTGTGGATTTGAGACTCAAAGATTTGTACCATGAGCTATTGGAAGATGTGCCTTGTGCATGAAATTCAGTTGCCTTAATCTTTCTCTTGAGTTATAGTCACTAGAATACAGCAGCCCCCTATGGCAATGACAGGACAGCAGTGCAGTTCTTACTGCTCTGCCTCTGAATCTGTTAAGTTCTGCACTGCAGCTGCATCTCAGTGAGACAGCTTCCAGCTTCAACACATCTGGGAACAGAGGAGTGCCTTGGCACAGCTACTGCACTCTCACAATGCACAAATCCTGTGCCAGCGGGGGACAAGTGAGGAGGATTTTATACAACCTCACTTGTGTCCTATGCTGGACATAAAGCATGAATTCCTCTTCATCTGACAGAATAAAGCCTGCCTGCCTTTCCTTCTTTATGAGACTGAGGTTTTTTTCTATGTCATTTCTTTGCTTGGCATATAAGTTAGTGCGCAGTTGACAGAAAGGACAAATGGAAAGGAATGTTTTGACTGCCTGCTGATTTTCTTTTATTTTTTTTCAGTTTGCCCACATATTTGTGAACATAAATATAGTGGTGTGTGGTATGCCTGAGTGTTTGAAACAGCCTTGAGTGAGGATTTTTGTGTCACAAATGAAGTTCATTTCTGATTTGAATTTATTTCAATAATGTGCATCTCCTAATACACCTGGGATAAAATAAATGTCATGAATTTCATTTTGCATTTGACATTTCACCTGAAGCCTGCAGATTCCAGAATATTATCAACAGGATCTATATTTTATGTTGTATGTTCTCTGCCGTTCTGATTTGTGGTGATTACTACAGTGAGCTGTTTTTGTAGATTTCTTCACTTATGAATTTCATTTGTGTTGTGAGACACAAAGACTTAAAGGTTTAAATTATTTGGGATGAGTCAGTAGCTTTCATGTGCCAGGTATCCAAGTGTAATATATCCAAGATTTCATGAACCTCACTTCCAAAATATTCTGAAGAAACCTGAGTATGAATACTTACATATGATCAATGAAAAATGATAGCTAATGAATGTAATTCTGTTCAACTATTGTAAATTTAAATGTTAAAGTTAGAATTTATTTGCAACGCCCAAGAAAAGCAGAGTAGCAAATATTTTTAAAGCCTTGTTCAAAGAGACTCTTTTGAAATTTGCAAGCCCACAGTGTGCCTTTTCTCCCATAGATGTTTGCAGGGTCAGTTGTCTGGGACTTTCTTTTCCTTCTTTTTAAAATGAATTCCTTAACATGAAAGACAAAACATTTTCGTCTCTGGTTAGTTTTGCTTCAGGCAAGGTTAGTAATAGATGAATATTTTCACTATCTGATAGTTGTGTAGTGACCTATGAAAATTGCTATTGGAGGTCACAATCCAGTTGTCTTTGGAGAGATATCTATATTGCAAAGGCACCATCACAGGTACTAATTGCTAATACTAATTAGCAAGCCTCCTCCTTTCAGCAGAGACCTGAGGTCTGAAGGAACAAGGTGAGCAGATTGCAGAGATGTTCCTTTCAGGTCTCAACTGAGGCGTGGAGGGAATGGTTTTGGGAGGAACTCGGCTGTTTCTCTCTACTGAGCAGGCAGTGGTTTAGAATCTTGCACTTCAGTAAGAGGAAGGAATAGAAAGTGTTTGTGAAAGATGTGGTTGGCTTTTACAACATAAGGAAACAAGAGTGAAAATATCCAAGAAGAATGAAGCTGGCCAGCAGCAAAAGCGTAAAGATGCACACAACAGAATAATTTCATTTGTAGGAACTTAGGAAAAATTGAAAATAGTATTGGGCAAATGTGCCAGGACATAATTTCTGAAATCAAACACTTGAAGGACTATCCATAAGACAAAGAACCTGTCATAATATGTAGAGAACTTTATGAAATGTTACTTGATACTTCATAGAGTCACTTAATGATCCTATATGGAACACTGTCTGCTGTCCTTGGTAATGTCTTGGAGAGCTATTCAGTTCCTCAGTCAAATAGCTCCATAGGAATTGTTATCAGATTTCAAAAATGCATAATTCAGATAAATGTTTTGATGGAATTTGATGGCAAGTGTTTACGCACTGTTTTCAATTGATGTCTGGGGCAAGGTACTACTCTCAAATTCTGTAACTATATTTTTGATGTGTAACCCATTCAGGAGCTTATGGGTACAAAATTTTGGGAAAACAAGGGAGGAATTGAGGAATACATTGGAGAAATATTTTCATTTGTGTACATATAATAAATAGGGATGCCTACTGATATAGTTCTCTCTAAACCATGGTGTAGAATGAATTGTCATAGGAGTGTACTGACTGGCAACAGTATAAGGAAAATATTTCACACATTTTCTACTGACAGTCTGCACTGAGCATGCAAAGCTCTTGGTACATTGCAGTCTTGATGGAAGCAAGGGGATTTAATCATTAGAATGACTTTTTTGCTTTTTACTTAGCAACTCATGGTCATTGATAGCTCTCTTTCCTCTTGTTAATTCTTTGGATGTTGTTAATGGTTGCTTCTGAAGACAAAACAGTTTCTGAAGGCAGTCTTAGAAACAGTCTGTTATTTATTTTGTTCTGTAAGAGAAACCAGTTGGGATCTAAATTTTTTAGATCTTCAGGGAAATTCCTTCTTCCTCATGATGAATGTATTTGTATAAAACTTCATTTAGCAAACTCAGTTATATGTTTACTTTAAAACATAGCAATTTTGGAACAGTAAATTATTGCAATAATTGTTGTATACTGATAAATTATAGTAAAAATTTTAATGTAAATTGTGCTGTGATACACTAAGTTCTTTATCAACTAAGTTACAAGCACAATTAAAGTTTCCTTACGAAGAGAAAATCCAGGACATGTTTCAGGCAGGGGCATAGAAAGTAAATTCAGTCCTTTAGTGGAAAATAGACAAAAGTCAGGTTAAATTGTAATACATAAATGTTATGAACTTGATGCAAAAAGATGCTGATTTGCAGTGTGGTTTGAAAATGACAAGAAATTTATCATAATCAAAGTCAATCAAAATCTGTTAGGTTCTGTCAATATCTGTGACACAACAAGGAGCTGTGTGCAGACATTTGAAAACGGTTGAAAACGTACACAATTAAGGGAATAATAATTTTCCCAGTACAATTTTGTAAGTGGTAGTGATACTGCACTGGCTTGTCAATGTAAGAATACTACTAGAAAAATGACACCAATAAAACCACATTTTTATATTGTTACAAACTCCTTTGCTAAGACTTCTATTTTCACTTGACATGTTTGTTTTAGTTTATGTTAAAGTAATTCCATATCATTGTACATTGAAATGCAGTAAGCAGGAGGAAAACAAGTACGTTTGTCCATCAAAAGTGTTTGAATTATTTTTTTATTTTTCTCCAATTACACTGACAATTTTCTCTTGCCGAGGGAATGAGTCCTACAGCTGATCCCTAAAAATCAACTGTGACTGTGGTTGGACCTGTTCCTGAAAGAGTTCAGTGGTAGTGAAAAGTGAGTAAAATAGTAGAGAAAATGTGTTGCTGGATAGCAAGATAAGGGAAAAATGATACCTACTCTACTGAATACTACTCTATTCTACTGAATGAGTTAGCAAGTGTTGCTTTTCTGTGCAGAGATTTCAGAGGTTTTCTACCACAGCAAGCTTTTACAAAACCCTCCTCTGAGTCACTCAGTTTTGCTTTCCTTTAAGGGTATGTGCCCTACATGTTTACTAAGTAAAATAGAATTTTGATTAATATTTCATACATATTTTATATAATGCGTGTGTGTGTGTGTATACATATATACATTCTTATGTATATGTACTTTTTTCTTTCTTTGTCTTCCTTCTCTACAAGCAATCTCCAGTTATTTGAAGTGCATTACATTTATGAATGTTTTCCTCCCCATGCTATCTATTTCACTTTATAAAGGAGACAAATTTGCCCATATTTCTGGTGAAAGTAGGAACCAGTGCTCTTTTGGCATGCAAATTCCATCTGCATTTTACAAATTGCTCTTTCTTTGTGTTTTGTTTGAAGCAACAAAGAGAACAGTCATACCACTTCCCATAAGGTATGTTCTGTGTAACCACTAAAGGCAGTGTCAGCCCAACAGCTGCCAAGAAAACCAGGACCAGCCTACTGATGTGCACAGTGCAGGAAAGATGACTGCACTCAGATGTCACCTCTATGAATCTGTCCATCCTCTTTGGAAACAGGCTGACAATGCTGATGTCAATCTTGAACTGCACTCATGAGCAAGACTATGCCTGTGCTCCCTATGGATTCTCTAACCTTGCTGGAGTTTATTGGATTTCCTGACAAAAGAAGTTATATTTATTCACTTTTGCTATATGTGCCTCAAAAGGTGTCAGAGCATGTCCTGATCAGGAAGCAGGTGGTGAGAGTGATGCTGCAATATGGTTCAGTCTGGTTATATAAAATAGAAAACAGCTTCACAAAGTCATTTATTCAGTTCAATGCATTTGTAATTTAATTTTGTTTTTAAAGTAAAATACCAAAACAAAAGAGAGCTTTGATCGTTGAGATTTTGAGAAATAACTCTTTTTCTCTCTTATCCTTCAAATATATCCATAATTTCTGGCAAAATAGTCATTATTGTTTTGTGAGGACATAATCATGCATGTATCTGCTAAATTCATTTTAATTAAAAATACATTTCTTTCACCTTGACCCTTTAGACTTTGATTATGCAAACAGTTTTTTTGGGTTTGAGTTTTTTTTATTATGTGTTTGCACGTTAAGACTTCTATGCTGCATAACTGCAGATCATTTTCACATAAATAGAACTATGACTTTTCCAGAAATAAGTATCTTCTACAGATGCACAGCTTGTCCCTCTTGCATTCAGCTGTGACCTTGAAAACTGATTAACAAAATTGTACTCTTAGGGATGCAAGGCTTCACATAAAGCAAGTGAAGCATGTACAGGCCCTTGAGGGGTGCTTAGAGTATCTCATAGACTCTAATGGTAATTCCTTTCTCTTTTAAAGCTATTAGGTGATTCTGGCTTGAGGCAATCCATAGTACTTTTCTCTTTATTTAATTTTTGTGCCACAGATTTTATGAATTATCTTATTATAACCCCTGTTTCATGTTTTAAAGACAAACTGTGTTTTTGTCTTTATGTCTGGTATCTTTATGTATGTCTGGTGTCTATATGTCTAAGTGTCTTCTTCAGCCGCTCGGATATTTTGGGTTGTTTTATTGATTTTACATGGCATAAACTTTGGCACAGTAAGAAGATGAAAAGTTGAGTTATGATTGTCTAAACCTGAAAACAAAGTGGTGCTTGTGAAAAGCATGAAGAGTGCTTTGCATTTAAGGCCTCGTTTCCTTCAACAGTAAGAAGAACTATTTGAAAATATGCCGTTTTCTACATTCCAAAAGGTAGTACATTTATTGTTTTTAGTAACATTGGCAAGCTTTGAAAACCTGATTTCAAAACATAATTTATTCATTGATTAGAGATTTGTCGATTATTGTACTTTCGACTTTCTCACTCTCTACCTTTGTACTTGAATTATGTTTTGGTTAATGAAAAATGATCTTCTGGAAGTCAGAATTGAGAAATAAAATACAATTTAAAGCATCCTACCCATCCCTCTCAATCTTGCTGCCAATTTTTTTGTCTTTAAAATCAAATTTATATTACATGATCAAGGATATAAAGTATTGTTTTAATAAGTCATTAAAATAGTAGAAAGCATCAAAAGAATTTTTGCTTGTGATAAAAAAACAGAAGGCAAGACTGAAGAGTAGCTAGTCTTAAACATCTGTAATGTGCCAAGGTACAGAAGCATAAAATGTAGCATTCCCTGCACCCCTGCTTTTTGTGTTCCTTGTTAAAAAATCTGGTACCAAAATAGAGACAGTTTTGTTGGGTTTTTAGTCTCTCAAAGTTAAGGAATTCCAGTTTCTGAAGCTAGAAAGAAGAGGGACAATGTACAGATATTAGTTGGCCACTTGGCAACTTCTACTCTGGTTGTAGTGCATTTCCCTATCAGGGACAAGAAATTTAATCTCCTGACAATTTTTGTTGGTCTTCTCTGATATCTTTCATTTAATAAAATGTGTTCTTTACGATAGCAAGGAATAAAATGCTTCTATGGAGGTGTCCTTACTGTGTTGTTAGGTTCTCTATGGTGGTTTGAGTTCTGCAGAGCATTTAGAACCAGACTGTGACCTCACAGCAGTAAGTAGTTAAACCCGTGCTTGCTGCATCTGAATAATCCCATCAAAACCAGCAGGATATAAATGCAGGTGTATGTGCTTTGCTTGGTCAGAGCCTAGACTCATCCAATCTAATCATCCTGCACTTTCTGAGTGATATCCTCCAAGAAGTAGTCATGGAATGTCTTTAATGAGTCTCTCAGTGTGATGTAGCATTTATAATGCTTTTCATCACAGGAATCAGAGTGAATATTCGGGGGGGTTGTTTTTCTTTTTTTGAGAATGAGACAGTTCTGGAAATGTCTGTTGTCATGAGAATGAATTTTGCTGGAAAGAGCTCCTGTCTCACCCCTTTGCTGTCTTTTCTGATTATCTGAGCTAATCTGTATGCATATGAAAAATGTGTTTTGTATGATTTATCTTCCAGTTTTCTGGGTGTCCTGGCACCTTGTAATGACCCCCTGCTTTCAGAGATATATATGGTTTTGATCATACTGTCTCAGAGCTTCCTGTTTTCTAGAAAATACATTATCCATATTTGCCGTTCAGATGGTATTTTTCTAAGCGTTAAAGCATTAATGCCAGTACTAAAGCATGTTAGAAATGTTTCTGATGAAATTGATTATTTTTCTTAGCATGTTGAACAATATTCTTGGCCTTTCAAAATATGTTATGGAAAACTGAGCATTCCTTTGGATTCTAGTTGCTGATCAAGAAATAGGATACTTTTACTCTGTGTTTGTGCTTGTTTCCTTTCTTTGAGTTTGTTTGTTCCTTTCCAAATGTATGACTATGTTATTTCTTTTTTTTCTACAAGATTCATAGGATTGTATTAGGCTCCTAAGGAAGTCAGGAGAATCTCTTTTGAATTCTTTTCTTCCCTTGTCTCTTTCCTTCTCCCTGCTGTGTTTAATAGATTCTGCAAAGAATATTTCTTTTTCAGTAAAAGGAAAACAAAGGAGGAGGGAAAAGAGAATTAATGCTTTACATTAGATCTACCAAGAATGTTCAAGAGGTCATTTTTGATACCAGCAAGCATCTTTACTTCTTTTTTTATTTGAAAGAAAATTATTTTCTAATTGTATTATACAAGCAGTACACAGTCATGTAGTTGAATTTGCTATAAGAAGATTTTAAAAAACACAGTATGAAGCAGATTGGGCATTATTGCATTGACCTTGGTTTTGAGTACGAATATTTTTGACACTTGGGCAGAGTATTCCATTAAAATGGCTATCTTTAAAAAAAATTTTAGCATTTATTGATACCTATCTTGTTGTTTACCATATGCCAGAGTGGAAAACATCCTAAAAAGGTAAAAAGGCTTATTTTCTGAATTGGGTTTTTTTTTTTTAACATTCAGTAGCATTTTTAACATTGCGTTGCAGTTTTATTTTATTGTAGCATGGTTTTTCCTACTGTGCATATAATCCTATGCCAGTGAAAGACTGATTCTGCAAAGCTGTGAGTACTCAAGTTCTAGAACAGGATGTTATTCAAACATATGCTTGACTTTGAACATGTGAGTCATGGCTAAATATTCCAACAGAAGAATGCTTATTTTCATTAGCTTTTTTTTTTTTTTTCAGTTACCCCTTACAAGTTTTTTCTTCTCTAATAGCTTGTCTTGTCAAGGTTACGTCACAATATCTAAACTTTTAGAGCAAAGGTACACAGAACCATAAGAAGGAGGTATTTTCAAAATCTCTGGGGGTAACTGTCTGTGTCCAGGTGGATGAGTTTCAAGACCTGAGGCAGACAAAGAATTACCTTTTCAGTGGTAATAAGCTTAAAATACAAAACTGATCTGGGAACTAAAAATTGGAACATTCCTTCCTTGTTTGGTTATTGGAGGTTCTCTTGTGGACGTTTCTTTTTAAAAAAATAACTCTTGATCTCCATACACTATCATGTTTCTCTGATATTTAAACTTTCTTTGATACTTTATTAACATTATACTTTTCTTAAGTTTAATTAGAGTGGGGTTACAGTGCCAGTTAGTGCAATAAGCATGAAGTCAATGGTTTTTAGGAAATAAATGGTTATTTAACTAACAGCAGAAACTAGAGAAGTAACAACGTGATCTACAGTTAGTTGCCTGTAGCTGAAATATTCCGTATGTATTGACCCACATTCCACTTTGTGCCTTGGATTTCTGAAAGGCTGCTTGTGTAACTGGCATTGCAACAGCTGCACGTGGAAGGCAAAATAAATTCATGAAGACTTTACAAACTCAGACCTATAGTAACATTTTTTGAATGTTCATTGCCTGTCAGAGAAAGAAATACTGGGGCCATGACAACAAAAATTTTTAAAAAAATTGACCAGTGCTGAAGAGCACAAATGTGTTGGAACCACTACGCCTGTATGAGGTTTCTTCAGATACTTTGACATTGCTTGTGAAAATTGAGCAGTCATTCAGCGATGATGTGTTGGATACTGTGAGGTGGAATGAGTACCTTTTGCACGTTAAAGGTTATCATATACTGTGGCTTGACTGATGCTCTAAACATTCCAAATTTCTTATTGCAGCAAGATGTGCTATGAGGTTGGGTCTGATTATGCCAGCTGCTTCCTTCATGTGCTGAAAGAAATATTGGAAGGCTTCCTTGCTTGCCTTCTTCAAGGTTTGACTTACAGCACAGCAAAGTGAGGCAGCCTACTTTTTCCTAACTGTGGGACCTTGATAAATTATAATTGTCCCATGCAGAACATCCTCTTGTTTTTCAACATTTTGCAGATGTGAGAAGTTTTTCTGTATGGTTGCAGTCATCATGTGCTTTTTTTACATTTATGCAATTTTGCTGTTTTACTCAGCTAGTGAGGTTAGCATAAAATTGGCATGACTTCACTGAATCAGCTAACATAGGTGGCTGGCTGCTTGCAAATTGTTGGAAGAGGCAAGCAGCCAGCGAGGGTTGTTGCACAGCCAAGAATATGGTATGCGTTCAGGTTCCAGAAAAATTGTAGGTTTTAAAATAAGAATTGTCACTGTTCATTCTTGGCAAATTTTTTCATGGTGAAAATTAGTATCTGGTCAAAAGTTGTTAAACCTATCAAAGTATGCATAGAGCAAATTGCTAGTAAGTGATTTTATCCCTTGCTTTAAAATATTTAAAGGATTTCTTGCCAGTGTGAGACTAGAGATTAAGTATCACATTCTGGTGAGAATGTTAACTGCTGCCATGGGTGGGGTTTTGCTTCTGAGTTTGAGGCCCGGTGCAGAGAGTTTTATAGGGTTTATTGGTTGGTTTGTTTGGGTTTTTTTTCTGTAAAAAGAGATGTTTTCTGTATTATGTTTTTACCAAGAGGGATTCAGAAAATATTTGTCTGAAAAACTGGCTGCTTGGACAAAATTGCTTACAATTTCAGAAAAAGAGATAAAAACCAAAAATAAAACAGTCAACACCACCATCCTTATTCATTCCAAGACAAGAATTTTAAAGATAGTGAAAGTTTTCTTCAACTCTATTTTTATACACAATTGACAGTTCATGGATTCAACACTGAGCGATCTGAAGAAAAATAAATTTTGGACCTTCATAAGTTTTAATTCAAGTGACATTATTTCCCTTAGCCTGCTTCACCGCTATCATCAGATTCTTGATGCTTTGTTGCTTACGTGTGCTTATGCTTGAGTGTGTTCTCCCTGTCTCTGCCAAGTACCTACTTCTCCAACTCATTCTACTGTGAAAGTCCTGACTTAATTTCTTCTTCCATTTTTAAGTTTTTCCTTTTTGTAAACCAGCCCAGAGTTCTAGTGTATTTCTATTTGATTGGCAACTTCCAGTTTTGTTTGTTTGATTTTAAAAAAAACAAGGCAATTAGAAAGTTTTATGGAGTGAAATATTTTATGTGCTGATTTTATGAGTATAGCTTTATTGTCATAATCTTAAATGGCAATGACATGAATGTTCTCTGCTGGGTGAGTTATTAAAAACTTCTGAACTCCTGGCTTCAGAATTATATTTTTTTTTAAATTTTATTTTATTCTGCTTTTCTAAGTCTCTTTTAATGATGCCTTCTAGGTAAAGAGATAATTTCATGGGAACTTCTGAAAACAGAGTTTTGTGGCTGAAGCTTTGCTTTGTGACCTACATGTATATTTTGACAATCAAGGTTGTTGAAATACTTTTGCCCTTCAAGAGAGTAAAATAAATAATTCACAAAGCATATTTTAACCAAATACCAAAATGGAGATATATTTACCTTGGAATGTAAAGGCTTATTAAATTAAATGCCTAATAATTGAGTCAAATAAAAAGCTGCCATTCTCATAGCTGTGGGATGCTGCAGCATTGAAGGTAATGCTTGCCAAAGTACACCACAAAAGCAGATTGATCTCCTGCATTCATTTGTGTACTTCTTTCCATTTTATCTGGACAGACCATTCTAGTGACCAGAATCACATCCAGCTTGGTGCTATTTACAGAATTGTGCCACTTGCTTTGTGCTTCTTTATAGCCCAAAACTTAGCTTTTCATAATGCCACATATACCAGGTTTAGCTACATCTGCCCAGAAAAAGGGAAAAACAAAAAATAAACCCAAATAAACAAAAACCACAAAAAAAAAAAAAAAAAAAAACAAAAAAACAAAAAACAAAACCAAAAAAAAACCAAACCAAAAAAAAAAAAAAAAAAAACAAAAAAAAAAAAAAAAAACAAGAAACAAAACTGTTAAGGTTATCAAGATTACATTTCCAGTATAAGATTATTCTGTAAGAAAGTCCCTGAAGTTTTGTCTAGATTAAAAGACTCATTAAAACAGGACCTGTAGAATATCCTATTGAAGTTTGAATTCTACATCTTTATAAGTTTTACCTTGAAGAATTCTTTTCATTTTTTACCCTAAAGTTCCTGGTGCTCAATTTTACTTAAATGTTTCTTAGTAAACAATATGTAATTTAGTTGTTTCCCACTATCAGTTGACTGTAGAAGGATATATTTTGCAGTTGGTGATTCTCAGTCCCAAAACAATAGGCATGCTTTCCTTTAAAACTATAGCTTGTTATTTTTTTATCTTTATATCTCTCATTTACTCTGCTTCTCTGGACTGGATTGACTTCTTTTTACCTATTTTCATAGTAGACATTTTTCTCTATTTATTTTCTTCTCTTGATTCTCTGCATTTTATGTGAGCTTACATTGTTTGATTTGAACTCAAAATAAAATGCTTTGAATCAAGAATTGCATCCCATTTGAGGTTTATTTACTGTCTGGAGCTGTATTTACCCCGAGCGCATGATTATTTCCATGTGAATATTCTTTTACATGTAACATTTGGATTTGGAGCTAAGCTTGACCAACTGCTAGGTAACAACTTTTGACAAAAAAATGATTCATATTTTATTTTTTAGGGCCAAAAAAAAATTTACTTTTCTCCAGTAAATATCTTCTTGGGGATTGTGTAGATTTGGGTTTTCACTTTTGATACTTCACTATGTCTTTTTTTTTTCATTTCCCATCTTTGACAGATTTCTTCTGCCCTGTCTTCATTTCAAATTCATTGCAGTGACTGACCGTTCATTTGAAAAATTAACTTAAAATTACCATATGTCCTCTCTGAACTGAACTGAGTTCTGTTCTTCACTGCTCCCAAATTTCTACAAGAATCTGTTCCCCTAAATAGTTGGCACTTCTAGGTATTGGATAGCAAACCATAAACCCAGTTCTATGGGTCCAAAAAACCCAGTTCTGTGACGATTTTGTATTTGAAGTATGACTGAATGAAATGGCATAGTTCTTTTTCAGCTTTTAACTTAGTGTTACAAAATTAAAATACAAGGGACTTCATAACCATTGTAATTTTGTGGGTGATTGAGCTGAGTATGTGCACTTTTATTTTAGTAGACAGTAGGAAATGGACATAGAGACAAAACTACTGTGTATATCTTTTTTTTTTCTCTTTTCATTTTTTCTTACTGTACATCCCATAGCAGTACTCCATTCAAAGTTTGGGCTCAAACAATAGTAGTAGTCTTCCAAAATGTTACCACTGTCCCCTGTATTTTGGAAGTTAAGTGCCTTATTTTCTCCAGTAATTGATTTCTAACTAAACTATTATTAGGATTAAAAAAAAAAATCTCATTTTCTTTCCTATCTTAGATTATTGTTAGGGATGTATTATTCTTATTGTTCTTTTCCATAATACTTTTCAGATATGTGTTCTTCCAGAAACTTAGCAATCACACTTCAGCTCATAATCAGTCTATAATCAGTCTGTGATGTGTTGTGTGTAGTGAGAATGTCACTGACTAAAGAACTTTGCTGTTGCTGGCAGTGTCTGAAGAGAGTTCATTTTTGTGTCACTCTGTGCAGTGTCCAAGTTGTTGGACATGTGTATATGGGCATCCCGTAAAGACGGCACTGAGTTTCAGCATAAGGAAAAATGTTTCTGCATCTCACTAAGGAATCTGACTACTCAGATGTGAAGGGACTCCCCCTGCATTTTGCACTATTTTTCAGTTCCATCCAGGATATAGTAAGGTTCCTCAGATGCCAAGTCCATATGAGCTGATCCTGGGCATCATTTTTTGAAAACTAAAGAATTCCCAATTTGCAATGGTGTTTCCAGACTGTCTCCTTGACTTCCTTAGAGTCCTGTTTCTTGGAATGTATCCATGCTGCAAATGCTGTATTACAGAAATTTCAGTTTATGGCGACTATCATGTGTTTCTTGTTGTTTTGGTCTCATACTTTTGATCACTCAGCCAACTAACGTGGAAGATGTGTTTGTGAAAAAATACAGCGGAAGCAGCTCAGATATTCTTCATGTAAACAAGGTGGTGACTGAGATATAGGATGTGTGTTACTGCAAAAGGCAATGTTCTTGTAGCTGAGATGAAATTCAGAGATTTTTGGGCACCTGTGTGTTTCAGCAGCAGCCTGCAGAAGGCATGGGGAACAGTTGGATAGCGAGTATCCATTTGCTGAGGCAAAAGCAGGTTTAAACAACCATTACTTTGATGATGCCACAGCCAATAATGGCATCAACTAGACCATCTAATTTTTCCATAGGTAGGAGCATTTTTTAAATTAACTAGTGTAGCATTTTATTTTGGGAAGTGTTGAAAACATCCCTCACTGAAGAAGTAATTTCTGCTTCAGTTTTTTTTCTGAACAGCTCACAAATCAGGGCAAGGCACATTTCACACTCGATGTGAAAAGTCATAGCTTTCCATTTTATGGCAGGGATTTTCATGGACAGACAAGGAAAGTCAGCCTAGCTCATCCTTTCTAAAAGATGAATTGCTAGTTCAGAGAAGAAACATTCTAAAATGTGCCTAAATGTAATTTTCTTAGTATTAGTAAAATGTTAAGAAAATGCATGGATATGAAGAATTAGGGTATCTTCCACTGTGAAAGATGTGGTCATATGGGACACCTTGCCTTCATGAGGCAAAGCACTGGAGGGGAGGCAGTGCAAATGAGGTTACTTTTTCTTTGCTTTGCTCTTGCAATAGGAAGAGCAAAATAGGGAGACAAGCAAACCTATCTATGTGCCAAAACCGTAAGCATCAGTAGATGGATTAAACTGGCTCACCCTGAGTCCATGCTTGCACTTTTTTTCTAAAGTCTGTAAGATTAGAAACAAGCATTTTTAAAAAACCCAAACAGGTGGTGCTTTGCAAGGGCAAGGTTGATACTGGCCTCCTTTTCTTGAGAGGTGCATTTGCTGACCCATATGGCGAGCCACAATTCTGGAAGAGAGGTGTGCCTTGCACATTTGGTCGCACCTCTCACGCCCTCTTCTTATACAATCATTTCCTGTTTATTATGATGGGAAACAATAATGCTTAAACAAAACATAAGTAACTCAGAATAATCAGCTGCTTTGCAGGCAGACACTTCCTGAGTTCCCTGGGGTTTCTATCAGCAAACTGGAGTAATGATGCTGATTTGCACAGAGCTATTGTTTCAGCTGTAAATACCTGAATTGATTACCCAGGAGCCCTGGTCTCAATGTAGCATTGTTTTCCTTTGTTCTTTATGGTGTTAGGTATCCTCCATAGCAGGGGGCCTGTAACCATGGCAGAGTCACCTTGGGACTTCAAGTATGGTAATCTAAATGAATTCTTTGTTACTGTAAATTACAAACAGAACAACAGCAGCCTGCTGCCACTTTTATAAATATGTATGGTTTACCTGCCAATGAAATTATGGTGAGGGATAGATCAAAGTGAATTAGTACTTGTCAAGAAAATTTGATTAGTCATTTTGGACTTTAATTTTATTCCTTTTTCTCTGATTTGTGACACAGTAACAAAATTAATGGTTTTGCTCTCCTTACAGGCAAAGCTGTTGGTCACACTAAAAAGTTAGTTTGAAAAAATGCAGCACTGACAAGTGATTCTTCTATACAGACCATCTTGATGCCACATCTGGTGCATGTGTAGTGCCCATAGTGCTGGTGTGCACTTGTACATAGTGAGGTGTGAGCTCTGTCTTGTGTACACCTGCGCAGTGCTGGCTGTGCAACAGAAAGCCTCTGCTCTCTTCTAGTTCTTGCAGTAGGACTGCTCTCCTCATCCACCTCTTTTTTTCTTTTTTCTTGTAAAATGGAAATTTCTGGTTCAGCCTCACTTTAAAGTGGCTGAAATATTCCAGGAAGCCATCAACATTTCTTTCTTTCTTTCTTTCAATTTCTGGTTTCAGCCTGTAATTATCACTTAGCAAACAAGACCTCTTTATAGCAGGTGGTGTCTCTTCACCTTAAAATAGTCTCAGACAATAAATTATCTACCAGACGAAGTAATTATTTTCTACTGTCTTCACATGCCTACAGAATATCTAAAAACAGGCATTTGAAAAGAAATATTCCTATGAAGATCAGAGATGAGAATCAAGAAAACCTATCTACATTTGGTAGGGAAGGCCAGGTCTCACAAACACCTTTTTTTATTGTGCTGACCCAGATGTGCAGATAGAGCTAAAAGATAGATGTTAGCCAAGGGGGACTCCTTCCAGAAGAAGCAATGCAAGACAGACATGAGAAATCAGAGGAACTGGGACAAAATAGCAGGTTTTCTGTTGTTTTTTTTCCTTTTCTTGGTATACTCTGAGGCTAGAATTCATTTATCTTACAGTGAAAGGAATGAAAAAAGGAAACATTTTCATTACTCTTTGTTGCTGGTATTGTTTTGCCAAAGCATCTGAACAGTCCTATACATGCTTCCTAAAAACAACAATCCCTTGAAATTAATTTTAATAAAACATGAATGATTCCGTGATTGGTACATTACTCAACCCTGCAGCAATAAATTAAGGACACACACCCCAAGGGGAAATCCTGCCCTAAACAATCATGTTCCCACAGAGTAGAAGTCTGAGATCTGGAACACGGAAATTGTGAGAAATTAGATCCTGATTCCACAAGCATATGTTAGCAACAATACTGCAAGTAGTCTCCAGGGGCTTTAACTGGCTAACTGCTTATCTCTGCTATAGGAAGATGCACAGTCATGCCCTCTGAAGATACTTTTCCAGATGCAGTCTCTGCTGTGTTGTTGGCTTTTTTTCAATGAAAATACTCATAATACTCATACAATTTCATGGCAGGACTTTCCATGGACAAGTGAGGCAAGTCAGTTTGCCTCATTGTTTTTTACAAGATGAATTGTAACCATTCTGAATCACAGGTCCCAAGTTTGTTTTCTAGACGTGGAAGGCTTTTGCACTTACTTTTACTTTTGCAAAGTAAGCAATGGCAAGTTTGTAGGAGAGAGCATGCTGTATTGTGTTACACTGCATTTGTTTTTTTCAAACCAAATTTTTTTGACACAAACCAAACTATCATGCTAAATGAGCATTCAGTGCATCCATTTTATAGGCTAAAAAATTGTTTAACAGGAGCCAGAACCAACACATACAAAGCTATGGGCTTGCAAGGGGATGCTGAAGTAAGCAGCTTGTGTTTGATAACTGCTGAGTCCTTGGGGATCTTGTTTACTCTCCAGGGACTTAGATAGCTTCACAACCTTTATCAGTGAGATTATTTGCTGAGTTAACAAAATGCTAATCTTTAGGCATTTCTACTAGTCTAGAGAATTTCTCCAGCTAACACCGTGAATCGCAGAGTAGGAACAAAAGTCTTCTCTGCGCCGCTGCTTCTGCTGGCAACCAGCTTCAGGAGCTCCTCCTGCCATGGTGCAGTGCGGGGCTCCCGCAGTGGCGTGCTGGCAGGCAGCTGCAGGGCAGCTCTTGCAGGCAGCAGATGGCAAAGAGATCCAACCCAAATTCTGGGCAAACTTCAGAATGCTCAATTTTGTCATCCTTCTTTAGTTTAGTACTTAGCTCCTCAAGAGAAATATCATCTGTGCCTCTGCCTTTGATTTTATCTACAGCAGCAGTGTAACTCCCTGACTGAGGCATCTGGTTATTTCAAAACAACAAATAACAAATGTTATTAACATAGAAGTTGTGCTGTTGTTTTCTTATATGCCTCTTGTGGCCAAGCAAGGACTAACATGAATTTAAAAACAAAAAATAAAAATCTAAGGGTGTTTAGTCCATCTGGATGCATAGAAGTTCTGTCTGCAGCTAAATATCAAACAGCAGGAACAAAGAACAGAAAAAATGTAACCCAAAATGACTCATTAGATGAAACTAGGTTTACTTCAGACATATTTTCTGTAGCTGAATTACCTTTGTCAGGCTTTGGCCAAGATGATCACAAGACTTATTCATCACTGCCTTTATTCCAGTACTATCAACAATTACTTGCTTTTCAATAGGTTTTGATAATTGTTACAGGCTTAAATACATATTTAGAGTCAAACTGGTTGTGTAGAAACAGGGTTTTTAGGATTTCAATTGACGAATAATATATGGGATCAATTATGGTGTTTGGATATCTTCCAGCTGCTGTATCTTAGACAGTAATGTTTGGTCCAGATTCTTCTTATAATTGCCAAGCTCCAGTGATAAGGCAAGGATTAGTTTGGCCTGTGGAGACTATATGAACTAAAATTCAGTTTTGCATGAGAAAACAAAAAAAGTGACTACACCAGTTGAAAAATTACTTTGGTGTTGGAAAGGGGATTTTAGTACGCTTTAAAAATATATGGTTATTGAATTGCATTGGGAAGAAAAAAATATTTTTAAAAGAGAAACAAGAGGAATTATTTCTGTTGTTTATACTCTTTCAAAGAACTACATATCATGTTGAAATGGAAGTCAGGGAATTTGCTGCCCTACCAAGAAGGAAAACAGTGTTCTGAGAAAAAGTCTCAAGTGACCGTAGCATATCGGCTGTTCATCAGTGAGCGTGCCACTCTCTGGCAGGTTAGGTTTGGCTGCTACCCCGTTATCATGCTTGTTCCTGTGTCTGCTGCTTCAGCGGAGCTGGCTTCTCTGGTAGCCCACAGTTGAAGAGCTTTAAATGGCAGCACAAGGTCAGGGAAGTTCTCTTGCACATGACTTTTTACTAATTAGTATCTAAAAATACTCTAATCTGTCAGGATTGCAGGTGGACAGATGCTATTCCAGTAACCATGGTGGATGAGACTGAGACAAGTTTTCAGGATAGGCTGGCAGATGGCAAAGGAAACAATTGCCTTTTTAAGCTTAATGAACCCAGAAGCCTCTTTGCTCAGAAGTGTGTGAGTTTGTTGGGTTTTTTTGAGATAGCTGGTAGCAGAGTGACGTTGTGTTTTGTTACAAGTTGGGGAGTTGAAGCTGCATGTGAGGCTTTAGGCTGATGTGATCTGTGCTTGACACAGAGGTTGGGTGCAAAATACTGCCAAGCTGCTACAGCTGCATTTGGCACGCAGCATCCTCTGCAGGTATAGGCCAGTGTGTACCAAGGCAGAATGACAAACTAGGAAGTCATTAGGTCTGGGTTTATGAGGGCTTTCTGACTTAGTTACATGTTGAGGTTTGTGCGCCATAATTGTTTCTTTCATTAACCAGGAGCATCATTTTAATGCCTGCTTCCAGTTTTGTACCTTTTTAGGATTGCCTCTTTCTCAGTTATTACTTTGTATATGAGAGACACTTGTGAAGAAATAGAAGCCATCCTGTCCATATAAAAATTTTCCAATAATGCTAGAGTCGGTAAACGTTGAGATATCTGCATTTTCCTGACCTTGCAGGTGGCAGAAGTCTGCTGTGATACCAGATGTTAGGCTAAAATAAGAAATTGAAAGAGACGTTATTGGGACAAAAATTGCATGGTTTTTACTACCAGAAATTAATTCCAAAATGTACTATATAGGCTTGTCTCTGAGACTCCAGAGTGTATATTAGAATATTAAATTTTTAATGTAAGATTTTCAGGCTCAAAACTGTTCTATTGTACATGTACTTGTGATCATGTTTGTGCTCTAAATCTGAAGGATTGAGAACTTCGTCTAAGAGTATAAACTAACAATGCTGGAACTTAAACAGCATCACCTGATTCTTCATTAATGGGAATGTTCTGATCACTATTTGCCAATGAAGTAGATGCTGAAGAGACATACTTTCCCTTCAGTTCCCATTGTGCTTCTTGAATCCTCACAAGTTGCTTCAAACAGTAATAATGGGAAAGCGGCAAATAAGGTTTGATGATTTTATTTCTTAGGAGAAAAAGGACCACATTCTGAATTTCAAAAATGTAAATTATATTTGCTAAGTATTCTTTTTTTCATATTGATTGCTAGAAAATTGAAATTATAAAAAAAAAAAAAGCACAAACATCTGTGCTTATTTATAACTTGTAACAAGCTTACACAAAATCAAATTTTGTGCCTTCTTTGCTGCAGTGTAACCATACTCCCTTGCAGTGGAATTAATACAGTTAGTTCAGTACAACAGTACAAATGCTTCTTTCTTTGAAAAAATTTCCTTCTGATACATTGCTAAAGAGTTAGGAGAACTGCATTAAAAGTATGCTGCTAAGTAAAACCAGATATATGACCAGTGCTAAGATCATATCCACTGTTCCTAAAATTTTTGATGTGTGTAGAGAAATCAGTATGATTCTCCATCTTTGCTAGACCAAAAGAACAGCAAAGACACTTTATAGAATGAAGCCTGAATATTTTCTGTGTCCCAAGATCTGAGAAGTTTGAGATTTTTAATGCATATCAACTTATGTACTTTTACCACATTTTTCTGAATTATGTTGACTAACTGCAAAGTTAGTTGGTTTTGTTTCTATACTTTGAGGCCAATTTGTCTAAATTTCTAAATAGTATTTGCTTTCCTCTCTATTATTATTGTTAATTTTTTGCTGTGCTAATAGCCAAATTATTCTGTAAAAAACAAGTTTTCTTCTTCTGTGACTGCCTATACAGAGTATGTGTATTTTTGTGAACAAGTGCATGTGCATTTGCACATTTGTGCAGGTGTGTGGATGTATAGTATATGCAAGTAGATGCATAAATACTTGCATTTACATATGCATATTTGTACATTTGCTTATGAATGAAATTCTTTAATAAGGAGCTAAAAATATAAACTGGTGAGATTTGTTTATCTTTGATTTTGTTTTGTTTTTTAAATACATAGCAATGATGATTCACATTCTTTTGATGGCGTATTTATTTAAAATCTGAACTAATTGACAGATTACTTTGGTTTTTAATGCTGTTAGCAGTGCCTTTGCCTTTCAAAATAGGAAGGTTAAGGCTATGTAAAAGAATACAACAAATATGATATGTGATCGAAGGTAACAGCGGCCCAGAGTAGATGAGGTGTCCATGGAACACTAAAAGATTAAAGGAGGGTAAAAGGCTAAGGAAGACCAGCTGGCTCTGTAACATATCACTGTTCAGAGTGCATTACTGCTAAATTGAAAAACAGGTTCAAACTGCAGGTTTCCAGGATGCTGCAGAGTGGAATGCATACCAAATGTGGTTACTTCAGCCTGCGTAAAGAGTAAGGGAACATGAACTGCTGGATGTTGTTGGCACTGTTAGCAGCTGTTTACCCTTTCTCTGGGGCATAGGTTAAGGATAGGGACAAAGCACAAAAATCAAGAGAGGAAATGGATAAAACCAAACAGACTTTGGAGGCACTGTAACCCCTTATCAATTGCAAAGTAGGAATGATGTATCTCCTTTTTATTTTTTTTCCTAAATCATTTATTTTATATGCATGCTATCAGAATAAACCTACACAACATGAGCAGGGATTTTTTTGACATTTACAGAGAAAGGAAGTTCCTTGGAAGTACAGATCTGCTACTTTAGCCTCTCTCTTTATCACAAATGTCTGGGTAACCTAAAGCCCATCTGTGGCCTACTGCCACAGGGATATAAACAATGTCAGCAAGAGTTAAGGAAAAGGTGATGCCCAAGTGTCCAGTCTAGATCTGGATAAGCTTGCATTCATGTTCTCTCTCTGACATGGACTTCCTCTGTGACCTTCAAAACTTTCACTGTCTCGTCCGAGTTGGAGGTCCCCATCAGCAGAAGAGCAATGTCAGTCTGTTGTGGGTGCCCTACAGATTGTGAGAAGATATTTCTGATTAAAGTTAGGGCTACACAAAAGTGTGTTATCTGTGGTATTTCTGTAATAGCATATCAGTAGACGGAATAGTTTAACAAACCCCAAAACTACTGTCAACTGGAAATGGCATGTAAAGATCCCCTTCATAATTGTGAAATGTTGGCCTCTGTAGCCACACACATAGCAAAAGCAAGAGATCATTCTCAAAATGGGATTTTTTCCTTTTTTTTTTTTTTACTTTTTATATCCATATCCATTGAATGGAACTAAAAAAAGTTAATTTGAAATCAAATTAGCTAATTTTTTCTCCATGCCAAAATAGCAGGTATTCCTATAAGGAAAGCGAATTCTTCCACAGCAAAAAGGCTGTGTATTCCCAGGTGGACACTTAGCACTTCTGTTCTCTAGGGGAATGTATTACTTACAGTGCAAGATATCAGTTAGCATGGTTTGTAAAACTGTACTTTAAAACAATTCTTTCCATTTTTTATTCTTGTGTTTTGTTGTAAATTGGCTTTCAGCTCTTCATGTGATTAGATCAAACTTTGCTGGGAACAGCCTTCTTTATCTACTTTCTGGCACAACAGTTTCGAAGTAATTTTCCCAAAAAGCATCTTTAGTATCTGTATCTGGTATATTTTGTGTGTTTCAACAGAACATCTGTTCAGCTTCTTCAGCAGCAATGTGCAAAGAGCAGATTAAGTTTCATTGTTTAGCCCTCATATCAAGCAAGACTCAGGAGATATATAAAAATAAAAAATAAAAAATACTTTTAAAAATAATTAATACTGCAGGAAAAAGAATAGTTTGTCTTGTGCTCTTTGCAAAAAAAGGGATAGAATGTTAATGTAATTTTAATGCATTCATTGACTTCCAATGTATCTGCCAGAGACTAAAAAAAAATCTTGAAAGCTAAAGTTTGCGAACACTTTAAAATGAAACATAGCATTTTTAAAATCACAGTAGTAAACATTAAACTATCCTTTAACAGATCTCTAATTAGATTACTGGTACTATCTACTTATCCTACAGACTTATCAAATAATGTTCTTAGTGCCTCTCTGTAAACTCTTTAAAAATGCAGAGAAATTATAACAATCATCAATAAAATTTTAACCATTTACTGAAGTAGCAACTTACTAGGATGAATAAAATGGCATTAATATGAAAGGCTGATATTGCAACCTAAATTAAAACATAAAGGTCTGCATTATAGATTTTTTTTTCCTTCAAGGATATTAGTGTATTATTATTATTGAAGCACTAGAAAAATTTGGTTTTATCTTGGTCTGTATTGAAAAGTATACATAGCTTTTATAATTGTAGTTCTTATGGCTAAATATGTGTCACAGCCATGAGAATGTGGCACAACTGGCAGTGTGATATCCTGAATCTGGTCCTGGAATGCAGGGCACTGCACTGGAAGCAATGCATTGCCAGAGGAAGATAAGGTTAGGGTAGAAAAAAGAAAGGCCAGTTGAGACTTTTCAGACTTTCCCTTTACCAGAGGTCTTTAGCATCTCTTTCAGTGTGCATGGGAAGATCTCTTTTCTGGCAGCACGATGTCTGATCTCATCTTTGCCTCTTCTGAGATTGTTTTTATGCCTGTTTTTTCAGCCTGTACACACTGAATGATGGGAGATAGGTGGGAGTAAAGAGCAAGTGAAAATACATCCTGGTCCCTTTGCGCCTGGCTCTTTTAACACAAGTGAACTGTCTTTCAATAAATAAAGAAAAGGGGTGAAAGTGACTTATATTATTCCTTTCAGCAGCTGAAGCAGCTCCTAGTATTCCCTTGGGGCTTTCAGAAACACAGTTGTGATGTTGTCTTTAAAGGAAAGATAGCATAGCAATGTGAATGCACTGCTGTGGTTCATCTGTATGTGGACTGATGCAGCATTGGAGTGGCAGCTGCTGCCTTTTCTCAGCAATGAGTTCTATGTGTCTGAGTGTAGGGTAGCCATGACAATCCCTTATCATCCCTTCAAAAAACCAGCAAAAATTAAACAAAAAAAAAAAAGGAGCTTTATTCATTATTAACACTCAATTGTAAGCACCATAGTGTCTAAGTGAGTCTGGGCTGGGAGTGTAATGAGATTTCTGTTACAGAAAATATTTTTAGTTTGATTTCCTGACGTGGTCAAGCTGATCTGCTGTTTGATTTCTTGTCCAAACTTATGGTCACAAGCTAAGGAATGGACATAAGGCAGAAAGTTTTGGCAACCCAGAATGAAGAGAAAGGTTTAAACTGTGGAGCAAAAAAGATACCAATACTTAGCTTTTATATATTAGGAGCTTCAGAAAAACACTAAGGTGATTACAATAAGAGGGAGAACAAATAAAAAGATACATTAAGCTTAGGGGTGCTAGTTCTCCCAAGTCTGTAAAGAGTGAATAATTCCCTTTATGTGGCCTAGTGCAAAACACACCTGTGTAATTACTCCAACTGCAACTCTGCTTGGCCGTGAGAAAATCACGTGGTGTTTTGCTGTGACCCCTATCATACAACCGGGACATTCTAAGAGTAATGCAAAGTCATCCCTGTAGATATCCCTCTGTGGTGGGTTAGACTTGGCTAAAAGCCACGCTCCCACCCAGCTGCTTGCTTACTCCCTCTCTATTATAAAGGAAGAACCAGAGGAAGAAAGCTCATGGGTCAAGATAAAGACAGAAGAATCCTTTACCAGTTACTGCCATGGGAAAAATGGGCTTCAATTTAGAGAAAATTAACCTAATTTTTTGCCAATTAAAATGAATATTTAATTAACAAAGGCAAGAATCCATCACAATTCCTCTTCATAATACTTGCTGCTCTTCAGATAAAGAGTATTTACCTGTGGCTGCAAACATTTTTGTCATTGTGACATGTTTAGCTTACTCCTGAGATCTGGCAGAAAAGAGAAGGACACGCTTTCAGAAACAGTGGTTGGATTCATGTGGAGAATTAAAAATAAATGCAGATATGTATTTGAAAGGCAGGATGAATGGGCTGAAGCTATTTAAAACAATGATGGGGAGAAGTGTTTTGGTATGACAGGTGACACTTTAAGAAGCAAATTATTTTAATACTTGCCAAGTCTGCCCTTTCTTGTGGGCAGCTGTTGCATTCCTAGCATTATGCCAGTGTTAGCACTGGCTGCTCTTGCTCCATTCATTTCCCAAGTAGAAACCACAGTGGCCATTCTCAGTGACTGCTTTCACAAGCAGGGCTAGTTCTGAGACTTGTTGCATCCCTTCATGTTGGTATATGAGGACTGACCTTAGCAATTATTGTCATCTTCCAGATCTTTCTCACCTGTCATCCCTGTTGGAAGCAGACTTAACACAAACACTGCTTCAACAGCTGCAGATTTCTGAATGGCTCAGTAATGATTAGCAGCTTCACTGAGTGGCTCTTTCTTTGTCTTACAGTGCTTGACTACAGCTCTTCTATAGCTGCCACAGGACTACAGCTGTTGTACAATGAGGTCATTGCTCTCTAGAATTCTAGAACTCAATTATAATAGACTACATGTGTATATATGTATATAATTTCAAATAATTAAGGAGATAGATC
The DNA here is from genome assembly GCF_015832195.1 of Motacilla alba alba. Classification (NCBI taxonomy): domain Eukaryota; kingdom Metazoa; phylum Chordata; class Aves; order Passeriformes; family Motacillidae; genus Motacilla; species Motacilla alba. Next base: position 76,699,810 of record NC_052018.1, read on the forward strand.
AAATATTTGTGACAGTATGTAAGTTATTGTAATTGTACCCTATCTTAAAAAGAATATCCTGAGATGCTTCATAGTTTATGAGGTACTACATAGATTATGTCTTCTTGTTTTCATCAAAAGACTATGAGAGTAGAAAAGTCAAGCACTCCAAAACAGGAAAAAAAGAAATCTTAAAGGAAGTTGACCACAGTTGTTTTCTCTCAAAATCCTTTCAAAAGTAATTTCAATTTTCAAAAATTTTAAAGTGACTATTTTTCCTTTCATTAAAAATGAAGGATCCAAAATATTTTATTAAGGAATGCTGATGCAAAGCCTTGTGGCAGCAGGAAGTCTATTTGTCTAATATCCTTGCTGCTCTCTATTGTTTTAGCACTGTCATTCATGCACTTTTTATATCACTAGGACAAGGGGCTGTGGTCCATCATGGAAGAATCAGTGTTATTGTGAAGCCAATGAACACTCTTTTGGAAAATAACAGTTGAGTGTGTTGTGGTAGCAAAACAGTTTTTTTACAGTGAAAATCATGCCAATATATTTGGCATATTAGATCTGGATGAAGGTATTAGACTTCACTGTTGCTTAGTTGACATCTGGACTTTGGGTTCTATTTGAAGTTAGGGTTTTGGCTACTTTTGTTATTTAACGTCTTAAATGGAAGGCATTAGTGAAGCTCTGTTGGGTTAATTTGTTAAGCAGAAGACCTGGTACTGCTGGTACTAGCCTTAATATTGAAATCTCCTGATTTTTTAAAAACTAAAAGCAAAGGTGTGTTAGTAGTTTTAGTGGCATTTATCTTAGAAAAATATAGAAAATTACTGGGGAAAAAAAAAAAGGAAAGTGCAAAATTGCTGTCTCCAGGAAAGAATAAATAAACCTTGATATTGCATGAACTCTTGCAATGGCATTTGGCGCTGATCTAGAAATAGAAAAGTCAGTGTAGGAGAAAAAGCCGAACAGCTGTTTAGCTGCACAACATAATGATAGTGCTTTACGCTTTCTTTTTTTACATGCATTTTAAGAGTCATGGAGTTACTAATGCAAGCTGGGCACTTAATGCTTGCCTCAGTGAACTCACAGTGAATTTCAAACTGCCAAAAATGAAAATTGAGAATAAATTGTAACTAAAAAAACCCAATTTTTAAGATAACACTTCTCCTTAAACTTGCATATGACATAATATCACAATACATTGCAAGAAATTTTAGAGAGCTTTATCTAGTTTGTATGCATTTAATTTCAAATGCTTTAAAATATATTCAGATTTTTCTGAATCTAAATGTAGTTCACTCGTAGGAAGTCATCTGGGACAAGTATGCAGGCTATTCCACCTCAATTAGAGCAGCTATGCATAGCTACTCTCTGTTAGTGTGATTATTCTGTACAGATTAAGGCAGTAGTTTTCTCAACAAAGATTGCAAAATACTTCACCCAAGAGCATCACTCATTCTCTTTAATGGTTTCATACCCCCATACAGGTTTTACCTGTTCAGTGTCTCACATCACTGAATCTTTCATCTGATTGACTTCTTCAATATTAGGCATCTCAGAAAAAAGCTTTTCCATTTTGATTACTACTTACAATAGGCAGTATTTCACTATTTTAACCTCATTCACCCAAAATCTGCTTTCTCATAATAGGCCTGTGTTTAAAATCCTAGTCATCCCTAAATGACTTGTATGTCATAAATTGGTCTTAACACCTACCAACATCAATTTTATTGTTAGAAAATACATTAGCTAGATGCCAATACAGATGAAGGAAGGACGACTTATATTCATGATGCCCTTTTTGGTAAACTGTTCAACACATAACTGAAAAGCATTTCAATGCTGCCAGATATTTGATTCACAATTTTTAGACCAATAAACATTTTGAATTGCAAATCCTCCCCTAAAAAATCATTCCCTTTAAAATTTCTGGAGCGGGCCTCTCTCTCAAAAATGGAAATTGTTTCATTCTTATGTAACAGTAACAGCCGTGTTACATGTTAAAGTGTATTTCAAATTTCAACATATATGAAATATATACAATAAAATCATCCTTTCAAATATGTATTTTTAATCCAGCTTAATCACTGAAGTACTATCTCAGTGCAGGAAGTGAAACACCTGGTGGGTTGCATTTCCTATTGTGTCTTTGGGGCTCCTGTCTGTGTCTGAAATGTATATGTGTTTCTAAAATTCCATTAAAAATATGAGGTTTGAGCATGAACTGATGCAGTTGTCTGATCCAAACAGACCTGAGCCCTTCAGTATGCTTGCAGATCCACTGTCTTTGTCTATTCCATTTGGCCTGGTTACATTTTGCTTCCCTTGCTTGATTGGATGAGCTGATTTTTCTAGGGAGGTAGGTACTCCAGAACAGTTGACAGATAACTAACACCTAGAAACAACTGTATTCTCATAGCACTTCTGGTAATTCTTTTGTAGTAACAGTGATTTTTTGTCTCTCTAGTCAGTAAATGTGATTGGGATTAAATAGAAATAAATATTACCACATCTAAAACTGAAATTGTGAACATGCTCTCTGGGAGAAACCTCTGTACTTCTTACTGCAAGAGAAAAGATCTCACAGCTGCCTTGTGACTTTGTTTTAAATCCTAATCTGTATGACTCAGCAGGTATTTACAGGACAGCTTTCATAAGTGCAATGGGAGTATTCCTTCTGTGCTATAGTGGTGTATAATCATACCGTGGGTTACATGGATGAGTCTAGATGGAGGCTGTAGGTCAGTGTGAGCATGCAGGGAAAGAAATCCAGTAACATTTTCCTTTCTAAACTCTCTAAAATTCTATATTACAGGGTGATATAGTCCGTTCAGAAATTGTAAAATAGTGCCACCAGGATTTCCTCTTAGTTAAAAGTTCAAAAGGGAATTGTATTACCAGAAAATATGCATGCTGTTCTTAGAATTTGTTGCGTTCACTTAATATGCAGCTTTTTGAATGGCACATCACAGAAAACTTTTGCCTTTGCTGCCTTCACTAAGGCAATGATTTCTCTCTCTGTGATCATACGGCATGTTGTAAGGGGCTTCCCTATGAATGATAAATCAGAATTAATACTTATATTGGTGGCAGGGCTGCTCACTCTCTTTACCATTCAGTTCAATAGGTATTCTTCCACTGATTTAATAAAGAAAAGATCAAGTCTTCATGATAAAGCAGGGAGTAAAATAACAGAATAAAAATAATAGGAATAAAAATGTATCATTGAATTGTGTGGTGAGATAGTGTGTTTTGGCAAATGAAAGGGAATTTTTCAATGACCAATTTCCTTTCTGGAAAGAATATCTCATAAAAGCAAAGCTTCCTTGAGATAGATTTGAGGAATTCAGTCTTTAGGCCCTATTTTCATTATACATGCCTTCTTATGTAGATGGTCACAGCATCTGACTATCAAGTAATTAAGTCAAGCCATTGAGGTGACAAGAAACTGTGTTCAAACTCCTTACAAGTGAAATGTTAGAATATTGAGAAAATAACAAACTAAAGACAGAACCTTAGTGGGTTGTGTTTTGCTTTGGATCTGTGAGTTCAGTAGCTGCACATTTTTTCTCCTTTAGAGACATAAACTCCTGTAGTGTTTATTTTCTACTAACATGCTGAACGAAATACAATTATTTAAGTTTTTCCCAAACCTTGCTGCTTTATAGGCTATTCTGTAAAAGAGAAAGGGCACATCAGTTCTCCATAAAATTTACCTTGCCAAAGAAAGCTGCTCATCATTAGGAAGGCTTTCAGTAATGTCTCAAAAGAAAGAAGCAAACCATGATACTGAATTTTAGTCTCTCTTGTAATTCTGCTGGGGAAAAAAAACCAAAAAACCAAGAAATGAATTTAAATATATATTTATGGAAGAGTCGGATCTTAGCCTTCATGACTTAGAAAATTATTACTTCTAACATATTTTTGATTGAAAGATCTTTGACTTTAAATGTATGCAGTTAATATTATTTAAAATTTTGGATGTTGGTTTTCATTTTTGTGGAAGACTAAAATAACATTTTCAGTGTACTAATTACTTCTACATATATTTTTTTGAACCTATCATGACTATCCTATAGAAAGAGAGTTCTTGATTCCTGCTGTCCTTTGCATTAACCTTCACTCTGGTTTCTTTCTGCAACTTGCTGTACAAACAATGCATTCAGGTAATACAGAACTGTGAGGTTTTGTCCATTTCACAGAGTCACAGGATAGTCTGGGTTGGAAGGGACCTCTGGAGATCATCCAGTCCAACTCCACTGCCAAGGCAGGCTCACCTAGAACAGGTGGCACCATGCAAGAGAGTCTGGCACCAGCCTCTGGGAACCCACCTTTGAGATATTTGTATGTATTGATGAGGTCTGGGATCTCTCAGTCTTCTCTAAACTAAACAGGCCCAGCTCTTGCAGTCTTTCCTAAGGATGGAGCTGATTCAGACTCTCCATCATATTTGTGGATTTCCACTGGACCCTCTCTGGTAGCTCCTTCTCTTGCTTGTACTGAGGAGCCCAGAACTGGACACAATATCTTATAGATGTGGCCTCACCAAGGCCAGCTAGAAGGGCTCCCTCCAACTATCAGCTCCCTCAACCTGCTGGCTACACTCTTCCCAATGCACCCCAGGATCCCATTTACCCACCTGGCCATGAGAGCACTGGTGGCTTATGGTCAGCTTGCCATCCAGCAAGACTCCCAGGTCCTCCTCAGCAGCGCTGCTCCCTAGGAGGTCAGTCCCCAGCCTGTGCTGGTACCTGGTGTTGTTTCTCCCCAGGTGCAGGACCCTGCACTTGTCCTTGTTGAACCTCGTTAGGTTTTTCTCTGTCCAACTCTCCAGCCTATCAAGGTCCCACTGAATGCAGCACAGCCTTCAGGTGGATCAGTCATTCCCCCCAGTTTTGTATCAACAGCAAACTTACTTAGGGTGATTCCTATCCCTTCATCCAGGTTGCTGATAAATTTAAGTTCAATAAGACTGGACCTAGTATTGGTCCCTGGGGAACCCCACTGACTACAGGCCTCCAAATGAATTCTGCTCCACACATCACAATCCTCTGAGCTCTGCCATCCAGCCAGTTCTTGATCCACCTCACTGTCCATTCATCCAACCCACATTTCCTGTGATTACCTACAAGGATATTATGGGAGAAGGTGTCAAAAGCCTTTCTGAAGTCAAGGTAGATGACATCCATATAAAAGTTCCCATTCTTCTTTTCAGTCTTTTTCACAGCAATCTCACAAACATAGCTTAGTAATTTCTGGAAATGACATGGTGGAAAACAAGTTTCTTTGAAACAGGTTGGGATTTTTTTTTTTAAATAACAGTTATGAGCTTTGCTTTCTTACAAGTTTGTAGGAGGACTACTGCTCTGCTGGAAAAATCTGTAGTTCTGCTGCCTGTGTCAGCCTTCAGCTTAACTTTGTTTTCTCTCTAGAGTTGTTTTTGTTTTTTTTTTCCCCTATATGATCTCTGGAGGGATCATATGTACTGGTGGTGCTCTCTCATGTTTCAAACTAGATTTTATGAAGCTCTTCTCTCTTATGAGCACCATCCTGCATAAAGGACACAGCAGAACCAATGTGTTCTGCTACTTGGTGGCCAGCAACGAGCATTCAACCAACAGTCTCTGAAAGGACACAGCAGGAATAGGGACTTGTTTCTTGTGTCACTGTGGCACCTATTGTACTGTGGCACTTTCCTACTTTGAAACTCATGGTAGAACATAGGAGCAGTTATTAGCATTATGCAGTTGTTCTTATTGCTCACCCAAAAATTCAGTCACAAAGTGCTTAAGAACCAAGGGAAAGAGAAGGCAGATCTACAAATGCTCAGAAGATAATTGGCACTTATGTGCTGCTAGTGGAAGAACTGACAACAGTTCATTCATGACTGAAGCAGTTCATTTGGGAGAAGATAGTTTTTGATTTTGGTTTGTGACTATGGAATGGCTTTAAAGAAGACAGAGGCGCCATCCCAAAACTGGTATCAATGAAAAGAATGCAAAAGTAGTGGAATGGTAGAAGAGGCTGGTGCAGAATTGCATGCCTGACTTCAGAGGACATATGTGGAAATTAGGGATCTCATATGATGCATATTTGTTAACTTTTGAAGAATTGGGGAACAGATGGAACCTGGACCACTGCAGCTTGACTATTATTTGACTTTTGGTCCCTGTTGGAGCATAAGCATGATTTTTTTTTCTAAATAGGGGGCATAAGGAGATGAGTAGTTGGGGTGGGTTTACACACCAGAATTCACCTGTTCAGCGATTATCATATACTTGAGTTCCGTACTGATGTGCTACATCAATTAACGTTAAACCATATCAATTCCTGTACAATTAAATAACATTAATTGATTCTAGTAGGATTGTTATGGTACCTATGGAGAACTCTGCTAAAACATGTAAAATAGCAGATATTTTATGATATTTTCTTAGGCAGTAAGTGATGCCAGTTATTTTAAGAGCAAAACATTTTTGCTTGGTTGCATTTTAAATTTAAAAATAAAATTGTAGTTTTACCTGTGGGAATTTAATGTATTATAATTTTTTATACAGCAGACAATAGGGACAGGAAAGTATTATCGCATGTCCTGAGCACCAAGGGAAAAACATATCTGAGATAATATATGCTAATTCAACTGAATCCTGTACACCTTCTTTTTGTCTAGTTTTTGAAAAGTTTGATTACCTGATATTAACTCAAGCTAAAAGATGATAGGGGTAACAAAACATCATAAGAATATAGGTCTTACTGTATATGATTTCATGTAATACCTACATTTCATGTAATGTTATTTTCCAGAAATGAGCAGTGAAGGATATTTGAAAGAAAACTGCAAAAACCCATGAAACACTACATTCTGTAATATTGGACCACAGGGAGAAATTTCTTTCTGACCTATAATTTTCATCCTCCTGAATGCAACTGCAGATACTGCTCTTACTCATCTAAAGTGTCATTGCAGTACCTCCTAGGGACAAGTACAGCACTGTGAAAACATTCACCTAGGGCTTCTACAGTTAATGACTGTTGTCTGAAAGAGGAGGGGAAATGGGCATTTATCTCTTTGCCTAGAGCAGAAGTAACCCTACCTCTAGGATGGGTGCTGTGAGTGCCACTGTAGAGAAGGATTAGTGCCAGTACATTATTTTTCTGTGTGCAACAGCTGTGAGTAATCTCCTCCTAAAGTCTGACTGAGAGCTAACAAAAATAAAACTAAAACATCTGTGCCAGCTGTGCACAGCTGTGTCTGCCTCCATGGATATATCTGCAGCACATTCACTACCATAGCTGCCCATTTTCTTCTGCTCTATCAATTCATAGGAGTCAACAGGAGAATTAAACTTAAAATTTGGGGAATCATTTAATTTAATAATTTTATTTCATCTTTCCTGATTCCAATGATTCTTCTTCCTTTCTCAGTTTTCCATGCTTTTTTTTTAGCCAAATACTTCCAGGTAACCTTGTCAGTAAATAAGTGAAAGTGTTGGTAAGAGCAAAGAAGCTGTCCTATCACTCCTTCACTCCTCCTTCCATTCGTCACAGTATTACTCAGAAATTACTTCTACTGAACCTTGTGCAGTCAAGCAGCTGAGAGCACTTGATAAGAACTTTGAATATTCTCATTTCCTCTTCTTTTGGACCTGGTTATATGTTTCCTGTTGCTATCCATGCACCCAGTGATCTTTCATCAGATGTAAATCTGGAACAGGACACCTGGTTTGAAGTCCCTAATACTTGCACTGCTTTCAAACCCCAGCTTTGAATTGTTTACCTTTGCTACTTTATCACCATTTTTGAGGGAATTGAAATTCCCTCTACAGTGGTATAAGCCAGAGGTATGACCATCATAACAAACTTTGAGCAGGTGTCGTATTTTTAAAAATGCCACCATTTTTTCCCGCTCAATCACATATGATATGCACATCTATTTTTTGTCATTTCCTGATAGTATGTAGTAATACCTAATTAATATCCATCTTAGTTCTCCACATTAATCCTTCCACCAGTCATATTAGTGCATGGATATCTGTATCATTTGTGCTACCCTTTTTTACTACATTTGTGGCAGATTCTGAATCATAGGGAAAGGAAAACCAAAAATTAACACTTGAAGAAGCCTCAGGAGTATGGAAAGATGTCCTTAGTGTTTTCCTTAACCCTTTATACAAGCAGAAACAGCAGATTTTATTTGCTAATAAGTCCTTTAGTCTCTGTTAGATACAAAGTTCAGCAGGAACTTCCTCACTTAGCTTAGGACCATTCATGAAAGACCTACCACATGTCTGTTGTGGACATTCTCCTTGATTCTCTATGAGTTGTTTATAATTTATTTAATTTAGAATTGATCTTCAAGATTTCCTAGAAGATCAGCACTGCACTGGAATCATATTTATAGCATATTTTATTGAAATTAATTCCAGGAAATAAGAGAAAATTTTTCTTTGATAACTCTGAAGTAAAAAAAAAAAAAAAAAACCAAAAAACAAAAAAAACCCCAAACAAAAAGTCAAACAAACAAACAAAAAACCAAAACCCAAAAACTAAAAAAAAAAAAAAATCAAAACTTATGAATGGGCAGAAATAAGGCAATTCATATAGGCTTGCCATGAATAAGTTGTAATGAAGAACTGAGGAGCTTCCAGTTATGAGAGGAGAGCTTCTAAGTAAGAATGGTGCTGGAGAATCCCCCCATCCCACCCTTAACTAATTGTAAATATCAGATTTATTACTAGTGAGATTATATAATGTGTTTTATACAATAAAAGATGGATTTGGACAGCCGTCTAAAGTCAATTGTCTAGAAAGCCTAGATGAATAAACTAGGTGCTGTACAGAGAGAGATTGTGAGACTTATTTGTTAACGCTGTGTTGATAAAGATCCTTTTTATGGTTTGCTTTGTGGTCTTCTGAGCAACATGATGGCATTGGTAAATCCATGAATGCAGGACTCCAGGAGCAGTCACACAGAACTGGTGTGCCCTATTGGGGATGGACTGGGTTAATAGAGTCTCTGTGCTGAGACAGAATTTGTCCATTTCCACTCTTTGAGAAAGCCCAAAGAATACCTTCAATTTTTTTTTTTTTTTTTGCATGGTGCTAACATACACCTTAATTGCAAGGTAATATGAAGAGAAGGTGAAAAGGAGTAATATTTAGGTTAGTGAAACAAAGAGTAATTTTATAGCAAGGATGACTTGAAATACGCAGTATGTGAATTGTGCTGACTCCTGACTTTTGCTGCCCAGTATAATTACCCTGGAGAAAAAGTTGTTTAAGGAATCATATAGAGAAGCCATGCATGCAAGAATGCACTTCAGTCATGCACTTCTCTGTTCACTCATAACACAGATTGCATCTTTCTAATAGCTCAAATAAGTAACTCCATTTAGGAAAGTTGAGAGTATTTGTGTTGCTAGAAGGTGGAGTGTTTAGCTAGTCATTTAATCATGTCAATATTTTTATTAAATTTTACAAGTAAAGAGAAAATGAAATCATTTTTGATTACATATTCAATGTTATACACATCCTCTTTGATAATGCCCTCAAAACATCATAGTTTAATATCATTTTAAAAAATTGTCTCTTCTCCATTTATATTTTAGTATCAAACTGTTACAGACACAGATTTCTCTGTGTTTGAATAAACTCTTGAAAAGTTGCCAAAGCCTGAGCAAACACAGAATAAAAATATGCTGATTTCAAACTTAATCCAAACAAAATTTATAGCTGAAAGAATTAGGTAAACTTCTGCTATTGTCACTTCTTCCTATTATTATTTCTCATGTATTTGCTTTGGTTTTATTTACCCTTGTAAAATTTTCATGGTCAAATTTAGTAGGAGTTACAGGGTTTGTGTGCTTATTGTATCAGACCAGTTCTGGTTCCTACCATATATTCAGTCCTTTTTCAAATGTAGCTGCAAAGTACCATGTGTTAGTAAAATTTATTTAGTGTTCTTAGTTAGATTGGAGAAAATTACTGAGATAAGTTTTGAACAAATAATTTCAGTGCTTCTTTAGACGTTAAAGTTTTCACTTCCAGTTAATGTTCTAAACTGTTTATGGTATACAAAATATTCTGTCCATATAATGAAGACCTCTGGATGACAAAAGAACAAAAGATATATGATAGAACAGAATCTTCTAGCTCAATCAAAACATCTTCTAGCTCAATTTCTTTATATGTAGTTATCTACTATTTGCCTCCAAATTGCATCGCCATACAGTTTGGCAAGTTCATGTGAAAAAGAGGCATATTTCATAAAATGATTGAAAGAATATTAAAACCTATTAAGTAGCTATAAGGGGGGTGTCTTATTAGGCAGCTTCCTATCAATTTGTATCTTTTTTTTTTAAAGGCAACTTTTCAGGAGTCAAAATTTCAGGTTTCTGGAACATTATTTCAAGGTCAAGTAATACAAAAATTTTTGCAGCCTGCTGGCGTAGAATTTTTTTTTTTTGTTTATGATCTTTCAGTTTTGCTGAATTACCCGTTTAACACCAGATGCATTAGTTCATTTAATGTCTCCCAGCAACTGGCTTATTTACTTCCACTATCACAGAGAGAACTAGAATAGAGAGAACTAGTTCGATGCTCAAATTACTTGAGAATGCCAAAGAAGTTGTTTAAATTGAGGTAAGCACAGGGGACTTATAGCATATTATCATTAGAAAGGGAAAAATAGAGTAAAACCTGTGTGAGTCTGCAGGGATATGAGAACTCAAAAGCTTAAGACTTCATTTGATTAAGAAAAGTCAGAATGAAGACTGTCATGGAAATGTAGAAGTAGATAGACCTCAGGAGGCCACTTAATCAAACCTGTCATCCATGGCAGGATCAAATATGCTGAAATTAATCCAGACTGATACTTGTCTAGCTTGTTCCTAAAAACCTCTGAGGATGAGATGCTGTCTTTTCCAAGCAGTCTGTTCCATGGAATATCTGTTCTTCACTACAAGAAAGAATGTCTTGTGTCTTCTGCTCTGGTAGACAAGCTGATGTTTTTAAGTCTCCCTGCCTGTGGACATTACGAGCAGATGGTCACTGTGTTCTTCTGTTTGTTTGCCTATTGGAAACCCTCCATTCTATCCCCTTTATCTCTTTGCTAATTTGCACAAAGTTAATCCCTTCAGTCTCTCTATATAACTCATGTTTACCAAAACTATTAATGCTCTGTTGTTTTCTTTTGAAAAAGCTCATTTAGCCATATTTTCCTTAAATTGGGATGCTCAAAACTAGCAGAGTATTCTTCAGCAGTGGATAGAGCACAATAATTGCCCTTGGTGTATTACATATACGTGCCATGTTGAAGTATGTCTGAACTTGCTGTCTTGCTCTGCATAATTTGTGAATAGTTTATACTTATTTAAGGAGGTACTCAAGTTTTTATTTATGCCATAGTGCAGCCTAATAACTTACTCTGCATTTTTTTTCGAACTTGTTTCTTTCAAGTTGCTCTTTTACGTTTGTCTGGTTCATTTGGAGGCTATCTCTTCAAGTCTGATCCTTTGTTATCTTTCCAAGACTAGTGCTAGAGGTGAAAGGTGTGTTCTCTGGCGAGTCCTACAGGATGTTGTAAACCTTGCATACATGAAGACTCAAGGCCTGATACTGATAATTACTCTGAGAAGCATTAAATGATATGTGCATATCATCATAGAAATTGCGCGTGAACTCTGTTTCCCCGTGTTGCTTGTGTGACTGTTGTTGAGGACACTGTCAAGAAAAGACCTAATTTCTGAGGTACCCAGACTAAATTTGAATTGAACAGGCAATATTCTCTGGCAGTCAGTTTGTACTTTAGTCAATTTTTTAAGTGTATGACATACTTGTCAGGCACTGTGGCTAAGCAGGATGTGACCTCAGGGCTAAGTAAGAAACACAGAAAAAAATTACCATATAATTTCTTTTTAAGGAATGAAGATAAACCACAGGAGTAAGAGTAGAAAGAATGAATCGTGAGATTCCATCCTAAATGAGACCAAGGAAACACTGTTCTGGGTTGTTTAGATAGCTTGCAGGCTTCCTCTGGTTCTGGCTCTGTCCTAGTATTCTGTGTTTACTGTTGTATGCTTGGAGAGTCATATCATTAACAAGCTCATAGAGGATGGTGAGCTTCTTTCTTTGCCTGACTGCAAGAAAAACTTTATATATAAAGAAATATATATAAGAATATATAAAGGAAATATGAGGTTTTTTATAATGACAGCCTGTAAATGACATTCACCAAAAGATTACTTACCCGTCAGTGGTAGTTAAAATAAAATGGTGTGAAAAACCAAACCACCTGAAGCAGGAGTAAAGATCATCAGAGTGATGTCATGGTCACCATACAGTTTCCCCATCTATGCACATATAAACCTATAGGGCTATACCTATGAACCAGCTGAGCTTTCTGTCTTCTCATTCAGAAAATCAGAGCTAGAGCATGAGGGAAAGTTTGTTTAAGTAATATGCTGAGTAATTCGTTTGAGAATCCTTCTAGAACCACTGCAGCAGTCCATATATTTTCAAACTGGTAGTATTTTCCTTAAAAGTAGGTATTGGTCTTAACGCCACAGTACTTAATCTTATGCCTTCTGAAAAAATGCCTTTCTTCTTGACATGGGGATAGGAAAGAGGAATGCCAGCTAATACAGTCTGTCGTTAGCACTTATCTTCTGTCCTAGAAGACTCTGAGAGATTTGTCACAGGTATTTTTATACGATTATGCTTTAAAAATAGATTGCAAGTTTAACTGTATTTGATACAGTATTTTCAACTGTATTTGATATTTTCATCCTTCCTCTGTAGTTGAATTTGAGTGTGTAAGCTGCTTGTGCAAATAGAGGACAATAAGGATAAAGGAAAACTGTCCCACTAAAACATCTGTAAGTCTCTTTATTAGTATGGAATGCAAAATGCTATAGTATTATATGAAAAATTTTCTACTGTTCATTTTGGGTTTATGCAGTTGATCTGTATTTCCCAAACTTGTGGCAGTAAAGTATAACACACACCCACTTAACCAGCTATTCAAATGTGCAATTACACACAGGGAAGGCTAATCATGCTTATTTTTCCTAGTGTTACCAGCCTCACTCTGGTGTCAAAGCACAGAATGCATTAACAAAACAAAACAAAACAAAAAAAAAAAAAAAGTCTGCGGTCCAATTAGCTACCACATTATTATTTATAGACTTATTTAATGCCATTTACAAGATACAAAAGAGTTGAACAATAAAAAAGTGCCACTGTGATTCTATTACACCATAAAATAAAGCCTGCTAGCCTGTTAAAGGCTAAATCAGTGTGAATCTCATGCATCATCAGTTCCTTTCTAAATATTTTTGTTCCTATATTGCAGCTCTGATGATAGATAATTTATATTCTAGTTTCATTTTCTGTCTTTAAGCGGTTGCAAATTCTAGATATGATCATCATGTTCCACAAATCATTGTTGAAATTCAGGATCTGTTCTTAAATATAGACTCTGTATGCTTTCAAAGAAGAACTAAATTGTACTAATTATCTTGCAGTCCCTGCTTTATAAGATTTAGGGTGGTATTTGTAAATGGCTTATGCAAAATTAATCATACCTTGCAAACTGCATCAGGAGAATCATTCAGCAATGCAGCTTAATCCACTGGATGAAGTATTGGTTACAAAATGAGAGAACAGGACTGGTGCAAAATGTTTCTTGCTATTGCTCTCCTGTATGTTATCATGTAAACAATGTCATGTCCCTAAGTTAGTCTATTTTTTTTTTTTCATTTTTAGCATTATATAGGTTTTGGAGGAATAGTTTTTCTTTGCTACCTAGAAAAACTGAGCCTTGGTGTTAGTGCAAATTATTAGGCACAGCTGTAATGCAAATAGTAATTTTTGCCATACAGTGCTCATTAACAGAAGTAATTTATCATTCAGGATTTACCTGATATTGCATCCGAAAAGGCACCTAAAGTAGGTGTGGTGTTATAACTAAAGGAATATGTAAACTCATGGCTAGGATACCTCACTGGAAAGAAATGGGAATTCAATGCAAATAGATGGAAGCAATAGGGTGATTTCATTCTTCTGGTCATGCAGCTAGGAAAAATTCTGCTGCAACACCCTAACAGTTTGACTCTCTAGTAGCAACAAGAGACAGAGTACTCCCAGATTGCAAATTTGAGTAAAAAGTAGGCAGAGTGTCAGAAAAAGAGCCATGTATAAACATGACATTAACTCTTACAGGCTCTGTCATTGTGCTGGTATCAAATCCATTTTCTTGAGATCTTGTTTTACCAGCTAGGCTCCAGTCTTGACCAGATGCTCTGTAACATATTTGGCTGCATTTTCCATGTTAGATGGATAGATTTTCCATGTTAGATTTCCATGTTAGGCAGCTGCTTTTCAGTGGTGTGCAGAACACAAATAGCTCTGAATCCTCACTTTGTTTTTCAGCACCCAGGTATTCACTGATACTTGTGAATAGTGAGGAAAAAGAAGAGACATTTTAGTACTTTATGTAAAAATATTAGAAACTGCTAACAGTTTTCTTTGGCAGTACTAAGTACAGAAGGATCAGAGTTTCTTATAGAGCAGCCCTATTTGTTCACTGTATACAGTTTAAGTTTGAAAATGTAGGGCTGGTAAAGGAACTGACATGAGCATCCTCAGAAAATACTAGAAACTCATGTTGTGCAAGGAAAGCCATGAATTCAGCCCCCAAAATCCTTGAAAATGGACTATTTGAGCCTTAACAAAAGCAGCACATTTAAAATCATCAACTGATTTCTGAAAAAAAAAAAAAAAGATTACTTTTCACAGTTGAAAACAGTGAAAAATAGTCAACGTATTGTTTATTAGTCCAGGCATCTGTCTTCCTCCATAATGTCTTATGCTTGTTTAAAAATCTGCAGAAGTGATAAAATATTCATCTTAATATGCAGTATTAATAAAATGCTTGGCAGTTTATTTCTTTAAAATTCTGAGTGTGACTGAGAGAAAAGTTGAGACCAACACCATTTAAGATTAGACACTTTCTAGGTTATACTTTCCTGGTATAACAATTTGTCTGGCAAAGCATCACAGTGTCAGTAACTTATTTTGTTAAAAGCTCTTCTCTTGTGCCTGAAATAATTTGTGAGTGCTGGGGATTTGCTCTATTAGGTGTAGGCTGCAGTACCTAAATTATGAACAGTCTATGATCTGTTTCTACCAGAAATGGAAAAATTCATATTTTGCTGAGAAAATTGGGTAGTTAAATATGGAAAAATGTCACAGAGTTACCTGATCTGCATATGTAGATAGACATTCTAAACGAGTGCATATTTGGACAAGATTATTTAAATAGTAACTTAAATGCTTGCCCATGTTCACATGAAATATATACAAATATGTCTTCAAGACAAAAGCATAAATATATATTTGAATATTTTGAAATTGTTCATAAAGACAATTGTACAGGCTGCAAAATAAAACACCTGCATATTAGTAAATAAGTACATTAGTGAATTCTTAATAGATTTCCCCCCTTACATTGGTTAGGTTACTCATTGCACTATTTGTTCAAAATAATGTATCTCCGTCTGCTGTTCAATCACTGAATAGCAGAGATAACCAGGGAAGTAAAGATTCGGGAGTTTGAGCATCAAAAAAATTTTTTTGGTATTTTTAGCATGTGCTTCTGTAGTTTTCATTGGAAGAGAACTCCATATTCTTTGTATGATATTTCTGCCATGAAAATTGAGTATCCTTTTGGGATAAACGGGTCAAGAGAAAAGCATGTCACAAAAATAAATGGAATAATTGCAAGCAAACAATTTCCAGCTTGTGTTCTCAGGACTCTGATTTCTATTGATGCTCCACTCACTCTGGGAATCTTTCCGGATAATGTAATCTTGAAAGCAGTTTGGTTCTTCTCTGACCTTTGTATTCAGAAACATTTGTTGAAGTGGTTTTGCATGTATTTTTTCCCCTTAAGGAATTGCAGGAAATTCTGATCAGGGACAATTTTACTTAAGGGTAAAATGGCTCTGCACAAAATCCCAGGTTTAAAGTGGGCATACAGATACTTCCTTCACATTTTCCAAATAACTCCCTGTTTCATCATTCTGGCATTTTTGCATCTATCTAGATTAAGGAATAGCAACTCGTATGCACCATCAAGGAAAGGATATTTAAATTTAGTTTCTCTCCAGCATGGGGCTTGACTGGACTGCCTTGCTATCTTTTTTGTTTGGATCAGTGTACCTGTGTTCCAGCCCCTCCAACCCAGTTTGCATTTTAACACCAGAAAAATCTGAAGCTGATTTTAGTTACCCTTTGTTGACTCTGAGGTCTGAAAAGATAACCTCTGTACTTGTTAGAAACAAGGAATAACAAACAATTGCTTTTGTACTTTACTTGTGGGCTGCAGGGCCCAGGGATGTTTTTTTGCTGCTCTGATTTTGGAGGCTGCTTCTCCCTGTGCCACTTTGCTATGGTCTGTCTGCACACTGGGTCTGCAGCATCCTCACACTGCCTTGCCCGTGATGGGAGCTGGGTTGTTCAGCTGACTCATTCATTGTACTTGAGGTAGTGCATCAGCTCGCTGACCTTTTTTTCTTTTAACCTTACTTTTCTGACAGTGGCTTGGTCTGAGCTATATACTAGTAATGCCACCTTAGAGTATAAATCAGTTTACCCTTTCCACATCTCTTCATCCAAAATGCCAAACAATAGAAAAGGAGGTCTCAAAACTTGTTGCATAGCACTGACATCTAAATAGAAAAGCTCCTTTTTCATGGCAAGATGACTCAGAGTTTTCCTCTCTATTAAAAAATATATGATATATAATATCTTTGTGGCAGCTGCAATGGCTTCTCACATTAATTACTTAGAAGAAGTAGTTGAAGAAGAATTGAAGAAGAATGAAGAAGCTATTCTAGCAGACGAAAGAAAAAGAGTGTGAGTTAGTATGTTGCTTAGTTATCCTAAACAAGTGTTTCCCAATACCAGGCTTTGAGAACAAGCTGTTGTATGTAAAAGTTTAAAAACCTTACTAACAAGGATAATCAAGCTGTTTAATGACAAAGTCTTTGCAGAGTCACAGTGCAAAATTGTGATTAAAGTTAATTTCCTTAGGGGATGCATGACTGACAGCAACTGAAGCTGGCTATCACACAGTCATAAATTGAGATATGGTTAAGTTGTGCCATTTGCTAACCAGGGGCAAGAAATACAGACTGGCATGTTGAACTGCACAGGGCATATTATATCTTTTAGCATAGCAGGATTAAACCTTCAGTACTTTGGCCCCAAACTCTTTCTGACCTTTTTCTGTGCTCTCTAGTGCATTTGACATTCCAGAGGAGGGCACAAACCAGCACAGCAAGCACTTCCAAGGTTTTCTGCAAGGGAAGTTGTACAAGTTATCCTGAATCCCAGTGGACATTGTGTTCTGCCATTTGCATTTGTTGTCTCAGTAACATTAACTGTGTGTGCAAATCTAACTAGACTTTTCACTTTCTTCTTTCATGTAAGGGCAACCTATGGCTAATGGTCCTTTTTAGCCTCATCTTGTCAAGCTACCACCAGAGGAGATATGGCCAGGATGCAAAGTTCCCAGCTGTCTGTGGTGCTTGGTCTTTTGGCATTTTTCTGAAAAGTTTTACAGCTTCTTGAATCTTTGGCTGTAAGAACAGGATTGAAGCATTCTGCATGCCATGAAAGCAAGTCCTCTCTCCACAGTTTTACTTCTTGCATTTGGTATGGTTTGAGCTTGAAAATCAGATGTAGGATGTTCTAAAGATGTTTATCATTACCCATAATCCAAACTTGCAGGATTTTAAAAATACTTCCTAAATCTTCATATGTGCTCTATAGACTGAAATGTCTTTTATAAGAGTTTTTAGAGACAAGCCAGTGGTTGTAATATTTTGTGAAAATCCCTTTGCTAGGATTTTCTTCTCCTGAGAAGCTGAGAAGGCCTCAGCTTCAAGTGTAAACAATTTGTTATCTGCTGCTGTGGAATGCAGCAGGTGCTTTCTCGATTGGTCAGTGTGGGATGTTTGTACTTGGCGACCAATCGAGGAGGCAGCAGCTCTCGGACTCTCTGGGAGTCACAGAACTTTGTTATTCATTCCTTTCTATTCCTGTCCCGCCTTCTGATGAATCCTTCTCTCTGTTCTTTGTAGTATAGTTATAGTGTAGTCTTTTTTAATGTAATATATATCATAATATAATAAACCAGCCTTCTGAAATGGAGTCAAGATCTCTCCTTCACTTCACCAAGTTCAGACTGCCCAGAAGACCCATGATAATACAAGCCCATCATTTTGCATTCCATACTAATAAAGAGATTTACAGATGTTTTAGTGGGACAGTTTTCCTTTTTCCTTACTGTCCTCTATTTGGATAAGCAGCTTACATGCTCAAATTCAACTACAGAGGAAGGATGAAAAAAATTGTATCAAATACAATTAAGCAAAATTTGCAATATATTTTTAAATCGAACAAGGAGTCACATAAAACACTTTTCTTTACAGAAGAAAAGGGTGCAAGATATAGAAACGAGGCGTTTAATGTCATAGTTACAAAACACATCTTCTATCTGTGTTCTTCTTTAAATTCCATTCACTATAAGCTAAAGAAGAATCTTACAGTGAATTTTTGAATGTAGATTTGTTTGTTTGTCTTAAAAGCATTTGTTTGTTTGATTTTTCTTAAAAGCATATACGGACTTCATTACCTGTCAATGGGATTGGTGATCATAAATGACTTGAACATTTTGAAAATCTTATCCTCAGCCATCATCATGGCTGTGTTGCCATTTCAGCTAGTCCTTCAGTCTTTGCAGCATTAGGAAACTACCTGCTTGACAAAGAGGTGTCAGCCCACAGCAGGATAGCTAGCCTGTTGTGGCATAGCAGCTGTCAGGAGAAAAGAAAAAGAACTTCAGTCTTTCTTTTCCTTAGCACAGGTGACAGCTGAGGGAAATAGAGCTAGTTTTTAATGCTGGAAACAGTTTTTATTTTGGAAAACAAATTGTTTTATTTTCTTTTTGTTTTTCCTAGTGTATTAGGATATACTGTGCCAAAAATGTTAAGAGTCATCCCGTGGAAGAGAACTCTGTTAAACCTTTTGACTTTTCTTTATGTGTATAAGATTTATTTGATTTTTTTCTTTCTTGAAGAGTTTTGCCTCCAGTTAGTTTGCAAAAAATTAATTTATTATAAAGACCAGTGTACACACTAGAAATGTTATGGGGTTTTCTTTCTTTTTGAGATGTAAAACTCACAGGAAAAGGTTTTGTAGTGAAGTTTTGTACTGTCAAAAAGGGCTCTTTATCAATATCAATTTTCTATTCAGACAACAAAATGAAGACTGAGGTGCTTGGGAAATTTCTTGCAGAAGTGAAACATTCAAGCTGACTTGCGTGGCTAATCAAGACAAATAAACAAGCCTAAGCTTAGTTAACTGAAAGGCACGACTAAGCAATTACCCACACTTTATAATACTGTTTCCATGCAGCCACCCACACATTCTACTCATCCCTAGGACAATAATGATGCTGTTCTATCTCCTTTTGAAAGGAGTAAAGAGAAACCTTTTAGAAGTATGGCTTTGTGGTACGCACCTCATCAGAAAAGTAATGTGCTGCTCAAAAAAACCTTTATGTCGAGGCCCTTGAATCATAAAAACATCATCTGAATTCTGATGGACAGGAACAATTATTTGTTATGTAGTAGGCAGGCACCATGTAGGAAAACTGACAGGCTTACTTTCAATTCTTTGCAATACTTGAAACAATTACTTAACAGACAGAAAGTGAATGGCCACGGCGATTAAGTGACTGTTCAGTAAATGATATAGCTGTCTTTTAGACTGGATGGTCCCTCTCTTAATCCTTTTTTGTGCTAACTTGCTGGAGATGATACACGGATTGCTATCTAGGACATGATACAGGGATTTCAGATGACTTTAGGACTAAATGGTAGCAGAAAAATATCTAAGTT
Source organism: Motacilla alba alba (assembly GCF_015832195.1). Taxonomy (NCBI): domain Eukaryota; kingdom Metazoa; phylum Chordata; class Aves; order Passeriformes; family Motacillidae; genus Motacilla; species Motacilla alba. The sequence goes on from NC_052018.1 coordinate 76,719,765, forward strand.
GGTAACCACTGGATTTCTGGTTGATTCAGGTACTATTCAAAAAGATACTGCAAAGTTAAGTGGTGGTAAACAAACCAGTGCCATATTTATCACAGTCTGGGATCAAATGATCCAGGGTTTGACTTGTGTTCAGTGAGTTGAAGCTAAATATTAGGGGGAGGCCTTGTTATGCAGTGCTTTAAAAGGAGAAATGCAGTCATGTTTATTGAATCAGATAATGAAGATATCATTAGATATCTAGATGCATAGAATTAGGCATTATTCCATCTGTAAAACCATACAGTGGAAGGACTTACAAAGTACTTACCTGTTGAAAATATTTTTATTTAGACTGTAACATTGATTAATAGAACTTTTCAAAGCAGAATATATCTTCAATTTTGACAGCTTAGGAGGAGTATAAGTCTCTAACCCAATGTAATGGATATAATCAGTTTTTGAAACACTGGAATATGCATCGTGGGTGTTAATCAATCTCCACATCTACCTTTATAAATCTTTCTGTGGCACTTCTACAGAAACATCATAAGAGTGTGATCTAGGTATATTTCCTTGAGAAATTTAGTGAGAAAAACAAGTATAGCCTCCATGGCATTACTGTTCCTCTTTTCATATTTAGAATTCTCAATGCATATAGTAACTCCTTTTAGTGTCAGCCCACTAAAGAGGCTTATTTCACATTAGAATGGTCCAATCTACATGGCATTAATAAGACAAATCTGAGTTGGCGTTATTCAGGTCCTAGATCTCATGGAAATATTCTTTTGTATAGTTCAAAATACATGGATCACTATCATTGGTTTGTGAATTTGAACAATTTGGAAGTTAGCCATGATTTTGAAAACGTGTTTTTCTTCTTCCTTATGCAGGGTTAAAGGAAAATTACTGAAAATACTGAGTGTCACATAGGGATCAACTTGTTGTAAATGAAAAAAGAGTCAGGCCTCAGGGATTTAACTGGGATCCTTCCCTTAAATGTGTTCATTGTAAAATTCTTCTATAAACTGTAGGCAACCTACTTGGAAAATTATTTCCTGTAACTCTTAGCCTTTCAAGGACTATGTCATGATGCTACCTGCAACGAACACTGTAGTGTCTGGATAAATAGAAATCTATCCTAGGATGGTGATTTACAGTCTTGACAGATCTCAGTGGGATGTATATTAACCTGACTATCCATTAAGTGCCTTCCTGCCTTGAAAAGGCCTGTTTTTAAGAGCTTGCTTAACTCTCACTGGTTTAGAATGATGGAAATTAGCACAACTACTAGCAGATGTTAATCATGTAGCTTAATGCACTGCTGGAGGGCATTTGCATTTTGGTGGTGAGCACGGTGTAAGTACCTGTACAGAACAGATTAGACCATGTTGCCCTGTGTGTTTTCAGCAGATGCCATACTCTCCACTCCAGAGGATCTGCTTGCAATGCAGCCATAACTACTTTTATTCTGGCTCAGTGTCAGTGTTTTGAGTCTACTCTAACTCCATAAAAACTTTTGCCTGGCTTTCTTGTTCTGGGCTACTTCCTTTTTCTCTTCCTCAGCACCTTTATCCTCTAAGCTCTCATGAGAGCCCTCACCCAGCTCTGCTGTCACTCCCATCTTTTTTAATGGCTGTTCTTGGAAATTCTCTTGGGTAAGTCCTCTATTTTAGCATGCTTTAAGATTTTGCCTTTGACCACTTTTGTTGCCTCATTTTCTACTTGAACCTTTTAAATTATTTCTTTGCTAATTTTACCTGCTTCTTCATTCTGTCTCCCATGGGAGAAGCCCACAGTGCCCTCCCTAGCTCACCTAGAAATTTTCTTTTTCTCATATGTAACATCGATTGAAAGTAATGTAGACTTCTTGTTTTCCAAATTGTCCACCTGGTACCTCCTCACTAGTTTTGCCAACTGAGTTTCCACTCCAATACCCTGTGCCTGAATCAGTCAGCCTTGCCCAAAGCCTTGCCCAGTCAGGAGACTTGCCTAAAACTGGAGTTAAAATAAAAAAATTCATAAGTTCCACTCAGGAAACTGTAGTAGGGAAATTCAGTAATCTGAAAAAGGAAGCATTACACATAGTTAGCTTTATTTTTTCAATTAATTTTAAAAAATAAACAATCCCTCTGAGCACTGTCTACTTGGGTCTCAGGTCTTGGAAGCTGCAGCTGGCCCACCCAAATTTCTACCTACTCAGACCTGCTTTTCTCACAAGACTGAGCTTGAGTTTTGCTGATTTTTTTTCTGTATTCTATTACACACAAAAATTGAAAATTTGGTAGCTTTCTAAATTCCAATATTATACTTTATTTAAGAGATTATTCCACACTAATTAAGACCTAGTCCTTCCTCTCATTCTTCCTCATTAGAGAAAACATCTGTCAGCACCTTTCTATTTTATTTTCTAAATCACCAGTGCTAGCAAATGCAATCTCCTTCTCTCCAATTTTCTTATTCTTTACTTAACAGCAAATATTTCCAAAGTACTGTTCATAAGTAGTCTTTCTCTCCTAGCATTCTGTTGGGCAGTTTAGGGTCTCAAAATTAAACCTAAGGTATATACAATTGTCAAAGAAGCTTGATCAACTATTTTACAGTAACATATTGTATTGGTATTAGAGGAAATGGTTTTCATTTAAGTTTTCTATATATCAATGTAATTATGAGAATCGATTGCAGATGCTGCAGAATTCCTTAGCAACACATTTACAAACTCAAAGCATGATGAGGACCAAATTGTATTTTCCCTGTAATTCTGATTATATTTATTATTCTGAATTTTCCTTTTGTCACTTAAAACATCATTGATCATCGTGATCAAGTTCTTCAGCCTGGTGATTTACAACCAATGAAAAGCAGACATAGTGAGTTCCCATGAACTGCAAACCAATTAACTCTAGACATGGAATGTTCATAATTCAGACTCATTTTATTTTCCTCCATGCCTGTTACATGTAACAGTATCGACAGAGAGGGGGAAAGTGCACATGTTCACTCTCTCTCTCTGTTTAGCTCCCTTCTAGATTCTTTTTTTCTCCCTGGTTTGCACATATCTACTATTTATGTTATGAAAGAACGAAGTATTAACATAGTATAGCTCTGGGTTTTTCTTTGTTTTTCTCTCTCTCTTTTTTTTTTTTTTTTTTTTTTTTTTAAGTGTCAGGTTATTCTATTCCTCAAGTTTACAATTGGACTAGGCTTTTCCCCAGGTATAGCGTGTCCATGTTCCAAATGCTTTTAGCTGGTATGACCTGGAGTGTTGAACAGCCAGATGGATAATTTCTCATTCGCTTGGAGTGAGGGCCTGGACAATTTATATCCAGGGTGGTAATTAAACCACTCAAGGTCTGGTAGTTCCCCAGTGACCTCCTTCACTCCTCCATGTGCATGGAGAGAGGAGTTCAGTGTGCTGAAGCACAAAGGATTGGGTGATGTGTCTCCAGAGGAGACACGGGGTGGCAGACAGTTCTGCAGCCCTGTAAAGACAGGGAAGGACACACTAAACTTATGTAGGATTGTGTGTAGCTGCTTATACCTGAGCTAGGCAATTTTGGTGAGGCTGGCTGTGCTGTGAAATCTGTGTTAAAACTTAACAAGGTTACTCTTGAAATCTCTTCTGACAGCTATTTAATGCCTACCAAGTGCTGAGGCTGTAAAAATGTATTTTGCAGCAGCATTCAGATAATAAATACTGTGAACGGTTTAAAGTCACTGGCTTGTCTTTACAACTTTATGCTGTAACAACAGTAAAGTTAACCTCGTGCCAGTTCTTGTTTCATTTAAACAGACTCAAGTATTATCTCCATGTTCTTGATATGACATATACAGCATCTTTTAGAAAACTACCGTGACAAAATCATTATACAGAGCACAAATGTAGTGGAGTACTTCAGGATAGCGCTGTTCTGCAACAGGAACTATTCTGAATGCATTACTTAATTTCTTATTTAATAATATTTTGCACGTATGGATTGGAAATATTGATTAGGGGAAAAAAATGTACAGGCTTGTTTGGGTAAAAATTTCAATAGAATTGTTAGACCATGTTCAAAGTACTTTACTTTTTGAAAGCTGAGAAATTGAAAAAAAGCAACATTAATAAGTAGAATCTTAGTTTTTGCATGGTGACTGTGGTCTTATCCTAGGTTATTCATTTTCCAGCATGTATCTAGGAGGGTTGAAGCTAGCTGAGTTCCTTCTATGAGTAAATTCTGTATTGCCTAGTCCATAGACAAAGACTCAGCTGCTTATGCAGTATTGCTCCCAAATTCTGTCCAGTAAAACATATGATGTACTTAACTTGAACATGAGGGTAGTGCTTGGCCCCAGTGTATTTTCAGCACTGTAGTGGATGTCTTTATCATGTATGCAAATACAGTGCTCTCTGAATTGTGTGCATAGGAGGATACTTGTCTAAGGCCTGTCTGTCATTATGGAGGGCAGTTTCTTAAGGGACTTTCTTTAAGGGCATGTTCTTAAGGGACTTTCTATACTGATGCCTTAGGATTTAGCTTTTCTATTTTTCAGATCCTGTACTGCTTTAGTGTTTAACTCTAAAACTCCATAGCCTGGCAGCTACTGTTCTCCCATTTTATTCAGACAAAACAATTCCTCTCTAGGCCTGAAACTCAAGGACACTTTATTATCTCAGGCCCTGAGAGTGTAAACAACAGTGAATTGGGGGGGGCAAACTTGGAGTAAATGACTTCATTACCTGAAGCTGTGATTGGAGGATTAACCCCTGATAAACAAACGGACCAAACTCTTAACTGTGGGAAAAACTTGTGACCATTGTCCGTCTTGGGTGTAGCCCCTCGGAGGCTTCTGACTGCCCCTCTAATGCATCAGTACCCTACAGTGTTTTTAAATTAAGACACACTTAAGGACTCTCCCTCAAAGCATTCTGACTGCTTCAGTTCCATAGCAGATATGCAGTGGAGGTCAGAGAAATTCCCCTCCATACACAGGACTCTGCTCTGTTTTCTCTCTTCTGGGGAAAAAAAAAAAAAAAAAAGGCATCCTGTAACTACCTGAGGAATGTCAGTAATCCAGTTATCATCTTTCCTTTTAATTTTCTCTAATTTCATCTGGAAATTCACAAGTGTTAGAAAATTATATGTATTATCATCCAGAATATTAATATTCCAGAAGAAGTAATTTGGAAGCTTTTACTCCAAAAACAAACAAAAATTATCCCCTCTAAAAAGGGGGAAAATTTAAAAATGCAGGTTCGTTTGCTTTTGGAAATCAGCAGTATTCTTGGTTACCTGAACTGCAGCCATAAATGCCTGTAATACTGTAATTTAGTGCCTTGTATAAAGAGTCAAATTCAGAGGAGCCAGTGAAGCGGAGTTGAGGCAAAAAAGAGGAAAGATGACAAATGTTTGCAAAAGTATTTGGTGTATTTTGTATGGCTTCAATGAAAATGTAATATTGAAAAATAATATGCATTAGAAAATTTTAAAGTCTGAACTGGTTAGAATCAATCCTTTCTTTTCTCTTCCTTCTTTGCTCAGATTTCTGATACATCTGACAGTGCTACCAGGCTGTTTGTTACCTCTATGGATATCAGAGCCCTGGAAGCTTCTATCTCTGAGCAGAATGTCATATTCAGTAAAATGGCCTCTGAGAAAGGATGCTTATATAAAGAAAAAGAAATCTTTGTCATAAAGAGTAGGTACAAATGCGGTTTCAACAAAACAAGTCATCATGACATTTTTTAGGTTTCATAAGGATTACCCCTGCACTACAGCAAATTCCATTGGCAAATATTTTTATATTGTCCACCGTCCTAGAAGTTTTCAGTCCCTACCTTCTGAAATAGTGCAGTGACATAATGAAGTATAATGTATCCTATGCAGTTCAATAAGCAATTTATTTCAAGGGAGTGAAAAGCTGAGGGTTTTACTCTTTACATTTCCACTGGTTCTAAGTAAGCAGCATAAGTTATACATCTAATATCCTTTAATTCACTATTGACTTTATTACTCAAAATCCTTTGTATTGGGTCATTACTGAGGGAGTTTAAAAAAATACTCACAAATGGGATTTTTCTTTCTTTAATTACCCTCCTTTTTGAAGCAGAAATTATTTATTCAGCTCTTTATCAGTAAAACACGAATAAATGATGTTATTTGCAAGAAGGGATTTAAATGGAAAAACTATTCTCATAATAAATGTTGCAGTCTGGATGTATTTCTAAGCAAGAACTTGTTATTCTGGAGCAGAATATCTACATAATACAGTGACTACAGACCTGGTAACTATATAAGGATTTTTATTGTGAGGCAATTTATCCTTAATATCTGTTCTAGTTAGTTGACTTATAGAAAAGATCTCTCTGTGTATGTCCAGCATATCTCTGACACAATAACCTCATTATACTTCTTCCAAACCTGAAGCTTCTGTCTATTTTTCAGGAACATCAAACCATTCATTAAAGTATATGTTACAAATTCTTGAGTTCTTGTATGCTTTGACAAAAGACCATTTTATATAACTATTAACTATGTAACATATTTCAATTTACTTATTTTATTGAGAAGTGTAGGATTTTTTTCTGTCTGGGAAACACAGAATTGCTATAAAGGTGCAAGGTATTATGCCTTTGCTTGCATAATTATTGTGATTGTCAGCTACATTCTGATTGCTTATTTTTTCTTGGTGGTGTGATTATCAAAGGCAGCAGTGCTGGGATTTTTGGGTTCCCACATGACTTGAAGAACTAGAAATTTAAAAACATCTTTTCTTTGACAGGTAATCTGAACATTTTTGATGGGAAGTCATTAGAGAATAAAGCTGGGATTTAGAAGTTTCATTTCACAGGCTCACTGTTCTACAGCATTATGCTAACAAAAATCCTGATGCCATAATCATTTGAATATGTTGAAAATGAGGAACGTGGAGCCCAAAGAGATGTAGAGCGGTTGTGATCTTGAAAGGTTTTCACCTGTGCTCTGACAGGCTCTTTTATCCTGAGCAACTTCCCCAATTCAAAATCAAGGTTCTAAATGTGGAACACAAACAAAAAAGGCCTCTAAATCATACTAAATTGTGGGGTTTTACTGTGCCTCACAAGGGAAAAGATTAACCATTAAAAAATTGTTTTCATTAGTAGCCTAAGCTACCATCTTATTTCCTTTTTGTTTTTTACTCCAACGGATGATTAATCTTGTCTGTAAATGTTACTTTCCTCAGCAAAACACTCTTATTCAAAGTTTCAGTTTCGTTCGAGTTTGTGATATTCTGTTCTCCTATTGCTGGTCCCAGCAACCATTCAATGGAAGCTTCTGTAGGAACTCTCTTCATCCACCATCACTGTATGGTAATGATGCAGATCTCTCCAAAGATAATGGTGGCTGCCTAGTTGCTTTTTCTTTTGCCTTTCTTTCCGAGAAATGAGTCAATTTTTCACAGTTTGAATTTTCCTGAGAATGTAAGAAGGACATTCCATTCCCTGGGCCTGTGACTATGGCAATCATAGTAATTGTAGGCCCTGGTTATTTTTCTCTGTTTGAGATAAATGTCTTGATTTAGATTGTTTGTGAAAGACACTCATCCTGCTCCCACTGTGACACTGTGAACCACAGGTATCAGACACTCCTCCTGATTCTGGCCCCCTACGTGCTGTCTCTGTTGTTCATCTGGTAAAAAAGGTGCCAATTACTCCAGACAAGCCATTTTATTTCCCAATGACTTTTTACCTCTTTTGTTTATTTAGGTTCTTATCTGTCTTATGTTAGGAATTGTCTTTCATTCTCTATTTTATATTGTGCCCAGCATGATGAGGCATCATTCTTTCCTGGGTCTTTAGGTATGTTTATAATTCAAATATTGAATAGTAGTCACCTTTGTCTAAGAACATCTAGTAAAAACAGTGGCATTTTCATGATCTCATAATTCCTAGAAGCTCCATGAGTATCTTCCTTCTGTTGTAAATATTTTGATTTATTTTATTGCAAGGGATTCACACTGAAAAATCCTGAAAAACTCTGGAACTGAGAAGCCATCTTTGCTAGTGGTTCCTAAGTGGTCTTAATGTTAAGAATCACTGAATCCATTCAAAGAAATATTTCTGAATTAAATCTCAGACTTCCACTGAAGATGGCCTACAGACAGCATATTGCTGTGCCTAAGCAGAATCCAGGATATGGTTTCATGTGCCATTTCAGGATTGTGCTGATTTTCTGCTGTTACAGTCTGGGAGAAAATACCCTTTATGAGGATAACCTTTCCTCTGCTTTCTTCTCTTTGTTGTATGTTGTTAACTGTTCAAGAAGTTGTGTTTTGGACTTTGGGGGGAGAAAATACATTGAGGACAAATAACAAAAGAAATAAAAAGCAAAAGAATAATTGACACAAGATTTGAATCATAATTTTTAGAGCAATTTTTTGAGTTGTTTGGATTTGGCAAAAGTTTTGTGTATCTCTTGCAATTTTTTAAGGGATATTAATTCAACTCACTAATTTACTGATAGTGAGATTAACAGTGGATGGCAGAAGTCTCTGGAAGTTTTGTCAAATGTTTTAGCAGCACATATAGAGAGATTCATAAGATAAAGAGAGAAGAGGAACAAGGTGCTCATAATATAAAGGAGGTCAGAGAAATGCCAAAGCACATTAGGATCTAAATTCCATTAAAATCCTGTCTGGCAGAGGTGGGCCATTTCTTAGTTACTTCTCCTCCAGAGCAAGTGTGGGAGACATTGCCCTGATGCTGGCAAACAAAACTTCTGTTATGCTCCTTTTAGGTTTCTTTAACATTTCCATAATTTACTTCCACAGTCTAGATGCTGCTCAAGGAGATTTCTATGTGCAGGGTGGATGGGAACTCTTGAACTGACAATAGATAACTTGGCAGCCTTTGAATTTTCGAGCTTTTTTTATGCCTTTTCTTTCCCTTGTGGCTTATCTGGCACGCAGTGTTTCAGAGTTAGTCCAAGAAATGCTAAAATCTCTACCACAAAGTTTACCTAATCAAGCTGGGCATAAATAACACTCAGTACTCTGATTTTCCTTGTTGAATTTACTTCTTAATTAATTGTGCTCAAAGTGTGTGTAATGTAAACTTACGTTTTGAGAACAAATACCTTTTTCTGTTTTCTGACTTTCTGTTGAATTTCTTAGCTTTTCAGGTTATATTTTGCTTTAATTTGGATTTTTTGTTTGTTTTTCTCTGCCAGTAAAAATTATGGAGTGTGAAGAAAAATGACAAGATCTTGCCATCGACAGAACCCTGTCAAATCAGGATGCACATTTTATCCAATATAAATTACCAAGCAAAGCCCCTGTCTGTGCTTTTTTCATGACAGTCTTTCTCCATTTTTTGTAGTTACTTTCTTTTAGCAGAAATGTAGACAAGCTACTCAAAAGTGTACTAAGTTTGCAGGTGATACTAAATTGGCAGGAGCTGTTGACTCCTTTGAAAGGAGAGAGGCCCTGCACAGAGGCCTGGGCAATGACAGGGCTGGTCAATTGTCAATTGTGTGAAGTTTAACAAACACAATGCCAGATTTTGCACCCAGGATGTACATAAGTATGTGCATTCTGAAATGGTGACATAATAATAATCCCAGGCAAAAAACCCCAAACCAGCAACAGCAACACCATCACCAATTTAAAAAAAAAAAATCACCAAAAAAAAACCATCCACATGATTTTCTGTTTCCAGAAAAAGTAACTACTGTCCTTGGGGAGGTAGGAGAGCTCTGCAAATGCTTTAATTGACAAATGTGTTCTACAGCACTTATAAGGGGATTTTTTGCAAACCCAGTAGCAGTCAAGATCTGCATTTTTAATGCAAAGAGTTAAAAACACACCATGAGCTATCGAAATTATGAAAAATACCTGTATTAATTTTGTTAATATCTCCAGGACTCATGCTAAGAGTTTGATTAGTTTGTTTGCTTTGGTCTTTTTGCTTGGAATTTTTATGTGTAGATCTGTTCAAGAGACCTGAGGAGTCATAAATGGGGAAACCTAAACACAGGAAGCAAAGAGAAAGAATGGAGGTACTCAGTGCTGAAGCTTCTGATTCCAGAGCTAAAACCATGGAGTCATTCTCTGATTCTGGATCAGTAAGAGCTCTATGGTGTGACCTTGATTTGAAATTGAAAATAAAAAGGGTCATTATTTCTGACATTTGGGAGAGAATATAATATATTATATTTTCACAGAATTGCCATTTTAGAATAGATTCAGGACTTACTGTGGTATGAGTGTTGCTAAGAGTCTTTCTACTTGATGGAAATATCAGACCTTCCATCCCTGAAATACATTTCCTGAGGGTTGCATATCAGCAATGGGACTCTTTGCTGTACTGAAGATGATGTATTTCATTTGAGAAGATAACTGACAAGATATCAAGCTTATTTTGGCGTGCAATTTAACATTCAACCCCAACAGCTGCAACTGCAGAAGTGGTTTTTGGATTCCAGTGGTGAAAAAAGGAATAAAATGAAATTGTATCGTAAACTCCCTTTCAGCTGTAATTGTTGCTTTTAGTAAAGTTAATTTGCACAGAGAGAGAAGAGCATTGGGACCAGCTTGATTTTCGTCTGAGCAGAAGTACAAAAATTTTCATTTAAATATATAGAGTTGGGTAATTAATGCCAGAAAGATATCTTGTCTAAATGCTCAAACTCAGACCATATTAACTGGCCTGAGACCTTTTTTTCATTAAGTGAGTGGTAGTTATGTCTCTGGTAACTTCTTTTAAGCACATTACTGTTAAGAAAAATTGGCTCCTGAACTTGTCATACCAATAAGCATTCAGGCACTGTATTTTTTTGGGTTTAGCTTCTGCATGTAGCTTGCTTCCTGGATAATCAGGCAGACATGCTTCAGCTGCTGGTTTCCAGTTGTTGCAATAATGTGCTAACATGCTGGTCCCCTGAAACAGGCTGCTTATTAACTATGATGCCCAAAATGCCATCTGGAGTGTTATTCAGACATCTATAATTATTCTGTCTACTTCTATTTGATTGTCTGCTTTGTTTCACTATGCATGCTCTTTATTTCTTTTCCTTTTTTTTTCTTTCCTTTTTTTTTTCCTTTACTTATCATGGAATCACTTCATTTTTTTCATACAGAAGTACCAACAACTCTCATCTCTTCTATATTTTTTTTTTACATAAAGTTGAACATAGAGACTTTCTAGAAGAAATTCTAGGAAACAAACTGCAGAATCTCTCAAGTAAATGTAGAAAAAAATACCTTAATAATCACTTTGGCAGAGACTTGTAATCGTAGAGGAGCAAATTCTTTGCTTCATGCCTTTGTCCATTAATTCTAGCACATAGTGCATATAAAAAATACCTCCAATTTATATGACAGTGAGCTGCACTCTAAGCATAAGTGGAAATGACTTTAAGAGGGGCAGGCCAGCATGGAACATGTTCCTGATGCAATGAAGTGGAAAGGGACATGTGAGTATGCCAACTAAATTATTTATCTGTTTATATCCTCACTGTTCATTCTGCTATGCGAAACCACTCTTGATATCTTGCAAAAAACGGGGGGGGGGGGGGGGGGGGGGGAAGGAATTATTTTATTTGGGTAACAAATGTATTCTCTAGGGATTTGCTTTGACTTTTCAATATAGTGCTAGTTAGTTGCAACCATCTGAGAAAAGTGTCAAGCTGAAAATAGAAATTAGTATGAAGAAGATAACTCACTTGGCAATAAATGTGAAAGATACTATGTGCCGTATGAGTTAAACCGAAAAATTAGCACACACATCCCCTTGGTGTTTTCAACATTATTATATCTTGTTGAAATATGTCAGTTCTTATGACAGAATTGTCCCTACATCACTTGCTGTCTGCTGCTTATCTAGGAAGCATCCAGAGTTTTCTCAGAGCAGCCGCTAGTTCTTCCTTTCTCTGTCTAGTCTTATGTGATAGGAAAATTTCTCCTATTGCAGTGCAGAGAAGGGATGAGAGAGAGTTAAAGGCTTTAATGTGATCGCTGGCGTGTGCCCGTCCTGGCCGGAGAAGTATGTAAGAAGGATGAGGGGGTTCATAAATGGGCCACAGATTAATAAATAGTCAGTACTTAATTTTATTTTCTTGCGCTGGGAGAATGGAATTTGTAATCCCAGCGCGGCGATTTGCGGACAGTATCCCCATCTAGGGGCAGATCTGAGCATCTGTCTCGGCTGTCACTCGGGAGCCTGCTGTGGGGGAAGGGAGGCTTTGGGAAATACCCACATCCAGGCCGAGAGACAGCTCGAGAATACAAACGAGTGCACGGAAAGCACGATGCCTTTAGCAGCAGGATGTAGTGGAAGAAGCTGCTTAGAGTAAGAATCAGAAAAACCACGAGGGTTTCGAAGGTTGCTGATGCTGCAGTGCTGCGGAGCCACGGCCCGGCCCGGGGTGCAGGGTGAGCCCGGCCCGGCCCAGCGCCGGGAGGGGACAAGCAGCGCCCCGGCTGGGCTGCCAGCAGGGCAGGGACACGGACAGGGAGCGGGACAGGGTGCTCGGACAAGGCCGCCTCTGGCTCTGCAGGATGTCAGTGGGTGGCTGCTGCTTTTGAAATGTCCTGCACAGCATTCATTTTAAATTTCAGCAGATACGCTTTAGCTGGGCACATGTAGAGGTCCGTGATGAGATGGAACGCAGGAGCTGAGCTCTCACCCAGAACAGATAACCTCATGTCCTTTGAGAAAATGATATTAAAGATGAGGGCCGAGGTCACTGGCAGGACAACAGGGGAAAGCTTGCACTGGGGCCATATAAATTGTGCCTGATGTCAAGAGAGAAGGATTTGGCCCTTTAGCCCTTAACTTTTATGAGCTACTTTATTTACATAATTATCCTTGTTGTTACTGCTGTTTTTTTCTTTCCTTTTCATATAAAAATGCTCTGTGTGAAAATTCATCTTTGATGATAAAAATATATAAATAGCAAGGCAGGTACAAAATATTTTGTGATGTTATTGAAGTGACCTTGTTGCTTTCTTTTTCACTGCATCCTCTTTTTTTCCTGAAATAATTTTATTTGAACAGGGTAACCTCTTGTAACTTTATTGAAAAAATGTGACCTGCTCAGTCAGTTGCTCTTGCAGGGCTCTCTTAGCTTGGGGACAGAGAAAAGGAAAAATGACTACATGTAAGGCTCTAGATTTAAGGTCAGCCATTCTGGCTGAGGAATTTAACAGAATTATGTACAGCATTTTCCTCCCTATCCTCCTTCTGATGGAGTGATCCTGAGTAGAAGGAGTAACCAGATTAGGGTTTGGACATGACTATTTGCATAAATGAGCCAGTATGTGCAACTGGAACGAACAGCCCAGCACTGGCAAAGCTCCAGAGACCCTAAATCAAATACCAGAGAGAGTGAAGTAAAGAGAGGAAAGGGAAAAATACTGCATTCAAACACAAGATATTGGGACAACTATTGCACAGCCGAGTCACTGTGGGGTGTTTATGATAAAATAATCCTATTCAGCTCTCCCACCCTAATAATTGAGCACAAGTTATGATGAAACAAATTCTTGACACAATTATTCTTTGGTTTTTTAGTTTTGTTTTGTTTTTTTTTTAAGAAAAAGATGTTTTCTGTGTGAAGCACAAAGTTCTTCGGGTTTTTTGAAATAATAAGCATATTTTCCACATTAACGCACACAAAAAAATACCATTGTGTAGCAAAGCCAAAGTCCAAGCAGGGCTTCTTACACATGATGTGTATTAGTAATAAAACTTGTGAGCTCTGTCTTTATGTGTGCATGTTTTGTGTGGCAGCCCATTTATGCATTTTCCACTGTGCAGGGGCTTACATCACTGTCGTATTAGTCTAAGCAGAATAGAGCAGATTGTTTATTTTGGTTGAGCTCCGCTTCAGGCTGTAACATCAGATGTAGCTCCTAGAGTGACAAATTCCAATAGCAGTATCACAGATTAAACAAGGGTACAGAGGAGCCCTGCAAGCAGTTTTGTTTCTCATGGGAGCCAAAGGATACTGTGCTTGCTAAAGTTAGTATGTGTGATCCCACCACGACCAAAATAAAATCATCTGCTCTCATAACTCTCTTCTGTTTAAAAATTATATTGCCCAGAACCCCTTTTGTTGTACACTGTTCAGTTTAGGGTTGCAATATTCAGTTGAAGTTAGTCAGCTTTTATTAATGAACAGTGCAATTCCGCATTACTTTTATGAAGCATAGTAATTTTTAGCTTTGTTTGTTCTACTGTATGGTAATATCTCATTCACAAAATCACAGACTCAAAAATCAGTTGTGGAACATCTGGAGGTCCTCTGTTCCAGGCTCCTGCTGAAGCAGGATCACCTAGAGCAAGCTGCTAACACCATTTCCAGATGGCTTTGGAATATCTCGAAGGATGGAGACCTCACAACCTGTGGGAAACGTCTTGGTCAACCTGTGTCATCTCTTGGTCAAATTCACAGTATAAGTGTTTCTCTTTATGTCCTTATGTAGAAGCTCCTGTGTTTCAGTTTATGCCCTTTGTCTCTGATTCTGTCACCAGAACCAAAGAAAAGAGACTGTCTTCTTTACACTTCCCTTCAGAAGCCTTTATATTGATGAGGTTCTACTGAGGCTTTTCTTTCCCAGGCTGAACAGCCCCAGCTCCCTCAGCCTTTCTTTATGTGAGAGATGCTCCTGTCCATTAATCATTTTAATGGCTCTGTGCTGGAATCTCTCCTGTAGCTCCCTGTCCCTCTTGTACTGGGAAGCAGAGAAGTGGACCCTGCACACCAGGTGTGTTTTATCAGTGCTGAGCAGAGCAGTAGGATCCACACTCTCCTAACTCAGCCCACGATACCATTAGCTGTTTCTGTGGCAAGAGCTTATTGCTGACTCACATTCAACTCAGTGTCCTTGAAGAAGCTGAGGTCTGCTCTCCTAAAGCCCAGGGTTGTAGTCTTGCATTTTGTTCTGCCTCCTCCCTTCAGCATCCAGAAATCCACTGTCTCATGGGCACTGCAGCCAAGGCTGCCTTCAGCCCTTACGTATCCAACAAGCCCCTAATTTTTAAAAGCATGAAAGCTACCAGAGCACCTTTTCTTGTTGCTGCTCTGTCGCTTGGATCAGCAAGTTACACATTTATACACTTCACTTAGCAACTACATGTTGCACTAACACGGTTTCTAGGGCGATTAAGTATTGCCTCTGCTGTGAAGCATTAATATTACCATCAGAAAACATTTGAAGGTACTTGCTTCCCAGAAACAGGTGCATTAGTTTTATCTCAGCTAGACTTTTTTTGCAATATCCACGACAGATAAGAGTAGTGACACTTTAGAATATTAGCTGCTTATACAAATAACTATAGAGAATAATAAATAAAAAACAAGTAAATCAGATAGAATGGCAAGGAGTTCCTCAAACTTTTCAGCCAGCCTCTTTGCCCATTTTGAAGACAAGTATTTTTGTAATAGGCTTCCTTTCATCTCATCTTTGAAATGTGCACTGTTGTGACCAGTAAGACCTGACTGAAGATTTTGACCTCTGTAAGATTGTTCCATTAACATGTGGCATTTTTGCTGCCATTTCCCAGTTGTTTCATTTGTGACCCATTATCTGAGAAAAACACCATGAGAGAGAGCTGTGACTACTTTGTTTACCAGAAAATTTTGATCTCCCACTGGTTTTACAGCTGACTACAGTTTCACTGTCCTTAGTGTGTAGTCAGTTCTGATTAATGCAGAACTAAGCAAGATTAAATTTAGGCCCCATCCTCTGAGTACAGATAAGAATCCTGACAAGGTTGCTTGCAAGGAAGCTCTTCACCTTTCAAGGTACATACGAAACGTCTCCCATGGAATTTACAGCATGTGCAGGATGTTGAAGGTCAGGTGGGCATGTGTGGCTTTTAAAGAGGGGCAGATCCATTCCACCCCCACTCCTACCCCCTGCCAACATAATCAATCCTGCCATCCAGCTATTAGGTAAAGGAAAAGGTCTTATTTCATCATCTGGCTACTCAAAAATGAATACTAAAAGGTCAAAGTTTTCTTAGTGGTTATTTGAATGTAAAATTAAATATGAGTAACACTAAGAAGTCCTTTGGTAATGTACAACGTGCTGTGTCTTACATAAATGAAGGTATACCTGTTGCCCCTGTGTTCCTAGAAGTTGAAATTTGTACAATAAACTGGCCTTGATTTGAAAATGATAGCTAAAGATAGAATTAGAGAGATGGGTGAGGAGGAACCTGGAAAAAAGAGAGAAAAAACCCAAAGTATTAGGGAATTATTGTTGAAGGAAAGTGAGTTGCTGCAGGGAGTGCTTCGTTTATTCAAATGATTAAAGAACTAGCTGCTGAAACTGT
Source organism: Motacilla alba alba (assembly GCF_015832195.1). NCBI lineage: Eukaryota > Metazoa > Chordata > Aves > Passeriformes > Motacillidae > Motacilla > Motacilla alba. Next base: position 76,736,041 of record NC_052018.1, read on the forward strand.
TGTATCTGTCAATGGAAAATGCAGGAAAATATCTTTAAAAGAAAATAGCTACAAAGACCTGAAATAAACAAGTAGCTACTCATATGTTTAGATCTCTGGAATGTCTCTGCAAGGTATAATAGGTAGATGTAAAGACACAAAGAGAAGCAAAAGTTAAAACTCTGACTGGGGGCAAGCAAATAAATTTCTTCACAGTTTTTTTATATGTATTTAATTGTGAAGTTCATGATTCTGTATTTTCAGTTCTTCTCTCTGTTACAAGTAGTTGATGTTAGGAATCACAATGCCTCAGCAGAGATCAGGGATATTTTTTCTGTTGTCAGCTGACATGTCAAGGTGATTTTTTAGCTGTTATGTTCAGAGTGCAGGACACAGATATTTCTACACTTCTGTCACTTCATGTTTAACTTTAAAAGGAATATGTGAAGCAGAATTGGAAGATATGTAAGCAGCTGACATGTCATATGCACTTGGAAATGTGTCCTGAATACTAACAGCGTTGCTTCTAATCCGATAAACCTCACCCCTTGTAACAAGGCTGTCTGTAGTGAGGCCAGTCCTCAAATAAAAATGTCCTTTGCCCAAGTGCACTGCAAGCCCGTGTAGGCACTATTTATAAAGGCTGCGCCACTCCAGCGCGCAGCCGAGCGCGTGTGGGGTGGTGATTCAGAGCGCCGGGGGCTGCGCCTTTCTGATGCCATGAGACAGGGAAATGTCATTGACTCCTCACACTCTGCCAAAGCAGGCTGGGGTTCAAGGGCTGCTCTCTTCTACAGCTCATGTTCAGAAACAGAAGGAAAACCTAATGAGTCACACATGGCTGAGCAGATCACTGTCAGGGTAGCTAATGTTTCACGTAGTGGGAAATATAATTTGTACCTTATATAATGGGGAATGTGTGAGTCAGTTTTGATAAAAATTGGCCTGATTCTTCTTTGGGGGATCAACCATGCTCACGGGGTTTGGCAGTTTCTGTAAGAACTTTTCCTTGAATCCATACAATTGCATTGCTGACTGTTCCTAGTAGCTTTCATTTCAAGAGTTATATTTGTTTTTGTTGCTTCGTTTTTCTTTTTCCTTCTCAGGCTGCACATTGCTTCCAGTTTGAGAAGTTCCCACAAAGGAGGAGTGAGGCAGAGTCTGCTCCAGTACCTGTGCAGCCAAAGATGTAACTGCTAGGAAGCCTGGTGCAAATAGTAGTACTGTGAACATCCTAAAAATGATGCCTTATTGTTCTTACTGATTTAACTTGGTTGACACTTTTTTTTTCTGAACTCATTCTGAGCTCTAAATCGGGTCAGACAAAGTACAGCAGTGACATTCAGTCGCCTTAACCAGTGCTCCAAGCTCCTGAATAAGTGATATGAAAAACAGGTTGATTATAGTATTTGGGGTGGAGAGAGAAAGATACCATTTTGACAGAGAAAGAAGTTTCGGTAAAACTTTTCTCAGTTAGTTTTATTTCAGAAATGAACTTTCTGTCACCCTCCACTTAAAAATGCAAAGATGTCCAATGAATGCTAAAGCAGAATGTTTCAGCTAAAATTAAGCAGATGTACAGGTGCAAACATGTTTTCTGTATGCAGCTGCTGTGCAATTAAATTTTTTAGATGTGATTAAAACACCTGGTCTGCCCTTGTCAATATAAGATGTTATTTTTCACACTGAATTATATCCTTGTAGTTATTCAAAGAAGTGTAAGGCCAAGTTGTGGTCAGATAAGGTAAATAACAATTTAGAAATTGGTTATAATTCAAACAGAATCAGATAGAGGAAAGAAGTGACGTGTCTTAACTTTTCTGTTAGTCGTTTTGGAAACTTAAATGCCAGTGTTCGGTGTAGTTTTTCATTGCTGTGATGTAATTGTTCTTTTGCAGAAATGCAATGCATTTCTGTTTTAACTGCAGAGAAGCAACAACAAATTCCTACCAGATTCAGTCATTGTTTTTGTGCTAATCAAAGTCTAGGCTGTGTCCATCTGTTTAGAAATTACTGTGATGATTGGGCCCAAGACAGCACCTTTTCTCTTGAAGAAAGCATAAATCCTGTGTATGAACTACTTTCTAAGTCATTAAATGGTGCTGAGAGGAGGATGTATGATTTCAGACAAGTTTGTTCTCTGCCTGTCTTTACTTGTTAACATAATTTGCACATCTGCATTTTCTATGTGCCCTCCAATTCTCATCAGTGAATTTCAAGGTTCTCTTCATTATTACCAGAAAAGGTTCTGTCTTTGTGAGACTAGAGTTTGATAGTGGATGATATATGTGGTAGAAAATACATGAATTAGATTTATTTTAAAATTAAATATCAAGCATCTGTTGACATTTCATTTCTCTGTATTGTTACATGTAAACTTGATAATAGTGTAATTGAATAATGTTTTACATGGGTCATGTACATGAGTTGTAACTTAGGATATGGAATTTAGTATCCCATGGAAGTATTGCAGTTTATTCTGTGAATGGAGCCATATACCATGTGGCTTTTTTGATTATTTTGAAGCATGTTAAAGAAGCAAGACTCCCCTAGTTTAAGAATAGCCTTTTTCTAAGCATCTTTTAGGGTTTCAAGGCAGAAAATCTGCAATTTTTGTGGTTCAGGTTTTTTTCCTAATTTTATCTGACACAATCTACAGACTACAGTTTACCAAATGTACTTTTGCTTGATTGCTAACATAAAAAACACTGTTTGTTTTTTACCACATGCAGTCTTAATCTCAGAGGTTATTTTTGCATGGCATCTAAAGTAAAAACCAAAATCTAACCAAGTCATGTCTCTATATTCTGATTGGTTTGAGGTTTTTTTCTGGAACAAAGTAGGTGAATGTCCTCTTTTAAACAGCACTGATATTTTAGGAACTTATGAATATAAAAACTCCAAGTAAATATTAAAGGTAAAAACTATGCCTTGGAGTAGAGCTTTCATATCTAAGGTTTCAACTGATTAGAGAAAGTACAATAGTCTGAATGCTTCTGTTAAAAGTATAGGATAGGGATTGGTGAATGATATAATTTCCAATGATTTTTGGTAAATACCAAGGTGGGGTTATCATTTTTTTTCAGGTGTTGTCCTATAATTTGAAACAGAAAATGCGAGAGTTCCATAAGCTTTTGTGTTGGGAAATGTTTGTTATTTTGGGCTACATTTTGAATTAAATTATGCTCTGTTTGTTTGTTTTGTCAGTATGTTTTGCATAATGAAGTATCTCTGCTCACTGAACAAGAAAAGGAGCAGAAAGTGTTTTGTCACAGAGTCCAAATGTATTCCTTGGACACATTTTAGTGGTGTACAGATTCTTAGGGCTGAGCCAGCTCTTAGAACCCCTGTGGAAATATATGGTCTTTTCCATGGTAATGGAAGAAATCCACAACTTGTAGTGAAAGATTTCTGTATATTGTTTATGGTTTGATCAGCCTGTGAATAAATATAGGTAGATTATGAAGTAGTGATATTACCCATATTGGTTGCAGGGCATCTCCAGGTTATTATTTCACATGTCAAACAAGTTTTATTTATTATCATGTCAAATTGTGGGTTTCCTTGTTTTCCATTCTATTTCCTTGTTCTTTTTATCCCTTCTTTTTTTTCCTGATAGCTAGACTATAATTCAGACCCCAGCCCATATGCAGTTAAGTATGGTGTGTCCAGGGAGTTGTCAAAAGGAAGTTGAAGTCAGAAGATAACTTACTATAGTGAATGCCTTTTATTATTTTTGAATTTATTTTCCTTTTTTTTTCCCTTAGAAAGGGAAAAAAGGGATTGCTGGGATATATGTCAAATTTCTACCTATAAGCTCCCAAGGCTCTCTCCCAAGGCCAGGTTACTTCTTCAAGCAGAGATTATGTAACAGAAGAGTCAGTATGAATAGTCTCTGTGGGAATGATCCACATGTTCTGGGAAAGATGTAGATAGGCATGAGGAGTCAAAACTATTCATTAGTGCTGATAATTGTGGCTATTATGTCCCCTGTGAGAAAGTTGAAGGGTTTGCTTGCTGCATCCTTTTCTTTAAACAAATGGTCAGGGCAGACAAGAAGATGGTAAGATCAAAAATCCATATGCCTTTTCCCTCACCCTGTGTCAGTCACATAACTTCCACATGTGAGGTGATGTTGGGAGTTTTCTGTCTGTGATGACTCCCGAGGTATTAGAAAGTCTCTTTTTCCCAGCCCCGCAACAGAAGAAGCTGAGATGCGTCAGTTCTGCTTTTCAAAGTTGTTTATTTTTCCTTATCTATATCATTCTTTCTCTGACCTGCAGAGGTCTGTCTGGCAGGTCAGTTTGTGGCACATTCACTCCCCCTGGGGTGGTGTTAAAGTTTTATACTAAGAACTACGTGTACTTTATTTACAATAATTTTCCAATACCTATTGCCTATGTTAGACAGTCTGTCTCTAAACCAATCCAAAAGTGTCACCATCACAGCAGAAGATGGAGGACAAGGAGGACAGGACACACCCAGATTCCTCCATCTTGCCTCTTGAACCCCCATTCTAAAACCCCAAAATTCTACTTTTTCACCCTGTGACAAATTAACTATCATTCTACTCAAACTCTTGTGGCTTGTAAATCCTCACACAAAGCCGATAATTTTATCCATGAGTTAAAATTGAAGGCATAGGTGTCTTTGACTCTGAGACCCTGCCGGGGTCTCAAGCCATCCAGGGCAGTCAGAGGAATGTCCTGGGTTCCGACAAGGTGGGAAGTAAGCTGCTTATCAAAACAGGTGAAAGCTGGACAACACTGAAGTTTTAGTGAGATCCCTGAGATACGTGCGCTTTCAGGCACACTCATTTTCCAATAAAAGTCTTCATATAAGCTCTGTGACATTTATATGAATAGGATATCATTATTTCATTACCTGAAAACCTGTTCTGCTTGAAGAACAGAGGGAATGGCCACCACAATTTTTTTTTCCTACACCGTGTCTTCTGTCATAAGTCAGTTCTTGTTAGCATCACAAACAGATTCCACATGATTTTCAGAGATGATATTATAAAGCAGTTTTGTGGATACCCTTTCTTCCATTCCTGCAATATTCAGTAAGTGGAGAAGAGGGATAAATCTCATGGATCTATTTGTTATTGACTTTATTCTGCATATTGTTTGGGTTTCAAGATCTGGTATTCTTATGGGAATGCAAAGTTCTATTTCAATTGATGTCAGTCTTCCTTAGAGTTACACAGATTATTAGGTCAGGTAGGCAGAAGATTTTTCCTGAGTACTCCTGTACAAAGAGCAGAACATTACCTGAGACCTCATACATAGATACATTCCTTGAAAGATGGCCAGCCAGGCAGCCTCCAATTAGGCAGTATAAAACTAATGAAAATTGATGTGGACATTAAATAGAAAACAGACACCTAAAATTATTTGAGCTTCTAGAATCTTGTTTTGAATTGGGTTCAATAACTATACATCTTGAGAATTTTCTGTGTATTTTTATTGTCCCAGTTACAAATTCAGAAGTTACACTTCCCAAACTTTACAATAATTTGTTTGCATTTACAAGTTAATTTGGGTGGGGAGGGTGTGATGGTGGTGGTGTTTGTTGGTTTTTTCCTAACTGGAAAGTTGATTCCATTTACTCTTTTAGTGCTAGAAGTTGGCATGTAGGGAAGAAAGAGGAGGAGGAAAATGAAATTTAAGCATTGAGTTGATTGCATGTTAGGCATTTAAATTCTACAGTTATGACACAGGGCTGTAATAAAATCAGAAAAAGAAATTCACAATATGAATATGACATAAAGAAGCCACTTTCACTGCTAGTACAATTTTCTGGTGGATGTTGAAAACTATTTTCTTCAGATTACTAAAGATAATTGACTGCTTTAAACACTTAAAGTCTGCCAAATCAGAATGCCTTCTGTGAGACTTGCTAGCCCAAGGCTTGTTCTTTCCTTTGAGTGGAGGTGCTGATGTAGAAGGTGTTCTCAGATAACTGCATCTAGACATTTATGTTAAGGTATTTGCCTTGAGGAGGAAAGGATAAAATATTATCTGTATATTTTAAAGACAGTGAGGAGCTAAAAATAATGGGATTTCTATAAAGAAAAGTCTTGTTATAACAATAGCTTTAGGGTGGTTTTTTTCATAAGATAATAATCATGTCTTTGGCTCAGACTGAAGGCTCATTTAATGGCAAGCACCCTCAAGTTATTGTTTGGAGCAACATATAAATTGAATATCCTTATTTGAAAAGAAAGATGAGAAAAAGCATAAAACATAATATTAAGGTGGTGAAAGATAATTCTCTAAGAGCAAATGCATATAATGTATCCCTTCTACCTTCTGTTCCTTCTTCCATCTTTCTTTCCTCTCCCCTCTTCTGTGCTTCTCAACCTTCCTTTGTTTTGCAGTCTTTTTTTTCTTCGATATGTTAAGAAATACAGTCCTAAGGTTCATGCACCAGGGTGTATTTTCAAAGCTAACTGGAAGAGAATAACTGAAATTTACACAGTGGAGACGTGCTTTATCCAAAAGTTCTATTCCCTCCTGGAGTCCCAGAGAATGAAAAGTATAATATGATAGCATCCCTTAAGATAATATCCAATATTCTTTTCCTCCTGTACCTTTTCCAGGGATTTAAGCATCCCCAAGAAGGCAAAAAGAGCTCATGATTGTGTCTTCTCTCTTGTGTTAGAAACATTCTTCTGTATGATGTGTTTATGGAAACATTGATTTTTACAGGCTATCTCAAAAGGCTTGATTCTGTAAACAGAAAATAAGAAAAAAAATTTGGTAAGATGTAATAAGAAAAGAGTCCCAAACTAAAGCTCTGTTGTCATAAATCTGTATTAGAGGACTCTTAGTTTTTAAACCTGTGTGTCCACATGCACACTGCTGTTGCCTGTTGAAGACAGCACACAGTAACCCCTGGACTATGCCTAAGAACTGTTAGGAACTTTGCTATTTGGCAAGCCTAAAAACCATGTCAGGTCCCATTCTAACAATTTAACAGCATAGACAGTTGCATTCCAGTGGCATAAGAACATTTTCTGACAGTATTAATTTTGCTAGCATAAGTCAAGAGTAGAACTAAAGTAAGATTACTATATAAGGTTTAAATTCTTGAAAAGAATCAACAGGGCCTCAGTAGGCCCAGTGAGACCAATCAAGAGAATAAAATGCCATTAGGGTATGTGAAGGCATTTTGACTTTTTTCATTTGTTCCTCCTTAATTACTGAAGGATTGTTTGGTGCTGAAAATGGTACTGGTAAAAAGAGTTCTTCCTCTTATTGTGGTATCCCATCATTTTCCCAACTTCATTGGTTACCTTGATGGGTTTTTTGCCCTGAAAAACAAGCAATACTGATTTTTTTAATCCGTGTCTCTATTCAGAAAGTTATGAGTCTGTGAAAGGAAGGCTTCTTGTGCTAACAAGAGTGCGTGACTGCTGTGGACTGTCAGAGATGAGCAGTTGTGCTTGTGCTGCTAAGGGCTGGGTGCTGCCTCAGAGGAGAGGAAAGTCTGCTGTGACCTGGCTTTAAAAGCTGAGTACAAGTGACACAATTTTTGGAGGTCATTGCATGCCAAAGTGTCAGTATGGAGGAATCAGTTCACAGCAAGCTGGAGCGCAGCAAGCTGCAAAGGGTAACCAGCAAGCAAACCAGGGTTTGGGTTAGGGTAGTTTACAAGCTGCTGCCTTTGTTTACTTTTGTTGTCTTTTCCTTCTATTTCCAAGGTATTTTCCTTTTCTCTCCGGTGGAGCATTAGTGAGGTTTTACAAGCACAGATGAAGGAAAAGGAGCAGGTTCTGCCCATCTCCTTTCAAAGCACGTCTGATTTGTTGGTTATTTGCTGTGCAGAGGAGCACTGTGAACTGAATCTTATAGATTACAGGATGTTTCTCCTCCAGCCTGATCACCTTCTACTCCTTGATATCATAAGATTCAGCCACTAGTGGCAAGGGTGCTTATTGTGTCTGAACACAGAGCCCATACAAGGCATGTCTGAGCAAGCAGGCAGAGCAAACACATGGTACCAGGTACTAATTTGAATGTACCAGTGCATGCAACAAAGAATCCCCTTGCCCACGTCCTCAGGAAGCAGATGCTGTTGCCTGCCAGAGAGAGCAGAGATTTTACAGGCAATAATGTGTGTCATTTCCATACCCTGAAAAAACCCTTAACAACAGAGTTAACAGGAACACTGCTGAAAAGAGTACTTGCCATCAAGCACACTAATTTTAAGCATGCCTGTTTTCTCCTCTTATATTCTGGTTTAGCACAGTCAGGCTGTTTCTGGGTTCTAGCCTCTTGGCACTGCTTTCCAGTAGAAATAAGAAACATGAAAGCACATTTTACAGGAAAACATGTAACAGAGGAGAAAATAGGTCAGATTTCACTTGCCAATGCTTCTTTAAGTTAACAGCTGTGGGTCAGAATACATTTTTATACAGAAGCACAGCCAGAAAATTTAAGCTTGCACAGTGATGTCTCATGGTGTTCACAACCTTCATTTCATGACCTTTGGTGCATTGTGTGGCAAGTGATCAAAGACAAAAAAACAGGGGTTTGCTGTTGTTGTTATTGTTTTAAGGGATTAAATATTTTAGTTTTCTGGTAATACTGTATTTATCTATACTGTTTTCTTTTAATTAGAACACCCTATGTAAAGACGTATTTTCATCCCTTAGGAAAGGAAATGTAGGGATGTATTTTTGCTACTCACAAAAGTCCATGAAGGATGGATTAATGACTGCAAAGTTATATCTGCTATTACTTTCTTAGTACTTTTTCTTTTCTCAAGTAAGGTCTTTATACGCATTTCAAATACCTACCTTGGTCTAAATATTTGGGGCCTGGATTGTTACTCACAAGTTGCCTGTAATTGATAGGTTACTGTTTCCACTAATCCATAATAGCATATTGCTCATTAGAAAGCAGGATTTGCTGCTCTACTTTCCTCCAAACTGTGTAAATTCTAAACCACAAATGACTGTGGCAATGTTTCTATACTTTCTATATTTATATTTTATAGAAATATCAGCATTGTTCTAATATATTTTAATAACATATTCAATCAGAAAGTACCTGGAAGTGTTTTCATGGCAAGAAAACCATGTACTTAAAGCATCATAAACAGGCAATTCTTTCAATAGTTTTGAATGAGAGTGTGGAATGTGTAAGATAGACAGGAAAGCCAGAAGTGTCACCAGCTTTGTAGGAATTAGAAGACTATATTCTCCCACATACATGAGGAAGCCACACAGTGGATGAATAATTTGGCTTATTTAGATATTGTTATTTTGTTTTGCAACAAGGATAGAGCCAAGACTACTGCTCAAGGATATTATTACTGTTTTCTTTTGATTGTTTATGAAGCAGGAGAGTGCCTGAAGTGTCTGTGTCACCAAAGTTTATATTTTTCTTTTTTTTTTTCCCTTATACTTTTTTTTTTTTCAGTGATTCACCTGTTCTTGAATGGTGATGACCTGAAACCTAAAACAGATCTGCTTTGGAATGACATGGAGATCCATTTAGAAATTAAATTATGTCACAATGCTTATATAGTAAGCTTTTTGAAGTACAGGAAGATTGACAAAGTGGAAACATGTGCTAGAAATACGGAATTGTTTTATGATAAATATAGTACTCATAGGTGGGGTTAAGGACTCTGATGTAGCTGAGTGCATTCATATTTATTTACTGCAGAGAAAGGAACTCCACATGGCTATTTTTGCTTTGCTGACTGTAATCCCATCAAAGCAGCCTTATAGACATCTGCTAAGGTTTTTTGTTATTATTTGGTTAAGATTTTAAGATTGAAGTGAGAAAAATCCAACTGTCACCTAGAAATGACCTCTAGGCAGTTTCACAGATTTGTCCAGCATGATTTTCACATACTTCTACAGGCTTAGACGTATTCCTTGCCCCAAAGTGCTTCAGACTGTGGCTACTAACATTTTCTAAAAAATAGTAGTCTCATATATGTGGTGTGCTGTTTAACCTTTATTCAGTCTAGCTTTTCTCAAAACATTAAGAGTACGGACCAAGCAAGAGAGAAATTGCCCCAAATATTTTTCAGTAGGCATTGCAAGATATATCAACTGATCCACTGTTATGTCTGCAAATAATTCCTTATGCTAAGTAGCCCCTCACATCCACTGGACTCAATCTCTGTACAATAATAACCATCATGAGATTTTTAGGGTGTACTAGAACAATCAATTTCTCAGAATGCTTCTTATCTAAACAGGATCAAGTCTTAGTATCTTTCTTTAGCCAGTATCTTGTGGTAGTCTGTCTGAGAATTATCTGCACCTTGCTGCTCTGGAGGGAAGGAGGAAAGGGCTTATGGACCAGAAATCACTTCCACCCCTGCTGTTGTTGGGCCACAGTTATCCAACAGTATTAACATGAAGCAGAAAGATTTAAGGTCCCCTTTCTTTTTCATTTATGTCAATGCACACTGATAAAATTCTAACGAAAAGGAATCCAAGCACAGGAGTGAGTTACTTATTATGGAGATTTCCGGTGATGCATTGTAATGTTGGATTTTCAATTTTTAAAAGCGGTTACATTCCTAATTGGTGAACAAAAAGGACCAATTTATCCCTTGCTATGAGAAACATTTTTCTTATATATTATTCTCACGAAGCCTCTAATTCAGCCAAACACATTATGTAAATGGAACCTATGAAACACTTTCTAAAATATATATCAGATTTACATTACTAGCCTGTTGTGTTAGATTGAGGAAGGGACCTTGTTACACTGTGGCAATTTTTTTTTAACTTTCATAATACTCCTTTCTAAAATAAATTGCAATTGGTACAAGCAAGGCTTCTATCAATTACTCTTGGGTGTATCCTAAATGAGTATTCAGTAACTTCACCTGGGCATTGTGATCATAATCTCTACAGCTTCATCTTTACTGATCTCAGGAACAAGACTTTTATGCCCCCTTTAAATAAGAATTGCATTCTTTTGATACAAAATCTGCAAATGTTGGACTGCAGCAATTGTTCCAATGCCAAATGGATTTGGATCAATCTGCCTTGCATACAGATTGAGTTTCTCAAAGCCTTATGACACAGATAGCCTGGGCTGAAAAATTAGCGGGCAGTGTAAGAGCTGTGAAAGCTAAGCTTGTTTTTTCTGACACAGTCAGAACCCAGATTTATATCTACCTTGTACACATTGCTTGGAGTCTGATGGTGTTAAAAGATAGCATTTTTTATGATAAAATAAAGATGCCGTTTATTTATTTAAGATAAATTTAAGATAAATAAAGATGCAGTTTAAATATGTACGTGTATGCCTATGCCCCTTCTGGAGACTTTAGTTTTGATTTTAGACAGTTCTGATACATTAAGAAGCAAAATCAATTATCACAAAATAATTTAGGGCAGAAACTGAGCATAGTAGTTCATTTGCATAATTAAGTGCTGTTAATATTGATTTTGTACAAGTTTAGGTGGAAATATTAATAACATTATTTTCATTTCTGGCCTGACTTTAAGATACTCCGCTTTTGATGGCTTTCTCATGCATCTCACCACACACATGTATTTTGTCTTTAAAGTGAAGGTCAGAGAGGTGTGAATTTAGAACCAGGGAGCTTCCCATGAAACTAGAAAAGATTCTTAGACACTGAAGTAATTGAAAAGAGCAATTAACCCTTAAAGTGAGATATCCATTAAAACTATAGACAAATTTTATTCAATCCACAATTTATGAAGAAATATAAGGGTTTTTCTAAAGTGTTTCTAGTTTTTCTGGAGGTTACATTTGACTGGTGACCATAGGGACACTGTAGGGACAAGGCAACTGCTCCTCTAACATCTCCATAATGATATGGGGACCGTCCAGAGCTAAACTCATAGAGATCAGCTTCTCATTTTGCCTTACAGCTGTTTTGTTGGGTTTTTTTTTAATTATTATTTGTTACATTCGGAACAGCAAGTGGGCAACTAATAAGGATTAGTAATGGGGAGGTTTTATTTAATTCAGTTTTAAGCTGCTTTATTCAAGAAAATCCTTAAAACACAGAGATTATATTTTTGGAGATACTAACACACTGCCATGAATTCTATAGTATGTACAATACTAAAACATATTTTCATGGAAGATTAAATGCTTGTATACAGTATGTGAAATTACTGATTGCATTTTGAAGCTGTATTCCCACACTGAAGTCTGTGTTTTACTGTTTCAGGGGATTTTCAAAGCATCATCTCAGGTTTTAGAGAAAATGTAGCAGTATTTCTAAACCTAACGATTTTATCACAAGTCTTGCTGTATTTCATTTTGTATTTCAATACTTGTCTCCTGGAGTACCATAAATGTGTGAGAACTCATATTTTTATTTTTAAAAATAATTATACTTCTTCCTAGTTACTAAAAAAATTGAAATTTGGGGTGAATTTCTGCCTGTGTTCACTCACAAGCAAATTAAAGGAGTAAAGTAATTCAGCATTTGAATGGGAATCTCACTGTTGTGTTCAATTTAACACATCTCTCTTTATTTTTTGCCATTTTGAGACTTGAGGTTGGTAATAGCTCTGAAATATAAGAAATAATGTATAGTACACTTTACTTTGGAACAGACAGTTGTGTTGTGTCCATCAGGAGTTAGCAGAAGTTACCCTATATTAGAGCAAAACCATTAGGTTTGATCAACATGTTCCTGCAGTGAAGGCACATTTCATGTGTGTATAATGTTTTCTGTGTTACTCAATTTTTCTTTCACCTTCAGTGAGCTGGTCCTGGGCAGGCGTTTGGAAACCACTGGCTCTCTGGCTCTCTCTGGCTGTGACTATCACTGGAGAGTCTCTGAGTGCAGGCCACCTCAGGAGTAAAACTCTTTGTCCTCACTTATTTCAAGTGTTTCCTCTCTGCATCTCCACAAGCAGTATTCTGTCAGGCTTGGGATAGCCATATTTAGTCTCTGCATGTGTGAAGGGTGTCTGTGCTCCTGTAATGGTCCACGGAGGCTTAGCCCATACAGGCAATGGAGACAAACTGATGACTCAGCTCACCTTACTGCAGGTAGCTGGAGGCTGATCAGCTCCAGCCTCCACTAAGTGTATTGACCATAGCAGGAATTTCTCACTTACCATATGGAATTTCTCACTTACTGTATTTATACTCAGCACTTAAGTTTAGGTGTCTTACTCCCAAATTGAATCCCACACCTCTCACCAGAAGCTGAATTACTTTACTCATTATTACTAAGAGAATGCCTTTGCTGCAGAGTTCAAATGGCTGCCTTGAGAGGCTGAAGGCACATGGTGGTTTCCACAAAATCTTTACTTTCCTAGATAGTCACATACCTATTTTATCCTACCTATCAGCATTTGATGTTTTACCGTATATGATCTTTCCTCACCTCATGCAAAGGAGATGTGTTACTAAAGGACTTTTCTCACTGTAGGTTTCAGTTTCCAGTAAAGTTTCAAATTCCAGTTAAAGCTTTACTTCCATTTCCGCATAGCTGATTCATGTTAAAAACCATCTCTTTCGAAAAGTGCTGCAATATACCAGGGTAATATCTGTTTTTACATATGTAATAATCCTGTGTACTGTGAATTGAAAATTATTATTAAATTAGAAGTTTAAAATTAAGCTTTCTGTGGAGTTCAGTCCAGTCCTTGTTCATCACTCTAACTGCTTTGTCTTTAACAGGAGTCCTGTGCTTGTGTTTCAATGTGTGCATCGCCATGTCATTTGCCTGGACTGCTTCCATTTGTACTGTGTGACCATGCTGAATGACCGCCAGTTCATCCATGACCCGGAGCTTGGCTATTCCCTCCCCTGTGTAGGTATGTTTCTGGTGATATTTTTATAACAGTTTTTTTTTTTTTTTAATGTAATTTTGATTTCAGGGTAAGATTTTTTTTAACACCTATTAGTTTTGTGTAAATCAGTGGAATTGTACTGCGTTCATAAAAGTTATTTAATTTGTTGGAGAAAATATTTGAATATTGAAGTGTATTTTGCTAAGCATGTGAACTGGAGAATTAACTGGATTTAAAGGGCATTTCTTTTAAAATCAAATGTTTACTTTCTTCATATTAGTATTTTATAATCATAAAGTGCAAGCAGATGATAGCATTACACTCCGATTAAAAAAATAAACAAAATACCTTGACCTCCACATTTTCAATTACAAATTAAGTAAATTATTAACTTTCTTGGTCTGTCTTCAAGCACTGATGAAAAAGGACTGCAACAGGAATTTTAAATAATCTTCCTTTTGGTGAAGTTATTACCACTAATTATCATCTCATTGAATGAAATCTAGTTATGTGTTTTACTTGAGTGGGAAACAAGGTTTGACTTAACTATTAACAAAGGATTAAATGGAATATAGAAGATTTGTTTTTAGAATTGATTCAATTACACTGGCATGTGGACTGCAAAGTTGTCAAAAATTTTGCCATGAAGAGGTATATTCTATACAGAGCATTCTTTTTTCTTGGCGTTGCATTAGAATGGGAGCATATATGTTTGTCTTAAGTGCTGTATCATGGTGTGAGAATAATTTTACAGCATATTAGAAGCTGCAAAAAAGATAGGTTTGCCTGGTTACCTGAATGGCTGATAAATAAGTTTTAAACCACACTAGATGGAAGAAAAATTGACAAAAGTTCTTAGTAGAGTGGCATCTATTTAATCTGAAAACATGCCTTGAGGATATTGAAAGTACAGTAGTAAAAAATACTTTAAATTATTTATTTTTAACTGTTTCAAGAACAAGCAAGCAATGATTCTTCACATTTGACTAGAATTGCTGTTTATGTGCTGTGTTGCCAGGTCTTATTTTACTTCCCCCTAAACAGCTACTGCATTTACACACTGATGTCATCTTACACAAAATAATTTTTAATGTTTTGTAGGAAAACTTGTCATGAGAAACTGAACAGGAACTTTATACCCGGTGTTCTTTCCTTGACCTTTACATTAGCATAATACTGTGTGGTCAATCTGTACTCTCAGCCTCCTTCCTTGCTTCTCCAGAAGTTAATCCATTTGCTGCTCCCACACAAATTAATAAGCTGCCTGAGTAGAATCCTTCCTTTTTTCCCCTGTTTTATTGATTTCTTCCATTTTCTTCTGTTAGCTCCTTAGGTTAATCAGTTATGCCAGTGGTGCAGCAGGCAGCTCATCTTTCTCATTGCTTGTGGGCCTCCTCGCTGCTGTGGCTGGTGTCAGAGAGCTTCCTCCAGTTCAGTCTGATATGTCAAACTAATGACCCTTCTGCCTCTTCTGTCTGTAAAACCATTGCTAGTCATGCTGCACTAAACTTGTATTAGGATTTTTCCGTATATTTTCAACTTCAGTTGCTCAGTTCAGAAGTTCTTTTTTTCTCTGAGAGGAGACTAAGAAGTTTTCAGAAGTTTTTACCCCTGACTGGCAGTTGCCAGGCAGTCTTTTTCTCTCTTCTGTTTGCTGGAGTTGAACATTATGGGAATTGAACAGTGGAAGCAGAGTAGGGATGAGGAGAATACACAAAAAGATGGTGCTGGGATGCTCAGGGTTGCAATTTCAGTCTTAGAGTGGTGAGGAAGGCATGGGTTTGGCTTAAGGAAGGCATGCTGTAGAGGATGCACAAAGGATGGGGTACTTCTGCTGTTCAAGTGAGATAGAGTTCATCTGAGGGAATGGGAAAGAAGCTATTACTGCCAGTCTAGCCTCAGCTGTGTTATACTCCAAGTGTTATAGTAGCTATGTATGGGAAGACTAAAATATTGCTATTCTCAAACTTTCAGAACTCCCCAAACTGGAAGGTTGTTTTAAAAATACTATACCTCAAAGCAGTTCTAATAGCCATAGTAATACAATTGCACTATTTTTCTCTCTCATTGATTGCTACCTCTGTCAGTTGTCTCTGTTATGTTAGCAGTTTTGCATTAAAAAAAAAAAAGGCATTTGGAAGTATTCTCTAAGCAGAGCTGTTGTAACTTCATGCTTCATTTCTGCAGCTATCTGAATCGAACTTTCTGATATACAGGTCATTAGGCTGTTTCTAGTATTAAGTTTAACTTGAGTTAGGAACTAATGATTATTTTTTGTTCTTTGAGCAAGTCATGAGACTGAGCTTCATCTTACCTGGGAGAAGGAGTCATGCCTGCATTGCCAACCTCTTCCTACTGTTCAGACCCAAGGGGTTTTAGCCTCCTTCACAGCTATGGATGCAGCAGCTCTCATCAATGAATTCACTTAAGAAACTTTCACAACAGTGTCACGTGATTTTCTTTTCCCCTTATCATGGTACTTCTACTGAATAGCATAAGATGGTTTTTTTACAGTCTACAGTTCACAATCTTCATTTTGCAACTGCAATTTGCAGTTTGTATTTACATGTGGGTATGATAAAGCACTATTTGACACAGCTTTTTCTTATTACCTCAATGAAGCCTCAAATGAATTCTCCTTGACAGGAATTAACACCATGGGACATGCCAAGAAAAGACCTTTCTTATTCTGACAATGTGGGTTTAATACATGTTATATCTAATAGAGAATGACTCAAAGTAAAAAAAAAACATTAGGTCTGAACTTTATTGAAAAGATAGAGGTTTGTTTGAGCCTTCTAAAAGGAGTACAAAACAAAGTCATATCCACTCTGATGAGATTTATGTTATGGTAGCTGACCAGGCTGCACAGACAGCTCAAAAGAGTAAAACATATATTTTTAAACAGCACAGACCAATGCTGAAATAGTGTTTGTGATGTCTTGAAGTTTGACATTTGGACATTTTAAAAGTTATTTGATCATTTTGATGTAAGAGTAGATTTATTTAAAAACTGGCACATTTCTTCAAGGCATACGTGTACACATTGCCCTCAAATTCTGCAGGAGGGTTTGATTTTGTAATTAAGCATAGTTAAATAGTTGGCACTTCCAATTAGTTCTGTTCATTCTAGTGTTTTTCAAAAATAGAGATAACATAATGAACATAGCCTGCAGTTTCCATTAACATTTGACTCACTGTTCCCGATTTTTATCAAGGGAATGTACCAACATAGCAAGTTTTTTATATCTTTTATTGGATCAACCTAGAGGTGAAAGCACCATACACACAACAGAATAAAAATAAACAGCAGCTGCTACAGCAAAGGGTCACTGTGACAGACGAGATCAGTGTTATCATCACAAGTGTATGATAACTTGAGCTGGAAAGGATCTAGGGATTTCAGATAAACAGGGCTTCTCAAGTAGGTTTAATTTCTTGCTTCCTGGCGCACATGTGCCAGAGGATGCATTTTGTCGTTGCATTCAGGTATTTTGTGTGGTTATATCCTTGCTTTGCTTTGATTTCTGTTATGGGGCCTAATTAAGCAGGCGATAAGAAGGTTTCAAAAGAAAGCTATCATCTGAGCTGATGAGCTGTGATATGTCACCTCAATAGCGCTATAGCTTCACTTTGTTCCAAAACAAAATGTGTCATTGCTGTGATTTTTGGAAGAACAACATGAATTCCTTAGTGTTCAGCTGCTAATCGAGTGCCAGGCAGCAGTACTCCAGCTGAGAAGAGCCAGCCTTGAGGACCGGAGCTCTGAGCACAGTAGCAGTGCATTGATAGGATTAGCTGTTCACAGGAGTGTGGCAGCAGCCCCACGACTCAAAACCCCTGCATCAGCTCAGAGGAAGCACTTGCAGATAGGAACTGGCCGAGTTCCATTGGTCATTAAAAAAAAAAGTAAATGTTACAGATTATACTCTCTGCCCTTGTTAAATAGCAACAAAAATCTATCCCATCTCTCTGTGTGGTGTCTTGTATTAATGAGGCTTCATGCATAGAAATTTCCATGAGTGGTGACCTCCAAGTATCTTTGAAATAATTAATAAGGAGCTTAGAGGGATGGATTTGCATATGCATGAAAGATCATTTATGGTTATTTAGTTACTGCGCAGGGCAAAGAATCTTATAGCATTACCTCAAAGAAGGAATTGTACACAAATATACAGTGTATTACCTCTTCTAAGCACATTCTTTTCCTATGAACACTGTTGCACTTTTAAAATAGCATTAGAGCATTGTGAATCTTGGACCCCGATGTAAAATAGATTTCCACAGTTCTTAGGTAGTAAAAAAGTTGTTGGTACCAAGGAAAGGCAAGGTTTTATGCTGCTGTAGGCACTTTGCAAAAACATCTTTGCATCACTTTATTTCTTATGAGTGATCATACGCATGATGTATTTTAAAGGAATCCAGATAAAGGATGCAGTTCTCCTGATGACTGTAAAACACTATTTTATCTGGAAGTAATCTTATTTTACCACAGTTATATAAATAAATAAGGAGAATTACCCCAATTTGTGTATGGAACTGCTAATAAAAAGGACTAAAGCTTTAAAGTCTAATAAATTGCCTCGAGAACCACGTTCCACTGAAGGAAAGCTTCTAGGGTTAGATTAAATTTTTTATCCACATTACATGCTGTTTGTATAATAACAGTATGTCAATGCAGTCATGAATCTCTGAATCATCTTTCAAAATCCTAGTATCCTTGTAGAAAAGGGGAGAATGAAGAGCTTAAGCAAAGTTTGCAAGTAGAAGGGAGGAGAAAAACTGATTTGACCACACCAAATAGTGTGTTCGAGTCTTTTCTGTTGTGGACAAAAGCTCCAACAAATTTCAGAAGGTGTTTGTATGCAAGAGGGTTTAAAGTGAAGGTCAGTGTTCTAGGAACAGAACCTTCTCAGGAATGTAACGTAGAAGCATGTATCGTTTGGTGGGGCCTAAAGTGAGCCAGTTGGTACAAGAAATGTTTCCTGGTGTGAAGCCTCAATATGTCAACAGTCTCTGAAGTCTATGTTCTCCAATAACACTGCTTAAACATATTTGAGATACCTTAGGAAATGACAAAAATTGGGAAATGGGAGTGATTATTAGAGGAATAAAATAAAAGGGATTAAACCACACACATTTGTGGATTTAGGAATTAATGCAAAGTACTCTTCAAGTTTAATATTTAGGAGCTGTTAACTTCTTGGCAGCAGTAAACTTTTTTTTAAATTTCTTGTTGGTGTGAAATATCTAAGCATACAGAAGCAGAGAAGGGAGCCAAAAACTTATAGATAAACGAGATTTTTACTCTCAAGGATTTTTGAATTTGCAGAAGTTTCCTGAATTTTTTTTTTTATAATCTTCTGCATTCTCCTCTCACTGTGGTCATAAAATAAACATGAACTAATGGTGTATCAAGTGCTTTTTTGTGTTCCTTTACTAGCACAAGCTCATGAGACTAGCTCAAAGGACATAGTTAGAAGTCACAGCAGCTCTTTCATTTCCATTTTCACTGTTGACTGAAGTTCAAGCAGTGACATCTGAGGTTTGTTCCCTCAAGTCTTTGTGCTGTTTCTGTGGCTACAGATTGCCAACTTCTTATCAGAACAGACTTCAAATCTACAAAACAAGCAGAGCTTGATCCCATGGTATATTTGAAGTAGGCGTTGGATTTTTTTCTGGGAACAACTACAGTGAAATCATACAATGTGATACTTACAGAAATCTGAGTGGCCATAATTAAATTCTGCATGAGATGTCTTACCCATAGGTGTTTTCCTCCCTTATCTCTCACTAGTCCTTCTATTGCAATATATTTAATTTGTAAATTACATAGAGATGACAGTGCACATAGGCCTAATCTGGTTAGCAATAATGAGGGACAAGAGATAATGAAAAAATCTTGCGTGGAAATTAATTGACTTTAAGAGGAACTAGAAATGAACTTTCAAAGCACACTTCTTGTGTGCAGAGGGGTCTATCTGTCTTTCCCCATTTCTATGTCCAGCTGAAACAGAGGTGAATTTTTGTCTCAGCTGGAGTCAGTGAAAGCTGTGACTTTGTCTTTGGAAATGAAAGGTATTTGTTCTGACTGAAAGCACTTCAGCCCATACTTGTTTACCTTACAGTGATTAGTTGATGGGGATATTTGGTTGATAAGACACTTTTAAGTTGGTATCTGATTGAGAAAAACCATCACATACATGAACAGTAAAATCAAGTCATACAGTTTTATTAGTCACCAACTTTACACTGAATTCCTTGGATGGGTTTTTAACTCAAGCTATTTTCTAATTCATCTTATGTAGGTGCTGTTATAGCAAGTGCAATAATTTTGACTGTACCTCCTTAATGCCTGTTTTCTCCAGGAAAATATATTTTTTTTAAGAAAGAAGGGTCAGCTTCTGAAAAAGGAACTTCTGTGTTCATTCATGGCTGCGGATGCATTTTCAAGCAGGACTACACTGAGTTGTCCGTGGATGGCGTTCCAAGTCCTGAATGGCCTTGCTCGGTGCTCCCATTCTAGTCCATAGGCAGTTAATGTTCATGAGGAGGCCGGGGTGAAAGATGGGAACAACTGAGATGAATAGAAGGAAGGAAAAATAACATAGGGAATAATGGAAAGAAGAGTCATGAAGGGAAGGAACTGAGAGACCAAAGAGGCTGTGAATAAAGGAGAAGTGTTGGTGACTGTTCAAGGCATGAAACAAGAAAGGTCAAAAGGGTGAGGGTAGGTAAAATGAGTAAATAATGCCTCCAGTTTCTCTCATAAAGCTGGGAATTTAGCTTTCCATGACAGTAGTTCATTAGTTAATACATTGAATGTTCTTGCAGAGACTGGAAACAAGTTTGTCCTAAAAATGTCCAAGAGACTGAAGAAGATGTTGATTTTTACAGTAAGAATTTGTTTGAGGTCTTTATCTTACACTCATGCAGCATGAGGGGAAGCTGACCTTTCATGTTTGGGTAATTAGAGATTTCCTAATGGATCAGTTTTTATCCAAGAGGGTTTCTTTCAGTATAACGCCATCCCTGAGGTGGGCTGTGCAAGCAGCAGCCTTTATAAGAAATCATTGCTGTCTGCTAACCTATATATTCCATAAATAACCTGCTGGGACCACCTGTGGCACATGCAGTATGTGTTTGGTCTCCAAAGCCTAGTGATTAATATTCCCTGAGTCACTTTCTGAGCCTTGGTCTCCCACATGGCAGCATGTAGAGCTGCTGCCATATCACAGAACCAGCTAAGGACATTCCCCTTCAACAAGGAGTTGGCTTTAATTAAATTTCTGTGTCTGGGAAGTGAAAATCTAATTTTCTTTTTGACATTTTCTATATTACTACTTAGACAAAATTATGAAAATAATTAATCCCTGTGAAGCAGACATCAGCATTATAAGAGATACAAAAATATTGCATATAAATAATACT
This sequence comes from Motacilla alba alba, assembly GCF_015832195.1. Taxonomy (NCBI): domain Eukaryota; kingdom Metazoa; phylum Chordata; class Aves; order Passeriformes; family Motacillidae; genus Motacilla; species Motacilla alba. Next base: position 76,757,219 of record NC_052018.1, read on the forward strand.
ACTAATCACCAATCTGTTATAATTTATTGATGCAAGGTCTTATTAAAACTCTTAAATCAGATTTGTTCTTCATATAGCAGATGTGTCAAATGATTGCACAATGTAGATGCAAGTGAGGGTTATAAAAAGTAACATGGTTCAAACTACTTCTCAATAAATTCTATCTCCCCAGAAATGTATTTCAAGACAACAAATAAATGGGGAAAAGGACATAAGGTCTGTAATTTAGAAAGAGGTTTTGATTGTATATCTGAGACAAATACAGTCCAATATAATGGTGAATGAAACTGTTGATAAATTAAAGGTCTGCATGCAATAACTATATTCTCATTCTGGCCCATGGGGAATCCTTTTTCACATTAAAAAAGCCATCATATCACCTAGTGTCATTTGGTAGTCTTGTTTCCTTCCCTTCTTGTAAGCATGGAAATTATTAACTATAATTATCTGTTGCTTATAGAAATTTGCCACCATATGATAACAGAGTAGTCTTATTTGGAAATAATTCTAGATTCTTTAAGATAGAAGATATTTGGGCTTAATCCCAATTTAATATGCTCTTACAAATGAATTATTACGATGCTTGCAGTTAGCTTTTTTGCTTTGATGCTTGATAAATTTGGGTTAGTTAGAAATTTTTATGTTTCATTTTCCCATTTTAAAACCAATGTACCCTCATTATTTCAGTGAAACTAATAGGACAATAGGATTTGCCAGAACAATGTAATATCCCTACATTTACTGCATTTTTTTAACATAAACATATAAATATCTGTAAGGAAACGAACACTGGAGTTTGCAGAGTATGGTGATTCTTTTGAGTTCAGCTGGACAGAATCAGGGACACCTTCTAAGAAAGGACTTCCTAGTACACCATTCAGTCTGGTTCATAGCCAAGGCAGGAATAAAGGGACATGAGATAACAGTTAGTTGAGAATGACAATGAAATGTGTATTTTACTTATACCTCGTTTAAATAAGGGTGAATGAAATTCTTACAAGACTTTCCCATTTCTGAAACACCTGTGGAAGCGAAACTTGACAGACCCTTGTTAGTCACGTCCATCACTAACAATTTAAGTTTGAATATTCACACTTTTCCTGTTAATACCTTTGCGTACCTTGTTCATTGCAAATGCTCGTGGATAAACTTTAACCGTAAATAATAAGCTGTAATACAACCACATTCATAAGTTTACATAATGTGTGGAATGTTAAGCCTTAAGTGCCTTGATCAGGCTTAGACTAAAGATGCATCCTATAATCTGTTTATTTGAAACAGAGATCAGAATGTTAGGAAACAGTCATATTTGAAACTGAGACCATCTATCAGCATCCTAGTGGGTGACTGCAAGCGCACTACCTGCCTGTCAGTCAGGACCTGTTTTCTTCTCTTTTCTGTTACCCTTTGCCCTAGATGTCTCTTTTTAAACCTCATAAAAAATGAGGTACTGCTATAAAAGCAATGACCTGGCAAAGTGTGCAGCTCTTGCCACTTGGTGCACACCCCAGCTACTCCACCTTCAGCTTTGTGGCTAACACTGCATGACATACCAGTGCTTCAGGAATGCTTTTACTGTTAGGCTTTTACAGAAATAACCAAAATATCCATGACAGAGTTTTGCTGTATTAATACTAAACTGGAAATCTGAAGGAGTTCTCACCCCCATTTAAGATATTTGGTTGTGACTGTGTATTCATATATATCTGTATAAAGCACATGTGTATAGCTATGTGTAAAACGTAAATAGCGTAGCTGAAGGTGTTAAAAACCAGACAAATGGCACAACTGGGAAGTACAGTGACAAAGGTCTCCCCATTAAAATTCTCCTGCTTAGTTTTTCTGATTTCTTCCTCTATTTGTTTCCCTTTCTTTATTTTTCCCTAAGAATTTGCCTCTCTTGATTCTGCATTATTTCTTTTCATGATTTATTTATTTCTTGGTTTCTGGGAAGTAAAATATATTTTCTATTTTATCTTTCACTGCCATTCCCTTTGTTGTCTGGCCATCTCTGTTGCATTATTTGCTAATCTCTAAATATTGCTAGCACACCCTCTGATTCTTTTCCATATTTTGCTCTTCATTTCTCATTTTGTCTTTCTTTTCTCTCTGTCACCTTGTCATGCCTTTCCATCTCCTGCCCTCTTTTGTTCTGATTGAGATTCCAGTCACTCTTGATCTCTCCTGTAAGGACCACAAAGCAGTGAGGCCTCTGGGCAGATGAAAGCATAAGGAAAACTGACTCTGCAGGTGGAGTAATGAAAAGGGGTCGCTTCTGAGGGTCAGTTTTTTGTCTGTGATCACTAGAAAAGGGGCGTTCGGTATTGTCCCTCAGCTGCATAGGAGAACCAGCTAGGTCTTATTCCCTGACCTTTTTCTTTCCCACCTGGCTAGCAGGAATATTCACATTCACCTGTTGAATACCTGGCACTGTGGTTTGTGTGTCCCCTGGAGAGAGGCAATGGGAGTAGTTAGAAGTGAAGGCTGGTGTGCTCTGATAACCTGGCCCAAGACAGCTGCTTGGGAAAGAGAACCTTGTGTCAATCAGAGGGCAGGGCTCAAAGGCTTGATTATTAAAACCACATTCTCTTCATTATCCTTACCAGGTAGAAAACAGCTATTAAGAACTTGGGGCTTTTTTTTCTGGTTTTTTTTTTTTTTTTTCTCTCTAGCCTTGCAAGCACATAAGCACACATAGGCACAGCCTTCTGCAGAAATTCTGGCCAGCTAAAACATGAACTAAACTATGGAAAAGTTCTTTTGTTTGTCTTCTACTGTGTTTGAAAAATGAAAGAGTGCAATGCCAGGTACGAAGGAAGCTCAGCTTGTCAGTTAAATGGGCTGCCTTGCGAAGCCAGATTTTGCTTTTCAGGATCCATGTCCTCAAGTAATATCCGCTATTGCTATCACTGCTGGAGGAAGGCTGGAAATTATGGAGGTGTTTTGGGTAATAAGTGCTAGCAGGGAGACAGTATTTACCAGGAGTCTGTGATGAGACTCTCAGGTAAATAACAAGCATTTTAGAAAAACAACCTAATTATGTATTTAATCGCTTGGAGCCCTTCCATTCACTTGGGAAAATAATGTGCATTTTGTAAATCTGCCTAATTATTTATTTGAGAAGGAAGTAATTCTAGTCTCTGGGGTATGGAATGTGATTTTTTTTTTTTTAATTTTTTGTGCAGATCTGATATACTTGAGAATGTATTTCAAATAAATCGACACCCCACCATCTCAAAATACCAAACCAAGACAACGCAAAAATGTTATTAATGCAGTGGGGGGGGGGGGGGGGGGGGGGGGGGGGGGGAGAGGGGAGAGGGGTATTTTAACTTTTGTATCTAGTGTTCTGGTATTTCTACAAAGGCTTCAAACTTTATTCTGCTTTAAAACAGCCATCTTCTTAGTATTCTCAATAGAAAGATGAGCAGTAAAGTGCAAGCAGCCATATTTCTATGTGGCATACTGTCTGAATAGGGAGTTTTGAGGCCACTAATGAATCAAGCTAAATCTAGTCAGCAGTTATTAAAAGCTAGAACACATTTCAGGTCTGAAATTCCATAGCATCCTTGCAGTGGACGTGATGGTTTTCTCTTATGATGGTATGAATAATGAATTGCACACTTTGGCCATAACTAGTTACTAGCAAGAGAACTGAATGTCTAATATATGTCAGAATTAAAATAAGTAATTTTGTTCAGTGTGCATGCCAGTCCACAGGGAGTTATTATTCTACTAGAATACATTCTTCCCACTCTCAATTTGTGCCTTTTACTCTGGGTTTTTCCCTAATCAAGAATTTATAGACTAGTTTCCATAGACTATCATTAACAATGTCCTGAATTTACTTGGTGTGACTCTGTATTTGCTGTGCATTTTTAAGTGCTATGGAAGTCCACAAGAGAAATTACTTTTTTATTTTTCTAAAATTTTAGAAATCATTTTTGGCAGAGAATACATCAAGGTAGAAATATTTACAAACCATATATTTACCCTACCTAATGATAAGTAGAATTTTCATAGTAAAAAATATAGCCAAGAGGAATTATCTGAAGAATGAATTTCTTGACATTGCATTTTCTTAAAAAGTAAATATGGTGTCCTGCTAAATATGCAAAATCCTATCAGCATTTAGAATATTTTCTTTATCAAAACAAATGAAAAATATTCTTCAGTAGAAAAAACTTAGTGTATTGATTTGGTCATGGCCTCTGTATCTGCTCCTGACTTCATCAGGATTTATGGGGATTTTACATATAAACCCTTTTCCAATCACAGAAACATCAAAAGCTCAGGACAGAACAGTCACATTATGCCTATAATTGCACACTTCCTCTAAAGGGCCGAAGCTCTTCTCCTGAGTTTGACGTCTTCCACAACAAATAAGAGCAAGAAATTCTAAAAGAGAGTTCTTAACATCATTCTGTACCCATTTATGTGTTTCATTATACATCTTTTACTAATTTCTCTTCTTGCAGGTAACCTGCACCTCATTCCTTTGTTTCCCTCCTTTCATAAAATTCTGGCGTTTCTGTTTATTATATCAGGTCCTTTACCAATGAAAGGAATATTGCTCTGCTGCACAGGAACATGCATAATTAGCCCACGCTTAACCTGGTTGGTTCATATTGAAATGCTTATGTTTATGCATGGACCTGAATACTTTTCTGGAAAAAGAAATTTTCATATATCAACCTCATTGCTGGATAGCATCAATGTCATCAAGATGGACTGATTCAGTGAACTGGTTTATTATTTCTAAGTAAACCAATTTTCCTTGTACTTTTGCAGCATATATGGAAATACATCCTAACCTGAGAAACACTTTATTTCAAAACACATTGTATTCAAAAGTAATTTCAACCCCTCATGCATTGTATGACTATCCAAATGCACAGAAAGCATAATAGTGAATTTTATGTACTGGATGAAGCTCATGAAGGTGTTTTCCCTCTTTCGTTACACTGCTTTTATGCTAAGTCCCAGTTAAGCAGCACTCTATAATAGATTTGACATATCAAACTCTTTCAAGAAAACAACCTCTAGTTCATGTATTATTCTAATTTTGTTTCAAAATAGTAGGCATTTACAGCACTTGTAGAACTAAAAAATATATAACAAAGTGGGTTGATGTTTCACTCTGATTACAGACTCAAGCAGTGCAACATTGGGATTTAATGCAGATAGCAAGGTCCAACCTTAGAGCAAATGTAAGATGGTTTAGCTCATGCTTTTGTTTTAGCCTTACTGGAGCCTGGACATAAAAAGCTAGTAAGGGAAAAGTATTCCTTTAGAATGGGATACCCCTGGGCTGGGTTTGTTCTCTAGGTGCCAAACAAGTTGTGTAAGTGATGCCATTCAACAGACAGACTATGACAAGGAAATTCAGGGTAGCCTTTGCTCCTGTTGGACTGGGAGAGTTTCCTAACTTTAGCATGATCCTCATGTAGCTGCTATGGGTGTGTTATGGTCATTTTCTCTATCTTTCACAAAGCAGCCAAAAGCTGCTTTGATAATTGGTTTGTATGTATAGAGAGGAAAGTAGGATAATTGAAATGGTATTACATGGAATAGAAGATTTATAATTACAGTTTTGGTATTCCAGAAATCAGGACTGGTGTGTAACCAAGATTTTTCTTAAGGTGATTACTGCTTTGCATGGTAATTAAAAGTACCATGTAATTCATATTATCTCATAGGTTAAATATTTTAAAGTAACATTAGGTTGCAGCCAAGAGAGCTTGTTTGAACTAGAAATCTGTGTAGTCCTTTTAGAACAATGTTCTACAGTATAACTTATTATCCTACAATAACCTGAGTTGCATATTTTTAACATGGCAGGGTTATGATGAATGGCTCCCGTGAAACTAATGTGAGTTTGGAGTAAATTTTGATGTTCAAAAAAAAAAAACTAAAATACTCATGGTTTAAAATCCTTCTTCCCTAGGGTTAAAAAGGTAGTCATTTGAATCTTGAAATTTAAAAGTATCCTGGGTGGGGAAAACTGTTTGGTTTTAATTGACATATGGAAATTCTGTACAATCAATTTTTCCCAGTTACACAATTCCCCCAAACTGAAAATGTTGGGGGTTGTATGTAGGAAGCTTCCTGGCCATTTCAATAGAGACCAGAAAACAAAGGATACTTCTTGGATAAATTTCTTACCTTAGCTACTACTGGAAAATGTGGATTTATGCCAACAATAAAGACAAAATGAGATTAAATTCTAGTCCTCAGAATTCAAAAGCACAGAAAAGTCTTCTTATGAATGACAATTCAGTATTTTGGAGAGGTTTTAAATATAAAATGTTCTCTAGACCATATGCTGTGATATATCCAAGGAACCTGAAAATATAGTCTCTGTCTTTTCTAGTTTTTCACAGTTCTGGTATGATGACGTTCTTTTTTAATTCACTCTCAGCTCTATTTTGAGAGGCACTTTTCCATCTGAAATTAAGGCATAGTACTAACAATATGACACATACAGTATGGTATTGTTTGCAGCCAGAAAATGGTTGCTAATCCACCAGAAAAATTTGGAAGAGATTAACACTGAAATCTTGGCTTGCTTCAGCCTCCCACTTACAAACTGCTGATCTGGCAGCATGTAGACATAGACTTACACCCAGAAATATGGCAAATCTAAGCAAAATGCAATGCAATAATTTGTACCTGCAAAGAGTAGTCCTGACTTAACTTGCTTTGCGTACTTATAAAAGTAACTAAAATTACTCTAGATATACATTTCTGATCCTTGTCTATCAATTTTGATATGTGTGCAGATAACTGTATTTTGCTTTCACTTAATGTCATCGTATCTTCATTGCAATAAAAATTTTATATTGGGAGGATAACGCAATTCAAATGCACAAGTACATCTTTACTTAGCTTTGCATTATTTTTTTAATATTTTTCATTAAGGAACATATATTATTTAGCTTTATCAGGTAAATTTTACTATATTGACTAAATATTTCTCTGACCTTTTTTTCAATATAAATCAGTGAACTTTTCTGAATTTTTCAATCTGCTGATGAATGGCTTTACATGGTAGTTCAAATCTAGCCACCCTACTGATATTGAATATCTATATGTAATAAAATTATCACAGCTGAAAGTAAAGTATTATTACAATCAAACTGATTGCTTTTTAAGTTCAAACTATAATTACCATAGTTATTCATGTTTAAACACATATTATTGAAAGACAATTCTCTTAAGCACATGTTGTATATTCTTAAATTCTGTCACATGAGGCTTTCCCCTTATTTCAGAAGTCCTCTATTTCTTCTAAGCAACTACAGAAAAGTAACTTTGGGTATTAGGCTTAGAATGGTTTTTTCCTTGCCCATGGAGAAATGAGATTTTCCAGGTTGAGACAATCATCACTCAGAAACTGCCCTTTTCTAATAGTCTTAACTTAGTTTTTCAAAGCCAGAGTTGCAAAATGTATTGCCAAAACACTTGTTTCCATTTCCATGTGTACAAAATAAAACTCTGGCTTTTGTTTGTGTTATTTATAAGAGGTGTTGATAGCCTATATGTGGGAGGGCAAATTTAAAGTCAGCTTGTGCAATGTGCTTCCTGTGGGGCTGCTCCCAAATACCACTGTGTGCAGTTTTCCCTGTGTGCCTGCTCCACCAGCTTGACTCCTGGAAAAGTCACTTAGTGTATTTGTGTGTCCCATTGTGTAAGGTATTATGCATTCATGTGATCATGTACAAGTTGTGTTCTTCTGTAGCCACTTTAATCACCACCCCTGCTCTTGTCCCAGAGGGACTGAAGTGGAGTGAATTTACACCCCAGATCTCTAAAGAATAGCAAGTTGAGCCATTTTCCATTTTTTAGTATAACTTAGAGGGGAATCTTTTTTTTTTTTTTTTTTTTTTTTACCTTTTCTCATTTTGTCTTCTCAGAATGCACACAAGCACTGTTAAAAGTTAGATTTGTTGCAGGGCAGGTCTGGGCACAGTTCAGTGCTGGTGCCGATTAGAGATATCTTGCAAATCTAAGGAATGAAAATGGAAACTTTATGCTCTAAGGGAAGAATCCTTGATTTCCATTGGCACACGCTTTTAGCTCACAGCAGACTTTAGGCTTATGACACTTTTTATATGTTGGAAATCTTCTTTGCATAATTTGAAAGGTTTTAAAAAAATATTATACTACTCCTCTCCCTCAGGGCCCTCTACAGTTGGAATCTTAGTACTAAAGAAGCCTGTTTCTACAGGCAGATGGATATGAAAAATAATGCTAATAAAATTTGTAAAACTCTTTTTAACATTTTTATAGGAATATATTTGTAAAATATATATAGAATACAGGATGAATTATGCCATTTTATGGCTTAATATTACTCAAGATGGCTTACATATCTCCCTCATGGTTTTGCCACTGTTTATTTTATCCATTACAAACTCATTTTATGTATTTTATATAAACATAAATATTTGTATATGTGAGGGACTAGTATGCATATATATTCAAACAGAATACATATGTGTACATACTCACACATGCACATACTTATAGATAGAAAAGTATAGCTTTTGGGTTAGAAGTCAAGAAATCTCAGAAATTGTCATGCTGTTTTTACTATTTCATTTCATGAAGTAATATTTTCCTTTAAAGTGTTTCATCACAACTTCCAGTGAAGTAATTTGGATATGATTCTTTATGTTATGTTAGAAGAGCTGAACCACTGACTATTAAGAAACTATAAACATTTTACATCGTAATGTTAAGCACGCCTACTTTGCAAGGGGTCAGTTGTGGTAAGAGTTTCTGCCCCTATTTTTCAGAAGTTTTTTATATCTCATTTTTACATTCTTTCCGGTCCTGAAAGATTCTGTTCTTTTTTTTTTCCTGTTGTTTTGTTTTAACTCACTACACAATTTATAAAAGAAAAAAAATACAAAGAAAAAACCTAACAAGGAAACAAACAAATTTTTAAAAACTCAAACCCAAAACCTTGAGCTTTTACCATACTGTGGTACAATGCAGCGTAAAACTCATGTGGGTACAGGAAAAGAAATGAAGGTGAGAATACATATTAAGATAAATAAGCAAACATAAAGGAATTATGGAAGTGGAGTCCAACCAGTCGAAACAGCTGCAGAAGTTAAAAAGAGACTTTTGGCTGCAGGAAGAAGGCATGGAATTGGCAGTGTCTCCTTCTTCCATACTATTCAGAGGGTAACAACCATGTGGTTCAGTGTGATTACCTCACTCTGGGAAAAGTTTCAGAGTAGCTGATACTTTGGTTCTCTCCACTTTTTGGTCTTCATGGTTAAGACTGGAGAGATGTTCAAGCCAATGTGTGTTCTCTGGGAAAATGAAAGGGGCTTTCAGACAGCTGTTGTTTTGCTGTGATTGCCTCTTCCCTTTGGCTGTTTTTTCAAGCCACCTCCTTAGTTTTACACCATAGCTGCCAATTTTTTGCACACCCTATTAATTCAGCTTTTCTGGACTATTTGGTCATCCACTTTTCTTTTTTTTATCTTATCTCTTCTTAATGACACTTCTTCCATGCCCTTAAACTATATTTAGGGAATAAATAATATTTGACACTAGTGCTCATAGCTTCTTCACATGTGTGTCTGCTTTACTTAGAAGCTATGCAGTTAACATAAAGCAAGAATTTGTTTTTCAGTATAGCTCTAGGGGAGGTTTATTGGTGCTTAGTATTGTAAGCCCGCATCTCCACAAGAAATTAAAAAGGCAGTTAAAGGAAATCCTAAGGGAGAAAAAAAAGGTGCAATTTATAAGACTGTAGAAAACATTTTAAAAGACAGATTTGGTGAGAACAATACTAAAATATGCAAAGGGAGATGAATCAAACAATGCATAGGGTTGCAAGACTTAAAGATGACTGGATGAGTCACTAAACATCTGTGAAAAACAGAAGCAAAACTGCAATGCCATTAGATATTGTGGGAATTACATTAAGATAAATATAAGCACAAGAAAAAGTTGGTAGAAAATTATTCTGTCATCTAGTTTTGCTGGCTAGTGAGAATCTATATGCCTATTAAGCTCTGAGTGGTTAGCATCTTGGAAACCCTGCTGAAGGACACGAAGACATCACAGTTATTAGAAGTGAAATGGGACACGATAGCTCTATTAGAACCCCTATTTCTAATAGTCCTTTCCTGCTCTCTGAAGCGGTCAGCATGGCATCTGTCTATTTCTTCTCTGTAAATGGGTGAATATTCTCTGCAAATTGTGCAATCAACTACATTACTGATAATGCTTATAAAATCCTTGGTGGCCAGGAAAGGACTTTCGTTACCTTGGATGTCTGTTCTAGGGGAAAATAGCATACATATGTAACAGATCTTGATGTATATGGTGCTACAGTGCCCAGAATGGAGCTAAGGCTTACAACACTTATTATGACTCTTAAACATAGTTTCATAAGCAAAAAAATCTGTTAAGAATTTGTATGTCTGGCTTAATTGTGAAGTAGGACACCTCTAAATAGGGGTCTAGCTGGGAGAAAGAGCATTAGTGATAGATGAAAGCATCAATGAGATATGTAGTCCTGAAAGAGTTGTCCATTGGGAAAGACATAATGATTTCAAAAAATGCTGCCAAAAGTGATTCTGGCATATTTTGGTTCTGGATGCCCATTTGTTTCAGGTCAACAGCATAGACCATTAATGAAATATTAGTTAAACGTACTTCTGCTTTCTTCTGAAACTACTTTAAAACTTGCATTTACACATTAGATGTAATATCAGACCTATAGACTTAAGAGCATAAACTGAAAATTTATTTAATTCTGTTATTTTACTGCTTGCTCGCATCTGATCACTCCACAGGATTTCGGTGCACTTCGACAAATTGTACCTTACTTGGCTTTTTTAACATACTCTATAAGAAGAGTTACTTAGTGGAAAACTCAAAGGTGTGTGTGCTGCTATGTCCAGCACTGAGTAAGTAGATCATTTTACAAGTCATACCATCATGCCATTGTACACACATCCTGGAATCCCTTGGTCTCACTACTTGGCATCCTTTCTGTGCACATTCAGATCTTGCCAATTCAGCTTGCTCTGTTGCAGTATTTCCTCTCAAGTTTACTGGAATATTTAAATGGCAGGTGTTCTTTCAATTCTTCAGTTTTAACATCTAATTGTTCCCCTCATTTTCTCTCTCCCACTCCTTTGTGTTTTTACTGTTAACTTTAAGTCAGCTGAGATCTCCTGATGTCCTCAGTGCATGGACACTTTTTCCACTCTTTAATTCCCTCCCACGTAACTTTCTTTATCTGTGCTCTCTGCCTCATTTTATTCTTACTGGGTCATTTCCTTTCCATTCCTGATTGAACTTCACCAATTTTCTTTTCTCTCTTCTTTTCCAGATTCTCACTGTTTTATTGCTTTGGCATTAAGAAGTGCCTAATTTGCTTTCCTTCCACTTTCTTTAACTCTATTGGCCAGCTTTACATTTTACTCTGTTCTTTGGTCTTGTTATGCTTCTTCCCTGCTTTTATCATCTACCACTTCCACTCTTATCAGAATCTCTGAATGAGGAGACAGTTGGCAGCTTTGTCAGTGCTGAAGTCCTTTGAATGAGTCAGAACCTATGGAGTGAATGAAATGCAGCCCAGTTTAATACGGTCAGCCTGGTCATATGATCATATGATGGTCCCAATCATATTTCCTGATGTGACCATTTTCAATGGCCTTGTGTGACATTAAAGTTCCCTACACTGTTTCTTGGCACAGATACCGGCATATTTACATTTCAGGGTTTGGTTGGGTTTTCTTTGGAAGGATGGGGTACAGTAAGGGAGTCTTATGTTCTCTTTGTTTTTTTCTCTGTTATTTTAATTCCCATTCCTAAATTTCATTGTTCTCTTTCTAATGCCTTAAAAAAAAAAAAAAAAAAAAAAAAAAAAAAACCAAAAAAAAACACCAAACCAAAAAGCCTTTTATCACATCTGAGGCAAAAATAGGGAAGTCCTGCTTATTAAACTTGGTTTCCTTTTCTGACAAGGTATCCCACCTAGCTGATCAAGGGAAGCCAGTTATGTAATCTTTTTGGATTTCAGTAAAGCTTTTGATATTTGTCTCTCACAGGATCTTTCTGGACCAAATGTCCAGGTCACAGCTGGATAAACACATTATGGGATAGGTGAGCAACTGGCTCATGGGCCGGGCACAAAGGGTTACAGTCAATGGGGTGGCATCAGACTGGGGACCTGTCACTAGGGGGGTTCCACAGAGCTCCATTCTCGGCCCTGTGCTCTTCAGTATCTTCATAAATGACTTGGACACAGGACTGGAAGGGATACAGAGCAAGTTCACAGAGGATACAAAACTGGGAGGAGCTGTTGATTCCCTCAAAGGCAGGGAGGCCCTGCAGAGAAGTCTTGGCAAATCAGAGAGCTGGGCAATCACCAACCGTATGAATTTCAACAAGGGAAAGTGTCAGATTCTGTACCTGGGATGGGACAACCCTGGATGTATGGACTGGCTGGGGAATAAGATGTTGGACAGCAGTGCCACAGAAAGGGACCTGGGGATCCTAGTCAATACCAAGTTGAACATGAGACTGAGGGGAGACCTTGCTGCAGTTCCAGCTTCCTCATGAGAGGAAGGGGAGGGACAGGTACTGATCTCTTCTCTGTGGTACCAGTGACAGCACCCTAGGGAATGGCCTGAATTTGTGTCAGGGGTGGTTTAGGTTTAGGAGAAGGTTCTTCACCCAGAGGGTGGTCGGGCACTGGAACAGGCTCCCCAGGGAAGTGGTCTCAGCACCAGCCAGCCAGAGTTCAAGAAGCGTTTGCACAATGCTCTTGGGTAAATGGTGTGACTCTTGGGGATGGTTCTGTGCAGGGTAAGGAGTTTGACTTGATCACCCTTGTGTGTCCCTTCCAACTCAGCATAGTCTGTTTTTCTGTGAACTTTTGAAGAAGGAATCCGTTTTGACTCTACATTAGGCAGGCTTGGCATTGCAGTGATTTCTCTCAATTGCTGGAAATCATAGAGTGGTTTCCCAGGAATTTGTGTGATACCTGGTCAATTGGTTGTGATATCTGGCAAACACACTAGCACTCACTAAAAAAAGAATCATTTTACGGTCAGTTGTCTTGGTGGATTCTCTGCCGTGTAATATATTATGAATTCTTATATTCATCTTTCCCTTTGATACTTACCAGGCACCTTTCTTCTGTCCATCTGCTCATTTTTTCAGGATTTGTGATTGTTTTAATTTGTACTTCTGTGCATAATCAATCAGTGTGTTAAAAAAACTGTGTGAATGTGTGGTATGGGAAGGTGAGGGAAGAGACTGTCAGATAATTTTTAAAAGGTCCAGCTCCTGAGGCATAATGTCAAATGTCCTAAATGTCTTAGCTGCAGCTCTGATATTTTTTCCATAGTGCCATTCTGCTGATGCAGGAAAAGGCAATTGCATTACTTTCCTGATGACTTAAAGTAGTAGTAATTACACATATGATGTTACTAGATTCTCCACATCCTGCATTAGGACAGTTATGATTGACTTATTGATGACTTCATTAATTCATTTCAGAAGACAAGAGCTTAAAAATTACTTTTTTAAGATTTTCACATATAGGCTTGACACTCTGAAAGACGTCTTAATGTCTAATTTACAGTTCTTTGAAATCACCAGCTTTTCCAAACTTATTAGTTTCAACAGTTATTAGGAAATAAAAGTCAATTAGCACTTCCAGTATGTACCATGAAAAGATATTTCCCCAAGGTGTAAATGTGTTACTTAGTAAGACTGCTAGCCAGTTACATCTTGTCAGTACCCAGAATGTGAAAGCTTTGGATGCATCTAAATAATGAGAAAATCAGTTTACATTTCACATACTGCAATAAGTCAATAAACAAAACTTCCCATCATCCATTGGAAAGCTGTGAAAAAAAGACAGATACACTGATACATTGTGCTGTCTCTCCCATTAAGAGGTGGATACTCTAAAAGATTGTGAAACTTTTACATGCACATTTTGAGTGCATGAAAGGAGTGACTTTCACTGAACATGTTAGCATTTTCTAACCTTCATAAAGTGAGATATTTAGTCCCTGGAGAGGAGAAAAACCCTACTTTACTGAAATTGCTGACTGGGCCAGGGAAGGTTGATTATTGGCATTAAACTTCTAACCATCTCATCCTTCTGTTGTATTAGAGGACACGAGGTTTCAGCCTGGTTCCAGCTTTCATGCAGTTTCATCATTCCTTCTGGCTTCTTATTCCTTTGGTCCTTTGGCCATTCTTTTATAACAAATGAAAAGATCAGCTTTTCAGAATAAGTCCTCTGGTAAAAAATGTCAACCCAGCATTTTCTTCCATCTTTGCTTTTGCTTTTAACTCCTTAATGTTTGGAAAGACCTTGGCTTTTCTGAATGGAAACAGTCATTGAGGGTGAATTTCTCTCTCTCTCTCCTCTTCCCCTCTTCCTCCCCCCACTTTTTTTTTTTTTTTTTTTTTTTTTTTTTTTTTTTTTACATTCTGTCGAGGAGAATAATCTCTTCTCAATCCATGGAAAAACAGACACACAGGATCTTCATATCTTGGCAGCCCCACAGCAATCCCAATAGAAAAACCTGCAGATGGTAGCAAGCTCTTGATTAACATGGAGTTAAAAATGACAGGATAAACTTGCTTTAATTAGGTCAGGATCTTAGGAGCCAGGATTTAACTTCCACAAATGTTGAGTCACCATCATGAACAAATGCAAGTAGCAATTGTTATTTTGTTGTCACAAATCAAAAGAGGTCATGTACTCAGAATCAGAGTAACAAGAAATATTGCTGTGATTTAAAAAAAAAAAAGTGAAAAATGCTAGGGAAAGTTTTATCCAGAGTGTTCTTATATGTTTTGGCTTTTATATGAATTTGTATGTGTGATAGAAAAAGCTTGTGATGCTTGTGCATCTCTGTTGTTATTTGCTTAAGTGAAACAATAGCTATAGAATATATGGTTTTTAAATACACAGAAATGTGGGGGGGTTTAAATTACAAAATTAAGTATTAGATATTCTTCAGAATTATGTAAACTTTTTATTATTCAGCCTGACTTACAAAGCTGAGATAAGTATTTTACTGACAGGAGACAATAAAGAAGATTAAATGACAATATTATCATTCTTATAATGAAGGCAATCTAACCTTGGCGTATGCTTATCTAAGAAAGGTGAATTTCACCTTTATACAGACAGTCTTGTGGAAGATTGTTTCTGTAGCATTGTGGGAGACTGGGTTTTTTGATTGAATGTTAGCCATCATGAGCAAATTAGGTAAAATAACTGTCATGTAAAATGTGAAGAAGCTATTTAGAGATGGATTCTCCACTACTTTCCACTTTGTCCAGTAATTTCCATCTGTACAGTTGTACATCCATTTCATAGAACTGTAAAGATGGAAACAGGCTAGAGCTTTGTGTCAAGTTTTCTCACTCCCCTTCTCCCTCATTAGCGGGGTATGTGAATGGCTGCAGACCTACAAAGTCATGTTTCCAGTGCCTGAGCCCTATAGAGCAGAAACACTTGGGAACACATTTTTCTCTCCTACTTATCAGTCTTAATTTTTTGCACTGCTACTTAATTCAATTTCATGTATTCCAAATTTACGCTTTATCTTAATATAATTAAATTACATTCTCCTCTGTATTTTTTGAATAGCCTTCTATCTCTATTTTATCCATACATTCAGATGTAGTTCAAAACTAGTAATACTGAATTGCTTCTACTGAGTGGGATGTCACAGCAGAATAGTTCAAGTGCCTTGCGGGAGTGCCAAGCTTGAACCTTGTCCTGAGCTTTTGCTTTAACACCACTTTGTCACTGGGGACCATGTCCTTTGAGCTAGGAAATCAAAGGCTTCTGCACACGACATCAACCACATCATTATATTGTATACTGTGAGCCTCAGAAAATGGCCTCTTTTTTTTTTTTTTGTTTACCAGTGACAAAGAAATAGTCAAATGGCCTCTTGTTTGAATGAAACATTTTGTGTACAAAACTGAAAGTATTTTCCATTGAATATTTGATCAGGGTTTTTAAAAAGTCTATAAAAATCTTAACACTTGAGTAAATTTTATTCATATAAAGATCATGGTGTAGTAGAACTAGTCTACCCTCACCATCTGTTGAATCCCTGTTAAGATATTTCTCCCACCTTTTAACTACATTTGTCATTGGAGATTTCCACCAAATTCCATTAAATTCTGGAACTCTGCAAAGTAAATAGCCATGAAAGCACCATGCTTCTTAGCACAAATCCTCAATCCCCCGCTAACACCTTATATTACAACTGTCTAATTACCATGTTCTGCAGTAACCTTGTGGGACTTCCATAGGTAATTAGAACTCCAGAGCATTTCTGCAATAATCCAGCAAGGACCTCTTAAGTAGAAAGAATTATGTGGTACTAATATTTTTGCACCCACGCGTTCTTCACAGTTAATTGTTTCAATTAATATTTGGCAGCAATGAAGAAATTCATAGAGGTTCATAAACTGAGACAATTCTCAGGAAACTTTTAAGGCAAATGATTTGTAGCTGTGGTCACTTAAAGATGCAGGGCATTTTAGAAAAAATTAAATTCCTAGCACATCAATGTATTGCAACAGCAGATTTTTATATTACTACTAGGAGAGATGTCTTAACTTGCCCCATTCCTTTAAGACTGCAGTGTTTGGATAAATTCACTTTTCTTTCCTTGGAATTTTTACCAAGTCGTTGCAGATGAAAAATCCTGTGTTAGTTAAAATGCGTGGTGAGTACACTTTGATACTCTTCTACAGACATGTCTTTGATGACAGAGAATAGTGGAGAGAGCTGTTGAGATGTTTCCTTGATTCTGGATGTCTTTATTTCACTTCAGTCTCACCTTCCCTTTGTTTTTCCTTTCAGTTAAAGATCCCACATCTTATGCAGCTATGAAGGCCCTGTGTACACTGCACATGCTACTCACACTGGCACTGTAGGGTCTAAATACTATTTACTGTCCTTACTAATTATTCTGATTCTTCACCCCTTTTCAGTTGGTGTCAGGCCAATGGTATTTCTATAGATTTATGACAGTGTCATCTATGCAAGAAAATTACTTCATCATTCATGAAGTACACTGCGGTGTAGAAAACAGCTTTGATCCCAAAGGCACATGTCACTCCTCCCTGTCCCCTCAGCCTTTGGGCAATCCTTCTGGCACCCTCACTTTGACGCTTCCTAGGGGATCCTCCACCCCTTTGGAGTGGTCTCAGACACACCCAGTTATTCTGACACCAGGGTAGAAGCAGCAGCCCAAGAAAGACCAACAAGAGAGAGTGGGCATGTGAGGGGCCTGATGAGGGTAGGTGCATTTCTTCCCATTGTGCTCAAAATTGGTTTTCTTTCCATGCTGCCCTTTCCACATTGTCAAGTGTATCTCTGTGTTGGACAGAAAGACATATTGCTCTCCAAATCTGCGTGTCCCATCATAGGTACCAACCTGTTTCATTAGTTAACTTCCAGTAGAGTAATGACTACAATTTATTGCTTTACTGTCGATAAGATAATTACTACGTGTTATGGCTGTTTGCCATACCCTTTTAGGCTTAAAATCTCAGGGTTTTTTTCATGGCTGTTTTCTGCTTTCTGTGAAATTGTAATTTTTGTTTAACTGTAATATCCTGTGAAATAAGGAGAGGTCTGAAGAAGTCATTGGACAGGTTGATTAGAAGGTCACTTATTTTTCTTGCATTAAAAGAGCAGAAGAATAAATGCCATTCCAATTTATCATCATATGTAACCTTTGATTAAACAATTTTTTGCTATATCAGTGTGAGTGGCTTTAGGCTTCAGAGTAGATTACTGAAATTAAGAACTTTAGCACAAAATAAAAAGTCATTTGTTTAGATGATTATTAAATTTAAAAGTCCAATCTGGAAGTCACCTTAATTAAATGTAAAATTGAGTCCAATGAACCTCTGTGCATTTTCAAATCAGAGCATGATGCTTCCCTAAAATATCATAAATTGCCCCTATTCTGCCAGTTAATTCTGTTGTTTTGCAGCCAAGATTATGAAGTTAGATTTGATTAAAATAAAACTAGCTGTTTCTTTGAATGTGACCTATGAACCCTAGTAAATACAGTCTTTCCTTAACGGTCTTCTATCTATTACCAAGTTAAGAATTTAGTTTCATTTATGTGGCAAAGTTTCCAAATAGAATGCATTATAACAAGCATAAAACTGTAATAATCTATACTCATGTGATTTCTCGTTGTTTGTACAGCTTTGAAAAGTGACTATATTTTCTCCTTGGTATGTCTAAGAGAAAAGCAAGTACATAAGTGAGTAGGTGTGTGCACATGGAGAACCACACGTAGTTTTGCCATGAAAATAGACAATCACCATGTAAAACTTCTCAGTACATTCTCAGAGAAGTAGTACAAAATGCTGTCAGAGAGAAAATACATCACCAATGAATCCCTCTATGGTGCCAAATGCTTGAATAATGTCCATACAAATCACTATTCTTAGGGAATGGGCTGTGGCTTCTGTTTCTTCCTGAACAAAAGAAAATTTACTGTCTGCCACACAGTGTGGGTAAAACTCAGATTTAGTGATGCCAGTAGCAAAGGAAGCAGAATTTACATGTTTTCATGGGATAGGATTTTGACAAGCTTTTGTATATTTGCACAGCCCAAAGCAAGGACACAGTCACTGTTGCTGTATTGCTGAATAAGTTCTTCTAGATCAGATGGGGTTTTTTTCCCTTTGCTTCTTTGTTAATTTTTAATTTTTTAATTTGTGGTCTTTGGAGATAAACCATTCCCATTAAATGCTAACTACTTTATTTTTCTCCAAACAAATCTGGAAGATAAATCCAATTCTAGGTGTGCATGATATAGATATTCTCTGAACCTCCAAAAAATCTTAGCTGAAGATACATGCTTTTTTTATATGTGTGCAGCTTTTTTCTCCTATGAGATAGAATTAAAATTTCCAGAAGTAATAACAAAGCAGTGTTTCTTGGCATAGCAAAAGTGAGTATATGCATTATGCACACAGAAGGAATTTGCCTTCTGTGTGAATTCTTATTTCTCTGGGACCAAACTTTGAAATTTCCTCATTTTCTCATAGTTCTGTTTAACAGCAAACAGAGATTACGTACCTGTCATTTCTTAAAGCTGCGGGTGGGGTGAGAGGGTGCTGGTGAATAGACACACGCTGTTGATCCCTTTCATGGATCCATTCTAGTTATGGTGGTCCTGGGCAGCCCATGCATATAACCCATGCCAGCTCAGTCACAAGCCTGAACAGTAGTTCTTCATCGGCTGCAGAATGGGTAGACAAATGCCCATTTCTTCCCAGGGAAGGCAAACCTCCCTGGATGTATTGACACTCTGCTATGAAGAAAGTCTGTAGAGTCTCCGCTTTGGAGGCAATCCAATGTTTTTGCAAGGGCTAAATGAACTACTCTCTAGACCCAGCTTTGTACAATTTGCTGAGCTCAATGAACTCTTTTCTTTTCTCCTTTCCTCCTCATACTTCTTTGTTACTTTTAACAATGTGTAGTAGAAAAATTGGCAGTTACTCAATGAAATCACTGTTCAACTTACACCAAAAGGAAGATTTTTTTTTGTGAATTTGCACTTCTAAGAAGATGTCACAGTTTTCAAACGAAGTGGTGAGACTCTGAGTTAATGCTTTTTGAATAGCTTGAATAAAGGGTTGCCCCTGAGTCTGTAAAACAGAAGCAGTGAGGCACAGTACCTCCTGGAGTTCCCTTTGGCCAGTTTGTCTTTGCTCTGCCCTTAACTTGGGTCTTTGTCTGCTGGGCACAATCTTGAGCAAAGTAGTCCTCAGTACAGCTTAGAAATATCAATGGAATGCAGGCTCTGACTGATTTATTCTTCCTCCTTTTTTGTTTTCTACATTAAAACAGAGTTGACTCACGGTATTTCTTTGCTCCATCATTACTTTTTTTTCAGAGCTTATTCATTTAAACTTCAGGAGGAAAATGCCACATTTGCTTTTTTTTTTTTTCCCCTGCTCTTTTTTTTTAAATTCCGTTATTGCTATACATTAGTGCTGCTTGTAACATACCATTTCTATCACAATTGTATGTGGCTACCAGAAAAAACCTGCTTCTTGGCTGTATTATGCAAAAAGCTATACAAAGCATAATGAAGCGAAGCCAAGGGACTCACAGGTGACATTTGTTCTCCTGAAGATTAAGTGGACTTAGTGAAAACCATGATGACGATGTTAGAGCACAAAGGAAAGGGAAAAAATGTAGGTAGGATTTTGCTGGTTTTGTATGTGTGCTAAAATGGAGATCTTCAGCAATATGCAACACGGCCTTCCCTTTTTATTAACCATTCCCCCACCCCCGTGTCTGAAGTATGAATGTATGCATTTCCTCTGCTAGAATGAAGAACATGGGTATCCAGTGACTGTGATCTTCATTAAAGTTATGGAAACTTTTTTTGTATAGAAATACCAAGTTTATAATGCTATCATTTGTATTGTACCATTGATACTGGAATGAAATCTGTCATTTTAAAACCAATTTGATGCTATTAAGTAGATATTTCCAAGGCAGCATTATAATCTATACCCATGATTCTTACATCAGTGAAGGATTGACCATTAGAGATAAGTTGAGTTGATTCATTTTTGTTCCTGATATTGTGAAATTAAATTGTGGCAACCAACCATATGCAATACTTTTGGCAAGTTCAATTTATGGCTTATAAAAACTAGGAAAAGGAGAGAGATCACATTAACAGGTGATCATAAGATGTACATTCTGGGGACATTGTATCTTTTCCCGAAAGAGTATGCTGATAACACTAACATATAATAATTACAAGAAAATTTTGCATAAATGATTCTACATTTTATTAAGATCCTCAACAGGATGGTGTTTCATCAGTTCTGCCTAGGTAGATTCTTCTATTATTTCCTTTTGTTATAAAATAGAATTGCCATAACAAATTCAGGCATATTTTATGTAACTTACATAGAATGCAGTTTTTAGAAGCATTTAGAATTTGGGTGGCTTTAAAAAATATTATATAGATATAAAAAAAAATTATATAGATAGCACTTAATGTCTTTTGTTTTTCTTGATGAGAGAATCCTGCATTTTGTTTCTTTCAATAAGCTGAAGAAATAGAAGTGTTTTTTAAAAAAAATCAAAGAATCTTTCCCCAAATCTCAGTTGAGGTAAGCAATAATGTTATCCAGTTTAAAAATCTTCATACCCTTTGAAAGGTCTGAACATTGATTTGTTGGATCAAAAAGAGTGAATAAATAAGTTAGGTTGTTCCCCTCTGTTACTGCCAAATGATTAGGTTAGATCATCACCAAACATACCCACCTAGCACTAACAAGCCACCTTTTTGTGTGGCTCAGCAGAACATCTCTAAGTGAAACAGGTATTGAGAACCCCTTAAAGTATTCAAGGAATTCAGGTATTAAAACATTGAAATATGGGTCATAGCTGAATTTGGTGCAATGTTTTTCGTTTAGATTTGAAAACAAAAAAATGAAGTACTTTTTTGGAAGACTATCTACTATATGTCCTATTTTTTACAATCTAGAATAATTTAGCATTTCCTTATATGATTAAAAGAGACCAAAAAAAAAGGAAAGGGTGAAGTAGCTGCTGTAGTTTTGTATAATTATTATTTCTTTTTAATATTTGTTGTTGCTGTTCCTCTTGGATTCTGAGGCTAAACATTCTGGTATACTATATCAGCCTCCATCAGATGAACTCAATTGTCATAGCTTTCAATATTTGTGGTACAGGATTTGTTTCCAAGTTCATAATAATTCTGCCCCTGTGCTATAGCAGAAAATACACCAGAAGCTTAGCTTTGAACTTCTGATAACTGACCAAGTGGAAAGTTTGGCAGTTTGTTGTCATGAATATATTACTTGAGGTTTTATATTACTTGAGGTTTTTTCATAGCTAACAATAAACAAATGAACTTTGCAAAGTTCATTCTGGTTTTGGTTTTATATTTTTAAGTATTTTTCTTTGATATGTATGATTTTCTATATGAACTCCTATTTTACTTGCTTAATGCATTAGTGATGCTTTTATCTACTTAATGTCTTGATGCCTTCACTACCTTTGTTCTTATCTTGTTCTTCTACTGCTTGTCTTTTACATACCATTTTACTTTTGCAAAGTAAGACATAGAACCCATTTTCTCTGGGTGTATTTTTATTTGACTTCTAAGTAGTACATGCCATAATCCAAGAAAATGAATGTTAAAAACTAATTTGCAATTTTTCATAATTAATGCATTTTTGTTTTTTAAAGTAGGAAAAAATTAATCTCTATCTTTTTGGTGTGTCACACCATTGATTTTTCAAAGCAAACCCCACTGAAATCAATTGGGATACCTGCATATAAATCCATGCCACACTTTGGTTCCTTATTTATGGGTTTTAATTAAAAGGGAAAAGACATTGTAAATCTCAGTACAACACTGTGGAGGTCTTTAGGATTTTATTTTCTTAAAGGTCCTTGCTTTGTATGATTCTGTCAAAATGCCAAAACAAGATGTTTACCTAGCCATGTAAACTGGGTGTGAAAAGTAGATGAATTTATTAAATTGAAGAGCTTATAGCATCAGTAAAGCAACTAAAAGGATTCAGTACCACCTCTTCCTTCTCCATATCCCCACTCCACATTATTCTTGTCTGCAGAATTAGACTCCCTATTAGGTCTTCTGATAAGAGTCCTGCTTTCAGAGACTCGCAATTCTCAGAGCACAAGGGTGAAGTATTGTTCCTGTGGGTGTATATGTTATATCACATACTAAATCAAGAAGAGGATTCAGGTTGCAGTAAAGAGTTAGAACAACCTTTGAGAAGGAAGGCATGGAACTGGAACTTCATTTCAAACTCTGCATCATGTTTAGATATTGAAGAGTGGGTATTGCAGTAAGCTAAAACCACCATTTATTTGTGACAAATCAGTCCCTTATCTATGAAAACAAGCCAGACCATGTTTTCAGTAAAATTAGCACATAAATCAGTCATGTGGCATCCCAAGGGAAAATGAGATCTATTGAATAAACTGATTTTTAATGTCATTACAAATAGGATTTTACTTGTGGATTTCAGTGGGTTTTGTTGGCTTGTGGGGTTTCTTTGTTTCTGGTTTTGTTTTGGTTCAGAGTTTTTTTCCACTGATGTGCAGAATTTTCCACTTGAGCACTAGAATCTGTTGCAGCTATTAGATCACCCATTGGGTTCACTGCAGCCAGAGGACTTAGGTCACTCCTTAAAGATAAAATATCTCCTCACAGCCTGGAGGTCTCAGCTGTGACCAGGGATCAGCTTATAGGTTACTGGTAGATATTTAACTCAGAGAAAAATGGATGGAAGTTTCCAGTTCTGTACAAACATAACTCCTAAATAAACCAGAGGCCATCAGGAGGTGGCCAGTATCAGCAGACCAGAAAAAGTTTGTTTTCTTTATCTAGGAGTGCACATATTTATAGGATCCTTATCTAGGATCTGCACTCATTTATACACACATACATTTTCATACTTTTTTCCCACCACGTATGTTGTGTCTATATAAATTTGTACATAGCTAATACGAATAAATTACAAAAATGGCTACTTTCTGCCATTTTGGACACCACTACATGGGTCATGTGTTCACTGGTAAGTAGAGTTCTCCAGATGAGCTCTTGATACTGTTGCAGTCTATTGAGGTCACCCTTTTGACCTTACTTCACCTATATGTTTGGGTCCATTAGTTACAGAAAAGCTTCCCTTTCATTTCTGCGCAAAGACTGCACCATCCATGGATTTCAAACAGCAACTTGTTGAGTTTGCACAATAGAAATGTGATCCAATCAATATTTCTACAGAAATGTAACTCATGGTTCTGGGATGAAAGCACTTAATTTAGTTTTATGGTGCATAAGTTTATATGAGGTTACTTCTGTAACTTAAAGGAAACAAGTGCAAGTTATCTCTAGTTTGACCAGATTAGTTCCAGTGATTTTTCTTTTTTTATCAACAATGAATTGGCTAATGTATCTTCTTCCATTTCAGAAGGGCAATAACAATTTAATCACAATGGTATATGGTGCTAGTATAAGCCAGAGAAAGAAGGCTGATCTGTTTACATGTTCTAGTTTGCATTACATTTGTGACATGTTCTTTAACAGTAGAGAGAGAGTCTTTTGAATTGATCCTTAAGTTAAACCAAATAATAATTTTCTACCAGAAATAATATTTCTCCTCATATTCATTTTTTTTCCTCCAGGTTGTAACCTGCAGCTGTATTTTGTTTTCCACATGTCACATTATACAGACTTGTCAACAGAGATTTTGTAAAGGGAAACTAATGCCAAATAGTTCTGTCTAAAGTTATGGTTTAAAAGTATTGTGAATGTCTATTTTTTTAGAATCCAATCCAGTCCTTCTGATAAATATATTAAAGACAGCCCAGGTACTACATGACTTCTTAGCATCACCAGCAGCAGCCATACAACATCTGAGGTATAAGTATTTCCTTACTTAACTGAGTTTAAGATAACTGCTTTTGCACTCATAATCAAACAGAATGAGTGTAGGGTTTTATATGGACATAATTGTTTAAAGAAAGGATAAGCAGTCCACCAGAATTGTGAATAATGAAGAAAGAAAATTAAAAAGTTCGTCATCATTAAAAATTTTTGGAAACAAAAGCCACAATAATTGGAAAATTTAACACTCAATTGGGAGAGCTGTTCAGGATAACTAAACTGCACTGTTTTGGAAATTGGATTTCCAAACTCTCTTTTGTCTCTCAGTTGAGGTATGGTCATGTTTACCTAATAAACTCTTGCTTCTCCACTTCTGTTTAAGGCTAGGAAATAGAAAGGTTCTTGAATGGAAAAATGAGTAAGTAATGTAGATTTGTTGGTCCACATTATGTTTGACCTGTATGAGAAGCTAAGTAATTTTTATTTGCTGCACAATTCTTTTTCCTGGAAAACACCCATCATTCTCTAGATTTAAAATTTTGCCTGTTTTATGGGGTAAATGCCTCCCTATTGATATATGTTTGAGGGTTTCTTTGAAAGCAAAACTTTGCTTTTTGAGTGGAAATGCAGTTTTAGGTTCGGAAAATACAGGCTAGTGTGGGTTTTGTCATCTTTTGGTAAGTCTGACTTTGCTAGGGGATAAGACGGACATGTGTGGTACCATCCACAGTTCTAAATCTGTGCCATCATAACTCATAAATTCTGTCATTCAGGTATTCCTTGCAGTATGCAGTAATGAAAAATGTCCAAGAAGTAATAGTGGAGGAGCTTCTTCTAAAAATTCTGTAGCAGGCTATCTATAATGGATCATTTCCAAGAGGATTTGATATTAATATGACTTTTCCTTTTACTCTTACACTGATGAGATGTCTCATTATTCTCAGCCCTTTCTAATACATGGGGCATACTACAAGATTTAATTTATTTATTGTCTAGGTGATTTCCATTTCCTTTTATTTACCCTTTAGGCAAAGTAGCTGACTACACAGCAGCCCCTGCTGTTTGGAAGGGACATGAATGGATGTCTGAAACTTAGTTTATTTGGCATAAGAAATGGAGCCAGTTAGAGCCACTTCAACATGGCTTAATAGAAGAGAAGGAAATCTGTGTGGAAAAAAAAATCTTCTAGGCCACATATATATAACAAATCTTGTTCTATCTTGTTTAATTTGGGGAGATTGGTCACTGTCCCAGAAAGGTCTGGTAAGGGAGACACAATTCACTGCTTTTATATTCAAATTACTTTTTAAATGTCTAGATGAATACTGAAACACTTTCTACATACAAAGCTTCTTGAAATTACTGCTGTATATAAAAGGTTACTGCTGTATTTAAAAGCCTCAAACAATTCTTTATAATTCATTTATTTTTTTATGATTTTTCATCTTTGAATTATCCAGCACCTAACCCTAGGGGTTAATGGTTCTTTAAAATGACTGACTGGAAGTTTTTAACATGGATATAAGGATACGTTTTTGCCACACTGAAGAGTCTAAAGATCAAATTTTCTACATTTATTGTAAAATTGTTCATATTTTTTTGCTTGTTGATAGAACTATTGAAGTTATTAGTACTCTCAGTGAGTATAGACTTCTGCACAGAGCTAGTCAGTTTTCCCCTTTTCCTTTTGAAAGTCGCTAACACTTTTGAGGTGTTCCAGATATTGCAATGTACTCATTTTAGAAAATGATTGAGTATTTAATAGAGCCCATTTAATTCACTTGAAAAGATTCATTAGCTTTAACTTTTTCTATTCCATGAATGCGGTATAATTATGCTGCAAATACATCAAACCCTTTCTGCTCATTTTTTACACTGCCACCATATATGTCAGTTGAAATATAGAGGAAGCAGCCCAATTCCTGTTTCCATTCTTTTAAATCCATTTTTAAACCAGTTTGGTCTATGTCCATTATGAAACTTTTTTTTAATGGCTTATGGCAATTTCTCAAAGAGTCCATAAGCTTAAGCCTCATCAAATATGAAAAATAATACTTTTTGTTGACAAAAACCCCCATGATTATTTATTGACTAGGTTCATTATCTCTTTTAATGTTTCATTACAGTAGTAGCATTCTTTCCCCTGGTGGTACGTTTCTGTCCTGATGATGCTAGTTATTCTGTAGCTAATTAAGAAAAAGTTGTTCATCTGGTAAAAAAGAAGCAGACATGTTATTAATATTCTCCTTAGTAAACTGTCCTAAATAATTAATGCAAATAGACTTCCAGGGTTGTGAATTTTGATGAGAAGTTACTCTCAAAGATGAATTATTTGATTTAGATATTTTCCCTGCTAATACACTGGTTTTTGTGTTGATTCATGTAAATCTGATTTTGCCCTAGTCTATTGAGGAGGAGGGGAACACAAAATTTAAGTTTTTTAACACATGAATGCCAATACAACAGAAAGCTAGACTGAGTTAAAACTCTTCCGCAAAACTCTAAGGCATTGTGTTTGCCTGTGTAATAGAACATGAATATACAGCGCTGAAAACTCTCACAGCAAGAAGAGTTTCCCTACATTACTGTAATATTTGAGTTCCAACTTTATGTTTGCTTAAAGGAAATTCAGTGCAAACACAAAATAGAGAACTGAGGAAGATTTACAAAGGAGATCACGTTTTCCGCTTTTTAAGCAATCTCTTGGGAGGGAAGGAGGAAAAAAGAGTGCATTTTTGTGGGATGATGCATTCCATCTTTTCATCCATATAGTTTGTGGAATTGTTCCAGTTTCCCTGGTGTTGCACAAAAGCACACAATAATACACTTGTGCAGCTCTGGGGTCTGAGAAGAAAATGAACCCTGCTGATGCCAGCACCCTATCAAGCAACATATCCTGCAAGCTCCACATTGCACATTCACTTCATTTCCTTCCTGGGCATTCAGGCGCGAGTGAACGCAAAACAAATGCCATCAGTTGATTCCAAAGTGTTCTAAAAGGCTTAATATAAATTCCTTGTTTCTGATGCTGTGATTCACTTGAACTCTGGGAATTTATATGTCTATTCTGCTGCCTTTTTTTCCTCCTTTCCCTGAGGATGGGGGCCCTGTATGCCTATATTCACCTCTCATCTCTTTTTTTTTGTTGTTGTTGTTGTTGTTTTTTGCAGAAAGGCTTGTTGGAGAAGGGTTATTTTATGTACTCTGAAAGCCAGCACACATCACTCAGTGTCTTGCAATGTCAGATGCAGTCCTACTAGAGTAGCTGATTTTAAAAGACACCTGCTGTAATATTTGAGGGCAGGATCAAGCCCTGCCTTGATGACTGACAGAAGCTCACTGCTTATTTATGGTGCTGTATCTAAGTGTGAACAGGAGCTAGAATTTAAGTCTCTTATGCCACAGGGTAATCCTATATGCTAATCCCATCCTGTCAAATTACTTGACTCAATTTTTAATGGATTGATGACAGTTGTTTGGAAAAGTTGACACATAAAACTTCTTCCCAGAACTTAACACACACATTTCTGTTCAGAAATGCAAACACACTGTGTCTTCAAACTTATACAGTATGGAACCACATATCAACTTTTCCCTGAGTCAGAGAAACATGCCTGTGTCACATAGCTGCCAGTGTTGAAGAAATTCATTTATTTAAAGTTATTTCTGTAGGAAGGCCACAGATATTGGAAGTATGGAAGAGGAGCTTCACTTTGGAGAGGCTTTGCTTCTTAATGTATGAGCTTGCTATCATTACCCATGTTAAGAGCAACTTTACATGTTTGTAAGTGTAAAAATCTTTCATTTAGTGTCCCCTTCTGGTGTTTTTTTACAGGAGCAGCCAGTTGGAAGCAGTGTTTGAATCAATGTGTATTTGTGTTTTCTTCTTTTCTTGCACAAATTAGGAATTATGATAAAATGGGAACATTTATTTCAAATCTTTACCTATTCCTAAGGTAACTTAGCTCAAGTAACTTTTTATCCCAAGGGAAGATGGCAGCCTATGGAAACCTTAGATATCCTGGACTGGAAAAGTAGTACTTTAGATTGAACCTAAATATATCCTCTGTCTTATGGAAGCAGCAACTTTTTTCTTCTTCTCCTCCTCCCTTCCCACTTTCTTTTACAAATGTCATCCTTTTTTCTTTGCACCCAGATTCTTCAAAAAGCAAAAGACAATTGATTTCCCTGGTTGGTGCCGTTATCTGAGATGCAGGAAATTCTATTTTTTTGTCTAGGACAGAGCAAAGCAAAAGTAGCTGTAGTCTGTCTTTTGTAAGTTAAATTAGGAAGTGATGAATAGCTCCAATAAAAAAAAAAATCATCTGTTCTGTTAAAGAAAATGTGAAGATTTGCCTTTCCTCACTCTAAGTCACACAATGTGACCTAGGAAAATTTTCAGACCTGGAAGAAAGTTAGCTATGCTTTCTGTTGTAAGATTTTCCTAAGTGTTGCAGAAAATAGGCTTCATTGATTGATTTTCTGAAAAATAAATATGAAGAACTTTTTTCAATTGTCAAAATGCGTTATGTGTTAAACTTAGTAAACTGGAGCACTGCAATCTGCATCACTTTCACTATGCAAGTGTTTGAAATAACCAGAGCTCATGTACTGAAAATCATTGAATGATATTTGCATGGATGGTGACAGTAGTTTTACCGGCTAGGAAAAAACTTAGGACTTCAGGACCTGCATTTAAGTCTGAAAGCATCCAGAAAATATATTTCTTATAGCGGTTCCTTATTTGACTATAATTGAGTTCTAGATCCTTTTTGGATCAAATATATTTTTCATTTTGGAAACTTCTGTTTTCTCCAGCCATAACTTGGGAACAAACACTTCACAGGTGCAGCAGGTTAGAAATGGCCTTAGGAGAAGCAGCCCCTGGATGCACCATGAGAGCTCCCTCTCCTGTTCTCCAACAGTGGGTGCAGCTCTCATTGGCAAGGGCAATGGACCACTGGTTACCTCAGCAAGGCTTGAGTGGCAAAGAGATAGGGCTTTTTTCTTTGCTCCCCTCTCTCCCTCCCTTTCCCTTCTTTGAAATGAGAAAATAGGCCACCAATTTAGTGGGAACTGAGTCTGGCCAGGCACTGCTGTGAGCTTTGTGTGCGCGATGGCTGCCCGCCATTTCCCAGACCATCGGCAGCCCTCTCTTACTGTTTTCCCTGGCTGCATAAAGAGAACATTGTGTCTCTTGGAAGCTCTGGCTCATACCCTGCCCTCTATGTGAGAAAAGGAAATGCTCCTTCTGTTCATGACTTAGCAACGGTTGGCAAAAATGATGTCATATCCATGGTAGCAGAAAGACAAAAGGAGAGAGAGGGACTGCTTTTTTAGACAGATTTTACACACCACACTGTTCCATGAAGGGCTGAACAAAGAACAGTCATTGAAATGCTCCATTTAGGAAAGAATACCAGTCTATTTTTTCAAACTGGAAAGAAATGCGGTTTATTTATGACTGTGTTTGAGAGTCCCATTTAGTAACATTATAGTATGGTATGTATGGGATTATTTCTCTCTAGGTTTGGTCCCTTCACTGTTTGCTTCAGCCGCTCTGTTAGGAGTACATGCGCTAGTGCACTCTCCTTTATTCTCTTTCTTTATTGCTACTAAGTATGGGTTCATATTAAGTAAAATAATATTGAAAATTGTGCATTAAATGTTACAAAAAAATCACACAACGGTAATATTCTGCTTTTGTGGTCTCTCACTCTATTTTTATAATATGGTGTTACTAACACATTGATACAGACCTCAGTAAAGTGAGCATCAAAATGTGGGCTTTTCTCAGTCTGTAGTGTTTTTTATCTTTGTTCAGATATGCTGCACAGTATCAGTGCTTCTGTAATGAATAGTTTTTGGAATAGACCTGTTCAGGACGTGTATGTGCATCAATGTGTCTGTTCAAGGCTAAAGAGGAAAGAGAGGAGGAACCAGGACATTTCAGATGTCTTATTATAAAGCCAATGATCCTACCCTTCAACTGAGATTTGAGCAAATTCTAAAGATCAAATTCAGGCCTCTCCCTAGCTTTGTGGTCGATGATGCTATATGATCTTTAGTTATTAAAACTCTGACAGATTTATGATGAAAGCCAGCACATTTAATCTCCCACTCCATATCTGTTCAGTAGGCCTTTCCCTGGAGAGCAAGGGGTAACCCCCTTGGTTTCACAGCAAAATTTGGAAACTTATATATGTAGGGACCTGTCCTTTTATGAAGTGCTCTGATGCTGAGCATCCTTCGCTGACTTGGAGCACTAAGTTCTGTCCAGCACAGATTGAATCCAGAGTACAAACCAGTGCTCTGCAGGCATAAATCCCAAACTGGAACTGAAAATATTTTTTTTTAATATATGTGACAAGTTTTCCTGCTTTTCATGTTTTTCGTCGTGTGTGTTGTTCTCACTTTTTTTTTTTTTTTGCTGATAGATGATGCACACTGCTGCCACTGGGGATACCTAAACCATGTCCCCAGATGTGAGATAACCAGCTTATGGAAAGGTGTCACAGACTGTGATTGTTACTGTCATGGTCACTGCTTTCTCAAGTAGTTCCTAAATTTCTCTAAGAATGAGAAATATCACAAGAGATTTTAGTTGCCTTCCAAATGTGTGCCTTTGGGAATTAAACTAATATAGTTTTAAAATGCAACAAAAGCTTAAAGTGGGCTTCTCTGAACAATGTAGTATCAATCTGCTTTAGCTGCTTTTCCAGTCTGATTTTCCATTGTACAGTAAGGCATGGCTTTGTTTTCCGGATGATTCAAATATTTCTATGCGCATCTTACCTTAAGATAGAGAAAAATTCTGTTGGATCCCAAAATAGTTGTTGCCAGCCAGTTTGGTATAGAGCCTCCACAAGCTACTATAGCATTTTGTTTATTCTTGCTGCAGAACAGAATGAACCTCTTTGGAATAGACATTGCCAGCCCTTCTTGAATCAGGTTTGAAATGACTTTTAGTGCTGCTGTAAATTGATTTGGAACAGAATTTCATTTCTGTTTTCTGCCAAAATTTTGATGCCATTAATCTCTACTGACTTGAAGCACTATCATAAACACAAGTCCTGGCATGTGTAAGGAGGCAATCTCCCAGGTACACAAGGCACTAGGAGCAGGCTCCAGAGACCCTCAAGCATCAGCTACAGATTGAGTAACACTATTTTTGTGTTTGCTGTGCTTAAAATGTGGTTTACTAAACTTGGTATCCATTCCAACCCTTTGGGGTTGGAGTGGATTTAGACTGTAGCCACAACCGCAATTTTTAGTAGTATGATTGTTTCTGAGATATCAGAGAGAAATTGCACAGGTGGCATATGGATCCAAAATTAGCATTTGAACTTTGTAGAGAGCTGATATGATCATTTCTTGCAGCCATGTTAAGAATTTTTTGCTTTCCTTAAGGGAAATGCTTTTTGAGTTTTTGATATTTTTCTATTTTGGATAAAATTGTTACAGTCTTCATTAAAATTCTTTTGTGAATGTTCTGATGAATTTATGGGAAGAGCACAAGTACATCGAGGATAAATAAACAAAGGTTCTCAAAGTGTGTTCAGCTTGTTAATTGGCTATGTCAATAGCAGAT
This sequence comes from Motacilla alba alba, assembly GCF_015832195.1. Lineage (NCBI taxonomy): Eukaryota > Metazoa > Chordata > Aves > Passeriformes > Motacillidae > Motacilla > Motacilla alba. The sequence continues at coordinate 76,789,283 of NC_052018.1, forward strand.
GGACATTTCTCCCTGTCCACATGTCCTTATGTGCCTACAGCTCCTTCCTCTTGCTGCAAATTTAGTACCAGCCAAAACAACAGAAGAGAAAATGTCCTGCTATTGCAACATTAATCTTTTCTGAAGGATTCTCTGATGACAAAAGATTAGGTAATTTTTCTCAACTGCCAGATAGCACATGCTTATCTAAGGAAGGAACACAAGCTTTTTCCTATGCCTTTTCAACACCCGTGGAAGAGTTTGGGATCCATAAACATTGTGTAGGAGTTATTGCAAAAATTTGGATTTTTTTAGTTTGAATGAGAAGGCTGAAAAGAAATATGTATTATTTACTTTTGAAAGGGAGGGAATAACTATTTCTAAAATTACAGAAAGGAGTCCATTGCACAAACTTCTAATTAATTTGATTTAGAGAAAATTTGTTTCTCTTGAAAATAAAGACATAATTTTGAAAGTACTAAGCAAAGTACACCAAAGTGAACATGGTGTATCTTGACCTGAATACAGTCTTTCCAGATCCCAATTTTCTTAAAAGTAGAGAGTTCACCTTATCAGAGAAGCTGTAATATAAACCAGTCTTCTCAAAGACTGAGTCAAAAAGCACCTCTCATCTTTTAGCCTGTACTCAGAGTTCAGAAAGTTATCTCCTCATGAAGACCATATTTATGTCATCAGATTTTTCTGTATCAGCCTTTTAATCTGAACAACATCTGCCTTCTCTTCTGAAAGGCCACTGGCATTTCTGTGAATCCTACCTTCTGTGCACCCAGGTGGAATTTGTCAGGTTTTCTTAAAGAAACTGGGTCATGGAACAATCCTGACCACAGTGCTCTGCATTTGCAACCAAGGGGTCTAAACTGACTGTCACAAGCAGGTCCTGTTCTGTGATTTCACTGGACTGAGGTTTAGTGAGAAAACTTGCAGCTGTGGCAGTGTATTTACTCACTGATTTCTCCATCCTCAGGAGCATGCCTGTCCTAGATGCCATGTAATAATGACGAATGCAGCGCTAGAAGAAGCAAGCCTTTCTATAAACCAAGTCAAGATATTTTCTTATGTAAAACCATACCTTTTGACAACTCTTACAGCATATAATGCTTCTGAGGCCGCAGGGCAGGATATTTGAGTCAGCCGATACATTAGAATGCAATTGAGATGTGCTTCCAGACAGTGTCCTAGATATTTTTAAGGCCATGTAGCACAAGGTAGAGCCATTTAGACTTTATCATATGTGTGCAGGTGCAGTCAAACAATATCAATCTGGTGTCAGCATACTGTTGTTCTGAAACATCAGATCTTGCTGTCAGACTTTGAGTCCCAGCCTCCTACATCTGCACTGTTGAACTCTACTTCGTGTGAACTTCTGCATCCTCCCAAACAGATCTTCCTGTTTATTCTTACCTCCTCTTTTGTCCCTGTATATCCACTGCCTTATGTTTGCACACTAAATCTAATGCCTTATTAAAGTTTACATCTTTACTGTTTGCTTGTGAAACAAGCCACTTATTTTCCTGCATTTTAGCATGATCCTTGCTTTATCTTCACATTTCCTTGCTTTGTTTCCATGTTGACATATTACAATGGGAATGCTTCCTAGCTTTGTCAAGAACTCTGAGGTTACTCTGTACCACCTCAAATTGTGCCAGGGGTGAGGAGAAAGGGACTCTCTGGCTTCCAAGAAGAAGGGCATGGTTTCAGATCCTAAAAATGTGGGGCATTTTCAGACATTGTTCATTGGCTCAATGTCCATGTTGAGAATTTTTGTAGGTGGATCACTGTCTCTCTTATATACTATTGTTATTAATATTGTTGCTCATGGACTTTTTAGTGGGAGTATTAAATTGGGGAATACCATTCCAAAACCAGGACAAGAATGTAAGCCCTTTGGGAAAAAAAGCCTTTTCAAAAGCCATGAAAATTGTGTGAAAAATATACTACTTCAGAAATAGTTTTTAGTAGTCTGGTGCACTAGAGTCTGTCAGGGAACATCATATACTTACTGTCCTCTTGGCTGTGGTGGGTTTTACACTCCAGATTTGTTGCAGAAGTTCTCCACAGTTAATAATTACCATGTTGCTAGCATGAAATTGCATGCTAGCGTGAATGTCAGCAATTTGTATTTGGTACTCTTTTTTTCCCCTATAGTTCTCTGATAAAAATATTCTGAAAAATGCTGCTGATTGTTAATTGACCATCTTATTTGGCATGAATGTTGTCACCTTCATCAGGGACACCAAGAAGCATAATATTCAGGGAGCATGCAGCTTATATTCACTTTCAAGAGAAGCTTTAAATTCAGGAGAAAAGAAGCCAACTAACCTTGAGACTTAATCACCATTCACTTCTGATTTTTTTTTTAAGGACATCATTATTAAGGCCATCAGTTTTAAGAACAGCATTCTGTCTTTGGGTATATCTGTCATTTCAGTCATTGATATGGGGTTTAATTAAGTTTCACTGTAGCATGTCTTCAAATGCCTTTCAGTAATTTTTATATTTGTTTGTTTGATGGAACAAAGGTTCTACTTATTGCCAAGAATATCAAGATACCATCATATGTGACTCTGAGTTTAGTTGAACCTGCTGTTGAGCAATTTCTTTCTCAGTGGTTTGCTTTCTGTGTCCAGGACCTTTAAGTTCTTTTTCAGAAAGTTCACAAAATTAACAGCATTCCTTCATTTGCAGAACAGACTCATTCCTGATGCTTAATGCTTGCAATTTCAGTATTGGATGAAGTATTTGTTTGAAAGAATGTATTACCAATGCATTTTGGCTTGCTGCTATCCCTTTCCGCAAATCAGGCCCATATTTCAAAACTGAGCTTGCCAGTATCTTTGGCACTCTGTTGTCCTGGCACCTGATGTCTGTGCTGCTAAGTACTGACACCTTGGCTGCACCTCTGCTATCTATCAAATATCTGGACCAGTAGTATCAAAACAACAAAGTAATGCTTTGTGGCAGTTATTTTGACAAAAGGAAGATTAGTATGTAATGAAATCATCTAATTACAAATATTTTTAAAACAGTTATGGTTCCTGCTGTTGAGATCAGGTATAGAATCTAGGTATAGCACAAAGGCTGACATCATTCATGAGAAATCATGTAGGCTTAAATTAAAGCCCATAAAGTGTCTAAATTTTGTTTGTGTTTGTGATTGATGGACTTTGACATTAAAGTGAGCAGATGTAGAACTGCTTATGGGAGCAATACTAGTTTCTGCCTAGACTCAGTTATTAGGTGGCTTCACGAAAAGGTAGAAATTGCTCTGGGAGACAGAGGTTGCTATTTTTAAGAAGTAAATGCTTCAGTCTTGGCATTCAGAGACTCAGCTCTGTGGGAAGCCAAATCCTGTAAATTTAATATCTGGAATAACAGAAAAGCTCAAGGAGTGTTGCCAGGTGCATTCAGCTGGCACGTCTCTGAAGTCCTCGGGTGAGATTGATATCATATGAGCACACTTTCTATTGTATTGTATCCAGAAATTAAAAGCTATTTGTCGTGGTTTAACCCCAGACAGCAAATAAGTACCACACAACTGCTCATTCACTGTCTCCCAGCAGTGGGGCTGGGGAGAGAATTAGCAGGATGAAAGTGAATAAACTCATGGGTTCAGATAAGAATAGTTTCATAATTTAAACAAAATATAATAATCGTAATGATAATAGTAAATTTTAATGAAAGGCAAATAACAAAGAGAGAGAAATGAAACCCAAGAACAAGTCATGCAAATGAAAGTGATTGTTCACCACAAAATTACCAATGCCAAGGCTGTCCCCAAGAAGCAGCTCCCTCCACCAAGCTTCCACCATCTGCATATGCTGAGCATGACCCCACTCAGTCTGGCATATCCCTTTGATCAGTAGGGACCAGCCCTCTGGCCACGTCCCCTCACATCTACTTGTGCACCCCCAGCCCACTCACTGGTAGGGTGACAAACAGAAAAGGCCCTTGATGCTGTGTAAACGGTGCTCAACAATAACAAAAACATCCCTGTGTTATCAGCACCGATTCCAACAAAATCCAAATTGCAGCCCCTTGCCAGCTACTGTGAAGAACATTAGCTCTACCCCAGCCAAAACCAGCACACAGTTGAAACAATGCTTACATTCTTGCTGAAATTTTCAGCCAGCACTACACAGCTGCCATTCTGGTTTTGTATCTATTACTGTTCTGTTCAAGGTATTCTGGAATAAATAGTTAAAATGTTAATTGGCAAATTTGTGCTGTTGTAAGGTGTGTTTTGAGGAGGGGTCCTATGGAGCCATCTAGTTGATGCTACTTAGTTTCAGTAAGAAATGCTTGGATGATAAAATTATTATTTTTAGATAAAAGTGAAAACTGCCCTGTTCTTGAACAGGAGGAGACATTACCCATTGAGATCAATAAGCTCTCCATTATTGCTCATTTGGCTAGAATGTTGTTTCAGTCAGCTACTGATTCCATGTAGAAGAGGTTCTTTTGGCTCTCTTCACTATTCTTTCATGCTCATAGTTGTTCTGCTTCACTTTATGAGGTGTTAGTGCAGGTTGTATATACGTTATGTGTGTATATTCTATGTACTTCTGTATTTGTATTCCTTATTTCATCAGGAGAGACTTGGCAGCACTATTGACTCTACTGTGCTGTAATATAATATGCTGCTATCAGTCCTTACACATGTGGGCTTATATTCATTATTCTTGGGACAGGGTGAGCAGGACAGGGATTTACTGCAAGAGGCGTGAGCACTTCCATGTACTTCACAGCCATCTGTAGACATTCAGACCTGAGGTAGGTCCATGCCTACTGTAAGGATATCAGGTTTCTATTTTGTCCCATAAAGTTTGGATCTTTGTAATTTTTCTCCAGGGATTCTTAGCATATTTCCTTATCTCTCTACCATAATGTATGCAGAATTGCATTTTTGAACATGTTTCCTGTAATTCCATTTGTTGGAGAAGGGCAAAAAGAGGGAAAAATTTTATAAAATGAAAATGTTTGCCTGTGAAGAATGACTCTTTTATGTGGAGAAAAATTCAAGTGATTCATTCTGCATTCATTACTTTTCATGAAAGCAGTCCCATCTATAGGGTATGACATAAGTACAAATATACTACATGTTGATATAGCTTTATCTAAAATCAATCAGTGGATACCATCATGTTTGCTGAAGAAGAATAAGTTTAGGATAGAAATATCTGTCATTTCAAAATGGAAGGGTTACATAGATCAGTACTGCAATTCTATCTTTTTTATTTGTTTGATCCTTGTATCACTCTTTGTTAGTAAACAAGAACATGTTGAAAAAACAATTGGAAGCACGATGTCCTTCTTAACTTCTTCATTGATATGCTCATGAGGCTGTCAATGTCTAGGATACTTCACATGTCATATAGTTATTATTTTAATATGATACATAAGCTCAGTTGTTCAGGTAAGCCAAGTAAAAAATTTGACTCCAGTTACATTGCCATAATGATTTTACAACACATAATTTTAAAGTATTTTTTCCTAATTCTGTCTCTCCTGATAACCATTAGAAAGAATTCTGCCAAAAATGTCAGGTTTGGTGCATTTCATACCTGCCTTGTGGCTGATCACAAACTCCTGCTTTCTTTCATCAATATTTCATACATTTGAAGTTGCAGTAGGAGGAATATCTACTTTTTTGCCTCAAACTTCACAGCAAAAGAGATCTGTGTTCTTTTATCTAAGACAAATACTTGAATAGCAAGTACAAGGAAGCTCTAAAATCTTACTTAATAGACATGACCCAACAGAGAGAGATAAGTAAGCAACAGGTTTAGGGTTGCTTCTACCTATCAATTGATAATAGGAATAGTATCTTTTTCCAGGTGTATTTACTATTTTGTGTTCTTGTACAGCTTCCATTACTGCTCTTAAATTGCACTCATAAAGAAAAGGCACTATCAATATTCATACTTTCCTGATGGGAAATTGAAGCAATTCTTGGTCTAGCCCAAAGTCACATAGGAAGCTAACAGCTGAGTAGATCCCCTGAAGAGTATTTTTGTAATTCCCAAATCTGAAATCACCATTTTATGGCCTCTGAATTATTCATTTCCCACTGGAAATAATTACCACTGAGAACTTCTGTGTTTCCAGGGCTGCTACCAGGTAGAACACAAGCATGTCATAGTATGGTTACTATGAGGATTGTGTAAGACTATCTTTAAAATGTATTTAATGTCTTACATTTATGTATATATTATGGGTTGCCCTTTGTTGTTTACATGTATTGCATATGAGGTACATACACAGAAAAGAAATAACGACTACATATATAGCCTCAAAGAGAGAAATAAAGCATAACCAAACTTATTAAAAGATATCTTGCCTGGGAAATTACAGTATTTCAACAGCAGCAGCCCAAACAAGCACTTTTCCATGGGAAATTACTTCTTCATTTCTGACACGAAAGTTGAAAATCTTTGCTGTGTGTTGGTAGCAATAGATAAAATGTCCTCGTATGGAGTACACAACAATTCTACTACGCAAGTTACTGGTGAATGTTTCTCTGATATGTCAAGTAACAAAGAGTGTGAAAGTATGCATGTTCAAGTGGTTTTTGTCTGCTGATTTTTTTTCTCATACAAGTAAAGGTTCAGTTAAATTATATAATTAATTATGCTTCATTTTCTAATTTACAGTTCATTAGAATTGATTTTAGGATTATTAGGATTTTAGCAAAATTATTTAATATGTGTAATACCACGTTCATTGTTCTCTGTTTCTCAGTCTCCCAAAGCAAGTACAAGTGAGAAACTGCTACATGGATAATTATTTATGTGCATGTGGTGTGATGTAAAGAACCTCTGCATTAGAGACAACGAGGTCTTGCACATCACCACAATACAGAGCACGGAAAGAATGAAAAGAGAGCAAATTCATGACTCTGCAGTACAAACATAAAAATTTCAGAATTGGAAATTAGTGCCATAGCTAGGAGTGGTCAAGAGAGACGCCATGGGTTTGCATATATGAAATTCAAAGGATACTTTCAAGACAAGAGGATAAAAAACTCTTCAGAAAGGAATATCCAAGACATGTCAGAGGTCTTTCTTGCCTTTACTACTAAGGTTTAGGAACATTATTTTGAGCAGTGAATTTGTTATATCAGTGAAATTATTATTGGTCAAATCATGACATTCAGAAACATCATTTTGATGTATTTGTCACAAACAATATTTGAAAATCACAATTCTTCTCTAGAGCACTGGTTAGCTACCTTTGTGTTCCTATGCCTGAGTGAAATTACAAATTTAGGGAAATGTGTACCTCTGTTCCAAACTGCAGATAAAACAATTTCATTAACTCCCAGAGGAATGTTTACTCTCACGTCCCACTTTAGAATAGGACTAGAGGTGCTGGCTTTGTCTCAGTGTGCTATTATTTACAAGAAATTGTAACAGCAGCAAACTATTCAAAACCAATCACCACAATGTGCCTGATGACTCAGCTGACTTACTGAACTCTTAGTGCCTTTGGCTGAGCAGTTGGCAATAAAGCTGCTGCTGGTGGCTGGCCATTCCATCAGACTTTTTTACTGTCTAGCTTAATAATGCAGTGGAAGTTAGCAGTAAGGGACAAAACATGGTAAAATTTGAAGAATTTCAGGTTTACACTTTGTTCTGTGAATTGCAGTGCATCACCTGAGCTATGATCAGTGCCCTATGTGTGCTCTTAGCCCAGAGCACAGTGAAGACACTTTGTTTAACCTTTTTGAGGTGTGCAGAACCATTTTGCAAATGCTGGATGGGCCACCAGTTATCACAGCACTGCTCTCACTGATCAGCTGAGTATCAGCTGGCAATTTCACACCTACATATACTAACTTTGTGATATATATGAGTCCTAGTACAGTAACAGACAATTACAGTGTCAAATGCTAAAGCAATTAAAAACAAATGTAAGAGGTTGTGCGAATTTGTGGGCGAACTTTTATTTTTATTTTATTATAGTCTGTGCAGGTGCTCTCATCATACCACATGTTCTGGTTTCTGCTCAGGAAATCTGATGTAACCAACATATTGTGAGGTTGAAAGGAGAGTGGGAGTGAAGCCAAAAGAATTTGTTTCCTTTAACCTAGAAAAATGAAGATCTAAGAGGGAATATATTTTCTGCCTACAAATGTTGCAGATATGATAAATATCAGAACATGAGAGAAGCTAAAGAACTATGTTGACATAAAATCAAATGGGTATAAACTGTCTAAAGATCAGTTTAGGATTCAAAATATAACTCTAGAAACAATTGAAAGTAGCGTTTCTGGAACAAGTTTTGTGGGTGTTAGCAACCTTAACACTTGTATGATAGAGCATGATAAATTTCAGATAAGGATTTTAAGAAGTAGCTGCCTATAGATGTAAATATCCATACTTGGTGACTTAGGAAGTACATTTATGTGATGTGGTTTAGCTTTAATGGGTTTTTAAAAAAATTTTTAAATTTTATTTCTTTATTTTAATTAATTTTTTTCTCTAGTTTCTGGGTGTTCTTCCCAGTAGTCAAAGCAAACAGAGTAAAGAGATAAAAAATGTATGGAAAGCCATCCTGAGATTTATTAATTCTCTTTTAGAAGAGGCACAACAGTAGATTTTCCTGTGTGCTTGGGGTTTACTGGAGGTTATTTTTTTAAAACTTTTTCCTTTGTTGATAAATAGGGATCAACCTTAAATAAACCAAGATATAAATACTGTATCAAAATAAAAGTAAACAAAATATAAATGTAATTCAATTAGTAAAAAGCCAGTACCAAATTAATACAATATTCAATCATTTTTATACCCTCTATTTGATTAAGTTAATGCTATTTTCTCTGTTAAAAATGCCAGTGAAATGAGACAAATAAAAAATATTCAAAATGTTCAAAGATAGGAAAAATTTTGGTCCAAGATCTGAACTTAGTGTGTCCAGATAATTTTAACATAGCTGCCCTTAAGAACTACTATGCTCCAAAAGACCAACTTTTTGTGCTGGTAGGTACATTGTTTTGGTGAATTTGACCATTTGAATTTGCTATACAAAGAAATTTTTTTCCAACATAAATCTTTAAATGGGAATTGAATTTTTTCAAATCACTGCTTTAATGCAACTATGTAGTTTTGTATTGGGGAGAATCAAACTTACACATATTAAGCTCATAGTATAAAACTATTAGATCAAAATTCTCCTTCCACTTACACTTATGCAACCACAGTGAATTAGAAACGCAGCAGATTAATATTTAAAGTGTTGCTGAAGGACTGCGCTGCATAAATCCCATTAATGTTAATTCCTAGGCACTGTGCTGAAAATGTACCTTTAAGTGTCTGTCAGCCCAGCGATTCCTATAAAAACATATAAGCCAATTTAATTTGGAAGTAGCAGTATAACCCAGTGCAAATGCAAAGTTATTAAATATTAATTCTTTAAGAAATTAGTCTCAGGCTTTTCTTCTAGAAAATAATTGTTGCCAATATGTCTTGCATTGATCTAGGAATCTTCTCTGTTATTTCAGGGGTTTGTTACCTTTTGACTACCTAAGCTTATGGTTTTTGTTGATTTAACTTATCTGTCATTCTCATCTGGGAACTTTTTTTTTACTTAAGTACTTTTGAATATGTAGGAAAAAATGAACCAAAAAATATTGTTTGTAAGCTGCTTAGTCATCTTAACTCATATTAGTAATACATCCTTGATTGCTAATCTATTAAGAAGTATTTAGTTTTTGTTCCCAAGTTAAACACACTTTTGAGAAAAGGCCAGTATGCCAAAATGTACCCTCTTTTTGCAATCTTTGATTAGGTATAATTAATGCTTATACTTCAGAACATATTAACAAAACAGATCTGTACCAGTAACAGTCCTCAAAGCTTAGGGAAGGAAACCTGTTAACTACCACAGTCATAATATATTTGCTGAAAAAAATAAAAAAGGAGATGCTACTGATTCATTGAGATAATTTCCACAGAGGAAACCTCAAGTAACAATAATTAAAACAAAAAAGAGAGGCCTAGGTAAATGAGTGTAATTGCATTGAAGCTTAGAAAATGTAGATAGAAAGGTCTCTAAAAGAGGGCCAGAACTGTAAGTTTTCTTTGGGCAGGGTGAATATAGTGCTGTGGTTTATCCCCAAAGTGCTTCATCAGAGCTAAATCTGATTCAGTCCCATAATGCTGTTTTAAAAACTGTATGAAGGCCATTTGATCACACATAACATCCAACATGCACTGTACCTGCAGAGGTATGTAATGGTTTAGCAGTGGTTTTTCGAACATGATCGGGGGCTGCCGCTGCCCCAGCCCACACAGCGTTGGGGACAGGCAGGTGGCCCCACGGGAGCAGTGCCTGGCAACTGCAGCCACCCTGAGCCTGTGCTGGATGGCCCCCAAAATCTCCCTGCTGCTTCTGCTGCCACAGCACTTCCCTGAGAGCCTCCCACTCAGGGGAGAGCTCCATTTTGGGCAAGAAGCATGTTTTGAGGGAATGGCTACTGACTTCTAAGACAGGCTTTCCTTCTTCCTTAAACCACTACAACTTCCACATTCAAGGAGACTCTGGGGGAAGGGGTGGTGTTTCTCCATCTTCTGACTCCTCTGGCAGAAGTGGAGTGACAAGGCTGTAAATAAACAGGCTTCCTGGCACATTCAGATCTTTTGTCAAGATTCCCGGTACAAGCATTTTGAATCTGTTTTTCTGGAGTTTCCCAATAAGATGAACCAGATTCTGCTAGACAAGTGTTAAAATACACTTCAGCTCTTGTTCTGGTTCATTTTCTAATGCAGAGTTTGCTTTCAAGTTTTCTAACATCTTCCACTTATTAAAACAACAAAAGCATTTTTATTATATCTTGCTATTTTTCTTTTGGAATGGTGTCCGGTGGTACAGGTGGAACCTCTCCTGTCACAGCTTTACTTAAAAGAATCTAGCTGAGAAACCCTGCACACTGTTAATGTTCATACAAAAGAATGTTTGGAGAACACTTTTAAAGGGAGAAGGAAGCTAATTAATGTTTCAGAAAGGAGAAACCAGAAAACTCAGTTAACTAAAGGTCTGTCATTTTGGTCTCAGACTCAAGTAATGGAGGCTTAGAAAAGGATAATGTTGAAAACAACTGAAAATTATTTGTGGAAAATCTGTTTTAAGTATTATATTTATCATTTTTATGACATTCAAGATTTTGTTAGAAAATTAATAATTTTGAAAAAAATAGGTTTGCAACATAGTTTAGTAAGGCGACAGATATTAATGCTCTAGAAGAGCACAAAGTACATGGCACAGTTGATTGGTTATGTGAAAGGTCTTAATTGTCAAATGAGGGATTAAACTGCTTGATTATAACAGAAACATGGTGTTTAGGAGAAAATATTCTTGGTTGTATTTAAATTTTATGAAATAAGCAGTTGAAGAAAAACTATAGATTGAGTAACTAAATAAAGAGAGAAAATTTCAGTCATGTAGAACAACCTTGCTAAGTTGACAAGTTAAGAAAAGAAAAAGCAGGTATTTCATTAGAGAAATACACCTGGAAAAGGAACATTAATTGTATTCATAAAAACAAGGAATCCATTCCTTAAAAGTGCTTAGTCTGGTATAGATTCAATGGGTCATAGTGAATAATCAGTCTGACACTGATTTTGCTGCAATTCTGTTATGCAGAGCTAAAGTAATCCTACAGTCAAGTGGATATCACATAAAGAAAAAAGGGACCTTTACTCCTATTTTTGGCAGCATGCTAAGAGTTTCAGCAGTTCTTCTGCAGAATTTCTGCAGTTCTGAATTCAGTGCTTGAAGTTGAACACTGTGGAGGGTTCAGTAAAGAGTCCCATAAATTTCATCAGAAGGGATAATGGATGTCAAGATATAAAGGAAAGTAGTTTCATGGAGTATCAAGGAGTAAGTGGTCAAGTCTTCTTAGTATACCTGTGAGAATCTCAATACATGACGTAATGAGTATAGCTACATGTTTGGGAGACAGAATTTTGATAGTAGTAGGTTTTGCAGTGGCACTGAAGTCAAGAAAATATAGCATTTTTAAGAGTGCAGGAAGTTAAATGTTATTTCACCTTGTCAAGTTTTGTGGTAGATTCTTCATCACAAGCATCTTTTAAAAAAAGCTGAATGTTTTTTAGGGGACAAAGTTGTGTTTGACTTGAAGCAAAATTAGGTTTTTGGAAGGTATATCAAGCCACATGTACATAGACATTCTTTCTATTTTCCAGTATGTCAGTTGGTTAAACATAACCATTTCTGATTACTTCATGGGCTTTCTAAAAAAAGCATATTTATAGCCCCATTTTAAAAGTTTATGTACAGTTTTCTAAAATGCTTTTTTCTTTTTTTCCTCTTTTTAAAATAGATAGTGTTTTCTAGTCTCACTTTTCATTTAGGCATGGAGAGGTGAAATCACTTGCCTGATAAAATACAGCTCTCTTTATTCCCAGGACAGTTTTCTACAACACCCTTTTTCCGAAGTATCACAAGTCATATTATCTCTGTAGGAAGTCGTATTCCTCAGAGGAATCAGGCATTTATGCTTTTTTGGCCAATACCTTTAATTTAAGAGGAATTTTTTGAATGGATATTGTATACTTATTTGAGAAGCAAGTTGATGAAAGACATGCTATTTCATGCATTGAGTGGCAGAAAATCAAAGACAAGATTAACAAGTGAAAATCTTGTCTCCTGTCCTTTTCTTCATCATTGAAATAAAAAAAAACCCCAAAACATAAAGAGGTAATACACGTGGACCATTTCAAGGATTCAGTGTAATTGATGTCTTTCTAAAGTGGTCAAGCATTTATTCCTACATACTATTGAATGGTGTAGTAATTTAGCTCATGGGATTGAATCTTCTGTGTAAAAGGAAAATTGCATGATGACTCTATCTTATTTTAGCAACGCTGTTAGACATAGTCACACTTATTCCTCATTTGTTGAGTTCTGTGCCTGTCCTTTACTGGCCTTTTTAATTTCTTCATGTCATTGCCAAAAAGCTGGCTTTATGTAGTATAGCTCATGTAATCCACTGGCTTTCCATGGAATACTGTCAGAAGACACTGGCAATCTTTAACTGCGCTTTTATCCTTCCACAAAGTAAACTGCAGAACTTTTAGAAACAGTATTTACCTGCCAAGGACTCTTTATTGATCCCACTCAGTGATTGCTACCTTTGGCACTAGTGGTAATCATGCAGACTGAAACAGCACTCCTAAAGCACTTTCTCGGTCTTTATGACCCCCAAAGTACTCCTTAAACAAAAGGAAAACCACTGCATGTTAATCACTTTGCACTTTATATTTCTCACCTGACAGGCATAAGTTTATCAAATTTTTTCTGAATATCTCTGGTTTCAAATAAATAGAAATTTAGCCTATCCAGAGATTAATTTCTAAATTCTCTGATTTCTTATTTTAAAGTGGGCTTTAGTTGTGCCCAAATTTGATTATGTTGAATAATATTTTAGAGGATGCTTAGAAATTTCCCATGATACATTTTGTGATCTTCTCAAAGCTTGGGCCATGCTTGTGTTGTCACAGAAGTTCCTATTTGCTTGTGTTTTTCCTCACCATTTCTCTTTTTCATAATTATTATTGGCACACAACAGTATTTCTTCTCAACTAAATATCTTTCAAATAAGGCCATATCTTTCAAATAAGGCCTGTGATTTTGTTTTGTTGTTTTGTTGTTTTTTTTTCCCTTCTGAGCCAGTCTCTTAATTTCTCCATTTTTTTTTCTTGTGAGGAATGTTGGAAAAGGCATACTGTTCTGCTTTACACCCAAGAGTTCATGGAAAGATACTTAGCTGCTAAAGACAAAAACATTTATATAATAGGTTGCTGACAAGGTTTTTTCCAGCCTGCATGCGCTTACACTTCACAGAATATTATTTCATTATATATATTTTAAATAGCTTCTTATTTACTGCTGGTTTAGAGGATTTTGTTGCAGTTTATGTAGTTATTGTTATCATTGTTGATAACAATATTGTCTGAAGGGTAAAAAAAAAAAAAAAAAAGGAAAGGGCAATAGAACAAAGTTTACAAGAATGTAGACCCTAGAGTGGAAAGCTATATTTCACTTTTAAAATGACAGACATTCCCTTAATCGCTGTCCCTAGTTGATACTTAATTAAAGCATATAGGCAATTTGAATTAAATGCCTAGGCAATTTGAAGGTCATGTCAAATTGAGGTTTTCTGTAGATAATGTACAAGTGAAATATGTTTTAAAGTGATTGTTACTGCTGTGAATGATTAGGGAAGAAAAGAACAATGCATACTGAATCATTTATTCCTATATATATGTGTGTATATATATGTGTGTGTGTGTGTGTGTGTGTGTGTGTGTATTCATATATATGTTTGGACTCTTTGTGAGTTTCAGAGGGGTGTAAGTGCACCATAAAATATAGACCATATAGTGCCTTATATCACAAAAGGTCATTTTCTGTAACAGAAGTCCTTGGCACATAAGCAGTTTCCTGTCTACAGCTTCTTGAGAATTCCAAGTAAACTGTTGAAGCAAGTTGAATGTCTGTAGAGTGTCCAGCATAAAATCTCTGTTTTCCAGTGTTACTTTTAGCCTCCTATAAAGTCCTTAGTATCTCTATGGCTTACTTTTCACAAAAGCAATTCTTTTACTGAAGCCACAAATCCTACTCAACTTAGTCTTTATCAAAGAAACCAGACCTGGCCTCTATGGGGACAGTTTTGTACAGAGTGGAACAGCACTCCCTCCCCACTCTTATTAGTTCTTATTCTTTTACATTCCTCACAGGAAATCCAGATCATGCTTTAATAGGCTAAATATCATGTGAAACATTATCAGTGGAATTGCTACTAATTATGAAATGCTGTAGTCTATTAATTCTGTATTCTCTGGTTTCTGGGAGATCCTGGTTTGTTTCCTTATTTGCCTGTCATGATGGGATTTTCAAAGCTATCTATGTGTGTAATTTGTATGGACACCATACCTTACTGATGGAATTGTGTTGTCTGGCATGTTAAGGCACCTCATAAACTTATTCAGAAGAGACTTTCACCTTTCTGCTGAGAAGATGAAAGCTGTTTTCTCTAGAAAAGCTATTTAAGTCTGACCAGGAGGGCGGACTTCAAAATTTTAGACATTATTCCAATGCATATTTTATTCAGAAATATCTAGCTGGTAATGAAGAAAGATAGACATGGGAAAGAAATGAAAATTAAGCTAGCTGCTAGCTGCTTAAAATTATCAGAGCAAGGGAAAACTCAGTGGCTGGTTTCCCAGATGCTGTTGCTCATCAAGAGTCCAGGCCAGTGAAGAGAGAACATTATAGAATTTGGTTAATAAAGTTATATATGATATATTAGAAAACCCCTGTAATAAGGCTTCGCAGAACTGTTTCTTAGCAGTTCATTTGAAGTTGGATCCATATGTGATACCTTCCAAAAGTAATTCAGCTCCACTGAAACCAGAATCACTCAGCAATGTGTTCAAGTACATGCACACAAAAGGGTAAATCTGGGCTTAACTTTAGTATCAATTTACATGCATTCAGAATTACCAAGTACTGTTGTTAGCTTTACTTGTGCTCTAAAAATTCTAGCATGTGCACACGTTCAATCAAGCTAGAGTCTGAGCATTAGTTTCCGGTTGTAGCAGCAGTTTCTTTGAAGTCATGAATTGGCCAAAGTTCAGTAGAAGAGGTTTGCAAGCCTTAGGACACCCCTTATTTAGTTGATGTCTGATATAAAAAGGGAAATCAGATGAAGCTCTCTTTCCATTGAGGTTTCCTTGGAAACACTTCCTCAATGCTTCATCATGGTAAAGCCTCCCATGTTTTCAGGGAATTAAGGATTTCTGAGTTTTCCTCTAGAATCTCAGGTTTTCATTGCAGAAGTGAATTTGCTTGAGTAGACTAGAAGAGGAGTAGAAGCTCAGTCCTGATTTGACAGGTTGGAAAGAAGATTATTGTTGAATCCTGGAGGTTCATTGTTGCCTAGAGGGCTAGTGAAAATGAGAAAGGTTTCTGTGATGATCTGAATGGGCTTTGGATAATTTTTGTTTTGGTCAAGTGATAAAGACGAACATTGATTTCAGGGATGTAGGAGAAAGGTCTAAAATAGGGCTAATATTTCTTAAGTTTTTGGGTTCTTAGCAGATGGAGATGTAATGGGATACTGCAAAAGCATTTTCATGAGCTCCATCCTTGACATAGGCCTCAGAAAAACAAATTGCAGTTTACACTTCTGCATTCAGCAGGAACAAGTGTTTTAATGTGTGCATTCTATGATGCTGCTGGCTCTTTATCTGTCCTAATAAGGAGCTGGGGGTGGCAGCTTACACCATTATTATTTCCTCACTGCATAATGAGGTCATGCTTGCAAATCACAAAGCTGCCAGTTCCCTCGGTAGGCAGGTCATGTGTCATGTCAGGCTCAGAATTTGTGATACAGTTGCTTAATTCCAAAGGCTGTCCTAGGATTCGTTCACATGGAGTCACTAAGGAGTTTGTGATCCTGAAACAGCTACCACAAATGTGGAGTTTGTGTAGTACCCCATGTGTTATGTTTGCACTCTGAATAATGAATGAAACAATGGCACTGCTGTGTAGTCTGTGTTGTGGTTTTGAGTAGTACTAAGTATACTGTGTCTGTAACTAAACCAAACATTTTCTTCAGCAACACTGAAAATTCAATAGTTAGCCCATAATATGAAAATAGATGTTGGTTGGATGGCTTTTTTTATCATTGCTGCTGTTATAAACTTGCTCCAACCATTTTCCTCTTGCCCCTTCCACGAGAGTCTTCTAATAGACATTTCTGATCCTCGTGTTTCTTCCTATAAAGATTGACAGTCATGAAAGTTATACAAATTATTGGAAGAAAAATTAAATGAATATTCTTACAGAATTCTTTTTTATTCTGCATTAGTTGAAGAATAAACAGGAAAATACCTGCAGTGAGACTATTGAAATAATGAGACTGGGAAAGAGAGGTTTACATTCAATAGTACCCGCACTTCCCCAGTACATTGGGCTGATCTTGCAAAGATTTTATTTCTAGGACACACAGGTAAATAATCTTACTATTGAGTGATGATACTCTCTGCAAAACTCTTTGTTTGATCAGTGCCTAACACAACAGTAGACCTGTACCAAGGTTTTATCAAATAATTCTGAGTACAAATAATGAATACGAGGTATTTCTCTCACCCTTGGACTGTGCTTCAATAAGGAGTTAAGAACTAAAATCTAATAAAGATATTAGAATCTGAATAAATTGGTTGTGGAACAGTATAAAATTCATATGGAGTCTCTTCTGTATTATGGAGTTTCACTTTGCAAGTTTTTTTAATGTCCTTAACTGCATCTTGCAATGGCAAATTCAGTTTAACAGACACCTGGCAAAATTAGATTATTTGAATGCATAAACCGAATTTTTGCACTTTTATGGGAAGAGGGAACTATTACAATTAAGCCAGTATAGGGTTTATGTGTGCAATTAGCCACTGATTTCACATGCACATTTCTGTTCACAATGTATTTGGGAATCAGCAGATTAGATCCTTTTGTATGAGGTAAATTGAGCATGCAAATATTATTTCTTTTGAGATGCAATAAAAAATAGCTCATTTACTTGCATAATGTTAATTGGTTATGTTAACCACATTCATGAATGCACATTTTATCTTTGCTACTTGCTCCTCGAATCCTTGATAGTACTGTACAACAGTAGAGTACATAGTCCTAAACAAAGGATCTTATCCTTTGTATTGTGCCTTATAATAAAACAGTAAATAACATTGGGTCAGGCTTTAAAAATTACTTCATAATGCTGCAGCTCCATGTCAGGCATTTAGCAGAGAGAAAATTATTTTCAAAAGCACTCAGCACCCAGCAGTTCCCACTGTAAACAGCGAGAGCTGATGAGTAGTAAGCATTTTTGACACTCTAGCCTCTTGTTCATATCAATTGAATTTAAACCATATTTTCAAAAAAAAAAAAATCTATGTTGTCTTCTGTGCAAAACCACTTCTTCCAAGAGATGCATTATTCCAAGTGCTACAGCTGTGAACCTGATTCTTTTCTATTTGAAGAAGTAAGTAACTAGTGTAACAGATGGGGCAGGAGGAGGTGAAATAACTGTCGTGTACCTAGCACAGAAAATGGAAGAAAACTGATTATTTCTCCAGTAGCTGTTTCCTATCCTGTTCCGCTTTTGCATATGTATGCTGGATCTGCTCTTTAGATGAAATTGTACAAGTTCTACAGTAATTTGTTTGGTTTTTTTTTTCAGATGTACATAATTTAGCTCAGTGCATGTACATACACTTTTCAAAACCTTGCAACAATTCTGCTGGTTGGGGAAATTAGATATTTATCATGTAAATCTTGCATTAGAAAACACAGTCAGAAAACCTGGAAGATAAAGATTTGTATCCATTAAGAGAAAAGAAAAGTAATGACCATGAATCCCAGTAATTTCCTACATTAGTGAGCCAATGTGTTTCAACTCTGAACAAGAACTGTCTGCTGCAATAAAAGAAATTAGTCTATTTACAGTCACTGGCTGGTTTCTTCAGTGAGCTGGCAGATATCAGGGTTGGAGAAATTTTCTTGGCAAATGAAAGATGAAGAATGCCTTCAGGAAATAGTGATTCCAGCTTTCATGATACAGGGATGTGAAATTTTGTTATCTGTATTTGAAATTCTGGCTTAAAGTGACCCTTCTGTTTTATTCTGAAAAATGAAGAGAGTACTCAGTCACATTCAAATTTGGCAAAAACTGTGCTGGAAAATTGGCATTTGTTGATCTTGCTTTCAACTAAGGCACCAAAACTATGATTTTGTCCTGCTCCTTCCATTGTTTTCTGAGCCTGATTCATAGAAATGAGAGGAGCTTTTCTTGCAGCATTTTTTGTCCTTTATCTTTCCTAAGATGACAGGAATATGCAATTTCTGTACTTGCTGATTTTAGCTTCTCATTAATTTTATTAAGAAAGCACTGAAAAAGAGCTAAAGAAAAGGAATAAATACCCTGATTTACTAGAAGTCACAGCAATTCCACCGCATGTGAAATAAGAAATAGTATATAAAGCAAGAGTCTGAGGTAAAAGAAACACAATTCTGTCTTCACATTGTGTATCTACCTTTCAAAAGCTGAGAAAACTTTCTCTTCAAAACCATGGTTGAGGCAATTTTTGTTTTACCCTCTTGCACTCTGCTTTTAATTAATTGCTCAGTTTTAGTAATGTTATTCAGTACCAACTATTTTTTATTAGAAGAATAGTGTTGAGTTTGAGTTAAATCAAGCTCCTAAGAAAGTATACTTTTCTTTCATGAAGGATTCTCCTTTCATGAAAGGACAATATACTCCTTTCAAAAATATAATTTCTTTTCAAGAATCTGAAATATGGGTAATTTGTAAAGTATAATTGCTCAAAACTTAGCCATGAACTAATTCAAAAGGAGGGCAAACAATGGGTATTTTATTGTAAATTAGTTCATATTTTAGTGTTTTACCAGCAGATGGTCACTTATGTCCTACATCATGAGGTAAAAATCAAACAGAGGAGCAAAATGAGCAGGTTCAGAATGCTGAATCGTGTGTGGCAGAAGCAGCTTTGAGTGTTAGGAGTAAGAACAGCAATGGCAAAAGAATTGTAACAGAGCTACTGAGTATTTAGATAAGATTTGTGAATTCTGTTATTTTGTTCCCATACATAAGAAAATATTCAACTTTAATAATAAATGACAGAAGGAAGAACAGTAATCAGATGTTGAACAGCCTGATATTTGGAAAATTATATCTTTAGTCTACTTAACATATCCAATTACCAATCATCTCACTTTTGCTACATTTGTAGAAATAAGACTTAATTTGATAATTAAACATAAAAGTAACAAAAATGTTAAGAATATTATTTCCATGTGATGTATTTGATAAAGGAAGCTTTACATTTAAGCAGCAGAAGAGAAAGTGTGTCATTTTCTAGCTTTGTATCCAAATGTACCTGCAGCTTGAGCAAAACAGCATTATCTGGATTATAACACTACATTTGAATTTTTCTTGGGATAGAAAGAACCTGAAAAACATTATTTTCATTTCCTTATTTATTTTATCACATGGGGATGAAGAAAAAATCAAACAGCACAGTTTGAATACAGTCTTGCACTTTCTCTAAATTATATAGAATTATTCCAACTGCCCCTCATCTTCTGACTGAGAAGTACAGAAGGTTCTCTTTCAATTGATATTATTATTAGTAGTAGTAGAATTATTAATAATAATATTGTTTAAGAATTGTACAATTAACTCTAACATATTAATTGTGTATCCTGCTGGACATGACCTCAGCTACAGTGTAAACTCTTACTCCAGAGCTGCTGGAATAATTTAGATTAAAAAATTCAGTAAAATTATAAGATGATAAGCCCTTTGTGTCCTCGAGTGATTTTTTCCTATGGAAAGGATCGTTTTGTGTCTCATGAAGCAAATATTCTGACATGGTTCTGATCCTAAGTACTCTGTTTTATAGGAAGCTCAAGGTAACGGATCTTGCTGCTTCTTTTCTCCCTCTCTGTTGAAGATGTCCTTCACAGAAATGCAAGGACTTTTGAAGTGATTTCCAGGCTTTCAATCCTCCTCTATCAGCTGCTTAGTGCCACAAGCTAATCTAACTATGATATATGGTAAATATTTTCCCTTGCAGGAAAAGTGCTTAAAGTTATTTCTATGCATTGATTGAGCACATTAGGCTAATATTTATCCATTTGAAACCTGGAGGTTTAGCAGTACATCACTTAATAGCTATGCCCTGATTATAAGAAGTAATTATACATAAGAATATCAAGGAATATTAAGTCCCTTGTGGAGGAACCATCATAGATATTTTAATGGTGATTAAATCTGGGGAAGCTGGAGTAGTTTGAAACACTGCTTATTAATTTCAAAAGGTGCACAGCTCACTGAGCACTACATATAAATAGGAGCACTAACATTTATGGATTTAATGACATTTTTTAGCCTCTGGAATGTGGCTTCAGGTTTCTTGCTGCAGCAGGGTGCATTTGTTTGTTCCAGAGGCTTCTCTCTGTGCAAAGTTCACATTGTTTCAAATCTGTATCAGTATGGAGTCAACACTTAGCCATAATGTTTATCCCTTTTGTTTGTGCTTGAAGGGATTCCTCAGCCAGTGTGATCTCTGAGTTCTCAAGACCTCTTCTTAATGTACATTTCCTTATTCTCTTCCTTCTAAACAATTTCCACTCACTTTTGTCTTCAGTGCTGCTGCACATTGTTTTCTCTTGCTCTTCAAGCCATGGACCTAGTACAGGATTAGTTGGAGAGCTGTACCATTCCAATTTCATCTCACAAGAAAACCCCAAAAACAACACAAGCAAAAACAAAAGGAACAAAACAAAAACAAAAACAAACAAAGACCAACCAAAGAAACCAAAAAAACACAAAAGAAAGGAGAAATGCAGACTTCCCTGGGATCTTTGGGAATAGTTTTTTTCTGATGGGCATTTATTTAGTGAGCAGTTTTTTCAAATGGGCATGCATTTATGACACAGTCTGTATTTTTTTAAGATCAGAGGGTCAAATTCTGATGTTCTGTATGGAACGAAAGTTTGGGTTTTATGTTATGAGTTTGCTTCAATCATGGATGACAGGCAGTGCCTTCAAGTTTGGTGTCAAGTATTAAAAAGTCCTTTTTAATTTTCAAATTAGCTTTAGCTTCTGCCATGACATTGTTGTGAAAGAACATAACAAAAACATACCGTATTTTGTTCTGAAATATTAAGTTTTTGCAGTAGCATGAAGTTAGTGTGATTTCACTGGCACCACTATAATGACTATAAATACTATTAAGAACATGAAGGCATAGACTGATCCCATTGACTTTTGAATCTGCTTACATACTAGCCTTAAAATCCAACCTATTTTCATTGTATGTGCTACTTGGCCAAGTGACTCTTTGTCTAATTGCATAGAGTTGCAACAGAGATTTGTACATGTACAATAAATGTATGCCCTTTCAATTCCCTTATGAAATGGAGGACATATGTTATTTATTATGTACAGTGATGTCAGACAATAACTTAATTTTTTTGCTATTTTATCTTGTTAGCCTTAGAGATGTAGATGGAATGCTAACTTGCAATTACCATCTTTGGCTAGTATATGATAGGGTGATCTATTGTCCCACTATTGATTTTAACACTTTTTAGTCTAGACCCTCTTCATATTATTATTTAAAATGCAGGTCTGCTTTCCAAAATAATTCTGAAAATGCTGTAGTACGATTTTGTGCCCATAACTATAAAATACAGTGTATGCATATAAAATTTGGGTCTCCTTATTATCAGGGCTATATTTTTTTTAAACTGAAAGAGTCTTTTATGCTGAAAAATCAGTTGTTGTCAGCTGTCTTACACCTGTGCCTCTCCTAAACTTGATGAAGCATGTGCCACCATCTTCTGCCACCATCACTGTCTTAGAGGCAGGGGTGCTAAGCCCTGAGTGTGAGGTGTGATTTGCTGTCACTGGCACAGTTCACATGAGACAGAGATCAGTCTCACTCTTCTGTGGTGCCTTAGCCCAGCTGAACAGGCTGCAGTGTTGGAAAGGGCTCCCATTTCTGAAAAAAAAGGGTTCTGTAGTGACAGTGGGCTTGGAGACCAACTAAGTTTCATACCAAGTAGTCCTCGGCAACCCCGGTGTGAGGGGACTAGGAAGGAAACATAGGGAAGATAATGCTGGAAAGTCTGGAAAGTTCTGTAATTTATAGGTTACCATAATTAAAAATGTAAATGAAAATTGATTATTTACATACATTAACCTTGGTATTTTTCATTAATACTACAAATTATGGTCTAAAATAATTCAGCTGTACCTTCCAGGTTTTTTACCAAAGATTTATTAAACTTTCCTTCAGTTTTTTCTGACCTTCTCTGTTGAATACCTTCACATTTTCATTTCCCCGTTGTAAAACAAGGAATGTGACAAAAATTACTTCTCCTTGGATAAGGAGGATGCAAAATAACCTTGTTCAGTATATGAGACTTCTCACCTGATGCTTCTTCTTGATTTACTAATAAAATTTGTGAAGGCAAGGGAAATGAATGTGCATATGTCTGTTTTATCTCTTGTGTTAAAAATGCAACAGAAGACACTGACTGAATATAAGAAAATCTAGAAGCATATCATGTGATACACTTGCAGTATACTTTATTATTTTCCCCTGAAGTAATTGTTAGGTTTAGAAATAATCCATAAAGCCTGAAAACTCCATGACTACATCATAGAACACAGGGCCATTAGAGTGGTGTGGACATAAAGTCCACCTGCTGCAAATGCCAGCCTCTCCAAGAGCCAACAACAACGGTTCAGGAAAGAATCAAGAAGTATATTACTATTTGAACTTCTTAACAGATAAAGCATTGAGCCTTCATTAAGTCCAAACTCCTCTGAAAAAGTTGTCTAACCTGTCATGGTCCACCCTATCTTCCTCTAACAAATCCCAAGTTGCATGTATTGTAAGAAAAAGGGGTAGAGGTAGTCCTAAGTACTGATTCTCAGAGATTCATATACAGTTAAGGACTTTCAGCCATGGGCTGTCTTAATTACAGGTAGATTAGGGATTTGCAAAACAAGATATCAATGTCCTAAAATCAAAACTGCCTAAATAACTTTTATAACTCAATAAAATAGAAATTGATGAAAATTATAATAGGAAATCTGTGGTTAGCATCATTAAATGGGCAATTTTATGTAGAAAATTATGTTTTTTCAGAGAATGATTTATATGTTTATGATATATATGCATATTTAGAATCAAAACTGGTCACTGTTTAAATTATAAATATCACATAAAATCCTATAATACTGAGAACTTCTGAGCACAAGAATGCAATACATTGCTGAATATGAAAATATAACTAATCATTTATGTTGATTGAAGAGGATCTGTTTCTCTTGCAGAAATACTGGAAATATCCTCCTGCATATTTGTGTTTGAGATAAGAGTGTCACTTTTCTCTAGAAATATAATCTGTGGGTTGGTGTTTTGGCTGAAGTAATTTGCTAATGAAAAGCTCTGTGAAAGGTTTTGG
The DNA here is from genome assembly GCF_015832195.1 of Motacilla alba alba. Taxonomy (NCBI): domain Eukaryota; kingdom Metazoa; phylum Chordata; class Aves; order Passeriformes; family Motacillidae; genus Motacilla; species Motacilla alba. The sequence goes on from NC_052018.1 coordinate 76,813,364, forward strand.
TTAGAATTACTTGGAAAGTTTAGATAGAGGTCTACTTTTCTTCAGCTCTTTCATATGTTTATTCAAGTGAAAATACCTTCCTTTTTCTACCTGCAGCCACGACAGCTTCAAATGTTCCTTTCTCAGTGATAGCTAATGTATCATCATCCCTCGGCAACATAGCTTCTGCCCTCCTTGCCTGGTAAAAATGACTCTGCAGTGTCAAGTCTCCTAAAACATCATGCATTACAATAGACTGAGCTTTGTGTCTCTGATTTAGAATAGAATATCTGCATCTTTTGCAAATGTGTGGATCGGTAGCTTTTGGCTTTGGAGCTTTGATGCAGATGTGAAATTTCATAATAATTTTCTTATTTTGCCCTAGAGGTGTGGTTCGGGTTAATTCTGGTATCTTCAGAAGCATGCAATTTAGTTCAATCTGCTGGTAAAATGGAGTTTGCTTTGTTCGTTACCTTAACTGATAGATTGATTTTACCTTTTTTTCACACATCTTCATCTTTAACATTATTTAACAAATGTTATTTTGAAGAATTTCTTCAGAGTTTCCCAATATTTGTGGAAAGTACTGACTACAGTCAGAGGAAAATAACTTCTTCTTGTCTTTTTTTTACTCTGGCATAAGTTCATTGCTTTTTCTCCCTTGGTCTTTGACAAAATAGTAACCTTATTATTCTGAAGGTCTTTCAACTCTTATTGTTCACTTTAGTCTGCAAACCCTAAGCCAAAGTTGTAGGAAAAGTTTGCATTTTTGCTGGTCAATCTGAAGATTTGTAAAACACTTCTCAGCAGCAACAAAATGCAAATGAATCTGAAAACAGATTTAATTGCACTTGTCATGTCACAGAAAGAAAGCTGTCACTTTCAGCCAGAGGCTTGAAAACGCTATCATCTGACACTGACAGGTAGAGCTCCTACTGGAAGAGACTGTAAACAAACTTCCAGCCTGTATAATACTGATTTGGCAGTCAAGATGAAAAGTTTAATCTTTAATATTTATACAATATGATAAATATTTAAAGAGTAGAATATTTTATTTTTCTGGGATTCATCAACCACTATTAAATCAGGATAGACACTTCTTAAAGGAACTTATGTCTTGCAGTTGTGTAGCTGGTGTCACAAATTATGTTACTGTTCAAGAAGATGAATGTCATCAGAGGGTGACTCAGAAATCTCTGCAATAATTACCTTTATTGTGAAATACCTTTCTCAATTTATTCATCCTATGAGTGATGATTTTGATTTTGCAACTTTTATTTTCTAGAAATTAGGGTCTGGTTTTCTTTTAATGGGTGAAGCCAATACTTGCAGATGTTGTAGAACATACAGAAACACATAAATATTTGTCATGCTGAAGTTTAATCACTCCTCTGCAGTATTATGGGTTCATTAGTCATAACTGTACAGCCAGTGATTCAGTGAAAACTAGCAGGAAGCTAAGTTCACTGATCTATATGAAAATACATGGTTATTTATACTACTTTGGCTTTTCTCTCAGGCTGAACTGAAACTGTGGTGTCTCCTATGAACTCTTTACACTGTGCACTGTCCTGATTATAACCTGACATTACTGTGCAGCTGCAGCAAATGGGCTAACTGAAGAAAATGCCCTGCTTTATGAAAGGCTGTTTCTGTATCCATCACAATTTTTGTGAAAATACTGTCCTCCTATCTACCCCACCCCCAGATGTGCTCTCTCCCCTTCCCTGTTGAGGCACCAGCAGAGAAGATGAACACTGTTCTTGAAAAGTAGGCACCAGAACCAGAGTAAGCTACTGTTTCCAACCAGAAAATACTTTGTAGAGAAAAGAGGAATTCATCTTGCCTTTAAAACTACCTTTCAGGAAGTGAGGCCTCGGCTTTTGTTTCCTCATTGCTAATGTCAGTGGAAACACCTTCATTCCATTACTTTTTTTTCTCTCATAAGCCCTGTGACTCCTTTGAGGCATCTAATATGGGCAGTACTTGAAGATAAAAAGGTTGTTTCATGCATTCCCACTGAAATATTCTTATTTCTTTGAGTCTCTTCCACTTAGTCTAGTTGTTCTTCCTACACTTGAAAGTGTAGGAAGTAGTAGGTTTGAAAGTAGTAGGTTTTTCTTCTCCTGCAGTATAAAGGCATTTTTTCTTTGGATTTTGTGAGTCCCATTATGACAAAAATAGGAATATTCACTATGTACTACATCTGAAGCAATTCCAAGAAAAATCGGCACCTGAATGGTGACAAATACAAGATAAAAAGCTTGAAATTACCTTTGTACAAAACTTTACCTTGATGAATGGTTTTGAAGGCAGAACAACCCAGCCATTCACTTTTCTCAGAGTCTGTGTTACTATAAATTTAGGGAACGGTGCATGATTCTCATTTCCAGAGCACTTTGACATGTGGTGAAGATCTTTAAGTTGTATGGTTGCTTCTAACTCACTTGTGAACCATCTGAATGAAGATTCTATATATGCCCTGTAATGGCTTCCTGCTCAGAAACATAATATGTATTTCACTATTAGTTGTAACAGACTGGTGTTTTGAGGGGCTATGAAGTCTGTTTTATTCTGTACAGTTTCAGTTTAGATCGCTAAGGAAAGTGGTTATGTGACCAAAAAAAAAAACAGCTTTACATAATGTTTTTCAGGTTTCCATTTAATTCAGTAGGTAGCTTAGAGAAATTAAATGCCAAAGGAGGAAAAACATAGGAAAACTTTAGTGTCTGATCTTTTTGTAGGTTTCCAGTGATGGTGGTTTCTGGAACACCGTGGCTGTAAATTATTGGAAACCATGAAATATTATTGCTATACTACAAAATATTAAAGGGAATCCCTGAAATAATACATTGCAAAGAAATTAAATCAGATTATTTGCATTCCACAAGTAGTAGCCTTGGATTCATATTATAGTAGTCTTCAAAACCTATTGAATGTCCAAAGACAGTTGGCTGATCTCTGCTTTTTTGTTGCTGTTTTTTCCCTGTCACATACTTCCTGGGTCATTACGATTTGGAAGTCAGCTTGGTCAGCTATTTCTTTCTCTTCAGAATCACACATTGGCTTGAGTGTATTGCATTAAGTTTTGCATGTTTATGAAACTGGTTCATAAACTGGAGCAAAACTAGTTTAAAAAAATACTTTCCATGAGCGGAAGGAACTATTTCCAAATGCTGGGTAAAGCAGCATGAAATGTATTTGTTGTGTTTTCAGCATAGGAAATGTGCTGAATAACCAAGATTTGTCTTCCATTTTCCTGTAGGTGTATTTCTAATACCTGGTTGACCTCTGGTTGACTTCTAATACTGACCCTAAGGGTATCTTTGCTTGAGTTGATTCTTGAAAATGAGCTGCAGGTCTTTCAGCTTTAGGCTTGATCCTGTTTGCGGTGTATTGCTGGAATGTTAAGGTTCATCCAAGCACCCTGCAAAGCCTTAAATTAAACAGTCAAAAGCTTCAAATAGTAAAACCACTAGAAAGACTGTCTATAGTTGATGTCATCCACTACTGCCATGTAAATTTCCATCCTATTTTTTCCACCTATAAGCTGTGTCACTGAGGCTATAGGTGCTGTCTTGACTCTGTTTCATTGCTAACCAGCAGCCAAATATGTATGTATGATAGACAATTGATAAAAAAGAATGAAATAAGGTATACAGATTTCTTTTAGTAGCACACAAAGGAATAAGAAAAATAATCCAAATATGTTCCAAATCTTTGGATGAAAAAGAGGAGGAATCATAGGTGAGTAAAAAAAAATGTGATATAAATCCATGTCTGTGGGGACAGACTCAAGCTGTTCATATTCAGAACCTATATTTGTCAATTTACTTGTTAAATCATTAACAGAGTGTTATGGTATTTTCAGTAAGTGCTGTGTGACAGACTAGGAATAGAAATTTTGTAACGTACATAGCCAGAATGTGGCATAATGACTGCATCAGCATGTGGTGACCATAGGTTAAGATATTGTTAAAAATGGTGGTATGCCTATTTAGAACATCAGGTAAGTGTGGTATTTTTCAATAAGAAAATACAACAAATTTCAAAAAAAAATTGCCAGCGTTTAGTGATCCGAATTACAAAGAAAAGCATTAATTGTGAATTGCTAAAGTCTGAGTGTTGTTCATATTTGAATCCTAACATTCCTATTTTTTAACCCAGATGAAAATTTACTGTCTGTCTGCAAAATTGCAAAGCCTAATATTAGAAATCAGATATTTAGGTTAGTTTTAGTTATTTATGTTTTCAGATGATGCATTGATTTAATTTGTAGTTGAGGAAGCCAAAGACATCCAATAAATCACGGCAAAGAACTCAAATGTTTCTCTGCTTCAATATTTGAATTAGTGAATATTCATTTTTAAATTGATTTCCATATGCTAATTTCTGAATTTTGCATTGATTCTCCAGGTTTACTATGAACTGTGGGTTGTTTACAGGCTCCTGGCTTTTAGTCCATTTTCCTCCCATGCATTTTATTTCAGCATGAGTTATAGTTGTAGCACATGTTTCTCTGAACTTCTAGTGAAGGAGTGTCGTGGTTTGAGAGGAAATGAGTTTTTGGGAGGTGGTAGTGGTCAACCCAATAGGTGCCCAGATGTGGATATTGGCACCTGGTTTGACCATTGAGGATATGGATCCGCCTCTGAGAACACAGGGGTTAAAAGCGATAGCTCCCAGGATCTTCTCTCTCTTGGTTCCGGTGGATGGAAGAGTTCAGACCTCCCCCGCCCAGCCTTGGGCTGGGTGGGGGAGGGGAAGGGCCACGCGGCCAGGGGAGGTAGGCCGGAGCCATGGGCCGGAGACGGGAGGCGATGGCTTGGATAAGAGTGAGTTCCCCACAGAGACGGAGGGGTGGAGGAACTCAGAGAAGCAGTGGGCAGCCCCCCCCCCCCCCCTCGAGAGAGAGAGAGAGAGAGTGAGAGAGAGGTGCCAGTGCTATCTTGGACTTGATAGCACCGGCCGGGCCGAGGCAATGGGAACCGTGCCCAATGAAGAGTGTGTAGCAGTGTGGGAGTTCAAGCTGAGCAGAGACTGTGATTTTAACCCTTCTGCGGAAGGTGGAAACCTGGCAAATGCTGATCCTCCGGGAGTCGAAGGAGAGAGAGACGGATGAGAGGAAATATAAAAGGTGAGAGAGCGGTGCAAGTGAAGAACGACGGAGAGAAGCTGAGGAAATCCTAGGTGGAGGAGATGATAGAGTGGCTTTTGGCTGGACTCTTTCTTGTATAGCCATGAGCAGAATCTTTCCTGTAATACAGAGACTGCATTTTAGGGGGAGGCGGCGCCAAAGAAGTGATGGTGAGACCCCTCGGCCCCAGGGGGTGAAATATTGGGGGGGACTGGTGTCCCGAACAGGAGGAGGCGGCGCCAAGGAGTGACGTGAGCGGAGACGACAGGTGATGAGTAATGGTGAGACCCCTCGGCCCCAGGGGGTGAAATATTGGGGGGGACTGGTGTCCCAAAACAGTGAGAGACTGTCGTTCTCTCCTAGAACTGGGCATTCTTGAAAGGGAAACCCTAAAAGCAGCTCTGGTCCATGTGTAGTGGTGAGAGCACTGAACATGGAAGGAAGAAGTCACGACATGCAGTTGTTGAGTGACGGGGATTGGCCTGTGGCACAAGGGGGGGCTCTTCTCTCCTTGATGAAATGAGAGGTGATTGTCGGAAGGGTGGAGATGGACTGTGTTGATTATTTGAAGAGTGTGATGGACTGGATAAAGAACTGAGGTTTTGTGTCATTCTGTGAGAATTGAGTGGGGGGAGGAGGAATGTTTGACAGGTTTCCATTCTGCTCTGTGTGTCCATTTTATAATTGTGTGCTAATAAAGTTTTTTTTTCCTTTTGTTTGCAAGTGGAGGCCTGCTTTGCTCTGTCTCTGATCACATCTCACAGCAGACACCAGGGGAGGATGGGTTTTCATGGGGGCACTGGCATTGGGCCAGGGTCGAACCATGACAAGGAGTTAGTTTTTTTTCTGAATACCAGAAATCTCTTACTCACCTGTAGTCAGTTCCTTCTCTCTAATGGCTTTCCATTATTTGCAGTAATCCTACATTTAATTGTTATTTATGGAATTCTTTGATAAATAAGCAAGCACAAATTAATTTTAGCTTTGATCATTTCCTCAAACAGAGCAGTAGATACATATAGATAATTATACTATTTCCTAATCAACAGAGGAAAGACAAATTGTTCCTGCAGGTTTGGTGCACAACTTTTCATATGGAAAAGTTACTGTGTTGTACATACAGCGTACACCACACTATGTGTACCAATCCTTTTGTCTTTGTAGCAGATAATGAGTCAGATATGGCTCTTTACTCCTACGGTCTTCTCAGCAGTGAGGTCATCACTTTTTCTTTCCCCTTTTTAGCTGTGTAAATTGTGCAGTGATTTTGCAGTACATTTACTCTGACTCGCTGCACATAAACCTGCATGGCACAGGAATTGAACTGTTCTGAACTCCACTAAAATCAGTAGAAATATTCTGACTGACTTTCATGGAATATAGAAGATTAATCATAATATTAATTGCACTTTAAAAGGAAAAAAAAAAAGGGGCGAGAAAAAAGCACTTAATAAGTCAAATGCTACAGTTTTGCTATTTAATCTTCTTTATTTACTTCCAGTTTTATTTTTGAGTTTCTAGGGGCATCAGGATTTTTCCCCTACTTCTTTTGATATTTCTTTGTTTTCCAAAGCTGCTAAGATTTCCCATCTATAGATAACATATGGTGATAAAAAAAAAACTTTTTGCAGTTGTTTGGGGTTTTTTTAGCAGGAAAGGAAGTATTGTCTTTTAAATATGCCTTGTAATCCTTCTAGTTCTGCAAGTCATAGTATTCCACTTTATTGTAAACCTAAACATGTTTATTAGGCTATGACGTTTTTGTTTCTCCAAGATGCAGTTAACTCAGAGGGACAAAATACCTCACCTTCTCATTCGAGTCTGATGACATCCAAGATTTTGAAATTGTGTTTGCCTTTGTAACATGGGTGCATTCTGAAGCATGTTCACAGTACTAATCACAGTATTACCTTATCTTTGATCAGAGGGGCATCTCTTTCTTTGGCAGGTATTGGAACAGCTGTATTGGAGCAGCTAGTTATTGACTGACTGCTACAGCCATGCAATTTACCCAGCACTTTGAGTTTCATGGTCAGTTCGTAGAGATCTACGGTAACACACATTGACATTTTCTATAACTTGAAAATGGAAAGGGAAAGAAGATTTTTTGTTTCCTGGCCTTCTCTAAGATATCACAAGTTTTAGTAATTAGAATTAAACAGAAAGCAGAGGGCTGTGTTCCACTTCCAACAGCAGTGCTGTTGGTTCCCTGGAAGGTGGAGTCAACAGATTCAAAATGGTTGGCGTTATCTTCCCAGCACATCAACATGAGAGTGTTTGTATGTCCCTATGATCCCATTCCTTCATCTTTCAGGCCTGTGTCTTATAAGACAAAAGGGAAGAGAATGAAAAGGAGACAAAATGTGGGAGAGGAAATTTAGCAAGGAATGTGATACCTACAAGGACTGACAGCTCAGGTGAAAAGTATAAAACCAGCTAAAATAATTCATCCAATGATTAATTCTTTTCATCTCGGAAGTTACCAAATGTTTTACCGTGAAATTCAGTAATGACATCCTACTTGTACCCATAACTATTCCTTGGTGATACCGTTAATGTGACTACGACATTTTCTTGCATAGGCCCACCTACGCAGAATTTTGTTCTTCATCCAGTCTGAAGTCTGTCTTTAACAGCATAAAAACCAAACCAAAGCTAAAAACCAAACCAAAGCTACTATATAAATCTTTCAATTTGCATTCATTGTGCATCTAATCAGCTTGACTTTTCTCTGTTTGTTTGTTTGAGAGTAACAGTTAAAAATGGAACTGTGTTTATGCAGATTTAATTTGAGGACATAGTGTGTGTTGATTGTTATATTGAGATACACGTAAATCCCTACAATAATACTCAGACTTACTCATAGAATACTCAAATATTTTATGAATCATGATGAATTAATTAATGAGTAGATTTGGTCTGTATAGCTTTTCAGGAACAGTTGAGTAATGCTTTTTGTTATCCCTGTTTCGGCTGATTTCACTACAGTCATTCCCTCTTGTGTGACAATGTCTTCTCTGGTCTCTTTCAGCAACTAGCAATACCATCATTATCAAGAAAGCTTGGTTTATATTCCAGGATTCTGACTAGTAATGTTGTCAAAGATAATGCCCAGCAGTTGAAATTTAATTTGGTTTTTTGAACCTGTGATCTTTTTCTGCATCTGCTGCATGAGACAAAAGGGAAAGAGCAGAGGAGATCTGAGATCAAATTCATGCTGTGTGCTTACTTCCTACAGAGAGATTTTGAACAGCTTGGTACCATATGACTGTATGCTCATTATCAGGAGACAAATTAACCATGTTTAAAACAGGACTTTTATGAAGCAAATAGAACAGGAAATACATGGGAATTCACTAAAAATGGCCAATGAAATCTGGAGAGGCAGAATGTAGAAGCCAGTGAAGCAATTTAGCTCTGAGATATCTCTGTAACGGGCTTCCATCATACAAAAATATCTATACCAAATCTGCATCAGAACACCAGTGAATGTCTCAATATATCAAAATTTGTAATACCCCTCACACTATTATGATATTAAAAATCTATATTTCCAAGATTTTTTCAAGTTCCAGTTTTTCCTTTCTTCCCCTTCCCCATAAGTGGGGGAAATCATCATCCCAGGGAATGGGTGGTAAGAGGAAAAGTTTTGAGAAAAATATTAGTGTGTCACAGAAAAGGAAATATTCATGGAAATCAGGCAAAAGAGGAACAAAAATAGAGTTATTTCAGTGAGTAATTACACTGCCAGCCACATACTTGATACTTGATAATTGGTAGTGCTGACATATGCTATTCCTTTGCGTGTATCCACCCACTCACTGTGTCCTTAAATTCTTTGCTCGTTTGTGCTCAGTTGTGGTCGTGTTTTCAAATACAGTTTCATTTTGATATGCCATTCTCTGAACCATCTGAAAAGCTCATAGATATCATTGAATCTTCGCTGGAATAATGTAGAAACACACACTGTAGATAAATGTTTGGAATTTATTATTAGTGACACACATGTAATTCATTCTGATAATTATACCATGAAATAAGCTATTTTATTTTTTAGCTCTTACCTTGTATTTGTCTTTCACTACATATTGCTGAAGGGATGGCAAGAACAGAGGAGACGACCAACAACAGAGCAGTTGTTATCCTGAACATTCAGGGAGATGTGGAATTGTGTAGCAGAGCTCCTGGTTAGGTTGGAAGGGACCCTGTGTCTGCATTCACTGACTGGACAAGGACCACCAGAAAACTGCCTTTGCCTAAACTACCCTCAATTTTCTTACTCGTATTTCACAGTAAGTCCCAGGTCAGCTAATCCACTAAGGTTATTTAAAGCTACCTTCTCCCTGTGGCATCAATTCTGTAAACTTTAAAAGCTGCTTAGGTAGTTTAAAAACAGAGATCTAGGTGTTTATTCAGACCTCTTGAGTTTACTAAATGGCATTGGAGATCTCTCTACAAGAGGCTTTTGAGAGAAAGCCATTAATTCTCCATCTTGTAGGAGCAAAGCACCATGAAAATAGCCTTTCTCACAAGAAAAATGATTCAGAATATTTTCAGATCTCACTAAGGCTTCGGGCCCAAAATGGAAAGGGGATGGATCATAAAATTTAGTAAAAACCTTTTGTAAAAGCAGACGATACAAGAGAAGGTTCTTATAAATTCCACCCACCCCACCTCTCTTCCTATTATAGTTTTTTCTGCATCCAAATTTTATTTTAATGACCTGATATTTATAAAACCTATGAGTAATTCAGGGGAAAAGGTGTGTCTTTGGGGGCTTTTTGGAGGTTTTTTACATGTAGTCTCACAAATCAGACCATTTTGAGAAATTAATATTTGTGGTTTTCAATGCATTATAATAATTTAATAATAAATAATAAGGCATTTATTATTAATATTATTTTTAATTCTTTTAAGATATGTAGATGTGGGAGGCAGCCTGAGGGAAGAAAGCTGGGGAATGCCTTGGGAGACAACATGTGTATAGTGCAAGCTCACATGTCAATCACCATGTCAGTCACCCACTCCCCACTCCCCTGTTCTAGAAGGTTCCTTGGTTCTCTGTTCCCCATTGGTCCCAAGGTTGGAACCACTCCTACCTCCTTCCCCTATTGGTTCATGTTGTGTCACCCCGCCCTAGCTCCACCCCAAACCCCGCCCACCTCCCTGAGTTTATATACCCGGACCCCTCCCAGTGTCAGGGCTTTTTGCCTCTGCTCCCCTTCAGAGAAGGTTGTGTCCCTGCTGCTCTTCACTTTCTCCCTCAATAAACCTCTCTGGAACAAGCAAGCAAGAAGCCCTCCTGCTCTTCATTCTGTGGTGAGGCTTTTACATTACGACATCCGGGCTTGGGCAGAAGGTGGGCTGAGGGTGGTACCAGACAGCTTCGTGGAGGAGATGCTCTCGGAGCTAGAGGTAGCCTGGCAGCACTGGCCCAAGGAGAAACAGCAACCCTGCATGTAGAGGTAGAGTAATAATAATTTTTAGAAGTCATTTTCTTCCTCCATCTTTAGTTGGTTTTTTTTTCGCAGTCTTCATTTGTGAAAATATTTTTCCACAAAAATATAGTGAATACCTACCAAGGATTGTCCTGGTTTTGGGCAGCCAGGTGCCTTTATTTTCCAGTATAATTAAGGACAGCAGGTTCTCCAGCCTATGACCCTGAGCACCAAAATTAGGCCTATGCTGTCAACTGGGCTCTGGAGAAATGAATCTTTCACCATCAGGCACAGAGAAAAACTTAAAAGACTAATCATCCATATATAAAGTTATTGGCATATTAAATCAAAGCATGTTTGATGACAGCCTCCTTCACATTCAATTAAATAGTAAGATGAGCAAATTGTAAGCTTGTGGTTGTGAGGACAGCTCGGGGTATTGGATGATAGACTCAGTTGGAGAACTCACCGTGTTTCCATCCACCCAGCTGCAAGGGGATACTTTCTGTTATAGAAGTGGTTGAAGGGTCCCTCTTACCAGTGTCTTGTACATTATCAACAAGTCAGCAAGCAACTAATTTTATGGCATACTGACAAACAGATATTTTTTGATTGCAGTAACAACTTGACTTGGAACTGAACCCCATTTCTATTTGCCATCTCTCTTTATATCTCCAGTTAGTGTAGAGGAGATTTTCCTTTACGACTGGATTGATTTCTGTTAGGCTACCTGCCAGGTAGTAATGCTTGAGTTTTGGCATCTTCCTTCTTCAGCTGTTCCATAAAGTACAGTGCTTATAATTTAGTAACTCTAAATTTCCTGTTAGCATTTTTATAAAAGGTAGCATAAATGTTCTGGTGGTATTTTGGAGGATGTTCCCAGGGTTTTTAGACATATGTTGCCAAGCGGACTATCAGTGGTTAGTGTAGACTTTCTTCTGATCAGCACCCGAGACAGAAGAAATAATATGTCCTTTATTGTCTGTTGAGCAATTAGATGCTTTCAAATGGGAAATAGTCTCTTCTCCAGTCCATTTCTCTTAACAATTGCAATTGCTTTGGAAAGGGATTGTCTCACACAATATCAAGCTTAATTTTGCATTGTGTAACTCAATGAGAAATCTCTCTATATCTATACCTTCTTAAATTTTACCAAATATTTCTGGAAAATAGGAGTAATTATCCTCCTTTTGTGATGTCAGGAGTAACAGTAATTCTTCTATTCACCAAAGCTGTAAAAAGTAATGCAGAAAAATTATTTGCAATAAAACCACTCGACATTCTACTTTCCCTTTGTTTTTCAAGGTAGAGATATTTTTTTTCATTTGCTACTTTTTGGATCTTTCTGCGGAAACATATTCCTCTGATTGTCAAAACCTATCATTCAATTCCCAATCTAAGTTTATTCATAGCCAACTTATAAAATATTTGTTTATTTAATTTTTCCTTTTCCTGCCAGGTATTTACCTCTATCATGTCTTATCACATCCTACACAAACTGACAAACTTTCTATCTACTTGCTTGGACTCTGTGTTGATAATCATAGAATCATAGAGTATTTTAGGTTGGAAAAGACCTCTAAGATCAGTGAGTCCAACTGTTAACCCAACATCGCCAAGGCCACCAGTAAACCATGTCCCTAAATGCCACATCTACACTACTTTTAAGTACTTCCCAGGCATGGTGACCACTTCCCTGGGCAGCCTGTTCCAATGCCTGACAACCCTTTTGGTGAAGAATTTTTTTCTAATATCCAATCTAGACATCTACTGGCACATGAGGTCATTTCCTCTTGTCGCTGCTTGTTTCCTAGCAGAAGAGACCAACCTCCACCTCACTACAAACTCCTCTCAGATTACTGTAGAGAGTGACATAGAAGAGTGATATAGAGAAATTTCTCCTTGATCCCACTCAAATTACTCGTCTTAGTGGAGTCTTAGTGTACATCTTGATATAGATATTTCTTTCCAGTTCACATGTAGGACAATTTTCAGAATAGGGTTTTTCTAAGGAATGTAACACTTGTAGTTCTGTTAAACCATTTCAATGAGACAATGAAAGAAGCAGTCATGAGAGATATAAAAAATAACAGAATGGGATACACGGCAACTGTAATGCAATGGGAAGGGAGAAAGAACAGCAGAGCACACAGCATGATATGATATGATATATGATATGATACGACCAAGTGACATGTAAATGAGGAAGATTCATGCTTGCTGCTCTTCACCATTGCGTGCAAACGTCGCTCACCAGCACAATGCATTAAATTAGATGACACCCTTTTCTGGTTTTTAGCCAACTAGAATTATTCAGTTATAAATTTTATGACACTAAATATTATCCTACTTGCAAATATTATAACTTCTTATTGTCTTATACAACATATTTGTTGTTTCAGTGTGAAGGTTGATATTGAAATAACTTCTTTCTGTTTCCTTGGCGACTGCAGCTGCTGTCTGATCATACCACCCAATGCAGACTTGCAAGCGGATGAGCAACTTATTTGTGTAATATTTGTTAAAAAACAGTGGCCTGCTGCTAAAGAGGAGGCCAAGATTCTGATAAACCTCGATTATAGGGACAAACTTTTTTAATTAACTGTGAATTGGTTTCGAAAGTTGTTAAGGACATACATTAGCAATTTGCATTCAAAAGGTATCAAATAGGACAACCTGTTTGATAAGAATATCAATAATGAGAGTGTCTGTTCTTTGGGCATTAGCAAGGAAAGAATTACAAATCAAATCTTATTAGTGTTCTTCATCTTGTTTGCATCTGTTTTATTAGCAAGTACATAAAGAAATAGGGAATGTGATAACAGAGTAATACATTATAGTTCCATAACCCAATTAAGCTGCACTGATTACATGGAAATGAATCCATAAAGGACTCAGATTGTATCATCGCAATGTTGTTTACATTTGATTTTTAATCTCTTGCATTCATTGCATACCATTAACGTCTTTGACATACTAAGATGCCTTGATTTTGTTTGTTTCTAGTTGTATTGGCAAAGCAATGGATTCTTTTTTTGTGTCACCTGCTCCTACTGCAATTTGCTCACTACTGGAGGAGTGCAAATGAGTCGTGTAAACAAAAATAATATAAAGTAATATAAAGTTACCTTTATGTTACTGGACTTACCCAGTGTCACAAAGAAAATAAAAAACTTCCATGTAGTGCTGGATCAGAAATGTTGATTTTTGTTTAGAAGCATCTAACCCTGCAGTTTCCAAAACTAGAAGATATTCTGGAAAGTCATGAGTTTGTATCAAAGTTATGAAACTACATTTAAATGTGATTTAAATTCAATGCTAGGAAAGAGCTCATTATTTAGGGAAATGTGTAACAACCTAAACCAAGAATGTATGACTAGTATAAATTGTGTTATTTGGTTTAGTGATACCACCTTTGCTGCACTAGTGATCCACTTTAATAGTATCTAGAGTTTCAGGGGAAAATGTTATCTTTTTATAGTGTGATATGAAAATTTTAATGTCTAATATATTCTGTGAGAGACTGTAGTATGTTTTACTACTTTGATCTTTTCAGTGTTCAGAATTTTGATTGGCTGGACATTTTGCTTCCTCCCCACAGATTTCTGAGACTGTAAACAGGGGAAGAATTAGAGTAGCCAGTCAGTCAAATTATAGAATATTGAAAAGGTCAAAGCCATACAGGACTGTACTTAACTTATAGAATATATGAAGCATTAAAATCTAATAGCTTGCTCTTGTGCCATGGGTTGCAACAAGAGAGAATAATGCAGTAGTTTGAATCTGTACCTATGATGGTAATTATAATAGAAATGGAAAGTGGTCCAACCACAGCCTACTGTCATTCTGACAGCCTTTTGAATTTTAATATAAAGGCTTTTTGAAAAGTGTTTTGCATGTAGAGCTAGAAATGTATTTATTTGTAAGTTTATTCAAACTGAGGTCTCATACAAGTTCAAACTGTAACTTCATTTATAATCAGAGACTGATTGTAAAAACAAAGGGACAGGACAAAAGCAGACACTGCTCTCTGTCATTTATAATGCTTTGCATAACGTAATGAATACAGAGATGTGATCATCATTATAGAAATTAAAAGCAGTCACAATGTCTGATCTGTTAATTTGGTGTAGCAACCTTAGGAAAAACTGATGTTACAGGAGAAGATAAAATTTGTCCAAAACCTGCACATATCATGTTTTTCAATTCAGATATACCAAAGTATTAGCAGGGCAAATAAGGGGTAGAAAGTCTTTATTTAATAATTAAAATTCTAATTCCATTGTTCTCTTCTTATCAGAAAGAATGACACTGTTTTCTTACTTGGAAACTAACTAGGTAGCTTAAAATCCACCTACACTACTTTTTTCTTTCTGGTTTCCTTTTAAGTGTGAATTGTATGACTCCTTAATGTCTCTGTGTGGGCCTGAGCTGCAATGGAAACATCAGGATACATAGTTAAACTCTGCCAAGCATGTTTTGGTAATTTAAAACTACTTTTCAAACTTCTAGAAATTTGCAAATTCAGTTGCCATTGTACCCAGCAAGGAAGATACTAATTGGCTTCCCACTTATTGTCCTGGACTTGGATTTTCCTTCCACATTCTTTTTAAGACAGGTCTAGACAGGTGAGAAAAGTAAGGATGGATAGAAAGTACAAGAGATGAGGAAAAGTAGAAGAGTTAAAGGGATTTCCAGCCATATCAGGCAGCCTTTTCTACCAGTTCATCTCCCTTGTAATGACATTTACTATTTGCAGAATTGCCAAAGTTGATGTTTCACAATTTTTATAGTGATTTCTTTTATTATAGTGCAAATGCTTCTGGGCTTAGCAGAATAATGATATATCTGAATATATTTTTCTGCTGTAGTATTTCTTGGTGAAGTATTTAGTGATTGAAAAGAAGCAACTGCCATGTCCTGGTTCACATCTTGTTAATTAGAGTACAGACAGATTTTCCACAGTATTTGCGTCTCTACCATTTGTGTCAAATGGTAATGTTTATGTTGGGTGGCTAAATCTGTGAGTTATGCAAATGTTAGGAACAAAATTTTCTGTTTGTTAAGAGTTTATATACTCAGTAGCACTGTAGGTAGGAGAAGAACATCTATGAGGCCTTGTATTTGTGATATCCTGATTTTTTGTTGGAAATATATATTAGTACTGTCTTCAACTAGGAAGTAGGAATATATAGGAAGGTGTGCCTAGTGTCTGACCAGTTAACCTGATAACTGATATCTCTTAAATACATAAATAAATAGGAATATAAATGTTTTTAGCAATGAACATAACTTCCTATTCCCTCTTAAAATAAATATTGGTACTGTGAGAATAAAACTTTGGTACAACAGCAGAATTTTCTCTCCATATGGGGGTCACTGACTCCCCATATGGAGCCACCAATGCCTCCTAGTGACTGTTCAAACATGCCCTCATGTGTTTCTAATTTGGTAATCCTCTTTTGGCATTGCCTTTCTAAAGGAATTTTAATAACAACAATCCATCCTTGTCCAGTGGCTGCCTTCTTTCCCTCTCAGAGAATTAACATGGCAATAGTTGCAGCTGTGTTGTTGATGCACCTCTAGCAGACTGGCATGCCTTGGCAGGTGTCCAAGAGGTAAAACTGTAAAAGGATGATGAGTATGAAAACTCTAAAGAATTCACAGTCTTACATGCAGAGTTGGAATCTACAGTCTGGAAAAACTTCTAGAGGTATCTGTCCACCTGCCTCCCCAAAGGCAAGTCAGTCATGTCTCGTCGTGCCATGCCTCAAAGGTTTGTTCTCAAAAAAATTCCAGTGAAACAAGCTTCACTTTTTCTCCAGTGTTCACCTGTCCTTTACAGGCTTCCTGGAACAGATGAACTGTATCTCTTTGGCTGTGATTCATTTGCATTGTCCTCTATTGGCTATGCTCATGGAGAGCAGTATTTCTCACCTCCCTGAAGTTCTTTACCCATATTTGTAAGCTCTTATCTTTCTTCTCTTAAATATTGTTTTTTAGACTAAAATATTAAAAAAAAAAAAGAAAACAAAACAAAAAAAAAAAACCAAAACCAACCAAACAAACAAACAAAAAAAAAAACAAACCCTGATGAACAAATAAACATGTGTTGCTTCCCCAGTCTGCTGTCCTGGACTAAATTATGCAAAGCATAACATAGTCCATCTGAGTCAATCTTGATCTGGCTAAGTAGACTGGAAGAATTACTTTGCATTCTCCGTGCATGACATTTCTCTTTGCATTAACTTATTCCATAATACTTTTTGGCTACAGCATGATATCAGATATTGTAGAATTGGTCTTCACAAATACAGAACACCTATTCCATGACTAAAATTATGAGGCGCTGTGGATATTCAAATACTCTGAATATTGGTTATTTAAATTTTCAAATGAAATTTAAAAATTCAGGCCAGAGAAAATCTCAAGGAACTCTGCTGACTTCTAATGCAGATGGAGGATTAGGCAGCATGAAAGCAAATTAAATTCAACATGCCAAATATGAGGTTGTACATACTGGAAATAGGCTGAAGATTGTAACACTTTCCATGTTGGCCAGGACATCTCTGTTCTCATCTGAAAAAGGGGTCTGGCTGTCTCCCACTATCTTCTAATCCTTGGCCTTCCCCAACACTGACAGAGAGGGGTGAAGGATGAAGTACTTTGTGGGTAGCAGTTTGACAAGCAGCAGGGCTCTGAACACTGTTTATGTTTAATTTTACTCTTAATGAGCAACAAGTATAGACATTTTAAAATGTAGATATAGCTGTGTTAGGGGGAAAAATGTAGATAAATCTCATTGCTATTTGATAGGTCTTCTAGCTTTATTATTTTATTCCTCCTTCTTTCTTTTAGATCATCAAGTGTGTGGGGGATTTTTAACTCCAATTTTAAATTTAGAAATATTCCCAGCAGTCTTTTAGAAATCACAGACAAGAATGTAATTTAACACCTTTCCCTCCTAATAATATAGAGGTATGAAAAATGCCAGTTTACTGCACTTAGGTATTATTCTCAACTGAAAGAACAAATTTTACAGTAGATGGAGACTGAATATGTTGGGTGGATAAGTTAGCTACACTGAAACTAGAAAAATATGTAATACCAGCAAAAGACCTGCACTGGTTCTAATTCTCTGTAATTCTTCTTACAGCAGAAGGCAACAGATTTCTAGAAGTGGAAAAATATACAGATTTAGTGTACTGGGTGTGTCAGAGGGGAAAAGGCAGGAAAAAAGTAGTGTAGGATGTGTGTGTAAACTAACCAAGAGAGGGAGAATTCATGGTATTCAGAAAACACAATTTCCAAACTGGTAAGCTTATATGATGTACCAAATTATATTTATGTAATTATTTGAAAGAGAAAACTAATATAATTCTTAACAAGATAGATCTGTCTGGTAGGCAATATCTATCTGGGGGGCAATAATACCCTCTAATCCACCCACAATGAAGGTTCTGTTCCAGGACCTCTCTGTACAGACATAGAGAAGTTTTTAATGCTAAAATGAAATGTGCTGTTTACCAACATGCCTCAGTGTTGCTGTTTGTAGCGGAAAATGTCATTGGAACTCCATAGTGTTGGCTTTGGGGCTGACGGCTTCAGTGGATTTTGTCAAAGTTGGGCATATACTCTCAGCAGATTTATGCTACGCTCCTCATGTGTCACTTGCTTTGTCATGTAGATGTAATGAGGTATTTTTTTCTGTGAAATTAGTCAGAATTATTTATGTAATCTGTTTGCTGCATGTTATCCTAGAGAGCACAATAGCTGGTTTCATTTTTTATGATGCCAAAAGCATCACAGATAAATCTTTAGATAGAACACAGACTATCAAATTTTCCAGTAGAAGAAATCAAGTAATGTTGGCATTAAAATCCAGGGTGTTGTTTTGTCTATTAAGGACTGTGTCCTACATGACACATTGAAAATATTGTAAACTGGAGTTCTCTGTTGCTGATTTTATGTGTACCAATTGGGTACTACGTATTGTAACCTTTTCCATGTGGGCCAGGACACCTTTGTTCAGATCTGAAAAAAGGGTCTGACTGTCACCCCCTGTCTTGTAATCCATGGCCTTCCCCAACACTGACAGAGAGAAGCATGGAGCACTTTGAGGATAGCAGTTTGACTGGGAATGGTCTCATTTTATATGGTCTGAGACTTGGTTTAATTCTTATGGCTTTTAATGAGATTGGTTTGTTCCCAGCAAAGAGTGTACTTAGAGAGTCTCCATGGAGGTGATTGATGACTGTCTCGTTATTTACCCCTTCAGCAAATCAACCATTGTCAAAGATATCATATGAGTATGTAGGTCCTGTTATTCTATTTTATTTTTACAGATTCATCAGGATTTTTTTTAATATGTATATAGAGGTAAGTTTGTGGTTTTGTTTGTTATTTGTTTATTATTACTATACTCATAATATTAAAACAGTGACTGCAAGCAGTAAGCATCAACATTTTACTTAACCCCAATAAGAGGGACAAATCTAATAAAAGTCAAAGAATTTTTTTCAGTAAAAAGTATTTCATAAAGTGACCTAAGTTAAAAGAATATCTTTATGTTTATAAAGATATCTTTCTTTGAACAAAGATATCAGTCTGAGAGAAATACATTTGGAGGCTTCTTTATATTTCAACTGAATCAAGAGACAGAAAGACTGGTTCAAAAATTAACACTTGAGAGTTTCAATTTGAATAACTTCATATAAACAGCCAGTGTCACCTGCCATGAGGGCAGTCAGAACTATGAACAGAGAGACAAGCACTATGAACTGTACTTTGTAAAACTAAAGAGTTAAAAATATCAAGAAGTTCTTTTGTGGCTGAAGGCTGGACAAGCTACACCATGGAGGAAGAAGGTGGAGAGCAGAGAGAACATGACCATTTGAAACTAACCCTAACCTAACCCTAAGCCTTCCTTGAAAACTCCTGTATTTTTTGTCAGTGTATAGGCTTGACACTGTGCCTAGGAATTATACCTTCCATTTCTCTTCCTTTGCCTTCCACAAAATGGCCTAGGTTCCACTTTACCAGATCACATATCATTTAAGCAACAGAGACAGCAACATTTTATAAATTGACAGTTATGACAGCAGAGCGAACTGATGTCAAATGTTACACAAAAAAATCTCATTTTGCCATGCATAATTTAAAGATCCTGAAACAAAAATATCTGGCAGTTTTTAAACTGGAATACTGGTGCATATATAGTTAATTTTTGTATCACAACATCTTCATTGCACCAATTACCACAGCATTAACAGCCTTGATATTGAAGTGATTTTGGAACTATTTTAATATGCCTGTGCATAATGCAGTAAAGTTCACTGTTTTGACGCAGTAAATTTCTTTTTAAGTTAAAAATCAGATGTGGTTACAGCTTTCTCAAATTTGTTGGCTATCTCAGAATAAGAGAGAGGTGTTGTTATTGACTGGAATTTTGGCTGCCATTTTGCAGTTCTTAGGCATGAATCAAAGAAATACTGGGGATGCTACCACTATGTTGAATCCAATCATTATTTAGGAGCCTAAATAGGAGGCAGGCATTTTAGGCTGCACTGATCTATGTGATACTTTGCTTATACATCTATGGCTCTACCCTCATTATTCCCAATTAAGAATTCCAGACCTACTCAGGTAAAAAATAAATTTGGATTTTGTGACCATGAATTGGACAATGTCACCGTATCAACTGTTGAAGCAGCTCAGCTTTGTGTCCTTTCCTTGCTCTGGCCAAGGATGCGCTCTAGTCATGCTGCAAATTTTATCCTGGAGAGACACATCCATAATTTTTTTGCCTGAGAGAAATATTAGCATATTTATTACAGGTTGTTTTCTCAGAAGATGAACAGTAATTGAGATGTAACTATGAGGGTTGAAGCAAGTTTTTAAAATGTTTCTTGAAAATATTCTCATTACTTTATTCTACCAATTTAACATGTAGATCTATAAGTCAGATCAGTCGAGAGACAAGTGTTATCTTACAGAAACAACAAGACTTAGAAAAGGATTTGAACCTGAAAAATCAAACTAAGGACTAATCCTAGTGTTGTGATCTATATAAATGATTGGGAGTGGTAATAGAAAATCCCTTCTATATTGTGCTGATGTCAGCTACAATGTATGTGCAAGCTAAGTTGCAAAAACTGCCTGCCAACTATAATAGCTAACAGCATGGATTTTCTCATGCTAAGACATTCTGCTTGTTCTGTATGGATGAATGTATTCAATATACCTGATTTTCTAAAGTAGAAGAGAATCAATGACTGAAAAATTTTATTTGACTGGTTTGCTTACCAGATAGATCCATATTAATATAAGACATCCTGAGAATGACAACAAACACAGTTACAAAAATCTCAGCTTCAGTTTCATCCACGATGTATCCTGATTATCCTGAGTTGCAATATTTGATGCTTTCATTCATCATTTCATTTTCATTGCTTTTGACAAAATTATACATTTTGGAAGTCTTGCAATTGAAACCTAATTTGTTATCTAAGCGTATGACAAAGAAGCTTTTGGAAAAAGACATGATAAGGATGTTATTTTCTCTCACGCAGATCAGTTCAATCTTTGAAGTCCTTGAAAGTGAACTGCATGGTATTTCACGTTATTGTAGAGTGCTTTGTAAATCCAAAAATTTATGACAAAGAAAACTAGTGCTTTCCTTCACATTTTACCTGTGAGGGAAGCTGGTGCGTAGAGGAGGCAAGAAATTTGTTCATGACCAGGGTCAGCAGCAGCAATAAGAACCATAATGCCAAGAGACAGCTTGCTTGTTAGTCCTTATCTGTTTTTGTGCTTTGAAGAGCAGTGCTGACCTGGCCTTGGGCTGTTGAAGGTTTCCTTATGGCTGCAACTAGAACCCAGAAGTTTTTGTGAGTTTTGTTGCCCATTCTGCTGAATACACTCTTTGGGCCTGCTGCTGTATTTGTTATTTCCTGGATTTTTGTTTTGTTTTGTTTTGTAAAGATCTCATTCATTTGAACACATGGAACATAATCCATCTCCTCTGCTTCTGAACAGGTTTTTTTCTCAAGCCATTATTGTAGCAAAAGCAATTTCAGTGGAATTCCTTCAACTATGTATAAAATTCCTTTCATTTGTTTATTCAATACTTACTAGGTGTACAGGGTTTGGCTGGGAATTGTCTCCAAACACCCACAACACTAAGCTATTTTATGATTTACCTTCATCCAGTAACTTGATTTTTCTTTCTTTTCCTTCAGCAAATGGCTGAACTGAAAATACCCATTTCAGTTTTGCAAGGGTGTGATCTCTGACTGTCAGTGTTCCTTACAGAATAGGTCATTCTACTAATTCACTATGTGGTTATGTGATCTACAAATGCACAGCACTGTGAGAACACAGCTGCCATCAGCTGTAGTAACTACTTCTTTGCATTCAGAAAATGGTTGTGCAGTGTGCACGGGCAGTTGTTGATGTTGCTGTTCTTCATGTCTAAGTCACAAAGGATGAGCATTAGACTACAAGCTTCACTAGAAGAGAAAAAAACTTCCACCAGAATATGATAGCTACCAAAACAGAGGCACAAGCTCAATCCTATACTATTCCTTTCCTTTCAATGTAAATAGATTTTATTGAGTGAAGTGGATACAGGGACTATCGCAGCTAATAAAAGTCATTCAAGGATATTGATTTGAACTTAATGTGTCTTCTGGAAGACTTGCAAGAAAATTTTCCTTGTTAAAGTATAACAGACATTTATAGAATATTTTAATATTTGCCTATATCTAGTGTAAACTTGCAATTGAAAAACCTTGTGTGGACATCAGGAATCTGATAAAATTTGATGTAAAGAAGTGGTTTTTATTTGCATACTGGATTGCTCTTGGAAGCATATTCACTGAGTGAATGACCTGGAGTGAACTGGTATTGAAAGGAAGCTGAGTGAACTGTAATTGGAAGAAAGATCACAGAACTTAAGCAATAATAAATAAGGTTGTAGTTGTTGGGTATGGTTTTCAGACATATTTTTAAATGTTAGAAGTTGTGTCCTTTTGGTCCTACTGTGATGTACTCAAAGAGAGGTAGCCATGGAAAATGGTTCTCTCTTTGATTCTGCCCCTTTGGTTCCTGGCCTGTTATGGTTCAAACACAACAAACTTCCTTTGTATTAAGAAGAAATTACCATGTGCCACTACTTTTCAATTTACTCCATTTCAAATTTTCGTTGTTGTGTTGAGGAAGATAGGGCCATGCAAACAGAGAGCAGAGAAGATATTAAAATGAGAGGAGAAAAATATTCTCTCCTATGAACGCTAAGGGAGTTAGAAGTGCATAATTGTAGGACACCCAAAAAGGAGATTTGACTTTATGAATGTTGAGGTCAAAAATGTCCAGTTGAATACTTCTCTCTATCAGAAAAGCTGATTAATAGGTGCTGGGATGCCATCTCATATAACTTAGGAGAAACCTTTCTGATGTTTTTGTTTGTTCATTATCACAGATTTTTTTTTTTTTTTTTTTTTTTTTTTTTTTGCTGCTGTCTGCCTTTTGGCTACTTAATCTTTTTATTATCACTACAGTGCAGTCTAGTCTGTCTGGTGCATATTGTAACATTGGCTGTCAGAGGTAATTGAGGGCTATAAGGCACAGACTGCCCACAAGCTGCTTCTTTCTGAGTTCTGACCATTTTATGGAAGATGTTAAAGCTTCAAGTTTCATTCTGAGATTTGACCAATCTGGCAGAACTATTAGCCTTAGAAGTGATCATTGCTATGCATTTAACACTGACAGGGGCAATCAGTCAAAATTTACTCTACTAATAAATTCTATAAACTTAATAATGTTAGAGGTCCAGAACAACACAAAAACCCCTGCCTTAGTTCATTCTCTATGTTAATTCAACAACAAAGAGAATCAGTGATTTTAAAAATGCTTATCTATTATAATTTAAAATCTGACCTTTATCTAAAGTCTTTTGCCTGCACACATAGAATTTCTTCTAAAGAGCAAATTTTGAGTTGTTATTTTTATTAAGAATAAGTCTACCAATTTCCTTTTCAAATGTTTTAAAAAGACTTTTTTTATAACACTGTAAACCAAATAGTTGGGATTGATACAAGTTTTAGCTGAAGCAAAAACTTAAAAACGAAAACCAGAAAACATATGGTGTACCTTTCATTGAGATATGAAGGTATAATGTGCAGTAACTGGCCAAATTTCCAGTTAATGCCTATCATTCATTCTGATGTCTTTTTTATTTCATTTCCCATCAAAGCAGGGAGGAAGATTTTTAAGGAGTATGATTTTTGCCATCTGGTATGTCTAAGCTCTTGCATCCATTGTTTTTGTGGTGGATGAACTGAATCAAGGTGAAGGGAAGAGAAAATACTTTTTCTGCATCCTAATATTCCAAATCAGACAGTTGACCAAACAGAACTTCAAATCTGGGCAGGAGGAGTTCTGAGACATCTTTTGCTTGTAAGGTATTTCTCGTGGCTTAAACTTCTCATCTCATCTTGGGATGCTGGAGGGTATAGGTCTTTAAACTCTTTTGTTCCAATAGCTGCTAAGACTTTTTATCTTTAGCAAGATATTCAAGATGAAGCAAAAAAAATCTAATCTGGTTAGCTGAAATCAGGGACATTACAGCTGTCTTTACTTTTAACTCTTAGTTTGCATCTTATTCAACTTTTTGCAAGTGAACTTAGTGTAGGCTTAACTAATGTCATTAGAGACTGGGGACTTACATGTCTGTGGTTAGACACATTGCTGTTACCAATGTACTGGTATTTGGAATTAAGGTTCTTTCAAAAAAAAAAATCAAATGCTCTTGAAAAAATGCACCCTTTGATTCTATCTCTGCTATCTGTAGAGAGACTTTTATTCATCAGCATTATTCATTTTTCATTTGCCATGGCTTTGAGAAAGAGCAGGCACATCAAGACAGTTTGACTCTTGCTTGCTCCAAATATTTCACAACTGCATCCAAATCAAAGTCTAAAACAGAATAATTTTTAGATAGTATTGCATATGATTAACCCGAATAGCTCTGATCTCATACCAGTGAATGGACTAACAGAAAGCCTTTTTGCAGAGCATTAAAATACAGTTTTCCAACCTGCCTTTTGAGACTGATTTATATTAAGCTACAGCTTGGTATTTTAGTAAGGTCTAGACTTCTTTAACAGATGCTGCTTTTGTTTTGACCATTTTAAGCGCACCAAGAGACGAAAGGGGAAGTTCTAGGACTCTGAGCTAATACTTATCTAATACTACATTTCTACAGAACAACAGTTGAATAAGAGTATCAACATGAACTGTAATAAAACAAAATATCTAGTGCTGAATTTTAATTTTCTCATGAAACCATCAAAAATTTTATTCCTAGAAAAATATAATCTTATAGAAGTGTTAACCAAACTCCCAAAATTCATGGAGAGGTAGATCCATATTAACTGACTGAAAACCTTATGATGGTGTGGACTAGCTCTTCTCCAGCTCAGAATGGCTTTGAGTGACCTCCTGTAAAGCCATTATTTTATGTTAATAAATTACCAGGAGGACCGTTTAGCAGTAATTTATTAAATTGAGATTAAATAAGGATGAACTTAATTTACCATTATGAATTAAAGCACAGCTCAAGGCCATAGTCTTGACAAACAGGGGAAGGGATGATGGATGCCAGCAGACAGAATCTATTTTTAACTAGTTATTTCTCTGATTTTGAGCTGTGAGCGTTTTCTTCATAAGCATATTTTAGGAGAACAGGATGATGGGATTTTTCCCTTTTAAAACTTTCCCTTTTTTTCCCCCAAGTCTTTTTTTCAGTGTCACCTTCTTATTTTGGTAGCCAAAATATTGCCCACTGTATTTGTAAATTGATTGCACAGAAACAAAGAGCTTGAATAGATTTAGAAAATGAAAATTTTATCTAAATAATGCCTTCTGGTTTTTTTTGTAACCTGTTGAATTAAAATATGACATGTGAGGAGATTATGTAGGGTAATAAGTTCATTTGTGTTACATGGCAAGCGTCATCTTTTTTCTGTGCACCTAAATGTCAAAATTCCAATATCATGCATTAGTGACTAGACAGAAGTTGCTTTTTGAAGAGAACCAACAATCTGAGTGCCATGAAAACACCATTTCTGGCATGGAGGAGCTTAACATACATCACTTTTTATTGAGGAGTTTCCTTTACATTTTGTGATTGAGTTATGCCATAGATACCTGCAGAGGACTTCAGACAGAATAAGACTCCTGTAGTCATTTGACTCACATCTAGCAAAAGTGCCATGTTTCAGAAACTCCATGGAAAGGCAAGACGCACAAAATCTCTGTAGCAGGGGTCTCACTTGGGGAGCTTGGAAGGTGGAGCGGGTTATTCTTGTTGATGTTTATATCCTTATAGAACTAATGAGTTTTTTTCTTTGTGGGGTCACCAAATTTTTGCCCCTGGGCTGATTTCCTTGTTAGTAATAGCCAAATATTCTGGTCAGATTTCTTCACTGAGCTGGGTTTGGTGGATTTTAGAGCTCAGTTCTTTGAGGTAATTAGTCTTAGTGCACTTCTTAATGAACTTTCATCTGTAAAATATAAATGTATCAGATTCCTCAATATGGCTGATAGAGATGTCTGATTAATAGATATTCCTTTTTACATGCAGAAAAAAAAATCAATATGATTTGCATTACTCTTGCTTTCATTTCAGTAGTTTTTGACATGGTGAATCCTTAAGTTACAATAGGTTATGGCAAGTGGGTAATTTAATTTTCTGAGCAGTCAAAAATGGAAAGGAGGAAGAAGCAGCTGTAGCTTCAATGCTAAAAGAAATGGCATTTAAGATGGCATTGGCACAGGTCCTTGAAATGAATACAGCTTGTAGCACTGTTTAGCTAGTTTATACAACTCCTCTGCAATATTACTGGCTATCATGCTAGTCAATTTGTCTTTCCCATTGTTTATTCCCTTGTTGTTGTTCTTTCATTGTGTTTTGGGGTTGGTTTGTTTGGGTTTTCTTCTATGAATTAAATTGCAAAATCCATAGTACACAGACTTTTTATTCAGTGCTTGTTCAGCATGAATCCCTTGATCTGTACCTAGATGTTCTTCTGATGGTAGTAGTAATAATATCAGTAGCAATAATACCATAAATAATTGTTATCCAGTGGTCATGGATAATTTGCAAAAGAGCCATATATTGCATGGTAGCTTTGATTTTTGCTTCGGGACATAATGTTGCACCACAAACTATGCTGAAAGAGTCCATTGCGGGGATTTTAAATGAAATATAAAGGATTTTGCCTTGCAGCTAATGTAGACACCTGAATCAAAGTCTGAAATTTAAATTACACGTTGCCAGATAGATATTAAAGTGTCAGAGTAGTGTTTGTTATTTGTGTAGGCCTTTATTATCTCTTCTCTCTACTGTTTTCCCTGAGGAAAATACCTGAGATGCAGATTTGGAAGCACTTTTTTAAATCCTTCTGATGTGTCAGTTGTTGATATGTTGGAAGGAAAATTATAGCACCATCACACACAGTTTGGCACAGTTGGAAGTCCACATGAGAGTAAAAAAAAATGGGTGAACATGAAATCTGACTGGCCATTTTGCTTTAGGAGAGATGGCACTTTAAGTCAGATGTGAAGTGGATCTGCTCTGGTGGAATAACTTTGCATTGCTTCCACTTGAACTATTCCTGGCTGCTGCATATGTAGAGGACTCAGGCTTCTGTGTTGTCATATCTTTAACCATCATGACACCCCCACTGGTAATGAGAGCACAACTACACAATGATTGGGGAATAGCAAAACCTTACTGAATTTATTTTATTTCAGTGAATTCCAGAGCATATTAAATGTCTTAGATGCATGAAAATATTAGGATCTTTATTGCTCAATTAAATTATGCTTTTTCATGCTAACTCTGCTTTAAAAATAAAGAATACCAAAAGGCTAAAAACACAAGACTGAGAATAGGCTCAAAATACACAAAATTTGCAAGATACATTTTTGCTTTAAAATATGCTTAACACTCAAGTAAGTAAACAAAAGCAGTTTTTTTGCTGTGGTTAAGATATTAAAAGCATTAAGCAAGTCCCTCATCTAGAAGATTAATATCTATTCCTGGAAATTATAAAAGAGATGCCTGCATCAGCATTTCAGACATTTTAAAACCTTCAATTTTTATACTGATTTAAGGAAAAATGTATTTACTGCTAGCACTTATTTTTTCATCCTACTCCCTTACTACTCCCACACCCATTATAAACTGAAATGATTAATTATCAAGGGAGGGGTAGATTTAATTTCCAGGATTATCCTTTTGGCTCTCATTGTTATCTGTATTCACTTTTTTTCTTGCCAAATATTCATTGAATTTTGTTCACTGCTAAACAGATGATGGGTATAACTGTTCAAAACTAATTGATACAATAGTGCTTGCAATAACAAGTACAAAACAGCAGAAGCTATGAGTTACCTCACCTTAGGTAACCTGCAGTATTCACATTGATACTAAAAAAAAAACCCAAAAAACCAAAACAAAAAAACAAAAACACCACAAAACAAAATAAATTAAAACAAACCTTAATTCTGTAGGCCTCAGTGCTTATAAAAGATTTTTAAGTTTTAACAATTAGACTAGTCAAGCACCAGTTAAAAGTATTAAACTGCAGTAAATTCCTTTTTTTAATAAAAACACTCCAACAAAGTAACAAAATAATTACTAATGAACTCTCCAACCCACTTTGAATTGTATGGATAACTTTTAATTTCAAAGGTGTGATCTTATTTATTTATTGAACTTCTTAAGATAAAGTTTGAATCATGTTGCAGCTTTTGTATGAATCCTTATGTTCTACATCATATGAGAATGGAGTGCATGGTTAGTTAGCTTATGATTAAGATATTTTTCATTTGAATGCTTCATCTAGAATGTACAGGAAGGCTTGCTTGGTTTTGTTGATTTTTGGTTTTTTTCAATAAGCATTCTTCTTTTTGCACCAGGGATACTATGATCTGGTTTTGTTCTGCATGTCTCATGATATTTTATGCTGTGCTTTGGGGTCTGTCTGCCAAAGGTTACTATAATCCTGGGCCTTGGGTGTTAAATTTAACAGTTCTTACAATTAATTTTTTTCTTAACCCATCATCTCTTTTTACTTTGGGGGATGTGTGTGAGGCAGGGACAGGTTACTTGCGTATGGTGAGGAAAACATCGACAATTGCTGTGCTTTTCAGATGATGCATCTAAAAAAGCTGCTTCAGACAGATTTAAGTTACTCACTGGCTTTAGAATCACATCAAGCAAAGTTTCTTTTAGGCAGAGAAAGAAAATATAACAGAGTTTCTCTGAGTGTTTATCTGTGTGCATACCCAAGTGTTACTAGGTCCGTGTGCTGCATCTGCAAGTGTTAGTAGGTCCGTGTGCTAAGCCTCTTGTCTTTGTGTGTCCCTCTGTAGTTTTTAAAAGAGTGAGGAATACTGTTTCCTCTCTATTTCTTCCAGCGTTCTGCTGAGTGGAAACAATCTTTCTGTGCTTGCCTAAAGCAGAGTGCCCTCAGTATTTCATTATTGTTGAAACCTGCTTATTGCTTCCTTGAGAATGTATTTTTGTTCCTCATTGACCAGTACAACCATTAAAATGGTCTATCTCTGGCAGTACTAGAGGTGAAGCTATAATTCTGCCTTTTTACCATGTATCATGACCCCATTTTATTCAGTCCTCTGAGTTTTTATCTTGATGAAAAGTCACACTATGCTCCTGTGCTCCATTGCACCTCCTCTCAGTGTAGCAGCACTACAAAGGGAGTTCTGGACTATCTGCTCACTTGCCTCAAAGCCCTCAAATTCCTTTCTTCCAGGAAAGTCCACTTTAATTACCAGTAGGAGATGCAGTTTTTCATATGGTAGTATATGATACTATTAGTCATTCCTGTAGCTTTTTAATAGATTAGCTTCCTCTTTGACTATTCCCCTTGAATAAGCTTCTGCATAATGCATGGTCTTGAACTTCCACCATTATTCAGTTTCTGGTTTTTTCTCTGCTGTTACTGCAGGGCTTGAGTTCCAGCATGTGTAATTTGACACAATACAGTCTCAGGGAAAGATGGGCAGGAGAAAAATGTTTAGGTGAGAAGGAGAAGGGTCCTGCATTTCAGGATAAGATATTAAATTTCTTGTAGCACTTCCTCTCTGGCAGCAGCTGCATCCACTGGGAAGAGCAAGGAAACTAAGACTTCACATATTTGTTCCTTGGGGGCTGGGGGACATAGGGCATGGACAGGTATCTGTGGCTGGCTGCAATTTTAAGCTGCATATAGTGAGCTGACTGTTATTCCATAAAGTTCTTGCCCTTACTGTCTTTTGGGAAGTTTCTACAGCAGGAATTTAGAAAAGTATTCTGATTTTTTTTTAACAGCTGTAATTGCAGCTGTTTTCCAAAATCCATAAATAGCAGTGGTTCTTAGAAGACATTTCTAGTAATGACTGCAAGGGGTTCCAAAAGGTATGATGTTTGATCCCAGTTTTTAGTAGGAGAGCAAAGACTTTCTCATTACTTGCCTGTTGAGACACTTCATTTACATGGATATTTTTGGCTACTCCAGGGACCTTAGCTATTTAAAACCACACAGAAAGAGGAGACTTAACTAACAATATTCCATTTGAGTTAGATGCCAATATTCTGGTGTATCATTTTTCTGGAAATTAATGCACCAACAGTCTGCAAAAATTCACTACATGTTTCAATTGTTGCTGCTCACTAGGGATGGATTCAGGAGTAATGAGACATGCCTGAAGTCACATCAGAGTGGCACAGAGTATTGTTCCCTTCTTTTATAAAATCCCTGTGTATCTCAAGCTAGTAACCTCTGGTTAGTAGACTGACATAATTTTGTAACCAAATTAGGTTATACATCATGTGAAACTGATGAAAAGTTCAGTGATTTTCTTGGCATTGCCACTATCTGAACCTTCTTACCTTCTCCAGTGGGCACTCTGAGAAATGTCAGTCCTGCTTGCATCTCTAAAATAAATTTTAAAAAATTGGTGAGAGTTCATTTCTCGGGAAAGTGTGCCACAGCAAATATTTCCATTTGCAGAAAAGAGCAGAGGTTGGAGAGCATACCCAGGTACTGAAGATTTAGCTCATTTTATTAGAAAATTAGCATGCTGAAGATGACCTCAATGAGCTATTCTATTGCTCCAGAAGGGAGGCAGGGATTGCAGCTTTTGACCAGCAAGAGGCCATTGAGTTGTTACATTGGATTATAGCTAATCCTGGAAGGAGAATAGGATTGTTAACAAATTAGTCTTTCTTTAGGTCTTAGCAACCAGTGTCTTCACAATGACTTCATCTCTGACTGTTCAAAGAAAGCTGTGATCATCCTATCTGACTGATGCAGAATAGTTTTTTTCATGAAATGATGAAATTTTCCAAGCTCATTCTAAATGTCTCAAGTTTTCCAAGCTGAAATGTGAACTACTAGTTGGTTCATTGTCACTGCTTGAAATTTACAGTAGCAGAACTGGACTTGATTGTAGCCTTTCTTTGGTAGCTCGTCAGTAGAAGGAGCTTTTTTCCTGTGTTTGCAGTCTGTGTTGAATCTTTTAACTCTAGCTAGCATTAAAGTCTTGACTCACTTGGATGGGCCATATGATTGTACTGCTGTAGCACATGTATACCAGACTTTCAATATGGTTTTTGTTAGCACCATATCTTTTCGTCAGGCATTTCTTAATAAAAAAAGTGGGATCTATCAGTCCATAACTTTCTTGATACAAACCACAGTAATTACTGTAATTAATATTCACAGTTCCACATGCTATTCAAAGATACTTAATCACATCTGCAGAAAAATATAATTTTGTTCTCTTAGTTCGTGGAGGATGATAACAATTTTATTTGATACCTAAGAACCCATTTGACTGGACCAAGAGCTTAAAGATTATATGCTGTGAGCAAGTTCAGAGTGCCTGAAGATATTTTAGTCAAGACTTTATACTACATTTTGTAGAACAGAAAATCTGTAAGGCGATGGGCAACATTACTATCATTTTCCTGCCTCAAATGATGCTACTGTTAGATTCCTTTAACTATACTTTTGTTATGCATTTTGTCTCTGGACTTGGTGCACAGGCCATCAGATTCGACTCCTTGTCCATCACTAGTCAAGGATGAAAATTGCAAAAGCGAATTTCAGTTATTTGCTGATGCTGGATCATGAGTAAAATGTTAAAAAGATGGGTTAAATCATTTTAACAAGAAGCTTTTTCATCTGGGTCTACTATAAAACTACTCTCTCTTTGATTCAAGAATCAATAAAGACACAACAAAATCGTGCTCCAAAATCCAACTTCCTCTTGGGCGTCCAGGATGGATTCTTGATTTTGTTGTTGGAAGAAGTGATGTACATGTTTCCTTCACTTCCCTTCCTTCCTGAATTTGTGCATATGGCAATACAGAACTGAATAGCCAAACTATAGATAACCCTAACTATGAAGCCAAATGAAGCACCATTTTCAAGACAATTTGTGGCCCTTGTTCCATTCACAAAATCTAGAAATTATTTTCTAGCAATTCTTGGTTGTTCACTGGAGCTAAAGAATTTTTATCTTTTATTGGTTTCCTCAAGTTTCATTGAGGTGCTGTTTGTCTTCTGCATCCTGAAATTAATATTTTACCTGTTTTATTAATTTTTCTACTGGTAGTTTTTGAGGTCTTTTATTAGACTTATTTTACCTGTCAGGAGTTGTGTTATTCAATGAGGTCTTGATCTTGTGTTGATTTCTATAATTCAAAATCCAAATAATCTATTAATGGCATGTTCCTTTAAGGGTGGAAGAGTCTTGTTTCACAAATACACTGATTGTCACAAAATTTCCTAAGAGTGGGCATATATCCCCCATATGTCTGCTGAGACAGTATTGTTTACTGTGGTTGTTAGACATGTCTTATCTTTTTCTATCTACTAGAGGGTTCCTCATCTTCCATGTACGTTTCTTTGACAAAGGTATCTGTGGTCAAATATTATTGATTGTGAA
Organism: Motacilla alba alba; assembly: GCF_015832195.1. NCBI lineage: Eukaryota > Metazoa > Chordata > Aves > Passeriformes > Motacillidae > Motacilla > Motacilla alba. Next base: position 76,845,944 of record NC_052018.1, read on the forward strand.
CTGTCAATTTTCTCTTGTCAGCTGGCTTACCTATTTGGCTACAGAGACTTGCAGATAAAGGATTGTCTAAAGAAGTAACACAAAATGCAGCTTGAAGTCTGACAAAATTATCTACAGAAATTGCTATTAATTTCTTGCATTTATCCTTGGAGATGAAGACTTTCTTGAAGTCTCTGAGGTTATATCTTTCTCTTCAGCTTCTGGTCTGATACAGTATATGTTTCCATGACCCCTCTCATCATGTCTATCTGTATCCTAGAGAGTACTAACAAGGAGCATTGTCAGGGGAGCCTATTAAGAGTGTTGGGTGAGCTGTGAGATCTCTTGCAGACACATGGTTTGGCTAATCGTAGTAACTATTCAGCATACAGGCTTTTCCCTAAAGTCTAATAATTGTGTTTACATTCACAGACTGCCCACAGCTTCTTGCTCTTTGCTGCTGGACTAAACCTTGCCATTCCCATCTCAATTAGTAGAAAAACACTGCTAAGTCTGAGTTTTGCCACACAATTAAAAAACTCTTACAGCAGGAATGACGTAAGTGCCACATTACACTGAACACGGATTGTGTTTTTTGTCATCTGGCATTGCATCCTAATTGGGCTTAATTCTCAGGTTCTGCATGACAGAACAGCATTTTTTGCACTGGGCAACAGCGTCCCACAAAATGTCTGCAGATAGAAAGATCTTCCATGAAATGGTACCAGGTAATCAACCTCTCTGCCCTGTGCCTGAGCTACATAGAAAGTTGCTCACCATTCAGAGGTTTTAGCCTAAATGTCACACTGAACTGTCAGTTTTTCCTGATTGGAAGAGTTTTGTCCAAAACAGAACCTGGTATATTTTATAAGAACTTCATGACTATATGCCTCTCTTAGTAGATGAAATTTTTTTATAGATGTGTTCTACTAAAATAAAATTTCCTTGAGCTCCTAAAGTATTAATGATATTTAAACAGACTATAATAATTTTGCATAAGAGGGTATATTATTCTCTGTATGAAAATAAAAATATGCATTAAAATAAAAACATACAGCTATGTACTTAGACAAGAAATTATTGCCTTAGACACAGATAATAGGTCTTGTGAAATCTTACTTTGCCACACACACAAATATAATGTTCCAATAGGAGGGCTTTACTAAAATATTAATTATTAATCATTAAGTACAATTGTCACCTAATACTGAACATTTGTCTCCACCTTTTGAACTCAGGGATGAGAAATCTGGATAATTGTGATAGTTGTTTAATCACAAGAAAGCTGGTTTATTGCTAAAAACTCAAGGGGTATTAAAACATTTAAAATTAAGATCCTTAAAGGTGTGTTGCACATTCAGTATTAATCCATGTAGATGTTGGAATCTGTATTTTTTATTCAACAACCAAAAAGTGATATCATTAGACAGGGCAACACCTGCTGTCTCCTTTCGAACAGATATTGTCAAATTGGCACTAATAATCACATCTGGTTTTTCAGCATTGCTGAGTATAAAATGACTTTCTGTATCATCTGCATATGTCTCTATGGCCATTCCAATATATTCCTTCATAATTATATGCAATTAGGATGTCCCATAAAGGCTTTCAGGCCTTTATATCAAATTTTGTACGTTGGTTTTTGTTGAATATTTTTGAGAAGCAGAAAAGGAGCCAATGCTGCTAAAATCCAAGTTGTTCAAAGTACAATGGCTTATCATGCTTTTTTTGTTAACCTTCTGTTGCCAAAAACTTAAGAAGCTGAATTAGTAGTGCACTGATTTTGTAAACAGAAAGGTTGCCTAGAGAACTATCCTCAAGTCATATTTTCTAGGTTTTTTTTTTCATTTTTAATCAATATTTTAAGAATATGTTGCAATTTGTAATCAGTTGTGGTTTTTTAACCTGCTTTTATTTCTTCCCCCATTCTCTGATGTATGGCTTATGCAGATATCTATGGCAGTATGAACCTAGCTTTCAGAAACTAAATAGGTTGCACCATTTTCACTTGTATTAGCAAACTTCTATGATAATTTCTTCACAATAACAAAGAAGTGATGCAGTCTGATGTATGTAGCATCTAATCTTGCCACTTATTTTTTACTTGTCATAAATTCCACCTATACAGAATGTGTAATAACTTGCCCTGCGGATATTTAAACTAATCTTCATGAGACAAATGTGTTCTCAGCACTTACTGATGGCATGTAAAGTTCATCTCAGCCCTTAGAGTTAGCACATATTTGTGCTATATTTTTTTCTGTCTTAAAAATTGCTACTCAATTTTCTAATGTACTTTAACTTTTAAACACTAATACAAGTCTTCTTTTTATGCCAGGATTATGCTGAGTTTTGCCTTGATGGAAGTTTTTTAGCAAAATATGGTGTTAATATTAGCCAATGGCAATAGAGACTGCAATACTAGTTGGTTAGTTAAGGTGAAGGATAGATTACTTTTTTATTTCTCTGATTAGGATTTTGGAAAAGGCTTAGTTTCTAGTTATTTCTTCATTATGTTACTTAGAGCTATAGAAAATCCAAGACTTTGTTTCATATTTGTAAAATGAGCACTACAATCTTTCACACTTCGTTCTGTAGTAATCTTGAAAACATGAATCAAAACATGTAAAAATTCATAAACTATTTTCTTTTCAGGTTATACTACTAGGATAGTAAAAAATATGTTTGTGGGATTACATGTAGATTTCTGGGATTTACAGCTTTTTTGCCTTCATTGCACAGTTGGCCTCCTGGTGACTGAGGCACTAGACAATCAGTGTTCAAGTACTGGATGTGTGGCAGAATAAGCTGCAGACTGCAGTGGAGAGACCTGCATTTCTCTTCCCCGACTCACTGAATATCCAGTAGGACTTACAAGTTCAGATTTGATGTCACACCTGACCAGGCTTTCTCACCCAGTGAGGTCAGCTAAGAGATGCTGAGCAAATGAACAAGCTGAAGTTCTCGCTGAATGAGAGGAGACGCTTTTTTCCTTTTAATTTTTTTTTTACATTTTCATATTCACATATACCCCTTTTCAAATGCCTCAATCACTTCAAGGAAATCTTATTCTATTTTTCTACACCTTTTTCTATATTTTAATAAGTGTGGCCACTGTGCTGTATTGATGATCGAGATTGCAGCAATCTTAAGTACAAAGGGAAGCTTTTTCTTGCCTCTCCCATTCAGTGTTATAGGACGGCCTAATATAGAGAGGATTTTAGTTTGCTCTTCAGTATTGTTTGCTGTGTTCTATGTGGAGCACTGCTGGAGGCAGGTAGTGCATTGGTGAGGTAATTCCTCAGTTTCCATGGGGCCAATTTTTCATGCTGCAGTTAAAAACTCATTGTGCCTTATATTATACACAGTTCTTAACAGAGAAACAAGTGAACAGCAGGGACCCAGCACAAGATGAATAATAAAACAGGAAGCAAAGTAAAGATTGCAAACCCAAAGGAAATTGCCTAGAAGACAAATCTGTAAAATCAATACAGCTATATCAATTGACACAGCTCAAAAGTAGTTCGGTGTCTACATTAGTCTGACTAAACAAAATCCACATTTATTTGCACTGAACATTCTTTAAACTGAACTCAAAGCAAAGTTTATGCAAGAATGGTGCACAGCTAGCTCTAACCTCTTGAAAGTTAGAAAAATCAGGGATTTCTGTAGCTGGGACAGGAAAGGTGCCAGGTCACAGGTAGCACAACTGTGGAAGCTGCTTTTTGTAGTGCTCTTCATTGATAATTTCCTCTGGGTCATTAGAGGGCTGCTTTGGGGTCAAGATCAAGAGTGAGAGCTGCCACTCCTGCTATTCAAAATCCAGGTCTTACACCCCTAGTGGGGCATTACACCATCCTGTGCTGCCTCTTCTGAGAAGTGGTTGCTGATTCTCGCCTTGTTAATGAAATGTAATACAAAGGGGCAATAGTCAATTCCTGATCACTGGTCTTCCAAAATGCACATTTTCAACCGTTTCCTGATTTTAACTCCATAACAAACAAGGTTGAGTTTGTTCCAAAAAGGTTTCTTCAAAGCAAATTTTTTAAGCTGTAGCTCAGAGATGGTATATTGGAAATAACTCAAATTAACTGAATTGGTTGGTTAATGTAACTGTACTTTTCCTTGGGCAATTTTGATTAAGAGAACATATACATTAGTGATACTTCCAGTTTGAGGAATTGCATCTTCTTTAAGTAACACTTAACTGTTATTTTCAATCCATTTATTTTTGACATTCTTTTAGCCTGCCCTTTCCTATACATAATGCATAGGAAGAATATTTAAAGTATGCTTATGTTTTGACACTAATGAACAGTGCTCAATAGTATATGTATTTTGTAGCAGCTAAAGCTGCAGGTAGGAACAATGGTTTAGGGAAGAGGTACACGTATATTATGTAAATGTCTGAGTCACAAGGGCTCTATTGCTACTAGAAGTCATGTCTTTGGAATTCTATAACAAATTTCAAAGTCAACATTACAACTTAATCACACTATTGTACAATTCTTTATTTATTGTACTATATGTAAAGGTTAGTACCTTGAAAGTGACTGTTTTGAAATACAAGGGTTTTTAAAAGGTGCTGGTTTTTTACTAAACCTGTGAGTCTGTACATCTGCTACCAGAGGAAGGATTGTCTTTCAGTTGAGACCTCAGTCAAGAAAAGCAGTCATTGACACCTGGACCTGTCATTTCAAATTTTCTTACCCTCAAAGGTGAAAAATAGATGTTTTAGAGGTCTTCAAGGTATAAAGCATTAGGAAACAGTTCTCAAAAATATTTTATCCACTTTTAGAGGGCGGATTATTTGAGCAAGCATGTTGGACTTCTCTATGTTTTATCTTAGATGAGTAGAAAATGGAAACATCTGTGTGTTTTCTTCATAAACTGAGGGCAGAAAAACTTAAAACAAGGTTTTTGAAGGTAGAGCAGTATGAATCAAGCATTCCGATATTTTTTTTCCATGACCAGAATTCATTAGTTACTAATGAAGTGGATTACTAGATCATTTCTTTGTCTTTGGAAAGAATTGTTTCACTGTTTTGTTATGTAAAGATCTCTCATAAGATAGTCTTCTTTTTTCACACTTTTTTCCCTTTTTTACCGTAAGAGCAATAAAACAATGGTACAGTCTTCCTGCATGTTCTTGCCCTTGACAGTTTAATCAGAGAAAATGTATTTCAGCCGTTTGACATTTATTTATGGTAATGAAATTGATTGAGATTATGTAACTTCCCAAAGCTCTTGGAGGTAATGTGCTTTCGGCTTTTATATGTAGTAAATTTAAGTGGACAACTGGGGGAAGTAATATTAGCAAGATAAAAAGAATGTCATGGACCTAGGTTGCAGTAGTATAACTACAAAATAGAAATGATCAAGCAGCAAAACATGCCACAAAGTTGCAAGTTTGTAAAACTCATTCATACTATAATTCAATAAGTCTCATTTATTCTAGAATCGCATTTCCAATCCTGTTCTTGGTTATGCTTTATTGACTCTTATGAGAAGACTCATACTCCACCAGTTGCCATTTCTTTCGGATACGATGCTTGTGTGAGATGACACAGCATGTTCAGTAAAGGCTGTTAATTCTGCGTGCAATCTAATCTAAAATAATGGAGAAAGATCATAAATAAACACTAATGTTTAAAGAGTTCAGTGAACTGATCAAATATCCCTATGCTTAACAACTTTGTTTCTTTGTTTAATATTACTTGTATATGCTGAACATTACTGGAACTTTTCTGATAAAAATCTGCACAGTCAGAAATACTGAGTTGCATCCCAGGTTTTCAGAATTTGCTCCAGCTGTCAGGTACAACTGTGAGTTGTAGCTTTACTATTAACAGCCTGGCAGGCAGGCCAGTATCAAGATTGGTGTCTGACATTCAAATGCATAACTACTTGCACAGTTGCACAGTTCTCATCTGTTCTGAACTTTGTCCTTCTGACCTGACATGTTCAGTTCTTCTGCTTTATATTTTTTCTTGCTAGGTAACTAGGGACACTTCGGACAAAACCTGTTCATAAAGCACCTGCCAAAAGCAGTGATGGCTCTAACTTTTATGAAATTCCTTCAACAGTCCTTCAGCAAAGTAACCTCTTCTCTTTTTCAACTTCCTTATCTGGGCTCAACTGCTCATGCAGCGCTTAGCCATGGCTTTCCAGCACACTCGGTGAGGGGATTAGCATTCAGTTGTATGGTGAATTGTGGCCTCTAACATTTTTAATGCAAAGAAAACTCCACTTCGTTCCAATACTGTCATTAGTCATGTTTATTTCTGTCCTATGCAATAGCCAGTGAAAACTGGAACCTGCCATGCTGGCCCCTGCAGAGGAGAGTAGCAAACGGGGCATCCACATGCTGACCTAACAGATCCGAATTGAGGCAAAAAAGGAAGTCAGAGGACACATAAGCAGCACAAACAGTGCTGTCAAATCCAGAAGACTGGATTTGAATCTGGATGGATTAAAAGGGAAAGACAAAGCTAAGTGAGAAGTCTGAAAGAAAAGTGGATGGTGGCATAAGAGGACTCTAACACTGTAAGACCAACAGTCACAAAAGCCTTTGAGGGGACGAGGGATGAAGCAGCATATACCTGCCAGTACATGGGAAATAATGCAAACCTTAGTATTCTGCTAAGGGAATAAACTTGAGGATCAGAAATACACCATCATAAGCATCTCATCTCCTACATAACACAAGCCATATTGAATCTCCTTCCATAATGCCATCCTCAAAAGAGAAAGAGAAATAGCAATGCAAATAGAAACAAAAACTAGTGGAGAGCAGTGAATACATAATTTTGAATTTTCATTCATCTTTTTTTCTGCTCTTCTTCCTAAATTTTTATTTTAGTTACATCAAAACCAATTTTAAAATAAATTCATTAACTCTACTCCTCCCTAGCTTTTATCTTTATTTTCCTTTATTTTTTTCTCCTTATAAGAAGGTCCAAGAATTAAGGGAATTTCACATGTGATGTACAGAGAGCCTTTTACTCATGGTACCTCTACATATTACTAACTTGGAAGAACTGGAAATTTCGGAAGAGATTTTGCTTCTGCATTTCACGTTTGGGAGATATTTGCAGGCAGACTGGAATTTTGATTGCTGATCCATATTGAATCTGATGACATTTTAAAATTTCTTGTCACTGTTTGCCTAATCAATATTACACACCACATCTGAAGCTTTGTGGTTTGAGAATTTGCATAAATAGGCAGTCTTTGGGTATAACTGCAATATATACTTTTTTTTATTTTCAATCGAGGACAAATGTGTGAGGTAGATATTCTCTACAGTTGGATTGAACTAAGATTGCCCTGCTGGTTTTTTTCCACTGGGTGAATCTTATAGCAGCACATCTCAGTGTTATATGAGCCATTAGGAATGTCTGGGAACAGAGTATCTCTGTTATTTATCATTATGCAATTATTTGACTTCCTCGTTGACAGGGGAAGGTGCAGGAAGGACGGAAATGCTTTTATTTTGCCAATTATTTATTTGAAGTATATTTCCGTTGATGTTGTAGGATCTTCCTTTATCACTTCACAAACACACATCAGCCATAAGATCCTGAATGTGCTTTGCACCATGGAAACCTCCTTGTTGAGAATTCTTTGCCCCGGTACAGATGTGCTTGTTACTTTTATGTATGGCATTCTAATCAGCTCTTTTCAGTCTCTGTTAAAAGTCCATAATGCTAATTTGTTTGATTAATTTTGAAAGAGCCCAGCCAGATTATCCCATTAAGTTAATGCTACTGATTTTTAACAGATGTTTAAAATAGAAAATGCTACTAAGGGGAATAGTGCCAGAATTGCAATACTCTTTTAGAAGCTGAATTTTAGTTACAATAGGCTAAACAATTTTAAAGCTTCATTCTATAGGTACTCTAATAAAGGCCTATGAACTGTGGATATAGCTAAAATGATAATAGTTTGTTTTTAACTAATATCTAGAGGGTCTCATTTGTTTTGTAGTGTGAGCTATTTAAGTCTCTCAGCACTTTCAAAGGAAAGTCTGAGACACCTAGATCACTTGCTGCAAGTGTCACTCTGATAATGGCTGAGGACCTCTCTTTAAAGTGCTCCAAGTGAAAACATTTCGAGGGCTGCAACGCGGATAATTGTTGATACATCCTGGAGGGAAAATGTGGGAATGGTATCAAAAACAGCAGATCAATTCAGCAGCAGTAGCATCACAATACTTTCTGATTGTGATGTAGGGTTTAAATCTACCCAGATTTTGTATCCACACAGGATAATAGTATTGTTCTTTATAAGAGAGATAAGGATTTGAGAGAGTTGGAAGATGGTAAAAGTAATGAAAGAGAAAGTAATTTACACCACACTTCTTAGGGTAATCAAATACAGAGCTACTAGAAAGAACATTTTGGTAAAATGCATGTGCACAAGCTACTTCTTGTGATGTAAGGAGTAAAAAAGAGTGAAAGGAATATTGTCCAGTTCTTTCAAGCCTCCTTCATTTTTGTGTTTGAAACATTAAAATAGCGCAGAGTTTTAACATTTTTCCCCATTAAACTGAAAAGTTGCAGAGCAGCAATTGAATAGTGAAGAGTGGAGTTGAGATGGAAAGAGTCTTCCTCCCAGTCTATGTAGTCATTTATAATACAAAAAGTCAATTCACTTCTTAATGTACTGGCATTTCATGGCAAACACAGGAAAAGAGTATGTGTATTTACTGATTGTTCTGATTGTACAAACAGATGCTTTCAGTAGTTTTGTGTCTCCTGTTTTAAATGATATTACTTACATGCGTTGGAATTTTAATAATAAGTTCATCTTATTATTTCGCTAAGTGCAATTGATACAAATAATTGGCTGCTGTGGCAAGATTATGCCATAAGAACATTATTGTAATTCCAAGTATTTAATAATAGGCAGGAGCACATGAGCCCTTTAAAGGTATATTCTGTTTTTGTGGGACTGTTCACAAAGCTGTTACAGTTAATAAAAGAGAAAAAAATATACATTATATCTTGCATCAAAATACTTGTTTGTAAAATTAATTTCATTTAAAATACTTTATTTTCACTGCTTTGTCAAGTCCTTAGACCCCTTCACAAAGGATTAGAAACTCAGGCCTGTTAATGGATAATGTTGCTGGTCTAGATGCCTCTAACTTTAAAACTGTTGGCTTTAGCCTTGTGTAAGAGGGTTCCCTTACTCCTTTAAAACAATAATCTGTTTGGCCAGCTTAAGTTCTAGCATTTGGCCACAGAAGAAATTGAGGAAGAAAATCAGAATGTCCTTGGAGAAAATTGTAGAGGGCTTTCCATGCTGGATATACTTCTGTGGGCCCCAGAAAAAAAATGAAGTCCAGTATAGCTTTTGGATTAACCAGCTAACAAATTGATCCAATAGTTAGAAGCATAAAGATTCTACATGACAAAACCGTACAGAGTTTGGCCACATAGTGTGCATCTGAAAGTTAATGAGCTGATTGTATTTCTTTTTGTACTGTGTTTTCTAACTCATATTGCCCAGGCACAATCAAGTTTTACTTCTTCCTCTGCTTTCATGACTTTAAGCCTCATCTGTATTAATGACAGGATTGTGTAAAGATAGAGAGACATTGTTAAACTGAATCTGCAGCATTTGTGGGGTTTTTTTCCCAATGGTCTTCTCAATGTCGGCTTTAAAGTTATGGTACTGTGAAGGTCCATCTATTACTCTGAACTGGTAATACAGCTCCCGTGCTTCTATGTACACACAGACTGCTTTCTTTTAATAGTAATCAAAGGTTTGTGCCAACAGCCTGATGAGAACATTCTCTGTTTCTGTAGGAAAATATGTTAGTTACCAGATTAGCTGTTGCTTACAATAGCCAGAATCTCACCTGAGAGTAGGTCTGGCTTTGGCTGAGATACGCTGCTCAAAGTTGAAGTCACCACTGCTACTTTGAGTTCTGCCAAAAGTCTGACCTGTACTCAAAACTCTGTAGAACAGAAATGAAGAGCACATAATATGTAGAGAAAAGAAAATAAATTAGAGTTAAATGATGCAAACTTAAACTGAAAAGTCAGGAAACATCGTGTGTGCCGCCTTCTCTGTGTCATCCTAGTTCTGATTCTGTACTTCCCTATTTCTCAGTTATGGAAGGAGATTAGCTGAAGCAGACTGGGGTAAAGTTCTTGTTCTGATACCATAGACGGTGTGTGTACCTCTTGAAGGACAAAATGTCTCTAATTTCAGTCCTGAGTTCTAGGTAGTATTTCAGGGCCTGTGCACAGATGGGATTTATCAACAGTCTGATGGCAACATGACTATCGTTTATGGGCCCTTGTGAGAGGTGAGTGAAGGTTATGTGGCCAAATTAATTCTAAGGGCAAAGTCAAGTGATAGTTGTTAAAATGACTTTCTCCTTTGCCCTTGTTATGGGACACATTTTCTTTTCCACCACATAGAGAAAGAAAACGTTAGTTACATTCACCACACATTGAAACACTTATTTATTGAAAATAAAGATAACCCTTCCTAATGTGGAAAAATACATCATTTTTCCATTTGCAATAACCCAAATGCTACTGTAGATTCCAGGAGCTCCTTGGCTCTTCCTTTTTTCTTAGTACTAATATCTTGTTTAGCAAAAGAATGTCAGGTTACTGCTTTGATTTCTTGCAGGTGCTCCCTCAGCACCTATTTGTATTAGAATATTGCAGCCTGTTTACTCATCAATTCTCTTCCTTTTCAAGAAATTCAGTCCATTTAAGCAACAATGAGTTTTTACTGTCATAAGACGTTCAGCAGAGTGGCATAATGGTAGATAATGTCATATACAGTAAATAATTTTACATAAAACATATAAAGCTACCTAATGTACTAAATAATATTGTGTTAATATGATTAAGATTAAAAAGTCAAGCATATGAAGTCCAAATTATCTATAAATTGGTGACTACATCAAATGCTATGTGTAAATCATGTCCTTTCTTTAGGTTTGTTGCTGTTTTGTAAATTACTTCTCAGTAACAATGTATAAACAAATGAATTTAACTTCACCTTCTGTGTAACAGCACAACAGTTTCTTTAATACATAAGTAAGCAGTATAATTTTGCAGCAACAGAGGTACAAGATACATGGGAAGACCAAAAAAAAGGGTTAGGGTTTTTTAACCCTGGAGTAGGAAAAGAGTGAGACAGACAAGCAGAAACAGCTATTGAGCTCTTCTCCAGTCTTTTTCTTGATTTTTAGCTCTGCTGCTTTTACTTGTTTTTACTTCTGCCCTTGTGACACTGTCTGCTTCCAAATTTGTTAACCATTTGTCTGATTCCCTGATTTTTTGTCTGTGATCTATCTGGGTCTTGTGAAAGGCTAGTAAATGAGACCAGGCCTTTTTTTTTTTTTTTTTTATTAGCGGAATAATGTTGGGATGGAATCTTTTCTCTCTGTTCTTTTTCTGACATGCTGGAACTTGGTTTCTTCTAAATGAATATTTTCCTTTGTCATTGCTCTGAACAAACAAATCTGAAAGGATGTATTGCAGATATTTGTCTACAACTCTTCACATCTGATTCATGGACACACTAATTTCCCTTTAAAAGGCTGCACTTCCCTCTGACATTCTCATTCTCATTTTTAATTGTCTGGCTTTTTCACCTTTACCAGAGCCCAGGTTTTCCCCATTTCCTCCAAGAGCTCTTTTGAATTGAACAATGGAGGAGCTAATTAGGTTAATTTATTATTACTTGCAAGACCTTTTTGTTTACTCACTAAAGGGGCAATTGTAAGTCAAAGCCCTTCTGTCCAAATATCTTCAAACAGAATAAAGAGGAAAAGGTTTTAATGGAGTAAAGGGAAGGATGGTTGTATCAGCTGTATGCTGGCAGGAACTCAGAGAAGGACTCCACTCACACCTCTTCCCTCTGGGTTTTCAAGGTGTTTTAAGACAGAAAATTGTCTTAAATGACAGCCAGCTTCTTGCTATCCCATACCTGTAGTAAACTTACAAAGCACGCGGAACTGTGGTATATGCACACATCAGCTGTGGACAAGGATTAGGACATTAGATATCTACTGTTCTGACTCAAAATGAAACCTGGTGTCTGCAGCATAGAAGGTGCCAGAAGACATGAAGCGGTCTCTTAATCATACCTTGACCTTTCTAGCTGAAAACACCTAGTGGAGAATGGTTTGAAATAAATATGGTTTGAAACAAGACTCCAGCAGCTGTGAATTGCTCAATTCATCTCAGTGTTCTCCTCTCTTTGAGTTCTTTTCACGCTACAGTACTGCCAAGTGTGCCTATTATTTAGTGTGAAATCTTTTACCTTAACTGTGTTTATTTATTGCTAGCCTCTTGAATAGTACCGAAGAAAAATTTGTGTTATCCTTGAGCTGAGGATCTCTCTGACTCAAATAAGCCAGATCTTAAAGCTAACTTGACCATTTACACCCTGAGAGGCAGAACATGTAATGGTATGAGTTAGGATTTTCAGAGTAATTCCAGCTTGAGGAGCATCTTTTAGACAATTGGCAAATCTCCTTAATTGGAGAAGAGTCACTAATTCTTTGCAGTACCTTTCAGGTTCAATGCTACAAAACTATGCATGGTTTCTGGGTTCACGTCATACAACTCTCTAGTGACAGAAAGCATAAGGGAAATATTCTGTCTTCTCCCAAACTGTACAGTGGGAACTACCAAATTACTGGAGTCTTTCTCTCTTTCTCTTTTCATTTTCCCTTTTTTATTCTTTTTTTGACATACTGAGTCAAACCAAAGTTCTTGTCTCTTATGATGTTCTCCTATGCAACTGGGAACATTTTTCCCTCAAGGAACAGTAAGAGAAAGACTGGGACAAAATCATATCAGGATGTGAGAGCAAGCCTCTATCAGTGCCTCCTCCTCCTCTACAGCTTCCCATCTGTGGCTGGAAGGTGGTTCTCCATCGGCATCTTAGTCTGCATCCCTGACCAGGGAATCTACTTTCACTTCACTTTGCATCTGCCATTGTTATGTCTAGCAAAATGAAATTAGAATTGCACTGAATTTGGAAGCTGAGGTTTTTTGCTTTGTTTTAGTTTTTGGTTTTTTTGTAGCCTTCTGACCTTTTCTGAAGAAAGGTACTCCAGAAGTGTTAGCTGGTCTAGAAGCTAGTAATTGAAAGTCTGAGTGTGGGCATATATATAGGGGTCTCCTTTAAGTGTTGGATCTCTGAACCAAAAATACAGTATCATCATGTAGTAATAGATGAAAATTGTAGATGTTTTGGTACTTCCCATGGCAGATTTTTCTGAGGCAATTACTTGGGTCATCAAACTAAGGCTTTTTTTAGTGCAGTATCAAATTTAAATATGTTATTTTAAAGTGTTTTCCCCCTTGTTTTTTGCCTGTGTCTTGCTATGGTAAAGGCCAAATATCTCTTGATAAAGGGCAGAGTTGTAAATGATAAGATAGTGTCTGAAGATGACAGCCTTCACTCATTGTAATATGTGTAAAGGAGTACTGTTATTGTCTTAAGTGCTGCTGTCATGTTCAGTTCCTGCTCTTGGAGAAATTTCTCCTCCTTTCAGAGCAACAGACTGACTCAAAGAGTCAGTTTTGTACTGTGAAAATGGGTATGAACTGTGACATTCTTTGGTTCTCTCCAGTTTTTTTCTGGTGTCATTAAAAGTTGAAAAGCTTGTTATTGGGGTCCTCCTCCAGTGTGCTTTCAGTAACCCGCTCACTAGATAGGTGAGGCTGCCAGTTTCCTCAACCCTGTTGGAGATTATGAAATCTGCTCCTTTCACTGAATGGCATGGGAAACATTCTGGCTTGTAATGATGAAATATTATGAATATTCATGGACTATGGTTGTATGGTTAAGCTACCTTTACCCTAATGTAAGAGCAGTTACCTGCCTGACAGCAATTACCTGCCTGACAGCTACCAGTCTGTATGTTCCTTGTCAGCTTTTCCTGTGCAAACTTCTTGTCCCATACCCCAAAATGACATCTGCATGAGGCACATTACTGCTGTTTCCAAAAGGAGTACATAATCAGTGACCAAAATGAAATAAAAGTGTTTACAGATCTGCTGCATCCTCATGGTGTGGCTTAGTGGGATTTATCCTCTTTGTCTAAATAAGCCTGCACAGGCATTTTTAACATTCTGACAATTAAGAGGAGAGAACTAAATTTATCTGTTGTTTAATGGAGAAGAGTGCCTGTGCTAGAGCCTGCTTCCAGTTATAACAGTTTTTGATTTTTATGCTGCAGGTTTCAGTCCCTAGAGCAATAAAATGTTACTCTTAATTTCCCTTAGGAAATAAAGCATCCCACCCACAGCCAAGAAGCTGTAATGTAAGTGGCACATAAATTTGTGTGGTGGCTGGTTTTCCTAATGGGCTTGGTTCCACTGACTACACACATCATGTCATCAGAATGCTTTCTGTTACCCAGTGTCTTGAATCTTTTCCAGATAATGCAAGGAACACAAAGCTGTATGTCCTATCACTAATGATATGTACCCAATGATGTCCCTGAACCCATTTCCAGGTCACCTGTCATGCTTTTTTTTTGCATGAGGTATAATATAGTGTTTTGCTATCCTGATTCAAGAAAAAATCTGGCATGTAGCATACTGATTTATGAATAAGGTTATCTCATTCTGCTTTAAAGTAATACTGGTTACTGCTACTATTATTAGTCCTCTCTGCTTCTCCTAGAATCCCTCTCTTTCCTTTTTCACGATAGTGTCGTCAGCATTGTTCCTTGGGATCTGTTAGCCAGCAGTGTCACTCAAAGGACATCATTTCAGAAAAATTTAAATATATTATTGAGGTCAGATTCATGATTCAGCTCTATCTGGAGATGATTTAAAAAAAATGGTACAGAAAATCATGCATAACAACACAGAATTGCTTTTTAAAAATAATGGATCGCTGGTTATTCCACCATTAACAAGAAAAGAGAATTCAGAACTAGATATAGAGATATAGACCCAGAATTGTGGTGGGGGTGTCAATTTTTCTGGATTGGTTTATTTGTCATGTTTTATGCCTATTAACAAATGTCTTTAAAATGTTTTAAGTAAATAAGTGTAGGGAACCAAGGAAAACAAATGGAATTTCTGCATTACCCTACTTATATATATTGCTAAGTGTTTTCAAATTAAAAGCATTAGCCAACATATTGGAAAAACAATATTGTTTCAGTTAACTCCTAAGATCACTTTAAATTTTCTATCTTTTGTAGTCCTTTAAGACTCCTTTTTATAAATTGCCTTTAGCCCTTTTTATAAGCTTTGGCTATAGCTATTGGCTCTGTTAATGAATTTTATTTGTTTCTGCTTGTGTCCCAAAACCAAATTACTGTAACTAATGTACCACTGTAACTTTTCATAACTGTCTGTTCCTGAAAGGAAAAAGCAAGTTCATCAAGTCAAAATATTAACACTTTTATGTCCTATTAAATAACAACCCAAAGAAAATTGTGCTGGTGTCTACAGGACTCAGCATTAAACCTATGAAATTTAATGTACTGTAGCAGATTGAGATTTGACACAATTTCCCTCTCTGGAAATTGTCTTTGCTGTCGTAATGCCCATACTAAGCAGTAGAACTGGGATAAAGCACAACAGGAATGAGCCCCATTTGGAGCATATGTTACTATTCCAGCAAGAAGTTTAGTAGCAGAATAGTCAACGTTGTGCCCAGAAAACTTTGGGACTGTCTATGTGGTTATGGAAATTATGCTATTGCTTCATGTTTAACAAGCTGTCTCATGTATTTTTCATTCATGAAGCTCTTTGGCTTTCCACAGAAATAGACTTACTGAAGTATAAGGGAAATAATGAATGGTTGTTCCATCAGCTTTGAGTGAATATGCAGGTGTTACAGTAATTGATGAAGAAAGAAAATGGCTTTCCAGCTCATGCAGCAGTGAAAAATGTGATTGTACACAAGACCATTGCAGAAATTAGAGTAAACACAGCAAATGTTCGATTAAAATTCTATTTTCTCCAACCAAATCAACCAAATCAATATGTTCCATGCCAATTTGTTTTTTCCCAGTGAGTGTATTTCTCTAGCTCTGATTATGCTGGGCAATAGCACTGAGACGAATTAACTCAAAGTCATCCACAGTGAACTTATAGTCTAAATCCCTGAAAGAGATTATATTGTTTTAGGCTCTACAGTATATAACATTGCTTCCCATTAATTTTTAAGGGATGCTTTTAGAAATGCATTCTTACATATCACTGCAGTACAGACTGCAACACAGGAGAAAGCCAGAAAGCTTCTGTGACATGCAAACAAGGCAGAAATTGCTGCAGATTTGGGGAGGGTAAGAAGTAAACACAGTCCATGAATGGTGAAGGGTGATATTGCTTATGCATGAAGGCTACTGTGAACACTTCGAGCAAACTTACCCAACTACTTATGTATAAGACACAATTGTTTGGTATTTTATCTTTCTTGCATTTTGTCTTCCTTTACCTTGCATCTACTTTCAGGCCTTCCAAAGCATGGCAAGTATGTTTGGAGGCAGCGGCTCCTTACTGGGCCCACTTTCTTTGTGGAAACACATTAAAGACAGCAAAATACTAAACTTAACTGAAAACAAGAAAGAGGAATAAAAGTATAGTTAAAG
This sequence comes from Motacilla alba alba, assembly GCF_015832195.1. Taxonomy (NCBI): domain Eukaryota; kingdom Metazoa; phylum Chordata; class Aves; order Passeriformes; family Motacillidae; genus Motacilla; species Motacilla alba. The sequence goes on from NC_052018.1 coordinate 76,862,529, forward strand.
TTTGAATTTAATTCATTAAAGGAAAAAAAAATCACATCTTAATAGTCTAAAGTTCTGCCTTTGCTCTGTGTTTATCAGAATAATTTATGTAAATAGTTTTGCAACCATATTTTGTTACTTATACTCTAATTTTGAACTTATGCAAAATATCACTATTTTTCAATTATTTCTTCTGTAAGCAAGTCTTCAGAGGTGCTTCTGTATGTGCATGTATTTAATTTGTATGTTATATTTTTCAGATGATCTATTAGCAGTAATGACAAATTATCCCATATAGATTGTCTGGTAGAGACAGGGTCAAGACCATTACTGGCATAAAGATGATTTTTGTCCAGTTTGGATGTTAGTAAAATAGGCTGCTTACCATCAGATTATCCTGAGATTGATAAAATGTAATTCACACTTGCTAATTTTGTGAGACTCAACTCGTGTTAGGCACACTAAAATTAATGCAGAGAGCCACCAGCAAACTCAAGGGGAAATGAGTAATTTACGTTCTCTATTTATAAAGCCCTCTATGATCCAGGAAGTTTGCAAAGGACTAATTTTTAAATCGTTAAAATATACAAGGTGGGGATTGAACATTTATGTTACATGTTACATTAATTTCATAGCACTATGTTCTTCCATGTGCTGAAGTATGTCTTCATCTCTAAGAATAAAGACAGACTGTCAGGTTTATCCTGATAAATTTATTTCTCTAGTTAGCTATTTAAACAAATAATGTTATTTTTTATTTGCTTTGTTTTGATTTCAGAAGTCCATCAGATTATATACACGATTTTTATTTAGGCTTCCTTTCTTCTCCCCTGGTCTGTTCAATGTGTGTTCAAATTGTTTAAAATATCAATATCCAAGTAAATTTTAGGAATAGAAGATGGACAGAGGGAAGTGTTCGCTGTTTTTTAACTTGGCCATGCAGCACTTTTGTCAGTGCCAGGTTGAATGCTCCTCAGAGACATCTTTCAAGGACTTCTGGTATCTTTTAGCCCTTTTACATAGCTGGGTCACAATGGTTCCTCTGCTAGTGATCCTCTGTGCCCATCAGATTCTGAATCACATTGTTTGGACTGTAGCCACACAAATCAGTATTCTGATTTAATAGATTTGTAGATTTTCAGTTTAGGATGCATAATTAAGTAATTTAGTCAGATATTCTATGTGTCATAGACCATTGTATTTTTCACTTTGGCATGTGTATTGTTCTTGAAATCCCATAATCTGGCAAAGCATAACTATTTGGCAAAATCAAAACTTTTAAAAAGACCCCGGATTTGTATTGGGAAGTCACCAAGGAGCTGCCAGTTTTCTTTCTAGTTATTTCTAGGAGGTTAATCAGCCATCTTCTTAAAAAAGAAATGGTGCTTCATTGCTTCATCCTTATTTGGATTTGACTGGCCTCAGCTTCCAGCAATAGTTCTCATTAAGTGTTTCTCCACTAGATTATAGTATCATGTACTATCCAGGGGTTTTTTCTCTTGGTTTGTTTAGGTTTTTTCCTGATGACAATGCTTATCCTTTGACATCAAGTCAGTTCTCAATCTTCTTTTTCCGTAATAGTAACAGATTAAGCTCTTGATCACTGTAAGATTTTCTTCAGGCCTCAATCTTTCTTGTAGATCTTTTCCCCTATTCAGTTTCTTAACATGCCTTTAAGACTAGGGACACTACACAGATGTGGATTTTCAGTGGCAGTTTTGGAGCTGTTGTATGCAAAGCTAAAATAGCTGTGTTTTTCCGGGATCACTACATTCATTTCTGCAAATTTAAATCCCCGTAATAGTGCAATTTTTTTGCAGCTAAGAGCCCATGTTTACCTTTTCTATAACATATGGCTTTGGACCCAGAGGAGTCTTTCATTGCTTGAAAAAAAACCAGTCTTCTGAGATCTTTTTTATTAGGTGACCCACAGAGATTATTATGATTCACTGAGGACCCTCACTGAAACAAGAACCTCACAGAGGACCCATACAGCTGTAGTCTTTATCATCTGGTTTTTTCTACCCATTTTCAGACCAATGGTGTAACAGAATGATAAACTCTTGCCTAGAAAGGAAAGGATCTTCAGGGATTTAATGATAGTGCCAAGAGAATGCCAGGGTAGATCTGCATAATTTTAAATTGGAAAAGAAGGGATGCTTATAGTTCTAGATCAAAGCCAGCCATCATGCTCTGTGTTCTATTGACCAGTAAACCCACCAGGATTAGGCCACTATTAATATTTAGGAACCACTGAGACCATCTTCTCAAAATGCAATTCTTTTCTATTGCATGGCAAGAGAAACAAATTTTCACATTTCTTTACTCTAGTTATTTCAGCAAGTGTACTGCCCCTAATGCTTCAAGGTGACCTTAAAATTCCTATGTCTCTGGTTTTTTTTCATTTCATGGTATCTTTTTATGTCTAAAGTTGCATCTAAGATGTATTTCTATAAAATGCTTCTTAGAAGTGTCATTTCTTTACCAGAAATCTTATAGTTAAGCCATTGGGATGATGTATCTAGAGCTAACCCGATTAAATGTCTATAGGATTAGACCAGAGATCAGATATGCCATAACATAGCTCAAGGTAAATTACATTGTCTCAGTTTACAAGGATTTACAGCACTTTATGAGTTTTCTGTATTTTGCAGTTACCCCACTCCCTCTTTGACTGAGGAAGTTTAACAACTAAAAACTATAAAATAACAAAGATGATATAAAGTGACACCAAAAAAATGGTGGGGAAGTTGAAAAGCCCAACAGTCCTTGCTGTGGGGAAGATTTCACAAACCATATGAAGAAGAAGGGAGTGAGGTGACTACAGAAGTTTACAGGGAAGTAGACAAAAGGATAAAAATCCTAGTTCTAATGAATTTCATGCTCTGTGAGCATGTTGGGAAAGATTCTTTCCTGCATGAGGTTGAGAGGTTTGGAACAAGGAGTAAGGAACTTAACTACCTAAAGCTTACTAATGGAATGGAGTACCAGCTTGCATTTGCTAGCTCTTCCGTTAGAGTTAGGGATCAAGAGATATATGTTATACTGGATATATTGCAAAACAATTTAGTCCCTTTCTACTTGTCAATATAATTTGACTGATATTTTATTACAATTTATTACATTTTCTGTAAAGTAGTGTAGAAAGATAGAAGCTGAAATATGTATATCTGATGGAAGTAAAAAAATTGTAGACCAGAAAATATATTAAAGTTTTATTAATTTGCAGTGAAAACTATAGGAAACTATGGAATTAAAAATTCTGTGTAATCCTTTTTAATTAATCAAATTAATCAAATAATTTCATAATTTGATCTTTGTGTAGTTGATTTGTTCAAGAACCATTTAATCTGAAATATATCCACATTTGAACTAGTAAATGACAGTATATTTCACGTAACTATTTATGGTTAAGTTTTTTAACTTGAAAGTATCTTTTACATGTACTGAGATTTGAAAGGAGAGCCCTGTGTATTTGTTATCACTTGGTAGATTGACAGAGGGAGAATTTCAGGTATTAGCATTAGTTTAATAAACAAGATTGGAAAATAAAGAAAATTGGGAGAAGACTTTATAAATCTGCCAACTTAATCCAGACAAAAGCTAGCCATGTCAATTCAGAAGCATTTGGACAGCTCTTTAAAATTCAGAAAATACTCAGAACAAATTATTTGCAGGAAAAAAAACCAGGTGGTTTCTTGAATGAGGACCACAGCACTTTGTATTTTGGGTTCTTCCTGGAATTATCACAGCCTTTCCTGAAGATTATTTTTTCTATTTATTATTGAAAATTTGATTCCTCAGTATTTCAGCTCAAACAGCAGGAATGAAATTTTTGTTATTTAATATTTATGTGCTCCTGAAACTTGAATTGTACCAGTTATTGCCTTGCACATATGTAACAGTTATGCCTGAGAACCCAAAATAACAGCCAGAAGATCAGAGTGCATTTTGTATGGGTTCATTAAAAACTGTTAATACTCAGTAGGAATTATTAGGATAGCAGTTCTTATGCACAATGTCTTGTCACCAGTCAAGAGTCAATGCTTTATAGAAGAGGCTCTAAAATCCCTGGTTACTGCTGAAGGAGCAGGTCCATTTGGCACTGGAATAAACCCTCTCCCCAGGCAGGTCATAAAAAATAATGCTATCATACAGAGGGGTGCCAGATCAAAGCAGAAGTCTCTTCAGTTCCACATCCCACTTGATTGTGAGTGGCACTTTCCTTTTTGTCTTTTATCCCAGCACTTTCCTGCAGAGATTTTTACTCTGCTCTGGTTTCTTGCTGACACAGCCAGTCTGGCTCACTCATTGTTTCAGCACTTTCCATCATCAGTCACAGCTGTGCAGGGTGAGTATAAATGCTGCTAGGCAGAATGCAACACTACAGTCATCCAAATGAATGCACAGGGTGCAGAGCAATGAATATTCAGCACTTCTGCCTCCCATATTGAAACAGGGACATCTCCTTGTCCACAGTCCCATTTCCACATTACCTTCATCTGGAAAATAAACACCTCTTGGTCCAGGAGGAAAGGGGAAGAAAAAAAAGAGAGAACAAGTGAGCATAGTGAATCAAAGCCTTTTTTTTTACTTTTCTCTGATATCTATTTTGTAATGTAGGTTGAGGGCAATATCTAGATCTTTCTAGCACTAGAATAATTACCCCCAACTAAATTTTTAAATATCTTTAATTACACTTAGAGAAGGTAAGACATGAGTGCTGCTTTAATATTCTAGATGGTCTTGCGGATTAAAATTAGATTTATACATTTGCATACTAAAAGTAATGTTGTGAAAGAAAGTAGTTTGAGTATGTGAGAGGTAATTGCATTGTATGGCTTGCCTTGGGCAACCCTTATTGGATTGAACTCAGCACCAGCCATTATACCATTGCAGCACTTTGTATTTTTATGTAGCAGTGCAATAGAATTTAAATTTTATGCACAATTAGTTCTGTATTGATGTATAGTTTGTAGGTAGGGTTAAGTTATGAAACAGAGGTAAGCCTCTAATGTAGCTTTTCCTTTGGTGGAAGAAAAGAAAGCATAAAAAAAAATCAAGTTGGTGGAAGGAGTGAAATTTGTGCTGGGCAGTGCCTCCCCAGTACAGTATTTCATGCTCAAGAAGCTCAACATGAGTATTGACAAATCCTGTAACTGCTTTAATGATACCTCTTAAATTTGAGTTTCTCTCCTACCATTTGCCTTCACACACTACAATATTTGAGAAAAGAGATGAAGCCTGAGGTATTTACGAGGGGAGTGTATAAAATGGAAGGCTCTCTTTGCTGCAGTGATGTCTCAGAATATTTCGAAATATTACTTCACAAGCTGACATGGCAATAAAATGACCCAATCAAGTGTGACACAATGTTTTACACAGTATTCAGATTCAGGGACAAATAGTCAGTTTCTTTCTTCATTCCAATGAGTTTTCAGTAAAACAAATATCTTCTGAGAAGGTAGATGTCCTTACAGCAACCAAAGAATTTATAACACACTCAGTCTCTCAAATCTTTCATTCTATGCAGGAGTGGGGCAGAGTCAGAATGCTAATCTATCTCTCAAGTATCATGATTCAATTTTTTAAAGTTAACCTCCTGACTCCAAGGAGCCTCCTCTTTGCCAACCTTCCTCCTGACATGAGACCTGCCAAATTGCAGGAGGTTTCCAATGATGAGCCAAAAAATTACATGCAGGCAGAAATTGCCTGAATATTCCTAATCTTCCACCTTTTCTGCTTTTTAAATACTGCCATTTAAATTAGTGTTGTTATTGTTCTGGTCTTACAGGATTCATACTGCACACTTCTACTTCTGATTCCCCTTATTTCTTGAGACAGTGAGACTTTTCACTGCTTCTTGCTGGTCACACTTTCCTCAAACATTCTTTCAGTGGTGATTTTTGTTATTTTCAAATGCACTAAATCTGGAGTGAAGAATACTCTGATATTAGAATTTAAATGCACATGAAAATTCCTCTTGAAATGCATGATTGAAAAGAATGGGTTTGGGACAAGAAGTTGATTCTCCCAGGAGGGAAGAGTCATATTTTTATTCTAGATTTGGTTTATTGCATTGCTTAAATTATATCTGACCTCTGTTACTCTCCTGCTGCCTCCCTTTATCCATGATGACTTTTTCAGCAACTCTTTGCCTAAGTGCTTTATTTTACTTCTCCTGTGTCACCAAAGTTTAAGGGTATGCTTAGAGGGAGTGATGTGTTCAGTAGTAAAAACATCCCAAGTCATTCATATGGACCCTCTCCCTTTACATCATCCCATCTTATCCTTGCACCTTTTTTACTACCTCTTGTGTTGGTACAGTTCTTTCTGAGTTCAGGAAGAAAAGCAAATCACTATTTTACTTAAGCAAAGCAAGGAAGCAGACGGGATCTGAATGTTCCATAATCAGGTTTACAAGTGGTCGGATTGGCATGGCTGAGAGGATAATGGACTGGAGAAACCCATTCCTTTAGCCTTGCTACTGCCATTGCTTTATGCAGTCAGTCCTTAGAGAAGTCTAGACTACATCATACACAACAATTGTATTGGTCCCCATCGGGACCAACTATTTAATGAATTTCTCTTCTGGGATACATTTGTACAAGGAGATTTAATCAGCATTATCATTGGAAATATTTGATAGCACTTCACTGAAAAGCCAGTTGGAGAGCACTTGCCTTGCCTGCTTCTGTGAATTTTCTGGATAGAGGAAATGCTATAAATGCTTAAAGCTTGAGGTCCTATCTTGGGAGAGTTCATCAATTTATGGGAAAATCCCTATTTATTCAGACACAGAAGAAGATGTGTTTTGGCTCGTTTTGTTTTCATGGTGCCTAATGTCTTTTGAGGGGCATTCATCCCAAAATATTCCTTTCTATGAATATTCCTTTACTCAAGGCTGTAATTCTAGGAATTTTCCTGTTCCCAAAGCTGTATTCCATAGACTTACCTTGCTGCCTCTCTCTCACATTGCACTTATATGCACCATTTTTTTGATAGCAGAGCCAGTTTTGAGTATGCCTGAAGTATTTGACTCTGGATCCCAGGTCCCAGTTCCTAGCCACCTCCAGAAGTGGTGCAACACACCATTTTTGGGGCTGCATTGAGATGTAAATCAGAGGAATTAGCTGGGTTGACTCCAACAGGGTTGTGATGACAGATTTGCAATGTTCTTTTTAATATGGACAACTGTCTTATGTAATTCATAATGTCTGCTCACAGCAAGGAAAAGATGTTGTGTGGGATGGTGTTTTTCACTTTTCCCAGTTTTCTGTTCCACACCCAACCCTTCAGAGAACAGTAAACAGGAAAGCTCCTCCACTGACACCTGCTGCTGGAGTTGCCTTTGCTTTGCACAGTCCTCTCTGCTTTGTTTGGGTGGGAGACCAGTACTGTAGCTCCTTCAGAAATGAACAAATTTTTTTCTTGCACACCTCTAAAAAGTTGATATTTCCACAATCTATTAACTTTATTGTGAGGATAACATAAAGGGGACAAAGGGAGGGAAAATTTTTCTCATATCTTTTTAGACCATTAAGGATATGATGAAACTCAATTGTCCTTCAAATTTTGGATGATCTTTAAAAACCTGTCTTTTAGAAAAATGGCCAGAAGGAAAGGAATTTAATTTCATTTTATTGTGTATTTTGACAAGATAATGATGAACTTAATGGCACCCAATTTTAATTAGGTCCTCCAAACCCTAATTGCATTATATATTCATTATTAATTATTATCTCCATTAAACTGAAATTTTCCTGTGGCCAATTTGAGGAATACAGGTTTTGAAGTGCTATTAACATTTAAAATTATAAAAAAAACCATGGATTATTGGAAATGGCCATTGGAATACTTACCATTTTGTGCTGATAGTTGGGAGTGAAAACAATGCAGGTGTAGTGTGCTTTGGCAAGCAAGCAGCTGTACACTTTATTCATTTTCAGAACAGGTAATTATATTTGGGAAACTCTAGCAAAACTGCTTTAACTTGCCAGTCTGAGGTCTTTGTGAAGTTTCTGTGCTAGATTACTGCATTATCAGCATTGTACAAAAAGGAAACTTAATGTATCATGACTTCATAACCTATCTACAGGGTGGAGTAGGGGAAAAGGAAGAGGAACTACTGGGGAAAAAGGCAACATCTGCAAAGCCTCATTTCATGGTCTGACCTGTGGGGGTTAAAGCAGAGAATTGTTGTTTTTCTATTGGTAGTTAAAAGAGAATTCAAGGTCACGATACATCATGAGAACTTTCCCTCTAAAAATAGCTTAAAGATCAGTCAAGTACCATTTTGAAATAATCATCAGAATTTGGAAAATACAATGACATTTGGAACTATTTTGGTAGCATTCCAACATTTGATTAGGGAGCTTTGGAATGACAAATGAATGTTCTACAAAAACATCAGCTGAATGTGTGGATAGTTTTACTGAAGTGAAGGCGTTTTTCACATGTGGGCATTGTGATTAATATTGAAATAAAAAAGGAAGGTAATGCAGATTTTTTGCTCATTGGTAAGCTCATTGGTGAGCTCATTGGCTCATTGCTTGCTCTGTGAGATTCTAAGGATAATATTTCTATTTGGAATACACTCAGTTTTCGTATTTTTAAAATTTTAGTGTAATAATAATGGTAATGTATTTAACGTTCAATGCTAATTATACAGTTATGCACCCAATGACATTTCTAAGCTATCATAACCCTATAGTTATAATAGAACTAGTAAATGCATGAATTTAGGAAACTTGCTCCTCATAAAGAGTCAAATCTGTTGCTTTTCTGCTGCAGACTAAGCTCAATCATTGAAGATATATATAATTTAATCTTCTTTTTTAAATTTTTCCCTTTCCATGATTGTGAATTCTCTAAAAACTACTAAGACCCTTTGGTTTTTGAATTTTGGACAACTGCTTTTACCAACTTTTCTTTGTAGGCCTTATAAGTAGTATTGTGGTATTGTAGTATTGTGTATATTTTTTATTTCATGTTTGAAGAGTTTTGATGGTTTACATGATATGTATTTTTATCCAATTGTATAAAAATAATTTTGCAATGGAACTTGGAATGCAATTGCTTACAGTAACAATTTAATTTTTTTCCATTGTATATCTAAAATATTTATTTTAAAAGATCTGTTTTTGCTAGGTCCTTTACTAGTAAATGCACTCTCCTGAATTACGGAGATGATATCTTTTCTTCGAAAATCAAACATCACTAACTAGAAAAATTCAGCAGTAAATATATGTTTAAACCAAAGCATGAGAAACACAGCTAAGGCATCCAGAAGCAACCTTTATGCAGTCACTTGGTTTCATAGTGCAGTGGCCATTCCATTTAAAATTTTCAAATAATCCTGGAAAATATACAGCTCTGCAAGTGTCAGAAATAATTATGTTGCCCAGTTCCCCTCCCCCCACAAAAAAAAAATCCAAAACCAAAGCAACAGGCTTGAGTAAGAGAGCAGGTTTTATAGACAGTATAGGTCAAGTAAAGGTTGTGTCATTGTGAAAGCATGCATGCAGAACAGAAGTTAACATTGGTTTTAAGTATACTTAATTTTAAACTGGTTCATATGCTGCCCTTGACTTCCTGCTTTTCAGAAAAGGTATATGAGTTCACCTGTTGGGAAAATGAGTATTTCTAATATGATGTTGCTTATTCTGTTTGGAAAGTGGCCAGATCTGCTGTTTTACTTACAAATACGTCAGCACAAGCATTCACATTATTGCTGAACATTAAACATTTCTGCAGTACCCTTGGCCAACAGTACATCACTGCTTTCCAGCTATGTGTGCTGTGTGCATTTCCTTCACTGTAACTCCTTGTGTTATCATTTACCTTTTTGAATATTTTCTTTTTTCTAGAAAGGGAATGAGAGCTGAACCCCTTGAGTGTGTCTAATGATAATCTTCTGTGCCCTCAGGGCAGAGTTAAGGAGTTCTGTGTTGGAGCTGCCACAGTCCTCCACAAGTACTGAAATACTCAGTGAAGCATACAAATTTACCCTGCTTTTACACTGGTAATTATGTGTGGTTTATACATTTAAACATTCTGGATTAGAATAGAAAGCTCTAAAATAAAAAATATAAGTTTAACTTTTGTGTCTTTTAGGAAATTAGCAGTCATTTAAACTGCTTCTGAGACTTGATACTGCTGCATATCTGCTGTCCAGGGGAAATAAAGCCCTTATTAAATCTAAACTTATAAACTTTTCCTCTGTAATAAAAACTTTCACTATAGGCAACTTAATGTTAACAATTTGTAAGGGAAGATAATAAGTCCTAACTAAATTTAAGTAATGATTTCCAAAGTAGAGCTATAAATCTGCTGCAGTTGAAGTTCATAAGGTCTCAAAGGAAAGGGAACTTATGGCCACTGAAATGAATAATTCACAAGCTACTAGTAATTCATACTGTTATTAAGACTGGTAATTTCTTTGATAGAAGCCTTTGAGTTTAGTCATTAAAACAATTGAATGGTAAGCTAATAGAGCAGTTCATACACAAGAATTTTTAGCATATCAAATGATTCTACGTCTCTTTCCTCCAGCTCTCACAATTATTGTAAATCTTTAGTGTTTTAATCCTCAGGACATAACATAAATCAAAACCTAGATTTCTGAAATTTTCACCCCAGAAAGTAAGGTTGTACAGAATTTCACTAATAGGACTTGGCAGATAGCAAATTATATTTCCACTCTTTGCTTGGACTGAAATTTTCTTTGAAAAGAATTTACCTTTTGCCATAAACACCACATCTGTATTGTCTTTTAAAAAGACTTAACTCTGCTTCTGTTTCAGGACACTGAGAGCTTAAACTTTGTTTTCACTGAGTTAAATAGTGAGTTAGTACTAACTCCAGGGTACTAATCCAAAAATTGATCACTTTCTAGTCCAGGTCCATTCTTGGGTTATAACACTAGAGATCCATAAGGGAACATTAAAGGACTTTTGGTTCCTAACTAGGAACTTTTTCCTGAACTAAGGGAACTTTTCGTGTGTGGTGTTGAGCAGAAGTAGGAAATTTTTTTCCACAGATTTTGCCTTGGTATCTAGAGCAGTGAATTAAAAGTGAAAAGGCAGGGAGCCAGGCACATGAAGGCTTCTTATCACTATGCTTGGGGGTTTTCAACCTTCCAATCCAGACATCTGCATGCAGAAAGCCTTTGGGAAATGGTTTCTGACATGCTATTTCTCTGAAACTATTCTCAGGTACTATTTTAATGCAGTCTTAGGGTCATAAATACAGCAGGACCCATTCTGATAATGTATATAAATTACCATTGTATTTTTTTAAGGGTGGAAAAGTAGTCAGTGTGTCACCTATCCTTCTATAGGAGGACTTCAACCTGTTTCACAGACAAAAAGCAGTTTATATTTCTTGATCTCCTAGAATTTGCCCTAAATTTCCAGGGGTTTTGTCTGACTTTTTTTGGCCCAGCAAAATTGTCTGTATTGGTAATCCTGATAATATTGATCTAGCATCAACAGATTGTTAGACCTGCTGAAGATACCTTTGGTAGGCTTATCCTCAGGCAGATTAGGCCTTTGCTGAGGCATCATTTGTGACAAAAGCAAGGAAATGTTTGTGTCCAGATTTGCACTTTCCTGTATTAAAGCTGAGGTTCTGACTAGTTTGGCGGTGCTTAGCAAACATTGCAAAGACCATTCAGGCAATTTTAAGCCCAAATTGCTCACAATGCTGCCTCTTTTTTGCAGAGAGTGATTCATCTGGTTTAGATTACCTGATGTCTTTGAAGGGCTGAATAAGTCCCACTTTTTCAGGTGTGCACCTTCCAGCTGGATCAGCTGTGTGCAGACCTGCCCTGCACTACAATGAGTAATCATAACCAGCAGGAGGTAATCCTCATAGGATCACAGCTCCTGTTTCCTCCACTTCTGGTCTTTTGGGATCTCATAGTTTGTTGGATCTTATTTTGTGCATTTGGCATAATTTTATTTATTCCATCATAATAGCTTTGCTATTATGACTTAGGACAAGGACAATTTAAGTTTCATGGTGAGTCCAGCAGGCATTTGCTTTTAAAACCATAAAGTCACTTCAAAGTCCCAGCCAGAATTTGTCCTTTAAATTATTTCCAACCTCCATTTAATCCCTGTATTAGACCTGAACTCTTCTATAGACTTTCTCCTATCTGGCACAGGCTGAAAAACTAATCTCATATGATCAACAGAAGTTTCCAAGCCTAAAACATCCTCTATTTTCCTAAAAATTCTGAAGGAGTGAAATTGAATTTCTACTACACTGAGCCAGTGTGTAGGTGAAAAGCCAATTATAGTAACAGCTTCATAGTCTCTTAAAATGTTTCAGATCATTCACACTTGATGATATCCTGAACTTTCCACATAAGAGTTTGAAGGGGCTTGGAGACCATATTCAGCCATGTGTTAAAATATTGAAAATAGTTTAGATTTGGGGAGAAGGTTTCAGTACCATTTCTTTTTGCTTATCTAGATATTGATGCACATAAAATTATTCTAGTATTCTTCATAGGAATGGTCTTGACTGAGATGATTAAACACTATTGAAATAAATTCTGCTTTGCTTCACAGGTTTCTTGCTTAAGAAGTAATCTTTTAGGTATTGTTGACAAGGGAACAAAAGAAAGGCAAACTTTTAAAATTATTTTAACTGCCTAGCTCAAAACTTTGCAAAAACACAGCATCCCTGTAGAAATTTCAAGCTTCCTCTGAGGATTGTGACAGGATTATGCCGTATTCAGTCAATAGTTTGCCTCATCACTTCCAAGGCCTTCATGCCCAGCTCAGCAAGGCCTTGATGTTACAAAGTCCTTTGAATTTTACCTAAAGGGAACTAAAGCCCTTTCACACTCCAGTCTTGCTTTTTGTTTCATTTGACATTACTCAATAGGTTTTGCTATGTCTAAATTAGAACAGTGTCTAATAGCTGTCTGATTGCATTCATCATCGCTACAGCTTGACAGGTCTGCAGCATGAAGGTCACATCAAATCCCAGTTCACATAAGGCAAAATCCTGATTTATTTCTGTCCAGAGCTCTTCTGAGGCAGCCGCAGCCCCCTGGACTTCTTTACACATAAATGCTGTGGATTATTGATTAGAATCATACTTCTGGATGTAAGGGCTAGGAATTACTTAGTTGAAGTCTTGGGGTACTCACATTGCTGTATATTGATAGGAGTTTTTTTATTTCTTTTTTGGGGGATGAATATTCAATTTTCTTTTTGCTGTGTTTTCATTCCAACATAGATTTTAAATCCATTATGAGTTTATCATTACCGATTGACTGTAGGTCAGTGATATGCTCTTCCAAAAATATTTCCTTTTAAATACTTATTAGTGTATTACCTTGTGGTGATGCAAATGTGATTTCTTTTAAAAAATCATGTATGATGCACATGAAAGGGAATTCAGACATACAAAGAAATGTTTGCACATCCTTTTCTGCAGAGACTGAAGAAGTGCTTTCCTCGGTGATAGGTAAACCTGTATGTTTTGTATAGATAAGAGATTCAGAAATACTATGCGGCTCACATTCGTACTTGGTGATCTTCATTTACCTTTTTCTACAACAGCAGCTTCTTTATCTTTTTAAATGTTGACATACTGTCATGGAGCACATCCAGGCCCCTCATCAGAGTGTGAAATTGAGGTGACATCATGTAGTCAGCTAAGATTTCCCTTGCTGGCTGATGGCACAGAGCTGTGGGACTGCCATCAGAGACTCTAGGGAGTGACGCGTAGAAAAGGGGTGTCTGTTAAAGGCATGCTGAGCAGTCTCTTAATGCCAAAACATATTTAAAACACTGCACTTAGCAGAAATGAAAATACTCCATAGGCTGCTCTGAATCACACCATAAGATAAATTATCCTCAGTTTGGCTGTAGAGGTTAGGGGTGGAAGGGTCAAGGCCTGTACCTCTTAATACCTCTCTTCATTTCCAGTCCTCCTGAGTGGAGTTGTACATTGTGTGATGCACAAATGTTAATATATGTCACTGTTAGAAAAATTGCATGTGAAATATGGAGAAATGAAAAACACTGAACACAGACCCTGCAGCTATCACTGTCAGTTGGATTCCACAGAGGATCTTGAGTGATAGGTCAGCTAAAATTCTTCTTAGAGGCAAGGATCTTGTCAACATCGAGTGTACTGTCAGTCCAGCTATTTGAGTTTGTTATTATTTCTCATAAGTCAAGGACTTGAAGATGTTTTTCACTGGTTTTACTTAGGCAAACCTGTTCTCCCTGAGTTCTCAAAGGACACTGCAGCAAGTTGTAAGTTTGCTTCATCTATTTCTTTAACTATCCTGAGATGGTGTTTGGGAAGCCATGCTCATGGAACACCACTTCATGGCTGAGAGGACTAATATTCCTGTCAAAACCACCTATACTTACCTCTGGATCATATCTATCTTTATCTGATCTTTGACACTTCTCCAAAAGGATTAATGGGAATAGCCCCAGAACTGCTATCTCTTCACTTGTGCTTACAGACCCTCCAACCCTTTTGATATTCCCAAGATCATTACACATATTGGACAGCTCACGTCCTTGCAGGCCAACATGGGCAAGGACAGAGCTCATTTGTATGTGCTCTAGCAATTTTTCAGTGGTATCCTGCTTCTGAGAAGCAGCACATGAGCTGTGTGTCCAGCATACGTGGCAAGGGGCTGCTTTTGTCACTTTCATGCTTGCCACCAATTCTTGGTTAAATTGTCATCTGTTACTAGTTTTTTTTCACATATCTGTTCCTACTAAGGAGTATAGCACTCTACCAGCAAAGTGACCACGTTTCTTCCCTGCAGAGGGGCCATTTACCCCTGGGAGATGTGCACTCATCTCTTCTGCCTTTGGATGCCTCCCCACATACCGTATGAATGTGGGGTCTCAGTGGGGTCTCTCTGATTACAGCTGTATCTCAGCACAGCCCCCTTTTTCTGCATCATTCCTTGTGTCGGCGGGATGCTGGTAGCTGCAGCTGCCTCAGTGCAACCCATCTGCTTTCTGGCCTTGTTTCTCAGGAAAATATTGGCCACAGTCCCACAAATGTAGTCCAGTGCCTGGTTCAAGGTGTCACGATCAGTGTGCTAATAGGTCTGGCCTGAGAGTCTGCAGGTAAAAGAAAACCTGACATGAAAAATAGCTATGCTGCTAGTGTGTGTCTTCAGTGTTCTCTATTTTTCTATAAGCTTCAATCCCTGTCTCCTCATCCTGTGCAACTACCATCAAATTTCCTGCTGAAACTATCCCCATTTGGTCTTCTCTGTTCACTAGCTACAAATGATTATTTTGGCTGCTGGGGTTATGATCTGCCCTCCTGTCTAGCAAAGCCCTATTTCCTTCAAAAATTGAGAGAGTTCATTTCTGAGCACTGAACTCAGATTCATCTTAATGATCACAGGAGAATATTATAGACCAAATAAACTGCAGATTGCATGCTAACAATGAAGCAATTTATTAACAAAATTATGTCTAAAATAGAGCTCCAGGTCCGAAAGTTTGCTTTAAAACTAGTTGTATTGCTAAAGCAGAATAATTCTGTGAGAGCTGGTACTTAAATGGCATCCTCTGGCTTTTTGTGAAACCTTCAGGGCTAGTAATGGGTGGACTCTAATAACTCCTTTTCCAGCAAGCCAGGTAAATAAGCCAGGTTAATTAAAGAAAAGGGAAAAGAAACAGACTGTACCTAGCACATGGAAATTACTAATTTAAACTGTTTTAAGCTGTTTATTTAAATTGCTAATTTAAACTGTTCTTGAGGATAGCACTTCAGTCTCTTGAGTCGCATGTACATTAATAAGTTCCATAAAAGACTTTGTGGGAGGCAGATCTTGTATTTTTTTAATCTTATATAATACATACATTAATGTTGAGTGGGCCATATTTAAATACTGTGAAGACTTCAAGAGACAAGTCAGAAAATATGGAACTGATGTTTTGTTGTGCAGCTGTGGCTGTTCTTTCTCCACAAAGTTCTCAGTGAGGATTCAGAGCCAGATGTTTTAACTTTCAATTGTCATTTCCTTCAGTTGAGGTTCCCAAGGTAATCACGTGGCAGCACTGACTTATTGTCAGACACAGCTTTGAGTCAGCTAAAAAATGTTGGTATATCTATTCCATAAGTTCAAGACTTATGGTTTTCTCTAAAGAGTAGCTGGAGAATTGTCTTTGGCAGCATAATATTTTTATGCGAGATCCCCAAGTAAGGCCAAACTCACAGCTAAAACTGCTGAGAGACAAAGTTAAAATCCCAGTTTTGCATTGGTGATTAGATCCACAGCAAAAAAGAATGGGCAGCTTTCTTGTCCTGCTTTGGGCCCCTCCCTTGGGGAATCTGCCATGCATTCTATATCACACTTTCTGTCACACATGGCGTCCTCTTGGAGATGCACAAATGAATGTATCATCTGTTTAATGTGACCTGTTCACCCACTGTTTAGCACAGTGGGGTTATTAACAGAAGGGAGGCTTTCAGATCAGCTGTAATATAAATAAAAATTAATGTATCACCTTTGCACAGCTAGATGCAGCATACTTTACATAACCAGGATTTGTAATTGAAAAAGAGCTTGTCCTCAGAAGACAATAGATGAAAAAACCCCACAAACCAAACTTGCAGAGAGATCTGCAGATGAAAGACTAAGCTACAAAAGGAGTTTTCATTCTCCAATTATTATGGGTCACATGCTGTCTAGGTTTGAAGTCCTTGTTTCTCCTAGCACAGAGAAGAAAACTGAAGACACCACATAATTTTTTTGTCTCATCCTCAGGAATTTTCTGCATGAGTTCAATACGGGCTCTACTAAAGAGCAAATGCTCCAGCATGGTGCATGCAAAGGTTGGCTTGCAAGGAACTTTGTCTCTTTGTGAAGCTCCAGGGTTTCACATCTGGGTTATAGGGAGATCATTCTTCATAGTTTAGAAATTCAAATCTGTAAGGCACATATGCAAAAGTGCTTTCTGTCTCCATTTCTCTTTGTGTTGATGGAAAGACAAGAAGCTGACAGATCCTATACAGCATACAGGATACAGTGCCTTTGTGAATGTTGCGTGGTTAAGGGTTACTTAGCCTAAATCTTTTCTTACATAGCTTAATAACACATTTTGAGGACAGTGGAGAAATTCCAGTGAACATTAGTTATTGTCTGGTTTTGAATGTCCAATCCTGTGCCATTTAATCTATCAGAAAATGAAATGATCCTTGCAATTTTCCTGTTATTGCGTGATCTTATAAGGAAAATTACAAGGCTACTTAATACAGGGTAAATATAGTGCTCTTAGAGAAATCTTTGTCCTTTAAATGATGAAAAGAAGGAGGCTGATGATAATTTTCTTTGGTCTTTCTATTTGTGTGCTCTTTTGTCCCTTGGTTTCAACTTTCAGATAAAAGCATTTAGTTGTTCATTTTCATGTGTTACTTTTGGATTATCAGACTTATATCCATTTTGTTTCCCGCCCTCATAACTCACATCACAGCTTAGCCCCCAAGTTCTTAACTCCTTAGAGACTAGGTAAGGCATCCTGCAGCCTTGTCCAGAGACTACTTGCTGGCAGGACATGTTGCAGCACAGCGACTCTGGGGCAGTAGGGAGGCCAGCTGTGCCATGCTGTGTCAATGGGGCATGCCAGGCAGGGCTAGTCCAGCCCTGCGATCACCAGGGAAGACCCAGTGCTGGGGCAAGCTGAGGTAAAGCCATGAAGGTGATTTAGGCTGATGGAATACATGGCCCCATCCCGAGCTGGCTGCAAGGGTGGTGCTGCACTGCCCAGGTGCAAGGATGGAGTAACAAAGCATTTCAGAGCTGACTGTCAGCATGACACTGCTGGTTCTTTTAACAGGCTTTCCAGTAGGCCATCTTAGGAAGCAGAGGTGGCATCATTTGGAGTGTCCAAGGGCAAAAGCAGACAGAGTGGCACTGGTCTCTCATCTCCTTCCTCATTTGTTTGGCCTCTTGTTTGGGTGGCTCACTGAAAATATCATCTGAGCATGAAGTGAAAATTAAAAGTGCAGATCAGATTTCAAAAGGGCAATTCAGATCTTAAGAACTTTAGGAATGACAAAATGTTATTTCTCCATGGAAAATCAAGAGTGAAATCTGCTCCGCACATTACAAGAGCAGTTTTGGTTATTGTGTCTGAAAAAGAAAGCACTAGCTATCATTTAAACATAGAGCAGCAAGGATGGCTGGAGGTAAGGAATAGTTTGTGTGTGATTAAATGCTTATTTTTTCTGTTCTGACAAGAGTCATCTGGATAAAGATGTGATGAAGTTTTCTAAAATCATCAGGGGAATGGAAAAAGTAGTAGAAATTTACCCATTCTTATTATGTGAGAACTGGAGATAGCCATACAATAATGTAGCACATAGAAGGCAAAAGGAAGAAGCTCACATGCTGCAAATTAAAATTATGGAATTAATGCTTAAGGATATTGTAGAGACCCAAAGTATCCATGGTTCTCAAAGTGACTAGATACATTAATGGAGAATTCCCAAGAGGGAGGAAGGGGATCTGATTGCATCCTCTATCACAGAATGTCCCTAAATGGCATTGTGCAGATAAGGATGAAATACAGATATATTTAACCCTTTTCTTCTTATGCTTTTCTCATGGCATCTGTTACAGACCTGCGCCAGAGACAGGGTACTGAGAGATGGATTTTGTGTTAGGTTCAGTACATTTTTTTTTATCTATAGTACTTACAGCCAGCTCTAGCTTCTCCCAAACCAAAGATACCTTTTCTTTCCCAGAAGAGGGATGAGAAGGAACAAGAAGGAGGAAGAAGCAGGGTTGAATGATGTCTACCTTTTGTGCATTGTGGAGTTTAGCTGTGCAACTCTGTCATGAGTGTGACAGTATTGTGGGGGTCCAATTCAACACAGTCCTTTTTTGCCCTTGCTGACCTTTCAAAGATTATTTTCCCATCCTCTGCTAGCAGACAGTAATGCTAAGTGCAAGGATTCTATAATATTGTCAAGCCTATTATTTTGTAGCCAATACAGTTGGATTACCAAGACCTAACTTGGAAGGTAGCTTTTCAACTCTTTGGATGGAGGATTGGATAGCTGAGGGGAAAAATGCAGGCAATTACTTCTAACACTGGGTTTCTTCTTTATCTAATCTGCAATTTTCTGAAATACTGCAATGTCTTTTATCAAGAAATAGTGGGTAGCTGGCTTGGAAAATCTGAGATAAGGAGTCTCTGAGGCAGGAGTAATTGGTTGTGGTAGATTTGGACAAATTAGTAGGCAGCACAGCAAAATTGTTTACTGTACTGTGTACATGCCACTTATTTCAGCCACTTCCGTTGTGTTTTGCTTTGTCTCTATTTATTTATTTATCTATTTAATATTGAGATAGTCAATGACATTAGCTTACTTTCCTATATGAGACTGTCCTGAAGAACAAAACCACAAAGCATTAGCCTGAAACATAAAAATGTCGCATGTCCTCTTAGATTATGCACAGTCTGTCTTTGAATGTTAGCATTAACCTTCAGTTCAGTAGGATCTGTAGATACAAGACTGAAAAAAATGCAAACTGACACTGTGGTATATTTTTTCATTGCAAGTATTTACATTTGTCTTCTGATGATATTTTCCAGCTATAGGAAGAAGTTAGGAAACTGTTACTAGAGTTGCTGGAGTTTCAGTTGATTAAGCACCTGTCATCTGAATCAGTTTTATATCACAACTGCTCTCATCCAGTGACCATTGCACAAAAAATATCAGTGTAGCTTGCAGACGTTTGCCACCTTGATTTGTTATTGTCCCAGTGAAGGTGGATATAGTCCTAATGATCTGAAGTGTGTGTGCTCCCAAAACCCACTTTCCATCAAAATCCAAAAGTAACAAAAAATATAAATAAAACTAAATAACGCTCCACAACCTTCAAAGGAGAACTATAAATACATAGCTAGAAAGGGAAAGAGACAGAGAGAGAAACATGTGCAAAGAATTTGTTGCAGCAAAGTTTACTTTGCATTCAAGGCCAGAGAATGCTTGATGGCAGCCATGTGTTTGACTCTCTTATAATGAGTGCAAGAGGTGTGAGCAGAATTAAAATGTCGAAATGGGTGAAAAAAACATTAATGTAGCACTCATCACTATTACATTCATGCAATGCCTGCAATGGGCTGTTGAATGGATGTAGCATCAATGTGTCACAAGTTAGGCATGACATGATTCTTGGTAAAACCAGTAAAACAGGAAAACTCTCTAAATGGGAAGTCTCAGGTATCTGTGGAAGCAGACAAGGGAGATAGGAAATTGATCAGTGACAGCAACCTATAGCCAAACATCAAAAATCCTACATTTCTCTTTTTTCCCTTCCTCCCGTTTCCCTCAATACACATCCATCAAACTGCAATAGGATTTCTGCTGGCCAGTTTGTGTCTTGGAAATTGACAAGAGAGAGGGGAATCACTTTGCCCAGAATCCTTGCTAAATTACATGAAAACAGGATTTGTGCTGCATGTAAACTGTGTAAATCCAGTCAGCTTTTAAGTGGAAACCAATTTTGTAGTGTGTAAGTATCATTGATTTGTTAATCTGACAATTTTTTTAAACAAGCTGATGTGGATTAGCCAGTTCTGATTGTATGTCTCTTACAAGTCATTTGAGTGCTGGATAGCTTGGTGAGTAAAGCCCTAAAAATTAACCTTTGAGGCCCCTGCCTATAAATAAATTATTGATCCTTAAGAAAGAATCAGATAATCTCATTAGATATAGTTTTCTGTAGTGTGAGTCTAAATCCTGCCATACAGAATCATTTATCGTAATTGACAATCTTTTTCCTGAAGTAGACAGGACCTGAGCTACAATGGAAAGCAAATCCTGCAGGAATTGGTATAGAAGAGCAGAATGAAGAATTTCCAACTGATTTGATGCTTAAGGGATGTTTTGTTTCCCCTCCAAGTATTTCTAAGGGCTTTTAGCTTTTATGTGTGCTTTTATAGCTGTATATCCAGTAATTCTCAGTCAGGAAGAAAGTGTCTCTGGAATGTCATGCATGATGGTATTCTGGAGCCAGACAGAAGTACAAGGAATGAATTTCTGATCCATGACATAACAGGCACAAGTGGAAAATACATAGCCAGTGCTGTAATATTGAGAGGCAGAAAGGATACAAAGTTCAATACTTAACATATAAATGACTGCTTAGAAGTACTTAACAGAAAAAAATAGATAATGTGGTGTCAAAAGGTAAATGTACAAGCGATGAGACCCAGTGTTGTTATTTTTTACAACTGCAGCTCAGTGATCTCCTGAAATGAAGCAAAGTCAAGGAAGCATTTAAATGGCATGAGCAAAAAAAAAAAAAAAAGAAAAAGCTTAACCTTATCATTAGTTTCAATAATTTGACTTTCCATTTTGTAAAAGAAAAGAAGAAACAGAAGACACTCATGTCTGAGCTTTTTCTCTGTTGCTGGGCACAGCGTTCTACATGTGGCAGAGGGCATTCCTGGGGGACACTAGTCCTTACTTACTTGACTTATCGACCTGATTAAATGTTAGCATAAGTTCAGAGACATTGCAGTCTTGATTTCTAGTGTCTGCCTCAGCATTCATAGTGACAAACTCTTCTAAAGTCAGTTTAGAATCCCAGTAGTATAAATTTTTCACCTTTTTTTTTTCTTTTTTTTTCTTTTTTTTTTTTTTGTGATTGGAAATGATTAATGCAACAATACCTAAGGGAGGGAAAAAAAACGTGTGTGCACACCTCCCCAGCACACCTCCACAGCACTCTGCATTTGGACTGTGTACCGTATGGGGTTTCATATATGCAGTAACTAAGGTTGGAGATTTGCTCCTACACCTACCTGTCTGTTCTGTCTTCAGGCTCACAGCTTCAAAACCCTAGACTGTTAAAAGAATTCAGAAAATAAAGTCTAGATGAGGGAAATCATGGGCATGGTCTAGATAGGGAAAGTAATTCAAATATCAGAAGAAATAGCATTGTATAGAGTGGCTGATTTAATGAAGATATATTGGACTTGTGATAATGGAATTTTTTTTAGTTTAAAAAAAGTTTAAAGACCAATTAATTATAAGGCATAGCATATCTCTTTGTAAGGTGGTAAAGGTCAAGGATGGATTCTGTTGCTCTGGATTAACTCAGAAGTTATTCATGGTCATGTAAGTAAAAACCAGAGGGAAAATCCTGTAGTGTAGTGTGGCAGCTGTTCTGTACCAAATTGCTGCTGTAATCTCATGAAATTGCTTGCACTAATTCACTTCAGTGCAGCGATGAGTCTGATGGCATAATGCTGAGCTGTGGGGGTTCTCTCCTGCCCTGCCCATAGTAAAACATATCCATCTCCCACTGTGTTCCTGGTCCAATGCAGCCACTGAGCTTTTGGTAAATTGTGACAGCCTTGGAGTTCTATCACTACAGTGCAAGCCCAGCCTCCTCTGACTCATTGAAAGGGCCTGTGGCCTGTCCACCTGGCAAGGGCTGATTTTACGCACAAGGGAAAGAAATTAATCAATTCTTACATCAACATGATGACTAACCAGAGCAGATTTTTTTTTTCAATATTTTTCCAATATTTTTAGAAACCTATGGGTTTTTAAAAATAGATATTCCTCCACCAGGTAGAAATCATTCAGTATTTCTTCACTGGTACTGGTGTACTAGTTTTATCCCTTGTAATTTAAGTGTTTGTCCCTGCTGATTAAGAAAACCCACACTGAGCTGGACATCAGCTGTAAAGTAAAAATGATCAGGAATATTTTTTGTTTCTTCATTTTTTTTTAATGTGGCAGAAAGAATGTTCCTTATATTTCATAGGCAAATATGAAGTTGTGCACCAATAAAACGGATAGACCATTTCAGTGACAGATCCGAAGGAAAGCATTCTTTATGAGAAAACACTGTATTGCTAATAAAGTGATCCCAACAGCCAAGTTTGTGCTGCTTAATTTGTTTCCTTGGAGTGATATTATAATTCTGACATACTGAAAAATTGCCTCACAGAGACTCATATTGTATTTGTTGCTGAGTGCCTCTTTGATATAACATTTGTTATTGTAGTGCTTGGGGTGTCTTCAGAGGAGTAATATTCTAAATGAACCTGGCTGTACCATCCCTTTAATGTAGGGTAAAATTTTGCATTAAATTTTCAGCTTATTTCAAATGTGTTTTGCCAGCTATTCATCATGAGCAATCTGTTCAAGTATAGGGCCACTATATCAATATAAAATCAGAAAAATCCTTAACACTTTCTCTTTGGGGAATTTCTCAGGTCGTTTCAATTCTTCTCTGTTAGATGAACAGACAGTGTGATCTCTTGTATTTATGCCTGCCTGTCAGGTTTTTTACAGTAGAAACACGAATCACTGTTTGCAATGCAGGATTAGCCTGTCTCACACAATGTTATTAGAATTAGACCTGCCTAGTGACTTAATTACTTTTTCTTCTGTATTTAACTTCAGTTTTCACTCTACACCAGCTTTTGCACTCCCAGGAACACTCTGCTTCTTATGTTAGAGCAAATATTGAGGAACATATGTATTATTTGTCTGGATTTGCACAGACAAAAAATGAGAGCAGTATGTAGTCCCCTCTCAGTGGTCTTCTGTATTCTGAGCTGCCAGTAAAATGTGGAAAGATTGCACTCTGATGTCCTATTAGACCTCAAGACTGGAAGGACAGTTTGTATTGAACACAGGCATTTTTCATAATTATGTTGCCTGCAGAGTTGCCACCTGCCCTAATTTGATCTGATTACGGTGAAATGCAAAACTGTCCTCATTTCATAAGTGGAACTTTTCCATGTTCCCTCACAGAGAACAGCAAGATATGCACACATGTATTGCTGCTTCAAAGGAGAAAGAAAAATATTACAATTAGGTATCAATTAAGATTTTAACTCCTTTACCAGAGTGCAGGTCAGCTTTAGACAATTGCTTCATCCTTTAGAGTTCTGAAAATTGTTTTCTGTCTTAAAATCTCCATGAAAAAGAGAAAATCATAGCCATTCATCCAGATATGTCTGTACTATTCTGAGAGATATTATATATTCTGTGGCTTTTTAAAATTCTCTTTTGGTTGGATGGGTTTATTGTCCATGAACATTTATTTTTAGAGTAGCCTGGGCTTGCCTTGTAGTCTGAGTCATTTATGTAGCAATTTAAATATTTGTCTAAGCTCTCAGTGAAAGGCTCATGTTGAAGATTTATAAATGCTTCATAGATTAAAGAAATAGCATTTTTTATATACTGTTTATACAGAATGATGTCATTTCCAGTGAAAAAAAAAGAAATGCAAAACTCGAAAGAAAAGTATTGCTGTTTCTGGGTCACTGGATATTGTTTGCCGTTTTCCTTTCTCCAACAGTAATTTTGTGCATGCTTATGCATGTGTGAGTAAGAGAGTGAGACCTGCATGTGTGCATCTTGGTTTTTCTGCTGATTTTTTTTTTTTCAGCTTGGCATATTGATTTTCCTGTACTGTGGACAAAAAAGAACCTTTATAAATTGTATTTTAATATCCTTAAACAGTAGTTTTGGAATTAAAAAGATGGAAAGCTGTGTTTGTTCTCTGGCACCTGGCCACATCTTTCTTGATGGTGCAGTGGCTTATACTATATTACATAGTGTAATAACCTCATGTGGTAAATACAAATGAGATGGAAATTTATTGGAATAGGAAACTGGGGTTTTGTCTATAACGCCCAAAAATTATAGGAGAACATTTTCCTTAATTCAACTTTTAAAAGGAAAATGGATAAATATTTACTTTCAAAATATGATTCTTAGGGTGTGCACTTTACAATATTATTTACCATTACAAATATATTTCTGTTATTGAGCCATCAGCTGGAAAAAATCTGTGTGAACTTAAGCTTAATTTCAGCTTAGAAACCTTTTAGCAGTTCTGTATTACACTTGTTTAGTTCTGTATTCAGATATTGGCATCTTTTAAGGATTTGCCCTTCAGTAACTAGCAAATGAAATTCTTCTACAGTTGTTTTTGCCTTGTGTTGACTTTTATTCGGGGATAGTTAGATTTTCCCTGAGAAGACAATCTCCTCTCTCATAAAGTCTCCACCACATGCTGAAAGCTCCTGACCTCTCACTTCCCTTCTCAAAGGTACTGATCATCATCAAAGGCCAATGCCAGCATGAAGGTGGGAATTTGAGAGAACAGAGTTTTCTTTAGAGATTTCAACTCCTCTTTGAATAAAACATGAGAAAACCTTTCATGAATTGAGCTGATAGAGCTAAAAACCTAGCAAAGTGAGAGTGAAGAGCTCCTTTCAGGCCAGATCCCTGCAATGAGATTTTCATTTCCACAGTTTTTATGGTGGAAGGTGTGAGTCTTCCAAAAGTTTAAAATAGCGCTCTTATACCTTAACTAAAAAAAAAAAAAAATAAAATCACCTGGTTATGGTAGGAGCCCTAGACTTGTCCTCTTTGATGTAAAGAAACTGTAAAAATTACTTCTGTTAATTAGGAAGCATTAAGAAAACAGCTTTTCTGTAAAATTTAATTTGGTAATAATCAAATCTTTCTACTTGCATGGGAAGAAGGGAGTTTCCTTTTTTATTTTTTGCTTCTGGAGCTTCTGTATGTGAGCAGTAAAGGTCATAGCTCAATTTCTCGTTGCAGATAGACAGCATGGGATTTGTTGTGTTACATGAGTTTGGTATTCACTGACTTCACTGAGAATTGTGTGGGTGAATTTGCACCTATAATTTAAACTGGAATATTGAGCAAGCAGATGGCACAGACTATTCATCAAATATGTTTGCACTATTGCATGGTTGCCCTGAAGTCTCAGTCTCTTGGGCAATACTGAATATTATTTCTTAGAAAATTTCCCCCCTCTGAAAGACTCTTTGCACAGTTTGTCACATAGCAATGCAGACTATACAAAACAAATCCCAAAACTAACAAGCAGGGGCTTGCTGGCATTGCAGAACTCAGTGCAATTCAGGGTTTGAATGCTGATGCAACTAAACATTACTTGTTCAAGTGTGGTTTAAATGTTGTTTTAAATGTGCAAAAAGGAAGCAAGGAAGTAGGTTCTAAACTGAAATGGCAGGTCAATATTCCTGCTGATATTTTTTAAAGAAAGACCTTAGCAGAAGATGGCTAATGTGGTTCATTACTTCTAGTCATTTGGCTTTAAAGCATCATTAAAATAGCAGTGAGTAACAGCACAGTGAAAGATAGAGCTGTGTGCAGTGTGAGAAAGCCAGACCAGCAGAATTTGCTACAATCACTTCATGTGATCCTTTCCCAACTCTGATGCAGTCCATTTGCACAATTCTTTCACAAGCACTTTGTGAGAGTAAAAAATATGCTCTGTGTGTTTGGAGGATTTTGAATTTAAGAGCACACAACGATGTAACCTATTCAGCTGGGTAACTAACATCTAACATCTCTAGTAACTGGTTAGAGCAGGACAGGTGTTGTGTCCTGACAATCCAGCTTTCATGAAACTTTCTTGATTAATATCTTCAGCAACTTTTTTGATAGCAGAATAATGTATAGTCTTTTTACTGGCTTCAGCTGTGAGAAGTCAATTTAAAAAAAAAAAGCAAATTAACATGATACTGTTTGATGACTTTATTAATGAAGAGAAAATGATGTTTCAATTCTGATTTTTCCTGAGAGAATAGGTTTGTTCTTCCATATTGACCTTAACAAAAGTAGCAATTAAATATGTCCTTTACTGGCACACCGTCTTTTTAACAAAATATTACATTCTCTGTACATAGTCAGTTTGTTTGTTGGTACAGATCCTGTAAGCATCATTCACTTAATTGCTGCTGTGATAGTTTGCTTGAGCTGAAGAACTGCTCCATCATTTGTAGTTTTACAGAGATTTTTAAAGGCTCAGAGGAAAGATCTTCACCAGTTGAAGATCTTTGCCATGGCCTTACCAGGGTCAGAAACCTTTGGGTACAGAAACTACACACAAACGTTGCTTGTCATCTTCTCTGGCTGAGCGTTGCACAAGTGCAGAGCTGAGCTTTGCAGTCTAAATACATGCCTGCCGACTTTGAAAGGACAGAATTCAATATTTCTTGCTTTTGAAATAAGCTGTTTCATTTTTTTCCCCCAAACCAATCTATAATATTGAAGCACTCTAATGTGTCTTGTTTTGGGCATATATTTGTGTATCTACTCCTCTAGATTATTGTACAGAAAAATAACATCTGAAAACTGATGATTATTTAAATGGCATGAGTACAAGTAAAGAATCCCATGTAATTTTTTAGTTTACTTTATTTGGTTTTGCTGGATAGGTAGTTTTTTACACCAATTGTAAGGTGGCCAATACAAGAAATTTGGGTACTAAAGGGTTGTCCCCCAATTTTCAAACATAACATACAGCTGATGGATTGCATGAGAGGGTTTTGAGTCTGACATGTGATTTTATGATTAATGGTGGTTTGTAATAATTGATGCTCCAGATGAAGCTGTGTGCCCCTGTGAATCCTCTGCATTTTCAGACTGACAGATGTAAGGCATGGGACTTGAGAAGTTTTTCAGAGGACTGTTTTATGACCATTCTTTTTTTAAAAATTAAATCTTTTTATATAAAGGAAGAGGTATGTAAATGTAAGTGTACATATACAAATGAATGAAGTTCTAAGTTTGTCTACATTAGGAAAATGTTTGGACAGCAAGGAAAAAAATCTCAATAATTCACTATTTACCAAAGTATTGCTCATGAGTTTTGTAAGAAAAATGTTGAAAATGGCTATAGTAAGAAATAGTAAGTATATTCCTTCTGTCGGATCTGTGAGAAAATAGTTCAACACCTTTTCACAATGCAATGCAGTATTCCAAATATAGCCTCATATGCTTATATTCTGTAAATTACCTACTTGATATTCTTCATAATATCTTTTTCTCTTTTCAGTAAAGTATTTATGCATTCCAGACACCGTCCTTAGTTTTGTCTTTGTTCACATTCACATAGTATCAAAAAGGAGAAAAGGTCACCTGTAACATCTAAACATTTAATTAACACAAGCACAGTGAAGTCACTCCATACTTTGAAATCATGGTCAGTTCCCATAGGAATGGCCACACTGTCACCAGCACGGGGTTGCTTATCCCTGGAGGAGATGCAGGCAGCAGAAAGGTGTGGGGTTTACAGCAGTATCCCTGTTAGTTTTACAATTTGGAGGAGATTGAGAAAGCGACGTAACAAATTAATGGCCACTAGTTATGGGACTCCAAACCTGTTGAGTTCTGTGTGCAAGTCTAGTCTGAGCCCAGCTTTCCTACTGCCCTGTTTGCACTCCCATTGCTGTTATACTCACGCAGGGCTGTGCTCTTCCTGCCATTGCTGCTCACCCAACAGTGATGTCTGTGTTGTGTTGAGTAACTTGTACTCACACCAGGCATCCCAATCCCTGTCCCACTGTAGCTGAGGTTGTGCTCTCGATGCACACTGCTGTAACAAGCACCTCTGAGCTGCAAGATTGCCTAGCCACTTTTCCTTCCTGTACCTGCACCACAGGCCAGCTTGCACTTCCCTGCATTTATATAACTCTTGCTGTATTGCAAGTCCTGCTGTTACAGTGCTGCACTGCCAGATTTTTGAATACAGAACCTTTTTTATACCTAAATGAAAGTCAGGAAAAAAAAGAATCCAACATATCCATTAATTTTCTAAGCATGAAGTGGTTATTCTCAAGTATTTAAAATGTTTTCCAGTGGCAGACTTGGTTTAGCAATTAGCACTGTCAAAAGATATCCTTTGAAGGACACTGATAGATATTCTTGCATGGTTATGTTCAGAGCCCACAAAAGGGATGTACTTTTCAGAATTAACAAGTGTTGATGCAGACATAAATTTTAAGTGAGAGAAATGGAAGTTGCACTATGCTCATAAGGTAAATGCTTAGCTTGCATGGAGCTAAATGTGAGGTGGACATTTACATGTTCCAATGTTAAGCATGAGTAGAAATTATTGGAGTTGCAGCTGTTGAGTGAAATTAAAATATTCTAACTTTAAAAGTTACTTGTGTAAATCTTGCCAAGTCGCCTTAAACTCCTCACTTAATGGAAATAAGGGGATTTTTTTTGTGCCTGTCTTGGATGCTGGGAATTATCCTGTGAAAGCATGTATTGCTTCTATCAACTATAAAGGAAGCATGCAAGGAATATATTAGACTCATATAGCCAACATTTTGATGTTTAAATGCATTGAAATTAATGTCACACAACTGTAGTGTTTGGGGAAGGCTGAAATTCAAAATGCAAAGCATGAAATAATGCTGCAAACCTATAGTAGAAGATGTAGCACACAACCCTGCAGTGGAGATACATTTGCTGGTATCTGTGGTCAGCGAGGGCATTTTGTGATTTTCTTTGATCCTCTGGGTGATTCAGTCGCCTCCATCCAGGTGCTGGCAGACAGGAGCGCTGGGACTGCCCCCGCTGTGGGTACTGGGCACCTCCCTAGGGATGGGGATGGGCTGGGGCACCTCTGAGCTGCAGGACTGCCCATGGCTGGGCAGGGCAGGGCTGTGGGGACGTGAGCTGGACAGCAGCCCTGCTGCAGGTGGGTGAGGCAGGCTGACATGGGGTCCTGGCTGCGACAGGAAGGGCTGGAAGTGCCATCAGGGCATCAACACTCATGTTACTTCTCAGTTGGCTCTATTTGTAGCATCTGTCATATTTTGCTTCCATTTTGCTATTTTATGCAATGTTAAAGGCTTGGGTTAGTTTTTTCTTTGCCTTCTCTGAAGAACATAAGTCATACAGAGGGATAATTCAAGGAAAAAAATAAAAAGCAGAAGCTAATTCTGTCTGAGAAAAAATATGTGAAGATTTGGGTAATTAAATTGGTAGTAGTCATAATCATAGTTTAATTACAAGTGTAGTTGAAAGTGTGTGTTCAGACCAATTGAAATCAGGGTATTTATGATGTTAGGAGACATCAAACCATCCTTACTAAATCTTGTTTCATTGTTCTTCTCTTGGAGTACATGTACTTCTATGAAATTATTAAAATATGTTTATGAAGAGAATACTGCAATGTAAATTGCAAGTTTACAGATACACATTTCTGTAGCTTTAAGTGCACCTTTCATTCATAAGTAAAGCATTTAGAGTTAAATGCAATATGGGAATCAAGTAACAACAAAATTATTCGAACAAGTAAACTGGTGTGTGATGGAATGTGTTGAAGCAAATAAAATGCTTAAATTTAATTTAAGTAATAAAACTTTAAATAGAAGCAAAGAAATTACTTGTGACTTTGTAAAGCTGCTGGTCCTTTGAACCGGTCATCATCCCTTCATAATTTTCCTGCTAAGACTTAGCCTCATTCCTATAACATCAAATTAGTTTTATGTATCTGATTGCTTTAGGGTCAGTGGAACTATGACAGAGTTAACAGTGGTATAAAAGCATTAATATTTGCATCAGTTTTATATTTCTTTATCTTGCTCTGCCATCATAGTTAGCAAGAACCTGTAACAATCACCTCAGCTGAGAACATGTGAATCCCATAGGTTTGAATGTGAGCTGAAAGAGGCAACAATTAAGCCACTTAGCTGCCATTTTATCAGTCTGCAGGTGTCCTCAATCCTGAGTTTTGGCTTCTGATTGAAGCCAGTTGTCCATGCTTTTGCACTGTTTCCTTTCAACAATCTTAGGTGTAATTATTATTGATTATTTTTTTAATGTTCCTGTTGTTTGCTTTAGGTCTGTGGATATTTCATGAAGGTTTGTACTTTTCAAGTAATAATTGGGCAGAGGGAATTGAAAATTTTTGGTAATTGTGGAGACCATTAATGGATTCTATAGGACAGAGGGCATAAAAACTAATCCTCAATGCATTCTATAGAAAATAGCAGAAATCTGTAAAGCACAGTTTATTTATGTAATTTGGCATGTGCTGGTTTCACATCAAAGACTTAGAAAATGCACTTTTCTATAAATGTTTGGTGTGTACAATTTTCCAGTGAACCCATCAGGTGCTGTGCTTAACTACTAATAATTATCAAGGTTCCATGTATGTTTTCATGCACACTAATATGTTGGTAGATATACAGAGGAATTTGTGGGTAAGATAAAAAATAGTTCTTAATGGTTTTGAGTAGGGAGGGGTTTTTAAAGTCTCTTTATGTTTTATTTATGGAATAGTTATTTGTCATAAACCTTGTCTCTAGTCACAGTGCAGGAATTTAACATAATCCTAGACTTTTTCAAAACTCACAGATATTTAGTAAAAACAGGTTACAGTATTAAATGTAACCTATGTTTTACAAAGGTCCACTTACAGAAAAGAAGAAATTAAAAATAGAGATAGGAAACATAGGATATATGCTCAGAAATATTTAAAAAGAAAAAAAAGAAAAGGAAGATTTCTTTTTTTTTCCTGAAATTATTGCTTCTGAAATGTGACAATCTGAGATGACTTCTTACAGACAGCAGACTGTTCAGATGTGTCAGTATAATTCAATATTGTATGCATTTGACATTTCTGAACTCATTGCTGGAAAGAATCATGCCAACATAGGTTTTAAGCTCTCTCTCGTTGCTAGTAACGTCAGGATCTGTTGTATAATCAGCTAAGCAAGATCCAGTGAAAATTTGAACCATGAAAAGATTGAAAACTAGGTTGGGCAAGTCTCTGAAAAACAGACTGTACAAAATATTGCATATGGAAGAGGATGCAGCAATGGATTACTAGTAACACTTAAACATGCATGTTTTCCATAGAATCATAGAATAGTTTGAGTTGGAAGGGACATTTAAAGGTTACTTAGTCCAGCCTCCCTGCAATAAGCAGCAACACCTTCAATTAGGTCAGGTTTTTCAGAGCCCTGGCCAGCCTTACCTTGAATGGGGAAACTCATTCCAGTGTTTGACCACCCTCACCATAAAACCACTTTTTTTTCTGATATCTAATCTAAATCAACCCTCCTGCAGTTTAAAACCATTGCCCCTTGTCCTTTCACCATAGACCCTGTTAAATAGTTTGTCCCCATCTTTCTTATAAGCCCCCACAAGTTCTGCAAGGCTGCTATAATGGCTCCCCTGAGCCTTTTGTTTTCCAGGCTGAACAATCCCAATTCTCTCACCTTTCCTAAAAGGGCAGGTCCTCCAGCCCTCTTGGTGACCTTGCTCTGGACCCACTCCAACACATCCACATCCTTCTGATGTTCTGGGGACCCCAGAGCTGGATGCAGCTCTGCAGGTGGATCTCACCAGAGCAGAGCAGAGGGGCACAATCCTCTCCCTGGCCCTGCTGCCCGCGCTGCTTTGGATGCAGCTCAGGATATATTTGGTTTCTGGGCTGCAAGCTCTCCTTGCCAGCTCATGTCCAGCCACTCACCCCCAAGTTCTTCTTGACAGGGCTGCTCTTAATCCACTCATCCCCAGCTTGTATGGAAGAAAGAGAGGATGCATGTGAGGAGTTCATAAAGGGGAGATTATATCATTTATGTGTTAGGGCAGAATAGGATGGATTTCTAGGGGAAAAAAGGGTTCTCAGGAAATATGGTTTCAAGGAGAATGGAGCTAAAAAATTCTTGCTAGGGAAGAAAAAGGAAACCTTCCAATTTTAATGAGTTTAGTGAATAATAAATTGGAAAGGATAAGAGGGAAGAAAGAAATACTTGATTGAAGTAGAAGCTGTAAGGACTCCAAAAGGCAGAATGCAGTTTACTTGGTGTTCTAAAGCTAACATCTGTCAAAGATTAACAGGGAGCATTACATGAAATCATAATTATCCTCTACACTTAGAAATTCCTATGGCAGTATAAAATCAATGCAGATATTTTCAGGGAAAAAAACATGTGCAAGAAAATATGTTGCTAATTATGTAAGAACTTGAGGCTAAGAGAGAGGATCCATGTTTTATACAATAAGTTTTGATTTGAAACACAGAGAAGACAACAGTTCTGGACTACAGTTTAGGGCTCAGGTCAAGAAGTTATTGAGACAGAGTTGAATGGGGATGTAAATCCCAGTGAGAACACAAGAAAGTGTGCATAGCAGTGATTCTGTGGTAGGAGTAGTAAGGACAATTAAGTGCATTGAGAAAGAATAAACAGCATGGAGAAAATGAGAAAATAAATTAAAAGTGACACATGGGTTGTGGCTCTAGAAGTTGAGGAAAATAAAATCTGGTTAAGAAATAATCACTTAGAGCTAAAACACATGTTCAAATATGTGAATACGCTTGAGGATGAGGAAGAGGTGGGTGAAAAGAAGCCTGTAAGAATGTCATAGGTTTCATTAAATGGGAAGAAATACTAATATTTAGTACAAGACAATTCCTTAATAGGCAAGTCTTACCATATGCTTAAACCTGAGCCAACTTCAAACCTTGTCTTACCTTTGTAAGGGTTTGCTGATGAAGGTGTATAGATGGTGCATTCTTCACCTGTTCCTCCTCGAATGAAGCTAAAACATTTACCAGTAAAAGGTTGACTTGAGTAGCATTTAAATCGGTTCCCTAAGTGGAAAAATTATGTGAATGAAAGAATTTTAGTAATGTAATTGTGTCTATTGTTCATTTTTTGCCTTTTTAGTTATGTTGCTTTCAAATGTAGTCTTTTCCTTCTGCATCCCTAAGACAGCTATGCCAAGAGAAAGTGTGAGTGTAAGCCATGTCTCATTGGCCTTGAATAAAATCATGGTGCTGGTGGAGACTTCCTGATATTTATGTCCAAATTCATTTGTATTCTTTCAATGGGAGTCATTAAGAGTGAAAGGCAACTATTTGTAGTAGCGTCAACAGCAAACCAGGTTGATAAAGACCATGGTTCCTCCCATTTTCTGAGAGGAACTATGCTCTTCATTCCTTTTTAAGGAATTTTCTCTGTTCACAAAGAGATGCTTCAATTTATGGTAAAAAGAGTAAAGCCCACATAGCTCTCACAGTCTGCTCTTTCATCCCTTGTCAGGAATTAGTCTGGTAGAGTACAAAAGTCATTTACAAAAGTAGTGTACAGCAGCCTTGGACTTCATTGCCAGGAACGAAACCATAGTCTGAACAGGTGACTAAAGTGCATGGCAGCTAGCAAGATATATTCTTTCTTACTGGCTGGTACAGATGTGAAAGTTTGTAGTGATTGAAAATTAGCCTCATTGCAAAATTGTGGTAAATCACTCCTCTGCCTGTGTTCTTGGTTTGTGTGTTAACACTGGGGGGTAACAGCCATGTATATGTGAAATGGGTTATACTTGTGACAGCCAAAATTAAAGCAATCTGTGGGGCTTATTAAATCCTTCAGGGAATCAGGTAAATAATGTATTATTCTTAGAAATGAGTCCAAACCTGTTGTGTGAATCAGAATTCAGCTTTGGGCAGCTCCAACATTTTTATGTGAGATCCTCTTTTAACAGGCTTTTTGGCTTATACAAAGGGTTGGCGGTATCTGGCAGACAGTGCTGCCCTTTTCATCTTGCTTTTGTTTGTAGTCCTTTGGGGAAAGGGCTAAAATATTTGGAATATAACCTTTCTAAGTTTTCTTGGTAGCATGCTCAGAAATGTGGAAGGATTATTTGATAGATGGTTTTCAGTATTCTGGTGCCTGCAGAGCCATGGATAATCTTTCTAATCTTCTTTATCTAAGGTAATCTGTATATTCTATCATCTCTGCATCTATGTGTCTTATGCTGAAACTGCACTGACAGGAAGCTCTAAAACGCCTATTTTTGTTTCTTTCAAACAGCTGGCTGTCCAGATTCCTTGATTAAAGAACTTCATCACTTCAGGATTCTGGGAGAAGAACAGGTGAGTTAGCATCTCAAAGGCAGCATCTTAATGTCATGAAAGATAGACGCTAATGAGACAGTTTCATCTCTCTCCAGGGAAACAGAGTGTATCTCACGACCCCCAAAGACCTGAAATGTGGGGGGAAAACCACACAGGAGTAATATGTGAGAGTTGGGGTTTTTTCCATTCTATCCGTCAGCCTTGACAGGTTATTAATTGGTACATCTGCTACCTGCCACAGTTTTTCAGCTTTTGACTACAGCAGTAAACAGACTCTCTAAAGCAGCAGACAAACAATCTGACTAAGGAATGGTACTTAGAGCTAGTCATGGAATTATCCATCCTTTTGTGGGTCCTTTTTTCTCTTTTAAAATAGTGTTTCTCATAATTATAGCTGTGCTTTGCATTCAGAAAACTATTTCTGTAGAGGGACCTTAGGAAAGCAAAACTGAAGTGCTCTTTACAACACTCACAAGAAGTGTCAGGTATTATTTTGTCAATAATGAAATTAACATACACAGGTATTGAGAAATGGCCTTAAATTTTGAGAGAGAAGTTGAATTTTCATATGCTCAACTCTTCTGAAATTCAAGTTGTCTTTTCCTCTGAAGTATCCCTCCTAAGGTAGTGGTTACAAAGCCTGACTGTATGACACAGAGCTGCAGGTGCTAGGGACCAAGGGGCTGAAAGCCCAGCATTAGTGTGTTATACATGACACTATCCACATCTTTTAATGAACCTGGCACCAAGGGACTTGCACAAGGTTCTATGAGGGCTGTGACAAAGGTAGGAGCAACTCCTGAGATGTTAATTCAGTCTTGATTCATCGTTTTTAAATTAGATTGTATTGTCAAAAACACCCTGTTGCTTCTCCTTTCCCTGCCACTCTCCCCTTTTCTATTACAATTGTGGCTGCTGTTACAATTTCTGGACTGCCAATTTTCCTCCACCAGCCCCCCACTTCAGCTAGTATAGAGAGTCACAAGTCATGTTTCTCAGGGACTCAGCCTGTTTCTCAGCTTTTCCTTAGCAAGAGATAATGGAAGCACGAATCTGCTGAGATTGAGGACTTAGGAAGAGGAAATAAAAGAATTTATGACCAGGATTGATGGACTCAAGAGACTGATGAGAGCTACCTGACAAAAGGAGGGCAGAGTGAGATGAAGCTTGGGTAGGATGAAGAGATGGGGTTTCATTGAAGGGGTTGGGAGTAGAAACCAGAATGACAAGAATAAGAGTCTGACAAGGAGCATGGACCAGGGGCTGGAAGGGAATGACCAAATACAAAAGCTTAGTGAGGAGACTGGTAAATAGAGGAAGATCTGCCCTGAAGCTGTGTGAAGAGATGAAGCTGAGCAGTCTAGGAAGAGTTGGA
Organism: Motacilla alba alba; assembly: GCF_015832195.1. Classification (NCBI taxonomy): domain Eukaryota; kingdom Metazoa; phylum Chordata; class Aves; order Passeriformes; family Motacillidae; genus Motacilla; species Motacilla alba. Next base: position 76,898,597 of record NC_052018.1, read on the forward strand.
CAAAAGGAGAAATTTGAAGGAAAAGTAAGGAACAGCTAAACCAAAAGGCTGGAAGTGAGAGGACTGAATCAGACAGACCTGACAGCTCCCCTGGAAAAGCCCTAGAATGGAGTTGTGGACCTTAGCCTGACTAATGATCACTGACAGAGCAATATTTAACTGATGGACTTTCTTTGCAAATAGTGATCGTTGTCATGAGGCTTGAATTATTCCATTAGCCCATACATTTAGAAGGATTGTTGCAAACATATTCTGTCATACAAAAGCATTGTTAGCATGAGTCTACTGAAGATGGCAGTAGCTTTTGTTTGAAGTTAGAACACACTTTGATAGTCAGGAAATAAATTGATGCAAAACCAAGAGAAAAATAGTTAAGTATATCTAAGTGAAGAAAGGAAGGAATTACAGGCAAAGTCCTTATTCATGTGACTATTTATTTCTTATATTTATTTAGTTAGATATTAGCTTTTTTAAAATATCGAAGATGTTTATTTTTCTGTTATGTCTACTAGATAGAAAAAATGCATAATAAATTATAAGACTGTTTCATTCAGACTCCTTGCAATTTCAGTATTATAAACCATCAGATATTTTCTTCCATTCCAATCAATAACCAAAGAAAAATAGGGACATATTCCTGCTTCATGTCCAATCTTGATTTATTTTTAAAGTGCTTATGTATTTAAGGCCAGATTAAAAGCAGAATGGACTATTGTCATAATCTGTTCTGATCTACTTTAGAATACACATTACATGACTTTTTGGGATTAATTCTTGTTTAAACTGCAGTATATTGCCTAGAAAAGCATCTATTCTTTGTTTACAAATCACTTGCAGACTTTAGATCCTATTATACTTCTCAGTAGTGAAAGACAAAATATTCCCAGCCTCTTCCCATTCCACCACTCCTCCAGCACCAGCATGTTTCCTATCTTGCATATCTCCCATTCCTCAGAGTTTAAGCAAAAAAAAAAACCTGGTATCCCTCTTTTCTTCACTGAGCATTTATTTCCTGTAAATAAAAATATAAATAAACTGACCATATAAATGCTCCTATAAATGTAAATACTTACCATATGTACTATTTGATGATATCATTAGGAAAGAAAGGTTTTGAGTGGCTTTCAGGATCAAACCTCTTGAAAACGTGTCTGCCTGACTATCTGAAATATCTTTATATAAATGTAAGCATAAATGAAAAACTAATGCTGAGAAAAAGAAGTATGAAGAGTTGATGATTACTATTTTCTTAAAGGAGTTATATAATAATAAGGCTCTTGTCCAAATAATCAAACTTCTTGGTAGTCTTCTGGACATGTAAAATTTTCATGTCTTTTATTCTGTTAGGAACATACATTATGGGAAATTTATTCTAGGTGGAAAGTCTATCTTTTAAGGTTTAGCTGCTGGCAATAAGATAGCTTTTAAAGAGGGAATCAGTTTTGGACTTCATGGAAAGATGCAATCGTAGTCTGTGTGCTGAAATAGAAGAATACAAGCTTCCCTGGTACATGATATGCATTCTGGATACCTAACCTACCACATAAAACCAACTTCCAGAGTAATTGGCAACACAAATACAGCCACAGATTGCTGTCCCACTTGATACTTGACTCTTTAGGATGGTGCCAGAGAGTCTGACCCAGGAAGAGTCTCCAGAAGCAGCTTTGTCTGGTTTCTTTTGGACCCCCTTGTCACAGACTCTCGCAGTCCACTAAGGCTGTACAAGACAAAAAAGATTCTCCTGCACATGGAGTCCCAGATGAAGGGTGAAGCCTGAAGCTTTCTAATTGCCCAAAGCTCTGCTGAGCTTTTTCTTGCAGTTTGCTCTCACTTTTCATAATCCATCTATTTCCCCTAGCTTAATGGGTGCAGCTCAATCTCCTGGCTAACTCCTCCCTTTCTAAAGTATTTGAGATATAGCCAGGATCGGATTGAAAGATTTAGTGAGTGGGGAGATGTTTAAAAAGAGCAGTGTAAGAAAGTCTCCTGCAGTAGCCATTTGCCCTGTCAGGCTGGCTGTCTCTGCAACTAAATTTTTGTACAAGTGGTGATAGTACAAGCTGCTTAAAAATATATGCTACGAATGCACCAAATATGGGTTCTGTTCAAATACAGTGGAAGGCAGGTAATTCTACAAGCCAATGCCAGAAACAGCACAGAAAACACTCCAAGCATAAACACCACAATATCCCAGCATAGCAAGATGACTTGCAGTGAACTGTTATGGAGTCTCCCTAATGACTCTATGAGAAACTTCCCTCTTGTCCCCAAAGTGACAAAAAAAAATCTTGTTTAATTGTTTAAATGGAATATTGTGATTCATGAATAAAATACCAGCTACATCTGAAGGCTGGAAGGGAAAACAAACAACACGAGAGCGAGCAATCTGCTGCTATACCCGAGTGCCCCCAACAGGTCACAGCACAGATGAAGCAGATGATTTCTAGTGGCAGGAAAGGAAGATGCTAAGTAATGTATAGCTTTGCTTCTCTGTTACATCATCTGCTCTGACAACTTTGCAGAATGTATTGGCCAGTTCCTTGATATTTTGACAGGGGAACGATCAATTTTAACAGATCTCTCCTATCAGCTGCTGCTGAAACTCATATCGCTGCTCACTTTTTTTTAGAACTGTTGTGAGGGTTTATATCCCTGGAATCTGAGCAAGCCTGAATGGGGACCATTTTGGGGGGAAGGGGTTGTTTGTTTGGTTGGGTGTTTTTGTGGGATTCTGGTTTGGTTTTTGGGGGGCTGGGTTTTTTCCCCAAATTACCTAGTCAATTAGGGAAAAATTATGCAAAGGAATACCCTAGAATACCCTGTTTTGAAAATCTGCAGATGCATGTCCCCATGCTCCTCAAAGATGATGTGGGCTTGTGCTAGTTTTCACAGTGAGCTGTAACTTTAGGAGATACAGAAATCAAGTATGAAATGAACACAGCATGGTTAGAGATCATTTAACATCAGTTGAGGTCTGGAAGAATTTTATATACAATGTGTGGGTGTGACAAGGTTATTTTTTTTTTAATTGCAATACTTGCTAGAGGATTTTTTTTTCAAATGTATGCTACAGAATATTCATGTAAAGTCAGTCTTAAAGTAATTGATATATATTTACCCATTCAGGCAAAAGTAATGCCATATGACAATTCTAATTATTCAGCTGAGTTTAGTACAGGAAACTGTCAAATATGATCAACAAAGTGCTTCTGAAGTATTTCTGGGTTAAGATTTTTTGATAACTGCACTTGGAAAAAAATATAAGCTACATCTCCATAATTCTAATCAATTAAAGAACAAAATAAATTTTTACTGTATGATTTCTCCCCTTCATAATTACTAAGCCAAAGCTATTTTATTAGTATTTCAAAACCTTTATCTTTACAAGTGTAGTTCTTACACCTCTGCTGCTTCCCACCCAGTCCCCTGGCTTCAGCTACTATTCTGTGTAAGTGATACCTACACTCATCTCTCAGTTTCTGCCATTTTTCCATCTAATATCTCTTTTCTCTCCATCTCATTTGGCTCGCCTTTTGGATTTGTCACCACAGTCTCATCACTTGCTCTCTAAGACTGAGCTACTGCATTTAACTCTTGATCCTCTTTACACCACCTGTTTTTTAACAGCTGGAACTTCACAACAAACTTTACAATCTTGCAACTTCATATGTCTAATGATATGCCTCTCTTTCCTTCCTATGCTATGCCTGCCTGGAATGTCTCCTAACCACCTTCTTCTCTAACTCAGAAGTAATTTGGATTCATGAAAATTCCTCAGTTTTGTCTCTTCTGGATTAGGATAACTTTAGCCTTGTTGTAAGCAGGATATCTCTACATTCTTACACTTTTGAATTTACTGTACAGTAGGCAAGTGAAAGTCATTTATTTTTGGTTCAATAGCTGAAAAAAAGAGAAAGAAATTAGAAGGTACTTAGTTAAAACTAATTTAAAGGAACTTTTTTCTGTCAAAACCAAAAAAAAAAAAAAATTGTCATTTTATATAGAATTCAAATTTCTCTTCCCCCCAGCTTTTATTTAATTCAGAGGGAAGATTTGAACCCAGTGTTCAGGATCTCAGGTACATGTGGGAGTTAGGACTTCTTCCATCCCTTGGATAGGTTTGATCTGCTTTCAGGAAATATACATATGCTCACTCTTGTGACCTGAGAACTGGGAGCCAGTATCTACTGCACTAAAATGCAGTTCCACAGTTTGCAACAGCATCAGCTGAACAGATTTCCTTGCATCAGTTACAGCCTTGATGGCTGTTACTTGTAGTGGGAAGAGGAGTGTGCATTTGAGCTCCACAAGGGTCAGAAGAAACCAAATGTTTATCTCTGGCACCCAGTCTATTCACACTGATCCCCCAAATACCTGCTGGAAGATCACAAACTTCTAGTAGTTTGTAAATATAGTGCTAACCTGTACACTGTGCTCGTTCCCCTTTCTTCATTGTATCATATTGTGCTCGCTTTCGTATAATTCTGCTAACTGCAATCTTTCCTTTTTTCTCCACATCTCTGTTCCAGTTTAATTTTGTCTGTGAATTGTGGTGCACTGATCCAGTTAGAGATTTCTTACCTAAATATTTTCTTCAAAGAACTGTTTGTACCCAATTTTCCATGACTCTCCAGTCAGGCAAATTCCAGCTCTCTAAAGGTGGTTGTCTTTCTTGCCTCCTTGGATGCTCCTGTGGTAACAAGGAGCTGATCCTCTGAACTAGCTCTTTCAATTTGATTAGGGGCCAGCAGAGAAACCTAAAAGTCGGGAAAAAAAAATTAGGGGTGCTCCATGGAGAGCCATGTCAGTCCATGACTTTTTAATCTGCATTTTAGATGACACATTTGTAAGTATTTTTACTTGTCCAAGGAGTACTACTACTGGTTTCGTACTGTAAGTTGCCTAATTACATTATGGAACTAATTCTTGAAGTTTTTGTACGTGCATAATACATATAAATAAAGTGCTTAGTCTACACTATGGACTAATAGCCTCCACAATCTAATTTTGAAACACACAGATGGTTATTTGATTTATAGGAGCAGTAAAAACAATCTGACTCCAGCAAGTAGATTTGCTTTCCTCTGAGACTCTTACATGCAGTTAAAGAAACAAGTAATTGAATTTCAGGGATTTGGGCTTAACATCTACTGTTATACTTTTGTCCAAAGTTGTCTGCAAGGCTGCTACTGAGCTTTTAGATGGTGGGGGAAGGACAATAAAGAAAACAATATCCAAATTGTAAAAGCAAAATTAAAATGGCTCAGGGCATTCGTGGTGTGGCAGGGGGATTGGAATAAATGACCTTTAAGATTCCTTCCAACCCAAACCATTCTGTGATTCTATGATATTAAATCATAATTTGTAAATTAATTGACCCAGCCAGGAATCACTGTGTTCATGAAGTGTGTTTGGCAGGAGTTTTGTGCATTCAGGTGCATTTCAGTTTTGTTTTAGTATCTGAATCTCAATGTAACTGAAAAGACTGTAATCTGTAATTAACTTGTTATTACTATGTCAACCCAGAAATTTCATTTATATTACCCTTGATTTACAACATCAAATGATTGAATTTCCACTGCTTGAAAACCAGGATCCTTCTAAGACTTAAGGGAAACCATCCCAACCTGGAAAGCAGAGAGCAAGGAATAAATGGTTACAATTATCCAGCCTCTGTGTCTAAGTCATACTGTAATTTATAATCTAAAGGCCCTGACAAGTCTTTATTAACAAAGGTTACACAAAAGAACTTCATCCTATGGTCGAAATACCATAAGCAGAGCTTATAAGTAGAGCTTTTTCCACTCCAAATGTTATTCCTTGAAAAGCATAGATATGGGCTGACTGGGACAATTCACAATTTGAGGGGAAGGATCACAAAGGGATGTAGCTTTCAGAGAACAAACAGAATGCTTTACAACTACCTTATTCATATAACTTTAGCTGTCTTAGCACCAATGTTCTGGAGTTAGTTGTATTTATGAAGCTTTGAGGGTTTTTTCCAAATAGGCATTGAAATATTTACTTCTGGGGGAATCCAGCAACTATTTACCGACCTGTATTTCTGAGGACCTTATTACAGTAGCACATAAATGCCTGACATGCTTTGTCTGGAAGCTGCTTTCTAGCAGCAGTAGATGGCTGGTGATTTCTGTGTAATTTTATGCCACTCATTACCATAGCATCTGACGTCCTCATGACTATTAATGGATTTTGCCTCTTAACAGTACATTGAAATCAGCAAGTGTGATTCTTCCTCTTTACAAACGGGCAACTGATGAGAAGCATAGATTAAATGACTTATGTGAAAGCCACAGGATGGCTGCGCTGCTGCCAGGAATGAAATCAGGCGTCACGAATGTCAGTTCCATCAAGTTTCCCATATATTATACTTTGTGAGAGGTTTTTCCTAAAAAATAATTGGAGATACTTTCCTCCTTGTAGCATGCAGAACAACTTTACACATGATGAGTGCATCTCTAAATAGGAGGCACACTGATAAAAATTGAGTAATAGATACTGTGAAATACTTTGACTGGACAGAAGAGCTAGATTCATCTTTCAGTGACAGCTCTTTACATGTGAGATATCTAGCCTAAGTTAGTTTTCTCATCTTCAACCATAGCACTTCCATAGGATGATTGATCTTACCTATCTTAGACATCATATCTAAGTCAGGATAAATGCCCTCCTTGAGATCTTATTTCTGCTCATTCACTTGGAGCCTTGTTTAGGCTAGATGTTTAATTTTAGCTGAGCTAAAATTCTGTGAAGTGGTTCACAGTCTAAGCTATTTAGATACCTAATCCTTGGTTTTAAAAATAGCTTAGGGCAGGTGAGTTAGGATTAGAATTATTGGAACTAAATCAGCTATTGTAAGAGTCACCTAATTTCAGGTGCCATTATCTAGGAAGTTGTCTGATCTCTCATTATTTTTAAAAAAACAGGGCACTTGAGGTCTCAGTTCTTACGCAGATGTACAAATCTAAGGAGTAAAGATGAATTGCATCCCATCTCTCCTGTTAATTATAAAAGAAGACTTCACAACCTGTGCAACTATAGGCATCATCACTGCGGAAATTCAAACTAAATTAAATAAATTCTACATTAGGTCTCCAGTTAAGAGGTGAAGTAAATCAGTGGGTGTTGTGTAATATCCTTAAGTATCTCATCCAGATATATGATCAAAACACATCATGGGCTCCAAAGACATTTAAGGGCTCCTGAAAACTGACTTGATTAATGGATTACATTAGTTGGTTACATGAGTCCAGTATGATATGTATGGCTGTGGTGTATAGGAAAAAATGTCTTTAATAGATATGGTCTGTCATTATATGCAAATAGTTAGTTAATAATTCATGATAATAGTTTTGGACCTGTAAAAGTTTTTTATAAATGCACCCTTAATGTAAAGTGAGTCATTTTGTTTCATGTCACTGAATAAAGAATATAAATCCATATATGTTGTGTAGATTTTGCTGTGGCAGCAAACATGTATATGTTCTGCTACTTTGTGTTTCAGCGGGTTGCTGGGTTTTAATTGAGCAGGACACAAGGAAAAAGAAATTGGAAAATAACATAAATGTATCTGGACTTGGAAGGTAGAAAACAGGCTGGTAACTAGATATCAAGATATGCAAATGAATTTAGCAGGATCTTTTTTGGATCATTTTTTCAGCTGTTATAGTATGAAAATCACTGGGGAGGATGCCATACTGATTTGGAATGAGTCCTGTGTTGAGCCAGTATAAAATGTTACATTTGTTGGACAGAAAATGATGTTGCTGTCCACCTTGCCAGTAGGTAAACTGGACATTTACATTCTGTATCTTTCCCTAACAAGATAAGTTAAAAAAACAAAAAGGAAAAAAATAAAGGGAAATGAGAGGAATATATTCATGCCCTTTTAGGCTAAATTAATGGCTGGAAAGTATATTCTTTTTTTTTCCAGCTGAGAATTTTTAATGTAAATGCTGACAGACCCTCAGCTACAGTGTCACTGGTGTTTGCCTTCCTAATGAGAAGCTGTTAACAATTCCACATGAAGCACAAAGTTCCCTCTTAATAGGGTAAGACAATCACTATCCTCACTTGCAGGTCCAGTCTGTGCCCTGAAGAAAAATCAGGCTGCTAGAGAGTTTTGGAGCTATGATTACCTATATTTCTATAAAGGCCAGCTAAATTACTCAAAACACTCAACATGTATATAGTGGGAGGATCACAAACTTTTCTGAAAATTAAGAGCATCCAACATTAAATATTTATGGCATTAGTCTGGGTTCAAGCATAATAATAACACAGGAAAACACCAGCTGACTTCTTGAGCCCCCACATTCAAGGAGACTGCAGACATGTCTTGCACATTTCTCAAAATACTATTATTTTCCAAATACAAGATTCTTAGGTAAGAATTTCTGGCTGTCATTCATACACTGAAAGATATTTTGAAGTCTTATTGTCTGTTTAGATTTTGCTTTTCTTTTCTGAGGTTGCTTGGATTTTTCATTAATTAACAAAGTTGGATACTTCAAGTCTGGGTTGACTTTTTTTTCTGTGATGCAAACTTTTGTGTATATATGTTATAGTCTTTTAAGAACTCTAATATTATTTTAAGAAGCCAGGTTAACAAGACATGTTGTGACATGTTGTGACAGTCTGCATCTGCAGAAGAATCTTCTGAATTGTACCCAAAAGACGTAGGACCTTCTTTGTAATTTAAAATTCTTTTTTGTATGCTCTGTGTATGAGGTATTGGGCCTAAAGTTTCCATTTTCCTCAAAAGATTTCTTTGGAGATGGATGTGGATTGGAGAAAGAAATTTTTGTTTGCTATCCTCCCAAGAAAAGGAACAGGATTTTCATGAGCCATTATGGGATAAAATCTTATGAAGCACTAAATATTGTTGTGAGTGCTGTAACATAAAGTTCTGTTTTGTTTTTTTAGCACACCATAAAGTCCACTCACAGAGAAAATTCATACCTACTCCCTTCCTCTTTGGCCTTTTGGATTTGCCTGTTTTCTTTGGGGTTGTTAGGACCAAATGCTTTCATTTATTTCCCTCCACAGTAGAGCAGATTTATAGGTGAATCTGAAGCCTGGTTTACAGTGGTTATACAGCCACTGGTGTGGAACTGCACCAACGCAGAACCCTAGAGTGGATGTGATTTACATGTACACAGCATGATTTGTACTAGCTCAGCTTATCTCTGGCTGAAAGCAGGGTAAATTAGACATGGGAAAGTTATTGCAGTGACATCAGTCCTTTTAGAGCAGGCATTTTTGCCACTGAGCATACACTGAGCATGTTAATTAATATTGCTGTGTGTCAGGGTCCCCATCATTAAAATTAAGGCATTTCCATGGCCTTTTAGGCTATCAGAACGGAATTAAATGAAAAGTGGAAAAACTAAAGAAAATTTTATGGGAGACACAGGAAAAAATACACCTAGCATTGAAATGAATGCATATTAGAGAGTTATTCAGCTGATCAGTTTAATGATCAGCTTGCTTTTAAAATAAAGTTGCCTAGGCAAATTTTTACAGCCCTTAGGGTCTAAAACATTGCACTACTTCTAGCTATAGATCCCTAAAGGGGGTTTTTTTGTGTGTTCTCTTCAATCTGTATACAGCATTTATCATTTCTCTGTTGGACTATTTTTATTATGTTTACAATAATTATTTTAGTAATATAAGTGTATTTGATGTTACTTACAAAAACAGTCTGCTGTTTTCTTGATCCTAATATCCCACACAGTCTTCTAGTGGCGCAAATGGCTGTGAGCCAGAAAACTATGCACATGATGTGAGTTGGAGCAGAGTGACACCCCATTTAATAGCACTGCAAAGTTTTAGACTTTTGACCAACAACCTTAACTTAGCATGTAAGACATTAGGACAGTTGACTGGATTACGTGGGATAGAGACAGAATCAAAGATTTGGGGGTGTTCTTTGTGTGCTGCCAAGAGTTTAAGACCAGTGTGTTCTGTTGTGTTGCAGTACAACCGCTACCAGCGCTATGGGGCCGAGGAATGTGTGCTGCAGATGGGAGGCGTGCTGTGTCCAACCCCTGGCTGTGGGGCAGGTCTGCTTCCTGAGCCAGGGCTGAGGAGAATCCTGTGTGAACCAGGCAACGGGATAGGCTGTGGGGTAAGAACCTGCATTTTCCTTCTAGTGGTGTGGGAAATAATTGATATAGAATGAACATTAAGACAAAGGGGAAAATGTGGCTGGCTTTTTTATCTTTTCAGTGACTCTGAATTTCCCTTCCCACCAGAGTGGGATAATGCAGTTTGCTAAACAATTTAAATATAGCACAATGACTTAGGAATGATGACTTCATCGCGTAGAATGTGTCCATTCCATATTCTTTGCTTTATTTGGTTTAAGAAGTTGCTGAGTAGTCACAGTAAGAAATTGAACTGTGCAGATGAAAATCCAAATACACTCTGACTTTCTTCTCCTAGAACTCAGCAGAAATGAACAGGATCTTAAGCAAACCATTCATTATCATATTAATTTTTTTACTGAAAAAGGAGAGATAGAATAGCCTGTCTGTGACACTGTAGTGATATTGCTTGGGCATGTTAAAATACATGATGAAAAGAAATATAGAAATACATTTTTTTACTCATTAAAGCTTGTTTTAAGCATAGGGAATGAACAATTAATGGTGGATTTATGGAAATCAAAATCAGATTGAAAATAATTTTGCTAAGAAATCACATCATATGGGCCATCAACATTTTTGGCGGTAGAAAGATCAAGTACTTGACAATAATCAAGCTTTGGGGGAAATAGATATACATAGAGATAAATCTATATATAAAAGAAACCTATTAAATGTTCAGTCAGAGTGACTAACTGGTGTTTGCACTATGTGACTCTTTCCATAGTTGGCATTACAGCAGAATTCCATGAGCACTATGAGAGAAGATAAAATATCTACATTTGTAAAATAGTAGGGTGCTCTTTCTGCTCTTTTTCTTGCGGAAAATGCACTTTTTGTTGCAGTTTTTATATTGCCCAAACTGATACTGTGGAAGAATAATAGTTTGGTGAACTAGGAAGTCACAGTAACTTGTCTTCTTTGAGTAGGTTAGCCTCTGTCGACCCTGCTAAGGCTTCCTATCTGTCCATGCAGTGGTGCATGGAAAACAGAGTACTGCCCAAATTCACTGAGCAGACATGGGGCTATAAAATAAAGCAGAATCTGGGAAAGTAATACGAAACATGACTGCATAAACAAAAGGGAATGTCTCTGGGTTAACTATTAGGGATTGGTTAAAAAAGACAAAAGCACATATAATTTTTATTCAGATCTCTGCCTGGAAGTGGTGAAAATCACACTGTATTTTGTAGCTTCATTCATCATCATTCTAAATCTGCAAATGCTGTGTAAATAAAGTGTACATTGCATAAAGGATTGATATATTGCCTGGTTTAGCAAACTGCTCTGTTTCCTTCTAAGGGCTCCGCGCTGTGCTCGGTAATGATCAGATCTGTAGCCTTGAGTGTAAGCTCACCCTTTGTTTGAATTATATGAAGTCTTGAACATTACAGAGTACAATTCACTTAGGCTGAAATGATAAGCAAGAGGCTGGTCGGGAAGCCAAATTTTGGTAACATTAAGGTCCTTCCTCAGAATCCATAATGGAACAGAGTGAAAATATATGCCTTTGAATCTTTCTTTGCACCCTAAAAATGGTAACCTCAAGGAGGATTTGTCACTGTTCCTGTGGTGAGGGTCCTAGCACTGAACTCAAATTCTGGTGGTAAAGTTGGCTGAAGGTAAAGATCCACCTACAAGGATGCCAAGACCGTTAGAAAAGCTATTTATTTTTACTCTATTTTATGAAGTCATGTTTAGTGTTTTCTGTTCTTAAACTGTGATGTGGTTTTTCCCAGTCAAAACCTGACCTTTTTCAGTGTGAAGACGTTCCACTAATTTTTATGGAATCCAGGAAGATCCATTTTAGAGCTCAGTATTGCCTCACGAGTGTGTGCGTGATTTACAAGCTCAAAGAAAGGCCCAAGATGAGAATGTCCCTATTACCCATCCAAAAAAAGACTGCAAAAGATGTCTTGGACTACTTAATCTGCGCAGCTTAGATTAGAAATGCATTCCTTGCTGAAGCTGGTAAGCAAAGAAATAAGGAAAGTAGTGTGAATTTGGAGATTTTTTTTAATATCTACATCATTCTTTAAGCTGTACTTTGGTTATGTAGAGTCTCTTTTGCGGTGTTTGAGCCTCTGTCTTCAGTTAAATTTCATACAGATAACAGCAGAAGTTATATCCAACATCACTGCTCTGTTATTTACACAAAAGCCCTTGCAGAGAAATTGTTACCTATTGAACAGAACAAATTGGTTGTTCAGGTCTGTATTGGCATGTAAGGGTAGCTAACAACTGTCAAGGAGCTGAGGATTTTGATTTGCTGATGGAATTACCCAGGGGAGAGAGGAAGGGCAGGTGGTCAAGAGAAAGTCAAGGCAGTGAGTGAGAAGGGGTTTCATCAGCCATTTTACAGAAGTAAAGGAACCAAAAAGACGATAAGCTAGCCACCAGGGAATGAAACAAAATTAATATTCTGATATTCAGAGAGATAACTGTGTGAGGCAGTCCCAAACATATCAGGAGTATGACCAAAACTGAAGGAATAATGAAAAATAAAAGGATGACTGAGCCAGGCTAGGATGCAGACATTTTGTGTCCCTCAGCTGCTTACTCTTTTACATGGAATGAGAAACTAGAATCTGTTTTGCAGAGGAACTGCCATTGGTATCAAAGCTAAATATGAATATCCAGGAGAGTCTTATGATTTGCTAAAAGGGCCTTTGGTAAAGTTAAAAGATGGATTTTGCTTTGTCTCAGGGAATTTGGAAACAGCAACATGCAGGGCCTAGAAACAGTCTGGTAAATGCCTACACAGAACTGTACTAAAACGATGAGGAAAGAGGTTTAAATGTAAGCATCCCCATATGTACCCTCTGCAGTCAGGCACTGCTATCTATTCAGGCTTTCAGGCGAAAACAAAAAAAAATAAACAAAAAAAAATCAACAAGACAAAAGGTTTATTTTGACTTTGACTGAATAGAAGCATAGAAGCATGCAGATATCCTTTTAATGATTATGGATAGTCCTCACCTAAAGCCATGTTCTGGTACCACTGACTGACTCTACTGATGTCTAATCTTTCATATTTTTTTATTATTCACCATAAACTTATTAATTGATTTACTAAGATATTACCATTATACACTATTCTACCTTCATTACTATGCATCAGACTTATGTTACTAACTTCTATTGCTCAGCTATAAAATCCTGACATATTTAATACTAGAAAACAGCAACAAAACATAGTAGATAGTACATATTGTACCAGCTGGCCTAGGCACAGGAAAAGCTGTGGTAAACAAGACATACAAAAGCTTTATGAATAAAACATTTTTGTCTTGTTTTGTATTATACTGGCATATTATTTACTACACATTAAAGAAGCTTGGAGTTAAAAACAGGTTGGAATGGATCTATGAAAGGGACAATACAATTTGTTTGTTAAGAAGTGTGCCTTGGTTTCTACACATACAGCTCAGTTGCCTTGCAAAGCATTCCTTGTCAGTATCTTTCAGTGGGATGATAACTGACTGATGTGTGACTCCATCCCAGATTTTGCTCCACAATGGTATGTTGTGCAGCAGCAATGGTAAATGTTTTGCAGCATGCAATATCAGGTGACCTATCCCTTGAAATGGGGTGAGAAGGGAGATGCAGGATAGTGGAGACAGAGCCTCTGCTGGTCTTTTCCCCTTGAGTTGACTCATTCCTAGCATAGCACATATAGGGACAAAGAAGAATGGATTTCCACAGATTGGCTGTTGTTTGATAATCCCTGGCTAAGAGATCGGACTCTTGAAGGTCCATTGAGGTCCTGAGACCACTCTAAACTATACAAAGGTCTGGGTGACAATTTTAAAGATCTTTGGAATAAGCTGTCCTAATTGATGTTTTTATTGTAGTTCTTTGAGATCCCTTAATGTGAAACTCCAATCTGCAAGTTGGTACTCAAATGTAGTGTATTAAATGTGCAATGACAAAGTAGATTTTATAGCTTTGCAAAGGGAGCATGAAATTTGGGGTTATTTCATCTCTTTTACTCCATATTTACTCTTCCATAAACATAGTGCATTGAAGAATATCAAGAGAAGTGTTCCCATCTAGGACAGGTGAAATTTTATGGCTGCAGACTACAAGAGGTCCCTGAAAAAAAATCAATATATATAAATACCATGTCTTCCTTATAAATAGAATTCCTAGGCTGTTGTATTACATAAAACAAAATCCCTAAGGCAATTTCACTCTACCCAGCAATTTTTTCTCATTGATTTCTTCTTGCATTCTTCTTCCATGGCTAAGGAAGCACATGTCAAAAGCAATTGCACCATATTTGTAGGATTAATAATTGTTTGCCTTTTCAGTAAGCTTAATAGAATAGAGGACACTGAAATAGTTACATGAGAAGTGCAATACATATTCCTGTTGTTTGCAAAGTTGGGGGTTTTGTGATTCATCATTGTGCGCTCATGCATGTCCTAGCAGACATGTTTCATCTTCAGTAATGTCTTTGTAAAACCCAGTGATTCTCACGTAGGCAAACCCCAAACAATTGGGGAAAATCTTTTGTTTTGAGAAGGCAAATCTGAATTATAAAAATTCCAAGTGATGAGTTCTTATCCACTTCTGATAATTGAAATGATGATTTTGTTAGTCGTATATGTCCTTCTAAACTTCTGGAGTAGAGTTAATTTAGGCTTTTATATGCCAGTTGAAGTGCTATGGGAATGCACCTATACTTCCTCTGGAATCTGAACCAGCTTGCAAATACTGTTTCATATATGTGAAAGTACACAAGAGTTGTTGAAGTAGAAAAACAGTTTCCACATTTGGAAGTTATGAATCTTTTATTGTGAAGTTCAGTTCAATACAATGCAATATCATGATCAACATGGACTTTCTCTAATTCCTCTCCCTCTTGAGTCTGGTTTTGTCATGTTATTCCATATATAGTATCTGATCAAAATGCTTAAAATTCTGACTAACCTCAAAGACTTTATTTTCAAACAAAGATGTAGGTATAAACGTGTTGTTCAGGACTTGTACTTTGTTTCTCTGTTAGTAGTACCAGGAGAATGTTCAATGTATCTAAAGAGAAAAGAGGCAACTTTTAAAATAATTTGATATATAAAGACAGTCAAGATGAGTAGTGGTAATTCAAGACAACCTTTGAAGGTACTTGCACTGAAAAAAAGCTTTTCAATTTTATAATCAGATGGATAAAAGGTCATGGGTGAAAAAGGGTGGTTTGTACAATGATCTGGATTTTTCCCTTAGTTTTAAGATGGAAATGGAAGTTGAAGCAGAAGCAGAAAATAGAGGCTCCACAGTTCTGAAAAACAGAGGAATAATTCAGAAAACAAAAGACCTTGAGACCTTTATGTCATTTGCAAAACACTAAAATGGAAATAGGAGATTGCTGCTATCTAGTAGCCGTCGCAAAATTGAAGGGTTACTCCTTGTTATTACATTTCAGGTATCTGTCCTTGTTCTGTATGTCATTAAATTTTTGCTTTTAAGAGAATTCACAGAAAGGTGTGACCATGGAAAAGGTAATAGCTGAAGATATTGCTGCGATTTAGAAACCAACTCACAGCAGGAGTGTTTCATAATATTGTACAGGGAGTGTTTTCAATGGGAATGAAAATGAGACAGACATTTTCCATTATTGCTAAATGTTGAGTTGCCAGCACTGTGCCACAAGCTCTAAGCAGTAATCATGCATTGCTTTCTTCTATTGAGTGGGCACTCTAGCCTTTAGAAAGTGGAATTGTTGACACATTATGCTTCAGTAGCTGAGCAAGTTGTTCAATTGCTAAAATATGACAGGCTGACCAGAATTCTTTCTGGATTGGGAGGGGGCTGGTACTGTAAAAGCATGGCGCTGTTTAAGATGTGGAATGTTAATATTTTAATAATGTGTTTACCCCAGAGCTGCACTGTGCAATTAACCAGCTATGTATTGCTGCCAAGGTGCATTATTTCCATTGCCCATGCCTTACAGCACAGGGCAATTCATTGATCTGATATGAAACTCAGCTGTTGACACTGAGTGGATAAAGCAATCTAGAGAATGTTTCCATTTTTCCATTTTTAATAATATGGATCACATTAGTTCACAGGACTAGCAAAAGAAAATAAATACTTTTTATACAGAAAACAAATCAATTGCTTGCACTTGGTTTAATAGTAAAAGAATAACTGCTTTTTCCTTTACATCCCAAATCATGAAATACTAGCTAAAAAAAATATTTAGAAAATATGCAAGTCTCTTCCATTCCATGTGAGCTGAAGCTGAAATTTCATTCTTTTCGTCTGCTAGATGTCCAGAATATTATGGGATGACTTTATCACATTTTATCATGGATAAAATTCTGTATCCCTTGATTTATATAGGGTATAGCTTTTACCTGACTTGTGCATCATGCAGACATCTGGAAGATGGCTTTGTAGTTACACATTGCAAATTGAAAGTGCAGTATCTTCAGTTGTTTTTGCTTGACTTATTATTTTGTGGCCTACCTGGTAAAATTTAAAATAATTTAAAATCTGTCATATGTGTTCTAAGACAGGATCAAGGAAGCAGAGAAAAGAGGTAGTTACCCAAAAGAGGCTGGAAGGTGATGTTCTTTGCAATCTAGAGGTATCACAGATGTAAGAATAACACTGTATTTGAGTCAGGGAAATTGTATTAGAGAAAACTAGGATAAAATCAAGTTCTTGCTTGTAAAGATAAGTCAAATCTGGACACACAGACCTAGGAACTAGAGAGGATAAAACTGATGTCTGTGAATGTAAACCAGCTCAGTCTGGGATTTGTAACAATTGTTTTGCAGGAGATAAATGCTCCCAATTTAACCAATTTGTCTGAAATAGGAATGAGCTAAAGTTGCAAGCATTTGAGACCCATTTTAAATTGAGGGGTGAGATAAAATAGCAGGTGGGTTTAAAAATCACATCAATAGTCGATTTTAGGATTTGTCAGCTCTTAGTCCTTGTAAACTGTTAGATCAAACAATCCCCTGGAAGGGTTGTAGGGATTTTCACAATAGGGATACCAAATTGGAATTTGGGAAACAAATTAGAGATACTCAACTTTGTCACTTGTTCAGTATTTAGATTCCAGAGCCAAAGATGCCTGGGCTTCCATTTTCTTCACCTGTGGAAAGAGAAGAGCATTTTACAGTAAATCCGATGAAAAAATGTGCATAACTTAATACCCACATCTTACTCTAAACTGATTTCAGCACACAGATGTGAAAAAAAACCTCCAAAAAAAAGCACCTTCTCTGGGGAGATTCCTGCTTTTAGGAACCCATTGAGTGTATCATGCTGTCATGCTCAGGTCAGGATAAATTGATTACTGAGTTTGAAGTAAAGTCAAAATTTTCTCTCAGGGCTTATTGTCAGAGACTTGATATTCTGTGCCAGAGTTAGTGGACAAGCTAAATACCATCACCAGGAATTCAGGGGGCATTTCTCACCTAGAAATTCTTTGTCATTTGAAGAGCCACAGGCTTTGATGACATCTTTGTCTATTTTGGACTATGCCTGTAGCACAGCACAGTTTAGTCTCTGATGACTGAAGTGCTCTTGTCTAATTAAAGTAATTGGGCTCCATGTAGCAGTATCTGGGTGATGTTTAATGGCTTATGATGCTCAAGAGATTTTATTAGATGAACTCATAATTCTATCTAGTCTTAAGTATAATGGAAGTTTATGACTGGAGAGAACTTGCAACTACTTTTTTGTTGCTACTCCTCTCCTCTTCAGCGAAGTGCCTAGAAATATGTGTGACAGAATGCATTAGCATGAGGCCCATCAGAAAAGACACGGAGCGCAAAAATCAGAAAGAAGGAGAAATAAACTGTTAATGGGATTTGCCAATTAATTCTGTATGTACAAAAAAAAGAGAGCTCTGTATTCTGTCTTCATATTTTACTGACATACAGGATAAGATTATTCTCCCTCAATTGGTAGAAATAAACACTTTGCACATGATAGAAAAGTGTAGCCATTTTAAATCAACCTGTATTTACTTCAGCTAGTAGATGAAAAAGTCCTGGTTATAGCAGCCTGTCCCAGACCACAAGAGGTGCCTGAGCTTTCTTGCTTATATATACTGACTGCAGTTTCATAATCAGTGAGACAAGTGCAAATGAATTTGTAAATCATCAAAACTAGGTGTTAGTGGAAGATTTGGTATGAATAAACTGATCTATCACTGAATCACTAGAGCAGGAACAATAATGCAATCAGGACAGGATATGCTCCTTGAGAATTGCAGCCACCAAGGGCAGGATTCTAATTGTGCAAGAGGCTTATTTGAGCAATCTTCTAAAAGATTTCTGTATTTGAATAGGAAAGAGAAACATGGGCTGAATGCAGGAAATCACTTATAAATGAAAAGGAAAATAAATATGAATCAAATAAGCCTATTTATTGCCTTTTATATGAAGTTTCGTATGAAGGCCTCCTGAGGCATTTAGGATTGTATTATTACATTATTGTAAAAAAGCAGGAGGTGCTTAATCATTGCAAAATGATGGAGTAAAAAGCTAGGGCCAGAACAATAAGACTTTAGATTAAAATGAATCTATTGACTGGCATTTTTAGCTTAGCCAGGATAAAAATTCAAAGTTCTGAATGCTAAAGAAGAATTCTCCTCATTATGTGGCTGCTATAATTCTAGCCTGTAGCCCAACTCAGAAGTAAATCAGAAAATTCATAAAGTAAGCAGCTCACACAGATGCTGAAAAACCATATCTTTCCACTGCTTTTGTGGCACTTGTAGTCTTCATGTTGTTGGATGTCAGAGTAAAAAGTGTAATAGAGATTTGGGGGTTAAGTCTATTTGGTGTAAATACAAATGTGAAAAATGGTAGTTTGTGTCAGTTTGGAGCTTACAAATAATGACACTATTTTTTTACTAGGAGGAGTGCCCCCAATTAAAAATGTTTGCAGGTTTTTGTATTTCTTTATTGGCTGATCAAAGAAATGCCCAAAGAGTATCTTTCTCAACTTTACTTTGACTCTGCAAATACCTAAAATCTCTGCTTGGTTCATTTTTGTAAGACTACAACACCATTTTTCATGTGGAGGGCATAAAATGGTATCTTACCAGGACTATGAAAGTCTTTGTGATAAAAAAAGGAACAGCAGAAAATGCAGAGTACAAGCATAGCATAGGGATGGTGTTGTGCACTGACATTTTCCTGGAGAATATTTCTTTTGTGATGGCAAACAAGATACTGTGCAAAGATTCCCAGTGCTTCTCTTGGGTTTACAGTTAAACAGGGTTTCTCACTGGATCTTTAAGGAAAAGCTTTTTCAAACACATTACAGTTACAATATCATGTTGGTGGAATGAAGCAAAGCTACTCCTTAGCATTTCACCAGTACAAGGTAAATATTTATTTTTCATTGCACATGTTACATTACTTCTATGTACTATAGAGAATCCAGATTGACTGGACACTGCAATGCATCTCTTTGGGCTATGCTCCATGAAGAGTGGGATGGAACTGGCATTAAAAATATTAAAAGTATAGCTAAATGTAGTCTTCATCCCAAAAAAATTACCCTTTTACAATAAAATTAAGTAGAACAGAGTTGTTCTGAGATCAATTCTCTCATCACTAGTGTTTCAGTAAGGTATTTAATAATGATGTCACATGCAAAACTTAATTATTTCAAAACCATTTCAAAGAGATAGCAAAGCCACCATTCCACAATCAAAGCTGATTTTGAAGCGCTGAAACAAAGCAGATTTTCAATTATCAGAGTCCAAAAAAAGCATCTGAAAACTGTCCTGATTGCTGCAAAACTGCTGTCTTTTTAAGTTGGATAACTCAAAACAAATAGATTATGCTTGTGAAGTTTCAAACAAAAATCCCCTTCTAACAAAGCATAAAAAACACTCAGGCTGAAAGAGAATATCTGGGTAAAATTATAAGCTTCTGAAAGTGAGTTTAGAATAGAAGTTGCATCTCAACTTTAACAATTGTATTAAGGTCACTAAGCTATAAAAAAGGGAGTAAAGAAAACGTTGCAAAGTCAAGGGCAAAGTATGAAAATAAAATAAAATGAAAATATAATGACCAAATTAAATTAAAG
This sequence comes from Motacilla alba alba, assembly GCF_015832195.1. Lineage (NCBI taxonomy): Eukaryota > Metazoa > Chordata > Aves > Passeriformes > Motacillidae > Motacilla > Motacilla alba. The sequence continues at coordinate 76,918,834 of NC_052018.1, forward strand.
ATATCCCTTACACAGTAATAGCATTCAGAATGAAAAGCAAGGACATAGATTTGGAGAGCAGTGACCAAGTGTAATTCAGTGGGAAATAATAGAAAACCAGAATGCAGTATGTGCCCATAAAATCCTCATGAGAAAGAGAAGTAAAAATTCTGATAAGGATAATAAAATATGTCTATGAATGGAGGCCTTGACTAAGGGCAGAAAATCACAGTTGGATAACCAAGACTCAGTTAAGTCCATTTTGTCCTTATATTTCACAAAACTTAAATAATTCATGTCACTGATTTTTTTTCCCAAAAAGCTCTCACATTATATTGGCTGACAATCACTGCCATGATAGCAAATCTATTCTACTGACGCTTATAAGGAATAAGTGAAGGGATAAAGAGAAAGGCTTAAAGGTACTGGTGGCTCACTTGTTGAGACTAAATTAAATGATCAATAAAATAAGCTGGTAAAACTGGGCCTTGTTTCCCTTAAGAAATAGCAAATAGCAGTAATAAGTTTTGCATATAGCTCTGTCACTTTTATGCCTGTGCAAATGCTCACATATGTAAAAAATAATCAAATAATGACATTGATAAATCTCTTATGCCCACCTGAAATTGTTGTACTCAAAAATTTTGAATTTCAGACCACCAGTCTAAAGCCAGTGTTTGTTATTAAATATAGTCAATGTAGTCTGCAAACAAAAAACAGGTATGAGGCATGTTCTGCAACATTCTCATATATAAAGAAAGCTTTGTTTTCTACTTACTTTTTTCTTCAAATTATAGTTAATGTAAATTTTATTCCTTTGTTTTATTTAGGGAACTTCTTGTAGGTCTCTTAAACATTTTTTGAATTTTTTGAAATTCCTTAGTTTTTATGTAAGGATACTTTTGTTAAAATCTAATTGAGCAGCATCGTTCTGAAAAAAAAACAAAATAGGTGAATAGCTGGATATACCTGTTGTTGGCATAGACTTTCTGTGGGAATTGACCTAAATCAGAAAGCTGAAAACTTAAAAACCACCAGGAGATCAAAACTGAAATGCACAATTTCCCTCTAGAGATGGAGGAGGAGTAAATAGGAAAGTGAGGGCAGCCTTTAGATGAGGTCTGAGAAGACAAGGTGGGAACTCACTGATTGATCAAAAACTCTCACCAATGCACCAATATATTGGCTCCTTTTACTTGACTTGAAGAGTGAAAAGTTGCTTCTCCATTTTGTGGGAACAGCCTGGAAGGAAACAGGGACATTAACAGGAACATTGCCTGCTCTGCTGTGAGCTGTGACTTTATGTGAGGTGGTATCACACCTCTGGTTGGTTGTTTGATCCCTAGTAAGCAGGTTGAGAGGGAGAATACCAGATAGTAAGGGGGATGGATTCTCCAGAGACCCCAGGTAGGATCTGAAAATGCGTATTCTATAAGGAAAACATAGAATTTATTACATCCTTGGCTGGGTGGCTCTGGCATAAAGGAATGAAAGTGTAGATGAGAGTGTATGTGCCTTGGCTGCTGTATTCAGAATTATGGGAAACTACCTGCCACACCTTTGTAGAAATGAGCAGGGAATTGGGATGGTTACAGTAACCTGAGCTAGTGGGTGACATGCCTGCCCATGGCAGGGGGACTGCAACTAGGTGATCTTTAATATCCCCCCCAAGCCTCCCCATTCTCTGATATCATGAGCTCTGTGTGGAAGTTAGGGTGCACGGGTGTCAAAGGAGCAGGGGGCGACTGCAGGTGTGTACAGAGTGAGGGGTCTGTTAAGTGGGTGCAAGCTTCACAAAGATGTATGAGCATCAATTGTATAAAGAGTGGCCTAGCCACATATCCGTGATATTTTACATGAGTTCCTGGATTTTTTTGCAGATTTTTTTGTGAATGTATATTGATTGGATACTAAATTTTGTGTTTGCAAGTACCTACAGGTATAATATTCTAAAATCCTTTTATGCCAACAGAAATCTTTTTCTGGACCCGAAGTATTTACCTAAATTTATTTGGGAAAATGTTTTGGATTTGGAGATGGGAAAAAATGTGGCTGCCAAACAGTAGCATTGCTCTGAGCTAGAAACCCACCATATTCTGCTATGAGAGGAGTGACAACAACTGGTAATTGGTGAATTAGATAAATCAAAGAGGAAATAAACTGTACAATAAATGTACAATGCAATAATAGCTTTTATATGCTGCTGTGGTTCTCACCAGTGGTGTTTTCATAAAATGCATCACAAGCTTTCAGTGTTCAGGGAAACACATCAGTGTTTTTGAATTGTTTTTATTATAAGCCATGCAAATAGTGTTTGTCCCAGTGGGGTGTGACATTAATTATTAGCAAAAGATCTCTTGCATGATTTCAGTCCACACAGAAGGAACAGTTCAGTCTTTATTTTCAGAGTGTGACATATAACTGTTCAAAACTGCATTAAAAAACATTTAACCCATGCAGAGTATTCCTGCTGAACAGGCGACACATAGCAGAAATAAATTGCCCTAATAACATTTGCAAAAGTTTTGTGATTGCAAAACTGTTATCAGTGCAATTCAAACATATTCCCCTTCATTATGCTTCAGAAAAAAACTGCATTTAAATTATTTCATATGAATGACCAGTGGTCAACTCTTGAAATACAAAAAGGTTGAAGCTTTTAAAGATATAGATTTTTTAAGAGTAAGTCCCCTAGACAAAAGCAAACAATAAATCAATCAAACAAAACATACTTCTGGACGATAGGCAAGAAGAAAAAAGTAACTCCTGAAAGGTAGGAGTAAGCATTCTTGTCTAACTAAGAACAAGGGAGCTGATAAGTCAATAAAGAAATCATCAAGTCACAATGGTAAATTATCTCAATGTAAAGGAGGATAAGGAAGGGTAAGGAGAGACCAACTTGCCTGAACAATTAATCTTTTTATGACCTGAAAAACAAGAAAGAAATGAATGTAAAATGCAAGCAGGTGGTATAATTTTGAACAGCCAGAAAAACAGAAGAAACACAGGGGCAGTCAGAAAGTGCAAGGTATGCAATAATTTTTTTTTAATAGAAAGTCTACCAAATAGTGTTCAGAAGGCTTTCCATAGAGAAGTAAGAGAAACAGTCACATGAAAGATAAGGAAGCTTTTAGTTGGCTTCTTGTTGAGAGGAATCTGTATCATTAAAATGCTTCAAGAAGGCAAAAGTGTTTACTTTTATGTTTAAATCTAAATTTAAAAGATCATGCCTGCTTAGATGGTTAGCAGAGCTAAAACCAGTAAAACATAATTGAAAATACCACCTACAGTGGAGAAAGGACAGCATACAGACACATTTTCAAATGCACTTCACTTGATGAAATTTTTTCTTGTAGGAATAGCTGAAGAAAATCCAGAATATTAATCATTACCTCTTAGAATAGGGTAGGAAAGATTTTGCAAAAGGCAAAAGCATGAAATCAATGTCTAAGAGAGGAAAAAAAACCCATAATCTGAGATTTACAGACAAGTGGTTTTAACATGAATTCCTGGGGAGAAAATGTAGCAAATAATTTAACTACTAGAAATACAAAAGAGGACAGGAGGATAAAGTCTCAGGAATCGTGGACTTAGCAAGGGTTTATCACATCAATCTAATTTACTTTGCCAGAGTAACAGGACTTGTGGGTAGGAGAAAGATAGGTGATGTTTTCTGTATTGAATTCATTAAAGCTTCTCAAGAAACATCTTTTCACCTAAAATTCAGAAAGGTGAACTAGGAATACCAGACTGGATGATAATTTCATTAGGTGTGTATATAATTACTTGGAACGCTGTGTATAGATGATTTATCACTATTTCACAATTAAAGCAGAGAGTTGCTTCAAATCTGTCCTGAAGTTGATAGATTTTAATATTTTGTCTGATGCCTTGAGGAGTAATTATAGAGTAAGGTTATTAAATTTGCATAGGATATGTAGCAGGGGACAGAAAACAGTTTGGAATTTGATAGCAATTCAGTAAGAATAAATGTAAAGTTTCTTATGTAGACAGGTACAAACTTTTTTCTCTTAACTGTATGTTAAGAGAAAAAAAAATGCATAGGGAGACATTTGATGTTCTGGGAGCAAAACCTGATCTTAAATCAGCAGTGTGGTGGTGCAGAAAAGAAAAATGCTGGACTGACATATATAAATCACACTAATTATTTCTCTCAATCCAAAATAACACAGCAGGGGAACAGGAACAACAGCCCTGATATTTTTTTCTGATGTTATTGTTCAGTTGAGGAAGGAAGATGTCCACTTTATCATGCTTTTTATCCAAAAAAGGACCTTTTTTCTGGCCTCTTCCCATTCCACTTGGTTTGGAAGATAAATTGCTGAGATGTGCCATCAACAACTCCTCCCCTAGCTGCTTGACTCTCTGCTCATTCCAGACTGTAGCAGACTTTGCTCTAGAAATACTGAGTCCCAAATAAAAGCCAGCTGAAACAGATAAAATCTAATAAGTGCAATGTGCAGAATGCCTACATGCTGTCAGCGACTAACACACAAACACGCAAGGAGAGTTCGTACCCACGGAGTCTTTCTAAATTCTGCTTTACAGAAAGCCACTCCTAGCTCAGACTCACATTAGCTCTTTCACGTCTCCTGTGAGTTCCCACTGGCAGCATTTGATTAGATAATCTTTTTTCCTTCAAATAGCTAGCTGCTTATGAAATGGCACTGCTGATGCTTTCTGATAACACAGAATAAACTAGCCTCCGTGTATAAAATCACTGTAGACATTTTGTGAGGAAAGAAACATTGAACTTAACCTTTAAAAAAGAAATCTATCTAGCTCATACAGGCCACCATTTCAGAGATCTGAAATGTTTGATCCACATCCCAGTTCTTTGAAAAGTCTGGAAATTACACAGGAACATCTGCACTGTAACTGGTCCCATTCAGGAACTGATTCGGTTGAAAATGTTCATGGAAATTGTGGGATTTGAGGCATAGCATTGTGTAAAAGGCAGGAAATTGTCCATCTCACTGTTCTTTTTTTCCATAACAAAGGTCATTCACATTTAGTACCACATAAATCTTGCAATTATTTTCTTGTATTTCCCCTTGACTGCATATTAAAGTATGGAAGCAAGTCATAGTTGCTGAGCTCCAGAAACCTTTTTATGCGTGATAGTTCTTCAGTGCTATTTTCTCCTCTGTCCTTTGGACCAACTTGTTACTTGTAGGTGTCTTTCTCAGATTTAAAAATGCATAGCTGTGCTCTGGTGTGTGTGTAGGTGCATGTGGGTTTTCCATACCTTGAATTCTATCATTTGTCTTGTGGTTTTACCCTTCCCTCCTTCCTTACCAAATTCTGTAAAAAACACATTTGAGGTAAAGCCTCCAGAGCTGTTATCAAGCAAGTATTTCAGTTTGCCTTTTTCAGGTATTTTCAACTAATTGTGTTTTAAACCAGAAAAAAAAATTCTCAATTTTTTAGCAAAATTTCATATTTATCTTAAATCTTTTGAGAAAAGTTAGATTCATTTGATTCCCTCTGTATTTTATTTTCAGTATATTGGTTCTCCAGCACTTAGCTATTCATGTAGCATTTCTATTTCTTGTGTGTATGTGTTCTTTTATCTTTCTTTGTGTATGGTTTATTTTCTCACCTCGTACAATCCTCTCAAATGCAGCACTTACCTCCAGTCTTATTACTGTTTTTAAATAACTCTGTTCCTGCTGCATTAATTTCTAGAAGACTTTTATTTCCACAGTTTCCCCATTTTATCTCTTTGTTAAGATTTACCTGTGAATTTACATGGAGAACAATACCTGCGTACACACAATTCAGCAGGAGTTGCATTTTGGAATAATTGCAAGCACCAGAGAAGTCTTACTCATTTAAAGAACTCCTGTAGTATAACTGTGTTCTCTATGGCCTTTTACCAGTGATATTTTTTATTTTGTGAATCACATAATCCTTTTCATAGAACCTCCTTTTATTTTGGAATTCAATGAACAGTTGCAATGACATTTTTTCTTTTCTCTCTTATGTATTGCTGCTTTTCAGACTTCTGTAGTCAAACCTTTCTATATGAATAGGTGGAAAAAATGAGTAAGGAAAAGTATTAGGCTTTTAGGATTGTAAAAGTTTTCATACCTGAGTTTCCTTCTCATGTGAGGCTTATTCAAAATAGTCTCTTAAAGCAGATAAAACAAATTTGACATTCAATTTCAGTCACACCATTTATTTAATCTGTTTTTACGTTAAAATTATAGGAGTTTATGCCATAGCCGAAGGGAAATTATCATAAATGGAAGTTGAAGAAATAGTTGAATGACAGCAATCAGAATAGAAAATGTAATTTTTCAAAGTTTCTTCAATAATTTAAGAAGGTGATTTTGCACCTATGCATTTATGATACCTGGAAACAGTTGACAGAAATTGCACAGAAATATTAAGAGCAGAAAAACCCCTTTATCTTCCTGACACCAGGACAACTAATCTCATTATAAATGTATTTAGGGACTGAGTAAAATTCTTAGGTTTTGTATTGACCCATACATTTGACTATGCCTAGAAAAACATATTAAAGCTTGTATTTTTTCAAAAATCTGAAAATATTTTCATTTGGTATTGAAAGGATGGTTGTGTGGCTTGCAAACAGTATGCCTATAATATAAACTTAGCTTCTGAAAAGAAATATTCTTAATATTTAATGGCATTATGTCACATTATGATTATTTCTGATGTAGTAGTTGTGATTGGTATTTTAAACCTGAATCATCAGGCAGATGGCAAAAGCTAATGGGAATCTTTGCTGGGAGTTATCTTTTCCCCTAACATCACTTTCAGCATTGGCTACTTTCATTCTTCTGGCCGTCTGCTTTGTTTGATAGTCTAAGCAGTTCATGGTAGTTCCAATTTCTTAATAATGATAGCACCTCCTGGCAGGCAGGTAGTTTTTCACTCAGCTCAGCAGCATCTTTTCTAGGGACTGATTAACTGTTCATATATGGCCTTCTTTAGGTCTGATATCGCAAGACAAGTTTTGGAAAACTTCATCCCTTTGTACTCTTTTAAACATGAAAATATCGCATGCTGAAGAAAGGTGAAAATGGACATTGAAAAGCCAGCAACTTGAATTTCTAGCTTGCATTTTGATTTAAAGCTAATAATTTTTTCAAAGTAGCAAAGCCTCCCCTTTCTGACTGTGACAGGCAGAGTCAGGTTATGTAGTTCAGTTACACCAGCATGTAGCACAGTTTAGCTGCAGCTGTCATGTCTTTAGAACTTCTACTGAGCTACTTAGCATTTGATTGTGGATCAAGGAATTGAAATCAGTGACCAATTAAGTGTGCAGTCAATGAGATTAAAGGACAGGACTGGAATAACTTCACGAGTTAATGTTCTGGTTTTATGCATACAAGCAAGCTCTGTAAACAGCTACAGAGATAAGAACGGCACAAGATCATTTCACTAAAATACCATTCAGTAAATTTAAAATTCCTGATTTACATTATCAGAAAAATTCTGTAAGTGTTTCTTGAAAATTTTCTGAATTATTTCATTTTTCAATGTGAGCCTGTCAGCAAAGGAAAGTGCAAGATTTTTTTCTGATGTCGTGACTTGCTCCACCACACGTTTGGAGTAAGTGAGTACCACTTTGATTTGTTTGCTCAGAGAACTGTTTCATTCCATGTGCTTTGAAGCAAGGGTGAAAAAAACCTGGCAGTATCAGCTGTGTGGTGTTGTCTGTCATATATAGTGTCATTTTGAATGTGAAGATTAGTCAAGATTCAGGAAAATGGTTGTTGCTGCTTATCCTAGAATGATTTAACAAGCAACTGCTTGGTTTTGTTATACAAAAAGACAATTTGAAGGAGAACTGAGCAGAGCTCAGAGAATATAAAGCAAATGTCTAGACATTTCCCTACCATGAAGGAAGTTGTTAGGTTTTATGACATAATTTCACAGGTGGTTAACCGTGTAGCTTCTAATATTTGGATGGGGTTTTTTTAATTATTATTGCTCTCATATTCTTCATAATGCTTTGGGGCTTGGGGAAAGGGAGGTTTCTTTTAAACAGTCACTGCTTCCACAAACCTGTATTCTCACTCTACCCAAGATCAGTTTGAAGTTATAGAGCCCTGAATGGCACCATCTGACTAACATATGTGACACATGGGAGACCAGAAACAGCTTCCTGCAGCCAAGCTACCAGTAGAGCCAGGGAATCACATTTTTAGCATTGCAGTCAATAGTTACCTACATCCTCTTTCTTCTCAAGAGACAGCACAGGTCTCTTGCATCATATCTTGGCTGTTCAATAGGCTTGCAATGTACAGAGCCACCAGCACATCCAGCCTTCTATTTTCTTGTTGTTATAAATAAGAAAATTGTAAGAACTATTGAGAATTGTGGTCAAAAGGGTCCCCTGTCCAATTACACTCCTGACAAAAGTGTTTGACCCTCCCCTGCAGCTGCTGGTTTTGTCAGAGTAGGAGTTATCAAGGCATCCTAGAGCTGCTTCAGGAACTGACGAGTTGCAAATCAAATAATGATGCTGTTTCGGTATGTACCACCTGCATATAGAGCACAGAGGCACCACTCAGAGGAGGTACCCTGGAGCAGGTCCTCTGAAGACAGAGGACAAAACTTACCCTCAGCACTTCTGTTAAACCCCATCCTCACTGAGAAAATTTGAAGTGATATATCCAGTGTTGGTCAAGTCTTTCTCAGGGAGCAAATCTCCCTGTCATGTCTTCCTGATGCTGGTTAGATGTCTGGACACATGATGTAACTTCACACCTGCACCAAGGAGCACGCACTGCCGTGCACAGGGGAGCACTTTCAGAACACTGGGCCTGCACTGCTGATGGAAATGTTTTGAATATCAGAGTTCTTGTGATAGATAGTTGATCAGAGAATACTTTTTCTAAAGCATCCTTGATCAACACATCTAGATAAGGGGTCATAACTTTCCTTTATCATAGAGAAACCACTTCTGTTTTCCATTTAAGGAACACATTTATTCACTTTCTCTTAAAGTCACCCTTAAGTCCCTTCCAACCACCCTAAGTTTTTTACTTCCTTCCTTTTAAGGCAATCTGACCGTAATGCCACTTAATCTTGAAACATCTTCCTCAGACTTTGAGGATGTTCTCTTCCTAAAGAAATAGATTCAGAAAAAGTCTTTTTTTCCTCTTCATCAGATGATTCCACTATTCATCCTTCTCTTCCCAAATACATTCAGACAATCATTGCTTCACAAAACTAATCAAAACTTGCAGGAAAGTAGGTGCTGGTACCTGGTGGAGGTGCTGGGAATTGGGAATTCCCAATCCTTGTTTCCAGATAATTGTGGAGACCTTGCCCCACTATAGCACACACAGTTTTCAAAGTATGACAAGTTCACGTTACTCTCTCCTAAAAATTTGCTACAGATTGCAATGAAGACTGGATTCTGCAAAATAAAAGCATGATTTACAAATTTTAAAAGCATTCACGATCAGAAAGTACATACTAAAAGTTTCTATGCTCTCAATGTTTAGTAACACAGTTATCCTGTTATGCTAGACAGCTGTCTGAACTGGCTAAATTTTTGCTCTGAAATTTGCCTCCACCTGAAAATGAAATGCCTGCCTATTGTTATTCCTGTCTCCTCAAGGTTTTCTCTCTCTTCTTTCTCTGCAAATTTTGCTGCAGTTCTCTAGAGAAATGAAAGGCCTTTGAATTGAAACTGATGCTCCTAGACAGTGCAATGCTGTTGTCATCTATGCATTTACATTTTCCATTCTCCTTGGCTTGGCTATTTACTAGAAATACCAGCTTTCTATAGCCTTAAGACAGAAAGAATGTCTTCCACTGTGTACTTCTAGAAGCTGCTCCAATGCCCTGTAGGGCATCCTAACTGTTGTCCTAAATTGAGATGACAGTGTTGCTCATATTAAATTGCCTTCTTGCTTGGCTTGGCATGCTGGGATCCATATCTATTAATGCAGGAGTGTCCAAATGTCCTGCTAGGAAAGCAATTTGTTCCTCAGTAGGGTGTCAGGAAAGCAGCTGGTCTAAGAAACTATCAGAGGTGATCTTAGGGGCAAGTTGTGTTTTTCTCGATTTAATGGAAATTTTTACTGATCCATCTCCTTGCCTGTCCCCACAACTTGTCAACAGGGCAGCACATATCCATCTTCAGCCATCTCCTTTCCCTCCTGACAAGCCTGTCATAACTCTCTTGTGGAGAGACAGGCTTTCACACAGCCTGAGCGTCATAATAGACACTTCGACAACAGAAGACATGTTATTAATGGATTTTTTTTAATGCCCTACAGAGACACAATTTCAGAAAATTCTTGCTAAGTACCAGTTTTTAAACCTCCACTTGGAGAGAGAGACTCTCACAAACTGAGGTTTATTTTTGTTCCTTTTCTCTTTTTGCACACATACCATAAAATACTTTTAACCCCTTGAATAGCTTTTATCAGTTTGCCTTTTTTTTTCATTTATATTCTAAATTAGATTTTAAGTCAACTAATGAAAGAGAAATGTGAGTTTTCTGGAGTCTCATTCAATGGCTTATTAATGTTAATGTATGTTAGCTTTTGTTTGAGAGAATTATTATGGTGCTGATTACATTTATGAAGCTAGACTATGATTATGGCAGAAATAATTTTCTGGTGATCTTAAGAGGAAGGAGAGCACCAGTACAGCCTATATCTTTATGTCTGTAGTTGCACCACGATATAGGTAAGTACAACATGAGCTGTATGATACAATTTGCTAATAAATAAGGGGGCTGCATGCTAAAGCATTCTTATTAATTAGGTCTTCTTTAAAAGTTCTTAAGGGCTACACATAACTGCAGCAAACCTCCCTTAGAGACCATGATTGTTATGTCATAGAAAAAAATCAGAAGTTCTGTCAATAAATTTTGGAATAAGGAGCATGTAAACGGTCAGTGAGAGCTAAAATAATTTTCCTTCCAAGATGCAGCAAAATAGTTTGAGCTCTCAACACAATGAAATTCAGTAAAGAAAACAGCCTTAACCTTAACTTACTTAATTGTGCCTCAGTGCTTCCAGATGTCTCTTAGGACTGCAAAAGCTACATAATTTTTCAGAAGGAAGCAGCTGAGAAATAGTTTATAAACATTAAATGGGTTGTCAGGTTTTAGTAGGAATTAAACCCACTAGGATATGCCCAGGATATGACAACTATTTTTTTACTTTAAACAGACACTTATAATCTATCTATTATGAAATGCACCAGTGAGGCTTCTAAATACTTCCCTGCTACCTGTTTTCATTCTCAGTGTCTTTCTGAAGGTTTTGAAATTGGAAGTTCAAAAAATAATTAAGTTTTCACTTCCAGAGTTGAAAAGCTCATTGAAAATGTAAATGCTCATATTGACCTGAACACCCTTATTCCTGATATCAGTGAGAAAGGTTTGCTTGATTTTACTTAGATTATAGTTGATATCATATGAAACTATCACAGACCTTCAGCCTGTAGCTCAGCAAAATGGATAATGTTGTGCAAGATAGGAAGGACCTTTATTTTGGCAAGGAAGAATGAAAAGTTAATTTTACAATTTATTCTAATCAGATTGAGAAACTCTTTAAAAAGCACCATGTCATCTCCCTAAAGTCCCTAGCGCTAACTCATCATTATTAATCCATAAAATGCAATTTTTGTATATGAAAGTGGTTTTTAATGTGGTTTTTTTTAACATTTTTTCAGATAATTTTCAGATTTTTCGGTTCTGTTTAACAGGCATTTTTTCACAGAAGTGTCTTTTCTCTTAATTTGCCACAAATTTTCCATAGTAGGGTTATTAAAAAATAGAAGAAGCCAAAAATTAACTAATATATCATTTAACCTATAGGTTGTTGTATTTTTTAAGCACTTTATTTTAGATGATGGTATGGACATCATAAGACCGAGGTTTTGCCAGCATTTACCTGCTGTTCCTTGAGGGAAAATCTCCATGGTCTGGATCTAGGATTAATATTTTGACAGGGCTTGATTCCAGGTTTAGCTGACTCGCAGCTATCTCAAAATTATTGTTTGCAGGTATCTTTTTAGAGTTGTTTTCCAAATACTGACAGATGGGTTTTTATCTTCTCTCTGCCTATAGATGCTGTGATGTAATACTGTTGATTATATAATTTATCAATTTCCAATTTTCATCTGCATTCTTTGGCTAGGCATCTTCTTTGTGTCAATAATTTGTATAATGCATAGAAGACCATGGCTCCTAAACCCAAAAGTTGAGTTTAATGAATTAGGCATATGAATGAAATGAAATTTAATGAAATAGGCATATGTGAATATGTAACTGAATATATGTAAGTTTATATTTCCCTCTTACATGTAAGATTTTCCAGAAGAGGCACTAATAAAACAGCCAACTTGACAGAAAGAGAAGAAACCAAATAGTAACTTACATTTTTAAACATGACAAAAAATATCAGGGAGTTTTGGGCCTTTACCCACTAGGACATAAATGATTTAACTCATAAGCCAATAAGAAAAAGAAAACACACCAGAAATAGTTTAATGTAAATATTATGAGGGAGGGTTTTTTCATGATAAGAACTGAGATGAATGTTGAATTGCAGATATATGTGCATATTTTAGTCACAAGGAAAAAAAACCAAGAACTCTATGTCTCCAGCAGGTTCCCAGTTTACAGTTCCACTCTGAATTACGTTTACTCCCTAACTGATGTTCCTGCACCACAACATGTAGCATATTTTTCATCGTTTTTGTATTTTATTATAAATATTATTCAAGTTCTACATATAGGACTTTATACCATCCAGACCATTATTTATATCTTACATCTTATTGGAATATATGACAAATGATTCCATATTGGAAATTCACTGAATCCATATGAACATGAAAAACGCCTACCATTATTTGAAAAACACTTTCTATGTCTTTTGTCCTGTGCTAATTATGTTGTTTCATGCATTTTTCATTAATATATTGGCATTGAAACTCTATTAAGAAGGATCACAGTGAGATTAATTTAAAGGTGTCAAGGTGACAGTAACCTAAAAGAGAAGTCCTTGGAGATAACAACTTGAGGGGGTGGGATACAGATGGGTAAGTCTGTAGATATTTCCAATATGCATGCTCTTATTTACTTGCTGTTGTGTTTAGATCAGTCTTTACATACCACATATTCCTAAAAAATCATCACAATGCAAAGAACTCAGAAACTGTGTATGATTACTTTGACTTTGAGTACTCCGTAGCTTTTAATGGAAATTACTCCTGACTTGATTTTATGTTTGCCTTTACAAATTAATGGAATAGAAGAGAATGTGAAATAGTCTGGGCTATCTTCTTAACTCCCCTGCTGATCTCTTTATATTAATCCATCCGTTCACAGCAGTAAAACTGGATTAATCAGATTAGCACTAGGGAAAGTCAATTTAAGATAAAATAGCTTCACTGAAAGTTGAGTATGTCTGAGATTGGCCCAAAACTGACTGGTTTGGTAGAACATAAAATCACCTTTTCTCCTTGTCCACAGCTATATCAACCCTGCTCAGAAGCTGGATAAGAATTAATAAAGTTCTCTGCTAAATTGCTTCTCCAGTGGAGCTGCTTGCTCTTGTTTTGGAAATGCTTAAGGTGAAGGCAGTGTAGAGATGAGCATAGACTTGTTATTCATTATACACAGAAAAAACTTTAAGTCAACTTTAAGGCATTCTGCTTTTGAAGGGATGACATAGAGAATAATGAAAGTAAGAAATCTTAGTTTATTTTCTTAGTTTTTGATCTGAGGACAACTGAGTTTCCAAACTAAAGTGATGTGAGAGTGTATGTGAGGAGAAGTAGCATAGAGATGTTTGTCAAACAATTCTAAGTTTGGAGTCTGAAAGTGAAAAAAAAAGTGAAAAATTTAGGAATTTTTCAGGTTTTTGATAAATCCTCTTGCATACCTTGTAAGCAAAAGGTACCCTTTCACATTTTTCTGGAAATGTCATTTTCAGTAGACCTACTGATGATGATAATTCTGCTGATTCACACATATTATGCAAGTGACAGATATTTTTTCAATTTGTTACAGTTTTTAAATTTAGCCATTTGAGTTTTCAGAGTGTAAATGCTGCTCTTTTTCAATGGGCTCATTATGCACAAGTTGTATGGCATTAATAATATTCTCAGTATTCTCAGATGAATCTTCTCACTTTCCTACATCTTTCTCATTGTTCTTTTATTTCCAGTCTCCTATATAGAAAAAAAGGAGTATGGGCTATGTTTAAACAGTAGACCAGAGATAAGCAGATGTGCAGAGCAAGTTATCTCAGTGTCTGAGATGTGACATTTCCTTATGTAAGTCTTAATCATTGAAAGACAATAATAGTTCCTACAATAAATGTAGCAATGCATGTACATTTTCTCTTCATTCATTCTTGTTCCTTGTAAATTCCTACTGAAATGACAGCAGAATGCTCTCCCAATAGTGTTGACTTCTGAACAGTGAATCTCATCACTAACCACACTTAGGACACTGCTGGTCTCCAGATCACTAGCTGTACCTCTTTGTTAAAACTTATTTGAGAACCTGTAACTTAAAGCTTTGGTACAGATTTATTAAATTTAGAGGCTGTAGACAAACTCATATTAATAGAAGATTTAATATTAGAGAATTTTTATTGTGGCATTCATGGTGTGCGTGAAAAAGGGAGTGAATTTAAAAAATTCTCACCTGTACTGCAGCTGAAAGCTCACAGTGAGACAAAGTCCATCTCATGTTAAAAATTATTGCCACTATAGAAGCTGTCTCCACAAAACTGAGATCTTGTTTTCTCAGTCTAACATTTCTCCTGCAGAAATGGCAGATTTTTTTTTCAGAAAGCAAGCCATCTGCTCCTTGAACCACACAGTAACTTTGCAACTCACTGCTTGTACTGTTGTTTCTCATCTTGACCTGTGATCAAAGGTATTTGTGCTTCAGTGATATCGCAGCTAAGCAATAAACTCAGAGGACTTTAAAGAAACTCAATCCCGAAAATCATTATGTATATTTATTTTCAGAGCATGGTATGTGCCAACTGATGATACTTGTAGACATCAAAGGTTTCAGGGTCTCCTAGAAATTAGTGTTCCCCCCAAAACTGTTCCCTGTTAACACAACTTATTCTTTGTTCTCTCTAACAGCAGTTCTCACAGCACTTCCGTGACAGTTTTAAAGGAATAGTTATCCTTAATGTTCATTATTTTATTATTAGAGTTGGTGCACTGAAACTGAAAAGATTGAGGTTACTGAAATTGCTTTTGATTTTATTGAGATTATTTTCTATTTGAGGTAGATTATATTCCTTTTTTTGTGATAATATTTCTTAGCGATGGACAATTTTCAGTCAGAGACTTATAGAGCAATGGACAATTTTCAGTCTCTCAGTCCTGGCTGGTAAAATAGTTCTGTTTGCATAAAGAACAAAAGAACAAATTGACAGATTTACTTTAAATACTACTGAATTAAAAAAAAAAAAAATAGAGTCAACTCTATCCTTTGTAGGCCTTTGCTTCCTTGCTTTCTCCTTTCAGTTTGCTCCTTTCAAGGAGCTCCATTTGCTCAGAGAATTACAGAGGACAGGGATGGATCATCTTTCTAAAGTGTGTTCTGAGTCTGAATTTCTTACTTTCATCCTTTGATCAGTAGAGGAAACAAATCAATGACTGATCTTCTTGTTCGGCCATGTAATGAAAAAGACTTCAATTCACCAAAGGAAAGCAACCTCATATCATGTAAAAAGGTTTTCTTGGCCCAACCTACTCTGTTTCACTTCTGTAGAGAATTTCTGTTATAAACAAAGCAACAGAAATTTTGGGCTAAGTCAAATCAACAAAGAAGGAAAAGGAACATGAGCTCCCCCTCTCCAGGAGGTAGGAAACATTTTTCCAACACTGCTCATCTGATGATCTTTGAAGTACTTTCAAGGAAAGTTATCCTAACATACAGTGGTTCAGGAATTTCCTCTGAGAGATGAGGGTTCAAGGCTCCTTGGACAGAAGAGAGAACTGCTGTCTCCTTGTCATCTGCTGCCATGCTTGTTTGATTTTTGTGAATATAGCCAGAAAAGGAGAATCTGTGCAACCTATCTGCCTAAGCCCATGCCAAATTCACAAAAAGTGTTGGTGGGGTTGAATCAACTGTAAGTGAATATAACTCACAATTGCTAAATTTGCTTTCCTTATTGAGCATGTGGGAAAGGATTTTGCCTTCTCTGATATCATCAAGTAACACTGAATGGCAAAACTATTTATTCTGTAGTTTCAGAAGGTTCCATCCCCAACCCTTCAAAGAAAAACCCAAACAAAAATCAAAAAACACACAGACAAAAAGCCTGTCAGGCAGTTCTGTCTATCCAGTAAATATCCCAAAGGTGTCTACAAAACTTGAAAGAGGAGTAAATGAATGAGGCCATGCTAAATTTGTCAAAACAGACAGATGGCTTGAACAAAAAGATAGCATATTCTCTCCCTCAACTGTAATGTTCTCAGCAAGGGTCACTATTGAAAGGATAAGCATGAGAAGAGATAATACCATCTTAAGATAACTAGCAGCATAGCAACAAAGCCAGTCTGGCACAGAGTTATAAACAAGAATTATCTTGATATTATTTGAAGGCCCTCCACATGCTGGGAGCTGCAGCCTCCGCCTTTTATTTGGAAAAGATATTCATCACAGGATGGGAAAAAATCTATCAGGAAATAAAACCTATTTGGTTCATGTTAGTCAACTGACTGGGGATTATTCTAAATATTTTTGAGAACTTTGGCACAAGTGTTAAACACCCACTTTTGTGAAGCATATGGTGTGGTATAATGGGTTTATCCAACCGATTTTTTAATTTGTTGGGTCAAAGAAATAATAACATCAGCCTTTTTTTCCTTCTGAATTCACTAAGAGATCAAAAATTAAACCAAGAATATTATGGGGATAATATTAGAGTAAAACACCATTTAGAATCACACAGTCTTGGAAAAGACAAATTGTCACAGAGACAGTAAGAATGTCTATTCTGACTAAGAATGTCAGAAGAAATCTAGCAATTTTTCAATGTATCTTGAGCACTGTGGAGGAAGCCTTATGAAGACAATGATTTAGTTTCCAGGATCTCTAAAAAGTCATGCAACAGGCTTCCATGTCACTCCTTTAGTAAGCAGGAATTTTTAGAAGTTGCTGTGATTTTATGAGGAACACAGCTTAAGCTGTGGACAGTCAGTTGTGGACCGTCGGTGTTATGAACAGCTGGAACAGAGTCCAGTGCTTACTCCTGGAAACTGATTATATATGGGATACTTTGGGGGCTGCTGGTGGTCTGACTTCAAGAGAGCCAGACCCCTTTGAGACCCCTATGTTTTTACATCTAATAATTCTAGAGTTTATATGGAGATAAAGTGACATAAACAGGTTGGGCTGAGTGTTTTCAAAGGTGTAATTATATTCCCAAGAGTTAGGCTATGGTGGCATTATTTACAGTGATGATATCTTCAGTCATCCTTTTACTTGTGAGTGTCAAATGTGTGGCAAGTTTTGTGTTGGTTCAGTGGCTGCTACATCATGAACCTGCTTGTGAATAGGGTTCCTTGACTTCTCTACCATAAATTATTTTATATTTTCAGTGACGTACAATAGCAGGAAGTGTATTGACTCCAGTAGGATCATTACAGAATATGATTTAGTATGTGGCGGTGGTCAAAACTCTCTATTCACTAGAATTGCTAAGATTTTTCTAATTTTAAATTATCTTTGATACTATTGCACTAACATATCTGACCAAGATTAGAAACATTCCTAACCTGAAAAATGTCGACTCTTCAAAAAAACAAAAACAAACGACTGTTCATTTTTTAATCAGTAGTTATTCCTATTTATTTTATTAGGAATTTACTTTTGTTTTAAAATTTCTACATACTTAAAGGTTTTGGTACATTTTTCTTCATTGGTACTTCCAAGTGGTGAACATGATTGAATATTGCCATTTCTGTGTTTCATGAGCAGAGACAATTAAGGTGACTGCTCTGCATAATCACTGTTCAGCAATCTAGAGACAGAAACAGAAACAAAGTCATTAGGTTGCTCTTTTCTAAATCTCATGCGGGGCAACAAATTGAACCCTGTGCATTTGAACAAGAATCACTATTATTAGAGAATACATTTAGTAATATCCTGAGGTGCTAATAGTGTTGAAATAAAGATCTCTCCATTTGTTGAGTTGGTGAGTTAGTTAATATATCAGAATATTACTCTTCAAATCTAGTAGTCAAGGGAATAAAACCTATCATGAAAGCTAAATAGTTTTGGGGTTTTTTCTGAAGTCTGTCTTGTACCACAAGGAGAAAAGTTATACTAAACTAATGCTGAAAATTGTTAAATCTTCCAAATTGCTGAGTATGTCTGTCTAATGCACCTGGTAATTTTTACTTGTTATTAGGAGACTGCGGCCTGGTTGGCACAGTTTGTCTCATAGAGTGCTAACTGTTCATGTTCTTGGTCCTCCAATTTTCTGCATACCCTGGGCATATTTTAAAACAATAACTACATGAAAACCAGAAACAAGGATGAGCTGGGAGCACAGATACCAGAATTATACAGTCCCTGAATTATATAGTACCTGCATTAACTTTTCCCAAGGTTACACTTCAGTAGGGTCTTATATTTTAAGTTGTTGCTGCATTTGTTCACATCAACTTCTACCCCGCCTTGCTTACCAGAAAGAGCTGAACACATGATCTTTCACATGGAAGGGTGATAATTCTCTTCCT
The DNA here is from genome assembly GCF_015832195.1 of Motacilla alba alba. Classification (NCBI taxonomy): domain Eukaryota; kingdom Metazoa; phylum Chordata; class Aves; order Passeriformes; family Motacillidae; genus Motacilla; species Motacilla alba. Next base: position 76,937,566 of record NC_052018.1, read on the forward strand.
AATTCAGATAAAACAGTATGATAAAGCAAACTATGGGCCTAATTTGTTGTTCAATGAATGAACATAATCTGCCTAGAGATCTCCTATTACAAGTAGCATCAAACTGGCTTCTTTCATTAAAAAAGGTTATAAAGCACTTATCAGTCAAAAAAAAACCCTAAACCAGTCAGATAAGAAGCACAAAGGATGGAGTGATAATTTTTTGTTAGATAGTTCATTATCTAATCTGGCCAACATTAACATAGGTACAAACACATGTCTCACTGGTGGAGCTTCAGTTTCGTTGCACGATTGGATCTGAACTGAGTTCAGCCAGAGTGGTTTAGGGGATGACTGAACATCACTGGGCCTCTGTCACTGCGCAGGTGTTGGAGTAGCATCGTCATAACCACAATGAGCAATTCTACATTTCTTGCATTGGAATTGTCTCCATTTTACAGGCTGTCTCTATCACTAATACCATGGAAAAGTTAGAATCTTTGCCTCAGAGCTAAAACTTTGAAAGTGGCATGAAAAAGGAAGTGTTGACCTGAAGAAAAGTAGAGAGGGGAAGGTAGAAAGAGGGTTACAGTACATGTTATTCCAATTATCTAAGTTACTTTGCTTTCTGCTTAGTTATTTCCTTTTCTTTTCTTTCAAGACTTACACTATGCAGGACAGGTTTCCTAGGGGATTTACTCTGGTAAATGTTTTAACTGTCATACCAGATACAGAAATATTTTAGAAGATCAGGTTTTTAATAGCTAAGAACTAGATCCTCAGCTTTTTGCTGCTTTGCAGTATTTGTGCAGTGTAAAACAACTGGGAAATGCCCTGAGGAGGACCTTTGACATGCTTCTGCATTTTGGCTGATTCTTGCTTATGTAATGGTCCCTGCTAGATTATTAGGGTTCATTTTGAGCTGGGTCAACCCTGTAGATCCTGGAGATACTGAGAAAATTAGAGAGTGGTTTGCAAATGTTTTCTTCATTCCAACATAAGAAATTAGATTCAAAGACCAATAAATGATTCACAAAAGCTGCATAATGAATAGTTGAAGGGCAGTAGTAGGGAAGATGAAGAAAGTAGATGAATGTATCTATCCATAAAGATAGATTCTATCCATTCACAAGATAATAACTGATGCTATCTATAGAAAGTATTATCTAGAACAGTCTTTCTTTCAACATTTAATTTAGAGATCATAATTGAATCTGCAGTATACATTGAAAAATATACAGACTTGACAAGTTGGCTGAGCTAACAATGCTATTGCATCCTTAACTGGGAATTTTAGAGATTTTGCTATTTTAACTACTTTGCTGCATTTTCTACTGCTTATTAATCCATGCTTCAGAAATGCTATATATAGAACTTTACAAGTTGGAAAGTCACAGCTATTAGTTTATCAGATAAATAAATTAAAGTTTACAGAATAACAAGAGTCTCTGAATATAAAATAATATGCAGAGATTATGTAATAATCAAGGATCAGGAAAAAAAATACTCCATACTCCTCTGGAGAAGTAAAAATGAGGAGTCATAAATTTTAGCCTTTAATGTAACATCATTCAGAAAAAAAATCAGCCACAGGAATAGCTGTCGAAGTAGGAATACTTTAAACTATGATAAAAGAATAGTAAATTGCTAATGCTACTGTATTCCTGGGGAGTTGCCTGTGGTTTCTAAGGTAAGAAGATTAATGAAACTCCAACTGCTAATGGTTAAGAGTAGGTATTCAACCTCAGTGCAATCTAAGTCAATCAGAGTCTTGCAGAGTATCCTTAGGCTATTTTTCCATTGTTAGATGTCCTGTCTCTGTGTACTAATAAAGCATTCCTCTTTCAGGTTGGCAGCCTGGTAAAGGTATACAGAGAATGTCTGTAAGGCTGTCTTAAAGAAACTCTTTGTAAATCTCATAACAAGAAAGTAGGGGCATGTTAAACAGACAGTCACCATCTGCAGTGCCAGTGGTATTCTGGACAGTGTTGTAGGTCGTGGAAAAACTTACTCCCTTATAATTTGGAAAGTCAAATATTTCCATGTCAGACACCCACTGAACTGATTTTTACTTCATCTTTTAGAACTGTGTCTCTACTTCCACTGGAACACACTGCATCATGACACAGTAATTGTAAAATCAAGTTAATTATATCACTAAGTCACTGTAAACTTGCTTGGATTTCTCTGAATATTTAGTTCTTGCAATTGTCACCCTCGATGAGACTGGAGAAAGCACTCCAGTTGGCAGCACTGGCACACAGTAGTTCAGCTCCCATAGAGCAGAGGGGAATAAACAGGCATGCCTTCTGTGCCTTCAGAAAGTTTTCACAACCCAGTTCTACTTTCTGTAGTGGAAATATTCGCTGCTTCTAAAAGACTTAATGAAAAGAAATTTCAGTGATGAGAACTTGGACATTAATCATTTATATGTGAGAAACTCTTTTATAAAGCTTTCTGGGCTCTGGGTTGGTTTTTTTTTTTTTTTGTGTTTTATGAACATAACCAGATTCCCATTTTATGTGGTCAGGAAAAGAACAGGTTTATAAAGAGTGTCCTTTATAAAAGTAAAATTGGTTTTGGCTTGCAGAAGGTCATACAAGCAATTAACTTCAATCAACAAGAAGTGTCAGGAGTCCAGGGGAAATTATGCAAGTATGTTTCTCAAGATTTAGTGATAATTGTCTACTCATCATGCACAAATTCTTTAAGGAGCTTCTGAAGATAATTGAAAAAAAAATCTTTCCTGTTGAAAAAAAAAGGTTTGTTATTCTGGATGTGACATAGTACAATCTTCAGCACTTAATTTACTTTTAATTAGGAAGCTACTATTATGCTGCTGAATAGCTTAAACGAATATTTTCTGCTTTGATCGTGGTATTTTGGTAATGAGTGATCAGGTACTTCTATTGACAAGATGAGTTTTGAATCCTTAGACTACAGGTAAATGATGTCCCCAAGTTTTTCAAAGACGTATTTGTTTTAACTCAAAACTAATCAGGTGGCTCCTGGTGTAAAACATCTAGGTCAACTTTACTATTATTAGATTCCTAGTTAGTAACACATTTAGCAGCCCTGAATAAAATCACAGAAATTATTCAAAACCCTTTGGAAATTTAAAAGTAATACTCAAGTAGAAAACTTTCCACTTGTTACACTCACACTAGTAATTCTGCTCATCAATTCATTCTACTATCTGTTAAAGAGCATTTGCAAAGCAGCCGAAACTCTTTTGCAATCGGCTTTATTCAAGCCTGTTGGCCTGTCCTGTTGTCACTATAGGCACTTAAATTTAATTTAGTGAATGACCTGGTTTTTTGTCTGCACTGATTTTCAGGCTTGCGTGTAAAAAGTATGCCTAATGCCCAGCACTTTTAAAAGGTGAATTAACAATAAAGCTCCTTACACTGTAGATAAACTCTGAACAGTTTGCAAAAATGGCACTGTGGGAGTCCATGCTTGGTACTGCATTAAGCTTACTGAAGCAAGGAACTGCCTTTGTATTTACTATCTGTAAGGTGTCTCTTGGAATGCAACCCTGACCTCCCAGTGTTACTGTTCATCCACTGCCCTACCACAGATACTGATCCACAAAGCAAACACCCTGAAGTGAAGAGTCTGTGTGTGTTGCTAACTCCTCCTGGACCCAAAATATCACCATGAATGTACTACCACAGGCCATTCCTTGTGATGAAGTTTCTCTTGGAAAGACCAGGCAGCCCCATCATGCAAACCTTTCCCCCAAATGTCATTTATCAGTAGAAAGTCATTGAACAATTTCATTTATACACCAGGAGAATTAGAACCAGGGCCATCACAGCTATTATCTAGTATATAGGTATTATTACCAGTAGCTATGTTGCCCCCTAAAACTCTGACAGCAGGAAGCAACAGTTGTTACTTTTTTCCACTGAAGGCTGTTGATATGACTGAGCATCCTCAGAGAGTGGTTCAGTTCTCAGGCAGAGAATTAGAGTTAAAAGGTTTGACTCATCCATTATAAAGCAGAAAACAGAGTAATAAACAAAATATTAAAAATACAGGAAATTTGTATAAAAAACACTGCTGACAACTAGCATGGAATGCTATGGAGATACATCAATAAGTTGACAGGAGAAAAATTGTTTTGGATGTTTTAGAATGTATTAAAATATTAAAACTTTCAGTCAGTTATCTTAAATCTTAACAAAGAATTAAAAGGAGTTTGTTCCCACATATATTAGCATCTAAACTTGACATATTTTGGAGCCTTAACTGAACATGTTTTTGATACTCCTCACATTTTAATGTGCTTTAATGGACTTTTAGATTCCAAATTTTTAAAAAGTAAAGATTAGTTATATGTTCCTTCTATAAGTATAAAGAGTTGCATTAAGAGTTTCTCTGTGTTAAATTAATGTTGATTTACTGGCACTATCTCTTGGAAAAAAAAAAAATGGCAAAAGGCTTTGTCAAACCACTTTCTTCTAAGTTTCTTTTCTCTGAAGTATTTGTAGCCCAGAAAATGAATCTCTATTTGGTAGCATAATTACAGTAATTCTGTGAGTTGCTTACAGCTCATGTCTGTCTGTGAGTGAAGGTATACTTATCCATACTTTTTTCCAAAAAAATGGACAGAGATGTGGGATAAGCAGAAGTACAGGCTAAAAATAAGTTCTGTCAACCCCCAACCAGCTAGGGACAAAGACACAAAGAAGCATGCATATATATTAATTTGCTGAAAACTTTGCTTCCCAGAAATGCTGTAGAAAAAGATTATTCAGATGTGCTTAGGCTGAATTTCAATGTAATGTGAAGATTAATGTTGCTATCACTGGGAGCATGTGGAAGGAAAGTTAGGTGAACAGTAGAAAATGGAATGTCATCAAATGCATCTTTTTATACAAAAATGCAGAATCTGATCTTTGGTCTTTGATCCCTTGAAGAAATGGCTGCTCCTTTTAGTTGCTAAAGAATAAGAAATCAAAGTGCTATTCTGTTAAACTGAAGTAAAAAAAAATATTATTCTTATGGATAATAATGCGTTAAAGACAAGAAAATCATGTTAGAGCAATAGGAGTGGTTTTTAAGTGGCTTCTAAATATACTGAGAGATAATAAACCATATATAAATGGAAAAAAGAAAATAAACACCTAGGACTTAATTATAATTATCATAAAAGAAAAAAGCTAGTTAAGTTGTGAAATGAGTATTCTTTTTATAAGGCAGTTTTCTCATTGGAAAAAATAGTGGAAGTAGAGAAGAGTACCGAATATTTTCATGAGCCTGTCACTGAAGTGAAATACTAAATTAAATGTTGTTATAGGGACAAATTCAGGGCATATCTATTTGAAGTAAACCCTTTAAAGAAACTGTCCTTTGATCCTAATATAAATATACTGTTGTATATTTATGCTATTTATATTATTCTTCCATGTACTGTAAAGAAAAACCCAGACTTCCTTTTTGAAATGTTCTGCTGACAGTGATCTTTTCATGGATTCTCTGCTTTCAGGGAAAGGAGAAAAAGAAGGGAAGAATAAAAGTCATGAAGCAAAATGAATTGGTGATTTCTAACAAATCTTGATACATCGTATAGTGGCAAGGTTTTAATTAGTAAAGGGTATGCTTTGCTTTTCATGGTGGCTTAGATGTTGATGTAGATGAACAAAAGTGGATACTTGCATCTTTGATGCCAGCTGGTTAATTTTGTGCTTCTCTTGAAGCAATCTTGTAATAAATAATGGTCAGGAAGAAGCAGAATTTCAATCAAATGAAAATTATTTAGTAGTGGGTTTTTTAATTGTGTTTTGTAGTAGAGAAATGCTGTCACATCCCTGGAACTTGTATTCCTTTCAATATAAATTACAAATGAATCCCAGTCCCTTTTTAAATATCTGGGTTAAAGGTATTAATTATTGTCTATTTAAATTTGTTTCTTCCTAATAAGCTAGTTGCAGCCATTGTAATCACTGTCAGTGGAGGGCTCTGGAAAGCAGGAGTCATGCACAAAATAGTAGGCTGTGCCATGTCAGCCTGCTAGTGCTTCAACCTGAAGATTGTCTCTAGAATGAGCAAATCAGCTGAGTCACAAATCTCTTTCCTTTTTTCTTGGTCTCTCTGCTGTGTGCTTGGTACTCTTAACATGAACTCTTGTCCTCTGGAAACTATTTCTGGGTAGCAGTCCATTCCATGCAACCTGCTGAGCAAAAATCAGATTTTAGAGTTTTGGCTAGGGCTGTGTTAAAGATCTAATGATGATAGGACAGTTCCATGAACCATCTAGATCCAACACCTCTAGGCCACAGATTTCTGTGAATAGAATTTCTGTGAATTACAGCTTTCTTTAATTCAAAATATGTTTTATTACAAAATATAGGACAAAAGTGGGTTTGAGTTTGTTTTTCCTATAAATTCATGTTTGGAGCCTGTAAGGTGTCATTTTTCCATATTTATGCAGCATATACAAAATATCTTTGCTTTTTTGCTGGATTATTAATAGCCCCTTCTAAATGAAAGTGGTTTTCTTATTCCATTTTACTTATAGTTATTAATGTTTGGTGGTTAATCCATCAATGATATTGGATTTAGCAGCCTGGCATTATATATTATACAATGTAATCTCAGTGCTTTAGAGAAGGTTCTTCTAAAACATTATTTCAACTTTCTTTCTTGCTTGTGAAAGTAGTAATGCGTATAAATGCAAGTAATGAGAGTTTGCAGCCTAAGAAATTCTTTCAGAGCCTCATTGTATTTCGGTGGGAGAGAGCATGAACTCTGAATGTATTTTGCCATCAGTAGCTCATGAGAAGTTTGCAAATTTTCCTTTTTGGAACTAATATGACTGTGCCTGATATTATTACTTTAATACACATTATGTCGTTATTTGAGGTCTGTAAGGGGAGGTGTTGCAGTGTGCAGGGCATTCAAATGTTCATGGTGCAGAGGACACTTAGAACCTTAACAATCTTAAGGGGGAATTCGCTAAAATTGCTGTTTGGTATGTTCTTAGATGACTGCGTGTTGTGTTTTCACTTATCTCAACTGCAGTTTAGTAGGAGCTTTGCAAAATGGTCTATAGGGATTGCATTGAAATGCATTTTTATAATGGCACCCCTGCTCCACTGATATCAGTGGCAAAATTCTCATTAGGTTGAGTAGGATCGAGATTTTATCTCTCATTTCATGCAGGACTGGAAAGTGAAAGAGAAGATGAGACTCCAAGACAAAAATGGGAATCCAGACTTTCAGCTCACATCTAAAGTTCCTCAGGTGGCAGCATTATGACTCTCAATTTAGTTGCAGCTATATGTACACAAAACTGAAGTTTAATCTGCAGACTGCAACACATACCAGTTTGAACCTCCTCAGAACCTGCAGAGGATCATTTCCTACTGGAGTACTCAATAGTTCGCAGTCCTGTCAGCACAGACTTTGTCTGTGTTAGCAAACGGAGTCACAATAATGGATCCGCAAAATGAAATACCGTACTACTAACATTGTAGGAGTTCTGCCTCAGGTTAGTTGTATTCCATCCTATAGATGTACTGTCCACAAGCAGCATATTACGGCATTAAGGGACCTCTTGGAGTGCATCTTTCAGTTCAGTGTAGTAAGAAAATCAAAATGTGAACCAATGTGTGGTAGGTGAAAGTGGCTAGGAGTTCTGCTTTGAAAGTGCATTTTTGCTCCAAATTATAGTGCTCATGTTGATGCATCTTTGATTTTTTTTTCCTCCATTTGATGTGTTTATATTCTTTTGTAGATTCAGCTTTGTCTGTGGATTCATTTGTACAAAAGCTTCAAAACTTCAGTGTCAGGAGTTCATTTGCATGTTCATTTATTCATTGTCAAACTGTGGCAAATACTAAAGCTGAGCTTTCTTCTGTGCAAAGAACTCTTGCTCATGGAATCATTGATCTAAAAATACACTGCAAACATATAGGGCAATGGTTTTGAATGACTTAGTGTTTTTTATATAACTTATTTGAAATATTTACACCAAATTGCATATGCAAAGGGAATCCAACAAGGATTCATCAAGTCTGGTAATTTGCACAGTGTAAAACAGGTGATTACAATGATGGGACAGCTTGAAAGAGTGAAAGCTTCCAATCCATGAATGCAAAGTATTTAGTTTTTTCCCTGAAAAGTTGTCTGTTCTAGTCAAAGCAGTAATTTTTAGTAGTCATAAACAGTGAAGAATTACACAAGGATGAAATTATCTTGAAAAATTTCTTGGCTCTATCAAGTAAACACACTTCTTTCAGCATTACGCATTCAAGACATCCCATTTTGTTTACATTATTTAACAGTCATGCATATTTTTTCAAGGTTCATCTCATTGTTTTTGTATTTAAATAAGAACCTACTGCAGCTCTCCAGAGGATTAATGAAGTATGACATTTTCTCCCTTGCCTGTACCTCACCCTACAGAAAAAATGTTTTTGACCATTATTTACCACATTGTGGTGCAAGGATGACAACAGGCATTAGTCTCCTCTACAGTGTCTTTGAAGTACACAAAAACCCTTGGGAAAATCTAGTTTTGTTAGCTGAACCATAAAGAGTTCATTCAGGGATTTCTACATATTTTCTTGGAAGAATTTGTTTGGTCAAGAATCAGTTCAGTTTAATTTTATTGTTTCTTTGTTAAACAAGATATAGTTCAAAATTTTGCTTTCAAAAAAGTATTGAAAGCCATATTACTGAGGAAACAAAAAAGCTGTCGCTGCGCATAGTTATATTTTATCTATTTTGTCAATATTGCCTTTATTTTCAAATTCTTGTTAATCATAGGAACATGCACAAGGCTAGACCTGAAAGACCTGCTAGAAGTAGCAAGATCAGCTGGAAAAATGGTGACAAATATGACCGTGGCCCAACTTCCCTTTCCCATGAACAGTAGAGCACAGTGCTGGCCCCAGGGTTGGATTGTTGGAAAGGAAGGGAAAAGTTGAGAAAGAAGAGTGGTCAGAAGCAATGTTTAGGAATTTTGAGGACCTAGGCTGGACAACAGGAAGGTACTTTTTAACACCTGTTCCACTCCATTATCTAAGAAGGCTGGAAAATATCTTTTTCTTAACAGGGTATGAAGTGTGTTTTGACATGTCTTCATCCCTCCAACAAAACAATTTTTGTAAGAGTTCTTGTTCCTTGCCCTAGATCTCTGGGAGAGACCACCATAACTCCACCACCATTATATTCTAGGAGAGGAGGGGCTGCTTTTTTAAGGTAGTTCTGGAGCAGTTAGGTGCAATTTCTGTGTCACAATCTATGGCTATATACTGGATCTGGCAATGCAGCAAATATTCCTTGTGTGGTGTTTGTTTTTAAAAGCTAAATTAAAAAGACAAACAAGACTTCATTATATCAGTAGAAGGTAGAGCCAAAAGAAATAATACATTTTCTGCTCAATTTGCTAAAGTACAAGTTTCCAATACTACTGTAGTACTCAAGGGAAGATATTACAAACAATATTCAGCTGAAGTGTACAGTAGGTTATTGCAGCAGTTTAGGAAAGATGAACTCTGCTTGATTTCAAGGATTTCTCCATTTTCTTTCTATCTCACTTAATGTAGACTTCTCAGCATTATCATCATAAAAATGGTCTGTGGGGACTAGGAATGAAGCCTGACAGATTTAAAATGAAAGGAGAACCTTGATAGGATTTTGTGACTACAGAGGAATTTAATAAATAGCAGAATGATGGCTCACTGATGTAGGTGAAAGTTATTGAATTATAAGCTTAACTAGAAGAGCTCCCAAAGAAAGGATCCAGCTTCTGCTGGTAGACTGATTTCCTGCTGTTATTTCTCCTCTTCATGGCTTCATTTGCATCCAAACATGAAGCTTTTTTCCCCAGTTTAAAAAATTTGAATTCAGGAATATAAGATTTTTTAAACATCTGTGTTTCAAACAAGTCTCCCGTTCTGTAATCTTGAATCTTGATACGAAGTCTGAAAAAGTTTTTGAATATCAAGTTATTAAGTTTTTGAATAGTCAAGATATAAAGTTTCAGTGGTTATCAGTTTGCTTTGCTAAAGAATTCAATTCAATATGGTAGTGCTCCTTTTATGCTGGAAGGCTGCTCTTTCCCCTACAGTTTCTTCTGGCTCTGGGAGGAAGAGACAGCAGAGAGCACTTAAAGCTTCTGCTCCCGTGGTATTGTTAGACATGCAGGAAAGTACTTTCCATCAGAGGCAATGAGTTGTGTTTACTACACCACTCTGGAAGAGGACTGTGAAGGGAGCTGATCCAAATACCAATTGCCTTGACAGGAACTACTGAGCTAATGGGGCTCTTTGCTTTGCATCCCCAGGTTATACATGATGGCTATGATGTCTAAGTAGAAATCCCTCTTAGGGATGCGTCAATGAGACAATGCTAGGGAGGGATACAAGCTGAAGTGCCAGCAGATCAAAAGCCAACCCAATGTGCCCACCAGGGCATAGTGCCAAGGTAGTTTTTGCTGAACATGGTGTAGGAGGTGATCTGTGAGACTTATCACATTACTTCAGCATCTCAAAGTTGAAGTTACACAAGAATCTGCTCTGGGTTAGGAGCTACTAAATATATTTCCCACTGGTGCAGGCCAGGAATGTTTTAGTAAGACTATAACTCTTAATGGAAAAATATGAAAAGATGCATGTGACCTAAAACATTAAGAACTGGAAAATTATATTAAAATAGAATGACAGGTAGTGCAGTGGTTTTACACCCCAAAACAGTATTTCTATTCAACCCACATTTTGAATACATTACGTATTTGAATTACAGCATTTGTTGTAGGCATTATGAGCAAATGCTTTGGTAAGAAATCCCTTTTCTTTTCTTGGCCCTGTCAATAAGACACCTGTCCCATGGCAGGAGGCAGCAGGCACTCTCATTAGTGGCTATTTGTTACTGTGAGGGAAAGTATTACTCCAGCTGATATAGATGGAAGGCCTGGAATTGCAAGATTAAGAAACTTGTTCAAAGCCTCAGGGGTTCCACACTCCCGTTTCCGAGTCTAACCATTTAAATTAAAAAACTCTCCCTTGGAAAAAGATGAAGTTCTTTTGTCATGCAGAGATGAAGGGTATCATATTCCTCTTATGTACTCCACTGTGAATCACAAACAATTCCATTAGAGTGAGAGGAATTGCCTGGGTAACTCTGAGACAATAAAACCAAAACAGCAGGGAATTTTTAAAAGCATCAAAGAGTTTTAGAAGCACGTATCCTTCTAAACCTGAATGTGTCTTGTGTTCCTAAATTACTTTGGTGCTGCAGAAGTTGCTATCCCATGACACATTGTCTCTTTCTAGGTGGTCAGTTTGTCTTTCTGGTGATTAATGTTTGGTTATGGGCAAAACACAGAGAGTTAAGGAAAAGCAAAGCAGATTCTTTACTTGTGTATCAAGGTTCCTTTCTGTAGAACATTCTAGAAATTTACAGTATTTAGATGTTTAGCTGAAGATGTTTGAAGTATTCTCATCTTGGGAAATGATTCTACTGTGGCTGTTTCAAAGATGGCAGTTTTCACACATAAAATGTGAGTCTGGCTGTCTTTGTGTGTGTAAACAGATTAAAATGTTTTTCTATTCATCACTTCTAAAAATTAAAAATTTTCCTTTGTGATGCTCATTTTAGAAGGAATAAGCAACTACCATACTGCTTACCCTTCCTCCAGAGGGACAGTTTTCTGACCTTGTTGCCCCTGGTGTATGTATATAAATTCCACTGCTCTGTGTGTGTGTGTGTGTGTGTGTGTGTGTGTATATGTATATATTCCCCTGGTATATGTATGAATTTCTGTTAATCTAAACAGCAAAACAAAAATTCCTATTGGAACAATGCCATGTATCCAATTTCCTATGGAGATATCCCAGGAATACAAATAGGTTCAAAACATTAGATGCATTGGGCCTTGAATTCCTGAAAGGTACAAAAAGGCAGAGTTATTGAGGAGTGAATAAAAACGTAGCAAAGTGGAACAGAATTGCTTGAAATTGTATTTTTATGCACTGAAAAAAATTATATTTAATTGTAGTAATATTTAAATTCCACCAACAGGCAGAAAATAAACTTCTAATGAATTTTAAGTGGATAATGGGATATCTAATGATCAGTCCTTTAACTGCCTTTGAGTGTCTGGATGTAAATAAACAATGTTTTTTAAATCAACAAGTGTGACTTAAAATACTCCCAAAAAAAAAAAAAAAACCACCCAGAACTGGTATTTTTCTGTACTTGCTTAAAAATCATACTTTATAATTTTGAAAATAGAAAGAATACATCTTTCTGAAAATTAACTGCATTGGAATATTAAGTGCTTCTGGCTTTTCCTCAGGAAAAGCATCATCTAAGGTAATTAAAAAACCTCCTTGCTTCCTTGAGAGTCCTACTGTTTAATTAGGGTAATGTATGTCAGTTTGTATTGAATTGGAATTCACCTCAGCTCAGCCAGTAGTTTTTGAGTTAATAACATGTCAGCTGACATCTGGTTTTTGTCTTTTTGTCTCTCCTGCGTGTGCCAGGTGGTGCTGCACAGCCATGGGGCAGCAGTTCATTCCGCTGTTTTCGTGGAATGGCGTGTCCCGCCGGCAGCCAGGACCCAGCGCGGTGAGCTCGCGGTGGCTGTGGTTTGTCTCTGGCACTCGCCTCTCACAAGTGATCCCTGTGCCATGGCAGTGGTGGCATTCAATGTCCTGAAAGGGACCGCAGGACCTTCATAAGCAGGAATGGTTTTGTCTCTTTTTGCAATGATTTTAAACACAACCTTCACTAGTGAAAAGTAGAATGGATTTGTCTTTAGCAATTTCACTTTTACTAATAGTCACAGGCATTTAAAATCATAGATCTTCTCTGTTCTCTTATTCTTCAGCAACTTTCCTAGGAAACAGAAAAATCTGTTGTCTGAAGAGGTTAAGTTTGTACCATATTCATCAATACAGGGTTGTTCTCTTCCTGAATAAGTCCCTCATATACTCATCTGATTGATCATTAGTTAGGGACTTTTATTCCACATCCAAGCAGAACTACTCAAAGACTCCATTAGTTGACTGAGTCTGTAAATCATCCAAGGCTGGATACATCTATAACTTTGATGGAGAGGTAAAGATTTCCGAGCAGTGCAGTTCTTTTTTATATTGTAAGATTTTCTTCCTGCAAATCTGCATTTAAATACGGCCCCAACATATACAACCTTGGTAACAAAATGATAGTAATCACTACAGTTAGCTTTGTTGTGTCTTCACTGGAAGCTAGGGTTTGGTATTTGATTGCCTTCCAGCAAGTGATTTAATAAGCTAATTATTTTGTAGAGCAGAAAATTCCCAGAACTGTGCCTTCATAAGCAATTTGGCCAGTATTTCTTCCCATCAGCACTCTGTGCAGTCAAACAGTTTCTGAATTGTTGGCAATTTTTCATCTCTTCTGGGCAGCTTATCTAATGGAAGATAATTTGGGTAGCTGTCCAGATTTTATGGGTGAGTATGGATATAAATACAGGTAGGCAGCATGTTAGGTGTGGCTCCTTAAATGGCACCTTGATACGATACTTCACGGTGGCTTTTAAAAGATGTTTCATTTAACTGGACTTGCCACAATGAGGTCAGGCATACCAAAAGAGAATTTGTGATTGTATTGGGGAGTCCCTAGAGACCTTTCAGTTTTGAGCACACATGTTTACACGCTGAACACACATTAGTTTTCTAATATCTAAATAAAGGGGTTTTTAATTTCCTAGGTCGATGAGGAACCTCCTTGGTTAAAACCATTTGAATGGTCATTTATTGCTACAAGGGTTTAGCTGGAGGGGGAGGATCTCTGTTAGCACCAACAGGTGCAATCGCATATTGGATGGAAAGTAAAGCCAATTTTTCAGCATTGTCAGAGAGAGCAGGATTTTTTATGAAGGAGCCAGCACTTCCAATATTAGGTATGCTGCCTGTCTAAACCTACAGTCACTTGGCACTGAACCTCTAGTGATACTGTCCAAGTAATTTAGATGGCACATGTGTTCAGATGGCACAGCTCCACCCAGAGTCAGAGTCAGCCAAGAGATCATCCATCTAGGAGCATCAAGTGGTGCTGTAGATAATAGGTTTTCACACCAAAAAGGAGTTTCCAAACAGCTGTCTGTTCCTGTATCATATACTGAGAGCTAAAATGCTATGTGATTGATAATCTATTTTTTGCTTAAATTGCTTTTCATAGTATAGCCTCTCTGTAGATGTAGACACCTTGACCCTGCAGAGCAGACCTGGTGCTGTGGTGAGTCAAGAGGAAGAATCAGTTTCTGACACTTTTCCATTTCCAGCTAGCTAAGGAAGCAAAAGCACCCCAGTCCTTCTGTTCTAGAACAAATTACATGAGTAATTCTGCTGAAAACATCCCCATTGTTATCTGTCAAAGCAATTAGTGAGAATATGAAATATGTGAGGGTAGTTTTAGGGGTTTGAATAGCAAAGCAAAGTCCAAAGCTGTTTTAGGCATCTCTGGTATACAATCAAGATCAACATTTCAGCAGTAAAATTTATGTTCATGACATTCACACGTCCTTGAGAAAGAAAAGCTTTTAATACACACAGGGGAGTTGCCTTTGCTGTGCAACCCAGAGTTCCATCTCTTTGTCCTGAATTTGAGGACTTGTCATGTGCCTAATTCTGAGAAGATGAAAGTTAGCAGAGTGCATGGACTTGATTGAAACTTCCAGCATAGACTTCCAGCATTGACCAGGCAGCACCCTGATGCTTTAACAAGCAGTGGGAGAGGAAAAAAAAAAATTAAACTAGCTGTAAAAAAAAAAAGGAGTGGTGAGCAGATACACAGATATACAAGAAGATAGAACTGTGCCTGCCAGAAAGATTTCACTTTTTCTTTGAATAAGACTGCTAGCATGAGGGAAGTTTGATCTATGATTGCTTTGAAAAAAAATCTGAGATTAAAAGATGGGATCAGAAGCCAAAAGAGAAATTGCCAGAATAAGTCAGAGCCAAAGGAAAATGTGTCATGGGAAGTCTCTTCTCTCTTACGAAGCAGCTGATATTGGCCATAACTGGACACCACCTTGCACAGTTCCTAGGCGAGACGTTTCACAAAATATCTGCACAGCAGTATGGGTTCCTTTGCAGTTCTCTCATTTTGATAGAACAGTGGACATATCCTTGCCTCATATAAATCTGAAACAAAGTAGACAATAACTTGAACACAACTGATAAGGATTAAGTGAAGTTTAGTCATTAACTAAATCTACTGGGATCTCTATCTAAAGCCAGCCTAAATCAATGGACCTGGAATTAGCTAACTGGAAGCTCTAAACACTGAAATTAGGTACAGTTTAGGCAGCTGAGTTATGACACTAAATGAAGTTTGATCTCGTTAGATTATATGCATCATTTCCTGTTTTATCATTGATTATGGTGTAGTAAGTAGTGAGAAAATTATTTTTCCAAGTGTTCAAATTCTTATTTGCAGGTGTTTTATGTAGTGCCAGCTAATCTTTCCCAGCTCTCCAGTGTTCTGGGCAGCACTTAGTAATAATAATGTAGGTCCCATGGCACATGTAGATGACACAGTATTTGAACAAACAAATGTAATCCATAATCAAAAGGTAAGAATTAGACTGTTTTCCTTTCAGATTTTGGGGTGCTTCATACAAACAATTTTCATTATTTTCTGTGTCCTCATCAAATTTTTTCATATCAGAAAGATTCTAAAATGTACTGTTTAGACTATCATGGTAATACCAAAATATGTTTTCTTTATTTCTTTCATTTAGTTAAATATTTGGTCAATTTAAAACTGTGCACAAAGTGTCAGGATGAATAATGATGGAGAGGAGCAGCAGGGGGAACATTCTTATTTTAAAGAGTTATAAACTTCAGAGTAGAAATAATATTGTTTAAAAGTAATAATATCTCAGAATATCATAATGTGTGTTTGCCTTAGCATTCTCATCTCAGAAGAGTCAATTTTAAGTAAATTTCTTTTCCCACTCACTGCACTTTGATTCACGTCATCATGTGGTCTCAGGGTAAATCGACTGGCCTTTTGTCCTGAAGAAATTAAACTGAAGGATGAGGTCCAGGAGCTTATATCATGCATTCCTGCTGCTAATGAGCACTCAGTCCACGAGACAGACTAAAGCTGGTCAGAAGTAAAGCTCCTGAAACATTAATAGTGTGGACATTGCGTCTCCCATACCAACTGCTGAATTTTTCAAATCTGTTAGATTGCACCACTGAAGAAGTCTGCTCTGAATGAACAGAAAAAAAAGTAAAACCTTGTAAGAAAAAGCTCAAGATTTTGAGCTTATCCTGTTGAATTAAATGGTAATTTTTTCATATATATATTTTAATAAATATAAAGTTTACCTCTATCTACAGAAAATAGGGCTACCCCCTTTTTTTACTGGAAACATCCTTGCAGCAGTCCTTAGCAATCCTTAGTCTGGATTTTAGGATATGTCACCTGCTTGCAACAAAGTGAAAAGAGGATTTTCCACCTCCTTCTCCAATTTTAACGGAACTGTTCAAAAGCTACTTATTGCATAAAAACTTATGTATAGAGGTCACATAAGCCTGCTAATGTGAAACCCAAAAACCATTTTGGCTTAGAGGGTTTTCTTTGCAGCAGAAGACACTTTAATGACTGGTCAAATGTGCTACCCATCCACTCCTTGCCTTAGGCCTTCAGACTAATTCAGAAATCCATTAACCATTCCCTAATAGGAAAGCATATGCCATACTATCCATGCAGTGCATGCAAAATCAGATAAGAAATTCTACTCTACCACTGGAAAGGCAAAATTAATAAATAATCACTTAGTCCTAAAAGGACACTGTATCCTGTGAATGTGAAGCTGCAGCATCCATAAAGCAAAACTGTGTATCTCTTCATTTGTCTCATATATATATGCATACATATATATATGTATATATAATTCATTGTGGGAGATGTTCAGTCTTGCTGATGATTTGATCCATTCAGCAAGAATGCACTTTTCACAGTACTTTACACATTGCCAAGTCACAGAGACTGTCCTTGCTTTTACTTTTCTGTCAATTAAAGAATGTATATATTTGCACCTTGCTCATGAGTTCAAACCAGTCTTTCCATTCTGAAGGTACCTGTGATCCTAATCAGATTTAGTGCTGTCTTTTACCATTGCTTGCTATGCATCTTGGGGTTTCCTGTGGACTGAATGAGAGAGTGATAGCACACAGCATTTCTATTTAATTTCATAAAGCTTCACTCACTCTGGCCTCAGCATGTTTCATGAAAAATGTCAACTGTATAATCACAGAGGGGTATGCATGAGCAAAAAGAAGGAAAACCATGTTAAAAATTTTCCACCACTTAGTACTTTAATCTACCTTCCCAGATCTTATTTAGTAGAGCATTCTCAAAGAATTTTTTCAAGAGTTTTAGTAAAAATAAATGAAGAATTTATTCAAGGAGAAATACTTTTTGTTTGAAACTGGTTGCTCATTTGATATAGGACTGAAATAGATTCTTCTCCACTTGACAGATGAAAATTTAGTAAGTGTTTCAGTTATTAATTATCTACAGTAACTATCTGTTGAGTGAATGTTAATTTTTATTATGTATCCAAGATCCAAGAATGCTTACCAGATGCAGTTTCAATTCCCAGTTGATGTAAATTGGCTTTGCTTCACTGAAAACAGAACATCTATATCAGTTTATAGCAGCTGAAGATCTGGCTCCAGAAATGCAGGACAGCACTGAGATTTCAGACTGCTGAGCAACATGCCGCTCCCCATATTAAAACATTCTAAGTATTTAATATTTAAAACAAAAACCAAGAAAACAAATAAACAAAAACAAATTAAAGCCTGAACAAAACAAGCAAACAGAAAAAACCAACACAGAAAGGGCATTGTTTTCTGAAGTAAAATCTCACAGCCTTGAGCCTCTGAGAACTCGATACCAACTGAAGGCTGAGCCCTCAAGGTATCATAAAGGGATGGGGGAGTGTGTTTTAGTAAGGATGGTATCTCCTGCTGCAGTGTCCCAAACATTCTGTTGCTCCTACCAGCTGCCTTTCACTCACACAGAAGTGGCACACCACCAGTACAAGAAAAACATGATATATGAATTTGACTAACTTAACACCAGTAATAGTTTGTGCATCCAAATATCCAGCTCCAGTATGGATATTGATCTCATACTCTTTTATGCTTTTTTTTTTTTTTTTTTTGCTAACTTGTTATTATAGCTGAAAGAGACTACTTAAGTAACTAGTCTAAGATCCTCGTTTTATAATTCCGTCTGTGAATTGTCAGTTAAAGTAATCTGGACCTCTTAATGGAGAGAGATTCTTATTCTACCTGTCCTGTAGTTGCTGCCCTAGAGCTAAAAGGAAAAGCTGAACTAGAAATAATTTTCTAAAGGTTATGGGCCAGAAACAAAGGAAAAAACTCACATAAACCTTTCTCTGCCACTAAAACAAATTTTTGAACTGAAATAAGTCTGGGGTTTTTTCCCTTATTCCTTTTCTGATGTTTGTTCAATCTTTGTGGCTCAAAAGTGACTTGTAGGGAGTGCCTCAAAAAACTTTAAAACATGTGGCCCACTACTGAAATGACAGCATGGCCTTGTCACAATGTTTTGTAGAGAAAATTCTATTGTGCTACTGAAAAACTGTGACTTAAATTTAAAAGGGGCAAAGTCCCCAGTGACACTGTGGGGCCATGACTGTCCTGTTCCTTGTGTTTCCTGTCGCTAAGTCTAGTCAGTGTGATTTAAGTCGAATAGAGGAGAATAAAATGAATAATTTCTTCTGTTTTAGACTTCATGAAGTGCTAGGGCAGCTGACATATGTTTAAGAAAGATGCTGTGGGTGTGAATAGGCAGGCTGCTGTTTTGTGGTACTTTAGTTATATCACCCTGGTAACATGACAGGATCACAAAGACTGTAGGAAGTACAGCTAGATAATGTCTTGCTGACTGGTGGGTTAGTGTGGAAAGGTTGTTTTACATTTCGTTTTACTCTACTAATTAAAATTTCAGTCTTCCTTTTTCACAAAGATTATAAAAATGAAAGGCCATTTCTAAATTCTGAAGACTCTATCAGAAGTTTCCAACAGTTAGCCAGACTTCCAGGACTTTTGTCAATGGCTAATAATGGTTTGTAGCTGAGCATCTGAGTGCTTGGCACACTGTAGAGCTAAGTGCACCTCTTTCTAGGATGGTACTGCGCGTACAAAATTTTTTTTGAAAGCTTAGTAATAAGAAAAAAATGTTTCTCATTTTTCTATAAAGCATTTCAAGCATTCAAGGTAATACTAAAGGTAGTAATTTTCCATATGATAGTTCTCCCTGTGTCAGATAATGATTTTTCAGCCTTTGAATTTCTGACTCAAAATTGCTCTATATGTTTTTGTTATTATCATTTTTTCCAAAAAGCTTTACAAAGGGAAGACAACACGAGCACACTGCTTTTATTGTGTGGGCGTGTGGTTACCTCTGTGTAATAGACTCCCTAATGTTCTTGGTTATAATGTGAAGCATTGCACATACAGCACTCTGGATTTCCAAACTCCATTTTCAGGCTCAATAATAGCCTTTCATTCAGCCAAAGGATTTATACCTAATTATAGATCTGTGTGCTTTTTGTTCTGTTGTCTGGTTGGAAAGTAGCTTGGGCATCTCAGCCTGGTCATTCAGGGCAAACTACCAATGTGTGTCAAGATGGTTTTGAAAGTTTTTGATTTTCCTAAGAATACAGCTATATATTTTAAACAATGTCTCCCGTAGGCTTACTAAGGATAGTGATAGGCAATCGCCATGATGTTAGTATTGGAATAATCTTTTTTTGGAAGCTGCTGAAACTACTTTGTATCTTCTGTAGGATTTCGCAAGAATGGATAGGAAAAGGAACAGAGAAATTTTTGGTTGTTTTTCTACCCCATAACCTCTTAAAACTGAATTTTTGAATGTAATCTATATCTTAATATTAAATTTTATTTCTGTGCATTTTATAGTAAGTCTACCTTTTTGCAGTGATTGCAGTTTTAAACTGTCTTGAAAGGAGCTTTAAACATTAAGTAGAATTAAGAAAAACCTTAGTGTAATACTGAGTCTTAACTTCATTAATCTAATTCTGTTCTCCCTCAGACCTTAAACATGGTGTTGCTACCAACTGATACCTCTATTCAGGCATCCAGGGCTTTTTCTGCTGTGCAATTTATTTGGAATTGCAGAGGAGTGAAGGTATTTGGGAAATTATATGACAGGACTGCAATCAAGAATCTCAGTAGATGAGTGTCCTAATTGTTCTCAAGTATTTTTGTAGGTAGACATTAAAGCAAGCAGATGCTTCACTGTGGAGGATGTGAAACTGGAGGAAGAAGTTCTTTGCAGCTATTTATGGGGAACTTTTCTGAGCTGTAAGTGCACTGAGGTAGAAAGCAATAATACAGTTAGATCTTTGAGGCTGACATAACAGTGGACTGATAAGGATGGGAATCAATATTTTTGTTGGTGAATGACAGATGGTATGTAAAGAAACAATAGTCTGTGACAGGTCTTGCAAATATGCTGGACAACTTTTGCTTAAATATATAAAATAAAAAAAAGATAGAGGCTGCAGAGGGAGAGGAACATAACTAAAGTTACTGGTTAGGTAGATGATCTCTGCAGTAGCAATCAGAATGCAAGCAAGAAAAGGGGATATTTTATTAACCAGAACACAAGCCAGCACAGCTCTCATCAAATGTTTCTAGATGCATGTATGGATAGGAAAAACACTTCAAAGTGTTTTTCTTTTTCAAAGAAATGAAAGAGGTAAAAATGAACAGTGACTACCAAGTTACACATGTAAATATAGTTCTCTCTCCCATGGAAGTCAAAAGATACAGTAGGGAGAAAAACAAAGAGTTCCAATTTAAATATATTTATCTTTATAACCTGGCTATGAATCTATGAGAAGACTGGAGATACACAAAAAATTTAGTGTGGATGGAAAAGGGAAGTATGTAGTAGAGAAGGAGGCCTATTGTCAAGTTAAATATGCACCTACAGATTGAATACCACAAAATATATTATACAAAGAGAAGGAAATAAGGAACAGAATCCTTAGAACTGTGTACACCCAAAAGCAGTAAAAAAGGATCAAGAAGCCACTTAAGCTGAAGGAGCAACTTGTGCTTTTCTAGCGAGCATGGAGAGGACAGAGTTAGGGAAACAAATAAATGACAGCAGATTAGAGAAGAGTGAGCAAAATCTAAAGCCCAAACACGTCTAAGGGAATGAAAGTGGAAAGAGGGAGGAGAATGAGTATGGCAGCAGTCAGGAAGAAGACTAGGGTAAAGATTTAATGAAGGCTCGGAAAAGGACAATATCTGATTATGCCTAGGATTAACAGGGGAAGAGAAAGGAGTTGTATGATGGTGAAAGTGAGGAAAAGCACAGTGCATTTATTGTAATGAGAGAAGGTTGAATGAACAGTTTTTCTATGGGAGAAAATCTTAAATAAGCATTGCAGTATTACTGCTGATAGCAATCCAGCAAATGTGCAAGAAATAGAATAGAAGCACTAGTAATTGACAGTATATTCTTGACCCACGTAGAAAACAGGATTAAAATGTGATTTTCTGCATGATGACATAAAGAGATAAAACACATTAATCTTCTTTGCTACTTATGGTAATAGAACTGTGTCATGCTTTGTGTACTGCCATGCTAATGCTGATGCCAAGCACTTAATGCATACATCAATATATTTAGATCTAGTTTCACTTATGTCTGTCACATACTTTATTTTACATTATTGATGGTTATCTAAGAGACTCAAACTGCCTGACCCCGCTTAGTTAGGAATCACCAAAATAAGGCAGTTTGACATGGAAAAGTGACAGTAATAAGTAGCTGTAGATCAAGTACTAATAGAGGTATGTAACACAGAAGAAAAGTGAAAAGGAATATTTGATTGCAATATGGAATAGCAAATTGTCATTAAGAGGTTGATTGTGGCTGAAATCTCACAAAAAAAAAAAGTTTAGGAGACCATTGTTTCGGAATTTACACACCCAAAAAGCAAGAACAGAAAACCCTAAAGAAATTCATGGTTCATAGCAAGGGTGATGGCTTGTATAATCTCTTTACAATCAGTTTCTGGGTTCTGACTGATGCTGAGGATTACTTCTTTCATGTGAATCTGAGAGCATTTTTACTTTCTTGGTTTTTGGTGGTTTGTTTTGTTGGTTTGTTTTGGTTTTTTTTTTTTGCGTCTTTTAATTGTGTGGGACAAGAGCCTCAGGAAGCATGGGCAGAGGATTGACAAGAATGAATCTTCAATTTCAAGTCTTCTGTCCCTGAAAAGAATTGATTCGGGGCAATAGGTTGGCTTCTGTGCAAGACAGTTAGCTTAGCAGGGGTGACGTTGCCTATAAGTGATGTGTATTAACCTGTCAAAGTGGATCAGGAGTCTATGCCACAGAAAAGTGAAAGGCTATAAAAGCACAGACAGTTCTATGCCTCTGATCATTTTCTTCAGTGGAAATAGAGAGAATGTGTTTTAGAACCCTATTGAGGCAGAGGAAGTCCTTGCAATTTCATCACAAGTGAATCATTCCACTTTAAAGGAAGGGGATGCAAGAGCAAATCCCATTGCTAAAAGATTTTCTACTTCTCAAATATCTGTAGGCTTTTTTTGCATGTCAAGTATTTAATAGAAAGTAACTGAGTTAGTACCTTCCACAAATCCTCTGCACATTTTTACAGAGCTGAACAGTACAGCAGGAGCCTCAGTCCTTCAGTGAAGTGATTTCTCATTGCAGAGGTGATCACCTAGGCCTAAGAAAAGGAACCCTAACCTGAGGCAGCAACCAAGGCCATGGCCATGCCTGTAAAAAGCAGCTCAGCAGTGCTCACTGAAGGAACCTGAATCAGGCCTTTGATTAATACACAGAGATAAACCCAGCATTACCTTAGTCATGCTGAACTAGTACTAATAACAAAGAAATATATTTCAGAATTTCTGTGAATTACACCATTGTTTTCTCATGCTTTTGCTAAAACGTTCCATGTAACTCGCTCTGAGTAGGAGGTCTAGCATGAAGATTTAAGGAGTATTTAAGTGGTACAAAGATCTTTTGCTGGACTCTTCATAATTAGCAGATGTCATTTCATGATTTTTTTTTGGGGGAGGTTCATGCTTTTTCTGTGCTGCTGGGCAAATTGTTTAGCCACTGGAATTGTGCTGCCTCCTGTGAGGATAAAACTGAACCAGCCAAACTAGGAAAGGAATTAGATTTGACTTTAGCATGAGGGACCAAAGGAAAAGCTGCCAATATGTATCTAGACAGAGGAAGTTCAGCACTCCTCACTGAGGCTAACCACCACCATCTTTCAGGTTTCAGTGGCACACACATTGCCATTGTTTGATGTGGTAAACCTTGGTGTTTCTCAAGTACACACTGCTGCATGACCTTGCTGTTTCAAGAACATTTTTCTTTGGGGCTTCTGGGAATTCGTTTTCTTTTTCACTGCTGACCTCTAATGATAGATGAGTCTGAGCTTATGTGACAAATAGTCTCAAGCCTCACGTAGGCTTGTAAACGGTATTTGCTGGGGTTTTCATTACTTTCTTTCAGCTCACAGAAAGGATTTTAATATAAATGGATAGGCTTTTATGGTACCATTTGTTTGATACTTATTACCATACGTGATTTCTTTTTCATACCACAGTTAGAGCTGCCTTGGGGTACAATGAATATAGCTATACATTTCTTGTCTATTTTGATAGTGACACCAGAAAAATAAGAAAACTGTATGCCCATTGTATTCCTTCAGAATGCATGAATACCATAACATTATCTAAGCCATTGATAGTTTCAGATTTTTAGTGTAGTTAACTGAATCATTATTTAGTTAAGAATCAAGAGTTCGTATTAGCTCTTTTCTTCTGTGCTTCTTTAATACTTTTAAATCTTGATTTTTTTCACCACAAGAAGAAAATTGTTAAGAGTAAATAGGGTTTCGTTTTCAAGACAAAGGCACTGATTTAAGGTTTATGGCATCTGCTACTACTACAGTTAACAAATAAAACTGACAAGTAGCTAAGGGACATATTTTCACTTGACTGTCTAAAATAGTTACCAAAAACCAAATGGTGGAACAATAAAATGGAAGTGTATTATTCACTGGTGTAATAAGTAGGTATTTGTCACTAGCTTCTTGGTGGTATTTGTCACTTTGGCTTACGGATGCATTTTTTGCATTAGATGGCTTCTCCCCAACCTGTGTGGTAAAACAGTACCACTGGGAACTGTGGAATAACAAAAAAATTCTCCAAGAAAAATGGAAAGAAAAATAAGATTTTTAGTATCCCCAAGAGTAATTTAATTACAAAAACATCTTCTTTTGAGAAATATGAATTCACATAGCTCTGAAATTTAAATGTGGAACCAGGTCTTCAGTGTCAGGAGCCCACATTTAAATATTTAGCCTTAGGTAACCTATACCTCATTTTATCTGTCAAATCAGAGCTTTAAATGCTTGTAAAGGCCATGAAGTTTGTTAAGAGGTTTTTTTTTCTTAATATCTTTACACATCACATTCTTTAAATACATCTATGAGGTATCAGCAAGATTATTTTCAAATGCCTTAATCTTACCTATTTTAAATGTTACTTATTTATGCCATGAATTATGAAAGGACTACCTGACATTAAAACCTTACTGGAAATCAGCTCAGGATCTGTGAAAAAGAGATATCAAGAAATTAATCCCATAAGTCTTAGATAACTTCTAGATAATGTTTAAAGAGCATTCATTGCTGTGGTGAGTCATTAGAGCAAAAAGTCTGGTTATAAACCATGCTGCCCAAGTTCAGTACCAGTAAGATGAGTTTAGAGTATAGTCAGGCCTGGAAAGAAAAAAAATTCAGTCTTCCTATCAGCAGTATTCTTATTGCCTTAAATATATGACAAAAATCTATTAAAACCACACCTGATTGTATTAATAGATACAAAATGGGGTTTCAAATTGCAATTGTGGTATGAGTAGAGAAAGCTGGCTTAGTGGATTACATGCAGGATGACTAAAAGTGAAGAAATGTGGTGTGATGAGATTCAGATTGCAATGCTGCACATATATTACAATCAACTAGCACCACACATTTGAAATGACCAGCAAGTAGGAACAAGAATAAGGAATAAGAAGTAGCCAGTGATTTATGTTAGGAAAGATATATGTGTTTTCATGCTTTGCCATATTAGCAGGATATTCTGATGAAAATATTGATGTATCAGCAATTTTTTGTTATGTGTCCAATACAGTGAGTTTAACAGGTTTTGTACCTAAGCTGTCATCTCCACTTTCTTCTGTTAGATGAGCAATCCAGGAGAATAAGCTGTTGCTGCTGTTATTAATTCAGATAAGAATGCCTGAGGTTGTCATCATTGGCCATAATTGTGGAGTCTTCAGCTGTGAGCTCAGGATAATGCAGATCCTTAGCAGTGGCCAGTCTTGCCACAGTGTGAAATAGGGCACGTTTCCTATTTGAACCCCACACTCTCAAGTATTTTCCTTCCTGTCCTGGGGCACATTTTCCCCAGGTTAAATATCCATAGCTCTATGTATGTGATTTATTTTCACCTGATTGTCTAGCTTGTGTTCACCTGAAGCCTAAACTCCTGAGGTATCCCAGACACTTGGGTTTTTTCCTGCAGTAGCAAATTTATTTCCAGACTGGAACATATAAATCTGTCTCATTCAATCTATCTCACAAGCTGGTCAAGAGAAACAAAAAGAAACCCCTGTCATTCACCACCAATGCCATTCATACAGTGGAAACTTAGCCTTGAGCTCTGTCTTTTTCCATGTCTTCACATTTACTGATCTCCCAGAACTTTGTCCTTCTACCCAGCCCTCTTTGCTCCTCATTTTTTACAGTTTCTCAAGGGGTGCCTTTCCAAGTCATAGTATTTTTAAATATGTGTGGACAGTTTGAAGTGTGGCTTAGATGTATGATTGCACTGTGTAACCATTTTTAGAGTTACCTCTGTAAAAATGCTACTTGCACTGAGCACAGCACAGGTTTCCAAAGAAAAGTAGAGCCAAACATCAGAAACCAAACGTGGTTATAAAATAGAATCTCAAGAAAGGAGCTTGCAGAGGAAAAAAAAAAAAAAAAAAAACCACGAAAACAAGAACAAAAATCCCACAAAGGACAGTTAGCAATGACACAGACCTAAAAAATATAAAACTGCAGTCTGCACTGTCCAGTAATTATAGCACATAAAATAAATGTTGCTTTGTTGCTTGTTATCCACAGAACACTCTCACAATGAAGTAATGTTTCTTTTCCTTTTCTATATCTTTATCAGGATTGCACCATTTTATCTCTGTAATAGGCTGTTGTACAATACTAAGTGTTTTATTTCTGTGTGTAATACCTAGACAAGCTATATCACATCTGTTTAGATATAGCAGAGAGAAAGTTTAATTTCTTGGCTGTAATGCAATGGGCAAAATAAGTTATTCTAGATAGAATATTATTGTTCCTATCAAAAGGGTGGAATTGTATCAGGAGGAAGCATTAGCTGGAAATAACAAATGAGTCCCTGCTACCCCTGCCAAGTACTTCTTTTGCTAAGATATATAGAGATGTCATAATTATTTTAAGATGTTATTGTGATAAAGAGACAAAGAAAACAGTTTTCTACTTATGTATTTTAAACAACTCAGAAAACACTCAGGGTGTTTTAGGTTGATCTTGCAGTGCCCCAAAGAGGTTGCATTAAGGAACATAATCTAAATTAAATAGATATGTTAGTCAAATATGATGCTTTTAAATAAGTTATGTGTGTATATATATATATATATATATATATATATATATATATATATATAGTAAGTCTATAAAATTGGGTCAATTTAAGGCCTTTTTAATTATCTTATGGTAGAAATTAATTATTTCTCAGTTAATCTGTCAACAGTGACAGTCACTGACCTCACAAGCCTATTTCCATGACTATAGGAATGCAGACTTTCCCACTAAGGAAACTCTAAAAAGGGAGCTGCAGAATATGTTTTGTAGCTTAGGAAATTCTTACTCCTCTTTACAGGTTTCAGCTCAGCATATGTATGAATTTATAGATATGGTTTTGAAACTATAAGTCACACAGTTTTTAAATGAACAAGGTGGTATCTTTAGGGTAAGCTGCAACTCCTGCTAGTAGCACTTGCAGTGTTCACATACCCATTCAATTTTTAGTAAGAAAACACAAAGAGTGACTTCATGAGTTGGTCTTTTAACATACAAGAGTTCTACTGAAACCATTTCCATCAGCCTATTAGGAGAAAAGTTCTTTGGTGGATAAGAACACATGTTATACCTTTGAGAAAGAAGACTATGAGAATGCTAATATCCTTTTGTCACCCACTGTACCTCAGAAAAAGAGTCAGGAAGGTTGATTCTGGTGGGAAGAAATGAGGAGCTCAGTTCATTACCCAGCCGGGGACTTAACAATGACTTCTGAGCTTTTCTGCATACAATTGGTGAAGATCAAGGAAGAAAATCATTTTAGCACTAATGGACTAGTCTGGGATTTTTAAGGGTCTCACTAGCATGAAAAAGAGATTGATAAAACACACAAAGAAAAATCACTCTTGTATTTATTTTTGTTATGGTAGGGTGTTGCTTTAAGTCCATCAGAAAACCAATCTGAATAGCTAAATCATTATCTCTGGGATAAGGTATCAAACATTAAAAAGATATCTGTATGTTTAAAAGAATGTTTGGAGCAATATGACTTAGATGAAGGAGTATATTTTTTCAGCATTGTGCCTTGGAAGAATCATTGTATATTTTTTTTTTAATCTTTTTGAATAGTCCAACTTTATTGTTGCTTTCACACAGTTTGGAGTGAAACATAGTTTTTATATTTCCACGATGCAAGAATTAGATATATGTCAGTGCAGATACAACAAATATTTCTGAATGTAAATATTCTGACCTTTTTCAAGGCAAAATATGTAACTGTTGCAATAATCTGAGACCCCAGATGTCCACAGACATGTGGCTGTGTGGATGAGATGTAGATCACATTTTTACATGTTTGTTATCCAATTACAGGACAATATTAGCAGGAGTAGCCTTTTGCATGTCATAATATGCAGTGTCAGGCATGATGAGCACTACTCCATCACTAATATTTGGGGACATAGAAAACACTTGTATGGAAAACCTGATGCCTCCTTCAACTCTGCAAGATTGGCTGTCTCAAACCAGGTTTTGAAGAAGCAAGAGCCTTACATTTAGGAAGAGATCTTTTTAAATTATGTAGGGAAAATGCCAGACCCACAGAATGGCTCCTTTTCTGTTTGTCACCTTTTAAGGACTCTATTTGTAGTAGGAGGCTTTGATGACTGAATATAGCACAAGCAGTAATTTCATGGTGCTTTCTCATCTTAGAAACAGAGGTGAGTGTTCCAGTGCATCTTCAGAGATTTTTATTATTAGTATTAGTATTAGTCTTATTACATTATTATTATCATTGTTGTTGTTATTGTTGTTGTTGCTAATAATACTACTTATAGTATATGCTGAGCTTGTGGCTAGAAAAATAACTACTGGAAATTAAAAGACAGCCCTTCAGACCTATGGAAAAATATACCTGTAAACAATCTAATGGAGTTATAGTTCAACACACTCAAAAAACTCCAGCCAATTAAACCTTCAAGCCTACAGTAAGAAGCATATACTTTCAGAATCAATGCTGAGCAATAGAAACAGCTAGTGATATAGAGCCCCATCTGTTCAATATTAAAGTCAGACAGAGTCACACAGGGAATGTCTACTCCACTCAAACCCTCCAGCTATATTTTCTGTCTGCTTTTCTTAGATATGCTGGGGAAAGTGTCAGGCTTTTATGTTTTTGGCATTCTTGACTTGTCAGATGCTGAGAACTTAGTGCACTATTTGGGAGGAAAACAATAGATTGCTTTGAGAAAGCCTTAGTTGCTTATAATATATTTGATTTAAAAGGAGAGAGAAGGAGGAGTCCGTTCTCTATTGTGCTGGGACCAAAAGATCAGGACACTTAGGAAGTGCTGCCTGATTCAACCATGCAAGACTGGAATGATTGCAAGGCATTACTCATGGTTTTAGCCCATGTCAAGACATTGAATTTGAAAGAGAGGAATTGGGATCTTCCAGCAGTAACCCTTTAGAATGATGGATGAGTTTTGCTACTTGTTGGGACCTGTAAAGCCTCTATGAAACTGGAAATCTACTATCAAAAATACCAAACTCAATTGAGAGGTAATTTGTTTGTCACCTTCACTTAGAAGTGCTGCACAGAGAAAACATCTCAAAAATTCTTCAAGAACTTTTGAGACTTCAGTTAATCAATAGTTTAAGTAGGTAAGTTTTATATAAACACTGCAGCTATTTTTGTAGCCTTATAAAATTCAAAGATTACTGTGTCTGCCAAATGAAAATCACTGAAGTCCACTGTACACAAACCTGCAAAATGACACATAATAGTGATAAACTTTTACATGTTTGGGCAGGACATCTTTTGTTATCTTTTCCTGTATAGCAGAATAGTATCATCAGCAAATCTGTCAGCCTGCAAATTGACATTCCTGTGGAAAAACTGGCAGATGTGGATCCATTTTGCTAGAAAAAAATAAATAGCTTGCAGACGTAGATTCATTTTGCTAGAAAATGTAAAGATATACCTCAGGTTAGTGTTGATGCTAGAATTCTTTAGTGCTCGTCCCATTTTTATTACAATTAAGAAACAATGATCAAATAGCTTGACCATGTGAGAGCATGTACATAATAGAGCACAAAATTAAGAAAACATTTGAATGGATAAGATTGTTCTTATAAGTGTTGGATGACTTCTAATTCTTGGTGTATTAAGCAGCTTCAGTGAGCCCATTGCAACTTTTTCTCCTTCTCTTCGTTCTCATTAGGAGCAACTCTCAATATGTCAATTTTTGTAGTATACTATCTCCTCCCAAAGTTATTTCCAATACTTTACATCTCTGCAGCAGTACTGTTAACCTTTTAACAGGGACATTTTGAGGTAAAAATTTGCATATTTTTTGTGATTACATGTGTAAGCAGAGCCTTTCTTATAGTATCAGCTTTAGGATGGTCATCTTGGTATATAGGACAGTACAACAAGGCTAAGATAATACATCTGCCAAGTCTTCAAATTTCATAAGAAAATTCTGGCATAGCAGTGAACTCTGAAAACTGGGAATTTAATAAAATGAGATTGCAATTTTGGGGACATCTTTTCTTGGTTGAGGGCATCAAACAGAACCAAACTTTGAAAGGTGTCTGTAGATTAAGGATTCTCCTACTGCCAAGGACATCAGTACTGTTGACTCTTCATGCTGTGCCACTGCTTCTGGTGCATCACAGACTTTCTAGTTGTCACATCATCTCTCAGAGAATTAATAAGGTACTAAATTTACATAGCATCATAGTCAAAATCCAATAGTTGAAGTAACTGCAAGTTCAAGCATTAATCTGTCCTATGCTTTCAAAATTTTGTTTTCTTCCTAGAGGACAAATGGATTGCTCACAAAAGCCTAGTTCCATTAGTGTGGGGACAGTGACTGTGTAAGATTGTTTTTTCCCAAGGTGCACAAGTCAGAACCTTTAAGGGCTTTTGTTTGCTCTCAAAAAGGGACAAAAGTGTGTGGTTTTAGTTTAATTTGAGATAGGATCTCATCCAAACAAAGCTTAAAATTAAGAATTTTAAAACTCAGATTCCACATGTGAAAGTAGTTGGCTTGAGAAACTTATTTTGGGCACCTTCCATGTAGTTTGAATTGGTTCAAAACTGAAACAACAAAATCTTTTGATCTTCCTTCTTTTATTTTCACCTGTTTACTATCAGTCAAATTGTCATTGATCTCGGTCGTATTTTACAGTTCCAAGTAGACCAGTTTGTTTTCACCTTTAGATCTTGTTAAAACTAAAGGAAGAGATCTTGTTAAAACTAAAGGAAGATTCCTTTTATCTCACTTGCATATAACTGTGAATAATTTTAATCCTCGAAATTCAGGTGGTAAGTGTATATGTTTTTCATCCTTCAGAAATATTTAATTTCCTTTGAACACAGTGTGCAGGAAGATTATTGTCTGTCCCATGTGCCATTCTAATTGATTAAAAGAAATAACCTGCCCTGCTCGATTCTCTGCGCTTGCTGTGTGGGCCTTGCGTGACAATGGGAGTAGGAAATCTGAGTTGCTGGATCACATTCCATCTCTAAAGCAGCAGTGCCAGGGAGCTGCACCAATTGCTCACTGTACAAACTAGCCTAGATTGTAGAAAGCAATAGCCACTTGCTTGCTTCAGTCTGGATTAAGAAATGGGATAGGTTAATGAAGTTCAGCAACACAGTGCCATTCTCAGTACCTTCCCTCATGCATGGGACTGTGGTAGAACCATGGCAAGCATTATTTCCTTTAATAATTAACAGTTAATTTCATAGTGTTCTATCCCATAGCAGACCAACATTTATCACACTTTATTGTAATATACTGCCATGAAGTATCTCTCACTGTATATGATACCTCGAGCAGCAAAATGTAAGCAAAATTGTTCTGAAGCTGCATTGATTCTGAGGTAGATGGCTTTTGGTCATGGATGAGCATGACTATAAACCCTGCACATCAAAATGCCTTATGAAATCAAGAAAAATTTTCTCATTTCTTGGTAGATAAATCCTGCTAGGTATGCATAAGCACTTGTGAGATCTAACTCTCAGTGACTGATTTTTTTTTGAGCACTGATTGTTTTTATAAGTTTCTGAGGCTCTGAAATGACAGAGTTGGGAAACGCCATCCACTTCACCCTTTTGCCAGGGCTGACTGCTCCTTACTGATCCCTGTACTTCATCCAGACTGAGTTCAAAAAGCTTCAGAAGCTACACTTACATTATTGTGTAGTTCTTTGTAGTCTGTTCGAGGAAAGTTTTGAAAAATGGCACTTAGTCACCAAGGACCTGCAAGGATTTGGTGAGCAGCTGCAATCCTGTCTCATTGATTTCTCCTTGGTCACAAACAGCTGGAAAGAGGATCAATGAGGAAAAATTCTACTGAAGATCATCAGCCATCTGCAGAAATAGGGAAATGCTTCAATATCCGGCCCTGTTGCCAACCATAGAATTAATAGAAGCCTTTTACCAGAATTCATATTTTCTTGCCATGTAAGAAATACTGTATCAAGTAGGAAATATGCAGCTGCACTTTTCACCAGAGGATAGGGTTTAGTGCAGAGGAGCAATGGCAGCCACATTTCCCTATGCTAAGCATTAGCTTTAAACTCATTTCTGGAGGTACCAATTTATGTGTGTGCTCTGTCTAATCTCAGAAAGCCCAAACTCAATGGTACAGTACTCTCAGTTCATAATCCAGATCCAGGTCTATCTCAAACCTTGACAATCTCCAGTGAAGATACAGAAAAATTCTTAATAAATTATATAGAGATAGATAGATTAATATCTAGAGATACAGATTAAACTGTATCTTACCAGCTATAATAAGCAAATTTAACTTCTCAGCATTCTTAATAAATTCCACATATTTTCCTTAACTGGGAAAAATGTATTAACTACATTTCTCAGCCTGTTGTCCAGACAATAGCTGGTCATAAATTCTTCATGGAAGTTACAAAAAGGCTGAATGAGGAAGATACAGAAGAAAACCATTTTATTGAATTGTTAGAGATTTTAGTACGGAAACCAGTTCATGAATATTTTCAAAATGTCAGCAGGCAGCCATAAAGTGATTATAATATTGAAATGCACAGGCCAAACCCATCAGGCTTGTTCCTGCCTTCTAAAGCACTTTATTCTGTAGGTTTTGCAAGCATGACTGCTTACATAAATATTAAATGGTACAGAATGTATCATGTGTTCACTGGAGCACAATGAAGAAGGAATATTTTCACAAAATATGATTGCTAAATTTGGAGTACAGGTGTCACATGGTTTCAAATATAAATATAAATATTACATAAACTGTTCTTGAAATGTAGAATGAACTATTAAAAATGGATTAACAGATAGTAAGGATCCATTCTTCAAGAAACGTAATTCTCTATTGATCATAGTAGGGTAAACGCAGCTTTGGCTTACAGTTACCTAAAGCAGACATTAAACAGAGGTAGAGAGCAGTATGGGACACATAGGATGAAGAAAAAAATAGGTCATTGTTAATATCAATTAGAATTTGTCAAGAACAGAAAATCAAGAAAAGAAATTAGAGATTGAGCTAAACAAATATGCATGGTTTCTAGAGATATGAAAAATTTAAAAGATAAGAATAACTGAGATGAGTATAGCCAATGTTAGAGAAACCTCAGTTTAGTAGTCTCATCTTTAGATCTAGTCAGCAAAATTATTAATAGTGCACCACCAATATTTTAGCTCTGTATTTGAACAAAAGTATCATAAGGCATTTTATTTCACACACAGACTTTCCAGTCTTTTACTAACTTGGAAGGACTGCATAAATTTGTGCTGGGCATTAATATTTCTAAACAGGTCATTTCTATAATACATGTTCAGAAGTCCTAGTTGGTGCTCTCTCTAGTTAATCTTGGACTGGTAAAATGAAATAACAGCAGTGATGAAGTGCCAGCTGTTGTTGCAGTATATAGTGTCTTTTCCCTATTAAACATGTCAAGAAGGATGTCCCAAGTGCTGGTTAGGTTGACACCTATTCCTGACAAAAACAAGAAAGTGCCAATGAAATTAAATTAATAAAGACTCAGAGGACAAGAAAGTAATCAATTTCAGACAGCATGACTTTCTAAAGAGAAACTCTTGTCAACAAACTTGATTTAAATCTCAGACGTCATGGCAGATTTGGTTGATGAATGTAATTGGATAGAAACACTACATTATGATTTATTGCAAAGGGTCTGACTTTGTGACTTATGACATTCTAATGTACTGAACAGATGTCAAAAATCTGTTGCCAATGAGAAATTATCCTGGATGGGAGTGATTTCATTGGACTTTCATAGACATTGGTACAAAGCCACGTTTTAATCAGTGATCTGGAGATAAATGGAAATGACCCATCAGGGAACTGGTGAATGGCACAAAGACTGATAGGAACTGTAGACACAGATGCACTCATTCTCAGCCACTGAGATCACAAACCAAATGTACTTTAGTACACCTGCACAGCTGTACAATTACCTCCCAAATATATTACATTTAAGTAAGAGGTGACCTTGACATGAATCTCTGGGCTGTAAGGGACATTCAATCACCCATGCACTCCCAGAATGATGCAACAGAAACAGGTGAATCTTGGATGTGAGAATACCTAAGGGAACAGTTGACTGGGAACAGCTGAAAATTTGAAGAGCATCTGATAGATAGAATTTATTTTAGAACTGGAAAAATGCTTTAAAATTTGAGGCTGCTCCATTCATTTAAGTAAGCAGAAGATACTGAGGGATGACTGATCCGCTTCCTGGGGACTGTACTAATGGATTTTCTAATCCATCAGAGGATTTTAAAACTAATAATGCAAGAGTTTAACAAGAACCAGTGTATGAAAACTGAAGCCAAACAAAACTGAATTGTACTAAGACTGGAAGACCTTGTGCACACTATAGCTTTTCAAAAACCCAGTTATTAAATTTGTACAATTAGTGAATCAAATGTTTTTACAAATGATGATACAAATATTGCATTTACATAACCAGTAGTATTAGACACAATATACTGAGCTTAGCAAAGCAGTAAAGCAGTGCAGGTACAGTCTCATTGCTCTCCCTTCTATCTTATTTTCTCTGAATGAATGCTGAGATATTTAAGAGCATTTAAATATTGAAAATATTCCACATTAGAGTTAGTTAATTATTGCTGAATTTGTAAGACTTTTTTTTGGGGGGGGGTGGTAGTGGTGATGTTTCTTTTTGGAGCTGTAATGTTATACAATGCTTTTTCTCTAGAGTAGTGACTCAATTTAAAAATAAATATGGTTTAATCTTAAGTATGGTTGGGCTTGCTCACTTCCCATTGCAAACTTATCATTCCATCAAGTTTTATTTGTGCTAATGTTCACAAAAATAAATTGCATGTCATACTTCACAGTAATATTTGCAGAACACATTAAGCTTGTTAGCAATAAAGAGTCACAAATAACACTTCCCATTCCCTTGTAAATAGAATTGACCTCTAATAGAAAAGTCAGAATTGAGAAATTCATGGTTGTTTTCATTCTGGAGAACATACTTGCTGTGATACAACAAATACATATTTTTTACTTTCTCTCTGTCTTCTCCTCCATTGTCTGTAAGAACAAAACAATTCTACTATTAAAGCATGTAACAGTATTCAGCTTTTATGACTGAACACTGCTGTAATTTTTAATGTCTTAATTACAAATGAAAACAAATGAATGTGGTACTTGGAAAAGGCAGTAAACAGGAAATTGCCATTGTGGGCAGGAAAGGGATCTATAAAAAGAAAACCCAGATAAGTCAAATTATACAAAGAACACCCAACTACACTTTGCTTGTCAAAACGATTGCAGTTTTCATCTATAAAAAGATGCTTCTGGGTGGTGACTCAAAACCCCTACATTTGCTATTTCAGATGCAATTTCCCTCATTCCATTCTCCTCTGGTGTCAAGAGTATAAAAAGAGACACACAGATTGCATGCTCCCTTGGCAGACATCCTGTGAGCCAACACAACCTTTTCAGAACTAAATTCTTTATTTTCGTCATACTTGGAGTTGGGTTTTCCTATATGTGTAGGTCTAAATGTGCCACAGAAGTGAAGGACTTTGAATCAGGCCATTCTTAAAGTAAGTTTTGCCATTCAAAGATATCTGGACTTTGTCTTTAGTTGGGTGTGGGGGCAGGATTATACTGTCTCTGTTAAGTGGCTAGGGACAATCATCATCTCCTTCAATTTTCTTTTTTTTTTCTCTTGCCCTTGGCAGGGGAAGAATTGTTTTGTTTGTTTTTTGGGTTGGAAGGGAGAGAGAAGGGCCTGGTAGTTCAGTTGGAGATTTTTCCCTCTGGGTCTAGAGTTCCCCCAAAGGGAAACTGAAATCCTGGTATTTCAAATTTGTGACCTAGACATATGCTCAGCAACATGTCTGTTCCCCAGCGTGCCTAGGGCTGTATTCACCTTCTGGGGAGATTCTTTATTCAGCTCTGCCTCTCTTTAAGCCTTTCTAGCAGCTGGTGCCCTTGTAAATTCAAGGGCTGCCCTAGGCCAAGAAAAGCCAGAGGCTAAAGGAAAAGCTCTTGTCATCTGCTTTCACCATTATTAAATGTCTTGTAAGGCACTTTGACCAAATCTTGTGGGAAGACAGCAGCTTCATGCTGCCCAACAGCCCTGTCTAGACAGGGTCACCTTGGTATGTCCCTGCCAGGCTTAGGAAGTGCTTCAGAATCAGTCCAGCATGTGGACAAATGCATTGCTCAGAACAGAGACATAAACTGATAAGCAGAAATAGAAATGAGTGTCATCAAAGAGAATCTCTTCCTTTTCATTCAGATAAGCTGCTATTATTTATTCTTCAATCTGCATTTTGCATAATCTGGCATTCAATAGAATAGAATTTTCCTATGAAAGCTGACCCACATTTAGAGCATTGGAAGATGAGGATGTTCCCCTCATGGCTTGTGGCTGGCACGTCAGATTTTGCACCTAAATTGTGAGCAGTCTGAAGTATCCATTGTAAAAGATTTACGAATTTTACAAAGCAAAGTAGGAAGTTTCTGTGTGCATTCTTCTTTGCTTCATTTGGACCAATGGGCAGGATTTGTTTTGTATCCGACTACAACAGTGGAAAGACATGGGCATTTTGAGAGGAACCACATTTGTACTGAATTTCTTAAAAGCCTTTGATCAAACTATAGTTGAAAAACACTCAAGAGAAATGTAGCTGGTACTGAATAGAAGCAATAGAGTGTTGAATCCATGAGGTACTTCTAGTCACAAATACAGCTTGATAAACTAAGCAAGACAACCATTTTCTTTGTACCCAGAAGAGAATTCACTTTAGAGATTATTTCTACATATTATTTTATCTGTGATCATCAACACTTTCAGCTAAGCTCTCTTGACACTGTATAGCCTCAGAAGAGTAAGTAATCATAAGCAAGACCTGGAAAGGACATTAGCTTTTCCAAAGATAAATAAGTTCCTTTTCAAAATCTGTTAAAAAAATATTATGGATTAAGAGCTTGGAAGTCAAAAGTTAAGAAAATGTCATATTAGCATATACAGCCTTTGACTCAGCTGCACAGGGATCATTAATATGTGCGCTTATTTTCTTAGTCATGGTCACTGGCAGTGTATCATGAGTGAGCAGGATACAAGGCCTTCAGTATGCTGATATTGTTTCTGATAAAGCCTGCCCCATCCCTAAGGTTTTATTAATTATGAGAACGGTGCATTAGTGGCACAGCACCTGTGGTTTTCACGGGTTTTTGGAGGAATGACAGGCTGTATGTCATTACCCAGTGAAGCTGTCAGATAATTTTAGAAAGAGAGTGAATACTCAATATTTCATCTTTTTAGAATAAGTTTAATTTTCTGTGAATGGAAAGAGTGTCTGAATTTAGAACTGAAATCCATTCATTTGCAGCCCATGTATAATGTAGTCCTTGACAATTAAAGAATTTTACTACAGTTCTCTGTTGATATTCTGATCTTCAGAGACCATCCTCTGTTGATTGAGAGAATAATTTGCCTTTCATACATAACCAACCCTGAGCTTCATCTGAAAAAAGAGAGGATGCTATATATATGTAAATAAAATCCTTATTCAAAAAATTCCCAGTTCTCTTGTATTACAGTACAAAAGCAGTTTAAGAAAATAGTCTTAAAAACCCAATGTCTTTTGCCTGTTTTTTGATCTGTTTTCCTACCACAGTTCAAAAAGTTCAGGAAGGACAGTAAATTATACACTATGTATTCCAGAGCCTTGTATTCCTGAAAATGTTAATGTGCCATGTTCATATGTACTTTGTGTTTCTAACAATATTCAATATAAAGATGGGTCTTTGAAGTGAAATTCCACAGTTTATTGTATTGCTAAGTATTGAAATCAGTGGGCAGAAGTTTAAAACCAGATCCAAACTTTGCTCAATTTCTCTTGCTGTTACTGAGAGTCTTATAAAAGCCTGTGCCTCACTGGGTTGTAAGAAATCTTTAATATCTGATTTTCTGGTTGCAGTCATTGTAACTCAAAGTTTCTATATGTTATAGATTTCAAATAAATATGTACACAGGACACTGGTATTTTGCACTTTCGGAAGAAAGGGAAAGGGATTGAGAAAAATGTAAAAGGAGTGACCTTTCAAATGAAAACACAGATTCTGGTTTTCTACTCTATCATTGTGTGATAGCAATCATAGGATATGCTCCTGATGATTGAATAGAAGAAATAATCACATTCATATGTTGCCAGACCTTTGTATGCTTACAAAAGGCTTTTGCTGGTTAAGAAACACAGAAGTCAAATTAAGATTAACTGTGGAATAGAGGTTGCATGTGGCAAAGGTAAATGGGTTCAGAATTGCTTGATGACATTGAAGAATTTACAGGTTTTCTGATCTTGGTCACTGGGATATTTCTATCCAAATGAGACTGAGTCCTTCTTAGTGCTGGGGAGCACTTCTGAATTTTTTTAAGATTCTGTTAAGTTTAACGGGACTACTGAGATGAGTAGCAAGTGGGGGAGTCTGAAATTGAGGGGTGTGGATGGTGTGCTCCTAGGGAATATCCTAGAGCTTTGAAATTCAGAACTAATTGCATTTGGGAAAACAAAACAAACAACAAAAAACAACAAACAAAACAACAACAAACAAAACCACACCCCATCTGTCTGAACAGGAGGAAACTGGCTTAAAGGTGTACAAACTGTATTACAGACATTTCCTTTGCATGCAGCCTGCATATCCTATTCTTTCTCTTACAACTCTTTTGTTCAACATGTTTTTTCTGGATCAAGAGCTTTTTCTAAGGTTATATGGAATGCATACCTTGTAATATAAATTTTGAAAAACTGCTTGTAAACCTCACAGGTAAGATGAAAATATGTCCAAGGTCCTGAATTAGAGCTGCTGTCATGTTTGCATTGGAGCCCCACTTTTGGAAGACAGTGAACCCACTGATTTCTGCTAGACAGAGAACACCTCCTGCTCTAGCTGAGCAGCCATGGGCCAAGCTCCTAGCTCTTAGATAGCCCCTTTTAAAGCTCACTAAGGAGTAACCCTGGGGTTTTTTGTAGCTTAAAGGGCAATTTCCGGATGCTGATGTCTGTGCTGATGTGCAGCAGTTGTGTTCAGTTGCTCGGTGGTTATTTCACAGCAGTTTCCTTGGTTACAGTTGGCTCCATTTTGGTGCTAGTGACAAGTTCCTTATAAAAGCTGGTAAGTGATCGCCCCCTCCGTGTCACCTCAGGCAGGAGGTGCCTCAGGCAGCCCCAGTGTGACCAAGCTGTGCCAAGCAGAGGGAGGTTCTGCTCTCGGCAGGGTTCAGATGTTCACATGGGCTTCCCAAAATCTGCAGTGCTCAACTCCATCTCTGAGGCATTAGGAAGTGCCTTCATACATGGGTCCTTCACCGGAATTTATGAATTCTTATAGGCAGAGTGGTGGCACTGAAAACCAGTGCCATGGGTAGAAGTTAAAGGGATCTATCCTCTGACAGACCGCATAAGGGATTTCAGTTTGCACATTTCAGAAGTTTCTGAAGTACTTCCCAGAGTCGTTCAAAAGTGCAAGGGATAAGATTCGGGAGTTGTGACTTGCCAGAGATAGCAGCTAAAAGCAGAGCCAGAATCAGAAGTCAATGTTCCTTCAGTTTCCACTGCTCAGATAGCAATGATATGAGTGTTTCAGGCTACTGTTAGCTACCCTGGAGATTATGATGATGGTACTAGTTCAACAACTGATTTTAGAGCACTACAATTTCAATAGAATTAATAATAGTAATAATAATAAGCAATAACAACAATAATTCCACGGATATGTTATTTGCAGGAGGAAACATAGAGCTCCAAAAATAGATGTAGAAGTCAGAAAGGCTTTCACACATAAAAGAATCCCTGCTAGTAAACCAAATTTACTCGCAAATTTGCAGATGCTGTCTGACTCTTTCAGCATCTTGTCAAAAACTCCTCTGTTGTCTTTGGAAAGATATGCTGGGTTTTTCTGATGTTCCTAGTAAAAGGAGACGAAAGCATTGCATTTGTTTCTTGTCATCATCTAAAAAGTAATCAAGTTGTAAATTATTCAGTAGCAACTTGCATTTTTACTTGGCTGAGTAGTCAAAAAATTCAGCTGTTGTGTATTTACCTATATTTAAAGTTAATAATGTATAAAAGTGTTAGCTAGCTTGGGAAATAGGCTTTTTATAATTCTCCTCCACTGTGACAAAGTTCCTACAAAACCCTTAAGAAGATGAGGGCATGCATACATAACTAGCCTGGTTTCCTCCACTTGAGAAGTATCTACATAGAAAATACTAATGTAAAGTACAATTTAATTTTAAAAGAAAATTATCAGATTAAATTTGCTCAGATTATAAATGTAAAATCAATCTGTGAAGTATCTTAAAATCAATATACATTTTCCCTTGTGCTTTTGTTCTTTTAAAATATCCATTGATCAGTGAACAGTCTGTTTGCTTTAACTTCCACATTAGTCCTCACAGCACTGAAGGAAAAGTTCAGTGTTGGTATAAAAGATCTTGAATTAAATTTTGGTTTTAAACTTACTGGACAGGAGAGTAGATGTGGATTGCCTCATCTAATTACCCCAGCTGTTTCTAAAAGTAAATGGCAAAATGCAAAAGCCATGTCAGTTTTATAAAGTAAAGAGCAGTGGTTTTCTAACAGGTTATGAAATATAGACCTTTTCACCTAGTCAGTTCACATTAAAAAACTCTCAGGATTGCAAAAAGCAAAGTAAAAAGAAATTACAAAAATAACTGTGGTCTGAAGAAGTTCAAGGGTAAAAAATGTCCCAAGTTATGTAGCATTCTCTCTTGCCTTTTGTTCATGGTATAACTAAGAGAGAATTTAATCTCCCTGTTTCAAATATCCATTAAAGTATTTTTTGCTTCCACTTTTCAGCAGAAAAGCAAGATGGGCTCGACTTCTGCTACTCAAATTTATAAAGATACATAGGAATGGTATTGATCTGAAGGAACTGGAAGAGCCCCAGTAATGAAAAAAGAGGTTACCTGCTGTCAAGAATTGCTGTTTCTTTAAGCTTATACAGAAGGCTGTATAATTTATAACAGACTGGGGAGAAGAATTGGTTTTGAAGCCCTGTATTTTAAATTTGATTTTAAATTCTCATTCCATATATAGTTTTTCATTGCTTAATGTAGTGCCAGATCTAATTTTATGGAGTCAGCATCTCACATACGAGGAATGAGTTTCTGAGCTGCTCCTCCAGCAGGGGCATCACAGAAAATGCAGTTTAGTGCAAATGAAGCTGTAAAGGAGGGAGGCATGCTTTCTCATTTTGAGTTACTTCTGGCACTGACACAACCCTCAACACATTAAGGGTGGATCAGCTGCAGTCACCTGGTACAGCTGTCATAGGACCTCCTGTTTGGCTCTGCTGCCCAACAAGTTCCTGCTGCCAGAGCTTGTTGGCAGCAGCTGTGGGTGGTACCGATGCCAGCACCACTGCCCTGGTACCAGTACCACAGTAATTCCCAATTCTAAATCTGTGTGACAGTGACTGGCAGCCAGTGTTACTGTGCTCCTGCCTGTGCCACCCTGGGCAGTTCACCCTCACTGAGTCCCACCTGGCCCCGCAGCACTGCTGTCCCAGGCCAAGCACTGGCACACACCTGGACTCTGCACCTGGGCAGAGGCACAATGGCCACACTGTGCCAGCTCTGGTGTCACCAGGAGTGGCCGTACGCAGGTCCCTAGGACAGAGTAGAATAAGAAGCAACTGTGATACTTCACATTTCTCAGGCTCCAATCAACAAAGTCTACTTCTCAGATGTGTCTGGGATGTTAATAATTACAGATGTGTCTGTAATTATTTCCTTTGGATTTGTCTGCTGTGCACTTGACCAGGTTCTCTTGGAAAGGTGTAGATTTTCAGCTTGTGTAACATCCTTTGGCACTAAGTTCCACACACATATTGTGCATGGCATGAGGAACCGCTTCCTTCCAGGCAGCTGCTTTGAATTTCACTCCTCCTATTTCTGTTTGATACCTCCTAAATCTGGTGCTGAATCAGAGTACATAGCCACAAAAACATACAATGAATTTAACTCACTGCTTTATCATCCAATCTTGTAAGGTTCTTCTACAGGTCTTTACAATCAGCTTTCATCTCTGCCTCTAAACAATGCACTGTCATTTGCAAACTCTTTCACCTTGCTGCAGACTCCTGGCAGGGTGTGACAAACAGCAGCTCCTGGCAAGCATCGCCAGGGAGCTCCACTCACACCACACTTGTACTGCAAAAACTGGCTCTCTGTTGGGGCTTTTTTCTCTGTGTTGTGTCTGCCTGCAAAATAACACCTATTTGTTTCTGTGTAGGCCTCTCTGTGCTGCTCTTAAACACCTATATCAGATTGCTTTATCTGTGCTCTACAAGGGTCTGTATTTCATTCTAGGACATTAAATACTGCATTATTTAACTTCTGTGCGCCTACGTCCTTTATTCGATCTAGCCTGAAGTACACACCAACACTGTTCCTTTGTATAGAAAAAGCAGACTAGAAAAGCATTTGAAGGTACTACCTTTTTACAGTCCTTTCCTGGGAACCCAGCTACACTTCTGAAAGACTGATAAATGTTGGGCTGAGGATGTCTGCACAGTCAGGAGGCTGAAGCCTTTCTTTTGCCCAGACTTCCTCTCATATTTCTCTCTCATCAGTAACTCTGTGGATCTCTGAAGACATGTATCACTGAAATGGGGAAGCTTACGTGGGAGACAGAACTAGACATGCTTTGGACCCTGGGTGAGACCTGCTGCAGGGCATCTCCCTCTCAGCTTTTTGCTGGTGGATCTCAGCTGTGTCTGCTGTGCTTTAAGCCACAGGATTCCCTTCACAAACCCCTTTCCAAATACAAATCAAAATGGATTGCATAATCCTAGAGGTGAAGTCAGTTTAATAAATGGCTTCATGTTGTTCAGATGATATGAAAACCTCTCCCCCATGATTAGACTTCGTTTCAATATAATTCATTTATTTACTTAAAGATGATTCACATAAAGAAAGACAAACACAGTGAAGATTAATTATTATAAAATAGTAATTACAGGAAAGAGTCCTAATTGACTTATCTTTTGAACCCCACAGGTATTTACCCTAACTGGACAGTAATGAATTCTTACTGTGTATTACAGCAGGACCTCCAACTATCCAGAAGCTATAAAGCTGAACTGGCCCACTTTTTGTTAAAAAGAAAAGCATGCTTAACAAAAAAAAAAACAAAAAACAAAAAACAAAAAAAAAAAAAAAAATCAGGCAAGAACTTTCCACTCTTGGAGAGATTTTATTTAAAACACACCAAACTACATATGCTACATATGCTACATAAAACATACAAATACTACATATGCTCTTTTAATATGTATGTATACACACACATACACTCAGAACTATATATGCATATTTATGTCTCATCTACTGAACTAGAATGATGCAATAATTTTAAACATACAAAAGTCAGTGGCCAAGACATTAAATAAATATATCTGGAATACGATAAATCTTTCAGCATGTCATTACAAGTGTGCCATTACTTCCATTTTGTTTTCCAGCCCGTCAAGTGTTAGTGGCTTTTTAGGCTGCCACAACCTTGTAGAGAACCCTCCAGATCTTTAAGAACTCATCAGCTATCTATGAGGACTTAG
Organism: Motacilla alba alba; assembly: GCF_015832195.1. Taxonomy (NCBI): domain Eukaryota; kingdom Metazoa; phylum Chordata; class Aves; order Passeriformes; family Motacillidae; genus Motacilla; species Motacilla alba. The sequence goes on from NC_052018.1 coordinate 76,981,395, forward strand.
CTGTGGATTTGCTCCTTTCTTCATATAAGTAAGTCCCCAGTGCCTCCAGGGAGATTCCCACCCTATATTCATGTTCTAGCTACCAGGTCTCACTCCCTGTACCACTCCCTGCTATCAGAGTTTGCCCTGCATCCACATGCACTGGGGGAGCAAGCAAGTTCCTGCTCCCCTGGGAGTGCAGCACAGAACTCAGAGGGCAACAACTATGACAAGGCAAAATGTAGCTTTCCTCTTCTCCATTCTGAACTTTCTTAATGAAAGCATGACCCTGCTGTGACTGCAGAGCCAGCTACAAACAATGCACGTGTTTGTACTCTCTGTTGTGCACCTAATGTGGAAATCATTCTATAGTTCTGTCCTAAGATATTTGTTTGCTGTGCCTTTCATGTGTGTGGTAAATGGGTTGTGTTTGATGTGTCAATCTGTTTGCCCTTGCATCATGTATACTTGCCAATACCCTCTGCTGCAGTGAGTATTGTAGTGAATCAGCTCAAAGCCTCATTAATCAAGAAACCATAAAACAAATACCTTTAAAATGTTATCGTTTTGTCATCTCTGGGGGAAGATCAACATAAGTTATATGTTGAGCTCTCATAGTATTAAATAGACATAGATGATTTATGAATTACCACTAGCTGATAATGGCATGAGAATGAGCCTATATTTAGCTTTTTTCTGCCTTTTCTTGATAGGTTTTACCCGTGAGCTCACATTTGCTTATAACATCAAAATTCTCTCTCTTGGAAATAGCAGTAGTGTTGCAAGCACTGTGTTGGGGTCTTATCATGAATGAATTGGTAGGAAGGTTGAAAGGAAACAACTTCTACTCAGCTACCTTGTTAATCAGCAGTTACAGAAAAAAAAAAATCCTTCCCAGAACAGAATGGGGATTATTTGATATGAGAGAGATTTGGGAGTTGTTTATAGAAAAGTCCCTAAAGCCTTTGGACTAAAACACAGCTGCAGTGCTGAAAGCAAATCAGATGCTGGATTGTTTTACTGGGGTAAACAAAGTGAAGCAAAGCCTAGGAGGGGATGGTCTTGTTACATAAGACACCACTTACATTGCATCAAAAATGCTGTAACTCCTATTGTGTCCTGCTCCTCCGGGTGTAATTGCTCTTGTAACAAAAGAACAAAGCAGAACAACCAAAATGATGACAAGTTTCAAACAGTTAAACACTGAAATGTTGGAAAATATGAAGTTTTCTTTCAGTGAGGGGAAAAAAAAAAGAACACCTTTAGAGTAATCTGTTGAAAGTGTTTGGGTTTAGCATACAAAAAGCTAACCTGGGAATAGGTGCATTTCTTTTTTCACAGTCAGAGAGAGCCAAAAATGAAGCTCAGTAATGTGAAAATCAGATGATGGAAACATAATGAAGGGTAATGATCACATAAAATAGGTTACCAAAAACCTATTGAGGGCCTTTAAAAGATATCTCTCTTCCTTTCAGAATACAGCAGAAAAAGGGAGTGAGACTTACAGGAGCACGAAGGAAAATGATATGTAGAGCACAAAGAGGAGCAGATTTAACAATGGGACATGTCACTCTGTTCTCTACTCTGTGAGAGCTTACCCTGTTTTCATCACTGTGTATCTGTTCCATGTTCCTATTCCCTCTTTATCAGCAGACTTTGCCTGTCAGTGTGAGACAGGCTCACTTTTTTATCCTGTTTTTGTATGGAAATTAGTCTCATGGAACAGCACTGTTTCTGTGGCTTTGCTGATCTTTCACACCTCCTCAGGAACTTGGTAACCTATGGGGCCAATTTTAACTGTATGTTATCAGATATATTTCCACAAATTTCATTAATAGGTAGTGGGATAGAAAAGGAAAAGAGGATTTTAAAGTGTCCTGAGCTGCATTATAACCTCAAGCCTGATTAAACATCAGAAAATCCATATCTCTCAAAGTCATTATACAAATGTCTGCAAAACTTTCTTCTTGATTACTAATGCTCACAGAAAAGCTTCCCTAATTTCTTTTATTCCAGGGAACTCTTAAAACGGAGAAGGTTTTGGGTTTGGATCAAACTGAATAAGACAGTATATATCCAACAGCCCTGCTCAATATTCTACCTGTACCAACTGGTCCAGCAAAAGATATTAACTGTCTCCAAAGATCTTGCTCTTGAACAGGATACTACATCTTAGCATATGTCATATTTATTTATGTCATATTTATGAGATAAGTAATAGCATGTGAAATAACTGGAGAAAATATCAGATATGGATTTATAATGTATCTTTACAGCTAAAATAACATCTTAGGAAATTCTTACAATGTGCAGTCTTGATGTTATGCTGCTGGAATTTTGAGGTGTTTCTTCATTCATCCACTTTTATTTTAAAGCTGTATTTTAGTCCTGTATATGGGTTTTATATGGCAATTACTGCCAGAAAAAGATAAACAAAAAGCACAAGAGAAACTACTCTTGAATGTGAAGCACTTCACTAGTGTGGAACCCACTGCTTCAAGAGGACACTAAGACAAGTCTTCTGCTGAGATATTTTTAAAAGTTGATTTGCAATCAATATTTGGACTGTTGTGCCAGACAAGACCAATATGTATTCACAGGACAAGGAGGACAAGCAGTGGTTGTTCTTTGCGATGGTCTGGACAAGTTTCCCATCTATCTTATCTGTAATTGATTGTCCAACAAAATTAGAAAGCTTTTTCAGTTTTCAAAGAGTAAAATTCAGTAACTTTGGTAATGTCATTATTGAAAGGTTTCTTAAAGAGGGAACTGGAATTTGCTGGTTTAGTATCTCTTAGTATTTAATCCCATATAGCTGAACTGTTTTGGTTTTTTTTTTTCTGAAGTGCAAAAGACAAAACACTGTAAATTCAGAATATAACCTGATTCGAGCTAAAACATCATGTATGGTTGCAAGATTTCCAAGCAAATTGATACATTACTTTCTGTTGTTTGATAAATAATTATTGATGATTATTGGTCTGTAAGAATCTTTTAGAAAAAGATTCCATATTTTCTAGAAAACTTGAATTTTGTTTAATTGGAAGCACTGAATTATTCTAGTTACAGATATATAGATATTAGATAGATTATAGATAGATATAGATATATTAATTAAATTGCAGGCTGCAAAATTTGTGTCTATACAGGGCTGTGGTATGATCCAGTAGAGTAACTACAGCATTTCAAATGCCATTCAGAATTATAAATAGAAATGTGTCTTGAGGAATATTAAGGTGCATGAAAAAAACGAAAAAAATCTTTCCAAACTATCTCTTCCACTATTTCATTCTTGTTTTAATGAAGGCCCTTTCATGGAAATTGCTATGCTTGAATAGCATGTAGAATGTACGTGACATTTTATTTCATTCACCTGTGTCCTGTCTATTGTTCTCCTCAGCAGTCCAGAAATAAACATTTCATGAGCTATTTGCTCTCTACTGGCTATTTAATTATTACACATCTCATTTCTTTTGTTTGGTTGTTAAATTTAAAAAAATAATAATTTTCTGTGAGTTTGGGGCTATTTTATAATTTCGTAGGATATCCTAAGGTATGTATGTTGCTGCAAGATAACACTGGGAGGTCACTAAAAGCATTTGCCTCTGCCTCACACTCCTCAGCGCCCACAAGGCATGTGTTATCTCACAGTAGCACACGTCCTGTTAAGCCTTACAGTTTGTGTGGCTGATGGACAAGGATACTGTCCTTACAGGGTCTTAACAGAAGTCCTGCTTCCGTGCGTTTATGGCTCTCAGCTCAGCGCTGAGATGCGCATCCATCCTACCTCGGCTGTGTATAGTGGGAAGGCACTCACACCAAAGTCAAGAAAGGGATAAGCATAGCACTAGTTTCCTTGGAAAACCCCTCCAAGTATGGGCACATTTTGAGTGCAGAGCTGCAAGTGGGCTAAGATGGCCCAACAGGAAAACCAAGAGCACTGCCAATATGTCCAAGTATTTTTTTGTTTAAGAAAGAAACTCAGTAGAGAAGGCATGAATAAAACAAGATTTACAAAGACTTGCTGTAGGTTGACTCATCAGTTTTCAGGTGTAAAAAATGATGTATTGGGAAGGCTTCATATAGGTAATCATGTATTTTAGTTGCTTGGCTTTATATATTTCTAATACAAGCTCTTAGAAAATCTGAATGAAATAAATGTGCTGCGCATTAGGAGAAAAGTCCTAATGAAAAAATTTGCTTAAACATCCGCTTATACTTGAGATCAATTTGTGTGAGACTATTCAAATGCTTTAAATTAGGCCCATTCTTAATGGGGACCTAATGTCTAGCCTGCTACTCTCAGGCATTAGACATCACTCTCATTAAGAATTATGCATCTTAATTCCTTGTGTAATGCCATGTGTATGCATCCCTAGCAGCCATTATGCAATTATACATCTTAATTCCTTGTGTAATGTCATGTGCATATATCTTTAGCACTCATTATGCAAGACAAAACGTCTTATTGGATCCCACAGCAGCAGTGGCATCTGTCAAAAATCAGCGAAATTCCTTTTCTTTAGAGGAAGGCTTTTCAAAAAATAGCAAATGTGTGCATTATTCCTTGACTTAAAATTCCTCTTTTTTAATCTATTCTCATAGTAATAGTTTTAGTGGACCATACATACTAGAAATACAGAAAAGCATGGGTTTGCATCTCGTAAAGTTGTTCCCCCTTGGAAGCTTGTTTGTGCCTCATCAAGAACAGGTGCTGTCATGTAATTCTGCTGGGGGATGTGTGTGTGTGTATGTGTTGAGCAGGCAGATAGATAGTTCAAGCATCCAGGACAGTCGACAGGCTAGAGCAAATAGTTGTTAATTCTGACTTTTGAATCTTATCTTAACAAGTGATGAGCATTTAACAAACTCCTGAAAGTGGACACTGGCTCCTCAAGAGCTACAGTCCACAAGCAGAGGCTGTATAAAATGAGCTGAACCTAAGTGTAGGATTAATTTCCAACTTGTTCCTCAAACCTGAGACTGAACAAAATGTTGGTATAGACCTTGAATTTTGTAGCTTTGGACCATTTTTAATTTAAAAGCATAGCACTCTCTGTTAATGGAAAATAGAGATAACTTGAACTGTAAGTCAAATTGCATCCTCTTTCTGTTAATACCTCCCAGGTTTTCATGAACTATAATTTTCTCCTAAAGCAACTGAGAAAAATGATGCACACTTGATTCTCCAATGGGAAAATAACAGATATCACAACTTAGAGGAGCAAATTAAAGTCCATCTCTATTTGACAAATGTGATTTTGCCACTTCAGTACAAGCAGGCATGCTTTGCCTCTTTTTGATTTGCTGCTTATAGAAAAATTCCAACCTCCTATGTATCCAAAAATGAGATTCAAATCAGAAAGAGATCGTGGCACACATTTGAAGTAAATATATTACACAAAGGTAAGACATCAGAAGACTCCAAGCAAAGTTTTCTTATTGATCCTTCTTTATCAACAAGCTACAGTAATAGTCCCCAAATTCAGCAGTAGGACGACTGAGAGCCCTAGTGGTTTGGGGTCATTATTGTTGAGTGCTTTTAAGACAGTTTGCAAAAGTAACTTTTTTTGTTTTCTGTGTGAGCTGGTAGGTTATCTTTGAAGCCAAAGAATAAAAATACAGTGGAGTCATACACTAATTGTGGCTATTTTCTCCTGTCTTTGCATTAAACTCCCAATAGCAACGTAATTTGAATTTTGAGGGGAAAAGGTAAAAAAATTACAACATTTTCCCCCAGATTATAATTATTTCAAGGATAATGATACATTTCTATTTATGAGAGACCCAGGGGTGTGTTACTTTTTCCTTTGATTTGTGCAAAAATACCCCCCCCCCAAAAAACCCCAAAATACTATGATTAGCAACAGAATAGAACCACACGTATGCTTAAGTAGTGGGGATTAGACACACATTAATAATTTCCTCAGGATCAGTTATATCTGAATAATATATTTTTAAAATATTCTTCCTTTTTTTCCCCTTTGATTAATTATCTGCTTTCTATGCGGGTCCTGAATACAGAATTTGGCTCATGCTACCCTAATTACCATTGGCTCATTTGCATAGAATGCCTGAAGGATGTACCTCGGGAGGTAGAAAGGATGAGTGTCTCCAAACACATACCTTTCTGTTCCTATCACATGAATCCACCAGAGTCATGTGCCTTCGTGGCTGGAAGGCTTCCAGGTGTGGCTACTTCCAAGTCTTTTGAGAGCAGGGAAGGGGATGAGAGGAAAGGATGATACACCTTGTGTTTGACAGTAGTATTGTTCTTTGTTGTTGGTATAGTGGTATTGTTAGCATTGTTACAGTTGTATTATTGCTTTATGGCATTCTAACAGCAATTATGAGGTTCTTTCTATCTTCAGAAGCAATGTGAGAAGAGTAATGCTTCCAGGTATTAACAAAAGGAAAATGAATGTACTGGGAGAGAGGGAGGAAAAAAAAAATAGATAGCTATTTCGATTTTCAATAGTTTTAAGACAAAAGGTTTTTAAAGGCTTGGGGGGAAAAAATTAAAAATATAGTGAATAGCTTGAATTTTGTTTCAGGAATAAAATCAAGAGAGCCAAGATGTAAATGTAGCTAGAGAAATGGAAGGAAAAGTGACTTTAGATGGAATGAACAAGAAGAATAGTGAGAGGGGGAGAGCCCAGGAGGAGGAGTATTACTGCAGCAGAATATCTCAAATGAGAAATATTTAGGTATGTGCTGTGACTAGTGAATCTTGATGTTATACAGCCATATGAATTGATATCCTAGGTGCCAGAAACAGGCAGGTAGGCTCTGATCCTGAGCAGCTGTAAATTAATTTAGCTCCACTGGAGAAAATGGAGTCATGCCCATTTGCATATGCCCAAGAACTGGCCATGATAGCAAGAAATTTCACATATAATCAGATCATCGGACCACAATCTAATTATCACATAAGATGAATTCTTGAACTCCCTTTCTTATTAAAAACAAACAATAAGCCCTATCACATTGGTTTCTTAGAAGCACTAAGTGAATGAGGAATTCTTCAGCCATGCATGCTTATTCTAAAGGCCTTTATAATTTTTCCAGAAACTAAAAAAAAAAAAAAAACCTGTTCAGAGTTCCGAGAACAAGACCTGTTGGTAGGCACAGGGATGTCCTAGAGGTACTTGGAGGGCCTGGTTCATGCCTTCCTAGATTTCAGGCAATTTGTTCCATTCCAGCTGGTATTTGCATTATGTTAAATATGTATTATGTTATATATGCATTATGTTAAATTTGTCTTCTTGCAGTGGATCTTTTGAACCAAGACTGTTTCATGCATATTTTTGTAGTCAATCATAAACTGTTTTTATACAGAGGTCTGACATACTCCCATGTTATTCAGAAGTTCCAGGTTGAAGTCATCCTTCTGTCCTCACACATGTGCAGATAGATATACATTGGGATTTAAGGATTGCATCTGCTTTTCTGACTGTGCTGAGGAAAGGATGAAGATCTGCATTTTGGTTTTGTGTTATTTGTTGTGCCGTCCAGAGTGTAATTGCATTTCATATGTTTAGTAGCAGTGAAATATGCTACTTGTGGGTCCTAGGACTGCACTGGCTGTTTCCATGTACTTTCTCACCAAATTCCATGCCCAGTTCATCAGGAGGCCCACACGTCCCTTGGTCTTCCTTTTGTTGCTGATATACTTGCAGAAATCCTTGATGCCTTTTGTGTCCCTTACCAGATTTGAGTCCAGGTGGGTTTTGGCTTTTCTAAGCCCACATTTGAATGGTGTCTTTATAGTCCTTCTGGATCCTTGCTCCAACCTCTTGCGTGCTTCATTTTTATGTCAGAATTTTGTCAAGAGCTTCTTATTCATCAAGGGGGTCTCTTACTATTTTTAGTTGACTTCCTGATGGTAAGGATGGACCACTGTTGAGCTGGAGGAGGTGATCCTTGAACATCAGCCACTGTCCACGACCCTTGTTTTCTCCAGGGCTGGCTACAATGGCACTCTTTGGCACTAAATAGGCCAAAGTAGGTTATCCTGAAGTCCAGATTTATGGTCCTGCTTTTTTCCTTGTTCCCTCCTCTCAACATTTCAAACTCCATCAGTTCAGGGTTGCCGCAGCCTACCCTGCCTCCAGTCTTCACATATGCACCTAGTTCTTCCTTGATGGAAGTGCAGTAGACCATGGCCCCTTGTTGGCTCCCCCATCCTTTGTGTCAAGGAGTTGTCATCAATGCACTCCAGAAACCTTCTAGATTGCTTGCGCCTTGCTGTGTTGCCTCCCAGACAACTAGAGAAACGTAGGGCTTCTTGGGCGATTTGTAGATGTCAGAAATCCAAAGAAAAGTAAGAAAATTGCTGAGTGGTAAAATTATCTTGATAAACATGAAATATTTGTGGAGCATATTTTTTGTATGGACCTTGCTACCTGTCAGTATAAGCTGATCCAGGACAATATTTGTGGGTTTTACACGTGTGTATATGTATTCAGAATCTGAATGGAATTTCTTTTGCAATAAAATGGTTATTGTGTGGTTCTTCAAAACAGTGCTGAGACAAGTGCTGAACTGTATTTCCTGTAAACCAGGCAATGTTCAGAGTTTACATTTCAGGGATCATTTTTTGGTAGTTTGTATAATTACTTTACAGTAATGTCTAGGATCAACAAACCAGAAAAGGATTCGTTTGAAAGGTCAGACAAGAAGTCACATTATTGACTTGGTATATATATTGTGAATACAATTAGCCCAGATTCTGCAGGTTTAAAAAAAACATTCTTGTTTCAAAAGAAAAGAACTTGAAACCACACAGCTAAGCTTTGCACTAAAAAGAAGGTACAGAAATTGAGGTATCCTTAATGGGAGCTCTGCATTGTATTCCTGGTATAAACCAATCCAGCTATCATTGTTTTTTGATTAGGCCTTTTTTTTCAGGAAGCATCTGCTTTTGTTCCTTGAAAGATGAAGCTTGATATTTTCATCATTATTCCAATGCTTTCTCCAGCAGTGCTTATAGAACATTTTACAAAGATGATTCTCCCTTCAGAAGAACCAAAGATGATGGTTTAAAAAAATACATGAAATTTTCTTTCTCACTTCTAAACAATATTTATTTTAGTTTATTCCCCTTTCAGATTAATTGGAATTGTAGATCCTTGGTCTAAATCCATCCTTCAGAGCTTGGAGTTGGTGGAGTTCCAAGGTCTGTCTATATCTAATTTTAGACTGAGTCTTAACACCAAGTCTTCATCTGTCTTTGAAATTTATCCAAAGTTTCTCAGTGTTTTTCAGTGTCAGTATTCAAACTTAGAGACACCTCCATTTACAATCCTTTCAGGCAAGGTTTTTTTTGTTTTAGTTTTTTGGTTGGTTGGTTTTTGTTGTTGTTGGTTTTGGTTTGGTGTGGTGTGGTTTGGGTTTTTATTGGTTGGTTGGTTAGTTTGCTTTTGTGGGTTTTCTAGTATTTCCAGTAAAGTACTATTCACATTCAGTATTTGAAAGAAGTAGCTGTTGAACTGAGTGGCACTGGTCGTTGGCAAGCACGTGGATTGGATTTGATGATTGTAGATTATGCCCTAATTTTAAAAGATTCACTTCTTCATAAGACAAACATAAATTAGAAGTAGAATAAAGACTTGAGGTCATTCTTTCCCCACCCTCCTCAAAAAAAAAAAAAAAAAAACCAAACAAAAAAACAGAATTTCTCTCAGAGAACTCCTAATGCACTTAATCTGGTCACTAAGAGGGAAGGCAGGCTCACTGGATCCTTGTGCAGAAGCTAGGCATTTCCTGACAACACAGAAACCTGTTCATTATTTTATGCTCACCCTAGTACATAAACTAGATGTGTGTTTGCAGTTCTAAAAAGCAAGTGCTACAAATAGGAGATAGTATGAACCCAAAAAAACCACTTAAAACAGCACCACAGTTATCCCAGATACATTATTTATGCTATTTTATTTGCTCAATGGTCATATTTAGAAGGGTGTTGCTTTTACAGGGCTTCAGCTGTTACCAGATTCAGAGAAGATGAAATGCCCTTGAAACAAGGAGCACCCCTTGCTCCTTTTTATGTGTTTCAGGGCATCTGAATACCATTTCTTCTTTATGAGACTGTCTTGTCAGGACTGGTTTTGCGAGTATCAGCTGTTAGTAACCCTGGACTGGATCATAGCTGTTGACTATGATTTTTTAAGAATCTTTTTTCAACTGCAAAAGCTTAGCCAAGCCAGCTTGTGTCGATTCCTGTGTCACTGCTGCCATCTTCGGGAAGTTTCCAATAATGCTGGGTGGGCTGTTCTTTGATGTAGATGAATTCCGGCAACCGGGAGATGCACAAATGTACATCTTGCACATTGTTACAAGAACACAGTCTGAATGGCACAGAATAAAAGGTTTTATGTGGGATGCCCTCATTGTGTTAGGGGTATTTTAAAAAAACTCAAGGAAAGGAGTGCCCTGATTTCTATTGCAATGGTGAGAATTAAGCACTGGGTAATCGCCTAGCTCTCATCAGCTTCCCAGCCTGCATGTTCAGTAGTTCATTTCAAGAACCACATTAATGAACCCGTCAGATTTCCAGATCTGTTTGCACATATAAATGTGCAGCTAGATGCTCAAATGCCCAGGGCATGCATGCAGAGCAGCAGTATTATCATATGGAAATAGGTTTGTTGTACTTTTTAAGGGCATATTAATGGAACTCTAAAGCTGCTAAAGCAGAAGCTAAAGCCACAGGCAGTAAAATTCATTCCTCATGACATTCCTTATGAACTGATATATGCATTCAGCAACAAAACATCTTTTTCAAACCTGGGAGAAGTGATATTTTAATGTAGCATTCAACCACTTTGTTGAAAAAAAATCAAGTTTTTACATCACAGTTGTAGTATTGCATGTTCTGCAGGAAAAAATAGTCACTCGGTTATACTTGTTATCAAATGCATTGTCTCACCCTTTCTGAAGGCATCTCAAGAAAACTGTCATTTTCCCTCTTTGCATCCCAGTTCCTAAAAATAATGCTTTCTTCCATGTAAAATTTCACTACTTCTTTGTATCTATTTGAGTGATGACAACATACATGCTAGCTTTATTTTCTTTACAATGTGATTCATGCTCTGACTTTATCTGATCTGGGGTAAATACTATATTGTTCCACTAAGTGACAGAAGATTTCTACCACCATAAGTGGGAGAGGCACATAGTTTGTATTTTATTATGTGCCTATATATATATATTATATAGCTAGGGTTTTGTGCCTATTTTACTTCTAGTTTTCATTTTTATCATTTTTAAGTGGAATTCTGCATTCTTTTCTGATATAAAATAGGGAATTATAGGCACTAGATTACAAAAAAAGTCTTTTAAAAATCCCTGCTTTACATTTTTCATTTTACATCTCCAACTACTTTAAAAGTGTTCCTCTTATTCATAGTTTACTAATCTCCTTATCCCTTGCATCTACTTTCTAAGACATTCCATTAAATTATAAGGTGGCAATGATACCAGGGTTTTTTCAATGTTTCCTCATATAAATACTTTGTAATTTATTATGGAAATCATTTATAGAAATCTTACATTAACCTGCATCCACTTTGCATTTTATTAGTCATCCAGGCATGAAATTGCTAAACATTATACACTAAATAGATGTGATTAGGTGTCTGTACTACTTACTAAAGTTACTTAAATGGGAACAGATTTAAGTCAATACACAATTGTTTTTTCTCTCCAGTGGGGCCAGCAAGAACCTAATAGCTAATTAAATTCCTTTGTCATGTCTGTACTGCAGAGTGAAGTAAGGGATCTCTGCAGTTCTGCATCCCCAAGCAGTGCTGAAACCTCCACCCAGTGTAATACAGCACCATGTAGTGAGAGTAATCCAGGTCCCAAATACACTACAGCTGCATTAGCTACAGATTACTGGAATGGCCGTGAGACTTCCAGCAGGGCTACCCCAAAGCTTCCCAGCAGTGCAGCCTGCAAGTAAAACTCAGTTTTTCCACCTGAAGAAAGAAAGAGTCTAGGCTACTGCTGCACAGAAATGAGAAAGCAGAGAGGAGGAGCGGGTACAAAGGAATTAAGAGCAGAGGAGGATGAGTAGCTGTGACAGCTGGTCCTGAAGGAGGGGTCAGACTCCATGGCAGCAGCTGTTTCTGGGGCTAGGAAGAGCTCCTCAAAGTAGTAGTGTTTAACATCTAAGGTCTTGTCAGAGTCCCTGCAGCCTGACAAGCTAGAAGCCTTGCTCTCTCTGCCTGCTGTCCACAGCTCTGGCACAGGTAAGTAACAGGGACACGAATGCCTTGCAGGGTTTAGCAGCCTGCTGCTTTAGGCAGCTGCTTACTTGGTTTAAGCTTGTCTGGCTTCCTTTTCTAGCAGTAGTTTGGTTGGCACCTAACTGGGCATTCCTTCCTAGTGCTTCAGGGCACAATATTGTTCCGGTAAAGCTGTGCACCTCTGCCAGGGCCATCTATGCCTGTTTCAGCAACCAAAGCCACGGTCTGCTTTGAAAATTGCACAGTGTTTGAACTCACGTCTGCTTGGGTAGTCAGCTATCAGGTAGTTTGTTCAGTGATAACAAGATGTGACTCTCTTATGTGCACATAATAGCACAACCAACACGTTTTCACACTTTCAGTATACCACATAATCTTGTTACTTACTCTGCCCTATAGGCTTTTCCTTCTTATTTTCTGGGATGGGCTAATAAGTCTCACATCCTAGCCAAAATGGTAACAAGACTGTGTAATACCCTTGTGTGTAGGTATGGGTAGAGAAATCTGGAAAGAGCATTCTCTCTTCTCCCACAGAGGCCTGAAGTCACTTCTGAGAGAAGTACCTGGGTCTGACCCTGCTTTTTGTCTTCTATCCCTTGCAGCGCTTAGACTACAAGGCAACAAAGAAGGGGGCTGGGAAGCAGAAATAAGATTGCCAATCGACATAAATCAGCAAATCAGGCTTGGGGAGGTCTGGGACAGGTTTTTTTGAGCTTATGTTGTCAATTTAACCAGCCCACCTTTTCGGTCAATGCCACCTGATGTAAGGCAAGCTCCAGGACAGTATGTTTGGCTGTAGGCACAAACTCACCAGCACTCACTGAAGAGACTTCAGATGTAAATGCCATCATCTAGATCTTAGGAAATGAGCCCACAGGTTGTTTTGCAGGAGTCAGAAAGGAGACTTTTACTAGCAGATTCAAAAGGAAAACATTGAAATCTTGATGCAGTCCTATGCTTAAAGCTTTTTATGTTTATAGAAAATTGCCTCTTATAGTATTGATGGCAAATTGCCCTTAGATTGCAAAAGCTGCTCAGAGAATGCAGCTGTATTCTTGAAACCATGTTTTGACAGATTGTCATGCTTCTCACAGAAGTTTGATTTTAGCTGAAATATGCATAGTAAATGTGTGTACTTTATTATAAGGAAAAATACCAAAATTGCTCTGCAAGTACTACTATGCTTTGCAATTGCCTCATATCTGATAAAACTGGTGTCATTAGAAATGAATTCTTTTTTGTACTGTGGCATTTATCTTCATTGTAGTATTTGCAGGTTTTTCTGTAACTGGCAATTGGCAAAGCCACAAATTCTGAGTAAACATAGCTTCTCCAGATGGTAAATACTCTGCTTTTAAAGTTTCCTGCTGTAAGGACAAGAACTATCAAAAGACAGGGTGTGTGGATGATGGTCTCACACTTGGTTCTGGATATAAAAAAGTGCCAGAGGCAAAGTCAATCCAATATCTGAGATGTCTGGTTCACAGCAGCAGCATGACAAGGACTGTGACCTTCACAGAGGGTGGGGGGTGGTTTTAATTGACTTTGGGTGGAAATAAATAATAAAGTTCATCGTTTCAAAGTGAAAAATACTCAGTCTGTGTTTATAGAGATCTGAACTCTCACCAAGATCCAAGTCCTGCCTTACTTGAAAGTCATGGGGCATGGTAAAATCATATTCTGTGAAATATCGTTTGCGGGCTTTTCTAGAAGAAAAAGAAAATTGTGTGTGTACTTCTCGATCCCTATAACATCATTTTTACTTTGGAAAGTGCATTTGGAAACCATATTTTTCTAAATGGAAAGCCTACAGAGAGACGACTTGGGTCATTCTCTTTGTCATTTCCTGATTGCTTTGAGTTCCCATAAGGCATGCTCATATTTTCAATATAAATGTTTGCTCCAGTCAGAGGCCTATAGTTTGACTACAAAAGCTCACTTAGCATTGAAACTTAGTGCCCTATAATATTTTACATTTTCAAGGAAGTTTTTTAACCAGATGTTGTCCCATGAAGAGAATTAATTTTTACCTATCCAGTGTTTTGTTTGTATTACTATTTAATAAAATACTCTTCAGGTTAAAAAAGTCTGGTTAAAAAAAATCCTGTTATTCGGATAAAGAGCAAACAACTATAAATTTTTTCTATACCGTATAATTATTTGATGGCTGGAATGCAGGATATTCTGTGTGATTGGTGACTATATAGTTACACTCCTCCATTATATTTTCATTTACAAAAGAGAGAGTGGGAAAAAGCATGGAAATACTTTACTGATCACCTCTGTTAGGCAAAGTTTTGACCTTATGAAATCAGAATGTGGTTCTTTAGAGAAATGATCTGAGATGGCTATTGGGAAAGTCCATTGTCTAAAAACTGGAAATCTTCTTCTTTATGTGCTACTATGTGATCTTGGACAAGCACCTTTAGTGTGGATCCTTAGTGGCATTTAGGTACACACATCAACTGAATTAATATCCTCAGATTTTAGAGATCTGTGGCCCAGGTTTTCTACAAATCAGGCTTCAGTCACTAAAACAGTAATAGCAGTCCTCTGTTGCTTCACTGGCATGCAATGAAGGAGGTTTCTTACAGTTCCAAGATGTTCTGATGCTGCAGTGATCAAAGTTGTGCAAGTATTTTAGAATGTTAGCATGCTTATTTTGCTTTGATGTGTAATACATAACCAAACTGGTTTTGAAGACATAAAAATGTCTATTTAGTTCCATATGTGTCTTAGATTATGCATGACTTCTCTGGGATTCTCTTTAGACTATACTATAGCCTTCTCACATTACAAGAGCACTTAAAGTGCATTTTCTGGCAGCTCAATAAATAATAGAATTAACACTTGTCAGCTGTGGTTTATTTCAGCCTTAGCATGAATTATAATGTAGCACTCTTTTGGTTTGTTTTCAAGCTTGATTTTAGAAGAAAGAGTGAGGTAGATGCATTGAAGGTTGATTTCTTGATGTACTTGTTTTCCTGAGAAGGAAGGTAAAAGTCGTAAGCACTGTATTTTAAATGAAAAGGAGAAAAAAGGAAAGGAGATCTGTGTTGGTTTTCTTTGTTATATAGTTATGGTTTTTAAGAATCTTTGCATTGCTTGCATACTAGTTTTGCTCCAGTACTGATGAAGATGTTGATCCTGCTTGCATTCAGTAGCTTTTAATTTTCACAAGTCTTATCAGTAGTGGAGGATCCAGACAGCCACCACTGAATGAGGGATGATAAAAGAGAAAAGGTAGAAGAAATGATTTTTTTAAGATTTTACAAGTCAATATATTATCAGTGACAACAGGTCGTAACAGAAGAAACTGATTTCATTCCATGATGAAATTACAGGTTTGATAACAAAACATAATTGAACAAAATCAATTTCTTCAAGTCTTTTTGTAAGACTTCAGACTAAAGAATATTCTGATAAGGAATTCCTCACCCTATTTATATCAATAAAAACTTTTATTGGGCTGGGTCCCAACTGATGTGGTTGGGGTCAGAGCAGGAGCATTGTCTCATCACTGCCAGGTCATGCAGTATGGATGCCTCATCGTGCTTTGGTCAGGAGGATTTAAGAACTGGCAGATCACAGAAAGCAGTGCTGTCTGTTAAGAATCTATGCAGAGCACGGTATTGGTAGCAGCATTTGACAGGGACTGTCACCAAACCTGTCATGTTTCAATACTCAACAGTGATTCAGAAGTATATAAAAAAAACTTTGCTGATGCAGCACAGCAATGATACAGATTAGTCCCATATAACCAGTGACAAAAACAAGACAATCCTCAGAAAAGTGCCATGAATATGATTTGGGGCTGCGGGAGAGAGGGAGGAGGAATGGTTTAACCAGTGAGAAGCTTAGGATTTTCTCTGTTTAGGTTAAACAAGCTTTGGAGGTATCTTAATTGAAGTACCTAAGCACCTTCACAGGAAGGAAGTATGGGATACTGAAAGGCTCTCTATTTTAGCAGAGAGATACAAACTGGGAAGCAGTGGCTGGAAGCTGAAGCTAGGAAGAGTCAAACTAGACATTAGACACAAATTTTAAAAGTGATTTTGAAGACCCAATGAAACATTGTACTAGAGGTATGAGTGCATCTTTCCTCACCTGATGTCTTTAATCTGGATGTGAATGCTGGCTTTGTAAGACACACCTCGGCTAAAACATGGTCTGTCTTCAGTACAAAGCCAAGAGTGATAACTACAGGAGGGAAGAAATGATAGTTCGGATTTCAACGTGGATTGCAGAAGGCTGATAAGAAATCTGGGTATGTGTTTGAGTTTTACAAGAAGTCCCTAGCGCCTACAGTGCTGCAGATTAAACCTTGTCTGTGACTGCCTCACTGCACACTTCCCTGCATTCTTCTGTGTAGACACAAGGAAGGAGGTAAGGGTGAAAAAGAAAAGGAATATCTGAGTTGAGGAGTAACTTTAAAATAAAAGATGGGAGCTCAAACGTGAAGTTTTGTACAGGGAATGGGAGTATTTTATTGAAGTTGGAAGAAAGATGAATTTATAAGCACTATAGGGAGATATTATCAGAGACCAAAGAAAAGGCATTTGCAGCAGACAAGGGAGAGAGAATGAGAGCTGTGGTGCTTAATCCAAGGGGAAGCAAATCTTTGAAATGTTGCAAAAAAGGAAATGGTAAAATCTTACTTCTAAAAAACCAAGCAGCATAGCATGCAAGGACAAACTCCTTTTCCTTTCATATAAAAAAAAAAAAAAAAAAAAAAAAAAAAAAAAAAAAAAAAAAAGCTACATTCTGCTCCCATTTCCAAACTTAAAACACTATAAATGGGCCAGTCAGGAGTAACTGAGACTGAAGCTTCATTTTTATCACTCTAGTTTGTATTCAGCATCACTGCAGACGTCATCTGCGGCATTTGAATTCCATAGAAGTGACCAGAGTTTGGTCTGATTTTACCTTTTGTTTGAATAATCATAACGATAGGAGGATTTTAAAAACAGGATCTGAATCCCTGTTGAGGTTTTTAATACCCCCTATTCTGAGGTCACTGGATTTAGGATTTCTGCTTGGGTCTATCTCATACATTTTTACAGATATTCAAAAGCCTGTAATAGCCCACACACAGGTTATATTAATTTCCAGTGCCTAAATCCCTTAAGTGCTTTGGGGATTTCCCTGCTAATCCTCTTTTTAATGCAGGGGTAAGTTTGAACCTTTGGGATTTATTCTTTGTGTTGGTTGTTTTCCAACCAAAGAATCTTTCAAGGGTAACAACAGCAAGTGCTAAGTGCGTAAAGACATAGAAAGTTTATCTGCTGTTTATATTAACACAGCAATCTGCCAGTCTTTTTTTGGCACAAGAAGGAAAAGAAAATGTAACTATTATTAGTAATTACAGTACTTATAGTAATTTTAAACACTTACTAATATTACATTTATGCAAAAGTATTAAATCCTGACTGAACATCAAATCCTTTCCTTTCCAAGGGCAAAGTAACTGTGTTAATATTAATGAAGCCATAAAATACAAGTTAACTGACAGCATTTTTGCACTTGCTTGCTGCAACTGTATTTTGTTACCGAAAATTTATCATATTTTTCATGTCTGAAAGTAAAAAATGAAAAAAAACCTATCACAACTGCTCTTTGTTGTAAGTGACATGCCTTTTCTCTATGATGCATGCTTTGCCATAAAAAGGGAGTGCTTAATGCATTTCTGTTGGGAGATGCCTATTTATTCTGACAAACCGATCAGCCTCTGGGGTGTTTCTTTGCCACAGAACTGATTCTACATCTCATCCATTATCTAATAGGATGTGAAAAGAGTATCCTGCCTCACAAAAAAAAAAATCAGGCTTTGTTTCATTACAAGGATGTGGCAGGCCCACTCACAGACTTACTTGCAGGATATACACTTGTTAGTGAAAGGCCCAGTTATACCCTCATGAATGTTTCCAATAGGCCTGTGGGGAAAACATTGGTAACATTGGTACTGAGGATCATTTATTTAAAGGCAAGGATAAAATATGGCCTCTATAATGAGAAAATGCATTTCATGTCTTAAATTGTACTGCAGGAGCCTATGAATTTTATTATTGTAATAAACACCAGTGCCATATAAACTAGCCAGCCAGATTGTCTCTGCAAAATATATGCCCTGGTTATTTTTCTTCTCTTTCTTCATTATTCCTCCCTTTACAATGTTTATGAAAGGTTTAAAATTGTGCTTGCATGGGAAAAGAGAGATCGGAGTAAGGAAAGCAAGCTGAGGCATTGTGTGATAAGGCAGTGATAAAGCAAGTGTATACAAAACACTATCAGACAAATGTTGTCAGTCAGACGTGCTCATAAGGAAATAAAGTCACAAAGGAAAAAGAGACTAGGGTACACAGTAGGAAATTCAATTAAACTTAGGCATAACCATAAAGGCTAAGGGGTAGCGACTCTTTAAGACCTTAGGTATCCAGATGGAAACTCTCTACATGTTTGAACAGAGCTTAACACACCTGAGACTTTTGACCACTAATGCCCTGCAAATCGTTGTTGTATTTAAATGATTCTCTATTACAACAATGCAGCCTCCCCTACAATATACCCCACAAAAAAGTGCCTCCATTGTGAAGCTGTGTGCTAACAACCATGAATGAATTAACAAATCAGTGTTGGTTAAAGTAAAACAAAACATTTTAGATCATTGACAAAATAAAGGGAAGTGACACGAAAGAAATGACACGAAAGCAAACAAGTGATTAGGTTTGATATCTCTGGAAGTTAGAACACTCACTCCACTCCACTGCTCCAAATTTCCCTGCCTTTCTAAATGACAGGATCAATCCTTTTGGACTTGCACTATGCTTCTTTTCATAAAGGGCAGTTTCTTTAACATGACAATAAAATATGATTTTCAGTGCTTCTTGGACAAGTAAAAATACTGCTTGAAAGAGTTCAAAATGAAAATACAAAAGCTGGAATTACTGGCAGACAAACGTTCTAGTGTCATGTCCTCCTGATATCCTTTATTCATTATATGTGAATGCAGCTCTGTATCTAAAAATCAAGACTGTTTTATAAGTCTTGCTTATAATGCCAGTCAGAGTGGCTTACTGCTGAGAGATCTTTCAGAGACTGGAGTTGCATCAAGACAGCATAGCTTTAAAACGGCATAAGAGAGACCCATTCTACATTATTGACTTTCCCCTTACCTGCAAGGACACAGAATTTAATGCAGCATTGATGGGTCAAAGATTTGACACATGTCAAGTCAGATATCTTCATTTTAGAGTTTAGAAAAGGCATCAAACCTGATACATATGAACCACTTTAGGTGGCAGAGGCAGTCAGACTGAGCTAGGGAGAATTGTTTCACTTACCTGCAAAAGACATTCCTTTCAATGAAGCCTTATGTAAAGAAAAATGTTATTTAAGGAGGATAAAACCAGAACAACTGCTAAAAATGCAATGAAGGTCTACAGGTAGATCCCTAAACCCTGCATTAAGTATGCTATCATTGTGTTCTTTCTATGATTTTTTAAACCATCCTATAAAGGTCTATGGCAAGGATATCATTTCCTAGAAAATGGTATTTCATATGGCCTTTTATAAAGTGGTCACCCCCTAGCAAAGTCAGCAATAGTTTCCTATGGAGAAGGCATTTGATTCAGAACTATGAATAGACTATTTCCATTAGCAAACAGTATACAGCAGAACAGCTTTTTTCAGCTATCATCCTTCTTCTATAAATAGATTTCACAGCAGGGAAAGCATACCCATAACTATCTAGTATGACTTTATGTCCCTAAATGAACCATGTTGCAAAATCTCATTTTTTTAATAATGGCATTTATGTTACTTCACTGATAAAATGTATAATAGTCACAGCAAAATTGTGTTAATGATCAGAGTGTACAATAAGGTGCACAATTAGGAGTATTATGGGAATTTAATGGGAAGAGAAGGGCAATGGATGATCTATTGTATGACTCTTCAAGATTGGAACCTGCTGTCTATGTCCCTGTTGTGTTTTTATGACTGGCATGCTTTGGTTTGTTTCCCAGTCCGTGTTCTGCCGTGAATGTAAAGAAGAATTCCATGAAGGGGAATGCAATTCTCTCCTCAGCCCACCAGGAGCCATGGCCCAGAAGGTATGGATCTCACAACTCCTGATCGCTATCCCTGGCCCAGCCAGAGTAACATATGTCAAATGGGTCCTAATTATAATCCTAAGTAAAAGCAATTATGTTCATGCTGAATTACTCCAGCCATCGGAGTTGCCGAATTGGCTTTGCGGTGGATTTCAGTCTCTTTGATTGACAGAGTAGCCGAGTTCTGTCAGGAACACATAGGGCTCTGCCACCAGTAGATAAAGAAAAGGCCTTCCCAGTGGGCTTCTAGGGTTGTCTCTATTCAATGTGAACACTTTTGAAAGGCTTTGTATAGTCTTTTTGCCTTTCAGCATATTTTCAGTGCACCAGTCAGGAAATCATGTGGGTTTGGGCCGAATAACAGGGCTTTCATATAGCCCATGCAGCCTATTGCTAATTTATGTTTTAGCTTACAGAAATAAAAAAATAGAATGTCTAGGCTGCAGACTGTTAGATGATAATTATTCTAGGTTGCTTTATAATTTTGTAGCTATTGTAGCTATAGACCAGGAAAGGAAATAGTATTTCTCTCCTGGCATTTCTCTTTGTTTGAGATTTTCCTTGAAATAAATAAATCATGTAAACCACAGTCTTTCCAACTTAAGAAAAAAAAAAGGAAAGAAAAAAAAAAGAAAGAAGGAAAGGAAAGGAAAGGAAAGGAAGAAAGGAAAGGAAAGGAAAGGAAAGGAAAGGAAAGGAAAGGAAAAGGAAAGGAAAGGAAAGGAAAGGAAAGGAAAGGAAAGGAAAGGAAAGGAAAGGAAAGGAAAGGAAAGGAAAGGAAAGGAAAGGAAAGGAAAGGAAAGGAAAGGAAAGGAAAGGAAAGGAAAGGAAAGGAAAGGGGGGAGAGAGAGTGAAAGAACAGGAAACATATCCCCTAAATATCTCACAGCTTGATGCCCAAGCTGCACTCCTAAGAAACAGAAAACTGGTATTTAGATATCTGGCAGATTTGATGCTAAGAAGAAACTCAAACCCTGAGCCTCCACACAGGCCAATGTGGCAGATAAAGGTTTGTGGGCAGGTGCTGATGAGGGCTTGGATCCAGCCAGCTCTTAGGGAGGTGTGCCAAGCTCCTGTAAATGCCTGCAGGCAGGCTCTGTCTGAGGCTGGATTTCATGAATAGACTGAACACAGACTGACAGGGAGCTGAAATTCTACTGGGAATCTTTGCCATGTGCTACCTGGAGATGGTTCATATGCCATACTTTGCAGACCTTGCACTAGGTCATGACCTGTGTAGAGATTCTTCTCTTTAACCTTTCTTAGTGAAGCTTGTCTAATTTATAAAGAGAATTAGCACTAGTTGAGACAGAACAAAACAGCCTGTATCCTCCTAGTCAGTCAGGGTATCTACCTCTGCTGACCTGGAACATGTGTATTTTATCAGACCCAAAATCCATCTACTTTCCCAGCCTCTAGTGATTTGTGATGTACATGTGGTATTTTATGTTTAGTAGCTATCAGCAGGTTTTTTTTCCCATGAATTTGTGCAACCCATTTTTGAAGCCATATGTATATATGATAAGGACATTTGCAGTTTAGCTGCCCTCAATGAAGAACAATTTAATTTTATTTGCAATAGCCTTAGAGCAGTCTAGAGCAGTCTTCTGGTTCCCATTCACATTTATAGAAAAAACAAAGCAACTTCAACAGAGACATTGAGAGATGCTTAAAGCATTCAACAGCCTAATAAAGCAGGAGACCAAGGCTCACTGTCTTACGTGAATTAAACTGAGCTATAACTTGAGTACATCTCAACATGAACAGAGAGATCTATATTCATTAAGTTACTTATGCTTAGAGTTTTGCCTCGAGTACTGAAAGTTGTCATGGCATGTAAAAAGTGAATTCAACAATGTTGGCTCTGTGAAAGTTAGAGTTCATGTTATTTTTATTTTCTAAGGCAGAGATAAAGGTATGCCAGAAAGAATCAGAATACCATAGGAAGAAGTAATTTATTTTAAATATTTGAATATTGTCATTGCTTTTACTTATAACAGTGGGAGCACTTCACCCATCTGATTCAATCTCACAGCACATGAATTGCACCCAATTAGACCTGTTAACTTAGCAATGTTTGACTACTGTTGCAGTTCTAGTGTCACGTGAATGTTCTTGCTTTTCCTGAAAAATTTCCTCTGAAGGAAGTGTTCCAGAATAGCTAAATGATGGTACCAGAATAATTCTTGCACCTATACAAATCAGGTCCCCTGCACAGACACGACCACAGACTACGCAGGATTCATTGAGACTCCAGTCTAAGCTGAAGTTAATTGACTTAGGTCCGCTCCTCTTCCCCTAATTGAGAGCGGCACTAATTAAACATCTCCACGAGGCGGTGCTGTGCCACTGAAGGAATGTTTTCCCTCATTTTCCTCAGCCGGCCGAGCAACCCGAGCGGTGGCAGAAGCAGGGCGAGCGCAGGGGCTGCCGAGATGCTGCTTTCACCCGCCCAGCATCCCTGCAGAGCCGCCCTGCGCACAGGGCTCCCGCCGCGGGCACACAGACCATTCGAGGGGCATGTCTGGAGAGCAGGGCCCGTGGGACAGTTTCCATCTCTCTCCCTGAAATCGGTGTAAACATTTATCCACCTGTGCTGTGCTTTAAAGCTGTCTGCTCCACTTGGCATCACCTGCCAGGTGCATAGGTCTGTGTGTGAGACCTAACTTGCTGTGATTGCAGTGCTTGGTGAGGCAGTGAGAAGGTTTGTTTTAGTTTTGTCCATGGTCTGTTTCAAGGCAGGAATAATACACTTCCAGGGTTGTCTCCAGTTCATGCAATTTGACTCCTGTCTGGATCCTCTCCATATCATTTATTTTATCAAGACACCTTATTGCCACAACTTCTGCCAGTCAAATTTAAGGATCAAACAAACACACCGCCTAAACTGTTCCTCTCCAGAAGAGGAGCAGGATACATGATCAGTTTCAGAGAAATATGTCCAATAAGAAAAACGCAGGGTTTGCTTTAGCCTCTAGTAGCTGTAGTAGTGAAAGGACCTTCTCTTGCCTTCACATTTCTGCAAATGCCTGCAGGTCTTTGATCAACAATATGAAACACTGTGGACACGTTCAGGCCTAAGTGTGACAGAGGTGAATATGGTGGAGCACGAGGAGTGTGACAGAGGTGAAAGAAAAATGAAGAAGGAGAGTTGTTGCAGAGGAGTTGGGTGAGCAGCAGTGGATGGCAGCAGAGAGAGCAGGAAGAGCTGTGGTGGTGCTCCATGCAGCTCTCTTAAGGTGTGTCAGGGCACTGCAAGGGCTGTCTACTTCCTGGGGATTTTCCATGTGCCAGGGCAGGGCCTGAGGACAGGGATGAGCCAAAATGGTGGCAGGTGGGTCCACAGGCGGCCTCTGACTGGGCTGGGCAGGGATGTGAGCAGCTGGAGATGGGCCCTGCTGCAGTGCACCAGGCAGTGACATGGGTTCCTGGGCCGTGAACAGGGATTAGCAGGGATTAGCAGGGGACTGGGACAGCAAGGTCTGATGGTACCCTCAGAGCCTGACACCAGTTTAGAAGACTTGGAGAAAGAGAGCCCTCAGAAGTGGAGATAGAGCCTGATATAGGGGAATTTGAGTGGCCATGAAAGCCAAGGGCTGACTGGAGGGACTGTAACCTGTCAGATGGAGCAGAAGCTCCAGAAACAGGAAAAGAAAGAGAGAATTGAAATGACATGGCGCAGCTATGAGGGTCCAGGAAACATAAATGGTGGTGGTGCTTGGGCAGATGTCAAAAGGAGGGAGGAGGAAGCCTGAGGTACAGAGAGGGGAGTGAGGGGTGTGTAGCTGGTGGGACTGTGAAGGAGGGAAGAGAAGGATGGAAGGGGCAATGAGGTAAGTTGGCAGGAGGAAGGAAGAGAGCAACCATGACTGCGGGACATAGGAGGGATAAAGCAGGTGCCACGTGCGGGTCTCTGAAAGCCTATTCCAAATGAAGGAGTTGGAAGCTTTAGGGAAGCTAAATGGCATTACTTGCTGCTTGGGGTAAAAGGCAAACTCAGCAGCAAGCGTGCAGAGGGCAGCCCAGCTTTAACTACTGGCGTATCTTGACCTTTCAGATCTGTGCACAGATATTGCATGGCCCATTGGGAAGGATAAAAGGTTTTCTTTATGCTGAAATGTCAACTTTTAGCCCAGATAGGCCATTGGAAGCTTATCTTAAACATTTACTTACTGGTGCAAGACTATTTCCCATCCTAGTGTGTAAAGTACATTATTTCAGGGAAAATAAAATTTATCTGTGGCAATATCAGTTGAGAAGCTTTGTTTTAAAACTGTTGCAGCCTCCTGGAGCTGTTTGAACTTTGGGATGACAGAAGAAATCATATTTGATTAATTAAAAGGCACAGTGTGCATGATGGAATCAATGACATGGTAAAGGTGACTCCAGCCAGATTTAGGTTTAGAAATAACCACATAGTCCCTGCAATGTACACCACAAAACCAAGCTTCCTGGCCTCTTTTAACCTCACACACAGACAGTCTGTGCTGGTGGGGAATCTAGCCATAAACCAGCTTCCTCTGTAAGTCCCCACCCTAAAATTAGCCTAGCTTTCCTAGCACAAAACCTTTCTAGATGGTTTTCCTTTTACAAGGATAAGCAATACACCTTCTTGCTCACTAGCAACTGGACAATAAAATGTGGCCACATATTAGATTTGAACTTTCTCAGAGTAGCTCCCAGGATGGTTTCAGTGCTGGGCATGTTGATGAGACACTGGCAAGGTAAACTGTAACAGCAATGACACGAATGTAAAAGCGGTGCCTATGTAAATAAGTGAGTAGAATATGGGGCACTGAGTCATTAGTGTTTGGGGAGGGAAAGGTAACACAACTTGGATGAAATGTGTTATTAAAAAGTATGTTTGAGAGTTGGTTCTGTGGACAAACTTTCTCCAAGAAGCTGCTGATTATCTTGTCCTACCAAACTCCTTCAAAATCCTGTCCAAACACACCTAGTCTCAGTCCAAGCCTTAATTCCAGCTAGTCAGAGAAGGAGTCTGTTCTAGCAAGTCTGGCCCTGCAATCCATGCAATCCAGTAAAATCCTTCTCTAAATATTCATCATTAGCTGCTGATGCAGCTAAAAATTCTTACCCATTTCTCACGCACAGGTTACAGACTAAGTGGTGTAAATTTCTGCCATTTTGTTACACTGAAAATGTCATTACCTGCTAAAGGTGTTCATTTCAGACCATGTTCACTGTAAATGCAAAGTAAAAAATGTATTGCTGGTTTTATCAAAGTCTTAGCTTATCAGTGAAGTATTTTTATACCATTTACAATAACAGTAGGACTTACAGTTCAAATTATAGTTAAAATGAAGGATATGTGAACTTTCTGGTAGCACCCATTTCCCTGGTATTATTTTTAACCTTCCACTGTTTCTCTGGGTTCTAGGCTCAATAGCTGCAGTCTGGAATGGGCTGGTATAGTGAATCCTTTACCAGAAGGAGCTTGATGTTGATATTGAAGGATTTTTTTTTCCTTCTTATTCTATAATCTGCTTGGAGTCAGTCTTATTTGTTTGTTAACAGACTCCTCTGATGCACAAGCCAATGTTGATGTCTTTCATCCAAGTCGGTTATGCCTTTGTGCTCTTTGTTGTCCTCAAGACTGTTTTTAGCCATCCTTCAAGGCTGTATTTGGGTAACTGACCACTTGAGTGTAGTTTATAATGGTGGGGCCTCCCATATCATCCTGTGCCTCTGCTTTCAAGGCTTCTTCTGTCATCCCATGTCATTACTCCTCTGCACAGCATTTTATTGTAGGGTCAGAGACAGTTTGTTCTGACCAATAGTACCTATAATGGTCATTGCTGCCTGTTAGTTACAAAAATACATGGAACTGTTGAACCATGCAATGATACAAAAATTGTACAAAAGCAAAAACAGAACAGGGGAATCGTCACCAGGTCATTCAATAACTGCTGTCATAGGCAAACCCAAATCTCTAGGCATGCCAAGACAAGTTCAGATAAAGCCTGATGGGTCCTGAGGCTCATGGTGCTGGCTTGGCAAAAAGGCTGTGGTCTCTTACAATAAACAGCAACACCATTTTTACTGAGGCATAAAAATACATGTTCTAAACCTTCAGCTCTTCCAGTGTAAATTTATAGCTAGCGCTGTAAAACTTGACTTCAGCTCCACTCTTAACCTGTGGGACACTGCCTGTCCTGGCTGTAGCCCTAAGCTGGAGGCCTTTGTCACCAAATCCCTTCCACCAAAAGCCCTTCCCAGACTCACCACTTTCAAATCAAACCTCAGCTGTTCCTTGTTTGGAACTCATCCCTCACAGTGTTCAGGTAGCTAACACAGGATCCAGGTAATAGTTCTGTTGTTCTGCAACTGGCAGTATAAAATTTATCCAGCACCTCTGTCAGCCCAGGAACCCATCAGACCTAACCAAAAGCAGAACAGTCAGTGCCTCAGCTGAATCAGGGCAAACCTGACCCTCTTCATCAGCACACACTTCCAGGGCCCTGGCTGCACTCTAACCAGTTTCTGGGCTCAAACCTGACTCGGGCATGATGTCTCAAGTGAACAATTGGCTCAAAGCAGACCCATAGGATCACTTCCCAGATGTGTTTTTTGCTGCTCAGGTGCAACATAAAGGCACGTTCATGTGCTTGTGCTCACACATCCAGGAAAGCCTGTCAGAGCCCCTGGCATGCTGCTGAAGGCTGTTGGAATGTAGCTCCTGGAAAAGCCCATCTTTTCCTCCCATTGCCTCCTGTGTGCAGGTCTCGGAGTTGACAGTAGGGGGTAGGAAATGCACAGGTATTGCCTGCCAGGCTTCCTTCTCCATCGTGGAATGACAGATGCTAACGCCCCATGCTGCAGATTTCCAGCAAGCATGTAGGGTTGTGAAGCCTGGTCTCTAAGCAGCTAATGATAATATAAATATTAAACGCTAACCACAAAAAAACATTAATTATTTCCCTGTATTTTAGTGAAAGGAAAGCTACTGAAAAGGTTCATCATGCATAGTATCTTTCAATGAGTCCTGAGTCACAGTATGAAATGTGGAACATCTATTATTAGGCCATTGGTTTATATTTTTTTCCCATCAGGTAAATTTTAAAAGTTAAATAAAACATGACTGTACAAGGAATGGCACACCTAGCTTGATTTCTAAAATACCTTAAACAACTGAAAAAGAAACTGAGGCTCAGGGTTTTAGTATTTGGTATACTCAAAATGTCAAGCTCAGGACATTTCAACCCACAGGTGCCTAATTAAAGGAGCAAGAAAAATAACTATAACAGCGAAATGTCCTGTAAAATTAATCTCTGTGTTATAAATAAGGATACACCAGAGGAAATCTGAGAATAGGTCTTAACTTCCTGTCTAATGAGAAGTAGATGCTAACTATAAAGAGAATTTCAGCTTTCCTATTTTGGGCAGCAATAAAGCAAAAAAGATGTGACAGATTGCTTTTGTTTATGAGGTTAAGCTGACAGCCATTTTCAGCAGTGTTGCCACTTAGGAGAGAAGGCACGTTCTTCATTCTACTCATGGAAAACTGTTATATAAGAATGACCTGTATTAGATTAGATTTTCGGCTTTAGATCAGTGCAAATTCAATATTCACCATCTACCTGAATTTAATTCATTATATGAATGGCTGCAACACACAGAGTGAGAACCTTGATGTGCAGTGTCACCAAACTAGAGCACTCTTTCATCTTGTATCCAATATAATACCCTGTGTATATCAATTTGATTTTAACTAGTTGCTGTCATCACAAAGCAGCTCTTTCATTTTATGTCAGAATTCCCTAGGCATACTCGACAAATTGGCTCACACAAAGCTGCTTCATGTGGATTTAACCGGATCATTGTAGTACTGGCACCTCTATTTTTCCTGTGTGTGAAACGTAATCTCATTGAATTAATATCTTTTCTATTCCTTATCTATAGCCACATTTTAGCATTTTGAATTAGCCTAAATCTGTCTCTAAAATAGAGCAATAGTCCCATAGCTATGCACACCTCTCTTTGTGTGATTTTGACTCTTAAATGACTCAAATAATCCATTTTCTTCCAAAAACCTCTAGCCTATCTAGTGCCCTAGACACCTGCTATTTTTACTCCCTGCAGTAAAAGGCACAAATAAATACGGCAGTATGTTAATTCCTGTGGTCATGTTAATAAAACAGCCCTTTTGAAGCCAAGAAGACAAAATAAATTTAAGTTGGACTGTCACCATCCATTGTAGATCAGGCTTCAACAGCTGAGGCTGATTTTGCTTAGAGCTCTAGCTCTAGTGGGCTGCGTTAACCTAAATATTATGGTGGGATGAACATTGCTCATGCACAATGAATTATTCTTTGTCTTCCTTTCAGATGCTTTCAAATATACATATACATAGGTTTTCTCATATTCTTGTTAGAAAATGAGTAATAGTTCCTGTTTTGCGACATCCAAACCTTTTTAAAATTCTGTATTTCACATAAAGTGAAATAATTTTACATATTTCTATTACCCTAAATAAAAAGCTTATTTTTGCAAGTAAAATTCTCTTAAAACCAAGCATTTCTGATCAAAAGCAAATGTATTTTGGATTTAAAGAAAGCTTCACTAGGATACATTTTTTAAAGTTATGCATGACCAGCTTTTTTGTTTGTTGGGGAGAGATGAAGCACCAAGGGCAAACAAGCAGGAATACAGAAATTACATCCACTTAAAGCAAAGCACAAAGAAGGTTAACAGTCGCATATTCTATTCTGAATTAAGGGTCTTCAGTTTTGAGATGTTGTCTATACCAGGCAAAATAAGCATGATCATTAAAGAAGTGTGCTAACATAAGGCAGTATATAATTTGGTGGATGTCAAAATCTAACATTATGTATCTAAGACTTCCAGTATTTTGAACAAGAAGCTTTGCCATGAATGTTTTTAATCTAGGTGGCACTGCTTAGTTACTGTCTGCAAACACATTCTTCATTTGCTTCAATGTAGTTCTACTGACAGGTCGATGTGTACTCTATCACCTGAATGAGAAGATGCTGCTCTAAGAAGGACATTTTATTTCTATTTCAAGATACTTTCTGTCCCTGTAGATCTCTTTCCAGTACTGCATGATATTGATTAACTGCAAAGAAAGCATTCCATGTACATGGTTTTGTATTGTTGTATGGTCCTCGACCGTCTCTGTGGTCTCTTTATCCCTGTTAGTTTTTCCAGAAGACTCAGCATGGAAACAGAAGTAAATCTATGTCCTTCAGTGTGACCCAGAGATAATAAGACAACCTTTTGCTCCTGTCTCCCTAAGGAAATACTGCAGGGGGGGATATTGAATAGTGCTTACATCAGCTCTTTCTATAGCTTGCTGTTATTTATGGGTATTCATTCCTAGCCATACTATGCAGCACAGTTGAGAATCAAAAAAACTATTCATAAAGTAGCATGGATGAAATCTAGTTGCTTTTAAATAGTGCTGGAACAAACGTTCCATACTAACTGGGGAACTAGAGCATATTGAGTTGAGTGAGCATCATAAGTGATCAAAGTCCCCCGTCCTCAGCAAACTGACATGTGATGCACACCTGGGGCATCTCTGAACTTCCTGTCCAAGAGCAGACAGAACAAGAAAAGTTAGAGACCCCTCTGTTTAACAGACCTAGGCCATTTTCAAGGAGATTGGGTTTGCTAGGTTAGGATGTAAGAACATAATTTAAATAGATTTTAAATAGATAATAGATTTTTAACTGATAATGAAGAATTGCCATACACCTTTTCTTTATTGTTGGAAGAAAAAATGCAGATAAATATATGTGTGCTTGCCATCACTGGTTGTGGAGCACTAAATAATGCACATGAACACTGAAGGCTTATGGATCTGAATGGTATGATTTCTTCACTAAATCAGAGGGACTCCATCACTGTGCCATTTCTCTGCATTTGGTTCATGCAGCAGGAAGTTTTTAACTTAGCATTCAGCAAGACTGGGCATAGGAGAGGTGTTTCAGCTCTAATGGGCTGAAAGATCATGCTGCTGCATCTAGTTCATGATGGAATTTTTGCAATGGAAAATACTAAAATAATAATTATTGACCGCTTTTTTCAGCAATTTGTTCTTGGTGAACTGCATGTGTGGCTAGAAGTTGTGCCTTTTAGTTATTCCTAAGGTCTCCCATTTTTATTTGCAGAACTAAGACCAAAAATGTTTATACAAATAAAGTTAGCAATTTAGTATGTGAAATTTTGCCTCAGTGTCCTTTGCTATTAGATCACAACAAAGACATGAAGATGGAGAAAAAAATAAGTTTGCAAGTATTAAAACATTGGACTTGGACTATTTGAGAAAACAGAGCCAGTGTGAAGCTCATCTGGACTGATTACAAAAACTTAAAATACTTCTGGTCTTCTCATTCAGTGCTTCTGAAAAGAATAGCAATGTTTTGTCACTGCTGTAGTGATTTTCGACTGTATGCCTGTTAAGCAATTAACTCCCATTAAAATGAGATATCTTCCTATTTCTGTCACGGGGGAAACTGAGGCTCACGTCAAGTGTTCCCTGCTCTCCCACTCTGCCTCTCTGAACTAGCTCAGATTGCTTGCAAAAGTTGTCCTTCCTTAAGGATGTAGGTGTTGAAAAATCAATACTAGATTATGTTCTTTGCTATTAGCCTGAGCAGCTTTTTCTATTTCCCAGAACTTACTAATGTGCTGTTGTATAGAGGTCATCTTTCTGCCGAATTGCTGAATAATCCAGCAGGGTGCAGGGCCGAGTTCTCTCTCCACAAGCAGAGAGACAAAAGTAAAAGTCATTTCTAGGATACAGATAAGAAGACTTCATTCACTTTTGTCACCTCTACATGAGAAAGATAAGAAAATTAGAGAGTCTTAAGTGAGGAGCAACAAGAGACATTCACAGACTGAGAAGACTGATGTAGGTTGTAAAATAAATAATGGCAAACATATTTTTGATGTCTTCTGATTAGAAGACAGTGAGGGTTTTTTTTGTTGTTGTTGTTTTGTGTTTTGGTTTGGTTTTCCTTAAATGCGCATGGCAACAGCCACTAGATGAGCTGGAAAATTTCTGCAGATGTTGGTCCTTGTTATTCCATTTTAACTCAAGTCATTTCAGCCAAGAATGAAAATTGAGGCACTACTTGCTGACAGAACTTATATGTTTTATCAATACTAGATGACCAAAATTAAGCAAAGTTATGGCTTTGTTGCATTGCTTAAAGTTGGACCAATTTCTGTCTTAATAGAAATAAATATATTAAAAATTATCCATATAAATAAATATGAAAGTCTATCCACATAAAAGCCTATATTTAGAAGGTGTACACTAAGAAGTTACAGGAATTGTTATAAATTATATAGTTTTGTTTCAGTTCATCATTTTCCCACATGCTTGAATAAAACCATATTATGAATGGAGAGAGCAGAGCTTCAAGGTTAGAACCTACATGCATTGTTTGTAGGCTCTATTCACATGGTTGCCAGCATTGTGTGATGGAAATGACCCAAGGCACTGCCATCTCTTGTCCTTGTACTATCATTTTAGGTAGGAAACAGCCAAATAGGCCACTTGTGTAGATTATGTAATTTTGTCCCAGTCATAAATAGGACAAACACAGGAGTCCCTTTTATACTCTTCATGATGACTTTTTCCTTCTGTGTCATTCTGTCTGGGGAACTTTCATTGCTCACGAGTGGGGTTTTTTACTTTTATTCCAAAATTTTTGTTTATGCTTGTTACATTTGTGTAGAGTTACATCAGAATGAAACTCAGACCCCCAATACAACAGAGTACACTTTATTATGAAAAACAATTTCCTTCCAGGCACCCCACCATCCTGCATCACCAGGTATCGCACTTCCTTGGTGTTTTTGCTTTTCTTGCAAGAAGGGCTTTAATCCCTGAGGCAGAATCAAACCTGTGGTGTCTAACATGTGATGTTGTCAGCCAGGTTCACCTGACTCCTCCTTTGCCTTCCCTTTTGTTTCACCTGTCTTGGTGCATTTGCAGCACAGCTCGATGCCGCAGTGAGTGCTCTCCCTCTCTCTTTGCAGGGGTATGTAGTTGATGAACATGCAGCCATGCAAGCTCGATGGGAAGAAGCATCTAGAGAAACAATCAAGAAGACAACCAAGCCATGCCCCAACTGCAATATTCCAGTAGAAAAAAATGGTAAGTTTATTGGATATCTTGTACTTACCTGTCTCTTAAAATTCATTTTACAGTATAAACATATGAATGTGCAGGTGTACGTATGCATAATATTATTCCAAAAGGGGGAGAGCACAAAAAACTTGAATCTATGTGTCACCTTATCTAAATTATCTTGAAAACAATAACTAAATCACTCAGTTTTAAAACCACTAATTAATCCTCACAAAATATCCAGCTATTTTTTAGACTGGGGAAATGAGGCACTGGATGTAGCATTCATATGACTGGATATCCAGCTAGTTATCCAGACTTTCCACTGTCACTGGGAAAAATAAACATTTATAGGGTAAAACTCATCTCCCAATGAAGCAGAACATATGCAGGCCGGAAAATCACACCTAAAAGTGGGGTGTGAAGAATTAGTCCTGCTGTAGATGTCTACACAGTACAAGGCTGAATTTGGGTGAGATTAATCCCAACCCAGCCACGTTCCATGGTAGAAGAGCAAGTTAGAGGAGGCAACCTGAGTCCTGACAAACAGTTTGCATTAATCAGTGCTTACCATGTAGGAAGAAAAGTAATCTGCTGGAACTGGGATGTTTAAAATGAAGAACAGTAATGGTAAATAGGCTGTGCTTTATACAAGACTCAATTGTATTTATGTTAATTAATAAGAGTATATTAACATGAGTGCCTAAATATTATACAAGTACTTCGAGGGTGCTTCCCAGTTTTGTGGCGTTCACATGGGACACTGAAAACACCAAATAAGGCAATATGAACTGCAAGGGGAGAACACTTTGAGCAGTGACACTGCAGAAATATTACTGGGGAAGAAATAGGACAAAATCCTGAAATCTGGGGTTTGATGAAAGAAAATGCAGTTGGCAGATGGAAAGTGGGAGACACCTTCAAGCACAAGAAGCAGAAGGAAAGAAAGCTTGAATTGAAGAGTGGGAAGGTGAGACAAGATTTGGCATAGTGTGGAGAGCAAGGTGGGCAGCAGAAGACAAATAACAGAGGCCTAGGTCAAAAAATTATTTGTAGATTTGCAAATAAAATCATGAAGCTTAAAAAGTGCAGTGTTTGCCTTCTTCTTTGGTCATGGGTACTGCACATGCCAGCTTCTAGGCTGCCATTTGTAAACTTAAAGAAGCACTTCAGAGCTGCCAAAGTACAGCTGCTGTCAAGAGACTGACAACTGTATCCTGATGTCTGCCAGCAGTCCTCATTTGGGAGCAGTACACTGACTCCACACAGGAGAATAATTCTGCTTTCCTTCCCCACATTCTGTGGACAGTGTCTTTTACAAGGAACAGTGACAATGCCAATAACTTTTCTGTAATAGCCCACATAAACTACAGGTATTGTAGAATATTTCTGGATGCCAGTAACTTTCCTGTCATAGCTGAAGTGAAAGAGAGAAACACTTTCCCACAGCGAAGGCCCCGGTCTGAGTGAGTTTAGACACACATCCCTGTCTCTCAGGGAGCTGCTGTACTCACAGAGCTGTAGGTCCCATTGCTTGAGGCACTCTCCACTCTTGGCTGCTGATCTCAGCTGCCATGCAGCAGAGAATAACAAGATTTATGCACCTTAGCAGGGAGGGCACATGTTTTACAGAGGGCACTTAATGGGTTGGGTCCTGCACCAGGACTGAGATGAGTTTTACCCAGTGATGGCTTAATACAAACTGTAAGAGAGGACTGGATCTAAACTTTAAATAAACTGGAACATGGAGGCTGGCCATTTGTATGTTTAGATTTAAATAAGATAAAAATCTTTCTGGCACATTGCATTTCTTACACAAAGATATAAACTGACAAATAGACCTTGCTATCACAAGTGGTTTTCTCTCTGTGTCAGGTGAAGCAGACAGGCCTGTTTTAACAAACCAATTTTTGTTTGTTTTTGCCTTCTGAGAAACATTCTGGAGTGGCATTTTTAAAAACATGGTGTAAGGGCAGCAGCTCATACAGCAGGAAATACACACTCCCTGTACCTCCCATCACCATTTGGAGTCAAACCAAGATGACATTTCAGCATTTCTTCATAGTGCATGCTTTTTTCTCAGTTTGAATTATACAAAAGATCTCTCTGTGTGGTAAGCAACATAATTTCAACTTGAAGTGTATTTCTGTAACGACCTTTGACAATGTTAATGTTTATATATTACAAAATAAATTTTTGATCAAGGTTATGAGCAGAGAAATTAAAGCTGCTGTCATGGTATGGAGAAGTAAAAACATTTATATGATGCAAAAAAACCATTTATATGATCAAGAGGCTGCTTCAGATACTAAAAAGGTCAAATCAGCTTAAATCACTAATGTCATTTTTGTGTGATCAGGAGTCAGGCACCAAAGTCTATATCTTCTGATTTACCAACTTTGCAAATCTTGCAAATCTTTGAATCCAAATTCAAAAAAATGATTTAATTTTGTTTATCTTTTGGCTCACAGCTGGACTAGTGTAAAGCAACCTAGAGGAGGTACCTCCAGGAGTGCTTTGAAAGGCCACAGACTATCATCTCTTTTCCCTATCCCTAGCATAGTCTTTTCTAATTTCCTCCTCCCCCTTCAGTCCTTCAAGTGAGAAATGCACATTAAAGCCCATTAAGAGAGGAGTAGCAGGTTTTAGAAAGCCCAGGGAAATATTCTTTGGGTTTGTACTTTCTTTTATTAAATAATTTACTTAGTTGGTAAATTAATGTCTAAGAAAGTTGATTTTAATGCTCTTAATTGTTGATTAACATCTCTAAGTGTTTTCCAAGTACCAAAGCCATTCTGTTGCTATTTTGCAGGTGGCTGCATGCACATGAAATGTCCTCGCCCTCAGTGCAGGTTTGAGTGGTGCTGGAACTGTGGCCTGGAGTGGAACAGAACCTGCATGGGAGATCACTGGTTTGAGTAGCAGGGCTGAGGCCGGTCCATGCTGCTGCTAAAGCTTGTTTTTATCAGGGTCAAATTCTGAACCACTTGCTTAAACAAAAATCCCAGTGGTTTTAGGGACACAGAGTTCAGAAGCTGGCCTAGTTTGTTGGCTTTTTGCTTTATTGCATATGCAATCATACCAAAATCACATTGAAGTTATGCCAAGGCTTTTAAATCCACTAAGTTAAAAGAGTAATTGTTTTAATGGACAGACTTGCTCATCGTGGTACAAAGAGGGGTAAATTACAACTTCTTGAACTTGTCCAGTCTATCAACTGTCTCAATGGACAGTTGGCAGGGTTATCATGAGGAACTTGACATTCATAGTCAGGAATCCATAACTCTTGCAAGAGGGAGCAGCCTGCATATGTGTGTGTCTGAGTGTGCGAGCATCAAGGGCAGGTGGAACATGTTTCCTGCATCATCTGCTTTTCTTCTTCGCTCATTCAGCACAATTTTTGATTTCAAGGCAGTATTTCTTAACAGCATTTTTGGCAGAGGCTGTGGCTGTGGTTCCTTAGTGTTTACTCAGGGTTTCTTCCTAAGGGGCTTTTTACAGGAGTTTTGTTTTCAGATGAAATTTTCATGGAAACACCCAGCTTTATGCCATACCTGTGCTTGTGTGTTTGTGATATACAACACAAAGCCAGCCTACCTACTCATTTTAGACTTTGTTACCATGGGAAGATTAGCTAAGGATGCAGTTTCAGCCCTGTCCATGGCTGTTGGTGCAGTGGTGACTGGATCCAATTATGTGTTGTGCAAGCTACACTCACAGGGCTTCATTTTTCTTGTACTTATGGAATGCTTTGGATGTGGCAAAGTGAAGCAGGAGGAGACTTCTCAGGGCTTTTCTCAACCATGATTCTTCTAAATTGAATTAGAATATGGGTATGTTTCTGAAAATGTATTTATTGCTCTAATGGTGTGGGGCAGAGGGACAGCTTCATTTTACGTTAACACAGTAAGTAAAGTTTAATAGCATTTCCAAGTCTGAACAATTTTACTGTTTGTGATCTTTACATTCATTGACGTTTTACTCTGAAATGAAATGGGTAATGTCCACATCCAACACACCTTGTAAGGATTTGCACAATTTAGTTCTGGAGAAAAAAAAAAACACACAATAAATAATGTGGTCAAAATTTTAGACTTTATTTCTTTTTTTTTTTTTATTTGAATACAAAGTAAGTGAGTACAAAAATACTGGGTGGGTCATGCATTGCCTTGACTGATTCAAACTCCCAGCTGAGACGCTAGCCCTTTGATCAAGACATAATGTTAGCACAAAATAAGTTCCACAACCATGGTCTTCTTTTATCAAGTTTGAACTAATATTTTGTATGGCATGACTGTAGAGGTCTGAAAATATGGGTGGGTCTCAAATCAGGGCAGAGCATGAAGCTTGAGGCATGCAAAAAATCCCAGGCTCACTAGTAAAAATGTCCAATTGCTAAAAGCAGTGGAATATTCATTGTCTAAACTGGAAGTGACATAAAGGTGTGAGGAAACAAAAGAATGAAGGCATGAAGTACCAAAAATGAGAGTGTGAACTGGAAGAATTTAGAAAATGAGAAAGAAAAGAAGGGTCAATGAGAAGACAATTGACATTTCCTAAAGGTAATTTTCCTGTTTGGCACTGCTGAACTAAAATTTATGCAGGAGTAGCTACAGTGAAGTGTAGGAATGCATTTGAATGCTGCAATGTAGCTCATTTAAGTATTTTGTCTTAACAGGGGTATTTTACTGTGAGCTCTGATTATCTCATTATTTGATTTTTCCTATATCTGGGTCTATTTCATAATTCATATGTCTAGTTTCCAACAGGCCAGGGGAAAAGCAACAATGTTTAATTTTACTTTTATCATGTGTTACATGGGACTTCATCACTGAATCATCATCATATTCAAAAACATTCAGAATCAAAGTCCCAAAGTCTGAATCTCTCTTTTTTTGGTGTCTTTCTCATATAGGAAGAAGTTATTCTATAACTTCTACTTAAACTACTATAACTTAAACTACAAGGCAGTTTCACTGAGTTGGAGCCTGACTTAACATATTAATGTTTAATTTGTTATATAGAAACATGTGATTTATGCCCCTGGATCAGGGTCCATTGAAGTCAATGGATGACAGACCAGCCCCTGTATTTCCTTCCGGCCTGGGAAGGGCATGCCAGGCATGAGTCATAAGGCTAGAATAGAAACACCTCTTTCTTGGAAGAACTTCTCAGAGAACAGGATTATGAGCATTCGTCTGAGATGTAAGCAAGGGCAGGAAAGGAGAATAAAGAAAGGAGTTCCAGCACTGACTCGAGGTTGTGTCACACAATCCAGATTTTGCACTTGCCAAAAACAAATGTTTATTCTGAGGAATTTAACAGAACATGTCCTGATCTTCTCTATGTTAATACTCTAGGTCTCCATGCATACATGCACAAACTTTGAGATGGTATAGGGTGTTAATCTGATTTCTCTTTACTCTAAGATTCTCATAGTTTTCACAATTCAAAAGGGCATGAAAATTCAGTATTAATGCTCTGCTGACACTGCAAGAATGCTGGAATTCCTATAGAGATGTGTGAATTGAACCTAAAATGTCCTACACTGGTAAACTTTTTTTGCATGGAAAGTGCCATTTAAAAAAATTGTATTTTAAATGTCTTGAAAAAATCCAATTTATTTTGCAATTTGACACAGAACAGAATAGAACAAACCAAGTTTTCAGTGTCTATTCAAACTGCTCCTCTTATTTCAGCTCTGAAATATCAGAGTAAAATTCACCTCACTCCAACCTTAGCTCTGCGGTTGGTTCAGTAGCTTCTGAAGCTTGTTGTGCATGTGCATGGTGGAGCCTGCTGAGCTTTTAGTAAAATTACTCATGGCTAGAGCTGTGATGGCAACATCCCTGCCAGAGACAAGGCGCAGCTCCTGACAGGATGCACAGGATCTGTTCTGTGTGCTCCTGCACACTCTTGGCTCGGCTACTGCATGAGGAGGGGAATCTTCCTTTTTTTAAACCTTAGAACACTGGCATTGCTTGCTGGCGTTCATGAAGCAGCCTTGGCAAACACTTCCTCAGGGTTGGCATGCACATCTCTGGAAGTGGTCCTGGGCAGCTGTGGAGGCTTAATGAAGACAAACAGGACTCAAGCATGAAAGAAGGTAACCAACCTGAGGGCTTAAGCAGCTAAAAAGTTTTCAAGAGTTTGTGGGTTTATGTTCTCTCCTAGCAATAGATTCTGGGAACAATGAGATTTAACTGTATGTTTTAAGGAGGTGATTTATTGTGGAGCTATAAAGTAAAAAAAAAAGAAGTTTGTACCTTTTCACATCAAGGTTTGACTTTGTTAATTGAATTCTCTTTACCTTGAACCTTCTTCATCTTTCAGATTAAAACAATTACAGACTTGTTCTTGGTATTCCAATCTGGGATCCTTTAGTGCATGTTAAATGGATTAAGTACAGGATGTATGCTTAAATATTCAATAATAATTATAATTATAATAATTCATTATAATAATTCAGCTCTAGATCTACAATGAAAATCTCTAATATTTAATTCCAGCTAGAAAGGAAATACAAATACCAAGTATATTAGGAAGAAAATACATAAGAGTTTGGGTTCCTCAGGAAAAAGCATATTCCAAAGTTTAAAGGAAATAATACTTCGGGAGCTGTGACTTTGACTAATTTATCATTTCTATGTCTGTCTTATCTTGTCACAAAACACAAGCCAAATTATTTCATTTTAAAGGGTACACTTTAAAGAAAAATCTCAGTAAATGGCACTCCAGAAGAAACATTATGCCACTGATGGGAAGTCACAGTCAAGCTCTGAAAGAACAGCAAGCAGTGTGAAATGCTATGTGCACATGAATAGTAAGGTACCATCTCTATTGCAAACCAGTGTGGTATTTTTGCCTGCAGATGTTGTTGATCATGTAAGCTGCAGTGAAATTTGTATTTATGGAGGGAAACATGAGGCACTTGGAGATGAGAGGCCAGATTCCAGGAGATTCTGCTGGCCTGGAAGACAGGGAAAATTCAGCCCTTTCTGCTGAACTTTCTCACACTTTGAGTAACAACCACTTTTATGTTCCTCATGTTGACTGTGCTGCTCAAACCATTACACAAGTAAATCATCATGTACGGGAAGCCCAGGAAGCAACACCTGCAGCAAGACTGGAAGGATAAAGCATAAAATCAACTCTGAAGATTGGTTAGCCCCATGCTGACCTACTTTGTCTGATACTGCGTTTGATGAGTCTGGTGTCATGCTTTAACCAGCCAGCAAACTGAGTGCCACGCAGCCGCTCATGCACTGTGCCTCCCCAACCCCGCTCTGGGATGGGGAGGAGAACCTGAAAAAGGTAAAACCTATGGGTTGAAATAAGAACAGTTTAATAACTGAAATAAAGTAAAATATCATCATCATCTTTATCATCATCACCATCATGGAATCATAGTAAAGAAAATGGAGATAACCAAAAGAGAAAAAGGAATAAAACCCAAGATGAACGAGCGCTGCACAATATAATTGGTCACTACCCACTGACTGATGCCCAGACCTGCCCTGAGCAGTGATCAGCCCCTCTCAGCTGACTCCCCTAGTTTATATACTGTCCTTCTGTGCTCTGGGATGTCCCTTTTGCCAGGCCAAATCAGCTGTCCTGGCCATCCTCCCTCTCAGCTTCTTGTGCACCTCCTCACTAGCAGAGCATGGGAAACTGAGAAATCCTTGACTTAAGCATTATTTAGCAACAACTGAAACATCAGTGTGTTGTCAACATTATTCTCATACTAAATCCAAACACAAGCACTGTACCAGCTGCTAGGAAAAAAATTATCCCATTATGGCAGCTGAAAATAGGACATATGGTGATGGCTGATGGAGAGAAACCCTACGCAGAGATAGAGAGCTGCAGTTGATCTTAACAGGTAGGTTTTGTTTCCAGGCTGCAAAATTCTCATTCTTCCTTCAGTTTCTCCTTAAGCAACCAAAAAGCCTGAAGAAGACAACACCAGATGAAAGTTTCCAGGAGAAGGAAACTCCATGTCCAGTGGTTCCTGATGATCCTGCAATAGCTTCACCCAGATGTATCTGACAGCACAGATTTAACAGTGATTCAACAAGAAGAGACAAATATACTGCTTTACATTTTATCTGATTTATTTACAGATTTTAAAGAAATATTTCTATCTCTAATTAGCACATTTAGAAAAGCACCTCTCCCTTCTTTTCAAACATGTCTCTCTACTGATTATTTGTATATGTTTATTAGGTGTTTGCCCATGTGATTCCCCTTGTGTGCTGCCTACTGATTTCCCACTGTGTCTCACCTTCAGACAGTTTCATGCTCTAGAAGTTGGCTTGATTGTCTTGGCACTACTGGAGTACGTGCTGTCACTAGTGTCTTCTCATACTCTGGGTAAGTATGTGCTGCCAGGAAAAAGTCTGTGGCTTTAAGGAAGCAGAAAGGTAGGCAAGTTGAGAGAAGCTCATTTAATCATATGGACAATCATATTTAATGTAGTGCTTTGTGTATCTGTAGGAATATCTTTTTTTAGAAATCAGGCCATATGCTATTTCATTTTTCTTCATTATTATTAATAGTGCTTTTTTCTTTGCTTTTAATTTGTTTTTCTTGTCTCTGTCCCCATTCTTCTGAATAATGGAGTAATGGTTCTATGCCAGTAGATAAAATATGCAGCAAGACATCACCTGTTACATTACTTTCTGGCTTTTATCCCTAGAAAGCTTGAGGAATTCACATAATCTATGTAGGCAGGGAAGTGCCATAATCTGTATTTTACAGTCGGGAAATTCAGTCCAGAGAGGACAACCAGACTAAATGGAGGCAAAACAATAGCTCAAATGCACATCATCCCTTTCCTCACAACTGGGAAAATCTGGCTGCACCAAAGTAGAGGCCACCTGTGTGCTGGGATGGTGCTGACACAGGCTTAGGGACGCAGGAAGCAAGTTTGAAGTTTAAGGTCCAGAGAACACCACTGTGATATGAGGAATACAAAGAAATAATTTTTTTAAAGTTAGGATTTTCAGTGGTCTAAAGAACGATGATCTAACCTGACATCCTTTGCAACCACTGGGAATTTTACTGCTGGCTTCACGGGGGGAAGACTAATTTAGACTTTGAAAACACTACTTACTTTGGCATTTTAGCAGTGCATAGGAGATCTCTGGGAGAACTTGATGTCCCAGTTTCATTTTGTCTGTTTGTTAGTTAAATATTTAATCTAAAAGACATATTCATGCCCTCCTCATATTCTCTCCACCTCATTTTGGTCCAAACTAAAATCCATCAAGCAGTGATGTCACACTGCTTTTAAAAACCTTTAGTTAAGTACATCTGAAGCAACACACTGTACACACATTCTTACTTGTACATGATTGTATTGTCTGCCTCGTAAACAGTAATCCTGACAGCCTGCCAACTTCAGCTGCTGGTTACCAGGCCAAAAGCTGGTTGAATGATGGCCTGAAGTAATGCTCAAAAGATAATGCTAAAATGGAAAGGAGCAGTCAATACAATGAAATAGTATTCAGACATTTCTGTTGGGGCCAAGATAATGTTTTTCTTGGAATAGATGCTAAATGTTCCTGAATAAGTTTAGCCAACTGAGTTTGTTTATGCCTGGAAGCTAAACCTGGAAAGCTCTGCACTGTGCTTTTCCAAAGTAAAGAGATCAAAATATGATCAAAGGGTTTGAATTTTTTTCAATGAAAAGCTGAAGTCCATGTGTTCCACAGCTGATGGGAGTTAAAAATCAGAAAAAAACAAACTACCACACTAAGCTACACTGACATTTTTCAAGTACTCAGTGAAACAACAAATGCCAGGTTTGCTTTTTTTTTTTCAAATCTGCTTCTCAAAGGCCAGGATGACTGTGATATTTACGCTAAACTCAGTCACCTAATGAAGCTGAAAACAGTTTGATTCAAGCTTCTAAGTTTAAGGGGCGATGTAACTGAATCTAACATTTTACCAAAATATTATTCAGTATTTGCTTAGCAAATACTAAGGTGCTAATTAACTGAGTGGCTGTCACTCAGGTCCTTACTTTTATTTCAAATGTACAATGATAAAGGCTATTTCTATTGCCTCATTCTGTTGGATTTTACAGAAAGCAAACCATGAGCTTCAAACCAGTGTGAGCAATAAGCTCCTGCATGGTAGAATATCTTCTCCTGAAGTAGTGATCTCTTCTCAGTGACATTTACTGTGCACAAATTAAAAATGATCAGTGGCATTTCATTTTTAGTCCTCTTTATTGTGTGAGCTCTGCGGTAGAACTGAATAAATAAAAACATAAAGTGAAGTCTACACAACAGAAAGCCTACTTTTTTGGCTGTTCCAGTACAGCTGTGCCACAGACCTACCTGACACTAGGCTTGGTAGACAAATGCATTATAGAAAATCAGCTGTAGATCAGCAAATGTACATATTTACTTATGCCATTATATTGGAGTATTTTTTAAGGCTTTTGCCAGTCTAGAAAACTTATAAGCCCCTTCCCTCCTCATGAAGGACTCCTTCCAAAAGACCTCTGCAATGAGTGATGGCTGGGGCAGTCTCCAACTACTTGCACATCAACTGTGTCATCATCTAGGTGAGCTGGGGCACAGATTGCTGCCATGCTTGATATTTGTAAGTGTTCAGCTCCCACTTGGGCTCCCAAAAAAGGCCTGGTAGTCAAAGGTCACAATCACATGTACTTTAAAAAAAATACCTTCTTTAAGTGTCTAAGCAAAGGTAGCGCACATACAAAAAAGAGAACAGTTGAAACTTTTTATCTGATTCTGAATGCTGTGCAGGATGGAAAAATCTGGCCCTGAGAAACTTTAGATCAATACATTTGCTTCTTCAAATAACAAGTCCATGATCCAGAGCCCTTTGTAATGACTGCACCCAGTGTCACTTTCCTGTTATACTTCTAGCAAACAGTATAAATATCAGAGTATTTTGCTAGTTGTGTTTATTTAGACATTTGTATTAGATTGTAAAAGGCCTTAGCAGAACTTTAGCAAGTCTCAGATAAATGATGAATACTTATTATTATGTAGCACTGCTTGGCCCAAAGAAATAATGGTTTTTACTGCCTTCACTCCATTATGGAAGAGATAATTTTTTT
This sequence comes from Motacilla alba alba, assembly GCF_015832195.1. Taxonomy (NCBI): domain Eukaryota; kingdom Metazoa; phylum Chordata; class Aves; order Passeriformes; family Motacillidae; genus Motacilla; species Motacilla alba. The sequence goes on from NC_052018.1 coordinate 77,024,955, forward strand.
TACAAGCCATTAAACCTTCACAGATAAGAAAATCTTACAAGGTCCCTTCATATATGTTCCTACAGCATTGTGTTCATCTACTCCCAAATGAAAATTCCATCTTTGTGAAGTACTCAATGAATTATTCAATTGCTTGAAAGAAGAAAGAGAGATCCAGAAATGTTTCCTATTAATGCAGTTGTTGTCTCCAGATCCAGCAGCTTCCTTTGCTAGTCACAGCCAGAGAGATCTCCACACCAGGAGGTTTTCCTGATATTTAACATCTCCTAATTTCTTTCCCTTTCAAGCTATTAAGATCTCAGGAGTATAAAGGTCTTATTGGTTTGTTGTGTCCACCGACTATCATGGGCAAGTACCTACTATTATGCAAGTCTTTCCATGAATTTCAGAGTGGCATGACAAGCAGTTTTTAAGTCCCATTTGCTTTCATGGCAAAGCAATTCTGCAATGTGATCCCAGCTGCTAGTGATCATGCCAAGGTATTAATAGTCACCCTATAATTATGTATATCAATATCATTGGTAAGTTTCATGTTTTTGTTTTCCTGTTAATGTTTCCTATTCCCTTTGTTCCCTGATTGGGTGGGGTAGACAGCAATCATATTTCCACCTCACTCATTTTATTAGGCTTAATAGGCCAAGCTGAAAAGCATGAATAAACATTTTTGTAAACATCCTAGAATCAAGTATGAGTGATGGACTTTGGCATAAGATGCAGGTGTGGTTGCACCACCACCTTCTGTGGCATTCATGCCTCCGTGTCTCTAATGGAACCACTCCTGACATGTGCCAGATCATAACACCGAGTTGTTCACTGACATCATGCTGGCAGTTCATAATCATCCTACGACAGTTTGCCTCACCCAAAGCCTTCCTCACCTTGTTTCCAAGTGATGTGCTTCTAGTTTATGAGGCGTCTACACTTTCTTTATGGCTTTCTTTTTCTCAGTTTCTGCATTTATACAGTTCTAGATGGCTGCTGCTGTGCATCTCAGGATATAGGCAAGTTACTGCAAAGTGAGCAAGTACAGAACCCTCCTTTGATAATCACTCGATGTATATTCTAAATGTTTTTTTGATGTGCTACACGAGCTTTTTTTTACTACTTCAAAGTACTATAAATCTGCTATGTTCAATGCGTCTGGGCTTGAATACCTCCAAGTGCAGCAAGTTATTTAATTGTTTGCCAAATGTGTTTCAGCTTTTTATCCTGAAGGTTCATCTCTGCTGCTATTGGTAGAACTCATGTAGATGTAGATAAACGTAGTGGCTTGATGCTGTCCAGCAACTAAGTACCCACTCAAATGCTCACTCACTCCCACATCCAGCAGGATAGGGGAGAGAGCAGGCAGAGAAAAAGCAGGAAAACCTCATGGGACAAGATAAGGACAATTTAATAACTAAAGGTATGAAAAAAATAATAACAGTGATACAAAAGCAATCACTCACCACCTCCCACAAGCAGATGGATGCCCAGGCAGTCTCTGAGCAATGGCTGCTTTAGAAAGACAGCATTCCAGGTTTTAATGATGGGCGTGGTGTTATATAGCTTGGAATATTGCCTTGGTCAATTCAGCTCAGCTGCCCTAGCTGTGTCTCCTCCCAGGCTCTTGCTCAGCCGCAGCCTAGTCAATGAGGCACCTGAGTGGGAAAAACAGAGCGCCTTGATGCTGTGCAAGCACTGCTCAGCATCAGATAAAACACTTGCATGTTATCAACAGTTTTAGTCACAAATCCAAAACCCAGCACCATAGCAACTGCTAGGAGGAGAATCAGGTCTGTACCAGCCAGACCCAGTGAACGGAGCTTGCTTTACCAGCCAGTGCAGGATGCTGCTACACCTGGGGTCATGGCACCATGCATCCCTCCTGCCTTGGGACCCTAATGCTCTGAGCCAAACATGGCGTGAACTAAGGATTAAGGGCTGTTTTTCTCAGTGCAAACATCAACAGGTTTTCTGTTCTTGACTGGCAGGCTACTTTTATAAATTACTTAGCAAAAATTGGCTAACTTTGAAAAGCCTCTGTGGGAGGACTGACAGACAGCTGCCCAGACAGACAGATGGAGACAGCAAGTAAGGTAGGCCAAACCCCAGATAGCTACATGAAGTTCTCACTGAGCTACTGGGGCATCTGGCATAGAATCAGAGAGATGAAGCTGACAAGGCTAAACAACCTCATTTCATCATTAAAGTATGGCAACAGAATATTAAGCATTCCAATTCCAATCCCAATTTCTGCTTCAAACTGAGATCAGAAGTTCCCCATTAATTTAAGGGGAAAATTGTTCCAAAAATTTGGCTAGGTGGTCGTGGTAAATAGATTAGGACACACCCACTCCACCCCCTCTTCTGGGGCTGTACAGGAAGCATGAAGAACTTTGTTGGATTCAACCCAAAAGCTGGGCCTTTCCTATGGCATTATTGAGTGATGTTTCAACTGACTCATGGGGAGAGTAAGGTTGGCATTAATTAAAACACATCAGTGATGAAAATTATATAAATTATCTGATTCATTTTCACCAAGTGTCTGCCTGCCTCTCTCTTGACTACAGATGAAGTTTGGAGCAACCACGCTCCTTAACTCTGGTATCTCCATTAAATAGCTCGAGTTGGTGGGACACCAGCAGCAGCCTGCCTGCTTTTGGCTGCTATTTAAAGATCATCAGGACAAAGGCAGTGCACCTCCCACTCACCAGGGAGGACATCTGAGTCACAGCTGACTACGGTCAAACTGTTTTCTGTAGTGCCAGTGGCCCAGTGAAAACAGGGATTGTAGAACCAACTTTATCACTTCGTGCAGCTTCAAAGAATGTAACACCCAGGGGAAAGATGAGAGCAGGAAAGACATAAAGGTGGCTTTCAGTGATCTTGTTCTTCAGTCTGCCAGATTCCAGGCTGGGCCCATTTATCAGCAAGGAGGGAATAGGAAGAGTTTCCAAAGGGGATTATAATGGCTTTTTATCAGTAAGTGCCAGTGTTTGAAATACTGCCACACAATCACATCCTTGTATTGTCCTATTTAGTTTAACATCTCATGGGGGTTTTTAGAAGTGTGTTTTCCTTCATTTTTATTGAAATCATTGTAGTATGGTGATTGGCAGAATACAAACTAGTATTGCTAGATAAAAACTTTTTAAAAAAATTTAAATGAGAAACATTTTGAAAGAACTGTTGCCAGTCTTTATTGCAATACCTAAGAAACCATAAGTTAAAATAGTATTTTGCCTTTTCTGTCATTTATGCACTTTTAAGCATTTTCCCCAGAATTCTGTCTTATACCACTGAATAGGGCCAAAATAAATTGCATTCTATAGATATTGAGGAGAATATTAAGGAGGTATAACAGGTATGATTTTATCCTCTCTATATGATTCTTGGAATATATACTACTCTATAGCATGGGTAAATTCTCATTTCTTTATGTAGAAAGGAATTTTTAAAAACCTCCAAACATCTTTTACAGATTTTTTTTCCAGAAAGAAAACAAAACCACTTCACTAGTCAGGAAATTATTCAAAAACACATATAACATCTTAACAAATGGCAGTACCACTAGTTTAGTGGGTTCAGTGCACCTGAAGCCACTGCTCTGCAGACAGCAATGGCTTGTCAGAAACCATTTCTCCAAAACTGGGTTTACTGTTTCTGGAGACTCTAAGACTTCCATACTCTGAGAGCAAAATAATAATATTAAAATCTTCTTATGTAGCTATTGATCCTGTGCAGTTTGATCATGTCCTACTTTAATGAGAAAGGAAAAAATAAGCTTTTTATGAACAACTTTTTCCCTTTGTTACAGACATTGCAAATCTTGAATTGCAAACTTCCTAAGTGGTGGTACTAAAAACCCACTGAACTACCACAAATACAGGAGCAACACTTCAGTCAGGTTTCATTCTTTGAACCAAAAATGTTGATGTCTTTGCATCAACAATGAATGTTGTTACAGACACATCAACCAACACAGAAAATCAAGAACACTGGAATCTGCATTCTCCCCACATCTGATGACTTGCCTGGCCTTGAGGAAAATGCATGAATGTGTACTTGCAGAAACCTCTGGCAGAATTATTCTGTGACAAAATAGCTCCTTCTGTAGTAAATTGCTGAGGAGCAACAATTGCTCCAAATGTTATCGACATTTCTCATTTAACAGCAAAAACAAAAACAAAAACAAAAACAAACAAACCAGCCTCAGTAGATGCTTTTGCTTCAGTTTTAGCGTCTTATCACCTTAAATAAACAAAGAAAGAATCTTTTTGTTTCACCAAGAATTGCTTGAAGAGTGAGCAGCAGCAGGAAATTTCAGTTTGGAAGCTGAAAATTGTCTAGGATTACACACATTTGGAAGAGCTTTGCTATAAAGGAAAGTATTAGGCATGCTTTTTCCTTTTGCCATTACAATCTCTTAGATCCCGACACTGTAATTTTCATTAATTACGGTGGTAGCAATTATAGCTAAGGGAAAATGTTTTGACCCTATACACACAAATGGTTGGGTTATCAAATTGCCTGTATAGTACAGAGGAAGCTGTTAAGTAGAACAATAAAACAATTTTGTCATCTCTTTCCTCTGCTGCTGTTCAGGCTGCCTCTGCATACTTCAGTCTCTACCAGCCAGGAAGGCCAAGCTCTTCAACAAAAAGGAACTGCACATGAGGACTTAGGTGACTGGACATTGTAAAAAAGGTAGTGGAAAAAACTGCACTTGCAGAACAATATCTGGGCTTAATGACACACTCCTCTGTCACTGACAATCCTGATTCCTCCTCTTTGCACTTGATTTTAAGTTCATTCAGTATCTCTGGTGAGAACCTAACTCATCCCAGATGATGACTGTCACGTTCCCACATACTCTTTTGGTGCAAGGCGGGGGGCATTTAGAAGCAGCACAAAACACCAGCTGTAAATCAGACCTGAATTTTCTTTCTCTTTTCTGAAGAGCAGCACCAGTAATCATGAAGGAAGTTACTCATCACTTGGGGTAACAATGGCAGGATCAGACTCATGCCCCTGGTTTCAATTCACAGACAATTTGTGAAAATAGACTTGAACACTATGAAAGTAAAACGCCCATAAGGGTTTAAACAGCACACCATAAACATTAGCTAGTGCTGCTGCCACAAACATTGAACAGGGATGATAAAACAGTTTTAAGCAACTCCTCATTAAATTAGGTTTGTTAGGTCTTTGCTCCGAATTTGTGACAGAGTCTGTGGAAAAAAGACTGGGCAGCCTTGTGAACTGAAACCTATGTAACATGTGACGACCCACGGAGGAGGCAGTAAATTTGAAAAGGTCACTTGAATTCTGGCATTTCCATCTTTGAGTGGCTAACTTGGCAGCATCCATTTGGCTGTTTATGTGTGTGTGTAGCACACATATAAATCAAGATTAAAACACTGCATTAAAACACTTATTAGTGCTACAGAGCTTGAAATCTCATGCTGTAACCACGTTTTACTACTTGGAATAATTTCAAGATCTGTTGCGCATCTGTGCCTTCTCCTGTCTCCTTGGGAGAGCTAACTGTGGGAAGCCAGTCACTGTACCTTCTATACCTCTCTGCATAGATCCAATGTCAGCAAGGACCTTGGCAAATGTCCTCTGAAGAATTTTGCTGAAGTGGCTGAAGACACTCCTGTGCCTGTCTGAGTGCCCTGCCCTTCTTCTGTTACTTGCCTTTTTCCAATGAACGGTGAGCAGTGAGCACTTCACCTTTGGGGGTGATTTTCTTGAAAATTTGGCCTATGCCTTGGGACAGTTAAGACACAGCCACACGTTGCTCCTTTGTCTTCCACAGGATCAATAACCCAACAGGGTAGGAAAGACAGACAGGAGACCGGTAACATCTGAAAGTGGCCCTGTGTAATTTCCCAGAGACTGTCTGCTTGAAAGCCCCTCAGCTGGGTTGGCAAAGCACAGATCAAGGGTCACAGTCTCCTCTAGAGTAAGCCAGTACCTAGTGTCATAGAAATTCACAGTGCTACACCAGGCTGACATAAATTAAACAGCTATACCTATTTATAGTTCATGGCCTGATAAATATTTAGCCATCAGAAGGCAAAGCTCCTACATTCTACATTGACTAAATATATGTCAGGCCAGTCCATAGCTTCCTCCCTCCAGAGCTGCAGGTCCATCCCATGGACCTGCCCCAAATCACCCCAAAGAGAGCAGGCACAACCTTCCCCAAAGTGATATGCAGTCACCCAGGTAGTGAGAAAAGCACAACATCAAGGAATTCTGCTCTTGTCTAATTAAGATGATGCAATCAACTGTTCCACAAACACTTAGGGATCTTCTTAATAACTCTATTTTTATCAGCTTGAGTGGCACACACAGTAGTGCAAGGTAATCATTGGGGCTGATATCTGAATTCAGGAAAATTTTACCTTACTGTGTTTTCCCTCCTAAGAATTTGCTCTCTGGTAACCCACTCCCTCTGCCATTTCTGTGCTGGCTTCCATTTGCATCCAATAAAAGGTATTTTTCTTTAAATTACTTTAAAGTACTGATGATTCTGCTTCCAAAAATGCACTCTTAATAACCAGCTTCTAGGCATAATTTTAGGATACAGGAAACATAAGTGAAACAAACTTGAATTGCTTTTAAGTAAAAAAATTTGGTGAAGGCTTTCAAGAACTACCTTCTTGTGGGAAGATGCATCTTGTCTATTTGTTCACCTCCATTTCCCAATTTGGAAATGGCTTTTAGGTTCCCAAAGATATTCAGAATAAAATAGTTCATCCACAGAAACAACTTCTTCTGCCAAAACCTGTCACTTGTTGCCTCCATTTCGCCGTGAAGTATTATTAGCAATATTTTAGTTCTTACAAAGCCTTATTGTACTTCATATTGTCCACTGTTTAGGAGAAGATTGTTCATATTCATGTTCTTAAGGTGTCATGTGCCAGGTGGCTGGTATTCCCTCCCTCCCACCTCACTTCTGTGAGCTCTGTTGTAGTAACAGACACAGTCAGAGGGCAAGTTACTCTCAGAGACACATCGTATTCTCACAAGGTCCTGTTCCATTTACAGAAGAGCTGAAACTTAAGGGCAAAATCCACAAAATGTTATGGAAGCAGCTGGACCCCTTCATCTGTGATACACAGGGATTCAGCACAGGAGCCTAGGAATCTCTTTTGGGATGAAGCCTACTCCATACAGAAGTTCTCACCATGAGGTTGTGCAGACATCACTTATCACATGACGGAGACTCCTGCACATGCAGGGAATTGCTGTTTGAAAGTCCACTTGTCTTGGTAAGTGAATGTAACACCAATTCTAAGATCCTTACACTGCACTCAACTGAGGACTGGCAAAACCCCTTGCCTCTGTAGAAGCTTTAATAATTTCAAGTGGATTTGGGGAAAGACCCTGAAGCAATAAGCAATGCAGGAGGGAAGGTCCACTTAGGATTGCGATCATTTGACAAGTGCCAGTGCTTCTTTGCCTAAATAAGGTATTTGAAATGGGAGAGGAAAAAGTGTTTCGTATCTGCCAAGCAGTAAGTTGTCCCTCTGGCACCAAACTTTAAAATAGTTGTCAGGATGATATCACACTGCCTGATGTAGGTCTTGGAAAAGTGCTAGTAAGAGGTGGAGATTTTTCAGCCATGGGTTTTGGCATTCTATCTGTGTTAGGAAAAAACAGCATTTTATTTTATTTTATTTTATTTTATTTTGTTTTGTTTTGTTTTGTTTTATTTTGTTTTACTGTTTGTGATTCTCCTTGTGAAGAAAAAGAACAGGAAAATCAGACATCAGGATAGAAGAGACATCCCCAGTGTACAAAAAACACAGAGCATGAGGTCACTGATGTCTCAAATGCTACTAGTCCCTGGGGGTGGCAAGAGAAAGCAATGTTTAGGAAGCCAGATGCAGCCATTTTTCTCCAAAGAGCAGCTGGTGATGAGATGCTCTTATTAATGAAATGGAATTGCTCAGTGCTGTCGATTCACTGCAGTGAGTGTAGCCAATTCTGATGCATGCTACCATTATGGATACCAAACCTAGGAGTCAGCAGGCTTTGTTTGTTTTATTGTTAATACTTGAGGCACCTGTGGAAAATTTGTAAAAAGCAGTAGATATAGAGTGCTTATGTAGACTGTTTTATGGTTGAATTGCCAGCTGACTGACTGACAGATCCCCGAGCTCAGTTTCCTGGACCAGTGATTCTTAGTCATCTGGCAGTAGATAAGTAGGAAATTATATTGGCTATGTTATTTGTGTTGGGAAAAAATGTGTGGTTTGTAGGGTGAATAACATACTGCTAGCACAGAAATGAGCATGCAAATTAAATAGTGTCAAATCACTCTGAGAACGGTTGTGCTAAACCTGCAGCAAACAGCTGGGGCTGAGCTCAGGAGCTGATGAGGACACGGGCTCACCAGGATGTGCGTGTGCACAATGAGCCATTCTTTTGTTAACATTGATGGCTTGAGGTCAGGGCACCTGAACTCCTGTGACAAATGACAGTAAGATGACACTGAGGACTCTCCATAGAGCAAGTGTCCCCTAACAGCAACCCAGATCCTTTGTCCCCATGAGTTTTTAATACATCACACATAAATGATCTGACATATACTGCACCCAGCTTTGGTACTTCTGTGTTTCCTACTGCATTTTCTGTCAAACTTTATTGTACCTCTAATGCAAACACATGCCTAGTTAAGCAATTCTAATATGGAGCGATAAAGTAAATCTTTCTCAGAAAACAGTCCATTCCATGTACTGTATCCAACAATTTCCATGAGGGATTTGTGAAGCAGGCAGCCCTCTGATAAGGCCACATTTAGCAATTGTTCTAAGGTACCACCTTAGTATCTTACTACCAGGTTTAGATGGCCATCTCATGGAGCTTCACTCCTCAGGGCCAAGTGGGAGTACTGCCCAATTGCTGGCTGAGCTATTTGGGCATTTAGCCATAAGGTCACTTAGCACAGTTTCCTGTAGGAGAGGTATTTGGAGCAAGGCCTTTGCCTCAGGTTTGATGAATGTATTAAATTGGTGACAAGGGACCCAGCAGTTTCAAGCAATATGATGCTCAAGGAACCTGAGGACTGGTTTCTGAGCAGCCTGCCAATGGTTTGTAAGAGCTTGCTATCTACTATCTATTGCAGTGATTTTTTCCCAAAGGAAGTGGATTGCAATTTCAAATTCACAATGCAGTTTCACACTGACTACAAAGGAGTTGCCTGAATAAACAGACTCTGATTTGCCACCGTCTTTTGCTGGATTCAGACTGCTGACTACCTCCATGGCCTGTTGTCATTCATAACCCTAGCTATCCCCTAGCTTCAGCTTGCTTTTCACAGAATCAAAGAACAGAAGAGAAAAAGATACTCTGGGGAAGCTTGTGCCATCTTTGTGCCAAAGATGGACCCTGGGCTGCATCCAAAGCAGCATGGCCAGCAGGTCAAAGGAAGCAATTCTCCTCCACTCCACTCTCTTGAGACCTCACATGGAGTGCAGCATCCAGCTCTGGAACCCCCAGCATAGGAATGATGTGAACTTGCTGGAGCCAGTCCAGAGGAGGGCCAAAAAAATTATCAGGGGGCTGCAGCACCTCTCCTATGGAGTCAGGCAAAGAAAGTTGTGGTTGTTCAGCCTGGAAAAGAGAAGGCTTCAGCAGGACCTCATTGTGGTCTTTCAGTATCTGAAAGAGGCATAGAAAAAAGCTGGGGAGGGACTTTTCACAAGGCATGCAGTGATAAGACAAGAGGGAATGACCTTAAGCTGAAAGAGGGCAGATTTAGATTAGATATCAGGAAGAAGTTCTTTACACAGAGGGTGGTGAGGCACTGGCAGATGTTGGCCAGAGAATCTGGGGATGCCTCATCCCTGGAGGTGTTCAAGGCCAGACTGGACAGGGCTTTGAGCAACCCTGTCTAGTGGAAGGTGTCTCTGCCCATGGCAGGGGGGTTGGAACTAAATGATCTTTAAGGTCCCTTCCAACTCAAACCAAAATGATGGAAGGGCTGATTTCTAGTGTACACAGAGAACCAGGGCCCTTACACTGAAATGCTCCTGGAGGCTGCTGTGATTTGTGCTGGGAGCCACTCATACTTAGGACTAAGGCGGTCAAGAACACAGACACCACACGGGAGCAGTGGAAGGCAAAAGCAAGCTCTTACAGAAATGGCCTGGTCTTTTGTGTCTGATAATGGTTATAAAGAACCTCTGAAGTGGTGTGGCAATATCACCTAGTTTGCTTCTACCAAAATGTATCTCTGGACTACATGCCTTCCTTAGATCACTGGAAAATCCTTTTAAATTTTGCCTCATGAACAGGCTGTGGGATAGCACGACATGACACAGAACTGGAACCAAGCATGTATAAAACACTATGATTAATATTCACAGGTAAATGATTAGTAGAAGCCAGAAATTTTCAACTATTTTATGTACAAACACTTCTGTTCTAAGGTTTCCATACTCACTTAAGAGTTTTAGATTCAGGAACTGATTTCCTTTTCTCTGGAAGTTAGCAATTTTCTTCATACAGCATCCTTATTCAATAGTCAGTTCCAAAGCTGTGTGCAGCTGAAATCAAGGAAATGCCACTGGGAGCAAGATCATGCCAAATTATAGAAAATGAAAAGCTAAGACCTTTTGGGACACTGGAAATACATAGGTTTCCTAAACCATCACTTCAGTGGGGAAGAAAGGTCAACAGGAAGAAATTAGAGGAAATACAGTGTCCTGTACTCTTTTCACAGATTTGCTCCATTTAGTGGGATAAAGCAGTCTGTAGTGTACTGTATTTTTTCACTTGTATTTTTCACATCACAAATATTTGACAGCCCAAGACAAAACCAGTACAAGATCTTACCTGGCTCTTTCACTCATTTTCTCTAAGTCCCGAGCTGTTAATGCTGTTTGCATTTCCTATTATCAAGTATCATGCAATCTCTTTCTGCAATTTAGTACCAAAAATGATGTTTCAAATTTTTTTCATTCCTTCATGTGTGTACCAGACATTTACAAAAACTGTAAGTATCCAGCTTTTACCCAATTAGCCTTTAGCTAATGCCTTTTTTATTTAAAAATCTATTTCATCAAGCAGCGGCTCATTATGAGAAAGAAAGCAACAGTACAGAATGTCACTTAGCTCAATTTTTGAGAAGTCGAATTTGCTGACACAGAGGATTAGTCTATAAAGTGTACTACTAAATTTAACCCTTGAGTGTCCAATAACCATACTTCACACAATGTCTCTAAAGTGTAGGATCTTTATGAATCATTAATGGGCTCTACTAAAGTATACAGATTAAAAATTGACCCAAAGCTGCTCTTCAAATACATAAGGGTACACAGAAATTGAAAAAAATTTATCTACTATCCATATGAAGACCCTATATAAAGACTGTTGCTTAGTGATTATTTCCTAGCACTCAAACCATGGTTTATCCCATAATTTTCTTGGGAAGTAGACCCTTCTTGGCAAATAGTTCTTTTTATCCCTTCAGATAAAGCTGTCTTTACAAAAGCAGCATGGAGGAGAATATGGGGTGAAGACAGCTAGAGCTGGTAAGACAAGAGTTGAAGCCTGTCTTTATTTCCAGTATGTACAGCATGGTGTGGGGTTGAGGAGAGGACATGCAGCAGGTAATGTGCTCTTCAGAGAGCAATGTATGAGGATGAGTCTTTCCTGGCTCTTCTTCAAAGTTTTTTTAAATGACCTTTCCAATTCTGTGTGATTGAACACATAATCAAACACTAACTTCAATTAAATTTGACAACAGAACTAGAGTTGTTACCTGGCAGAATGAAGATGAATGCTCTAACTGTGGCTTAAAGCTGCTGTCCTTTGTGGGTGGGGTGAGGATACAGCCATTCCCAGGGTGAGGACACTGCTACAGAATTAATTACAAGCTAGATCAAGAAGACCCCACTTATTGCAGGGATTGTCATTTTATGTAAATTTGTACAAAGCTTGAAATGGCAGGCTCACATAGTTTATCTCTACACACTACTGTGGCATAAAGCAGCCTTGTTCTCATCATACAGAAGTAGATATTTCCTCTTATAGGTGAGGAAATGTACATATGCAAGCAACAAGAATAATGGTGTGATTTGTTTCTTACTGTAAATGTCTCCGTAAATACACATGCAAACTAGGTATTGCCCTTGAAGACCTGGAGAGCAGCCAGTGTGCCATGCTTCCTTGATGTAAACAGTTATGCATAAACAGCATTTCTTTTTACAGGGTCTGTGTTACTCCAAGCTTCCAAGTGTTCAGACCAAGGTTTTTCTTCTGCAGTTCCTTATCTGAGCTTTTCGGCAGTTTCCTGAGTACCCTCTAAACAACCCTTACCTTTGCAGCTCTAAAGAGATCTTCCCTCTAAGATCTGAGAGGAATTCCACCCACGTGCACTCATGACCATGCCAGTAACAGATGTTGCATCTCTGCATTTCCAAGGTGCCATTGAAGCTCTCACCATTTTGTCACACTCTGAACCACACTTAATCAGAGCTGCAAGATTTCCTCCTGTCATGGGGCAGGTGTTTGTATGTGTGTGCATGCATGTCTGTGTGTGTCTAGAACATCAGCTCTGTCACCTGTACATGTAGGTGTATCTAAAGCCAATCACCTGAGTCACGGAGTTTCAGCCCAAAGTGGTCCATGCAGAAGTCTTCACTTTAATCAAGTTTTAAGAAAACAAGAAAAACAAGACATTTGTAGTAGATACATGTGTAAAGAGAAACAAAGGATCCTCTCCTCCTCAGAAGTAGACTCAAGTTGAATACTTAAAACAGCAACAGAAATAATATTTACACATGTGTAAGGAATATTTATTTTGTGGGTGTCAGTAGATATGAAAATATTTGGCGTAATTCTGAAAAGAGTAATTTGGAAAACATTTTGTATGGTAGGATCCTTGGTATTTACTAAAGGAATTGTATTCTTTAAAAATTGTAAAGAATTTACATAACTGATTAGTAATTGTAGACTTGTTGCAGAAAATAAAGCATGGTGAAACAATAAACATGTTCAAAGAAACAGATTTTGGCATCTCAGTCAGTATTCTTTCTGTAGGACTAGACTTTGCAAAGGGTCAAATTGGATAGTTTGGAGCTTAAATTCCTGCAACTCATCTCACACAGCTCTTTTGCTAATGCCTATTCAATTAAAGAATGAGTCTATTCTAAAATTAACTGTGGCCACAGGGTCTAGTTTTAACAGGATGTTTCCATTTGTGAGTACTGTGTGGCTTCTTTGAAAGGAAGTGGGAGTTTCTGTATGAAACCAGTGGATTCACTATATAGCTGAGGTGGAGGAGAAGACAGCAGGTGTCACAGTTGGGGTTAGTCACACTAGAAAAGCTTGCCCAGAAAAATTAATTACACAGGGAGTGGGTGTGATTTTCAATACCACTCCCCCACTGGCCTATTTAAACTGGTCCACCTGCATCCACATTACAACTTCTATCATTACTACAATGCATTGCATCAGTTTTGGTTTCCATGCTTAAATAAACTGTCAGCCTATATTAACCTATGTATAGATATTTTCATGTGGTTTCCTCGTGGGAAAGGATTATGCTATGTCATACTATACCCATCAATCCTTACTACAATTCCTGCCTGACCTTGTTAGCTGATTTTAATCAATCCCCAAAAAGCAGCAGAGATCTCAGACACAATTACTTTCCCACAGTTTTCATAAAGACGGATAAGCCAAGTACAGGAAAGACTTCCTGTTATTGCTGGCATGAGGGATAGCCTGCAGTTCAGCCTTTATTACACTCAGTCTACAAAGAACAGGACCATTATGAATGCTTTTAAATGAAGGAAACGAGCCTTTTATAACCCATACCTTATTAGATATTGGAGATTCTAACCATAAGACATGCAGCAAGAGCAAACCAGACCTCTTGAGTCCAGCTGCTCATGGCAGTGTATCCCAGTATATTCTTATGTTAGTATCCACCCTACCAGTTTGGCAGCATCCAAAGCAGGGGTGCTACCTCTTTTCTCTACGCTGTCGTAAGTAGCACTGCAGAACCTTCCAGGACAGACAAGCTTTTTCCTGCAATAAAATTTCTGAAGTCAAATTCACAAGTCATTTAAAAGCGCATGTGGTGAGCAGGGTTGGGGTACAGCTGTGAGAACCAGCAAGCAAGTAATTTTGCTTCAGCCATGACAGATACCTGGCTTGCTCACCAATTGGAGTGCACACTTTGCCCAGTGGGACTGGGGAGGATGAGGGTGGTTTGGAGTTTGTTTTTGTGGTTTTGGTTTCTTATTGTTGTTGTTATCATGTTTTTGTTATGTTTATTTTTTGCAGGGAAACTCACTGAAAATCACCCATTTCACACAGTGATGGATAGCTGGGAGGCATCATTGCCTGGTGTAAGTTCCTGATTCAACTCTTGAATCTTGCCCAATGCAAATAAAGTATTTGCATACCCACCAGCAACAAGGAAAAAAAACTGCACTGAGGGTGCAAACGAAGCACTCAGTACAAAGAATGCCAAAATTGAGACATACTCCATTCAGTGCTCTGAAGGGCAGAACTTACAGAAAGAGAATCTGATCCTTTTTATCCTCCTTGTTCCACCACCTAGAAAATACTCAGTGAGAACATCACAAGGCCTGCTCTTAGCACAGAAGTTTTTTCTGTGTGCTTTTCAGTCTCAGTCATTATCATGGTATGTAATAGCTTCATAAGACTTACCTTTTAATCCCCAACTTAAATAAGAGGAGTTTATTATTCCTATATTTCTGGTTAGTCTTTTGAAAAATAGATGTACTGTATCAAAACTAAAATTTGCCTCTCCAGTGGAAAGTTTTCTCAGGTGTAAAGCAACCATAAAGCCTATTTCATTCAGCTGCAGCTTAACACAAATGAAAACAAGAAGACAAGTTTTCATTATGGCTTCACAGAAAATGAGAACATACAAATAACCAGCTGCAGAGAGTTTGGTTTCAAGGAAAACCAAGTAAAACATGTTGAGAAACTATCATACTCAGCATCAGAGTTCCTGATTTTGGGAGTCTTGGCTCTAAGGATATTACCTAGATGCTGAGTAAGATACCTTGGAGTAATATCCCAAGAATCTCTGTGTAGTACACAAAGCTGCTTCAGGTAGGTGGTCGGGTATGCTTTGGACATGGCTGTGCTACAAACCCAGCCATTCTCCATAATTAAGTGCCTTATTCACGGATTTTAATTGTTTTTCCCTTTGCCTGGAATTAGCCCTTTTTCAAAATGAAGCCACAGGGTCAGACATTTAAAATATGGCTGGAGAAGCTCCCTTTACCAATCTCTTACCACATAGCATCTAGTGAGCTAGATTCAACTCCTCCAATGCCAAATGGGAAGAAGGTGACTAAATCTTGACCTCCTGAACAGTACACTGAACACACCCCATCCGCAGGAGCCTGTCAGGGAACTGATGGTGCAGTTACATCTTGATAGCCCTGACCAGCCTCGCCTGGGACCTGCATGCATGGCCCATGGGCCAGAGCTCCACTTAAGCCCAGTTCTGAGCCTTTAGTCCCTGTCAGAGCTTTCTAGTAGATACATACATGTTTTGTTTGGTCTTCTGCCTTGTTTACCAACCCTATTGTAGCTCTGTTTCCAGCTGTGGCCTTATCTTCTGCTGCTCTTTGTACAGTCTTTAGACCCGTTTCGTTGCTTCATCTTATCTAGGACCACCAGCGCAGCTGCACTCTGCTGCCACTGGCCTGTTCAGGTATTGTGCTCTGGCCAGTGAGAACACTGCCTGTGGCACGGCCACCCTCAGCTCCAGCCTTTTCCTCCCTTGAGCAGCAGCCTTGTATTGCTGCTCCCTACGAGCAACAGTACTCATGATAATTGCAACAATAACGATAAATGTAATGAAAAGGAGAGAGAGAAACAAAACCCCGGAAAAACAAGTGATGCCCAGCAGAGTGTTCAGCAGACACTGACTGATGCCTGGAGTTGCTGACTGGAGTTAAACCATGACAAGTGTTTCATTTGCGTTCATCTTACATTGAAGGTAAACAGGAATTCTACATGGCTGGTATGGATCGGGACTGTAACAGGGCTTTGCTTTGTCCAGCTCATCGCCTGCCAGCCCATAGCCTCGGGAGCCCTCCAGCCCTGCTAGAACCAGACACCCAGCAGCTGACAATGCTGTCCCAGCGATGTGTCATCCCAGTCACCATCACCTTCCAACGCTTTGGGTGTTTATAATAGACTCAGAGCCTGCTGTTCTCTATTCATGGAAGCTGCCATTCACCCCACAATCAGAGCCTGCCAGCAAATGTTTGCGTTGTCACACAGAGTGAATATTGTGTGTCAGAGTACTCGCTGTTTGGATGGCCGCCACGGCATTTATCTTCTTCCACAGCATCCAGGCCGTGGAGCTCCTTTTTGTTGCCCGGTTTCTACTGGAAGGGTCAGACAGTCACAGGTGCGCGTCACCCCGCGTTTGCCCCGGTAAGGGATGACGAACACTCAGCTCCGACCAGCGCCGGCGACGCTCAGGGGACGGGCGCTACGCCGCGCCCCTTCCCCCGTGCCGCTTCCTCGGCTCCCCCTCCCTCCTCGGAGCCCGCGGCCCTTCCTCAGCCGCGGCGTGGCACCGGGAGCTCTCCTTCTCCGCTCCGGCCGCGCCCGAAGGTCGGGCAAGGCCGGTGAGGGGAGAGGTCGCCCCTTCCCACCGCCCCCGGAGGAAGTGACATGATGACGGCGGGAAGGGAAGGCGAGGGGGGCCCTGTTCCCGGAGTGGAGCCGCCCGGCGGGTGGAGCCTGGCGGCCCCGCCCGAGCCGCCCGCCCGCTCCCGCCGCGTGCAAAGTAGTGGCAGCCGGTGCGGCTCGGCCGCCGCCCGCTCCCGGCGCCCCAGCGCGGCACGCGTGCCCAGGCCCGCCGGCGCCAGGTACGTGCTCTTCCCCTGGCGCCCTCCGCGCTCCGCAGGTGCGGGGCCGCCCTTCCTTCTCTCCCTTCTCTGCCCGGCGCGCTGCCCCGGGCGGACAAACCAGCCCCGAGCCAGCCCCTCCCTGGCGCTGCCGCCCCCCGGCAGCCGCCGGCGGGGCGTGCGGGAGAGGCGGGCGGTGGGCTGCGCGTACAAGTTCCCTGAATTATTCGCCGCCGGGCTGGGTCTCTCCCGCCGCCCGGACCCGCGCCGTTTCTCCCGCGGCCGCCGAGAATTTTCCTGCCGCCTGCGGGCCCCCTTTGTGTGGCGAGCTCTACCCGCGCCGGGGTTTCCGTGGAAACGGCGGAGCTACGGCGGCCCAGCCCCGCCGAGCCCCCCTCTGCCGCGCCGGGCGGGCGTGCCGCCCCTTCCACTTTCCTGTCGGTGCCGGCCCTCGGCGCGGCTGGCGGTGGCCGCGGATGGGGCGGGCGGTGCGGTTGCCCCGGGAACGGGCGGGTGCCAGCGGCCGCTCGCTGCCGCCTCCCCGGAGGCGCCGCTCCACAGCGGGCGGGCGCGGCGGGGTCCCGAGCGGGCGGGCTCGGGTCAGGCTCCGTGCGCCGTAGCCGGGAGTCCGTGAGCTGAGGCGGGGAGAGGGGCAGTCTGCCTCCCTGGTGACGTGCTCACGTGTTGTAGGAGCTCTGCCTTTCACCTGTCGGCGTCTGTTCATAAAGATGTTTAAGCCGAATTAAATAATGGCCGCGAACTGAGTTAAGGTGTGTTGGCTGATACCATGTGGTGAACGTTATTTAATAACAAGTAATGCTTTTTAGCATTTATTTCAACAAGTGAGCACTCACAGGGATGGCTGAAAAGACAACCCACGAAAGAGTCTGTTTCAACAATGTCACACCAAGACTTCTGGTCCTTATCTTTGCTACACATTTCTAAAAGTTGTGGTTTAAGTCCCTATGCGGACATCTAAGAATGATGTACTTTATGAAGGTGCTTGTGTGGGAGAGAGCAACCTTGCTGCTACATGAAAACTGAAAATGCTTTACCACGAGGTAGAAGGATGCCAGAAACTCTCAAACTAAAAAACCCAAGAATATATTTTTTAAAAATTATGCCTGTGGCCCAGGAAGTTGTACCAGGCGATTGTAGCCTTAGCTTGTACTGATAATGACTTCACTCTAGAGTGAGAGTAGCAAAAGAATTAAAAACTGCTGGAGTAGAGAAACTTTCATGAAACAACTTAAGCTGACATTTGCAGCCTTTTTTTTTCCTCTAACTTCTCATGTGAGGGATAAGATTGGTGTAGATGTACAGAAGTCTGCTTATATATGCCAGGACTACTTTTGTGTAAAGACTGACTGCATGGATCAGTAGAATAGTTGATGTGTTCTAAATGTTTGCTGTCATTTTCTTTCTCTAGCTGCTTATATCTAATACGACGCTGTGGTTTTCCAAACAATATGGATTAAACACGTGTTTATTCACTTTAGAAATTTGTGTAAATATTATGTGTAGCTTTCCTCATCCCTGTTAATGTTTTGCGTTAACAATGCCTGAATAAGTTGTATCGAAAAATGAAATTTTAACTGTGTTTTATGGATGACGGGGCCAGGTTTCAAGTGGAAGAATATATTGGGAAGCCTGCAGAGAAGAGAGAACACATTGCAAGCTGCTTATGGGTAAAGGTTGCTCTTAAGTAAAGTTTAGTTGTGTTGTTGGCAAGCACTTTAACAGATTTTTAGTAAGTGTCTCAAAACAAGGTGGAAGTAACATATTTTAGGAGTGGAGAAATTGTACAGAGAGGTTAGCACTTGCTCAGAGTCATAGAACAGAGAATGCTGTCCCCAGAGTACAGTAATTAACTGTGTTTCTTGAGACTCGGTGGGTGTTATTTTGGTGGCAGGTTGTTTTTGCAGTAAGTCTCGCCCTATCCAGCGCAAATGCAGAGGTGCTGAAGCAATGTTCATCTCTCTCGAGTGAGGTATGCTCTCCTGGAGTGGTGGATGCACATCACTCACAGTTTAATAGACTTACTGTACCATAACAGACAGGAGTTTTGTAGGATAAAAGGTCCCTTGCAGATGATGGATGAGAATCCTACAGCTGTACTCTGCCCTGCTGAAAGGAGTGGATTGTTTTTTCTGTTTTCCTTGATTTTAGTGCTGGAAGGTGAAGACTGGGAACAAACCCCTTCAAATCTCTTTTTGCAGGGGTGCAAACACAGCTGTGCTGAGAGTAGCAAGGTACTATTCTTGTATTGCAAATGAGCACTTGCAGCCCTTAGACCTTGAATTAGTAATTTGGTCTTAAATTTTAAGAATTCCGATTTCTGCTGCATGATGTGGAATGCCGCTTCCCTAGCTAATATCACTACTACTGCTGTCAGTGTGTCCTGATAAGGGAGCAGGAGGGCAACAGTGCATAGTAAGGCACTGTGCATGTACTGTACTCTGGGTCTTGCTTATTAGGGAGAGCATTATACCAGTCAAGGCAACTGTCTCATAGGGTGTGTTTGATTCAGCTGTACTGAGTGCAGCGGGCATTTTGTAAGGGAAGTAGAAATATGGCAGAACAGTACCCCATGTGCTTTGTTGCCTTTCAGCACTGGTATGTGGCAGCTGAGAGTGTGTTTATTTCCCTGAAGTGGTTTATCTGTGGGGTGGCCTTGCCCAGTGATTAATTTTGAGGTGTTTGGGAAAGTTTGCTCACCAGTCTGTTGTTTGGTGGTCTTGGGCTCATTCACATCTGACTGGTGAGTACCCTGATCAGCTCTGACTAATGCTTGTGTGCTGCTCAGAAACTGCTGACTCACTTCGTTTTCTTGCTTTTCCCCTGTCTTCCTCCGGTGCCTTGAACTATAAAGGAGATAGGGTCCAAGGTAAGGTCAGAGAAGGATGAAATGGAAATGAATGAGAGTAACTGTGTGTTGTGGCAAGGACGAAGATGCTGCAAAGACGCCTCTTTGATAAAGTGAGAAAAACATGATAGCTGTAATGGATTTGCTGAAAAGGCCCAAAAGCTAGGTGTTAGGAACTGAGCAGAGCAGTGTAGCAGCTGTGGTGAGCCCACCAGAAGATGCTGGGTTATGTCCTGCTAATGGTCTCTTCTTCAACTTGACCTTAAAGCATTTTTACTCCTTAGGCCACTGTTTTGACTTTCTGCTCTTCTGTCATGTCATATTCTGCCACAAAGAGCTTTACACTGAAATAATTTTCTGCTACTTGCAAAAGGGCTGACCCAGCTTGAGGTTTCTACTGTAGCATAAATAACAGGAACAGGGAAAGGTAATTAACCAGTCCTAGGCTGGAAAGGAGTCAGAGATAGAGGTCACTGAGAGAGGGTTTGCTTGCCAGAAGGTTAGGAGTTGCAGGCAAAGACAAGCATACTGATTTCAGTTGCTTGTGGGACTGTTAACTGTTTGAAAAACCTCTGATGTGCACTAGATTTCCTTTTAATTGGTCCAACAAACTTAAATTTCAGTCTCCCAGCAGGATCCAGGTGGATGTAAAGGTTTGTCCATGCTGGTTCAGTTGGCAGATAATGCAGGTTTTTTTCACCGGATGGAAAAAGGATAAGACTCAACACCTGCTGCTAAAGACAGGGAAAGAAACATATCTGGGGGGAATCTGAATGTGGAAATGGCACATCATTTCAAGTGACAGCTACTTTGTGAAAGTTAAACTGTGTCCTGCTTCTCTCCCTGTCTCCACATTATCCGTGTCTTCACACATCGTAGTTTGCTGCTTCTTACCATGTTTTTGAGCATTTTGGAAAATAGTATTACTGCAGATACTGCTTTGCACTTCTGGAAGGTCTTGAAGCATTCTGCCTGCAAGCAGACTACAATTGCTCTTGAATAATTTATGAGGTTCCCCCCTTCAAGTCCCAGGTGATTCGTCAGGGGTTAATTCTGTGATTCTGTCTCACTATGTTTTTTACATGCCTGTATCTCTGAATGTGTGCATAAATATTGCATTTCACCCAAGGAGACAGAAAAAAGCTTCATTTTGAATTTAGGCCATGTAAAAGTATCTCAAAAATACTTAAAGTAAGCAGGAGAAATGCTCAAAGCCAGGCTTTTAAAAGGACCTGGGTACTTGAAGTTGTTCAGTGATGTTGTAGAAAATCCAGGTAGGTGTTGATGTATCTGGTGCTTAGTTGAGTGCAAAATTTATAAAAATGTTCCTGGATTCTTAGCTGCATGTTCAGGAGCTGTTAACATCTGCACACTTAACCATCCAGTAAAGTACCATGCAGTCAGATCAAGCACTGTCTCTGAATGATCTTGCTGGATGCTTAAGGTGTTTTTGACTAGCCCTGCCTGTAGGTGCTGAGAATACAGGATCATTAAGTAGTTACATCACATTTGGCTGTTTTGGAGTCATAATGTTTGCTAAACAACAAAGACAATTGAAACTTGTTGAGAGATTTCTTCTGGCTTCAACAGAGTTTGAATCAGGTCCAAAATGAAACCTCCCTTTATTACTGGTGCCTGTGATAAAGGCTTTTAGTCTCTGAAGTTCTCAAATTAAATCAGGCTATTAGGGGACTGATGGTCAGGCAGAATGAGGAAGCTGAAAGTATTCCTAGTTCATGCTGTGGCAAAGTAGTTCTGAACACTTACATCATGAGGCAGAGGTGAGCAAAAACTGATATAGAATGGGACTGCTGATATCTGGGTAAAGCTGTCACCATGTTTATTTGGATTTTTACCTGGCATCTGGATGTCTGGTTGTTTTCTGTGTAGGTGCATCCAAGCCTTTCACTGAAGCTGGTATCTTATTTTTTGGAACCATGCCCTCCACATCTCAGCTATAAGATGTTTTTTTAAGTATTAGGTTTTAGCTCTTTGGGGCAGGAGCTGGTTTTATTTGAATAATAAATCTGGAAGCTTTGTTCTTCACTTAAACTATTTTCTACAGAAGAAATCATTAAGCAGTATTTAATGAATAAGTACTAATATCCTGTGTATCTCTGTCTTGGTGTGGCTGCATCTCTTGTTTGCATTGTCATTTCCAGTTTTGGGGTGTGATTTTCATAAAGGAGAAATTCAGCTACTTTATACACTTCAGCATCATATGATAGAATACAGACAAATTAAATCAATACTTAAAGGTTAAAAAAAGGCCTTGTGAGTCTTTTTCTGTTTAATGTTTCCTTAGTATTCAAAGAGCATACTAATGTTGCCTCATATTAATTAAAAATATGCAAATGGCTTAGCTGAAGGAGACTGTCTCCTGTCACGGAAGATACAAAAACCTAACAGCTCACTTGGAGCTGTAATCAGGTAATGGCACTTCTTGTTTCCAGCACGGTTAACAATGTCTTGTGATTTGTACTGGAAGCTTTTGGATTCCCTTCTGGAGAAGGTCAGTGCTGTTGGCTCATACTGTGTGACTTGGAAGCACAAAGAATGTGGTCTGTGCCGTGTATCTGTTGCATCTGTGGCAGCGTGGGCAGCAGGGCTGAGACCTGCCAGGCAGGAGCGCAGGGTTGTCTCCAGCAGGGGCCATACAGCTGCTCAGAGAGAGGCACCACATTTGAGGTTGTCATACTGGGGTTTTGGGGACAGTAGAAAATTTGTTACTGGCCCACAGCTCAGTGGTGGAAGTTGTGCTTGAAACCAGCAGTGCTGTCACCATGGTGTATTTCTCAGCTCAGGGACTTATGCCCGATCTCTGCCACAATTTTTTGTTTTTAAGATTTTTGCTGCCAAAAATTCTATGTTACACTGTAGTTGCACTTTCTGGTTTGGTTTTTTTTTTTAGTAAACAAAACAACAAAGCCACATGAGTTGGGAATTAGACTCCTAGAAAAAGGCTTAAAGACATGACCCAAAATTACTAAAATCTAAATCACAATATCAGAAAATATAAAGAGGTCTTATATGGAAGTGAGGAAAGAAAGTTGCCCTTTTCCCAATGCTGATGATTTTTATCTTCCAACTGATGTCTTTGTAGCATCCTTCAATGCCTTTAATACCTTCTAAGGTAAGAATAATAGGAAAGATGTATATTTGTGTGCACACGCACGTAATACTGCCCACTTGGTGCTAAAGCTGTAACTTGTAGTTTATGGTACAGAACCATCCAAGTTGCTGAATACTTGACTTGCATTGTTTGAGGAATAGAGAAAGAAAGGGAAGCAGAGTGCATTAGATCAGCACATACATCCTGGGTTGTACAGGAGCATTTATACCTATTGCATCGTCTGCTTCTGCTGAAGATCCTTGTGGGATGTGTCCATTCCATCTCTGCTCTCTATGTGTGGTCTTTAAAAAGGTGTTGCAAGGCAAATGTGAGGGTGGGCAAGAAGGCAAATAAAGGAGTATGAAAAGTACCATTTTGTGTTGGTAAAATCTGGAGTCTGGGGAAGTGGCAGGTTGTGGTTCTGCTGCCGTGGATTTACTGTGTAACTTTCACAAGCTCTCTACCAGGGTCGGTAAGAGGGGAGCAGCAAGGTTTATTTCACTGTAGTGTCTTCTGAATGGCTGTAGCTTTTCCCATCAAATGGGAAGGATAAGTAGAGGCAAAAAATGGACAAAATCCATAACTGCTTTCTAATCCTGTATTTGAACTTGCCTAGAGAAATGGACTTGCTTATGTTACTAAGTCTGCTGAGAGGATATGAAACTCTTCTGCCTGGATACAACTGCTTATGTGTTAGAGGTGTGTTTGTTTCAGGACAAGAGTTAGGAGGTGATACTTTTATAATCTAACTTTGCAACTCATTGTGGGTAAGAATAGGAGGATTAAATATTTGAAGCTTTGAAGCAAATGTGATCCATGTTTCTGTGTTGCCTCTCACATAAATGTGGTTTGGATGCAGGGGAAGTACTTTGTCTGTTGAGACTGTATAAGCAGTTCCTGTACCTTGTGCTGACTCTTTGTGTTGCTGTGAATGCAATTTATAATCCTTAAAGCAAGGTGAGGACAATCAGTGGCATAAGCTATGAACCTTCATAGGAGCAGCCTTATTTCCAAAGCTTATCTCTTATCAAGAGAATGTTTGGACTCCAAGCACAATTTTAAAAAGCAGCCCTGTTTTTGTACTCCTGAGTAATCCTTTGTCGGCCTTCTTCCATACCCCCATTTATTTGGGCTCTTTTAAAATAAATGTTTTTATAATAACCAGTGAAGAACTCAGTAGCTACTCTTGTGTTGGATCTGTTCCTGAAATGCCCAGTGTAGAGGTGAGCAGTGTGCCCTTGATGCTGGGTAAGTATTACAATGCAGGTGGCAACATCCTGTTGTACTGCCCCTGTTACCTCTGTGTTTTTTAATATGTTAATTTCCTGTGTAAGGAGTGATGTTGTGGATCTCACCCTTGAGAGATTTTTCTTAGGCTGGGCATTGAGGATCAGTGCCCTAACTAGACCAACTCTGATCTCTCTACTTCAAATGGACAGTTGCCCCAAATGGTCTGTGACTGTTCTGTACAAAATTGCATGTATCATAAATGCAAAACCATCTCTACTTACGGACATACATAGGTGCGTTTATATTTTCTGAGGCTTTGTTTGTTGCAAACATTCAGAATCGGTAGTTTAACAAACCACCTGCACTTTTGCAGAATGCCGTAAGTCACTGAAGTGACTTTGTGCAAACATGTTTGTGAGGGAGTTGTTTTTTATAGAGTGCCAGATGACAGTAACGTGTGTGTCTGGTTACCTTTGATTAAGCACTTAATGTTGTCTATGAAAACAAATATTAAATTGTCTGTGAGCATGTGATATAGTTGCATGTCCTACACCCTTTGTGGTTATTCACCTCAGTTATTTTTGAGGAACTATCCAGGTTGCTTTTGTTAGTGTGACAGCATAGCCCACATCCTGCTTAGATTCTTAATATACTTTCTTGTCTTTTTTTTTTACTGTTTAGTCCTGCTGTCTTGCTTAGTCCCTAAATTTTACTTTTGTGTGGTGCTGCCCTTGTTGTCAGTGCAAGTGACTTTTTAGGTTAATGGACCCAGTTTAAGTAATGTAGTAAAAAAGGAAACAGAGAGACTCAGTGGTCCCCAGGACTGAACTCTCAAACTGAACTCTGATAAACTCATCTGCATCTTGAGTATCTTAACGCAGCTCTTCATTTTATTTTTTCCCAAGCAAAATGCAGATAATTGTGCTTTATATATATTTGTATGTATATATATGAATGGATTAAAGTACAGGAATCTGTGTGGGAAACAGTTGAACAGCAACACTTAGCATTTTGGAAAGAAGCAACTTGCCTTCCAGTGCTATTTTTGTGAACTTCATGTTCTGCACCCGAGATAACTGATGTACTTCACCCTCACGTATTTTTTGAGGATCTCTTTAGAAGCTTGGAACAGAAGTGCTTAACTTCAAGGGGTTTATTCTTTCCAAATACCTCCTCTCAGCATCAAGCGCTGCAGTCTCTAAATGTTGCGTCTCTAAGGAGTTTTGTATTGATATGTGTTTTAAGTTCATCTCCCTTCTCTCTGAATATTTCATGCTTCTGGAAAAAGGAGCAAGATTGAACTGCTTCTCACCAGAACTTGGGCAGTTGCTCCCCATCTTTCCCTCTCCTTCCCAGACTTTGCATGCCTCTCTCGAGCTGCTGCCATCCTCCTCACCTTGCTGTATAAACATTGAGTCTAACAGGAGCTCTGCTATGCGTTTTGCCAGTAAGGTATGTGTACACAGAGGACTTGTGTCCTGGTAGGCATGCAGAGTTTGTGTAGCTGTTTTCCCTACATTAGATCACAGCAGGAAGAAAATTTGAAAGGGAGAAAGGGAAAGCATTTTGCGGCAATAACCATTTGAAAACTCCCAGATTAATACTTCTGTTTCTTCAGTTGACATTCTGTTACGCAAATTATCTCTCTGCTCACTAGAAGATAAACAGTAAGTCAGTTTTAGAGCAAGTATATAAATTTGAAATTCTAAATCTTTCTGGTAGATGGTATGCATTCTTCAGCTTTTGAAACAGCCAGACTGACTGATCCCTCCATTGTAACAATGTGCAGGAATGCAGGACTCCTTATAAAAATCTAAAAGCATTCCTAAGTTCTCTTAACTTTGGGGAAGAGTCTTAAGATATGATCAAATTATTCCACAGTTTGGGAATTTTTTTGAGAAAATTGTGTGTTGATCTTGGCCGACTTGGTTTACATCAAATTGTTCCCTCACTCCCCTTCCTCAGCAGGACAAGCGAAGAAAATAGGACAGAAAAGTCTGCGTGTTGAGGTAAGGACAGGGGGGTCATTCACCAGTTACCATCATGGTCAAAAGAGACTTGGGGAAGTATAATACAACTTATCATCAGCTGAACAAAGGTGGGCAAAAAATGCTTTAGTAGGTCCTTTTGGGGAGGTGATTCAAACCCTAATTAAGCATGAGGCAAATAGACAAATTCTTTCTCCAGATTTGGGGTTTTTTGGTGTGGAGTGTACAGATACAGTCTCATTGCAGGTGAATACACACATGGATGCAACCTCACTTTTGCTAGCTTGATGCTCACTGACCGAAAGAGAAGAGCACAGGGGCTTCCTGTGACACGCTTTGCATATGTATTTCATGTGCAGCAGCACTGTTAAAATACACTCTGATGTATATGCAGTGCTGCTGTCTGTGCTCTTTTCACATAATTAGTGAGGTTGGAAAAGACTTCAGAGATCGAGTCCAATCTCTGACAGAATTGACCATGTCAACCAGACCATGGCACTGAATGGCAAGTCCAGTCTTTCCTTTAAACACCTCCAGGGTCAGTGACTCCCACCACCTCTCTGGGCAGCCCATTCTAATGTCTAATCACCCCTTCTGTAAAGAAATTCCTCGTGATGTCCAACCTGAACCTCCTTTGGTGCAGCTGAAGACGGTGTCTTCCTATCCTGTCTGTGGTTGCCTGAGAGAAGAGGCTGGCCCCACCAGGTTACAACCCCCTTAGAGAGTGATGAGGTCACCCCAGAGTCTCCTTTTCTCCAGGCTAAAAACCCCCAGCTCCCACAGCTGCTTCTCACAGGGCTTGGGCTCCTGACCCTTCACTACCAGCTCTGTTGCCCTTCTCAGGATGTGCTCCACCACCGTGGTGTCCTTGCAGTGAGGGGCTGAGAAGTGGATACAGTACTCAAGTGTGGCCTCACCAGTGCCAAATGTGTGGGTTTTGGTGGCAACTGCTAGTGATTTAAAAGGCACTACTGAAACTGCTTAATCTGACCTGAGCATATTTTCATAATAGTCTTTGTAACTCATCCATCCAAGAATCTGGTTTAGATGACAAAATGCAATAATAGGCATCATCATCATCAACAAGAAGTTGGTTGTTTTTAACTTTCAGCAAAGCATTGGAAGACTGAATCAAAGACTAGATAAAGTGAAAACTTTCATGTAAGCTTGAAATATATACTGAAAAAAGAGGTAGAGTGCTGGCTTACCTCTCTTTCTAAGTGGATAATATCAGCTCAATCTAGATGCTGTCAGATACATACCATGTTGCTTTCCACACTCCAGTAACTCTACATACTACATGAACTTTGGACACAGTGGATGACACTTCTTTGCTTTGTTAGTGCTTTCTCTAAAAGTGCAAACTGTTGTGTTCTTTGTGAAATCTCTAGTTGTTGTCTCAAAACACTTACTGACTTGGAAGTATGAAATAGAACTGTTCAGTAGCAGCAGCCTCTGCTGGCATAGAATTCTTCACTAGGCACATCACTTCTATGACCTCCTGGTCAGTTAGTCTAAGCAGAAGGAAATGCTGAGAGTAGTTGAAGTAGAAAACACAGTGGATCTTGCTGAAGAATGAAAGTTGGAGGGAAAATAATTAGGATGAATAGTCATGTAATTTGCTTTTAAACCTGAACATGTGACCTCTTAGTCGCTTGAAAAGATGCTTGCTGACTTGGTCCCTAAACAGACATTTGAGGTTTGAGTCTTCTGTTCTGTATCCAAAGGAAAACTGTTATAAAGAGTGTCCCTATTTGGGTTAGATGCTCTAGCTAGCCATTTTCTCCTAATTAATTTTAAGGGGTGTTTGATAGAAGAGAGCTTCTTGGCAGCATTCTGACCTTAATAGCTTCTGAGAAAATGCATTGATTGGCCCTTTTGTTTTTAAGAGATTGCTGTAATTTTCAGTCATTATCTATAAGGAAATCACTAATTTATTAAACCAGCATCACAGATAAAGAATTAAAGACCTGACTCTTTTATCACTTGAACTGGTGTTATGTTGATGTTACCCAGGAGAACTGTTAGAAAGACGAAGTGTAAGGTGTTCCTGTGGACTCTTAAACACATGTTTCTAGACTTCATTCATAAGATCAGAACTGATTCTTTTTGTTACTTGTACCAAGAATAAATGTGGAGTTTGGGTAATGAAAACAGTAAAAAAAAAAAATCTTATGAGTTTATGTCTGAGAAGCAGAAACTTAGCTACCATTCCATGTACAATGTTTAGGTTGCACATTTTATAGGTAGTCAAAAGAAAAAATTTCTCTGTGTTGTTCCCACTTTTTGGAAAAAAAGAATTTAAGCAGTGTTTCTCATTTCCTTTTGCAAGCAAGTTAGGTTAGATGCCTTTGGATGTTACTGCTTAAGTAGATTTAGTTGCCTTAAAACAGCTCTCTGAAGCTTTACTGAATTGGAAGTTTGATGGCTGAAGTAGGAAAGTGAGGAATTAATTACTTTCAGACATTCCATTGTGGCTTAATAAAATTGTAAGGCAAAAATCATGTTTTATCAGGGTTATCTCATACTTGTTTATTTTATTTCTGTGAAGTTTTATTTTAAAAACACAGTGGGAAGTAAATGATTCACATAAATGTAACATTTTAATAAAGTTTGGCATCTGTTATAACAAAAAGGTAACAAAAAATTACTGGATTAATTGGTGGACAAAAAGACTATTTTTGTTGCTAAGTCTATGTGTCATCAGCTTTCTACAGTAGATTTATGTTGATTATGTCAAATAGTGAGTTTTCAGGTCTTCACTAAGTAAGCAGTGCTGTGGTCTTTATTTGTAGCTGCTGTTTTTATGTTTTATCCCCTGGCTTTCTGATCTCTGGGAATTACCTTAGTTTGATTCTGTGGGATAGAATTAAACAGACAGACTAGCACAAAAAAACTTTCTGATCATTTTTAGCCAAGGACAGTAGGATAAACCCAGTCATTAGGGTTTTGGACACTGTAGAAATTCTTGCCCTGGGAAGCTGTCTTTGAAACCATCCACTTGCAGGTAGCTGGTTACTTCTATTCTAACTGTTTTAAAGAAAGTTGCTGCCTTTTTCTTTTTATTTGTTTGGCTTTGTCTTCTGAGTGTTCATTGCACAGATTGGACAAGAAACACAGCAGTAGTTCCTTCTAGACAACATTTCTCATTCTGCTTAGCCTTCAAAAACAAAGCCTTTGGTCAAAGCCCAAGCTAGTAAATTGTCTGCCCCCCTAAGAATCATATCTTTAATAGGAAGGTTTGTTAAAGCTGGAAAAGCTTTTTGCGAGTATCATGACAGTGGTTACTACAATGAATAGAGGCCTGTTCTGCCATTCTGAGCTACAGCTGGTGTCAGCTGTGGTACTGAATAGTACAGCAAGATAAAGGGAACAAAAGGGCACATTTTGTCTGCTAATAATAGGCTTGGGACTGCCATAAACTTTATATAAATTATGCAACAATACAGATTCTCTTTCTTAAATTTTTCCTCATCTTCCTTGCGGTTGAAGAACTGGCTAAATAACTTCCGAAGGCTCTGCAGCAATTCTTGTGTGTGCTCTTTGCTGTGGCTAGCAGAGTCAGCAAAGGGCAGTAAAACATTTAAATGTTTCAGGTCACTGGTCTAGACTCAGTGCCTCACATAATGGGGTCTCATATAAACTAAAAGGATAGGCATAAAGATTTTTTTCATCAGTTAATTCCCTAGGCTGCTGACAGCTGCTGTTTTGTTATTGCATGTGACTAGCACATTCAGAAATATTGTCTCAGTACTCTTTCCCTCCCTGGGAAAACTCTTCCATGCCTCAGAGGGTGAAGCAGTGGAGGAATGGAACAGGTTGGCAGAAACACCTCCTGTGTAACTGTATTCAGACTACTGGGGGTTGTGTTTGCTGAGAGATGTACATTCATTCTTGTGGTGGTGGTAGTAATGGTGGGGGGGGAGGTCAGTGCAATATTTGATAGGTCAGAATACTTTGCAGAGGACATTTCCTCTGAATATCAATTGCTAAGGTTGGACTGGACCTTTCCAAAATTATACAAACATTTCATAAGTAACCTTAGAATTGATTCCTTTCTGGAAACACTTCTGGGTCACAGGTTAATACTGTTATTGATGTTTCATTTCTGGGTTTATGGATTATAACTGACAGAATCAGTGTCAAGGAATAATTGAACAAATTGTATGTATTGTGCATAGCCAAGCTTTTATTCTCTTGCCAAAATCAACTGTTATTTGAGTATGAGAGGGGAAGAAGACAATAAAGCTAGAGTTAAGGGGCTCCTACCTCTTATTTGGGGACCATAGCTTGTAGAGAAAAGCACATCACCTAACCCAGGTCTAAAGCATTTACTTTGGAGCCGCTCTTGAAGATTACAGAAGTGACTGTGTATGTCTCATGAAGTACAGACAATTCAAATAAAAATATAAGTTCATATCAAAACTGTCATATTGTTCAAACCAAAATATTTGCTCATATTTTATTAATAAAAACCTTATAGAAGAGTATTGTAGTCCATGGAGTGGTGTCATATGCTCACAGGTTTTGCAGAGTTAAGACTGAAATTTAAGAATTTGTTTCCAAAGCCAAATGTAAATTGGTTCACAAATACAGTATTCTGTTTGTGTTCTTACTTTTGCAAATACTGACATCAGGCCTTTTCCTACAATAGACTTAACTTTAATTAAAGTGTAAGCATGAATTTTGTTTAAAGTCTGTCTATAGAAATAAATGCCCTCTGTAACTGCTGATACTATTTGGTTTTGCAGGTTGTCTTCTGAATTTTGTGTCTGAAGGTACCCTCTTGCTTTCTCAGCAAATCATGGACATCGTTGGCTTTCTGAAGTCGCAATTCATTTGCCACCTTCTGATCTGCTACATATTTATAGTGTCAGGACTGATCATTAACTTCATTCAACTCTTTACACTTATACTTTGGCCAATCAACAAGCAACTGTTCAGGAAGATCAACTGCAGGCTGGCTTACTGCATTTCAAGCCGTAAGATTTTTTTTTTTTTGGTTTAAGTATTTTCATATTTTGTCTTGAGTGTATTGGTAGAAAAGTTCTGGGTTTCAAAGCCTATATAAAGGTCATGTCTGCTTCCTACATCACTGCACTTGTATGAGGAGATGTGTGCCTTGTTGAAATGTCTTCTTGTGCTGAAATGTTTTGCTCTTTTATAGTGGGATACTTGCTTGACTCAGTACGTTGAAGTAAGATTGCCTCTCATTTGGCTATCCATCATGTTTCATTAAACCAAATGAGAAATATTGACCAAATAATGCATCTCAGCAAGTTCAGCTATTATCTGTAGGCTTACAGTGTTAACAGGTCACTTCCAATAATGCTTTCAATCTTTTTATCACCCTTTTTTTTTTATAATCTTGGTTTAAATGTTTCATGTGCAAATCCTATTCAGGACTGGGAGATAACAGGAGAAAAAAGGAAAAATGTTCGATTTCATGTGTTTTTTTCTTAGGCCAGTTATAAACTGTTTTTTCTTTGAATAGGATTTCAGATGTTAAGCTGCATCTGTATGTATTCAGCATATGCATGTAGTTATAATGCATACAGCAGGTAACCTGTAATCATTTGGAAGAAGTAGGGATTGTAATGATATTGATTTTTCTGGGAGAGATGGGACCATGAGCTCAGGATGTTGTAGGCAGAACAGACCTTTGACTGCTGAGATGTGACAGTTTACTGGCATTTGATGAAACAGGTAATTCCAGTAGAATGAGTGACACTGTACCCATTTGTTTGTTCTCTGTTAGAGGGAGTTTAGTGGAATCTTCACCTGACAACAGTGAATTATCAGAGCATTTGCAGTTTTCTTGTTGTAATCAGTTTGCTTATATATTTGCTTTTAAAAGAGCTGCAACTGCAGTTTTAGCAATTTTATTGTACTGCTGCTTCTGACTTCCACATAACTGCATTAACATATAGCAGAGAGAATTCTTTACTGTTATAAGAAACTGTTATAGAAATGCTAATGTACCCACATTCAGTATTTAGGAATGTGCTGTTAAATGTGTCCACCTTCCAGAGAGATTTGCTTGGGCCTTTCTGAATCTCAGAAGTACTTTCTTCGAAGAAAACTGTTGAAAAATGCATGCTTCTTGTTGTTCCCTAAAGATTATCCAAGTGTGATGTCACTGTCAATGCGAAGTGACTTATGGATGTTTTTGTACTGGGGAAAACAACCCTCCAGTACAGCATTTAACAATTGTGCTGTAGAAATGCAGCAAAATGGTTTCTTTCAAGTAACCTTTTCTGCTACTAGGAGCCTGAAACGGAAAAACATTGTTAGTATTCAAAATCAGCTGTGAAGTAGATGCCTCAACTTGGGGGCCACTAGGGATTATTTATCTTTCATCAGTGACTCTCATGAGTACCAATTCAAAGCATATTTTTAAAACATGTTTTTGACTTAAATTTCAAGTGCATCAGAGTGAATAGTCCTAAATAAATTTGGGATGCTGTTTTATTATTTCTGTAATGGAGAGAAGATGTTCTTTCTGAAAAAGTTCTTTTTTGCTGTCTGTGCGCATGTCCCTGAAGTGTTGAGTTTGCAAGTGCTATTAATTTGCATGTACACAGAGTGGTATTGAATCTGGCCAGGTTTTTACATTTTGGCTGGCAGCATAGTGCATGTTTGAAGCCATGGCATGTAGAAGATACTGTACAGCTGTGTATAGGTATCTATTATTATTTTTCATGCAATACCTTCTGACCCATTCTTGCTTTTGGCCACTTAGTGCAGGGATATCAGCTATTCTACAGTCTTCAGGCTGAATCCTTCAGTTCAGCTCAATCTAGTCTGATCTAGGGGATGGACAGTATGGAAGAGGGAGTAATCCTGAATGCTTGTCCTTGGTGGGGCAGATGGCTTTGTACTCAGGGTTGCTGATCTAGTCTTCAGTGTTGATGCCACTGGAATAGATTGTGTTGTGAGGTTTTTGCCCAGTCATGGTCAGAACAAAGTATGTCTAGGTTAAAGCCATTTATTTTAGCTTTACAACAGAGCAAGCTAGCATTTGATGAGTCACCCTTATCTGAGTGATATTTGGAAAGGGGAAAATGATAGTTAATTTGAAAAACTATTTCAAAGAACTAAAGGCCAGTTAATCAAAATGGATGTGTTTTTGGGAGCCACTGATGTTGTGACTAATAAGTCAGGTTTGTATGGGTCTGATGAAAGTCACGGAAACAGCCTACAGCTGGAGACAATGACGTTAGCATTGGAGAATATAAAGAGGTGTGTGCTTTTGCGGTGGTGACAAGAATCATACTGCCTTGAGAGCCTGATACAGCCTGAGTCACCAAGTCAACCAAAGAGTGAAATAGAGCAGGCATGGTTTAATTGAAAAATGAAATGAAAGCAGCAGTTGTCCTTAGATCTTGCAAGTTCAGTTGTTTTCGATTTGATGTCAAAGGTAGAGATAAATGGCTCCATGAAATTGGAGACTTATTTTGCTTTGATGCTGTGCTCTTTGGGCAAGTTGGGGGTTTTTGTATTTCAAGTAGTGGTATTTTATTACACCCTTTTTCTTCCTATCTCCTTCCCAATATAAGAATGTAATATTCTCGCTTCCCCTCATGCACTGTCTGCTGTCATAATGCATATGGGAAGCTAAAGTTCTCTTGTGATTAATGACTTGTCCTCACTTGAGCAGTACAGCTTGAATTGGGGTGCTTCTCTGTTCACATGGATCAAACCAGATTAGCTTGAGTTAAAGTATTCATGGAATCATTAAGGTTGGAAAAGACCCTTATGATTGAGTCCAGCTGTCAGCTCAGCACTGCCACATCCACTGCTAAACCATGTCCCTAAGAGCCAATCTACATGTCTTATAAATATCTCCAAAGATGATGACTCAAATCCTGGGCAGCCTGTTCCAGTGCTTGACAACCCTTTCCGTGAAGAATGTTTCCCAGATATCCAATCTAAACCTTTCTGGGTGCAGTTTGAATCCGTTTCCTCTTGTCCTGTCACTTTTTCATTGGGAAAAGAGGCCAACCCCCACTTTACTACTTTACTACAGCCTCCTTTCAGGTAGCTGTAGTGGGTGATGAGGTCTTCCCTGATCATCCTTTTCTCCCTCAGTTGCTCCTCATAAGACTCGTGCCCCAGACCCTTCAGCAGCTTCATGCCATGAACTGGCTGCATGGAGTAGCTGTGCTGTGGTAGTTGAGCACTGGTAGCTGTGCAGGCTGCTGCTTCTCTGCCGTGAGTTTGGCGCCTGCACTACAGCTGCTCTCCATAGCTGCTGACAGCCATGAAGGCTATAGCCACAGACATCAAACTTCTCATCAATGCAAGTTTAAGAGCTAAAAATCTGGTTTCCAGTTTGAATTGACAAAAAGATTAGCTAGAGCAACAACCTGCTTTTAATGAAGCAGAGCAAGTGTAATGGCATATACCAAGTTGCCTTCAGCAACTGATAAGTTATTGCCATTCTTGAAACCAGTTGTGAGTCAACAGGGTGAGCTTAGCTTCTCTGCTGACCTGCTGCAATGTGTTACAGCATTGGGATGCTCTCCCAAGTGTATGTTATCCATTCCCCATATTGCATTTTGGGTTGCT
Organism: Motacilla alba alba; assembly: GCF_015832195.1. Classification (NCBI taxonomy): domain Eukaryota; kingdom Metazoa; phylum Chordata; class Aves; order Passeriformes; family Motacillidae; genus Motacilla; species Motacilla alba. The sequence continues at coordinate 77,059,578 of NC_052018.1, forward strand.
TTTATATCTCCAAGATACTTCTCATACTTTACTATGAATAAACTCGTCCTATTTGATCCTGTTATCCCGTTTGACAAATATGTACAGAGTAATGGTTAGCTCTAGTGCTATGTCTTCTGTATGTCTTGATCTTTACTCAAGAGTGTTGTTGCAAAGAGTGGACACCCACCTTCAAAAGAACAAACTTTTGTCTGTGTTGGTCTTGAAATGAGGCAAAAGATTGGTAAGGGTTATGCACCCTCTTTCATGTTTAACCAACCAACCAAACAAACAAAAAAAAAAAAAAACGCCAAAGCAAACAAAGAGCAAAAGAAACCACACACAGGAACCAAATAACCCTCCCAAAATAAGAACAGGACACCAAAATCTTAGGGCTTCTAAATTGCAGAAAATATTTTCTGGATTCAAATATATATTCATGGATTGGTTCAACTGCCTGTTAATCCACTCCCCCTTTAGTAAAATGACAACCCAGATAAAACTCCCTCATACTGAAATCAACAGAGTGCACCCTATTAAGGAAATTGAACACTACAAACCTCAATAGGGTGATAACAATAAAATTTTCAAACATAAGTGTGCTTGGAAGTTGGCATAAGAGCAAAGGTTGGGCAAGCAATCAATCTTGGGTTTTATTTTTAAATAATTTAGGAACATTTTGTCTTCAGTTTCTTCTAAAAGATAGAGAACCAAGGTAGGAAGCACTTAGAGTGGAATACATCACAGTTCTCATAGATGCTGTTTGTGCCTGAATTGGAAGAGCTGGGAATACACCTTACTCTTCTCTCTTACGTCATAGCAAAGCACCACAAGGGGTGAACACAGCTTTTCCGCAGTAGCTTGTACAGTTGGCCAGACACATAGAGGGAACAGGTTGTCTTGGGACTCATGCCATATGTGCACGTGGCTGCACAGCTTGCTGGACACTGGGAAAGTGGTTTCTACTCCCAAATCAGTTTGTGCTTGCTTGGCTGTTGAAGTGCAGCCCCAGATCAAGCAGAGTGTGCTGAAATCCTGTGGACTGTTCAGGACACGTGCCTAGACCATGAGAATGGGACATACACATACAGGGTACGTGGCTTCTTCAGAGGTGCTGAATGGAGGTGTTTGCCTGTGAGTAGAGCAGTGTTGTTATCTTGTCCTCTTGCTGCCTCTGTACTGGGGGGAAATGAGCTTCTTGTGCTCCCAGGGTGGGTGGCAAACTGGCCTCGCTGCTGACTCTGCACCCGGTGAACATTGCGTAAACAGAACACCTGGCAGTAATGACATGGTCGTGTGGGCATGTGCACAAGGGCCTTAAAAGCAACCAACTTAGCTTCTAATGTGCCTTCATAAATAAATTATGGTAGTACTAATACCTATTGTTGTGCCATGAAAGGGGTGTTATTACTCCTCTAGGTAAAGTTACACTGTGTAGGCTGCAGTTTGTAGATCCTGCTGAGGAGAAGGCCCTTGTTTGCATAGAAAGAGGCACCCTGATACCTGTTCATTCACTGCAGCAAAAACAAGATGGAAACTGATTCTTCTTAAAACTGAGCTTCCTAGAAACAAAACCAGAGGAAACTGAGAACAACATCAAGTTTCATCATCTTGTCTGACTGTTACTACACAGTAAAGCTAATTCCTTCCATGTACAACTATAGGTTTTGCAATGTGAGGACTGAATATCTGACCAAAGCTTTGTGGTAGTATCAGGGCCATGCTAATCCTCAGTCCTTTGTTTCTTGGAGTTTAGAGGAGCCCTTAGCTATTTTACGTGTTTTTATGAAAGTGGTGCTGAGGCAGGGAGGAGAATTCTTGCCTCTGGTGCAGTTAAGTAGTTGGGAAGGACTGGGAAGCAAGAGGTACCCAGGGAAAGTAGGACTTTCTTCTTTTTCCACTTCTCTTTACCACTATCTTGTGCTGCAGAGGAAGCAGTCTACTGTTTTCAAAGTATGGCACAGTGTCCTTAACACAGTCCTATAGTATTTTATTTATAAAGCAACCTGAGTTATGCTTGTCAATGTTGATACAGCAAAGAGTTTTCATAGGACACTTAGGACTGCTTTCTTAGCTTCTCTGAAATGTTTTGAGTAATCTGTGCAAAATGCATTTTTCTCGAGCTACTTGTCTACATAAACCTTTGTTATCTTAGTTCTACACACCATGTCCATACAAAGCCAATGGTAAAGACTGGAAAATTTACAACAACTACTGAGGGAAAATTGGAGATTTTATAGTCTTGCAAAGGGAAGATGTTGATTTGAACTGTTAGAATACTAGACCATCACCATAACCTTCTCTTTTCTCTCAAGCCAAGCCATGGCAGTAACTGTGGGAGTGTACTAAGAAAATGCTCATGTTTATTTTTCCTAGAGTTTATCTACATTAAAATTAACTTTAGTGGAACTCATCTACCCTAAAGTGTCATCTACTCTAAGTCATTCATGTCTTCCTTCAGCCTATTTTCTAATACCCTTTTATACTGTTTTTTGGACTTAAGACAGTGCTTCTAGTTTTCTGAACAATTCTCCATTGAGACCAAACCTTGACTTTCTCTACTTCAATTTGGAAAGACAGAAGGAGCAATTACTGCGCCAGATTCTCCATTCTTTTACTGGTAGAGTAAGATGAAATGTGAGTGTGTGTGTGTTTGCCACATCCATCACAGCTTGGACTTTTTTCCAGATTGTGTTTGTGGAATTGCATTAATTGCTATGAATAAGTCCTCTACAGTGCCTAGCATATGCCTCCGTATTTTCCCTACTGTCATTAACTTGCTGTATCAACTAATAACATTTCAGTCCTTCTCATTTTGTGCCCCTTGCAGGAGTTGTTGCTCACTTTTCATAGGTGCTCAAGTATTGACAGTGAGCTTGAACGGACCACACAAGATTGTATGCTGATTGCAGGCATGCTGTGTGAGCGTGGGGAAGGTGTGTTGGAATGACATCTATGCATGACCTTTACCAGAGTTCTAGTTCAGCCTACAGGGAATATGATCTGTTTTGCTCAGCTCTCAGTTCAGGAGAAAGGGACTGCTTTCTGTCAAAATGAATGTGAAAAAAACTTTTGATACTGATGCTTTCTATACAAGACTAGCAAAAAGACAGAGAGGCATTTAGTCTGATCTTTAATGAAAAGGGCATCTTCACTGTCATTGATACTATTTTGTTATTGCTGGAGCCTTTGCTGGTCACTTGTCTTCATTTTCTTTTTTTTTTTTTTTTTTTTTTTTTTTTTTTTTGCATTAGATTGCTGAAGAAGTGTGATGGTAATAGTCTGCAGACTGGAAAGAGAGGTGGCAGGGAAGCAGTAGGTGAACTGCATTCTGTTTGGTGTCTAACATCACACATAACAAAGATTATAGCACCTTTTGTTAAACATTAGATCTGGCCAGCAATTTTCATAGATTCCTGAACTGGGGTAAATTTTGGTGTGTTTTCACAAAAGTATTTCTGTCTGACACAGCATAACTCAGGAACATGATATCTAATGATCTATGACATAGCACAGAATCTGAAGGCATTCTGGTGCTACAGTTGTTTATTTATTAAGGGTGAATATCACAAGATCATATTCATATTTGTGGAAACCCCATTTAAGCATTAGGCTTTATTTTATTGCTGAAATGATACTGAGACTGAAGGATAGTCCCTTGATGATGTGTAAACTTCATGCAAAGATGCAGAGAGTAGCTCACTCATCACCAGTTACAAGCAAGTACAAACTAGCAGTAATCCAGCTCTGTCCAGGGAAGCACAGTACCTCCATGGGAAAGACTACTATGGGAACTCTGAATTCTCCTGTGTTCAGTCAGGGAAGAGATCTGCTGCTGTAATGTCCAAGTGAGGAGCACTGTCTTGTCTCATTTGCTGTTGGTTTGCTCCATCGTCCACCCCCTCCCACTCCCTTTCGGGCAATGTGCACCCCTGAAAGTGTATGTCCAAGTGATTCTTCCTCATCCAAAATCAGTCACATACCAGCAGGTTTTCATGGGGTAGGTTTTCAGGCTCATCCTGTAACAAGAATTGCAGCAGCTGGGCCACTAAAAGTGTCTGGTATGTGACTACTTTTTTGCAGGAGGATTTCCAAGCCAGTAGGAACCAGTATGTCCTTTCAGCAGATACTTGAGGTTTTTCAGTGTGACACTTGAGATGAAAGAGCTTCTGAGTGCACATGTTTGGCACTCTCTGTGGCTAGGTGTTTGTTTCCTGTGACTTGCTTGCAACCTTCAGATTAAGACTTCTTACTTAAGCATTGTATTGTTTTATCACTTCTGAGACTGTTGCTGAATTTCCTTTTCATCCATCTTGGAGTAATATATGCTTAAACATGTTTCATCCAACACCGTATTGAGAAGGAGGAATCCTTTAACTGTGAACAAGAAGCCAAATAAAAATGTGTGCAAAACAATTTTTTCATCTGCTTGGTTTCAGAAAGACAGTTATCTGTTTTCCAGACCCACTTTCTTCCTTGCCAAAATATCATTTGAAACAAAATAAGGAACCAGAAAGAGATTACAATGCAATTGTTTGTGTACAGATTGTTTTGCTCTTAAGTTAGCACACTTTTACTAGTACATTATTCTGTGGGCTTTTTCTCTACTCAAGCAAATGCACTGGAGCATCAATAACTAGCATTTCTTTTCTCTCATTATTCTAAGTTCACTTAGCTGTGTTTCTAAATTGAATCTCCTGTATATTGCATCTCCAGGTGTGGGCTTTCTTTGAGAGTTAAAAGCACAAGGGCTTCCCAATACTTGAGAGATTTTTCATTGTACGTAAATTTTGTATTGTTCTATGCTGTACTTTATATGACCCTGTTTAAATGATCCCCTGATCAATATGTACTGCTAATGAAAGATTTTGTCGAATGAATATATTTGCCTGTGTGAGGTAAGGAAATATAAATAGTGATTGTACCAACTCAATTTCTTGATAGCACTTCTAAAGAAGCTTACCCTTGTTTTTTTGGAAAACTGCATCTGGGAGGCTTAATACAGCTTTGATACTGTAAAGGAGCTGCTCTCCTGTCCTACTGGATTTTTTTTTCCTAGGAATCTCATACCATTCTCTGACATTTTCCAGGTATTTTACTTTACCCATAGAATGTCTCTTCTAAAGATGTGCAATGTGCTAATCCTCTGCGGTCTGCTGAGGACTCTATACTGGAAATCTAACTATAGAAAACTAAAGAATCTGCTACTTCCCTCAAACTCGTATCATTTATTTCTAAGGCCTATATGACAGACTTTTTCTATTTTTGTACAAAGACAAAAAATAGGGAGAGAGATGTTAAGCTTGCAGTATTCACAAGAATACTTGCATTGCATGGATTGAGTTATATTTTTACTCACCAAAATATATTAAAACCTTTATTATTTGATCATGCCTTGCCTTTTGTGCTCATGAAGGAGGGAGATACAGGCAATATAGCTGACATACCTCTTTATGTTTATGTACTTAACTTTTCTAGTTTAAAATTGAGGATGTAGTGCATTTTCCTTTTAGTAGTCTTTTTTCAATTTTCAATATTTATTTTAAATATGAAGAGTTCAGAAAATTTCTGCTTGCCATGAAGCTTGTCTCTCCTGTGTCTTCACAGGCTCTTCATTAATTTGTGATTAAAATTCGGGGTTTCTTGCAAGGTGATTTTAATTTCTCTGGTTGCGCAGTGATGACTTGTAGCTTCTTTTTGGTACATGCAGTTATCAGGTGAGAATTAGAAAAACTCTAATGGCATATCCATGAATCTTTGAGATGTGATAGATTTCTTCATGTGGAAATCAAATGATGGCTGAGAAACGGATAATTATGCAAGTGCAGGTGAGCAGAACAGCAAACAATGTACCAGAAGCAGCCAAAGCTGTGTGGGTTACACAGTTGGATTTAGTCACTTAATATTTTTGGGAAAGAGCTGTCCTATGCTGTTGCTCAGTGTATGTGCCAGATAAATAAGTCCTTAAAAAGTTCTTTTTCTGTGTTAGGAAGGTGGGGATGAGAATTGGACCTCTTTTAAGAGCAGTAGTATGCTAGGTTCCTCCTGTGTTGCACAGGATATTGGAGTGCCGTAGGAATCTTCAGGACTGTTTTTCAAAGGTGGTTCCTGTGAACAGTATTAGAAAGTGGAAAATAATGTTGAGTACTTTACCCGAAATAGTGTGGGAATGATAATGCTATCTTTCACCTTCATATGGAGTCAGGATGCTGGAGTTGCTCCTTTATTTCCAGCTTGTGTCACTGATTTCTTGTTGGGTAAAAGTCCTGTAATCATGATTGCATTTTTAAGCAAGGAAGACTTAAAAAAGGAAGAATAAGGTTGTCTGCTTTCGTACATAAGCAGTGCCTATTGCAGGTAGGTACTTCTGTAAGATGACTTTCCTTGAGATGAAAAATAAATGCTAGTAGAGCATTTATTAAACCTCTGAGACCAACTTGTGTGTCTGGAAGGGCACCATTACTGATGACTGGTATTATGTTTGGAGGGTCATTGCTGCTGCTCCCTTTACTGCTTCCTTAGGCCTTCCAACAAGGGGTTTTGTGCTGACTTTTGTGGGCTATCCAGGTGGACAGATCAGCGGGAGGAAATGCCTGGTTGATTGTTATCTTCGCTGACTGGGCCTGTGAGCAAGCCAGGAACTGCTGGTTTGTTGAAAAGTGGGAGTACTGCTAAATTCCTTGGGGAAGAAGGATAAGAGGAGCCTTCAGATGTGAGACAAATATCTCTGACACGTGGCTGTTAAATAATTAATTTTCCCAAAGGGTTTGAAAAGAGCATTTCAAAACACTGACTATTGCAGATCTGTATGTGTGTTAAACCCATTGTACTTGTGAGGCTGGCTTTGTTCCACACGCTGTGTAACTTCGAGAGAAGAAGCTGTTTTGTAGGCAGATTGTGTCAGGATAAAAGACAGAAAAAAGCTGTGAAATTAAATGTTTGAAGTATGCAACTATTTTTTGGTTTTTTTTCTGAAGGGATGGTTGCTTTATAATTTGCAGCAGGGAGATAGTTTAAAAGGAACAGTGGCTAAAGAAACAAACAAAACTTGTTTCTATCTTTCTCCACTCTTCTAGCTCAGAACTGCCCTAGAGAAGGAAGGATCACTTGAAAGTTTTTTCAAGAATACATATGCCAACTTAAAATTTCTTCCTCACCTGAAGAAATAGTGGATTTTACATTTCATGGATGTTAGGTTAGAAGGAATCTATTTGATTAAGCTTGAATGATGTGTATGTGTTTTGAGAGAGAAGGCAATATGGGAATGGGAACTGGAGTGAAGCTAAGAAGTGAGATGGTGTGCCAGAACACATGCAGTAACTGGAAGGGTCCTGTGCAAGGCTTGTGCCCAGATCAAATGCTGGTTCAAATACTGGAGACATGCCTTAATATACAGATCTTAACCACAAGTTTTTGGTTCCTGTGATAGCTTTCCTATGAGGAAAGCTCACTCTGGCTTTCTTATACCATGAAGGCTTGTGCATTTAACATCTTGTATTAAATTTCATTCTAATATTGATTCCCAAAGCTATTTCAGCTTGGCTGTATTACAGGAATGTTGGCTTGGCCATATTAAACTGTTTGTAGTTTATTTTGTTTTGTTTTATCTGAGAAACCACTGATGACAACCCATCAAAAAGGGTGAATCCCCTTTTTATCAGTAGTGTTTTGTTGTCTTACTTTTATAAGAAAATCAAATGGATCTTGGTCATGAAGCTGAGACACAGCAAGCCCCAGAACTATCATTGTGTAATACAGTCATAATGTTTTAATAAAGCAACATACTTTTCACTTAGTACATTAGCCACTTTATGCACATATATATGCAGGTTTTAATTCTACGACAAAGCAAGCACTGAGGTGAAATTGCTAGGAAGATCAAAGCACAGATAAAGCTTTAGCTTTGTAGTAGGTGTGATGAGTCTAATCCTTATTTTGTGTAACTCAGCATGGTGTTAACAATAACTAGACCAAAGATTTTTTTTATGCCAGTTGAAAATCTGGCCAGCTTAACTAAATGTCAGTGTGTTTGAGGGAAGTAAAGAAAAGTGTAGGGAAAAAAAAATCTGTGCACCATCAATCTTTGGTTTGGTCTGATTTGATTTGGTTTTTAACATCGCAGTGTATTTGGTCTCTCTCCTTATCTGTGATTTTTATCTTGAAGTTATGTTGACAAATTAGTAAGTGTTGGGCGGAGGTGATTTGTTACCACTTTAAAGTGAAAGCTTTATTTGCACTTTAATATTCAAAATGACACACTTTATGAAGGAAACACTTTATGACATGTTCCTTTAGCATATCATTCTAGTCACAGGCTGTCTGTGTAGTGCATGCCTTTGAGCAATTACCGGTGAGCTCCTCTTTCAGCAACCTGTGTGTGCCCTGTGCTCTATAAAAAAACACTGCATTCATGCTTACCTGAAGACTCGTTCTGTACACACTGCATACCCTGCCTTAGCTCTCTGCATCTAAGGGGTGAGCAGTGGGCTCTGGCCAGCCTAGGGGTCCCTCTGTCCCCCCTCCCAGGAATGGTGGATGGCAGGTGAAACGCTCCTTCCTGTCCACATTCCTTGTTGTGACAGCTTTTTGATAAATGGCCAACTCGTGATTTGCAAAACTGAAATGTATTTTAAAACAGCATTTTGAAACTTCTTTTAGATTTATTTTTTCTTTGCTGTTCAGCTATTTTTTTCTTCACCAAGAGTGGCGAGAGGCTTGCTCTTCAGATTTGATGCTGGACCCTCAGTAGAGGAAGCTCTACTCTTTCTCTTCAAGAGTATGTACCTCTTGCATAAAGTTCATAAATCAAAGTCTTTCATGTTGAACCTTGAAATATGCTCACTTGCCCACTGCTTTACTGTGTCAAGGAGTGATCTGATAGGCTGCAACATCTAGATTTGGAAGACTGTGGGTTGAGTTTTTCCTTGTGGAAGCCTCCATGCAAGCTTTGTCCCGCAGAGGCAAGCTGTCGGAAAAACCTGTGCATGACATCTAGCTGAAGCTAGAAGCTTGTCTCGCAAGCTTCTCAGTCACGCCCTTGGCAGTCAGAAAAAAGGTGAAAGGAATGATGCTCACAGCAGCCTAGGACATGAGTGATTCCTGTCCTTTAGCTGAACAAGCTGATGTTTCTTTCACTGCAATTGCATTATTTGGCAATTCCACTTGGAGAAAGATTTGAACTAGTAGAAATTACACCATTTTCAAGTAACAAGCCCCTAATTAGACAGGACCTCAAGGCTCTTCCTGTTCCTTTTTCTTAGTTCTACTGTGGTGCAAGATGTTGCAAAGACATTAATCAGCAGTATTGATACCACAGGAGGTTCTTGTCTAAGCCTTCAAATACAGCTCAGTAAACTCAAATGCTAAATAGTGTTTATTTGCACTGGCTTTCTGCTTTCCAGCTTTTTAGGCAAGACTTTAGAGGAGATCCAAATGGCCTGCACAGAACCACAAAGACCTCTGGCACAGTGCCACCTGGCAGCCTAAAAGGTGCAGCCTGCACTTGATAGGTCTGATAGAGCTGATGCTGTTACTGTGCTTCTCTTAATTTTGCATGTCTGAAATCCTGTGAGAAGTCTGGATGGCCTTCAAGAGTTGTTTCTAAAAAGCTGTAGGTCTTCCTTAGCAAAGCAGAAGTGTCATCCTTCATGAGTTAAAGTTTGAGTGTTCTGATCCGTGGTAAATCAATAGTGTGTATGGCCTGAAAGGTGGAGGTGGGAAGCTCCTGTTGTTTTGCAAGCTGGTAAAGGCTGCATCCAAGTCAGTGAGTCACATGGATCCTGCATGTCTTTCATTTTGAGAAAGCTGAGGCAATGAAGATGGTAAAGATAATTCAGAAAGGAATAAAGCTCAATTCAAGGAAATAATGGACTTACAATAGGCTGCCTTTTTTTTTTTTCCCCTGGGATTCCTCTACAGTTTTGATCAATCTGTCATGGGATAATATTTTGGTACCTGGTATATTTTATGTAATACTGTATGCCCTTGTTAAATCTTGAAAAGTTTCCTTCTTTTCTTTTTTCTGTGGTGCCAGAAATAACTAGTGATAAAGTTGACAGAAATATCAGTAGTGCATCTGCGTATAGTTTTGTGATACTTCTCTGCTCCTGACATGTGCATGACTTGTTTGTATGAGAGGTCTTTATTTTACTACTGCTACGAGTCAGATTGTGCCTTTTAAACTGTTTCTCCTGTACCAACCTGAAATGGTGTGTCTGGCTGCTACTCTTCATAATTTGCAGCTTGGGTTACCAGAGAAGCCCAGCCTGACTTTTGTAACTTCCAGAGGTTCTCTTTTTGGAAAATGAATAGACAAGGGTAAACTCAGAGCTTGTTGATGATGCAAGATTTCAATGGACCATGTAAGCTAAACCTCTGTTTTCTAGGAAGATTATTCAACAGAAATAGTTCTAAGAGTACAACACTGTTGCTTGCACCAGATATGAAAAAACCAAAAAGCTTATTACCTCTTTGTGCAGAGTTTTTGCAATTATACCGTGCCACTGGGACAACATAGCAGGAAGATGGTAATGCTTTTTTTTTTTTTTTTTGTGGATACCCTTTCAATTCGAGCAGTGAGAGGTTAAACAAGCAAATGGCTTATTTGCATCCTCTGGAGCACATGATCTGCAGGCTGTCTGAGCAGGTTGTGATGTTCCAGCAGTGGATTAGTTTTGTAAAAGCTTTGAGGAAAGAGAAATGCAAGCACAATCAAGCTAAATGTGAATTGAGAGGCACTAGTGTCCTTAAGTGTGGTGTAATAGTGTTGTATACTTTGGATATAAATTTGTCTTAACAGAACACTTTCTCATTTGTATTATGTTCTTCAGTGAGGAAAAAATGGGGATTTTTGTATATTTATATATTTGGGTAACAATCATCTTGAAGGGTTACAGGCTGCACCCAGGACAAAAATCACCGCTTGATACTTGATAGGTATATTTGATCTGTAGTACTTTATTTTTAATTCATGAAAGCCATTTGTTTGATTTGTAGTTTCTGACCTTATTGTCCCTTTAAAGAACATTTTGTGAAAGTCACTGATAGGGATTAAGAAGCTAAAATAAGCACTGGGACATAGTTCTTGTCTCTCAAGACCTCATGTGATGAGATGCTGTAAGATTACAGGCAGAGAGAGGGAATTCATAGAATGCAAGTGAAAAATGAGTAATGGTTTTGTTCTCAACAGTGTTCTCAGTGATAGAGGTTCTGTGGTTATTCACCATTAATTCTCATTATATAATACAGGTGCTTTGTCAATTTTTTCTTCCATTATTGAAATTCATGTATAATATCTTGTGCATAGAAGGCTAAGTAGAAGTTATATGCCTTGAGTCTAAAAATTAATAGTTTTAATATTAATGCTATTAATACAACTAATATGATTATAATTTGCTATTAATATAATTATTAACGTATTATATCTGGTAATATGTTTATATTTCTCCTGAGCACACCAGTTATCTAAAATCAAAATCTAAATTTAAATGTTACTGGAAAAGTATAGAAGCCTTGGAAGCCATTAGCCCTGGTTTTCTTGATCTGCAGACACCATAGTTCCCTCTTTTTACGTGTTTACGCCTCTATGAAATGTAATTCTTGATAACTAGAGGCCTTATTTAAAAACACTTTATTTAAAAATCCTAAATACTTTGGATTTAATTTACCTTTTGTTTGGTTCCCTAATTCACTTTTCCTATTTGTGCTGAAGATTGCTTGCTTTGGCAACTCATATTCTTTTTCTATCATCATCATCATTCTGTCATCATTTTTCTCAGAGATAAACTCATCTCAGTTCTTGTCAGTAGCTGAAAATGCAGGTTAAATGTGATGATGGCAGGGATTTAGAGCATCAAAATAATGGGATTTTCTCTCTTGGTCTGAAATGCTTTCCTTCTAAAGCCCAAATTTTTCATTTTTCATTTGAAACTAAGGAGGATAAATTTGTATATATAGACATAAAGGCTGTTGCAAGAATACATTCAAGAAAGAGAAAGATTGTGTGAGAACAAGTCTTTTTACTAAATACAAGAGTTAAACATGATTCACTTGAGTCAAATAACTCCCCTAATGCATTTGGCCAAATAAACCCAGTCACATGAGTGTGTGTGCTTTTGTTCTGAATGAAAGCATGAGACCTGAGTGTGGACAATGCTGATCACCCTATAATTAAGGACATGCTAATGATTCATGTCAAAGAAGTCAATCGTGATTAAATAAATACAAGTTAAGACTGACATCTATTAACTTGGTTCATATTTGCTTATTTGGATACTCAAATTTTGAGGTCCTGGCCTCCTGGCAGGTGATTTTCAGCAGAGAACTCCCTTGGGAAAGGTTTCTGTCTGGTGCTACCCTGCTTAAACAGAAGCCTTTGCTGATTGCTGCAAAATATTGTCTTCCCCTTGGTCCAGTGAATACTCATTGCAGCCTGGGGTAGCAGAGTGTTTCTCAGTCTGCAGTGATGGAAGAGAGGAGAGGTCTGTAAGGCAGTCTGTCTGGAAAAATCTCACTTTCTTTCCTAGTTACAGAGAATAGGACTAGAAAGGAGTTTGCGAGCCATTGAATTTCTAGCAGTGGTATAATGTAGTGTTTTTAAGATGATTCTTACTCAATTTACAAAGCTGCTATGCATTTTTATCTGACAAAGTAATCAGAACAATCTTCAGAATATTGGATGCCTGTAATTTCAGTCACTTTAAACGTAGATATTCTTGTGCTAGTGTTATTTAGCTTGAATTATTCTTTTTCTGTACTGTTAACTTTCCTTATCCGTAAGCCATATTTGTGGGGATTTCACCCAGTCCTCTTCTAGCATTTGTTTTAAAGATCCAGTGAGCCAAACTTTTCTGCTTTCAGGTCTTCCTGATAGACGTGGTCTGCCTCTGCTTTGTTTCAGTGGTTACTTCCTGGGCATGGATGTCTGGTACTGGTGTGCTGGCCCAGGGATTCTCTCAGTGGTGCAATGCACAATTCCCTTCTCTCCAGGAACAGACATCCTTGTTGCCATCGTTTTCAGTCTTAGGACTGCATAATATGAATGGAGCAGAAATGTTCAGTGGCAAAATAATGTTCCCAGATAATTCTCATCTCTGTCATTTCCAAATTATGAGGCTCTATTTTTATTAGTTCTGCGAGATACGATGCAATGATGCATCCCATCAAAATTAATTCCATTTATGTTACCTTACCTCTTAAGGTCATCTGATTCTTAAACTCTGTTCTGACTTTGTATCATCCACAAAGTTTATTAATAGGAATTTATTTTATTGTACTATGTGAATGGCTTAACATTGCCTAGAAGTGGTAGATGGGAAGTCCTTTTTTTTTTCCTGGCCTTTCTGGTATCAGCAGAATACTTGAAAAGAAACAGTAGAAACTTGAATACCTGATGGCGAGTGCTTTTTTATTTGGTGTTTTATGAGACCAGATTCGTAACCACTCTGTACTTACTAGATTTTATTTTTTTGATTCTATCATTTTAAGATGGCACTTACTTAAGCTTAATGTAGGTCACCCTGCTTTCATTTAAGCTTCTGTTTTGGGATTTAGACAGCAATATGCCACCCTAAGCGTACAAATGAGAACTGGAGTAACATCATATGTACTGTTCATTTAAGCTTCATTGCTTCAGCATCTCCATCAGTGGGACACAGAAGTTACCCCTGGAGTAAGGCATGATGTGGGGTCATATTTAATGAAGGCGTGACAGGAGAGGGATGTGTGATGGATCAGGTGATGTTTTGCTTTGTCCCAGGTGAGTCTGTGTGCCAGAATAAGAAAGTTGTTTGTTTCTTCAGAAAGTGGTTGCTTTGCAAGCCCAAACTAATCAGATAAGGGCTGTCAAGTGCTGCATTACTGATCACTGCAGAACACTTATTAACACCTTATTTTAAGGTTTTTTTTACCTACAAGTTTCTTCTCTCAGCACTCATCTCTTCTGCCTGTCTGTGCTTGTACAGATGAATGTCCTAGGCTTCCTGGTTTGTATACATCAAATACTGAATAATTTATTAAAAAACATCATCTAATATTCATGGAACCAGACACCAGCTAGTGCTCGCTGAGATAAGATGCTTCCTTCTACTGAGGACAGAGCAGAACTTTTCGTGATATTTCTTAGCGAGAAAATCTCTCTTGTAGTGCAGATCTCACATAGCAGTTGTGACATAACCACTTGGAGTATAATTCTCCAGAGTTCCTTCAGCATCCTCACAAGCCACCTCAGCAGAGCAGTGTGTTGATGTGCGTGTGTCACGGGTTGATTCTGTCCAGGTGTCAGGCACCTACCAAAGCCTCTCACTCATTCCCTTCAGCAGCTGGGCAGAGGAGAGAAAATTAAACAAAGTAGTCATGAGTTGAGGTAAGAACCAAGAGAGAGATCACTGATTAAATACTATCACAGGCAAAACAGCTCAACTTAGAGATATGAAGTGAATTTATTACTAACAAAATCAGAGCAGGATAATGAGAAGTAAAAGAAGCCCTTAAAAACACTTTCCCTCACCCCCCCCTCCTTCCCAGATCTGGCTCCTACCTCAGTGGCACAAGAAGACAGGGAATGGGGGTTATAATCAGTTTCTCACCCGTGGTTTCTCCCGCTGATCAGGGTGAGGGGTCGTTCCCCTGCTGCACTGTGGGGTCCCTCCCACAGGAGACAGTTCTCCATGAACTTCTCCAGCCTGAGTCCATCTCAGGAGTAGCAGCTCCCTGTGAACTGCTGCAATGTGAGTCCATCCCACAGGCAACAGTCCTCCCAAAACTGCTGCAGCATGGGTTACTCTTCCATGGGGTACAGTTCTTCAAGGACAGGCTGCTCTAGCATGGGAGCAGGGCCCCTCTCTCCTTTGGTCTCCCATGGAGTCTCAGCCTCCTCTCAGGCATCCCCCTGCTCTGGTGTGGGGCTCCTCCATAGGCTGTGGGTTTGGTGGGAATTACTTGTGAGCAGTGCTGTTTGATAGACAACATGAAGTACTTTGATAGGCACTGCCTGTCCTCATGGTTAACAGGAGGCTCTAGCATATTTGCTCTTTACTATTTGGGGTGGTGTTGTCTGCTTGAGCACAGTTGGGAGAGGGTTAAGGAAAATGGATCACATAAATGATTTGTTGTCAGAAGTATTGTTTTTATTAGACCAGTTGTGACATACCTGAAAAACTGGAAAGTATTTGCATGCAGAAAGCCTTCTTCAAGTTTAAAAGAGAAATTGCAGTATTCAGATTAAACTCAGGTTGAGAAAAGTTGATTGAAGGTTAATTTATCTATTTACCCATTTAGCCTGTCAGAGGAAGGAGAGTTGATACGTATGAATTTAGATAGAGTAGAGATTCAGAGCAGACAGTGAGAGAATTGTCTGTGGAATGGTGTGTTGGAGGTACACAGGCATCATGGAGGTGGCATTAATAATAGCTTCATCTTTTCCCAGCTATCTTCTGACTGGTTTTAGACTATTATAGATAAGGCTTTTTTTAAGAGGAAGCAGAAGTCACTTATATGAATCCACCAACATGGAAAACATGCATGTGCCCTCAGGAAAGAAACATGTTGTTTCTTCTTCTCAAATAACTTGCCACTGTAAGAGTGTCAGTGACTTCTTCCCACAAGCTTCTTGGGATCACCTGCTAGCTGGAGTTGGTAGCTTGAGCACTTCCTTTCAGGCTGTCATCTCCCTTCTGCTGATAACTAATTCCCATGAAGAAGTGAATGTTAAGTTCTCTGTAATCAACTTACTGGTCATGATGTGCTATTCGTAACAGTGAAAGGTTTATTCAAATATCTTGGAAGGGACGGTATTTCTTAAAAATATGCAGGCTTAAAATAATAAAACCTACAAGGAGGCCAAGGATGCCTAAATTAAAAAATATTTTTGAGGGTGTGTGTGCACGTGTATAGGAAACTGCTTAAAAGAAAGCGTTGGAACAAGACTGGTGTTCTTTTTGCACAGTGACTTGCAGTGAATGAGCTGTAACCATTTGTTCTTTGCTAAGCAGTTCCTCTGTGGTGCTGCTTCTGCACACCAGAAGAGGGGTTTCGGACAGCAAGAAACCACATCCTGGAGAGACACAACTGCCTGATTTCGTGCCCATACAAAGCAAATGCCATTGCCATAGGAACTTGCCAAGCAGCGTGTTTTCTTTCACTGTTTGTACTAATTCCTTTGATTAGCACGTGCTATACTGTCCTCAGTCATTTGTGGCAAATGCAGCACCTTATCTGTGTTGGAATATATGACTGTTGAAGAAAGGTACATTAAAATAATTTCCTACAAGCAAACGCTGAAATGTATGTGACTTGGAACCTGAATATGTGGAAGGGCTGTGCTGTGCTGTGCTTTCTCCTTGCAAGCACATCCAGTAACTCATTGTGATGAGTGGGGAGTCACCATTTCTTCCTTCCTCTCTGTTGGTGATTTCTGTCCTTAAAAGCACAGACATGTAATTAGTTAAAGTGTTATTCAAGGAAGTTGCTTAAGGGGTCTTCCAAGGAGACCGGGTCAAAAATCTGCAAGACCAGACCTGAAGGCAAGAGAGAAGGGTTTTGCTTGTTTTTCTTTTTGAATTTGTGTGCATGATTCCCCATAACCCCTCCCTGCCATCAGCCAGCACTTTTGCTGCAAGACAGCTTTAAGGGAGGGGGAAACAAGTCCAAAGATATCAGTGGTTTTACCACCAGCTGCAGTAGATGGTGGGGATAGGGAATGGGATGTGTGACGGGGCTAAGGAAAGAGCGGGCTGGATTTTGGTCTTCTGTTTAAACCCACAAAATCACAGAAAACCAGAAATCCTATGCATTTCCCCACAGGTGGAAGACCAGGATCTCTGTGTTGGAATGAACCAGATAACTCCATTATTCCTCATTGGTGCAACACATGCATGGAGGGGAATCTGAAGCTTGGTCTGACTGGGCTCCCTGTTATCTCTCACTAGTTTTTGTTGCCCCTCACAGGAAAGATATATATGTTTCTTATAAAAATAAGTTATTTTGAACAATTTTCCTGTGGACAGGTAGCAATATTCAGCTCTGAGCTCTAGTTTCATGTGCCTAATCAATGCAAGCAGAATTCCTGCCTTCAAGTTTTCTCATAATTACTTGCAGCTCCTGCAGAGAAGAAGGAAGTAGAGACCAGAAATAAATGCCCAGTCAGGTTAGACAGCAGAGTGAAACACTAGAATAGCCTGTGTAAGGAATACTTGGAAGTATTTAGAAAAACTCTCAGGCAGCTTTGCAGTGAATTCAGAGGTTTAACCCTGTCTGTGATGCACAGAGGGCTTTTAAGTAGTCTAGGGAGGATATAGACTTGCTTTTCTTAGTTACCTGTAGACTTCATTCTATGAAGAATTCTTAGGAAGTGCCCCTAATAGGTGTCGTCTGAAAATCTGGAAAGGTGGTAAGTTATTGCAAGTCATTCTTCCACAGACAGGCACAGACTATGGACTGTGCTACCTGTCAGTCTGTCTTTAGCCTTATTTTTGCATTTTTTAGAATGCTTTCCCCAGTGTTCTGTGCAGTGCAGTCATTCATCATGCAGCCATTCACCCTGTCTGCTCTTTGAAATGATGGTCACAGCTTGCCCACTTGTTGTGCTTTCATATGTATTGGAGAGTTTGCTATACTTTTACTATATATTCCCATAAGAATTTTCTGAGTTCTTTTTCTTGGTGTTGCCTTGATACGAAGATTAAAGAAAGTGAAGAGATTAAAGGAAATTAGGAATGTCATGGAGGGAAACATTCTGTAGCTCTTTAAATAAGGTTATGCACTTACTTGAGAATTTACAAATTATTGTTCCTATTGAGTCAATGCAGAATTATGCTTTTAATGAAACTTTAAAATAGGGCATTTATAGTTAATCTTGTAAGCAAATGTTTCCATGTTTATCACACAATCACAGAATGGATAAGGTTGGAAGAAGCCGCAGCAGGTCATCTGGTCCTTATCAAGAATAGTTAGCTAGAGGGATTACTAACACCTTCTATAGAAGAACAGTTTAAACTGTTTTAATGACTCATTCTTGCAAAACTTTGAGGTGTAAGTCTCAGTTCTGTGTGTTTCCCTTCTTCCCATAAATGTTATTTTTCGTTTAATGACTTATAGTTCATTGCATATATAGTTCATATATGCCTTGGAGATTTTTTTCCTAGTTACTCGTTCTGGAAGTGCTGGCATTGTAGCAGCTCAGATTTGTGCAGTGAAGGGCAAGGAACTATCTACGCTTGCAGGAGGTAGGGGTATTCTTTGAAGCAGGATGAGTGGGTCTTTTTTATTTCAGTGAGGTAAAAAAGCTCAAGAATCCTAGGCACACAGGGTATCCATATTAAGTATTTGAAGTTAGGGTTTCTCTCTGCCATCAACTTCTTCTGAAGCTAGTTGTAATGCACTGCAAGGAGTCTGCCTTCAAAGCAGGGAGTGGAGATTTCAAGTTCCTTTGGATTTTCTCCTTCCTTTGCCTTAATTGTTTGACAGTGTCACTGGAGGAATTGCTTTGAAAGGTAGGAACCCTCACGATGTAGTTGAATACGTATTCATCAGCTCAGTTGTGGTGGTGAAACTCCAAAACCTCATTAAAAGGGGCAAAATAATCTTTTTTTTCTTCTCTCTATGCAGTTGATTTCTGCTTATGCAGTATGACTGGTATACAAAGGAAGAAACTTCCTCTGATCATCTCTGTACTGTGAAGGAGGGAGGAGAGTGTGCCTGGGTGACATTGTGTGGCTGAGCCACACAGCAGGTTGCTGGGTAATAAATTTCTGTGGAAGGTTGTGGAAGTAAGCTGGTGACACAATGCAAGAGTAGCACAAACTGATGCTACTTATCATTGCTTGAGATCCACAAGGAGAAAGGAGGCTAGGAGGAGGGGGAAAGAAGGAGTAGGGAAGGTGAGGGAAAGGAACATATTAAGAAATTAGAGGCTGGCAAATGGTATTTACTGAATTTAAATACAGTGGTGTTCAGTGCCTGCTTTGTGTTTCTGCAGCAGCTGCCTGAGCACATCAGTGACAAATGGCATGTGAGGTGAGAGACAGGGACCTATTTCTGCAGTATTTATTCAAACAAAAATCCTGCTTAGATGAAGCCTGAAAAATCAAAGCACATCTAGAAATAATTTTGCCTGTGCTTTTTTGGAATGTATTTGAAACTGAATATATAAAACTGAAGAGCTCTATGCATGTGGCTCACCTGTATAGTGAGATTCACAAAATGTTATTAGTTTTGTTCAAATTCCTTAGTAAAAGACAAAATAAATAAAAAATTCGCACTTAAAGTGGGATGACTTTACTCAGGTAAAGTTGGCTTTTTTGTCAAGACAGCCTTACCTTCATCATCTCTGCCTTTTTGGTTTTCTTTCCCAGGGAATAAATTTATTGGCAGGAGGTGTTAAAAAGAGGGAAAGTCATGTGGCAGTCATTTTTTCTCTTAGTTGGATTCCTAGTTAAGCAAAAGATCTAATCCTATCACTAATTTCCTTTCTTTCCTGTGATAGTGTTCTGCCCTAGGATATGACTGTAGATTCTGTAAAAGTTTGCAAATTACAGTGTGGGATGGGTTTTTTCCCCAGCTGTTACTCAATTTTGCTGTGTTTCGGGGACTGGGGGGCTTTTACTTCCAGTGTAAATTGAATAGAAATCTATGACCTTTGATAAAACATTAAGTGTGTTTCACTAGGCAGCTCTTGAAGGGGAAGTCTTCAAGGTAATTGCTTCTGTATCTTCACCGCTGCCTCGCTGAGATGTGAACATCTTTGATTTTCACTGAAAAACTAGTTTGCACTCAGTGAAATCTGCCATTCCCTGGTTAGCGTGTGGCAGTTTAGGTCTCCCTCCACATCTCAGGCTATTGTTTTGGTGCATAACAGCATGCATTAAGAAATAATGTACTCCTGCTGCAGTAGTAGTCCCTGATTAGAAGTAAGCAAGTGGACTGACAAGTCAATCATTTATCTGTATCATAAACACACTTTCATCATATTAAGGTAATGTTAGCTGAATAGAGATTGTCTATTAGCCTGCCTGTAGTACTGTTAGATAGAATTCATTCACATCATAAATGCCTGTTCTCCAGTGTACAGCACAATGTCATCCAAGAGCTTCAGGCAGAAAATTTTACTCATGATGGCTGGAAATGTTGGCCTGTTCCCGGCTGGTTCGTGTTTTCTGTCACTAGATGTGACCAGTAGGGGACCAGAATGGAAAGGAATTCAAATGTGTTTCAAAGACTGGCCTAGTTTTGATCTTTCCTGTGGTGAATGAACATTTTTGGTGCCATCAGGCTTGTCTTAAGCCAAGAGAGCATCTTGGATATCTCATCCTTCAGCAGAGGCATTCATGTGGCACCAGAGAGATACGTTTCACTTAACAAAGAATAACCCCTTGCGTTAGACCTTTGCTTTGGTTCAGAACTTTCTGACAGCTTTGATAGGAGGCAATGATATCCCTTAACTCCATTTCAGTCTCAGACAGACAGCTTTCATTTAGTCCTACAGTACCCCCAGCTCAAGACATGGGTTGCTTTAGGAGAGCCATTGCTTTAGGTTTTCTTTTTCCATCTCTGTGGAGAAAGAGCTCTCCAAGTTTCTTGGCTTTACTGACTCACCTCAACTTCCTGTGCCCCAGACCAGAGTGATTTTGCTAAATAAAGGTTTGATTCACAAGTCTTGTGGTCAGACTTAAAGTTCCAAGCAAAACAAACACAAAGTGTACTGTACAAGCCTGTGCTTGATAATGGGACAAGCAAATAGGAAATGAAAGGCATATGATAGTCACTAGGATACTGCTGAGAAACCACTTTCCAGCTTGTAAAGATAGCTGTGTTTTAAACAGCCCTCTTAGATGGTCTTCATTACAGCACTCTCTTTGCCACATGCCATTGAGGTGACCGATGTTTTCAACACGTTTCTGATTTGTGGTTTTGCAGATACTGTGTGCATTCACATGTTTCTCGTTCTTTGTTTCAGAGATGGTGATGTTGCTGGAATGGTGGTCAGGCACCGATTGCACCCTTTACACTGACCCAGAGAGTTACCACAAGTACGGGAAGGAGAATGCCATCGTAATCCTTAATCACAACTTTGAAATTGACTTTCTCTGTGGTTGGAACTTTTGTGAGAGATTTGGGGTCTTGGGGGTGAGTTACTTAGTATTTAAGATAAATCTCCTTGGATGTGGAAAAAACAGCAAAATAAGTTAATTGTGTTTTTGAATTAACAGATCCATGCTCGAATTTCACTCGGCTGCTGTCCAGAATTAGAGGTGAACCTAAAGCAGTGCAGTGAAGTATGTGGAGACAGGATGGCTCAGGAAACCACAGATATTTTAAAAGCATTGCAGTTAAAGCTGATGAAGGAAATATTTTCTTAACCTGTGGAGATTATTGCAGTTATTTCTCTCTGTGTGTTCGCTCAGTAGCTATTGCAGTTCGCTGTGCTGCATAAAGATGAGTTGGCCCATAATTCTTTACCAGTTTAATTACAGAATTTGTTTGCTTTTTGCAGTGTAGCCTTAAAAATCCACATCTAGAGTTTGAATGATGTAGCCTGCCTCTCTCAGAATGAAAGAGCAGCCATCTTAAGTGAAAGCAGTGATCAGCTAAAAGCAGTAAGAGATGGGAGAGGAATGAGTTATTCATGGTTGAATATACTGCTGCATCAAGGAGTTCATGTGCCTTTGTTTTCAGGGTTGCTTTTTTGTTTCCCCTGTCAGATCATGGGGATAATTCAAGCCCCCATCTAAATCAGCCTGACTTCATTCTGTGGTGGTGATGATAGTCTCTGTCTATAAAGGATTTAGATAAGGGTTCCTCCCTCATAAGGAAGAAAACCAGTGATTCATTTTGGCAGTGTTCTTCAGCATCCTTCTAGCTTTGATGCTGGCCACTGGAAAAAGTCCTGACCTTGGATTGTGTGAACCTCTGATTTTTGTGGCCTTCCCTTTGGACTCCTTGCATTTTCTGGACATTTAGGCACCACTCCTGTCACTTTCAAATTAGAATAATGGCAGTCTGTTTAACAAAAACATAAAAAGTGGCCTTAAAAGGAGAGGAAAGTGAACCTAAACATTACAGGCTCTTTGTGTAACCAGAATGGCTTTTGAGTAACTTCTGCCATGTTGTCTAGGACTTGAGTACAGAGCTGGAGGATGGCATGGAACAGTAGGAAATGTAGGGAAACCTGTTCCTATGAGGCAAGTGTAAGTGCAAAAAAACAGTGGTGCTGAAGTACAGTCTGTCTAATTTTGTAAGCCAAATGGCCTCAGGTCTCTAAATAAAGCTGTGTTTTTGAGAGTTGGGTTCTTCTTCAGAAAACACCAATGTAGAAAATTGAGGGATTGTTTCTGTACAAAGTAATAGGGGCCTACAAGGTCAAAAATACCTTGTTTTACATTGTTACCGTGTAGTTGGATGGAATCTTACTAGCTGCAATTTTTTAAAATAGTTTTCTGAGTTAATAAGGTTTTTGTTTTAGTTTTTTAGTTGTTACCTACACATAAGGAAAGCACAATGTAGAAACAACTGTTAAAATTACTGTGCTGCACTAATTTAAAACATTTTTTCCTTTTTTTGGCTGCTTGCATATATTACTCGGTTTACATTTATGCTAATCTTAGGGTTATTTTAGAAACTGGTTGTGGTTTTGCTTTTTTTTTTTTTTCCAACAGCAAAACAAAAACAAATAAACAAAAGACCCAAACAACTAACACAAAACTATTTCAGTCCTGAGTAATGTACTGTGGTTTTACTTCCCAGAAACTGTTCCCGGGTGCTCTCATTTGCATAGATGTCTTTACTTAACAAAGCAGTGCATTTCCCTCTTGGGGCAACCAGCCCAAGTTCTTCTTAAGCCATCTTAAAACAAAACCATAAAGAGTGGAAAATGCCAAACAGCTCTTTTCCTGACTGGACTGCCTATATTGCTGTACTGGTACTTGTCTTGGGCCAGTGCAAGGGTAGGTGATTGTGCAGTGATGAGGAGTTGGTTGGTTTGATGTGTGCTGCCTTACATGAGCTTCCACTGTGCGGAGTTTCAGGGCATGGTGTGAGAGCACAGTTAGGAACATAAGAACCTTTAGGCTGATGTTTAGGAAAAGAGTTATAGGAAAGAAGCAGGTGCACAGGGGGCTCTCTGAGGTGTCACAGCCTCTGGTGTTTTGTAGCTCAAGGACTTTGTGAGCCAATGGGTGTTTATATTTAATGATGTTTAATTTTATACTCCGTGAAGTTGCTATGCAAACTTTGGGTATCAGCCAACACCTTACTCAGCTTATCTCATGTCCGCTGCTGCTGAAAAGGAAATCTTGCACATGCAGTCTCCTGCATCTGTTATGATGCTTGTCTGCCCTGTTTGGCCATGTTTTAGAAACTCTGTCTCTTTTCTGCCTTAACTAATCCAATGAAGAGAGGAGAAATGACTGGGGAGGGGGAAGAGGGAGAAGGTGAAGACAGCTTAGAGCCAAAGGAGTTGGAACTGACTGTGCTTGGGCAGAATGGCTTTGTTGTGACATTCAGCTATGCCCTGCAGCTCTGGCAGACAACAGTAACACTCTTAAGACTGTCACAAGCTCGTTCAAATTCTCAGTATTTTACAGCTTGAACATTTCTTTAATGAAGCCCTTAAATGTTGTTTTTTGCTTGGTTGTTGTGGTGTAACCATGCAGGCAGCTAAACACCACACAGCCACTTGCTTATTCCCTGCCTCTCATGGGATGGGGGAGAAAATTGGGGGAGGGAAGGGAAGGAATTTGGGGTTGAGGTAGAGTTTAATAGGACAGAAAAGGAAGGGACAGAAGTAATGATAATGAATGATGGTGATAAAAGAATCAGAGTGTATAAAACAAATTATCCACAAGGGAGTTGTTCACCACAGTCCAGTTTCTTAGCAGCAGTCCCAAGCCATCCTTCCCCCTAGTTTATATATTGAGCATAACATCAAATGGTATGGAATATCCCTTTGGCTAGTTTGAGTCAGCTGTCCTGCTGTGTCTCTTCCCAGCTCTTTAGGTCCGCCAGCCTACTTGCTGGCAGGGTGGTGAGAAGCCAAAGTCCTTGATGTAGTGTAAACACTGCTTAGCAACAACTAAAACATCCATGTGTTATCAACATTATTCTCCTCCTAAACCCACAACACAGCTACTGGGAAGAAAATCAGTTCTGTTGCAGCTGAAATCCAGACATTGTTTTTGTTTATTTGAAAACAACATTAAACATCCTTAAACCTGTCTTGCCCCTTTGATTCAAAAAAAAAAAAAATAAGTCTTTCCCCTTTGAAAACTGCCTTTCCTGGTCTTAGTTGAAATACTGAATTTGTGCATTTGTCTGCTCCTTCTCTTGTCTCTCTTCTCCTGGACTGGCTTTCTCCAAATAGCCAAATTGCCATAATCCCTACAAGTTTATAAAGCTCTATCAGTGTGGCTTTGGTTTATCAGAGTGGTTTAGGGTTTGGGGTTTTTTGCTGTTTCTGAGAGATGGAGTGGGAGTTGCATAGTCTCTTGCCTGTCTTTAGGTTAGTGAATCTGAGTGTTCTTCTAAGGACTCAGATCTTGGCATGTGTACGGATGAGGTTCTCTGCTGTGTCCTTCCCTTTTCCTGTCTGTGACATTCCAGTCCTAGGATTTACCTTACTAGTTGGGACAGCCTAGCCACTGTGTCCCCATTCAAATGCATTAGTAGCCTTTAGGTTCCTCAAGGTGTGTTGCTACCCATCCTCTTGAAAAAAGACCCAACTGGACACCAGAACTCAAAGTCAGGACATGGGCAATTTCTGAGGAGGGAACTGATATTCAGGATTCTTACCAAAAGCACTTGAATATGCTCCCTGCCTGAATTCACTGCTTTGTTGTTTGGTCTGATGAAGCAGCAATAAAATAGCTTTGTTAGTAATTTCAACAGCCATTTGTCTGAGATAAAGACATTAATATTGGCAAAAATTGCCTGTGCTTTAAAGGAAAACCTGCTGGTTTTAACCTTAACTACCTGTTCCATATGTCAGGAAACTTAATTTTATTTGAGAATTGCTTATGTTGAAGCTTGCTGTTTGAAAAGCTGAGTGTGCCTTTAAATGTAGGTGTGAGAAGATACTTTTTTATATTATTGTATGAGACTAATAGGTGTGTGGGCACAATAGGTTGTTTGTGCATTTTAATATACTCACACATTTTTAAAGTAGATTTGAAGTAGTAAAGGAACAAAATCAGGCTTACTAGTGGTAAGTCTGTGTTACCTTTCCAACAGAGAGAAGTTTTATTCAATATGAAGCATGAGGAATTAGGAGCATAACTAAATTTCTGGAATGATGGCTTTGAGTGACTGAAGAAACATACCTAGCCATCATGATGTCCCAGAGAGTATAATATGAAGGAGTGATATATTTTAAAAGTAGAGCAGTTGGAATCATTGAAAGTATGTCAGTGCTGAAGGGAGCCTGCAGAGCAAATAAATTACAAGGCAGATTGCTGTTGCTAATGGTTTACACTACAATGAACTTGTTTTAAAACTCAGGAGCAAGTTTTGTTGGACACTTTCAGCTTTAACATTGATTTCATGCTGTTTGTTGTGCTCTTTAAAAAAGAGGTGTTGTATAACTGAGGCTGGACATGTAGAATCATGATTTTCTTTCTGTGACAGCATAGTTGAGCAAATGCACTAAAGCAAGTTTGTAAAAATACTTTTTTTAAGGTGATGTTGGTGCAGTCATTCACAAAGAAGAACTTCATGGGTATTCCATTTAAACAGACTTGGCCAAAATAAATTAACCTGGATTAAAATGTTAGTACTGTAGATATGTTGTCCCTGTCCAGTGGTAATTTCATTAAACATCTGTTGAAATTACACAGTTCTGAACACTGAAAATGTTTGACTTCCTTCAAGAAGGCTGCTTACATGGAATAAATCAGCACTTTTTAATGATTATTTTTCTGTTGAACAAGCTGAATTTGAATATTAAAGGCAGCTGTCACATGTTTAGTAAGGCACTTTAGTAAAAGAAGAGTTAGTGGCTGAAATCAACTAGAGTTGCGTTTCTCCCCCCAGGTATTTTCACAGGAGCTGTGTATGGGTAGATGACTGAAACAAAACCTCTCTAGTTATTGTAAGAGGGATCACAGAATCATGCAACATGTAGAGTTGGAAGGGACCCACAAGGATAATCAAGTCCAGCTCCTGGCCCTGCACAGCACCATCCCCAGGAATCACACCAGGTGCCCAAGAGCATTGTCCAAATGCTTCTTGGATTCTGTCAGGCTGGTGCTGTGACCACTTCCCTGGGGAGCTGCTCCAGTGCTAAACCCTTTGGCATGAAAAACCTTTTCTTAATATCCAACCTAAACCTCCCCTGACACAACTTCAGGCCATTCCCTTGGGTCCTTCACTGGTTACCACAGAGAAGAGACCAGTGTCTGCCCCTCCTGTTCCCCTCATGAGGAAGCTGTAACTGCAGTGAGGTCTCCCCTCAGTTTCCTCCAGGCTGAACAGAACAAGTGACCTCAGCCGCTCCTCATATGGCTGCTCCTCAAGGCCCTTCACCATCCTCATGGTTCTCCTCTGGACACTCTCTAACAGTTCAATGTCTTTCTTACATTGTGGCACCCAAAACTGCCCCCAGCAGTCAAGGTGAGGCTGCCCCAGCTCAGAGCAGAGCAGGACAATCCCCTCCCTTGCCTGGCTGGTGATGCTGTGCCTGATGCCTCCCAGGACAGGCTTGGCCCTCCTGGCTGCCAGGGCACTGCTGAGTCAGGTTCAACTTGCCATCAGCCAGGACCCCCAGGTCCCTTTCTGTGGCACCACTCTCCAGCATCTCATTCCCCAGTATACAGGGCAGCTTCCGAGGGGAGGCCTAATGTATTCCTCCCTCACAAGAACAGCCTTGCCAGCATAATGCACTGAGGAGTTTCTTTGTCTAATTAGTTCTGTCGTTAGCCTTCCTTCTATTCCTAGAACAGATGGGTGCATGAAATCATGTGAGGTGATTTAGTTTATCTTTATGTGCGTCTAAGGAGTCATATTCACACGTGTCTGAAAGAGGGCTTTTAAATTTTAAAAATGCATTGGCACAGTGAAGGAATAAGAACGTGCCCCAGGGAAGAGTTCAGACATCTGTTGTGCTTTCATTGTTATACCTGTGCTACAGAACACATTATCTCACAGTATCATTTCTTGGTTTCACTGGGCCAGGTGCAACTTCTCTCCTGCCTCTAGTGTTAACTCATGCTCTTTTTAAAATATGTAAAGTATTAGAAAATAGATACGGTGAAATAGTCATTTTAGCTAGCTTTTTGGGCTATAATTTCTGCACTTTCAAGTCTGCAGGACAGCTATTGTCTCTTCTGACACTGTGTTCTGGAGGCTTTGTGCACTCTATGCAGAGTACACTTGGTTTACCGTAGTTCTTATGACACTGAACACTTACTGTAAATAAACTCTAAGAACATGTTGAGGTTTCTTCTCTTTTGCAGGGTGGGGGTGGTGGTGATAGGGCTGCTGTTGGTTGGCCTCCTTGTGCAGGTTGGCCTCCTTGTGCATAGAAGGAGAGCCTGTTTCTCTGTGCCCAGTTTGGGGAGCTGGAAGAGGAGCTGGGTTCAGTGTTGCTGCTGTCATGTAATGGGGACTAATGTACAATATGGCTTGAAACTGAAATGACTGCCACTGCTTCTCAGGGGAGCAGTGGGTTTGGAGTCTTGATCTGAGCCCGTCACTGAAATGATGAAATTGTCAAATTCTCAAGAGGGAGCACTATTATTGCAAAGCATTCAATCGTGTGATAGAGATGGTTCCCCCATTCTTAGAAATGGAACTCCCTGTTCATCCTCTGTTCTGCTTCTGTGTAACAGTTGCTGGTGAAGCTGTGTGATGTGCACTTGCTTTCCAGTCTTGAGCTTTTAGATAGCTTAATTATTTAAGGTATTTTCCTTCTCAAGGAAGGAGAGCAGATGAAAAAAATGAGCTGCGATAAGGAATTAGGTCAAGTCTCTTCTTGTAGCAGCCAAATGAGCAAGAGTGACTAAAAAAGTAAAAGGAAATATTTTCTGTTGATGGTAACTTCTACCAATAAGTAACGTCTAGTCAAATTCCATGTCCTGGTATCCATCTGCAGAGCTTTTGGATGGGCTAGCTTATAATAGTATCATGGTCAGAAACGGGACTGTAATTACACCCATCTTTCTTCTAAGGAAGTGTCACTGTTTTTTAGGAAATGCTGAAGCAATAATTTCTTTATGAACACAATGCACACATGTGCCATTTTATTGATTAAATAACCAAGTGAAATGTAAGACAGCTCACCAGGGTGGGCTGGTTTGGAAGACAAGAAAGGAGCACATGGAATCAGTTCTCCTGCCCTAGGGGATTTTGTCTGAGATGATCACAGAGTTAAATTATGGAGTAGGATTAATTTACAGAACATGTTGAATGCTTGATAAATCACAGACTTCCTGTCAAGTGTCTGGATCAGTCACTTCAGTGTCTGTCACACCTGTGAGACAGGAAGAGTGCTTTTTTGTTTTTTCCTACTCCAGAAGCATGCTTTGATGAGAAATTTGCTACTCTAAGTATGCTCTTTCATAAACAAAACTGAACACAAATTAAGTATTCTTATTGCTGCTGTTGTTTCTAGTGTTTAAGGTTTCATCTGTTGGTAAACCATGTGTGAATAGCATCAATATGTTGTGCTGCAGTGGCTCTGTGACCCTGCTTTTTATTTTCCTCTCTCTTTTTTTGGGTTTTTTTTTTCTCTCCATGTTGAGATGTATAGTTTGAATGTATCTTAAAAGAACTTGAGCTGCCACTGCCAGGATCTCATTGAATTAAGAGTTTTGATTGATATAGCTCAGGTCATTTACATGGATTCCCCCATGTTTGAAGGAATTTGGCTTTTCTTTGGAGTTTCAGTGTTTGGGTGGGAGAGAGCAACACACACATATATATTTAATTCTAGAAGTCTTCCATGCAGATACCTGAGATTAGATTTGATTGTTCTGTCATATGAGAGAAACTTATTTTTCTTTTTTTTGCTTTTACACTGCTGTTAAAACTGGGTCTGGTCAATATAAATGGACGTCTTTGTGTCTAACTATGCTAGTCTCATACCCACAGTGCACTCTTTAAGTGGTTTAACTCTGTTTGGCTTGCTTTGATTGTGTCTTGCAGAGTTCCAAAGTGCTTGCAAAGAAGGAGCTCTCCTACATGCCCATCATTGGCTGGATGTGGTATTTCCTAGAGATAGTCTTCTGCAAGCGCAAGTGGGAGGAGGATCGGAAAACTGTGGTACAGAAGTTGCTCAATCTCCGGGACTACCCTGAAAACTTTTGGGTGAGTGATGCTTAACAAATGGAGAGTGAGGTAGCAGGAGTGAGAGGCACAGGCACTATTTGATCCTTGCCAGATTGTTCCTGAGATTTTTGATTCATTAGCTTCCTAGGGAGTATCAGGGGACTGCTCTCAACTGAATTCTCTCTGGAGTTTCCCATGTACTGTGTTGTCTGTTTCCTTCTCTGTAGTATGAAGCCCTGCAGATACTACTGCAAAAATACCTGCACTGTGATCCACTCACTAAATTTGGTGGTTCTCTAATTACAGGCACTGGATAGGGGTAGGTGCAGGGGTTCATGGCTATGTAACAGATGCATGTGACAATGTTGTTTGGAAGCACATCAGCTATATTTGCCTAAGCTTCCCTCTTGTGGGGGTCCCAGTCGTTGGTTTCTCTGGGTCTGGATTGAAGGCACTTGAGACAGTAATTCGTGTTTGGACTCAAGTGTTTATTATTTCTTATCAGTAAAACAGTCTCACTCCTGTGAGTTCGGAGGCTTTTCATTAGAAGGCACAAAATGGCTAACAATCCCTTGTTACAAGGTCTTTTAAAGCTGAACTATCCAATTAAGAACTGACACCTAGATTACTTTCCCTTTTAACCCAAAAACTGATTCCAAAGAGCTCGCAGTGCAGACTTTCCTGCCCAATTACGAAATGCCACCCAAACCCATGAAGAAGCAGCATGAAGAAGAAACCCAGGAGGACACCCTGTGCCCTCCATCTTGCTTCCATCCACAACATACTAAAAATCCCCAAACCTAAGTTTCTCACCAAGTGGTACACCTACACTACTCTCTATAATCTATTGCACACTTTTGTGGATTCTAGTCTGTTTTAAAGTCTAGGAAATTTTCTCCATGAATGAGGGTCAAAGTCAATGCTCCCCTGGGGTTCAGGGCACCCCAGAGCAGACAGAGAAATATTCCTGGTGCCCTGAGTTTCCACACCCTCTCACCTTAGATTGCAGAGTTAATATAGAATTTTCTCCTTCCCTGTGATTCTGCCATTCCTGTGAAGGTGTTTGGTCAAACATGGCCCAGTAGAAGTGGAAGCCGCCTGGTCAGAGAAGTGGCCTGATGTAGCCATTGCCTCTGTTCCAGGGAGAGGATTGGTGTCACTTTTCAATAATAAGAAAGTCTTACTTTTTGCTTCACCATAGTTTTTTAGTATTCACCATGCCTGGCATTTATTTATCTGAGAATGAAAAGCCTTTGAATTTTTTATCTTCTCAGAAATCACAAAAATTGCAGTTCTTCTGAGCTAGTGATGGCAAGAGGGCAATTCAGTTAAAGAAATGGAATCTTGAGCAGCATCCCCAGGGGCTACAGAAACCATTGCTGTTTCCTCATGAAGATGTATATGCTGCATTTCTCATGCTCTGAAACAAATTTATTTTGTTAGTTTTCATTGGTTTAAATGAGTGCTAAGCAATCCAAACTAATCTCTGTGCTTCAGTGTTTAAGTGACTTCCAGGCAGCAGGCTGTCTAGCAAAGGGGTGATTCTGGGATTTTAGTTTCAGTTTCTCTCCAGAGTTTTGCCTGTGCCTGTGACTTTTCTTTACATGTAGGCAGCTCAACTCTAATCAGTGAGCACAAGCCACCACCACCATCCTGTAGATACTTCTGTAGAGGGTTCGCTGAAAAGGAGCTATACCTATGTAAGGGAGATAATTGTTAATGTACACCTGGGTTATTGCAGTGTGGAGTTTTAATTTCCTTTTGTATGATGACATAATGTCAAAAGGCACAAGAATAGCACCTTGGAAAGTAGAGAAGACAAAGCATGCTAAGGGAACTAGAGAGACTTTCTCATCAGTTCCTCTGTGTCTCATCAATCTGAATAACATTATGTATGCAATACACGATTAAAAGCACTCTTGGATGAGCTAGAACTGAAGCTGGCTGCTTGGCTAGTTTCTTCAACATCTCTTTCTTTTTTGGCTACGTTTTTGCTGTGGGTTATGAGGGCTTACTTTGTGTCATTTGGCAGTGCTCTCTGATGTGTTAGTTTGCATGAATGCTTGGCAGAAAGCAGATGAGCAAGTGGTAAGTCTCCAAAGATCTGTGTGCTCTTCCCTGCCTGCCAGTGGCAAGATTGTAATTATTCATGTCTGAGCACTTCCACTGTATAGTTCCTAAGAGCATGAGCCTTTCAGTTGTCCTGCAGTGCTGCCTTACATCTGTTAACAGCTGTCTCATTGGCACCAAAGTTACTGCCTGAGTTTTCCATGGCCCTCAAGTGCCGTAGGGAAAGCAAGCAGGTTAGAGTGAGGGCAAACAAGCTGGACACTGAAGCATTTCCTAGAAATGTGTTTAGTTCAGACACTTAGCAAGTTTTAGATGCCTTGATATTTGAGCACTTTACCATCAGAGAGAGATTTGCAACAGGAGTATGTTTTGAGTGTTTTCTAACAGCTTATTAGAGATGGAGTGACTCAGAGAAACCAAGTCATTCTTGATAGCAAGTAGCAGAGCAGATGTTAAAGCCTAAAGGCTGAGGTTCAAACGGGATGGCAGGTTGGATGAGTGTTTGGATTTGGGATTGGGTTTTGGGTTTTTTGTTTGTTTGTTTGTTTTTCTTTTGGTTGGTTGGGATTTGTTACCTCAGTCAGATAAATCACATAAATGTGTGTGTGGCTACACCTGTCCCAGCTAGCAGTGTAATTTGGGTTGTGCTGGTGGGAATTTGAGAAAACTCTGCTCAGTAAGCAGAAGACCTGAGCTTCTGTCTAACTGTGGTTCTGTCTTGGTTTCAGTTCCTGATTCACTGTGAGGGCACAAGGTTCACAGAACAGAAGCACCAGATCAGCATGAAGGTAGCTGAAGCCAAAGGTCTGCCCAAGCTCAAGTACCACCTCCTGCCACGAACCAAAGGATTTGCTGTCACCGTGCAGTGTTTGAGAAATGTAGGTAAGGAAAGTCACAGGGGACAGTGCTAAATGGTTATTTCCTCTAACTGCTGACAGTTTGCCATGCTTTTCTTTTCCCTGTAGCATGTGTCCTAGCAGAAAAATCCTGGGATGCTTTCAGAAGCATCTGGTTTTTTCACTAACCTCTGGTTTTAATAACAAAATCCTGAATCAGTTTGTAGGGATGGTTTTGGTTGGATTTTTTTGTTTTGTTTGGGGGGTTTTTTGTTTTTGTTTGTTTTTGTTTGGGGGTTTTGGTTTGGTTTTTTGTTTTAATTTATTATTGTTATGTGTTGTTAACTGTGACTGTGTGTTGAGGAATCTCAATTGCATATTTTGTATCAATTGGTACATATTTTGTTGCATATTTTGCACCTATTGCCAAAGAATAGCATTTCTTAGTATTTGCTAAGCAATTCTGTTCTAAATGAAGCAAATGCATCAGTAGAGAGTCTGAGGCAGTGTATCTTAAAATAATTTCATGTGGTAAATGACTACCTCAAATAATGCAATTTTAAAATCAAAAAATATTCTACTTTAAATTTCTGTATAGATTTGCTCTTTAGAGTTTCTTAATGAAGCTGAGGAAGGGGAGTAGGCCTTGACTGAAGATACACGTAGGTGAAATTCATAAACAGTTTCTACATTACTGAACATGAGTAAGTTTTTCCTTACTAATATTGTTTTGAGCTCCCCATTTATTTCTGGTTACTTGCATTTGCCAACTTCAAAGTGACATCATTTTGCACATGTTGCCTTTGATGTGATATTCTATGACTAATACTATCTATCAAATGCTTTGACTAATACTACTGTCAGTCTTCTGCTGTCTACTTCACAGGCAAAGGAAAGACAGTGCTAAGTAGCTGTAGTGTTACAGGGTCCTTGGGAGCTGGTAGATTTGTGTGTTAGGTGGCTGATGTGTAAGAAAGAAAAAAGTCATTTCTGGTTTAGAAGAAAATGTTCTAGCTTGACTGAAGTTAATGTCAAAACTTCTTTTGTCCTTGGAGATGTGTTTTCACGTGGCGTATCTGGGATAGCTGCTGTAAAAAAAGCTTCCCAGTCAGCTGGCTTGCTATCTCTTGTATTTCTTCTAAATACCCTCTGGCAAGCCAGGTAGATCATACCACTGTTGTAGCTTTCCAGGCACCCGCAACTTTCCACCCCCACGATGGATAGCACAGCTTGGATCCTTTCTGGTCCATGAAGAAGAGGTACATTATGTGAAGCATCCAGCAACCTCCTGAAGAGCATGGTTTAGCCTTGCCTTTGGAATAAGGGTGACTGTTCTGCTGGGGGCAGAACACAGGGTAGTAGACTTGAGGCACAGGAGAAGGGTTGAGTCAAAACTCTGTGGCGTCTAATGCCCTGAGCTGGGAATCAGGAACAGGTTATTTTGGTGGAGATTTTGTTCTTTTTACTGTTCTGTGTAATGCAAGCAAAATAGGGCATGATTGTGGACAAGCAGCTGATTGTGGAAAAAACATTCCAAAAGGAAACTACTTTAGGAAATCCAAATGACATTAAAAGTTTTGGACATTCATGCCACACACTACCATAACACTTACTAGTACCCTAAATGTTTTAAATACCTTCAGAAAAAGGAGACTGAGGTTGCTAGATTACTTATTTATTTGGGGGAGTAGAGTATATGTCACTGCCTCAATTCAGAAGCTGTAACTTGTTAGATGGAGCAGTGTGAGGCCAGGAAGAAGGCAGTATTTCCCTGTGAGGGTTCGAGGAGAAGCAGAGTCATAACTTCTCATACACAGTTTCAGCAAAAACTTGAGCTTAAAAATCCAGCCAACAAACCTCTGAGAGTTTGATGACCTCAGACTGGAGTTGCAGGTTCTTCTAGGTTTGTTGATTTACTTGCCTTGTTATTTTCTGCAATGAGAGGGAGATATAAAGTTTGGGTTGCTATGTGTTTCTCTCCTATAGAGACAAGGGGTTGATGTAAAGAGCATCTGAAAACAATGTAGCATTCTTATGTACAGACAGTAAGTCCATGCAGATTTCTTGAACAGAGAATGTGGTGGCAGTCTCTCTTGACAGTCCATGATCTGGAACTGTAATACTATCTAGAAATTAGGTCATATCCCTGTGCATCTCCAAAAGTGAGAGACTGATGCTGAGCTGCCTGAGGGAGGTAACTGCAGCACGACATAGCAGTGGAGCCAAGTCACAGGGTTGGGACCAGTTCACAGTTGGGTGTGACAGAGCTCCTGTCCCTTTTTTTTTCCTCCTTTCTGACAAGGGTGTGATTCAGCTTGTCAGAGGCTGTAGTACTGTGGGATGGGTAGATGCTGGTTTCTCTGGCTGTAGATGTAATTCACCCGTGGAAGCAGAGATCACAGGTTGGTCCTCTTCAAAACTTTGTATCAAGTCTTAATGGTACCTGCTGCAGTCACTCAGGAAAGAGTTCAGAAGTAGTTCTGCAGTATTTGGAAATAGACATTGGTGACATCAGCCTGGCGAGCCCGCCTATTGTGAAAAACTTAGTTTTGGAAGGAGTTTATTTAATGTGCACATATTGGAATCTGCCTCCATGCCAGTGATGCCATATCTGTCAGCATAAACAGATATATTTGGATAAAAATACCTTTCATGCAAAATAACAAGTAAAGAACCTTCCCTCCTAACTATTTTCCTTCATAAGTGAAAATGGAATTGTTTTTTCCTTCAGAACTTGCTTTTAGAAGTTCAGATCTCTGTACATAATTTGATTCTTAAATGCTTTTAATATTTTCTGAACTTGTTCTGATACTTTTGTTAGTGACCATTCCTACCAGTACGGTTTTACAGATGCAGTCCCCAGGAACTTAATTTCTAGAAGCTGTTCACTTTCTTAATAAATTGCTGTTTGCTACCTGCACTGTTCATGGAAGCAAATGAAAATACATATCTGTTTCTAAGACATTCATCCATTACTTAGAGTAAAAGTAGATGTCTCAAATACTGCCAAAGATATATTTAATTACTACTTTTATTGGCGGTATATCAGGCAGTTCCTTTCAGCTGCTTTTATTTAGTAAAGACTTGTACTTAAAAATGTATTACAATGGATTGTAGATAAGCCCAAATTTTGCTGTGTCCCTTTTCCTCCAGTTGTGCATGCTGGGAACTGCTGTCCCAGACGGACTGCATGAGAATTCCAGGGTGATATTCTCATGGAGTTTTGGGGTATGACAGTGTTTGGGCATATTGCAATGACTTTTTTTCCACCATGAGCTGTATATTAGTCCTGGTTGGTTTTTTTTTAAGTAGGTTTCTATTCATCATCCAGAGCAAGTAATGAAGCTTGAGAGGATGAGTGGTTTTTGTTCAAGCTGGCCCAATTAGTGAAATGTTAAATCAAAGGATTGTGTCAAGGTGGTGTCACATCAGCAGTACAGTGAATGCCACTGTACCTTTCCCTCCCTTTTCTAGTCTCCAGATCATTTTGTGCTAGTATGAAGATGCACGTAGCCATACTCATTGCCTGTACGTCGATTTGTCTGTGAATCATCCTGGCATAATCCACCATGGCCACAAAGTAATGTGTGAAATTCAAGAGGACAGTCTAAGCAAGGAAAATCCTCTCTAGATATGTAATCCGAAGATTTTTTTTTTTAGGTTGAAGTTAAGAAATTAAATCTTAAATTCTTAAGTACTTAGCTCTCTGTCAGAATGCTGTAGACAAAACCCAAAGTTAATGATATGACAAAAAAGCTGGGCAGAGATTAGAAAACAAAAACAACCAAAAAAAGCCCTAATCGGTTTTTTGACAGAAAGAAAAAGCTTTAAAATATTTGTGGGGTTTTTTTTAATGAAAAAGAGATTTTGAGATATAACTCCTTTGAAAAAATATTTCACAATTGAAGCAAAACTTCTCAAATGCTGCTTGTATTAGCCTGAGAGTGAGACAGTTGCAGTGTTTTCAAGATACTCTGAAGGAGTTTTTTCACTTGTTTTACAGTGTGAATTTACTGGTCTCTTCAGCTTTTGGATGAGAAAGTCATGTCCAATTCTAATTATGCGATTACATGATCCATTTTTAATGATAACCTGTTTCAGTGTGTCACACGGCATGCCAGTGCTTCTTTGACTGTGGATGCTTTCTGGCAAATTTTAATTTCATGCAGCCTTTTTCTTGGGCACTTTCATTGTTATTCTTTTCCTGCACTCTCAGAATAAGAAAGCTGAAATCTTTAGTTATCTTCAGTTACATCTGGATAACAGAGGTCTGTTTATTCCTGCGCATTGCTCTCATTGTCTTGGGTTTGGCACTGCTTTGCACCAAAAGATTTCAATGTGTTATTAAAAGGTACTAGACTGAATGTTAAACTACAGACCAGTTGAAAACTGGAATAGCTTTTTTTTTTCCTCTGGAGAAAAGGAAAGCACTGTGTAAGACTGTCAGCGCATAAAGATGTTACTGTCCATCTCCACAGAAGTTTTTTCAGAACAGGAGAACTATCTTCCAATGTGTCTTAACAAAAACCCAATTCATACAAAAACTCAAACATAGATGCCTTGTGAGAGATGGAAGAAAAAGTGTGGTGTATATCATACTTTGCTTTATTGCATCCCTATTGTTGTTAGAATAATCTCATGCTATTAAAGAATAAACTAAGAAGCTTACACTGTATAAACCAAACTGGGCTCTTGTTTTCCTTCAATTACATTGGATTAGTAAATTAGAGTAGATTAGTAAAATCCTTCTACTCTAAGAAGCTTAAAAATGGAGGCAGATAATTGATTTTTTAAGAAGTAATTTCATACTTTTATGGGGAGAATAGTGTGCTTGAAGTAGATTTTGTCTTGTTTTTAGTTTTGAGTTTGGGCTAAGAACCCAACTGTAGTAGGAAAAGAATGGAGTTGTTACGTGGGGACAGAGTCATTTTGCACTGACAGGGGTTTGGCCCTTGTTGTCAGGATTTACGTTCAGCACTGAAGCCAGGCTTCACTGTGAATTCAGTTTTGCAGTAACAAATGATGTGGTGAGTTTCTGGGAGCTGAGTACTGAGACCAAATCATATTTATCTCTCATAGCTAGAGAGGTTTCAAAACCAAGAGCAAATCTGTCCTGTGTATTAAGTCCTTCTTAGGTGGGTCGAGAGGTTTCATAGTAAAGGTTCACCACATGCATTTTTATCAATTATTGCAAAACTCTGGAGCAGAAAGCCTGAAATACAACAGGCTACACATGAAAATGCTTCTTAGTCACATTTGTGACAAAAATTAGGAAAGTTGTTTTGCTGTCATTGCACTTAGAGTTCATACCATGATGCACAACTGATTTCAGTGTCAGGAAAATGAATCAGTCTCTGGTCATTTTGTGACATCGGGAAGATAGCATATCTAAGGATGTGTTCAAATAAACTTTTTTTGCAGCACTTCATGTCGTTCTAAACAGTGAATGCTTTTTCTGTAGCAACTGCTTGGTGTACTGCTCTTCTAGTTTATCTGCCATCAGCCTTTGCAAATGGTTTTACTGTTCCTACCCAGTCCTGAGCTGTGCAGTTTTCTTGGTGCTGGAAATTTGGCTGCAGTTTTGTTCAGCAGAACTTTCATGTTCTGTTCCTCACATCTGCATGTCTTCATAGCAGCAGCCAGCTCACACAAGTTGTGGTGTGTCATTCTCTCTCTGCCTTTGCTCTAGAGGAAGTGCCTGAGTTACCAAACAATGGACATGAACCAGCAGCCATTCATGGCTGCATTAAGCCCTCCTGCTGCAGGTGGTCTCTCTCTCACACACACACACACACACACACAGTTACCTGTTCTCAAAAGGTATATATTGTTCATTGTTTATAAAATGTGTATCTGCCTGGTTGTTTCCTCAGATCTAGGGGGCAGTTGTTGACTCCCAGTGAGCTGAAAAAGGTAACAGTTCTGCAACCATTTGACTCCTAGGAAGTCCTAGGTGTATCCTGTCCGAAGCTGTAACTGTGTTCCCTACTCCCATCATGAGGAAGGAGGCAAGGGCGGATGGAGAGCAAACCTTTCTAATCTGCTGGTGCAGTTCCTGAAAGAGTCACTGATTATTTGGCTTCTGAAAACCTGCATGTTGAATATTCTGTTGTCATTTTTACCTTGGCGACAGCTCAAACTGTGTTGCTATTGCTGATGACTTACTTAAATATTCTCCTTGTCTGAGAGAGAATTACTTATTTTCATTGTATTACTACAGTAAATACATAATCTGTTTTTCTTCTTGTAGTTTCTGCAGTCTATGATTCTACCCTTAATTTTAGAAATAATGAAAATCCAACATTGCTGGGAGTTCTAAATGGAAAGAAATATCATGCAGATTTATATGTAAGGCAAGTAATCCATATTTTAATTCCTTTTAAGCAGGAGTGTGTACTTGAAATCACATTTGGTTAAATAAGGGAATGTTTTCAAGTGGATAACATAAAAGCAGATCTCTACCAACCTGGCTTCACAGAACTTCAGAAAAAAATTCATATGAGTTGGGTAGTGTCTGTGGTAAAGTTCTGTGATTATAAGTATGTGAGGAGCCCATAAATGTCTAGAGAACTTTTTGTTTATTATTTTTTACTCATTTGTGTGTCTCTTAGCTCAGCAGCAGCACTGGGGCCTCTTTTCACTCACTTGGCCAGAATACCTAACACAATCTAAGTGTTCTGGTGGAGTTGCTTCATACCTGTTTCTGGCACAGGTATTCCAGAAATAGTTCCAGTTCCTCTGGTGGAGGTCAGGCCATCTGGTGGTGTCATTGTTGATGTATTTGACAGCTGTGCCTCCCTACCAAGAAGGGGGTTATTTAATGAAAAAAACATTACCTGGATTCCTTTTCATTAAGGTTTCTATAAATTACAAATACCCTAATGGCTTCCCATTATCTTAATGGGAAAGAGCCAATTCCTAGGTGAGGTTCTACCAGCAGCACCTGTGCTACAGGCTCTCAGGGCATGTGATGATGTAGGGTTGGAGCATAGGAGCCTAAAAGTGATGCTGCAAGCGATCAGGAGTTCATCATAACCCCTTAAGAGCTATTGTAGACCAGCGAGCTGGTCCAGTTGCTTTATCCTGGATAGCAATATGAAGTGGAATGGGGTGACCTTTTCTTTCTACTTCTCCTTTTCTGCCTGTTTGAAATAGTGGGGTTTTTTCAGAACTGTTTTTTTCCAAGGGTAAAAAGGAAGTTACTCCTGATTCCTCTTCTGTGAGGTAGCTCAGCCTGCTGTCCTCGTGTTTGGTGTACACGGCCTGGCTGGATGGCATTCACGGAGCCCTGCCTGTGGATGTCAGCTCCAACAGAGCAGAGGGGTTCCTCTTGCTGTGTCTCCTTTGCACCATTCCAGTCTGCTGTAAGTCAGGGTAGCTGCTTACCCATCCTGAAAAGCTGTTACAGGCAGGGTAAACCTCATGGCTAAATTTGTTTTGGCAATTAGTTGGGGACTATCACAGATTTCTTTAAAATCTCCTCCATATTTGCTTGTGGAAGTGCTGTAGGTGTTGCACAAGTTTTAAAAAAGGTGAAAAATATAGTGAGTCTCTTGTCAGATAATCTGTCTGTATAATGCAAGTGCTGTTCATGATAGTCAAAGTATTTAATATTCTTTAATTTCTCTTGTTTACCATTGGCAGGCGGATTCCACTAGAAGATGTCCCAGAAGATGAGCAGGAATGTTCTACCTGGCTCCACAAACTGTATCAAGAAAAGGTTGGATTTTTTGTCAAGACAGCACTTATGAGCCTCTAATGCTCAGTTATTTATTAGTGCTAGTGTGTGCATGTGTAGTGTCCTAATTTGGAGGCTTGGGGTGAGTTGGTTTGTTTGGCTTTCAGGGTGAGTGCTCTGTTTCTCTACATACAAACTTGATCCTGTGCTGCTAGTCATGATTGCTTTTGTTTTGTACATAGAGCAACAGGAAGAAAGCTTAAACAAGCCTTTCTAGAGCAGTTTTAAGCCTCTTCTTTAGAAAGTTGCATAAGGATACAAAAATAGAAATTGTCTTACTGCCTTCTGATAGGTAGAAAGACCCTCTTCCCCTAGAAGCCACCTTCTAAATCAAGAAGCAGTTTGTGGGCTAAATAAGATGTATTCTTTAGTGTATTAAAATTTTTGTCCCTTGTTTTACCCTGCCTTTTTTACCAAGGCAGACATCCAGCATAAAAAGAACAGGCTGATAAATTGTTTTCACACTGTGGGTTTAGAAGGCTTGCCTTTAAGATTCCCAACTTCATAGGATGGGGAGAGAATAATAATGATTGTGTTTGTAGTTGCCCAGTGGTTTGGGGTTTTTTTTTGTTTTTTCTTTGCAAATGCTTTCATATGAATCCTTCATCTTTCAGAATCTGTTTCTTCTGGGCTGTTTTTATGAATGTTGGAGGTAGTAGTTGAGGGATGCGCTTTATGAATGCACACAGCACTCCCATTTCAGTCAGCAGGAGTCATAGGTATGCACGGCATGAGGGCCTGGCAGCTCACTTTGCTCGAATACCTTGATCAAAGTTCTGCATTCGGACTGGAATGCAGCAGTGCTTTGGATTTGGAAATTATGGAATATAGCTATGCTCTGGTTTCCTCTCACTGGGACAGCAAAACTGTGCTGTGCCATTTGTTGTGCTCTTCCCAGGACACCACATTAGCATTTCTGTACCGACAGTGCCCTGGCAGTTCTCAGTTTCAAACCATGACTGTTTCTGCTGTAATTCATAGCTCCTCTAAGCAGCTTGCTTACAGGAATGTGGAAAGTAAATGTGTCTTGAGACATCACTAGTAGGTCTACTCCCTTTGCCTCTGATCCCCCTTCTCATAGTTTGTGCCCCAGACACCTGATTCCTGCACAACCCCCCTTTGCAGAACAGCAGCCCGTTACCCACGGGCCCATGTACATGTAAATGGTTCTTTTGCTCAGCATTGCAGAAGTCCACTTTCTGCTACTATGACTCTGTAGCCCCGTTTCATGTCCCTGAGAACTATTCAGCCGTTGGCAAGACAAGAACATAAGTGTGAATGTCGTGATGGTTTTTCTCAATCCTTTATTACATAGTTGCAGTAATTCACTCCAAGATTTTTTTGTTATTCCCTCTTTGGCAAACACTCAGTTGCTTCTAGTGCAACTGAGTACATCTATCCTTTGTAATATTATATTGTACAATATATCATAGTAGTCTTCATATGTGTTCTTCATGACAACTTCATTTGCTGGTTGGTAAAGTCTCTGGTTTCCTATTTAAGTATAGGAGTGAAGTTTTGCATCCAGGAGGGAATTATGCTGTGTTCAGTTTTCCATTCCACTAAAACCTTTTTTAGTTATGTGGATGTTTTTTGATTAATTAAGGCTTGGGGGAGCTGTTTGTTTGTTTGTGTTTTGGTTTGGGATTTTTGGTGATGATTTTAGTTTTTCTTTGAAGGCAGCATGTTTCTCTTTCTCCAGCTCTTTTACTTTAGTGAAACTTGCTTCATTGCAGTCATTCCTGGTTTACTGAAGCCCTTGTCTTTGTAAAATCAGACTGGGTTGTAAAGTCAGACCTGCTATAGAGCAGGTACAACTTCTTCCAGAGTTCTGAAATAATGAAAGCCCACCTGCAGGGTAAAAATACAAATTTTTTTTTCCACCATTCTGCCCTGCATCTTAAAAAGATAGTAGGGTCTTAGGTCAGATAACAAACAGCAGTGCCACCCAGGTGCTGTTTCCAAAAATTAATTCTGTTTCATCATCAGAGTCAGAGTCATCTTTAGAGTCAGAAAATATTTATTTATGATATAATCTAAAAAACTTGTTCAAAGGGCAGTAATTCATTGCAAGATACACACTCATCCCCTGCTTTGTCTGTTTTGGTTGCAGCACTTCACTTGCTGTTTCAAAGACAAGCTGTGCATCCTACTGGAAAGCAGAGACCCTATTTTAGCACACATTATGGTTCCCTGTGCTGTTGCTTATTCTCAATAAGTTTAATAATTTTGCAGTAGTTTCTCAAGACTCACAGTGTGCTGAATTATGCTGTAGCAGCAGGATTTAGTGGTCAAGGCTTGTGCACTCAAGATGATCAGGATTGCAGAGCCGTTGGAATGAGTAATGAAATCAGCAGTTACTGGACGTGGAGGGACATGAATTTTTTATTTATTTATTTCTTTATTTCCCCATATTGACATTAGTAAAGGAGTGAAAGTCTTTGAGAAAAGCTTAGTCCGTTGGTTTTTACCTCCTTGTCTGCTCTCACCTACATGTACCTCAATCTGAGATACTTCTCTGTGGGAGCCTGTTGTGTTTATGTTCTTGCTACTTGTCACTTCATTTTTTGTCTCAGTCACTGCTACAAACACAGTTGAACAGTCCTGCCAGATAAACAGTGGCATTGTGCTGCTGCTCTAAACCAAACACTGCTCTCCTTCTTTTTCCAGGCTTGCAGTAAGTACCATCTCCATATGCTGCTTCCTCACTGGGGGTTGATGTCCTTCCACATATAGCCAGCACTGTATCATTTAGTTCCACATTATCAGAGAAGTTCAATTTGGGTTGCACATTGCCTTCTCTTTTTATTTCTTCTCCTTTTTTTTAACTGCCATTGCTAGAAAGGCTCCCTTTGCCTTTAAAAAGGACTGGGTTGGGGATCTTTTTGCCAGGTCTGAAGAGGTAATATGTAATAGTCACAACTCTGCTAGTCCTTTCATGTTTGTTTTCATTTTTACCTCCCTATAGTCTCAATGCCTGAAGTAGAAGTTCTGCTTGAGAATCTTAATTTTCATTAAAAAGAGAGCAAGCTTCAAATTCTTCTTGCTTGTAAAAGCTTGGAAAACAGGGCCTGAAAATACATACAGAAATGTCCTAAGGAATCAGCCAAGCCTCTCTGAAGAGGAGAAGTGTACAGAACTCCAGTGTGTGGGAACAAAGAATATATTTTTGGATCCTGATTCTTTGTGGGCTTCCTCACCAAGAGGCAGCAGCATACCTCTGCTTTCAGGCCTCCTGATGGGAATGGGGAGGAGGAATCCAGTTAGCCTCTCACAAGGAGATGGATGGATGTTCCCTGATTTGCCCTCGCTGCATTACCCCTCCCCCTCACTGTCTGAAGTAACTTAAATCTGGTGGGGGCAATAGAGGGAGCACGTTTCCATATTGGAATGTGATACCTGCGTGGATGGAATTCATTACAAACTGAAAAGAAGCTCTGTAGGCAGAGGAATGAAAGGAACCTAATGTGAGTGAGGTGTTTTTGGGAAATGGTGAGGTCTGTTATCTGTTTAAAGTCTGTCTTGTTGCTGGGTATCATAGGCACCCTCACAAAAGCTTTCAAGACACATGAACCCGTAGATGCCTTTTGCAAGTGAATGAACATATTTAAGGGTAAGAAACTATGACTGAAGAGCTGCTCCCCACAAGAGTGAGGAACGTGGTGGAGCTGTTGGCCTTGACATTGTTTTGCCTTTTGTATTTTCCATCTGTCTCAAGCCTCTCAGTGAGGTGTGGTCAGTAGTTTTTTGCCCCTCATGCGTGCAGAGCCGACAAAGAAAACCCTGCTGTGCCGGTTTCAAGCGAGCCTGCCCTGCTCGCTGTAGTAGCAGGCCCTCTAATGGCAATGCCAGCAACAGTCGGGAATTCCTCACGTTGCTGGGTAATACCAGCATTTGGAAACCTAACTGTATGTAGTAAGTTCAGTTTTCTGATGATGAGTAGCT
This sequence comes from Motacilla alba alba, assembly GCF_015832195.1. NCBI lineage: Eukaryota > Metazoa > Chordata > Aves > Passeriformes > Motacillidae > Motacilla > Motacilla alba. The sequence continues at coordinate 77,103,396 of NC_052018.1, forward strand.
CTGTGTTCTAAAGCAGTCTTCACTGCACTGCAGGGAAAACTTTATATGCTGTCGACTCTGTTGAAGATGGCTCAGTAATTGTCCACAGTGATCCCACTACAATCCAGCTCACATGAGTAAAACATTTATAATTTTTGTAATCTCAGTAAAGAGAGTGCAATGCTTTAATTGCTGCATCATCCCTTAAAAGCTGAATGTTCATTTTGAAATAAAGTGGTAACAGCTTGTAATTTCTCAAGTTGCTATCAAGTAAGTAAAGAATTGTTTGTGTCAGTTGGAGTGTGAGTGTAAAATCATAGCATAGTAGAAAAAATAGTCTTTTGGTTGATTTCTCTTGGCTTTCCTAGAAGTTTTAGAAACCAAAAATCCTTTCTTTAAAGAAATATCATACTTCATTCTGATTAAATTAATTTTTTATGTCAATCTAATGCTGACTCTATTAATCAACCAGGTTTTTGTGATAACAGAGATTAATAGATAGCAGATTATTAATCTTTGCTTTTAACAAGGAGGGAGGGGATTTTTCCCCCGCCCACTTTTGATATCTTGGGCTTGGTGAGATCAGTAAAGGCGATGCTGTTCACCCATGTGGGCTATAGAGGAAGGTACTGAATTCAAAGTCTCCAGTTAAAAAAACAGCTGCTACAAAACAGCAAAAAACAACCCCACCCCATTATCCTCCTTGTATTATACTTAAAGGTCAAGTCATTTGCTCCAAGCCAGTGAGAGATTTTGTGCTGTTTACACACTAAACTGCCTCTAGGGAGGTTCAGCACCCAAACTGCCTACCACAAGCATCATGGAAACAAGGTGAAGAAGACTACATCTGTGGGGCAAAGGCAGGAAGGGGTGGTGTTCTTCGGAGTGTGGGACAAAATGACACCTGGTCACCTTTCCTGACAGGTTTGTTGGTGCTGTTTGAGAGCAGCAGTTGGAGAAAACAAGGGAACAGAGGATGCTGCTGGGTATGGAGCCCAGACACTTCCCTGGCTTACCTGCAGTGCTTGGGCAGTGGCTGTGGCTCCTGCAGGAGGTTCAGCAGTGATGTCTGCACTGCTGCAGGAGTGTATATCCCATCATCCCTCCCATTTTCCTAGGCTGCTATGCTCTCCACTTATGGCATTTTTCAGGCTGCTGTGTGTAAGAGAAAGAAAGTATTCACACATCAGTGTATGCTCCCCCTTTCTTTTCTTTTTTTTTTTTCTCTTTTTTTTTTTTTTTTTGACTCCGTGTTCATTGACTTCAAAGTACAAGCTTTCCAGCCATCAGCTGGTCTTTGATCTTCCCCTGTGGTTACAAGCCTGCAGAAGGAGGAACATCAAAGCCAGGAATGGCTAGTTTTGTTGGCAGATGGGGATTTAATTGTTGCCCTCCTTTGTCCTACTAGGATGCGTTCCAGGAGGAATATTACCGCACAGGAACCTACCCAGCAGTCCCGACAGTACCACCCCGTCGACCATGGACACTTTTGAACTGGCTTTTCTGGGCCTTATTGCTGCTATATCCTTTGTTCCAGCTGCTCATCAACATGATCAACAGTGGATCATCACTGACACTGGCTAGTTTTGCATTTGTCATTATAATAGGTAAGTTTTCTGATACAAAAAGATCACTTACAGTGTAACTGTCCAATAGGATTTACTGAGATTTGCTAAATATAAAGATGACTTGTGAATTCAACAACCCATCTAATATGTCCATTCTCCCTGGACTAGGTTAAAAAGATTATTTTTTGTTAACTTTTTATAGCTGTACTATTTTTTGTAAGAGCTGCATACAAATTTTTCTGTTTCTGTAGAATTCAAACAGTGACTTCTCAGTGGGTTGCCTACAAAAGGCTTTCTTTTCTTGTGTTGTGTGTTGCTGTGTTCTACTTAAAATGCTTAGAAAAAAGGCACAAGGATAATTTATTCCTTTGAGAATGCTTTTGTCTAATCATAGTGTGATGTGTCATGCACTGGTAATCCAGCAATTCTTGATTTAAGCACAGCCTGTTGTGGCCATCTACTCTGATTTATGTAGCACAGGGCATGGACTGTCACACGTGATTCCTGCAGGTCCTGTGGAAGTTCTGAACTGCCTTGGTTCATATTCCAAGTAGTATGATATTTAAGACAAAAAAGGAAAACAAAACAAGGAGCTGGCCTAGAGGAAGGGAGGGAGATCTCATTTGGTGTTCTTCATGGAAGCAGAAACCAGGTCAGTTGAGCAAATTGCATCATATCTGGGTGTCTGGGATTGAGTGCTGGTTTGAATAATAAGTTCCCTTCCAAAATAAGCCATACATTTCTAAAGCAAATACTGTCTGTTATTGTTCTTACCATCACAGGTATTTATGACTTCAATGCCTTCACATCTGTGTATATTACAAACAACCTTGGGGAAAAAAAAAACAGAACTTCACAGTCTTCCTGGCTCTGAGAGAACTTGGATACAGAGCTGACTTAAAAAGCCATGTCCAGAATAGCAATACAGAGGAGACAGGAAAATATGGAGCATTTTCTTGATTTAGAAGTGAATCTTTGCTCTCTACCCAGGAAATTGTTCCTAGCACATAATAATTCTTTGCATTCTCAGAAGTCTGACTCTTGAGCTAGATTGATCAAGATTAACTAACATCCTTTTAGCCATCTGGGAATAGTTTGATGTGCTAGGCATACAATATTCTTTTTCAGAAACTGCCCACCAAAACCAATGCTGCATTAAGCTCCTGTTGATGCTTCTTATAGGTGTAATTTCAGAAGGAACAGTTTGCGTGTGTCCATGCAGGCAGGAAATTTCCTTCATGATGCTTTGAGCCAGAGGAAGGAAAACAAGCAAGGATAAGATCCAGCATAATAGTTGGTACATTAAGTGAGCAGGGTAGAGGAATAAAGAAGGGAATCCTGAGCTCTTGTCTTCATCTGGAGAAATTGTTAGTGCTTGTTACCCTGGAAATGCTTTGTGTAAAACATGTAAGGATTCCTCAGGCCAGTAACTACAACTTAAAAGCCTCTTTTTCCACCTACCTTGCTTGTTGGAAGTCACAAGCAGTGCCCCCTTCTGTGACTGGTGAAGAGGATGGGAGTGTAGAGGGAGCACTGTGGTTGGGGTGTGCTAGGAATGGGAGGCAATGGAGGTTTTCAAATCCCTGTCGCTTGCATGGAAAGGTGAATCAGCCTCCCCTGTGCTCCTTTGCAAAGTGGGCAAATCTGGGAGTCACCTCTTCTGGGGTGACCCCAAGATTGTGTTGAAAGTCTTTTTCCCAACCCAGCTGTCGAAGGAGTCAGAAGTCTTCGGCTGTCGTTCTCAAGGTTGTTTATTAATTATTATCTAAACCATTTTCTGTCTGGCCTGCCTCAGCAGGTCAGCCACAGGCACACTGCCCTCCCACGGGGCTGGTGTTGTCTTTTATACTATGAGCTACGGACTTGATATTTACAATTATGTTCCAATACCTATCACCTATGTTAGACAGTGACTTTCTACTCTAAACCAATCTGAAAGTGCCAACATCACCCAAATCATGGAGGCTAGGAAGAAGAAAGAAGAAGAACAGGGCACACCCTGATTCCTCCATCTTGGAGCCTCAGACCCCCATGTACAAAGTCCCAAAATTTCTCTTTTCACCCTGTGACAACTACTGTTATGCTACTTAAACTTTTCTGACTTGTAGTTCTTCATACAAAGTTGGTAATTTTTCCCATGGGCTAAGATCAAAACCCCACGTGTCTTTGGCTGCATGCCAGGGTCTCAGAGCCCCCTGCCAGGGGCTTGGGCCATCCAGGGCACCCAGAGGGGTGTCTTGGGTTCCGACATGCAAACAGCAGGGTGGGAAGAGGTGTTACACCATTAATGTAAATGCTACGGCCTGACAATTTGCTCAAGAGGACATTTGTTCTGCCTTTGGAAGAAATGCTGGCATAGTCCGTTTGGTGCTGGGTTGTGTAACGATGGCCTGGTGGTGCACTGAAGTGTAGCTACTGCAGAATGGTTTGAATTTGTCATCTTTCCTTCAGCATTTTCCTCTTAATTCAGTTTCTCCACTCAGCAGACTGGTTGGTTGAGTGCCATTTCAAAGTGCTTCATGCCTTGTGTACCCTCCACAGGGAGCCTCACACCATTATTCAGGGTTTCTGGAGTTTAACCTCAGGGCCGACTGCTTTACTGCTTGACATTGTAGCATTTGTGATGGTTTTGGATTTAGCTGTGTGACACCACACTCCTCACCCTGCACCCTAAGCCAATACAATCTTGCCATTAGTGACCTAGGTCACATATTTTCTTTATAAAGAAGTGAAAGAAGAACCTGTTAAGGAAAAAAGCTATGATGCTACCAAGAATAGACAGCAAGAACGACCTTCTTTTCATTTCTTTCCCCTTTTCTTGTTCCCCACTTCTCTTACTTCTGCTTCTAGCCACAAGGAAAGGTTAATAAGCAGGCTGTTCTGAGTCATCTCTTGACTGCAGTGATAATCCAAAGGATTTATTCTCAGGTTATCTGGATAACCTGAGAATAGATCCAGGTAATACTGGATCTGCCAGAAGCCTACAGCAGCCTGCAAGCACAGCCAGTGTGTAGCAAAGCAGGGAGGATGTGTTTGCTGTCTTTACAGTGGGAGCGGTAATTGGTACCTGGTGGCTTAACAATGTAAAAGGAAGGTTTTTCTGCAGACTGGAGGGATTTATCAGATGACGGAATCAGCTCTTCCCATTGCTCCTAGCAGACCTTTTTCACTGTTTATAACTGAAGCGCACAGGTAGTGGTTTGGTTTTTTCCTCTGGCTCTTTGACAGCTCACCTGATACTCCAGAATCAGGAACTTTACTGCAGTCCCTAATAGCCCATTGTAATAGATTTTTGGTTTTAAGGGTGGGTTTCAGTACCTGATACAGGTGCAGATAAGCACAAAATAAACCTTTTGTGATAGAGCAGAGTAACTAGGAGTTCCATTCACCTGGTACCCTCTGCATTGTTCCTAGATTGTCATTTGTCCTTTGGATAGTTTCTGCTTATTGTGCTCTCCAGTAAAACACTGACTGGCTTGTAAGTAACTGGCTGTTCAGGTGGAAAGAGCTCTAAGAAAAATGCTCCACTTGAGCTGGAGTGGAAGAACGGTAATCACTCAGACCCTAACTCTGAGATCTAAGAATGAATAACCCATGTATGCACAGCTCTTCTTGGTTCAGCTCAAACTCTTTCAGCCCTAAATAAATGACATTTCTTTATACTGTGAATGCTGTCCCCTCGTGCTTTGCTGTGCAGCAGTTTGGCTGTTTAGACTCCCAAAAGTCATCACACTGTGCTCGTACCTTACTGCTGCTCTGGGCCTGGGAGCCCATTGTGAAACTACTTGAAGCAATACAAGGCAGTTGCTGCTCCAGATAAATGCTTGAGTAGTCTGAGGGACAGAAGTGTTCTGAAAACCAGCTTTAGTTTCACAGGACACATGGCTAGAGATTTAGGTACTTAGCTCACAACTATTTAAAAATTGGTGCTGATATTTTGGTGCTGAAGCAGTAGGCGCGTCTGTCAAACGTCAGTATCTGTATTTGACAGCAGCTTCTTTTTCTTCTCCTCCTGCTTCCCCAGTCTCATTTGGCTTCAAAGAACCAAATGCTGGGTTGCCTTTCATGTTTTGATAACTTGTGTTGAGAAGGACACCCACCCTTCATGCTCTAGAAGTGAAGTAATTTATTGTAAAGCTGTCAACAGCAGTTAAAAAGAGAATGTATGCAAAAGATGAGAGTGTTTATAAGGGAGCAGCAGCTATTCCATGTTTAATGCTAAAAGCACAGTGGCATCTGGGCTGATGGCACAGGGCCAGCAGCTCCATATCAGTTGTAGGCGAGAGAAGTGTTCCCTCTGCACCGAGTGCAAGCAGTGATGAGCCAGCTGGGATTCTGTGGGAGCTGCTCTGTGTGTGCTGTGCACGGTGGGTGGGATCACACTGCAACCCTGGGGACGTCGCAGTGTCCAGGAGCAGAGTGTGGACCACAGGGCTGGAGCACGGTGTGACCTGGGCAGTGAGGCTGGCACTGCCTGCAGGCTGAGATGAATGCAAGGTTAGGAGAGGACAAGCCAGCAGGGTTGTAGTAAGTTTTACAACAGGGTACAAAGCATGAGCAGGATCATGCCTGTGTCAGTTCTGCCTTTTGGTGGAGCTGCCAGATAGTCTGGCCTTTCAGCCTGTTGCCTAGAAATTGGAGGATTTGAGGTGGGTTGTTTTTTATGTGAGTGTGTTGCTTGTTTCTTCTCCTTCATAGTACATAGGATAAGCCCTCAATGGAAATGTCTACAATTCGTACAGTCTTTAGTTGTACAAATCTCCATTTCAATGCATAACCTATATAACTCAAGTGCAAACTCGATGTGGGAAATATTTATGCCCCGCCTGCTGTGCTGCTTATAGCGCTTGCTGTGTAGTATGAAGGCAGGGCAACAGATGAGAAAAAAAATCCTGAGTTGTAAGAGAAAAGGTGGAAATCCTTTGAGCTAAGGTTTTGCTGAGGGATGAGATACTACATGTGGAGGTGGTGATTTTCTTGGAGCTAAAACATGTTCCAAGAAAGATTACACTCCTGTCTCTCTTGACTGTGTCAGCTCAGCCCTCCTTGAGCCCCCAGCACTCCAGCAGGCAGAGCAGGTCCTCAGCAACCTCCTGCATCTTTTGGATGCTGAGTAATGGATGAGCACAAAGATGCAGGAGCTCAGTTACCTCAGTTTGCTGTGGAGTAGTACAAGGATGCTTCAGCCAATAGCTTCTCTTGTGCACTTCTCTGTGTGGTCTTAAACCCTCACAGCTATGAAGTTAGGCACTTGTTTAGTTACTGCTTGATCTCCCCTTCTCCCCTTTCTTGAAGTAAAAAGCCTGACGTTCCCCTTACTACAGTTGTATGTAAAACAAGAAGTGAATAAATCCTTAAATGTGAAGGTATCTCTCAGGTGTGCCCTGAGGCTCCAGGAGAGCTGTGGCGAGGAGGCAATGCAAGGACAGACCAGTGAGGCAGCCCAGCCTTACCCCACTTTGCTTCCACACACTTGGCAAACGTGAGCAGTCCTCTTCTCCTTGCACCCCACCTTCCCCAGGGTGCTGAGGGCTACAGGGTGAAACGGGGATAGAAGGCAGTGACAGCTTCTGCCAAGGGAGCAAAGGGCAAAAAAGGACATCTGAACTGCTGAACTAGTTGTTTTTCGTGTCCAGGCATTCTTGGAACTGGATGAAATCCCCAGTATAGTGTGTGGCTGCTGTAACAGCTGCTCTTATTTATGCTCTGTGTCCATCTCCAGATGCTGTTTCTATCCCTTGTGGTTAAAAATCTTAATGATTTCATGCTTACTATTATGTTATGATCCCAGACTGCAGGCTACACTTTGGATCTTTCTCGTGTTCCCCAGCTCATGGCCAGTTAAATGTCAGAGATGGTTTTCTTTCTTCTTTCTTGTCTGTCTATGAGAGTGAAGCCCTTTGCTTGTCTCAGTGGTGTGTGTTTCTATTCACAGACTGACGGTGGAGTGTAAGTGACAGTGAGTGCCCTCAGAGCCAGCTCCCTTTCTGGACTGTTCACTGCACAGCTCTGCCTGTGAGAGGGCCCTGCTTTCCTGGCACCCACAAGACCCGAGGGCAGCCCCATGGGCAGACCAGCTTCCCAGTGTCCAGCCATGCTGTCACATCACATGTGACTCATCCCTGGTATCCAGTTACCACTTGCACTCTAAAAACTGCCAATTTACTGTCAGACTACACAGCATGAGTCTGTAGTGATGGCTCTTTGTTGCCCGTGTTGTTGTGCCAAGTAGCAGCTGGTGAAGCACAGGGCAGCACTGTTTGCCAGCTGCCAGCCCCCTCCCCTTCCAGGGCTGAAGAGCAGCAAATGCCAGGACACGGCCTTGTATCAGCCCTGCGGTTCACAAGGGATGCCTGGTAGTGGGATGAAACCTCTGGATTCTGGTGCTGATATCAGGCACTGACTTAACCATAAAGAGTCCTTTGGCTGGTGAGAAATTGTCCAGAGTCATCTTAGAGAAGTCAAGACTGATGGGAATGAGACATCTAGAGCACCTCACCTAACTGTCAGCATCAGTCAGAAAGACAGTGGGATTTGGAGGCTTGGGGGAGGTTTGTGGCTTTCTTAGGTTTGTTTGGTTTGGGTTCCTTTTTTTTGGAAAGCATTCTGAGCAGAGGGAAGATGTTTGTGACTTCCTAATAGGTTTAGGCCTGAAAGAAGCATGGCAGTTCTGAATGTGTACAGTAGCTGAAGCAGATGCTTGCAGAATAATAGATTTTGGGCAGCTGAGCTCCTTTACAAAGAAATCAGAAGTGTGAGGGAAGGAGTTTAGGTTAAGCTGCATTCAATTTAGTCACATTAAGTGCTACAGATAAATAAATAAAATAATCCTTGCACATGGTGAATTATTACTGAATTATCTATAAAAGTCTTTTAAATTAACCTGTTTTCTTGTAATGGACTTCTTCATGAGCTACCATTAACAAACACCACAACTTACTTTTTTTTTGTTTATCAAGATCTGAAGTTCCCTTGCACTTTTTTGTCCTCTTTTGGATGTGGGGCTGTGCCTCTCACATCCATCCTGGTTCCTTGTAGCCTTTTCCCTGCTGATGGGAGGGGATGTGTCCAGCCTGAGGCTCTTCCTTCATGACATGCCATAGGCAAATAAGTTGATGTGGAGGTGTGGGAGCATCAAATGCACCTTTCATCCAAGGTCTCTTTCATGGTGCTACGCCAGTACAGATCTTCAGGCCATGCCTCAAAACAGCTTTAACTGTGTTTGTTTTGCAGCTTCTGTTGGTGTCAGATGGATGATCGGGGTCACAGAAATTAACAAGGGCTCCACCTATGGCAACAATGACAACAAGCAGAAACAAAAGTAGCACCTTCAGAGACTGCTTCAATCCAAAGGGAACAAATGCAACTGCTGAAAACTCTTTTAAGTGCATATCACGGTCCTTCAAGCAAGATCCGAGGATGAGTAATTGCCGTGAATATCTGAATTTGTGCTCCTGTTGTTTTTCTCTGGGGTTTGGGATGGATGACATGCTGGAAAGATGCACTCCTTCGTATACTCTCAACAACAGGTTTGCACATGTGTGGTTGGTTTGTTTTCCTATGAAGTGTCTTAAGTTTTGAAGAAAAAAAAAACTAAATTCCAGCGTGCTTGTATGAAGAGACTCTACCTGGAAACTAACCAGAGGTGCAAGCTTTAATGTCAGAAGATTGTTACAAGATGATTAAACTTGATAGTTGTGTAGCTCACACAGTTTAACAACCATAATCTGTCAGTGTTTAAATACAGTACAGCGGGATGCTGTGCTTGGTTATAGAGTATTGGACTGAAGCAGCTCTGCTGAACTGGCAGAACTACAGCAGAGTTTTTGTACATCCAGAACTTATTCCCACAGTGTGCACTACATGGGCCCTTGAAAACTTCAGCCAGACCCTGCTTGGACATCCAGACATCAGAGCCTGGCAGTAGCAGAACCTGGATCAGAATTTGGCTTTGGGGCCTGAGCAGAGCTAAGTTACCCACTGCCCTTCTTTCCCCAGGCATACAGCCGAGGGATAGCCGAAACCTGTAATTCTTCAGAGTAAATGTCATTTTTAGTTTGGAAAAATTGAAGTATTAAAATTCCTTTCAGCTCTAAATGCTACTTAAATTCCAGGCCATCCTAACAATTTTGGAAACAAAACAACTGGGTATGGTATAGTGAAATAATGCAAAGTGTGCATTACAATGCCCCATACCCATACTGTTGTGATCCTAATTAACCTGCTTGTCTGTCTTTTCTGATAAATTAGTTTACTTGGTGCCTCATAACAGTCAGCCTGAAGTAATAGTAAATTATTTCCTTCTGGTGAGGAGGGGTAACTAGGAGAGAGACCTAGGACAGTAGGTATGGCTGATGTTTTTTATGTCTGTCTTGATTTGACACCCTTCTGAATTAAATAAAACTAGAACCAAGCTCTGGGGTTGCTCTGACATTCCTGGTACTGATCTCAGGGCAGCTGCCTCCTGTTTTTAAACTTCCAGAGTTAAGGATCTGCAGGTTAGTAGAAATAACTTGTTTAAAGCAGGGAAAAAAAGGAAAGGAGGGGACATGAACCAACAGCAAATATGATTGGGAAAAAAAAAATCCCAATTTTTCAAAGTCTACAGATCCTAACACTGAGCAGTGGAGGTTGTGATTGACTTTTAAAGACAGTCCATATTCACTCGGCATAGAGCTAAACCAGATAGTCTTTAGCGAAGAAAGTGAGTAGTCTTACTCCAGCAACTGGTATAAAAACATTGCTCTTTCCATGTAATATAACTGAGGCCAAAAAAAACAGGCTAATACAACAATATGAATCATTCCATGAAATATGTATTTGCTATTCAGTACATCAGATAATGTAGAAACTCACCTTGTTAATATGCAGAACCTAAAAAGCAGGTGAAGTAGTGCTTTTAGCATGGAGAAATAAGTGAAGTGCAGGGATAGTGGAGGCAGTCACATTTACAACATGAAGGAAGGCACAGGCACTGTGAGAGACTGCTTTGGGAGGCTTTTTGCCACACATCTTGTGTACACATGCTTTCCCTATGTTCTGAAGGTTTCAGGAACAGGTTGTTCAATGTCATGAACAGAAATAGGGGCTCAGATGTTTTTAGAGCTCAAGAGTAGAAAATACTATAATGTTTACAGTGCTGTTTAATAAAGCACATGCCCTGCACTCTATTTGCTGTAACACTCTTAACAGTGAAAAACTGAGTATTGCATCCTGTAGTAATGATCAGGCACAGTAACAAGCCAGACCTGAAGCCCCTGTACACAAGAGCTGGAAAATGGGTGGGAGGGGAGAAAGGGAAGGCCTCTCCAGGGTAGCGTTTTGCTGTGAACACTACCTGGCAGGCCCAGTGGCCTTTTCTCTGGGTGGCAGGTGAGCAGTTCTGAGCAGCAAATACATATTCCTGGAGCAACAGAAGCTGTTCTGCCTTCTGAGAGCCCTGGATTTAACATGCAGTAAGGAAGACATCTGGCATTCCTTATGAATCTTAGTCCTTTCCCCTCCAACTGTGGGCAGTGCCCTTCTCCCAGAGGAAAGCACTAAACAAGTAAATACTTCAGAAAGTGCCGAGATGATTTCATACCCCTCTCCCTGGGACCAACCCAGAACAGGCTGAGGACCAAACATGCCACTCCTGGATCCATCCTCCTGAGCACTTGTGCAAGTCCTGGCACACCACTGAGGCCCTTCCAGCACTCACTGACAGACAGAGAAAGCTTAATAGTCCTTGCCAAAGTTAAACTTCTCCAGTTCACTGTATTAAAAGAATGACATAGGTTATTAGGAAGCAGTGTTTTGCCCCTCATCCCCACAAGCAACTGTATGTTCTACAACTGCCTTAACAAAATTAGTCTTAATGTTTGTTTATACAAAAATAAAAGTATAAAAAGCTAGTATGCAGTGAATGAGTTTTCTTTTGGTTGGCAAGAACAAACTGGTAAGAGTTTGTCACCTTTATCCTGACTCGTAAAAGCTGTCCACTGTTCCTGTCTTTGTTCAAGAGCACCTGAAACGAGGCAAGTGAGGACACAACTCACTCAGATACTTGTGTTACACTGCAAAGTGAAGCACGCAGCAAGCTGGGGGGACACTGTGACCTCAGGCACTCTCATAGTCCTTTACTGAGGATGACAACATACCTCCTATCACACAGCTGAAAATAGAGTACTGAAAAGAAGGGGAAGTCTTTGTTTAAATTTAGCATTATATTTTTTGAGAGCATAAATACCTGCACAGGTGACATACACAGCAAGGTTCATACTTTTCTAGGTAGAAATGTCAGATTTTGTGGTAGCTCCTGAAAAACTCACCCCACACCTCTGACTAATCAAGAATTTGTGGCTGAAGATGAGAGACAAGACACTAGAATATAAAACTAAGTATTAAAAGTAAGTTTTAAATTACCTGTTTTAAGTCTAAAGCTTAACAGAAATATGTAAGCTTGCACTAATGTTGACAAGTAACAGCTTTAAGTCACCTGTCTGTAATAGCAAGTAAAAAAACAAAAACAAAAAACAAACAAGCAAACAAAAAAACCCAAAAAAATAGATCATGCATTGCAGGCTATTTCTTCCAATTGCTAGCCATTTCTCTCTTCCTTTTCAGAGGCTGATGACAGCTGAGGTGTGGTGGGGAAATAAAAGCCCAGGATCAGAAGTCAGTTTTCAAAATATAACAGTAGATTCTTGGTTTTGCCAAACAGAACACAAGAATCAGCTTGTACAGTTCTCTTCTAGAAGACAAAAATGTCATGCAGGCACTCCCTGTTCACAGTGCATCCATCCAAGAAGGATGGTATCCCTTACATAAAAGGCAGTGTCAGGAACTGCCCATCACCCTCTTTTCTCAGAAGGTGATGAAAGGGGGAAACCTTACTTCTCTTACCTCTTGTGTAAGAAACATCTCTCACAGTACTCATCTTGAAACTTGACAAAACACTGACTACTGCAATACAAGAGCAGCTTATTCCAGTTAGGTCAGATTAGCAGTCTTATCCCAATGTTGCAAACAAGTTTAAAATGTGGCACAGTCCCCCATTTACTTTTGGAAGAAAAACCCTGCACCAACATCTCCTAAAATAAACCATTTATTGAGAAAAACCTTTTTTTTTTTTTTAAAGTTCATTAATCAGCCTTGTGCATAACAAATCCGAAGCTTGCCAAAAACAAATAAACAAAAACCCCAGTAAAAGTTCACAGTCAGTGCACTCAAACAGATTAAAAAACAAGGTCCATAACGCCTGGTAACACTACAGCATTTTTCTGAACCTAGAGAGTTCAAAAATACTACATATTAACAATACAAGTTCTCAGTCAAATGAGAAACAGGAGAAGGAACAAAAAGGGTATGGTCCATATACAGTAGTAATGGCACTTTCACTGAAACATGCAGCTTCTTCCAACTTGTGGACACATCACGTGAGCAACATGTGCCAAGTAAAATGTACAGGAGCAGCAGAGGAAGTGACACTGTCACTTGTGCAGTCTTCGTTAAGGTCAACTTTTATACTGTTTCTCAGCACAGTCTTTATGTAAATATTACATACAGTAGTGATTCAAATCTTGTCAGAATAGAGAAGGCCAGAGATTAAGTAACTTCATTCTTCGTCGGTGCAAACCTGGGAAGGAAGTAAAAGGCAATTACTTCAGCCATCTCCCTCCTGCAGCAAGATGATAATGGAGCCATTTCTTTAGCACCTTCACCTTCAAATTTTTTTCTCTCCCTTGTTCCACAGTAATGCATTACAAGTGTTTGTATGGGAGTACTGACATTCCCACTGTTACCATGCATCCTTTAGGTGCCTAAAGCAGTGTCCACCTCTGATGGATGGGATCTGCTACAGCAGCACTGATGAGGAATGGGTGATGATGCCAAACACACTGCTACTGAATCAGAACCCCAAAGTGATCACTTTATGCTGGAAAATGAGACAGAATTCAATAAACTACTGTGCTCCTACTCCTTCAAAAAAGAAGTTACTAAGAGAGCTCAATTTGTGGCTGTGAATATTTGCCTGTTCTTAAGGAAAGCATCACACCGTAGTTCATGCAAGAACTGCAGACTGTTACAGCAGCTGCCAGATAAAACATTCAGTATGACCTTAACTTTAAGTATGAACTTAAAAGCAGCTCTTTGCACAGAAGAATGGGAGACTTCTTGTGTGTGGTTTCACTTTTTATGGAGGGGCTCTTATCTCTAAAAACCCGTGCATCTGTACTTGCTGAAGTTTTTGCTGCAAAGCCCTTCATATCCAATTAGCTACCACTGAGTTGGAGCCTGACTTGTCTTTTTAACATAAAGATAATGCATTTCAAAACAGCAGTGACAGTTCATTGCACAGTGCACACCATGTCCTACAATCACAGGCTTGCTGAAAATAACACATCTGCTTCTGGAAAGTTGCCAGTCCATTTTTCCTGGACAGCATTAATTTGCTAGCAGCCCCTAACCATGGCACCAGCCTCTGTGGCATCACTGAGAACAAAGAAGCTGACTAAAAGCTGTTCCCCATTCCCATCTGCAGTTTTTGTAGCCAAAGTCATCAGACAAACCTTGACAAAAGGATGATCGAGAAGCTGGCTGGCCGTCCACCTCATCTTTGGGTCACTTTCCAGGCAGTGGCAAAGGAAGTCTTTCCCTTCTGGGCTCACTTTGTCAGGAATAGGAGGTTTATGACCCATCCCCACTTTATACATGATCTGGAAGTTGTGCTCATATTCATGCCAAGGCCTCTGCAATAGGTGACAGCATTGCTAAGTGCAAGCTTTAGTGAGTAACTTGCTACCCACTGGAGCACGTATTTCTGTGCTCCAGGAAATGAAAAACCATCCCAGTCCTTGCAGACATGAGTGTGACAAACTGCTGAGAGCGGGAACAGAATTTGCAGAAAAACTGCTGAGAACTTTTTGCTTTTTATCAGCACATAAAACATCCCTACCTTGCCCGTGACCATCTCTATGACAACACAGCCCAGGCTCCAGATGTCTGCTGCACGTCCATGGCCTTCTCCTTTAGCTCTAGTGATTACTTCTGGAGCCATGTATGCTTTGAAACAACACATATGATGCCATCAGTTCATACAGCAGAAGGAACAGTATACATCAAGTGACTGACTGGGCAGACCAAATGCTTTTTTAAATACTCAATGAATTACTACTCAGGTTTTCTTGCTAAGTTTTGTTATTTGCTGCTTTCTTGTTGACTTGTTTTCAGCACAACTGTCCTTCAGTTTGAAAAGTGATATTGAAAATGCTGTTAGAGTACATGCTTACAGTGACTGCCATTTTCTGAAAATTCATTAAGCAGCTGTTTAGTGAAGAGTACCGTTTCAGTAAGGCTGCAGAGAAAAATACAACCCCAGAAAACACATGCACTATAGCATCTCTATAGTTACAGACAAACATGATTTTAACTCTCACATTATATCATTCACTTATTGTTTTGGCTTCTGGATGTAAACCACAAAACGAGCGAAGGTAAAATCAAGTTTCCCTGAAACACATGGTTTTACTCCAGACTTCTGGCAGAGGTATCTTCCTTTATGGTAACTAGATAAGTACCTGCCTAGCACAAGCTTCCTCACCTGCAGTCCCCAAGGTACTGTTCACTTCTCCAGGCATTGTCTGGGTATTGTTCTTCAGCTTCACTGAGCAACCAAAGTCTCCTAGTTTAATCAGTCCAGATGAGGTAAGAAAGATGTTGGCTCCTAAGAAACATAAGGAAACATGGACACACTTGTTTAAACCAGAACTGAATTGAGGGCTTCTCAATACAGCCTTGGAAGTTGCAATGGATAATACCTGAATTCACATTTAGATCTTTACCTGTGAATTAAGTGTGGAATATGACAGCATTAAAGATGTTCTGGTGGGTTTGTGCTAACATGAAGTGTACTGGAAGTTGACAAGTGTTCAAACAGAAAAAGGAAAAAAAAAAAAAAAGAAAAAAAAAAAAAGAAGCAGTATGGCAGGCAAATTAAACAGCTTTCCATACAAGCTCGTTAAAAGAAATGACTCCTTCAGGAATTCCAGTGCTTCTCCTTGGGAGCATTAAACGCAGAAGAAACTGCTTCCTGGCAGAGGCCATTGCTGTGTCACTCCCACTAGTATCTCTTCAGTTCTTCTGAGTCAAGACATGGTCTCATACTTGTCAATAAAAATAGTGTGGCCAGCAGGACTAGGGAAGGGATCATCCCCCTGTGCTCCACTCTGATGAGGCTGCACCTCAAGTTCTGTGTCCAGCTCTGGGCCTCTCACTGCAAGAAGGACATTGAGGTGCTGGAGCATGTCCAGAGAAGGGCAACAGAGCAGGTGAAGGGTGTGGAGCACAAGTCCTGTGAGGAGAGGCTGAGGGAGCTGGGAGTGCTTAGCCTGGATAAGAGGAGGCTCAGGGGTGACCATTATGGCTCCCTACAGCTACCTGAAAGGAGGGTGTAGCCAGGTAGGGGTCTGCCTCTTCTACCGGGTAACCAGGGACAGGATGAGAGGAAATGGCCTCAAGCTGCACCAGGGGAGGTTCAGGTTGGACATCAGGAGGAATTTCTTCACTGAAAGAGTGGTCAGGCATTGAAACAGGCTGCCCAGGGTAGGGGTGGAGTCACCATCCCTCAAGCGTTCAAGATACAACTGGGCATGGCACTCAGTGCCATGGTTTAGTTGTCTGACATAGTGGTGGTTTGTCCAAGGTGGGACTCCATTTAGGAAGTCTTTTCCAATCTTAATGACCCTATGGTCACAGCTGACTTGCAAAACAGAGTTTAGAGCATTTTATTACTTAAACTACCAAGTGGCTATTCCTGTTGCACTTTACTTCCAGAGTAATTTTTGGAGGAGAACTACCATTAAAATAACTTGCTATACTGGCGGCTTGCACTAGAACAAACTTCTCTAGCATAGTTAAAAATCTCCAAGGGGAATCTGCAAGTGGCTCAAGTCAGTTGTTTGACAGAACAATACAAAATAAACCAAGCGGTTTTGACAACCTGTGGTTTTCTTTCATTCAACATCCTACCAAAATATTCGTTTTGACAGCAACAGAAAATAGGTAGAGCAGAAGGAGCTCCTTATACCAGGCCACATTCTGGACTCTGCAAGTATCACAAGGGAAGCACAAGTAGGTTGCAAGCATCACCTGATAGAAACAGAGCTTCAGCTGTGGTCTTTCTTGAGGAAACATGGATGTAGTATGCACAAAACAAACTGTTCACCCGCTCTAGGAGTAGGCAGACAGTGGGGATTTCACTACACATAGCCTCTTCCCATGTCACACAAAAGTTTCATTCAAAAATGGCTCATCTCAATAGAACCTTCCAAAGTTTCTCACTGTTGTTCCACCTTGAACAGTACAGAAATTCTTGGCTGCTCCTCCTTTGTGTTAGTCTTAGTTAATAGCCTTTTCCCAGTCACTTAGTTGGGCATCCCCAAGATATTCAAAAAAGCTCAAGTCCAAAAAAGGCAGTGCAGGTCAATGATGCCAAAACCCTGCCCATTTCTCAAAGGACTCTGACTACTCTGACAATAGTTGATAACTATTTAGTCCAAGAGGTGTTACATAGAACTGCAACTGATGGGTGAGCAAAATCATTAACAGAAGTAAATTCCAACCTTTACTTACAAGTCCTGAAAGAATTAACGTTCAGGGAATACAACTTGTCTCCACATTGCGTGCAATGGTTTTCCACTTCTGGCATTCAAATGCTTGCACATCCTCCAGAATTCTTTCACTGAAATCTGCAGTTTGCCATCAGTGGGACCTATGTTCAGAGTCACCCTGCAATCACAGGTGTGTGTAGTGGAGTTGGGTAGACCATCCCTCAGCTCCTTGAATGAAAGATCCAGAAAGACACAAAGCAGTCCAAGAAGGCTGCTTGCTGAGACACTAAGTATGGGCACTGCATTAGGAGAGTGACAGCTTCTTCCTTTGAAGTGTCAACTGCTTTCCCAATGTTTTCAGGCAGTTCCTTGTCAGACAGAAAGTAGGTGCACTTAGCCTAAAAAAAAGAGCTTAGGAAAAACAGTCCTCACTAGCAAACACTTTTCCAAGGATGTTCTGGAAACCTGTGTTTCCACTCCTCAAGAAAGCAACATGAGAATGTCACAGAAGTTTCCAACTACTACTGTGGATGGAGCCTGGCAGTGCTGAAGTGCAACAATCTCTCTTCTGATAGAATTTAGGCTACTGGAACAGTTTAGTTCAACACAGTTGAAAATCTTCTTCCAAGGCCTTGCAAACTAGACTTTATACCTTTTAATAAAAACTAACAACAATTTACCCTAAGTATTGCCATGAAAGCTCCTGTGAGCCCCTTTTCCTGAAAGCCCTTGGAACTGTCAAATGGAATAAAGCACTGAACCAAAGTTTCAGCAAGAAGCCAGAGACAGCACTTAGAGACTCATGTTGCAGACACTTTCTGTCAGCTTCCACTGGTACGGTACCACAGGAGCCTGTTTTGTAAACTGCTTGTTCAGAAACCAAGACCAAACTGTAGGAGGAGTCTTTAAAAGCAGTAAATGAAACCTGCACAGATCCAGCAGGACCCATGTAAGAAGAGCAGACAAGAGGTCAGTACTTTGAAGATGCCCGATGCTTTTTTGCCTTTGACAGTTAACACTGCTGGGAATGTAATGAAACTCCTACACATCCGCGTGGTTAATAGGCAAAAAAAAACCAAAGACCTTGAGTAAAATGGCAGAAAGAGACCACCCCATCTGTTCCTTCTCTCCCCTTACACATGCACTGTCTGAAGCACCATCACTGGATGCATTTGTCAGGAAGTTGCCCAGTTGTGCACAGCCCTCCTGCTGTTATACCACAGCTCCTCCTGGGCACGCTGTGAAGAGACACTGTCAAAAGCCACGCTCCTGCTACAGCAGCCAAAACCTAAAAGCATTTAAACTCAAGTTTCTTGCCCTGCCAAGTCAGCCCCATAGTAAGAACAGTGAAAACTGCACTAGCATGATAGTCCAAAGGTTTTGGTGGAAATCCTGTGAGTCCATAGAGCAGTACAAAAAGCCCCACTAAAGGCTGTGCTGTAATTCCAGAAAAAAGAGGCAGCTCAGACATTCCACAGCCAGTGCTTAAGTAATGCAGCAGCCAAATTCATTCAAGAAACAAGCAGGCCAAACTCTACCCTTGGATGAGAAAATCAGCTTCCACATACTCTTTTTTCTCAGTCTCTTAGAGAGCCTGACACATGCTCACAGTCTCCTGTTGCAGTTTTCCAGCTCTTGCTGAATGACATTCCTTCATTTGTGCTCATCAGGAAGACAGGATAGCAGAAGTTTTGAGCTTCACAAGGTTTTGAGCTAACAACAAGGTTATATGAAGACAACAATACAGTAGCAGTTTGATGAAGACTTTTTTGTATAGAGCACCTCATTTGAGGTTTCTGATTTACTAAAGCTGCAGATACAATCCTTTTATTTTCTGTATTCATCCAAGGAGTCTTCAAGAACATGCCCTTCCCTCCTGAAGAGAACCCACCAGGCATGGCCTCATTAAATTGTCTCAATTCAGCACTTCTGAGGTCACACCTTGAGTGCTGTGTCTTGTTTTTAGGCTCTCCAGCACAAGAGAGATGACACACTGGAGCAACCCCAGGACAGTGGCATCAAGATGTTCAGAGGGCTGGTGCACCCAATGTACCTGGAAAGGCTTCACGATGGGTTTGCTCAGCCTGAAGAAGGGATGCCTGAGGGAGCATGTGTGCAGGGGATTTACTGCTGTTTTCAGCTGTGTAACGGGAGGATAACAAGACTGCAGAAAGAGACTTTTCCCTCAAAGGCACGCTGTGAAATGGTCATGCAGCAATGGACACAACAGCAACCTTTGCAGATTCCAGGGAGCTATCGGGAAAAAGCTTTTCACGGTGAGGATAGGTCAGTCATTGGAACAGGGCATCTCCATCCCTGGAGATACACATGTATCTCACCTCAACAATGTCCTGAGCAATCTGATCTGATCTGATTGGAGCTGATACTAAGGCTGGCCCTGTTTTGGACAGAGGGCTCAGAGATGTCCACAGGTTCCCTCCAACATTAAACATTCCATCATCCTGCATCACTGACCAGAACAACTTCTTTACAAAAAAATGAAATAATTCTAACCAAGGAAAGTGGGCTTAGCCACAGGAATTATAATTCAATACCCAGAATAGAAATTAAAAGAGTATCACAAGAGACTATCTCCTGCCACACTTCAGCACCACCTGCTTTTCACAATGATGCAGACTAAGCAAAAGCAGTGCAGCCAAATGTAATAACCAGCCAACACAACCCTCCATCTGCCCTCACCACCACAGGCTGAAAAATGTTTTTGGCAGCTCTATCTTGCTGTGTCTTTTACCCATATAGAGCTGGATGCCATAACAGCATCTCAAAGATGCTGCAAGGTGGCACAAAGGGACACTACTAACCAAAAATCTATTTTTGAGCACAAAGTACTTGCAGACACCAAGTACAGGTGTCTTGCAGGATACAGATAAACAATCATTATAAAAATTGCTTATCTGCTGCTAAAAGAAATAGATCGACAGTGATGTTAAACAAACTGGCCATGAGAGATCTAGTGTGATCTGACAGTGAGATTTTCATAGGAAAGTAGTTTTAACAGTCTGAATGTCATTCTTTCCTATCAGAAAAATAAGAGTACCAAAGAGATAAAATTAAAATTAGTGTTCTTTACTGCTGTTAGCCTGAACACTTAGGGATGCAATGTTAGCATACAGGAAGTCAATGAGCAAAAGACTTCCAAGGCATCAAGTAATCTTTATAAAAATACCCTCTGTGGTCTGTCTTTATATTCTGCCATGGAGCTTCAGGAAGGTCTATACACAGATGTGCCTGCAGTGACCCTCTGTTATTCTCAAGAAACACTCCAACATTTGACATAAGGAACCTGTTGCAACAGAAATGCTCTCAGGTAACACAACATTACAGGTCTGTTAAGCAGCTTTTCTCACTCCATGCGTTTCCCTGAAGAGCAGAAGACCTATTTGGAAACATATCCAGATATCAGCAATGACATTGAGCAGCACAAAAGAAATCCCTGTCAGCCAGCTTTGGATTTTGATCACAACGAGCTTCCAGGAGAGCATAATCCAGCTAAGCAGAACCTGGACAAGGAATGATCAAGAAAAGGGCAAGGAGGGAACTGTGAAAAGCACAAAGGTAAATCCACAACTGGAGAGAAACCTTTGGTGAGGAAGGAGAACCAGAAAAGGTAAGATTGCTGGGGAATGGGAGTGAGGGAAAGTGTTTTCTAGAAAAAAAAAAGCCAAAACTGACTCAAGAGTGGCCTACCTGGTGGAAGGCCTCTGGATCGTAGATAGTTCTTTTCCCAAATGAGAAGCACGAGGCCAAAGGACCAAGAGCAACTGGGAACCTCCTACACTGCTGCGGTGATTCAAAACCCTGTGAGCAAGAGGGACATAGAAACCCAGCATCGTTGGGTTGCACTGCCTTGTCACAAAATGAGCATTCACAGGGCATATTGTGTGCATTGCTTCCCCTACCTTCGCCTAAGTTTCCTGCTATCGGTGAGCCAAATATGCCAGACTAACAAAACCAAGATAACCAGACATGGAGGATGTTGTTGGAAGGCGCAGAAAAAGAAAAATGAACCTGAAATGAGGACTGACACTGGGTATCTTAAATGCCAAGCCCAACCCCCCTTTGGTTACTGTAGTTTCAGTCTGCTAATTACGTACGCAAATGCTGACAGCCAGGCACAAGAAGATAAATGTATGGAAAAAAAAAAAACCACTTGATAAAGGGATTTCCTAAAATCACTTAAATTCTTTTAACAACAGTTTTGTTACTAAGTTTAATCAGCCATTCATCTGAAATTCCAAAACTCTTTGGGAAAACGGAATCACAAGGAAAAGTTCTGATGCACAACTCTAGCACTGTACACTGCCTGTCAGCTCCAGAAAACACCACTTATTTGCACAGACAAGAAGGAAAACAGCATTACATAACTCAGTACATTAGTGCTAAAAATGCAAGGACTAAGAACTGAGTTTAGATAAATCCCCAATAATCTTAACAACCTCTTAAATACTATATAAATCATGGGCAAAATTTATGAGTTTGAAATGACAATTGTGAATGTTTTTTTAAGATCTACACATAAAAGAAAAAGCATGAAACTACCCAACAGCTTGCAAACCGAAAACTTAATAGAAGGCTTCGTACAAATAATAGCTGCATAGATAATGCACACTAAATATGCAAATACATGCCCCCATCCTTCCCCCTGCTCTCATCTACCACACTGAAACAACAACATTACCTTTTTGGTTAACATTACCTTTAATGTCTCGATGAACAATACCATGTTCATGTAGCACATTGATAGCAATCGTGATCTGCTTTGAGTACAGCCTAATGACATGCTCCTGAAGGCCCAGTTTTGATACCTCCTCCAGAGTGCCCTCATCACAGTACTCCATAAAGATGTACATTTCTTCCTGTTTTGGGAAGCAAACCAGATTTCATTTGGTATATTTTTTTATATTTTAAACACTGAATTAATATATAGTTTTCCCTACATCCTTCATTGTTAATTAAATAAATAATGAAACTATAACTTACCATGAAATATCTAATATTCTATTGCACAGCTATGGAAACTCTCTGCTACTTGCCTATCTGCATCATTTGTACATAACTGATACTACTTGGTGGTATAAAAATACAGTGCTTTGGCATCAAGCAAATGACAGACACTTTGGAAACCTTACAGGTGTATTACACAGAAATTTATAGAGATTCTTTCTTTATTTAGAGAAGGGGGGGAAAAAGGGCACAAAATGACGTTTTATCCCTTCTCTCTGTCTCAGTTCCTGCAGTATCATGTGTCGACTGCTTGAAATGGGCAAGTTTTTTGTTCTTTGCTGTGGCTTGAACAAGCATGCCGACTCTAACTCACTTTAAGGAAAAAATCAGGTTTCTGCTCCCACTCCGTCTCCAAGCCACGCTGATTTCAGACAGACTGAATTAATATAAAAAGATGGCAAAGACACCAAAGACACTTAGAATCTAGTCCAAGAAACCAATGAGCCAGTGGCACAGACACCCAAATTTGTGTCCCAAATAGAGAACTGCAGAAAGCAGCCTATGTCCCCTTCTAAATCAGCAATTGGTCACCAAAACAACTTTTTCCATATTGAGCAAACCAGTCAAATCCAAGCAGCATTTTCCAGCAAGACATGAGGACTTGAGACTCACAAGTGGGAAGAGCATGTGGAAAGCAGAGAGTAACAAAAAGCTGGGTATCCCAGCACACAACACTGGAATCCAACTCCATAGAAAAATACACTTCATTAGTTCTGCTGCTCAAGCACGAAAACTTGCTTTTTGCTTCTGAAGAGATGCTAGCCAAATTCCAATACTTGTCTGGAATCAAGATTTAAACGCCAGCAAAGATTTTTCCAGGAATCAACATGATACAATACAAGTACAACCTTTGCTGCTCACAGGGACAGGTTTTAGCCTGCCTAGTCTTTATCTACATACAGGAGCTACCATACCATATATGATAAAACTTGCTTTTAGACCAGTTCAACAGAGTAGCAGCATAGAATAGTTCCAGAATTACTCACTCTATTCACTTATTTTAAGCCTCCTCTGTTTATGTACCAGTTCCAAAAAGTCTCTCCTAACTATGTTTCAGAGACCTCAATATCCTGAGGAAAAAAGACACTGCTATTCACAGAGATAACCAGACAAGATTAACCAGAATATTCTCATGTAAAAACCTTCAATAATGCAAAGCTTCTTAAAATTTTCTCTCTGCCTTATAAAAAAAGCCCCAATAATTTATGTTTTCTTACCCTGTGGAGCTCCACACCAAAATAACGAACCAGATTAGGGTGTTTGATGCCTTCAAAAATCTTCAGTTCATCAGCTGTTTCTTTGATGGTTTTGTGATCATTAGGTTGAAATCTTATCTGCAAGAAAGATTTGTCATTGTTTTGATGCTATTTTAAATTAATAAGGAACAAAATAAGCAAATAACCCATCCTAAACTCAAACACAACAAAAAGCTTTTGCTGTTGTTGTTGTTAAATACCGTATCACACAAAAAGCCCCAAATTACCCCTCTCCATCCCCAAACAGAAACAAATAAAGCACACTAAGCTATTTCTGGAAAATTACCTACAACTATGATGACTTAGAAACTTTATAAGAGCAAAATGATGTTACTTAAATGTGTCAATACACTCATGTACACATATATATCTCTTCTGTGCTTGCCTTCTAGCTTAAGCTACAAACACAGTACAAGAGAATCTGAAAACAATGTCAGAGAGAGCTATCACTCAAAGATTTTTTTGCCAGGTACTTCATCACCAGAGTCTAAGTGATCTCTTTGAGGGGTTTATCCACTGAGAAGAAGGCAGCTGCAAGGAAAAAGTGTGGTATGAAACAAATACAATCAAAGGTTTTGATGAAAGAAACAAGTTTTCATTACTTCTCCTACAATATGCTGTGATGGACTGTTCAGTGAGGGAAAACATTATCAGGTGTTCTGAAAAACTGATTTAAAGCTTCTAACCATGTAAAGATAAGCAAGATGAATAGCAAGTTATGGAAGATGCTACTTTTACCATATTGTTAGAAAACAGAAGCCTCATTAATTGAGTGCAGGACAACTGCTAAAGAAATAAATGCACATAATTGCACTGAAGGAAATATTGCCCTCAGTTGCTAGGATGTTTTGTTACATTCTGTGTAACAATTCCAGGATACAGTTTGTACTCAAGCAGTGGTATAATTAAACACATGAAGATTACAAAAAGGTGACAAATGATACTCAAGTATTTTACCTATTCCCTAATGCACAGATGCAATACTATGTATTTGTAGTAAAGCTTGTCCACTATAATCTGAAGTCATTTTAATGACACTGTGGATGAGATAATACAACCTGGGGCAGGGAAATGCAGTGCTCTTAACCAGTTAAAAAAAAATCAATAAATCTAACTTCCCCCAAGTTATTCTTAAAGAAATCCAGAAAAGCCTTTTATTTGGAAGTTGCAAACAGTTTTCATTCAAGCCTAGTGAAGCAAACATCTCTGAAACAAGATCTATTTATGAGCTTACTTCAGCTTCTGCTAAAGAGCACACACGTGCTGATCTGTAAACAGGATCTGCACCTAGAAAGCAACTTTGAATTACAGAAACAGAGTGCAGCTGATGGGGGAGGGGAGGAGAAATGTTATTTGATCAGGAGAAAAAAACATAACAGCAACAGAATCTCAAGCGTTGGTATTAGGCAGTGACTGAGTACAGTACAAGAAGTTAAGCACAAGCCCAGTCTTGCTTTTCTACTCCTTGGAGGTCACATACATATTGTGTGTCTCTGTGTGTGTGTGTGTGTGTGTGTGTAAGAACTGGCTCATAAAATGTAACTGCTGCAACATCCAATGGCTGTCACAGTAACTGCTGTGAACACTTACTGTTTGCAGTTGTCTAAAGATGTGGAAATGCATTAAAACTAAACAATAATTTAAAAGAAAAACAACCACAAGGTGTTGTAGAGGAAACAGATCTCTACGCCTACACAGCTTTACTTACTTCTATCCTGAAAACTAGATTTTCTGTACCCACCAAGTTAGTCAGCAGTTTTGTGACTCAACCTAGCTCACACTATGGGAGAAGCTAAAAAACATCTGATGTCACACTTCCTATCTTTTGCTCTAAGGAATGAAGAAAAAAGTAATAAAATATGAGAGGAAAAGTGCAAAGTAAAATATAAATTTGTGTACAGTCTTCACTAATCTTTCAAAATTATTTAAAATCTCTTAATGGAAGTTCACATATATTAAGTATTCATTTAAATTCACAATCATCCTATCAGATCAGTAAAAAAAAATTATCTGTTTTACACACATTTAAATTGAAAGTTATAAACTGAAAAACTTGAGGAAAAAGTGCTAAAAGCAGCTGTGGCTACATGAAGAAACAATTTTTCTTCCCATCCTTTCCCCGTTAGCTAACAGCAGTGTGCAGAAACCCTCAATGCCTCCTATGTGACCCACATTTCGTTTAGGAAAAAAACAAGGGCAGCAGAGATTCTTGTATTCACAGTACTCACTTCCTTCATAGCCATCAGCTCTCCAGTGTCAACACTGATACAAGTATAGACCTTCCCATACTGGCCTTCACCTGCGAAGTCAGGGTAAGGAAAATTCAGTACATTGCCTTCAACAAGCAACGGGTACATCAACTGCAATGAGGAAACATCACTGCTTTTTATCTTTCTTTTAATTTACAACTCCAAGTAGCTTTTAACTATAACAATACCACATTCATAGCCCTGAATTCAAGCTGAATGAAAGTAAAAAGAAAGAAAACCTGAAAGAAAATTCCTCATGAAGAAATATTTTCCCCTAAAATCCCAAACCAGAGAGTAAAATATGATCATACAGGGGAAACAATAAGATTGGTGAATTAAATCCCAGATTCCCAACTAATTCCCATTTATATTTTTGGTTCTTCCAAATGTAGAACTTGAACATTTTATAGGTTTAAACACATGCAGGTTACACAAGACCATATCTAAGTAATAGTCCTAACCAAGTCCTTCTCCTTGTTTCCTGTTATTTGACCAATGAAAATGGCAGTGACCTTCTACATTAAGAAAATCCTAGCCACAACAGTATTTTGTATTTTAACATTTTGATTTCAATAAAGCTGACAATACCTATGCAGAGAGCAAAGATTTTTAAACACAGTCTTTGATTTCCTTAAAAAATATGAGGTTTGGTATTTTAGCTAGATAAATGAAAGTATAAAGAACATACCAATTTTGTTTCCTCTCTGCCACTTGAAAGTCACTTTTCTCAAACCAACATGCATGACATTATCATAAGATTTCGGTGTGTCACAAACTTGGCCAATGATGTTCTTCCTTCTCATCTCTCTGTATCTCCTTTCTTCAAACAACTGAACAGACTTTTGAACAGCTTCCATCGGGGCTTGCTTGGAAGCAGTGTCTAAAAAGAGTGATGAACAATTTCCTTGATTGAGAAATATTCACTGTTATATTTTGTTATCTTTTGATATCACATGAAATACCCAGAGTTAAAAGAACACTATTTTGTCAGTCTAATTAAGATGTAGGAAAAGAACAAGACATTTTAACAATCGCATATGAAACTACCACTTATGAATCACATACGAAACTACGGTAAAATGAGAACAATTGTACTTTCCTAATCATCTCTTACTTGATTCAAAGAAATCACATTCATGAAACACAACACACTTGTTTGTATTTGACCTGTAACTAACCTCTGATAGGGGAAATATGTTAGGGTCGTAAAAGCACTAAGGAAAGAAGGACATCTGTTATTTCAAAGACACTCCAGATCTCAAGTTTTATCATGAAACAGCATCCTAGTGAGTGAGACCAAAGAGATCTCAGGGCACTGTTAGTTCATCCCCTCCTAGTAAAGCAAAAAAATTATACATCTGTCACTGCTGACACCTGTAGCCTAATCTGTTCCTGGCAGTCTCCAGCTTCATTCTTCGTTTTCAGTTTAAACAAACCGAAATTCATTCAGTATTTATGTTCTGACTTCTAGATTTCAGAATAAAAACTTGTAATTCTTCCTGTGTTCTGTGTAACACACATAAGGAGACCAGTTTCCAACGTAACAGAAACATTTTTCTCATGTTTATGTTTGCCACAATATATGCAAATAAGCTTCACATATCGATCCATACAGTACAGGAGTGTCTGAAGTGATCAACTTACTTTCAGTTTCATGAAAATCACTAGTAAGACAGAGAGGAAGGGGCCCCACAATAGCCTTAAATTTAGGAGACAGTGTGGGATCCCACATTATTAGACACCTAAAATCAGAAAATCCCACACTGGGGAGAGATCTTGGGAACTGAGGAAGTGCTTCCTACTGTCATAATTAGGCACTGAATAGGGACAGCAAACTTCTGCAATTTATATACGGTAATAAATGAACTCAATTTTGTAGAACACTGGTAGTACCTTTCAGAAACTGGAAATAATTAACTTTTAGAAAGTTTAATTACTCCTACCTCAAAAAGTACATCTTGTGACTCTGTCAGCAATATCCCATACCTGAAATCGGGGGTTTTTTCTTCCTCCTTCCTATGTATAAAGCTGTGAAAACCTCTTCACAATCCACAATAAAATCAGTACAGCACTGGTCTAACAGACATTACATTACAGTGATTCCTAAACACCTACCTTTGGTCTGGTTGATCAATGTTCTGAGCTCCCAACTCCGCCGGGATGAACCACTGGAATCTCCTTTTGGATACAATGGCTCTAGAGAAATAACAGTGTGAGCACAAAAGTAGCTTTATCTCATATTAAAGATTATGCCACTATTTTCAGCAGAAGCTGAAAATTAGTCCTACATATAGGACTAATAACCCTCCATGTATAGCAACATATGCTCTTGAAATCAAAACTGACTTCTCTTCAGAAAACAAATTATAACATAGAATTTCATTTGTATAGAAACAGAGATCTACTTCCTGAATTTAGGGAAGCACTTCAAGCCAGGGCACTCAGAATCAAATATGCAAGATATCTGTAGGAAAACTATTTTCTAAGGTTCCTTAGAATAAGATTTGTAT
Organism: Motacilla alba alba; assembly: GCF_015832195.1. Classification (NCBI taxonomy): domain Eukaryota; kingdom Metazoa; phylum Chordata; class Aves; order Passeriformes; family Motacillidae; genus Motacilla; species Motacilla alba. The sequence continues at coordinate 77,131,573 of NC_052018.1, forward strand.
TCATTCCAACCTAAGCCACCTTCCTTTTCATACATATATATACCAAAAAAATGGAATAAGCATGAGGCAGACAGTATTTTCAACATTTGCTTAAAAACTAGCAAAGATGAAAAAAATCTCCCACACCTTTTAATATAAATTTTTAAGGCATTTCTCTCTATGAAATCCAGTGTGGATGACCACAGTATCAACTCTATTTTGCTTCAGATTTTGTACTTCCTTTCAATTTGCACAATCAATCCTTCAATGTACTTGTTGCAATAAATACCACATATACAGGGACTGGGGAAACCTGACAGAGAAGCCCTGATCAGGACGTCAAGTCACACATCCTGCCCTTCTTCCAGGAGTCAAACAGCAAGTATTTGTAATACGCATACTGCAGGGATAAAGAACTGGACAGAAAACACTTCACTGTCCTGATGGATCCAGTTCATACCTCATTAACAGTGTTCTGAAATTTACTATCAAATGGGATATATAATTCAGAAATCATATTACTAATTTCATTTGGAACACTGGAACTCAGTAAAGCACCAAGAAATCCCTTCAGATGCAATTCAGAAACAATATGAATGGCAAGAGAATAATGGATTTATCTGAGAACAGAAGGACTTCTTCTGACCATATAAGCCTACAAGTTAAAAATTTGAGATTTCTGAATGCTACGAGGTGAAAAAAATTTTGGAAAGGGTAAGAGCTGGGAACAGAGAGAAATATATTAATGACATAAAGCATCTGCACATCCAGGTCACAATTTGTTACTGTGACAATCACCTTCTCGCTCTTCAGTGGGGCTGGAGTGACGACTAAGGGATCTGAACTGCAACTCAGCTGCTATTGAAGCAAGTCGATCATTTTCAGGGACACTGGAACCCCTGTTAAAAGAGCCATCATACTAATTACCATGTCATTAGTGTTTATTTAGTGCAATACTAATTTAACTGCAGTTTTTAAGAGACAGAACCTCTGAAGCCTACGATATGAAAGCAACATGAAAGAAAAATTGAGGCAGAAAGGTAAACAGAAAACCCTCTCTATGCTTTTTCCCTCAAATGAAGAGTTTTTAGATTATTTTAGTTATGCTGATCAGTGAAAAAGCTCTAAGCTTCCAAAGCATAAACTACTTCAAACTGTTTATTGCCTGTAGCAACAGAATCCATTTTCGTGACTTGTAACCTACTACTAAGAACAGCTGCTGCAGGATGCAGCTTGTGCCAGGGTTGGATATACAGTCAGAAGTGATTCAGCTGGGTGATAATGTGAGCCACATCATCAGATGAAATGTAGTAACTGATTCATATGTGCCTAGTGCACTGCAAATACAGTCATAGTCCATAGTCATTAAGTCAGAACCAACAGAAAGAAACATAAGCTGGTTGACAGCAAGGACAAGGATAGCAGCCTGATCACTTAGAGGCCCCAGTTCTTCCAGACAGCACAGATGCCTCAGAGTAAGAGCCAGATGAACAAGAAGGCTGAACAGAAAGGAAAAGAATATTAAGAGAAACAAGACTTAAATTCTTAGGTCTTCAGCCATCTTCCTCCAACCCCAGACAATTAGTTCCCTCATTTTAGAGCCGTAAATTCTTTGCGGAAGTCCTTCTACCCTCTTGGAAAAGGTTCCCTTTCAATTTTTAAAGTTTGATGGGGAAGAATTGTGACTGCTGTCTCCTTAAACATAATATGTTAGAGGTATGAGCTAAATGTTACTAAAAAGTGGGCAACATTGTCAAATCCTTCACTGAAAGCTAACAACTACAAAAAGATGAAAGACACTTTGCATAACAAGGTCCACACACACCTATGAGAGGACTACCAGTCTTGTATCTGAGTATTACCTAAAAATTGTTTTAAAAAACCCCCAAAATAACAGAAAAACACCACTAAAACCTTGAGCACAGAAGTCAAAACCACAGACAACCTACTCCCATGCAAATGTTCTCCATACAATGTTTGCTTTGCACTTCCCTCTTCTGCCCAACCAGATTTTATAAGTTTGAGCAGGAACTGAAACTAAACTAGTGAAAATCCTCATTATTCTTCAGGAAGTTGAGGTTTTAATGAGCAAGAAGGCTAAGGTGGTTCTCAGCATATACACAGCAATGATTCCTGATGCACGAAATGCTTGAAAACAAGCAAAGCTACATCACCTCTAAAATGAAGCAGCAGCTGAACAAGCCTAAGCACCACAGCTTCAAATGCAGGTGCCTAAACCCCATTTCAGGCCCATCTTAGGCACCCACACCTTTGATTCATCCAGAAAGTCTGTATGCATATTATTAGGCAAAAAATTATAGTAAAGAGAAGAATGCTAGATAATTTTTTGGCTCCAGCCCTGGATAAATAACAAAATGATGACTAATAACCACAGTTAGCTCAAAAATTAATCATCTATAAAGATTACAAACATAAACCTAGCATAAATGCATAAATACCAGAAAGCTCAACGAAAACAACCAGGTATTAGTGCTTTGGATTTTAATTTCTAGTTTAGTCGGTTTTTTTTCCTTTTGATTGTTGTTTTTCAAAAAGTTCACTAGAACTATGGTGGCATTTGTGCACTATGCACTGCCTAGTACAATTGATTTACCAAGTTCCTACATTCAACTTTTCATGGATATTTAATGCTTATAATCATGTCTTAAATATCTAAAGAGTTTCTGGAAAGCGTCCAAAGCTTCTGTCTTTGTGCTGTTCCGGCACTGGACTCCACACTTTGCCAAACCACAAAACATTTCTTTGATCCAAAAGATTCCATTTCTCTTTTGGAGCACAAAGAAAGGAAATTCATAATTAAGACCGCAATGCTTCAAAGTTTGCAACTTTCTTTTAACTACACTAAAACAAAAATAAATTGTAGAAATATATTACATTGTAGTATTTTGCCTTCCTCAATAAAAAAACCCAGCAGCCTTCAGAACTGTCTCTTCTTTCGTAAGTTTTTTCTTCAAATTCTCCTAGCTCACACAGGGTATTAAACACTATCTAAAAATCCAGACAGTGCATTAAAAAAAACAAGATCATGGGATATTTTATGACCAACCATCAGAAAAACGGTTTCAGAAAAAAAGCTGAGATCTCTAAGAAAAACACAAGTCTTTGAAAAACACTAATTATCCATCCCACTGTCAGCTTATAAAGCTGCCAGAACCTCTTAGTGAAAATTTTCTAGCATGTTACTTACTTGAAAGGGTGTTGCAATGCTTCAGACTACTACCTACTCTGTCTTTTTCATGAGGGGGCTTAAAACAGAAGCATAAAGGATAAATAATGCCTATGTTTGAATGACAAGAATTTCAAGATGTATTTTCAACCAAAAAAAGGCCTAGATTCATAAGCCATACATCTGAAGGCTACTGTAAAAGGTGCAAGTCACATCTTGCAATAAAAATAAAAATCTTGCAGAAAAGACTGTGTATAAAAAGTGGCAATTTACTTCCCTCTTAACATCTTAATGCATGCTTGTGCCATGCATCCAGTAACAAATCAAACTACGATGGTCTGCTGGCTCACAACCAAAAATTATTTACTACAAAACAATTTATAATCAAGCTATATCCAAGTTTGCTTTGGTCACCATCAATCTATTGTTTTTTCGCCACCTCTTTTTTTCTCTACCAGCTTTGTGATGTAGTCAGATATGTGTATCCATTCATATGAACTTCTATCTCAAAGAACTCTCAGTACTCTGCAGTAGAAATTCAAAAAGCTATCTTTAAACCCTGAGATAACACCACTGTGTTAAGAGCAGGCTTTTCACAGTCGGGGTGCAGGGGAAAAAAAAGTAAAATAAAGTTGGGAGATATGACCACATGTCAGTGGTCTGAGTTGTAATATGAGAAGAAGAAATGCCAATAGTCTGAAACTGTAACAGCCAAATGAAACATCAAAAAACAAGAAAGATACTAACATAGATCTGTCAAAAAAAAGTCACTTGTGATGATACAGAAGCCGTTTCTGTTACATATCCTGATACAAGAATAGTTTCTTTCATATCAAGTTTATCCTGCACCACCCTCTGAAGCCAAAGGTGTGGCAAGAAATGATCAAAAAAAAAATCCTCATGTGTTTAATTTTGCATTTGCCACTATACAGTATTTCAAAATACTTATGACAGACTATAACAATACCAAAACTGTTAGTTAATATGAAAAAGAAATGAAAATCCTTGTCCTTAATTGTATCTTGCAGTTATCTTAGTGGAAGTGATTCCATGATTCTAAGTGTTAGTTATCAGTACTAATTATTTACTAAAGTTATACCAATGAGCTGTCACATGGACATTTTACTGAGCAAATCTGTAATCCACATCAGAACTGCATGCTTTAAATACACACGTTTAGGCTTTTTGAATCTGAAAGTGGTCTCATCATCGATTTCTAAGACACGTGATTTTGCTCAAGTGGAACATGAATGAAGGAGCCAGTGGAAGACACGATGGAGGGAAGAGCGTGGTGCGAACGATCTATTAGGATGTATGTGGGAACAGTTATGTGGGTGATGTAGGGAGGATGAGCCTGCTACGTCACGGAGCGCAGCTACCTGGTCTCATTTGCACTGCTGAGAGGTTTGGGCTGGGCTGAGTCGCTCCCGACGGGAGCGGGGCGACTCACAGCAACACTGCCATGGCTCCGCGCATCGCAAGGGACGCTCCGCGTGCTGTGGCAAGAAGAAAAACTTCAGGAAACAGTTAAAAAAAAAAAAAGTATGGAGTTGAAAGTTTGTTTTAGAAACAAATATTGACGTGTGTATAATGATGCCGGATTTTAGAAGTTTTTCAGTTACATAAAGATTTTTATGTAGAATAACTGGGTCTCAGAAACTTTGTGGCTGCCAATGTATACAATAATAATAATCCTCAAAACAAAAATCTTCTAATCTTTAGAATACTACTAGTTTCTGCCAAAACTAAGTGGCTTCTGAAAAAAAAGTCAATTGTAGAGTTTTTCACTGTCATCATATTCTTGGAAAATAGGGCCCTCTGTGTAAAATTATGCATGGCAATGTTTATTTCAAATTCTTCTTTAACTGTTTTTGCAATAATTCCCATGTCAACTCTTTCAAAGGCAGGAGAAAGATCCACTGTTTAACCTATTCACAGTAGGTTGGTAATGATGCAGAAATGCCACCATATCTCAAAATGCTACATTTTTACGTTCCATGTATGTAAATTCCAAAAAGCACTGCCACAGGAACTTAGGGAGGCATTCAAAGTGTGGAAGAAAATAAAAGTCTTGTTAATGAGCAGTTTTCACTGAATTAAAGCTTTTTACATTGAAACACTCATTTCAGGAACCCCCACAAAGGGGTTAAGAATGACATCAAAGTGAGAACCCATGCACCAACAGAAAGGGGGGCGGCCAAGCAGCAAGAGAAGAAAATTTGTATTGTCCTTAAAAGCACATCAATAAATTCTGGATCACATACATGCTAATTTTTTCTACCTGCTTTGCCCTCAAAGGGAAAGAAAAGGCGTCCCACTTACTGACACTCAGCATAGCCAAGAGAGGAAAAAACAGCTTAAAATGCTGTACTAATGCTCAATACCTGAAGCCTTCAGGCGTGGGGATGATGAGATGAGGATTTGGTGGATCACTATGGCACCGAGGCACTTTTACAGGACGGGGACTGTTTCGATGAACAGCTGCAAACATTAAAACAGATCACATTTACTCAGACGTCAGAAAAACTCTCTTAAGGGCCATTTCAAGACACAAAATTAAAACAAATTCCTATTTACAGAGTTAAGTGTGAGGTGGCATGTATTTTTTATCCTTTAATAAAAATACATATTATTCCAACTTTAAATAAATCAATTGTATGTATTAATACCGTTCATATTTTTGTATTACTTAACTCATCTGTAAAATAATGAAAATTTTCCAGATAGTCAAAAACTAGCAATTAGAAAATGTGCACATATTTCATAAAAACTTCATTATTTCTACTTCTCAAATTATTCTCATTGCAAAATAAATATTAACCAAATAATAATTAGCAAACCAAAGAGCAATATTATGTTCCTTTCCATAAGAATTAAGCTTTCTCAGACAATAACAGAAAGCAAATTAAGTTGTGGAAAAAACCCACATATGACAGTTTTATCCAAACTAATGCCCCCATGACAGTCTGCCCCAAGGAAGTGGGGGGACAAATGGAGAGGACAAAACCCAAATGGGTAGTCACTATCTTTATGCCTAACTAATTCAGTGCCTCCAAGAGTAGTTTTCAACATCTGCCCCCAACTCCTCCTTAAATACTAAGAAAAATACTGTGGCAGTCACATCTCAAGACAGCTGGTTGCCCACCAAAACAAAAGTCAGTACTTTCTGCCAGGCTAGGTTCCTCTCAGTAGCTGTTTCTGCCTTGTTTGCACTACTAGGGCAAGCAAAAGATGGCAGGGCCAGATGTTGATTGTCCTCCTGTAACTGGCAAATACACTAGCAGGAGACCCAGAAGGCAGCTCCTGCCCCACCCAGGCAGACATCAGCTGTTTCACAAAGCAAAAAGACAGGCTAAAACACCAGCAGATACACAGCTATGTGTCTAGAGGCAGCAGCATGAGCACAATTCTCAGCTTAAGGAAAAGGAGTAAAGACCACAGTGAGTTTAAGTCCTTCAAAGTGGTACACAAATGTAACTAGGAAGTCTTCTTTTTCTTGTGATCAGGAGACAGGAGTGGGTATCTGCAGTATCTGCAGCCAGATACAGTCTATGTTAAATTTCACATGTATTAAAGTTTCAGACTGCCATTGAAGTCTGCACCACTTATCTGTGTCACCTCCTCCCCACGCCTCTGAGACAAAAGCTGACAAGCAATTTAGTTTGTGTGATCTGCAGTGTCTGCAACAGCATTTATAAGAGTTTCAATAATTTGTCATGCTGGTGATTCACCTAAAACAGGCCGCCCTCTCAACAGCAGTACTGAAAGTGAATGTACAGGTTTTAAATCACTGTACAGAATTTAACTAAATTTGATTTTAGACTATGTTTCTTTGACTAACTTTCACTGCAAAAGGTTTGTCAGCTATAAGATTTTCTCATCAAAATGATATCAAAACAAGCTTTCCTGAAAAACCGGAAAACCTCCTCTACTGGGGGCAGATTACCCTCCCCTCATGTCTTCTACCATCAAGCCCACCCAAGATGTGGGCATCAGGAGAAAGAGAAAAAAGATGACAAAGTATTTTGAAAAGTAAACGAGTCAATGGAGTTGAGATGAGGAAGACAGAAACACTGCTGAGAAAGAAATGAGTAAAAGGCACACACAGGAGACAAAACATTATTTTCTCAAGATGCATCATCAAATATGTTGTTTCACTCTAATGATATCAGCATTTATATCTATAAAGATGTATTTTACATTATGCCATATTTTATAGCAGAGAACTGTTTTGCACAGCTCCCATGTATAACTCATGTGTACTTGATAATATAAAGTCCACTAGAAGCAAAAACATCTGCAGTGCCAAAGCGTAAATAACTGCAGCGCCACAATGAAAGTTTGGGAGAAGGAGCTGTAAGTGCCTTCTTAGAGTTAAAATCACTTCTTTACCCAAGCTTTAAACAACACAGCCCTTTCCTGTAAGATTTGCAGGACTTCACAGGAAGGATAAAATGAGAGGAAAGAATCCGTAAAGCTTTGAAATTTCTTGGGTAAAACTACCACATATTTACACCTTATCAGGGAATAATGGTTTCACATCAGCAATCACAAATAGATTGAAAATACTTTTATTGGTATTTCGCACATTTTAAAAGCACTTTACAATCAAAATTCTGTAACAGCAGCAGCAAAGCTCCTGTAGAACAAATGCCGGTAACTTCTGCCTTACCAAGGTACAAACCTGTAACAGGACTGTGAGGTTTTCCAATAACATGGCCAATGCACTCATTCATCAGAGCTTGTAAACTCTAGGAAAGAAAAACATAAAAAGCTGTGATGTTATGTTACAAGAAGGTTGATGGTCATATGACAAAGCTCACAGTAACAAAATTACATTGTTCAAGTTTGTAATCTGTCAGATAAACACCCTTCTATTCTACCCATTCTATTAAACTTCTGAATCCACATTAGCATTTTGACTTAACCGATTTTTTTAAAGCTAGAAGTCTTAGCTTTGTCTTGCCTTTTGTCCTTGTCCAAATTGCATAACTGTAAGAACTGAACAGTAGCATATCATAAAGAACATTTCAAAATATAAAGGTATTGGAACTTAATGTTCATTGTTAATATAATTTAAATCACATTTCCTGAAAAAAGCTGTAACAACATTTTCTGCTCTCCCTCTCCTCATCCAAGAAGAAAACTAAAAAAATTGAGTGAGAATATGGTGGCCTGAATCTCAAGATGAAATTCTGTTACAACAAAAAATATTAAGCCCTGCATATTAAAAGAAATGCACTTTCCTTATCTACCCTCTTTTGAAGCTATCAAAACTTTCATGAAAGGGATTTTAAAAGTTAAAATCACTGAACTGGGCCTCAGACAATCTGAGACAAATTATTAGGTGTACTATTCAATGGGTATGTAATCCTGAATAAGCTGTTAAATCTTCCTGTGGTTCATTTTACATGTCAGAACACCAGGAATATAATGCATCTTCACAAAGTAGTATAATTATGTTGTTTGGTAAAGCTGCTATGAAGGTCACTTCTATTTGCCATTTTACTCAGTGTAACCAAAATTTTTTCCAGAAATTCAAAAACTTAGTGAAGACCAGGAACTTCAAGGACTAAGAAAAAACATAATCATAAAACTAAAGAAGCATTGAGCTTGAGACTGGCATATTTTACCGATGCAGACTGAGCTAGAATTTCATCTTGAAATGCAGAGGTCTAAATACAGACCATCATTCTTCCATGACATGGTGTAGTATCTGAGAGATCAGGATTGATATTGCCATTTCTAGGTAAAATACTGTGACCAGTGCTATACAGATTAATCAAAGTGGCTTCAAGTGATGATCTCCAAAACTGAAATCCAATTTAAGAAAGAAAAAACAGTTCAAAAATGCAGTTAAGGTTTTGGGCTTCCCCCTTTTTTTCCCCCTTAGTTGCTCAAAGTCTGTTTCAGAAACTGTGTCAAAGCAGAAGAATTTAAGGGGCTACTTCCTAAAGCTAAAGTATCAGTGTATTCCAAATAACAGTTTAACTCTGTCATTAAGGCAGACAACCCTTTCCCAGCAACACAAACTAACAAGACTAGCACATAATTTACTAGAGAGCTCCTGATAAAAATACATGTGAAAAAAGTCTAAGCCATGTATTTTCTGGATTATGCAAGAATAATGTGGTTGGCATTTCATAACACATCTTGAAATAAGTAAAAATCAAGAGGTGCTAACACTCACATTCTGCTATTTTGTGGCCACTGTGCTTTCACTTCTCTGTAGTATTGCACCAAGATGAGAAATAAATTCTCAGAACAGGAAAAGGAGGAAAGTAGAGCAGACAAAAAGCCAGCTCTAGTCTACTGGTATTTTTTTCATAATAAAAACAAAAGAAAGATGTTCTAAAGTCTGTTTCATGTTGGAACTACTTGAAAATTAAAAAATCTTTAAATGACAGGGATTTTGTATTCATATCCATAGATGAACTTTGAGTGTTAGTTAAGCCTCAGAAACTTAAATTTAGAAATTGATTATCACAACTATAAATCTCTGTAGAAAGCTGCTGTCAACTTTTCAAGACCCAAGATAAGGTGGCCTCCCAAGACAGTACTAGCAATTGTCAGCAAACTGAAACCATTACTGGCAATGGTCACAAATCTACTCTTTACAGAATCTAACAAACAGAAGAGATAGCAGCATCAACAGTGATATATAACAGCAATTGTTTCAGAACAGCATCCATGCTCAGATATTGTTTTATAAAAAGTATCCCTGAAAAACACATACTGATCGCTTCACTGATAGCATTTATAAATAAACATCAGCAGAAAAACTTATCCATACCAAGAAGTCATCTTCTGGGAGAGCTGAAATAAATGCTGGCTCAATGGCTTGAAGAAAATCAAAACCTTGAGTTGCCCATCTATGTAAAAGAAAAAGAAAAGACAGAAAATGAAATGGTCTTTGGCTAAAGCTATCATTAAGAGTTTCAATTACATCCAAGAACAGTAAACAACAGTTAATTATTTCTCCTCTACAAAATATGGTAAAATCCTAATTAAAAAAAGAAAAAACAGACTAATACATAAAATGTAAAAATTGTACCTTTTATCCAGTTATATTTGGACAAAGACTGATTTTAGCAAGGACACTGCCAAATAAGATGAGCAGGCCATGCTATGTATCTACATCTATAACATGCTATCTTCCAAACAGTATCAACAACTCAACCATCATTTGTTTCAGAGCAACAAGCCAAACCACTACAACCCCTGCCTGAAGTCTCCTTTCTGATACAAGACTGAAAGGATACTAAAGACTTCATGACTATCTGATTAGTAATGACTGGGCATCAGTCATGGCCTAGACTGGCAAAGTAGAATAAGTAACTTGGCTGGAATGAGTTGTGCCCTCAGCCACCTGCTGTCCCCCACTGCCTCCCTCTTTGACCTACTTAAACTAGCAGCTGCAACCTACAAAATACAAATAGAATCACAGGATATCCTGAGTTGGAAAAGGCACACACAGATCATCAGAACTGAACTTCTGACTCCACAAAGGGCAACACAGAAGTTAAGAGCACAGTCCAAATGGTTCTTGAACACCAGCAGTCGTGGGCCATGACCATTTTTCTGGGGAGCTTCTTCCAGTGTTTGACCACCTCTCGGTGAAGAACTTTTTCCTAATACCAATCCGAAACTCCCCAAATGCAGATTTTAAGCCATTTTTAAGCTATTTTCTCTTGTGCGGTCACCAGAGAGAAGACATAAAGAAGTTGCAGATAGCAACTCATTTTCCTCTTCCCTTAGCTGAGCAAACTTAGCATCCTTAATTACTTCTCATTACATCTTCTCCTTTAGTCCTTTCACCATCTTCACTGCCTTTCCTGCTGCAATACTTTTATGTCCTTCTTAGATTAAGGAGCCCAAAAGTGCACACAGTACTCGAGGTGAGGTTGCACCAATGCTGAACACGGTGGTACAATCACTCCACCTAGCTGTTTAGATCTGTTGTGCCTAAGGCACCCCAGGATAGAGTTGTCCCCTTTCACTACCTGGGCACATTGCTGACTCAAAGCTTACAATCAACAAGAACCCCAGGGTCCCTTTCTGAATGGCTGCACTCCAATCTCTTGGCCTCTGATCTACATGGATACCCAGAGTTACAGCACCCCAGGTGCAAAATCTGGCACTTGCCCTTGTTAAATTTCGTAAAGTTGGTTATTGCCCAGCCCTCATAAACTATCAAGTTCTCTCTGTACGATCTCTGTGCCTTTGAGGGAATTAATATCTTCTCCTAATTTAGTATGGCAAACTTATTTAGTATGCACACAACTCCTGTATCCAGGTCACTGATAAAAACATTGAAAAAAACTGGCCCTAAAATTGAGCCCTGAGGAATACTCTAGTGACTGGCCACCAGTCAGATGTCACTTCATTTACTCCAATTTTTTGAGCCCAACCTCTCAGTTCTACCAAAAACCACCATGGCAGTAACAAGTTGGCTGTTACCTGGGTCGAGTGCCTCGGCCACTCTCACATTTTGTTAGCACATAATTCATCCATTTTCTGGCAAAATTGATATATTTGTCTCCAATTTTCTGCCTGAATTCTCCAGACATCAGACGAACAACTTCTTTATGGTACTGTAAGAAACTAAAGATTACTTTTCACATATTAATAAGAAGAGCAATATCCACTGGAGTATTTGCAAGCTAACAAAACTCTACAGTATGGTAACAGTCACATCCTGTTCTTAGACAAAATTATTTTATGCAAGCAGTTGCCTACTTATAGACAAAAAATTAATCAAGAAAAGTATGATACAAAACATGATACAGTGAGAGGCAGTACTGAGCCACACTGCATTTTGCTGTGTGCATCAGGCATGTGCTGATGTTTAACAGTGTACACAGCATTAAAGAAACATCCTACATAAACACTTGATTCTGTAACCAGAGACTGAACTGCAAGGCAGTGTTTATTTTTAGTCAAATTGCAGTAACATTAGGGGATAAAAAAGTTATCTATGTGCATTTAAAAATCAAAGAAATACCAGCTATTTCTCATAAGACTACCCTAGAAGCACATTAGGCTATGACACAATCTTTAAAAAATTTTAAAAGACCAGAGGAATCAAATAGCAAAACAGTTAAAGCATCTGAACATAACATTTTGAATGCCTGCACTCTAATGCAAGCACTCAAAAGCTTGTTTTGCATCCAAGAACCACCACAAACTCTGAAGGAATGTCTCATGTTACAGTGTTATGCTATTCTAGGTTGAAAAATGGTGAGAAGGTAAGTTAAACCACAGAGTGGTGGAGTGACCTTCCATCCTTGGAAGTTCTATAAAAATGAGTAAATATGACCCTTTGTGATATGGTTTAGTGAGCATGGTGCCACTCAGTTGAAGGCTGGACTTGATCTTGGAGGTCTTTCCCAACCTTAATTATTCATATCATTTAAAATGCTGCCAAGCAGCAGAGCTTACAAGACTACACCTGAAATCATCAAGTTCTTAAAAGCTTTTCAGATTTCCAGGCATTGCTAATTTAACAGATTTATCAGATTCATCTCTTGCTTTTCAATTATTCTCAAGTAAAATTTCTGAGGCAACACATTTTTTATGACGTTCTGTTAAAATCGGGAAGTCACAGTTCACTAGAAATTACCAAATGTGAGGCTCATCTACATGAAGGACTGCAAGGAGGATCCAGAAAACAAAAGACCTGTCAGTCTAAAGGTTATGGATCATCCAGTCAGGACAACTAGGAGATTAGGCCCAGCCAGCACAAGTTTGTGAAAAGCAGGTCCTACTTGATTGACCTGACCTCATTACATAAGAAGTGGATCAGGGAAAGGTTGTGGATGTCATCTACCTGTATTTTAGTAAAGCTTTTGACATTGTTTTCCACAGCATTCTACTGCAGAAGGTGGCTGCTCATGGTCCGGACAGAGGTTCACCGTTTGCCGTGTAAAAAACTGGCAGGAGGACAGGCCTAAGGAGTGGTGCTACACCCCGTTGGCAGCCAGTCACTATTGGGGTTCCCCAGGACTCAGTTTTGGGGCCAGTCCTGTTTTATGTCTTTATCAATGATCTGGACCAGGGGATCAAGAGCACCCTCAGTCAATTCACAGATGACACCAAGTCGAGTGGGAATGTTGATCTGCTGGAGGGCAGGACGGCCCTGCAGAGGGATCTGAACAGGCTGGACTGCTGGACCAAAGCCAATGGTGTGAGGTTCAACATGGCCAAATGCCAAGTACTGCACTTGGCAGGACTACAAGCTGGGGGGAAAGTGACTGTAAAGTTGCCTGGGGTAAAAAGACTTGAGGGAGCTGGCTGATAACTGGCTGGACATGTTCCAGTGTGTGCCCAGGGGGCCCAGAAGGCCAATGGCATCCTGGCCTGTATCAGCAATAGTGTGGCCAGCAGGACTGGGGTACTGCTGAGGTTGTACCTCAAATACTGTGTTAGGCACCTCACTACAAGAAAGACACTGAGGTGTTGGAGCAAGTCCAGGGAAGCACAACAAAGCTGGAGCTCAAGTCTTGTGAGGAGCAGCTCGGGAAGGTGGGGTTGTTTTAGCCTGGAGAAAAGGAGGCTCAGGTGCAACCTTATTGCTTTCTACAACAACCTGAAAGGAGGTTTTAGTGAGGTGGGTGTCAGTCTCTTCTCCCAAGTAAAAAGTGTTAGGACAAGAAAAAACAGCCTTAAATTGAGACAGGGGTGGTTTAGATTGGATATTAGGAACAGTTTCTTCACTGGTAGAGTGGTCAGGCATTAGAACAGGCCACAGGAAGTGGCTGAGTCCCCATCCCTGGAATTATTTAAAAGATGTGTAGATGTAGACACAGTTCAGTAGTAGACCTGATGGGAGCAAGTTAACAGTTGGAACTGATTATGCTAAATCAATTAAGCATAATACAACCTAAATGATTCAATAATTCCATAAATGCTTTTATTTCCTCAGTTATTAGTTACCTTATTTGCACCAATACAAAACCAGAAATTTCAATTGGTTTTGTTTCCTTACCTCAAACCCAAAATTATAACCCTGAATCATGGCTTCCCGGTAGTATTGCTGCAAAGTGGCAGATTCAGATTCATCAACTTCAGCATCAAACTCAGATGTGAACATGTGATCAACTCTATCAATGGCACTGCTTATCTTATTGCATAGCTGTAATGCATCATTCTGAGTAACAACAAAAAGGGATGGGGGGCAGCAAAATACTACTTAGTCTCGTCAATTGTAGAATATGAGGAAAACATGAATCTAACAATCACATTATTTTAAATGAAAAGGTACTATAATGCCACAAAAATTCATTCAGTCTTGAAAAAACAAACATTTTCCAGCAATTGCATGAAGCAAGTCCTGTAATTAACTCAAGTATTATAATAAAGTTCGCTTGCATGTGATTAACTTTAAAAACAAAGACAGCAAAAGAGTGATCAGGGAACCAACAAAAAAAACACAAACCAAACAAAAACATCCAACCAAAACCAGACAGACAAGAAAGGAGAAAATTAGTTCTACTATCTATAGCGTGATCAAGCCTTTGGTTCTATTTTCACCTTGGTATCTGGACACAGCCTCTATTGAATGCAGGGACTTGATACTGCCACTTAAAGCCCAACAAACAAACAAACCAAACCCACCAAAGAAAACACTCATCAAACAAAAGCAAAACAAACAAACAAAAAAGCACACCACACCCACAAAGTAAGCAAAGAAAGATTTAAAACTCCACACCAAATCCAAGAGAAAACAGACAAAGAGACTACCCACTTTGCATTTTCAAATATAGGAAGAAAAGCTGTCTGTTGCAGATCATTGATTTTGACAGAACTTGGTTTTAGAAAATCATACACTTTCTTTCAATTCAATATTGCTGCCACTCTGTTGCTATGGTATTTCATCTGCATTATGGACTTGTTTCCCAATTGCCCAATGCAGAAATCATTACACCAATATAGCTCAAAAACACACTCACAAGTCATTTGCAAAAACAGAGTGGAAATTGTACTGAAAGTAAAGTCCATCGAGGACTACCACATAACTTACAATTGCAGAATAGGCCATAAGCTTTGCAATCAAATCTTCCTCCACTTTTTTACTTATCAGTGAGCAAAGCCCCATCAGTTTTGATAAATAATCTCCAAACCTGCTTACCTTTAGCTGCTGTAGAGCTTTGGCAATGATTGGTTGGCTGGATGTCTGTTCCTGGTGCAGTGATATGAGCCCTTCAATAGACTGCTGGAAAGCTTTTCTCTGACTCACGAGGTGGGCAGACTGAATGACTACAAGGAGGAGGTTATCAACCTAGAATACAAGACACCAGTACTTCTTGTAAAGAGAATCATCTCTGTAAAAATATATCTATTATCACCAGTTTCCAGTCAGTTATTTTTTAAATTCTAATATATGAAAGACCTGTAGTCACTATTCATTAAAATCTAAATTCACACAGAAAAGTTTGATGCTGACAACTAAAACTCTCATCTAGTGGGCAAAGTTCCATTAGGGTAAATGCCATAGTAAGTTTTCATGGGGAATATGGTCCTGTTCACTTCACAAAAATATGGGAAACACTGCATTAAATTATTTTCAGATTAGCTATATTAAAAAAAAAAAAGCAACAGCTAAGCAAAAATAATTACATTTTCTTAAAGCAGATGGAAATAACAACCATCACATAAATAAAGGGGTTTTATCCAAGAAACGTGGCATACTTCAGGACAAAAGCCCACTATTGAATAGAGAAAGATAAAGATTTAACACACAGCATTTGCTCAAAATTTGAAAATTATCAATATATGATATGTTTTGGAAATCAGAGCTCTGATATTGCACAAGTCTATAACAGCATACAGCCACAGATGGTGCTGCCACACTAAGCTCTGCTGATTTCAAACTACAGACAATGCACCTGCAACAAGTTACTCACAAAACAAGACCTATTTCATCCTGATTTTCAGTATCTCCTCCCCAAAGAATAATTTCATGCTCAAAATCTTTTAAGTGTGGAGGAGATTCTTTCATTTGATGAGTACTTAACTAATACCTTACATTTTCTCTAGTTTGCAATCAAAATGCATTTTTTTAAGACAGAATCTTTCAGAAGGACTTTTTATTTCCCAATCTTTCAATCTTGGCTTTAAAAAAACCTAGTAAGTGTTACAGACATACAAACACACACACATAGTGCTTTATGTACACTTACATACGGAAGAAACAATTTGGAAACCAATTTTCATCTATTGCTATTTTTATTTTTTTATTGTTCAATTCGAACAACAGGCAAACAAGAAACAACATGTTTGCACAGTAAAAGCAGCAGTATGTAGAGGAGTGATTTTTTCAACCGCCTGTAATTGCCAGAACCCTCTGAATGCCAAAGGTCAGGCACAGTGACATGGAAAGTCACTCTCTTCTTGGACAGTACAGCCCATTTATGGTAGGGATCCAAGGAACTGCGTGACATACCAAAAAGAAAATTCATATAGCTTAACATTAAGGATATGAGAACACAAGGGGAAGGGAGCTGGCTCAGCTGTCAGAGCACAGCAGAACTGCTGGCAGGGAAACCCTGCTGGCTTGGGAAGAAGGAAAGTATTACTGGAAACATTTCTTCCTGCAGAGCTGTCAAACATCCAGTAACTTCCAGAGAAATTTAACATTAAATGTCACAATTCATCCAAAATCAAGAGCAACTGGTTTCATGCCTCAGTGTGTGGAAAGCACACAACCATCACATGTTCTTGGAGACTGATGATTTCCTAATGTTCTGTTTTCAAGTCTTATCCACACTTCTGAACACCCAACTAGACATTAAGAGTATCTCTATTTTTTTCATACTGTTATACAAGTACAACTCTGAAAAAGGCACATTTGTAGAGACCAATCCTGCCGGGAAATGCTACAATCCATTTAATATTTGCATTTAACACAACAAAGAATCAAACTTATTCCTGAATTTAACTTTTTATGACCTATAAAAGGACACATGCTTCACTTGAATCACTCCAGTTAATCTGATAGAATAAGCATTCATAGAAGTGTAGAGGTAACAGTGGGAGAATAAGACCACACCCACCTGCATGGTGCGCAGCGTATCAACAGTTTCTACCTGTGGCACTACTTTGACAGGCTGACCCTCCCACGCACTCCAGCTGTCATCTAATTCATGGGCTTTGTCACTGTGTTTGGTCATTAGCAAGTAGGCCTCATATGTAAGCTCATCTGAATCCTTGGAGCAATCCTTCCCAGCAGCCGCATTGAGGAGCTGCAGAATCACAGCCTTTTCCCCCGCAATACTGCCTGGTACAAACACTTGTAAAGTCTCGAGTCCAGGAATTTGTACCTGCAGAAAAGAAATACACTGAATGAGTGACTCTCATTGTCTTTATGGCAAATAAAAAGATAAAATAGGTAGTATCATTTAAGTAACAGAAAGAATCTCCATCCTAAAGGGCTGTACAACATATGTATTAAAACAATACCTTCAGCTATTTTTGCACTGAAAGTCAAAATGCATTATAAATAATTACTTTAGAAATCCACTGGATCACCATTTTCAGTGACTTCTTTCTATGTACTTCAAGTCAACCCTTCTACATATTCTTCTAAAGGAATTTTGTTACAAAAGAAGTCCAGTTTCACATATATACTATGTATGTATGCATACACGAGTATACAATATATATACACATATTTTAAAAAGTAAATTAGTCAACAAAGAGTGGAGTATTAAAAGAAAAATTTCTTCAGAATTCATACAAGTCTCAATGACTACAAAAGACAATGAGTAAACAAAAATCTGTCTAAAAAAGTATCAATTATTCTTCTACTTTCATAAAAGCCAGAATAAGTCCAGTTGGAGCATTCTCTTTTCATAAAATACTACTGCTACTACTTAAAAACTAGTCCAAATTATATCTCTCACACTGGCAGCAATACTTCAACCAAGTTAAGCATCAGAAGCAGAATGTAAAATAGCCAGTATCCTGACTTGACATGAGGTAACTGACTCAGGGTGGAGTTAAATTCTTTCTTTTCAGAGTGTGATGTCATCAAGCTAAGACAAAACACCACACTCAGCATTTCTACCATTAGGCAGACGTATTTTATAACTAGAAGGACTATAATCTGTAGGCCAACACAAAATACTAGATGGTTGTTACTTAAAGCTACATTAGATTCCCAAAACTAATGAGCATCTGCCTGAAAAGGCCTGAAAAGGCTGTTAAAAATTCAAGCTCCCTACATGATATTAGAGGGCCAATATAGAAAGTGTTCATTATCAAAATGTGTGTCATTTAACCCACGTATAACAGGTGTGTCAAACTCAAGATACAATTTTTTCTTCTAGAAATGCACATAAGAAAAAGATACAGTCTTTCAAAGGTCTACTAAAACTCATATGGTGTCTTGAAGCAGCCAAGACTACATACTTGGGGGACAATATTTTTTATAAATAAACATATACTGATTTCCCTGGCTATTTTCCAACTCAAACAATTCACAGACCAGGGCCCTGCTGAGCCAGTTATTTTATCCATCTACTTACAATCCTTAATGAACTTCTCTCCTATGAATTTGTTTGTGTCCCCTTAAACAAATTTCTGTATTTAACAAACATTTACATAAATCTAACAAGAATTATGTCATTAAAAAATTAGTGCATTGTATCTCAACTGTGAAATATATTAATTAATATTAATATATTTTAATATATTGAAATTATTAATTAATATAATAATTAAGTGCATGGAAGGACAAAATAGAACAGCAAATCCAAATACATTTGAACTCTTAAAGCAAACAACTACAAAAAAGACTTGTTGACCAGGGAATTTTTAAGGAATTTTGCAAAACCACAAGTGTGGGACTTTACATTGCAGTAAATACAGAGCACCAAGATATTAACTTACTTTTGCTGTAAAGCAGTTTTCTAGCAACAGTTACTCTGGAACAGAACACAGACCCTGCATTTCTCATGTCCTTAGTACTCTCTAGGAAGCTTGCTAAAGCAGACCTCCACTATAATACTGTTGCTTTATAAAAGCAAAACACAGATCTATAGTCTGAGATTATCTACTCAAACATGTATCCATTCACCTTATAGATTTGCAAGCATTTATTTCACAGCACTCACTACTAAGTGTTTTAAACAGAAAGGTTTTTCCTCAGTCACAAAGAGAATCTTTGGAAAAAAGAGGAATTAAGGCACTGATTTCCCAAAACATAGACTAGCATTCTCACTCATACAAGCACAAGCACAGAATTTGACTACCACAATTCAATATTAAATACACAACACTTTAAATGTTGAAATACAGATGTCCCCTTAAAACACTAGAGCATGCCAATATTTGACATTTTGCTTAGCATACTCAGTTCACTTTAATACCTCTAAACTTTATTACCTATGTGAATTTACCTTCACATACTCTTTTGTTTTCAGAGCATTCAGAAGATCTCGCACAGGGGCTGACAATGCAAACTCTGCTGCTATTTCAAGGTCCTACAAATAATGACAAAACAAAGGAATATGCTTTCAGACTTAATTTCTTTAAAGCATATAAATAAGAGGAGACTGTTAAATTACCTTCCTCAGCATTTTAGCAAAACCAAGAGCTTTGGAAGCCCTTTCTCTAGCTTCATGGAACAGCTCTTTCAGTGCTCTGCTGGTCTCTATAACAGACCTCCTGAAACATTGGTAGAAATGAAAAGACAATGCTTTAATAAAACATTTTACACTTACACAGACATTAGAAAATAATTATTTACATATATGTTAGTAAGAAGAACATAAGTATTTGCAAGCTGCTGACAAATAAACTGAACTTGCGTAGGCACATTTTTGTTAAGAATATAAAAATCTAATTCAAATTTCATTACATAAAGACCTCTCATAACCTGAACTAAAGAGAAGTTTACTAGGCTTCAAAAAAAAAAAATAAAATGATGATTCATTACTACTGCAGACAGAAGTACAGTGATACAGTCTATGGAGCCCTGCATTTACCAAGTTTGCACTCTAAGGAATAAAATACATCATGTATCTGTCAGAGGTAGAGAAACATCTATAAGTGTTCTATTATTATTAAGCCAAAAGGTTTAATACCTGATTTCATCTGATGCAGTACTGTCATCAGCACTGGCCCAAAATTCTTCACAACTGTCTTGTAGTCCAGAATCTAAAAATATTCCTGTAGACTTCAGCAGCATTCCTGCAATATCACTGTAGCAATAGAAATGGTAGAACTTCAGAGTCTTACTGATGCAGCACGGCATCTTATACTCCTTCATTCTCAAGACAGCTGTTTCCAAGTCCATGTACAGAAACAAGCAGCACCTTGGGCCCCACAGAAGCCACCTACACCTACTGCATCCTACACATACAGCCACTGCAATAATCCATACATTCACAAAGACTAACAGCTGCTTAATGACATCTCAAGAAGTCCCGTCTGGGAACCCCAAACAACTGCTGACTTGAATACCCTTCTGATATGAAACAACACCATAAGCAGAGGAATTAAATAAAACCTACCAAAATAGCTTTCCAGCTTGAGCTTCACCTCCTCTTATATACGGAGTTATTTCTTTGGTGAAATTCCATTCTTCCTCTAACAAATTTTTTAAACTATGAGATGCTTGAGGTAACTGCTGCAGCATTTGGATCCAGCTTCGCATATAATCAAAGTAAACCTGAACAAGGACACAGATCATTTAAACAGAAATTGTTAAACAAGGTGTTAAGGACTAGAACTTCTCACATCAACAGACAAACTCAGTATTATACAATTTTTAGAAGGTATTTCTGCAATAATTTTGATTTGCTCCAACTGAAAATGAGCTCCATGTTTTCACACAAAAGGTGCAATTTATGGCTCAGCAAGTATTAAGTTCTATGTCTCCACAATACCTTCCTGAAAATACTGACCACCTTGCTTGCTGTGCTGCTATTTACCATTTTATTAGTGAATACCCAGAGTAGCCAGAGATTTTAAAGCCTGAACTGCTGAAAAACAGTCTCTAAACCTTTTATTAACTGGATTACGTCAAAAGGTTTTATCCGAGCATATCCTCCTGGATAAGGGTTAGTGCTACGAAAAGGTTTCTGAGATTCTACATTACATTTAGTGTTCCTTTATATCAAGCTTCATCTCTCACCTTTATTTCATTACTATTGTTTTAAGCCAATATAAAAATCCAGGTAAGGTCAATTTTTCTTTAACCATCTGCCTTTACGGATTATATTGAATGCAAAAAATTATCTTTTGTTTCAGTTCAATAATCCGTAACATCCCTCCTCAAAAATGGTTAAGATATTTTCTATTGGTTTTAGGTATTTTCAGACTACACTGTAAAAATGCCAAGATCATAGAATCATGGAATATTTTGGGTTGAAAGGGACCTTACGGATCATCTAGTTCCAACCCTTATCTTTCAGAGGCCAAGTGTTTTTCTTAAAAAGATTGCTTTAACTAATTGCAACAATGAATACACATTAAAACTAAGATATCAATTATGCATTAATGCCGCGCCAATAGATAAAGATACAATGTTAGTAAAAAATAATATTTTATTCAATATTAAAAAGGTTACTAAAAGCTTAGTTCAAACTTAGGGAATTTACAGTTCTATATATGAACCCTTTTTGGTAAATACAGGCAATTTACAAGTATACTCTACCACAGAACAAAACCCAGTCTTGCTAAAACAGCACTGGCTTCTGTGTTACCTTTACAAATCCATTAAAACAATAAAATTGTACCAAAGTAGGGGAAAAAAAGGCAACCATCCCTAAAAGGGATAACAGATTTCTATTAGCAGTATTCAGATCAATACACCTACTTGGATGCTCCTTTTTGAAGCTTACCATTAACATTTTATGCAAATCCTCTTCAAAAGAATCAATGTTGCAATCAATCTTTTGCAAGTCATCTAACACTTCCCGTAACATGAACTGGTAATATTGCTTCATTAAGAGTCCACCCTTCAGAACTTCTTTACACTCTCTTACTAGCTGCAAGAGAAAAACCCCAAAACTGCCATCAGTCAAGACATTACTCTTAAATTCACTCCTTGTCTAAAAAGTGAAGCCCAGCTTGTCTAAACACGTTAGTTTACCACTAAATTATTTCTAGAGCTTTTTGAAACAAATACAGTTGCTCTACACATCTGCAGGAAAGATGTCACTAGTTTTCCAGGATTATTGCAATCCCATTATTTGCCACATCAATGCAAATGGAGATGGAGGCAGATGTTTCAGACTTACTCCCTGCACAATGCCACAGCAAGCAGCTTACTGGAAAATTAGTTTAGAAAGTGGCAAAAGGGCTCACAGTCACAAAATCACCACTTTCAATGGAAGCAAGTCAGGAAAAATAGGCAATGTGTTTAACATATGCTCAGAGACATGTTTTACTACAGTGAATTCACTGTCAATCTCATGGGCAGGCACCCTCAATACCAAAATCCGTATCAGACTGAAAACAATTAGTGGGGTTTTGTTGCTTCCCTGGGCAAAGCTAACATGAGGAAAGCTCTCTTTTCAACTGCAGAAGGGGTTGCCTTTGGAAGAGTTGTCACCTCTCCCTGAAAGCTTAGTCTTTATCTATTTCAAGAGGCATGGACAACGACAGGTACAGGAGTACACAAGGAGCAAGGATCATTTCAAACCTACACTAACATGTTAATAATGCCTTTCTTTCAGAAGCCCTTCAAGTGCTAAGTGTGCATTCCGAGATCATCATCAGTCTTCAGGTTTGACAATCCCTGATTTTTTTCTTAGGGTCAGAGGGAATGGAATTGCTGGCTAGATTAATATGCCTTTTAAAATCTTCTATAATGGGTCTCCTGGTAAAGTAATACATCAACATAGTGGACTCAATGTATGAAAAAATACAACGGCACAAAAGCAGAAAACATACAAGAATGTTATTAGTATGACAAGAGTCTTTGGAATCCTTTACAGGCCAGAACACATTGTATAGCGCTTCTTGATGTACAGAGGAAACAAGGACAATAGTCTGATTTCTACAGTTTAAAATTTACCAAGTTAGGTGAAAAAGGGTAAAAAAAAAAGGAATTTTTATAAGGCAGAAATCCAAATGGACACTTTTATATCCCTAACATGTCATATACTTTAAAATTCCTTCTTCACTCAATCACATGCAGTGTACTTTCTATTAATCTATGCGGTTATTTTTTCCCTTGAATGCACATCCATTCCAAAATAAACTTGAAAAGCTTCATTAATAATTGAGTTTATTTAAATATTACTCTTCTACAGCGGTATTCTATCAACTAACAGAATGTAGGATTTACAAAAAAACAGTAGAGTTAATCTTTGCATCAACTTTTGAAACTGAAATTCACAAGGCAGTGACCAAACAAAATTTTGGTGTATAATGAGCACATGAAAGAATATACAGCTTAAACTGAAAATATTCTCACTATAATTGGTTTGATGGGTTCCTTTTTCTTTAGATAGTTTATTCAATAAATTATTTTCTCAAAGCAGGTGGGGCAAGACAAACAATACCAAATTTAATAACCAAAGAGAAATAAGCCACATGCACATACACACATCCACCTCTCAACACAAATGCTGAATTTGAGAACCATCTTGAACTGTTCAGGTACTAAAATGCCATTAAAAGAGAACAGCTCTCTCCAATAACACAGGATTACCAGGATTACAAAAGCTAGTACTGAAAGTGAAACATGGACAAAAAGGAGGAAGGCAGCAAGAAAGGACAGGAGAAAACACGTATTGTAACAGGTATGCAATCTGTGTGAGTTTTCTTTTTGTGTATATACTTTTCATTGAAAACCCTACTAATTTTTTAACACAATTGACTTCCCAGCAATACAAAAATTTAATGTCAACGTAGTTGAGTAACAAGACTACCATACCTGATACATTCACACAGTACTGCTACATATTTCCAATGGCACCAAAAAGCAAGAGATACTGAAAGGTCTCAGTGCCTCAAATAAGATTCACTAGGTCAATCCCTACAAAAAACAGACTCTGCTGTGCTAGCTGCATACAAAGAACAATCAAGATGGTAAGACCATCTTACAGAAGCAAATGGAGCAGTGCTACTTCCAGAATGCTGTGCTCCAGCACCAGCTCTCCTTCCCAAATAATACCTTGAAAGAGCTGAAAAATCTTATGCCTGCATTTAAGATGGCCCAGCTGTCTTGAGTTGTGTACAAGTCCTGCATCCCTGCCCAGTGGCCAGGAGAGCAGCATAACCGAAGATACGTGAGCTGATCATATTTCAGATGGTCAGCTTCTGAGGGCTAGAGAGTGTGAGGCAGGACATTGATGAAGTCCCCTCTCAGTTGTCTCTTCTCATGGCTGAACAGGCCCAACTCCCTCAGCCTTTCCTCACAGGAGAGATGCTCCAAGCCCCTAATCATCTTTGTCCTCCACTGGACGCAGTCCAGGAGCTCTACGTCTCTCTTGTACTGAGGAGCTCAGAATTGGACACAGCAGTCCTGATGCACCTCACTAGAGCTTGAATAGAGGGGCAGGATCACCTCCCTCAACCTGCTGGCAATGCTCTGATATGATAATAAAGCTACGTAATTTGGGGATCAATCTAAATTATAGGATCCAGCTTCCAGAAGGTTGGACCAGAGTATCTCTAATCCAGTCTTCTCTGTAATTCTGCAATACTCCATGAATTTGCAGAATAAAAGAGAATCCTGGACTCTTCTTTTCAGCTTGCTGAAGATTTTAGGAATTACAATTCTTCAGGAAACAAACAGATCTATTTGCAAAACATCCTCCATAGCTCCTCTGCCTGCTCAGAAATACTGTGTGGGACAGGAACCATTTGCTGAGTTTAATTCAGTTTTTCAATGTCATTAGTAAGGCAGTATCCACCACCCAAACAGTCTGGTACAAACACATTGTTTTCCAGGAAAAAAGTGCAATTTTTACTTAACTTAGGGTCTAGAAGGAGCACACAAAATATTAAGGGGGAAAAAACAAAATCATCCCCATCTCTGAAGGGTACACTGTGCCTAACAGAGTATGCTATGCAGTGGATTACTCTGTCACTGTTAAGGATGAAATTGTAGGCTTCAATCGATGGGGAGAACAAGGGAGAGCACAGAGCAGGCAAGAAGAGAGGGCAAATTTATTTGGGACCACAAAGTAACATAGCAATGGATTTTGGATCAGCAAATAACCAGAATGTGAGATCATAATCAGTCCAAGAGCTTATTTAGATGTTTACTCCTAGAGATCATCTGATAAAACTACGATTTGGTTATGCTTGACAGGATGCAGGGAGATCAGATGAATTTAGTAGGTCCTGGACTATACTTTGAAAATGGGCATTGATCTAAACAGTCTCCATTGTACCTGACAGCCTCCAGAAAATAAATCCTTATACCATACTCTCAACCAGTGACAGGACTGACAATATTGGGTCATTGCCCACAGAAAATAATACAATAGACTGGGGAAGACTTTTTTTTATTTCATTTTTCTTCTCAATTAACTTTCATGATGCAACTACTGCATGTTAGCAGACGTCTTACATTCACAAGAGAAAAAATCAAATCAAAGAAAAAAAGAGAACTACTACTAGAACTACTTACTACTCGATGCTTAAAACTACATATATAGCTTAAGAAACCCAAATAGAGGAAGATGTGCTAGAGAAGCTAACATAGCTTATAATGCAAACGGAACCAACACTGTTTACTTTTGTTAGCTAATAATATTTTTAATCACCAGTTTTGATATGGAAGCCTAAATCAGAGAGCTATACATGACTAGTTATTTATTATGTAAAAAGCACATCTCCATATGAAATACAAGACTATTTACAAAACTTATTACATAATTATACACTGTAATTTCTTACATTAATCCTCTTTAAACTGACACCAAATCATAATGAAATGACAAAATATTTTGAACAGCAAATACATATTTAAAAAGAAATTGCAGCACACCTGTTTAATACTCAAAAGAGATGGTTCCCCAGCAGGTCTTTGTTCCAACCTCAGCTTGAGACATTCATGGATAACATTGAGCAGGACCCGGCAGAGAACCAAGAATGCCGGTTCAAAAGATGGCAAATCCATGGATTTCAACTCCTCCCATGATACAGCACTGCATTTTTGCTCGCAACAAGGTGGGAAATTTAGTAACTGCACATAATCTGAACACAACATGGGGTCTGGAAATTCTGAAAACTGTAACAAAAAATAGGTATCAGGAAAAAGAACTTTAAAAGTCTTTAGGATTTTGAATTTGTTTAAAGTAGCATGCACAGAAGTATATTTTTAAAAGGTAATAGTCTATTAGCTGGCAAGTCAACCACACAAGTTTCAAGTTTATATCACTGGGAGATTTTTAATGTTAACTTTTTTTTTTAAGGATCACCAGTCTCAGGAAAAAAAACTATGGACCCTTCGGAATGAACAAAACCACTTATTTATGTTTCTGTTATGACATTATCTAGAGAAACAAGTGTGCACTAAGCTATATCAGGTACACAACCTCATTCCTTTTCAAATGCATAATGCATATATTAACATAAAACTCCACATTGTAAATTAATGCAATATTTTAAAAAATATCACTAGCTAAACTAAAAAAGTAACTTTTGAATTTCAGTAGCTTTTAAATTTAAACTGTTTAAAAAAGGAAGATGAAGACAGAGACATCAAGCTGGTTTGTTGTTTTGGGGGTTTTTGGGTGGTTTTTTTTTAAATAATAGATTTATTTTTCATTTAAATTAAGGTTCTATTTAAATAAAATTACTTTTCTAATTAGAGAAAATAATTGAGACTCTATGAAATGAACATACTAGAAATCTAAGCTGTGTATCTTGTGATAACGCTCTAAGCAAGGCTGTACATGGAGGTACTCTGGGGTTTAATTTAGAAAGAAAACTTGGACTGCAGAATGTGTAGCTCCTAAAGATAGCAACACACTAGTCATCATTTAAGGATAAGATTTGTTTCAGATTAAGTTTGTTTTATTCTCATTTCTCAGTTGCTAACCATGACATCTGAATATCCTTCATTCATACAGTAGACATAACTAGCATTTTCTAGGTTTTTCTTCAGCCAAATTTAAATAACATCACTACAAAAGGAAGAAAAATATTACCAGTAATTAGAGTAAGATAATGATAAATGATAAAACTACTGTCTAGAAAGTTTAAAAAACCTTTTAAGCTCATAATGTAGCAGAAAATTAAAACACATATGTACAAACATATCTTCTTAGATGGAATGTTAATGTCTTCTTTTTACTCTCTTATTTAAAAGGAACATATAGCACCAGAATAGCATCAGAGCTGAAGATTTTTATACAAGAAGTTTTCATCAACAAACAGATCATGAAAATACTACACTTCCACAGTACAACAAAAAACCTTAAGAAATACAATCCTCATGGTGATGCAAATATAGTTTGGGGAAATTCAGTTCTTATAAAAATATTAAAGAACTAGTCTATGAGCAAGAATTACATAGCCAAATTTAATCAATTTGCAATATCCTTTTCTAGCATCAAGGATAACAGTAAATGACATCAGGGCTTAGTAACAGACAGCTAAACTTTTATTGTTCAACATCTGACTAATCTTAATCTTCTGCAGGCCCAATGTGAAATGTTTCAAATACTTCTTATAAAAACCTCAAGAAAAACTCTAAGCCATTTATTGAAAGCATACAAAAAAACACACTCCAAATTGCAGCCGGTTGAATAAACAACAAACAGGGTACACAAGCTTAAATACATTGTATTAAAATAATATCCAATCTCATAAGCTAAGTTAGAAATATTATCCATCTTCACCAAGAATGAAATTGTACAACTTCTATACAGAATGGACTCTATAATGCCTAGAGCCCTGTCAAAGTATCAGAGCCTACAGAGGAATCAAACATGTTTTAGAAAACATTAAGACCAGGAATATGTATAAAGATTTACACGTATTTAGGATGAAATGAGCATTAAAATGTATACAGTGGAAGAATCCAGAAAGCACATTTTAGATGTGTTTTAGACACTGTTTAAGCAACACCAGAAGCAAAAGTACGTCCAGAGACTTAGAAGTATGCACATAAACACAGAGTAAAGCAACAGAAACACTAAAGATTAACAGAATACTAACAACTCTGTCTGCATACAAATACCAAACTGAACTGCACTAAAAAAAAAAAAAAGATACTACATTCAAAGTACTGTCAGGTGCAAAGACCAAGCAATTGAAACCCATGTCTTCCATTTTAGTATAAAGTTATCTTTTGCTGCAGTAACTAACACAATTCTGACAGAGTTGTTTGTGGTTTTTTCTGATAAAGTCCTTTAAAT
Organism: Motacilla alba alba; assembly: GCF_015832195.1. Taxonomy (NCBI): domain Eukaryota; kingdom Metazoa; phylum Chordata; class Aves; order Passeriformes; family Motacillidae; genus Motacilla; species Motacilla alba. The sequence continues at coordinate 77,160,070 of NC_052018.1, forward strand.
GTTGGTGCAGGAAAGAAGTTTACAATTTATAACATTCACCTTTACTAAAAACCATTTCTTAAAAGAGAATAATATTCCAAAGAAAAGGTAATAACTACTGAAAATGAACATTCAAAGTAGTCACAAGGGTAGAGAAGGAAGAAAAGATTAACCTTACATCTTATACAAGTCATCCAACACTACATTTCCAGAAAGTCTAATTCTGTGAAGCTGCAGCAAAAACTCTAGCTACTTAATGCTTCATTGACTTGTTTTAAAAACCCTTACGCAGTCAAAACTTTTGAGGTATTTAGCAGTTCCAAAAATATATCCAAAGTACATTTTCAATACCCCCATATTACGTCTTGCTTACTTTGATTTTTAAATTTATTTCAACCTATATATTAAGCTGAACTTTCCTAAGTGTATGTGGTTTGGGGGTGTTGTTGGTTACTGTAACAAGATACCTCCATGTTCTGCTTAGGCACTTGACTCTAAGGAAATGGTCACGCATTTCTAATACAAATTTTTTAAAACACAAGCTGAAACCAATTAGAGAATAAATAAAATTTCAACTAGTAGCTTAATTTCTACAGTAATATCTACACTAGTAACAGTACAAATAAAAACTTTCAAAATGAAATAGCTTTATATTTGTAAATTTATTCATCCTAAAAAAAATAGCCTCTAAGGGAGATCAACAATTTTTATTCCTTTTGCAAACGTGACAGTCAACATTAAGACATCTGCAACTTTTTGAAGACCACATATGGCATCCAAATCAGAATGGGCACGTTAACTAAGACATGCCTTTGTCCAGAATTCTCAGGGCCACTTTACCAAGGAGAGCAAGTAACCCTTACCACCAATTTTTCCTAGCATAAAAATGCCTACAAGTTAGACAACAGTTTATATTAAGAAACAATACTCTGCATTGAAAGAATTAGTGACCACATGTTACAATATGAAACTACTGTCCTTCAATTACTGCTTCATTCCTACATTGGTTTTATTAACTCAGTCAATTCTTAATTAAGAATATAAAATGACCCAAAGAAAAACAATAATTAAGCTAAAAGCCAGCTAAAGCATGCAACACTAACATGACTTGTTGTCATAGATTTCAAGGTTGAGTCCACTCATTTATCCCATCTCTCCTCAAGCATAATGTACCACCACAGTACTTCATTTGGGTAGATAAGAAAAAACACCAAAAAAACTACAGTGACATTTTTATAAAGAATGTCTTGCAGAAAAACATCCAGTCTTGAAGACAAGAAAAATTACCACCTCCATAGCTGATTTTTCTCAAATTCAACTGCTGGACTTGATTTGCCACAGTGATTTTTCTGACTTGTTGATTTAGACATTAGAAAATAAAATGAACAAAGATGTTATCACAAAAATGTCATTTCAATTACAAACAAGAAAAGAGAACTAGTTTGGGCTTCACACAAATTAAGTCAAATGACAGATTCATTTCCGTGGAAGGAGAACTGGGCTCCTAATCATAATATACACTGTTTTTCAAAAACCAACTAAGCAACCAAAATGTTCATAAGATGCCAATTCCTACATTTTCAGTTAGGAACAACACAGCAAGGAGGTGCTGTAATCCATCTACACTAGTAACCTACCTCCAGCTGGTGATCACTCCTTACCAACGCCATACGGGCCCTTTGCAATGAACCATGCATTAGCTTGTGCAGTCTTAAAATTAGTTTCCTCAACCCCATTTGCTTCAGTGCTTTATCAACAAACGGCCTGTAAATAGAGGTCAAACAATGCTGGCTGCAGCTTCCCTCAGCACTGCATTCTGGAATAACCCAGGAAGTAGAGTCATCCTCGGATTCAAGCCTATCAAGCCTCCTTGAAAAATGGTCCTGAAAGTCAAAATTTGGCTTATTAGTAAAATTGTTCTTGATGGCTTGTCTAAGTTCCTCAACATTCTCCTCAGAGATTTGTTCTTCACCATCACTCTCTTCTGTGCATGTTCCTGAGGACTCCTTTACTTCTACTTCCCTATCAATGTCTTCATCATCTGGATCATTGTCCTTAGACAGTCGAGGAGAAGGAATTTCAAACACTGGCCAGCCAATGTCAGACAGATTTTTGATGCCCAATACAGTCCCCATAATCCTTAGTTTCTGGTTTAAGTCTTTTGTAATATTTAACCACAGACAGAGTGCCTGCACCCTGTCTTGGAAGTCCTTTGCAGCATACTTTTCGTAGTCCTTTTGAAGAGCCTGCAGAGATGGATAAAGTGCCTCTATGTACTCCAGCAGCTCCATTATTCGCTTTACCTGCTCAAATGAGACCCGCTGGCGGTGGAGGTGTTCATGGTAACTCGAGTAACCCAAAGCACTAGTTCCATGTGTTGATTTGCAAACTCCTTCTCCTGAAGTACCATTGAGACTGGCTCCATTTTTTACAGAGGAGAAGTTTCCATAGTCCACTTTGAAGGTGAGGATTTCATTGATGATATCAGGGATAGCTTGACGGGCTGCATAGAGATAGAGGTCTTGGTCATTAATGCTCCGGCCAGCATGCCAAGCTTGCAGCTCCAGCCAGATCAGCTCATTGGATCGGTTCAACCAGACAGAGGAGGTGTTATCCTGTCCTCTCTGTTCCCTGTCCTTCTTCTTCGAGACTGAGGTAAGTTTTAACAAAAGCCGGAGGGTTTCAAAGAATTTTAACCGGTCTGCCGGGCAATCAGTCCTAGAAGTCTGGCGTGTAGTTCTGGGTATTGGCATGGGCACAGAGACTGGAAGCTTAGCATGGCTACAGCCAAGGCTGAGGTAAGGCTTATTGAGATCAACATCTGGAATTGGTTTTTTTGGCAGAGATCCACCAACTGAGTCTAACATAAATGAGCACTGCACATTTTTCTTGTGATCTCGTTCTGTTGTCCTTAGGGCATCTCTGATCTTTTTCCCTTGCTTATAGCTGTGCTCTTCCACATTCTCAATGGTTTTCCCATTGTCTTTATGCAAAGACTGAGATGGCACACTCGTCTTTTCTGTAAGCAAAGAAAGAAGAATGTGACTGCAGCAACAAAAACAAGCATATTTCAATTCAGTTCCCAATCACTTTTCTTAGGCTGAGCGTAAAAATGTTTAATATCAATACAAAAAAATAGGCATGGATAGAAGTAAAATGTAATCTTATAATTATAAGTTACCACTACTATACCCTAAACCAAAGGATTTTTTTCTTTTTCTCTTGCTTTACCTTTTTTTTTGCAGAAAGGACCTCAGAGAATTCTCATCTTGAGTACGCCAATGAATATGGTGTGACACAAATTAAACAACCAAATACCAGAAGCACAAGTAAGCCAAGCTCCTAATTCCCAAAATTATTTCAGTTATCTAAATATAGATATCTTAAATCTTATTTGTAAACATCTAAAAAGTTATTTCAAATTTATTTTTATAATTATTAGTTACATCCAACCAACCTCTGATAGACTTCTCTTACTGAAGTATAGCCATTCAAGCTCAGTAAGAGCATATACATACACATTCAAGGTCAACAAACTACTCCACAATGTTTTGGGATAGCTTTGGTTTTTCCTCTTCATAATACAAAATAACAGTTCTGAGATGGTACACATAGGCAAAATAAAAAATAAAAAAAAAACAACTATGAACTTTCCAGAAAAAGATACTTTACACAACACTATCCAATTAATCAGAAAAAAACCTCAAACATATTTTAAGATACTCATGATAACAAAGAAAAGGATATTATCATGCCAGAAGTAAGAACCATTACCCTCACAAATAGAAAGACCTTGCTCCAAAAACTCAAAATCTGTAAGCAGGGATAAACAACAACTCCTTGTTTCTCATAAAGGTATCAATCTTCCAAATGTGCTCAGAAGCAAAGGCTAACAATGAAATATAATACGTTATATTTCTTAAGTATCACAATGTCTCCGTTTAGAAACTAACTCTTTTTTAAAGCACATAATGAAAAAACAGTAACAAACAACACCAAAAAGCAAGAAAAGTTTACAGAGCCACTATATACAGGGTTAAAATAGAGTTAATGTTGCAACAAAAGAACTTTACTGGCTTTTAAATGTGCCTTTTAGCAAAGTTAAAGAGGCTTAATAATTCTAATGCCTACAGTTAACTGGCAATAATAACAGGATTTTTCTGTATTTTCATATAAGGAAGAGGTATTTTGGTGAATGTTCTCTTCAGTGACGTTATTTGGAGGTTGCATGAAGTGAAAGGGAAACAGAAGCTTTGGAAAATGTTTGTAATGGCCCTTCTTTTATTACAAACTTGCATTCCACAGCCCTACACAACCAAAGAATTTACTACATTCCCTTATTCGCTCCAAACAATTCATCTTTTTCTTCCCTACATTTTACTTCAAAAATGTTACCCTTGCTATACACTCTAATATTTCCTTGTTTCACGTGAAGCAATTTTAAAAATTGCTTCCAAAACATTACCTGGCAATAGTCAAGCTGCCGTAATTCTGGCAAATAATTGTCTGACATAGTTTGTTATTTGTCAAAAAATATATCAAACAAACAACAAAACAAACCCACAAAAATCTAGTTGTATTCTGTATGAAAACATTGAACATACAATCTTAAATAGCTATTCTGCACCCATGCAATTTCAGCAACAACAAAAAAAATCACTTTAAGCTAAAAGGTTTTATTATTTGGTACCATTACCTAGCAACATTAGGGAAAAAACACATATCAAGTATGGGTTTTCCCCTGTTATCTCCTTATACTAAAGCATCAGAAGCAAGCAGAAGTAACTACACTTTAAGTGATTCACTGACATTAAAGAGCAATCACTAAAAATTGTATTTTGCAATAAACAGCCTGTGAAGTGCTTCAGAACATGAAAACTGAGCAGAAAAGCAACTACATCATTACTACAGATCACAGAATCACAGAAAAAAAGTGATTAAAAATACTTCTGAAAGTAATTTTTTCCAACTTTCTTCTCAAAATTTGGTTTATTTCAAAACTAATTTAGCCTGCTCATGATCTTAACCAGTTGTATTTTAGAAATCTCCAAAGATAGAGATTCCACAAGCCAACAATCCCTCTGGTAAACTTCATTGTTCAAGCACTCTCATGGCAAAATTTTTCTTCTAATACCCAAGAGCCTTACCTTGTTGCAATTCACAACAGCTGCCTCCTGCTCTTTCACTGTACCTCAGTATCCAGCTCCACCTTCTGTATGAGTGTATAAGTGTATATATCCAGCTCCATCTTCTGTATAAGTGCACCTCCACCAGGTAACAAAAGGCATTTTAGGGAAAAATCCAAGACACCACACCTACCTTTCAAAGTAGAGCGGCCAGCAGGTCTGCTGACATTATTTTTCTGATGCTTTGTTGACATCCGCTTCATCTGGCGGGGTGTACTAGGGGGAGAAGCGCCATAGAAAGTGTCAGCACTTGCTTCATCTGATAATTCCTCAGGGTCGGATTCAGAGATCTTGGAAGTAGCATCTTCTGATTTGCACTCTTTCCTGCAGAGGACAAGATAAACCATTATATTCAAGATAAAGAAATTTTACTTGCAATATCTGTTTAAAAAGCTAATTCTTCCATAAATCACAATCACTGTCAACGTTCTGTATTTTATTGTCATATCCACATATATTTACCCCAGGTTTTTTTCATATCCCTAAGGATAAGTTTCCAATCAAACAAATAATAGGCAACATACAAAGAGAATGGTATAGGCAGTGTCACTAGAAGAACACAATGTAAACATACATAGATACGCATCTCTTCCTGAAAAAAACTTGTGGCAAGCCCAAACTAAGAGATGCATGAAATAAACAAAGGTTCAAACATACAAACATAACACAAGACATTCAATCTAATCAGTAGCAGGGACAACAGCAGAGGTCTTCTTTTCCATCCTCCACCCCCTAAACTCATACCACAAAGGCAACTTCTAAAAATCACTCTCCCACCCTTCACAAAACTTCTATCTAGCATAGGTGATCTGAAAGTATTTTTCACAGATTTTAAACTCAAGAATACCATTAAGATCATAAATAAATACTATCATTCCACACTGCTGCCATACATGGAATTCTCTTGCTTGAACACATATCAGGGAGAAGAACATACACCATTTTCAAAGAAAAAAAGGAAACAGTTTGCCTCTATTCCCTCACTTATTTCTGAAGCAGGTATGCAAATAACAACTCTATAGAACTCTCAGTAACTCTTGATTCTAGTAAAAGACAAGCAAAGAAACAGTCGATCTAAATCAGTGCAAGATAGCATCAGTATCTGATAACTTCAATTTCATTCAAATCACAAATTATATTTTACTTGCTACTATTTTAGGGGCAGACAAGGAATGTTACTCATAACTCTAGTGAAATGAGTCTGAGTTACTGCAGCAAGAAGTATGTCAGAATATTGACAGCTAGAACAGCAGTAAGGCTAAAAAAACACAAATACTGTTCTTTCTCTTGGCCTTTAGCTATAAACAGAAATAAATACCTTAGCATGCAGAACGGTTATGTTCTCTACAATGTTCTCTACAAAGCAACAGAAACACTCAGTGCATGAAATACTCTTTTCACTTTACTCTTCTCACTCTACTACTTCAGCTTTGAGAAGGCAAGAGGCAAGTTCACCAACTTCTGCAGATAAACTTTACTGGTTATCCGATAAAAATGACCCAGATGGTACCGCAGCACCACCTGGAGTCTTAGGAGTGCCCTACAACCTGGTCATAGTGACAACCACACAAAATCATCAATACTTTTAGTCTGGTTCTCTTGCCTTGGGACATCATACTGCTACTGTGTCTTAGCAATGTGATTTAACCAACCCCCACTGTCCAAATATAAAAAACCCTCTTACAATTGTTCCTACAGACCTTGTGAAAATAGGTGGATGACTAGGAGAAACGGATCTTGTAAGCGTTGAGCTGGGAAAGTGGAGAATTCAAGTTTACATCTTTTTGGATGCCAGAAGAGCTTTATTCCTGAGAATGCTTGCAAACAGCCCTACTGCAAAACAGGCAGAGAACACCCCTCTGATCTTGCCAAAGACAAATCAACCACAAGAGACTAAACCACATAAAACAGAAGTCATTAGTTCCAGCGCTTATGGAGCCATTTATTTTTTCAGTGATCTCACTGGCCTGGCAAGGCACAGGGTGGAGTGCTGATGCTCTTGCAGAGTCTGGCAGAACAGATCCTGCAAGCACTCATGTTAGGTCTCCAAGGCAGCTTTAAACTAGGACAAGTTACCTCATTAGGGAAGACCAGTGAAAACACTGTTTTCCTTCTGTTTATAAGTAAGCAACCTCTTTGAAGAACTTAATGATCAAACCTCTCTACCAAGCCAAACTAAGTGATCTTTAAAGAACTTTAGGTTATTTTGGTCTCTACTGCTGAAGGCACTTGAAAGATCTGTAGATGGGGCCCTGACAGGACATGGTTTATTGGTGGACTTGAAGGTGTTACTTTACAGTCAGACTCAATCTTAGAGGTCTTTATCAACCTAAATGATTCTACAATTCTACCTTGTTTGTTTCTTGCTACGTCTGATGAGAGGGCATGAGTGCCAGAAGTATCCAAATTACCCTCCAACCTCACACCTGAATTGCATACATACCTATAGAGCAGCATCCACTATGACTTAACATTCAACCATTTTTGCTGGGTAATTTAGTAAGATGTTCTTTGAAAAGAAGCACAGCAGACATCACAAAACATGCAGCACTTGAAATCGTATCACAAAACCAGCAATCATGCTCTCATTCGTAACAACAGATGCAGTCTTGTTAGCAGCTGGTGAGATGATCTAACCAAAGCTGGCTGGTCTGCTTAGAGAGAGAAATGCACAGGTTGCAAAGCAAGTTTTAAAAATCCAGCATACTCAGTTTAGGGTTTGTGTGCAAAGCCTATACCTCAACTCAGACCTCAAATCAGTGTCAATTAACACGATGAATCAGTTTCACCAGTTCAAGCCTTATGGTAGAACAATGCGCTAAATATACAGGGTCTGAACTAAAGCAGCTACATCAACTTTGACATGCTAGGATCAATTTTCCTAATCCAGACAACACCAGACATACATGATCTTCAGCAGCAACACTCTAGTACTAAAATCAGTTATGACTTTTACAGATTACTGACACAGCATTTGCAATGTTTGTGTGTTATTTAACGTCATGAACAAACCATAGACTAATTACATCTGCTAATCTCTAAAACGCAGTGCTGGCAAACCTGAATCAGATTATAGTGTTGGTTATTAAACAGAATTGTTGATTCCTAAATACTGTTGCAACCAGGGTTGAGAAACATTAATCAAGGCTAATTTCTTCTTAGCTACCAAGATATGCAGGTTTTCTCCCCCACAGTCAGTGAGAATCATCCAAATCCTAATTAGGCTTACACACAGAAAGTGAAAGCTAGAAATGTGACAAATGCAGTTACTATTTGCCAATAGCAGCCTAACCCAATCCCTACTAGGAAAACTAGAAGTGTGTAATTTTCATATTCTATTTACGGGTTCCCAGCTTCAATTTTCATGAGAAAAATGCTTCTTGGAAATTCACCCTTGGAATCTAAGAAAGACTGTACTCAGGATGCATAAATCACAAATATTGCAAGACTTTTAAGAGCAGTATGGTAATAACAACAACCAAAGCAAAACACTTTGACAGCTCAGTCATGAAAATCAAGATGATCCTTCCAGACTTTCAAAGGCCTGCAAACAAAAATAGGAAGGGGGGACAGAATTCAAGGCATGAAATTTGAAGCAGCAGGGCAAGAAACAAAACGTCTGGTAACCACCACCACTGATAAAGTACAACCTTTGGAAAAGTACATTCATTTATCACCAAAAAAATACAATTAGCAAATGAAAAGACCACTGAGGATCACAGGGGAACATTACAATAATTAGGCTGAAGTAGGAGGAATAAGATTTTTAACCAGTACAAAATTTTGCAGTTTCCTCAAGCATTATGAAAACTTGCAAAGTTTGTAACAGCCATTATTGAGAGATCATCCTAAAAACTATGACAGCTATATAGGGGAAAACATCTTTTTACTCTTCCCTTCTATCAGCTACCCTCGTCATAAGCAGGAATTCAAATATATTAGGCACTTACATAATCAACTCAGGTTCAGCCATTGCTCATCATCCCACAGGCAGGTTAAAAGCTTGTTGGGGATCAGAGCAGTAGAGGTCAATGGACTGGACTACCAGCACATGGCAGTAAGTTTGAGTTATGCAGTTACCACACAGGAGCCAGGATCATCACCCACCACAATGGTTTGGAAGCTGTGCACTCCAGACACTGTGCTGTAAACAGCCTCCTGCAGTTTCAAAGACATCACACCATGCAGGAATCAGGAAGGCTCTTTCTCAACACCTCTTATGGCACCTGCCACTCTCATACAAAGAACTGCAACGTCTTTACAGATACAGATTTGGGTCCAGCCCCAAACTACCAATTACCAGCTCTTGACATTCAGTGGCTTTGTTTTAAAAGCAAAGTGTCTGTTTTTCACATACATATGCCTTAACTCAGATTCAGCTCCATAATTCATGCAGGAAAACAAAGCTACATTAGTCTGTTCTTAGTAACACACATTGCCAGTCAGCAAAAGCAGCAGAAAACATAGGCACTGCACACTGCCAAATACATCTTGTTCAAGTTAAGGTAGCTCTCCCTAAAGGTAGTTGCCATCAGTCTATTTTAAACAGTATTCTGACAAGAACTGTCATTACCCAACAGCTGCTGGTAATACAAAAAGCAAACAGAATTTCAGAATTTTTAGGTACTCACCTTTGCACCTGTTATAACAGAAAAACCATAAAGTATTCAGTCGGTGCTGTTAAACACCACACACAACAAAACTGGAATCAGAAGCTCCAGTTTCTTTGGGGCAGTAGTAGGTTTCATTTTGTTGCAGAAGAGAATGTAATGGTAGTCCTGGACCAACAGCAAAAGGAAGGAACTTCACTAAACAATCAGTAGCACCTTGGGTATCAAAGACTGAGGATTAGACAACCTAATCAGGAAAACAAGATGGAAAAGCCTGAAGTTCTACTACAGTACGGGACAGCTACCTGGCATAAACACAGTGTTACATTTCAACGTTAGGAAAGCATCATGCACCCCGGTATTTTAACCACTTTTTAAAAATTATGTTCTGAGGGAAGCTGTAAGCTTAAATAAATGGACATGGTTCTGAAAGGTTGCTGAACCAGAAGCAGAAGCAACTAAAAATCCAGCTTTTGATAAGGTATTTTCAAACATCTGCTACAAGTGTGAATACAAAAATGAAATGTTTGATGCTACTGCGTTTACTATGAACTGCCCTAAGTGCAGCAAAAGGAAGTCTTCAGTAGAACGCAAGGAAAAGATCTTCTTGGTGTTTTTTAATTACATTTTTTTATTACAGCACAGCAGGAATTTGCACACAAGCATGTACAAATGAAGCTGTATTTTTTGCTATATGCACCCTGTTTTTAAGTCTGGCACAGCACTTACAGGAAGAAAATTTCAAATTTCAAATTATATTTTAAAGAAGATACAGTATCAGCATAAAAATTTCAGTTTTAATAAATATTTAAATTCAAATTCAGCTGTATATAGCTACAATTTTTTTCTCCCAGAGCAATCAAGGGAAGGCGGGATATGTGATCATTTAATCTCTGCAGCCTAGGAATGAACCACCAGCATACTGGGGGGAAAAAGCTGATACCTGAACAGGAGTAAAGGAGAGCAAAAAATTTATTCATAACAGATAGTAGTTTTACCATTTACTCCTGAAACAAAATGCAAAAAAGCACTTGCATCTTTCATCTAGTATGTCTACATATGCAAATCCTACAGAATCTAAGTTTGCATTAAAACAGCATACAGCAGAGACTGTAAGAGCACAAAAAAAAGAAGGAATATTAAAAAAAATTATCGAGTATGAAATGTAATGCTATTCACCCAACTTTCTACAGAGAAGACCCTCGGAAATTACCAACACTACAGCCACAGTAAGATGACACAGTAAGAAGGGGAACCTGTTCCAGTGCACCTTTTGTTTCCCAAGTTGCACATCCCTGGCCCTTTTGCCATCCCTTCTGCACAGAAGGCAACAAGCATGTGACCTCAATCACCAACCTACCAGTGAACAAACCCATTGGTTTTTTTGGTGCACCATTTACCCGTCAGATTAATACCCACAAGCAAAAACCCCACAGCCATGCGACAGCCAAGCTCCTCCACTGCATCCTTCCTGAGCCTGGCATTCTCTTGTAGAGACACCAGGGCGAAGAAGGCAACCCACTGAGTGTTAAGCGAAATGGTGCCCTCAGTCACTCTCTTCTGGCTGCATATGAAGCAGTTTTACATGACTGTCTGTCCTTTCTGCTTTCCAGACACTTTGCCAGAAGTCACCAGCACCCAAGATGCACAGGTATAACTTAAAGTACCAACCCGGGTTCTTCACTGGGGCTGCCAAAACAATCCAGCTTAGCTGGAATGCCTTTGTTAGCAGGATTTTTCCAACTTCAGCCACTTTAATTTTGATTAGGCAGCTAAATGTACTTAATGTCACACAAGCAAGTTTTACCTGGCAGACATTCTTAGCTCAGGAAGGGCAAGAGAGGCATGTTAGCAAATGAGAACAGTAGTTTTTAGCTGAATCAGCCACAAAACTAACGCAGATTTTACTTGCAGCAACAATAAAAGCAAAATATTTGGGCAGGAAAATGCTTAAAGTGATACTGGTGTAACCACCAAGAACTGATTGATTACATAATTCCAGTAGCTTTCTTATAAATCACCTATGAACAAGGGACTGTGAACACAGGAATAATGACAGAAACACTAAAACTTCATTAGTGAAACGTCAGGACGTAACAGAAACCCTTGAAAAGCCCTGCTTTGTTCACGATTTACACCTTATTTCTCTTTGAAAACTAACCTGTAGCAGGGCTGCACAAATGTGGGCACTCAAGGCTGCTATGAAACCCATGCCACCCTTGGCAAACTACAGGTTTACACTACAACAGCCCTGCTAACAGTTAAGTACAATAAATTCCACATCAACTAAGGAAGCAATATAAAGCAAGTATTTCTCCTGCAACACAAACAGTGGTTTGGAGTACGACTTCACTGTGAGAAAACCACCACTGTTTCTCCAGAAACCACCAAGGACAAAATAAAAGTCATTACTTGGGAAAAGACTAATTTACAGCTTTGAGCTAAACAGTTAAACTGTAATTGATTCCCAGCAACTTTTCCTCCTTGGTAACTCTCAATTAAGCTGTTTAATTAGAATGGAAGGACCCAGCAAGTGTGAACACACCTCATTTCTACAGTAGATCTGAAGCACATGTCTGACTGGGCACCACCAATTTCCTTAGAGCACTAATGTACTTACTAGCAAATTTTAGTTCAACAGAAAAATTTTAACAGAATTTTCTACTTCTCAAGACCTGGAAGCCACCAGAGTCAGTCCTGCGAACTACTACTACTTTGGCACTTTTCACAAAATTCTCCTTTATTCCTGGGCAGAAGCTTCCATACGTGCTTACTATATTTGCAACAGAAAGACAATGTCACAGAAAAATCTAACCAAAGCTATTGAAAGAGTGGTGAGGTACCTTTTGGCAGCACCTTTTGGCAGATTAGAACAACACGGTAAACCTTAAAAGAAGAAACTGTCAAACACTGATTCAGGAATAAATTAAGCCGAATGCAAAGTAGAATTCATCATATCTTTTTATAGCAAGTAGTGATAAGAACTAGTGATACATATTTAAATGATCTAAGGAAGTAATTTTTCTTCTGCAAGTCATACCAACTAGAAATAAGTATAAAAACATTAATAAAATAGAACTCTCATAAAAGTTTTGGCAGTTCTTCATGTTCTCATCTCAGAAAAACATACCCAGAACTTTCTGGTTTTTTTTACTAGCAAATTTGAGAACAGAGAAAGCTTAACTAATTTTTTCATCTTGGATTATTATAAGTTTTCATACTAATTTGAACCATGATGTAACAGCATTTACAGTACATTCATTTCTGAGCTAGCCCCCAAAAGATTATTTGATTAAAACTATGCTATATTTTATTTCTAAAGAAAAAAAAGGCCTACTTAATTCTACCCTTGCTCTATAATATGCAATAAAATGTGAAAGTGTTGATGGGTTTGTTAGGTTTCCACATCCAAGTTTAAGCCTGCCAAGTGGGGCTGCAAATGGATCAAAGGTTAGAACTGCAGGAACAAGAGCTAAAAGAGCTTTACCCAGCCCAGTTAGAATCCAGCTCTTTTCGCTTAACAACTGATGTTAAAATATTCATTGATTCCAGACCCCATGCTTCTCCTTTAGTGCTACTTCTTCAACCTCAACTATATGTTAGCTCATATTTGGGAATTTGAGCTGATTTTTTTTACGTAAGACTCTCTGAAATATGCTTTCCTCACTAATGATGTTTGAGCACTACACAGTACAGTATCAATCCAAAGGGTAAGTGCTGCAATTAAGCTTGGCACCTGCACAGATCAGATCCCAAGGTCTCAAGCCACACACCAATGCAGTAAAGTACACTTAATTAAGAGCTATTTATGAAAAATCTGTACTAACACACCTGCATGGATTTTCTGGAAAACTTAAGCTACACCAAGAAAAGTTACATACTACCGGGAAAAGAGCATCGGGTTGCTAGGTTCAACTATATATATATCATATATAAAAGTGATAAACTGGGAAATGCACAGACCTGTGATAAAAGATAAAAAGAACTGTAACAGCCATTATTCCCCCACTCTCCCACACACACTCTATTCTTCAGGCAGAAAGTTCAATTGCCAGATAAGAAAAAGCTAACAACTGGTTACGATCCCAAAGTTTCAGTTCATCATTTAGACAAAGACAAAGTCTACAAGAACCCTGAAGGTGAAGCACTGAAAGTCAAATAGGTTTTCAATGGAAGCTGCTGTCGGAGCACAGCACGCTGGACTTCTTGTCTGTGATGTTTGGAAAATCCATGCAATGCAGTGGGACTTCAACTCTCTGCACTATTTGGAGCATCCCAAAAGCTCAGTGGTCACGCCCACAGAGAGCTCTATAGTGAGGCCAAGAAGTCATCGAGGCATGAGTAACTGTGGCCTTGCTATCACTTACCGAATGGATGTTCTACAGCCAAAACGGTACAAACCTTTCCAAATACTGCTCTCAGGAAAAGCAACAACAAATAAACCAGCAGCACAAGTAAGCCAAGGACAGAATAAACCATACATTTACCCACATTAAAAAGCAACACATGATACTCAGTACCACTGAATATCAGCAGGACACAGACAGAACAGAACTAATTTCCTCCTTCTACCCTAAGACTGCAGGAGACATTAATCAGCACAATAGTTACATCCTATCTTGTCTAGCTCCAGAATAAACCAGATTGGGTTTCATGACAAATTATTGTGGCTTTACACACAGGGTTCCTGGACTGGACACAAGTGAACATTAGACAATCCAGTAACACTCAAATTCAGATGTTTAAGACAAACATTTTCATTTGGCTTTACGTTTGCAATAAGCCAAGAAGTGAGCATGGGACTCTTGTCAACTCTTTAAATAAATAAGCTTCTAAGTTATTTTTTAAAATTCAAAAAGTATTTAGTTAATAAATTACAGACTAAATGTAGCATCACTGCAGTTTACATCTGAGAGAAGAATAAAACTGAAGGAAAGTAACAGTTTTGCAAACATAAATGTTGTAGACAACAGCAAATCTAACCACGCAACTGAAGCTGAGACTCCTGTGCTGACAGAGGTCAACACACTACTGACTAGCAGTTGATAGTATGAAAAAATGTCTTCTAAATGTATTTTTGCTGCGGTTTAAAAGAATGGTTTGGATATAATTTAAGAAATGTGGTTGTCATGGAAGTCAAATCTTTATAAGCCTCTAAAAATCCCAATTAGCTCCCTGAAGTAAGAATTACTGCATATCCCTTATGCTTTCTTTTAAATTCAGTAGATTTGTTTTCATCACAGCACAGTTTGCATTCCACAAAGGTCAATATCACCAGCTTACATAATAGTAAAACCAACCTTGACACAGACAGCACTAATTAACAGACATAAAAACAACCCAAGCAGCCACACAACACAGACTAATCCTTACTGCTACAGATGCCAAAGACATCTCAACGAGCACTTCATGTGTGTTTGTGCGTAGGTGGAGCAATCAGTCATTCATTCCAATCTTGCACATGTAAACAAGAAAATGCAATACATGTAGAATAGAGATTACATCTTACCTCATTTAAATGCATGGGGGGAATAAAAGCTATGGCAAAGCTCTATATACTTAAATCATTTTTCCCACTGAAGCTATGATCTTAAGTTAATAAAATAAGCTTTCACTGCTCATATACTATCAGCCATAGTCTGGCAAGCAGGAAAATATGTTGAGCACAATTCATGACATAACCTCAGGCCTCCCCCAAACCACAGATGCTGCAGACTGACAGCCCCAATTCATTGTCATCCTAGAGACAACAAATACAATAGACAGACTACTGACAAGTTCCCCAGCGAGGAGGAAGCCTCCACATAATTCACAATTCTGTCCCACTTTATTCACAGCCTTGGTCCTTCCTTCACCCCTTGCACTGGATGTATGCTAGGAGAAAAGAGGGCTACAAGCAGTCAAGGCACAAGTCAGGATAGCCCTATGGCTCTTCATGCCTTTGCAGTGCCCCCAAACAAAGGGCAAAGTCCCAACAAAGGACATGCTTAAGGCCTCATTTTTCCCTAGAGTGGATTTTGTGCCAGAAAATTCTTGGGAAAGCCTAAAATTGGGCTTGGGAACTTTAAAGCCAATGGGTAATAATCAAGAAACACCAAATGCATCTGTTTTAATTGGCACTCTAAATTATCTATGTGGAAAAATTTTAGCTTGAAAACTTTCCACTTGTTTTAAGGATTTATACTTAAATATGAATTCTTCGCTAAACCTTTCAGTAGTATCTTTTCACTTATCCATAACCACTGCATGCTATCCAGGGTCAAAGTGCAATTCTATCTCAAAATCAACATCTGATCACAGCTTCCCAGAGCATTTTTCAGTTTAGAGCTATCTCCCCTCTCTCCCCCCACCAAAGTGTGTTTCAAGAAAGAAAGGAAGACCTGGGAAAAACAGTGTGGTTTTGGAGAGGGATTCACAATCAAAAGCTTTCGACTAAGGACGGTGTAATTAAAAAATAAAAAAAAAGCCATAAATATATTTTATGTTTGCCTTCAGTTTACAATGCTTACCATTGCATTTATATTCTAACAAGAGACACAATCCTCACACAAAGATAATCAGATTTCTCACACCAGGCAGTCTCAAAACAACAAATCAATAAGCTTTGTTTATCAAACAAATGCAGGCGTATTGCTAATTCAGAATGACTGAGTATTTCTCCACCAGAACTAAAGTTAAAGAGAATGTGTTATAGCAATGCACTTTAGTAGTAGCCAGAACTCTTTATCATAAGAACACACTCATACTCTACAAACAGGATTAAAAGCGATCTGCCACCAAATGGATTTCAAACGCCCAAGCCGGTACAAAATAAACTGATTTCAACAAGATTCTGACCTCACAGCCCCAAGAATAACACCTAATGATGACTCCAAGATTTAAATCAAAAGTAATCATGTTTGAAAAACCTTCAGATACTTTACTTGTATTACATTAAAGTAAAAGCAAGAGCTGCATAAAGCCAGAGAAGCAGGTGTGAACTTGGGACACAAAGTACACACAGAAGTGAATCACAGTGGATGGAGTACATGCATTATCCTACACAAATTCAGGCTACCTAATTGTTTTGAGACATCCCCTTCCCACCCACCAGCTCACTCTGAAATAGCTAATTCAATTTTCATTTGCTGGGTAAAGCTGTCACCACATTATCCACACCCACATCCGACTCATATAAACTGTCCTGTAATAAGCAGAATCCAGCAGAGGTCAGAAATGGCTCTGCACAGGAAATGCCTGGGTGTTTTCCATTCAGGCTCTGAAGATTACTCTTCTACGTGAAGACAGCCTAGGTCTAGGGTCATGCTTTTGTACAAACTTTATTTTAAATCATTTTCTGCTTAACCTGCAGTATTAGTCATTGCAGAAAACGAACTTACCAGCTTACTGATTTAGTTGCCCTGTAGCATCAGTATTTCATAATATTTCTGTTAAATCTTACTAATTTTATATATATTCTGATTTTGGCATTCTCATGAGAGAAAAACAAATCTTTAACGCACATTAATGAAAACTCAAAGGCACTGTTCAACCCCATAGCCTTGACCCACACAGGAGCACATCACAACTTCCCTTTTATTCCATCAGTATAAAACAGCAGCTCGCAATATTCAAGAACCGTCTCAGCAACACGACAGCAGATATTTTGCACAGCGCACCTGGAACACAATGCACTAGACTACTGCCTTACAGTACCAACTGATCGCACAAGCGTTTTAAAAACCTTTCCCGAATGCCGCCTAGTGAGAAGTGAAGTGCATCAACAGGATGTTACTTAAAAATGAGAAATAATTGCCACGGAATTAATAACTTGGACTTATGCAATACTTCTGCAGCCGGCTGGAAACACTTAACCATAAAGTAATTTGCATCCCCCTCTCTCAGCAGGGCACAGATGGAGACTTGCAAAAAGCCAATCTGCAGGTCAGCACATTCAGGAGGTGACAGCAGTTGCAGAAAGCACTGAGGCATCACAACACTTCTTTGTGAACGCTTTCTCTCTCTCTCTTTTTTTTTTTTTTTTTTTAACTCTATCGTCTTACAACTATCGATTGCAACGTTGCCAGCAGCGATACTCCATGACCCTCCCTGCATTTTTTACCGGCACGCCAAAGAGAACCCGATTTTCATCGCGGCTGCTATAAACACGAGACAGCCTTCCAAGAGGGCAGCGCTTTTATCGCTGCAGTTCACAAGTCAAGGAGCACAGGTCACGCTCCGTCAGCCTCCCGCGGGCTCCAGCTGCTGCTCCCCCTCCGCTCTGCAGCCTCCGCACCTCCGGCCCGACCCCGAGACCGGGCGGGCAGTGCCCCGGCACACCCGCTCGCACTGCTGCGAGGCTGGGGGCGAAGGAAACGATTTGCTTTTAAATGCAAAGCGCCCACAAAACACTGCCTTACCCACCGCAGCCACTAGAGATATCTTATCGAAGCACCGTCTCGCTCCGTGGGCGCTCTGCAGAAGCGCTGAAGCAGCAGCAGCAGCAGCCGCAGGTTCTGCAGCGCGGAGGGGCCGGGAGGCAGAGCGTGCACCCCCGGCGCTCGCAGCCCCCGCCCGGCACCGCTCCCTGCACGGAGCTCCCCGTGAGGCAGCGCTGGCTACTGACCTCCCCGGCGGCGACGGCGGCGGCTCCTCCATGGCGGCAGCGGCGGCACAAACCAGCGCGGCGGCGTCTCTCATGCATGCACCGGGGCCGGCATGGCGGCGGGCCCCAGTGCGCGGCGCGGGGGCGCAGCGAGGAGCGGGAGCAGCAGGAGGAGGGGAGCGGGTCCCTAGCCGGCTGCAGGAGCGCGGCCGCGCAGAGCCGCCCGCGCGGCCGCCATCTTGGGAACAGCCTCCGAGGGCAGCGGCGCCGGCAGCATCGCTACGGCGCGCCAGGAGGGACCGGCCGCGCCAGAGGCGCCCGCTCCGCCGCGGCCGGGCTGGGGGCGGCTCCCGGTGCGGGTTTCTCCCTGTCGGCCGCGGGGTCGGGACGGGCTGTGGGACGGCGATGCTTCCCTTCAGCACCGTGGAAATTACACCTCCGCACTTCCCCGCGAGGGGCCGCGTTTATCCCGAGGCGGGGCGGTGATGGGGGCGCGGCGGGCGCTGCCACCCCCTCCCTGCCCCGGTGGCGGAGCTGTCAGGCGCTGGCTGCGGCCGCTCGCTGCGGGTGCCGCGGTCCCTGCCGCTGCTCGCTCCCACACCGCCGGCAGACAGAGAGAGAAGAAAAATAGTACTGCTGAGGGGAAGATAGTTTCCCTCGGCAGGTGCCCGCTCCCTGCAGCCGTGCTCGCCCGAAGTCCAGCGCCTGCGGCGGCTGGAGCGACCGCGGCCGGATCCAAGGAGGTGGAGGGCGTGAAAGACCCTTGAGGTCCCCTGTGGGGGCGTGCATGCAAGAATAATCTTCTGTCTTTTATGCTCTGCTGCTGACAGAGTAACTTGTTTGAATTTATGAACCTGGACTTTTTAAACCCTCCAGCAGCACTGGTTATCAGCCTTGGACAGAGAACTGGAGCAACATTATCCAGCTGGAAATACAGAGAGGAAAGTGTGATTTCCTGAGCTGCAGGTTGGCTGGAATATCAATATCGATATTAACTCCCGTCAAAAGCAGAAAAGTCCTTTAATTGTTGGGAGAGGGAGCCCCACCTTCTGTGTTACGGGACTGGAAGCACAGCGGCAAACCCTGGCACCAGTAATGCGTACACAAAGCATATGCATTATTTCTGATGGGTGAAATTTGAGCTTGGACTAGAATCAGTTCTAGATTCTGCATTTTTGCACCAGTTCCTTCATTAGCTGTACAAGAAATTTGCACCGTTCTAATCTGATACCAAAATTCAGTTGTAAAGTCGCTGTTCATGAAATAAAGTTGTCCACTTCTCTGTCGAAGTTTATGAAACAAATTCAACAGTCCCTTTAAAATAAAAGATTTTTTTTAAAGCTGAAATGCAGGATATACTTCTACTGTATAATCTTAATACTACCTACTATTTATCATCTTAATGAATGCATGCTTTAAAATGCAGGAGCATTTTCAATCAGATAAATATCATTATGCAGGAAGCCACTTAGACTCTTTTCCATAGGTCAAGAAAGATACCCAAATCACCATGACCCTGATGATCTTGACACTGAAACATCAAGACATTCAGAATTTACATCAATAATTATTAAAGATACCTCATGTAATGGAAAAATGGAGTATTTAGCATGTTAAAAACTTTTGCTGGGGTACTTGACCCAAAACCATAAAGCAGTTCCAATGGCAGACACACAGAATACATTGCCACTAATCTGTCACGGTGAACTCAACTTAGAAACCATAGCTGAAGCTCAAAAATTCTGAAGTAATAAATTAGTTGCCATCTCCATAAAAAGCATACATTTTCTAAGGCAAAGCTGCTTACTTCACAGTATGCGTGTGTTTCTAGCATGATCACAAATAACAAAGAGTCAATGTTACAGATGAAATTTGAACATTCTTTTCAGCTAGGGATCATTGTCTCACACCATCTCTGCAGCTGTTTGCAGGGCAGAGACATATTTAGCAATCATGGCAAAATGTTTCAGCTTCTTTGCTTCTTCTATCAAAACCATCAATGCAATGGTCTGTTAGAAGCACAGAGTTTTCATTAAATCTGATACTGCATTTTGCCATAGAATGGGATGGTGTGGAAGTGGAGCCATCCCAAGGGCCCTTGGCAAAGGGAGAAATGGGGACTGACCACTGCCACTACTTTCTGTAAATATTAAGATATTTTACTGAAGTAAACTGGGGTTCACTGCAGCCTCTCAAACAAGGTGGTCCAGAAAACTCTTCTCTGTACCCATTTTCCCCTTTCCCTTTAGGCCAACCCAGCATATTTCATTGCATCACATTCTTGTGGTATATCACAGAAAATGTCCTAAAACTACAGATACTGGCCAAGCAAAGCAAGGCTGTATGATTGATACAGAGATGCTTCTTTATCTGCAATTGACAATAGTGAGCAACATAGCTCCTGGCATCAAGGAGAAGATTGTAAAAGAAAAAGTTTATGAATGGCCTTACGGAGAACTTGGGAAGAAATTAAGAGGTGCAGAAATATTTGGAGGTGATAGTACAGGAAACACCAGATGACATAAGAGTCTCAGAGCCTATATAGGGATAATATTTAGCAAAGAAAAAATTTCAAGGCAATACAGAGGTCTTAAAAATTGATATGCAAAAAAAGAAATTGTATTTCAAAGACTCCCTGACTGCCAGTTTCTGAGTCTAAGCACATCAATATTTCATAGGTGCATGGAAATTGATGAAAGAAATTGTTCACTCTGGTTTTACTACTGGAACAGAAGAAGACACAAGGTTAAAATACACATCACAATAAGTAGCATCTGTCTGTAAGAAAATAGAGTTAAAATATTAGGAATGGATTTTATTGTCTGATGTGGCAAAATCATTACTCCAAAATTCCAGGTTAAAAAAACAAACCAGGAAACAAGTAACTGTCAAAATAGACAAACTTATTTCAATTTAAATTCTGTTTTCAGAAGTTTTAGAATTAATTTTTTCTTTTTTTTTTTCAGAAAACATCTGGCTTTCTAATTTAGCAGATGTTGCAATTGCTTAGGAATTGCTTTTTATTCTAGCAACATGCCTTTTATTACAGTAGCAGTCCTAAAACTTGCAATAGAAATTTGACATGGCAATAGCATCCTAATAACAAAAAAAGGTCTTTGAAATAGCATTTTCAAATTTCTACTGCAACTACCCCTTGAAATTTCTATCAGTTCCTGGGGCATATATTCTGCTGTTCCTTCCTCCTCAAGTCATCACAGGTATCAGACACAATTGTACATGCATCTGTGCTTTTGCCATCTGCCATTTCTCCAGTTATTTTCTATATGCAAAAAATCCTAATAAACACAGAGAAATATTTGGTCCCTGTAGGTAAATAAATATGTTTTTTAAATAGAATTTAAATATAATTGAAAATTTTTCTCCTGGTATCTGTCACAAGGCAAAACTTCCAAACTTTTTTTTTTTTTTTCACGTTATGAATGTTGTGCAGAATAAGGCACAACTTGGTTTTGGGTTTTCTTAAGTCAATAAATGAAATCTAGTAATCAGATTTTTCTTCACATGTGAACTGCATGCAAAAAAAAAAATTAATGATGAAACTAGCTTTGTACAATTAGTTTTTCCTTAAAATAAGTCATTTATTTTAATTCTAATGAAAGCTATTTAAAAGTAAAAGCTATGTTAATGAGACATTAGAGAACAGCCTGCTAGGTATAGTTAGTCTAGATTTAGTAAAATGTGCTGAAGACAGAATATTCTTTTTTTTTTTCTTGGTCATAGATTAGAAATGCTCTTCTGCAATGCAATGAAGAGTAAAACATGAACGATACCTACGTTTAATGTCTAGAACACAACCTGACACCATTTCTGATGTAGACATTGCAACTAACATCTCCAGAGTCCAAATAAAATACCAAGATGTGTTTCTACCTGGGCATTTGCAGATTCCTCCATCTACAGTTTCGTTGTTCTCACAGAAGTTCAGGTTGGGGGTGGCATTGAAAGAAACAGAACTCACTTTTCAGTGTTATCTAACCTGAGCTTTGCTGCAGTTGAGTTGAAGTGTGAAGCTGAAAGAAGATAAGGAGTCCCACTGTATATAGCCCTGTTCAATCACCCGTTACTGCTGTGATTCATTCACTTGGGAAGCTGGCATGGTAGCTGCCAAAGCTTGTTCAGCAGCGTGGATTAACACCCGTGCTGTAATAGGAGCCAGCTAACTTGACGGAGGTGGAATATTTCTGTCTGAGCTCTGTCATCTCACAGGCTGCATGTCAGATTGCACAGGGCTCAATACCATTAATTCACCACTATTAAAGGAGTATTTGTTGGTAAGAGTAGCATGAGGTCAGAGACATTCCTGTGATTATTGTTTTATCACTTCAACTGGGCATTATTTTTTTAGGTACTTCCCGTCCTAAAAAGCAACTCTATATAGCACTGCCTCCGCATTATTAAAATGGCATGACCCATATGAGAGAAGTACAAAATCCAGTTGTGCTGAAAGCTGTATGCTTTTACTGTGCAAAGCTTGTCTCTGGGCTCAGTGTCTGTAAAGCTGGGCATAGCTAAACCCACTGGCTGCTCTTCAAAGATACAAAGGCACTGGACTTAGAAATTATCTGAAACTGAAAATTTTGACACGTGTATAGCAGTCAGGCTACAGAAGTTTTTATCTTCACAATAACTGATTTTGGACCTGTGAAAATCAGCTGCACTGAATTCAGTGCTACTTGAACTTGACTATCAACAACAGAGTAAGCTTGCTTAAAGCTAGCTTGGCTCCTGCTAAATCATATTTTAATTCTTTCCTCAGCTATATAATAGACATACTCAGTGAGCAGCCATGGGGCATTTATAAACAAGACCAAATGCTTGTCTGCATTTGTGTTCACTGCATTAATTTTGTGTTCAAAGAAGCTCCAGTAAAGAGCTGGGGCCAATTCTTTGAAACCCTATTTGTAGGCCCAGAGCATATCCATCTGTCTTCTGTGTGTGCCTGGCAGTGTAATTCAATGGATTGTTGCATGCAACTCTTTCAACATGTTTTCAAGCATCTTGCAAGTTTGACTAGTTGCTTATACCAAAATTACGAAGTTATGCTTCTTATTTCCATCAGCCCAGAAAGCACCAAAAAAAAGTTCCAGACTATATCTTTTTAAAATATCTGGTTGTGCAGCTGAGATTCTGCCTATGTCTGCCTGACAGCAGCTGCATTATCCCAGCAGAAAACAGCTGTGAGATTTGTATCAAACTTCCCTGTCTAGGAAGACAGGAGCTGCCCATGTCTCCTCCTTCTCACAGCTCTTTTTGTAAGTGAGAGTAATCACAGAAAAGCAGCGTAGCTGGCATTTTCCTTTACCCCAGCAGGTCCTGGCAGTTGTATCAGCTGGACAGAGTTATAAGCAGCCATGAGAAAATTTTAATCTGCATTAAACGTTAATCCCTGCAAACACTTACATACACATCAGTTCACTTATATAATAGGCATACTGAAATCAGTGGGACAACCCTGGGAGAACAGTTACTCATACATATAAATGTTTATAGGATTCATTTCCTCCTTTTGCTCTGAATCATCTGGAATAATGTCTTCCCCACAACTTCAGAAGGTGAGTTTTGTGGTGTAATCCTGTTGATGGCTCAGTTCTGGTGAACATCAATAGGAATTAAGATATTCCCCGTTTGTTGCAAAGCCCTCCTAACTAGAGCATAGTAAAATAATATCTTTTTCTAAAACTCCCAGTTGTGTCCTATTCTGCAGTGCCTCAGGTTTTCTTTAATTTCTAGTCCATTTCATTACTTCAAAAAAGCTGTTCCCTCATTGTTAACATAACTGTTTTCATCCTTCTAAATACTTACACAGTTCCTACGGTATAAAACACTACAAAGAAGTAATCACCTGCCATTTGATATTATTTCAATGCGTTCAGAGTTTTTTATTCTCATTTGAGTCTTATTGGCCCCTATCATTATTTCTATAATTGATTTGCATTTCCTCTTCCTCATAGGAATTGATGCTTATTTTAAGGCACATCCATGCTAGGAGACATAGCACACAGCACTTGAAATAACTGTGGAATGATGTGAGCTAATATGCTGTCCTGGCACAGCAGTCTTTCCAGCTACAGCCAGCTGAAGAATCCAGATTATGACCTTTGTGTTAGGGAGCTGAGACCCATGTGAATTTTCTGCTGAGCTGTTTGTTTAAAAAAGGGCTTCTCCCAACACCTTTGGGTGGATTTCTCTATGACTGTTAGGATACAATGGGCATTGATAAATTTTAGGAGCAACTATTTTAATTCTATCTTTCAGTCCAAAGCCTCTCAAATCCACTGTGATCGTTCTTCAGCTGTAATGATAATCAGAAATACAAAGGGGTCAAAATTTTGTTAGTTTTTCTTCCTGTCCAAAGAAAATAGAATGAGATAATGTGTTGTTTGAGAACAGGATGACCTTGTTGAAGCTGAGGGTCTGTAATTGCTTGGTTCCTCCTCTCTCACAGGCTCAATGCTATGGCATATTTGAGCCCTGCTTCTGCTGGTTATCTACGGGATAGTGTGAAGTCCAGGAGAGAAATTTCTTCCACCCCTAATCTCAGTAGAGCTACCAGTCAATTAGCTCTACTACTTGGCATACACGTTGAGGCACTAACATAAAACAGACTCAACTTGCTTAAAAGACTCCAGCTCTCCAACAATGGATGGATATTGTGGCACGTAGAGCTAGGAGAAAAATGCTGATCTGGAGATTCAGCACCCAGTTTTCAACAGGGCAAGCACGCATTATTCATTCAGTAGTATTGGAGAAGGGTTCCTGGCTAGAGTGTGCTCGTTCACCTGTCGGAAGCATTCAGTGTGGATCAGTTGCAAAACTTTATCACATGTTGGATAGCTGTAACCTGCCTGAGATGAGATCATAGAAGTATTAATCTTCCAGCTAACTCTTTAGATGGACATTTGGTCTATAGCCCATCTGTCTGAGGCAGTCATGGTCTTCATAAGGCATAGATGACTACTCACAGAATGAGGAGTTATGTATTCTGTAAGCTGTGGAAGATGAATTGAATACATACTATATTTCTAAATGTACAGTTATGGTTAATAGAAGAATTGCATTGCTATTCTTACCTGGATTTCAAATTTCAGCAATAACATTTCACTTCAAGCTTTTGCATTAAAATTCGTATTTGTACTTTTCTAAACCACCTCCAAATGACAGCTTAATTCTGGGCTCCCCATCACAAAAGAGATAGGGACATGCAGGAATGAGTCCAGCAAAAGACCATAAAGGTAGTGAAGGGTATGGAGCATCTGAGATCTCAGGAGAGAAGCTGGAAATGTTCAGTCTGGGGAAGAGAAGGCTCAGGAAGAATCTTACCAATGTGTAGAAATACTTGATGGGACAGAGTAAAGAAGATGGAGCCAGGCTCTGTTCAGTGGTGTCCTGTGAAAGGACTAGAAGCAGTGGATAAACCATGAAAAATTCTGTTTAAACTTGAGAAAAACTTTCCTTATTGTGAGAGTGGTCAAACAATGGCATGAGTTGTTCGGAGAGGTTGTGGAATCACCATCCTTAGAGATATTCAAAACCCAAGTGGTTGTGGCCCTGAGGTACCTGCTCCTGCTCACCCTGCTTTAAGCAGAGTGTTGGGATGAGGTGATCTCCAGGAGAACCTGTCTACCTCAGCCACTCTGTGGCTGATCTCATAAATACTTCTGAATTACAAACAATCTCTTAAACAAAAAGTTCCCTAGGAAACACAACTATTTAAAAGCACACAGCACCAAAAAATTCTGGTACTATTTATAATTTTGTTGAGAACTGTTATTTTAAATTATTGAATTTCTAATAAAGAACTATTGCTGGTAAGAATTAAGTTATTCTGAAATATACAATTCACAATGCTGTTAAGTAGCCATTTTTGCCAGTTAAATTGTAACTTTCTATCAGAAGAAAGTGTGCAATACCAAATATGTGGGTAAAATCACGGCTTTGTGAGCACCTTCCTTTCCAAAGTTGTGCCATTTCCTACTAAGGAGGTTTTACAGCAAGATCAACAATACTGCCTTTTTTAAAAAAAATATTTTATACTCGAACAACATGGATTGTTTTAAGAAACTTCTGAAAAAACAAGTAACATTAACCATGCTTTTGTATTTTAAGTGATACAGAATCCTGATATTCAAATTGTATAAATTACATACCATTGCATTTTACATGTCAAATAAACCAAGCCTGTCATTATTTGGATGTGGTCAGCTTTACTGCTCTGCAAAGAGTGAATGTGACATACATAATCATTTGTACAAAGCCAGAATCTGAAAATCTTAGACTCCTCTGATTTCAGCAGTTGTTTTTTCTGAGTGAGTTTTGCCCAACCAAAAGATGAATGGCTCTGTGCTATTCCCTGTTAATGGCACTGTACCTCAGCTGAGCCTTCTGATGTATTTTAATTATCACACTACCTGTATTTGAAAATACTACCTATAAGCACATTTAGTGTGGCAGGTACAAAGCATGTATTGATATCACCATTATTTTTCAGAGTTACATTTCATGCTGTGTTTATTGCAGCTATTCAGATCTTCTTGTCTCCACAACAGCATGCCAACCACGGTGTTGACTAAGAGTATTTAACTGTGAATGGATCTCTCTCCCTGAAGTAACGAGCTCAGATAGACTTCAGAAAATGATGTTTTGCCTGCCTCATCACTTGTCTAAAAGGGATAAGGGCAGCACTATCAGAATTACTCTGATGTAATGCAGTGAGCATGAGTGTCCTAGAAAGTTGCAAGCTGTAGGTGTCACATCATCACAGAGTCTTGTTTCCTTTGAGCTGCCAAATGATCTTTATTTGAATTTAAAATATTTTTGCCTGACAAAGCAGTAACAAGCAGCCTATTAAATATACCATTGAATGTCTTTCCTACTTGATCATCAGCATTTTGGTATCTTAAAGTGAACTGACAAGTTTTCTTCACATTATACAATTTGCAATTTTTAGCACAAACCAGAAGTGAATCTGATTGCCAGCTTGACATTCTTGGAGCCTTGTATTTGTGCATAAATATGAAAGCTCAGTATAAAAGGTTTGTGGTCATATTGGCTATCAGAGTCCTAGAAGCAAATTATGAAAATGTGGCTGTGGGCATATAAAAATAATCTGTAAGTTACTATTTAAATGTTCAGTTTGTGTACTCAGAGCTATAAGGAATCAGCCATCTTACCTACAAGATGTTTACAAAGCAAGTCTGCTAGGTTTTCTAACAGCATCTTTGTAATATATTTCATTCTTTTAAAATTTTATTTTATTTTCATTTCGTTTCATTTCAATTTAGAAATGTAATATTTCTGTTGTAGAATATGGGGGCATGTTTAAGAAATATATAATAAATACAACTACAGCCACGACAGGGCACATCTAAGTGTGGTATTTAGTGGTAGGTTGTGTTAGTAATCATAAGTTATAAGCAGCAGATATAAAAAAGGATGGAACAGCAGAAACAAGAGGATGGTATAGGTACTGCCATTCTGGTGTAACTTGAGCCTTATCTTAACCTGGGTTAAGTATTCATTTAACAATGGTTGCTTGAGCTGAATTTAACTGATTTTTTTACAAAGTAAAAATAACTGATTGATGTTTTGATTATGTAATTTATTATTATCCCTTTATGAACCATGCTTCTTACCTCTGCATATTGCTGGTTTTTCAGCCTCCACATGCTTGGATTACATAGCACTTTGTTCCAAAGCATTCTCCTTGAGAGTGATCTTTATTTCTGTGCAATCTGACAAGCTGAAAAAGGTTTTCTTGGTGTATTTATAGAGGGGCAAATTGGCAGAGCTATGAATACAACTCCAGCATTGCTTATGAGCATAATTGAATCTCTTTCCATTGCAACATAAAACTATAATAATGTGTGCATTTTTTACCAGTATAACTACATCAATAATAGGGCTGCTACTGCCATACATTATAGACACCCATCATTAGCTTACTGTGAAAGTGTCATTTATTGTGCTTACAAGAAAGAAAAAAGTTTATTCTGGTCAATAAACAAAGTCCCAGCTTCAGAGCCAGAAAGATGCATCTTTTTTTTCTTTGCCAAGGGCAAGGGACTCACTGAGGAACAGGCTGCATGGTTGAGCTGTTGAATGCTTCTCCAGCTGCACACTTCCCATCAGCCAAATATATTATCAGAGCAATACACAGATTCTTTGGCTATAAACAAAAGCATGCATGTACTTTCTTGTGCCACTAACAACCCTTGATGTTCAAGGTTAACATTTCCTTAAAGTGCTAGATTAAAAATTTTTCCAACCCCCCACCCCCCCAGCCTCCATCCATATAAGATAATTAATACTAACAATTTCATCCTAACTCAAGATCTTTAAACCAAGCTGGTCTGGTTTTCATTTTTTGTTTAAAATGGAAAGACACAGAGGGAAATGCAATGTTTAGTATCCATGAACACCTTTGCAAAGATAGGTAGGTAGGTAGGTAGGTAGGTGGCTAGGTAGGTAGGTATGCATTTAATCTGCATTTGGTAGGGCTAAAGCTTAAACAGAACATTGGCAAAATCAAAGAACTACAAATTCAGCAGTGACTGGGCAAGAAATGCCCATGGTTTTGCAGGAGGGTGAAGTTGCAGCAGGAGAGTGAAGTTGCAGCAGAAAGCCAGGTTTGTCCTGGGCCAGCTCATGTTTGCTGCAGGCTGCCTTGCTCCTGGTCTGTGGAGTGCTGACCTGCCAGGAGCCCGAGGGGAATTGTGCTGCAGAGCTTCTGCCCGTCCCTCCTTTGCACAAGCGCTCCATCCCTTCCTCCGTGGGTCGTGGCAGAGCGCGTGGCCCGTACCAACCTGACTGCCAGGGTGCTCTGGGTGAGTCACACCCACGCCACAAGCTGGCTGCTATCTGCAAGGGTAGGGCACTCGCAGTGTGACGGGGAAGGGCTCTGCCTCTGGTTGGACATCAGCACTCAGCCACAAGAAGAAAGCCCAGAAGAAAATGTTCAAGGGCTCTGGTTCATACGTCCCGGCTGTCTAGTACACTAGGAGGAGCATTCAAGTTCCACCTGTTTAGGGAAGGTGTAACCTCTGACTTGGGCTGTTGAACTGGCTCAACAAGCAGGAACAGGTCAGGGTGATGCAAGCCCTGCCCTTGCCCTTCCCTGCCAGACTATTTGTTTCCTCAAAGGTATCAAGCAAACTCCAAAGCTTTTAAGCAGGAGGGAAGGTTAAAGAAGCACGCAACCATCATTGAGAGCTGCAGGCAAAAAATAGCCTGGCATTATTTTTACAGAAATGCATGTAGGCAATTTATTAAGGCAAAAGGATGCCCCTGTAAAGCAAAACATGTAGCTCACAAGAGCAAGCAGAAACTAGAACCAGTATTTGATGAAAGACTACTGAACCAGTAATAGATATTAGGTGCTAGGACAAATTTATTTATTTTCAGCAAAGACTGGTTTGCAGTAGAAAGGGATGCTGGAAGTATTTTATAAAAGAGAAATTTGCTAATCTGCACTGTTGAAAAGGCCAGTATATTCCCTATATATGAATTTGGTTTTGAAGTGTTTCCAGGAAAAATACAATAGTGAATGATGGGTACTTTATCCACAAAAATATATTTGCAAGGGCTCTAAGACATGAGAGAGTCACCAGCTCTTGTGACACTGATTGCTTAAAAATGGGCTGTTTCCAGGGAATGACAAGAAATGACGAGACAATAAACCATTCTTACAGGAAGTCTCAGGCAGTAGCAACATTGGCCAAGTTTAAAATTTGCTGGGGGTAGAAGCTGAGGATGTACTAAAACATATTGGGCTTAAGGTTACAACTGAACAAGCAATATATTATTCTCCTTTCATTGGACAAAGACCCATGTTCTGCTTATGAACTGCTTTTAAAATTGCAAAACAAAAAAAAAAAAAAACCCTCCCCAAATGCGTCACAAATTGGAATTACTTGTACAAAACATTCATCAAACAAGTTCATGCTGATGCCTGTTGTAGGAATTGCTCAGAGTATTTGACATTTGTGCCACAATATTTGTGTGCTGCATGACACTGGCGATGTGTTTCTGCTCTATGAGCAAGTGCCTTGCTCAGAGGGTTGTTGCTGCTCTGCTGTGGGCTGTCAGCCCTGCTCAGGGCAGGCACTGTGCTCCCCTCACATCTCATTTGTGAAGATAAAGGAAGGTGGGAGATGAATGGTGCCTTGGTCCTCTGCTGCTCTGTCTACTCACTGTTGACATTTCCATTTTTGATTAAAAAAGATTTCAGCTACTCTTATAGCAAACAGGCAGATAAACGAAGAAATTCTCTTGCCTCAGAGCATTTGGAATAATTTTTTTTAAGTCACAGCTCCAGGAACTGTGTGAATTAGAGACAAATACAAACTCAGATTAAATTATTGTCTTCAGTTTTGTAGAATTGTTCTTGAAGACATGATCCAGAAATATTCTGAAGTTTCAGTAAGCAAACCAGAATGAAAATAAAAAAGGATTTATACATACATAGGCCAGCCTTTTCATTTTAGGGACCTGAATCATGACTTCTGAATGCCTGGATTAGCAATTCTGTATTTAGCAGTGACCAAAATATTCAAAAATAGCTTCTCACTATTTGTGCAGTCTATATTTATGCTTGGTAAAAGCCATCTAAGCTGCTAAAAAAAGAAACACAGACCTTGGCAGTTAGCAGGGCATGTCCACAAAAACCAATATGCAACATTGCCACTTGGGTCTGAAGTTCTCTTCTGTTGCCTCTCAGCAGCAGCAGAGACTGACAGAAGCTACTCTGAGACACTCCTCCTCATCTTCTATCACTTATCCTTTAAGTGTGATGCATAAAGCAACAATAGTCAAAGTGATTGCACTTCCAAAAGGACAGGATCACCAGGCAAAAACTTCATTTTTTTTGAAGTGGAAAAAACCTGTGATCTCAGAAGCCGTGTGTTTGGGAAATGGTAGGAGCTATTCCTGATTGAGAACAGACCAGACAAGCCTTAACCAATTACTTGCCTTTTCTGCTCTTTTCTCCCCAGGTCTGATTTATTTGTTGATTTTATCCCGTCACATATGTCTTATCTTTTAGACAGTTCATTCTTTGGGACAGAGACCACCATTTACTTTTTTTTTTTTTTTTTTTTAAATAACAATGCTACATAATCTGACTGAAGTTTTTCACTTGCTATACTGTAAGTGTTAAATGAATAACAATTTTGGCCAATTCCTAGTCTCACCTAGCTCCTTTTGGGCTATTGTAGCCCAAAGCTATAATCAGCAAATAAAGCAATTTGGTCAGGCTTCTATCTGGAAGAAATCCTCATTCCAGAGTACAGAATTTTAAAGCTGACATCTGGAGTGATACAGGTAAGTTTTCTTATGGTCCATATGTGCCTCCTGACACATTTACGTACTCTAGATGTAAATTAAGACTATTATGTTAAAAATGTGCCCCTCCTTTTCTGTTTTGTCAGCCTCTGCACTATAGAAACTCCTTACAACTCCTCCAGTACACAACCCAAATATGTGTTCTTTAATGTCCAGAATCAGAATCTGCCAGCACTTCCTCAGAGTAGCAGCCAGGCTGTCTCACCTGAGTATGGCTTGTGCAAGTGCCAGCCACTCCCAGCTGCACCCCCACAGGGCACCAGCTCTTCTCTGAGTGCTAGCCCAGGAGAGCAGGACAGACCACAGGTAGGTCTCTCACTGTATTGATCAGTGCAAAAAACCCCCTCTAACACACAAATAAAAAAAAAATCTAGAAAAAGAGGATTTACAGTAATTTCTTTAATCATAACAGGGATTCCTTATGGGAAACTCTCCAAGATAAAACTGAGCAATATTGCAATACTCTGGCCCATAAACAAGCCCGTGCCCATGCTGTTGCCTCAAAGACACTATGATGGAAATTTCTCATTTTCATTTTAAGTAACTTGTTCTACCTAGAATCCCTGTGTGTACTTCCTTTCTAAAACTTGTATCATCCTGTTTCTGTGGTGCAAAACTCATACGTTGTGTTATTTGCTATTTATTGCTATCTGTACATTTCTTATCTGTACATACCCATATGAATATGGTACTTATACTTCAATAGCATGTGTTTGTAAAATACACTGGCATGTGCAACTCTGGTAATGAATCTAAAGATGAGCACATTTAAAACTATGCCCAAGGCGGTTTGGATTACTGTATTTGCCAAAAGTAGCTGGCTGTGTTGTGATGTTTTAATAGCTCCTGCAGAGCTGGACTGCAGAGCTCCTGCATAGCAGCTGCACTGCTAGGGCAGATTCTTGCACATTATTCAATAGTCCTTAATTGAACTTTTCATTAGGTATACACAGGAAGAACATGGAAACATCCCTGATTTTTATCCCTCTAGTGTCCTCCAGGAATCAGCTACCGTTATTCTTGTTTATGTGGGGAAAATGATTTTAGAATCTTTTCATATTACACCGTTAGTGTATCAGTAAGAGGTTAAGACACACTGATTTATCCTGTTAGTGTTAGAAACTACAATTATGTGTAAAATGAAAAATTATGCAAAGTGAACTATGCAATGACTATGCAATGTGACCTGCCAGAGCAGTCCTTCTGCATCAGTTCCTCCAAAGATCTTCTGTGACCTGAGAAGCTGCACTTTCTTCCCACTTTCCCCCTTCTCTCAGAGTCAGCAAGCTGTGCCATCAACAAGACACTGAAAAGAAAACAGACCTGAGCCCTGCAAGAAACAAAAGGGGATTTCTGTCCTTCTCTGGGTTCTGTCTCTGTAGAATTGAAATCCTGCCCTTCAGTCAACATTCACACCAGCTGCCTGGGTAGCCCTATGTGATGTCCCACCCTTTCAAGACAATCTAAAAACCGTAAGTTGATTTTCTCAGTTGAGTTCCTTCAACCTGATGCTGAGATGTATATATATACATAGATATAATTACATACACACAAATATACGTTTTAGCTATGTAGAAACTGCAAACTAGATATAAAGAATTCCAAAATACCTGATTGTACTTTGTTTTGAAACTTGCATATTTGGTAGTTCTGTCACATTAAATAAAGACAAAAATCATTTTATTAATGGCAACAGCTATTATGCTACTCAGTTGCCTAATGAAATGCTTTAGAGTGAAATGCCAAACTCACATGTTCATCCAGAGAATCTAAAAAATGTGTTTATACTATCACTTAGTCTGTTTGTCAGTCCATCTTCTAACCCCGTACCCAGCAGAAAAAATTACAGTGAATACAGTGAAAAGAACACAGTGAAGCATGGAAAAAAAATGTAAAAGGTCCTTGCTAGTGTTACATTTGTGCATCTGTAGGGACAAGCATGACAATTAACCAAGAGCCCTGAACATTCAGTTTCTCCTTTGAGAGAAACTGCGTTCACGGTTTTTTCTCTAAAAGGCGCCTCTGAACTTGGATTCTTTCCTATGATGCTGAATGCCAGCTTGTTCCGTGAAAAGGAGGGGATTTAAAAGGCCATAAAACTAGAAGGACTTCTTCTGGATAGACAGGCAATTAAAACAAAAGGAAGTTTGCATTATATATAGAGGCAGAACTTCTTACTCCATTTCAGCATGTGCACAAGATAATTTTACTTCTGTTAAATAATTTCATTTGTTTTTAATGGCCTTCTCGTGTCCTAAAGACTCCTCTCCATGTAAAACTATATATCTATTAGAATGGCAGTAGAAGGCTCTCATCAAAATTGTATGATTCTTTTTTTTTTTATCTGCATTAAGATGTGACCCAGAGAAACTGGCTGAAAGCGTAGAAGCCTTCTCTGCCATTCTTGCTATTTGTGAAGTGTTTTCAAACTTGTTTGCAAATTTTTTTTTTGCTTTACTGTCTGTGTTGGACCCTCAGTTCTCTGTTCCTTTTTTCTTTCCTGCTTATCCCAGGCAGAGGAGCAGCCTGAGGCAGAACTGGCTCCAGCAGCTCAGGCTGAGTGCAAGGCTTTCTTGCTCGTCAGTGAAATGGATGGATGGGCTCATTGGCTCAGCTCATTCACCAAACTCCCTGGTCAGAGCAGCCTGTCAGGCTCCAGGAGCCGCAGCTCTGCACTCAAGCCAGGAGAAGTTGCATCTTTTTCTGCGTCCATCTAAATCCATCACGTGGCGAGCCCAAGTCATTTTCCTCCAACCCTATCACAAGACAAGTAAAAACCAGGCTTGCTGTATGTTTGCTTACCACTCTCCAAGGAATAATTTGCAGCCTGGCTTTTTATGGGCAGAGGGAGCCAGCTGGGGCACCCCAGAGAGAGAGAGACAAGCCTGGGTGAGCCATGCTGGGGCAGGAGCCAAGGGAGCAGCAGCAGCAGCAGGACGCTGGAAGAA
This sequence comes from Motacilla alba alba, assembly GCF_015832195.1. Classification (NCBI taxonomy): domain Eukaryota; kingdom Metazoa; phylum Chordata; class Aves; order Passeriformes; family Motacillidae; genus Motacilla; species Motacilla alba. Next base: position 77,194,736 of record NC_052018.1, read on the forward strand.
AAGACGATTCACAAAAGGAGACTGTGCCTTCCCACGCTGGGCTGCAGCTGGGGGCTCCGTAGTCAGCGGCAAGGCCAGACAGAGGTGACTCAGTGAGGTGACTCAGAGGTGACAGAGCTCGTCTCTGACAGGATCTGCCCTTCTGACCAGAGTTATTATGGATGACCAGCTGAGAGGAACAACCGCTGCGGGGAATTCCTCGGTACTGATGGGAGCTGTGGGGCTGTCTTTGGGGATAGAGAGACCTCACCTCCCTTTTCCCTTGGCTCACATCACCCTGTGTAGCTGTCTGCTACAGGGCAGCACTGGCACCCACTCTGCCTGGTGAAGCAGTCCCTGTGCCCTGAGCCCGCAGGTTCTGTGTGGGCAGAGCACTCAGTGATCCACTGCTGATAAGCAGAGAGAGCTGTGGGAGCTCACACCAGCCTGTGAGAAGGCAAGCAGACGTGTGGGAAGCAGTCACATCTCTGGGCAGCTGAGGATGGCCTCATCCCTGCCAGCCTGGCAGTCACCCATCCAGGGACTGACTGTATGGATATACCGCAGCCACATCGGTACCGCTGCAGGTCCCACCTCTCTTCTGCTGTGTTTGTCACGTCAATGTGCTCCAATAAAGGAGAATGAGGTGAACTCTTATGATGAGCTGGATGAAAAGACTATCATCCCAGCTGTTTGCTGCTGCCTCACCAGCCAGTGCTTTTCCTGCCCAGCTCCCCCGTTCCACTACATTTCATGAACAAGAAAACAAACCAGCCAGAATGGCAGAATGGAGGGATGGGTCAACTGGGTGAATAATCTGAGGTGTGATCTGCTCTCAGGGACAGCTGAAACATTTTATCTGGCTGCAATCTAAATTGGGTTTTATTAGGAAACAGCTGTAATGGCTTCAAAAGTGACCATTTCCTAGCTGTCCCTTGCACTGCAGTGATTGCTGCAGGTGACTGCTGCCAATCTACCCAAGTGTCACTGGCAGGTTGCTTGCCTGAGTGCAAGGCAGGCAGCTTGGGCCGAGCCCCAGCACGTGGGGGCTTTTAAAATCAGCCAAGCAGCTTTGCCCACAGGCTGGCATGCAGGGCTCAGATGATATGCTCTTTTAGGAGGGTGACCCCTCAGAGCAGACAGCTGAAAGCAAATGGTCCAACGCTGGCAATAGTATCTTAAAGCACCAAAGCTTTTGGTGTTGTGAAGGTTAAGTCATCCTGTTCGGCACTTTAAATTTCAGGTTATCTGAATTTTCCATGTACTTGGAAAAGCAATATTTTACTAATTAATCAAAGTAGATTTAAAAATTCAAAATATATTTTTATTATTTTTTGGTATATAGAATGTTTGGGGTTTTTTTTTTAATCTTTGCCCTCATATATCCCTGAAAATTTCAAATTTGCATACATTGGATATATAAGAAAAGCTGCAGCAGACCATCATCTTGGTTTTATTTGCCAGCAAAATCCTCACTAAATACAGAAATTATTTAAGTTCTTACCATGCTGAGATAAGCTTGATGTAAGGAGCTGTAATATGGTACAGTAATAATATGTGGGCACCTCAGTCAATTTTTCTCGAATCCATATGACATGAACATCTTCAAATAATCTAGTCTAATTACTTGTTCTCATCCATGGGATAACAAATACACATCCCAAACACCAGGGAAAGAAAAAAAAATAAGAGAGAAACAATTTTTTTTTTTTTTACTTCCCCTAAGATATAGCTTCCAGCCTAGCCTAAACCACCTCTGATAATATACCAGAGCTTTGGGCTTCACAGATCAGGAAAGCATGAACAAGTACAAAATAAAGTTTTATGACCAGAAAAGGAGAACTCACTTTCTACTGAAAGCACAGAGGTTCTTTTATTTTTAAGTCAAAGCTCAGTTCTATAGTGATCTGGACACAATCATAGAGGCTAGATACTTAAAATACCAGCCTCTCCATATATTCAGTAGGAACATGCCTTGAGGCTCACCAGTAACTCATGTAACCAGAACTCTGAGCAGACAGACAATACTTTTCATTTCTAAAGCTGTGAACGAGCAAAACCTCACTAATCACAAATCAAGGAAGCAGATAAGCACGTGTTGACACCCTTGCCTTACTCTCGGGGAGTGCAACAAACGCTGCTTTGTGCAAAGTGGGTCATCTGGTGCCAGGGTTCAGCGTGCAGGGCTGGGGGTGCCATCCCACAGGCGTGTCTGGACCAGGGGCAGCTGCAGAATACAGCAGACCCCCTGCTCCTCTGCAGGCTGCCAGCAGAGATGGAAAGGTAGGGATATGGCATTGTGACAGGTGCTGTGTCACAAAGGAAGATGCACAGAGCTCTGTAAAGGGTGTAAGTGACCAAGGCTTTCAGCCTTGCCACTCTCTTGTTCCCTAAATTTGACCAAGATTTTTTTTTATCGCTTCTACTCCATTTTACCTCTAAGGCCCTTTCTCCTGCCATGCTGAGCTGGGTGGCACCAAGCTCTGGGTCCCAAGCACTGCCAGGAGAGCTCACAGCAATACTGATCAGGATGACAGTCACAATTAATAATAAACAGTTCTTTCAGATCTTGTACAACAAAAGAAAGAAAGAGCTACCAAAGCACTCAAAAACCCCAGGCAAGACTGGAACCTAAAGAAAGTAAACCACAAAAGTTTAAAAAAACTTTTCTACTTACTGCATATATAATGGCCTGTTCCAGAATTGTGATGTGTTGAACATATAACAGGGTCCAGTGGCTTGGGTGGAGTGGTAGCGGGTAAAAAACAAACTGCAGAAGCAGCAGAAACAGATTTAAAGGTCACCAAGCTCATTCACTTTGGAAAACAAGTGAACACTGCGACACTGTGAACAACACTGTGCCTACTGTCTGTTACACCACTCCCCGTGACTGCTGTCCTACTCCTTTTTCACTGTCATTGCAATATATTTATCAGTGGAGAGCTGAGATACATCAGATATCCGAGGGAAAAAATGCAGAGTGGCCAAGGAAATAGCTTTGCCTACGTGTGCATGGTGGAAGGAAGCTGTGCAGGTACTCACACTTCATGGAGACCATGACTTGCTGCTGGCTCCGTATCACGTCAGCCTGAGAATGTATGAAGAGCTGGGTATTGAAATAATATTTCCTACCCTAATAAAATAAATTTGAAATGGAAGCTGTGTGTCTGATTTTCCATTTACTTGTCTAATAAAAACTATTGTTTCCTTTCATGTTTCCTACGCTTGTTTTCTTCCAGTGCTGATTTTGACTGGGATAGAGTTGATTTTCTTTACAGTAGCTGGTAAGGGGCTGTGGTTTGGATTTGTGCTGGAAACAGTGCTGATAACACAGGGATGTTTTGGTTATTGCTGAGCACAGCTTACACAGAGCTGAGGCCTTTTCTGCCTTTCACACCACCCCAGCAGTGAGTGGGCTGGGTGTGCACAAGGAGTTGGGAAGGGACAGTGTCAGGAGAGCTGACCCCAACTGACCACAGGGATATCCCGTATCATGTGGAATCATGCTCAGCATCTAAAGCTGGGAGAAGAAGGAGCAAGAGGCAACATTCAGAGTGATGCTGTTTACCTTCCCAAGTGACTGTTACACGTGACAGAGCCCTGCTTTCCTAGGGATGCTTGCACACCTGCCTGCCCATGGGGAGTGGTGAATAAATTCCTTGTTCTGCTTTGCCTGCATGTGTAACTTTACTTGTCAAAATGTCTTTGTCTCAGCCCACAAGTTTTCTCACTTTTACCCTCGTGCCTCTATCCACCACCTTACAAAACTCCATTTCTGCTTGTTGAAAATGGTGACATTTTATTCTGTGTGTGGAGGTTTAAGCTCAGCAACAAGTGAGACCTCAGGTCATGCTGGCAGAGAGAGCAGTGAATGTACATGGTGTGTGAGTATGCTGTCAGTGTGTATGCAGGGTGTATATGCTGTGTGCACAGGATTTTCCTCTAAAATAGGTTTGCACATTAGATAAAATGTTAAGGCTTTTATAAATACTGGATACTGAGGTCTTCTAGTTTAAGTGGATGTGAAACCTTGATTTTTGTCTTGCTATTTAATGCATTTCACAGCATTTTTATAGCTTTGTCCTTTTATTACCAATATTTCTGTCACTGCCTTCTTAACTGTTTAGTCTTCTGCTTTTTATTTTGTGTCTGCACCTATTTTTTCACCTGGTTTCAATGACACAGGAATCCTTCAATACACTTGCCAGGGTCAAACTCTTGCACCCTCAAGACTAGAATATATTCAAAGCAAAGCTATTGTGAGCTATTCTTACTTCAATTACCAGTTACTTTCCTGGGAAGAGAAGGAAAGTGCCAGTGATTTAGTCATCCATCTCACAAGCTGCAAGATAAGAAAAAGACCTTGAATTTTCTTACCTTTACTCATACCTTCCTTGTTGTTAGTCGTTTAGCATTGCAGGCCAGTTCAAATTAGCAGGACAGCACTCATATCATGGGAGCCATCCAGCTCTGGAAATAACAGCCACAGTGCTCTGCAATGTTTCTGTGACTTTGCAAATGACAACAGGTGAAAATCTCTCACTGGGTATCATGTTTAAATTCTCCATTGCGCAGCTCTCCTCTCCATCACCACTGACATTTTGATTTTGAGTCACTCCTCTTTTTCCTTTCTGGTCCTTTTAATCGTTTCAATGAGGGAGAAAGAAGTGAAGGGAAAAGAGAAGGGACTAGAGTCAAGTTTCCATATAAATTTAGCTCAGTGGAATGGGCTAGGAAATACCAAAGGAGTTGGAAATTAACTCTGTTAGAAACCAAATACCTCCTGCCTACATGCGATGTTGTGGTTACCAGGATCTTTGTAATTTTTGAACTTGTCCTGTTAATGCCTTTTTTCCAAATAAAGCTTCATAAGCAGCACTATTCCATGCATCCACAGAACAGCCCTTTCTTAAGGAAAATTTATGCAGACGTGTAGTAAGATCAAAGGGTGGGTTGGATCAGCAAAAGTTCCCTTTCAGTGCTTTTAAAAGCAAAGCCTACTTGAACTTCCATCCCTTTGGCTGATCCAAAGACCAAGGCAGATTCAGGAGCAAAAAAAGTTTCAGTACTGTCTTCTGCCCAAACTGAAGTATGATTTCAGATCACATGTCTGTCTTACACTGCATGTCTTTTTGCTGCCTGAGGACAAAAGGCTGCCTCCCACTTTTCTTATAGAATGCTCATTAATTGCAACCACAGTAAAATATTTTGTAAATTGGAGGTAGAACAATTAGAAGGTATATGGAAGGTATGCATTTTACTCCTGTTTTTGCTTTTTCCCTCAGGAAATGAAAACAATTTGTGGAGAAGGGAGATATTTTCATTGATGTTACACATTCTTGAGTGGTGATTTTCAGTCCTCACTGTCTTCAGTAATAAACAAGAATAGTGAGCATGACAAATTGATATAGTTAAAAAGTGGGCACAACTATTGACATGAAAGAGTACCGTGGAAGTTAGCATGTCAGTGTTACTATAATATTTGTGCAGCCTTAAACTGAGAGCTCTCCTGATTCTTTGAAAGGAGAGGCTCTTCTTCCTTATAGTTTCACAGAAAAGATGCCTGCTACAGGACAGAGCTGAACATGTGATGTCTCTCTGTGTGTGTGTGTGTGTGTGCTTCCAATGGAAAAAAAATTTACTTTCTTATGTTATTCTTTGTACTCAGATATTATTACTGGATGAGGAATTGTGAAAACTTCAGAAAGATGTATGTCATTTGTCAGTACAGTACCCTGAGTGTAGAGTAAAACAGATTTTTTTTGGTGAAGTTTGACTCAAGATATCTTGAAACACGACCTGAATTCATCCACAAACAGAAATATTAAAATATTCTATTTTTTTAAATATCAGCATATATATTCTCAACAGTAGCAGTGTACACTGTTATTTTAAGGAAATAAATGATGGATGATAACATCCAAAATGTTTCAGTGAATGAACCTGGGTTTTACAAGTGTGCATGAGTTTACACTTTGATGCCATACCTTAAGCAAGTATGTTCTGGAGAAAATATTTTTGTTAAACTCATAACAATGCTTTAGAAGAAGCGCGCAAAAAAAGCTATGTTACTTTGACCTGAAAATATTGATAAAGTAAGCAAGTAGACCAGCTATTATTCAGTTTCTTTTCTTTACACATTTACATTTTAAAGTGTGGTCAGTTATCTGTACATATTGCCAGTGATGATGTTTTGACTGCATTGAACTCTGTGAAAACTCCCTTTGATTGCAGCAGCACTTTTATCGTCTCATTTTCATGTACACATTGAATGAAATATAGCAGTAGTTCATTCTGTTTAGCTTTTTTTATTTTGGTTTATGCAGAAGAAAGAATATCTTACCAATCAATGATGGGACAACAAAAGCTAAATAATAAAAATAATAAAGCAGTTAGTGAGAAGCTTAACACGTGGAAATGTCAAAAACCTTTTTTGATGGTATGAACATGTCTGTAATATGGAAAATAAGGAAACTTTGTTAAAGTGTGTGTGAGGGCTATACTTTGGAAAGCTGCACAAATGAATGCTCTATCAATTTTATATTCTGACCAAAGGTTTTGAGTGGCAATGCTGCTTAGATATTGCAATCATCATAAGTAATAGCCTGTACCACAGGACTTCTCAGGTCATCACAAAAAACATCACAGGCATGTACTGTCCTGTTTCAAGAAAATGTCAAAATGCTGAAACTTTAGCAGCTTCTGAGGAACTTCAAAGCTGGCGAGGTGACTCCTGCCTATAATGTAAAATCTCTCTCACTCCTGTAAATATCTCTTCCTCAAAGTCTCTTCCTTTTCCAGACAAGGGAAAGAACTTATTTTTGTTTTCTCAGCTGTCTTTTGCTACATGATTGTCAGTATTCTTCCCCCAAACTTAATGAAATGGCTGAAACATTAGGCTACCCAGTCATAAGAAAGAAGAAATGTCGATAAAAATAGGAAGGTAGCGGACATAAGAGTCTGTAGTCATATATAAAAACTTGCATTATGGTAGAAGAGATTCTTCTTGACTGCCTGGTTCAAAGAGAGCATGTATGGTCAGCCCAAACCAATTTGATGAGAAATGTAGTATCTCAGCAGGAAAAAAAAAAAAAGTAAATTAAAACACCCAAAGGTTCTCAGCTCTTCTCAGCCCATTAATGGCAATATGGTGAGCATGTTGAAGTAGAATGAGAACTTGCTCAGCCTATGCTTGGGAACAAATGGAAATGAAGCAATGTAACTATGTACACTGTAGGTGGATTTATCTGATCAAATGCAGAGATCTACAGCGTAGATGTCTCCTGACAAGTTCATCACACTAAGTTCCTTTTGTAGTCAATGAGAGAAATGAGAATTCCCAGGATGTGGCTCATCCCAAAGTAGACATATATGTTTAGTCAGACAAAATGTTTCCAAATACCTGTTCCTCAGCTGGTTGGAAAGGGAATCTGAATGGTGACTAATTAGTTACAGACTAATTAGAAATCAGTATTTACCTAATATCTTAACTTTATCTAAAGTTAAGTGAGTTCAATTCTACATTTCTTTTTTAGTACAAATAAGACGCCAAAAGATTTTACTCTATATTCCCTAGGTGCTGTCATTTCACCTGACTGAATGCTGCGGCTCAGGAGAGGTCCTGAGCTTCAGAAAGTCCCTCAATTAATCTGTCTTTTGGACAGTCCCTTCATCCTCTTCTTCAATTTCGGTAATGTTTTCCCTCTAGAATTCCGAGGTTTCACTATTTGAACTTGGTAAGTAGAATTTTTTTTAAAATCTTATTTTGGTTGTCCATTCCAAGATTCAAGTTCACCTCTTCTATGCTTCTCTCCTACAATAGTGCAACTTTTTCTACATCAGTCCTATGAGAGGCTTGTTACCTATACTTAAGGAATCTTTTTAGCTGTTTTATTTCAGAACTTTCTTTTTGTGCCATGACAGATCACAGAATCACAGAACATGCAGGGTTGGAAGGGAGCCACAAGGGTCATCCAGTCAGTCTCCTGGCCCTGCACAGCACCACCTCAAAGAGTCACACCCAGCTGCCCAAGAGCTTTGTCCAAATGCTTCTCAAACTCTGTCAGGCTGGTGCTGTTACCACTTCCCTGTGCCCACCCACCCTCTGGGTGAAGAACCTTTTCCTAACATCCAACCTAAACCCCCCTGACATAACTTCAGGCCATTCCCTTGAGTCCTGTCACTGGGCACCACAGAGAAGAGATCAGTGCATGCCCGTCCTCTTTCCCTCACAAGGAAGTTGAAACTGCAATGAGGATTGCAGGATTCTCTTCTCCAGGCTGAACAGAACAAGTGCCTACAGCTGCTCCTCATACGGCTGCTCCTCAAGGCCCTTCACCATCTCTGTTGCCCTCTTTCGACACTCTAATAGCTTTATATCCTTCTTACATAGTGGCACCCAAAACTGCACACAATGTTCAAGGTGAGGTCACACCAGTGCAGAGCAGAATGGGACAATCACCTCCTTTGCCCAGCTGGTGATGCTTTGTGTCTGCCATGAGTCTTCCAAATTTAAATTTAAGCCTATCCATCATGAAAACAGAGCCTCCTGAACACTTGACTATCTACCTACCCACTGCCACAGAACTGCTAGTTTGGTCTTGATGTCAAGAAACCTATCTTGCAGGCCTTTTTCACAAATAATATTTCAAGATTATTGACCATTGCAGGCACTTTGAAACAGTTTTCAGCACACAGACTTCTGTTAGGAGATCCTATTAGAGAAGTTAGAGACTGCTTCCCAGTTTGCCTCAGTCCTTGCTTTTATGGTTTTTACCAGGTCTGAGAGAGTTAAAAGTAGCCTTCCTGCTTGGAGTAGTATATAGGAGATAAGATTTCAACATACACCATTTTACAATGAACTTTGATAATTTTTTTTATGTATGATGGCATGATACAACTCTCCAATTGCAGGGAAATAGACTGAAGGTCCTTTTCAGTCCTGTATTCCTTATCATGTAGGTAAACCTTTTATAGCACAGACAATTGGGCTTGAACATGCAGAGACCAGGATTCTGCTCAGAGACATTGCCCATTATTTTCAGCAATATTATCTACATTTTAGTTAAGATAAATAAGCATATTTAATAAGGCAAAAGCACCTTTTACCTTTCCCAACACGTAGTGCAAACATTTTAATGTTATTTTGTAACATCTTACGCTCCAGGTCATGTTTGAAGATTAAAAAATGGAGGTTTGGAACAGAGGAAATTATTAACTTCATTTATCACATTTGTTTGCTTATGCGTAACTCTGGTGGGAATCAATAAAAGTTTATGCACTCACACACACAGCTTCAAGCCCAGCCAGCTGGGGTGAAATAGGGATTAAGAAAGCTGTCTTTCTCTTGCATTTCTATGCTCAGGAAATGTTTATTTGCCCTTATTTAAATTAGTAAAGTCAAACCCCGGTGTTTGCAGTGTCAAGTTTGTGTAGCCACATTGGGATTTGCAAATTTCCTGACAAACTCCAGTCACTGCCAGAGCATCAGACCTATGGTAGATGAGAATTACAAAAAATCAAGAGTCTTTATTAAATTATTCGACTATATTCAGAAAATAGTCATATATAGATTTAATGCACAAATATTAGTAATTGTGTTCCACATTAAAGACCTATCAACATAATCTGCAGATATAACTTTCTTCTTTGAGGAAAAACTTTTGGAGTTCAGGCATGAAAATGAGTGCCTTGCTCCTAACAAGCTGCTACAAAATTCTCTAGGATTTAAGGAGGGGATTAAGATATAGAACCCAAGTACCACTAAATTAGTATCAGGCTTGAGAAATTAGGGTGTAATCACACTGGTATGCAAATGGCTGGCTGGGGTAGTGCTAGGAAAACTGCCCTATTTGGATGCCCCATTATCCAGGGTCACTTCCCTGGTTATCCCTTTATAGCTGCTTTTGGGGTAGATAGATGCAGTCTAGATGCCAATGTGTCCCTGGCATTCTTAGAATGAGACTTTTAAAAGTCTAAAACTAAGTTCTATTTCATCTTGGTTAAAATGACATCTGTGGAACACTATTGAAATGTGGAACTGCTCCTGTATCTGCTCATCTCTTGCTAAGAAATGGTTCACATTTTAGCAATCCTAATTTTAATCCTCCTTTTCTGAAATCCAAAGTTTTTAAAAGCACTATGAGTAAAGGCATAAAACATTCCCTCTTTTCTACAGCTACATGTTGATGAAGATTTCTTATTGCATAAAAAATAGGACCAAAATAGATTTTAGGAGATTTAAAAATAATTTTCAGTTTCCAAGAGCTTGCAGGATTTGTTTTTTTAGGGAAATGTAATTACCTTTTAAAAATGCTAAGTAATCTGATAAACTTTTAAAAGCATTTATATTGCTTTTTAGGTCATCTGTAAAAGTTTTGGACATTTGGGGTAAATACTTCAGTAAACACAGTACACAATCAGCTTTCATGTAGCATCAAAAATGTATCTTTTCATTTAAATATTAAAAAGCCTATTTTGCTGTTGTAACTGCATTTTTAAGATATAGCAACAAGAAGGTAAATATATTTTGTACAATTCTGTAATAATTCAGAAATACCATGTGACAAAAACATCGAAAAAAATTATAAAGTATAACAAGGATGTGCTCTGTGTACTTTGGGTTATTAAAAACTGTTATTAAATCTGATTATCCTTATTACTTCCAGTTATTGCAGTATTGTGCTGCTTAAATATCTTTGATTACCCAGTTTCATTTCTAAGAGAAGTGTCTGCAGAGCAAATAGATCCATTTATTTGTGTTGTTGTCCTGATCAATTTTCCGGTGCTTGTAATAGAATGGGCTTCAAACCATGATGATAAATATTGCTGATGTTTTGAAATCAGTTCTTTACATTTTTATTTTAAAGTCCCTGTCAGACAGGTGTGTAAGCCACATTTTCCTTTTCTTGCTGCTGCTTAGAGATTCTGTTAATTCTCCCCTCCCCTTGAGTATGCATCCCACCCGAATACTCTTCTGTTCAGCTTGAACCAGCTGGAATGCACATTCCTTTATGAGAAAAAATGAATGAGTAGCTGAACTGGAACTATTTTGAAGCACACACAGAAATTGAGATTAGAGATTCAAAGAGTCCCAGATGGCTCACAAATTCATTGCTTTATAATCCTGCAAGGGGATGTCAGAGAAGTGTTCTGCCTCACCGTCTACATACTTCCAAGGCCCTCCTTCATACCACATTTGATTAATTTATAATTTTGCATATATTTATCCTCATATATTTATCCTCAAAAATTTATAATTTTTGCATATATTTATCCTCTGCTGTGAGCAAGGCATGCCAGGTAACTGGAAGGGATCTAAAATGGCATAGTGCAAAGTGTCAAGGCATTGATTGGGAAGAACCTTCTGCTATGCACTAAGCTAATATTCATCTTCAGAAGCAATACTCTGTACTGCTAAAGGCTCTGTCTTTGCCCTGCCTGCTCCTGTGTTCCTCACTACCTATTCCAGCAACATCACCCTGTACCACTCCCAGGAAAATGAGCTTTATTCTGTTTGTCACCACTAATGCAAATGAAAGAATTAACATTTTCATGCAAATGCTACATGGGAAGCTGGATATAAAGTCACATGCTGTCAGAAGTAGCAGGAGAACAGCTTGAACAAAACAGCCTATTGACCTTCATGTGTTTTCCTCTCTTGGTTTCAACAGGGTCTTCCTGTTGAAAACAATACAACTTTAATGAGTTTCCTTTCATAATTACTCTGTTAATATCTCTAATTTTACTTTATTGATGGTGGTGGAATAACATGCATGCCTCTGAAGGACCAGGGTTTGAAATTTGCTAAATATGTTACACCAAGTGCAGAATGTCAGTTGGGTAAGGCACATATAAAGTGATACAGATTCATCAGTGGTGTATTTTGTTTCAGTTTCTCTTCTAGAGTGGAAAAAAAAAAAAAAAAAAAAAAGGAGGGGGCAGGATCTTAGAGAGGAATAAAAGACAGAACTCTAAGAACTCTAAGGAGGGTGCTGTGCCAGAACTGGGTGGGTAGCACAATCCACATGTAAATGTTTGATCTTGTCATATTTGTCAAAATATTATGAGTGATCATTTCTGAAATATCCATTAATAGTGTACTTTAAGCAATACTATACCATGGATTATCAAAGACAGTTGCTTTTTGCTGAGGTCAATTTGTAGCGAATAATTTCTTCCACATATCTCTCATTCTGACTTTTACCTCTTACCACAAAAGTAAGAAAGACAAATATGCTTTGGAGACACTGTGTAATTCACTCCATTTTGATTAAAATGGTATCATATGCTTCCAGTTTTGTGGTTCTTGTTCAGGCAAAACACACACTTGGAAAAAATACCACTCACTTACACATCCTTGAATGGAGGCAGGATTTTTTGGTTAGGTAACAGATAGTATGTGAGAAATGAAACTGAAATAGTATCATTACATTGATGCACATTTTTCTGCAGTCTGTTGAGGTTACTATATGAGAAGCATGCAAGAAGACCTGTTTGCTCTTCAGGTGGATTCAAACAGGTATGATGTGTGTTACTGGAAAATTCTGTTGTTTAATCAGTTTGCTCTCTATATCTTCAAAAAAAAAAGTCAACAGTTCTTTACGTGAACCTCTTTTAAACCTTGTAAGTTAGAACAATAGGTATGGCAATAAAAGTCAAATAGCTGATGCTGCACGAAAATATAGAGGAGTACTATTGCATACAGTAATAAAAAATTAAATAATAATTTAAATAAATAAATAAATAAATTTCTAATTTAAAAAATACAGAGGAGACTGTTGAATTCCCTGTAAACTGTGAGTATGCGTCTGGTGGTTCTTCCAGGGCAGGCAATGGAGAGACCTTTTATGCCAGCTTATCTTATGGAAAAATATTCAGACAAACACAGCGGATCCACAAGGGGAGTATCCATTCTCTTGGCTTTCAGGTTGCATGAACTGAGCCACAAACAGTTGGAAAAAATAAAAACAAAAAAGCTTCACTTATTCTGTAATGATATTTTCCTTCCCATTACAACTTTAGAGATTAAATTTTCATTCATGTAGGCTTTGAAAAAAACTACTGCAGGAAACCTGATGGGAATGAAAATAGACCATGGTGTTTCCCAATTGGTCCTGACACCACACTGAATTACTGTGGCATCCCAGACTGTAAACAAGAGAGCAAGATATATTTAAGTATGAAACAACATTCAGATCCTTCTGTGTTTGTTTTGTTTTGAATCAGCCATTTGCTTTACATGTGAATTTAGAGCATGTTTATTGTTAAGACTGGATTTACTCATATGAATCACTAAAACAATTGACAAAGTCAAATTGTCAATTTATCAAAGTCAAATTTGTAATTTTTCAAATTACAAAACAATTTGTAATTTGACAAAGTCCAGTTACTATGCATAGAAGAAAGGACTCAGGTTTGGCTTCTGCTAAGGATAGAGTACTTCTCTGTAGCCTGTAGTGCTTCTTGTCATACCTTTTTCTTGTCTCTTATTCTCACTTTTTCCTGCTCTCTTCAGCTTTGTTTTTCCAGCTGACTTTTCACATTTTTCTTTTCAGCCTCTCATTCAACCTCCCTAAAGCTACAGTTCTGAGTCTGGTGGAGTGGGACCATGTAAAAGTCTCTGCTAAAACTCTCCTCAGCATCAGCACTACTGGTTCTTTATTGATCTTGTCAATGCATGCTGCAAATCTTTCTCAGCCAGGGGTAGAAAATAGAGACTTTTGATCACTGGGGGATCTGACACTGAAGATTTTGAGTCTGCTGATTGACAAACTAGGGACTTCTACTTTTCCTTTTAGCTGTAAGAAAATATAAGAATTTATCAGAAAGAACACAACTAAAGATAGGTGGTAAAATTAAACTGCTGGACTCCAAATTTCTTATTTAATGTGGGTGGGGGAAAAGTGAAAATGAGGAGAGAAAAAAATGAAAGGATAACAATATATTTTTTTAATCCTGGACATTAATCTCCTAAATCTTACTCATGAAAAATTATATTTCAAGAAATTTTTGAGCTGCGTGTGAAGGCTTTGCATACAAACAAATGCAGCATGCCAAAGTGAAATTGAAATGCAAGTGCTCCTACCAAGTACCATCTGTTGCATGAAGTTGTTCCAGACACCCTTAAAAATGCCTTCTGGTCTCTGTGCTCAATCATTCCTGTGACTGCTTCCTAATCTGTCTGCTGTTTCAAACTCACTTTTATATATTTCCCAAATACTGAGGGGACAGGGGGGATTTTCTAAAATTAAACAATAAATGATATTGTATTAGACTGATTTCTGCCGTTCATTACGCATGCTGATATGCCAGTGCAGAAGTTTGAATCACCATGGGTCAGTTTCTTTCACAGGAAAGAAATGGCAAGCCCGGAGCTTGGTGATTCCACATCGTCACAACAGAACAGTAAGGGGTTTCCCAAATGCCTGTGTTTGGTTTGCATTGTTTGTGTTAGTTAGCCAGCTGCTCTTACTTTCCACACAATTGCCTTACAGTGCTTAAAAGTAGAGGAGAATGTGCTGGATTTTAAAAAAAATCATGTTTCCAAATATTAAATATGACCCTTCATTCATTTTTTTTCAAAATTGTGGACAAAATGTAAATGAAGAGGATCCCTTTAAATTGCCCTTGAAATTTTAAGAGTTGTCATTACTCCTCAGGAACATATTGAAGAAGAGCAATTCAGACATATGGCAAAATAGCTGTCTGCTTTCCAAAAGCATCTCTTTATAAATATTTGTGAGAACTGCAATAGCCTTTAAAGTGCTTTAGAGAGCAATAGATGGAAAAATTGAACAGCTTGTCATTCATCAGTGGCCTGGACTGTGTTTTATATGGCAAAGTAATCACAATTTGTAGCAAGGCTACCATTAGCTGTAAACTGTAATGGCAACAATAAGACAAATACTGTTAATTTAACTCTTTTTCAGCTTTCTCATCAGTCTTTTTCCCTCAAATCCTCCCAGTGTGTTCTGACTTCTTCCCACATAAATCTCTGTTCAAACCTGCCAACAACTCATCTCTTATTTTATGTTCCATCCTAAATCACTGTTTTCTGATCCACAGTTTTTTGTGTGTATGAAATGATTCTGTTTGTGGAACTGTTGAAGGTCCTGTCCCTGTTCTGACTCAGGATGCAAAAATTAATTGAGCTCTTTTAAATTCTTGGGGAGAGAAAGACCATTCCCTTCATTGTCCCACCCAATGACTGCTGTCCTCTCCAGTCATCACAGTGCAAGCTCTTATGTGGGGAAATGCTCACTGAATTCATTGTAACTATTGTTGATTGGGAGCCTGTCACCTTTAGGTTGGATGTGACATACACACACATGATCAAGGTCTAAGAAGAAAAAATTTTTTTATTCTGCATGTTGTCCAGCTTATATACTCTTAACAAAGCATGATCTTAAGTCATTAACTACATCACAATAACTTATTATGTTCCTTGGTGCAAAGCAATTAACGTCAACGTAATTGGCAAAAGTTTGACAGAAATTCAATAAGGCACGTGTACGCATCTACTTATGCACATAGTCTAGCTTACATGAAAGATTTTCATGTATCTTTTTAAATCTGTTTCCATGCTGACAGCCCTGTCTTCTTCCTTGCTATAAATACACTCATCAATTGTTATTTCTTCTATTAAATCAGCTTTGCTTACAAGCCAACTGTCAAGCCCCTCCATAGAAGTCCTCACTCAAATTCACATGCATATGTGCTCATGTGTCCTTCAACCTAAAAATTATACAGGACTTACCTTTTGTTTTCTCAATTTCTGATAAAGAAAAAGAGAACTTTTTTTACTTTTATGGTAAAATCCTACTTATGAAAGAAATTGTTCCATTTAAATAGGAATTCCAAGAAAAAAAAAAAAAGAGAATTGGTTTCCACAGTTGCATCTATGTTCTCATGAATGTCAATAAGCAGGAGTGCCACATTGTGGGGCATTACTTCTCCAGTCTGAACATTTGTACAGCCGGCAGTTAAGACTCTACCAACACTGCTGGGTTTTAGCAAGAAAGAAGTGGACGATTGCCCTGCTCACTGAAAAGGCCCCCAGACTCTGTCAGCTCCCAAACTGTGTCTTGGCACTCTGTGAGACCGTGCTGGCCAGAGCTATGCCAGGGAATGTGCTAACATTTGAACAGCTTGCACCATCATGGCACAGTGTGCAGGTCCAGGCTCTGGTCACGTTTCGTTTACTTGAATAGACGTAGTCTTTGTGCCCTCTTCAACAAAGGACATCGTGATACTGAAATCATGACCAGTTGGGCTGGGAGGACTAGGATCATTGCACAAACATTCCAGCATTGAGATGAGTGAAGTACAAGGAAAAGAATATATATATTTATCTAGGGAGTTAGTAGTACACCCAGTTCTGGGCATGGACACGCATCACCCTCTGAGATGGGCTGCAGATGTTGCTGCTGAGGAGAAGATGGTCATTTGTGCAATTATCTGAATCAGCAAGAGAAAGTATGATCCTGGCACTGTGGCAGGGAACACCTGAGGTCTGGCAACAGTGGCAGATGGTTTAGGACTGGGGAGTGGGCTAGGGCAAGGGAGATGTCACAAGGCGCAACCACAGATTAATGAAAGCAAATTCAGAAACAAACAGAAACCATACTGCTTCCTCAAGTTCACAGGATTAAACCTCTCAATGAAGGGGAAGAAAGAGGTAAAATTCTCAGAAAAAGGAAAATTCGGCTAACAAAAAATTCCCCTTGAGTACTGCAAAAGAAAAAAGTTCTCAAACTTAGTCTTTCTTATGCACACTTATTTATATGCACAATTATTTATAATTGCCCACCTAATCAGTACACTGTACCACTGAAGAGTAGGAGGGAACAGAGTCATTGGTATAGTCATTGTTGCCCTTTGGAGGATACGTCCTGCTGCCTACCAAACACTCTTACCTTCAGCACCTGTCCCAGACTCTGAGGGAACTTGTAGAGAGTGGATTTGACTGTAATGTGTGCAGATGGTGTGACAGAAAATGCACTAGAATAATTTAGGAAATATCTAGGTCCAGTTTGCAGATAGAAGAGTAAACTGAGATTAAATTCAAAGTTTCATACATATTCCTAACCTAATAGTGCCTTCCTAATAAAAACAACATGTACACTTCCCTGGCAATGAATTCCTCTGTTCTTCATGTCTGTAGTATGAAGCTTTTCACCCTAGCCCACTGACAATGATTATCTTTTTCTATCCTTATTACAAGCCTGTAGAAAGTACATTGCTCTTAGAAGTTTTATTTTTCTAATAATTTGATCCTGTCAATATATTCAGCAATGATTTGCTGTACTATTGTTTATGACTGTATTTCAAGTTTCTGTTTGATTCTCCAAGAAAATCAAAATATTCTGTCAGTGTTTACAGTTCAATTCTTAGATTACCACTCAGGTGATACATGCTTTAGCCTTCAACTAAAATGTAAGAGCTGAAAGGTATGTACTGTGCCTTGACCTTCCTTTTATCGCTCTCCAGCTACATGACTGCACACCCCATTGTGCCATTCTTTTTCTGTAACTGATCAGGAGGACAGGCTTCAGAAAAGGACTGCCCCGTTACATCCCTGATTCCTAAATTATGTAAAAGATCTGTAAAAATTAAAAAAAAAAATTTTAGCCTTCGCAAATCAAAAATAACCGTAGAGACATGATGAGGACTCAGGAGCCAGAATCCCTTGTACCCCACCAGTGATCCTGGGCAGACCACTTGGATGCAGAGGTCCAGGCCAAGAGGTGCTTCACATGCCTGTGTATAGGAGCATGAGCAAATGGGGTTCATGAGAGAATGAGTTTGAAGGGGTAAAATCAGCTCCTTTGACGTTTTGTGAAAGAAATCACCTTCTCCTTCCTTGAGTTTTATTGCATTTATAAATTACATTTATTACATCCCGCAGTGCAGCTTACAATGCAGCGCCACAAGAGCACTCCCCAGTGCTGCCACCCCAGCTCAGGAGTGAGTATCTGCTGTGGATGTCAGTACCCATGAAATGCCACACCTGAGCACGCTATCTCAGACGAGCTCGGCAGTGTCTCTCCAGACGCTGGTAAGGCTAATTACTTCAGCTGCTGTATCTTGTTGATGTGGCTACCCTGCTTTTTACTCCAGAGCAGACTTCAAAGCTCTCTTGGGTGAATCACATACCTGGCAGAGACAAGTAGAAGGAGCACAGGCATGATGGTAAGGGAAGAAACACTGTCTGACTCAATACATTGTGTTTTCAGAAAAAAACCCTGGCATTGTTCTGTAAAAATATGAAGAGTAGTGAAATTAATTGAAGAATGAAATTACATTACATGAAAGTCCAGTCTTAGTTCCTGTCTGTGTTTAGAGCTTTTATGCCCTTATAGAATCTTAGAATCATAGAATATGATGAGTTGAAAGGGACCCAGCAGGATCACTGAGCCAAACTCCTGGACCAGTGCAAGATACCCCAAGATTCACACTGTGGGCCCTGAGACTGTTGTCCAAATGTTTCTTGAACTCTGTCAAGCTCAGTGCTGTGACCATATCCCTGGAGAGCCTGTTCCAGTGCCCAACTACCCTCTGGGTGAAATATATTTTCTTAATTTCCAACCTAAACCTCTCCAATTCAGTTTCAAGCCATTCCCTCGAGTCCTGTCACTGGCCACCATAGAAAAGAGATCTGTACCTGTCTCTCCTCTTCCCCCTGTGAGAATGTTAAAGAACACAGTGAGGCCCCTCCTCAGTCTTTTCCAGACTCAATGAACCAAGTGACCTCAGCTGCTCCTCATAAGTCTTCCCCTCAAGGCTCTTCACCATCCTCATGGCCATTCTTCAGACACTCTCTAGTAGCTTAATGTCATTTTTACATTGCGTCACCCAAAACTTCCCCCAGCACTCAAGGTGGGGCTGCCCCAGTGCAGAGCAGAGCAGGACAATGCCCTCCCTTGCCCAGCTGGCAATGCTGTGCCTGATGCACCCCAGGACACCCCAGGCTGGCCCCCCTCGCTGCCAGGGCACTGCTGACTCTTGTTCAACTTGCCATCAACCAGGACCCCCAGGTCCCTTTCCACAGCACTGCTCTCCAGCTTCTCATTCCCCAGTCTATACACACAGCCTGGGTTGCCCTGTCACACCTACAGAATCTGGCACTTGCCCTTGTAAAACTCACAATAACTGTGTGATAGAGAGAACTCTCTCCTGGCCAAAGTTCTGGATATGGCATTCATTAGCCTTTGCACAGCTGTGGTTATACATTCATTCCACTTCTGTGCCTCCTTTTTGCACGTTACTGGTTACTGATGTAATTCCAGTAGCATATTTGCATTCTTTCTTCTTCAGGAAGACAGTGGAGAAATTTAGTTTTTCTTATCCAAGACAGCTTTGTATAAAATGCAGCTACATCTTGAGGTCTTGGTTGTGCCCTGCCGAAAAAAAACTTTCTGTCTTCGGACACTTCTTGGATTAAGAGCATGACGGGAGCCAACTGATGCTGGGAATGGACTGCCCTCTCCTGGAAAGCAGTATGCATATTTGAAATATAAGATTTCAACTGCTACAAAAATTGCATTAAAATCTAAGGGGGAAAAAAATCATCCATTATAAATTAAACATTCTAATAATTAGCCAAAGGGATGGTTTGTTCCCCACTTTCAGTATGCTCTGTATTTCAGTGAATTCTGCAATAAAAACAGATGAAGCATCCATTTAAAACACCCCTTCTCTGTGCTGCTGAATTTCACATGTATTTCTAGCTCTCATGAAGGTTGTATTTGTTGTGGGTCCTTTGTGCTCTCAAACTTTTCACTGATCTGCTGTATTATTAATGGCCATACATCCAGTTTTTTTCTCAGGCACTCTCATAGGCTGTGAAGACATCAAATTAATTATGGGAGAGAGGTTCTCCATTGGCAGGCTTTGGCTGTGAATGCCTTTTGGACAGCAGTATGTGGCTTTGGTAGTCTCCATCCTCTAGAACTTACCTAACAGCCATCACAGCAATTTCCAAGCATGAGGATTATTTTCTCCTCCAGATGCTAAGCAGGCAAAATAAAATAGTCAGCAAAGAAGCCTTCTGTTTTAGAAGTTTCTTATACTTGGCAATTGGCAATAGGTGTGATTTTTTTCAGGGTCTGATTTGGTGCAAATGGAAGGGACTCTTTCTTCAGTTTTGTGTATGGCAAATTCAGAATTGTTGTTCCTGAGTCTCAGCACCGTAGAACACGAGACCCAGTAACATATAGGGTGTCCATACGGGGTGTCAAAGACACCAGTAACCTATGGAGTGTCAAAGACTTCTCCATTGGGCAGGCTGAGGCAAGTCTTCAGCATTGTGGTTGACAAGCAATTACAGTGCAAAGCAAAAAATGGTATCAGATCCACAGTACCCACCTTGTCTCAGTCTGTATACATCAGAGGTAAGATTTAACTACACAAAAAGAAATTATTTGGGTCATTTGGAAATATTCAGGTCCTTGCCAGCAGAAAAGTTGCAGGATATGAAGGAGACCCAGTTCTTTCTCAAGTGGTATCTGGAGCCCCATGAGAATTCCCTAGGGAGTCTAAAATAGTAATAGGTACTTTGGTTAAATAAGTCGCATCCCAGCTGTAAATCTTCTGCCCTATGTGGAAATAATTCATATCACAGTGAGGCTCTGAAATGTTGTCCCATTATCTGTTAAGATACATAAATAGGTTTTACTTCTCCATAATTTAAGACATGCAATAAAGGAAAAGAAAACAAAGAAGCTATAATGCATTTAATTCTTTGCCATGCAGTTTAATACTAAAGAACCTTCAAATCTTATTATAGTTATTATAATATTTTGTTTTGCACTGGCACATTCATTCTTCAGTGCCTCATTCCAGTGACAATTGTCCCTGTATACAAACAATATCACGCCTGGAATGCACCACAAGGAGCATTGCTTTTCTTTCTGAGAACATAAGGAAGCATCATCTTTGAGAAGAAGATTGACAAGCTCTCTAGAAATGTCAATA
This sequence comes from Motacilla alba alba, assembly GCF_015832195.1. Taxonomy (NCBI): domain Eukaryota; kingdom Metazoa; phylum Chordata; class Aves; order Passeriformes; family Motacillidae; genus Motacilla; species Motacilla alba. The sequence continues at coordinate 77,215,691 of NC_052018.1, forward strand.
TGCCCAAAAAAATCATCTGCACTCATAGCTCCAGGAGTAATTTCCACTTTGTGTTTAAGGAACTACTACTCTGGACTAGATTCAAATGTCCAATGCACAAAACTTTCATCCTCTTGATCTTCTCCTTGGAAAACACAGAATATTAGAAATAGGTTTTTTTTAACTTTTCACTGAGTGGTGAATTTTGCTGTTTCTAGCATTAATTTACTTTTTTTAAAAAATGCATTTTTTGTTAATTTCTTTGTAGAGTCAACAAAAATATCAAAACCCAGCCTGACTCCTTTTTTTAATTCTTCAGCATCTGTTTTTTAACTTCCGGTGGCCAGATTTTTATCGCTTACAATGGCATGTATGGATAAAAGTGCACTATTTCACTGCAGTTCTAAAGCCAGGTTAGCTGTACAATACTATCAGTTAAGAGGTTGCTGTCTTTTATCCAATTTCCTCATTTGCTACTTCTGCTTCAGTCGAGTAGAGCTGAAAAAGCTTTTGAGCAAACCCATTGGTTATTTCCCACATTGCATATTTTGTACAGATGAAAAAGAGCAATGGAATAGCTATTCCCTAAAAATATGTATAGGTGTTATATGTATAGGCATTATAATAAATGCACATTTGTAGACTAGAAAGGCATAGGACAGGTATTATTACCTAGTAAGTTTTCAAAGAAAATAAAACCCTAACAGGTGTTAACATCTTGGCAAGAGCTCAGCAGATGTCATGTATCAGAGAGAGCACTAGTGCAAGAGTTCACTTTCTACTTGAACACCAAACTTGCAATTTTTTATCATTAAAGATTCCACTTTACACATGTAATATGCATTAAAGGATATAATCAGGAGACTTTCATTATCTTATTTGATTGGATAACACTGTACTTTCAGCATTCCTATTATTAGAAGAGTAACAGTAGTTTAACATGAATTTTGCAAGTGTCTTGACTTCATTATTTCAAAAAGATGCTAGACTAAGAGTTCTTTCATTACCTGACTTACAAAGCTTTCAAACTCAAAGCATTAAGGCCTTACAAAATTAAATATCTATATCACTCCCCTAAAAATATCACTGTTCTTTCATCTTAATCACTATGCACTTAGTGTCTATGGTTTCACTCACGCTGTGCTTAACAACCTTACATGTACATAACAGAAACTGATAAAACTTTTAACTAGGTCTTTCAAAAACTTGCCTTGTTTCTATGTTGATTTTACCTCCCATTTTTACTAAAAGACTTACTCTAAATAACAAAGACTAACAGTGCATAGATACTCATTTTACTTCTCATATGAAAATCCTATAAAATGGGGAGCTAGAGAGAGAGAGAGGCATAAAAACCCAAACAATTCAAATAAACAAAAAATACTCTGAAAACCAGAAGAATTTGATAAAGGGTGATTTACTTACCCAGGCAGTTTTTATTATCAGTATTTACAATTCAGTAGAAAATTAGATTAGTTTAAGACTACCAATCTGATTTGGGTTTCTGTAATTTTTTTTTTCACTCTGTTTTGTCCTCAGGGATGGTGCGCTCTGTTATGATAGCCCACATACTTCTCTGTTATATACTGGTATAGAAGACACAGGTTGCATAACTGTATAGGTTTTGATCTATACTCAGAAGTATCTGGCATGTCAGGTAATATGGGAAGGATTTTATACCTTCCTCATAAAACCTTTCTCCATGGTAGGGGTACAGACACTAAACCACCAGTAACTAGTTTAATTATTTATTATTAAACTCACTTGCTGAATTGTCAATCTCACCCTTGTGAACTAAGTTTTCTAGTTTATCATGGTTTTAAATGTGAAACATACAAATATTTTTTAATAATCATTTTCAAAAGTTGGTGGTGACTTTTAAATAATCAAACTTTTTTTTTAAAAAATGATCTGATTTGTTTATACCGGCTATTGTACAAGAGTCAAAAAAATTGTTCAAAATGCTCTTTTGCTCTTAAACAGAAATTTTGTGGGATTTTCCTCTTTCAACCAGATGTTCTTGTTTTAAAAATTTCATATTAAATCCAGTCAGCAGTTTGGTGTCCTGTGTGTGAGATTTGTTGCATTAGGGAGGAAATAAGAATCTGTTACAAGTCCTGCTTTTCTTAGAGGATTAACAAAAAAAAAAAATTAAACAACATTTCAATATTCCTAGATTATCTGTAATTCCAGGATCATATCAAACATATTGATCTCTGCATATTTGTTATAAAAGTAAATAATAAGCTCTTGCAGTGTGTGTGAACCAACCTGCTCTATCTCACCCCTGTGTATCTCTGGATTCTCCTGCTACTTTTTTTATTGGCCCAACCTATTTTTACAGCTGACATGGCTGTAAAAATTAGATGAGCTTTAAGGCCCAAGAAAGGACTTATGTGCAAAAACTTGGCTCATTTTTTCAACTGTAATAGTTGCTCTAAGAGAAAAATACTAAGTCCACTTACAAATCTTGTCTTGCCCATGTTCTTAGACCACCGTTATAGCATGAACAAGTCTTTTCCACCTTTATTTGCAAGGGGTGGAACCCTGAGAATCAAAGGATTCTCATTTCGCAAGATGATTCCCACATCTTCAGAAGGTAACTGAACAGACAGACTTTTTCCGCCTTAATTGTTCTCATGCAGTCAAGGTGACAAAAATACCCAAAAGCAGATGTAGTTATGGAAGAGTTCACAGCAATGCTGGTGCTGGCTGTGCCCTGCCCAGCATAAGCTGCACTTCTATGTATGTTCTTTACCCTTAAAGCCCTGTTTTTATGGATTTTTTTTACTGATGCTGGGTATCTAAGCTTCCTAAAGATGATCTGGTCATAGCTTATCTGTGACTTTTTGCTTAAGATGTTCATAGATAAATTGCTAATCTGACCACTAAAACCGTGCACCATAAAAGTGGATCAAAAAGCCTGTTTTTTGCTCAGAGTGACGAACAATTTGTTGAACAAGCCACACAGCTGAGCTGTTGAATTTTAAATAGTGTTCTGATCCAACTGCACACTCTATCTGCCAGACATATTATCATAGCAAGACCAAATACCCTTGACTGTGAACAAAAGTATAGATGCTGCTTTAGTAGCAACCCTCTTTTTTCCTTTCTTCTAGCAGTAGGCAAGGTTGCTGGAAGAAAAGATATTTTTCAAACATAAGCAACAGTTTATCTCTGTGTGAAAAGGGTGATAAAAGCTAATATGCTTCCTGGAAGGATTCCCAAGATGGACAGCTAAATTAATTTCTGGTTCACCAGATCAAGTGGGCTTGTTTTGCATTGATAATGTGAAGCCTGGCTGTGGAATAGAAATCACATTTGCACAATGTCTGTGAACATCAAGGCCTCTTTGCCAGGGTACCTAAGTATGCATTGAATTTGCAAATGTCAGGCTAAATTTTAAAAAGGCATTTGCAAGTCCCAAAATCTGCAAGTTTTGGAGAGGGTTGAGGGGTTGCACTGATACCTTTATCATTTACTGAGCACTCTGTCCCTAGATGTGTTCTCACACGTGGAGGTTTGATTGCAGGGGAAGAGGAAAGGAAAACATTTTCTGTAACTGTCCAGAGGGACATTTTCTGGACCTGTCCTACCTTTACATAGGTAGGTGTCTCCTCACTGTCACAACAGGCAGCCAATTTAGATCCTTTTTACACAAATACCTCCTCCTAGTGTCTCTAGCTAAAAAGCAACAGAGCTAAAGACTGGATTGCTTCAGTCTTTGCTGTGAAAAAAAAAAAAAAGCACAGTGTCTCAAGAAACAAATCTGCATAATCTGACAGTCTGAAACTCCAGAAGCAGAGGAGAAGCAAGAGGAGAACCTGGGCAACAGCTGCACAGAGCACAGAGGATCGTGGTGCCAAGAAGCTGTTTGCTAACTCATCAGGGAAGAACGTGGCATGACCTTACGTCAGAAGGGGGAAGAGTGTAAAAATAGTTCATTACAGCATGGACTGGCCAGCATGGCCTAATATAAAGGGTAGTAGCTTCTGCTGTAGGAATTTAATATCAAATAAAGTTGTTTCCAAGGAAAATAAGACTTGTTATTGAAAGGAACTGTATCCAAAAACATGTATTCTAGAGTGGTTTGAAAGGTGAAATAGCTTCAGGTCTTGTGATTTCCTGAAAACTTATCCTTAACAAGAAAGATAATACTTTTTTTTTCCCTAGAAAATCCAGTTGCCAACAACACAAGCTAAGTTTTAGATTTGCTGGAGAGCAGAAGCTGAAGACATGAGACATCCCTTCACTCTTTGTTACAATTGGACGAACAGTACATTGTCTTCATTTTGCTAGATAACATTAGCTCCTATCTCTGAACTCAGTTGAGTGCTGGCAGTTCATTTAAATTCAATGTATGTTGCCACTGCACTTGTTTGGTATTTATTTTGTGCTGGTGAATCTCAGTCACTGACGAGTGACCTGTGACAGCATATGCAGCTGATCACTACCATGTCTGTCAGGGAGAAAGGAGAGGTTTGGGTGGGAAGTTTCTTCTCAGATGGGAAGGAACAAGATTTCCCTCACAGGGAAGCTTAGTTTAGGACAGAAAAATAAACTGCGATATAATACCTGAGAAATACAAAAGAAAAAAGGTGAAGGTAGAGCTATGTATGCTATATAATGTGCATGTAAAATATTGTCCAGCATTGCAGCTTGTTTTGTTCTTATGGTCAGTTTTGACATTTACTTGAAACCAAATAAAACACGTACTAATAGATGTCATAGCAGATTTTTATCTCTTTGCCCAGTGAAATGTCTCCACTAAATGAGTAAGTTCTTCCTGAGGGCTGTAAGAGGCGATTGCGCCAGTTTTCCCTGTGCCACTCCAGCTCCCTCCCAGCACTATTGAGGAAAAGTCACAGTAGATGTAAGCACAGAAAAAAAATCAGGAAAAAATGTCCTTGTTCATGATGCATTTGTGCAAGCAAAGATAAGAGGCAGTCAGGTGTTCTGAACTTTCAGTTTCTCTGCTGAATGAAATTGCATTTGCAGCTTTTTCTCTACAGAAATGCCTCTGACCTTGGACTCTTTCCCCCGGAGCTGAATGGCAGATCAGTCTAGGGAGAAGTGCAGAGGATGGCATGGGTGCAAGATGGAGAGAAATAAGCTCCTGCTTCCTCAGTCCTGTAGCTGTCAGGCACCACGAGCCCTGGCTGTCCCTGCCAAGGCACACAGGGCTCCCCCATGGTCCAGGACACACGGTGCTGCAGAGTCCTGCTCTCCAGGTCCCCACAGCCCTGACCAGCCATGGGCCCCTCAAAGCCAGGCCCACCTGCACAGCCTCAGCCCATCCCCAGGGATGTGCCAAACACCCATCGCTGGGGCTGCCCTGGTGACCCCCAGCTGCTGCTCCTATCTAGAGGTGGGACAGGCCCATAGGGAGTTCCTTAGGGAACAAAACTGTTTTCTCCATGGTGCTTGCAGCAGGAAAGGATTTGTGCCTTGCTGTTTGATTCCCTGCTCCCACCCTGGTTGTCTCCAGGCAGTGATCCCTGCAGCAGGGAGGGTGCAGGAGCCAAAACAAAGGAAGTGCCTGGCCCAGGCAGCTCCCTGGCACAGCCTTCTCCTGCTCCCTTCTCCTGGCTGGCTGCACCGAGACCTTCGTGCTCTGCAGGACCTGCCACGCTCCCTGTCTGAGAATGTTGCACAGCAGGGCTAGGAGACCTGCTTCTCTAAAGTCATCCCGGGACAGGCTTTTTTAGGAACTAAATTTCTGGAAGTGAGCCCTTAGCCCAAGGTTTACCATCTGCCAGGAGGGGATTTATCATCAAACATGTCAGACCACCAGCAGGTCTCTGGCTTTGTCTGCAGCTACTATGAAGATGCTGGAGGACCCCTTCTGGGAGAAGGATAGACAAGAAAAACACAGTAAACATCAGGGATGCAGCCCTGGCAGCCCGTCTTGCATTGCTTGTGTGAAAGCTTTGCTGGGATCAGGAGCAGCATGGCTGGTACAACTGGAGCACAAGTGAAGATTCTCGGGCCAAATGTCACAGAAGTGGCCATAAGACTGTGGCTGTGTAGGGGGCTATGAGACACCCTGAGCAGTCAGCACAATAATGTCAGCTCAGATACTTCTTATCAAACAGCTTTTTGAGGCACCACCATATATGCCTGCTTGCTTTAGCAGTACTGATATTTACCATTAATATGGAATGAATATTAATAATTTACATGAATATTAAATATGTGTATTATTTACGTGTGGTTTACTTGAGGTATTCTGAATATACTTCAAACTTAGTATTGCATCCAGCTGTCTGAATGCATTTCAAAAAAACAAGCCATTATATTTGCTATATTATGTAAACTTAACCCATCCATGCAGACGAGCTAGCAGAAACTATAAGGCTTGTACTATTCTGGCTTGTACTATTATTTTTTGCAATTCTGCTATTTGATGCCTTGCTAATTTCCCACATGCTGTAAGATATGAAAGAACTATACTAAGGCAAAACCCTTTAGGTTAGACACAGGAAAACTTTAACAGCAAGGATAGCTGTTAGCTGCTTTCCCAAGAAGGGTGTCCTGGGGGGTTTTTAACCTGGGGTTGGTCAAGCAGCAGTCAGGAAGGATATTACAGAGTTGATTGTGTTTGAAGGAAAGGAGACTGATTAGGTGGCTTCTGGGGCTCATTTCTACTTCAGTTGGTATAGGAAAGGGCCCAAGCTTGGGTGCATGCACTGCATTTCAAATTAAAGATTCAGTTGTTGGTATCCACATGCAGGGGAAGAAAATGCAGAAGCAAACAATTGCAGGAGGAAATGAGCTCTGGACCTGCACCTTAAACCTTCCTAAAAGGTAAAAAGCTATAGCTATGTTCAGTTATGGAAGGAATTTTGCCTAGACAACCAGCTGCTTATGACTATGGACAAGAGCATCATTCCTCTGAGTACAGTCCATGAGAATACTCAGTCCTTTGGGTGGGTCTCATTCATTTACCAATATGCCAGGGCCATATAAACTAAAGTGAGTATCAGTCTCTTATTTAGCAAGGTCATTTTAGTCAAGATGTTTTCCTAAAGCATTTTATTATCTGATAATGCTACTATCCAGCTATTCCAGTGAAGAGCTCTCAGCAGTGCTGGGAGCATGCTGGTAATGCCTGTGGTGCTGGTGCTGAGAAGCTGGGTGTATGAGAGCCTGAGGCAGGAAAGCAGCTGCTGGCTGGGAGCCAGAGCCCAGTTTGGTGGATGCCAGCAGGACACCAAGTCTCCCTCATCAGCTGCAGAACTGGCAGAGGCCAGGGATCAGGCCTAAACAAGTCTGACTTGCATCTCTCATCATAGCTGGGGGGCACCCCAGCTGAAAACAACAGAGCTGTCAAGGTGAGGCAACTCCAGAAGCTGCAATTATGTTGTGAAAAATAGGAGCAAACCAACTGTGCTCGGCGTGCCCCTGGGGCAGAGGAAGCTGTCACTTGAATGAAATGATGTTGCTTGTAGGCTCATACTGGAGATGTCTTGAGAAAGGAGATCTCTGTGTGTTCCCAGAGTGATTTGGAAAAGATTTTTCTTTCTTTGAAGCGAGTTATTCTGATCAGTCAGTCTTCCTGGGGCAAGGATTCAGTGTGCTGTACTTTTCCCAAAGGAAATCAAAGTGCTCTAAGAGTGACCCACAGACCCAGAGCACAGAGCTGCAGCCTGCCAGCTGAGCAGGGCATGCAGATATAACCGAGGCAGCTAATGGGCACAGTGCTGTGGGAATGTGAGCATTTCAAGAATCACAGAATAGTCTGAGTTGGAAGGGACCCACAAGGTTCATCAAGCCCAACTCTTAAGTGAATGAGTCTGGAAATGTGTTTCTTCTCTTCATGTCTGTAAGCTGAGAGTGTATCATGAAGAAGGAAGACAGAAGGTGCAAAAGCCATTCCACAGAGAAAGAAGCATTCTTGGTAATGGCTTATGGAGAGTTGCTCTATAGCTGTGCTGAGGAATTGTTTAGGTGTCACAAATCTAAATCAGAGAATGAGAAGAAAAAGGCAATGAAAAGGATTCTTGAGTTCAACCATCATGGTGTATGTAAGAGCATGTACAGATCTAAAATGTCTGTCAGATGTTTATCAAACCTGTTTCTGAAGTTTCTAGCCGTGAAGATCTGAAAACCTCCCCAGGCAAAATTTCAGGTCTTCGCTGAACCTCCTTTTCTCCCAGCTAAACACCCCCAGCTCCCTCAGTCACTCCTCACAGGACTTGTGTCCCAGACCCTTCACCAGCTCCACTGCCCTGTTCCAGGGCCTCAATGTCCTTCTTGCAGTGAGGGACCCACAGCTGGACACAGGAGTTGAGGTGTGACCACACAGTGCTGAGTACAGAGTGATGAAAAACAAGGCCTGTGAAAAGCTCTCTGATTCCACTGCCAGCACTGAGTGAATCAGAGGCTGGAAGTAGCACCATGACTAAATAACAAATCCTCTGCTCTGCTCTTACAGAAGATACACACTCCAAGCCAGTGCAGCAGAGCTGCATGATGCTCTCTAGCAAAAGTATAGAATGAGCAAGCATGTACAAATCTTTCTTTCTCCAAGCTGAAAGCCAAACAAAAATATTTTATCATTTGATACTGGACATTCACATTCCTTTTTTTTTTTTTTTTTTTTTTGTATGTTTTCATTACTGTTCAGCTCTTTATCTGTGTTTTTCCAAAATAATTCTAAGAACATTATTTTGAACTTGCTCATTTAATTGTTTTATCAATATTTATTTTCTTTTGAATCTAGTAATTTCTTGTCCTTCTAGTTTTCCTATTTTTGAATAAATCTGTGCTATTTTCTCCAAAAATTGTGGGGTTTTCTCTGCTCCCAAGAGGTGACTCTATTTTTCACTGCATCATAGTCTTTATTACATTTTTGAGTACCTTACAGTGATAATATAACATTTGGCTTTTTTCCCCTCACTCCTTCTCATTCTGTTTTTAATCTGTATTTCACACTTGCATGCTGTCTTTCCTACACAGAGTACTGCATTGAGAAAATAAAGCTTTTGAACCTATTTATATGAGTTCAAACCAATCAACTTGAAACCTGTTGTATTAAGGTAGGAAGGAAAAGGGGAAACTGAGAAAGAAAAGCAAAGCATATTTGCATACAACAAATTTCCTTATAAGTTTGAGCTGCAATATGAGCTAGCTTGTGGACAAACATCGCCTGACAACATATCCTGAGTGTGCTCTGACACTTTTTTCCACGCTGGGGATTTGATGTCACTCACTTTTTCCAAAAGCTATCGTCTGCTGCACCCCTCTGGACATCGTCAGCACAGCACGTTCTCCAGAAAATCTCACACAGTGTGAAGTGGGATTGCAGCATAGTTTTCATCAGCAAAGATGTGATTTTATTTGTTGCTATTAGAACACGGGCAAAAAAAAATCTCTCTGCTTTTCATTGTTCTAAGATTTAAATTAACTCCTAGAGAAAAGACGTTTCCATGCTACTTGCTAGCAGATCTAGAGTGGTTTCAGACTTCTGCATCTGTAGTCTGCAGCATTTGCTGTCTGAGGACAGAGCAGGTGGTGCTGTCAATGACAGAGAAAGCGAGCCTTGGCTCCCCATAGCTCATATCCCTGCTCATCCTGTGCCACTGCATCTCTTGCTGTATTAAACTGGGAAATCTTCAGGTCCTGCATGCCCTTCTACCCACCTCCCCCAGATGGTCCCCTAGTCCTGCTTCTTGCCATTCATGTCCCCATAATGGCCCTGTGAGCTGCTCCTGGCTTCCATGAGGACAGCCTGCCTCTTCCACAGCCACGTGGCCCTAGGATTCACTTATGCATGTGCTGACATGCTGGTGGGAGGGTACAGACTGGCTGGCCAAGCAGAAATCAGTGGCGATTGCTTCCACCATGAGTGTCTTCGTGGAAGTTTTGGGTTCTTCTCCCTGTTCAACCACTGGTTTTCTGAAGCCTTGTAGGAACATCCCTGTAGGAATATCCTTCTGTCAGATGTGGCACAGGTTGAATGATGTGCTCAAACCCTGACTGTGTCGGTTGGGATGCAGATGAGCTGTGGATGTGTTGGCATAGAGACACAGCTCACCATAAACTAGCCAGGACCAAAGACTTGTTTTCCTGCTAGTGTCACTCCTGCCTGTTCTCACTGCAGGTTACACATTCCACTCCCCCACATGCCACTCCCCCACTGCCTCCTCAGCAGCCCAGGGGGCATTTCCCACCTGTGCCCTGCGGGCATGTACCTTTCACCACTGCCTTTGCCCCAGGTGTCTCCCAGCACAGACAGGAATATGCAGGACTCCCAGCTAAAGGCTGCCCTGACTGGCCAGGCAAGCCAGTGGAAGCTCCTGCAGGCACTATGGCTGGCAATGCCTGGCTTGCCTCAGCTGAGCCCCATGGGGTGGCCAGATGTGCCAGATGTTGCTGAAATGCATGGGGCACCCTGCACATACCCTGAGGTCTGGGCAGACTTGAGATATCAGCGGCTTTGCCTGGAGGCCAGAGGCACATCATACACTGAATCAAAGTGAATGGTGCCTCCCAAGCCATGAACAACAAAAACTAAATCAGAAATGGAAAAAACCTGAAGGAAGTAATTTTTTTTTCCTCCAGAAAGGGCATGGGAGGGTGTTAAAAACAATCCTGATACAGAGTTAGCATTATCAGGGTCTGTTTTTGGGGACTGACTTGCTCAGGAGCATAAATCAGCAGCAGTTCCAATCTAAAGCAGTCCAAGTCTCTGACTGGAAATACAATTGGGACCTAAAGCTGCATAACCAAGACTATATAGAATTAGGTGTGTGGACTGTGTCTTGTTCCCATACTTTCCACCACTATGATCCTCACCTTTACCTTAACAAAGTGATGCTAGCAATCTGAGGAAAAAACAAAAATATGTCCCACAAAAGAAGAAAGTGCCTTCACATTTCCCAGTACCCAGTAGAAATTATTGAGCCTGATTTGGTAACCCATCCAATTCAAGGTTGTTTTCATAGCCACACCATGGCAAGGGGGGCACAGCACAGGAAAATTATTAACTTAATCCTCCTGCCTTGTTTGTTTGATGCTGCCTCACTCCAGTGTGAGTCAATAAAACTTTGTGCACCAACAGACACAACTTCCAGCACCTGCCAGCTGGGCCAAAATGGGGATTAGCAGAGCTGCCTTTCTCTTTCTTTTCTTGCTCAGCTCAGGTAAGAGTCCTTTGCCTTCTGCTTGCCTGGTTGAGACTGGGGCCAAACACTAGCAGGCTCCGTGTGGTGAAGGTAGGTCCCTAAGTCAGTGTGTCGCTCGTTTGCTGGACAATGATGGGTTTGCTGGACAGGGATGGGTTTGCTGGTCAGAAAGAGCTGCTGTTGAGCAAAGTGAGAGCCATGCTTGCTTGTGTTCATTAGCAACACCAGAAGACCAGCTGCCTTGGTGTCTGCATGGGCAGCTAATGGCCCCAGGCAAACCTTTCCCATGGCCAGAGAAGGGGGGCACCCTTGGGAAGCAGCCTGTCCAAGGCTTGTGCAAAACCCACGGCAGCCAGTGAGAAGTTAGCTCTAATTTCAGCAGGCTTTGGATCAAATGCTAAAGGTAAAGCTGTGTTTACTGCCAAGCATTGTTAAGCACAGTGATACTGATTTTCATCCTTTATGACAGGAGTTTTAAAGCTTTGAAATGGAATATTTAAAACAAAATGAAAAATTACAGGCTTCTTTATATTCCAACAATTTAACATTTTCTGTTGTCAAACAATTACAATAAAATGTTCTCCCTTGTTTTCCTGGGGGCAGGAGGTAGAAATTTACTCCCCAGTAACCTAGATCACCTTTTCCAGGGGTATGTCCAGAATTCTTTCTTACAGTTCCAAAAGATGATCGGTGTTCCACTGATGGTAATATATGGATTTCAAGCTTATCTACAAATTCTGCCAATAAATATTCCACATGTAGTATATATTTCAATCAGATTTCAATCAGATACCATACTCTCCTGTACTTTGAAAGTACGTATAATTGCATGGCACTTAAATGACTTTTAAAAAGTACTGATAAATACATATCAGTACAGTTTTTATGAGTTTTTAATAGTTCAGGTCAGAATACCAGGGACTTAAGGGTAGAATACCAGGGAAATATCATTGTACAATTGTACCAGGTTATAAAAGACAACTGAGAAAGTGGGGGGTTTTATTTGTTCATTGTTATCAGCTCTAGCTGACTTGCTCAAAACTGATGGTCCACAATGGCCTTAACGCAAATTTTTATGTTTTCTGGGTTAGTACTGGTCAAATCTGGAAAGATGCTTATGGAAATTAAGAATTTTTTTTTGTTCCCATGTATTTAAATATTCTGTTCAATTATCCTGTGCAATATCTGGGTTTATACAGATTTTAGTAAGACTAATATCTTCCCTGATGCATTTAAAATCTCTTACATTCTTTTCTCAAACCTTTTCTTTTCTATTATCTAAGTTTCTGCCAATCTATGTTGCCTTTTAGTTTATGCATGCCATCTAAATTCCCATGTATTCATTCTCAATCCAACTGTAATAATTTTTTTCTTATAGTCACTGAAAAGGAATAGTATCCAAAGTAGAGCTCTTTGAAAAAATACAGTTTTAAGATGAGTAAATAAAGTTTGGAAAGGAGTCTTTTTCTAGTCCCCTGAAACAGTGGCCTCAGTTAAGTTAGGAAAATATTCGGGAAAGGAAGCACTTGTTTACTAATTCCATCAGGAGAAATTAGTAGGCTAGGCTGTTGGTGCTCTGCATAGTCCTGCTGTAACAGTAGGACTAGATATGGGAAGCCTCAGCGTCAGGGATTTCTTAAGACATGCAGGTTTTATAGCATTGAGCCAACTCTGCAAAGAGACACAGACAATGCCTTCAGGCAATGAATAATCTTATTTTCTTTAGTGGCCAAAATATCTTTTATTTTGTGCGAATCTGTGTCATTTGGAGGTAGGTGATGAATGGCCCATATGTCATGGGAATTAGTAACGCTGGAGTGATGTTGCAGTGAATTCAGCCCTAATATGAGTGTGTAAATGAAAAATTCACAACATTGCCTGTGAGCATGCTGTACAAAATTATGAACTTCCTGCATCTGTCAGTAATAATCTATATTGAAAAAAATGAAACAATTAAACCATATGACCAATTAAACTCACTTGTGCAACACTATAACCTGATGCTGGAGATGGAAATAAACTCTTGTAGAAATTAGAAACAGAAACATAGAATCTTTTTAGACATAAAAAGAAAAAATAAATTAGGTGGTAAACTCTATTGTGAGCTACAGTATTTTAGAGGTGCGTTAGAATTATTAGCAGGTAAATAATATAAATCTTATGCATATGTCACTTTCAGATCTAATAATGCTAATAATTACTAATTTAAAATCTTGTGTTAATTTGTTGCAACAGAGATGTAGCCTGACAATTTCATTACTAAGTCTGCTCAACCCATTGCAATAAAACAATGGTGGGTATTGTAAAAGGCTATATGGTAACTTTGTGGTTGAGGTGTCTTTATCTACAGCAGGACATCTTGGGACAAACAATTAGGCAATGACCAATGAAGCTGCAGGGATTGCACAATCCACATGGCAGGTCATAATCTCCCATCCACCTAATTCATGCTTCTCCCAAACCTTGATATGGGTATCACTTCCCTTCATCTTTCTCTGGTTGGTGTTGATACCACTTAGACTCTCTCCATTCCCACTCACTCGTGTTTCACATTTTTTGCTTTTAGCTTCAAACTCATGCACAACTCTAATCAGAATTGCCTCTACATCTTTCTTCTGCCTCTTTTTTTCCCATGACACGTTGCTGTCATTCAGCTGCGATTCTGTCAGGAGACAGAAATAACCTCAGAGTTTATAATCTTTTACCCAGAATTATGCAAAACAAATTGTGTCTCTGCCTGTCCAAGCTACATGGAAAATGGGACTGAAATCCAGAGATCTTCTTAACTGCAGAATTCTTATTTGTAATGTCTGATTCCTTTCCTTCCCTTCTAGTGAAAGGAGATATACTGCATGACTATTCAAGAACAGATGGTGTTTGGATACTTACTCGAAACAAACAGTTTTACGAGACAAATAATGAAAAAGAATGTGCAGACAAATGTGAAGCTGAAAGAAATTTTACCTGCAGGTAATTTCTGTTGAATCTTAAAACTGTGCCATTGTGGGTGTCTGCATATCAATGATATGTTGCTACCTTTACTCAGAACCAGATCCCCATTCTGCTGCAGCTCTGCCTACAGCAGTGTCTCCCATGCTGTGCCTTTAGCTTATCTCCAGCCATAAATCACCACAAGATCAAGTAAAGAGAGGATTTACAATGTACTACTCATTTTATAGTAAATGTTCAAGTTTCCATTCTTATCCAACATTACATGGAGAACTGGTTGAGCCTCTCTAGCTGGATGCTGATTATTTTCACAAGAGTGCAAGGTTTCTAGTTCATTGTAGGGACAGTAACTAACCTGAGCAGCTAGGATGATGTTGATAATGTTTTGCCAATGCAGTTTCTAGTTCCCCACACAATATTTTATTCATGTAGTCATATATCCTGAATAAGTGAGCCACTTGAGAGTAGTAGATAACCCTAACCTCTTACTTGTCTAAAATATTGAGTACAGTATCTGAAAGATAAGAATGAATATAAGACAGTGCTAGCAAATTAATATTTTATAGAAAAATTCTTATAAGTTAAATAATTTGAATTTAATTTAAAATATTGCTTCCTATGTCAATATTGCTTCCTTCTCAATTTCAACAGGGCTTTCCTATTCACCAGGAAAAAGCTACAGTGTTTAACACTGGCTGAAAATGCTAAAATGACAGTGACATTCGCCAGTACAGACACAGTTCTTTATGAGAAGATAAGTATGTGTACTGCAAGATGTTACATATTTACCCATCAAGCCTATTCTAATGGCATCCTTCTGTTCTCTGCTGCAGTGCTGGAGCACTAATAGAAAACTAATAGAGAATTTGGGGGCCAAACAGGAAGATGCCACATTATTAAAAATGCTGTTCAAGAAGGATCAAATACCAAGGCCTAGATCCATGGTGGTCTCCAGGTGTCATTTGAACTGGGAAGTTACTTGTCTTCCTCCCAGACCCAGTTATATAGTCCTCATCTCCTCTCCCCGGGGGTCAAATGTGTCCAGCTTTATTATTTAGACAGGCTAAAATAATTTAGGAGGAACCCATTTTTTTCCAGTAGATTGGTCTCCTGTCCTTGTTCTAACATTTCCATTTTATATTTTGAGGTTTGGGGAGATTCTTCCTCTGCAAACAAGAAAGGGGAAAAGGATGGGGAAATCAAGATCATTGCCCTCAATAACTGGAGATTTTTCAGTGTCTGCTGCCAATAAAAGCACCATCGACATGATTTTCATTCTCTATCTTGGAATCCCATTAGAAAAACACCTGGGAGAGTCCGAGGCTAAGATGAATCAAAAATTTGGGGGCCACTCATGTGTCAAGCGCATTTTGACAACTAAGTATCTTCTGGCTTAAATGGATAGCTGGATGACACCCACACTGCAAATGTGCTTATGAACAATGCCTTTCCAAGAATCCCCAGCTGCTGGTGAAACACATTCCTATTTATCCCGGTATTATGATAGTATAAGCCTGCATTTTTTTTTGCATAACAAAAACTTGATACAGCTGTTCTCTTGACTTGACTAGATAGCTTTATAGCAATGTTTCAGAAATGTTTCTGTTTAGATGCTTAGTAGCTGTAACTAATTTCTTTTAAAATACATTATAGAATGTTTGCAAGCACAAGAGGTTCAAACCATGAGTAAAACATGGTTTATCATGTACAGATGAGCTTCAGTTATATCTGCAGATTTTTCAGTACCAGGAAATGAATGTTGTAACACCACTGAATTTACAAATTTGATTCCATTTCAGTTTACCTTATGCAGTGTAAAAGAGGGATTGGGACAGACTACAGAGGAACAGAAGCCAAGACTCAGAGGGGTATTCCATGCCAGAAGTGGGCAGAAAAAATACCCCACAAACCAAAGTATGTCCCTATTTACATTTCTTTTTGCTGCTCTGAACCTTTTCCAAGTTTCCTCATCTTCACATATATACACAGATTTATAGCGCAAGTTATCAAATCCTGTTGTCAGGTGACTTTTAAAAACAGCTTTATCTTTATCTGTCTTGTTACTTTTGACTCTACTGCAATGATGTGGATAAGGAAAGGACACACTGTCAGCTAGAGAAGTTGTGTCTAAGAGTGAGGAATCTTAAGCAGATTAAATGCTCCTTCTCTCAACACAATGAAGATTTTTGCTATCGGTAACAGTGGGGCCATAATTACTCTCTTTTGTATAAAGTGATATCTGTCCAACTCTAGGCTCCCCCTACCTGCCATGTATTTATTGACAGATAGTAAAAAAAAAAATTTGAGAAAAATATCCAAGAGCCAAATGGATCTGGCTAGGTAGAGTCTTCTCAGGGCTGGCTGCCATTGGGCTCACTGAAGCAACTGGGGAAGCAGAGATCCTGTGTCCTCTGATCTATGTTGAAGTTATATTATTTTTTTTATTATTATTCTAATTAAATACACTTGGATACTCTTGTTCAGATCATTTAAAAGTAATGTAGTCTTCTCTGGGAAGATTGCTGTAGGAAGAAGCCTAGCTTCACTTACTTCAGATCTCTGTGACACCTGGTTGTGTTTGGTGAATAGTCTCTAGAAACAAACTTTAAAAGCAGCTCCATTAAGAAAAACGCATGACAGAGCCACAGGTTGCAGTGAGCTGATTAGATCAACTGGATGCACGTATTAAAGACAACAACTGACCTTTAAGACTGTCATTGTCCTTACAGGCTGTAAGCTCACTTCTTATTAGCAACTGGGGCTAGGGAGAAAGCTACTAATAATTGTAGTTAGGAATGATTTTTCATTTATGGCTTACAATGGGAAATCAGTCTCTCTCATTTTTACTGTGAATTTAAAAAATTCCCAGCTAGCTGAGCAGCTTAGATATTTCCCTTCCGTGCCACTAAAGTACTGGCATTAAAATAGAAATTTAATACTATTACAGTTATACACCTGAAAAACATCCCAATGCAGGGTTGGAAGAAAATTTCTGCAGAAACCCTGATGCAGATGAAAATGGACCCTGGTGTTACACAACAGATCCTGCCATGAGATTTGATTACTGCGCCATCCCAGAGTGTGAGGACCAGGTCACGCACACTGGAGAAGGTATATTTACTTTTCAGAGAAGGGAAGTTCAAGTAGGTAATATTATTCCTGATACTTTTTTGTGCTTTCTTTTTACAGATTTTTTTTTCAAATTAGAATTTAAATCAAGATGAATTTAAGATGTTCTCAACAGAGAGGTTGTTTTCCTAATTGGCTTGAGTTATCAAAGTTATTTTGTAAATATGGAAGAACTAAAATTTTTTAATCATTTGCTGATATTGTTTGCTTTATCATCATCTGTCTTGTTACTTTTGACTCTACTGGCACTGCAATGATCTAGATAAGAACAATATTGCTCTTACACCAGTAATTTATTTAATTGTAACAAGGGTAAAGACTGACCCAAGTGCTGTGTGACAGACTGAACTCCCATTGCTAACAGTGCATACAGATACATCACAAATTCTTCCCTGCAAGTGAAACATATTCCTGAAGCATTATTATCTTGGCCAGGCTGTAATGCACAGCTTTCTGAATTCCTTTCATTGTTAGCTGGAGCAAACCCCACTTGTCCTTGCAGCATAATCTTCCATTAATAGGCTGGGGCGTTCCTCGCTGTGTTTTCCTTCTGCCTAGGACCTACGGGGGAGTGCATGCAGTGTAACGGCGAGGATTACCGCGGAGAAGTTTCCAGAACAGAGTCTGGACTGGAGTGCCAACACTGGGATGTCCAAGAGCCTCATATGCATGGATTTATTCTGAAACAGTGAGTGACACTCAGCACCAAATTCATTCCCACAGAGCTTGGGAGACCCTGCCTGCAGACAGCCTCAGTGCTACACGTGGCTGTTGCTGACTCACGAGTTTCTCTTCATTTTCAATGTACAGCTATCCAGAGAAGGATCTGAAGAGGAATTATTGCCGCAATCCTGATGGTGAACTTCGGCCCTGGTGTTTCACTACGAATCCGAATAAACGCTGGGAATATTGCAACATTCCTCGTTGCAGTGAGTCTGATTTCCTGAGATCACTCCAGAGGGTAGCTGATTAAAATTATGCAGGGAAGAGAAAGAAAGAAACCACAGTTCTGAGTAACCTACAGGTATCTCTGTGAATCAGGAAAGTGCACATTAATAAACAGAATCACTCATTAAACTTCTATTATGTAAAATCATGTTTGGTCAGTGAGGATGAAGGTGTCACAAAGTGCAGTATGGCCAAAGATGCTATGGGAAACAATAATTTGCCCTTAACCACTTTTTTTCAAATTAGCTGGGAGACAAGACATTAAGGCTAAATCAGGTGGTAATTTACTGCTGATCTGCTAACTCACAGAAATCATCTAAATTACCATGTGGCTATACTGTGATATTTTACCTGAGTCTGATCTACACAGCCAGCGCTGCCTTTTTCTTAGCAAGGCATGAATCCTGAGAAACAGGTTCAGGCCTCAGGAGAAAAACCTGACTTATCAGTGAGCTAGCTTAACTCATTAAGTTGAGCACACTAAATCTGGATATTTCCAAGGTGCTGAATTAAGAGGTAACATTCCCTATTGCAGAAGTGGATTGCATTTCGAGAAAAAGCAATTATAAGTGTGGTTTTTCTCTCTACAGACTGCTTTCTCATGTATCTGCACTTGCCAGTGCTCTAAGCAGTGGTGTGTGTTTGCTAGATGTAGTTCTCTTCAGCATGCCCAATTACAGATGGCAGAACAACTATTTATAGAACTTTGTATGATAAATTGTGACAGTTACCATAGCATTTCCATCCTGCACTTAAAACTTAAAGTTTAAGGAACATACCAACCTTTCATTTACTTAGGGAATTCTGTATATTATATTAAAGTTTAAGGAACATACCAACCTTTCATTACTTAGGGAATTCTGTATATTATATTAAAGTTTAAGGAACATACCAACCTTTCATTTACTTAGGGAATTCTGTATATTATAAGTATGTGCTTTAAATTCATTTTCCATTTGCCTTCTGCAGGTTCTATGCCTCTGATCATTACTCTTGTTTTCTTTGCTGTTCCTCACACAGCAGACCCTTTCACTTTCTTTCTTTTTTTCACTATTCCTTCTGTCCCTCTTCCCCAGTTCACTGATTCAAGAGGTTCAGCTCCAAAGGCTGCTCTGCTTTCTCTCACAATTTCTTCTTGGTCCTTTCTGCCCTTCCACACTACCTGTGTGTATTATATTACTGTACTCCATCTCACTCAGGTTCACAAGACTGAACAAGACTACTCACTGCCTTTCCTGTTCTGCTCTCAGGGGACAGTAGCACAGTCTGGCTCAACCCAGCCAAGTTATTTACTGGCTACTGTAAAAGGGCAGACACAGGACATCCATCTGGCAGTCTGGAGGCCCATAAAAATGTCCTCTTTGATTTTGACATGGCTTTTGACCAGTGTAACCTCTGCTGAAAGAAAAAAAATACATCTTCATCATTACAGAAAAAAAGGCATTTATATATTTTTGAAAGCACTACTTACCAGTATTTTTCTACCCTTCCCTTTTCCTTTTCTTTTTTTTTTTCTTTTCCTGTTACAGCTACACCCCCACCAGTCTCTGGCCTAGACTCCCAGTGTCTTTCAGGGAGAGGTGAAGACTATCGAGGAAGGATAGCCATCACCGAATCGGGAAATGCCTGTCAACACTGGAACACGCAGTTTCCTCACAAACACGGCTGGATTCCTGACAGATACCCCTGCAAGTACGCTGAGCCTCAGCATTCTAGCAAATACCAAAGAACGGTTATGCCCTATCAATCCAGATGCAGAGGCAAGAGGAGGACAGGTTTTCCTCATTTCTGTTGTTTAGTTGTAATTCTCACTGTTTGTCAGTGTTCATTACTTCTGTTCAGGTCTTGCTCTTCATTTCTTTTCTGCCTCCCTGTTTATTCTCATGTATTTTTCTCACTTGTCTCCTCCACATCCCACAGCAAAGCTATCAGCAGTTCACTACTTTTATCTTCAAAATCCCTTGGCTGTTTTTTGGCACATCTTCAGTGCATTACTCTTCTGAAGAGCGATGCTCCAAGGACAACATACTCCCATACATCCTTGTGCTCCAAGGTCAGAGGAGCTGGGTTTGCAGAGTGTTACTGATGTGCAGGAATAGCTGGGTCTGACCTGGTTTATAGCTCTGTAGTTTGATCCTGCAAGTTTTCCTAGGGAGGTGGAAGCCTGTCCACTCTCACAGGGCAGAGTGCAGTGTGCACCAGTGCTCCTATGTACACACTTCCAGTCTGTCACATCCTGCCTTGCCTGGCTCTTACTGTAATCTCAGGGGTATTAGTGCCTTGTGTTTTGAAGTCATCTCTTTCTGCTACATTTTGACCTCAACAACAAGAGCAGAAAGTGTAAGCATTGGAAAAGTTCTTCCTATATCTTCAGCATTCAGACCATGAAGTTGAAGACCATTGATTAGTCCCAAAGGAGTGATGCATGGGTTAATCAATCTCCAAAAGGAATAAATACACCACTGAGTTGAATTCTGCGTGCAGTAGTTGTTAATGGTCATGCACACAACTCTTCTGGATTTCTGTGACTAGTTTAAAGTCAGTGTTCCTGTTTCTTGTTTTAAGGGGCTTAGAGGAAAACTACTGTAGAAACCCTGATGGAGAGAAGAAGCCTTGGTGCTACACCACCAACAGCAACATTAGATGGGAATACTGCACAATTCCTCCCTGTGACAGAACAGAACAAGGGATTGCTGGTATGAATAGAGGACTGTACTTGAGATAAGAACTTTAAAACAGTGAAAAATTTATAGTTTCAGATTGTAAATTTGTTAATTCTTTTAGTCACTCTGTCATTCTTAATGTTTGTCTGCCTGTCATGTTGCAAAATCTGCCAAATATTAAATGTCCAGTGGTTAGGGAAATACAGTGAAAGATGCAAATCGCAAGCTGCCTCAATAGAAGAATTACAGGATGAAAGATATTTATGTTTTAATATTCCTTTCTTCCTAAAAGTAGGCCAATTACAGCAAATTCATTGAAAAATGAAAATGTTTAAAGGGATGAAAAATTGCTAAACAAAATTAACTCTATTTTGGAAGTTAGCCACAAATGAGAGGACAATAGCTTTCAACATAATTAAAAATCACATTGAAACATTCATTCATTTAAGCACAAAATTAACAAGAATGTCTTAGCACAATCAAAAGGATAATAGAGAGACTGACGTTTAACATAATATCTGTTTGAGAAATATAATGGGCAAAATCACCAGTATCTAATCTTTGAGGATTTTGCATGAGAACGTTCTTATCTTTAATTCTGACATGTTCACTTATGCCAAAATGAAACTAACTGGTGAACCCTTCACTGAAAAACGTCTAACGTAAGATGCTAAAACTGTGCAAGTTGTCTCAGTATCTTTGGAAATGCCCTTCTGCTGAAGGTGAGATGACTTCACTGGATACTGTCTGCATAAATGAGTTGTTCATTTCTGTCATCTTGTGTGTTTGAGGCTTTCTTGTGCCTGCTCAGTAAGAACATTAAAATTAAGATGCCAAAGACCAGTTTCTGTTGTTCGCCGCAGATGTGCCTGTACAAGCTCCCCTAACAGAGGAGTGCTACCGAGGCAATGGCAAGAGTTATCGTGGCACAACTTCTGTCACTGCATCAGGGAAGAAGTGCCAGGCCTGGAGCTCCATGTTCCCACACAGTCATATAAAAACCCCGGACAGATTCCCGGACGCGTACGTTTATCTCGCCTTTTCTCACTTTCTCTGGCAATAATTGCTGCTGCTTGTATTATCTTTGCACAGCTATGCTTTAAAACACTGCTAGGGAATATATCGATAAAAGAGAACTTTTCTAAGATACAGAAATGTTTTCTGTTAGTCTCATCTGTAAGAATTGTGTTCTCTTGTTATCTAAATTCTGAGTAAAATACTCTTAAATATGATCTGCCCTTACTCTTAAATATGATCTTCTGCAACCAAAACCAGGAGACTTGCATCCAGAGACAAAGCATCTACTGAAATATGTGTTTCATTTATGAATTTGAGACTTCTTGTTGTTGCCTTTCTAACGATTTAATTTGGGCAGGACACAGCATTTATGATACAAAACACACAGATATGTCACGCTTAAAAGTACCAACTAAGTGTTCTTTGCCATTGGATTTGGACATCCTGAATTGTGTACACTGAAATTTCCCCTGGATTTATCTTCTTCAGGTTAACAAAACTGCACCAGGAATGACTGGAGCAGTGACAAGCTAATCAAAATCATTAATGTGCCAGTTTTTAATAAGGGCAGGAGAGCAACAGGATTACAATTACAGGAGAAATTGTGAGGAAATCCATCATGCTTAGTGGATTATAAGCAGGAAAGTTGATCCCTTTCTAATTTTTTGCCCTTTTTATGTTGTCACCCGAAATAATTTGAAATTTTTAGTTATATTTTGGCATGAAAAAACTGGAATATCCTCAGAGGGGATGATATCTTTCAAAAACATTTTAGAAAATTAAAATCAAGCTGGGAAAATGTGGAATTCATATGTGTTCTGTCATATTCAGAGAAAAAGCATTTCAGTTCTTTTTTTATTCTGAGACCATGCTGTGATTCAGGGTGGGGAAATACAGCAACTCTACAAATTATTGAAAAGAGAAATTCTACTCCCCCATGCCCCAGCAAGCACAGACATGGGATTCCTCTCACTAAAGTCAGTAAAGGACTACCCCATTCAGTAGAAATGGGTTTGGGAGTGTAAGAGGGGATCAATTGCATAAGCACTTGTTGGCCATTCTTCTGAATATGAAAAGAAACTTTTGACATTTGAAAAATTTTGGAAAAGCCTAAAAAAATTTTGGAAATTCCCCCCAATAGTATGAATTTTCTTGCATATTTGTTACTAATTCATACATTATGACAATTGTGTATGCTTACACACACCTACTTGGAATCTTTTTTTTAAATTTCCATATGGGGTAATTATTTAGGGACTAGTACATTGAAATATTACAGCCAGAGTATAAGCCAGTAGTTGAATTGTTTCCTTATGCATAAATACATTCAGGATTCCAATGCACATTTGAAATACAACACTTCACTAGCATAACAACCACTGATGTGCTTGCTGGTAATAGGATATCTGGCTGTAAGTAAAACCAATAAATCTATTTATTTGTACATAGTAGTTGCACATAGTACATTCTTTTGTCAATCTATTCCTATGCTTACTTTCAGTCTTATGTAGCACGACTGTTGACTTTATTTGTGCAGGGATTTGAGGGACAACTATTGTAGAAACCCAGATGGTGACAGCAGCCCGTGGTGTTTCACCACTGACCCCAACACGATATGGGAGTACTGCAATCTCAAGAGGTGTGATGATCAGACACAAGAGCCTGCATCGAATGCCTCCCCTGGAATGATGGAACAAAACATTGGCCGGACTACACCCACCACATCTGGTAACAGCTGGCTATAAGAGTCACCTCCTGCAGAGTCTGTGGGTAAAGGTAATAGCAACCTATCAAAATTATTCTTGAGTGTCATGGTTTAACCACAGCCAGAAACTAAGTATCATGCAGCTGCTCACTCATTCCTCCATCCCTTCTTTGGTGAGGAGGAGAATTTTAAAAAAAAGTAAGACTCGTGAGATAAGAATGGTTTAATAATTGAAACAAAATTAGGTACAATAACTATAATAATAATAATAGTGGCAATAATAATAATAATAATTGTAATGAAAACACGAGAGACAGATAAAACCCAAGGAACAAAAGTGATGCACAATACAATTGCTGACCAATGCCTAGCTGTCCCTGAGCAGCAATTAGTGGCTCCATCCAGTGTATGTAAAGCTTATGTGTGTTGTTCTATGGGATGGAACATCCCTGTGGCCAGGCCAGGTCAGCTGTCCTGGGTGTGCTTCTGCCCAGCTTCTTGTGCACCTCCTCACTGGCAGAGAAGGGGAAGGTGAAAAGTCCTTGAGTTAGAGTAAGCACTACTTAGCAACAACCAAAATATCAGTGTGTTATAATTGCTATTCTGATATTAAACCTAAAACACACTACTCTACCAGCTACTAAGAAGAAAATTAACTCTATCTAAGCCAAAACCAGGACACTGACTAAGCTTGCAAGGTAACAATTACATCCCTCCTGCAGACTTTTTGGTCTGTACTGCTGCATTCTGCAGCAACAGCTCTTTAGTTAGTATATGTCCTGTAGCCTATGTAATTTAACAGTGCATTCTGAAGGATGTCTTTTTCATTTAGGTGAACAAGAGGAAAACAGACTTTTCTAGTATTTCTCAAGCTGTGTACTATTGAAATATGTGACTGTTATTATCATAAGAATTTTGCTTGTGTTGAGCTTTATGTTTTCAGGAGGGTGACCTTAGCTTGTATTGTTCAAAGGCAGCTTTGTTTTGCAAAATTAGATAAATGAGGTTTTGCTCTGTCCTGTTTTGTTACTTCCTTAATTAACAGTCCACATTGGTCAAAGTGGTATGACATTTTTAAAGTATAGTGGAGCTTTGCATGAGTTACAAAGGAAGGTGGCAGGGTTCAACAAAAGACACATTCCAAAATTGAGTCTGGTGCTCTTTTTATATGCAGCAGAAAAGAAGTACCTGTAGCTGGGAAGTCCTTGGAAGCAAAAGTTGCTCCTTCAGTCTAATAGGCTGCTGGAATACGCTTCTCTCATGAAAGTGCTTACTGATCCCAATTTAGCAAAAACCTTGAAGTCTTTCCAGATATTTGCAATATGGTACAGAAAATGTTTAGTCTGAAGTTCCTTGATATGAATATATAATCACCCTGAATTTATGAATGGAAGTGTTAAAAATCATTCATTTTGTGGTGAATTTACTTTGGGAAGCATAGATAATTGTGGGTTAAGAATAATCTAACTTTGACTATAAGCAGGTAAATGCATGTAATTTGGACTTTGAAGGCTCAGAAATAGTTTCAGAAGCTCAGTGTCTCTACATGAAGCCTAAGAACTGAGGTATACGCAGCATTTTCTTTTTCTTACCTCACACAGGCAACCAGAATAGCAGAAAAATTATGTAAGGTAATCTCTTACTCATATTAGCCCAGTGTTGTTAATATCCCACTCACCTGAAGCAAAGCTGTAGCATACTGCCTGGACTTAGAGACTGTGGGCAGTGCCTTCATTGGTAGAGTCAAAAATCAGCAGACACAAGTATTCATATCCTGCTATGCCTGCATTTCAAGGAATTTAAAGCATTCAAACAGTTAAATTATTTTGTCCAGATCAAGTAGATCGGTGATATGGAAAATCATGAAAGTTCCATTTTTGTGTGTGTAATTGACCTCACAGTGATCTGGGGATGTACTCACATCCATAACTGGTGTATCTTCAGACCAAGAGCACAGCCTGGATGATTAGAGACAAGGGTTTTTTTCCCCCCAATTCTTTTACTCCAGCAGGTCCTAATGAAACACTTTCTACAGTCCTCGTGTCAGTCACATTTTAAAGCCTTTGGAGCTACAATATTATTCCTGCCAGTGTTTTGCTGCTTGCATGCCTAGTGTCCCCATTACTAGAGAAGTTACTTCATACTCTCTTTTCCTCCCTAGGCTGAAGTTGGAGGATCCCTGGTCTGCCAAGAGAAGAACAAATTTGTCCAATACGGAGTCACTTCTTGGGGACTGAACTGTACCCAGCCATCAAAGCCTGGTTGTGTCCAAATTCCTGGTTTTGTTTCTTGGATCAAGAATGCAGTAGCTTCCCACTGAATCTGGATGCAGGCTAATTTTTCTGGAAAGCAGTCCCTGTGTCAGAAACAACATTCCAAGTATGGTTTTATGACTGGTTTTAAAAAGTATGTAATAATTCATAGGAATCCTAAATAAATACCACTACTGGCTGAGTGTGAGTAGATATTCCAAAGCAGTAGCCAAGCTGAGCAATTGTTCCTGTCTGTCAGAGTATCCCTGTCGTACCTGTGTGAGTCAACCATGGTGTCATGTGACAGCAGCTGTAAGGCTCCTACTTCACCCCTGTTACACCCCAAACACTTAATCCAGGAATTAAATTTAAGGTTCCTTTACACTAGTTGGCACAAAGAGAAACCCCAACCAGATACTCTCAAGAGGTGAAAAATCACACAAAAGCTTTCTGGCAAAACCATAGAAAATATAGAGACTTAGGCAAAAGGATTAAATATGACACCATATTCACTTATCTTAGGATTAATATAGGATTAATTCACTCAGCATTAATTTAGTACTTAGCATTTACTTAGCCCATTTCACCTAGAAACATTTAAACCTATGAGATCTTATGTTAGCCACAAAGTACCATGAAAAGAGAATTAGGATAAGAAAGAGAGAGACAGAGAAAGACAGAAAGACAGAAGAGATTTAGAAGAACGCACATAGAGCTACCACCTCCTAAGATTCCATTGTGGGTGAGATAGGAACTCCAGGAAGCTGGCAGGGTCAAGACCATGTGCTGGCCTTGTGCTCCATCTATTAAGCCTCCATGGGCCTTTCCCCTAAGGAAAAGACTTCCAGTCGCTTGGCCAGTCAGGGACTGGGTTAGCACCACCCCCACCATGTCAGTGATTGATTGATTGACTGACAGCTCTGCCAGGGCTGAGGGGGTCTGGGGGCAGGGCAGGGCACCACCTCACCTAGCAGCACATAAGCAAGCATTTCAAGCATCCCAAAAAGTGGCTCAGGACGCTAAACTTCCAGTCTCTGACAAGGATCCTGCGTCTCAAGACATCAACCAGGACCACTGCACTGGGACCTTTCCTCTTTTGGTCTAATCAGGGTCCCATCTAGCAGGCAGAGTAGAAAGGAAAGAAGAGGAAAGCATATTGAAACTCATATAATGGGCAATTGCTATATCAATAAAACCTAATTAACATCTTTTTATGCAGTTCTTTTCCCCCTATCATCTCATGAGTCCAGAAATCACAGGATAACCAGGCTCCAGGGGGCAAGTTCATGCAGCAGTCTTTTAGCACCTAAAGAAATCCAGCAGATCATCTGTGATTCCCTGTGCTCCTGGAGGCATCACTTTCCTACTTTGAGGTTTAGCATTCTCTAACATTAGATAATTTACACAACTGTTTGTGGGACTTGTTGGACTTGTAAGCCAAGTTCCAAAAAAAGCTTGGCAAATTCAATTTAGGCCACCTTGCCTTTCGGTCCCCACAATCTTACATGTCCAGGTATCCCTACAAGCCAAACAAATACACATGTCCCTGATCACCACCCTTATCCTTCCCACCAAGCTGGTTTCAGGGAGATTCCCAGAACCTGTACTCAGGGAGAGAGAAATGGTCAGTGGACATCATGGGAAAATACATATAGTACAATTCTACTACATGACCTGGATCCAACCTGCATCTTTCTTTTAATCCTTCCCTGTCTACAGCTGGAAAGAATCAGGAGCTGGTTTAGCACAGCCTCTAGTGATTGATTGATTGATTGATTGGTTGATTGACAGCTCAGCCAAGCTGGGGTCCTGGGGGTGGGGCACTGTCTCACCAGGTGCAAGGCCTGACCCAACCTCATCCGCACACGCAGCAGCATTGGTTTGAGACACTCAGTTTATCCAGCCTCTGAGAGCCACCCACATCTCAGTACAATAGACTGGAACCACTGCACTGGGACCTTTCCTCTCCTGCTCCCATCCAGTAGATAGAGAAGAAAGGAAAGAAGAGGGAAGCATGCTGAAACTCCTATAAGAGGCAGCTGCTATTCATAAATCTAGTTAACATCTCTTTATGAAGTTCATTCCCTCCAGCACCTCTTGAGTCCAAAAACTGCAGGACAACCAGGCTCTGGGGGGGGATGGGAGGGGTAATAAATGCAGCAATCTTTCAGCACCCAAGGAGTCAAGCAGGTCATCCATGACTTCCAGTGTGTTCTTGGAGGCAACGCTTTCCTTCTGTGAAGTTTAACATTATCTAATATTAGATAATTTACACAACTATTTTTCACACTTGAACTTGTAAGGTGAGGGTGGTTCTGAGAGGTTTTTTTTTTTTGTCTCAGGCCTGATCTCTAAATTTTGGAACGAATAACAATAATCTGGGAGAAGGCCAACAGGGTATCAGCTCCTTCTTAGGCACTGTTAGGAAGCCCACCACTTCCCACACACTCCCAGTACTTTTATCACATGTTGGAGCAGGAATCAGTTCTCTCCCCTCTAACAAGCTTAAACTTTTCATGCAACAGTGTGAAACAGCATGTTTAAAAGACTAGGGTCCTTTACCATGTGCTTTGTCTTCAGAAAGCTTGTTATTTCATTTCCCCAGTAAAATTTTCAAAAAGTCTCTGTCTTGTAACTCAACCAATTCTGTTGCAGGGTGTGATATTGTCACCTTCAGCTCTGCGGTTTGGTATGCTAATTCAACAACAAAAGGGCAGGGCTGAGTGTGAAAGTCCAGGGTACATAATGATTATAAAATCAATAATGAAAAATCAACCACATGCTAAAAAATTCCTATGTGCTGTTTGAATGAAAATGGCTCGGAGAGTGCCTATGAACATCTAAAGTGCTACTCTGCATAGAAGATTTGACCACCCCAAATTAGTCAATAGCCAGTCAGTTTTCATATGGCACCTCAGAGTGAGAGGCGCTGTGAGTAATAATGGCAAAGTGACAGCGGTTCATGGCAGAAGACAGTAATGGTGCCCCTTCACATCTGAAATATTTGCATCCAATGCCATCCATGACACATCCTGATGGCAATGTGGCTGTTCAAATCCAAACTCACGTCCTGAAGCCAGGGAAGTCACAGAAGTTGCAGCAGAAAGGACACCCGGGTACGTGCGGTCTCAGACTTGCTGCGCTGTGCTGCAAGGAGAGGCGGATGGGCTGCACATTACTCAGGGGTTGCAGCACAAAACAACAAAATGGGAGCAGGTTAGCACCAAGAGGTAGCAATCATCAGCCCTAGTAGCTGGCTGGACAATCAGAGAGAGGTTCATGTGGAAGAATTTAGTAACCATTTTATTTTGAACCATTGTTGACTTCCCGATTGTGGAGGTCTTGGAAGTGTTTCATGTGCTTTTTGCCACAGGGACTGAATTCATAAACACTGGTAAATAACTGAAGGCATATACATGAGTCACTACTTAGGCACATCACAAAGTTTTGATTTAGCAACATTTTGATTTAGGAAACCCATGGGGTTATTTATGCAGTGTAAATACTTCTTTTGCTATCTACTTGCCTGGGAACATAAGTTGTCAACACAAAAAAAAAAAAAAATCTAGAAAGCTGTGATTCATTTTTATTCCTCCTACTCTTGTAATTCTCTCTTGTTTATAAAGCCTTCCACTAATGTATTTTATTTGGAAGCTTAATAACAGAGACAGCACAGTGGAAAAGAATCTTTAACTAGAGGCTTCTGAGAGGCAGAACAAAGTAACAGAAGGATGAACATCAGTCTTTCTTGACTGTAAGCAAAGCACCCTGGTGACAGTCTCCCTGCTACTGCCCTGCCACTCATGAAAGGAAGGAGAATAGTCCTTATTGAAGCACATGTTCTTGTTGAAAATGTAAAAGCATAGTGCATAATATGTCAGTGATGCACCTTCCTCTTTCATGTATATGTTCTTTTTTTCATACTGCTCTTCTGGTCACTTTCCCCCACCCAATACTCCTCAGGCTTTGAACTCTCATTCACCCAAGCTGTCAAATCCCTATGAAAGAGAAGCCTTTTCCAGGACTACTTTACCAACCACAAGAAAAAACTGAAATCTCAGTACCTGAATAAAAACACAGCATTGATTTCTGTAGAAAATTCAAAACTGAACGTTTCCTTTATGTTTGGGCTGCTGCAAATCATGGGTGCACCTGGAATACAGCCAAGTGATATACAGGTTGCAAGGGACACCTGGTGGTGAGCTCATCCCAACACCTGCTCAGAACAGGTTCAGCTCTGTCAGATTGCTCAGTGCCTTGTTCCTGTCAAATTTGGAAGGCCCCCAAGGCTGAAAATCCCACATGCTCTCTGGATCCCTGTCTCAGAATCTGAATACCTTGGTAGAGGATTAATTTCTCCTCATATCTAACCTTAACTTCTCTTGTTACAATTTGGGTCCTTGCCTTTTGTCCTTTACCTGCTGCTTCTTCAGGATGACTCTGGGTCGATTTTCCCTCAGCTTTTCACTGGTTAACTCTAGACAGCAATAAGATCCCACCCTTTACTCTTTCCTCTCCAGGATGAAGATGCCTCTTCACCTTCCTCATACATCACATGACCCAGCCAGCAGCTTGGTGGCCCTGTACCTCTGATAAAATCGAGAGCAGGCTCCTGCTACTAAAGTGATTTCAGTTTTTATTACAAGAAAGAAAAAGGCCTAAAGCAAGGGGGCCCGCGGGCAAGCAGGAGCATTCCCGTCGAGGATGCTGCAGCACCGGAGCTGGGTCTTCCTTTTAGCAGCGATGTAGCCATGTCCCCGATGTCCCAGAAGGAGCGCCACCACTTCAGTGGGTCAAAAGCCCTTTTTTACCCTGTTTTTGTCCCTTTGGATTGGTTTCTTTTTTGGATCCTTCATTTGCATGAAGGTTTAAGGCACTTGATTGGCCCATTACAGTTCTGTCCAGGCTGATTCGTTTGGCTTGGGGGTGATGCACTTCACTTAGGTGCATTACGGTACGTTGAGTACCGTATTTCTTATAACTCCCCTTTTAACCCCTTTCACAATACAATAACCAAACTAACAGTACATACTTACCGATCTATCAGCTATTTTACAACAGCTTCTAACCTCTTTTTAACACCTCCAAGGCTGGGCCTACTCCAGTCTGTCTTCTACCAGCAAGGCCAGAAGTGGCTGCGGCAATCCAGGCGCGGTCTCAGGAGCGCTGAGGAGAGCGAAGAATCCCTTCCCTCCGGCTGCCGGCTGAAGTTCCCGCTGCAGGGCTCTGTACGGGCGGTACGACCCGGCTGGCCTCTGCTGTGAGGACGCGGTGCTGTCGCAGCCCGAGGCGAGGAGCTCGGGGCAGCCTGTGCGGGGCCGCTCCCCTCCCTTTGGCATGCAGCGGGCTCTGGCGCACACGGCCATTCCTGCACGCAGGACTCGGCCGCCGTGGAGCGGAGTTTGCAGCTGCACGCTCAGGCAATAGGTGGCACTGAGGGACGATGTAGTTTTGCGTTGTCCCCGAAAAAACGTCACTGCGGAAGAGAGAGCCGGAGGGGAGAGGCTGGCATTGTGTCCTCGCCCGGAGCAGCGGCCAGGCAGGGAGCGGCAGACATGTGGCGGGAGAGCCTTCCAAACGCGTGGTGAGATCTCCTCGGCACGGGAGCAGGGACAGACAGCACAAGTCCGGACTGGGCTCCCTCCGCCTGGGGCTGCGTGAAAGCCCCGGGAGGGTCACCGGGTCGTGGGAGAGTGGGAGCAGGCGGCTGAGATTCCCCTGAGCATGAGTGCGGAGGAGGTGTTGATGGAGTGAGCCTTGTTCGTGTCGCTCAGAGAGCTGCTTCTGGGACGGGCTTGCTTTGTTAGCAGTGCGGGGTTTGACGCTGCCTTGATAGCTGCTTTCGCACCTCTGCTCACCGACCTCCAGGATGGTAGTGCAGGGCGATATTCTACCTGTTGCATAAGCTGTTTGTTCTTAGGAGCCCTGTTCTTCCAAGCTGTTTGTTCTTAGGAGCCCTGTTCTCCCATGTCTAGAAGTGATTTAAGGAGAAAAAAAAAAAAAAAAAAAACCACATATAGGCTGTTTCAGCAAGTGTGAGCAAATTGCCTTGGAGGTTACTGAGATATCCAGTACAGGCTCCAGGTTCTGCACTTCAGACAGCAGAGGGAAATAATTCTAGGTGATGACAAACACCCAGTGGAGTTGGTTTTTCATGGATCAGTAAGTCTTTTTCCTTTTTGGCATTTGTTTTGGTTTGTTTTCTCAAAGTACTATAGTTATTGTACCAAAGAACTCCCTAATGTAGCTGCATTCCACAAGGCAGAGTAACAAGGCTTGCTTCTGTTGTTGCTAGATTTTAGACTGTGCTTTTGTACCAGAAGCTACTAAGCTTAAAGGGAACCGAGGAGGATACTTTCTTTTCCTAGCAGACAGGGGAGACCTAAAGGCTTGATACCCAGTCAGGAGTAGCTGAAAGTGTCAAAGGCACAGCAGCTCCTTAAACTCTGGACAGGGAAGGGTCCACAAGGCTCTGCTGGTGCCAGCCCTGCAGCACGATCAGCACCACATGGATGGGAGAGAATAGCCCTGGAGCTCAGAATTGCCCTGCTGAGGCTGGGCACCTATTGCAACACAGCAGTCAAAGTAAACCATTTTTTTGGCTGAAGTCACATAGGTGTTTACAGGATGAAACCCTGCAAGGACACCTGTGCAGTTGTTTACTGCCTTTCATCTAAATTGTGCTAAAGGAGGGAATATTATGGCAATAAATTATCTAGCTAAAGCACAGCCCAGAAACACTGTCTCTTTGTACAGAGGCAGTGCTTTGTGAGCCCCTCTCTGCCCATCCTATCCAAAGAATACGAAAAATAATGGCAGATGTTGCCAGGTGGCTAAAAAGCTTGTGATCACAAGCTGGGCAATGAGTGGTGCTGGCAGGGGACATTCTTTGCACCATCCAGAAGGATTGGAGTAGGACAACACTATCAGACTGTAAGGATCTTTCTGTTTTTTCCCCTTTTGTAGGGAGAGCATCATGTCCCAGATCAGGTAAGTGGAATAGCTGTTCTGTGCTGCGGTCTCCTCTTTCGATTAGTGCCCTGATTGGGGCACAGCGTCAGCCCTACTGTACTCTGGATGACAACAGCAACAAAATCTTCACTCACAGCCCCCTTGCAGCCCCCTGCAGGAGCCCCAGATGCCTCTACTAATCCACAAGGGAAGCTGGAGAACTTGAAATACAAGTCAGAGGGGTGGGAGGGTACACTGCACTTAGTACACTGCATGTCTGTCAACTCCAGCTCTGGCAACTTGGCTCCCACACCTCAAGTGTGCCACCTTGCTGTTCAGAACAGAATCAGGGACACCAGCAGACATTCCTTACTTGACAGCTACAGGGGAGAGCCAGGATTGCCCTAAGAGATAATTGAATCTGTAGGGGAGCTGTGTATGAAACACTGGCAAGAGAAGCGTGTCCAGCACATCCAGATTTCTTCAGCAGCTGAAGACTTTTGTCTCTCCTCCTGCTCCTCAGCCCACTTTACCCATGCAGCTTTTATTCCTGGACAAGTCCAGCTGCTACTGTCTCATTCACTGCAGTACCTGCTTCAAAGTAGCTTGGCCCTATTGAACTTTTTTTTATCCCTTTTTTTTTTTATCCTATTGAACTTTGTCCCCCCAGGCATCCTGGTTCACAAGGAAAGGGACAAGAAAGACTTGTGATCAGCAAGTCCTGATCAGCAAGGACTTGAGACCCTTAAAAAACCTTAGTAGATAGAACCCTGCCCCAAATCTTACCTGTGATCTTCAAAAATAACAGAAATACCCAGTCTGTGCTGACTGCCTGGGATTTGTAGGCATTTGTCCCTGCTCAGTCCCTATGGATGTGCAAACAAGCCTCAGAGTAAGGCCCTTTGATAATGCTGTTGTTGAACACAAGCAATTTTGTGCCTCCCCAGGCCTTTTGACTGTTCCCAGAAGAATGCAGTCCTGGTCCCTGTGGCCGCCCTGGGGGTTGGAGGGATGCTGCTTTACTGGCTCAGATCTGGACGCAAGATCAAGACTATTGACATGGGCGATGGGTGGTGGGGCGCAGGCGAAAGGCCCCCCAAAGGGAAAGAAGACACAAGCATCCGTCCCTTCAAGATTGAAACATCTGACAAAGAAATCGAGGTACCGCTGGCTGGGGGGTAACGGGGGCAGAAAGCTGCAAGGGGAGGCAGTCCATCACCCACCTCACTGCCTCGAGGTGATGCCTTGGGGGTGACAGCAGGGCACTTCCATGTGCCAGGGCAGCTACCCAGCTCCATTAGATGATGCTCTGGCTCACCATTCTTAATTAAGGGGATTTGAGCTCCAGTGCCTTGCAATGTCCCCTAAAGACTTTCTGAGACAGCAGCCCCTCTGTGCAAGCTGGGGCTTCTCCTGCAGAAAGGCTACACTTTGAGCAGCAAATTTTGACACTGGGTCTGTGGATGGTGGAGCAGGGCAGGAGGGAATTGGGACAGCAGTGGCACCAGTAGGGCAGGACTGAGGGGCTTCCACAGAGGAAAAGGCTGTAGGGCTGAAGAGGGATGGTGTCTTGACTGAATCATAGCTCCTCCATCCCTGCATGCCTGTCTCTATCTCACCAAGCAGCAGCCAGCAGCTCAAGGTGAGATTCTTATTCTCCGAGCCAGCAGTGCTGCCAAGGTCCTAGCACCAAAAACCCTAGAGTGAGCTAGCAGCAAGCCAAGAGCAGGACCCGGTACTCCTGGGTGCCCATGGGGAACTTGTAACCTGTAGAAAATTGTATTGCACATACAAACAATTCAGGTGGTCAATGAAAGTATGGCACTTCTTCAGGAGGGCTTGTGGTGTCCCAGAGAGCAATACAAAAGCCAGCAGAGCCAAGAGTGCCTGTCTGTGCCTGCCCTGGCATAGGGCACATGGCAGCAGCTGGCCAGCCTAGCAAGAAGTGCTCCCTTCCACAGGATCTGCACCAGCGCCTGGATCGGTTCCGCTTCACACCGCACGTGGAAGGAGCCGCCTTCCACTATGGCTTCAACTCCAGCTACCTGCGGAAGGTGGTGGCCTACTGGAGGAATCAGTTTGACTGGCGCAAGCAAGTGGAAGAGCTGAACAAATACCCCCACTTCCACACCACCATTGAAGGTGAGGGGGTCTCTGTGCCTTGAACAGGTCTCACTCAGAAATGCACAGCAAGAAGGGGGAGATGTATAAAGTGACAATATTTGAGATAACCTATGCATAACAGCTTAGTGATACAAGTGAAATATAACTAGTGGAGGCTCTATTATTAACAACCTTATAGGGATTAAGACCATTACACAGTGGCAATAAGGTTAGGTCTGCTTCAAGATGGGCTTCATCTGGCTCAGAACCTGAGCTAACTAACGATGAGGTGCTCTTCAGTGATTGCCTTGAGGCCACCTTTGAAAACTGAAATTTAGCCAGACTGAGGCTGGAATATCCCTCCCCACCATGCAGTAGTTCAGCCAGGTGAGCTTAGCCAGACTTTACATAAATGATCTCTAGATTAGGGTAGACTTTACCTAATTGATCTCTATGTTAGGCTTCTATCAGGCCCTTTTTCATGTTTCTCTTTTAACTACTGAAATGTTTT
Organism: Motacilla alba alba; assembly: GCF_015832195.1. Taxonomy (NCBI): domain Eukaryota; kingdom Metazoa; phylum Chordata; class Aves; order Passeriformes; family Motacillidae; genus Motacilla; species Motacilla alba. Next base: position 77,251,027 of record NC_052018.1, read on the forward strand.
TGCATGTATCTTACCCCCATTGTGCTATACATTCAAGTGCAATTCTTACTTATATACTGTGAGACCAGTTTCTCAGGAGATGGATGGTAATCTCCAGTGACCCCAATATCTGTGGCTGGGGTCAATATCTCTATGTAAAAGATGAGACAACTGATACTATGCCAAGCATCCCCTTTCAGCCAGGCATCTTCTTGCTGTGGGCTGATTGTGGAACTTCTGCTCCAGATGCAAATTACAGTTTTGCCTCCCTCCTTCTACAGAATGCAGAGCAGCAACTGTGGTCCCAGAGCTTTAATTTTTCTCTCTTGGATGTGTGGCAGGGATTGATATCCATTTTATCCATGTGAAGCCATCCTATGTTCCTCATGGTCAAGCTGTTCGACCTCTGCTGATGGTCCATGGCTGGCCCGGCTCCTTTTATGAGTTCTACAAGATCATTCCTCTGCTCACGGAGCCAGCCAAGCACGGCTTGAATGAGGGTGATGTGGTGTTTGAGGTCATCTGCCCCTCCATCCCAGGATATGGTTTCTCAGAGGCCTCTCACCAGAAAGGTAAGCAATGAAAATGCTCTGTTGGAATTGCAGTTTTTGGAGTAACACCTCAACTATCCCAGGCAGCCCTGGGCACTGCAGTTTGTGATGCAGATGCCTGGCTTTTTGCTAAGGCCCATGTGGCTGAGGCTCTGAGGCTGGCTGTGAAGATTTGCAACACAAGGGTAACTGGAAGTCAGGTCTGATTTCGCTTTCCACTGAATTTCTCTCATCTTGTGCTCACTTTCTTTCCGAGGAGTGAGGCAGAGCAGCATTGCATTCCCACAGCTCCACACACACGTGCCTCAGTCAGGTCACAGTCTTTGGCCAGGGGAGGAACAGTAGGACCAACAGGTCTCCTGTGTTTCCCTTTACCTACAGAGTTTGACTCCATAGCAACTGCTCGGATATTTCACAAGCTGATGAACAGATTGGGCTTCAAGGAATACTACCTACAGGGAGGGGACTGGGGATCTCGCATTACCACAAACATGGCCCAGATGCTGCCACAGTAAGTAGCAAAGGAAATCAGTGCAGAAAAGCTGCCTCCAGTCCCTACCCTACCTTCTGGCTCCATAGTCCTACCTTCTGTTTACCCTGCTTCTCATCCTCTTCTGCTCTGTTTCCTTCAGGGAGAACCCCATCCTGCATATTCAACTGCATTCATATGCTTTCTATTGAATTTTTTTTTTATTATTATTATTCTACTGGACCTGAAGGGCTTTTGTGTATTTGATTCAGTCCAGTGTTTATCTCACAGCTGCAGTCAGACTTGTTTTCTAGAAAACTTGGAGACAGAAAATGGCTTGATTTAACCCTCTATTCCTAAACTTATTTTTAGGTCTGTGAAAGGGCTTCATCTGAATCTTGTTTTCATCCACACGCAAGGTTTGGGAAAGATGATTCGTGCAATGCTTGGAGCTTATGTACCATGGCTTGTAGGCTTCAGCAGGGAAGATGCTCGACGTTTCTACCCTTTCATGCAGAAAAACGTATTTGACATCCTCCGAGAGTCTGGATACTTACACATCCAAGCCACCAAACCAGACACTGCAGGTAATGTACCTTCTCTGTATCCCTGTGAACATGGAACACTAATCACTCGTGGTACATGAAAACAAAGGCCAGCCAAATTTGAGAAGCAATGATTTCTGGTGACTTGAATGCAAGACTCATGGGGGTAATGAGTTTATAGGGATGAGAACTGTATAAAATGAAGCAAAAAGAAACCACTCAAAAAAAGATGGAGATTTCAAGTATAATTTTTCAAGGTCTTTTAAACAGCACACCACGTTCCTTGAGAATGAACCCATTTCCATAGAGTCTCTCAAAAGTAAAATACAGGGTTCTGAAATTGAAGCTTTGAGAAGTAAATGGGGCTGAAAACAAGAAAAATATCACAAGCAAAGAGATGGAATGTGAAAGCTACAAATATGCAGACAAAGCTCAAACACCTGAAAAGCCAGAATGCTGATGTCCTGGGGCCAGTGGATAAGGACTGTGAAGAAAGATAGGGCCATTTCATAATGCTTAAAGGATCTCTTTGCATCAGTCCCCACTAGAAAGGATTCTAGGGTATTGCTTTATTGGAATAATCCCTCACCAGGAAAGACAGCAGAGCTGTCTCAGGCTGGTGCCAGATTTGGAGACCAGAGAACAAACAGCCCCCCAGCCCAGCAATTCACTAAAGGAGAAGAAGAAGCAGCTCAAACTGGAATGTCAGTGAATGCCTAGATTATTGCTTGAAGTGATTGCAAACTCAAAGAAATAAAAGGAGATAAACAATATACCAGGTAGGGGAGAGTTGTGGTGGTGATGTTTCTGGTTGCTTGGGTATTTTTAAGGGCCAAAAAGTATAGGTATCCACAGAAAATGAAGATCAGTATGTCTAGTCTCTGAACAGAAATCTGACAATTGTTTAAACAAGGAGAATTGATTCACAGGGGATAATATCACAGGGAAAACAAGCTTCAAGAATCAGAGCTCTGTCAGAATCAAACGGCCGCAGATCCACAAATGGAACTTATATAATTTCCAAAAATATTTTGTTGAGACTCCTTCCCCAGCATTCTTAAGAAATTGAACTGCCTTAAGAAAAGGATTGAAACTAGTCAACATGAGAATCCAAGCACAGGAATAAATCCACAAGTTATAGGGGAGGAAGAGAATCACAAAAATCTGTGCTGACACTTATACCCTTTAACAAGATCCTAACTTCTCTAGGAATAAAAGTTAATAATTAGATGTGAAATTGACAGTTATCCAAGCTTTGGTTTATAAGTGACTGGTTGATAAAACCAGCCAATAAAAACTGATATCAACAAAGTTCAAAGCAGTTTAAGAAAGTCACAGTTCAAGTGGATTCAAGTTTGGCTGCTCCCATATGAGAGAATCCATGAGTCAAGGGTAGTGCTCTGAAAAATCAGCTGATTTTTGAGATTAAGGCAATTTTGCTCTCTAAAAAAAAACCAACTGAAAAGTACAACTACAGAATCCATTATATTCATGATATTCTGAATCTGTTGCATTCCTGTTAGCCCTGTTTCATAAACATATTTTAGAATCAGAATACATTCCATCCTAAGCAGGATAATGCTCCCAAATATTTTATCTGAAATTTCTTTTCAGAGTGCCATCTCTTTACATCTGAATTTGCTCCTTCTGCCACACATCACCAAGAAGCCAATGGAACTTCCTTAACTCCCAGTTTCTTTTGTATAGGAATTATCTGAAGTTGTAGTGCCCTCAGATACAGCCAGAATTCCTCTGCATGGAATTTGTCACAAATTAAGTACTATAAGGGATAGATAAATACAGAGTCTCTACTGAATTCTCTAGAAAACTCTGAACTCTTCATGAAAGTCCAGTTTAACTTGCACTGAAGTATTGCAATGCCAGGCAACTGCAACAGGTCTTCTCTTCTCCTCACTTAGGTTGTGGACTGAATGACTCCCCAGTGGGGCTTGCTGCATATATTATGGAGAAATTCTCAACCTGGACAGACAAATCATTCCTGCATAAAGATGATGGAGGCTTGGAAAGGTAAGATATTAGGTTATGATGTTATTCCATGAGAAGTCTCATTAAAAGAATGATAATAATACAAGGATACAAGTAAAATACTGGCGTGTCAAAGCTGAAATTTAAGGATGAAAGGCTGACATGACAAGCACTAGTTTAAACTTACAGCAGACTGCCTACACATTACTGATTCAGCACCAGGCACTTTTGCTCTGAATACACAGGTGCCAAGTAATTTGCTGCTTGAAAATAGGTGGAGATTAAGAGGGACAGCAGTTCTTCAGGGCATGAGCCTAGTATAGAGCACTGAGGAACAGCTTCCAGTTAAATTTCTTCCTCTCTCTCAACAGCAAATACTCTCTTGATGAGCTTTTGACCAATGTGATGATTTATTGGGTGACATCCTCTATTGTGTCCTCAATGCGATACTACAAGGAAAACTTCTCCAAGGACCCAAGAATTCATAACAGGTAATTATGTGGCAAGTTGCATGGCAGATTTGCAAATGAGGTTGAAACATTTGCCTGTATCAAGAGTTAGATCACTTACAACAGCACATTTAATTAGTTTTGAGAAAAATGAAAGTCCAAATTCTTGCTTGCTTTTGAGAAATATAGTTAAGGGTCACTTTTCTTTTGAAACTATAATGCACACAAGGTAGCTTGCAGCCAAGACAATGCAAAAGACTTATCAAAGCACCAAGCAAAGTCTTATGTTCAAAATACAAGTCTGTATACTTATTCAACAAACAAATGTGACTTGTAGCCCAGTTCAGTGAAAACACAACAGAAGATCATGGGCACACCTAAGAGAGAAGTATAAACTGAATTAGGAAGGCTACTGCTTGCTGGAGGGTAAGCTAAGAACTACAAGAGTTAAGCACAAACCTGGGGTAGCAATTTGGAGGGCAGTACTTGAAACTCAGCACCTTGTGACAGCTGGTACATAAAGATGGTGCTAAGAGAGGCTGACCACAAAATGTTGCTGAGCAGACTTCTCCAAGTAACAGATCATCTGAACAACTGGGAGTCTTTCTTTCTGGAGTGAACCAGCTCCTTTCTTCTCCAGAGGGTCACTTGTTATGCATTTGGTGCCAAGTTCCAAAGCAAACAGGAGCTGGCTCATTTCTCAAAGAGGTGTTGTATTTTGTCATGTAGCACTACACTGAAGTTTACAAAAGTTAAGCTCAAAAATGGGAAACATTTAAAGACCAACCTGTGTGCAAAGTTGGCTCCACTTTGCACCTCTACAGATATAATTTTCTAAAACTCAATGATATCTGAATAGAAAGGAAGCTCCTCAGTGGAGTGTAGACCAGGAGGTGCACTGCACAAAGTGGGGAAATTTCTCCAGCAAAATGTGTTCCCAGAGACAGAGGTTTTTATAGACTTCCCCCAGGACTTGTTTCAACAATGCAATTAACTTATCTCTTCTAGGGTTGGCGTATATGTTCCCACAGGGATTGCAGCTTTTCCTCAGGAGATTGTGCATGTACCACGTGTCTGGGCAAAGGATGTCTACAAGAACATCATCACTTACACTTACATGCCACGTGGAGGGCATTTTGCTGCCTTTGAGGAACCAAAGCTCCTGGCACAAGACATCATGCAGTTTGTCCGAAAAGTGGAACAGCTGTGAGCCTGCAGTTGAAATATATACATATATGGAATGGAAACAAGTGCTTGACCAGTGGCAGAACCTTTAGACTGGATTTGTTTAATCCCTCAAAATAATCACATATAGACACCAGCATTTTATTGTGATAATAATTACAGTCCTGATTTTTAAAATCAAGTTGTAATGTTTTCATAAGAAAAAAAACATAACCAAAAATCCAAAAAGCATCTTGTGTTCCTTAGTTCCCAGCACCCTATCATTGCTGCATTCATAGTTCAAGTATAACAGAATATGTAAACAGTTTATTGCAGTAACATTGCACTCAACTGAGGAAGAGAGGTGAAAGGAACTGGCCAAGGTTCCTTTTAAAAGCTTCTTTAAACACTTGGGGCACCTGCATTCTTAAACGTGTTACAAGCAGCTTTGGTGGAAACATAAAAGGTTTTGATCTCCTGAGCACAAACACTCCTACATTCAAGTTACATTTCCTTCAAGAGACCTGAGATTTCATATTCAAGAGGGCAGCTGCACATAAGGCAGCTTTCTTCACTCAAAGTTTTTCCCCTAGAATGAGCTTAAGAAGCAGCTACTGCACATTGTAAACAGATATTAATGGATACTACAGCAGAGAGGGCACTCTAGTGTTCTCCAAGCTCAAAAATTTCAAATCAAGTTCCTACTACTTCTATCATCTCATTCCATCCAAAAGGTCAAGGTTAAAATATGCACCAAGCGTAGAGGGTTACTTCAACCTCCACCCTCTTCACAAAGGACTTTTACCACCCCATTGTGCATTTTTGACTAGTAACAGCAAGTACCCTCACTGCCAGTAGGTTCACCTTTCTCTTCAAATGGTAGGAGTTATTTCAAGTTACTGAAAGCTCATTACAGCACAGATAATAGCCCAGCTGACTGAAGACAACTCCAGCAGGTATCTAGTTCTAACACACTGCTCTCAAGGCTTCTCTCCCCATCCTGTTCTGCAGTAGACACCAGCCCACAAGAACAGGCTCAAATCTGATTCTAAGTGAAACAATCTGACTAAGAGCACAAATTTTGCAGGTAAAGATAGTGCTAAACTTGATCACATTCCCCTGATTTCTATGCATTTCAGAAACATTTAAAGTCAAAGTTTCTTCCTCAAGTGAGAGTAATCTTCCATTATTGCAGCAGCACTTCTAACTTCCTCTGAAGAGGGTTAGCAAAGAAACTGCTTACTTTTAATCTTATATCTAACCAATTGTCAGGGCTGTTAGGCAAAGATTAGTAAAAAAATAACTTGCTTATTGCTACCCTGCCTCCACACTACCAGACTCTTTCCATCTCCAAGACAGCACTAGCTACAAGATTTTTCAGTTGCTGCCAAGTCTTACTTTGGAGTGTTAAGGAACAGTAAGTGAGTTATAGGAAAGTGCAATATTACGAAATAGATGCACAAGCACCTGAGTACTCAAGTGGGGCGCATACCACGGCAGCTGAGGCAGCGTTGGGAGCTGCGGCTGTCGCTTGTGGAGCTGCCAGGGGGCCCCTGGAAGCGGCTCCGCCCATCTCCACGGCAGCCCTGGCAGCTCCAGCCATTTGCAGAGGAGCTGCCTTCATCCTGTCCCATTCTTTACTAGCTGGGAATAAATCCCTCTTCTGCAACAATGTTACCTCCGTGTCCCAGTCCGATTTTGCCCGCTGGTTTTCCTGCTGTGCGGAGCCTTTTAAAGCCTGCAGGATTTCCTCGCAGAGAGTTATTTTGCAGGAAATAGCTTCACCTAAGAGAGCCTATGGGTAACGTGGCAAAGGCAGGGTCAGAAAACGGCCATATTAAAACTCAGGAGGAGATTGGATGTATCCAGCATGTACCAGTTCAGCAAGCACTCAGCAGGGAAGTTTTATTCCCAACACATTAATTCATCCCGGGTCACAGCTCGGGTCCCTAAAGAGCCGCTGGACCTGTGTGCAACTGTGCCTTAAAGTGGATTTGCCTTCAACAACAACTCAGGAAATAAGGACAATAGAGGAGCGCAGCAAGATACAGGAAGGCAGCAGACACCATGAAGAAAAAAAAAAAAAATCAGAGACATGATTCAAAAATACATGGTTACATTTGCTAAAATTGACACCTAAAGGAAAAAAAGTAATCAATATTCCAATTAAGTTTCTATGGAATCCATTCATTCACTAAAGCCTTTGAGGGTCACTGGTGCTTGGAACCAGACATAGTCCTCCCAAGTAGATGCCGTGTGCTGTGGAAGGGAGGCACTAACGTGGAGGTCTCCATCGCAGGACAACTTAACAGTCAGCTTCCTCCCTCGGCTCGGCACTTGGTAGTTGAGCTTGGGCCGGAACCACTCAACACCACAGTCACGGTGGCCCTGGACCAGGACTAGAGTGCCTGTGACAGGGAGAGCCTTAAGTTCACTGAAGACATCAGCGACAAACAGGCGGTGAAAGAGCTGGCGAACACAGGGCGCAGTCTGGAGGCTCTCTTCAGCAGAGCCCTCACAGAACCCCTCCAAATTCAGCTCATAGAGCTCCTTGGGGTTCATGACATTGCCTCCAAGTAGGAAAAGAACCCGAGGAACCAGCGTCAGACTAAACATGACTTCCAGGTGCTGGAACAATCCCTCCAGCTCCGTCAGCAGCTGCTGGCACTTTCTGCTTGCCAGGCCCAGGGAATGTGGTTTCTCAATTCCACCTCCATCCTGGAAAACAAAAATTCATATTAACACATTTAGGTATGAACATGTATTATACTTAGCAGAAAGCACGGCCCATCCCAGAGAGTCAAGGAACAAGCAGTTTGTGTTCATTTTGAGAGCTACAGATACACACATGGGGAAGATGCGCATATTCTCTCCACATCAAGGAGATGCAAGAGGAACACAAAAGCACAATCCATAGCTACTCAGCTGGAATCTGAATCGCGCTACTGATGAATTCCAATAGGAATTAGAAGCCCATCTTTCAAAGGTCAGCCATCTCTATGAAATCTCTTAACAGTATTTTGTTTGGTTGGTTTTTTGCTTAGAGGTAACAAAGCAGTGACACGATTTGAGTGGAAAGTAGGAAGTAATCAATCAAGAGGAATTTGTTGGCACCTCCAGCAGCCCGAACTTAACGCGGCCTTTGCCTCGTTTGGAAAACAAGAGGTAAGATTTGGGATGCAGCCACAACAAGCGCTTTATTTAAAAGCGCCGACACGTTGCCGTGCGAGTCCCCGAGCGAGAAAAGGAGCTCGCCAGCAAAACTCAAACGCCACGGCCCCCCTAATCCCCCGGCCCGGGGGCCGCCTCCGAGCACCCCGCGGCCGCCGCCCCTCACCTGGGCCGCCTGCCGGCAGAAGTAGGCGAGCTGCTCGTAGGGCAGCGGGAGCTGGTTCCGCTGGTGCAGGACGTGCTTCAGGAGCTCGCAGGCGAAGCGGTAGCCGCTGCCCCGGCACACAGCTCCCGGGAACGCCACGGCCACCGCGGGGCTGCCCAGCGCCGACCTGTCCCCCCGAGGCCTCATGCCGCCGCGATCCAAGCCCGCCAGCGCCGGGGAACGAAGAGCCAATGACGCGCCCCCAACGGCCGCCGCGGGTTTGAATGCCGCCGCCGCCGCGGAGCCTCACGGGAGTGGCGCACGCGCCGCGCCGCGCGCCCTCCGGCGGCGGAGCCGCCCGCGCTTGGTGGGCGTGGCAGGAGGCGGGGTCGCTGCGCAGCCCCGCCCCTCCGCTCCCCCGCCCGAGCCCGTCCCGGGGCCGCCCGGCTGAGGCCGTGCCGGGAGCTCGGGCTGCTTCTTGCGGGGCCGTCCGGGGAGGGCCGCAGGAAGCGGCTCCGATGTCCTCCGCCCCGCTCCCGGCAGCCCTGGCGGCTGCGGGAGGAGGAGCCGCCTTCACGCTGCCGCGGAGAGGAGGAGGCGGGGAGCGTGCAGGGAGTGCCGTGTTTGGAAACATTGTGCCTTGTTTGGAAACATTGTGCCTGCCGCCCCATTGGGTGCCGCCTCCAGCGCACGGCGAGTGGAGGGCGGGATGGCGAGAGGAGCCGCTCCAAGGCTGCTTTACGTGAACCGCGGCCACCTATGCGGAGCGCCACGGAGGATGTCGCTTGTACACGAACGATGATCCAGCGTCGCTCTCCGCAGGGCATGCGGCAGGGAAAGAGAAGGCGCAATGGCCGTGGAACTGGAGACTGGGAATACACTTAGTGGGGGGATGCGCACAGCTGGAGGTTCTTTTGCTGTTCCGGCCGCCCCCCGCGTTGGATCCTAATGTGTGCTTTGGGATCGCTCTGTGTCGGGCTGCTGCCTCTGCGTAGTCATGAGCTACCGCCAATGCCAAACAGCTTCAAAAGTGCCCCATTTTCCCGAATCCAGAATGACTGATCGCTCGATGTCAATAGCCAGGGCAGCCGGGGCTGTGAACTGCCAAAGGGATAACCCACGGGCGTCCGCAGATCCCGGCCAGCGGGGCCCGGGGAGCGGCGGTATCCCGCGCGTCGTCGGCCGCGGCCGACAGGCGGCGCCCTCTCCCTTGGACTCCAACTCCCATCAGCCCCCGCGGACGAAACCCGTACGGGAGCGAGCTGTTCGCGCCGCGGGGCACGCCGGGAGGTGTAGTTTCGAGCGGGCGGCGCGCGGGGCGTTCTCGGCGTTGTAGGCGGGCGGGACTCGCTTTCCCGGGGGCGCCGCGCGGCGGTCGGTGACGCCGGGGCCGGAGCCGGGCCGGCGGGGCCGGGCGGGGAGCGGAGCGGGCGCTGCAGGGGGCGGCGGGGCCGCGGTGTCCGCCATGGACTCGCGGGTGTCAGAGCTGTTCGGGGGCTGCTGTCGGCCGGCGGGCGGCGGGGCAGGCGCGGCGCTGCGCGGGCGCGGGGGGGCCGCGCCTGGCGGCGGCGGTGGCTCGAAGACGAAGAAGAAGAACGGGCGGAGCCGCGGAGGGAAGGCCAACAACCCCCCGTACCTGCCGCCCGAGGTGAGCTCCGGCGACCGCCGCGTCCCGTCAGCCGCGGAGGGAACGAGGCCAGGCCCGGGGGCGGGGGGCGCTGCCGCTGAGGGGCGGGAGGGGCCGGAGGTCGGTGTCCCCCCGGAGCGGGTCGGTACCACGGCCGGACCCCGCGGGCTGGGTGGCGGGTCTGGCTGGAGGTGCCGGCGGGCCGGGGTCGAGCTGACAGCAGCCGTAGGAGCGGTCCTGCAGCCCCGGCCCCGGAGCCTGTGCCCGCCTGCCCCGGGCTCTCCTCCGGGCCGTGCTCGCGCCCCGGTGCCAGCGAGTGCCCTGCGGGCTCCACCGGACCCTGTCCGAGAGGAGTATCGCGCTGCGTGGCGTCTGTCTGCGGGCGCTTTGCCGCCCGCGACCGAAATAGCTTCGAAAATAAAGCTTTGCTCGGCTCGTAGTTCCAAACATCCCGTTTGCATCTCTCCCTCCCCGAGAGACGATCCGGTGGGTCTGAGCCCCTTTCCAGCTCCAGACGGGTTCTGGTGACTCCCTTACCGGCTAATTTGACAGCTGGTTCCTTACATAGGGCTGCAGGTGGTGTGGACAGAGGGTGAGGCACTTGTCTTGCAGCAGGAAGAAGTGGCTTTGGTAGTTCCGTAGGTGTGTGCTCAGCTGGGGCAGCTGTCACTGCTCTCAGAAAACTGTCACTGTGGGGAGTGGGGAGAATGACATTGGCTCAGACTCAATTGCTTGGCCCCCCGTCAGTGAACTTTCTGTAAAATATATAATAGCCTGTGCTGGGAGGGAGCAATTCCTCCGCAAGGCAGGCCCGGGACTCTTGGGAAGATGTGAAAACAGCGCTTTGCTACTGTTAGATCTTCTCCACGGGCAGGACTGTGCCCTGCAGCTGCAGTTGAGTTCTTGTTCCTTTCAGCTGGAGGCTGGAGAGTCCCCTGTGGTTTCAACTCAGCTTCCTGTTTCTGGCTACCCTGTGCAGTGTGTGTCCCAGCAAGTCTAGGCTTGTTGCTTTTCTAGTCTCAAGTGCCTTGGAGAAGACCCACTCCCTTATTTAGATCACAGTGCAGTAGGTGAATGAGTTTTGCTTAGAACTGGAAAGCTGATAGATGGCAAGAGAGGAAAACCTGCCACAAGTACCTTTTTCTCATGGCACAGCTCTGCTGCCAGAGAACTGAGCTGACAATTGAGAACTTCTGTTGGCCTTTTGCCACTGTAAGCACCGCTGTGGTTAAGAGCTGAGCTGGAAGGCAAGGAGAGGGCTGTTGCCTCTGCTGGCATGCAAATAGGTGTCCAGAGGAAAAGGAAGTGCTTACTCTTGCCAGCCCCATTTAGTCTGACAGGGTATGTGGCTTCCTGCGGGCTCCAACCCTTTTTTAGTGGTACTTATATTGAATCACTGGGGGAAATTACTTAAATATTGTATATCTAATTGTAAAATTAGATATTCTCTTTGGTAAGCTGAAGTCTGTTTTGGTTGAATTGAGCTTGATGAGTACCCGGACCTTTCTGTTACAACCCCATCTGGCCTTCCCTGAGAAAGTACTTCTGAGCATATTGTGTACAGACTGTCCCAATCAGGTCTGGTTCTCCAGAACTCTGGCCAGTGACTAGCTGGCAAATGAGTCATTACCTTGCTTCTTTATGTCTGTAGTCCTTCCTTGTAGAGAGAAGATACATAAGGAGGTAGAAGGGAGTCAATGAAAAACTAATTGAGTGAGAGAGAGTATCATTGAGCAGACGAGGAAGCAGAAGCTTTTGTTCTCAGACCCCTGTTTCTTTGCACATTGGATGGATGGAAGCTGCTGGATAGGGTGGAAGTGGGATGCTGGGGTTGACATTTTGACATTTTGCGGGTCATGGATGGGTGGAGGGGGGAGACTTTAAATCATATGCTGGCCTGTACCTTTTTGAAACTGGAACTCTCTCTCTCTCTGTGACTGTTAGGCTGGCCCTATTCTTTACTGTCCAGAAAAAAATTTCCCCCCGGACAGTATTACCCTTGTGCTCTAGTTTTGTCCTTTGGTGTTCATGATGTGGGATACAAACAGCACAAACAAACCATAAGGAAATTTCTAGTTGAGTGTAGGAAAGAATGGCAGAAGGCTGGGACCTAACACAGTCTCTTTCTGCCACTTTCCGTCTCTTTGAAATCTTGAGCACCAGCTTCAGAATATATGGGCAGGTGCCTGTAGAAGTCCCTGTGGGCACAGCATCTAACTCTTCTGTCTTGTTTCATTCTCTGACCAGGCAGAAGATGGAAACATCGAGTACAAGGTGAGTCTTTTGAGGTTGCAGAAGGAGGTCTTCCTCCCAGAGGGTTATTTTGCAGTGAGTAACTTCACCAAAGACAGCCTATGGGTAATATGGCCAAGTAAAGGACAGAAAAGTGGACACTGCACTAAGGAACTACCATTCATCTTCTGTGTCTCTGTGCCAAGCTTTACCCAGTCTGCTGAGCTGGAAAAGCTTGACCTCAGTACTGATTTTTAGGAATCTCTTCTAGTATGCGATGCCTACTGTATTTTTCTTGAGAGAGAGATGCAGATACCCCTGAAAATGATTTGCCACTTTCTGGTGGCTGCTCTGCCATTTGCATTTATTGGTTCCTGGATCACAGATTGATCCCAGAGTGCTGTCTTTAACCCTGCAGCAGGTAGGGTACAGATCCCTTTGTCAGGATGCAGTAAAGTCCCTTTACCATATATTTGTACCTTTGTGAAACCCCTTCTGACCTGTCCCATGGCTTCTGTTCAGACACTACTACAGGCTGTGCTTTCTAGAGGAGGGTCAGAGTTGGGAACATTGCTTGGGAATTGGGCAATGAGATTGTCTGCGTCCAGGCTGTGACTAGAACTACCCCTCTGTTACACAGCTGAAGCTGGTGAACCCCTCGCAGTATCGCTTTGAGCACCTGGTCACACAGATGAAGTGGCGACTGCAGGAGGGCCGGGGTGAGGCCGTCTATCAGATCGGCGTGGAGGACAATGGCCTGCTGGTGGGCCTCTCGGAGGAGGAGATGCGAGCCTCGCTCAAGACGCTGCGCCGCATGGCAGAGAAGTACGTGCTCCCTTTTGTCTGCAGGGCCCACCAGCGTGACTCCCTGCAGTCCCCTGAGCAGCTGGCGGCTCCATCCTACAAAGCCCCTGTATGATTGACATTCCTTCAGTCCTGAGGCTCTGGAAGCATGAGGAAAGTTATAAGGCTTTTGTCTGGAAGCTTGAGGCTCCTTCCCTGCTATCCCCAGCCTGCATCCCATTCGCTTTGTCAGCTGTTACCATAGAGGTGCAAGAGCTGTCAAGTTGAAGTGTATCTCACTCCTTCCTTTTGTCTTTGTGGCAGGGTTGGGGCTGACATTACGGTGCTGCGGGAGAGGGAGGTCGATTACGACAGCGATGTTCCAAGGAAGATAACGGAGGTGCTTGTCCGAAAGGTGCCTGACAACCAGCAGGTAGGGACCTGTGGTTTGGCCGTCTTCTCCTGCTGGAGACCTAGAGGCTTTGTATGAGCAGCTTCCTTCTGGGATGGGAGCCCAAACCCTAGAGGCACTTTGTCATAGGTTGGCCCATAGCAGATGCTTTAAAGGGCTGCCAGAGGGAGTCTTGATGATAACGCTTCTTATCTCCAAGACTGTGATTGAGAAAGATGTCAGTGCGGGAGATTGCCTGGATCAGAGGTGAAAAATTATTTCGCTTTTATGGCAGTGGTTCTGATGCAGACCCGTGTGCAAACAAGGAAGGATTTAGAGGTCTGCTGCAACAAATAGCCTTTTTTGTGATATCAAAGCCTGATACGTCACATCTCAAGTCTAGAAGTGTATCATGACTGCTGGGCAGTGGTTTGCTGTGAGCAGGAGCAGAATCTGAGCAAGGTTAAACTGCACATTGTCCCTGATGTAGGGAAACTCTCTGAGCTGCATCTCCACTGCCCAGTAGTGCTTGTGCACTCAGCACAACGGTGTACAAGTTTAATGATTTCTTTGTTCTTTTTCCTGTAGTTCCTAGACCTTCGAGTAGCTGTCCTAGGGAATGTGGACTCAGGGAAGTCAACACTGTTGGGTGTCCTAACGCAAGGAGAGCTGGACAATGGGCGGGGCAGAGCACGCCTCAACCTCTTCCGGCATCTCCATGAAATCCAGTCAGGAAGAACATCGAGCATCAGCTTTGAGATCCTCGGCTTCAACAGCAAAGGAGAGGTAAGAGAGAGCAGGTTTCTGAACTCAGAAAGCTGGAGGAGACTAGGATAACCCTCCTGTTAGAACTGTGAGTGGGACAGGAGGGAAGAGAGGTGGCACATTTCTCTGTCCCTTAAGCTGAACCGGAGTGTTGGTTGTACGTTTGCAGCAGACGCTGTTTCTTGCACGCATGGTGGATGATCTCTAGTTAGTAATTCTGACATCAAAGTGGATAGATAAGGGTTTTCTTTACTTGCCTGCTGGGGCTGCCTCTCTCACAAGCTCCTTATCCCTTAGGTGGTAAATTACAGTGACTCCCGGACAGCAGAAGAGATCTGTGAGAGTTCTTCCAAAATGATCACTTTCATTGACCTGGCTGGCCACCACAAGTATTTGAAAACAACCATCTTTGGCCTCACCAGCTACTGCCCAGACTTTGCCATGCTGGTGGTTAGTGCCAACACTGGCATTGGTGAGTGTCGCCCTGCCTGCATGGATTGAGTGCAACTTGTGAAGAGGAATGGAGAATGGGGGGAATGGGTCCTTGTCAGCTGTGAATGGCTTTCAGAAAAGTTTATTCATTTGTAAGCTTCTACTGATATCTTGTAAGCCAGTGTCTATGAGTGCCTGGGAGGGGAGTAGATCTGGGATCCTCTTACCGGCTGTAGACCACATTAAACTGTACCCTGGACTGAGAGGATTTGTTTAGGATTTGGGGCAGTGTTTCTCAGAAAAGAAAACAACTTTGAAATATTCTTAGGGGTACTGGATGCCAAAGTCTTGTAAAAAGGCATCTGGAATTCTCCCACATTTATCTCTGACATTTTTGTAACTGTCCTCTGGCAAACTTTGGTCAAAGAATGAAAAGTACTGCATCTTTCTGAAGCAGACAGATCACTCACGAAATTTCTTGGTGGTTTTTATTTTTCTGGACTGATGTTTAGTTTTGTTTAAAAGAATAACTGGACTTTTTCAATGCATGATGAACTAAGCAGTTACAGTGAAATCTCTAGAGTGGGCCCGTGGGATAGCCAGGAGACACAGCTATCAGCATAAACAAGCTACAGTGATGACTGCTGCTGCACCTACACTCTCACTTGTCTCCTGCAGCGGGCACAACACGAGAGCACTTGGGCTTGGCCATGGCCCTCAAGGTCCCCTTCTTCATTGTCATCAGCAAGGTCGACTTGTGTTCAAAAGCCACCGTGGAACGGACAGTGAAGCAGCTGGAACGAATCCTGAAGCAGCCAGGCTGCAACAAGCTCCCCCTGCTTGTGAATTCAGACGACGATGCAGTTACAGCAGCACAACAGTTTGCACAATCTCCCAAGTAAGGGACCATTCCTTTCTTCTGTTGGGAGCAGGCAATTCAGAATGGGCTGCCATGCAGATCTGGGGAAGGGTGAACACAGGAGAGGTGACTACATCTTGAAAATCTCTGCTCCTTGTCAGGTTTCCTACCTTTGCATTCTCCAAGAAGGCATTTTCCCTTCCCAAACTTTTTTCTGGGCTCTGGGAGCAAAGGCTGCATTAGAGTTACTTCTTCATGAGAAAAGTGTGTGTTGACAAGGGATTGGTGCCTCAACCAAACATTGAGGCAGGGGTTACTGTGGAGTTGTATCTACCCTTCCTGCTTTAGCCACTTACTGGTACAGTATCCATCTTCTTGTGGGTCTCAGTAGATTCAGAATCCCAGGAACCTTCTGGAACTGTGTCGTGGCTTCCTGCTTATTTTTGTCTACTTGTGTCTGACAGCATCACCCCAATCTTCACACTGTCCAGTGTTTCTGGGGAAAACCTGGATCTCTTGAAAGTCTTCCTCAACATCCTCCCTCCACTGACCAACAGTAAAGAGCAGGAAGAATTAATGCAGCAACATACAGAATTTCAGGTGGGTAAGGGTCGTTTGTTTCTAGCTCTGATACTGGACTCATTGCTGTGCCATAGGAGAGACGTTTGGGGAATTTGGACACCACAGGTAGAGATGTGGTGAACTCCTGGACTATTGAGAGACATTAAAAAAGGACTTGGTGCTTGATAAAAGCCTGATAGGCTGAATCTGTCCTAACCATGAGATGTCTGTCTCAGGATACAATCATTTCTCTGGTTGCTATTTAAAAGGAAGAGCTTTGTTCCTCTGATGGAAAGGTAGTGGGAGCTGGTGAAGCTCTGAGATGGTGTCTGATGACCAGCAGAGACATCACCTCCTTCCACACAAGAGGCAGGCTCTTTGTCCTCATTCTGGAGTGTTGTTTCATAGCTGTCAGTCTGAGCAGCTTATTCTTGTTGCCTTGCTGCAGGTTGATGAAATTTATACGGTGCCAGAGGTGGGGACTGTTGTGGGAGGAACTCTGTCAAGGTAAGTGAGCCTAGGCAGATGCGTGTGGATGTGAATGGTTGCTGGAGTTCCCACAAAGTTAGAGTCACCTGCTGCAGAAGTGGAAGCTGTGTGAGGCTCAGTTCTGATTGCTGCCAGATGACTGACCCATGTGAGAGTAGAGCTCTACAGGGTGTTGGGAAGTGACGTGAGCAGACCATTGGTCTTGTGGTGGCAAGCAGATAGTCTGCTCTAAAATTGCTGGATTAGGAATGTGTCCTGAAGCATGCTCAAAGAAGGCATGCTGGAATCTAGAGTTGGCAGAGGTTAGGCATGATCCCAAGGAGTTGCTTTCTTCCTACCTCAGGTGGGGGGAGGAAATGTAAAAGGTAGATCCTCTGATTCCAGCAGGGGTTAACTGCACACTACCTCATGAAAAGGCAGCTGTCCCTCTGTGTTCGGGAGTGATCAGAGCAGTCTGGCCATCAGCACACCCACACTGAAGGAGTGTCATCTGAGGTCTCTCCACCAGAAACAAAGCAGTGTGGCAGAGCACTGGGGGTGCAGTAGCCCCTGTCTGTACCTGGGATTCTTAAGAGTACTAGTGTGATTTTCACTCCTGCTGTAAGAAACCCTTATTCTCAGCAGCTTTGTCTCCCTGTTAGGTGGTCCAGGGTAAGAGTCCAAAGACCTGGCCCTGGGGAATTTGTTCAGGTTAATCTTGGAGGGTGAAATGTCTTTGTCTCCTGATTAACTGTGTCCTGCTCTTCTACGCTGGGCAGTGGGATCTGCCGAGAAGGGGAGAACTTGGTGGTTGGTCCCACTGACGATGGGAAGTTCCTTCGTCTGAAAGTGTGCAGCATCCAACGGAACCGCTCTGCCTGCCGCGTGCTGCGGGCTGGGCAGGCGGCCACCCTGGCCCTCGGACCCTTCGACCGCTCCCTGCTGCGCAAGGTTAGTCCTGCTCTTGCAGGGTGTTCACTGGTCCAGTGAGCAGGGCTGGAGGCTTCCCTAGGCATCCCGCATTGGTAGGGTGGGAATGAAGTAGAAATGTTTGCAGGAAACTTGCTGGAAGGGGAGGGAATGGCCAGGTTACAAATTACAGTGAGTACAAGGCTGAGAATGGGATGTAAGCCTAAGTCACAGAGTGGAGGTTTATTTGTGGTTTTGGGGGCTGTTCAGAAGCAAGAGGACTGGCCCTGACTGGTCTGAGCCTTGGGTTTTTCTGCAGGGCATGGTCATGGTGAGCCCAGAAATGAACCCCACCATCTGCTCAGTGTTTGAAGCCGAGATCGTGCTGTTATTCCATGCCACAACTTTCCGGAAGGGGTTTCAGGTGACGGTGCATGTGGGGAATGTGCGACAGACAGCTATTGTAGAGAAGATCCATGGAAAGGTAGGCCATGGGAGGAAAGGGGAGGAAGATGGACCTGTGGGGTTTGTTGGGTTTGTTAAGATTCCACTACACCCTCTAGTAAAGCTGGGGGCTGCTGGTATTTTGGATAGCTGTGTCCCTTCCTAGGAGCAGACTCTATCCCTTTGTCCTGCCCATTTGGTTGCTTTTCCTCCAAACATGTTAAAGAAGAGGGGTGAACTCTATTCTTCAGGGCTTGTGTCTTCCTGTCTCTTCTTGTGTATACAGTAATGGGAAGGGCTCAAGCCTTGCACTCTGAAGAAGGCTGCTCATTTACCTCATCTTCTTACCATCCACATGTACCTCTTCCTGCCAAGCATCAGGAAGATGCTTTGGGAAGAAGCATTGGGAGATGGGTCTAAGCTCTTCCATTTTTCTTTTCAGGACAAGCTGCGGACAGGAGAGAAGGCAGTTGTCTGTTTCAGGTTCATCAAGCATCCTGAATACTTGAAGATTGGAGCCAAACTACTTTTCCGTGAAGGAGTCACCAAAGGCATTGGGCATGTCACTAACCTCCAAGCCATCACCACCAAAGAAAACGGCCTGGAGGAGTCCCTGGGGCTTGGACAGCTGAGCTTCTGACTACCAGTAGGTCAGAGAAATCTCCACTCACCAGCACTTGGGGAGAAGGCTGGAAGCTCCTGTGGCTTTCTGAGCAATGCCTGGAGCTGCTGCTGTCCCGTTCTAGTGTGGATGTCCCTCCTCTGCACTTTGAGATGGAGCATGAGAGAGTTTCTTGCATTCAGTGCCGTACGTGGGACAAGTTAAGCATGTTCTCCACATCGCCTGCAGCTTTCATTTGGAATAGATTCCTTCAGAATAGATCAGAGGTACCTGCAGACCTGGGCAAGCAAGTATTGGCTTTGTTTACTGTTTGAAAATTGCTGGTTGGGAGGCACAGCAACCTTGAAGACAAGCAGTGATGGGATGTTTTTCCATCTCTGACACGAGGTCTGGTCCCATTTTTGCTGTCTGAGCACTGAGTTGATAACAGTGTTCTCTCCAATCATCCTTCAGTACATCCTTCTGGGCAGGGGATGGAACAGATCATGCTGTAGGGGCTTGGCTGAACCTCTCAGAATGTGTTCAAGACACTTTTTAACTGTTTGAATCTTGGTTGGCTTTAATCTGCTGTGTCCATTTGTGCATTGGTTTTGCGTTACTCCAATCTGAGTGTCTTACTGTTGGACAGATGTCCTGTTCCCACTCACATGTACACATTTCGTCAGCATCCCTCTTTATGACTTCCAGCAAGCTGTGACTGCTCTGAGTGGCACAGCTCCTGACATAACATCATGAAGACAGAGTTTGTACTTGCATCTGTTCCGTGCAGCAGCTGGACAGGAGACCATTCTGTGGAGCAGAGCAGGGCCCAGGCCTGTGCTGGTGCGAGCAGGTTGTTTCCATGGATGTTCACCTGAAGGTGCCATCTGCACATTGGGAACAGTGGTTTGCAGTGGGCTCCCTCCCTGGTGTGGCTGTTCCCAGCCCACCTTGTTCCTCACACGCTTACCTTAATGCGTGAGGAGGACAGGCTGCATTACCTACACAAAACCAGGTAACTTCTGTTTTGACAGTGGCATGATTTTTCTCTTGGAGCAAGAATTCCTTTCTTTCCATTGCCACCGGTGTTTGTTGTCAGAGGGAAGCTGATGTTGCCAGCAAGGACTCTGTATGTAGAGTGGAGCACAGGTCTCCCACTGTGTCTTGCAGCTCTGCTGTGCAGCCTGGAGGGTCCAGCAGGGTCTGTAAAGCTGTACATAGGCTTTTGGTTTTATTGTTGAGTGTTAGACCAAATGTGTCTGCTGTGAGCAAAAGGCCTTTACCAAGCCCTGCTGGTTGGTGTGCTGGCCTCCTAGCCCTGACTGAAGAGAAGGACGAGAGCCTGTGATAGCACTTGGACACCCAAGTGGCCCTTGTGCCATGCTGAGAGCAGGTTCTGCTGCTGGGCTGCTGGCACAGGCACTGCTGTGTGGGGCCGTGGGTCTGCACTGGGCGAGGCCATCGTGGGGTGGGAAGGTGGGGGCTGTACCCTGCCAAGAGCATGCTGAGGTGGGGGGAAGCCTGTCAAGGGGTGGCATAAAGGAAGGCAGCTTAATAGTTGCAGGAGTGACCTGTCCCTTGGGAGCACCTGAAAACTGAAACCACGGGAAACCACCTTTCAGCACCTGAAACCAGCTGAAAACTGCTGCATCCCCAGCAGAGAGAAAGGAGTTGCTGGCTCAGGGTCACTGCTCAAGCGGGATCACTTTTTTCTCCCATTCTGGCAGTGGGCTGGGTATTTCAATACCACAGTCTTTTCACCAATGCCTGCAAGAACAAGCCCCAGCTGCCAGCAGGCTCTTCCGTTTGGTGCTAGTGGGTCACAAAGAGAGCTGACTGGGGGTGGGGGCCTCCAGCTCTTTGCACTCTTTTGCACTGGTGTTTTCTGCCCCAAAGGGGGGTGCTGTGACCTTTTCTGAAACAGCTGATGGCTGGTCTCACCTCATCCCTGCCATCTGTGGCATGACTGTTCTTGGTGCCATGCTCTTCATAATTGCTGTTTTGTTGTCTTGAATTTTTCTAATGCTGGGGATTGTCCCTGTTCTCCAAGCATCTATATAAATGTACAGAATAAAGATGTTTTATTGAGCTTGCTGGCTGAGTTGTACAATGAGTGAGGGTGGAGCCGGGCTCTTACCCTGCTGCCCTTGGAGCTGGGTCACAGTTGGAGCTGGCTACCCTTCACCCATTCCTAAGCTTCCTGCGTTCAGCCCTATAAATACTGCGCCGTGGTGTGGAAAGAATGCACGCGCTGCTGTTTACAATCTTGTGCTCCCGGCTTATCTGAGTAAGCCTGGGTGTGCAGCCTGAGGTGACAGGGAGCCACGTCACCCTGAACACAGCACTTTGGGCCGTTGTGGGCGGAACGGGCGGTGGCGAGAGCCTCCTCACAGTCACAAATTCCCCCAGAGCCTAATTAAAGAGACGCTTTCTAGGGCACACATCTAACCAGTGATTTGTTTCTAAAATAGCTTTGACCTTATCAAGGGGTTCGTGACTGCCTTGTCTCCATGAGAACAGGTTGTTCCCTTGGGAGGAGTAGAGGCAGAAAGGTTTCCCTGTGGAGATGACTTGTGACCGAAAGGATTTGCCTCTTCTAGAGTTGTTTTTGTGTCAGATAGTGGCATCTGCAGAGTCCAGTCCTGCCAGACACTTAGGAAATGAGATGTGCCACTGTCACAGGAGATGAGACAATCCTGCCAGACTGGTTGCTGTTTCTCTACACTTGAGGACTTTGGGAAATTTGTCACTTCGCAATGTTAGGACTGTCATTAGTGGGAGTGACTTCATAATTCCTTCCTCTACCGACTACCAGAGCTGCACACACCAGAATGAGTTTCTTGTTGTTCCAAGGAGCCAAATCTCATGACTGTGTTGTCAAGTATTAGACTCCACTGACAGTAATGTAGCAGCATCCCAGCGCAGGCTGTCTGCTGGAAGGAGAGAGCAGCTCAACAGCTGCATTTATGATGATGCAGTTCAGAAAGCAGCACAGAGATACACAGCTGCAGTCTGCATCATTATCTGCTGCCTGAAAGGCTCCTTCCCCCCGCTGCCCAAGGAAGGGAAGCCTGCAGCTGATGAAACTCCTTGAAATTCGATTCCTAACCCCACCCAGAGCTGCCTTGACGTGGCACATTCTTCCCCCCGCCCAAAGAGCCACGTTCAAATTACTGGCAGCAGAGCTTCTGGCGGGCTCCAGGCAGCTCGCAGTGTAGCAGAGCTGAGTCCTGGCAGGCAGCTGAGGGCACTTCTCTTGCCCTGGAGCCAGTCTCACCCTCTCTCTCTCAGTGCCTGCTCGTCCCCTCCATGATACTCTGCTTTGTTGGCTGTTGTAATCTGTGGAGCTCTGGAGTGGCCACTGTACTGTGGCCTCCGGCTCAGAGAGCTGAACAAGTCATTTGGCAGAGCCCAGTGACAACAGGTACCTGCCAGCAAGTTGTATCTAGTATCACTCAGAGTCTGGGAAGGAGGAAAAATGTGGCTATGCAATCTACACCAAACAAAAGCTTTCACAGTGTTCTTTGTGACTCTTGGCATATTTTCTATCCCTTCTAGTGAGGGCTCAACAGCTATGTGTCAACAGCAATTATTATGAATTAATGCAGAGTTTTCAAAGAGCCCACCAAAAAGTATGCCTATGCAGTTACTGCTTCCTTAAATCTTTTATGACAGGAGCAGTCTTTCTTGTGTACTCCTGAGCTGCTGATAACCATAATGCAATGGACTGCTGCACAGAGGGAATTATTAAACCATGTATAACATAAATCCTGGGGTGTGGGAAGGAGGGAATAAAAATCACTGTCTTCCAGGTGGAGGGGAGAAGGAACAACTGGGCTAAGCTACCACATATAAATTACGCAGTAAGGGCAAGGCCTGCAACTGCAGCCAGAGTAGAACTACGAGTTGAAGGTTTTATACAGAGTGATTAGACAGGGGTTCAAGCCAAGGCTTAGCTGGAGATTCCCTGGGATAAGCTGCTGCACTTACAGTAGCTGCTTTTATAGGAGGAACAGAATTACTGAGCAATGATGGCATGCAAATACCTATGGTAAGAGGTGAGGGTACCATGCAGCTTCTAGTAGCACCAGGCAAGCTTAGCTGCCACCAGCTAAACAGACCACATCTACACAATTCATGAGTTCCAGTTCTTTTTAGACTTGGGGTAAAGATAATTTACTAGACTTTTTGGCATTAAAACCTGACAGGCAGCATAAAAACTTTTAACTGTATTTAAAAGTACTGGTTCCTTAAAAACACTGATTATTTAAAAATACTGATTCTTTAAAAACACCCAGTGTGGCTGAGAGTTAAGGAGGTAAGGGCTTAAAGAAAAAATCTAAAGTTCTTGTCACGCCTTCTTTGGGTCGTTTTGTACTAGATCCTGCTGGAGTCTTGGGCTTGTTCTTTGCCTTGGCAGGAGACCTGGAAGCCACAGCCTTTGCATTGGGAGCTGCTTCTGGAGCCATGGGAGGGCTGGGCTCCAGGAAAGAGCTTTGCAGCTCCAGAGCAAAGTGGTAGTCCATGTGCTCTGGGAACTCCCACACCAGCACGAGCTGGCCACACTTCTCACAGCGCTGCTGGTCCCCTGGAGAGGCAGGAGGCAGCAGGGTAAGCTCAGGAGAAGGTGGCAAATTCTGCTCATTTCCCTCCACAGCTGGCTGTAATTTCAGAAGGGTCCTGGAGCTGGGTGGAGTTGAGGGTGTTTGTGTAGCATCTGATGGCAACTTCTCCCGGCAAAGCCTCTTGTATAGAGAAGAAGGGCTGGCATCACTGGGATCCTGCTTCACAGGGGACTCCAGGTCACACTGTACAGAGCCAAGTCCAACAGGCAAGCCAACAGCAGCTCTGTCTTGGTGCTCTGGGGAGATGGGCACAGCTGGCTCTGCAGTGGCAGCAGTGGGCAAGCTGGTTGCTGCCACTGCCTGTGACAGCTGCCGTTCTGCTGCCTTTTGGAAGAATGACTCAATAGCACTGGCTGGCTTCTGCCGAAGCTCTTTGCTCGGGCTCCTAAAGAACTTGACCCCGGCCCTCCCACAAGACGTGGGGTTTTGGCTGGTGGTCGCAGTGCCATCAGGCTGGGCATCACCCGTCAGGAAGGTGGTAATGCCCGTAGAGAGGGTGACAGGCTCCGAGAACTTGCTTGCTGAGAGCTGCACTGAAATCAGCGGTGGAGACCTGCAAAGGACAGACCAACATCAGCTCAGACACCAGCCTGGAAAGCAAGAAATCTTTTGAGGTAAGACTTTAAACAATACAAAACATTCACAGACAGGGGAACTGCAGTATCTGGCAAGGCTTGGGACAGATGTTTGCTCTGACAAAGTTAGTATTGCTACCTCCAGAACAGACATAGCAGGCTGTTCTGGGCAAAGCGGAACCCCTCTTTCCAAAGCAGCAATTCCTTAAGTAAGGGCATTGGAGCAGGAGCAGCCAACTGCCAGCCTGGATTTTCAGTCCACTACAGGCTGAAGCTGCTGTGAGAGGAGAGCACGCTAAGGGAGCAGCAGCCTTGTCAGAGTTAACAGACAGGACCTTCTTTCCTTCACTGCAGAGCACAAGGAAGGAAGGAAGAAAATGCTGAAGGAGTTGTGCACTTTCATTTTTCTTCCTGCCCCAACGGCTTCCTCACAAAAAGCTTTGTCCTTAGGGTAGGACAACAAGGCTTAGCTAATTTCTTTAGCCCAGCAGGGCCAGGACAGTCTCGCTTCAGCTGGACAAATCCCAGCCAGTAGCAATCCTAACTCCAAGTACAGAAGTGTCTCACCAGATGTGGGGCCAGGCTGTTCTACCGCTGAAAGGTCTCTGCACTCTACTGTGAGGGTGCTGGGAATCACTTTTCCTGCCACTCAAATTAACTTGAGTTCCTTTCCAATAGGTCTCTGGCTCATCCAGTACCCCCTACATCAGAACCAGTCCTGACAGAGGTGACCCACTTTGTCCCACACTCACCACGCTGCCTGGTGAGCCCCAGCCACGTTGCAGGTTTGGATGAGGGTGAAAGCATCGTTGCACATTTTCTGTGCGTCATAGCGGGACAGGGCACACAGGCGTGACACGCGGGTGTCCCCTTGCTGGCGGATCACCACCATCAGCTGCCGGGCCACGCGGTGGTTCTGCCGGGAGAGAAGAGCTGTGCTTCCAGCGACTCCTGCAGGAACGGGCAGGAACAGCCGAGGGGACTGTTCCCTGCCTGGAGCCCTGCCCAGCCCCCCACCCCCCTGCCATCTCTCGAGCGTGGGACAACATGTCCTGCCCGGCCTGATTGCCAAGGGATGGGATACACCACAACAAGTGCTTGCACAGCTGTGCCACACAGGATGGGAAGCAGCTAGTCCTTGCTTTCCCTCAAAGGCAGCTCCACAGTTTTACTGCCCCCCCTGCAGTGCCAAAGCTGGTGGATTGCTCCCACTCTGGCCTGCAGTCCCGGTAGGAGCACAGCGCTCCCTCTCACAGCCCACGGGCACGCCTGTGTCAGCCAAGGGCTTGCAAAGGAGCAGCAGTGCAGCAGAAGGAAGGTGCGGTGGCTTTCAGATCCCTGCATCCTAAAGCATGGGACAAGGACTGTTCTTAACCCTGCAGTGTTCTGGGGCAAAATCATCATGCCTAGCCATGATCCTGCACACCTCTCTTCTTGGGACACCTCAGCACACAGGCACACTTCTGTGGGTGAGCAATTTCCTCCCCTGCCACATACCACCCTCAGCCTCCTGCAAACCACTCATGGTGCAAATGCACTATGTGCCTCCTTGTGTCCCTGTGCCCCCGCTCCTTACCTGGCTCCTGTCCTTGTTCAGTCTGGACTCCAGCTCCAAGGCCAGCTGCAGGAGCCAGTGCTGCACCTGGACAAAGCAGGGGTAACAGACAGGTTGGGCCTCTGCTCCCAGCAGTACCACAGTACAAGGGGAATGCTGGTGGGGGATCAGACTGGAATGGACGTATTATTGTACGGCCCTATATCTGTAGTAGACCTTGAGAAATCCGTCCAGCTGAGATTCAACACTGCAGGCAAGGACATTGTAGATACCATACAAGCCCTGCATTACTACTAGACTCTGCTAGGTAATCTAGGTTCCCTGTCCTGGATTTCTCTTTCCATCTTCCTACAGCTCAGTGGGAACATCTCCCCAGCTAATAGCTAAAGTGCATCCTGCCTCTTTCTTTGGGCTAGTTACCTTCCTTCTAGCAACCATGCTCTTGAAGCTTAGCACTGTGAATAACTTTCGAACAGCACAGGCCCAGTTTTGCTCATGGAAATTACAACTAGGATGGACCTCTTTGTGCAGGAGTTTGTCAATGCATTTCTGTCAACAGGGACTTCCAGAGCTCAGTCAATGCATTTCTGTCAACAGGGACTTCCAGAGCTCAAACCACTTTCTTCCACTGATCCTCTAGTCTGAGTTTCAGGGCATAATTGTGCAGAAAAGCAGCAGTTTTGCAAGCTAGTCTTTTTTTAGTATTCTTATCTTCTCTAGTGTGAAAGCCAAGCCTTATGCTAGATGTAGGCTTCTCCTACCGCCTTCTGTGTGGCCAGGGCTGACTTCCCAGGGAAATTCTTGCTGCAGCCAATAGACTGGGGCAGGTACCGGTTTTTGACAGGTTCCTCTTCAATTCCTCTGCACAAGTCATAGAGCCAAGACCTGAAAGCCACAGGGAAGGAAGGCATGAGGTTAGGGCAGCTACAGACAGGCAGGCATCACTGGGAGCACATCAGTCTCCTGCTGAACCCAGCTTTCAACTCAGGGCAAGCGGTGACTGTCTCTCATCTTCAACTCTACAGTCACAACCTGAATAGGCAGGATTCCTTCAGGCCACAACTGCCTGTCAGCAGAACTCCTCCACCTCTTCTCCTGAAGTGGCAACAGTTCACCAGTCTGCAGGGCTGTCCAACCGCTGTTCTGGGCCCAGAAGTTGTGTTTCTGGCTCCAGCCTAGCCTTGTAATTTCCTCTATGATGAGACTGTCAAGACTGCCCTCCCTCCAGCCTGCAGAGAACCAGCCCTTTGACTCCATCCTCGGATGCTGTAGAGGAAGGCTGAGGCACTGGCTGACAAGCAAAATATTATCCTGGGGAGGGTGCCTGGGAACAGGCAAGACTGGAAACCTGCTGTGGGCCTGATAGATCAATGCTTCCCAAAGATGTCACTGAAGTTTTGCCTTCCAACCTTCCTAATCACAGCAGAACAAGGTTCTGTGACTGAAATAAAGTCTCGAGCCAAGTTGTGGTGAGTGGTTCATCATTACCCGGTTTTGTCTCCAAAATGTGTCTGGAGCTCAGTCTCACTGAACTGTGTCAGCTCCCCGATGTACTCGACTCCTAGGATGTCTGTGATGGCAGTGCCAAGCTTGCCTCCCAGGTTACGGCTACGGCAGAGAAACAAAGAAAAAAACACAAATGAAGCATCATGTGGAGACTGTGACAAGTCTCGTTGCAGCAGCTGTTCCTAGGTAAGGACAACTAGAAGCTGCTAGGAACTAGCAGGACAAAAGGAACACCTGGCACTTCTGCTCACAGTAAAAGGACACATAGGAGTTGATGTAGGAACTGCTCCTTAGGTCTCCCATTTTTAGTGCTTCTCCCTCAGTTCCATCTGATCCCAAACCATGCTCTGAAGAATGCCTCACATACAGCTTCCTTCCTCCTACACAGACAGGACCCTTTCCCATACACATCCCTCTCCATCCCTTGCAAGACACAGAAAGCAGAGAGCAGCAGTGCAGGTCTGGAGAGCAGGATTAGGGATCCATTCCTCTGGAGCAGCAGGAAAGTACTTGTGCACAGTGTGGATGCTCAAAAGCAAACCACATCTGCTCTCTGTGAGGACAGCTGTCAGTCACAC
The DNA here is from genome assembly GCF_015832195.1 of Motacilla alba alba. NCBI lineage: Eukaryota > Metazoa > Chordata > Aves > Passeriformes > Motacillidae > Motacilla > Motacilla alba. The sequence continues at coordinate 77,278,397 of NC_052018.1, forward strand.
TGGGGAACAGCTATGAGCTGTGAGCTCCTTGCTCACAGTTGCTTCTGGCTTACACCTATGCACCCCAGCAGACATCCTGAGCACAGCCTTACCCCAGGAAAGGATACCCACAGGCTGCTAGTTAGAAGCAGCCTCCTCTGTTTGTTAGGAGCACTGACAAGCAGTTACTGTGGAGCTGAGAGCCTCTGCTGGCTGCTCTCAGTGAGATCATACTGCTGTCCTGAGGTGGCCAGGAGCAGCCCCGGGCTGCACTACAGCAGCGGCTCCCTGGTACTTACATGCTGCTGACGGGCAGTTGGCTGAAGAGCTGCGGCACAAATCGTGCAGACACCAGTGTCTGGCGGTTGGGCTTGTTCAACCCACAGGCCAGTTTTGCCAGTGTCTGTAACACAGAAGAGGGTGGAAACTCAGTTATTATACACTGTGCACTGCCTAATGTGACTCTACCAAACAGCTCGTGCTGCATGACCTCTTAAGAGCTGCCTTTGGAATAGCTGCTAGGAATATGCGCAGGGTGCACCACTGCTTGCTCTTAGGCAGTATCCACCTCGGGATTTGACATGCATTAGCTGGGTACTATGAAAGCAAAGCTGCTTCCAGGCTTTAGTTCTGTGCATTGCTGGACTCCTGCTCCAGGCAGATAAAGATCTTTCATCTGTTGTGGTTGCTATCATTTTCCATCAGGCAGGCATGCTAGAACTCCCACAGCACGCCCATCGTCCTCCCCCAGGCTATGTCTCTCACTATGCCTTTTTCCTTCATCTTTTGTTCGTCTTGCTTTTTCTCAATGTCACTATTTTAATCTTCTCTCTGTGAGGTCTGCAACAGCATAGTGCTGCAAAAGGAAACCTTTAAAATGCAGAATTGCTAACCTGGAAGGCATGTTCTCATATAAAGCTTCCCTTCCCACTCTTAAGCTACCACAGGGTCAAAAATACACAGACTAGCTTGAATTACATTTAGCTGGGTGTTTGAGGTTTTACTGAACAACTCTAATAACTTTCTCTTTCAGTGTTTTGCCACACATCCTGTAATTAAGCAAAATTTCTTGCCTGCCCATTGAGCTATGACCTTTATTAACAGCCCATTTTACAGGCTTACATACATTTGAAATCGTTTCTAGACAAAGTAGATCCCTTTTCAGATGTCCAATCACTGTTTTTCTTGTCTGGCTGGAGACTTCCAAGTTTACCCACCTCATAAAGTGACGTGCTGCAAGCGAAACCAGTCACTGAGACTTCATGGGGAGAAACCATTTACTTTTTCTGACACCTTCTGTAAACTGCACGTGCTGAAACAGGATTTGGCATTTCTACAAGAGCACTTATATTACTGACTCATCCTGCTGCTTGTCCACAACAACTCCAGGCTACTTCCTGACTTACTGTGACTTAGCCAAAATCCTGCTGGTTGCTTTTTTTCTATAAACCACAAAAACAGTCAATGAGCATAAGAGGAGCATAAGAAGCAATGTTTGGTGATTTCAGACTGATTCTAAGCTTTTTCAAGCTCAAAATTTTCAATTCTAATTTAATCTCAGAACTTTCACAGCCCAAGCCCTAAGCCCCATCTGTGCAACACCTGAAATCATACAGCTGTTCCCTCTCTGCAGGCCTCAGTGAGAATAGTGGCTCTTAGCAGACCTCAGACAGATCGCCCCGAGATCCCACTCTCAACATCCCAATTTGAGTGCACCTCACTGAACAAAATCATTATGGGAAACAGTAATGTTTTCTTCAGCTACATGCATGCTCTTCAGACAACTTCAGCCGTGTTGTTTGCCACAGTGTCATCATCATTTTATTCAGCCCAGAGTGAGGTGTGTTAGAAACCTTAAGGTTGGGCACCTCACATCTGTAGTCTTTCTTGCACGTTTGGCCACTTATGCTGTCAAGGAGGGCACATAAATGAATTTGGCATGAGTGGTTCTTGAGAAAACCATGCTGTTATCCTCCAGGTGCTTCCAAATTTTTTTGTCTCATTCATCATGTCGGTTCCTGGTGTACTCTAACAAGGTACTTCTTTGGGAAAACCAGTTTTTTGGGAGAGTTTTCTGTAGAAAAAACACAAGCATAAAGCAGATAATCTTCACCTTGAGTTTCAGGCAACAGTCACTGTAGCCTGAGAATGGTTTTTACTGACACAAATTCCCAGATCCTCAGCGGCAGAAGAACACCAGATTGGGGCACTGAGGTGAGCTGGGTTGCTTTTCCTCTTTCTGGTGAGTCAGTGTTTACCCTGCTGGCCGTGGGGATTTGGGTGATGCTCAGCCAGCTGCCAAGAGCAGCCACAGCAGCTCTTGGTGCATGACAGCAGCTGCAGAAACAAACGGACTTTGATGACTTTGATGCTGTAGCTGCAGAGGGTTTCCTGCTGGGAGGAAGGCGGGCTGGTTTACTGAGAGCACCTCTTTTGTTCTGCAGAAAAGGTTTGTACCCGTCGAGGTGAGCTGGCTGTGGAAGCACAGCACAGGGTTCTGCACAGTCACAAATATGCTGTGGTGATCTCTGCACTGTGCTTGCTGCTACAGATACACAGCTCTTCAAGGATAGCACAGTACATCACAATGTCCTTACTCTTAAAAAAATAATAAAAAAAAAAAAGCTGGCATAGAAAATGGAAGCAGTGAGAAGCTGCTAGGAATATCAGGGAAGTTCTCTGTTATTCTTGACTAAAGAAAGCAAAAAGGCAAATTGAACATACCTCCCACTATAAATTTCTACACCAGTGACGTTCCTCAGCTAGCTCATTTCTGCCTCAAAGTCTCTGCTAGTTTCAGACTAAGTCAGTGCAGAACCAGTTCCAATCCCTGTGTACAGCTGGCAGTAGTACCAGCTGTTTCTGCAGCAGTCAATGAAATATATCTTCCTTGAACTCCAAAGCATCCATTTAGTCCTCATTTTCTTTTTTTTTTTTTTAAGTGTCATAGCTTGCCTTTATAAAGTCATTACTGTATAAATAAGCCCCTCTTCTGCAGAGCAAAAGGGATGTCTCAGCAAACCAGCCTGCATTTCACCCAGCAGGAAATCCTCTGTAGCTGCAGCATCAAAGTCCGTTTGTTTCTGCAGCTGCTGTCATGCACCAAGAGCTCCCGTGGCTGCTCTCGGCAGCTGGCTGAGCATCACCCAAAACCCCATGGCCAGCAGGGTAAACACTGACTCACCAGAAAGAGGAAAAGCAACCCAGCTCACCTCAGTGCCCCAATCTGGTGCTCTTCTGCCGCTGAGGATCTGGGAATTTATGTCAGTAAAACTGGCTACAATGACTGTTGCCTGAAACTCAAGGTGAAGATTACCTGCTTTATGCTTCTCTTTTTTCTGTCCTCCACTTCTGGAGGACTTGAATCCCTTTTGTTCCTAGTGAGCTCACTCATTAGGGTACACCAGGAATCCAGGCAATAAATGAGTGGATTGCTGACTGCCCAGGCCACAGCTCTAGGGAAGCAACTCCTCCTGTTCCCAGATGTCTTATAATTTCTCTGAAGGTGTGATCACATATGGTTGCATTCCCAACTTGGTTGGTCTTCTACAGGAGACTTGTAAGTATAGGAGAGCATCTATAGCGTGTTCTGACTCTGCAACCCAGAAGAAAGCAGGCTGACGTGTTATGCACGTACCTTGTTGTGCGAGATGCCAGCTGAACACCTGAATCCGGTAGCTTCTTCCACTGCCACCCTAATTTCTTCCACAATTACTGCGCCCATGGTCAGCTGCAGGTCAGGACAATCTGGGTTATCGAAAGACAGCGACGCCAGCCACTCGTCCAAACCACGTTGCCGCAGCTCCTCTAGAAAAGGGACACAAAAGGGATCAAGGGGACGCGATATGGCACTTCTTGCTGAGCCCAGCAAAGGGACCCGCAGCAGCCGGTCCCAGCCAGTAGCCAGTAGCCGCAGGCTTCCGTAAGCCCGTTCCAGCCACAGGGAGGAGAAGAGGCACTTTAAAAGCCATTCGCTGCGGAAAACGCAGACCCCATTTACCACGCTCTCGATTCGGGGGAGTCAAAGCAGGCGGAGTGGGCGCTTCCCGGGGGGCGGGGGTCGGTGCGTACCCTTCCCGCCGGGATCAGCTCGGTGCGCGTCCTTCCCGCCGGGATCGGGGCCGGGCTCCGCGGGCAGTCCCTGCACGAAGGTGCTGGGCAGCAGCGCGGCCGGCAGGGGGCGCCCGCGCAGCTCGCGCAGCCGGTGGCGCGCGCTGCCCGTCAGGTCCAGGTACGCCTCGTCGATGCTCGCGCGCTCGATGGCGGCGAAGCGCGACAGCACCCGCATCACCTCCGCGCTGGCCTCCCGGTACCTGCCGGCCGGCGGACACGCGCTCAGCCGCCGCCCCGCGCCACCGGGGAGGCCCGCGCCGCCGCCGCCACCCCCGGCCCCCGCTCTCACCGTGTGAGGTCGGCCTTGCCCCGCGCCTGCGGCACCCGGGCCAGCGCCAGCTCGGGGCACAGAGCCCGCGCCTCCGACGCCCACATCCCGCGGGACACGCCGAAGGCGCGCGCCTCGTAGCTCACCGCGATGATCCTGCCGAGACACGGAGGTGAAGTGCAGGGCGGGCCCGGCCCCGCGGGGAGCGGGGTGGGACGAGGAGCCGGGGTCGCCAAGCCGGCTCGCCTACCTACCCGCCGCCCTGCCACTCGGTGTACTGCACCACGGCGCAAGGGCGGCCGCGCAGCTGCGGGTCGAGCCGCTGCTCCACCTGCATGAAGAAGCAGTCCATGTCTACCAGGGCCACCACGCGCTCCCGGCCCCGAGACATCCCGCCGCCGCCACCGGCTCCCGCCCAACTGAGGGAATGATTGAATAACCGCCCGCTCGGTGAGGCGGAGAGCCCCGCCTCGGCCCACCGCTCTGCGGCACCCGTACTTTCCTCCTGGGGCACGCCGGGAGTCGTAGTTCTCCAGGGTGCGGTGGGGCGTGCGCGTGTCCCCGCCGCGACGGTGCGCGGCGCCCGCGTTCTTCGTCTGTCCCCGTGCCCCCCCAAGGCGCATGCGCGGAGCTGCGTCCCGGCCGCCCCGCTCGTCCCTCCCGTGGGTGGCCGGTGGCGCGCGCCCGCCGCCTCCGCCATGTCCGCCGAGCAGGTGAGCGGCCTCTGCGAGCAGCTGGTGAAGGCCGTGACCGTCATCATGGACCCGGCGTCCACGCAGCGGTACCGCCTGGAGGCCCTCAAGGTACGGTACGGTACGGCCCGGCCGGGGAGAGAGGGAGGGAGGGCGGGCGCCGGGCTCCAGCCACGCGGGCGCCCCGTCCGCACGGCCCCGGGGCGGGCGAGAGCCTGGCGGGCCGGTCCCGGGCGTCCCATGGAGTGCCCGGAGCCGTCAGCAGGCGGCGGGGGTCGGGCGGCCGCGTGTGCCCCGGCGTGCTCCGCCAGGGATGGGGCTTCCACCTCCTGCCCGGTGAGTAACTGCGTGTCCGCGTCCCGGCCTCCCTCCTCTAGTTCTGCGAGGAGTTCAAGGAGAAGTGCCCCATCTGCGTGCCCTGCGGGCTGAAGCTGGCGGAGAAGACACAGACGGCCATCGTCCGACACTTCGGCCTGCAGATTCTGGAGCATGTGGTCAAGTAAGTCAGCTCGTCCTGTGCCGCCAAGCCTGGGAAGGGTCCCAGCCTGCCGCCACCCAGCTCTGGCGTGGGATCTGTGCCCATTCCGGCACCTCCCAGCCCCGGGAGGCACTTTCAGGACGCAGGGAGTTTGTTCTGCAGCAGAGGACAGTTGCAGTCCTGCTCTGGATTTTTTTCTTATTCTGTAAAAGAAAGAGAGGAGAGAATTGCTTTCAGGCAGGTTGGGAAGGTGAATTCACTGAGCTGTAAGGCACGTTAACATGAAAAGATGAAAACAAGCACACTGGGTTACAAGTAGGTCTTTACAGAGGTCTGTCATTGGCCTCCTGCTAACAAAGAGGCTTTGTATTAGTTCAGTTCTGAGATTCCTTTCTCTGCCGCCTCTACAGACCTGATGCTTTGTGCTTTTGCTGCTGCTTCTGCTGTCTGTTGACCTCGGTGGGGCATGCCCATTTGCCAGCAGCAGTTTTAACTCAGCCCTTTTATTAAGGGATTGGGTGCTTGCAGAGGCAGGGAGCTGGTAGTGTCTCTAGTTTAGGTAAAGAAGCAATGGTTCCTTGAGAATCAAGCCAGATATGGTTACACGTGTTTTGACTTGGTTTCTTTTTTGTTTGTTTGTTTTTAACAGATACCGCTGGAACAATATGCCTCGCTTAGAAAAAGTTTATCTAAAGAACAATGTTATGGGCCTCATATCCAGTGTAAGTACCTGCTGCCCCAGGCTGTTCTGAAATAGGAGAGCAAAAGTTAATTAGCACAGAGGATCTGAATTCAGTTTTTCATTTAATTGCTTTTTCACTCTGCATCTCTCCTTGTTTCAGTGCTTTTCTCTGTCTTGTCAGGTGAATAGCCATGTTACCTCACATGGCAGGAAGCTGTGAGGCTTGTATAACATATGTAAGGTACTTTTTCTTTTCTTAGGATGAAATTCAGTAACAGCAAATGTTCTTATCCTTTGCAAAAATACTAAAGCCATTATCTTAGTTGTGTTTTCTCTGTTGTTGTGATTGCTCTCGTGACCAAGTGACATTCTTTTGAGAAGAATCCATCTGGTTCCCAGAGTTTATTAGCTATGGATGCTTGGGAGTATAGGAGTGTCTTCTAAGGTAGCTGCCATGAAGAGCTGCCCAATGTTGTGTTTTGTTTTGGTTTTCGTTTCTGTGGTTTAGAATGTTTGCAAACACTGTTTCCCAGGTCACAGTTATAAATGCCTGATGCTTGCTGTTTTGTGTAACTGTCCCCTTTCTGTCACAGGGAACTCAAAGTATCCTGGAGGAGGAAAGTCACATTAAGGATGTGCTGTCTCGCATTGTGGTGGAGATGATCAAGCGGGAATGGCCTCAGCACTGGCCTGACATGCTGAAGGAGCTGGATACCCTTTCCAAGCAAGGGGTATGAAACACAGCTGTCTGGTCTTTTTTGCTTGCTCTTAGTGTGGGGTTCAGTCTTCCATCATCCTGAGAAAAATCTAACTTACTCATGGTCAAGTGAGACAGGTTGGTGATGGACTCAAAAATCCCTGTAAAATTAAGCTATCTTGAGATGACTAGCAGAGAGAGCGCCATTCTGCTGCTTTACTTTCTCAACATGAGACCTATGTCTTCATGCATGCTTGCCTTCTCTCCACATCTTTGAGCTAGTCTCTAGAGATTTTAATGTTTGGACTGTGCTGATGGAGTGTATTTCACTTTGGGACATCAGGAAACTCAGACAGAACTGGTGATGTTCATCCTCCTACGTTTGGCAGAGGATGTGGTGACTTTTCAAACTCTGCCTACCCAGCGGCGACGAGATATCCAGCAAACCCTCACCCAGAACATGGAAAAGATCTTCAGCTTCCTACTAACTGCCCTGCAGCAGAACGTCAACAAGTACAGACTCATGGTAAGAGTCTCCTTCCCTTGGGTTTAGTTTGTGCTGGAGGCATTTAGGAATTGGGATGCAGCCTGCAAATTGTTGGGGAAGCGAGTGCAGAAACTGAAATCTGTTGCTGCCACTCTGAGGTAGGGATCTGCTGTGGCCTGGGAAACTGGTGCTGGTCGGAGAGCTTGTGTGAACACACAGGGCTGATAGTGTTAGTGTTGATACTTCGATTTTGCTAGTGTAAAAGGCTTGAGTGGATGCATGCTTCATCCATGCTGTTGGAATGTGTGCTGGCACTAGATGTGTACAGCTTAGCAAAATGAAGGTGTGGTTGTGTCAGAAACAGGTAATTTTGGGTGGTTTATGTAACACAGTGATTAAGAGATGCCATCCGGGAATCGTGTCTGCTCTCTCATGCTGCAGTGCTACATTTGAGGTGATGCACCGAAATGCATGAGTTTCTGATGTGTCAACATGTTTCTGGGCCTCTGGTCTTTTTCTCCAAGAGCTCAAGTCAGGAAGCCCTTTTTTTTGCAAAGTTGCAGTGAAGAATGCTCTTTCTATTTTTGTGTAAACAGACTTCGTTCCTGAATTCTTACCTAGAATCAGAGATGTGCAGGTCAGTCACAATGGATGATGAAGGGGAGTCTCTACCCCCATCTATTCCTGTGAAAAGAAAGTGGATTTGAAAGTGAAGCACAGTCAAGAAACCAAACTAGAAACTAGTTGCTTAGTCATATCTTAGATTTTTCCCCGTTAATTAAAATCTAGAGTTATACTAAATGTGAAACTGGGAAGCAATGAAAAACCCTCTTTCTACCTGCCTTCTGTACACCTTCCTGATGCACTGTCAGGCTGAGCAACCCCCCACCCTGTAGAGCAGCCAGTTTTCTGTGCAGTTCAGGGTAATGGGAGGGTGACCCTTGTGTGTTTCGTAGTCTGGTTGAAATGCATTTCCAGGCAAGGTTTGCATTGCAATGCTTGAGGCTCTGAAGTGTGGCTGCTTCCGCTAACGGTGGAATCTTTCTGATTGGCAAGGTTGGAGCACCCCAGGAACAAGAAGTCCTCACCACTCCACAGGTTAGCAGATCTTTGGGCTGTTCGTGCACAGGGTCGTTTCTGAGGGTTGGGTGTTCACCTGTCTGCACACAGACTGGGGGAGATGATGGACAGGTCCTCAAGCCCATAATAGTGTGCAGTGCTTATAAGTATGATGGATTAATAGATAAACATGTTTATAAGGTGGGTCAGATATGAGGCGTTTAGGACTCAAGCTGATTAACTTAAAAAAATGACTGCAGTGAATAGTCCAAACCAAAAGCTTTCAGTAGAAAGAAGTGCTTGTGGTGTCTTTGCAACTGAGAAACAAATCAAACCTGAGTATCTGAGAGACTTGTTTGCATTAGGCGAAAAGATGATGCAGGCAGTGCATTGTTGCTGTTAAGTGTCCTAGGCTTCAGAGTTGGGCTGTAAGTTGCTGCTCCAGCTCTCTTCAGCTGCCTTTCTGACTATGGACAAAACACCTTTTCAGGCCTGAATCTTAACAGCCACCAGCATCTTTCCAGAGTCTGGCTTTTGGGTATAAGATGCTCTTGAAAGGTCAGAAGTTTCTTTCCTGGGAGCCTCCAGGAAGTACCAAAATGCCTTTCCTTCTTGTCTCTTGTGTCTCCCTGGTACCTGCTGACTGGACTGTTACCTTTTGGATGAGAAGGGAATTGTGGCTTAACTTGGCAATTCAGAGTCCTCTTATCTTACCTAGCTGGTGGCTGCAGAGGTGACTGTTGGCTGCAGCAATGTCCTGAGTGGGAGACTGTGATGCAGCCTCTTTTTTGGCTGTGTCCTTGAGGCTAAGCCTGTACAGCCGTGGCTGGGGGGAAGTGTGTGCTGTAGCTGTTACTTACCCTCTCTCATTTTCTTTTTCAGAAAACTGATTTGGCTCAGGAACCAAAGGTGAGTGGAGCTATGTAAGAGTTAGCTCATTAGTAATTCTTAAGATTAAGGCTACTTAGAACTAGGCTTTTCCCAGGCTTTTGAGTCTGTTGCCTGCAGTTTCATGCAGATGGATTTGTTCACTCTTCATACAAGCCCCTTGAGAAGAGACAAGTGAGGAGTGGCAGCAGAAGGGTTCAAATCTCTCACTTTCTCAGGGGGGTTCTTGGTACTGTTATTTCAGGGAGTGGGTGGCTTTAGATGGAATTGCTGTTTTCCTCTGGCTCTGACCTTGTGCCTCCTCTCTGTTCACAGGCCCAGGCAAACTGTCGTGTGGGGATAGCAGCACTCAACACTTTGGCTGGCTACATTGACTGGGTAGCCCTAAGCCATATTACAGCAGACAACTGCAAGCTCTTGGAGATGTTGTGTCTGCTCCTAAATGAGCCTGAACTCCAAGTTGGAGCAGCAGAGTGTCTCCTGATTGCTGTCAGCAGGAAAGTGAGTTCTTCCTCTCTGGCTGTTCTGGCTCCCTTTTGTTTTTCTCTTGTTCTCCTATATAATTCTTCAGACTGAGCAATTCCATCTTTGCCCTTTTATCTGACAATCAAAATTCAAATTTAGCTGATTCTGTTAATGATATTTGGTGTGAATGTCATGCCAGCACTGTACTCAAAGCAACCCTTACAACCCTCTCCAAATTCTATGCTCACTTCTCCTTGCAGTTTGAACTTGGAGGTCTTCACTGACCTTTTACCCCGCACTTCCTACAGCTATGAAGTGGAAAATAGTGTCATCAGCTGTGTCACCTGGCAGCTCAGAGAAATGACAGCAGGATCTAAACAGATTATTTTGACCCTTTCATTCACAAGCAGCTGAATATCAAGGCTGAGTGTTTATCAGCTGCCTGTAAATACCTAGCCAGTCTTCTGTGAAAAAAAGATGATGTCTCAGGGTCAGTTTTGCCATTTAAAGTGGTGAGATTGCTTGTAGACATTTTCTTAGATCAGATGCCTTGGAATTTTGGCAAGTTTTTACTTAAATCATATGTGGACTGTTAGCCCCTCCCTAGATGGAAAGAAAATTGTGACTCTCCTAATTTTGCTTGCAGATGGAAATAAATATTTATGTAGAATATGGGAATTAATGGTTGTGTTCTAATTGAAGCATGTGGTGTGTTTTGTGTGTAGGGTAAGCTGGAGGATCGGAAGCCTCTGATGGTCTTGTTTGGAGATGTTGCCATGCACTGCATCCTCTCTGCTGCCCAGTGAGTACCCTGGTGCTGCTGTCATTTCATACAATACTGCATACAAATGGCTTCGTAGGTGCAAAAGATACTGCTGCTTAAGCAAAGGAAGCAGGGACTGGATAGGAAATAACAAAACCACCATTTCTTTTGGAAAACCAGGGCTTTTTTTTTTTCAAAACCCATAATTGAAAGACGAAGAGGTGTAAATATCACAGCTCCCTGACTTTGTTTTAGTTTGAAGCTGATCCAGAGGAGGGACTCTTTGAAATAAGCAATTTCAGAGGTTTTAGATGCCAATAAAGCAGTACTTCTTGATAATAGCAAAGAAAATCCCACTGTGATAAAATCAAATTGCTCTAGTTCTCTTTCTGTCTACAAGATAGACAGCAGTGTGCCTGTCACCTACAGCATGAGTAACTGTGATCCTGTTTTTCCCCGCTTCCCTCATTCCCAGGACAGCAGATGGAGAAGGCCTGGTGGAGAAGCACTACGTTTTCTTGAAGAGGCTTTGCCAAGTTTTGTGCGCATTGGGCAGCCAGCTATGTGCGTTGCTAGTAAGTCTTTATTAATACCAGCAGCACCCCTGGCAGGGCTAGTTGTTAGGGCTGGGGCTTGAGGCAACCCTGATCTAAGGTAGGAGCAGGGTTCTCTCCATGCATTTCCAAAAGGCAGAAATGGCTTTGCTTCTAAGTAGGTTAACTGTATCTTGCCAAGTCATGGGAATGAAGACTGGAGGGACCCTGACTGATGCCAGGGCTTTGCTGTCATCAGGAACCATTTCCCATAACCTCTGTAAAATGCTGAGCTTCAGTGAAAATTGGTCAGGTTTTTAGCTGACTACTGCTACAGAAAAATCTAGTCCAGGAAATTACTCTTCTATTGGAAGCCTTTTAAATTTCCCAATAAAAATAACTCAGAGAGTATACCTGTCTGTTCTTGTACCAAGACACTCTGAAGCTGAAGGAAGAAATGGGTTTTGTTTCTGCTGTTCATCTTTCTAATGCTTTGTGTCAATGTTGGGATGAAGATGCAAATTGATACTGTTCATGCCATGCTGGTGCTGAATTCCCACTCCCTCTATTCAGCCGAGTGCTTCTACAATGAAGAGGGCAGGCTTGTTGAGAGATGCTGTTTGTGGGGAGATTGAAGCAACCAGCCTGTAAAAGCAATAGAGCAAAGTAAAGTCTCATGGGGAGGGAAATAAAAAACCAAAAACAACCTTTGAGAATTCATCCCTAAAAAGAATGGACAGCATGCAGAGTGCGTTACTGCTTGCAGTGGCTCCACTTACTGTTAGGCAGTAGGAGCTGTTAATTTATAATGTAGTAATGAGATGGAGCTTGCTGATTCAGATGCACTTGGGAGAGGCAGCACTGAGCTGTACAATTTCAGGGATCTTGAGGGCATCAGATCATGTTATAATTTCTGAGAAGCAAAACCTTGAGTTTATGGCTCCGGGCAAAACTTAATTTCCTGACAAACTTCCAAGAAAGTTATGGTCATGGATACCCATATGTTAAAAAAACAAAATGGAGAAAATTTGGAGCAATTGAGTGAAATTATCTGGGTGTATTTTCCTGTGAAATTCTTTGGTTTGAATTGTACTACTTTGGTACTGCTGTGTGGGTTTGACCCAGTAGGAGTGAAATTGTGACTCATGGCAGCAGCATTGATTGTAAATTTGGTTTTAATGGAGCTCCACTATGTAAGAAGTCACCCGTTACTCTTGAGTGAGGGTGGTGGTGTCTCCAGCACCTCCAGGCTGGTCAACAGAACTTGATGTTCCTTGGGCTATACTGGTTTCAGAAAAAAAAATCAGTTGTTCAGTGTTTCTGTCTCTGCTCCTTTACAGTCTATGGCCTTGGATGTAGTGCTCCTGCTTTACCCTGAAACATACCATTTGTGAGCCCAGCCTGCCATAAAGTTAGTATTTTGTCTGAAATACTTCATGTTCCTCATAGGGCTCAGATTGTAATGTGGAAACGCCAGCCAACTTTGGAAAATACCTCGAGTCATTTTTAGCCTTCACAACCCATCCCAGCCAGGTATGTAAAGGGGTGAAAATCTCATGTGTGTCTGCGTGTGTCAATGCATAATCGAGCTAGCCTGTAGAAAACTACAGAACTTCAGCTGCTAAATCCTGCTCTCTAGGCTCTCCATTTCAGCTGAAGGCCTGGAAGGCAGAGTGTTTTCTACTCCATTACCACACCATCAGGAGCAGTTCCTGACACAGAGAACTGGGTAGAAAATGCAGAATTTGCAACCAGCCCTAGTATTAGAGATTTTTGCCTTTCTGGGAATTTGCGGTGTGCCTTCAATGTGCCTTGGCCTCAACTTAATAGTCAGTATAATTTGCTGTTGCTTTCTGATAGCAACACTTAATGTTAGCAGTGGAAATTTCAGCCCTGAAATCCTGCTCTGCTTCTCTCTTTCCTCTCTTCTTCCCCCAGTTTCTGCGCTCTTCCACCCAGATCACATGGGGAGCCCTCTTTCGGCATGAAGTTCTGTCTCGTGACCCTTTGTTGCTGGCTGTTGTTCCCAAGTATCTCCGTGCATCTATGACCAACCTGGTGAAGGTATGTGGAAATCACAGTTGGTTTGGAGAAGGTGCCTGGTGAACGTGGCCTGGGGGTCATAGGGGAAGATACTACATTTTTGTTGTGTCATGGGCAAACATGATCTCCAGGCTGCTGAGCACAGCAAGTTTTATTTTGCTCCTTGCCTCCAGCCTTCATCTCCTTGAAGCTGGTGTTAGCTGTGATGGTTGACTTCTCCTTCTTCCTGACCTTTTCCACTTTGTCTCCAGGTGGGCTTTCCTTCCAAAGCAGACAGCCCCAGCTGTGAATACTCCCGTTTTGATTTTGACAGTGATGAGGACTTCAATGCCTTCTTCAACTGTAAGTTGCCATGACCCTTTGTACATTCTGTTGTCTGTCCTTTCTTCCTGCTTTTAGTCACTGGCTGAGCTTGGAACTTACCAAATTGGCTTGGCAGCTTCCATTTGTTTCTCAACTTTTTAAGTCTGGATCTTGGAGTAAATTAAGTTAGGATTTTCCTGGGGCAACTCATGTGTTTAATTTTAGTATTTGCTGTTGTTTTGCTGGCTGGTTAGATAGATGGCCTAATAGGATTCTGGTGTCAAAGCAAATGTGTCTTTTGGTCACCTAGAGGAGGAAATCAAACAGCCTCAAGTCATGCTCAGGTTAGGAGAGGAAGGCAGCTTACAAAATACTTTAGATGTCATTCCAGATAGAAAATCTGTCTTGGTCCTGGTAGGAAGCTTCTGGTTTAGTACCAATAGCTAGAGTTGAGCAATTAAAATAGCCTAATTTAATAAGGATCTTAAACCAGCACCAGATATTAATGATTGTACTTTTTCTTTCATCTTGTATTTTTCTTCCCAAAACTGAAGTTAGTTCTCACTGGCTGATGTAATTTGGTACTAACTTGGTGGGTGGCAGGATACATTGAATAAATTACATAAATTTTTACATTTTACATGTATGTCTAAAGATTTTAAGTGTTGCATTTTTATTGCTTACTAGATAGTTTCACTTATTGTAAGAAATCCTTTTGGATAGAAACTATAAGATAGGTAAATATACAAAGCCAGAATCTGAAATAGTTTTAGAGGGTTAAGTTATATTGAAGACATTACATATATAAGAAAATATAACTAATTTGAAACACAAAATAAAATTACTTGCCAAATCAGCTTTAATTAACAATGCAAGTTGCATTTGTGTAGTCAGCAGAGCTGATTCTTTCGTGTGATGATGCACTGGAATATTTTGGAACAAGTGCAATTCCTGTTCTGTACTTTGTTTTTAGTATCTTTGAAATTGAAAACAAGGCAACTGGGTTTTGAGATCAAGTTTGTTTGTCATTAGTTGAATAGTATAAACAGGAAAAGTGTTTAGCTAAAGGAAGCGGTAGTTATCTAATGCTCATATTTTATCTCAGTATCCCAAGATGCTCTGTAAGCAGCAAACGTTTATAGTTTGAAGCATATTTTAAATGAAGAATAGAGGCTTAACTGTAGTAAATATGGTTTAGCATTGATGCCTTTTCCTGGTCTTAAAATTGAGAGCCAGACCCAGGTTAAGGGATAAGGGATTTTTACCTTGGTAAGGTAAAAGGTACCACTTGCACCTTGGCAAAGTGGTGCGCCAATAAGGATCCTTATTGAAATACCGAGGTAGAAACCCCTTATCTTTAACCATGTCTGGCTCTCAATTTTTTAAGACAGGAAACTGCATCAGCATAGATTTTCATAATTCATACTGCATTTTAATTGTACTTTTTTAAAGTTAGTCTGTCATTTTTTAGTCCACTTAAATCACTTCAAAAATTACCCATCCTGTTGTACCTGCTTTACTGGTTGTGTATCTGTGCCCACTACACAGCTATTGCCAAAGCAGAAGTCCATAATGTTCATAGGTCTGCAAAATTTGCAGCATCAGCTGGTTTGTTGGTGTGTGATTTTTCCCTGCAGCCTTCCGAGCCCAGCAAGGAGAGGTGATGAGGATGGCTTGTCGTCTGGACCCTCTGACTGGCTTCCAAATGGCTGGTGAATGGCTGAAGT
Organism: Motacilla alba alba; assembly: GCF_015832195.1. Taxonomy (NCBI): domain Eukaryota; kingdom Metazoa; phylum Chordata; class Aves; order Passeriformes; family Motacillidae; genus Motacilla; species Motacilla alba. The sequence goes on from NC_052018.1 coordinate 77,293,574, forward strand.
ACCAACTCACAGCTCCTGTTGATACTGGACCCACAAACTGTAGGTTACCTGAAAAAAATTAGGGATATGTGATTTGTTTTGTAATTAAAGCCAAGAAGAAATTTCTTGGCCTTTTTTTTTTGTTGATGTTGTTGGAATTTTTTAAGTGGTAGCCAAGACTCCATGCTAGATTTTCAGGATTTTAAGGTTTTTGCAAGTTTAAAGCAAAACCAAGTCAAACCCACCCCTTCCCTAATTTATCCCTTTGGAGTCCACATATGGAATAAGTAATGTAAAGCCCCTGGCTCCTCCTTTCCTTCTCCCAAATCTCTCTGCAGAGCAGGTACAGCTGTCCCTCTGCCAGGCATCTGCAGGGAGAGCTGTGTGCTTAAAATACTTGTGAGTGCTAAGGTGTTGCAGCACGGGAACTTACCAGGCTACTGTTGAGGAGCGTGGTGAGAGCTCCAGTGTTCTTTTCCTTTCAGCCAAGACAGGCGAAGGTCTCTGCTCCATCTTCTCTCCATCCTTTGTGCAGTGGGATGCCATGACCTTCTTCTCAGAGAGCGTCATCAGCCAGATGTTTCGAACCATGGATAAAGATGTATGTGTATCCCATGCTCCTGCCTTCTCTCCTGGCTTCTTCTGGGTCGACACCAGTGGGTTTTTGCAGTTATGTTGTCCTTGAGCAGTTTGTAGTAACTGGTTACCTCCATGCAAAACCCAGAATATTTGGTGAGCCATTCTCAGGAGGAATAATGGCCCTTCTTTTGATGACACCAAACTCATACTGACATGTCTTAGTTTTGGACACTATGGGATGAGAAGTAACAGGAGAGTGCTCAGGTGACATGCTTTTACATAGTGCCTTAATTTTTTAATTTTTTTTTTATTTCTAACTAAATGAGAGGAACAATGCCCAGAGAGCAAGAGATCAGAAGCATTTTGTCTCTTGTTCAACAGCAAGCAAATCAGAAGGATCAGTTTGATGTAGACTGACTTGATTTTTTTTATTAGATTAAGCTGCTCATATACTCATCAATCTAATCACAGTAGAATAATTATATAGATCATTACAACTGGTTAAGCTTGAAATCTGTTGGACAATGTCAAGGGGAGAATTGGGAGACAGACTGAGAGAGGAAATTTGCCTTTCCCAGAGGTGCAAGCAATGGGGACTAGAGACTGATGTCTCAAAACTGTTCTATCAACAGTGGCGATGCTGCTGTCTTTTTTTGGCTCAGCCTTTTTCCTAGGTTTTGTAGGAAGTGTACTACAGGTTGAAGTATTGAGTGTTGCTTCCCTTTTTCTTTTCTTTCTTTTTGCTACCTTTGTAGGAAATCCCTGTGAATGATGGCATAGATCTGCTGCAGCTTGTCCTTAATTTTGAAACAAAAGATCCTCTGATCCTGTCCTGTGTGCTCACCAATGTCTCTGCTCTCTTTCCATTTGTCACTTACCGACCAGAATACCTCCCCCAAGTACTTTCCAAGGTAGGTATATGCAGACCCTGCTAAAATCACATCAGCTTTTTGTGGTGCAGGGCTCTTGGACTAAACTGCAGGAGTCAATCCTCTTGATGTTGCTGTCAGGGAAGGACCATCCTTCGTATTAAAGATGGGAGAAACCAAGACTGAGGCTTGTCACAAGAAGAGTAATGTCAGTTAACCCAAATTTTGGAGGTTTTATCTTTAAATCTTAGTATTAATTGCATGGTCTGGCCATGTTTTATTTCAAGGTGTCACTGTATTGATGATTCATATTTTAGCTCACTCAGGTGGGTCTTTGCTGACTTCAATGAAATTGCATTCAAATCTTTATTACCTGTTCCTTGAGCTCAAAGAGACATGAGTTCTAAATATTAGCAAATTGTACATTTTTTTATTTTTCCTCCCTTTTCTCACAGCTGTTTGCTTCAGTTACCTTTGAAGTTGTAGAAGAAAGTAAGGTACGTCTGAATTATTATCTACTATATAACAGTTGGATCAAATCATATTGTAGTGGAGGGGGCACCCTGAGTCTGAAGACTCTGCTGAAGTAGGCTTCTCAAGTATAGTTCTGCTCCTGAAAAAGCTGGGGGTGTAGATATTGCTGATCTCTGTGGTTGACATAGCCTACTAAGCTTTGGCTCACAAACTTAGAAGGCCACAGGTGTGCTCTAAGGCCAGTACACTTAGTTCCCCAGTCAGTGCTGGCCTTCTGAGAGTGAAATCTCTTCATTAGCTCTGGGTAGTCTTTCAGTACTTGGTATGTATGGCTCTGAAGGATGGCTTTAAAACTGCCAGTTACCTAAGGAGTGCCTGGAGTCTTATTTCAAGACTATTCACTCACTATTCAGTGAGTAAGAGCTATGGCATCCTCACTCCTGAAGTACAGCTTGTTTGAACATGGACTGCTTGAGTTGACTGTTGCTTCAGAGGAAATTTGGTTTCTGCATGATTGTTTGGAGGGAGCAGGGGAGGCATGGATATGTTTTTTTGATCTATGCTCAACAGTGCAGAAATCTGTATATAATGAATTTGTCTCTTGAAGATACCCTGCATTTGGCTGAACTTTTGTTTTGTTGCATTGAAGTTTGTTGTGTCTGTCCAGGCTCCTAGAACTCGAGCAGTGAAGAATGTGAGAAGGCATGCATGCTCCTCAATCATAAAGATGTGCCGTGATTACCCTCAGCTTGTCCTGGTATGTAAATGCAACTGTCATGAAGAGTCTTGCCTCAGTTTCACTTGGATTTTGTGGGATCTTCAGCTTCCTTGGCTACAGTCTCTGCTTTCTTTGCGAGCACAAATGGCAAAGTGGTTCATTCTGCTTTCCTGCTGCACAAATGGCAAAGTGGTTCATTCCCTATACCTCTTCCCTGCTGAATAATTTTCTGCCTGAGGAGTTGAATTGTAGATTGGTAGGTTAAATGTAAAAGGGATGATGAGGGTACAAGCAGCACTGCATTGGTTTTATGGGAATGTTTGCTGAATGTCCATGTTGTCACCTGTGCTGGTCTCAGTTAATTCCTTAGCTGAAGACACTAGCATAGCTAATCACTAGATTTTCTTCTGTTACTTAACAGAATATAGGAGAAAAAGGAGAGTATTTGTTTTCTGGATGAGCTTGAGGAGATTAGAAGACAAATACCTTTAAATTCCATGAGCTGTGTTTTGTTTGTTTTTCTGAAGTAAACAGTCCCTGCATGCAACATTCTTTAGATGTGTTTCTGTGGAGTGGGACAGGATTATGGGAGGACCATAGGACATTGCTAGTTTAAACAAAGACATTTCTAAAGGATGTTAAGGTAATTTGGAGGTTCCAGTCTGCATTCTGTAATTGATGCTAAGAACTAATGGGTTGGGTTTTGTTCCACTTTATGGTCCACTTATTGGTCCAGCTATAGTTGTCTCTTTCCCATGGCCAACCAAACATCCTCACCAGAAGAGCCAAGGACCCAGAGTTGCCCCAAAAACTGTTCAGAGGACTTTGCTGAAGAGGATGATTGCTAATGTTTGTACAAAATTATGGGTAGATGTGGTGGCAGCTGGGGAAGGGAGGGAAGAAATGCAAGAATTCCTGTGGCACTCATTGTAACCATATGAATTGTTACTTACCACAAGCAAAGAGATGGAAGAATCCTAAGTCTGGCCAAAGAAGCAAGGTGCTTTCTGTGAGCAAATAAAAGCACCAGAACTGTTCTGAGGTGTGACACTTCTTTAAGTGATAGAACTGCCTAGGGCAAGATTTCCTCTTCTTATTTCAGTCATTCTGGAGAGTTGTAAAATGGATGCAGGATAATGATAGAGGGGTAGGGAAGAGTAGAAGTTCTTAGAATGAACATGCAGAGAAATTTGAGTGTGAGGAGAGGAGATGGCCATGTTGAGAAAAGGTGACAGACATGCTCCTCCAGCTATACAGTACACCCCTTCTCTACCTCCCCCAGTGGCCCTCCTCCATACCAAATGCTTGATGCTTTTCCACTTGGATGTGTTTTCTAGCCAAACTTTGAGATGTTGTACAACCACGTGAAACAGCTGCTGTCAAATGAGCTACTTCTGACACAGATGGAGAAGTGTGCTCTTATGGAGGCCCTTGTCCTCATCAGCAACCAGTTTAAGGACTATGAGCGACAGAAGGCTTTCCTGGAGGAGCTCATGGCTCCTGTGGCTGGCTTATGGCTCTCCCCAGAGATGCAGAGGTATGGGTCACTTTTCTTTCTGTTGGTCATTTCTTCTCCAGCATTGAGCTGCAGGTGTTGAGGAGGTAATGTTGTGCTCAGGAAGGAAACACACAAACCATAGGAGAGTGGTGAGCTGCCTCTTGACCTCCTGTGCTGTGGGCAGTCATTGTGATAATAGTTCTACAGTTCAGAAACTGCCAACAGACTAAATGCTGTTTGCTGGAAATTTCTGGGTAAGAGTTGCTTAAGGTAATAAAGGAACATTCCCCAGCATGCTCAAAGCATTTGCAGAAAATAAGAAATAAAAGACATCCTTGCTCATCCCCAGAAGACGGTAAGAAGATGAGTTCTTACTAAAACTGAGATCTTTTGCAGCTCTGGGTAGCTGGGCATGCACAAGAGTTTTCCCAGCAGGGCTATCTTCATAAGAGATTTTAATCTTTTAGATCCCCGCATCTCAAGAGAACTGATAATGTTTGGTGTACACATCTCTGATGCTTTTTAAGCATGTTCCCATGTACAGGATGGAGTGTTACTAGCCTCTCTAGCCTGCTCTGTATTTGTGAGGTGTTCTTTGACAGTGCAAAGTTCTGCTTAAATTCCCTGGTACAAGCAATAATCCCATTGCTGTCTTTTGCTGCTGCCAGAGTTCTGTCGGATCCTGAAGCCTTTATATCCTACGTGGGTGCAGACAACAAAATTGCTGATCCAGTCTTGGAAGATCCTAGTGGCCTGAACCGGTCTAGAGTGAGTATCATTACCAGGAGAGGTGTAATCCTTAATGAAAGGAGACCTGCCTCTTTCCATCCCCATTTCTCTTGTGATTGCACACGAGGTCTCCTGATCATGTACTTCTTTAGATTGCAGAATAACAGGCTGGCCTTTGCTCTTTAAGCTACAGTAAAGAGCATGCAGGCCATGGAAAACGACATTATTTATCAGTGTGAAGCACGCTGTTTCCTACTCTTTGTTTAATAGAGTTTGGTTTTGGAGAAGCAATTGATTTATATTATTTTTAGAAATATGGCACAGTGAATTGTGTTTTTTAAACCAGGCAGTATGGAGAACATCATGCTCAGACTGGAGCACAGAATATAATTAAAATTCATCTGAGGAGATTTGTGTTGAGTTTTTAGTGTAAAGTCTTCACTTGAACTGCAAATGGAGTTGCTGTTGTCAGATCTGTAGAAGACACTGAAATGCAGTCCACAGAGTGATTTGGGGCTAATGTAGTTGTGTCATCTCAGATCCTGGATCTGTCCCAGCACTGCATTTTCCCTTATGGAGGACATGAGGAACTGGTGGTCTAGACCCTTACTTTTAGCAGCCTACCTGGCTGCTTGCATGCTTTTGAGATGATAGGCCTTGGTGCTTTGTCTGGTAGTGAATTCCTAGGCCATTGTGCCATGGCCAGGGCTCTCTGAAGGTGATGGAATATGGCATGATCATTTGCTGTATGTTCCTGGCAGCAAACTCACCAGAGTTTGTTCCTATCACTAGGTTAGGCTCACTGTAGGACATTCCCTTTGAGATGGGATAGTGTCGTGTTTCTCTGAAAACCTGTGGATTCAGACTGTGATCTGGCTAAGAAATGCTTTCTCCACATCTCTTGCTGCAGATAAGCTTTTGTGTGTACACTATTCTGGGAGTTGTGAAACGAGCTCGTTGGCCTGCTGCTACTGAAGAGGCAAAAGCTGGAGGATTCTTTTTGGGATACCTGCCCAGTGGAACTCCAATGTACCGTAATCCCTGCACTGAGCAGGTCCTGAAGCTTTTTGACAATTTACTTGCTCTCATAAGGTGGGTCAAGTTGATTTGAAATCATTTATGTTGGCTTATAAATCTCTGAAAGGCAAACTGTGATAAATAGGTGGAATGCTCAGAGCATGGTTTGCCCAGTGAAGCCAGTGGGAATACAGGCTGGTGCCAGTGCCCAAGTACTGTTCCTGACTGTTCACGGTGGGGAATGGCACTGTGCAAACTGGAGCCTTCTGAATGTTCATTGGCCTGGCCTGCAGGAGGCCATCAAAGCTAATGGGAGCTTGTGCTGGGGTTGCCTCCCCCACCTCCACTGCTGCAGTTCTGCCACCCAGTTAATGATTTCTCAGCTAACATCTCTGCTCTGCCCTCAGCCCCTACAAGGCCACCTCTCCCGTCACCACCAGGGCAGTCCCAGCTATCATCGCATCCCGTTCGCGTTGTTCTCTCTTCAGTGTTAAATTAAGCTGGCTTTGCTGACCATGAGCAGCAGCCTCCTATCTGCTCTTGAAATCAGTGGATGCATACTCTCAGGCTGATGCTACCATGCAGTGCTTCTCTGCGTGTCACCAGTGGTGTGTAGGTCTGGGGCAGCCAGGGGAGGCAGCAGAAGAAGACAGAAAAGGGAAATCCTGAAGAACGCAGTTCCCAGAATTACAAAGGAGAAGTCTCTCTCAGGGTAACTCCTGATGCTGTGAGTTTGCCAGACTTATGGGACAATTTTGTGAGATAATATGTTACAAACTTGAAAACTTGCTGCTCTGTCCTTGGCAGGAGCCTTTTGAGAAAAAGCATTTTCAGATCCACATAGATTTTTCAGCTCCTGGGTTGGTAAGGGAAGGGGCCCTGTTACCTGAGCTCTGTCTAGTCAAGTATGTTTAGTAGTCACTGAGCTCAGGAATGTGCTGCTTCCAGAGAGAAGCAACATGCTGGACTCTTGGGACAAGCACATGCTGTCTTGGCCCACACTGGCAGTGTTCCTCATCACTAAACTCTGTAGCACAGTGTGTGGTACTTTGGCTAGTGACCAGGTGCTTGCTGTGCTTGAAGTGCTTTTGCCTTTTATCCTGGGAGGCTGAAGATCCAATTGATGAGCTTTTGGGAGACATTAGGTAGAGTTGCCCTGAGTAGTGGTAGCCTCATGCCGTTTCTTCCAGTGCCTGCCATGTGTCATATTGTGTGAGACCAACTAAACCAGTGCCCAAGGTCTGAACAGGCTGTAACACACACTTTTTCCTTGTGCAGTCACTGTTCCTACCAGAACTTGTGCCTCAGTAAAATCACTTGGGATCTCTGTTACAACAAGCTTAGGAAACTGTCATCCAGCTTCTGTCACCACTTCTGTGAAGACGCAGAAACTCTGTGCCTGGCTTTTAGCACCTCCAAGAGAACACGTGAGCTATGTTCTCTATCCAGTGTATAAAGGAAGAGGCTCCATGGCTGGTTTGGGCTTTTTTTGAGATAATGCATCTGTGCTGTTCAAGAATCTCACCTGCAGACCAAAATATTTTCCGTGTACATAGAGAAACCTGTACTTCACTCAGAGGCATCTGGGCTTTTCTTAAGCTGGATGCTCCAACAAGCTCTAATGAATGATGTATTCAGAACAGTGGATCTTTATGCTTCATATTTTTCCATTGCTGCTGTTGGATATACAGGCCTCTGTTTGACAGCTGCAAGCTCCTGGTTGTTCAGTTCAAATGTTGATGATGATGCTTGAGTCTTTTTGGCAAAGCTGGATCTTGTGCTGTGGAGCTTCTGTTGTGTTCTTTGCTGACTTCAGGTGCTTCTTCCATCTATGTCGTCCTCAAGCCCTCTTTAATATGGATCACACAAGAGAATATGGAATCTGTAGCTGCCTGTCAGCAGGCAGTAGGTATGGGGATATGAGGAAGGCTGCCTGGCAGGAAAGCTGCCTGTGTTTAGGATGCCTTCAGGGACATAGTTCCATTACTACCTGGGGATGGATGCTTCTCTGAGATCTGTGCCATTAGGCAGCTCTCAGTATGGATAAGCAGCATCCAGTGTTGCCCACGTGCAACACTGGGACAGAGATACGGAAGTCCCCACAGGCTGTGTTGGTTTCTGTGTGAGCAGATCTGCAAGTAGCATGAATCCTGCTGAGCAGCTAAACTGAGCACCAAGTCAGGCACCAGTGTGCTACCAGAGGGGGTTTTCAGGCTGGGCAGGTGGGTCCACTGCTCTATGGACAGTGTGTGGCATTCTGCTGCTGTGTTAGCAGACAGAAGCAGTGAAACTGTTCAGCCATTGGGCCTTTGCCCGGGTGGTAAGTAGCCTGAAGGTAGGTCATGGGTAAGATCAAAGAACTGAGAAGAATGAGGTAGCCCAGGTAATGGAATAATAAAGTAGCTTTGAGTGGCATCTCATTGTGCCACTCCGGGCACCTGTATTTGTATCTGTGTTGGTAGCTGTTTTAAATTAATTATTTTGAGGTTGCTTTATTAATCACTGCTTGTAGTTTTCAGAGTAATGATTCTCCTGTCCTCTGTGGCACCTCATTTTATTTAGGTGTTTTCTTGCTTCTGGCTTAGAATGTTCACTCCTGAATTTAAATCCAAATCATGATTTTCAGCCACCTTGGTGCATTTCTGCAGTCAGTAGCTGTATGACCTGATTGATGGAGAGCCTTTATTGTGCTGGGATTTTGCTTGTGTTTTTTTGCAAATTAGGTGCTCAGGCTCAGCAAATGCTTTGCTTAGACAAAGGCTTTTTTGGAACTCCTGATGATAAAATGATGGCAATTGCCAAAGCATTAATGCTGGTGAAAGAATTCTTGAGTAGACATGGATGCTGTAGGCATTGTCATTGTAGACAACTGCAGCTTTGGAAGAAGATTCTTCAATCATGGACTGTCCTAAAGGACTCATCTTCTGGTTTACAAGCTGTTCTCTGTAGGCATCAGATATTCTTTCTAGCCGACCTATGACCATCACTGAAAATTCCCCAGGTGCTGCCATGTCCTTTGCTTGTCTTTTCTAAAGCATAAATGTTTCTTAAAATTAGTTTTACTTTGTTTTCCTGTGTGTGGAGTGCCCAGAAGTGCTGATAAGTCTCAGATGGAACATGCCTAGGGGCTACATCATCATACATGAGGGCTGTTGGATGCCTTTTTAACTCCCATAGGGAGTGGTTGGCCATTTTCTCTCCATTCCCACTGGGAACTTGCTAAAGTATTAAGAGAGCTTGCCCTGTAAGTGAACATCTGCCTCCCAACTCTCAGACTTAAGAAAATGCTTCAAGGACTCTGAAACAACTAAGGACCATGACCACACCTTCAGGATATGACTGTTTGGCCTGTCCTGCTGGAGTTAGTGCACTGTGATCTCAGGGTTCACCCTTGCAATTGCACAGTCCCTGCATTTGCCCCACTGGCCTTCTGCCCAGCATGAGGCAAAGCCAACACTGACATGGAATGGACAGGAGACATACAAGATATTATTTTAGTGGCTAGATTTCAGGATAGCCTCAAGCAAAAATATACAGCTTTTTTGAGTCAGTGGGGCAGCATTAACCAGTGTGGAAGCAGGGTTGTTCCCTGGCCCTTCTTGGCAAAGCAGAATCAGCTTGTGCCCCTTTGAGGCCTGTTGCATGGTGTTAGATCCAGCCCAGAATGGGAGTATGAGTCATTAGGGAGTCATTTCTGTAGCTCTTTCTCATGAAGTTCACATACTTGCCTTCCTGGTGTGCAATGAGCAGGGAAGTATTTAACACTTGCAGAGAGAAACAGTTGCAGTTGCAGTTTTGGAGCTTTCTGCAAATGCAGGCAGACATCACTGCATCATGAGTGCCAGAATTATGAGCATAGACTTTAAAAAAAAAAAACAAAACCCAATGATTACTACATGAGTGAAAGCTGAGACTCTAAAGAACATCCTGAGGTCTGTCCACCCTCCCTTCCCCCAGCCATTCCCATGTACCCCCTGCTTTGGGAAACGCTGCTCGAGGGGGAGATACTGAGTTGCCCTTGATCACCTCTAGCAGCAGGTACAATGGCATTGCAGTTTTGGAGGAGGCTGCAGGATTTGTGCTGTGTGCAGCTGGCGACACCCAGAGTGGAGGTCTGAGGTCTCAAAGGAGAGAGGTAGGTGAGAGAGACACCCCTGCCAAGTCCAGCTCTGAGTGTCAGTACCCTGGCTAAGAGAGGGGACCCATTTTGGCCTGGATGGCAAGAACCAGCCACCCATGGCTGAATTGGTGTCCCTTGCAGACAGCTGACAGTGGCCACTTCCTATGATGCGGAACTGTTCCCAGCTGGATGCGTTGTCCAGGGGGCACATGTGCCTGCCATGAGTAACATCTGATCGGACTGATGTTCTCACTAGAGAGTCTCTCCAATGCCACCTGCCATTCTGGGGGCTGTGACCCATCCCTGAGGGGCAGTGTGTGTATTTTGGAGCTGAAACAACCCCTCCCTCTGCAGGGGCTTTAGGTGCAGAAGATCTTTTAAGATGACAGAATCCATGTCGTGTCAGTTTTAAAAATACATTCTCTGATCCCTTTGGCCAAGCTAATACGTCGTTCCCAGCATCATCTGGAGAATTGCTGGGAGTTTTTACTGCCAGTGCTTGCAAGGGGTGGGATGAACTGAAGTAAGTGGAAGGGGCAGCCAGGAGATTCAGGACATGAGGTGGAGTCACTCCATGTCTCTGTTGGGTCAGCTTCCCCAGTATTTTTGCAGGTGGGGAAGGGGGATCCCATGCACATGTGCATGGTCTCACCTTCCTCATCATCTGCCTCAGAAGAGCTGTCCACAAGCTGAAGGAGAGGATTCCACTGTCAAGGGTGAAAAGGGATTGATTTACATGAGTATAAACCAAGTGCTCTTCTGTTTCAGGACTCACAACAACCTCTACATGCCAGAGATGGTGGCTAGGCTGGGGGATACATTTGCAAAGGCCTTGGACATGCTGGAGGTGGAGAAGAATGCCATTCTAGGTAAGAGGTTTCTCTTCAGGAGTAATGTGTGGGCAGATTCTTAGAGATATTTGAGTTAGTGATCTGTCCATAACAGTGGAAGTGAAATAGGGCTGGAGGACCAGCTTCTTCATAGTATTTGCAGCTCAGCTGTGATTTGAACCGGCTGAAGCTAAGATGTAAATAAGTTACTAGTCTCAGATACGTTGGTTTCTTCTGCATGCATTGAAGGCTATGCTACCAAACTGCTTATCCCATCTGTGGGATGGTGGTGCTCTCTGCAACATGGTATTTCAGGCTGCAGAGGCTGGAGGGTACTGTAATTGTCTGCCTTTGAGCAGAATTAGTGCTGAGAAGGAGCCCTGAGTGCTCGTGCAGAGACTTGTCCTGGAGGGCAAGAGCCAAGTTGTGCAGTGTGGCCCTGGCATTTGTTTCTAGACAGCATATTAGAAAGAGGCCTTTGGAGCCTTCTTAAAACAGCTCTGAGCTTGTGAAGCCTTTCCAGCTGAGCAGAAGTCGGTGGCCTTGTGCATAAAGTGTGGATCATGACTTTGGAAATTGGGGTTTAATGTCAGGTTGACAGACAGTGAAATATTTTGGGGAAGTTGGTTTGTCTTTTTTTCTCCATTTCCTATCTGTAAAATGAGAACATGGTTCCTTTACCCATTTTTTGTGACTTTAAAAACATTGTCTGTGAGCCCCTGTACATAAAGCAGGAGGGCCTTATCTCTGCTCTAAACTTTTTAATACCGTGGTTCAACAGTAGCTTGTATCCTGGCAGAGAATACGGACCTGAAGAGATGATCTATTAGAGGAGCTGAAACAATTGTCAGCCTTGCTGCTGACTGGGTTCTGATAGCTCAAGTAAGTTCTGCTTTGGATAAATAAGGCAGCTACAACAGCCTCTGTGGAAACACCTCTGCTCTGGGTGCAACCAACCTGCACCTGGCTGACCTCTTGACTTTTTGCCTCAGGGTTGCTGCACCACTTCATATTTGGCTCTTGCCAAGAGCTTCCCTTGCTGTTGTGAAGCTGGCTGGGGCCTGCCCAGCATGCTCTGAAGGTGCACCGTGCTCTCTCATTAATGTAACTGAAGCTTATTCCTTCCCACAGGTCTCCCTCAGCCTTTGTTGGAGCTTTATGACTCTCCTGTTTACAAAACAGTCTTAGAAAGGATGCAGGGCTTCTTTTGTACCCTCTATGACAACTGGTAAGAGCACCACGTGTCACCACCACGCAGCACTGCACAGACAGAGCAGTAGGTTATTGTGGGGTCCTAACTTCCTTTAGAGTAGACTTTCGATGTGAGCTGTATCCTGCAGTACCCAAGTACAAGCTGCAGTGGTGGCATGTATACAGTGGTTGTAACCTGCCACACAGACATGGAACAGTCTGGAAAAAGTACCTCCAAATGGGGATCTGCTTTTAGCTCTTCTGCAGTTAGGTAGTCAGATTGGAGCGTTTACCTGATATCCTGATCTAGTTTGTCCCTTTTGCCACCTCCAATTATGTGTCAGGGTACATCAGCACTTGTAAGCATCTTGTAGTACTTAAATGCTTAATTCATTGTCCCTCTGCAGGTATCCCAGAAATAAAAAGAGATACCCTGCTGAAATTCCTCTATAGTATTTGTTTAGGCATGTGACAACTGTGTAGTCTCAAGTTGATAGTACTTGTAGCCTTTGCAGATCAGAGACATGGTACTTGTTATCTGGCAGACTTGTAACTAACTTGTTTTTTTGTTGAAGTTTTCACATCCTGGGAAATGCAGGCCCCTCCATGCAACAGGATTTCTACACTGTTGAGGGTCTTGCCACCCAACTCCTCAGCTCTGCTTTCAACAACCTCAACAACATTCCTGATTACAGACTGCGTCCCATGCTCCGTATCCTTCTATCACCGTCTCAGGCCAGCTTGGGAGGCTCTGAAGGCATAAACGAACCCTGCATTGTTTTCAGTATGGCCAAGACAAAGAAGGGTGATTGGGGAGGTAAACAAACAGGGAAACACCTGGTGTGGGTGAGGTATGATGCTAGGAGGGCACAAGCAGAACGAGCATTGTGTGGGGTCAGAATAAATTCAAAGGATTTGTATGGTTCTGTTGGCAGTGTGAGAGGTGAGTAGTGCCTTCTGAGGGGCAAGGAGGCTTGGATAGTGAGGAGCTTGACATTAGGATGTGCTTCTCTGGAGATCATGTGAGTTTCCCAACCTGCTTTCCAGGGCTGGACATTCAGTCTCACAGCTGGGAAGTGGATGCTAAGCACCCTTAACTTTCTCAGCTGAACTGTCAGGGGAAAGAGCTGAATAACTGATGTTCTTGCTGTATAGAGATGCCACTTGTTAATTCAGGGCTGTGAGAAGGTGGGCTTCCAAGTGCCTGTCCCTTGGCCTCCCAGTGCAATGGGCTGGCTTGGGCACAGCTGGCTGTGTTGGATCTCTTCCTTAACTGGTCTGTGCAGGTGTGTTTGTGAAGCCCTTGGTACTTTCCTGCCCTGCAGAATACTACGAAACCCTTGTCTGCCCCATGCTGGGACCACTCTTTACCTATCTGCACATGGTAAGAAATAGCTTGTTCAGTGCCTGTTCCTTGACAGCCCTGACTCCCTGTAGCAGCTGGCAGCAACGTGTGGGAATGTCTGTCTCTACAGAGCCAGCAGAGATGAGGGCAGAGCCTTGATGCTTAATGATTTTGATGATGTTTAGAGGGGCCTTTAAAGTGCATTGAACCCTGGCTGTTGCACAGCACCCCTTGCTGTGAGTTCAAACCTGTGGACATGAACTCTTCAACCTGCAGCCCTGATAGTTTTTGGGGTTGTTCATGGTTTTTTTTCCATGTCCTCTCATTTTCATGACAGCTCATTCACATTCCAGCACACTTGGTACCAGTTCTCCTGCCATTCAAAACGGGTCTTGGCATTTAAAGCTCTTGTGCTCCTGCCAGTAGATATTGCTTGGGTCTCCTTGGATTGTGTCCAGATTTAATCTTTCCTTCTGTCTTGAACAGAGGTTGTCCCAGAAATGGCAGGTGATCAACCAGCGAAGCATGCTCTGGTAAGCTTCCACCCCTTGGTACAAAGAGGGAAATGGGGTCATTTATGTGGCCCTTTGTCCCGGAACAGCCCTGCCAGCAAGGGCTGGAAGACGCACTGGTGACTCATTCCCTGTGTTTGGGTGGAGGGGTACTTGAAGACATGGGCTCCTGTCAAACTAAAACCTGTTCTCCTCAGTGAGGATGATGCTGCAGATGACAACCCTGAGTCTCAGGAGATGCTTGAGGAACAGCTGGTCAGGCTGCTGACTCGAGAAGTCATGGATCTTGCCAGTAAGTGAAATCAGATTAGGTCTCCTGAGATATTTGGGAAGTTTTCCCTGGAGTGGAAACAACAGGAATTCCCAATGTGCAGCAGACTTAATTATAACTGTCAGTAGTATGTAACATAACCATGAGAATGCAGATGTGAGACAGCCCTGCCAAAATCTTAGCTAAAACCTAGTATGACATAATTGAAAACCTTCAGAAGAGATATTCTTCTGTTTGTTAGCTTTTAGGGCTCCATGATTTTGGCACCATTCCCATAGGAATCCAGTCCTGCAGGGAATTGGGTTCTCCCATTCTGTGCTTTGGAACCCTCTGTAGGACATGGATTTGTGGACAAGCCAAGTGTAGAGCAGTTCTGTTACTGGCAATTGCCATGTCTCTAACCAGACATAAGGGAGGAGTCCGTCCTCCAAAGCAGTCTTCCTTCTGTTCCCCTTCTCCTACATAATTTGTGTGTCAGCATGGCTTTGTACAGGAAGGCTGGGGAAATTGATTCCATGGAGATTACAGATCTCAGTCTTCTGTCTCCTTTCTTGACTGGCCTTTTTGCTTTAAGTCAGTGTTGTTCTTGGGTTATGGGCTTCAGATGGTTTTGCACATTCCTGGTTCTCAGTAGTAGGAAGTAACCACTGTGCAGCAGGTTCCACTGTGGGAAGGTACTGTGGGTGGGGTGTTACAGCCTTCCAGGTAGTGCAGTATTGAGCTTTTATACTGGGCTTTCTGATTCTTCAGATTCCCTGTAAGAGCTGGGGCAGCTTGAAGCAGCTGGGAGCCCATCAGAATCTGTAGGATAATCTCTGCATGTTCTGCAGTAGCATCTTCCCTTTTCTGCTCCTCTGACCTGAAACTGTTTTTGCAGCTGTTTGCTGTGTTTCTAAGAAAGGTGTTGAACAGAACACTACTGCTGCTGTAGATGGAGATGGTAAGTAAATGCCTACCTTTCCTGCCCTTGGTGTACACAAATGCTGTTCCTTTCCTGTTTCTTGAGCGGGAGGCTGGGCTGATGCTGGAAGTTCTGTGTCAGGGGTATAGGCTTGGAAAGAAGCCTTCAGCTCTGTCCTGCCCAGCGTGCCTGGGGGCCACAGAAAAACCCAGTCTAGGCTGGAAATGAATGTGCTGTAGGGTTCACAGGTGGCATATTGGAACAGCTGGTTCTTAAGGTTCTGAGAAGTGGGCTGAGGAGCAGAGGGGGATGTGAACAGTTTCCTAAGAGCTGAAGGTAACCAGTTGCCTGCCCCTCCTGCCCCACAAGGGGAGGTTGCTTTTTGCTTGAAAAGAGATGTTCTGGGTAAGCTGTGCCAGGACACCGACTCTGTGCTGTCTCCTGGCTCCCAGCTTAGTTCTTGCAGCCTCCCTGTGTCCCCCTCAGTCCTTGGGAGGCCACGTTCACAGTGCAGCCTTTGCTCTGCAGATGATGAGGCGATGGCCACGGAGGTGACTCCCCCTGCCAACGCAGAGCTCACCGAGCTTGGCAAGTGTCTGATGAAGCAGGAGGTAAGTGCATGTGCTCTGACTGCCACCATCCTTTCTCTGTACTCTTTGTCACACGTGTCTGCTCTGCAGCCAGACACTGCTGCAGAGATCTAGGCTGCTGGAGCATTCCCCATGTGGGAATCGCCTCTTAGGAACATATATGGCTTTTAAGGGCCTTGCAGAAGCCACAAAGCAAATGGGGGTTGGGATCCAGTTGTAACACACAGCTACAGAGTTTCAGCCCTTCTGGGGAAGAGGCCCTGGATATTCAGCCCTCAGGGTGCTCCCTTGCTCTGCCTTCATCCTGGGGCCCAGTTTTCATCCAGCTTTTTTTTTTTCTGTACTCTTTGCTGTGGATGCCCCAGAAGCTCTTGTAGAAGCTTTTGCAGTGACTTGAGAGTAGCAGCTGAGGGGAGTCCAGGATCTTTCCCAGGGAGATGAAGGGAGCGGGTTAACTTAACACTGGTCCCTCATGGTTCTGATGGTGCACACTGGGTGAACACCTTTTGCTAGAGCAACAGTAACATGCAGGATTCTCAGAAGCTCCTGCAGATTCTCTGGATTGCTTCTTGGTTCCCATCAGGTTTGAATGCTGGAAGTAGAAAATAGTTCCTCTGACTGGTTTTCCTCTCTGACTCCTTTTCAGGATGTTTGCACTGCAGTGCTGATCACTGCCTACACATCCCTGTCCTGGAAGGACACCTTGTCCTGCCAAAGAACCACAACACAGCTTTGCTGGCCACTGCTCAAACAGGTACCTCTGGGAGGAAGAAGGGATTAGTTCTGGCAGGGTTGGAAGAGGAAGCTCTTAATGTTGTGAGAAGTGTGGCAGCTTCACCCCTGGGCACCTTCTCCCTCACGACAACCAAGCTGTTGCAGAAAGGTGGTTATGTACCACCAGTATCTTGCTTCATTGCTGACAGTGCTTCTTCCCCAGGTGCTTCCAGGAAACCTCCTTCCCGATGCTGTGTCCTGGTTTTTCACAAGTGTGCTCAAGGGCTTACAGGTACATGGGCAGCACGATGGCTGCATGGCAGCTCTTGTCCACCTGGCTTTCCAGATCTACGAGGCCTTGGTGAGAAATTCTGTTCTTCATCCAAATGTGAGGTTGAGGAATGTGAGGGGAATGGTGAAAAGTGATCCTGTGTCTAGTGGGTAGGGGCAGAGGAGTTAGTGGCCCCCAGTGAGGGCCAGGCTGTTACTCTAGCAGAGCTGTATTAATGGTATTTCCCCATGCAGCGCCCTCGCTATGGTGAGCTGAAGGCAGTGATGGAGCAGATCCCAGACATCCAGCTGGACTCTTTAGAGCAGTTTGATTCAAAGCTTCTCAACCCAACACTGCAAAAAGTGACAGACAAGCGCCGGAAGGATCACTTCAAGCGCCTCATCTCAGGTTGCATTGGGGTAAGTGATATCCTGGATATTTCACAGCTGTATGCTGCAGAAGTGATGGGTGGCCAGCCTGCCTCCTCTCACCAACCACCCCCCTTCCCAGCCAGGAGGCTGTTGCAGCGTGTTCTTAGTGTTTGCTCCTAGTGCCTCTCTTCACCCTGGAGGTCCAGCAGACTGAGCAGCCCCTCCAGCAATGGCCTCTCACTGAGAGGCAGCGGGTACCTTGCACAAGGGTGCCTGGGGAAACAGGGTGTTAAAATGTTTGGTTGAAGCTGCTGGCTGGGCATTGGACTTCTGTGAGGATGGTGGTGGTGGAGTCTTTGACATTGAATAGAAGCTGGGGAGCTGGTATTCTAAAGGTTACCTCAGTGCTCTGGCACTTGGGAGAGGCCAGGCCTGAAATTCCTCACAATGCAAGCACAGGTTCGGGGCCTAGGGATTGCTCAGAAACTGGAGTCTGCCTCTGATGTGCAAGCAAGCTGCCCCTGAGCTGTGTGGGAGTATGAAGGCAGTAATGATTGATGCCTGCCTGTCTGTCCTCTGCAGAAGCCCATCGGGGAGCAGTTCCGCAAGGAGGTTCATATCCGGAACCTTCCGTCTCTCTTCAAAAAGGTGAAGCCATCACTGGAGACAGATGTGCTAGAAAACGAGGATGGAGAGGGCTTCAATGTACTCTTTGAACCCTGAGCCTGGGATGCTGCAACCATCTCCACCCCTACCTTATAATTTGTCTCTCCTCATAGTAAGCACATTAGATTCTCCTTGTCACTGCCTCCACAAGCATTCGTCTGAATAAAGCCCCTTACGGGTCCTATCCCCTTCTCTTCCATACACTGGGATGGGGCCTGCAGTGGCATTTGAACCAGTCAATACTAAGCTCTTCCCGTGACTCCTTCCCCTCCATTGGATGAGCATCTTTAGACCTCTGCTTCTCTGCAAGGTGGGAGCTGAATCCATAGACCTCTTTAGGGTAAAGCCTGATCATCTTGTAGCCTCGGGTCACTCTTGCCCCACCTCTTCAGCCCTTGGGGTTTAAGATTAATGCAAAAGGCAGAGTAGTGTGCCATGTGAAAAGGGGCTACCCTAATCTAATCTTCCTCTGGGTGCTAGTAGCCAGGCTTTGTAGGGAACACATCGGACACTCCTGTCATGCTTATCAGCACTTGTCCCTAGCGGACTGGAATTCTGCTGAATCCGTTTCCCTCCAGGATGCTGAGCCTTGGGCTGAGGGCTGCGTGCCAGGAAGCCTAGCAGTGCTCTAGGATCTCCTGTGAGATCAGCCTTTCTAAGGTGCAACTGCTCTCTAGAAAGAGGCAGACACTGTCATATATATACATATGTATGTATAGATATGATCATAGAGCTTGTTCTACCCAGAGCCAAATGGCAGGCTTTTACTTTGTGCCAGCCTTTCTTGGACATCTCTCAGGGGGAGCAGGACATATTTTTTTCTTAATTTTTTTTTCATTTTTCCATGCCCTGTAGACTAGAACTTGGCCAGCGCAGGGTAAATAAAATCTGGACCAATACCTGAAGCACCTGCAATCCAAAAGGGATCTCCTTGCCCTGTTGCAGTGGAGGTGACAGTAGCCCCTGTTTTTACCCAGTCTGGTACTTGCCAGAGAATTGCAAGTGGTGGGGCAGGAGGGGTGGGCTTTATACTGCAGTTTACAGGGGGTAGCCAGGTCAGAAACTGGGTTTTAGATGTGGTGGGACTCTTATGAAGCCACTCCAGTGTGCAAAGCTGGTTCTTACATGGCAAATACTACACAATCTATCCTAGAGTTAGCGCAGGAGCTAGGAGGGTCTGTCCAGAGCTAGCTGGCAGTTTTGCCATCCAGGACACAGAACAAGTAATAAACTGTGGTAGGTGGAGAAGTGATGTCTCCACATGGACAGACTGGACAAAAAGGCTGGGGTTGGGAGGTGTGGGAGTGCAGATAGGAAGAGCAGGCCGTGGGCATCCACTCACCCTCCTGCCCCTGCTGTTCCACCAGCACCCTCCACTTTCTTCCTAGCCTCAAACTTTTTTAACCTCTGAGCTAACATGGCTCCTGGCTCTAGCAAAGGCTGGGTGTATTTATTGTGTTGTGATATTTTTAACATTCTGTGACTTCATGCTAGACACAAGGGGTTTTTGTAAAATGGATTTTAAACCTTTTTTGTAGGAATGTTTCAATCCGAAGCTGTCTCTGAACTGGTTGTGTTACACCTGAATGTCAGTAAAGCTATTCCAGTTTCATACACATGGTGTCATGATTCATTTTTATTGTTTTATCTGTTTCAGTAAGATCTGAGGCCTCTGGTCGGACCAGACTCCCTGCCTGGAGATTTCTCAGCATTCCTTATTCCATCTACCAAAAAAGGGTCACCTTTGCTGGTGGTTAGTAGACTGTCATGGAGGGGATGAACCATTCCAGACTATATAATTTAATTAGTTGAGGGGGAAATTGCATTTTTAAAGTATTTATTTGTCACTGATAGTTAATTTTAATTCTAGGTCCCAGCTTACAGCTTGAGGGTTATGTGCTATCAAAGCAAAACCCTTAGGCTTTTCAAGGGTCTGTCCCATAAGATGTGAAGCAATAGCACAGAAAAATAGATAGATAGATAGATAGATAGATAGATAGATAGATAGATAGATAGATAGATAGTGATAACGTGTGATGGGCACATGCAGCATATGCCTGAGTCTGCAGCATGTCATGGGACAGGCTGGGGTTGGAGCCAGGATGCCAAATGTACCTCCTCCCTACAGCATGTTCACCCTAACAGGATTTTTACACTCTTAAGTAATTCTACCCCAAGGAAACAGAACTTTCATTCTACTTACTTGTTGAGGTCTAGCACTACAGTGTGCCTTGACTTCAGCAACTGGGACACGCCAATACTCCCAAGACATTTTCAACTCTGAACACTCAACCATGTTGCTCAATGCCTCATCTAACCTGGCCTTGAACACTTCCAGGGATGGGGCATTCACAGCTCTGGGCAACCTATGACAACTCACCTCTACCTTCATTGTAAAAAATGTTCAATATAAGTCTACCTTCTTCCAGTTCAAAACTGTTGGCCCTTAGCCTGTTGCTACAGACCCTGGTAAAGTCTTTCTCCATGCCCCCTTTATATTCTGAAAGACCAGAAGAGGGTCACCCTGGAGCTTTCTTGTTCTCCAGGTTGAACAATGCCAGCTCTCTCAGTTTCTTCATAGGAGAGGTGTTCCAGTCCTCTGACAGTACAGCCTTTTCTCTACCATATTAACTATCCCTGAGCTGGTCTGAAACACCCACAACCCAGCCATGCTCTGATAGCGACTCGTTAAACCTCAGTGACCTGCTGTGAAGTGCTTCACTACGCTGCCCTATCAGTCCTCCTCACTGCATACCATCTAAAATAAATGCTGTTACTCATCTTTAGACATGCTGCCACTTTCTTCTCCATGTATTATGGTTTCACAACTGTGAATGGCACAGGAGACAGCTTTAAAAAAAAAAGCCTTTATTTTAGTGCATCTTCTCACTGCATTTCATTACCAACAGAAAAATCCAAAGAGATAGTCCTTGTACTCCTAGCAAGCCCCTAACAAGCCTCCTGCCTATTGGAGAGGAATCCCCTCTAGAGGCAGGTGCAGAAAGCCCAGAACAGCAGCGCAGGTTTCTGCTTTCCCAGCTACAGCCTGGTCACTCCATAGACACAGAGTCCAGCTCATTGAGGAAACGCTGACACTTTCCCATCAGGATCTTGATGGCTTCACTCACCAGCACATCTGGAGGCAAGATACCAGTCGACTCCACTGAAACTGCACAGAGACACAGACGCAGGTCAGCACAGCCATGAGGCAGCCTCAGCCTCCATGCACCTGGCTCCATGCTGCTGTCCCTCACCTTCCCTTACACCTCACAGCAACAAGCCAGATCTTCACAGCCAGAGAAGCAGCTACATTTGCCAGCAGGAAGCACCAAAAAGGTTCAATCCCAAAGCAAGCAGTTACCCACTGCATTCTGAATGTATGGCACTGCTTGTCCTCACAAACCATGTCAGCACTCTGTGGAAAATGGGGCACTTACAGATGTAATGGTTCCGTACTCTTGCCAGGCGCACAAGGTTTTTCAGACCCTCATGTCGGAAAACTTCCCTGCTGAATGTGTCCAGCCGTGCATTGGCTACTCTTGCCACCTTTTTTCCTAAAGGGAAGATGAAACAAGATGGGCAGATTGCAGCAGGTGGGTGCCTTACGGTCACAGCACATGCTTACCTCAAAGAGGCACTCCCCCCTCACCAAAGGCTGGGAGACACCACTATCAAGAATTAGCATATACCCAACATGAAACTCCAACCTGGCAAAGAAAGCCTGCATGCACACCTGGAAGGACACAGGAAGTCTCCACACTCAGCTGCTTTTCCAGCTCACTAGCCAGTGTCACAACTGAACAGCACTGGAAGCTGCAGTCAGCAGCTGCAGAGCTCTGTGGACAGGTATCCAATTGATTTCAGGGACATCCTTGTTCATCACCCAACGCAGCTGCACACGGCAGCCACTCATCCATAAAAGCAGGCTAAGAGCATGAACCATTGATCAGCACGGCAACATCACAATGCGGTTTTGTCTCTGCAAAGCTTGGATCTAAGCTCCGATCGGTCTCTAGGAAAGCTTGCAAGGAACAAGGCATTTAGCACAGGAAAAAAGTACCGTTGATATTCTGGATCTCAATGACCCCAGGGGAAAAGCACTTCTGCAACGTCTCAGCTGCCTCATCCTCAATAGGCTGCAGGAGAGTAATGTCAGGAAGCAGTCGATAGCTGGCTGTGGCCACAGGAGAAAACTTGGCATGATCCTTACCTGTATGAAGAGTTAAGAGCCAAGGATGAGACCAGGCCTCAGAGAACAAGGATGCTGGGGCCTAAAGTTCCAGAGGAAAAGCCAGTTCTCCATCCTTCCCCATCACACCGCAGTGCCCTAGTCCAAGCACTCACATTCCTTGTGCTGCTGCCCCAGGAGCCACGACTCACCTATCCCCTTGACACAGTGCATAAGCACATCTATTTCCTGTCCGGGTCGCAACAGTGCAATGAGGATGTCATCGTGAACAGGTCGGAAGTCAGCATCTGGAAAAAGGTCTGTCTGATTCCCCAAGGGCACCCATGTCATGTGTTTACTGTACACTGCAAAGAGAAGCCACAATCATCAGCCAGCTGCTGCCTCAAAGCAGGTCACTCACGGGTACAGGACTGGAGATAGCAAAAAGTAAGTTTGGCAGAATGGAATCAACTCTTCCTGTGAGCACACAGGGCTGAGAAAACAGCCTAAGTCCTGTCTTCCAAGACCAAAAAAGAAAAAACAGCACCTATTTTTAGGATCAATCTCACCTTTATGATTGAAATATAGTTCATCGGGATCAGATGATTCCTTGGCAGCCTGGGGGTTTCGTTTGCATTTGATTTTCAGCTGAAACTGCAGAGTATCAATTTCAGTGCCTTCCTGATCTCCTGGGAAGAAGCATATGAAATCACACTTCTGCTCAGTTTACACGACCCTGAGACCCTTATTTCCTACTTTGAGAGAAACCTTCAATATTTCTATTCTATTCAAGATTCTCACCTTGGTTTCTGTACTCAAAGAGCCGAGGGTCAGCTCGGATAGGGATGAGGCCCAACCGATGAGCCAGAATTTCATCCTGCACAATGGATGTGTTGTTGTACACAAAGACCTTCTCTACAGCCATCGTTGGAACCTCAGGGAGACAAGAGATCAAGTCAGCCTAAGACAACGGCCAAACTACATGCCAAGAGATTATCCAGCTCAAGTGTCCCTCCTCTCCCACAACTAACTGCCACGGAGACTATTTGGAGTGGTATTTCTGCCAAATCAGGCAATGCGATAAACCCTTACACCCCACCTATTCCCATCCCCATTTTTTTAAACAATCAATTGAAAGAGGTGAAGGGCAGGAGAAAGGGCTTTGGGACATCCTCAACCTTTTAGTACTTGGCAGCATTATGTGGCTTCTGTCGGATTGGCAACACAGCTGTGTCGAAAAGGCTGACCCAGACACCACCAACAGCACCTAGGACAAGGAGTTGGTATCGCCCACGCTGCTAAAGCCCTAACTCTGGGCTCCTGGCACACGTGCGGAGCGAACGTGTGCTTCTCTTCCAAAACCCGCAGCTGTGCGCTAGGGCTGACAAGGCTGGACATTCCATGCTCCCTGTCAAGCAAGTCGTAGGCGGGCACCCCCAGGTGAGCACCGGTACCTCGGCAAGCAGGATGCGGCGGAAGGCGTTGGCGATGGCGGCGTCGATGCCCACCATGTCGAACTCCAGGGTGTCCTCTTCCTCACGGATCACGTCCACGCGGAACGCCTGCGGGAGCCGCGCACCGCGGGTCAGCCGGCCGCAGGGCCCGACCCCGCAAACCCACACACCCCGCAAACCCACACACCCCGCAAACCGGCCCCGGCCGCCGGCGCCGCTCACCCACCTCCTCGAAGCGCCGCTGGTCCCAGGCGTCCTCGTAGCCAGGGTAGTTCCCGGGGAAGTCGGTGGTGTGGACCTGCGAGAACAGGGCACAGGCGGGGCCGTGAGGGGGTGTGGGCGCCGGCCGCCCCCCGTCCCGTCCCGCCGGGCTCGCTCACGTTGCGGACGCCGAACTCGCCCAGCACCACGCGATCCCGCATCTCGTCCGTGGCCCTCCGGGCCGCCATGAGGGCGATGGGCGGTGCTCCCGGGCTCTGCGAGCGGCTCCGCGGCCGCCGTCACATCCGCTCCCGCCCATCCGGGCCAGCGCGGCGGGGCCGGGCCGGGCACCATGGCCGCGCCGGGGGCGGCGGGCGGCGGCAGAAGCGGCGCCCCCGCCGCTGAGTGGGGCGGCTTCGAGGACAACATGCAGGTGGGGCCGGGCCGGGCCGGGGCCGGGGCGACGGGGCCGGGCCGGGCCGGGCCGAGCGGGTGCTGACACCGTGTGTGCCTCGGCGCAGGGTGGCGGCTCCGCCGTCATCGACATGGAGAACATGGACGACACGTCGGGCTCCAGCTTCGAGGACATGGGGGAGATGCACCAGCGCATGAAGGAGGAGGAGGAGGAGGAGGCGGAGGGCGAGGCGGGCGCCGGCGAGGAGGAGGACGGGGAGTTCCTGGGCATGAAGGGGCTGCGGGGGCAGCTGGGCCGGCAGGTCGCTGACCAGGTGAGCGCTGTCCCCCGGCCGTCCCCGGCCCCGGGGTCCCTGCCTGCCCGCCCGGCCGCTGCCCGCTCCCTTCTCTCCGCAGATGTGGCAGGTGGGGAAGAGACAAGCCTCTAGGGCCTTCAGCCTCTACGCCAACATCGACATCCTCCGGCCCTACTTCGATGTGGAGCCCGTCCAAGTGCGAGCCAGGTGGGCAGCCCCCGGCGCGGGGAGGCAGCGGCTCCGCGCCTGCAGCAGTTTGGCTGTCAGCCCCGAGCGAGCAAGCAGCGGTGGGCTGGCAGCCCTGCAGGAAGACTCACACGTATGGGCAAACACATTGTGCGTTGTCCTGCTCGCCTTAGTGAGGTCCTGTGGCTGGGCTGGCAGCCCTGTCACCTGGCATTGCTGCTCAGGGCAGGAGAAGGACCTCTTTTTGTACTTGGCTGCCTTTTGTGGCTTCTCTTGGGTTTGCAACACAGTTATGTCCAATAAGGCAAAGTTTTGTGAGCCTTTATGAGAAAAGTTACCTTTCCTTCCTGCTGTGCTGTCAATGATCTCTCATCCCTGAGTGGGTTCCTAAACGTTTTCATTGAATCTGCCCCTCCTCAGCAAAGTTAACCCACTGACAGTAAGGTTTTCTTTCTTTATTGACCTTGAGTCACCCTTTAGAAAGAATCCTCTGTCCCTCAAGGCCTGTCTACACAATAGCAAACACTGGTAATGGGTATATGGTATCTTTTACTTATGAAGCATTTTGTTAACTATCCTGTTGTTCTTCCTTCTCCTGTTGTCATTCCCGTTTTCCTGTGATGCAGACTGCTGGAGTCCATGATTCCTGTGAAGATGATTAATTTCCCACAGGTGAGTTCCCTTTTGCTGAATCAGATTCCATGGCCAAGTGACTGTCCCACAGACACCTTGTAAAACTTGTAATAATCCATGTTATTAAGGACTGAGTTTGTTAGGTGTCCTTCTCCCTGAAAATGTTGGTGGCTCCTTTCCATGGTTGTTACAAACCTCAGTGTGCTGTCACCTAACCTCAGGTGATAACCTGGGTGATAAACTCCATCCAGTGCACTTCTCACATCGCCTGTGGTGGGGACCCTGATATTCGAGGGCTCTAACCAAACTTTCCCTCACCTGTCTCCTCCTGTAGAAGATTGCAGGCGAGCTGTACGGACCCCTCATGCTGGTTTTCACACTGGTGGCCATTCTTTTGCATGGAATGAAGACCTCAGACACCATCATTGTACGTCGCGTTTCAGTGATAAGTGGTGGTTTGACTGGGCTCTGGGTTGCTGTAGTGACGCTGGAAAAGGAGAGGAAGCCTCTTCTATAACTGAATAAGCATCTTGCTGAAAAGTAGATTGATTTGAGGATGTTGGTTTGGGGGTGGCAGGAAGGACGTACCAGAAGGTCTTGACACTGCTGCTGGGAGAGCTTGGGGTGTAGGTCCTGTGGCCCCCTGAATGCTGCTGGCCACCTATTTGATAATTCCTACAAAGTGTCTGGGACTCTCAGGGGTTAATTTGGGTGCTGGCAGGTCACTCCTTTGAATTCACTTCATCCTGATACTGTCTCCACAGAGGGAAGGCACGCTGATGGGCACAGCCATTGGCACCTGCTTCGGTTACTGGCTGGGCGTCTCATCTTTCATGTATTTCCTGGCATATCTGTGCAATGCCCAGATCACGATGGTGCAGATGCTGTCACTCTTGGTATGTACTCATGGAGCTGCCCTGTGGTGCACATTGGCATTGGTATGGTGTTCCAGAACAAGCTTTTCACAAAAAACAGGAATAGTCTTTGTAAACTGCTGGTAACTGCACTGGGACTTCCTGGAATTCCAGGATGTTCTTCTGACCTACCCCATCCCAGGCACAGCAATAGTATAAAGAGGCAGTTCCTTTGTGCAGGTCTCCTGCTTTGCACTTCCTGATTTGAGAACCTGGTGGTAAAAAGCCAGGAGACTCCAATTTCTCTGGGATTGGAGGATCTTTCTTCTGTTTCCCTTGTTGTCGCAAGCTCTGACATGCCTGTGAATCCTTCAGACACATTATCTGTGTGTGAGCTGCTGCTGTTGTGGTTGACTGTTTGGCAGTGAATGAGTGGTTTGTGAGGCTTAGCCGTGGTGAAGTGTTGCAGGAATAGGCTGTTCGTGCTCTTCATCAATGGCCCTTTGTGTGGCACTGGTGCTTGTAACATGGACGTTTTTGTTTTGTCAGGGCTACGGTCTTTTTGGGCACTGCATCACTCTGTTTGTCACCTATAATATCCACTTCCACTCCCTCTTCTATATCTTCTGGTTAGTCGTTGGTGGACTCTCTACACTACGAATGGTAAGGGACAGGCAGCCTGGGGTCCTCCTTCCTGGGACAAAAAAAGGGAGGGAAGTGGTGTTTGCTTTCTGTTCCTTGGCCTGGTGGTTCATTTCACAGCCAGCCGAACTGCTGTGGAGAAAATTATGCTCCTGCATAATTTGGCCACTGGTGTATGGAGGTGCTGCTTGGATTAATATCCTCACCCATTCTAACAGCTGCAGGAGGTTCATTTACTCCCTTACAGCCCTTGCTGCTGTGGAGAGTCATGCCTGAGCATCCTGAACCGGGCAAGGTTCACCTACACAAAACAGTGCCAAATTGCTCCAAATTTGTTGGTGAAAACTGTGAAAAAGACTTAGTGCAGTGTTCCTGCAGATTCTCACTGCCTGACTTGTTCTTCCATGTGTTCCTGACTGCAGTGCCAGAGGCTCAGGTAGCAGGTGCCCTGTCTCTGATCACCTCCTCTCTCCTAGGTTGCTGTGTTGGTGTCACGCACCGTGGGACATACCCAGCGGCTCATCCTGTGTGGGACTCTTGCTGCTCTGCATATGCTTTTCCTCCTCTATCTGCACTTTGCTTATCACAAGGTGGTAGAAGGTAAGCAAGGGAGATACGAAGAGATACGAAGACATCCTGTTAGATCTGGGGGAAGAGAAGTTGTTTTTTCTCTCTCTGAGAGAAAGGATGGACAGTTTGAATCTGTCCTTTCTGCACCTGTGCCAGTTTCTAAATCTAAAATCACTACCACTAGCTTTTTAGAAGAAGCTGTTCAAGTAGGGCAGGAAGTAAACATTGGGGTAGTTACTGTGCACTGAGTTTTAGCACTTAAGACCCAATTTGTGAGGCAGGAGCCTAATTATTTCCCCACAACTGAAGTGTAACAGCACTGACTGTTCTTGCATGCAGATGTCCAGCCTCTTCCTGAATATTGTTGAAGTCAGGTTGCTTTTCTCTGATCAGGAAATGTGTCATAAATGTTTTTCCTTCTTTGTTTAACATCTTTTTGTATCTTGTATTGTATAGCACGGATAGCAGAAGCTGTATCTTCCCCAGCTGGTACTGTTAACCAGACCATGCATGTTCATATCCTCCTTCTATCTCTTCTTCTTTTCTCCTGACAAAGTCTCAACCTCCTTAAAAAAAAAAAAAAAAAAAAAAAAAAACTTTTCTCCCCCCCCCTTCTCTAGAGAGTTTCCAGATCCCTAAATATGCAATTCTGCAAGTGTCTTCTATGAGCTGAGGCAGCCAGACCCGTTTGTGATATTTCTGATAAATCTGCATAATTAGCATAATAGCATTACAAGTCCTTTTGTATATAAATCTTGTCTTTCCTGAATTGTTCTTATGGCAAAGGTTCTGATCTGCAGCTTTTTGGCAGATGAAATAGAATAAAATATACTCCAAGCAATTTTCCTCAAAGCGCTCCAAAACTGATTATCAGTCTTAAGAGGGTAATTGACAGAGACTTGAGGACATTTGCCTTGGTCTGTGTGTTTCCTGCCAAGCATAGTCTGTTTGCATTGCAGTGACAAAAACTCCACATTGCAGCACAGCTGCAGCTCCTGATCTGAGTCTGCAAGTGTATCTCAGGATGAAAGAGAGTCTTGGTCTAAGAGGGAGATCTGTGCTGGGATGAAGTAGAAACAGGATTTTATCAATTTCCCTCAGCAGAGCAACATCTCTGGCATTACCTGCGTTCAGGTCAAATGGCGGGGGACTGGATCTGACACCCTCAAAGCAAAAGGGTGTGTGTTCCTTTTGGGAACATGCAGATTTTCTGCCCCGAGCACAAGTCTGTGTACCCTGTGGTCTCTGGATGGGAGTGTTTACTCCTGTTCAATCTTTGGGGTTAGATGTCTCCTCCCATTGCCTGCAACTGCTTTGCCTGTTCTGGGCCTTGCTACCCTCAACCACTACCTGGACAGAGAGAAAAGCAAGAAGAAATGTGCCATCTGCTCTCATCTGAACTAACTCTTGCCTCTCCCTACTTTTTTCTGTTCTCCAGGTATCCTGGACACGTTGGAAGGACCCAACATGCCACCCTTTCAGAGAGTTGCCCGAGACATTCCAGTTGTTTCCAATGCTGTATTGAACACAACTGCCAAAGCCCTTGCGTTGACCCTCTAGTTTTACAGACTCGGACTTGCTTCCTTCACTACTTTTGGGGCTGCATAGGGCCACAGTAACCTGCTGCCTGTTAGGAACAGGACAGAACAGCAAGAAGACAACTTGATTTTGTTTTCCTGGACCTGTCCTCTGCATTATGGTTTTGGACAGCTGAGTGGACTCAGCAGAGGTGAGGCACACCTCAGTGACTCAGAAGAGCTGTACTCTTCCTCCATCCAGGTGTGGGCTATCTTGAGTAGAGTGGTTCTGTTGCCTGCATGTTAAACTGGGATTTCCCAGCACAGTTTGTTCCTTAGCCCTCTTTCCGCTTGCTGATGTAACTCCAGGAGTATCTGCCCTGTTCCTGTCCTGAAGAGGGAAGAATTAAATTGATGTTGGTGCTGAGTGATGTCTTATGCTTGAGCCTGCTTGTCTAATGGGAGCGTGGTGTTTGGGTCTCTACGCCTTCATCTGTCCTGTCCCAGACTCAAAGCAGGATTCTTTGCAATTTTCTGTTGTCCTTCTTCAAATGTTCTGTAATACATGTCCTGTTTTAGGCACCTTTTTCAAAGGCATAGTAGTTCAAAAGGCACAGGAATTTCACTTTCTCTGGTGATTTTCAGGAACAGCACAGTGTTTAACCACATGCTCTTTCTTGTCATGTTCCCTATTGATCCCTCTCTTCACGTGGTCCAAGCTGTTATCTCACGTCAGCATCCCTTCTGCTGTGTGTGTCAGAAATGTGTCTGTCCCCATGCTTTCGCTGTACCTTTTGTTCCTGCCACCCTTCTGCCCATGTTGCTCTGTGGGACATGCAGGGCAGCATGTTTGTGCGTGGTTTTCGGTGGATATTTCTATGAGGAGGCCAGTTCAGCCCACCCTTGTGCTGCTGGCCCTCATGTCTCCCAGCCATGGGACTGTTCACCTCTGGGCAGGAGTGGCATTCTGTTCCCCAGACACCCATTCTGCTGTGTGCTGCCTGGCTTTTCAAGCTGAGTCTAGGCCTTTGTTTGAAAGGACTCTTGAGGGTCTCTGCCAAGCTTTTCTCTGGTGTTTCCATTTAACAAAGGGACAAATAGCAGAGTGTGTAATGGAAATAGAGTGGCCATATTAATCTCCAGTGTATTGATGCAGGAAATCTCCAGTAAGGATGGGTAAGCAGAGCAGCCCAGTCTAGGCTTACCTGCGCTACAGTAACTCACAACTGAGTAGTTCAGCCTTCCCTCACTGCTCGAACTTCTACTGGTCTGCAAGTAGAAGCTGTTAGCTGGTAACTGGCTGTCATCTTTTCTCTCCCTGTAGTTCTGGATGTCTGAGGGAGAGGAGCCACCCCTCAGAGAAGGTCATCTTTAAACTCAGGCAGGAAAAAACCCAGGATATGGCCCTTTCTTGGTGTGCTCACAAGTGCACAAAGCAGTATGTCAGAACTGCACTCTTTGGTCCCTTGTTGGTATTAATGGGAGAGGATGCAGCTGTAGTGGCATTCAGACTAGTGCCAAGGTGCAATGAAAGAGAGGAAGATAGTGCCAGCTACTGTAATCAGGTTTTTCATCTGCTTCAGTTGAAAAAAATGTCACTGGACAGGACTTGATTATTTTCAGTCACAGACCTACTTTCCACTATTTGCTTATTCCCACATTCATAATTTGTTCCCCTTTCAAGAGCAAAAAGTTTCTCTGCTAACAATCACATATGTAACAGACAGGTTCCCTCACTCTCTTCTCCCCTCCCGACCCCCATCCTTGGGAAACATTTTGGCTAAAGAACAGCACTCAGAGCAAGCTACTTGGGGGAATTGTTAATTATTTTGGCTAGTAGTCTCCATGGGGTATTTTGGACCAATTGAACCACTTTAAGCGCCTATAATTTCTATGACTTCAAAATTTGACAAAATGGAAATGTTAGTTTATAATGCTGCTTCTGCTATTTCCCTCTATATCTCCATGGGAGGTTTGTTTCTAATTATAAGTTCTTGCCCTGGCAGCCTAGAATGGATCTACTCCTCTTGGTGCAAACTCTGGAAGTACTGGCAGGGGGGAAGGAAAGGAGAAAGAGACAATTGTCACTGGAGTAAGTTCAGCTGAAAAGAAAAAATCATTTTGCACCAAACTTGTACCATTGCTGATTTATGTCACAATTGGAGAACAGCTGTGCTCCCTCCTGCACTGAGCCCCTCAGCTGAACCAGAGGGGTGAAGCTGTGCCCTGTGTTTTCACTCAAAGCACAGAGGACAGCAGTGAAAAAACTCCTCATGCTTCCCCTAAGCAGCCTGTGTGTTGTGTCAGCTGGGGACATGATCAGGGTGACAACCAACCACCCTCTTGGAACCTGTGGGGCTTGCTCTGCTCTAGTTCTTCAGCCCTGATTAATTCTTTGTGCAGCAGCAGCTGGAAGCTGAACTGTTCTTTACTGCCAGAAATTCAGTACTCGGCTGAGAGCTTCAGCATTGCCTTTCACTGACAGAGAAGGACATGTTTTTTTCAGAGAAATGCATGCATGCTGCAGATCCAGGGAGCATGCTGAGCACACAGGCTTATTGAAGTCCTTGTGGGAGGGCATCTTAGTGCTTACTCAAGTCCTCTAGTTAGCAGAACAAGCCTTACAACCATATCGCGCAATACTATCTCTGTCTTTGTTTCCTGCCACAGCTCTTGCAGCAAATCTCAAATAATTTTTGCCCTTCTCCCTTGCAGCAAATCTGAAATAACCCACTCATAATTTCCCCCTTTTGAGTGAAGGTAGCTCTGTGTAAGCCCCTCTTTATTAAATATGGAACAAACATATAAAGTTGTCAGATTAGAAAGCTGTATATTAAAGCTGAAAATTAATATTAAAGCATCTATGACCTCCTCTTTTCCTTTGCAGTACCTGAGTGTGCAACTCTTCTTACAGTCTATCCTTGTTGCACTAATGGTCACCTTAGTTGTGATTTCGGGTTACTGGTAGGCTCTTTCTTCTCCCATTTGTTTCCTGTGTCTCCTCTCACTGTAGTTGCTGTTCATCCACTGTTTTTCTCTGTTTGTGTGTTAACTCTCAATGGCATCACTCTTTCTGCCCCCAGTAGGTAAACAATAAATGACCTTCCTCATACCTGCTGGGTAACTGCACATGACAAGGAAGAAATGCCTAGCTCTACACAAAAGAGCATTGCCAAAGTCCCCTCTGCATAGCCCTGCATTGGGTTTGGTGAGTCAAAGCTTTGGACCATTAGTTCCTGTGCCACTTTTTCAATGAATTGAGCATAAAGTAGGTGGGATACTTGTCTCCTCAATGTGCTCTGGCTCCTGACAACAGGCAGTGAAAAGGCACTAGGGCATCTTCATCAATGTTTCAGGAATGCTGCTGCAATGGAAGTGGGACATATCCCAAGGGCTCTCCTCCGAGCACCTCTCCAATAATAGTCTGTTTAAAAAGCGTGGGTTGAGTAGTGCCTGGAGGTAATTGAGAGGTGTCTCTGAGTGTAGCCTTCTAGTTGACCTGCATGCAGCAGCTGCAATTTTCTTGGCTACACCGTGCCTGTAAGTCTGAAACCCAGTCTTCTGTCCCTCACCCTGCAATATGTAGGATCGCATTCTCACCTGGGTCTTTTAATGTGACTTTAGAGATGAGCTGCTGCTTTTCTGAAAGCCACAGTACCGCAGCTGTACCATGTCTGGATGCTTGCAGCTGCTACTCATATTGCAGCACAGATGAATTGCAAGGCCAGTGGTCTGTTCTTGGTGTATCTTGCAGAACAGTTTCAAGGTCATGCATCTCTGTGCAACAGGGAAAGAAAGCGGGGGGGGGCGTGTGTACGTACTCTAGAGAACAGTGATGGATTGCTCAAAGGGTGTGGTGATACGCACATTGGGAGTTTAAGCCAAAGTCTTAAAGCTGCTGCTCCCCTTACCTCATCCAGACCTAACGTGCATCCTCAGCTCAGGTGATCTGCTCCTCCATTTCAATGGAGGAGAAGTGCTCCATATCCCCCTCCACACTGTATTTTTCTCTTCACTTTCCATCCCCTCTCCTGGGCCCTGGCCTGCAAACAAGCAGAGGAGCCTGGTTTTGTCCCAGTGTTACCCACTGGGCTGGAATTCATTTGAGCACTGCTATATGCAGCAGCCAGATTAGTTACGTGCAGAAAGCTGCCTACTTAGGCGGTTTAACCTAATTTCCACATCACTGCCTTCCTTTTTCAGCTCAGTGAAGTTGAAAACACAGGGGCCCTGCTTCCTATTTCTCTCCAACTACAGGATTACTCAATGGAGAGAGAAGGGACAAATCCGTGTGATCCATACCTGGGAATTAGTAGGAGGTGGGGTGTGTGCCATATACCTCAGGTCAGGCTGAGGGCAGAGGCTGTGTGCTCAGGGATAAGGAAGTTTGTGGCCCTTCCCCGGCCCTCCAACTTTCACCTCCAGGCAGCTGCCTCCAAGCACTGGCTCTTGCACACTTTGGGCCATGAGGAGCAGATCAGACTGACCTCACCACTAAATCATGGGTCGAGGATTCAGGTTTAGTGAGTTTGAGTATTAAATGCAACAGAAGCCGTGGAACGCCAGAGTTTTTCGGACCAAGCACCCAGTGTGCGCCATGGCCCAATGGCTTGGGCCCCTTTCCCTAGGTGGGAGCAGGCCGGGCATGGAGAACCTTTTTCCCAGGTGCTTCTTACACCCTCCCTCCCCTCCTGCACCCCCAGTGTCGGGGACCCAGCCGGGCCGGTCCTGACCCCGCCATCTCCTCAGGGCAGCGGGCAGGTGCCAGCGGGCGCTGCCGTCGCCCCTCGCGGGCTTTGAGTGGCGTCGGGGCTCAAGATGCCGGGCGGGATGCCGGGGTGGGATGAGGGATGCCAGAACCCCCTCCACGCCTGCTCCGTTGTACGGGGAGGCCCTGGCCGGGCGGGGAGAGGGCTCGGAGCGGCGGCCGGGGGAAGGCGGGGCGGCCCCGGCAGGTGCGGGCGGAGCGGGGCGGGGACCCGCGGGGCTGCCCGGCCCCCGCCCGGCGCTGCGGGGCGGCGCGACCCTGCGCCCCGGCGCGGATCAGCCCCTGCCGATGGCTGCCCTCGGTCACACCGCCCCGCCGGGCGGAGCGGGGCGGCCCGGCGGCCGCCGGTGAGGCAGCGCGGTGCCGCCCCCGGGGCCGCGGTGGGCCGGGCCGGGACTGCCCGGCAGCGGCGGCAGCGGCGGCGGCAGCAGCGGCGGCGGCGCCCGCCCCGGCCCGCAGCGCGCAGCGCGGCTCTGCCCCGGCGCCCGGGCTGCGCGGCCCCGGGATCGGCGGCGCTCCGAGCCGGGGGAAGATGCTGCCGGGGTCCATCCAGATCTCCGGGGAGACGCTGTCGGGGGCGGAGATCCGGGACATCTGCGAGAGCCTGCGGGAGAACTCGGTGCGGCTGCTGTCGCTGCGGGGCTGCCAGCTCTCCGAGCGGGACTTCGGGCACGTCTGCCGCGGGGTGGCCGAGTCCCGCTCCCTCGCGCAGCTCAACCTCAACCTGGGCATCGTCTCCAACATCAACCGCGTCAAGCAGCTGGCCGAGGCCCTGAAGACGAACCGCTCCGTTCAGTCCCTCTTGTGAGTACAGTGCGGCGGGGGCTGCCGAGGGCGTCCCGGTCCTCTCCCGGGCGGGGACGGCTCTTTCGGGGGACTATCAGCTCGGGGCCAGTCCCTGAATTTGAGTCTTGTCGGAGGGAAAATGCCCTTGATGCTGCGGAGGATAAGCCCCTGCTCATCACCTGGCTGAGAGGGAGCCACCTCTGCCCCCGCCGGCTGGGCACGGCCCTGCCTCTCAGTCTCGGTCCTCCAGCCCCGGTGGTGGGGCTGCCCCTTCAACGCTGGCATCCCCTGCCCCCCTTGTCCCGGCCGGGAGAGAAGGGCTGCCGTAGCGGCCAACGACCATAGTGACAGAGGCTTTCCAAAGCTTTTTGCCCACTTGGGATTAGTATTAGTCATCCACTTCATTCTGTCTGCTTCTTCCTCCCTGTCATGTTAGTTAGCCCCCAGGAAGAAGGCTCCGTAGTAATTTTCCCTTTTACCTGCACAGCCTCCATGGGAGTCCCCTGACAGATGCAGGCTTGGCCCTCCTCAACCCTGCTCTCTCCATCCACCCCTCACTGGTGGCTCTGGATCTAGGAGACTGCATGCTGGGTGATGAAGGCATCAACCTTATCTGTGGGCTCCTGCCGCCTGATGGGGCCAAGTCTGGTAAGCACCAGGGGCTGTGGGCTGCTCAATGACTGGTGGAGCTTTCACATAGATCAGATGTATGCAGCACTTAATGCTCAGCCCTGGAGGAGGCAGGCTCTGTGGTTTGCCCGGGCTAAGGATTTCTTTCCCCTAACTTAAGAAAAGCAGATAAGTCAAGCAATAGATGAGTGGTTCCCTTGGGTAGGTTTGGGCTTTCTGCTACTGATCTGTCCTGCTGGCAGTTTGGAGCTCAGGGACTAACAGGTTGCTTCTGGTTCATGTCAGCAGCATTTGAAACTGGAGGAGAGGACAGCTTGGACTTGGAATTTATTATTTTGCATTTGTGTGTTGATAATCACTGTAGATAAATATATTGTGCACCCCTATCTCAGCACTTAGCTTTATTATCAGTGCCTGGGAGTTGTCCCTGCTTGCAGGTGCACTCCATGAGTGTGTAGTTGCATGGTCACAGCTTTCGTGCCAAGACTCAGGTCTTTGTAGGGAATGATCTTTGGTGGTATGAAGGCAGTGACCCACTCAAGCTGAGAGCTGGCATGTGCTGAGGTAAAACCACTCCTTTCTTCTGACTCTCAAAGTGCTTTCCACCTTTTCCCAGCACCTCCTCCTCTGTGTGTGCACAATGCCACTGATGCTGTTATCTCTGCAGGCCACCCCTCTCAGGGGCAGGCTTCAGAGCCTACTGTCCCTGTTATCCTCTCTCCAGCCTGTCACCTCATGCCACCTTCTTTGCCCAGTCAGTTGTCTCACACACCCCTTTGGTTTCCATTGTGTTTTCCATTGTGTTTGCTATTTAGGGTAAGCAGGACGCAGGTTGGGAAGGCAGATAAATGGGGTAGTTGCAGCATGGTTAAATGAAGGGCCACATGAAATGAAAGGCAGTGAAATATTTCACTGATCACTGAAATATGTCATGACAGTTGCCAGAGGAAACCAAGCCCTTAAGCCCTACAGAGTACAGGGGACACAACCCAAAGCTGTTCTGGTGAGCTGAACAAGTTCTCCTGTGACTGCTTTGGGGACCTTAGGGGTCTGGTTTGGCTTCTCTCTCTCCTCCAGGCCTCAAAGAACTAACACTGAGCGCCAACCCAGGCATCACAAGTAAAGGCTGGGGACGCCTAGCCATTGCAGTGGCTCACAGCTCACAGCTCCGTGTGCTGAACCTGGACTACAACCCCCTAGGTAAGCTGGGGGCCGGGGAGGCGGAGCACTCCTGCCTCCCAGCATTTGTGACCTGCACCAGGGGGGAAGCAGGGACCAAGCTCTGGAAAGGCGGTAGAGCATCAACAGCAGGATGGGGCAGTTCCTTGCATAGGTGCCCTCTGTTCCCCAGCAGCATGTTCACCCTGCCAGACACCTTCAGCTCTAGGAGAAGCCACTGTCACTGCTCTGCTTGTGTGAGGTGGCCACGTGCCCTGCGGGGAGGTGCAGAAAGGAGGCTGTGCCTTGCCCACTCCGCCGCCTTTGTCGTCACGTTTGACCCTCCATGTCTCCCTTTTTCCTGAAGCCCTGGGCACTGAAGCTGGCTTGGCAGATGCAGTATGTCCCCGTGCTCCCCCCTTCATCTTCCTGGAGGAGCAGGGAGGAGGAGGAGGAGGAGAGCCTGGCACTCGTTGCCATAGAAACAAACTCTCTCCTGCTCTGCTGCAAGGTGGTGAGGAGGAGATCGGGCCTTGCCTGAGCACCAGGATGACACTCCCCTCCTCAACCTGTCTGCCAGCAGAGCCTCCCCCGGCTCCCCTCTCTGACCAGGTACCTCCTCGCGGACAGGAAAAGCCCCAGGTGCTACTTGACAGCAGGCTGGGTTTTTTTCCAAGAGAAGGTGTTATGGTTGTATGGCATCTTGACACTCGACAGAGAATGTCAGAACACATTCTGGACTCTTGTCTCTTGACCAGCATCAATCTTCAATGCTCCTCTCATCTTGCTGCATCCCCCATCAAAGTCTACCGCCTTTCCAGGGAGGCAGTCTGCCAGCTGGTGCAGAGTCCTCTGTTTGACTCCAGCCTTTCCCTAACTGAAATATTCAGCTCCTATTCTGTGTATGGGATGCCCTTACAGGGACTGTTAAAAGCCCTTGCCTCCTTGAGTAGGAAGTAGATTTGGGAAGATATGTTTCTTTGGGGAATAAAACCAATCTCACAGTGTTCCTTTGTGTTCCCCCAATAATCAGTGACTGCTCCCATAACCACAAAATAGCGCACCTTTCCTTGTCTCTTTTCTCACTTTACAGTTTTTTTTTCCACCATGAGGTAACAGATTTGGAAGGCTGTCTGACAGCAGAAATACTCAGAGATGTTCCCATGACAGCCTCAGGCACATGAGGGCATGTGGCATTACATGAGGGAAGGCAGGCTCTGCTGACAGCCCTGGTTTGCTCCTCCCACAGGTGACCAGGTAGCTGGGATGCTCGCTGTCGCTGTGGCCTCCAGTCGAACTCTGGAAGTGCTGGACTTGGAGGGAACAGGACTTACCAACCAGTCAGCTCAGGTGAGTAATTCACAATTACTCTGCAGCATCACAGACACCTCAAGGGGCAGGTCTGGGGTGTCTGCAGTGGCTCCACAACCCACACCTGCCTCCAACCACTCGCTGGAGTCCACATGCACCCCCTTCCCTCCCTGCACCAAGGGGGGTTCTTGCTTTCCCCTGGCTGTTTTCTTGGAATAAATGAGGTTGGATTTTTGGCTGAGAATCAGAACTAAATCTCTGTGGACAAACACAGAGATCTCAGATCTCCAGCTTCTAGTGGTAAGAGGGAATGGACCTGGGTATGTGACAGCAACAGTGTAGAGCAGTCCCTTCTTCTTTAGATAAAGCCAGAAAATCAAAACTGGGCTCTTCCCACAGGAAAATGGAAAGTCCTCAGTCTCTCTCATAAAGCCTGATGAAGGGAGGTCGAGGGAAGGCAGAGGCAAGGAGAGGAGGGCTGGAGTCTGCAGGGAGACAAAGCACTGAGACTCTTTCTGCTCAGACCTTGTGATGCTTGTCAGCCTGTTTATCTTACTCTCCCCCTAGACCTTGCTGGACATGGTAGAGAATTACCCCACAGCCCTACGGACACTCATCCTGGCAGAGAACAACATTAGTCCTGAGCTGCAGCAGCAGATCTCTGATCTTCTCTCAGAGGGCGAGGAAGAGGAGGAGACAGAGGTCCACGAAGTCACAGCCAGGGAGAAGAACCCCTGGATCTGCCAGAACAGTAAGAGCTCTAGGAGTTGGGCTGGGGGGCAGGAGCTGAGGGGCTCCTGGGGTGTCTTGGGTGTTTCCAGTGGCACTGGCCTCTTGCAGTGGGGTTGGTGAATGCACCTGTCCCTTTTCCCCACGAACTGGAATACATACAACCTCCATGGAATACACACGCCTCCAGGCGTGACCTTCATGTTAAACAGCATTGGGCTGTGCCTCTCTCCCCGCAGGAGGAAAGGCAGCCTCCAAGGACAATGCGGCTGCTGCAAGGAGTGGAAATGGTACCTCTGAGGCTTTTCCCTGATGCTGCAGAACGAAATCTGAAAGTCTTAAAACTCAAGGGCAGGAATATTAAAGATCTTGGGAGCCTTTGCCAGATATCCTAGCCAAAACTTGTGTCATTCCTCACTGTTTCCAGAACCTCTTTGCAATCCGCACAGCATCAGCTGTTCCTATCTCTACATCCCAAACATGTGAAGGGTTAGCCAGGTGCCACTGTCTGTCTGTTGCTTGTAATGGAAAGAAGGTGTATTACAGAGACAGCAGTAGCCTGTTCTGTGTAGTTGGCATACATGCTATTGTATTTTGTCATGCTTACCTTGATCCAGCTGGTTTGAGGGTTTGCCTTTTTTTTACTTTCATTTGTCCTTCACCCTTCACAATTCTCATATCAGACTACCAGTAGACAAGCACAACCAATCCTTGAGCCTCAAAACATCTGGATGCTCATCTATTAAACCCATAAAAATAACTTGGTGACAGTTTGGCCAAGTTTTGGATCTTGCTTCCAGAAATTGATTCCTGAAATAGAGATTCCCCTGCAGTTGTTTTGAATGTGCAGGACTGCCACTAGAGATCTCCTCCCTCCCACCCAGGAAAAAATAGGTTTTTTTCAGTTTCAAAAGGCTTCTGGATGGGAAACTGGTACCCTGCTAAGTTTCTTACTTGCTATGCAGGCCCATTCTCCTCGCAGTTGATTCACTTGCTGTGGGGAGAGTCGCAGTGTTCCTGGCTGTGGCTCTGAGCCATGGCAGAGCCAGCAAGCTGCCCTCACCTCCCCGAGGCAGGCAGGGGAGGGCTGCACAAACCCTCCATTCATGCAGTGCAGAAAGTCAGTATTTCCAGGCCTCTGCTGCTGTAACGTGGCTGATTGCCCACAGCATTCCCCGCTCTTAGGAAGGCAGCACCACCACCCTGTGTGGTGTTGGCTGGCTTGTTCCACCTGGACACTGTCTCTCTACTGAAAAGCACTCGATGAGTGCAGATTTAAAGGCCTGTGCAGGGTTGGGTAAGGACATGGCCTGGCCAGTGCAACCAGGATCACCTGCATGTCGGGAGTACTCAGACCTGATGTTCCTCTGGCCTTTTGATGCTGTCTGTGCTTTCTCCCCCTCCCCCAAAATCAATTCTGTTCTGCTGTGTAGCCAGAGCAGGCCTAGCTCCTACTTAATCTCACAGTTCTCTCAACAGTTTTCTTTCCACCCTGCCGTGTTTTAATTCCTTATCCTCACCTCTGGATCTGGAGTACAGCCCTGCGCTCTCCGGCAGCCCGAACGGCTCACGCTTCTCTCCCTCTCTCCACACAGATTCCAGCTCCCAGATGGTCCTGATGACATCAGGCCTCGGTGACAGCCTCTTAGCAGAAACAGAAATGTAGCTGGGCTACCCTGCCTGCTTCTGCCGAGGAGAGCCCCGTGCAGCCGCCAGCCCCAGCCTCCGCTGGGCTCCCCAGCCCTCTTCTCACCCGTCTCAGCTCCTGTCGAAGCCTCCCTCGGCTCTGAGCGCAGGAGCCTGCTCCAAGCGAGTCTCTACACACGTCTCTGTGTCGTCACACGCCTCGTCGGCTGCTTGTGATTGTCCCCGTCGCCGCATGTGTAGCTCACGCCGCCCTGCTGTATTTATTCAGATGTGTATAAGAGATGCCCTTTCTATCGCTTGTACTGCTGTCGCGGTGAGACTTTTATAAAGGTCACAGATGTGGTGGCACCACTCGGCAGCGTCGGCCTCTGCCGCTGTGCGACCGCGGGAGGGCGGGCGCTGGCAGGGACGGGCAGGGACCAGCTGGTATGGGCACAGAGCGGCAGGGACGGGCAGGGACCAGCTGGTATGGGCACAGAGCGGCAGGGACGGGCAGGGACCAGCTGGTATGGGCACAGAGCGGCAGGGACGGGCAGGGGCCAGCTGGTATGGGCACAGAGCGGCAGGGACGGGCAGGGTCTGGGAGGTACCGGCAGGGACGGGCAGGTGCCAGGCGCGGGCAGGCGCTGCGGGCCTGGAGCGCCGGCAGGGGGCGCCAGCCCCTCAGCCGCCGCCTCACGGGCTCTCCTGCGCCGCCTCGACTCGGTCTGGGCCCTGGGGACAGGTCGGTGACAGCCCAATTTTCTGTCCCCCAGGCCCTCCCTCGGGCCAGGAGGAAGCGGGCTGGGCTTATCTAGCTGTGCAGGGAGCTTGACACCAGCAGTGCACACCCTGGTGAAGGCTTCAGCCCGCAGCAGCACCGTGGGTTGCGCTGCCCGCGCTTTGCCAAGCGTCCCTTGCTGACAAGGAAGATCGTGTTTCAAGGCTCAGATTAGGCTAGAAGATTAAATTGTGGTAGCAGCTGCTACTCAGGGGAACAAGGAATAAAATCATTAATTACGGGGACAAAGAAACAAGACACTCTTTCTAGTGTTAGGCTTGCATGTAGCCAGCTCAGAAAGGCACAGGCAGCCTAACTTGGGAGAGGGAGGAAAATTCATCACAGCCTTCTGCCGTCTGCAGCACCCTTCAACGTGAAAAGGAAACACTTCCAATTGTCTGTATCAGCATCCGGCAGGAACTCTCTGCCTCATGTTTGGAGAGCTTCCCGACTGGGGTATGTCCAGTCACCCCCAATCCTCCCTGCTCACACAAAATACTGAATCTCGAATTATAAACCTCTTAGGAACCCCAGCAAGGGGGTATGGTACGTGGTTTCTGAAGTAAAGTGATACTCTCAGATGACTCCAAAAAAACCAACAGTTATTAAAAGGATTAGCTACACCTTATCCTACACTAGATGAGAATGTGGAGGTCAGTCAAGGCAGATCAGCCAGTACAGCCAGCAAAATATGTGAAATGGGGTAGGCAGAATCTTACAAGTAACAGTGAAGTGTGCTTACAGCACCAGCTTACAGGTCACAGGATCGCTCTCCCTGGACGAGACAATGGGTGGCACACGCAGTTCAACAAACTTGAAACTTGGAACACTGTACCATGAGTAGCTAGCTCTACACCTTCACATGGTCAGGATCATTCCAGTCCAGGTCTTATTCAGTATCAAGTACAATATAGCCATTGCCAGCTACTTTTAAAATAGTTTATTTCTGGTCTTAAAATATACATCAGTTTGAAAATCTCAGAAAAAAACACATTAGTTACAGATTAACAGTCTGGAGTTGGGACACTGGAACTCGGATGGGCTCAAGGCCCCAGAGCCAATACTGCTGGAGGTGGGCAGAAGTGCAGAGGACACAATGCCCACAGGGAGAGGGCTCTGCTGCTGCTTGAGGCCACCAGTCCCCCTCAACCTCTGCCAGCATCCTAATGCTGCAAAGCACAAGTGTCTGGTGAGGTGGTGGGACCTTTGTCACCTCTCCACTTGACTGTTTTGCTGGCAGAGCAAAGCCAGCTCTGTTCAGGATCATCAGCACCAGCTGCCTCAGCAAAAGAGTTTTGTCCACTGACCAGCATGCCAGGATTCAGGGGAGATGGGGCTGAGCCCTGGGGGGCAATGCCTCCCCCACTGCAGGCCACCAGCAGCCTCAGCCAGAGCAGCTCACTCAGTGAGCAGCCAACCCCAGGTGACATCTGAGGCAGGATCTGGCAGCTGCTGCAGATGCAAACCCTCAGCAGTGCTGCAGAAGAACAAAAGAAATGCAGCAGTGGAGTGGCTGATGGCAGCAAACACAAGGAAAACACCCCCACCCCTCCACAACTGGGACAGGGGAGATAAACACTCTGCAGGCTCAGAGAAGGCTCCCACTCTCAGCCTGTCTGCACAGCGAAACACTGCAGTGAAATACTGAGTCCCACCTCCCCACCAGAGGGTGGCATCCAACTCTACAACTGTTCCAGGTGGGAAACAAGGTGTGTAGGCAGCAGCTCTGCCCAGGGTACATAAAACAACGTACACAGCTTGCCAGAGAGGCCTGCAGCTCCCCTTCACTGGCCCTGGAGCCTCCGGGCTCAAGCTGAAGCCCTGGCTGGCCCCAGCTACAAGCTGCAAGCCCTTTACAGAGACAGGGGTTTGGGGAGGGGAGCAGGCCCCCCAGACAGCTCTTGGCTGCAAATCTTGATGTAAGCGTATGAACAGATGCTCCCTCCTGGAGAGAAGGATGCTCTCCTCCAGCCCAATGAAGAGCCCGCATGGTGTAGGGTGGGAGGACAACACAAACCCAACTCAAAAACCAGACAGGAGGCTGAGGGCAGGGTTTGAAGGGGGTATGGTGAAGGGAACTGGGCTGTTCTCTGCCCTGCACTCCCATGGAAGCCAAGAAACACCAGACAGACAAGGGCACAGGACAAAATTAAAACAGGAGGCCTGGGCTTTGTAAGCCCTCAAAAAAATACCTACATCTACAGACCTCTCCCCTTCCCTCCCCCCCAGCAAGACACTGAGCACACAAGACTGAGAAGAAAAGTCACACAACATCACACTACGCTAGGAAAAACACACAGAAAGCCCTACCCAGAAAGGGAGGCTCCAGACAGGCATCAGAGCCTGGAGCCCCCCAGAGAAGGGGGCGTGCAAGGAGACCCTGGTGAAGGGCTGCTGCCGAGCCATGAGGTAGTGCATCTGCAGGGAGTAGCTCCTCAGCATGCTGCCCTCGCATCCCTGCTGGCCCTGCACCAAGCCCTTCCCAGAAAAGCCCGGCAGCATCCTTCATGCCTTGCTTGCCTGGGGCAAAACCTTGTTCTTAAATCTGGAGGGGTTTCTGCAGGCTGGAGGCCAGGATCAGAGGGAAGTGCAGATCTGATAGCTGAGACTCCTCAACACACCCTCAGTGCAGGCATCAGACCGGCTGCCAACAGCTGTGTCTGTTTACGCGGGGTGGGGGAAAGAAAAAACAATACACCCCAAAACCAAAGGCTTGGAAAGAAGAAAGAAGCCCACCCAAGAGCAAAGCACCAGCACCGTTCAAACAAAACAACAGCACAGAGAACGGGGAAAGAGGTGTGAGGGAGGAGACACACAAATACAAACCCCAGAGCCCAGCAGGCACTGCCTCCCAAACCACCTCAGCAAGCAGCACCCATGCCCCACACCACAGCACCAGCCCCTGTGCATTGCTTCAGTGGGGACCAGGTGCTGAGCCCAGCCCTGGAGACATATGACAGCGACCTGCAGAGGCAGATTCTGAAGACCCACCCAGTGGGTGGCTGGGGAAAACAAAACCCAGGAGGAAAATGAGACAGCAGCAATCCCAGCTCATCCCCACGGCACACAGCCATCTGCTGGGAGAGTCCTTGTGCCCCACTCACAGCCGCTGGGGCTCCCAGGGAATCAGACACCACCACACAGGCACTCTGCCCTGTTGGCACAAGTTAAAAGAGAGCAGAGCAGCTGAGGGGAAACAACACAAGAGCACCCAGGGCCTCGGGTACCTGAGTGGGAAGGGGGATGAGAGCAAAAAGAGGCACAGGCACCAGGACAAGGGTACCAAGAACTAGCTCTGGTACAGGCACCAGTGTGAGGCTGTGAAGAGAGCTGCGAGTGTGTAGGGGCAGTGGGTGTGCTTCTGCACACTGTG
The DNA here is from genome assembly GCF_015832195.1 of Motacilla alba alba. Taxonomy (NCBI): domain Eukaryota; kingdom Metazoa; phylum Chordata; class Aves; order Passeriformes; family Motacillidae; genus Motacilla; species Motacilla alba. The sequence goes on from NC_052018.1 coordinate 77,337,316, forward strand.
TGTGCTTGTACTGAGGGTCTGAGGTGCCAGGGAAGGGAGATCCCAGCTCTTCCAGGTAGCAAAAGAAGAGAATAAATATAAAACCTCAGAGCAGATTTCCCCTGGGAGGAGGGTACTAAGGGAGGCTTCTCCCTCAGGTGGACTGATGGGGGCATCCCACAGCTCCACTAAGCGTGGCTGCTTCTTGCTCTGCCTCAGCTGAGAAGGTTGCCCTGCTCCTGGGCTTGCGTCAGACTGTCTTTGCGATGTAAGTGGTGCACCCCCATCCTCTTGGGGCTGCGGTGCGGCCGACTGAAAGGAGGCTTGACCCTGCCTTCTCCACTTTCCTCTTGGACACCGCCTTGGCTGCTCTCCTTGTTTCCCTGGAGCAGCATTTCTCTCTCCTCAGCTGGGCTCTCAGGCAAGCCAAGGTCTACATAGTCCTTGTGCTTCTCTGGTGAGGGGCTTTCAGGCTCAGCAGTGCCTCCACCGCTTTCAAGCAACAGCTTCTGGGCTTCATCCTGGGAAAAATCTGTACCATAGTCTGAGGAGAAATGGCTCCTGCGGGCTCTGGACTCGGTGCTGTCTGTGTCCACGCTTGAGTCCCGGCTCACGGTCCAGCTGCAGCTCTGTGCAGACTCCTCACCATCCGAGTAAGCTGAGGCTGCCCTACCCAGCTCCTGCATGGAGCGGCTGAACCTCTTCTGGAGCTCGGGGGCTGTATCACGGCTGAAAGCCGTGCGGTTCATCAGCACTCGCTCCGAGGTGGGGGGTGCCTTGTCCACAAACATACGCTGCCAGTTAGCCAGCAGGTCCTCCTCAGAGCTGGCAGAGCTGGCAAAGGCGCTCGGGATTTGGGGAGGGCTGCTGAATGGGCTGCTCTGGGAAGAGCCGTGAGCCCTGGCTGCTTTGGGGGACTGCTGACAGGAACAGCTGGAGGCTGAACGGTGCCCTTCTGAAGCAGGGCTGCTGGGGAGTGTCCGGTGCCTGTCGCAGCTCTCATCTTCGCTCTGTACCAGGCTGAGGGAGATGGCCTGGCGCGTAGCATACGTACAGTTGGGCAGGGGGCTGTTCTTTGGGATCCTTACCTTGTCCTCAGAGAACTCAATCACTTTGCGCCCTGGGTACATAGGATGGGGAGGTGAGGGAGTAGGGTATGGGCTTAGCTTCTCAAAGGCAGGCACCTCTTCAGGCACACTTTCCACACTACTCTGCGGCTTGCAGCCGCCATTCTGCTGTTTCCCCGCATCTCCTCCCTCCTTCCCCATCTGCCCTGCACTGTTGCAGGCATCAGGGAGGGCTCCGCTCATGTCCACATGCACAAAGACATCCTCAGCCATGGGACAGCTGCCACTGCTAGACTTAGCTGAATTCAGAACTAGAGATTCTGGTTTCTCCAAGACTCTGGCAATGACTGAGGTGGGCACAACATCAGATGGAGCCAAGGTGTGGGCTGCCTCTTGGCCAGGGCCTGCAGACTCCTGCGCGCTGTGCAAATGCTTATTCACCATGTCCTGCAGCTCATAGGGAAGCTAGGGAGAAGGAAAAGGACATTAAAAGGGGACTGCCATGCAAGTAATTTAATTTCATACAACCTGCCTTTTCCAACCAACCCACACGTGTATTTTGTAGTCATTATCTTGACCCTAACATTCACCTACCTTGCCTTCAGAAGGGTATCTTTTTTCAAAGCAAACCTGCCCCATGAGTTTTTTCAAAGCAAACCTGCCCCAACAAGGCTCTCTAGCTGTCACAGCAGTCATGCTTCTAGGCCATGGTTCACAGGCCCCAAGTGGCAAAGCAAACAGGTAAAGACAGCACATGGGCTCAGTCTCACATGCCTGTGAGCACAGAGATAAGGCCCAGCCAGCACATGCTAGGAAGAGGTCTATTGATCTGTGGAAAATCAGCTGGTGGTTGCACTGAAGTGACTGTACAGCCCCCACTGCTGAGATCCACAGTGCTCCCTGAATGCATAATTGCAGCCATGCTGCCTTGGCAGCCTGCCCGGAGACCAGGATCGATGCCTTCCTGTGTTCCTACCAACTCCAACACATCACCCCACTTCCTCACTCTCTCCATTTCAGAGAGACAAACACAGGGCTTATTACCAAAGTTGTTGGACTGGGGACTCACCAGGGGGTAAGCACTACCCCTCATCCTCCAAATGGATACTTACTGCTCTCCCCACTACCCTGCCAAGCTGCCCTCACCTGGGTCACCACAGGCAAGTGGAGCACGGGGCACGGAGGTCCCTAAGCCACTCAGTGGCACAGCAAGGTCTGTCCCACCACAACCAGAAGGAAACTGCACCCACATCTGGGCATGCAGGGTACACTGCATAACAACAGCTGGCTGTGAGGCAGGCTGTGTGCACAGCTGCTCAGCACCAAACCCCCTCCAGTGGCAGCCATGTGGAACACAGTGCTTTGGGGGGCAGAATTCAAAGCTCCAGAGAGGGGGGACAGCTGGGAGAGAGGTCAAGGTTACCCCAGCAGTAACTGATACACTGACCTCAAGAGTGCTAATTTGAGACACAATGGGGGAGGATGACATAGTGGTCACCTGCTAAGTTAAAAAAGACAAGTATGTAGTTTTGCTGAGAGGAATTCAAGAAGGGACAGACTCGAGGTACAGCAAAGAGAGAGCTGGGCTAAGAGCCTGGATGATCCTTTCAACCAAAGAATTGATGCTACTAATGTGAGAGAAGATGAGAGCAGGATGAGCTGGGCTGCCCGCACCCTCATTCCTCCCCACAAGGGACAGTGAGTTGGCATCAGCTTCTCCTGCTCCGAAGGCCTAGAAAACCCTGAATGCTGCTTCACACATTTCTCCTTAGAGTAATAGGTGTCATCGGGTCAGACTACTGCTGCTTCTTATGAGGCAGGATGGCCCTTCCATGTGGCCAGGAGAGGAAGGAAAAAGGATGGAGCAGAGCAAGAGAGAGGTCTGTCCTCCTGCCAGCTACCAGCATGCACTCAGCAGACTATCAAAGTTCAAGGTTATTGTGCTTTTTATAACAGCTCCTGGCTGAGCTGTGAAATGAAGCTCTCATGAAAGAGGAGCTGGCAGAAGCTCTTTGCTGCCTTCTCAGTGGGAGTGGGAACAGGAACCTGCCCCCACCTCTAAGACTGAAGGATGAGAGGCCAGCAGCCCTGTGGAGAAAGCTGGAGAAAGCAAAATGCAGTCAAAGACCATAAGCCCTTCTTCCCCACCTCAGCAGGATTACTACTCACATCAGCAAACTTGTGGTTCCTGAAGTGAGACTTGTTACACTTGAGCAGCTGTACTGCAAGGTTACAGTCCTGTCGATAGCGTTCCTGCAAGAAAGGGCACAGATGTGCAACACTGTCAGACTCGCCCAAACTCTTACCCAAAAGGGCACCAACTGACCAGATACTGTTTGAACAGAAGCCAGAAGAGGCATCTGATGAATCGTTCATGAGGGCACTGCCATTCCCTCTTCCCCATACTTTTATGTATTTTCTTACAACTCAGCCATGGTGTCCCTTTCAACTCCAGTCTTTGTTCCTGGCATATCCTCTGTCAGTGTATCAAGCCCCACTCCCTTTGGGGATTTAACCATCCCCAAAAATCCCACTGCTCAGCTATATCTGATGATGCAGACAGACTGGAAAGAGTTGAGAGCAGTTAATAGAGACAAGCACTGGACCCAGGAACTTCTATATTAATGGTGTAGAAAAGGCATCAGCTCTCTCCCAGCTCTGGAGTGAATGACCCCTCCTTAGGTACAGCCCAGACTCAAGTCAAATCCTAAGCTTAAAAGAGCAAATACATCCAACTTGAAGATCCGTTCTTCCCTGTTCAACCCCTCACTCTCTTCTGTTAGTCTGTCTCTGCTATCCTGTGCAGCTCCTGCAGTTCCATATACACTGGAGTCATTCATGTGCTCCTTTACACTAATGACTTAGAACAAAAGGAAAAGCCCACACCTCACACACTTTCACAGCCATTTGCAGAGTGACACTTACATTGAGTTCCTCCAGCTTATTGATGGTGGTTTTGGCATCAAGCAATTTATTAGTGAGCTCTACAATCTCCCAGTCCAGCGTTTTGCGGTCCATTTCTGCCTTTTTAATCTGGGATGCAAGAATACCAGATTTAAAACTCCCTAGCACAGAACCTGGCTTTACCACCCACCTCAGCCCAAGCATAGCACAATGACATGTTCAGCTGGGATACAAAAAACTTCCAGACAGACAGACAGACAGACAAAGGAGACAACCCTCTTCAAAGGAAAGTGATTCCAAAAGCCAAATGGGACCAGCTGCTCTGCTAGCTACAGAGACAACAGGTTGAGTCTGAACCTCCTTAACACAGTATCTCTTCCTGCAGCACCAACATGTTTCCTCTCTGCCCCTGGTTCCCATGGTGCCTCACAAAAAGCTAGTGGTTTTGAGCAATCAATCCCAACCTGCCACTGAAAGCAAAGACCTCTGAGATTGTGATACCCAGTCCTCCCTTCCTGGGGAACCCAAAACAAGAATACTGCCTGAAAAGATCCAACAGTCAATACTGAATGGACAAAAGGGGAAAGGCACCATCTCGCAAGAGTTTAAGCCTTGCTCTAGTAAGTAAGAGGACCTGTCGCTTCATTTGAAGTTCAGCTAATGTCCTCCATAAAGCAGGGAACCTTGCCTCTTCAGACTCCCTAACAGCTCAGGAACAGGGCTGACAGAGACTCAGATATAACAGCAAAGAGGCACAACAGCTCAGAACAACCAAGCTGTCGCTGTCTCAAGAAATTCTTCCAAACTGCCCAAGGGTGTTGTGAGGCTACGACCAGCAGGGCCAGCTGCGCATCACAGGTACAGCAGAGCAACAGGCAAGCGGATAGCGGAGCCATTACTTCACCAGTATGCAGTCTCTTCAGGCACCAGCACAACAAATAACTGGTAGTGAGTATTAACCCAAGAAATTCAAGTTCTAGAATCAAAGAAATCTCATCCTGGGCTACACAGAGGCAATCAGCACCTCAGCTATTTGACTTGCCTGCTCACAGCTCAAAAGGGGAAGTAAAGGGAGCAAACAAGGCTCACAGCCATCCACACCTTATGCAGTGCTGCAGCTTATGGGCACCACTTCCCAACATGTCATGCTCCAGCTGGCTCAGAGTCAAACACTCTCAAGATGGAGCCCTGCAAGCTAGGACCTGCTGCATCTGCGGGCAGCTGCTGGATACCAGGTGAGCCCTTGGCTGGACGAGGGCTGGGGCCCCTCCATCTGAGATGGTGTATGTGGGATTGACAATGAGACCAACAGGCTGAGACACGTTAAGAGGAAAAAGGAAAAACACACAAACAAAAAGACGCAACTGCAAAAATCCAGCTTTGGCTGAGAGAGGCCTGAGAGGTGAGTGCGCCCAGAGTGTGCCAGCGGCAGCGTGGGGAGGAGAAAGAGAAAGAGAGGGGGAGGGAGAGAAAAGAAACAGCCATGAGTGTTATGAATGCACACAACAGACATACACGCACACTGGCTCTGCTGACTGCCCCCATCCTCCCAGGATGACCACCCCAAGACTAGCTGACACATCCCTGGCACTTTGAGAGGGACTGAAGCAACATGACGGAATACCATGCAATTATGTTGTGAGGAACCAAAGCTCTCATGCATGACCAAGTACAGGCTCAGTAAATCAAGAAAACCACTCATGACACCAGCCAGAATGGGGAGTAGATGATCACGGCCAGAATCTCATCCCTCACCCACTGCCACATCTGCTGGGTAAAGACAGGGCCCCTTCCCCCATCTGCTCCTAACACACACTGGTCTCTTCCACGTCATGTCTCTAATGACTTAATAGGGCACTCACCAGGGCATGCAGCTTCTCCTCCAGGTCTTGGTTGGTTCTCTGGGAAGCAGTGTAGCTGTTCTGCAACCTATAGAAACAAGTTGGTACGCTTGGGAATGGATCTGAGGCACCTACTCAAGTTGGCTTCATAGGTGCCAAGAAAGCCACCAAGTCCAGAACTCAGAAAGACTGCTACTAAGACAACCAGGCATATTAACTATGCCTCACCTCTGAAACATGATGGCTTTCAGACCCCAAGTTACTGGAGGCAAGATGAGGCTGGCGGGGTGAAAGGATCCTGCAGAAAGGGATGTAGATGACTTTGGAGGACTCCTCTGAGCTATGTCACATCTAAGCTCATGACCAGTGACTGGCACTGATTTTTAACTGTACTTTTCAGGTAAAGCAATGATGTATTTTCTTGCAGCCACCAGTGGCTTTTTTGGCACGCATGCTTACATCCTACAGATGAAGAATTCCCTGTCATCAGCCTTTCAAGCTGGCAGCATTCTTACACTGTACCTGGGAAGAAATAATGGCTGCAGAGCCTTTATCTCCCCTAGAGTCTGGAGGTGCACCTTTTCAAGGATGCAGCACACCTTTGATTTGCATAACAGGGCACAACCTGCTCACGCCAGCTGAGGGAGTCTTTGGTGTGAGGGATCTTTCTAACTCTACCCCTCATTTTATTTGCCGTACCTACGGAATTTATCCTTGAACTTCTCCAGCTCCTCACGGTTCTGGCCCAGTTCCATCTCCAGGTAGTCCTGACCTGACTCCAGTTCCCTCTCCATTGCCTCCATTTTGTTAGTCACGTATGTCAGCCGTCGACGAAGCTCCTCATTCTCATGCTGCAGTAGCCTGGGGCAGGAACCAGGAGCAAGGCACTGAGTGCACAATGAGTATTCCACACCAGCACCCCCACCCCGCTGCCCTGCACCAGGGCCCAAGTGCCCTCACAGGGGCCCCAGGAAGTCAGAACGGAACACTCAGGAGACTCTAGCGCATGAAGCAAGAGGTATATCTCTGTCAGGACAGACAGACAAACGCTCTTGGAGCAGGGGCAAAGAAGTACATGCCAGCTGGCCAGCCATGGCTCCCAGCTCCCTCTCAGGTTACAGTGCTTGCATAAAGACAGATAAGCTGCACAGCTCCAGTATCCCTCACTGATGAATGCAAACCAATCAATAATTTATCTCAGTCCAGGTTGGATGAATAGAAGCGCAAAATCCTCTCTCCATCTCTGTTAAAGACTTCATCTACTTTCTTTCACACCCACCAACTCCTCTGCCTGCACCTGCACTGGGTGTCCATATTCCCTCCTTCTCCAGTGGGAGAGACATGCAAGGCACAGGTTGGCAAGGCACAGACCAAAGCTCTGCCCACACGGCCCCAAGAAGATTGAAGATCTGAGAGGAGCCTGCAGGGCCAGTCAGCTTCACTGCACAGGTGGCACAAGCAGGATGTGAGGAATCAGCACCCACACAGTTGCAGTATGACAGGCATAAAGGGGGAGCAGGGCACTTACTTCATCCTTTCTGCATCCGTCAAGGGTTCCTGCACAGGGAAGAAAACAGCTGTGAGATTCTCTTAGAAGAGGAGTTGGTCTCTCACACTGTCCTAAAAGGCAGTCTTGGTTGCTAGATCCTAGCTGTGACTCTTCCTCCTCTGCTCTGACAGGTAATACTAGGCAAGCTTAGAACTACAAGGATTTGTACACGCTGCTCAGCTGTCTGATACTAAAACACACTGTGTGCTCTGGTTCAGGGTAGAAGACTAGAAACCACCACACAAGTTAGGTAACTTTACCCTACCATGGTGCAATCTCAGCATCTCTTTAGTAACATCACCACCTTAGCAGGTCTTTCAGCTTCTTCCACATCTACAGCTGGCAGGCAGCAGGAATCTCACAGGCCAGTATACACAGGAATCACTAGTCACCACTGAAATCACTTGTGGGGCCCCTGAAGCCCCACAAAAATCATGAGCAAGAATCATTTGGAAGCTGAAAAATGTGGCTACCAATTATATGACCCAGATTATGCTGCAAAAGAAGGTTTCTTCCTGCAGACCTGAAACCAGCCACTATAAGTATTCTAGGACAGCAGAAGAAATGCTAAAGGTCAGGAAAGTCTGTAAAAGAAAATTTTATGGGCAAGATCCCCAGAGATAGCTGGAGCAGGGCCCTGCAGAACAAGGAGACAGAGAGCAGTGACAAGAGCACACAGCTCAGCTATTCTGAACTCTCTGTGCTAACCCATGAGATGGCTGCTGCCTGCCAGGAGGGCTGGGACATATTTAATTAGCACTAGAAACAACTTTTTTTTTTTTGTGAAAGCCAAGACTCTGACTATTCTCACAAAGTTTAAACTGCCCATGGATTATTTTTGGTGCTTGATACCAAGAGCACTTCACAAACCCAAGTGCAGCCACCCTTCAGATAGTTTATTACGTGTCACAGTCAGCTCTGGGCTGAGAGACCATGTCAGACAGCCAAGGACAAGGCTGCTAACAATCCCATGAAGTACACCATCCCAGTTCTGGCCTTCAGACATCATGGGGCTCCTTTCTTCATTAATTCATACTTTAAAAGAATGGTCTTTAACACCTGCATACACCCTCCTGTTCCTAAGGGCAAAGCATCAATCCATTCTTTTCTTACCTCCTGACTCTACATGGCAATCAGTTAATTCACACAGAATTATCTCACAGCTGCCTCCCCTGCCCCCACAAATACACAAACAGCAGATGAGAGTGACCAGGCAAAGGGGATAATGTGATTCTTATTAATGCAAGGTAATGGCATTGCCTCAAAGCAGGCTAGAGAAAAGAGGAGAAAGCTTAAAGGACCTGAAACAGCCATCATACAAAGATCAAGTACCCTGAGGCAGCCAGACACAGGGCACACACAAAGCACTAGAAACATCCCAGCATCTCCTGACAATGAAGCTGCCTGCCTTCTGCACACGCCTGCTACTCAGCAGCCTGAAGGGCCTCCAACCAGCAAACACCTGGGAAGTTTGTAGTGGGGAGAACAGCACCACTTTCTACCTCCCTTAACTCCTGGGGCCAAAGGGAAGCTGGTTACTCCCAGGAAGATACACCCAACCTCTAGCACACCCATGAGTGGCACCCACAAGTGAGCAACTTCTGATGATTAAGCACCCACAATATGAGGTCTGGGGGCCTTGCTCTCAGTCTCTGCCTTGGCATTACAGACTAGATGAGATCCAGGTAGGGGGTTGGCCTTTGTGAGAGCCCTGCCTGCAAGTCGGTGACCCTGGCACCTACCTTGTTTAGTGCCAGGTTGAAGGAAGGGGAGGATCTAGATGGGGTAGGCCCCTCCTCCCGACTCCAGCATGTTGGAGTGGAGCAGGATCCTTTCTCTGGGTAGTTCGGCTCCACTGTACGCTTCTGCCCAAGCTTAGCACACTGATGGTGTGGCTGTAATAGCTGTGAACAGGGACTGCTTTCATCCCTTCTGCCCTCTGCACTGCTTTTCCATGAAGACAGTGAATGCTGCTGCCCAGAGGATGTCCCTGCCAGCCCCAGGTCTGCCAGCTGCTGCAGCTCATACTGACACAGATCTACTACCCTTCTCTCCAAGGAAAGGAGTTTTCCCTTACTGTCCTTCCTCCCAAGGACAGGTTTCTTTCTTAGTCTGGAAACTCTCTCAGCTTCCTCAGCATACTTTCTGTGGCCCGAAGCCATTCCCAGCCCCTCACTTTTCTTTTCTGCTTTTCTTCTGCTTGGGCAGGGGGATCTTTCAGTTGCATGCTTGGTTTTGACCCCTTTTAGGCGACCTTCCCCTTGGCCTTCTGGCACGGAGCTTCTGGGGAAAAGGGGAGAGTTCTGGTCTTGTTCTGCTGCCCTGGTCTCTCCCAGTGAGCGCAAGCGGCTGGGACTCAGCACCCGCTGGGTAATCTCATCCAGGAATTTGGAGAACTGCAGTTTTTCCTCTGTGATCTTCTCCCTGCGCTTGACAGAGTCAGCAGCCCTGCTGCTGCTTTGCTCCAGGGAGCGCTTCTCCCTAGGGCTGAGGCAGAGCTGAGGATCACTGTATTTGCGTGAGCCACGACCATGGCAAAGTGTCTCTACTGAGCGGGACTTGCATAAGCTCTCAGGGCATGAGCCAGTCATGTTGGTCTGCTTCAGGATCCCTTTGAGAGGCAGGTGCGTAGAGGAGACACGAAACTTCCTTGGTGTCAGGACTTCAGGAGGCTCTTTAAATATAAGAGAGCGTTCCAGGCTTCTGCTCTTGAAAGAGCAAGTGGGATGGTGTCTTTCATCTCCAGACACCAGAACTGTCTCCATGCTACGGCTCACAAATTTGCTGCGGTGCCCACGACTGCGGTTCGGGCACCGCTTCCCACTTCGCTGCCCCATCTTCCCACCACGCTGAAGTGCTGGAGAGACAGTCTGGCTCTTGACGTCCAACTCTGCTCTGCACCCTGCCACTTCCTTCTCACTGCTGGACTCCAGGGACCACGATGAGGAGAAGTTCAGGTTGCAAACCTCAAACCCCTCTGCCTGCTCGAGCTGGCCTGCCTCGGTGTAACTAAACCCTATTTGCTGGTGCAATGGTGTTAAGCCCTTTGTCACCCGGCAAGTTGTTACCTGACTCTGCTCAGCCAAGATCACTCCATCCTGGTCGTCACGAATGATGGGCACCTCATGTCGGATTTCACGATGCTGCGGGGGCGCCTTGCGGTAAGGCTTCTTTGACGGGGCTGTGCTCGACATCCTCCCACCTGCGTGGCTCCGAAAGCGAGTTACCTACCAACAGCAGAAAGTGCACAGAAGAGAGAGTCACCGCTGCTCCATCCAACCCTAGAAGTGACCCAGCAGGAATTTGGCTCCCCTGGAGTCCCGGAGCAGGTCCCCATGCAGAGTGCTAATAGAGCAGGTAAAGGATGTAGCCACAAGCCTTGAGCAGCAGCTGCAGGAGAGGGAGCAAAGTAAGAGGCAGCCGTGTCCTTCTCCCAGCTAGTGAGAGCAGAGGGCTGGCACATCCTCTCCCCCCTCTACACACGCTCACTCACGTAGTTGTGTGTCCAGATTATATATAGCAAATGAGAACAGGCCTCTCAGCAGCACATTGATTAGGCTCTTTAGGAAAGGCCTTTTTCAATATGGAAACTGCAAGCCTTACAGGCAGCAGTGACAGCTGGAGCAGGAGTTATTGATCATGTCCTGTCACTGTCAGCAGGGACTATGTGGGAGGAGACTTTAGCCATTAAAGAGCCCAGAATTTTTTGGCTTACACTGGGACGAGTGCAGCAGACCACAGGAGATTTGTTAGAAGGAAAACTGATTACTCTGGCAGAAAAGACAGACAACCCCCAAGTCACAGGTGGCATCAAATTAGGGAGTAACAGCTTTGACCCCTTGGTACTTAAGCCCAGATTTTGCAACACAGAATCACAGAATGGTTTGGGCTGGAAGGGACCTTAAAGATCATCTCATTCCACCCCCCCTGCCATGGCCAGGGACACCTCCTACTAGATCAGGATGCTCAGAGCCCCATCCAGTCTGGCCTTGAACCTCCAGGGATGAGGAGCTCACAACCTCTCCAGGCAACCTGTTCCAGTGCCTCACCACCCCTAGAGGGAATAAGTGCACAATATGTAGCCATGCAGCTGTACCACTAGTGGAAAGATTAGTTCCTTCACCCTAGCTCTGCTAGGATTCTTCCTGCTGCAGGAACAGTACAAGAGAAAAAAATAGGGTAGAAGAAAAGCAGCTGTCTTGTATATACAGAAGAAACACCTTCATTTCCATCTTCTAGGTATGCTGTTGAGGGCAAGGAAGACTTCCCCACAAGTAGCCAAAATGTCAACCACCCTGTTGTATACAAGAAAAGAAATCTCAGAGCTATCAAGCAGGTGCTGCAGAGCCCAATACCAGACCTTCCTCAGAGACAACATATGCATCATTGATAGTTGTCCTATATTTGGATTAAGTGCCCAATTCTCATTCCCCTTGCAAGACCCTTACACTCAGCAAGACTAGCATCTCTGCAATCCTCAGCACCTGACCTGCAGCCCTTCATGCAGCCCTTCAAAGTGCACGACCTGCGTCCACTCAGCTCATGCTCTCTCCCCACTTCTACAAGCAGGGCCACACAAGTCCTTTTTACATACCTGCAGTCAATGGCTACCACAGGGCCCGTGACCCAGCAGACTTCACTTGCTTTGTGTGTTGGACAGTGGAGTTTTACATGGTAAGAGTCTAAACAGAGCCTTGAGAATTCTCTCCAGTTCGTAACCTCAAGAATTCTCTCCAATCCTTATCTAGCTGCCTCTTTTGACACCCAGACTGAGTCCTCTGAGAGGAAGGCAAGTAGGAGGTGTCTGCACCAAGCACAGAGCAGTCCCAAGCCTTAACAGGCTTTACAATTCACAGGTACATTTGCAAACCATCCTTCACTCAGCTATAAACACAAGCTCACAAAAGTTTCTCACACCTTTCCACAAACACAAACAACTTCCTAGGACTAACCTGTAAATCTCCCCCATCAGAATGCTGGGAACTTCCCCTTGCTGCAGTCATTCCCTCAAAGTCCCTTGTCCTAAAAAGACTCAAATAGATGCAGAGATCTCTAATATTTTAGAAAAATTACATCCATAATACTGAATGCATTTCACTGTATCCCTAAGCAAAACAGATAGGTCTGATTTGCTGGGAAGACATTTCTCTTTTTCAAAAAGAAAAGCCAGAAGAAGGTTTGTAAACGGCCTGCTATCAAACAGGCGGTCTAGGTGACTCTCCTCTCAATTTCTGCCAGGCTAAGGACAGGAGATGTGCATGAAGATATGCCTAGCTGAAATCACAATAATTTCTCTAGTTCATACGGACATGAGCACTTACCAGCCTGGGCTCAAATTCAAAGCCTCATGAAGCCAGGACACTCACTCAGATGACCTGGAGAGAAACAAATAGCTTAGCATCCACCAAAACAGCCAGCTTGAAATCTCATCCCATAAACATGTAAGGCATAGGGAATATTTATAGTCAAGGACAACTGGGACGGCCACCTCATTCCAGGTACCTGCCTCAACCCACATCAGATCTTCTGAAAGTAAAGAAAATGAACTTACAAATACCTGGCCACATAGCCCAGCAAGAGCCAGAAAGACACATGGCAAGGAAATGTTCAAGGCACTCAGGCAACTGGAATCACATAAACTCAATATTCATGGAGCAATGGCTTCAAAGCAACATTGGTTCCAGAAAGGAACCTCCTTTAGAATGGGACCCTCCCAGCTAATCATCCCTGTCACTGCAGAGAGATGCTAACTGTGAAGCCTTCAATACAGAAGTTTGGTGATGCTAACAATTATCTCACTCATCCTTTTAAGTCAGTGTTTTTCACCCACAAATGAGCTGGCAACTATCAGGCTTTTGTTTGAGCCAAAACATTTGTGCATAGAGCTGTGATAACCCACACCTCCACAAGGGAGAGGAAGGCAAGCTACTCCTTGATTGCCATCAAACAGCATATCACACTCTACCTTGTGGTTAACAGGTTCTGTAAAATATCCAGCCAACCATGGACACAAAACAGGTTCAGGAACGACCTTCCTCTCTGGTCAAAGCCGGAGGTAGTTAACTGGTTTTGTCTGGGATAGAGTTAATTTTATTCCTAGTAGCTAGTAAGTGCCGTACTTTGGATTTCGGATGAGAATAATGTTGATAACACACTGATGTTTTAGATGTTGCTAAGCAGTGTTTACATTAAGGCAAAGATTCTTCAGCTTCTCACCCTATCAGTGAGAAGGCTGAGGGGCACAAGAAGCTGAGAGGTGACATGGCCGGGACAGCTGACCCCCACTGTCCAAAGGGATGTCCCATAGCATATGGTGTCATGGTCAGTATACAAACTAGGGGGAAAGGTGGCCATGGGCCACCGCTCAGGAATTGGCTGGGCATTGGTCAGCAGGTGGTGAGCAATTGCACTGTGCATCCCTTGTTTTGTATATTCTACTTATTTTATTATGATCCCTTCCTTTTCTGTCCCATTTAACTGTCAGTATCTCAACCAACAAAATTTTACTTCTTTCCAAAATCTCTCCCCATTCCACTGAGGGGTAAGAAGTGAGCCAACAGCTGTGTGATGCTTAATTGCCAGTGGAAATCAAACCACAACAGGTAGCCATCACTACAAGAAGAGAATTGGGTTGATGTGGGTTAGTCATCTGTAAGAGAGTAGCTTTGTAGCCATCTACTCTGCCACTAGCATGAGAGTAAAGCCTTCAGGAAAGCCTTCCTTTCCCTGAAGCACTGTTGCTGCTGTGCTATTTTTCCATGCCAGTGGCTTGAAGCCCTGGGAGGTGGGACAGGAGGCAGGGTGTGGAGCAGCTATACACACACAAGGAGAGTCAGACTGAAGGTGAAAGGAACAAGCAGGCAACCAGGACCATGCAAAATCAAGTTCTGCCAAAACAAACTGAAGAGGTGTCCCAGTGCTGGCCCTGCCCCAACAAGCTGTCTGGCTACTTTCCTTGCTACAATGCTGGAGTCGGGTCTCAACTAGCACACCGAAAAACAGCTTCACAACAGTGGAACTGCTCTGTGGGGCGAACTGTAAAGTATGACTGGAGAGAGAGAGAGAGAGAGAGGAAGAACATGCACCTCCAGGAAGGATCAGACCAGCATAGTTTTGAATCTGTTTTCCATCAACTCCCAGCAGAAGCTGGTTCAGCATCATGGCATAACCACCAGCCACATGGCAGACAGACAGATGTTTCCAGGAACAGCTGCACCCAACGTCCACATATGTTTCCATTGCAGCTGTGCTCAGAATGAACATGCCAAAGGTCTCCCAGTCTCTCACCACACTGCTCCTCAGGCTCAAACAGAACTCTCCTGCTTCCTACCCTAGAGGCAGCAACTATGTTACCTGCCATCTCATCCCCACTTACTTGGAAAAGATACAAGGATTTGAAATCTACTCTCATGATCTAAGAATTTCCATAGATAGTTAAAAACTCATAGGGCTGCCAGGCAACTTTCCCTCAAACAAGGACTTACAGATCTGAAGTGACGACGTGTCCAAACATTTCTGGTCGTTTGTCTCTGAATCAGCTTTCTCCTGTCAGTATTCAGCAGCATCTGGCTAACAGCTCCTGAAACATGAGAAAGGAAACTTGGTGTCAGTCACCTATCAGCACAAAACATGGAAACAACCAGGCATGCTCAGAACAACCCATAGCCAGGTGACAGGGCAGAAGTCAACAGCAAACTGCTGCACCATCAGACTACTATCTAATGCCAGGTAAAATGCCTTCACTGTAAAAGCTCCATGTCTTCACTGTATCCCAGAAAGCACAGGTCTTTTAGCCATCTCTCCACTGAGCAGGATGCCTGTGCAGACCACTAACTGACCTCAGAAAAGCAGCTGTTTTTCCTGCATAGCTCCAGGGGTCCCTGCTTCCCCACCTGCATTGCTGCACACCATCAAGAATCCAGTTGCTGTCATTCTGCTCCAACCACTCTGCCACACCAACCTAATTTCGTTTTGCAGACATGCCTGCAGTGAACAGCACGGCAAAGGCCTCCTCATCTACAGTACCTGAGCATCTCCTGCTACCACAGAGTGAGAATCCCGAGGTGGTTCGATTCACCACGCCTCTGTTCAGAGAGGAGCAGATACTCTCTGCAGAACAGATGGACCTTGTGCTCCAAAGCAGAAATGGATATAGGTAATATCCAGAAATAGAAGAAGGCACTAATTCTGCTCATCACACTATTCACAAGTCTGTCTCTGAAGAAGCTTGCTGTCAAGTCCACATTAAGACTACCCTGCAGAAGCTCAATTTTAGCCCGGAGCTACAGCAGGAGGCAGCTCTTCAGCTATTTTAATTAGCACTATAATACAAGAGGAAACTTAAACTCCTAGTTCTTTTTATCCATCTTTCCACCTCTCATCAGTAATGCTCCTTAACATTTACAGTCCTCTTTCTGCCAGTCTATCACCTGCAGTAGGCCCAATTCTATTGTCTTCTAGCTATTACCCACTGTTGTTCCAGTAGGATTTCTAAGGTAACTGACAGTAACAGCTTCACTGGATTGGCTTACTAAGGGCCACGAGGCTCACACTAACAAAAACCACACAAACTCTTCACAGGGGCACCATGTCCTGGTTACTGCTGGGACAGAGTTAATTTTCTTTCTGGTAGCTGGTACAGTGATGTGGTTTGGATTTGGGATGAGAATGATGTTAACACACTGATGATTTAGCTGTTACCATGCAGTGCTTACTGTAATTCAAGGAATTTTCAGTTTCTTGTGCCAGTGACAAGGTGCATGAGAAGCTGGGAGGAAGGATAGTCAGGACAGCTGACCAAAGCTCAGAGGGAGCACAGTCAGGACAGCTGACTCAAACCAAGCAAAGGAATATTCCATACTTAATGGCATCATGCTCAGTACATAAACTATGGAGAGCTGCTGGGAAGGGCCAACTGCTGGGAAGAGGCTGGGCATTGGTCAGCAGGTGGTGACCAATTGCATTTTGCATCCCTCGTTTTTCTTGGGTTTTATTCCTCTCTCCCTCTCTCCATTATGACTGTTATTATATTTTACTTTATTTAAATTATTAAACAGCTCTAATCCCAACCCACAAGTTTTACTTTTTTTCAGCTCTTTTCCCCGTCCCCCTGGGAGCAGAGGGGAGAGTGACCAAGTGCCTGCATAGTACTTGGTTGCCAGCTGGGGTTAACCACAACACAGTGACAAGAGTGCAGCTGCACAGGCAGCACACAAGCTTGACTCTAGCTGACTTTACCAGAGAACATCCCTCAGTGCAAAATCCACTTGCAGGGTAGCTCTGTTCTCTATGTGATCTGAGAAAGGCAAAACCTTTACCACACACCACAAACAGATGTCATCTCACACAGAATTGGTTAAGACAGTTCTGTGGGCCCTGTACAGAATAAACAGCCACTTGGCATGCATACAAAACCACACCACCACCCATGAGCATTGCTTTATTTCCAGTAACAAGAAGGAGGTCCCTAGCAGGGAAAGGAAGGTTCAAATAGGAATGTTTTGGACAAAAAGGGAAAGAACAAGAGAAATAAAAAAGGCAACATTTGTAGGCACCTAGTGTATTCCTCATACTTGGCAAGTCCCTTGAGGCCTGATGTAGCCAACACATTGGTTCTAAGATGCATACAACTTCTTCCTAATTGTAGTTGCAGCAGCTGAACATTCCCTGCAAAGAGGCAGACAACTTGCAGGCTTTTCTTCATCACACCTTCTCTTATGTTGCCTTTTCTGACCTTACCAGTGCTGAGGGTCAGCAGTGTCCCCTCCTCAAGAGAAATACAATGATTATGATGCAGATACAGTTTCTTATTTCAGGTACTGTATCACCTTTCCAGCTTTTCCTCTTAACAGCAGCATTTCTTTAGCGCTGCTTTTTATTCAGAAAGATAAACTTGTACTAATGAAAAAATATATTCCATAGCACAATCACAGTCACATTTGTTTCTAATGCAACACTACAGAAATATTTTTTGTGGCTATCAGAGTCAGCAGACTACAAAAACTTGCAGGTACAATACCCACAAGTAACAAAACCAAACGTCCTGTGACATATATCCAATCACCACAGTTAACCTGGAATATCGCTCTCTGTGGGCCAACCTATATTCTGCATGCATATCCAATACAGGATATTGGCACATCCTGCTTTAGGAGGTATCAATATTTCCTGACTAGCTTCATGAAAAGCAAAAACAAGAGAGTTTTGTCTAGTTGCCTTCCTGTGCTCATGGATAGAGGAAACCTTAGATTTCAGAAGTCTCAAGCCAGACTACCTGAGAAGCTGCTGCAGAAAGCCTGACCAAAACAACTAACCAGGGAGATGGACAATGCAATAACTGCACCAAGGGATGTCTGTCCAGGACAGGAAAACAAGCTGTGTGAAATTAAAAACAGCACCTGTAGACTGCTGGTGCCAAGCACAATAGAAAAGGACTGCAAGGTTATTAAAGGGCCCTTTAACATTTAATGAGAGAGATCTTTTCATTCAGAGAAGGCATCTCAAAAGAATGTTCAGATCCATTCTACTGCTGTCTATGTTGAAGCTCATTTTAAAATAAAAGTATGACAGCTCCAAGTGCAGACTCACATCTCAGTTCTGCCTGTATGTTAATGCTCAGGATTCAGAGCTGAGTAATAGCATTATAGTGACTCTTGGATTAAAATAGAATTTCAGGAGGATTATTGCTCATTCCTGCTTTTCCATACCAATTAACCTTGACTGTTAGGCAGAAACCTCTGTTCTCTGCATGGGAACAATTCCAAGAGCTATCAAGAAAAAGGGATCAGGCTAGCTGTTGAACAACAGTCCATGTAACAAGCCCTACTTAACACCTAAGACATTTCCAAAGAAAATGAAATCCCTGGACTCCAGTCATACATAGTTCTTGTTGAATGGAAATACCACAGGACGTATCATGTATCAGTCACATCCACTGCACCATGCTGAATTCTCTTAAAAATTATCAGAATCACACTTTTCTTACAGTCCTGCTCTCTCCTTCCACATTACAAAGATCTCAGTCCCTATAATTCAGTTGCACTCCACACCCTTGAACGTGCATTTTATTATCTACTCTCTGCTGTGTTAAGAGTAGCTTTGCTTCCCTAATTCTTCTATAGAAGCCAGGACGGGTCAACATTGACCAAGAAATGCTAGCATCACTAACATGTAACTGGAATAGAATGCAACAGCTGATTAACATTTGAACAGGAACAGAACAGGAAGCAAAGGACCAGAACTCAATCCCCAGAAGGAATGTTAATGGAGAATAAAAATACCCAGGGGAGATTTTGACCAGGAAATGAGCACCAGCTTTTTAATACATATAAAGCACAGAACCACCATTAATGGCTATACCTGAAATTGCACAAGAACCAGCTCAGCGAAAGGTCATTTACCAAGCTATCTTTAGCACAGACAGCTACATCAAGGGCTAATGACAGCTTCTCATTCAGAACTGCTGACACACCAGAAGCGTGTTTAGTTTGTTCAGTGATCCTTGCAACTCTCACAAGGTAGTTTAGGCTACAAACTTTCAGAGTCTCTTCATCATAGCACCCTGGGTTTCATGTTCTTCCTCACTCTGTCTTCTTACCTGTTCTTTTAAGATCTCCCATGAGAAGACTTCTGGAGTATATTGCTCAGAAATTTAAATATATACCAGAACATTAGATAAAAACTCATGGAGAGTAGGAGAACTCTCAAAAGTTTATGGAAGTGTCTGGACCCAGCTAGAAAAAGCAAATCTTGATACTCTAACAACATGTATCTGGATAAAGCTGATACTTCACATGAGGGAAATTTGGGAGTCATGGCCTTAAACTTTCTCTAACACAAGCAAGGGAATGGCTGCCACAAGAAGACATTTGAAGAGAAGTGGAAGAGGGAGATTTCTGAAAAATCATCAGGCAGGAATTCCTTTCCCACACACCTCTGTCATATCCTGTGCTGTGTAGGAGGGGAAGAAGAGGGAGAAAAATCCTGCATTACCTTCCCAGAGCATAAAATCAAAAGGCATTTAATTAGGACAAGGTAGAAGCAGCTTAAATTTTTCAACTACTGAAAGGCAGATTCTCACCTCCCCATGTCTCACACAACCCCCAGCAATTAATATCAGCAGTCCTCTTGTTTCAAAGCTTTGGTTCAGAAGTTCTGGGCAAATGGCAATCTCATCTCTACAGTGCCAGGAACTGCATGTCACTGAGCTGCCCCTCTAGCACAGATACAGTCATGCCACAGAATGCTCCATTGCTGGAGCATTCAACGATACACTTGCCACAATTCACTCCCCAAAACGTGTCCTCTGTCCGAGACCCTCAGTGATGCACAGATGGCTGACACACTATGCAGTATCTACACAGTGGGACAATGGAGCAGAGCACATTATTTGCATTATTTACAGAGGACAGATGGACAAGTTGCTACAGTGACCTAGCCTACAGAGCATCTGCAATGCTGAGGAGGTGCTAAGTCCAGCTCTAATGCTTGCAGGTGCTGACAAAAACAAATTCAAAAAATAAAACGGCTGTTTACAGCAGTCAGCTTTATTCTGAAATGCTATCACTACAACCACGCTTGCAGAGTAATTCACATGCCAGTTTTATTCCCATAGAGCCTTTACTAGCAAGCAGAACACAAGATGTATTGACTAGATTTATCCTTTTCAACCAAAAAGAGAACTGACATCTGCAGTACTTACTTATTCCTTGGCCATAAGTTCTGTATGTGTGTAAGTCACCACATATAGCAGGTGGCACATACTGTTGGGAGACACAGACCAGGAAGGAAACAGCACCAAAATTGGGTGATGTTTATTTCAAGCTATGGATGAAGAAAAGTAGGAAAATTCAGCTCAAACCTGCTCAGCCATCTGATTTTTTTAAACATTAAACATTTGTGCCAGGTTTAAAGACGTTGCTTTTTGCTGACTGAACAGACAGGACACTAACCACATCACAGGCACTTTTATTGGTAGGCAGAGGACAAAACATTACAGGGGTCTTACATCTGCTCTATACAGGAAAAGGCCTCATTTACAAGGAGGATCAACCTACTTTAATTAGACACTACAGCTAAGAATGACCAAGTTGTACAAAGGTTCACAATGATCAGTTCGCCCATCCTCCACCAACATGCACCACAACAGGCTCTTTCATTCCATGATCACATGGCTGCAGCCAAACATGACAGACTGTTCAGCAAGTAATAAAAAGGATCAGCTTTTTCCCCAAGGTCTTGTCTACATATACACTGTACTAAATTAAATTGACTTAGAAAATAATATAAAGCAGTGTAACGCTCCTGGGCAAATGTTCTTAACTCAGTTTAAGAGCACTTTACATTGAAACAACTTAAGTTAAATAGATAGATACCAGACACAAACTAAATTAAGGATGCCTATACAGGAATGCTGCACTAATACAATCACAGCTGTCTCTAATCTGATTAAGTTAAATCAGTACAACTTCCCTGCAATGGCAAAATCCTTACCGATATTGACGTTAACCCTTTCTTGCACTTTTCTACTTCCACAGGTTTTGTTGGTTTTGTGTTTGGTTTGGGGTTTTTTCTTCCAAAAAACCCCAAACCCACAACAGTGTGGCCTCGCTCACAATCAAAATAAGCTAACTACACTACACAAGGTGTATTAAGACACTAAAGGTATTGACATTTAGATGTCTTGAAAATTTTATTAATCCTATGCCAAATAAACATCACAACAATGCTCAGACCAGTGCAGCTTAATATTTTCTCTACCTTCCCCAGGCAAGATAGAAAAGGTGATCACAAATACTCAGACAGTACACAGTTTTCCTTACTCCCACACTGCTGTTGCTTGCTGATTTTCTACACCCCTGGAGCAGTTCCGGGAAGCCAATGTTCCCCACTTGCCCATTCCTAAGGGTATGGCTCACCAACAGTTTATCTGAGCCAGCTGGAGTGTGGAGTTAGAGCACGTTATCTAACTGCCCCCAGGCACAGTCTCACTACTGACCCTCTTCTACCAACATATCTTCTTCTCCTGTTAACTGTGAGGCAAGCACATACACAAACCAAATCCTAGGTCACAGACCTAACATGCTACAAACCCACACTCTAACATCATCTCTCATCTCCTCAGTTCCCACAGTGTTTCCCCAGGAAACATTTCTGTCAAAATTAAATTTCAACAATTCTAAAATTAGTAGTGTTCTTTCCATTCCTCATTAAAAACTGTTCAAACTCTTCCTCCTGGATACCAAAATTAAATTTAGCTCAATTCTCTTGGCACTCTTTCATCTCTACCTGCATTTTCAATCGTGTCTCTTTGAGCTTATTGGTCTTCCTCACATTCATACCAGCAACACAACCATTTCTCTCTGCTCAGGGCCACCTTCTACTGCTGCCTCTGACCTACTATGTGTAGAACTAACTTCCTCTTCAGAGCAAATTTTCCAAGTTTAGCACAGAAAGACATCATCAAGAATCCTCTCAGAGCCCCTTGAAGAGAACTAAATCCCTCATTAGCCTTCAGAAACTAAATTGTGTCACAACTTTGAATAAAGTGGTGAACTGTCACTTGAGTACACAGAGCAACCCTGAAATCAAATCAACCTGAGCTGTAAGGTACTTTCTTTTTTTTTTTTTTTTTGAAAGAGCTGCTTTGAAGCATCAAAGACTGCAGGTCTGCAGGTACACAAGAGTTTGGCTGCTAAGGGAACCACACTTAACATATTTTTGGTTTTATAAGATTTAAACTTCAATTCTTAAAGGGATTCAGATATATTTTTGCAATAAACTGTTTGGTCTTAAGTCTCAGATTCACACTGGTGCAACTATAAAGTTACGTGGACCCACACCAATTCTAGGATTCATTGTCACCATAAATACATGCAAAAAAGGTAGGAACAATTTCCATTCCAGAAGTAGAGGAATTGAGGCACTAGGACAAAAAACCAGTTTTCTGCACTGGTTTTGCATTAAGTCGCAAGTTAAAGAAAAACAGACTCAGCTGTCATAAGAAAGAACTGAAAAAAAATTCAGCAAGACAGTCTTACTTTTTGCACCTAAAACAAGAATGATCTGGGATAGAAAAGAGAAAGGAAAGTGCGCATGAGCTAAACACCTACCTGACAGCAATTGAGTTGAATTGCTGCAATTCTGTATTAGAACAAATAAAGCAGCAGCCCTGATCCAGTAGTAGAACAATATTTGTACTATACTCAATTTTTTTCTGCTGCTGGGGTTTAATCCCAGCAAGAATTGCTTTGGTTTAATTAGCTTTTCCTTAGCAGATGGTCAGATATGAGAGGCAGAGAATGGTACAGGCTTAACTGCTGGGTGATTGTGCAGCTGCATCTGTAGCTGAACAGTTAAGCATGTCCAGGGCTACAGCTGTAGTTTGCATGACAGGCCATATCTGCCATTAGCCAAATGTCAGACTCCTCTTTTCCCAGATTATGTATCAGTCAGAGGCACATCCAAAGGCAGACAAACAAATAATATGCAGCTTCACCACCATCCCCTTTCTCAGACAAAATCCTCAAATCTTCATTATCTGGAAGTCCCTCTTTCTTTGGTGATAGAAGCACATTCAGAAGCATTGCCATGGGAACTCAAGACATCCTCTGTGCTATTCATCAGAGAAGATCTAGCACAGAAATATTTTATGATCTCTACAGCAATGAATACATACAGCAGTCAGCATAATGAAGTAGAACTAGTGACACCAGTGTTGTGTGAGGACAGCAGCGGGGTGCTCTTCAACCAAGCTGCCTGAACCTTGCATCACCTACAATGAGCAATAACTTGCTGTAAACTGGCAGGGAAAAGCAGAGCAGCACTGAGGAATGCAAAGAGATGTCTGAGGAGTAAAACTATCCAGCCAAAGGGATGAAAGAGAAAACGGGTCATCACAGCCCTTTCCCAAAGCTGATTATATCCTGGCCCTTTCTCTTCCCAGAGGTTACAAGTGGTGTTGCTACTGACTCCTATGCAAAGCAGGATTCCTACCAGGCACAGAGATCTCCCACTTAACCCATGTCACAGCCACTGCCTACTTTGGAGGCTAAACCAAATGCTTCTCATTGATTTCCACTCAGCCTCTGTATCCAGGCACAATACTGAGTGTTAGAGCATCCACTCCTGCACACACTGGCAGCAGTCATCTCAACAGGCCACAAAGGCAGAACAAGGAGATGGCTTTCAAATCCATGCTTTTGGCCTAGCAGATTCAGAGCCTGAGCCAGGGGCAGGAACAGGCACAAAACGTGTCTCAACTCTGTAAACAATACAGCAGCATGGCTCCTGAAGCAGCATGTAACCCTGGAGCATCTTCTTTCTTTTGTGTAGTGTGGTCCTCTAGTTAATCTGCCTCAGTTTGCCTCATTTGTTTGGTTTCGGTTTTTTTGTTTTGATTGGGTTTTTTTAATGATTCTCTTAGTCTTCAGCACCACTGAATCACTGAGAGATTTCATTCTGAGCTCAGTCACAGAAATATAACATGGCTTAATCCAGCTTAGGAAAAACAAACAGATCCGCCCATCTATCTTTCACTGATGACCTGTGTAAAGCACGCAACTGGCAGCGGCTCCTCTCTCCCTGTTCCCCTGGGCTCCAGTCAGGCCTTGTAACAGCAGGATCCCAGCCACAGCAGAGGGGACTCACACCTTCACCTCCTGCCCTGCACAGGGAGGCTGCCTGTCACCAGCAGTCATGGGATGCACTGCTTGTCCTTCTGTACATACTGTGGCGTACCCTCTAGGTTCACCTTTCTCCCTTGGAGGGGGATAACCGCAGATTCCCCACTTGTGACCAAGCTGGGTTGCTTCAGCTCTTCCCTCAGACACAACTTCTCTTTGTGGCAGATGAGTCAGAGAGAGTTCCCATTAACTACCTCCTTCCACAGCTGTCATCATTGCTAGCACCAGTGATGCTCTTCAGCTGGAGCTGATTATGAGCATCAATCGTCTCAAGGGGCAATTGCAGCAAAGGCTCATCACTTCAGTTTTACCACAAGGTCAGCTTCTGCAGTCTACTTCACATCTCCTGCCTGGCATTGCTCTTGTAAAACTGAAATGCCTTTACCACTGTTGTCCTTTGGGATAGCATAAGTCCATTTATTATTCTAAGGTTAAGGAAAACCACTCCTTTTTAGTAATGCTAAACAGACAAGCTTCTCCTCTACACAGGGCTTTCTCCTGTAGATCCCCCACAAGTAAACCCAATGCAGCTCTTCAGAGAGCAAGCAGGGAATGAGAAATAGTTGAGCTACAAGTGAAACCACCTATCCTCAAGGGGGCTCTAACTGAGGACTAATAAACCCCAGATATCTTAAAGAAAGCAAGCCACCACATTCCAGGTACCTATTTTTGTCAAATGTCAGACAAGAACCCAAGGAGCTAGTGGCTCACTGCTAATCTAAGGGCAAAGACCATGGAGGAATGCCAGCATATAGCCAGGCAGATGTTGCATGGACAAGGTGTTTGCTCAGTAGTGAGCTGTTCACTCACGCCTTCAGCTTCATGCAGCTGCACGAGCGCGGCTCTGCTGAGTCTGTGACTCTGGACTAAGGAATGTCTCAACTGGACAAACACCACATCTGCTGCCGGCTCAAGGTGCCCAGATCAGAACAACTCCCAATTTTACCGTCCAGCTGTAGCAGTATCTTCTGCTCTCTATTCCACCAGGGGGAGATCTAGCTACTTGGGAGGGTTACAGCCCTTGCCAGAGGAACATATTGCCCAGATACAGGAGCACAGAGGCCTGGATTCCTACAGTATTGAAGTCCAGAGCAGGGAAGCCAAAACAAGGACTTAGTGACTTTCTCTCCACAACATATTAAAACTCACTGACAGAATGGAAAAAGGCCAATAATTAGCCGTACCTCCTCCTTGGCCAATGTCACATCTATTTCATTCTTATTCCCTCACTCCTTTCCTGGCAACTGGAAAGTGTCAGCAGAAGCAGTATGTAATCCAAAACAAGAGCTCCATCTTTGCAGCCATAGCCCGTATTGCATGACAAAGCTGAAACAAGCAGTATGGCAATGATTATAGACACTTAAATGTTCTGTCAGTAACCTGCCATACAATCAGATTTTAGACTTACTTATATTTTGCTACCACCTCCTGTTGCTGCAGGGTGTATTATCCAATCTGCCACTACAGAACAGAGGAAGGAAAATGAAGATTCAGGCAACACACTCTCTCAGTATCCAAGCCCTAATAGTCACATATGGAGTCAGTGGCAACTAGTTTGAAATGAAATGCACAGTTTACATGAAACCAAAACAGAAGAGAGCCCAACGTGAATAATTTCCAACTTTTTCACAACGCTAAGTGCCTTGGAACAAATAACATTCCCTTAAACATCCTGCTTTGAAAAGCTTCTGAGAGCAAATTCTTTCATTCCTACTACTATCTAAGGATGGCAGTAAGGAGGTCTTCTGCAGAAGACTAACGTTAATAAGGAAATGACTGGCAGGTCACAGAATTTCAGGCTACTAGAAATTGCCAAAAGGGAAACTGCAAAAGATGCAAGCAAACAGAGTAATGAACAGCCCAGGGCTTACCCAGAACACAGAAGATGGTTTGCTGTTACTTCCACAAGCCTTGCCTATGGGCTGCCCATAATGATGCCACCAAACAGGATCACGTTTCCTTGTGCCAGGGAAATGAAAGACTTGTATAGAGAACAAGTATGGCTTGCATGACGGGTGCATAGCAAACTAGTGACCATTTCTAAAAACAGACGTCATGACAAGGATCCAGCTTAACAAGGATCCAGAGTAACAGCTACATCCTGATCTGCCATCCTTCAGCAAACTTCCTGTCCTCAGCTCTTGGGGTACCAGCTAGAAAACGAAAGATTTTCCAGAAGAAACTGGAACAGAGCATTTACCCACTAACTGGGGGAAGCACTCCTGCCCAGGTTAAATCCCAGAGCCATTCCATCTCCAGGCAGACATCTCGTGCACTGAGCAGAGCTGCATGGCACGAACCACTCAATCATCTACTGATTGCCAAGAGCACACAGGCTGCAGGGGGGACCAACCAACCTTAATTGGCCTTATCGGTGTAAATTAACCGTACAACACACCCAAGCAAACAGTCAGTTCCTTTGGAGAAGCAGGCATGAGCTATTTTGCTGCAGCTATAAAGGAAACATTGCTGCTAGGACATGCCCCTGGAGTGACTGTGCCGCTCAGCTCTCCCGGTGCATTCCTGGGGTTGTTTAGCATGGATTCAGCTCCAGCCTTTCCACAAGCAAGAAGTCTGAACCCTGAATGCCATCTGCAAACACAGCCAGACTCCACCTCCTGCATGCCTGCAGGCCACCAGGTGTGGCCAGGAATGGCACAAGCTACACACAAAATACACCTTTGATGTGGAGCTGAAAGCATGTAGCCACGGGGCATGAACAGCACGCCGCCCGCCGCCGTGCTGACTCCCACTGCAGGAATGCGGCTGCAACCACAGGCCAAGGAAGGCAAACACATTGCATTCCTCATCAGGCAGAGAAGGAAAACAAGTAGCAAGCCCACACACCCACCCTGCTGACACCCGCCATGCTCCCTCCCCACACTGCCTACACGGCCACTGTCAGGACCTCAACGACAGCTTCAGCCCCGAATCCATTTCTGTGAGGGTCAAGTTCTCCAGGCAATTTCTTGAGCCAATGGGACAAGAATTTCCCAGAGCAAGGCAGGAGAGTTCTCAATTGGGCATGCAAGCCACAGGGAGAAGTGCTGCCACCCGGGCTGGAAAGTAGCCACAGTCCAGGGCGGGAACAGCTCTGTGCACTAGCCTGGGAAGGGAATTTCCCTGACTGTTTCTATAAGACAAGGGACAAATATAACACTGAGACCTCTTGAGCTAAGGTGGCAGGGCTGAATAAGAATTTGACTTTGGACAACAGAGGTGCTTGGAAGGATCCAAGTCTTTTTCTACTCCTAGAAAACCATCCTACCTTAAGTCAAGTAGCTTTTCTGGGATGGAGGCACTTCCTCATTATCCCAAAATCCTTCTGTAAATGCTTGTCTGCACTGCCCATACACACAGACTTGACCTTTACTGTACAACATTCTTCCACTACAGCACTGACACCGGGTCATTTCAGTGATCCAGAGAAAAAAAACTTAATGGAAAAATACCCAAGACATCAGGTAACCTCTTATCTCAGAACCTCATCATTTTAGAGCTGCAAAGAGACTGTGCAGTTTTTTCTGACTGCTCTAGTCAGAAAAAACATTACTCTTCCTTCTTACGGCACTCCTACAAATCCTAAAGCTTTCCAAAGAATTCACATTCTCAAATATGAAGTTACTCTGAAGGATGCCTCAGATGTGAAACTGTCAGCAGAATTCTCAAGACTATATTGTGAACTCCCCACACTGTGAATCTCCACTTACTCAGTGCAACATAACTAAACAACCCACTCCTGAAAACCTTAAAAATCCATCCCAGTGCTAAGGACTAACTCTGAGACTCAATAGCCAGCGCTCTCTCAGCACCAAACGGGAAAACCAACACTCTCAAGAGCACGGCAGCAGGAATATATCTGACTTGAACGTAACAGACACAAAACAGCGTCCTGAAATTCAGAGCGAACCAACTAAGAGCTGAAACACTGTAACCTCTAGGGAACCTCAAAGGGGAAAGGTCAATGCAGCCATAAGCTCCACAGACATACCCATGCATCTAGCAAGCTGCTGGAGCAGGGATGATTTATAAGGCTTGCGGCCCAGCTGCTCCACACCCCACATGTGCATTTCAAGGCCCTCACAGAGGCAAATGATCTGATATTAAGTAACAAGACCAGACCAGACCGAGGTCCAGTAGACTTTCTCATGCCTGTTGAAATTCAAGGCCTCAGGCTACCTGTTCCCCTCATAAGCTGCAGTAGCTCCAGTACTTGGAAGAATGAGACATGGAAGGCCAAATTTCCCAATAGATTTATATCCAAAGATATAAATAGAAGCCTGGCAGGATTTACAGATTAGGTGTTTAAATCACTGCATGCAGGAGAATGGGCTTCTCCCCTTCTAACCACTCCATACCTCTCCAACCCCAGCGACCGAAAGAAAATCCATTTCAGACAGGACGGAAGCCCCTGCTGTTCTACACATTGCCAAGGGCCATCCCTGTGCAATCCACTTCCATAGTGACAGCACCCGAACTCCACAAGTCTCAACAGTGCAATCTGCAATGGCTGCAGCTCTCACAGAATGTAGGTCTGCCTGTTTCCCAGAATAGGAGCTGCCTCTACAGCCTCTCCTCTCCCTTCCCCCACTACATTTCATAGACTCAATACTGTTTCAAGGTACCCTCATCCTGCCACCGGTGGGTGGGTGAGTGGGGGAAAGGGGCCCTTTATAATTGTAGTGTTGCAATCTGCCAGCTCGGCCAGGCAGCCTGTTCCCGCCTGCACTGTATTAAATACCTTATAACTGATTACACCCCCATGGGGCATGATTAGCAGTCTTCAGAGAACAAAGTCTACTTTCATAAGAATAAGAACAGACACGTACTGCTAACCTACTACACAGCTGGGCAGGTGAGGAAACAGGGAAGAAAGCAGGGTGTGGGGGGGATGAGTTAACTGTACTAACTCTATTCCTCCCCTTCCCTATCGTGGCTGAGTTGAGATTTCCACTGCCCTGAACAGTAGTACCCCGCAGACCCACACCACAAGATTCAGGTAACGAAAGCTTATCAACAAACTGCTGCCTGTAGAAGTCAGGCAAAGTCCTAACCTGGACAGGCAGGGCCTCGAGGCAGAGTGGATTGAGCTTTGCTCTGGGTGACAGCAATTCCTTCACATGAGTTCCCAGGTAAAGGGAAGGGTGAATTCCAACTTCAGTATCAAAAACACGGAGAAGGAGGGAAAGCTCAAAATACTATCATATCCACGCCCCTCTCTAACCTCTGTATACATCTGAAGTGTCTACATAAGTAACAGCAAAACATCTAATTCAATCTGGAGGTTAACAGCTCTTCAGGTGATGATTTTTTTCTTGTGGGGAGAGAGGAGGTAGCAAAGAGGAGGAAAGCCCTCTCCATCTGAAATAGGTAATAGAGATCCCCAAACATACACAGTCCATATGCATTGCCGCAACAAAGAACCAGCTCAATGGAAACTAAGCCAATCTGACATGAAATGACCTACAGCTCATTAGCAAAGTGCCTTCCAAATCTCAAAATGCCCACACAAACAGCCACAAATATATTTGGTGCTATCTGGCCTCCATCTCAGCAGATGGAGCTTTTCACCAAAAGCAGTAAGAAAAATAAGCCCAGGATCAGCCCTTCCAACTACTCTCCCCAAACCTCC
The DNA here is from genome assembly GCF_015832195.1 of Motacilla alba alba. Classification (NCBI taxonomy): domain Eukaryota; kingdom Metazoa; phylum Chordata; class Aves; order Passeriformes; family Motacillidae; genus Motacilla; species Motacilla alba. The sequence continues at coordinate 77,366,970 of NC_052018.1, forward strand.
AACAGAAGCGAGCACAGCAGAAAGCTCCAGGAACATGGTTTTATTTGAGAGAGAAGCCCACGCAGAAGCTTCAATAAAATAGTAAGAAGTCTCCTAATTGTGTCGTATTGGAAAGGAACACCCACTTTACCCAGGGCCCGCTGTCTTTGCCCATGGGCCCATGGATGCTCATGGTAGAGTCCGGAAGCACTCACGTTCAGCTGATGCATCCAGAGGGGACACGCTGCTGACACATTCCACCAGGATTCTTACCCAACCCACCCAAGAAAGAATTTGTTAATGAGTAACCAACCCAGCTGAAAATTATCTACTCATATCTGCTTTACTCAGCAGCTGGTCCTTCAGCCAGCACACAGATCTCTGAACTGTACTGTCTAGTCCCATCTGTACAGCAAAACCTGCATATTCCCTTATTACAGGAAGACTTAATGGTACCAATAGACTTCAGGCTCCAATGTACTTGCCATTGATATAAAGCATCAATACATTTAGAGTCATTTTACCAAACAGATTGTGCTTTCAGGGTTTGGATAAATGGAAGCTTTCACCATAAACATGAGTTAGTCATTAGAAGCTCCAGGAGGTAATTTAAATTATCGCAGCCAGCACAAAAATAGTTTTCCCTTGGGAGATGAAGTTGCAAAGCTGTAATAAATCCAAGTGGCACAGTAAAACTTCTTATAAAAGCTTAAAATTAGTTGTGAAGCCCCAAATGGCCTTGCATATAATTTGATTCTGCTACCGTGGGCTAGCAAAAGGGAAATCACTCTTCATACTGTAAAAAAACACTGAAAAACTCGATCATCCTTCAGCTCCTAGGAGACAGAAGAGGTAGGCTTACATTTCGTGTCTCTATATATATATGTGTAAAATATGTTGAAATAATAAATATATAAATAAAATGTTAAACCCACGGAACTAACAATGACTTGTTCAACCCCACACAGTGCTGGGCAGCTATCAATCAGGCATCAGAGCTCAAACTGGAGCATTGCAATCCAACGCTCTCTCCTGGCTGCTGCACCCCCACAGATACCCTGTACCCACCCCCATTCCCAGAGTAAATTGCCTTCAACTGCTGAGAAGCACTCCTGCTATTCCAATACTGGTATTCACCACCAGAGCAAGAGACCCTAATTTAGCCCCGCACGGGCCTTCTGCAAACTGCTAATCCCCACTCCACAGCTGCTTTTCAAATGTACGGGCATGAGCAAACCATAAACGATTTATGGCGCGTGGCAGGAAGACTCCTGGCTCCCTGCGTAGGCGGGGTTTTGGGACAAGATCATGCTTGGACTAATGTTTATATTGCGAGTTGTCAGTCAGGCAGTAAATCACCTCCGGAGCTGCACAGTAATACAGCTCCATCCAGCTGGGGCCTTGATGACACTGAATTCTGTTACAGTTATTTCAGATACACCTGGGGACCTATTTGCAAAGGCATCATCTAATCATGGAAAAAACGAATATGGTTATAAGTAGAATCTACCAAAATTCTGCAGCCCAGCAAGGGTGATTTGCTTTCAGGAATCAAACCAAACTGGTATGAGACGTTTGCCAAAAATGACTCTCCACATCAGTCATACAAGAAATTGGATTGAGTGCCTACACAGACTCTAGTAACAGAGTGTATCTCTAGCAAAATGCAGTTACCTGAGAAAATCCTTCTGAGCAAAGTTTTCATTTCCCAGTATTCACATAACTGTAGTGTAAGCAATGCTTAAATTTTAAAAGAGAAATAAAGATATTTTACATACTTTAGTACAAGACACTTTCTGCTCAGAAAAATAAATGCACTTAAAGGTAGAATGTAAGCTTGCAGTCCATTCTCAAGAAAAGTTACTTAAAACAACTTAATTTTAAGCACAAACATCCTGTCATTTTCCACTTTTTTCCCCATTTGAAAATGCTTTTCATACAATACACTGGGTATGAATCGCCCAGAGACAAAAGAGAAAGGAGAAGAGTTCTCCATAATGAAAAAATTATAAATAAAATACTCAAGGGGAAAAAAAATCCCAGAACAGTAGCTTTAACTGCAATCACTATTCAGTTGTGAGAGACCAGATTCCAACTCATCTCCCTAGAATATTTTAATCTTCCTGCTGGGCAGCAGCAGAGTCATCACTAATGAACACTAAAGCTGCAGGAAGAAATCTGATGCAGGAGACAGAGCAGCAAGGCCTCTCTGAGAATTGCAGAGAGCTTGTGAAGTAAGACATATGCAGGTCCAAAACCAGTTACTCTGAGCAGCATATGCCAAAATAATGGTCAAAAACCTTACAGCCACAACAATTATCTAATTATTACCTTGGGAAAATAACTTATATTCTTTTGAAACAAATGCTATAAAGTAAAACTCGCCTAAGGCTTTTCATGAGCCTATGTGTAATTCCTCAATAGTTAGAGAGACTACCTTATCTGTCCCTTTTGATTTCAGAACCATTTGTGCATGAGTGTTACACAACTGGACAACTGAGACTTTAACACAAGAGTTATGACTCCTACAACATTCCCAAAGCCAGCTTTATCACAGAGCTAAAATACAAAAACAGAACTCAATCAAAGACAGAGAAGTCACTGTGGGACTTCCAGGTCTGAATTTGCTAACACTTAAGAAACCAAAAATTTAAACCAGCTCTCTCTTGCCACCAGAAGCTGGTCAGATACTCTCTGCCTAAAATTCAGTCTAAGACTTGCAGGAAAACTTACTTTCCAATCGTGACCATTTCACTTTTCAGCAATACAAACTTCTGTGAAAGCCAGTAACTGTTTATTCTCAGCTGTTAACCCTGCCACAAAAGGGTTAAGGACATGTGCCCTAAAGCACATGTTGTTCCCAAAGAAGCCCATAGGGCCCATACAGGGATCTTGTACTGTTGTCTCTGAAAATACACAGACTTGCTTCTTCATTTCCCCTTGCATTTCGGCAAACATTACAAACACACGCATATCTTCATGCCACTGCCATTTGTCTTTATTAGCCTATACATCAAATTAGATTTATACCTACTTGCAGCACTGACGATTCTCCTGATCCTCAACAGATTAGACACGAGCACAGAACACAAACACAAACTGTCTTCACAGACATTAGTACACTGAGGCTCATGCTACAACATACCAGAACTCACTTGAACAGCCTTAAAGCCCTGCCTTTCAGACACCTTACAGACCAAAGTCCACAACAAGACTGCAACTTGGAGAGGCCAAACTCCACACATTCTTTCCCCTCTTACAAACAAAGGGAAGAAGCAGCAAGTGCTCTGCCTGACCACTCAGCATGAAAAGAAAATAGCTGCACGTCTCCACGATTATCAGTAAGACAGTCCTTCTCGAGGAACGGCACTATCTTTCCACAGACCCTGCTCTTCACCAGCTTAAAATCCTCAACTACCAGGACCAATCAGAGCAGCTGCAGTGTTTTGTGGATTTGTTCTTTGGTTGGTGATTTGTTGTTTGGTTTTTTTCTTCCCCTAATGCAGTTACCACAAAAAGCAAGATCAGCGAGCAACCTAACATAGCACGTAAGTGATTCAATTCTTGCCCCTGACACAGACCAATACATTAAGGTGGTTTAGTAGCTGGAGCAAGGAGCCTCAGTGGACAATTATGGAACACACTGCCATTTCTTCAAACCTTTACCTGTTAAGAGACTGGATTAGGTCTGAAAAATACACCTTCTAAAACAAGTTTTTTAACTAAAGCAAGTCTGAACATTTCCACTCGTAAGTGCTTGATCTTTTCTGAATCCCGCTCAGGTCTTAGCCTCAGTGCTATTATGTGGTAGTGAATTTCCACAGATTAGACATCATGTGAAAATACTTTAAAATCATTATTCAGTTTGATGCCTATCAGTTTCACTGAATTGCATTCACCTCAACTGAAGAATACATTCCAGCTCCTTTACCCCTGCACAGCAGTCTTCCTCAGGCTTGGCACCCAGCATTGTTGAAAAGCAGAGGAAAACTGAGCCCACCCAAGTGATGCTTATACTGCATTCCAACCATTGCAAAGCTATTCTCACACTCCTACATGGTTTTCCACACCATTTCCTTCCTACGAGCATCTTGTCCCAGGAGGACACTCCAGAGAGGCTGGCTCATGTCATTCCAACTACGCAACATCCTGCATGCAAGCTGCTGCTTTTGGCCCTCTCTGGCTGAGCATATTTGGAATAAAACCATACATGAACACCCTGACAACGAAGAGAACGGTTTCTGAGAATGGAACAAAAGTAAAAGAGAGAAAAGAGAGAAAATAGTCCTAGAAGTCAAAAAGATTCAGGCAAGGTTAGACGTGAGCAAAACAAGCAAATAGTTCCAGGGAAGGCAAAAACAGTGAGGTGTCAGAGTGCCCACTTGCCTTGAACAAGGCAGGACCTGACATGGACTCCACAACAATTTCACCATGCTACAGAATACACAGGACAATGGATCACATAGGGGTCTGCTTCATTTTGAAGTCAGAGCTTGAAATATCCTTTCCATTTCTCCTCCATCGAGCTTTAATAAAGCATTCAACACCACAGTATCTAAGCATCTACACACTTATGGGTTCATCCTCAAATCCCTAGTAAGACTGGTGTTAGTTATTTTCCAAGCAAAGAATGAAGAGTAAGAAACAGTAATGATCTGAACACAATAAATCTGTGGCAGAAATTAGGTATCTTTCTGACCATAACATCGCCCTTCCCCTCCAACCAGCTGTAAAGGTATTTCAACTTTAAAAAGTAACATTCTTCCTACTACAGTTACAGACTCAGCCAATCTAGATCTAAGGAAAAGCCCTCAGGTAGAGGAACTGGCAGGGGAACTGGATGGATGATTTCACGCCCTAAGGCATTTGTCCTGTTTGCATAGGTTACACACATAGTTCCTTTGCAGTCCTGCGTAAAAGAATCTCAGAGAGAATCATATTTACCCAATTACTAGTGATCTGAAATACACACAGCTGGCTTGAATGCCAACAAGCACTCTCTCTCCAAAGCTCAGGCTGTCATACAGAAAGCAGATACCTTCCCAACCAAAAACCCTCAAGCAAGGAGATGAATATAAACAGTTTCAGGACCTTAAATTTACCCTCAAAGCATTAATTAAGTCAAATGATCAAGAAAATCTGCTCTAATTTGAGAATTCCAGATCCTGACAAGCCCAGTAAAAAGAGCAAGATGAATCAAAAAGGTGACGAGCCAGATCCTCATTTATTAGCAGAGGAATCCTACCCTCAATCTCCATCACATGCAGGCTCATTTGAGACCTCTACATGTTGCATTTCTCCCAGCAACACGTAAGGCAGAGAGTTCTGTTGTCACTCTGTGCTGGAGAAGCGAGGCCCATGACAACAAATACATAACAGTAAATTAGTCAGGACATAACCTCCAGCACTGCTTCTTGGATCTACACTGTAGATGTGGTGACACATGGAAATCTCAGCATCCAGTTTTCAGTGGATTCTCCATAAAACGTGGCAGACATTTTAACAGGTGAGGGAGCTCACCTTCAGAAAAACCATCAGCCTCTAAGACTCACAAGCATCAAACCAACAACCAAAAAGTACACTTACATTTTACTAAAACTTGCTTTCTTTGCTACCTCTCAAACAGCTTGGCTTTCTTTGCCTTTTTAAAAACACTTTATATGCCACACTAGCTGCCACAAGCCCTTTTTCCAAGTCAGCTTTGATACTATTCAGACCAGCATGCCAAACAAAAATCATTTGTCCCATCTGACTTGATTTGTTCTGCTCTGCTCTGGGACAAGAAGCAGGCAGGCTTGCAAAAGACTACACCTTTTCCAAAGCTTTGGCCTATCTCCCTGACAAGCTATACCATGACTGTATTTAGGGTGGATGGCAGAGATAAGAACTGAGGGTTTGTTGGCTGCAAAGCAAGTGACTTAGCAGCAGCCAACAAACAACTTGAAACAGAGTGGAAAAGCACGCAAGGTCATCGTTAGTTCAGAAAGCTGGTTTGGAGAGTGAAGAGGCAACAGGTCTTGGCAAGTAACTCATCCCCTCCTGACCCAACACCTTGTTAATATTAAAGATGAAGATAACCATGGACTGCCCTTTGGAGCTCCACTGGCCCGGCTGAAATGCATTCACAGGATTTCAAGAGCATTGGGTGCCTGGGAAGGAATGACAAACTCCTCTTGAGACCACAGCTAAGACCTGGTAGCTTAAATGCTGATTTAACACCCAGAAGCTAAACCACACTGTATGCAAAGCACTGCTGGGATATAGGTGCCTTCTGCAGTGATCCACTAGGAAGTGAAGAAGAGAGGAAGGAGTTGTTATGAAGGTGATCTGACGGTGTACAATAAAAAACCAGCTGCAGGGTACCGAAAGCTGCTCCTCTCAACAGTGAGCTCAGGTACACCTGCACCACCCACCACCGGAACAGTTAAAATTTGTGTGGAAAAATAATGTGGTGGAACAAATAGCTGGACAGAACAGAGGGCCGCTAGAACCACCTAACTTTGACACTGCCATCACTGCAAGAGCAGGATCACCAGAAAGGATTTCATCTGGGTTATGGATGGGCAGATCCCTTGTGAATTATACAGACAGCATGGGTACTTTGGCACTGATAGAGCATAATTAAGATTGCTTTCCCAGATGGCGTGTCAAGAGCACTGGCTTACATCTTTAATTGAACTTTTCTTTCCAGAAGCTCTTGCTGAATTTCTCAGGGTCACTCCCATTTCACTGACACCCCTGGCCTCTCAATTCTGTCAACAAAGGCCTACTATGATGCAGAGAACACCAAAAAGAGGGCCACTGTTTCAGGGATGTGGTTCACATGTTCTAAAAAAATTCAAGTAGTGGTACAAAAAGAACACAGTCTGACCCAGCATCAGCTCATTCCTGGCTTTCTTACCTGCTGTCTGAAGATTTAGTAAGGATTCATGGCTTCATTTTATATAGGCCCTTTATCCCAGTTCCTTCTCTGAATCTGTAAAACAGAAATGCATAGCTCTGAAAAGTTTTCACTGGCACAGAACTATCTACCTGTGATGGATGATTCTTTTCAGTGGACAAGATCCACCTGGCATCTCTCAGATCTAGGTCACTCTCAGCCTTGCCAGATTTGTGTATCATTTGCACACCCTGACGCCTACCAACGCAACATCATGCACACCCAAAAATCTGTGTTTTAGCACTCAGCCCTTTGCTCCGCTCTAGGCAGGGTGCTCAAGCTCAGAGCCAGAAGCAGTACAGCATTTACTCTCCACCTGTCTTCCTTTAAAGTCTCCCCATGTTCCCAGAGGCTGCACACTGGTTCTACAGGGGGAAGCACCCCTTGCACTAGAGAGGATGTCCAGGCTGGCAGAGAATTTCCCATTAACCCCTGCCGAGTCTGACAGCAGAGGAATGCTGATTCTTCCCTTCCAACCCTGCCTCTGCCAGTTACACTCTGGCTCTTTAACATACCTGCTGGCCCAAACTTGTTCCGCTTTGCAGCTCCTACTCCAGCACCGCTCCCTGCAGAGACACTGCTTTCTCATCCCCCACACCACTTAACTCTCCATCACACCATCTAACTCTCCATCGCTCAGAAACAGCTACACCCTGCGTGGACCAGGTTCTGCCTGCCGATCCCGTGCCGGCGCTGCTCCCTGACACGGGTCTCCCCCCGGGAGGAAGAGCTCCGTAACGCCCTGATGGCTGAGGCAGTGGCATCACCACCCTTGCCCACGGAGACCGTCCCTTCTCTGGGGCCTTGCCGTCCCCCGCACCCGGCCCCCGCCCCGCCTGGCTGACCCGCCCCGGCCGCGGTGCGACCCGCCCGAACCCGCTGTCCTCGGGGAACTCTACAATTCCTCGCCACACACGTGGACAGAAAGGCCCACCCCGCTCGCTGGGCCCCGTCCGAAGCCCGCAGAGGCCCAGGAGCGTAGGGGGCCCCGCCCGGGGCTTCGTCCCCCGCCGGTCGCGCTTCCCGCTCCCCGCCCCCGGAGCCCCAGCCCGGCTCTGACCCGGTCGGGCTCGGCTCCACCAGGGGTCCCAGTGACTTTGCGGCCGGTTCGGCCCCGGTTCGGTCCCGCCTCGGGCCCGCCCCAAACTTTGCCCCCGCCCGGCCCCGGCCCCGCGCTCTCGCCTCAGGCCGCCATTTTGCCGCGGGGCACGCCGGGTAATCCGGCGGAATCCCCACGTCGCGGCGCGCCTACGTCATCGGACGGCACGCGCGGGGGGTGGGGCGGGGCGGTCCCGGCAGCGCGAGGGGTGGCGGGACGGGAGCTGCCGCCGTCAGTGCCGGGGCTGGGAACCGGGAATCGCTCCTGCCCCTTCCCGCCTGCCCCGGGACCTGGGAACACCCTGAGGGGCAGCGGCACGGGAGCTGCCGCCGTCAGTGCCGGGGCTGGGAACCGGGAATCGCTCCTGCCCCTTCCCGCCTGCCCCGGGACCTGGGAACACCCTGAGGGGCAGCGGCACGGGAGCTGCCGCCGTCAGTGCCGGGGGGTGGGAGCCGCTCCTGGCCCTTCCTACGTGTCCCGTGTTCTGAGGAACGACCGACAGCCTGGGGCGTATCCCAGCCCGTCGGCAGGGAAATAGAAACCCAACTGTGGGAGCAGGTGGAGAGGGAGGCGGAAAGGTAGAGTAGTAAATGGAGAAACCCACCTGAAACCCCTCAAGGACAGCGGTGTGCTTCTTAAAGGAGAGGTGCTGAGGACAGCGTGTGCCAGACGAGAGCTACTCAAACCCTGACACAATTTGTGGATGTGCTTTGGTATTCATTTGCAAAATTTTCCACCGCATTGTTCTAGTCTTGGGTCTTTGAAAAATCAGTACATTTTAATTTCTAATCAAATCATCCTATTTATTCAACTCTGAGTGCAGACAGGTACTTTTTCCATTGCTTTTCATGCCCAGTGCAGAGACTTACTCACCCACTGCTTCCGTTTCCTGTTATCCTTTCTTTCACAAACATCTCATGAATTGATGATTCATACGGTAAACAATGGAGCCTAGTTCTGAGGAAATTTGCCCGGTTCAGAAAAGTCCTGACAGAACTTACATGATGTTCTTCAGTGTACTATATTTACAAAGCCTTCAGATTTACATTCAGGTAGTACCAGGCTCACAATTCTGCAAACTCTGCCCAAATGGTCCCCTGTCTTACACAACAAAAGACAGGTGCTCAGCAGGAGCCCACTTCCATGACCTTGGGAATATTGTGCAAAAACGTCTGCTGAGCGCCCAGCAAGTGCTGTCTGCACCACACCACGCGTCAGCCAGGGATATTTCAAGAAAGCCTTCGGTACTTGTGCCCCCATAAATTCTCCAAATCCTCCCGGTGCTGGAGTCAGATAACAAGCAGAAGGACAATGGCTCCAAGAATCCAGGCTGCCCATCTGCTCTGCACTTCCAGATTCTTGCTTCCACAGCGCCAGCTGATGAAATTTTCATAGCTGATGAGGTTTCTCATTTCCAGGGCCTTGCTGCCCTGGAGCCTTCACAGCTGTGGTCTGTTCAGGTTTCCGTGGGTGAGCGCTGATGGCAGCAATGATTAGAGTACTTTGCTCTCCTTTAGTGATTTGTCAGAGTAGGATCTTCAAACTTTTCACAAGTCTAGGTGAAATAAGCCCTGAATGAAGAAGAGAGGCTGATTTTCAGATGGTCTTGCCATTTACTGCTTCCATTAAACTCAACCCTTCTCAAAATCAGGTGTCAAGGTCAGACCACCAAAGGGAGACAGGAACCCGACTTGGGCTGGCTGAGCACCGGTCACCTGCTCCGAGCGGCAAAAAACACTCTTCCCTCAGATCCCAAAGGCCCTGATTCCCAACCCTGCTTCCTCTCCACATACATCCGCCCTGCCTTTCCCCAAATCCGGTATGCCTGTGAGCTGGACTCACCATTGCCCTGAGCCCAGCGATGTGACATGATGCAGAAGCATGACGCTAGGTTACATTAGATTCATTTATACAACACCATTAATACCAAAGTGCAGCTCCCTGCTAGAGCCAGTTGCTCGCTAAAGCCTCTGAAGTTCAATTAACAAGCACCAGGTAATCTAACACTTGACTCCCAATAATCCTTTTATTTTAAGGGGCCCCTGGCGGATGTAAAGCCCTCAGCAAACAGTCCTGGAAGTACATTTGAGATTCTCTCAAATACCAGCTGAATTTATGACCCTTAGTGAAGAGCAGGGAGGAATCTCTTCAAAATACTTTCCAGCTGGCAGCACTTTATATAGACCCCTGTAACTGAATAAAAGGAACCCCTGGAGGGGCAGGTGCCACCCTGTGGAAGGACAAATCCCTCTGAAGTGCCTATGGTCTTGGCTAGTGAAAAAGGAGATGCCAGAAATAATGTCTCCCTGCCAGAAGAAGGCAGTGCAGGCTTGGTCCTCTCAAGTTTTCCATCAAACCTGGTCAAGTGGGGAAGATGGCAGGTGCTGGACAGCCCCTTGGCGGCTGACTTGGACACTGTCACCTGCCTGAGAGTTGCAGAGGTGAAGGGACTCCTATGAAACACTTGCCTCCTCAGCTACTTCTCTAACTCCAGTTGCACAGAGGATTCCCCAGTAGATATCAGCTGGGAAACCCTCATAGGCAAAAGATGTTTCTCACATGGATGAGCCCACCAAAACCAAAAGACCTGAGACTTAGTTTGAGCAGAATTTTCACTCTGGGATATGCCAATACGAGAGGAGCTCAGCACCCAAAATTAACAGCATTTCAGGAACAATAAGATCAGTGAAATACTGCCAGCCTGTGACAGTCAAACAAGTCTGTGGATGCCGAATTGGACAGCCAAACACATTCTGCCAGTATGCCTGGAGCATACACCTACCAGACAAATAGAGCCAACCCGCCAATAAAACAGTTGCTAAAAACATACCCACGTGTATAGTTCAGGCCATCCCACCATGTAAGAGTGAGGGCTGGGACTCAATTTTGAGTTTAATAGAGATTCAACCCTCAAAAAACCACTGGAGTCTTTCCACAAGCAAACAAATTCCCCAGCATTGGTGGCTGAAGAACAAAACAGTGCTGACCCAACCCAACCCAAAATGCGGTTTGTCTTATGGGACTGCCCAAAGGCACCCACTGTGGCTGGGATGTAGTTGTGCTGGGCACTGCACAGAAAGACAAGCTGACACAATATCCTGCCCTCAAGGCTTGAATCTCTGAATCTTTTGAATCTCTCTCAAAGCACCTCTGTGAATATGAAACGGAAGATGAAGGCAGAACTGGGGAACAATGACAAAAATCCATGATTGCAGCACCCCGGTGCTTGGCACAGCTCGGTGGTTTCATGCCGTCACGGGTTAGAGCAGAGCACGACGTACAGCTCACACTGGTATTTCAGACATACACAGGGGCACTTTCCCCAACCTCTATGCTTGAAGAATATGCTGCACATCAAAGCTTGCCCATTACAATAGCTGCCTATGCAAGTCTTCTATACATTTATAAATGTGTGTATATAAAAATAGAATTAAATAAATACGTATCAGTGACCCCTACTGGCCATTTCTAACTAGCCACAAAATTGGGCAGCCACAGTGAGCTCTTGCCTCTTGCTGAGGTGCAGTATTTCGATGTGAGGCACAGAGTGCAGAGCCTGGCAGTGGTGTATTTGTGCTCTTTGCACTCACTTTGTGCTGGCTGCATCGCTCCTGGGGGCAGGCAGCTGAAATCGGGATTTTCTGACCTCAAGAATTTGTTTGTGGCATCCCACTCATTTCTCTGCTCACCGCCAGCTCCGTGCCATGATCCCAGCTCTTGCACTGAGCCCTGTACAGGTGTCTCCACCTCTTACTCTGCACAGTTGCAGGGCTCTGCAAGGGACCAGGTGTTGGCCTGTGACCTTATACAGGGTATTTTTTCCAGAAAAATTCAGTTCCCAGCTGGGACCCACACCACAGCTCCTCGAGGTCAGCTCCCTACAGAAGGAGCTGCCCCAGCACTGCACAGTTACTCGTCCTGGCAGCCTCACCTTAGCCCCATCAAAGCTCACTGTAAATTCTTCACCTCACTGGGTGCTAAATCCAGCATGAGTGCTGCTGTGCTGCAGAGACGGAAGGGCCCTCCTGGATCAGTGATTTACCTTGGTGAAGGAGTGGAGAGAATGTGCCTGACAGGCAGGATGGCTGCTCCAATGCAAGGCAAAACCCCATGGGAAGCAAAAGCTGTAGTCACTGTGTCAGCCTCAGACCAAGACTCAAGGGGCTCTGCCTCCCTTCCCCTTCGTCAAAACTTGTTTAGCTTGTCATGCTAATAAAGTGTTTGAAATGAACTGAGCTAAAAGTATGTGGAGAGGAAGGGGGAGGATGTCTGCTGGAACATATGGGGAGGTGGCAGAGGGTTAGGTGTAACACCAGCTCTCCTTGGTGTGTGTAGGCAGACAGGGCTTCATCCAGGTTCGGGCACAGTGCTTGCCATGTGCAACGGGAGGACACCACAAATTGGGGTTCTGGGGTTGGCACTTCACCACAGTACACAAATGGGGAGGGAGTAGCTGATCCCCCAAGCTCTCTGAGGCACAGCAGGGACTCGTGGACTCTATCATGTAGACACACATGGCTGTGTGTTGTCTCTCAAAAAACCCTTCTGTGAGGCTATGCGCCTCCAACTCACAGAGACTTTTTTTTTTTTTCCATGAAATCTGCAGCACTGCTCTCCCTGTGGAGCTCTTGTTGTTTATAGGGACGGGTCCAGGCAGGCCACGGAGGAATTACCTTTCCCTAGGACACGCTTGGTGCTTGGCTGAGCACACCGCTTCTCCGCTTCACGGGAGCTGCTGAAGGCCAAGGAGACAGTCAGTCTACAATTAGCCTCCCTCCCAACACTCGTCCACATCCCCTGGGGCTGCTAATTATGGACTCCTCTGCAGCCAGGGTTCAAGTCTTTCTAAGCACAGGCCATAGTTTCATGAAATGACCTTGACATTCTCTGCAACAGGCTCTCCTGCCAGGTTTCACTGCAAACGCCAAGATATGCCATCCTCTGTAAACACCCAGGAGCAAGCTCAGAGGCAAGCACCGAGAAAGCACAAAAGATTTGCTTCAAGAGTCTCCCATTAAATGCTTGCGTGCTCCTGGTGAGATTAAGAGGTTTCATTGCTAGAGCTGCCAGCTGGAAAGGCAAAGGGAGACCGCATAGCTGGAGATGGGCTTTGAGGCACCCACGGGTGTGTGCCAGCAAAGGGAAAGCCTGGCAGACACCTCCTTCCCACTCCAGCCCTTCCAGACCTTCTCCTGGCAGCAGGAGGCAGGTGGGGGGAACGGATACACCCCCTGAATCAGTGCCCTTGGGAGAGCCCTGACATTAGCTGTTGTACATGCACCCAGAGGGGAGCCAGAAATCCCAGGGCAAAACAGGATCCTACACCTTCTCATGAACCCATGAGGGTTTTTTGAAGGGGGTTTACTCAGCCTTTTGAGCTGTGGGGACACAGGTAAAACCTCTTTTCTCTAACTGCCCTCCATACATACCTCAGTCTCTTTTCCCCCCTCTTCAAGTCTAGGTCTTTTTCCTCTAGTATTTAATCTTTCTCTTTTAATTCTTTTTCCCCTGGTACTTTTGTCTTGTCTTGGATTGAAGTACTGAGGGTGGATTTGAGGAATCTGTATCTCAAAATAACATGTGACTTCAGCTTACTTTTGCTGCTCCTCACAGCAGGTTTGAAGGCTGTCGAGTACTGAACTCAGGTCCATCACAATGACACATGCATTCTCCCACACTCAGAGGATCTGCTTTAGTGGAGCAGTCCAGCAGGCAGTCAGATTTTAGTCAGTCCTAACAGAGCAGCTGCCTGGAGGCCAGTGGAGAGTGCAGACCACCCCTCAGGAAGCAGCAGCCTTGGTGATGAGAACTCCCTGCATCTGGCTCTGAGAGGAGGAAAAGCAAGCTGATGATCAGAAGCTTGGACGGAGGCTAACACTTTGCTTTGAGCAGTTGAGAATCACCTCTCCAGGACATCTCACAGGCACCACCAGGGCATCCACAGAGTTCATCCTGCCTCGACCTTGCTAATGGTAAATGTGTGCAGTGGGTATGCATGGATGGTGCCTACCCGTGCCCAGCACCCTTTGTCTCCCAGGGCTGGGCCTGCATGGCTCAGGGAAAGGTACAAACATTGCCCTGCAAAAATTACTGCAGAATCTGCCCTTGTGGAAAGCTGCTCCTTATACCATCACCTAGAACTGATCTTCAATGCCCTGGAGCAAGAGGGTTTATAGCTCTTTGGAGTTCGTTCCTATTTATTATCATTGTCTATATAAATGTCTAGTCAGGTTTTTTTTTCTTTAATGAATTCCTTTTCTCGTTACTCAGTGGCAATGAGTTCACTGGATCATCAGTGTTTAGGATGAAAGTAATCCTCCCTGTCATTCATCTGGATTGCACTTTTTTCTCATTTTGCCTTATATCCTGGCAGATCACAAAAGGAGGAAATAAAAGAAGCTCATGCCAAATGTAGGCAGTGTTCCCAGATACTCTGGGGTCACAGGGACTGTAACACTGGACTTGGGCAGCATTCCTGGAGGCTTTGGGCAAATGCAAAATACATCTTGGGGAAGCCCGGGATGGCTACTCTTAGCACAGTACTGGAATGTAGGAAGGTGAATCCAAGGGCAGCTCCCATTCCCTGAGGCATCCCTTGTAAAGCCACCAGGCCAGGGGAATTGGGTACTTCCAAGTGGCATTTCTGGTGATCTCAGCTTAGGAAGATTTGAAGAGTTTTTGGAGGCTTAACTGCACTTTTGCCACCAGAGAGCAAAACTTGGGGCAGGGTAACACCAGATAGAGTCACCAAGACCACAGCTTGTCCTTTTCTCCATCATTCCCCAGATATGCCATCAGTTCCACTGCTGAGTGCATGGATTGCTGTCTGCCAGCCTGGCCATGCTCCACAGTGTGGCAGAGCATCGAGATGGTGCAAATAGCGAGAAAAGAGCCAGGAGGTTTTCTACCTTCAACTCCCACCCCCTTCCTGCTTCTCTTTTGCCTGCCCCCTCCACTTCCCTGCTGAAGGCACAAACACCTACTGCCCATGGAAGCTATTTCTAAGCAATCCCGGGCATCTGGGGAATGAGGCTCTGAACAAATATCAGAGCGTGTGTGTGCAGAGAGTGCACACACATGCACACACACACACATATGCACAGCCACAGTGCTGCTGCAAAGTCAAATATAGACCTTGTGGAAAGGGAACAATGGCTGGGGTTGGGTTACATGGCTGTAGGGCCAGCGAGCTGCTGTTTGTTGTGGGCTGGGGTGGAATTGGAAAAGCAAGGGGGGTGGGATGGGGGAGAACATTTGTTTTAACCTAGAGACCCCGGGCTGGTGCTGTGCGTAAGGCAGAGAGGGTGACCCGGAGCAAGAGCTGAAGAGGATGATCATTTGAGTTGGCAGCTCAGAGGTGTTTGCAGTCTTTCTCCAGCTTCTTTGTGCTGCTTTTCTGCCTTTCTTGAGGAATTAGAGTGAGCAGGAAGGGGTGAATTTCTCTGGGCTTCTGCACAGGGAAGAGTTTCTGCTCTGGAGAAGGCTTCTTTGTGAAGGAGAAGAGGCAACATTATCTGTTTTCTCAGCCCACCATCTGCTTCTTGTCCCTGATGTCTGGCTGCCTCCAAGGTGCAAGTTCCAGACTTCGGAAGAAAGGGAAGCACCTTCAGCTGGTTTTGACAGGTAATTCCTCCCTCTGTCTGTGAGTGGTGAAGGTGTGTTGGGATAATGGTGGGGGAGGGAGTCTTCATCTAGCATGCATTGGAGGGAAAACCATGACAAGAGGTTGCTCCAGTTCCCACTCCAGGTCCCTGCTTTGTGGGATTTCCTTCACTGGAGGGAAAAGCCATGGGGAGATTCTTATGGCTAGGAAAAAATCCTTCCTAATTCTGATCCAGCAGCTGTTCCATCTGAGACGCCTCTAGGGATGGCACGGCAGGGATCAGAGCCTAGTAGAGCAGGGTCTAAGCCAAGCACAGGAATCCCCCTCAATGCCCATTTCTTGGCTCTGCAAATAGAGCTGCTCTGATTAAATAGTACTGGGCAGTCCACGGACTGACACAGCGAACCTGAGACACAGGATTGTGCCTGGGGATGGGACTGGAGCCTTTGGTGTGGAGGAAGGAGTGCACCCAAGGTCCATATTGCATGAGTCTCTTGTCCCTCCTCTGTATTCCCCTTTTACTCCCATCCATCCCTGCCTGCTTCTCTCTGTGATACTCACATTCAAAGCCAAATCTCTAGCCACAAAACACATTTCCTCAGATATCCCACCTTCTGAAATCCCACCCCAGATTTTGTTCTTTACTCCCCTTCCTCGGAGCTCAGATCTTCAGCAACCAACTTTATCTCCTCAGCCTGGAGAGCCCTCACTTGCTGGTACAGCTCTCACCTCCAAGAGAGGCAGCACAGGGAGAGCCACGTGTCCCATTCTTTTGGCTGCAACCTAGCCCTATCTCCCTCTCTCACAATGCTCACGCTGCGGGCGCAGGTACTTACGGATTTTGGCATGTGTCGGGGTACCTCTGCAGGCCCCCTCCTATCTGCCCATTCAAATGCACGCACGGCATCCAGAGGGTTTTCTCAGGCACGTTTAAGCGAGTGAGGTTTAAGAGCACCAGGGCATGGCTGTGCAATGACGTTGCAGTGCCGTGCAGTCAGGACCAGGGCAGATCCCAGCGAGGAACGCGGGAGCAGATGAGGATGTTGCAGGAGGTGGTACTCCATCTGACACAGTTAGTGAGGGTGGTAGGATGTCAAGGAGGAGGTGAGGGTGAAGCCAAGCAGCCTACACTCAGTGTAGGTGTCGCCAGTAAACCCTCGGCCTCCAACCATGGCTGGCAAAGAGTGCAAGGCAGGGTGTTGTGGGTGTCAGAGCAGAAATGTGGATCACTGCAGACCCTGGAGCTGTAGTGATGGAAGGAGAGGCTAGCTGGTTTTAAACCAAGTACCAGAAGCTGTGCTTCGCCCTCAGCCTTCCCCTCTCCTTTTTGCTGTAAGCTCCAGACATGGCAGGAATCAGGGCTCAAAAGCGGGCTGAGCTGGCTGTGAGGGATCAGGGGATGAGAATGGATGTAGAATCACAGGAAGCATCTCAGGACAGAGCTGGTGCACACCTGTCTCATAAATTTCTGAAGAGCTGATGGAGCAACCTAAGCAGGTTGTTTGGACTTCTCTGTCCCTCTGTCTGTGGGGTGATAGAGACAGGAGGAGGAAGAGGGCAAGGAAAGGAACAGGGCTCCTGGCTGACAGGACAGCGGGAAGGAGGCAGGAAGGAGGCAGCTCCTGCAGAGGTAGGCAGGGTGGTAGGCCCCCATTTTATCACTCAATCCTGTTGTGTTGTCCAGGCACACCGAGGATGAGCAAGTAGGGGTCCCTGCTCAGAGCTGGCAGAGACCTTGGCTTTGAGGGGGTTGCTGCCTCGGCTCTTACTGGGTGCTGGGGCCTGCAGAGCTACCCATGGCTGCCACAGGGTGCTGACAGGGCTGTCAGGACCTGCAGAGGGCTGGGGGGACTGGAGAAGGTGAGAGCAGGGATAGGTTGAGCTTCGTCTAATGAGATGAGATGGAGTGTGAAAGCATCCATTAAGTGCCTGTTGGACATGGTTCTTCTTCCTTCCTGGTGAAAAACAGCAAGCCTTGTGGGATAGAGGGGTAGAAAAGAGCTGACTGATGTGAGCTTGTAATCTAATTAAGGATTGCTAGGACCTTTGAAGGTGACGGCTATGATCTTGCCAGGCAGCAGAAAGGCCATGCAAGGTGAGGAGGAGAGCGGGCAGCTGTTTCATCTGAAGATGTGACAGCCCAGACCCTCTCCCACAGTTGCCTTATTGTTCCTTATTGTCCACTGAAGTGCTGATGTCCACATCTCGTGAGTGGCAGCGAGAAAAATACTGGGGACCACAGCTTCTCTGGATGGCTTCTTTTTTGTGGGGTGACTACTACAAGTTGAACCTTTATTTTAAGGATGGGGCTTCTTAATCCTACAGTTTGCCAGTGCAGGTGTTTTAGTGGACACCGGGGACATCAGAGAGGGGCTGCAGGAGGTGTTTTTGCTTATTCATATTATTTCAGACCATCTGAGCAAAACGAAGGCTCGGATCATCGCGCACCTATTTCAGAGAGGGGCGCCAGGCTGAGAGGCTCAGCGCCCCGCGGGACCGCGCCCCTGCCCAGGGCAGGGCGGCGAGCGCTGCAGCCCCCCGAGCCCCGGGCGGGGGTACCCCCAGCAAGGGCGCGCCCCTGCGGGCATCGCCAGCCTCTCCGTGCTCTGCGACCGCTGCAGGGGGCCGGGGCCGGCGAGCCCTCGCAGCCGCAGCTCCCCCGGGGCGGTGGGGGCGGGCGGGGCCGTGCCGGGGTCCCCCCCCGCCCCCGGCGGCGGGAGCAGGGCAGGGGTGAGCGGGCAGGGCGGGCCGGGTCGGGGGCTGCCTGCGGTTTGGGGCGGCGGGAGGCGGGATGTCCCGGGGAGGGAGCGGGGATGTGCAGGCACACGCAGCCGCTGGCAGGCGGCCGGGGCTGCACGGCGGCGGCGGCGGCGGCGGGCGGAGCGGCGCGGCACACGCGGCGGCAGCTCCCTCCGCAGCCCCGCGCCTCCCCAGCCCCGCCGCCGCCGCACCGGGCATGGCCGCCCCCCGCCGCCGCGCCCCGCGATAGCCCCACGAGCCGCCGCGTCGCCGAGGTGAGCAGGGGCCGGGGACCCGCAGCGCCCCGGCCCCGCCGGCCCCCCTTTCTCCGCCGCCGCCCCGGCCGCAGGGGCACCGGCGGGGCTCCGCGGAGGGTCCCCTCCGGGGGCAGCCCTGGGGTGGGGTGGGGCTGGGGGAAAGGCGAAGCCTCGTGGCCGTGCCCCTCCGGGGGGCACTGGGGCTTGGGGTGGTCCCAAAGCCCCGGGGGAGGGGGGCGGGGGGACAGGCGCGGCGAGCCGCAGCGGCGCGGCATCCCTCGGGTTCCCGCCCTGCTCCCGGACCCCAGCCCGGAGGGGTCCCGATAGCCTTCAGACTCGGAGCAGTGCCTGAGAGCCCGCGTTCTGGGGATGTCCCTGGTAGTCCCCAAGCGCACAGAGGTCCCTGATAGCCTCGAAAGGGAGGTTAAGAGACTCGGGGGTCGTCCTCGCAGCACCCGGAGGTCTGGTAGCCCCCAGCCCGGCCAGGCACAGGTACACGAGTGGGACGGAGGGAGCTCGTGTCCTTGTGATCCAAAGCCAGGCCTGCCCAGGTGCGAGCTGCTCACACCTCTCCCGGGCACCAGCTGCCGCCCGGGATGCCGGGGTCCGGGTCGACCCCCGGGGTTCTGCTGGGAGCAGCACCCACGGGGTGACTAGGTCAGGAGGCCTGAGAGGCTGCGCCTCGAGTGGGGAGCTGTGGGGGGAAATCAGCCTTTGCAGTGGGGAAAACACAGCCTTTGCAATGGCATATGATCAGAGCTTGTGGTTTTCACAGCCCTGAAGGAACATGATACCTCTCTTCAGCCCTAAATTATTTTATAAGTTTCCTAGCAATTGCTTCACCCTCCCCTGAAATGCAGCAGCTGTTTGCCACTGCCCAGTATTTAGGGGCAGGAGGCAAAGGAGGGTCCTGCAAGCATGTTGTCAAAGGGACTGTGGGGAGGGAGGATGCAGCAATCCATGGTGGGATTTGGCTGGGGCAGTGGCAGTAAGATCCTGTAGCCCCTCTGAAAATGCTGCATCCTTCGTTGGTGGTGGTTTGTTTGCTGGAGAGATGCTTCAAGCAACACCATTGCTTTTATGGGCTATTTTGTCCAGTCCAGGAAAGTGAAGGTCTCAGCAGGGACCCCAAAACCTCTTCCTGCAATGCATGTGTACGTGTGAGTGGGAGGACTTATGTCCCCATCTTAGAAGTCTGTCACAGAACTATGGACCAAACATAACCTTCCAGAACTGAAGAGTCAAGCTGAAAGTGGAATGGCCCCTGTTCATCACACCCACGCAGCTGGGTAGAGTCTGCTCCATACCTTCACCATTCTCTTAACAGAACTGTTTAACCCCTCCCATCTCATTACTGTAATATATTTATGATATCACCCTCGAATTACCTGCCCTTAACAACCCCAGAAGGCTGGGAGGGAATGAAGCATTTTTGGAAAGTATTTAATGCTACTTCGAGAGGGCAGGAGGCGGTCGGAAAATAGATGGGTGCAGAAACCTTGGGCCGACGGGGCTCTCTGCAGGACAGCTGGGGAAAAGGACCGCACCTAGTGAGAGCTGCGTGTTCACATTTCCTGCCTGGGGCTGCAGCCCGGCTCTAGTGCCTGTTGCCACACTCTCTTGCTTGGACAGTGAAAGAGGGCTGCTGTTTTCTGCCTGCTCCTCTGCTAGATCTACTGGACTCCCTGCTCTGCTGCAGGGTTTGAAGAGCAGCCTGGGCACTGTGAAGAGCACTCAGCCCATCTATTCATGCAAATGTGCACAGGAGGACCTTATTTAACATGAAGCTGAAGCATCCCAGATCTAGGGAGGGAAGATGAAGGTCCCCACAGCTGGGTGGGTATTTCTGGGTTTCCGATCTCCTGACAGCAGCTACCAGGGGCAGGTGCTCCAAGATGTAACATCCTGAGCTATTACACTCTCAGGATTGAGTCTGCACACTAGATTCTCCTGTACACACATTTTCAAAAGCTTTTTAATTCTTAGTGCCCCAATGCTGATTTAGAGGAAGGAGTCTGGGTGGAACAGAGGGGAATGTGGTGATGAGGCTGTATAAAACTGGATGTTTCAACTCCCAACTCCCAGGCAGTAGAGAGGAGCTGTGGTGTCAGCCAAGGGATTTTGCTGAGCTTGCTCTTTTTCTCTCTGTAGGTGTTCATCTCGGTGGGGCCACACTGACCATGCTCAGGAGCTTCTGTCTCCAGCTCATGTCCTTGATTTGGATCCTCTTGGCCCATCACCAGCTTGTGCAAGGTGAGTCTTTGTAGACATGGCTCCTTCTCTTTCATAGCCATTTTTCCAAACCTGTCCTTGGCATTGCTGAAGTCTCCTCAGTTTTCCATGCAAAATCGAGATGGTCTGACTTGGAAAAGCAGAAAATGCTGCCTGGTCATTAAATCACCTGGGGTGGGACACTGGAGGCACCTTAGAAACTCTTGCCCACAGCGGTGGCAGTGCCTGAGCAGACTGACAGAGACATCCCTGCTGCTCTCTCTCAGTTTGGTTTGGGAACCCATTCACCCAATGAGCTTGCTCAGGGGGAAGAAGGTCTCAACAGTGAACAGCTAACCCTGGATCCGGTGAGACAAAATCCTTTCCCAGAGATTAGTTTGCTCTATGCCTGCTCTGGATAAGCAATGAATTCCCAAAGCCATGTGCCAGGAGAAATGGGTACAAATAGGAAAGGTGGCAATACCCAGGCTTGGGGCTGAGCAGTCCCAGGATGCTGCTCCAGCTCCATACTGACTTGTTTTAGGAGGTTCTGACCCTGTGCGGTGGGACCTGATGCCTCACTGCAGCAAAATTGCATGCATAGGGGATTTCTTCCCCTGCTCATTTTTCCAGGAGGCACAAAATGCTGCTTGGGAAAGCCTGATTGCATCTCTAGGCACGGGGGCTTTAATCTGTTTCAGTCCAGGATGGAGGGGCTCAGGTAAGGACATTTTTCTCCTGGCCTGGCCTGCACAAGACTTGCACAAGACCTCTGGAGAAACCTTTCCCTGCTTCTTGACATCTGCTGTAGTTCTGCTGCTCATGGAGCCAGAGTGAACCAGCTCCCCTGTGGAGCTACGATGCAAGCAAGTGATGAGGAAGAGGGGAAGGTGGAGATGAAAGGGAACACCTGGCACAAAGGAGAGGATGAGAAGTGGCACAGCGAGGCCATGGCTCAGTTACAGCTTCTGTGGCTTTTAAATAAATAAACAGAACTGGATACCTGGCTCCATGTGATGCCAAGTCCTGTTTCCCTGTGCTGGAAGGGAAGTGCTGGCAACTGGGTCCTGGAAGAGGGGAGGAGCTCCTGTCAGACCACTCTGTGCCAATAGCTGTCCTTGGAGACGGCGACATCCTGGGAGGTAAAGAAGAACCATTCTTTCCATTTCCATCCTTGGTCCCTTTGTGCCCCTTGCAGTACCTGGCCCTGAGCTTTCCCATCATACTTGCTGCAAGACTGTGGGACTGAGGTCCCAGGTGGGTCAGTCTCTATTACACAGGTTGTTTTAATGCACGGGCAACCCCAGCTCTTGGCCAGAAGGGCCCAAAATCTAAGGGAGGCAGCAGAGAAAAGGTGGGGAAGATGACCAGAGACTGGGTAGTTTTGAAGCAGAGCCCCATTTTCCTGTGTGGCATCCAGTCAATTAAAGGAAGGTCCTCCACCTTACAGTTCTGGGGAGAGGTAGGCTGAGCACTTAAGGAAACACCCAGTGCCATGGGCAGATCTGGAATAATCCATAGTCTCTGCTTAATCCCAGTCCACATGTCTCTTGTCTTGCAGGGGATGACTGCAGTGAGCGCTGCAATCTCGCCCACGGCTGCTGTGACCAGGATGGGAAGTGCAGGTATGGCTTGTCTTTGGCTCTCTGCTGAGCCTGACTGTAACTGCTCTCCCTTGACACCGTGTCCCTGGTGCCTACACCCCTGCCTGGAGCTGAAGCATCTCCTCCTCCACTCACCCACACCTGGAACCAATGACTCTGCTCTCTTCTTACCTGACACACTCTGGAGTGAGAGGTGTTGATGCCTCTGCCACTTGCTGATCCCCTCTAGCCTTTGCTCCAGTGCTTCCAGGGTGGCCACCTTCACACACTGACCACTGTTATTCTGCTGAGCTCTTTTTGTCTAGAGGGAAGCCTAGGACAGCCTGTCCGTGCCTGGGTGAGGGGAAGCAGCCTTTAGGCTCAGATATGATGAGGGAAATTCATCAGGCAGCAGGGCAGGCATGAGGGTTGGCCAACTTGCTTGGCCTCCTTGCTGATTGAGGTGGAGGTGCTCTCCCTAGGGCATGGAAGAGAAGGGCCATGCATATAACTGAGGGCTTCAGGGTTCCCCTCTCAGAAGCCTGGGTTGTGGTGGGGATCTCTGGATGTTTTCAAAAAAGGGTTTACCAGCAAGCTGTGAGCTACAGCAGCAGAGGAGGTACTTGGCATCCCAGCTCCAGCTGGTGCCCAGATCCTGCAGGGTCAAAGCACAGAGCCTGACCCTGCACTTCAGCCTGGGAAGCACCCATATAACTGCTCTGGGCTGCCACAGACCCACTGCCTGTTGTCCCACTGTAGGACCATCTGGGGCCCCCACTCTGTAAGGCAGCACCAGGAGGCAAAGGTTGGCTTTGGGCTAGCTGGGACACCTGTGGCTGCAACGGGACAGATTGCTCAATGCCACCCTCCAGGTTCTCCTCACCAGGGCATGGTCAGTCCCTGTTCTGTTTCACAGGACAGCCCCTGGTGTCACACCACACCTGGGCCACTTGTTCTTGCTGACTGCTGCATCGTGGCATGTCCGGCTCTGGGCGCTCGTTGGCTGGGCCCCCGTTTGCAGCTGCACAGAGCTCCTCTCTGAGCCCTTTCAGCAGCTGTGGCTGCTTGGGGGAGCAGGGTGCTGCAAAGCCCCAGTGAGAGAGGTCACATGTCACCATGTGGCAGGTGTCCCAGCTGCAGATCTTTCTGCATGTGAGTTGCTGCTGCTGATTTCAGGCCTCCAGAGCATTTGCTGAACCTTGTGGCTTGGCAGTACTTCAAAATCACCTCAAACTCAGGGAGACTTAGCTGCTTGCCTGGCCCCTTCCTGGCAATTTTTAGGTTGGTCAGCTCCCTTTTGGAGGAGTGGAAGAGTTGCTAGCACCTGCTCCTTTCAGGTACTGGAGGGTAGGTGTGTCCACATCCCTCTGCTCAGGGCTGTCCAGGTGTGAATGTATTTCCCCAGACTATACCAGGCACATGGTATCACCTCCAGTCCCATTGAAAAGCCTTTAATTAACAGATGTGTGTATATTTTTTTTTACCATTTTCCTCACTCCTCATCTCTTTGGAGCAACATACAGGTGAAACAGCCAGCCCAGGTTTGAAATTGCAGCTGTGGGCCAGCCCAAAAAAAACTGCAGTCACCACACATTATGCTGAAATGAGCCCCAGCCATAAAAATGAACCCCCTTCCTTACTCTAGAAACTGTGTTGTTTTTGCTGGGTTTCATTTTGTGCTGGTCTGAGTATATCTTTTGTTGTGGCTTGGTGCCACCTCCTCTCAGCTCTCATCTTGTTATCACTTGCTTTCTGCTTTGGAGCTGGCAGGTCTGAGGGATGCCTGCCACGGGAGCAATGCAGCTTGGCTTTACTTAGGCATTGCCACTGCCCTGCTCTTCTGGGGCCAGAAGGCTCCTTGTGTGCTGCAGGTTCTCCCGTTGTGCTGCCTTGTGAGCTGGCTGCTGAGTCGATCCTGTGCACCAGCCACAGCAAGCAAGGTTTCGCAGGTGGCTTACTGTGCACTCCAGACAAAAAATGGTACACATCATAATGCAGAGAGAAGCAGTGAAACACACAGATCGATGCAGCCTTTTGTCCCTTTCCCTCAGAAAGCTCAGAGTTAGGGATGGGCTTCTTTCTGCCTGTCAGAGTGAGTGCCTGCTGTGGGAGGCACGGGAATTCCTGAGCTAATGCAGTGGTGTATATGGAGTGGCTGGTTGGAGGACAGCAGAGGGATGTGGGCAGTGAAAGTGAAGCTGCTGAGCTCTGCTGCTGGCTACTCACCCTCCCTGGCTGCAGAGGGTGTCTGCTCCTGCTCTGCTTGCTTCCTTGGACAGATGAGATGCCAGTACTTACCTCTGGAGGAGGGAGCTAGGAGGACCATGGGGCCTTTGGGAGGGTTTCTGAGCACTGCTCTATCTGTAGGAGCCCTGCACAGCACGCAGCCAGCTTTTCTGCAGCCCTGCTTGGATTTGATTTGATAATTTGATTTGCTGCTTTGATTTGATTTGATTTGATTATGCTGCTTTGCCCTGTCCTCCTGCAGGTGTGATCCAGGCTGGGAGGGGGAGTACTGCGAGGAGTGCGTGCGTATGCCGGGCTGTCTTCACGGGACGTGCCACCAGCCTTGGCAGTGCATCTGTCACTCCGGCTGGGCTGGCAAGTTCTGTGACAAGGGTGAGTTGTGGGCTCAACATCCCTGCCTCTGGTGCTGAGGGCAGAAGCCCAGCACACCCTCATGGATATGTCAGCCAGCATAGCCAGAAGCCACCTGAGCGATGCTGTTTTGGCTGCCTGGGAGATGGGATGTTGCCTGGCAGCCACAGCTGGGACCATTCCCTTCCTGCAAGAGAGGTCAGACTGCTGGCACTTGTTCCCTGGCTGTATGGCAAGAGCTGTTGTGATGCTGGCCAGCCTCAGGAAATGGAGCAGATGAACTCATTGCATTTCCCATGCTGCATCAGGACTCCAAGCGGGATCCCCTGCTTTCCCCAAGGCTTCCTGCCTTCAGCAGGTGGCGGGGAGACTCCCCTTCTCCAGCCCCAGGGGGTCTGCACTGGTCAGACAGTTGGCACGCACTGCATCTTCACAAGCACACAGACACTGCACTTCTGTTGCTGCAGGTGCCTATTGGAGGGGAGGAGAGAGAAGCTCCTGCTGCTATTTCTCCATCCCCGGGGGGTTTGGTGGGTTCTGTTTGCACTGAGTTGGCCACATCAACCCTCTTTTCTCCCTAATTCACACCATTTTTTTCCCCTCAGATATACACATCTGTGAACACCAGTCCCCCTGCCAGAACGGGGCACAGTGCATCTACGATCGAGATGGGGAGTATTCCTGCTTGTGTCCAGAAGGTTTCCACGGGAAGGACTGTGAGATGAAGACAGGGCCATGTGAGAAGGCAGGGTGAGACACTGCAGTGAGATTACAGACAGCATTAACTTCGGGTTGCACTCTGCCTAGTGGAGGCCCTGCTTGGCTCGTTACCTGTGAATTTCCATACAGTAATGGAGTTAAGCCAAAATCACCTTTGGCTTTGGTTTAGCAGCGTGCAGTGCACGGTCCCACCAGGGTAAGGGCTTTCTTGCAATCTGAACAGATTCCTGTCCCTGCTGTAGGAGGACAGGAATCTGTTCATCATGCCTGGGACATCCTATCTCCCTATCTCCTACAGCAGCCAAACTGCTGACATCCATGATGCCTTTGGGGAGCATCAGGAGGGCATGTTTCCTCTTCAGATCATTTAGCTGAAGACCTTCCCTGGTGGGTAGTGGGCCTGTGCACAGCCACAGCCTTTGAGGAGGTCCCATGGCTTCTCACTCAAGGAGACAGAAACTCCCATCCAGTCTTCTCCTAGAGATAGCTGCCCCCACGGAGAGAGCTGGACACACTGACCATGCAAGCAGCTCTGCATGTTTACCTCAGGTACACCCCTGGGATGGGGGAAGTTGCTTGGGCTCCAGGGCCATGACCTGTCCTTGCTCTCTCCACACAGGTCTCCCTGCAAGAATGGTGGGCAATGTCAAGACGAAAATGGCTTTGCCAGTAACTTCACCTGCCGATGTCTCGCTGGCTTTGTGGGGGCTCTCTGTGAGCACGATGTGGACGACTGCCTGATGCGCCCCTGTGCCAATGGAGCCACCTGCCATGACGGCGTCAACCGCTTCTCCTGCCAGTGCCAGGTGGGCTTTGAAGGGCGTTTCTGCACCATCAACATCAACGACTGCGCCAGCCAGCCGTGCAAAAATGGGGCGAAGTGCTATGACCGCATCAATGACTATGACTGCTTGTGTCCTGACCGTTTCACTGGCAAAACCTGTGAGATCTCCATCCCCGAGCCCACCTGGTCTCCTCCCTACCAGCCTGCAAACCATGAGAATGCTGGAGGTGTGAAAAGCACCACTAGTGAGACGCCGGGGGTGACGCAGCCAGAGCCCATCAGGACTGTGGTCACAGGGCGGCGTGTGGCCAACCACAGTGAGAAAGAGCCGGGGGGAGGGTTGTTGAAAATCTCTGTGAAGGAGGTGGTGACCCAAAGGGACTCAGGGGCTGAGTGAAGCCCAGCTGGTGACAGTGCTGGTGTTCGGGGTGCTCACAGCAGTGCTGGTCCTCATCACTGTCCTGCTAATGCTGAGGAACTGGCAGAGAGGCCGTCAAAGGTCGAACTGGTGCCAAAGCCCTTCTCAGGCTGCAAGAAAGCTCCAAGACCAGGAGTGTCAGGTGGGCATGCTCAACACCATCTTGATTGAGCCAAGGAAGACCACAGAGCTGTGAGCTGTGAGGACTCTGAACCAGGCCCTGGCAGGTCATCGAGCTGGCAAACCCCTTGAACTGCACCCTGCGGAGCCACACCGGCACCGACTGGGCAGCGGGGAAGGGCTCCCAGGGCAGCAAACATGTCAGCAAAACCCTGGGTGTTGAGCATCGCTGTGATAGCCCTGCCTGGGTCTGAGCTGTCTCCTGGCTGGCTGGCTCAGCTGGCACCCACAGGCATTTGAAGGTGGGGCTGTGTTGGGCCAGCCCTGCAGGGGAGCAATGGTGTGCTGCCTGCAGCAGCCACGCAAGCGCCGCTATCATCTGACTCCAGCACTCAGAAACAGGACAGGTAGTGCTGAGGAGGGCACAGCCCTCTTGCAAGCCCAAATACTGCCAGACCCTTTGTAACTCTTCTCTGTGACTGTGGGAGGGGGCTTTATCCTCATTTCTGCTGGTGTTGGGATGCTTCTTCTGGGGCCTTTGATACAGTTGTGGCTGCATGGGTCTTCCTGCCACAGTACTGCATGGGGTTGTTCCTGACTGTTTCTGGAGGCTGTCATTGCAGATGCCACGTCTCTAGGGAGTGAGCAAACACCCTTGCTCCCTGGCCTTGTGGTTCTGTGAGCCAGTTCAAAGAGACTTCAAAAAACATTGCCGGTCTCATGCCCTTCTTCTGCCCTGGCTGATGCACCCTCCTCTTGCTGTCAGACTTGGGGGTTACAAACGTGTTCCATACTTTCCTCCTGATAATCCAGGGGTCTCTTTGACTCACTTACCAAGCCGTCCTTTCTGGTCTGGCCACAAATGACCAAGATCCTTTGCCTCTGCAGTGTGCACTTCTGCCTCACTATTTGCTCTCCTCTGGGCCTGAGCTGGTCCTTCTCATATGTCCTCATAGGTGGAGCTGGAGATGGACAAGGCTGTGCTGTAGCTGGTTCAGGAGCAATACAGGATCCAGGTCCTCCTGTCCTCCCATTCACTCTGAGGCAGGCAGCTGACTCTAACCTCAAATCAGTCACTGCAGCGTTTCTCAATACAACAAAGCTGAACTCCCCACAGTGGATGTGAGCCTGGGATGAACATAGGAAGCGGACAAAAACTGCCTTCTCCACCATTGCTAAAGCATGGCTAAGAGGCAGCAGATGGTCAGGTCACTTAGCCTTTGTACAAGATCTGTTCCTGCCTCTGCTGGTCTGGTGTGCAGCAATCAGTGTCTCTCTCCCAGGACCAGGGATTTCTGTGCCTCCTCATCAGCATAGATGGCTAAGCAGTGGGGCAAAACTCCCCACAACCCAAACCCTACTGCTGGCTTGTAGGATTGCAGAGCCGAGTTCAAGGTGGTGTGAAGTGAGCCAAGAAGTGACTGCTCAGGCAGGAGTGAGACCTGGGAGAGGGGACTGGGGCTTCATCAGAAAGATTATTTTTTTAATACATGGATGGATTATGTACCTTTATCAAATAAAGCAAGTACAAGCTGAGAAACAGTGTATCAGAGAATCATAAAAGAATTTAGGTTGCAAGGGACCTCTGAACACCAACCTCCTGCTCTCAGTAGATCCAAGTAGATCGGGTTGCTCAGCAACTTGCTGAGTATCTCCATCACTTCCCTCAAGAATGCAAACCCAGACTGTGTCCTGCCTTATTCTCCATCTGCAGGGATGGGGATGCCTCCTACAGCTTCAGGGAAAGGAATGGCACCTACCACCCCTGGACAGCATAGCAAAGGTGTGGGCCAGGCATTGCCTTAAGAGTGTTGGGAAGAAGGAGTCCCAGGTGCCTCTGGCAAAAGCAAGATCCTAAAACTGAAAGCAGCTGTGGGTTTTGTGCAGCTGGGAGCAGGACAGGAGGGACAGAGAATTTCCCTTGAGGGAGTGGTCTTGAAATAAACTAGCCTTAGAGGCAGTCAATGCAATTGCATTCTAGCCCCTTCAGGGAAAGGCCTTCTCCACTGAAAACCAGAGGAAGAGTAGCAAGGTCCCTGGGTGCAACCTTCTGGGCTTGGGAAAGCCTTCTGGGAATAATAGAGGGTAGGTAGGGTTGTCTTTGTGTAGAGAGGGCACCACTCTTGTATCCCATAAGGAAATAAGTGTCTGATGAGGAAAAGGGCCAAGGACCTCAATCAACAGCTTCAAAAGGATATTTCCATTTTATTTTACATTGCATATGTCAGACTAAGTCTCAAACCAGGAGTTACTGATTCTTCAGTGAGTAGAAAATCCCTCTGTAATCTCAAAGGGAAGCCTTGGAGTGGAGCAGCATCCCACCAACCAGGCTTGCATAACTCTGAACAGCAGGTCACATCTTCCCTATTAAAGGAAAGACCACAGTGCCACGCTCCTGTCCCTGAGGACACAACTGCTGCCTGCAGGCAAGAACAAGCCCCTCCCTTAGCTCAGCAGCTCCTGTCCCTGTAGGGACAACAGGGCTGCTGTCTGAGGTGCAAGGAAAGCCAGGCACCCAGCTGGAAGGGCTGCCTGGGCTGAGTCCAGGGGGGAGATCATTGCTGCCTGCTGTGCAGGAGGTGCTGGAACAAGGAGCCATCTTTCTGCCTTAGGCGGGCGGGTGAATCCAGCTCTGCCACTCTCCCAGCTTGCATCACCAGCACGCGGTCCGAGTCCAGGATGGTGTTCAGCCTGTGGACAACAAATGCCAAGACACGTGTAGTTGGATCTGAGGAGAAGCTCTGGATACTGCTTCCCTTGCTGTTAAGGGTGGCCCAAAGGGTGGCCAGCATTAGGAGCTGTGGAGGATCTCCCTCTGCACTGAAGGTCACAGTGCAGTGCAGCTCCCCAGAAAGCCTCTACTCACTGCTGAAATGCAGCACCCCTTAGGAGAACATAGTGATGCCTTCCAGTTGCTGGGCATGGCAGGGCACCAGGAGTGCAGAGGGAAGTTCTGTGGGGGGGAAGTTCAGGGCATGCCTGATTTTGGGGTTGCAAAAAATGTCTCCATCCCCACAGGGGTTAGTGAGTTGCTTTATTTGCCCCAGCATTTCCTCACCTGCCACCTCCCAAGGGCAGCAGAAATTGTGCATCAGCTGTTACTCCCCTGCAGTCTAGCATCTTTGCTTATGCTACCACCACCACCGGATTTGGACTTGCCAGACAGCCAACCACAGGACCCACTGCACACGTATGTGCCCCGGTCTGCCCAGACTGCCAGCAGAGCAGCAATCTCTGGCTCTGCATAGGGAAGACAGGACAGCAGGAATGTTTTTGCACATTCATGCACCATTCAGTGTGAAACTACAGTCCTATGAAGCTGCAAATCACAAGGATTTGAGTAGGTAAAAGGCATTATGGAGTTCAAGACTCTGGCTACACGTTCATCTCCAAAAGAGTGCAGGCTGCAGCACTGGAAATGCCTTGGAAGGGCAAGAGACAAGTACAGAGTCACCTCCCATCCTGGATTTTACCCAAAGCTGAATGGCATGGAAAAGGCATGGATACAAATCAACCCCATCATCACCTCTCTCTCCTTACTGCTCTCCCCCATTGTTCTTCATCACAGTGGAAAAGGGGCTGGGACCATCTTCAACTCAGTCTTGCTGCTTTGCCTTCTGCCACTCCTTTCTCTGCTGTTTCTCCTCGTTAATTACTCCCCCATCAAAGGTGGCCTCCCCACACCCAACCCAAACACACACCTCAGCCCACAGTGCCCTTGCACTTCTACTCTATTTATGCCTAACATCCCTAGTGTAGGAACCACATTCCCTTCACAACCCTCCTGCCTCCCTCCTACATAATGTGTTTAACAAGACCCACTTGACTCACTTGCCAGGCCCAGCCCACCCTGCCTGTCATCCATCACTCCCACTCCTGTGCAGCAGGACACCAGCCCCTGCCACCTGCTCATTTGATTTTTATTTTTGTGGTAACCTCTGTGCTTTGAAAACACCCTCCATACAATTGCATAACCCTCCTCCAAATGCTCCTCCACTTGGCATGAATAAGAGCAGAGAACACCACCTAATGCTGATCCATCCCTTCTCTGCAGTATTCATGTTTTGCCCTCCTCCCTCTGGCTGCAACCATCCATTGATTCTACTCCTAATCTCTCTGATGGGAGGCAATCACTGTTGTCCTGTCCTGCCTGGGCAGTGTCTGTCTCGCTGGCAGAAGGTGCAGGCTGGAACTAAAACTCAAAGATAGAACCTTCCAGGAGCTGCCTGCAGCCCTTTGCTGCTGGCTGTCCTGCACTGCCCTCTACTGAGCCAGGGACACCTGCTCCTCCACTGTCTCCACATTGCCCCTTTCCATAGGATAGTTCTCCATTACTCCTCGCCTTAATGTGGCAGAACCACAAGGAATGATTCACCTGCCCTACCGATTCCAGCAGGCAGTGCCCAGGAAGAGAAATCTGTGATATGATGCTGCATTTTGCCTTTTGCTGACACCAGCTTCTGGGTACAGCATTTTCCCCTTTTCACATCCAGTTGTTCCCAGCACCCAGCAGAAAAGGCAAAAGGCAAAGTCCAGCTTTGGCACTTGAAAAAGCTTATCACAGAGACCTGCATGCTCAGCTTGAGGCCCAGGCATGGAGTGTGCAGCCACTTCTCCCTGAGAGTGGTAGGATGATTTAGGCACAGAGGTTCTTCCATACCTGTGAGCAATCGTCAGAACAGTTTTGTCAGCGAAGCGCTGGCGGATGGTCTGCTGCAGCAGCTGGTCTGTCTTCTGATCCACGCTGGCTGTGGCCTCATCAATGCACAGCACCTGCCAGGGACAGAGACTGAAGGGAGCTCCCAAGTGAAGGGAGCTACCACAGCAGAGACCCCAGTGCCTGGCTAGAGACAGCCTGAGAAGTTAGCACAGGATATCTGTTCCCATTACACCTCCAACTCTGCAGTGCTCTGCTCTGCTCTGCTGTCCCCAGACAGCCACCAGCAGGTCACCCTCCCCCTTGCTCCAACAGAGGCAGTGCACTCACCTTGGCCTGTGTCAGGAGGGCTCTGGCCAGACACACCAGCTGCCTCTGTCCCACAGACAGACTCTTTCCCCTCTCTCCCAGCTCGCTGTCCAGTCCACCTGCAGGGATCAAGATTAGCAGTCACCTGCATCATCTACACAGGGCCCCAAACAGCTCCACCAGTCCAAGATTTTCCCAGTAGCACACAAAATCCCAATTCTGCTCAGGCCCAGGCCTTAGAAACTGGAGCCTTTACACTCAAACATGAGCAACATCTGGCACAGTTCCCTTAGAACTAAGGCCTGGCTTATCTTTCAGCTACTCCTCTAACACCCACTGAGGCCTGGTCTCACCAGCAAACTTCTGCCACCCAATCCATCACCTGCCAGTCCATTTGCCTCCAAATGTCAGGTAATGCCCACGGGTCCCACTGACCTGTTCCCACACTGGTTCTAACCTTGCCTAACCCATTCCCTACTGCATCCACCTCAGCCCCCTGCCTGAGCTAAGCCTCTTGCAGAACCCACACTCATCAGCTGCTTCTCACTGGTTTCCAGCTCACCCATCTGAGTAACAGCATCCCACAGGTGGCACTGCTCCAGCACCTCGCGGAGCTCAGCATCCGTCCATTTGCCCTGGGGGTCCAGGTTTTCTCTGATTGAGCCACTGAACAAAAATGGATCCTGTGGGATGATGGCCAGCCTAGATCTGCAAGCAAACAAAAGCTGAGGGCTCGTGGGATGAGTTCTGCAGAAAAGTAAAGATCGCTATTTCTTTTTTTCATGGAGTGTCTTAGTCTGCTACACATCTTAGAGGCACAGAGACATGGGTCACATATTCAGCCTGGTTTCCTTAGCACAACTGTCGAGAAACAACAGAGAGGCTCATAAAAATCTGCCACAATCAGAAAAGAGGGTGCCACAACAGTGAGTCCTTTGCTCCTCGCTGTTTACTTTGGCATCAAGCCACTGACATCTCTCAGCCACCATCAGCTACCCTTCACTCTGCTCAGCCATACCTCAGCTCCTCCAAGCCCACCAGCTGGCTGTCAACACCATCGAGGAGAATCTGGCCTGATTTCATCTCCACCATATGGAAAAGGGCCAAGAAAAGGGTGGATTTCCCAGATCCTGTGCGACCCACAATGCCCAGCTTCTCTCCAGGGTAAACAGTGAAGCTCACGCCATCAAGTGCATTAGGCAAGCCTGGTCTGTATGCCAGGACCACCTGCTGGAACTCCACACACCCCTCGCTTGGCCAGTCAGCAGAAACCTAAGAGGGATACAGGTGAGAAAGGGTATGATAATGATTGATTGTCATCTTCAGCATCACCTCCCCACAGTCCAAGCCCCACCCTTCCCTTTAGATGGTTGCTTGGCTTCTGAGCGGAACCAACACACAGCCCAGTCCCACCTCCAGCCCACTCCTAGGCTTGTTCTTCCATCACAGCTTGTATCTAGCACCCATTCTGCTTCCCTACTCCTTCCCATCACTCCCACCTTCACCAGTTCCCGCCAGAGATTCAGCCTCCCCAGGAGATACACTAGGTATGTATCTCTTGATGAGCGATTAAGGTGGTTTCTGTGGGGAGGGCCCTCCACCCATTCTCTGGAACTCTGTGATTTCCCCGGGGGGCAAGTGCAGGGCAAAGAGCCAGAAGATGGGCCAGTACCTGAGAACACATTTGAGCTTTTACCTGGACCAATTTATCCTGAGGCTCCATGGCGATGTCTGTGGTGTACTCCTCTGTCCGCTCCACACTCACCATCATCATCTCTGTGTGAGTGAAACTGTCAATGAGGCCTGAGAGCAGGTGTGTGACAGACAGGGCATATGAGAGTGCCAGGCCCACAAGTCCTGTGAGGACAAAAGTGTAAGCAAGAATGTTAGTGGCAGGGAAGGAGCTGACATCTGGGCAGACAAAAAGAAAAAAAGAACCACAAAGGAAAAATCAGGATCTGAAGTCTGGGGTCACACAGGAGCAGAGACAGGAACTGAAGCACTACACTGTGGGTGACTTGCTAGCAACAGGAAGCAGGAGCTCTGGATCTTACCCCAGTGTAGGAAAATGTGTAGCTCTGGGCTGGGAGAGGAGGAACCCCTTGGGCACAGCCTAGGAGTGGACATAGATCAGTCCCTGGCAGTCTACCTGGATTTCCCAGCTGCTTCTGGTGCTGGATGATGGCAATCCCTGCTATAGCAGTAACCACAGCAACCCCAATCATCTGCAAGCGGATGTCCAGCCACTCCATCACTGTTTTGCTGGCAAAGAGACAGCGCTGGTTCTGCTCCAGATGCAGCTGATTCTCCAACTCAAACCTGTCAGGCACACAACAGAGGTTTGCATCACTCAAATTCCTCTCCTGTTGCCCCAAACAAAGGGCATTCCAGCCACCCTATATCCAGCCCCACAAGAGGAAGGCCTTGGCCTATAAAACC
This sequence comes from Motacilla alba alba, assembly GCF_015832195.1. Taxonomy (NCBI): domain Eukaryota; kingdom Metazoa; phylum Chordata; class Aves; order Passeriformes; family Motacillidae; genus Motacilla; species Motacilla alba. Next base: position 77,401,426 of record NC_052018.1, read on the forward strand.
AAAGCTCTGAGCTCTGTCTCTCTGGGTGCTTATGCTTCCTGCTCACCTCTTTGTTGCCCGCATGGCTCTGATAGTGCTCAGTCCCGAGAGGGTCTCTGAGAAGTGGGTGTAAATGGGAGACAGGGTGATGCTGCAGAGGCGCTTGAGCTCCCGGGATGTGAATCGGTAATAGCGCTGAATGAAGAAGTACACTACAGCCAGAGGGAGCAAGACCAGACCAATCCAAGGGAGGCCATAGGTCATTATCACCAGCATGCCCAAGAGCCCGTAGATGTTGGCTAGGAAGATGTTGAGGATAAATGGCAGGCTGTCATCCACACAGTACAGGTCTGAAGAGAAGCGGTTCAGGATCCGGCCTGTTGGTGTGGTGTCAAAGAAGGTGACTGTGGCCTGGCAGTAAGGGAACAGACAGTAAGAGACAGTCAGGTGCAGTGAGATCCAACTACAGAACAGTGTGTAGGAGAGCAGCACCCAGGGGAGCAGATAAGGCCACAAGGAGGTGGCCACCACAATCCACTTCCTTACCTCAGCCTCCAAAGCCAGCATCCACTAGCAGCCAAACAACTCATGTTGTTTGCATGGTAAAAGGAAGCACTCCTTCTCTATCGAATGGCTGACAGCTACTGAGAAAGCAGGCACTCAGACACCATGATGGCCCAAGAGCAGCAAGGCAAATCTAGCCTCTAATCTGAACTTCCAATCTCCTAATCCTAACTCTAGCCTGAGGACCCAAGGAAGCCAAAAACATAAAGTTAACTGACAACATCAGCCCTAGATCTTGCTTAATAACTCCTTCCAATCTCATCTAAACCTAAACTCACCATCCTGTAAAAGTTACGTTGACTTGACTGGCTATACAGCTAAGGCTAATGAGTGAACAGATACAGGTGGGAGCCATAAATCATCCTTCCATGGAATGAACAGGACACATTTTGAACCCCGCTCATTGGCCCCTTGTGCTGGCTGTGGTGCAGCCCTTTTTGAATACAGTCCTCCCAGCCAATACCAACAGAAACCTTAATCTATCTCCCACACCGTACTCCCAGCTATCGGAAGAATGGCAGCTTGCAGGAGCCTCAGCCTGCTCTGGACTTTGTGCTCATTACCTTTAGAACCCTTTGGAGCAGTCGGTCGTGAATGACAGAGGCAGCACGGAGAGCACCATAAGCAAAGAGGAACGCCCGTATAATGGTGAAGAGGGAATTGGCCCCTGCAATGCTCCCATAAACTATCAGGTAGAAATTCACATCCACTGAGCCATTGGGAGCAGCTGGGGTCTTGTCCAGATCTTGAAGGGGGGAACTGGAAAAAAGGAGGAAGATTATGAATCTGCCAACATCCTTCTGACAGTAAATGCACAGACAGGGCATGAGAACCCCAGAGCATACTCCAGGGGAAATCAGGATACTTTAGCCTGATACTCCTGTTACACCCCTTTGGCATGTTGGGACAAATTCTCTGATTACTATGCAGCTAGGGGTCTTCCATCAGCCCCAGATAATGTGCCTTTTTGGCACATTATCAGGTCAGGGATTTTTATTCTCTTTGTCAAAGCAGCCACACACATCCCCTGAAGTGAAGTGGTCAGTTTATCTATCCCTGCTCTCAAGGATCTTCACAAGAAATTCACTTAAGGACATTTCCTGCTCCATTTGGCACCTCTGGACCATATTCACTTACACCAGCCCAGCAGTGGAGAAGAGAAACAGCTCTGGGGAAGGCAGGGAAGCTGAGCAGGCCATCACAGAGGTATTTGCTGTCTGGGATATGCTGGAGATCCAGTACGACAGCCACCAATCCGAGATATTTCTGGACGCTACAGAGAAAGACAGACTATGTAAAGAGAAATTCTCCTTCTGAATCAGCAAACATGAAGCTGAAGGGGCAACTGCTGGACAACTTTGCATAGTCTCGCTGCTCAGTATAGTCTTCCCCCTGTCAGCAGTAGAGCAGGAGCAAGTGAACAGCCTTGAGGTGCAGCACTGCTACAGAGGTGAGTGTTCAAAGCCCTGGCGTCTTTCCTTCTGGACTCCATGCAACCAGGGAATGAGACAAGAGGAGAGGAGTGTCTAAAGACAGATGTGCTGCAAGGTCACTGCCTCACCTTGCATCAGGAACAGTGAGAAGAGGATTGATATTGCTATGCAGCTGCCCATTGCCATCCAATAGGCCTTGTACACCTGAAAAGCCACTGCCCCTTCTTTCTTCTCTTCCTCCTTGTGGATGAGATTATGGTTTTGGGATGGTTCTTCCACCTCTGTCTTTATGGCCTCTTCCCATCCCTGTTCATTAGGGGCTGTGGGTATAGATGCAAAAGCAAAGGTCAGTGCAGTGTTAAATTCTTCCTGCAGCTGTCCCTAAATGTGAACAGAGCAAGTCTAAACTATGAGGGACACTTTTTTTTCCCTCCTCTCCCCTCTTTCAAGACAGGTGCACCAACCCTGGCGGTTCTTCATCCAAAACTGGGCTACAAGTGGAACAAGAGGTTCAAATACTGCTCCAGACCAATACCCAATGATATGTGGGCCTTCTGTCCTTCTGTGTATACACTACCCACATATCAGCACTGCCACAGCAGAACAAGATGATGGGAGTTCTGCCCTAAAGCCAGCAGCCATCAGGTACAGATTCTGTCTGAAAGGTCAGCTGTGCTGCCCCAGCTACCCTTAACCTCATCAGGAACAGACCTTTATCCTTATCCCCCTTGTCTGAATCCTTGAACTTGGGGAAGGCTTCAACAAGTGGCAGGATATCAGCTGGTGTGCCTGTGAAGAGAGACACGCAAATTCTTCAGCATCTGTGAGGAGAAGGTGACAACTTTCCACCCTCCCACTGCCTCTTGCTCTGAAATGACCCAGTTTTGTTCTCTCATAACATTCCCTACGTTATTACTGCAACTGTACCCTTGAAGGCTCTGCTCCGTTCAACCTGCTATTCTTTCTGCCTCATCAGCTCCCCACATCTAGGGCTGTCCTGTTTTATCTGTACATCTGCACATTCTCTTGCACCCCATCTTTGCACACATGCAGTGTTCTCAGTGTCCTCTTTTATCACTGGGTTCCCCACTAGTTAATCCTAACCCCCTCAAGCCATTCCAAGACACAGGCACAAGTGAATGCCTGAGAAGACAGACAGTGTACCTGTCTTAACTATCCTGCCATTGTCCATCAGCAACAAGGCATCGGCCTTCTCCAAAAACTCTGTCCTGTGAGTGCAAAGGACCCTGGTCTTATGTTTGAGAACTCCGAAAATGCATTTCCGCACAATATGTTTGGCTACATCTGCATCAACAGCAGCCAGGGGATCATCAAGGAGGTAAAGTTCTTTCTCCTGGGAGGGGGACAAAAGAAAAAAGGATACAGCTGCTGGCCCTGCTGGAGCAGGCAGCGCTGTAGAGAAAAGTCCAAGTGTCTCCATGAGGCAGCACCTTTAGGCTAGCACAATGTGCTTTAAAGACATGTTGCCAGAACTCACTGCACAGCTGAGTGCTTCCAGACTCTTTATATTTGACTTGGCAAGATCTGCCACACAGTAACTCTGTTGTTATTTACCTGGTAAACAGCTCTGGCAAGGGCTATTCGAGCCTTCTGTCCTCCACTGAGTGTCACACCATTTTCACCCACCTCTGTCTGGTCACCTGCTGGTAAAATCTGAAATATTCAAGAAAATAATTTAGAAAGGGACAAGAAACTGCTGGGGACCCAAAACCAGGACACAGGGGCCCCTCTCCAGTCTCTGGCAGTAATTTCTAAGGCTGACACCGTACCAACAATCTATACACTGGTTCTACAGACAGCTGGCAAGGTTTATTTATGCAACACAAATCTCTTAACACTCCAGAATAGGGTGGTCACATCTTAACTACCCATTGAGAGCAACTTCTGGTCCAAGGTAATTGCACACAGTAATTTCCTGTGAGAACAAGAGCTGTGCCTGCATCAAAATTATGTCAGGGTCCTTCCAAACAGCATAGCAGTAAAAACTACCAAATTTCAGTACCTGGAAATAAGTCTCCTCTAAGTTTGGTAGCATAGGTGTATTTTACAAAATCTCAAATAAAAATCATGCCTTTACAGAGTATTCATAGCTCTGGCCAAAATAAACAGGAGCTGCTAAAGCTTGGTACTTCAGAAAATCAGGCATTAGCTTATAAACTGGGAGAAGGCTAGATCCCTACCATAGATACAGCCAGGTTGACTGGCTAATACAGTCATAAACCTCAAATTTAGAATATATGTCAGGAGCACTGACTTAGCCCTTCAAAATCCCAAAGAAGTTGCTTCTGATCCTTCCCCCCAAAAAAGCATCAGCTGCTGATAGGTTCTGCCTGAAAAAGCCAGCAGTCATCAGCTCTACAAGAACAACTCCTTTCCCCAGCATGAAGAGCTTTTGGCTCAGCAGCAGCAGAAACCACCCAAAGTGCTAAAAGAGTGACTTCACACCTTAAAGAAGTATGGGCACGCTAGGAATGGCATGGGCTTGGTAATCAGAGCAACACTGTGTGATGGGACACTGGAGCAGCAGTCTACTCCTTGAAACAATAAACACTGATCCCAGTGAGGCTCAGAATGGATGCAAAAGCCTGCCAAGAAGGCCCAGGGAGGTTTCCAGCCTAGGCACTCACATTTAAGTCCTCGGAGAGGGCACAGGCCTCCAGCACCTCCTCGAACAGCCTGGCATCATATTCCCGCCCAAAAAGGATGTTTTTGCGGACAGTGGTAAACTGTATCCAAGGCTCCTGAGTGGCCAGACCAAATCCTTGCTCCAGGTCACAAACATACACTCGTCCACCTTGTCTGCAAGCACAACAGAAGTGGGTATAAAGGGCAACAAAGAAAAACAGCTGACAGATCAAAATTACCCACAAGTCGGGATAGCATTGGACAATTCCCACCTGCCGTGGCATGGAGAGACCAGGCAGGGAAAACTCTTTAGGCTACTTACTTAATGAGCTCTCCAGAGATGGCTGCAAGCAGAGAGCTTTTGCCAGAGCCAACCTTCCCAACAACCCCCAGGAGCATTCCCTGCAAAGGGAAAGGAAAAGAAGCAATCTGATGTGCTAATGCAGGGTAGCTTGTCCAGATTTCTTGAGCCACACGTAGCCTGTAAGGAAGCTGACTGCTAGGACCATCTCATGTTCAGCAGTGCAGTTGGGTACAGCTGTCAGGTAAACCAGACTCCTGATATGACAGGACACAGATTTGCAAGGAGTGTTAACTCTAGAGCCCTGCTCTGTTCCCTGTCCAGTTGTCTCCAGCAGCAATAGTAGAAAGCAGAGAGAACTAGTTCATCTCCTGTCTGTAAGGCATGGATGTTCTCTAGCGCCTTTCAGCCTTTCAGTGTCCTGTGCCTCTTAACCAAGAGAAGATTTTGATGCACAGCTCCTAGACTGAGGAAAACTGTCAGAACTCAGGACATCCCTCTGGGTGCCCTGGATGGCCAGAGCCGCTGGCAGGGGGCTCTGAGACCCTGGCATGCAGCCAAAGACACACGTGGGGTTTTGATCTTAGCCCGTGGAGCAAATTACCAACTCTTATGAAGAATTACAAGCCATACACACAAGTTAGGTATTGTATTAGAAGTAGTTTCAAAGTGAAAGGAAGGATTTTTGAGTGCTGTACAAGGGGGTTTTAAGCCTTGTACGCAGGGGTCCAAGTTTTGTACATGGGGGTCAGGGGTTCTAAGATGGAGGGATTTGGGTGTGCCCTGTCCTCTTTCTTTCTCCTTCCTAGCCTCCATGTCTTTGGTGATGTTGGCACTCACAGATTGGATTAGTGTAGAAAGTCACCATTCAATATAGATAGTAGGCATTGGGGAAAAAGTATAAACATGTAGTACGTAATATATGATATAAAAGATGGCACCAGCCCCCTGGGAGGGCAGTGTGCCTTTGTCTGACCTGCTGAACGGGCCACAGCAGTTCAGAGAAAAGAATCTTTTAGATAACTAACAATAAACAACCTTGAGACCAGACAACAGAGGACTACTGAGTCTTTCTTTGAAAACACGAGTTAGAGGAAAAACTTTTCCATCTTTCGGAGTCACCCCAATCCAGGGGCACGAGACCCACAGAAAACGTGCCACGTCTGCTCAATTATTTCTAATTTCCAGTATTTTTTCTCTAATGCATTTTTCTCTATTACCTCCATGTCCTCGCTCACCTTTCTCACTGACAGGTTCTCGATGTGCAGTTGCAGAGTGCCTGTGGATGAGGGCTGCCTGGTGCTTTCCTCCTCAACTGGCACCCATGAGAAGGCCGCACATTGCATCTCCATGGCAGTAGCAGTATCTGAAGGGCTATCTACAAGTAAAAACCCAAACAGCAAAGCACTGCTGTGAGAAGACCAGAAAATTAAGGCACCTGGCATCACAAACATCATCAGCTTTGTTCCCAAATACAGTGACCATGGATGAGGCACTGCATGATGCCCCTAACCCTACCACAGAATGAGACTCTTGCCTACTGACTTGACCTTAAACTTATACATCCCTTCTTACATCCCTTCTGTCTCCAGCTCACACCAGACACACATGGCTGTCAGGGAGAGACTGTAATGATATAACCTGGTTTTATTATTGTTGAAGGTAAAAGAATGGCAGGGAGCTGACAATGAAAGGCAATGAAAGAAGGAAAAGGAGCTAATATGGCTCAAGAGAGGGACAGCCACTCAAGCCTTTCTGCCATGTGAAGCCAAGTTTGTTGATGGCTTCAGTGTCAGAAGAGCTTTGGTCAGAGGACAGAGCTGCTTGTTCTACTGGGACATTAATGGCTCTGCTGGGACAAGCAGTGGCTTATGGAAGTGGAATCTTACAGCCTTGTCTCCCGCTTTCCACAGAAATTAAGAGAAGTGTATCTACTCCACCTCTACCCAGCTGAACATCCTGAATCACTGGGTGACAGCCAGCTGCCCTCCAGCACCACCCCTGGGCCGCGCACCTCAGATCTCTGCTCTGAATGTCTGCTGGCCAGAGTCTCAGGCCTGGCAGATTCCTTAATGTTACCTAGGGCATAATAAGCTTCCAGGTCCTGGTCCATGAGTTCAAAGAATTGCTGGATTCGATCCAGGGAAACTTTGGCCTCCAAAATCCCATTCAGCACCCATGGGAAGCTGTTCAGGGGTAGAATAAGCATCCCAACAAGGGCCAATGCTGTGAACACCTGCATGGGTAAGCAAACAGCCATGAGCTGGAGCCAGCACCTCCCCAGTGTCCTCCTAACAGCTTCACCAGTGACAGCCTGAAGAGCTGTGGAGAGATATAGGCTGGGTTTATTTCCCAGAGAAGATGCCTCAGGATTGCAGTTCCACTGTAGACTGTGTTCTGCACAAGACAAGTTTGGAGCTTTCCCTACTACCTACTCACCTTTGTGGCAGTGAGCTGGTGACCCAACAGGACATAGGTGACAAAGATGGCAATGGAGACAACAACAGGGAGCGCTGCCCACGTGTACACGCACAAAGCATCCAGGTAACTGATGGCCCGTAACTTCTGCAGCTCTTTAGCCCGGCAGGATTTTATCCTGGTGCTGAAGTGCTTCTCCCAGGCGTAAAACTTGATCACACGAATGCCACACAGGAACTCTGTCATTAGCTGCAGGCAATGAGGAAAAGAACATCAAGCAAACAGTGCCCAGGCAACCTGGGCTGTGGCTGGGTGTGCAGTTGTCTCCTGCTAGGGGTTAAGCTAGAGATGTCAGGAACCATTTATTGCTAACAAAGGCATAAACTTTACTGACACCTACTGGAAACTTTGTGCTCATCCATCCCACCAGCTTCTTCAGCCACCCATGCTGTGTACAACAAGGAAAAGGCAAAACATTACACTACTTTCCAAGTGAAAGATGAACAATGCAGGTGAAGGGATGTGTGGAATTACTAGCTCCAGCCTGGAGGCTGTTTACTTGTGGTGACTTGACAGTGCCTTGAGATAACTACTGACTCTCAGGCCTGGTCCTGCCCTGACACAGATGGTCTGTATCCAGAGCCTGGCTGGGTAATTTCCAGAACTCTGGTGTCCCGGCAGGATGCAGTCCTCTCATTTCTGTTCTCAGGTCAACATATGTAGAGCAAGCTGACTGCATCTCTGCCCAGCATTAAAAACTAACAAGAGAGACTTTATTCAACAAACCAGTCTTACAACAGCTGGAGAAAGTTCAGCATCATCAGATACAACTCTGGTAGATGCACCTACTGCTGGGAAAATATGTATTTTTAAAGCTGCCAACAGTTCTGACAGGGATTTGACCTATGTTTCATACTTCCAAAGAATGAGTGAAACTGCTGTCCCCTCAAATTAGAGATACAATGCTAAAAGGTGGGAATCAAATGTCTGACAGGTGGAGATGGCATTGCAAATAGGGGAAAAGCAGTGGAAAAGATGACCGAGAGTGCCAAGCCTTGAGCCATATAAAATGACATCCATGATCATTGCCTTTGTCCAGACTGAAAGCCACTTCATCACTGATGGCATCACTGGAGCAATAGAATGGATGCAAATCTAGAGGAAGCCATCAGGAGTCTTACCTTTTACTACACACAGAAAAGAAACTTGCAAGGGAACCTAAATTAGCCCAGGGGACAAGACAAGCATTAAAGGTGAATGATCTTATTGGTGGTGAAACTACATCACCCTGAAACACTTTTGACCAAAATATATATATATGTGTGTGTGTGTGTGTGTGTGCGTGTGTGTGTGTGCGCGCGCGCCCCTTCCGGCATTTTTCTCAATAGCTGTGATTCAATTAATCTGTCTTGGACCTTGACTAGTGGCCAAGAAGCCAATGTTCTGGGACAAACAGGGAAAAAATACAAACTCAGAGAGACACTACTGCCCCTCACCTTGACTCGTGTGTCCTTGTGTTTCAGCATCTTCTTGTTGTTCACCATGATGCGGTTAGCTATGATCTTGTTGATGGGCACCAGCAGCAGTGCCAGGGCCACACCTCCCAGAAAGGCTATCCCCACTTGCTGGTACAGGAGGTAGAGGGTAATGGCAAGCTGGACAGGCAGGCTCCACAACTCATGGAAGCTGTGGCAGAAGTTGACCAGCCTATCGGTGTCCGTGCTCATGAAGTTGACAATTTCCCCCACAGTGAAGCGGGCAAGGCTGGTGCTGCTGACACGCAGAGCCTTGCGGTAGATGGCAGAGATGACGGCGGTCCGCACCATCAGCGCCGTCTTGTTCATCTCGTACCTGAACTGGCTCCGCAAGAGAGCGCCCAGGAAGGAGCCAGCAAAGAGCCCAAGGGCATACAGAATCCCATGGCTCAGGGGCTCCTGCCGTGACTCCATGAAGTTCACCAGCAAGTTCAGAAGGAGAGGACCTGAAAAATCCAGCAGACCGTTAGCCAGCTTGAGAAGTCCAAGGGTGTAGAAACGAAGCCCAAAGGCCGCATGAAGGACTGACAAGAGGCGCACAGCTTTCTGGGCATGGTGTGGGCTGTCTGGAGCATCACTACTCCCATCACCTCCAGCAATGATTGGGCTGGTAAGAGACACTGTCTCCTCCTCTGCTTGCTGAAGAGCTGCCTTCTTCTGCCAGCAAGAGTAGAACTGGCCACAGACCCTGGCAGCCTGGAGCTGGTGAGGAAGCACATAGACATCTTCTGGGTGGTTCAGCTTCTGTTGGTAGCCACGCTTCATAAGGGGGTTCATCCAGGTGTAAAAGAAGTGTGAGAGCCAGCTCTCACCATCTTCTGCCACTCTCTGCTGGTCAGGCACTGGGATCCCTGGCTCTGAGATGGGCTGGTCCTGTTGCCAGGAGCGATTGATGGAGAGGAAATCTTGCCTGCCAGCAGTGGGGAAGAGGTAGCTGACCACATAGGCAAGCAGAGAGGCCAGCTGCAGACACAGAATGGCAAACCTGGAGGAGGCACCGGTGTGGGCAGGGGACCAAGCTGTCCCACTCTGGCAGTACCACACCAGTGTGATGATGAAGGAAGGTAGGGGTAAGAGAGTGAGGAGAGCCAGGGCTGCAGGGCCCCTGGTAAAGCCGTGAATGGACCTGCAGAGCACGAGAAGAGCAAAGCCGTGCACCAGCCATGTCAGGGCAGCGGTGCCATTGGCCAGCACTTCCAGGTACACAGGGCCCAGCTCCTGCTCGGAAATGGTGGCTGGGATGGTGTCAGCAAGGAACAAGCCAGCAAGTGCGAAGGAGGTGGCGATTCTCCACCCCCAGCTTGGCCTGCAAGGCACACCAGAGCCAGACCTTGAGGGGAAAAGAGCAGTGAAATAAATTACAGCTGGAATTCCACTACCTGTCAGTCAGTACTGTCCCTTCTTCCTCTCCTCTTCCCCATGATTATATCCACTCCTACTTAACCTTCTGGATACACCTCCCTAGATCTGTAACTTTTTCTGACTGTAGGCATTGCTAAACTACATCAGGTCAATATAGCCCACTCTTTGGTCAACACCAGAGATTTAGATGCTACCAAAGAAAAGCATTTATTTACAGAAATTTGTTTGCAAACTATGATATTTTGTGGTAAAATCAGACTCCAATCTTTGAGGATCAACAGCAAGAAAAAGTATATTTAACCTCTTCAACACAAATTTTGGATTATGAAATTCCCTGTGTCACATCTCTGATCCTTGATTTCCTTGTCTGTCAGATATTTTTTCTAGAAACATTATTTTTGTCACTGTGAGTTTCAGTGATGCTATGCTTGTAAGGTGTATAATCTATTGCCCATCAAAATACTTCATTATCACTGGATTCTTTGTGGCCTTTCAGTATCAGTGAACGTTGTCATATTTAGGAATTTCAGAAGAGGGTAAACAGAAAAACAATTCTGCATCTCTCTAAACTCCTTATTGTATGAATACATCTTCTGTGCCACCTTGGATTTATATCCTCTGCCAGAACACTCCCAGTTTCCCCAGTCCTCATTCACTGAAAAAGTTTTTAATTACTTTCCATGATTTTATGCCCACAATCCCCTCTATTCTTTCTGTACACTGAATTAAAATGGATGCTGACAAATATAAATAGCATTATAATATTGTGTCCTTCCCTAATTACATATTCAGCACATGATAGGGAGATACAATTTCCAGCCTTTCCACCCCACCTCCAGTCCTGCATAGTAATCAAGAGTCAGATGGGTCACTTGTCATACCTCGGAGTGCCAAGGAAGCAGGCACTGACCACTGCAAGGATCACATGAGGAATCACACTTAGTGTCAGCTGGTTAAAGCAATGGCCAACGCTGCCACGAACCCACACAGGGAGTGGATCTTCTGGGCTGGTCCCACACAAACTAGCCAGGATATTCTCCATCCTTTGCTGGTAATTCAGTGTGAGAGACGGGATGTCCTAGGGTAAAGAAAAAGCAGCATGAGGTAAAAAACATAAGAACTACAGCCCCAGTCCAAGATGGAGTGACGAGTAATTAACAGAGCTAGAAGCAAATTCCTGGGTCATAGTCCAAGCCCGGCTATTGTTCACTCACTATCATATAATCTACTTCATGAAATGGTCAAGCTCCAGCTGAAAAAAAATTATCTTGTTTATTCCCTTAAGTCACCGCAGGACTGCAATGCCCTGTGAATTTGAAGTTTTCTTATTTCTAGGTTGATTTTTTTTTTCCCATGGCAAGTTTATCCTCTGTAAGTAGTATAAGAAGGTATTTTCCTGTCTATGGATTGGCATGAAAAATATTTTGAGCTGCTTAAACAATAACCTATTCATTGCATTTCCATGTTCACAGCAATTCCCACCAAGGTACTCCTTAAGGCAGCGTGTAACATGAAACATCCCCCAGCCGGCAGGGGAGGATGCCGGTGCCCATCCCGAGAAGGAGGCGACAGCCGTAAGCTACACACGACTGGCGAGCCAGCCCCCTGTGTGTGCCGCCCCGCGGCCTGAAGCACACCTGCCAAGGCCTCGGCTTTACAAGGATTTCTGCCCGCACCAGCCCGTCCCATCTCTAGCCCGGGGCCGGCTGAGCGACACGGGCCGGGCGCCGCACCGAGCTCGGCACGTTGGGGGGGCGCCGTAGCACTCCGGCAGCACCCCAGCACAGCGACCGCCGGTACGGCAGCACCCCGGCACAGTGACCCCGGCACGGCGACCGCCGACAGGGGCCAGGGCCGGCGCCAGCGCAGGGCCCTCCCAGCCGGGGCGGGGGCGGCGCCGCGGCCGCCACGTGGCCGGGCCGGGCGCGCCCCCCGCCGTCCCACCGGCCCCGGGCCCTACCTGGGCTCCCCGCGGCGCAGGCCCCGCGCGCCCCTGGCGGCCCGGAGGAGGCGCCGCAGCGAGCCCCGAGCGGGATCCAGGCCGGAGCAACAGGCCCAGCTGAGAGGCGACAGCTCGCTCAGACTTCCACCTTCCGGTTAAAAAAATATAAATTACCGGAACCAAAAGCTAGGCTCCAGCCATAAGCAAGGGTGATGTTCCCCAGAACTCCTCTAGTTCTGTCCTGGTGATCATATCCCTCCCTTCCTTCTCCTATGATTTTCGGCTCACAGCATCTGAACTGTTTGCACGCTGACAGACACCGGATGCACATTATGGACTTGCAGTGTTACCGTGTCAGCCAGCACAGGAATATTGATGGACCACTGTGTTATCCAAACATCAGCAGGTATAGCCCAGGCCGTGCTTTTACACGTATAAATGTACTTTTACAGGTACAGCATTCTTTGCTCGTAGACAGTACTACAAGATAAAAATAACATTACTGTAAGAGTGCCTTGCCAATAACACATCAGTCTACTCAGAGTGGGCAGAGGTCTCCTGGCATAGTGAGAGATCTTGATGTTAACCTAATACAACCACCTGAATAACACAGGGTAAACAAATCCTCTCTGATTCACCTGTGTTGTGTTCAGTGACTGTCTGGAGCATGAACACACAGGCAAGCAGCACCCCCAAATGTGACACGCATTCTTTACTGTAAGAGTATGTTGCACTGGGGTGGGGGGACTAAATGCACAACTTTCCAGATGAGAGAACGAGGACATCCAGCTCCATCTGCTCTGGTCTATTATACAGTAACAGGAGAGTGCTGTAAATGTCACCACACTACCTGGCAATTTTAGCTGCTACTGGTGATTTTTATAGCAGATGATCTAAATGCTTCAACTGCCACAAACCCTTCCTCAGTACTCTTTTGCCAGGGAAAATAAGCATATAATCACCACAGGTAGAAAACTTTACTTTCAACATGCAGCTCACCAGAGATACAAAAAGCATTCTCTGAGCTTGGAGGTGTTATCAGTGCAGTGCTGAGGAAGGAAAATATCAGTGACATTCCTGAGAAAACAGAGCAATCCAGCTAAGAGAGTGTGGAACAGCAGCTAAGAGCAAGAGCTCAGTGGCCACACTACTCTCTAATCATAGCTTCCTTGAAAGGAGCAGGAGAGTGCATTTTCTGCAAGTCTCTCTCCCCCTCCCTCCTTGTTTAATAATCTTTTCTCACATGCCTGGCAGCAATCTTTGTGTGTCAGAGTTAAAAGGTTGCCTTTACATGACCAAACTACTCATACTGTACACTGTATTTGGCCAGCCTGCTCTTTTCCACAGGTCATCCAAAAGTTTCTCAACTAAACTTTCCTGAAGAAAGGAAGTTCCTTGAGAGTAAGTTTTATGTCCTGTCTGCTCAGGGAAGCTTCCCTTCAACAAAATGCTGTGAAAGCAGCAAACTCTCAAAACAGCAAGTAGGGGTTGTGTGAGGTTGAAGCACTGAATTGCACACAAGTGAAGCTAATTTCAGAGTTCATGGTTCTGATGTCTTATTTATTCCCAAATGAAAACAAACAAGCAAACCCAAACAAATTAGAAATGTCCAAAACCAACCAAACAAATACCCTCAAAATACCCACAACCCCAACCAAACAAGTACTTTCTGTGTCTTAATAAGATACCAGAGAAGTTCTTGGATATCAACATAGGACAACCTTTCTCCCCTGAATTCATCACTCTCAGAGCTTTTCCATTCAGCCACTCTGTATTTAGCGTTCTCTTTTCTCACTTGCTTGCTCATCTCTCCTAACCTCTTCAGGTTCAAAACCATGAACTTTATCATTCACCTGAAAGATGGAAAGCCTTCACGTGCCACATTCCTTTTTGGTCCAGACAGCATTGCCTACACTTATATGGGAAAACAAACACAAAAGGTATTAAAAAAGGAACTTCAGGAAAATATCAATTCACCCAAACTGACCTGAAATCACTTTGCCTGTTCTGCATAAATGCATTTAAACAGCATCACAACAAGAATTTTTAAGGAGATATTCCTCCTTTTCCTGCTTCCTTTTGGCTATTTCTCCTGCTCCTGAATATTGCTGCCTACACCATTTGCTGCTACATTTTTGACAGATTTAAGATGTGCAGGCACGTGGCGTGGTGGCTATATTGCATACAAGGTACCTTGCACACTATAAATAATCATACACTTGGCAATTATAAAAAATCAGAGCATTCAAAATTGAAAAAAAAACCCCACCAACATTAGGTTTAATTTAATCCATCCCTACATGCAGGACATGCAGGCCAGATTTTATTCACTATTATCCAGAGTTTTTTAATGCTCTAGATTGATAAATCCCCAGTGAGGAAGCGCTATCTGGCAAAGGGAGACTGCCCCCCCTTTTCTGATGAGTTTGTTTTGTAATAGATTACTTAATACCAATCCAGGGACTCAGGGAATCAGTGTAAACTGCATGCCCATTCCATTTCCCAGCTATAAGTAAATATTGAGCTGAAACAGAAGCCAGCCTAGACAAGCCTTAAATTCAGAAATATCAACCTTGTAATTATAGATGTAAAATCTCTGAAAGCAATTGTCTGTTTGGATGCGTTTTCTGTGCTCCCAGCCAGGACTCTGCTATCTGCTGAACCATCCTCAAATTCCATGACGACACAGCCGAGGAAGGTTTGATTACTTGGCTCAGTCCAAAATTTTTCATGAACAGGCTGCTTTGCCTGGACCTGAAGGCACAAGATAGATATTGTGCCCTGTTTTCCAGGGAAAAAATATAATGCCAAGTTCAGAAGACAGCTGAGTATCTTCTACTGCATCTCCTCATGAGAACACCAATTCTGTCATAGAAACACAGAAACTGTCTTTGTTGTTACTCATAGCCTAGCCATTCAACATTAGATGGTTGTCTCATGCCCCTGGATCTAGTCTTGACTCAGACAAGAAGGTAAAAAAATTATAATTAAGGTATTACATATTTCTCTTTTACTGGTCTGCTTCTTAACCTAATGGTCCAACCTGAATTAACTTCAATTCTGATTTCTGTTTACTTGTTTATACAAAGCTACTACTAACTTTTCTTATTCTGTTCTTTCTGAATGTCATTTGCTCCCCTTTTTTATTTGGGGCCTAATGAGAATTCAGACATACCTTATTACCCCAATATTGCCCTCAGCATGCAATTAGCTAAAACCTCTCCAAGCAGCAACTAATTGCAAGTTCAACTATGAGCCTTGGAATTCCAAAGAGGAGTTCAGGAGCTGAACTTCTACCAGAACAGACTGACTGGCACCTCTGTCATCCAGTGACAGTCTAGAGCACCAGTTGCAGGGATGATACAAAAACCTCTGCAAAGCAGGTAAGGACCTCAATCTGACTTTTTCAATCCCTGAAACAAACTGTGGTGCTTCCTCTTCCAAAGATGTGAGAAGTCTCAATTTGCTCTGCACCACTGGGCCCAGATTTCAGTACTGATTTTAGGAATAATTTAACTGGATCCCACTAGGGATGCTCAGTCTCTTTAAAAACTTGGCTTTGTAAGGCATGTAGTTAAAAAATGACACTACATCTAATTGAAAATGAGTTTATAAATTGCAATTATAAATTGTAATTGTAAGGCAATGCTCAGTAAGATGACAGGGTGCTAGAAAATGCTAATGAGCACTGGTCAGTCTCCAACAAATGAAATGTTTCTCTTAGGAACACTTTTAACATCACAATACACAGGGTGTGTGTTTGCTTGCTTTCTACCACTTCTTCCATGAGCAGTTTTCTTATTGGTGTGCAGATAAGACACTTTAATGAACTTTCTCTTGAGTTTTTATTATCTGAATTCTTTCACCTTCCAAATGCCACTAAAATCTATGACCAGAAACCACCAGAATACCTCCTGTAGACCTCCTTTGGCTAAAAGGCAAAAAAGTTAGAAAAATATTATTTTCTGGCATTTTGCAAAGTTTTTAGGTATTAGATGCGGAACTATTATAGAAAACTGAATTTTAAAATGTTTTGCAGAGTTTCTTGGGTTTGTGGCTTTTTACTTGTCCATTTTAAAACCAAACTATAGTTAAAAACTGATGTAAAGAAAGCAACAGCCAAACAACAGTCCAAAACCAAACAAGTAATTTTTCTCACTCTTTTTATCACACTCAGCTATTTTTATTTACTTCAGTTGGTCAAACTGAGTGCTTGATGCAGACACCTGACACTAAGGCATGAAAACATGTTCCTCCTTTGAATAAAGTAACAAAACACATTTGGGTAACAGTATATTCCTCATGGTGATAAACTACTTGCATGTGATCTACCACAAAAAAACTAGAGGGGAAGTTCCAAAATACACATCAGTTTTGTGGTTATCTCAAAGTGTTTTGCTTCTTTGGGTGTCACTAAGTCTGCTGCTTTGGGTAGTCAATTGGAACAGGTTGAACATCCATTGGTCTCACAGGAAGTAGATCTGCAGTCTGCTGCACATCCTCAAAGATGAAAATCTTATCCCAGGAATTCTTACAGTTGAATTAAGGTCACTGATAAACACTGCAAGCCGTAGGACAGAAAGGTGAGAAGAGGACAATGGTAACAGAAATAAGTCTTTATATAGCTCATGCTTATTTTGATGACTGAGTGCATTTCCTGAGCCTGGGTAGTGATGCACTCATACAGAAAATCTTAAAGGGGGTCAGTTTTAATACAATTGTACTAAACCACTCCTAGCAGAAATATCTTATCAGACCGATCACCATCCTGCTGATCTTTGTTGCTACTACTTATAAATAGTATGCTTCAAAATGGTTATGTATGTTTGAGCAAATACATTCCCAAACACACAAGGAAAATTTCAGCCAAAAAAAATCGACTGGCTCTTCAAATACAATCCCTCACATGTCATTCAGCTAAGAACAAATTACAAATCAAGACATTAAAGCTTGTGGATTTTGGAAATGAAGCTGAAGATTTTTATGAGAACTTCATTTCTCTGCTTTCACTTCTTTTGACCGCTACCCCATTCTGGTTAATTGAAAACCCCTTCCTCTCTGGAGACAGTCCCAGAAGAGAGTAAGAGAAATGTTCACAGCCGCTGTCCCGCAGGAAGCGCGGTCGGCGGCCGGCGGTCAGGTAGGAGAAGGAGGAGGCGGGAAGCCATTTCCTACCCTGCCATCCCTGCTCCCGCCAGCCTAGAGCACGGGAATCGGCTCAGGAGTTTTCTGATCTGGAGGCTCAGCCTCGGCACCGCCTGGTCGCTTTCGAACACACTTCTGCTTGAAGACAACGCGACGTGTACCGACCAGCTCCACAGCACAGTACGTGCGCGTAGGGGAGGGAACAAAAGCAGGCAAACAAACAACCAAAAAACAAAAAAATCCCAACCAACAAAAAACCGCCAAAGCCGAGCGTGCCCCAGTCACGGCCGCTGGGGTCCGAGGCGCGGAGGGAGGCAAAGAGGAGCCAAACACAACAGCAGCAACTCCCGAATCCCCCCCTGCCGGCGGCCGCCATTTTGTGCGGGCGTCCCCAGGCACCGCCCCCCCCGCCCGGGCTCCCCCTCCCCCGCCCGGCTCGGGAGCGCGCAGGGCGGCGGGGAGCGCGCACGCCGGGGGGGGCCGGTCCGGAGGAGCCGCGGGACCCCCGGGCCACTGGCGCCATCATGTACCGCTCCAGCAGCGGCCGCTCCGGCCCTTCGTCCTCGTCCTCCTCCCACCGGCTGAAGGAGGGCGGCTCGTCGGCGTCCCGCGCCTCCCGCTTCAGCACATCGGGGCCGGGGCCAGGCCACGGCCGGCCTCCCCCGCCGATGCCCGCCGCCGCTTGCGCCGCCGCCTCGCCGCCGCGCTCCGCTTCGCCCCGTCCGCCGCCGCTTCGCCGCCACCGCTCCCCATCGGGCCACCGCGGACCCTGCCGCCGGTCCCCGTCGCCGCACCGCAGCCGGAGGTTGCCATCGCCGCCGGGAGGAGCGGGGCTCGGCGGGCCCCGGGGCCGCCGGAGCAGCGAGCACGGAGACGGCGGCAGCAGCCGGGTAAATACTGCCGTGCACGGAGGGGCTCGGTGCGGGCCCTGCCCCCTCGCCTGGGGGCTGTCAGAGCCCCTAACTCGGCGCGGCCAGGTCCTTCCAAAATTACACCGGCCCCGTGCTGAAGGAGAGCGGCAATTTGCCCCTGTTCCTTAGAGAGCCAAATGGGGGAAAATTTTTATTTCCATTTTAAGTGATGTTTTCCCACTCGCTTCCATTGCATTTTTATTTGTCTTGCTGGCTAGAGCCATTTTATAGAAGGTTCGAAGATGATCCTGTCTTTTTGCTAAGGCAAAGAATGTAATTTTCCTCCGTTTAACACATTGGGTTGTGTTAGTGCATAAATACCGTTTAACTAATGGGAGTATAACTTTTTAGGCAGCACGTTGAATGAGTACTTTGTCTGAATTCTTCCTGCTGTCACGGCGGGCGTACAAAGAGAGCTGGTACTGATTTATATCTTTGAGAGGTATTCTTTGGTAGGCACCGCTTTGTAGCTTGGGCTGTGCACAGTCTGATTTGGGCATTCGAAGGTATCTGTGGTGGATGGCATCTTGGATGCAGACACCTTCGTAATAAATCAAAGTGTGAAGACTTTTTTTTTTTTTTTTTATTATTTGCGTGAGTGGGAGTCGCTCACTTAGGTTTTCTCTTCTTGCTCCTTGGCTTGGTGCAGTGATTGTTTTGTCTGGTGACTCTGAACTGTGGTGTGTAGTAAGTTTATTGTACGTTTGTGCTACCGTGAAAGAAGAGATTTTCGTACTGGGGTACTCTAGGCAATGGTTGCATGGTGACTCAATCCGGCACACATACAGTTGCAAGGAACGGTGTGCTCGCCTTTCCCTCTTGCTTTGAGATATATTCTGCCCTCTCCCGTGTGCTCAGGCGTGGATTTGTGAGTTGCAGGGTGGGCTGATGTGAGGAAACCATGTAGCTGAACGTCAGTCCAGCAGAAGTGTGTTATCTGCTGGTTCATTGCCTGATGGGACACTCCCAAGGGAGAATGGGGATTGCCCTTTCTCGTGGTGATGCAGCTTCTTACTGGATTTCTTTGGAGCTGCAGCCATAGAAGAGGTCATGGGTGATTGTAGTGGCATTAAAATTCAGGTATTGGTGTTATTTCTTATCGAAAGGGGAGTTGCCCTGGAGATGCAGAAAGATAATGTTGTTGGACAGTTAAGCCAAGCCAGGCTAAGAAACTTGCCTCTGGCCATTTGTTTTCACGTGGTATTTCACCCTTATCTCTATCCTCTTTAGTTTCCTGTATGGTACCCTTGCAAATTGCATTACTAATGATATCCACGATGAAAATAAGTAGTTTTTAAAAAGGAAATGATTTTCTATTTGATTCATGTCAGTTTGTGTTGTGGCTTGATGGACAGTTGCATGTTCATGACTGACGGGTGGCAACCTGGGATACCGGACAGAACTTTCTTAAACTGCCTTCACCATCACTCAGTCTCCCATTTCACTGTATCCATGACAGGCTATGAACCTGTGCTAGCTGTAACAAAACTTTCAATGCTGACTGTGTTGGTGGTTCAGACTTGGAGAAATTTGATCTAGGAGTTCTGACTAGAAGCCTCCCACTCCCTCTTTGATGGGAGGGATGACCTCTTTGATGACCAAAAATGTCCACTTTACACGAACATTATTTTTGACAAACGCTGCTCTTCTAGTGTTGCTTTACACCCTCCTGGCTCAAGTTAAATCAGGCGTCTCAGCAAATTGTTACAGATTAATGATTTTTTTTTCTTGCCTATTCTAACTTCAGAGAAGGATTGAAAAACTATTTATCCTAGAAATTAGACGTTAGCAGGTTAGCTAATGCTGTACTGATGAGCCAAATGGATTTTTTGTTTATTTACAGGATTACTGCCTTTAAGGAAAGCCCTTCTGTAGGAAGCAATTGTCACAATAAGAGATCTTGAGACAATTAAATAGAGTTCTTCAACCTATATTGTGCTGACTCTTGCGTTTGCTAAAGCCCAGTGTAAGTAATTTTTAGAGTGTAACATCCACATTTTTTCCATGGAAGCTTTTGTCCCCCAACAGGTATTTGACTGACAACTGACATTACTTCTTCTTCAAAAGTGATGTTACAAAGCATAAAATACGTATGTAGGTTTCTTTTACTTTTTAAAAGTACTGTTTACAAAAGTAGTGTTAATTAGAGAAAGATAAAAGCTGGGATTATGCTGTCATTTTCCAAAGAGTGGCACTAAATGTGATGGAAACAGAGCATACAGCAGATGTGTTGGGTTATCATGACTGGTTAGGGTAAAATTTTAATAAAATTTTTAGGATTTTATGACTTAAGACCTTCTCTTCAGAAGCTTGAGAATACAAAATGTGCAGATGTGGGAAGTTACACAAATATATTAGTAAGTGGGATTTTGGAGCTGTCACTGAAAGGACATGAATTCAAAAGCCCGAAGAAGAAGAGGAATTTAGGTTGCAATGAGGAAAGAGGTCTTGAAAGAGGGGAATATCTGCATTAGGGTGGGGAGATGTAATATGTAGAATGGAGACACTGATGGGATAAGGGCATGGGGTTGAAATGGAGAAAATAAATTTGAGTACAAGTTCCAGGTTATTGTCCCTATCCTACATATGAATTCAGGTACGAAAGCAGCAGCCTCAGAGATGTCTTACTAAATTTTCTTGTTTCTGGGAGTTGTTTTGGTTTGGTTTTTTGTTGTTGTTGTGATTTTTTTTTAGATTATTATTTGTGAGATGGAGTACATGCATTTCCAGCATTGTTGCACATTTTGTTGTGCATAACTGGGATGCTGGCAGTGGAGCCATGTATTGGATGTTGTAAGTAGGGATGGTGTTAGTTTCTTAATAGCTGAGGAAAACTTTGGGGTGATTGGAAGAACACGGCGTGACAGCAAAGGTTTGGGGCAAGTACTGAGAAATGTAATGGAGGAGAGCAAGGTCAGGGCTTTACAGTGAGAGATTTTGGCAGACTTTCATTTGTTCTTGCAAGGCTGACACATACTGCTTTTATTTATCCCTGCTGACCTGCGTGCTTGTTCTTTTTAAAGGTTTGTTTTAGCTTCTTTGATTTCTTGTAAGAAAATTGACTGAGATTAGAGGACTGGAGCATGTGGGGTCAACAGAGGATGGAGAAATGACAAGCAGGTATGCAACCTGTTCGGTAATATGGCAGTGGTAACTGTGGTTTAGGTGACAGAACAGGAAGGGAGAAAAATGCAGTGCAGTGCACACATAGGTATGACTAGTGGTAGTGTTCAGTGCTCCAGATACAAAAACCTTTTAAAAGTGGAACTTCTCCAGTTTAAAAAAATATATTAAAAAAATCATGAAGTTCAAATATTTACTGCCCTAACTTCTGCCTCTGGGCAATTTGTATAGATCAGTCATAAGCAATCCAAACATCTCAAACATTCGGAATGTAAACTATTTATTTCCTTTGCCCAGAGTTTGTTCTGAGGTGTAATCATCACTTCTCTGTCTTCAGTGGAGGTGATTGTCATCTGTATGCCCACAGTCTTGATGACTAGAAGATGGCATTGAAGATAGTAATTTCTTGAGGCAGCCCTCAAAATTCAGTGTTACAATGGGCACAAGTCAGAATGTGTTTGTATGAGATACATGCACCTTCAATATGTTGTATCTCAGCCAGGCTGTTGCAGGATCATATTGTGCTGGACAAGACAGTTGGTCTTCATACGTAATTAAAGTGTGTTCTGTTAAATGCTGGGATTCAGCTTAATGAACAAAACAGAAATCACTAATATGTTACTTTAGAGTAAAGCTATACGCCCAATGGATTCTAGTACAGATCTGTACTGCAAGTGGATTTTGTTGGGTAAACTTGTAAAGGAATTCTTTTGCTTTTGTTGGAGATTATGTACTATTCCTTTGGTCTCTTGGAGGATTGAGCTGAACCTGCTGCATGCTCTCAGGGTGGATGTGGACAATTCAGTGCACCTGCTGCTTGCTACTGCAGTTTTCAGCAGTAAAAGCAGTGTGCAGTGCATGACTGGTTTGGCAGAACTGAAGCTGGTTCACTGCTTTGTGTTAGGCAGAATCTATATTGTGTTGGTTTAAAAAAGCAAATCAAGTATCTCTGTCTTCAGGCAGTCTCACCTGTTTTATGTGGAACTCCCCTTAACTCTGATCAGTCCTGTATTCCAGTGCTGTATTTTAGAATAATGTGGGGCATAACTAGTTAAGCATAACTTACCAGTGATGGTGTTTTGTGTACTGTGTATGTGTACATGGGAAGGTTTGTGCAGAGGCAATGAGCTCAGGTCTTCTCTGCTGTAGGTTTTTCAGAGGCAGCTTTATTTAGTTTACTCTGGTTTATCTCTGCCAGCTTTAAATAATGGTAATGGGAATTTTAGACACCTATAGAAGGTGTTTCTAGGGGCATCGGTGTTTTTAGTATTATGTTGTGCTTATCTGCTGAAAGCAGCATGAGGTGAGCAAAACTGTTAAAAGCATCGCTAATAGGAAAATCTTTGTTTACACTGGTTCATGTTGTTACTAAAGGGCCAGAAATCCAGACACTTTATTCAGAAATTCCTGGCACTGTTTTTTATGCAATGTTTATTTAGCTGCTTCTTCTCTATAAAGAAAGGAGAACAGCAGCAAAATCGAGACTTTGTGACTTTCTCTTTGGTTTTAGATCTTCCAAAATGATGATTTATTAAATGTCTTTTTGAGTTGAAAATTTCTAGGTAATTTAAATATGGAGCATGTTGTTAGCACCTGGGATGAGAAGTTAAATGCAGTCAGTACCCTCCCCTTTCTTCAGTAACTAAATAAAATTGAAATATTTGGAACAGTTGTTCTTCTAGTTTGATTTTTTTAATGATCCATCCCCCAAGTTGAATTTATTCAGAGCAGAATCACTTTCCTTTCTGTAGCTGGGATTAAAATCCCCTGATTGATGGGCTTGCACTCTTTCTTCAATTTACAGAGGCGTTCTCCGAGTCTCCGCTCTGAGTCTTCCCTGGAACACAGTTTGCGGATTACTGTTGGTAATGACCGGTATTGCATTGGCACGCCGGAGCGAAGGAGGCTGCCTGATAGACTGGGCTCACCAATTGATAACCTGAGTGACAGGTATGGTCCTC
Organism: Motacilla alba alba; assembly: GCF_015832195.1. Lineage (NCBI taxonomy): Eukaryota > Metazoa > Chordata > Aves > Passeriformes > Motacillidae > Motacilla > Motacilla alba. The sequence continues at coordinate 77,424,746 of NC_052018.1, forward strand.
TGCAGGTGGGGATTCACCTGGGTGAAGCAGCGTGGGAGTGGCTCTACTGGATGAGATCAAACATCTCATTAGCCCACTGAATGCCTAGGGAATGAGGGTAAGCATGTAGTGATGCTTCCCAGGAATATTCCCCCAGCCTCTTGCAAGTTGTGGTACAGAGAATTCCTGAACAAAAGTCTCTGCCTGTGTAACTCTAAACAGATAGTACTTCTCTAATTTTGTCAGCTGCTGCTAAATCCCATATAAACTAAGCATGCACATCATATTTTGCAGGAGGGAGTGTGATGTCAATCCCTCCAGTGCTTCCTTCCCCTTGAGACATGGAGACACTTCATTTGACATTTCCCTGCTTCAGCCACCTTCTGTTTCTTATGAACCTACCTAGTCCTTACTGAAAGGAAGGTTGTTTAGTATAAGGGTAGTGTAAAGCTTTAACTTTCTCATTTATTGGGAAGAATTGTCTACTTTCCTGATTTTTGAGACTGGTCTAGAAGAAAACTTTAAAGCAGCTTGAAGGAGATTATTTTTTTAACTTTAAAAACCTTGCAGAAGAGAATAAAGTCAGACAGTCTCATACATTATAAAGGAAGTGTTAGAATTCTTAGGTTCCCTTGACTGAAATTGGAGAGAAACACTTAATGGAGAGAATTCTTTTGTGTTAAAATACTTCACTGCTTTGAACAGTGAAGGGTAAATATTAGTAGATACAATTAGGAACTCTTTGCCTTCAGTAGGAGAACCGGTATAATCTGGCGAAAGAAAGAAAATCAGAAAACCATGTAAATAATTCTCTTGGTCTTGAATTGCAAAATTAAAGATGGCATAGCTTGTGCCCTGGAGCATACAGTTGCACTTTCAGGTCAGGGATAAGCATCCAGCACAGGAAAAACCATTACCACTTCCATTTTTGATGCAAATCTCATCATCTGTTAAAAAAAAAAAAAAAGATGAGACAGAGGGAAGTGAGCAGAAGAAATGAATTTCCTGTCTTTCTCAGGTGTAAAGTTAAGTTTCAGCAGGTGTAGAAAACCAACTGAGAGTTTGTTTTTTGGTACCGTCACTTTTATGCCTTTACCTTAGTTCTCCTGGCATCAGTGTTTGATTTGTAAATCCCCTGTGCAGTCTGCAATCTTGTAAATGAAATGAGTGTGGATGCTCAGGGAGAGTACAGTAGTTGGAAGGAAAAGGAAGTGATATGTTGGGAACTGGCACTTCTCTGGCAAATGAGGAACATTTGAGGGCAGGGGATGGTGGTGTTTGTGCCGTTGCTTCATGCTCTCAGGTGAGATTCTAGATTTAACCTCTTCTGTGGTGCTGATGCATGGTTAGAAGTAATATCAGGTATAGCGCAGTTTATTTAATGTAAGGGTGAGAAATCACAAAAGTTGACTTCTGTTACAGAGCCTGTAGATGTGAAACAGAATGGTAAGACTAGACTCCAGAGAAGGTTTAAAAGTGACAGATGAGTTAGAATGAGAAGAAGATAAAGTGAGACCATGTAGACTTTAATCTTTAAGTGTGACTTCCTTGTATTTGTAGTGTAAGTATGCAAGAACTTCATGTTGTTACATTTGCTTTTTTTTGTCTAATCTGTGCTAGCTGCACTTTTCTGAGTGATGCCCATTGTCCAGAAGCTTAAAGTATGTGACAACCAAGTCTCCTGTTAGCCTTTCCTAAATTGTCTAGGTACTACTTCTGAATTCTAAGTTTCTTCACTGCTAGCCATTTTATTTGTTTTCAAAAGACACTTGTTTTTTGATTAAGGACATTGTTTATCACTTTTCATCATGTATTTTTTCCCTTCTCTGAGAGGCTGCCCTGGTACTGGGACACTGATCTTATGTCTATCATTGGACTGTAAAATGGTCTTTATTGTTACTGCTCATATCACATTTTTATTTTGCGTGTGATACGTTCTTGTTCTAATTAAAAAAAAAAAAAAAAGTGAAAGAAAAAAGTGTTTCCTGAAGATGTCTTTTCAAAGTTTGAAGTAATTGGACCAAATAATTCTGAATTTAGTTATTCTCAGCTATTTTTGCTAACTTGTCTACTTTGATATTTCAAGCAATCACTTTGACACATTATTCTCTGTAATTTGTAGGGCCTTGTGATGGTAGAGAGGTTCATTAGTCCATAAAGGAAATAAAATACCAAAGGAAGGAAATCAGGGAGGCTATTTTAGAGTCTCCTGCAGCAGTGGGTTTTCAGGATGCCTGAGGAGACTTTCTAAGGGTGTGTGTTCCCATGCAGGTCTGACCTAAAACATCTGTAAGAACTTGCCCTATGTTTCTAGGGAAGCTGGTCTCCTGCACATGTCTAAATAGGCACACTGAATGCTGCTGGACTGTGTCTTCAAGGTCACCTAAGCAGCTTCAGTCTCCTGGTTGGACCAAAAAGTGGGGTTTTTTGTTGTCTTACAGAATCTCAATCTGTCAAAGTGAAAAACAAATCTTTTTCTCTCTCCCCGTCTTCCATCTGTCCGGCTCTCAGTATTTTTAAGACATTCTACTACTATCTGAGCTGGCACAAACTCTAGAGAGCATCCCACCAATTCTTTCATCTGAGGTTAATAGAAAAGGTAGACCAAATCACTGCAGAGACTTGGTTTGCATTAAGCTGTGTTCTGAAATAGTGTTTTTGGCATGATATCAAGAGTAACAGTTGGCTAGAATATGAACAGCTCATCTGACTCCCTATTCAAAGACTGTGTATTAAAGTGGAGTCCTATTGATTGCTGACAGCAGAATACCACTATTTATTTCTGTGTATGTGAATAAACACGCCAAAAAGTAAATTACCTTACACTAGTTGTAGGTCTCTGGGGCGTCATGTGTGTGTAGCCTGTGGTCTGTTTTCCATCTCTGAAACTGCAAATTCCAGTGATTCATGGATTCTCTGTTGGTGAAGGAATTGGGATGGTCACAGTGGTACCACCTTGTATCCTCTCTTGAGGATGCAGTAGCTAGTAGTGGACATCACTGGCTGAAAGCATGCAAACCAATTAAGAGGGATGTAACTCTATTAGACTGTATGCACAGAAAACATGTTCCAAAGAATCCTGTAAGGCAAATAATAATTTTTCCCACAACTGTATTTCATTTTCAGGTTTTAAATTTGCATTTTAGCTGTTCAAAGTGTATTTGGAATGTCTTGCTAGTTTTAAATACAGTAGATTTGCTGTTCCTTTCTTTCCAAAGTATGGTTAAAAATTCCTGTGCTTTATCACTGCAGTCAGTTTGGATTGTAGGTGACAGCTGCCAGACATGCATCTAAATAATTTTATTTGCACAAAAATCAGCTGAAGGTATATGGTGAAACACAACTGTTACTCCATCAGGTGTGTTCATGCAGCTTGTACAGGTTTAGCAGGCTCTCAGAAAACGTTCCACTGGGAATAGACATACCTTTATGTAGGTTGTGAAAACAACATTTATTTATGAATTTTAATTTAGCTATTTGTAGATATTTTTGTGCTTTTGGAGGAGGTGGATACGTGTAGTTTGCTGAAAACTGGAAAGATACCATGTAATACGATGGGTACAGGTGCATGCCAGATTTGTTCTATAAGATGTGTTGGACTGATAAAGTATCTAATAAATGCTATGCAATGATGCAAGGGAAAGTGAAGTTTTGTGTTGATTTTGTTCTTAAATATGCATATGTAATTTATAAAAATACCCAGGAAAAAGACCTTGTCTGTGCATCTCTGTCATTATTTAGTCTGTTGTGAAAAACTGGGGCTGTCATTTATTTGCAGATTTTTTGAAGATGTCTTCTGGCGTGACTTGATTTGTCCCTTCTCAAATCTATGGAGGGACCTTTTGGAGTAGGAGTAGGTGATTTTTGTGGATTCAGGCCATTATACATAGCTTATCTCAAATTGATTCACTCAGGAAAGAGTCTTCTGTGTCATTGATGTCACTTACGGAGCACATTTTCTTTCTCGGATGATCTTGCTAGATTTTGAAATATCAATAAGTAAAACCAGCAGCTGGTAACTTTTAAAGTGGTTTGGTTTGTTTCTGCCTTATCTAAAGAAAAGTCCCAGAAAAGTTTTTAGGCATCAAGAAAAGGCCTTAGTCAAAAAAGTACCCCTGATTTTAGGTGTTGTCTGTAGTAACTGGTCCAAAAGATACTCCCAAGAGAAGAAGCTGCTTATTCTGATGTTGTGACAGTTGCACATCCACTGTGTGTAATAATGCAGGGGCTGGCGCAGAAGAACGGTACCATTACACTTAATCTCCTTGGATTATAGATACCAAAAACTCTGCTTCTTTTTAGTTATGGGGTTCATGTGATTAGTGACAGTGCTGTCTGCATATCTGTTGCAAAAGAAAATATTGGTAGAATTTGTGGTCCTTGTCCACAGCTGAAGATAAAAAGAGGATCTGGTTGCATTTGCCAGTGTGAAACTGAATTATACCTTGAATAATTCATAGGAAATCTGACCTTGGCATCTTACTGGGAGAGGTGAGGAAAGGGATTGTGGTCTGAAATATGATAGTAAGGGTTTTTTAAAACCTGTAGTCTCTCACATTCACAGAAATGAATCCATCCTATCAATTTTTCAAAGCTCTAATTCCTCAGTATGAGTTGAATTGTTCATGTCACTGCGTTTGCAGGTAACTTCCTAGGAGGGATGTAGAATACCATTAAAAATAATTCTCCCTCTCTACCCTGCATTTTAAGTACATAAAATGTTGGTTCTGTTTAGTAAGGGAGATGTTATTTTGAAACTGATTTGGAAATTTCTTAGCCTTGAGTAGGAGTAAGACTGTTTAATCTGATTCAAGTACTTCTATTCTGTGTTTCTCTCACGCAGGGATGATGTGGCTGATGGTCCGATATTCACTAGAGGCCTCACGTGCCCTCGCGGCCTTGAGAGATACCCAGCTCATGAAGATCAGCCTTCGAGTTCCTTCATTCCGAGGCATGATGAGGACTACCGCAACCGAGACGTTTTCCTCCACCGCTCAGATTACAGCCCACACTATGGCCGTCGGGAGGAGCTGCCTCGTGGGTCTGACAGAGATGGTGACAAACTGAGGAGATCCCCCTACCCACTGAGGGCAGAGGAGAGGGGACGAGAAATAAAGCGTCCACGGTATGAAAAGGATGAGAAGATGCATGGTGTGAGCGGAGAGCATCAGGGCTTCTCGTCAGGAACACGAAACTACCGCAGGCGAAGCCGCAGCCGTAGTAGAAGCCTGAGCCCGTCGTACCTGAATGAAGAATTCCGAGAGCTTGACCGTGCAAGGAGGAAAAGAGAAGAGGAAGAACGCAGTAGAAACTTGAATCATGATGTTTCAGGCACTGGCTACACGATCCCTGGCTTGACTAACACATTACAGACTTCTGAGCCTCGGTATACGTATAGGCCTGAAGAAATCCCACCCATGCCCAAAAAATCTATTTTGAAGAAACGAGTAGAGATGGAAGTAGAGTCTGCTGTTCAGGTTTGGTCTCTGTGTGTCTGTCTATGTGCTTCTACTTTCCAAAACAGTTACTTCATGATATAGAATTATTAGTTTGATTTCCAAAAAATTAGTTTGATTTCCAAAACAGGAAAGCCAAATCTTTGTTTCCCATTCTTTAAGAGGACAGGTATCTTTCTGCAGGGTGGTGTAAGTTTGAAGTGCATTAGAAACTTTAAATGGTTATGGCATTTAATCAGGAATTTAATGGCATTTAATCAGGAATTTTATGACATTTAATCAGGAATCATATATATATATATACACACCCCTATCTATATATAGTCTGTGACAGAATAAAATGTCTTTGTGGAACTTCAACCCATGATGCAGAGATCTGGGCCAGCTTTCAAAGAAAAGCTGGCTCTCGTAGTACCACAGGCAGTCAGGATATTGATTGAAGCTCTTCCCCTGTTGCAGTGTCTCTTTCTTGTTTCTTTATGGACTTAGAGATCTGCCTAATGCATCTTCAGTACCTCTGTTTGAAAACAACTTTTAAATTTCCTTACTTTTTTCCCTTTGAACTATAGGCTGGGATCAGGTTTGGAACTATAGGTTTGGTACTTAATTTGTACCAAACCTATACCAATTGATTCTCCAGATTAGAACAATGGACAGATAAGTGGCTGTGACTACTGTGATAAACTGACTTTTTGTGTTTTAACACATCACTTTGATTTGCCTTTTTTACTGATCAGTGTTGGTTTGACAGTGACATATTTATCTCAGGCGTGCTCATTCCATACCTGTTACTGGAGGTAACATCCCATTCCATACCTGTTACTGGAAATGCTATTTAATATGGCATTAATTATGAATATCTGAGGAAGTGACTGAGAATAAGCCCAATGCAGTAGTTTTTATCTGACTTAAGGTATTGAAATCCTGTGTGACTATGACTAAACTCAAAGCATATCCAAAATGGTGTAACAGGGTTTAAATTTAAAAATTTTTGTTCTTGTGCTTGCAAAAAGTTTGTGAAATATAATTGTGATTTTGTGTGTTCTCTGAGATAAGCATTCATTGTTGGACATGGCATTCAAGAATCATTGGTTTGTAATCTTTTGTGTTCTCTTTTATCTGCATGTTGTCTCTTCTAACACTTTTATTCAGCTGCGAACTCAAGGAGAAATGAACACGTTCCTTGGTTCTGTGAGGTGCATAGTGCCTTAGAAGTAAATAAATCTTCTCTCTTTCAGCCCGAGGGCTTTTCAAGCAGTCCAGCCCCCAGCAAGGATCTTCCTCTTCTTTCTAGTCAGTCTGCTTTGCCCCAGAGCAACAACATAGCTCCTTTTGCTTCTGAAGTGGAAAACTTTCTCAAACGGTTCAACAAAGGCTCTCTTGTTGAGGCTTCAGACAAGGAGTTGCATGAAGGTTTGTGTGAGTGGAACCCACTCTCTGGGCCTCCCAAAGACACTTTGATGTTTGAAGAGAAGTTTGGAAGCTTCTTAAGTCAAAAAGAAAAAGTAGAACCCAAGTCAGAGCCCACTGATCGCCATACTGACTTCCTGCTGCCTCATGAGAGGGCCAGTCAGGATGGCAGTGGTTTCTCCCGAATTCTGGGCATGATGGCTGACTCTGTCAGTGCTCAGGAGAAGAGGAGGCGTAGCTTTCCTGACATTGAGGACGAAGAGAAATTTCTTTATGGTGATGAGGATGAAGAGACCAAAATTGAATCTCTCCCCATAGAGAAGCCCCCAGTGAGTTGTGGCAATGAGATAATAATACAGAAAATGAGCCCACCTCCTTCTCCTGCTCCAGCTGTCAAGGTGGATCCTCTAGAAGAGCCAAATGCAGAGTATGCAAAGATCCATGACTTACTTAAAACCATTGGACTTGACATTGGTGTTGCTGAGATTGGAAAACTGGCTGTTCGTACCCAGGAACGCCTTCATGGCAAAAAGCTGGCATCTCGTTCTCCGGATCGGCGCTCTTCAGATGCTCGCAGACTGGACGCTTGGGAGCTGCGCCGCAGCCGCAGTGACACTCGTTCTCCTGAGTCAGGCCAGCAGCGCTCAGCGTCACCTCCGGGCTCTTTCCAGCACCCTAAAGATGCGTCCTCTCTTCAGAAATCAGACTATACTAAGAGCCAGCCAGTGGGACAGGAGATACCTCCACATGCACCTGAACAGCCTCTTCCTTCTGTCTCTCTCATTCCTTCAATTCCACCAACTCCTGCTAGTTTGCCACCTACACCTACTTCTGTTTCCCAATACCAAATTCCCAGCTATTCCCACTACACTGCTGCTCAAATGCCCCAAAACTATCCCCCTCCCACAATGGCTCCTCCAGGATATGATGCATATGGGCACTATATGGCATATGCAGCCCCTGGCTGGCCCATGTACCCCCCTGCCCAGCAGCCTAATCCTACGCTATCAGAAGCTCATGGTCTTCTTACTATGGCCATGTCAGCAAACCCCACGCGTCCCAATCTCCGGGTGATTGAGACAGTCTCTCTGGGAAAGGATGTCCCTGATGTAAAAAGAGATGGTTCTGTGCTTGTTCAAGTCCCTACCACTCCTTCTCATTCCAAAGCACCCCTTCGTCTGTCGTCACACCCTCTGAAAAATACCACAGAAAGGATGTCGGATGAAAAAAATCGGGCAGCTCAAAAGCAGAAGGTATGTTAGGTATTCTGATACTTCAGATTGTGTTGGATTGTATGATTGGTGGGGTGGAAGCTTTTTCTCTTCAGGTGCATGTTTTCTTTTTTTTTTTTTTTTTTTGAATTGCTCCAGTTTAAAAATATTTTGACCTAGTTTACCTCCGTTAAAGATTTCCAAGCACTTGTCTGTATTATTCTGTGACACCTGTTGCATGCCATTGGCTATGGCAGAACAGATGAAATCAAAAACAAAGTTGAATTTATTTGAACCAGCCAAAATCTTACAGAGAAAACACATGGTGGCCACAGCCCGGCTTTATTCTGCTGAGAGTTAGTTATTGAAATATCTGAAGGTATCTGGGGATATGTAAAAATCTGAAGGGACAGTGTAAAGAAAATGAAATGGGTTTTTTTACTGATGTGTAGTGGCAGAACAAGAGGCCACTGAAACACAGAAGGCTCCATCTGTACATGCTATATTGTACAAAATACCCTGTTTATACCTGTATTAGACATTCTTAAATACATACTAAAGGATATCATCATTCACCATCACATACACTCTTCCCTCTACATTTATATTAATTCTCTTACAAAAGTCACAAAATTAGAAGGATTTAGGGGAAACTACTTGGAGGCTCTGACACCAGTTCAGGTCATACGTGTTAGTGTTTTCCTCTTCTAATTATCTTGGTTTCTACAATAATTAGAGAGTTGTGGGGAAGAATGTGTTTTAAGATACGAAACTGTAGTTACACAATTGTCAAAGAACTGGATGATTCCCAAAAGTTGTTTTGAGTTTTCAGACTGGTGTCCACTTGGTCTTTGTTGTTAAAATAAGGGCATAGAATTATTTGGGTATGGGGGGGGACAATTAAAAATCATCTCATTCCAACCCCACTGCCATAGACAGGGACACATTCCACTAGACCAGATTGCTCAGAGCCCCATCCAACCTGGCCTTGAAAACTACAGGGCTGGAGAGTCTACAGTCTCTATGGGCAACCTGTTTCCATGCCTCACCATCCACATTGTAAAGAAATGCTTCCTTTATATCCAGTTTAAATCTACCCTCTTTTAGTTTGAACCTGTTGCTGCTTTTCCTGTGACTACAGACCTTGGTGAAATATCTGTACCCATTTTTCTTTCAAAGCCCCTTTAGGTATTGAGGCTGCAATATCATCTTTTATTATAAGAGCCTTTTCTTTATTTGTATGAAGTGCTACATCAGCAAATAAGTGAGCTTCCATTTCTGGCAGATATAATAATTTCTTCAGCTGACACAGCTGAAATCTTGTTCTTAATGAAATTTAGTGCTTTTGGAAGAGCTCTCTTGGCTAAAGGTGTGTGCTTTTCTCCTGCCCTGACATACCTTTGTAGCTCATCTGTGCATCTTCGTAGAACTTCTAAGGCTTTGTCTGCACTACAGAAATCTTTGTCTAGGGCTTAGTCCACTGGTTTTTTTGCTGGGATGGTTTGGAGTATAAAAATTTGCCCGTTCCACTTGATGCCCCCATGCTACAGAAAACTCAGACGGAGAGAATGGTGTTTTGATGATAAAAAAATAGCATACAAAGCCAAAATAATAATAAAAACCTTACGTTGTTTACGATGTAGCTTAACTGTTGGTAGAACTACTTCAGGAAGGATTCAGGGATCCTGCCAACATTGACATTGCTGTTGTAGAAGTGATTGTCTAGGGAAGTCAAGATTACTTGTTTGTTAAGCTTTAAGAGCCTTGTGAAGGTAAAAAAATTGTGATTTGTCTCTTGAAAAATGAAGCTGGAAAAGAAACTGAAAGAACTTTTCAGGTTTCACTTTAGCATATTGCTTTGTTTCCTTCTATGAGAATCGATGAAAACCAGTGAAAAAGGATTTGTGAGCTCCTCATTCCACAGTTTTTACTGTATTGAACAAGAAAGAAATTTCATCCTGATGTTTTATGTCAGATTGAAGCAAAATGTAACTTACAGCTAAAATGAGCCAGAGTCAAAGCAGGAGGCAAGGTGAAGGGCTGTGTAGGCTGGTGGAACATGCTAGCTGTAGAGATTCTGCGTGAGTTTTCAACAGCCATTTGCCATTGATCTTGATTAGCCCTGCAGAAGATAGTCAGCTGAGCCTAAGGGCCTTGGAAAGTGCTGCAACAAACAGAGCAGTTTAGAGGAATACACTGCTGAAAAGCAAAAAAAAATTACCTACAAACTGGGTTGAAGCATGACCACACAGTACAGTTACTTTCAGATACAGAGGAATGGGTATATTTATTGTGTTAAAATACTCAAGAACATTTTGGGAATAGCAAGCAGTGTTCTGTGGCTGGAAAGCTGAGGTCTTCATGTTATTCTTGCAAGACTGTTTAATTTGGGAAGAGAAGAAAATCCAGACACCTTCCAATTTATTTAGGTGATAGAAGAGAGAGAAAAACTGAAGACTGATCGAGAAGCACGGCAGAAGAAGCTATACTATCTCAAGACAGAATTGGACAGGCTTCGTAAACAGCAAGGTAAAGTTCATTACCACCCTCCCAGCCTCCCTTCTTTTTTCTCCCCCTTTGGGATATGTCACAAGTCCTGGTATCTAACAGGAGAAGGAGGACCAAAATAAGAGCAGTCCATAATGTATTTTCTGGCAGTTTTCTGTATACTCCTGGCAATGCACAACTCTTGAAAAAGTAGTGACCTAGTTATTATATTAAGATCAATTACCTCAAAATTTGAGCTGACAGTTGCTCTTGCATCTTCTTGGCTTGATAAGCTAAAGGAATTGTACTTTATGCATTTTAGTGCTTCTTTAGAAGTGAGAAATAGTGACTGAAGCTGTTATTGTGCCTTTCAATTTTTCATGAATCTTATCTGGAGATGGAAAAGTCCTCTCTCGAGAGAGCTAACTTTTTGTGTCTTTAAAACTTGTTTGGTCCGAGTAAATACTTAATTCCCTCACCTTTGGAAAATTATACTTTCAGGTTAGAATAGGCAATTAACTTTTGCCTGTTTTGTCACACAGGGAAATAGTGATTATAAATTGATACTCTGGAGGATTATGGTGCCTCTTTTAGGGTGTGTGTTATGGTAATCCTTATGGAGGCACATCATGCAGATTTAGTGATGCTGTACCTGAGAGTCAATTCCATCTTTACAACTTCATGGTGAAGATTTAGCCATAGTATTTTGTATTAGTATTTTACTTGTTACCGGAATTATTGTACAGATCTAAAGTCAGTTTTCCTGTTGCATTTCTGACTCTTCTGCTTCCTTGATTGGTTCAGGCGAGATGTTGAGGAAAAAACGTCGTGAGAAGGACGGACACAAAGACCCCTTGTTGGTTGAAGTGAACAGACTACAAGAGAATATTATGAAGGAGATTGCAGAGCTGCATAAAGAATCTGATGCAGCTGACAAGAAGCAGTCTGAGCTTGACAAAGTAGCACAAATCCTGGGGATTAACATATTTGAAAAACCCCGGAAACCATCTGTGGAAACTAAAGATTCCTCGGAAAAGAACAGCAAGTCAGAAAATGCAAAAGCTGTAGAGAAAACATCTTCCTCCAGCAAGGTAAAGTCTTAAAGTTTGTGTGCTAATGATTTTCCCACTAAGAGGAGAGGGCACTGGGCAGACAGCTGGTCCCAGACATTTACTAAAGGATCATTTGATGTCATTTGTTACCACATCTCATACACTGGCTTTGATGGTGCATGCAGGTGAGAGTCAATATATCAATGTATATAATGTCCCTGAGGTTCTGTGCAGTTCAGCACCACTTACTGTTCTTTATCTTAGTATTGTTGAGGTGTTGGTTGGATTGAACAGTATCATGAGTGTGTATAGCTGTTTGGTCTCAATACCATGCCAGGAAGACAGACTTTCTTTTTCTCTACAAAATTTCTGTCATGGCCTTTCAGACCATGTTTATAGGAGTGTTTAGAGCAGCAAAGCTCTCTGAAAGTTGGGAGCATGTTGGTCTTCTCACTGGGTAATGATAGTAACAAATCACAAGACTTAAAGATGATGGTCAGCATAAGATGTTTTTTATGTACACATGTTCTCTCTTCAGAAATGTCAGTATGCATCAGGTCTCTCTGGTGTGGTCTGTTCTGCTCTGGGCTGGATGTACCAGATCAGGCTTACTGCATTCCAGAAGATAGTTTTATTTTGAAAGTAGGATGGATACTACCATCTGAAAGGTTATGCTTATATTCAGGAAATCAATTATCCTGTTTTTCAGATGTTTATTCAAATATGTAACAGAAATAGCTAATGGGAAATTGTAGATTGATGTTTTGTAGATCTTAGCATATTTATTTTTTGCGGAGAGGAAAATATTAGTAGGGTAAGAGGTATAAGGAAAACTGAAATGGCACCTCATCAGTTTATCTGAAGGGAGGATGTCAAGAGCATGGAACCAGGTTCTTCTCAGTGGTGCTGAGCAATAGGACAAGAGGCAGTGGGCAGAAACTGACGCACAGGACGTTCCAGCTGAATGTGAGGAAGAACTTCTCCACTGTGTGGGTGACTGAGCACTTGAACAGATTGCCCAGAGAGGTTTTGGAGTCTTCCTCACTGGAGATATTCCAGTACCATCTGGACACAATCCTGTGCCATGTGCTCTGGGATGACCCTGCTTGAGCACGGAGGTTGGACCAGATGACCTATTGTAGTCCCTTCCAACCTGACCCATTTTGTGATTCTGTATTTCCTCCAAAGCCACTCAAATTTGTTTATCCTGTAACATTTTCCTTATGCTTTATTGTGGTCTGAGAACTCATTAGGTATCTTTAATTTAAAGACTTGCTTTTGTTTTTTTGTTGTTTCTTGAAACATCTCTGAAGTTTACTGTTCACTTACTTCAACAAATCCTTTGCTTCAGTCACAACTTCATAAAAGTAAAGTAGGCAGAAATGTTTGTAAAGTCCTACATTGCATTAAGTTATATTGTTTTCCTTTCTTGGGATATGGCACGTGTGAATATATTTCTCATTATTTTAATTTGCATTGTCTGTGTTGTCCAAACCCGTAATGACTTGATCTCCTTTTCATAGTTCCTTATTTTAACATGGAAAATTGTGAGTTCTGAACAGGAGCATTTAATATTTTCGTACATATCTAGGCACATAGGACACGGCCTTCAGCCTCTAAAATTCACGTTGTAGTTCTGATTAACATTTTTTCATGAAAAGAAAGATGGTGCTGGCCTTTCAACACTGAGATTGTTTGACTCCGCCAACCTGAGGGGCAAAAGCTTTTGCCTTTCTGCTTATTTGCAAGGCACCTTGTGGTCTCTTACTGCTGACCCTGTGTCTGTGTGTTGTAGTTACAGTCAATGCAGAGGTGAAGCCAGTGTTACTGTGCTAAACAGACAGATCACCCACTGTCTGGGCTCTAAATAGTAGCAAATTATAAAGGCATCTTTGAGCTGGGATAATGCACAAACTGGAGTTGAGTGGGCTGTCACCTGTCTCTCTGAGAAGTATTGTCTTTTTAAAGTTTTGATTTAGAGAGTATTTTTATAGGTCTATGTCTAAAAATAACATAAACATTGATGCTTGTGTGACATTGTGAACATCCTTTCATGCACCTCCTGCAGATCATAAGCTGATCTCATTGTTCAAGAGAATGTCTGCTATGTTCTTGCTGACAGAATACTTGCAAATATTCCTGGGGTCACTTCTTACTCTGCTCCCAAGAACTAGATTATATTGGGATATGGATATCTGTGGGGTGCATAGTGGCCTGGCTGTCTCTTCATTCATTGACGTACGGTGCATGTTGTGGGGGAGTGGTGTTAAGGAATTTAAAGTAAGGCAGATGTTATTTGACAATTTTGAATCTTCTTAAATAAATTTGTTCAGTGCTGGTAGTGAATAACTTGGAAATCATGCAACCAACTCGAGTCTGCTAAATTAACATGCCATTCTTTCCAGACTGCCATGCAAAATGATAACATGATGGACTGTATGCCATTGAAAATGTAACTCAGAACTCAAAATACATCTAGTACTATTGTAATCTAAATTACCAGGGCTCTTTCATAGTATATTTCAGATAATATTTGTTTTGCTCCAAGTTTAATTTAGTATTAATTTTGGATAGAGTCCTGAAATGTCTGTATATCACTATATGGCGTCTTTCTGTACAGAGCAATGTAAGTGCAAACATCATATGTTTAAATCACAAGATCCTTCACCCTGTATGCTTAGGTAATTAACAGAACACCATCTTTAATCTTTTATTACTAAACAATAAGTTTTCTGGAGAGTTTAGGAACACTCAAATAATCTGATAAAACTGATGGAGTTAAATACTTTTAGTCACTTGATTTTTGCTTCCTTTTCCATTCTGCTTTCATCCAAACTACTTTTACAGTAACTTCTGAATGCCTCTAGGGGAACTATTTGAGGTCTTCTGGGCACTGTTTGGCTAGTATGGTAAATTGGAGCTGTTATGTGAAACCAATAAAGTGGGAAGGGTGCATGCCACAGGGAATTTGTTCATTTGGTTCCTTGATTAGCTGCAACCATCCAGCCATTACATCTGGGACCCTTATTGGAAACTCTTCACTGCAGCCACGCAGCACCTTAGTCGGCAATACCAGCTCTCTGAAACAGTGGAATTAACCTGGGCGCTGAAAAGCAGGTGATATATTTTTTTTGTGTGTATGGCTTCTGCTGGAGGCAGGTTCTGAATTCTAGAGCATTTTGTCTGTCCTGCCTTGTCTTAGAGAAGTGTTTCCTTCTGTTCAATTTAGGAATCAAAAACTACTAATGAAAAATCGAGAGGTAGAAGCCCGAAGCCAGCAGAATCCTCTTCACAGTCCTCCAAACATCCTTTCCAGTTGGCCAATATTTATGAATATTATGATGCAGGGAACCACTGGTGCAAAGACTGCAATACCATCTGCGGGACCATGTTTGACTTTTTCACACACATGCATAATAAGAAACACAGACAGGTATGTTGCAGGCTTCCTTCACTAAGTGCATTTCATATTGCTATGAATATTAACACTAAAACATACATCACAGAACTACATTTTACAAGAGAACCTGAAATAATAAAGAACCCAAGAAGTAACTTATCAAATTCTTTTCCCCTAATGTTGGACTTGAGCAGTTGTACAGCTACTGGTGTATTCCATATAGTGTAAATGGGGCCTGTGTTCAGTTTGCTCGGGTTTGCCACTTGCGTTTCACACGTTTACATGTTCTTTGCGGTCATTTACATTTTACACTTTTCGCAGCTTATTTTGTCATTGTAAATTGCAAAGTGGGAGGGAAAAGAGAGGAAAATAAGTTGTTGTAAATATTTGCGCATTGATTTTAATGTTCAGTGTTCTAAAAGGATATTAAAAAGGAAAAAGACAAGTGTACTTGCCTTGCTAGTGTAATATATGAGCCTATATACCTCTGTCACTGTGCAAATAGACCCTGGATCCTTACAACAGACCTTGGGCTTCGAAGACTCAGAGTGAGACCAAACAAGAGTCCATAAAACGCATTGATAAGATAACAGTTCCTGCCAAAGGTATGTTAATTTTTATTAACTTGGCTATCATCCCTCTTTGCCCTCCAGCAAGTCCCACTTGCTCAGAGAAATGAATTTTCAAAACTTTACCTTGGTATAGGAGCACATATGGATACTGCATTATTAGGAAAAAGGCAAATTATTTAGTTTCTTGACTGATCTTGTGTAAAAGGTCTTGAAGCCAGAGTGTAGGAAAAGTGTGGTTTCTTCTCTTTTTAGAGATGAGTTTTTTATTTTGAATACCAGTTGTCTTTCAGTGTAGTTCTGAACTAATTTTTGCCAACATATTAGAATTCAGAGCATGACCACAACAGTTGGCAGTATTTTGGTAGATCTTGCACAGTATTCCACACAGTCTTGTAGTAGACTTTTCAATTCAGTACATTTTTAGCAAAGGTCTCCCTGAAAATTGACCGATGAGTACTTGTTGTAGTGCAGATACAGAAAATCTGAGACAGGCGTATGGAAGGACCTGTGACTGAGTTGAAAATTAATATAGGATTTAAAATATGAATGTCTAAAAGGCCTGCTAGTGATCAACTCATTTTATTAATCTGTTACATATTTCTGGTAGTGCCCACTAAAGAAGAATCTGCAGTGTCTTAGATAACTGTAGCAGGTTCTGTAGGCACAAGGATGCAGTCTTGCTGAACTTCAATGAAAATATTTGTGTTCTTTTTATAAACCAGGTACTTAGTATTTGAGCAGACTATACCAGAAAGATGGAAAATAGATCAATGCTGTAGGAAATGTTAACCTACTTGAATACTCAATTACCTTAATACGATGAAGAGCACTTAAATCTTGAACCATAGTAATAAACTTCTTCACTTTGCATGTTTGTTCCTGGTAGTGGTGGTTCCTATGTAACTGTAAGGAAATCAGCATTAACTGTTCCAAAAAGAACATTATTGGAGGTTTTGCTGTTGTTCTTTCACCAACTTTGTTAAGAGCTTGGCATTTATTAGGTTTTGTTTCTCTGATAATTTTCTTTGGCCTTTTCAGGCTCTGAGTTTCTGATTCCCATCACTGGATATTATTGCCAGCTCTGTCATGAATTTTTTGGAGATCAGATCTCAGCAGAGCAGCATGTGAAAAGTCATCCCCACAATGAGAAGTATAAGGTTGGTAACTGATGTACTAGGAAAGAGACATTCCCTACCTTAGCCTCTCCTTGTTCTATCTTCCTTTGCTGAAGAATGACATTTAACTCCTTGGAGTGTATGTATTTGGTTATCTTCACTACATTCTACTGAACTAAATAAGCAGAACTTCCCACTACACCAGGACATAGAGATATTTTATCTGCATGAAGCTGAAACGTGTCTATTGTAAAGTGACAGCACTGCTGGAAGCAGTTTGTAATACCTCAGTTTCTTGGTAGGAAAAGGTTCCCTATTCTCATAGTGTTGAGATGGCACTTACTGAGCAAGTCAAAATTGTCCGAGAGCGGCATTTATTTATTTATTTTTCATGGAAATGAAAAATGGTGGCTAAAATGCTGCTGTTTATTTCCACAGAAATACATAGATGAAAACCCACTCTATGAAGAGAGGAGAAACCTAGACCGTCAAGCTGGATTGGCTGTAGTTCTGGAAACAGAGCGCAGGCGGCAAAATGAGCTGAAACGGAAAATGGTTGAGAAACAGAAGGAAGAGAAGGAGAAGGATGAGAAAACCCCAAAAATAATAAAGAAGGAGGAAGTAAAGAGCATCTCAGAGTCTGGAGAAGGGAACAATGAAACTCAAGGCAAAACAGATTCTTCTGGGCGAAAAATGGGTATCACGGTAAAGCTAAAGAAGGAGGAGAAGACAGAGGAGAAGAAAGAAGAAAAGAAAGAGGAATCTAAAAAAGAATCACCAAGCCAGACCTCCTTTGGGAAATTCAGCTGGAAAAAGACTGAGAGAGAGGATAAAACCTCAGGAGCTATTGCAAAGGAAGAGAATACAGAAGGAAACAAAGAGGAGATCAAGTGTCAGTCTGTGAAATCCCATATCAAGCCTATTGAAATCAAGCTGTCTGGGAAAACTGTTATTCCACACACTAGCCCATGGATACCAGTTGTTTCCACATCAACACCAACAAAAATTCTCCCCAATCTACCAGTCCCCACCATGATTTTCAGGAAGTCTAATACTGCAACAGTTAGTAAACCACCACCTTTGAACACCTTTTTATCCATAAAATCCTCTGGAACTACCACCAAACCACTGCCAGTGGTAAAAGAAACAAATGCAGATCTTCTGCTGCCTCCAGATATAATATCAAAAGCTTTTGGAGGAGAAGAAGTAATCTTAAAAGGCTCAGAGGAGGATTTGAAAGCAACAGAGAAAAATGAGTCTTCTCAGACTGCAGACAGACTACCTCCACCTCGTCCTCCAGCAGCAGTCCAGCCAGCAGCTCTCATCCCCGCAGATGAAGTAGCTCCAGGTGTGTCTGAAAGTGAACAGACAATGTTGGCAATGCCTGTGAGACCACCCCCACCTTCAACTGCTTTCAGTGAACAAGCAAAAAAGATAGAGAAACGAAATTCTTGCTTGGCCACAGCCAATGCTAAAGATCTCTATGATATTTTCTACAGTAGTGGTGGAAAGGGTTCAGCTGACAGCAAGCTTGCAAGTTCTGCGCTTCCAAATGGAGAAAACCCTAACATAACAAAACCTGCAGATTTATCTGCAAATCACAGAACAAATAGTAGCTCATCCTCATTGAAAGAGGATTCGGAGACTCTGGATTCCTCACAGTGTAATAATCAAGTGACAGGGAGTTTGATTCCTGTTGAAAATCAGGCTGAAATGAACAAGAAATCACTTCAGCCTCACCTATCAGAAATGTCAGTCACAGAATTACAAGGAAAAAAACCTGTTTCTGGTATCCAGATGCCTGCAGAAATTGGACTTGTTGATACAGGAGGTGGAGAGCAGGCAGGCAGTCTGGAATTCTGTGGTCTACAGAAAACTGAGGTCCAAGAGAAGGTTGGACAGGAAGATGGAAATAAAACTCCAGTTACAAACACAAATGTTCCTGGGACCTTGGAGACAGAGACAAAAGACTGGGAAATAAAAGCAGTAAAGCCTAAGCGTACCCTACACGCAAAGGCTTTGTTACCTGAGACTCTGAACGAAATTAAAAGTTTGGGAAATTCCCATTTGGTAAAGTTAAATGATAACTGTAGAACTCACTCAGAAACTGATAGTCCAGACTTGCTCTGGGACACTTCCAGAACTAGTAATGGAAAAGAACAGATAGTCACAACTTGTTCTGAAAAAGGTTGGGATCTATCAAATACTCCAAATCCAGAAATAAAATCTGGTTCCAATGAGGTTGATGCTTCAGAACTGACAGAGGGACAGACAGAAACTAAAAGTACCCTATTAGAAGCTCAAGAAAAAGTTCAACCTAAACCTTCAGGCCATACAGTGTTAGATAACCAAACCCAGAAGCAGGGAGTTGAACGGTTAGTCAAAACTTGCTCAAACATTGTTGAACTCAGATCCAATCTAGAATTA
This sequence comes from Motacilla alba alba, assembly GCF_015832195.1. Lineage (NCBI taxonomy): Eukaryota > Metazoa > Chordata > Aves > Passeriformes > Motacillidae > Motacilla > Motacilla alba. The sequence continues at coordinate 77,443,855 of NC_052018.1, forward strand.
GTAGCTGAAAATGAAAAAAAGTCATTAGGACACACTGGATCTGATGCAAGATTAGATAATTTTCTTTTCAAGAGACCATCAGAGGATGTGAAACACATGAAGACTCCCTCCCAGAAAGCAGAGCTTGAGTTGAAAAGCACTGATTTCAATTTGGGAGACAATAAGGTAAAACATGAATGTTTCAGCATCCTTTCAGAAGGACTTTTAAAGGAAAATACAGAAGAAGTCACAAAAACAGAAACTATTGCATCCATTAGGCTAGAGTCCAGTAAAAAAAAACTGGACATTGAAAGAACAGTGAATGAAACAGAGATTACTGATTTTGCTACATTGACTTCTGGTAGTTGTGAAGATAAAATTTGCACACGGATTTCTCAGAAACCTATGCTGCAGCCTGGATCACAGACCTCAAATAGTGACACTACAGAAGTGGTCATGCCAGTTGTAGAAATGCAGGGCATTTCTCCCACGTCTGAGATACTTGTGCAAGTGAAGGAGAGCAAAGGTGGCACTGTTGAAAGGCTGCCACTGAGTTGTGATAGAGGCAGCACAGAAAGTCAGGCTTCTGGGTGCGTGGAAACTTTAATGCCTGGGCTCAAAGAAACACATGGGAAGGCAGGTGGCTCAGGAGGCAAGGGAATGTGCACCATCCAGAGCAAGAAGACTGAGCTAACAGAAGCTCCTGACAGTAGTTTGGAATCTACAATGAAATCAGGAATTGCTGAAAGCATAGCAGAAAGCCCAGTGGGTTGAAGTAAACCCAGCCAGTCCCAATATTTGAGGAGCCAGAGCTGGGATTATGTATATGGTTTTTGTTTGTTTTTCTTTTTGTTCCAGCTGAGAGTTTGGGGTGTATTTTGCATTCTGTGGTAGGACTTGACTAAAGTGAAACGTAAATCATCAGAAGGCAGTCACATACTTTATTCTGTACATAATTAATTGTGTAAAATGTTTTTTCATGTGAATTTTGTTGCCAATTTCTTTTCTACACTCTGCTATTAAAATGGAATCTTGTTTATAATGCGTGCGTCTTCTTTATTTTGGGGGCTTTTATTATTTGACCATTCCTGGTCAAAGATTTCCAGCTCACCCAGTTTGTGTCAGTAGCACCGTGAGTAGCCCAGCTGCTGAGACAAGCTCAAGAACAGCAATTTAGAACTGAGGAAATGGAGACTTGCAGAAGAACTAAAACTGAAAATTTCTTTGAACTGTAATGCATGGATTTGTTTACTTTTGTTGTTTGAAATGCAAGAATGTGTTCAGAGTTGATTTTGTTTGTTTATCTGTCTCTGTGCTTTGTAATTACTGTTGTATTACATCTGTACTTAAGGTGTTTCACTGTATTGTATAAGCACATGTATGGATGCCACATCACTAAGCAAGGGGAGAAAATCTGTCCCGACTGGCTTTTGGAGAAGAAAACTAATCGGTAAGGCTCTGTGGCCTGACACCTGGACCAGATATATTGAGGTCACTTACATGATTTGAAATGGGCTTTCTTTCATTTTATTGTGATCCAGTAACTATTTGTGTTAAATCATTTAGCAGCTGACCAGCTCTGAAGAAGTAGAAGATCAGAACCCTGGTGTCAGGAATTGGACTCGCTTCATGTGACACAGACACATGCATGCCTACCCTGAATGGTCCTTGAGCTATTGAATGTGATGGTTCTCATTTGTATAGCTTGTTAAAGACTAAAGTATTAAATGTGTTTCCTTGGATAAATATAACATTTTTATTTGTAAATTGTTTAAAAAAATAAACATATGGAGGTCAACAAGGCTTTCTTCTTGGTTTTCTTTTTTTCCTTAACTCAGTAAAAGTGGGTTTTTTCAATTAGTTTCTGACTCCTGTAGTAGTTGATAAAATTGAGAAACTGTAGAGGATGAAGATACTCAACAGTTAGCCTGCTCAATAAAAACCAGTTTATTCCCAGCTGAAGTCAATGGAAGAACTACTGTCAACATCATCAGTGGAAATCTGTTGAAGTCCTGAACCCTGTGTAAAACCAGAGGTGGGGCATCAGGGAGGGACCCCAGCAGAGCTTGAATTTCTGTAATCACTACCTGCACATGGACCTCTGGAGAAGGCAAAATCACCATATGTCTTCGTTTTCCATGATTCCGTGTGAGGAAGGTATGAAATGTTTCTCAAAGTCTTACAGTGTTTTCATACAAGAAATGTAAGAACTGTCTAAGCTGAATTTGGAAATCCAGTATAAAAGGTCAAGTCAACAGTAAAAAGGTAATTAAGAAAGGAAGAGAGTTTTGAGAAAATCTCTTTGCGGTGGTTTAATGATGTTAAGCAATTACTGCATTGAATATAGGAAATCTTTGTTCATGTTGTTGCCCTACTTTCATCAGATAGCTGATTGACTGTGAAAACCAAAGCAAGCAAGGTTTGACGTGCTTTGATAGTTAAAATGGAGTTGGGCAATGAGTAGAGATTGCTTAAATCCTGATTTATAAAAAATCCTTTGTAGTTGCTTCTTGGTTTTCTCCTGCATTTTTTATCATATACTTGAGTTTGTTTGTTTACATTTGACAGATAAATTTTTCCCCATGTTTTCTTTCCAGTTTTTTTCAGTAAAGTGCTTGGTCTCTTGTAAATCCACAGAGGAAGAGGGGAATTGATTTTCTTACCTGCCTTGTATTGAGAGATATATGAGCAGAGAAGGGAAATATTAAAGGGAAGGCTGAATTTTTCTAGAGTTCTGCACTTTAGATAGTGCTGTTTTGAAATATGCACATGCTTTCTGGTTAGTTTCCTTCTGCAGATTGGTTTTCATGAAGGTTTCAGTGGCAAACAGTAATCTGTCTTCTTCAGACAACCTTATTTAATGCTGTGTCATCTGTGTAGAACTTAATTTTAAAAATTAACTTTATTTTTGGGGAAAGGACAATATAATTCTGTTATCCTTGTTCTGTGCTCTACAGCTGCTTCTACAAGTAGTGGTTGTGGTCAGTGCTGAACGTGGCTGGCCGTGAATGGAGAGGCACTAGTGCCAAGGGCAAGCAAGAACTTTGCAAAGGAGAAACTGGAAGTTGTTACCCCATATATGTCTAAAGCTTCCCAGAATCTGAACTTTCCTGTGGTCTAAATTAAATATTACTTCTCTTTGTGCCCTTTAGTCTATCCCTGGGAGGAGGTAGGGCTCTCTTTACTCCTGGAAGGAAGATTAACGCGGTCTCTTTTGGGGAAGAAGTAAATGGCAATCCTTGAACCTCTGGAATGGACAAGAACATAATGGGTGGTGTAGGTGATGACATCTAGGTAGATTGGCAGACAAGAGGCGTTAACACTGTAATTTCATAAAATGACATGTATTTTTATTTATGTATTTTTTCTTTTTTTTCTTTCTTTTTTTTCCCTGTTTTTTCCCCTGTGGTTTCCAGAGGCTTGCAGTAAATGATTTATCCACTGTACTCGTTCCCTGTGCTGGCAGAGCTGTAGCATAGTGCACTGACTGGGAAGCCTAATTTCTAGGCTGGCCTTCGACTCTTCCAGATCCTCAGGAGGAGGGGTAAGTTAATAGGGATTTACTTGTCTGTTTGAATGGTGCAATACATTACCTCTCCTTCTTGACATCTCTAAAAACTGCACAAAGCACAAGAAGTTACCTTTTTCCTGGTTTTCAGAAAGCTTCTTTTAGGATGGAAACAAATACAGTTTTAATGTTTCTATCTTTATACTACTTCAAACCAGGCACAAATACCTAGGAAATTTAAAGAGAAATAGATTAACTCTTAAGTGATTTGATGCTGTAACCTTTAGTTTGTCATGATGGAGGCTGGCACATCCTTTCTCCTGGATGAGGTTTGTTGCAAAACCAAGCTTGATTAAAAAGCAGTGGGAGAAGAGACATAGAAAAGCTGCGGTCATCCTATCAATCTCTTTTAAGGCCAGGTGGGTTTTTAATTCTTCTTCCAGTCTCTTTGAATGTACATTTGGAAAGGAGAAGAAACCTTCAAATGTTTTAGGCAAAACACAGTAATTTTTCCTGGGGTAGTCAGTTGGGTAGGTAAACCTTGCTTCTACCTTGCTGGAATCTTGTCTTTGGCTAAGTTTTAACTAGGCAATAGAAAGGCTTTTGGGGGGATTTTTTGTTTGGTTTAGAATTTTAAATAGCATGTGAGCAGGGAAGAAATGTAGCAACCATCATTCTGTTAGTAAATTTTTTCCAAATGTATTTGTGCTCTAGTGGTAAAAAGTATAAGTAGTAGATGAAGATATAAGGTCTCTGCTGTTTGGCAGAATCATCATGCTGTTTTGTGGAATCATCATCCCTGGAAGTATTCCAAAGACATGTGGATGTGGCACTTGAGGACATAGGTCAGTGGTGAACACAATGGTGCTGGGTTAATGGTTGGACTCAATGATCTTAGAAGTCTTTTCCAATCTTTGTGGTTTTATGATTCATTAATTTTTGCCAAGGCTGGAAATAAATGCCTGTTTGTTATCTAAGAGAAGCTTCACAAAGAATTGCAATTTTCTCATGGAAACAGTAGGAAATGTGGGCAAAGGTCGATTATTTTTTATCCTGGTAAACCCCAAACAGTTTTTAGAAATACCTATGAAAGTAAGTGATGATAGCAGATTTTTTTTTAAAAAACCCACAACCATCCACCAAACCAGTGCATCCCAAATCATGACAAAACTATATTTCTTTAGTGCAGAGGGCAAGAGAAGTCACGTGAGACATGTTTTCATGTGGTGCCTGATGTAATACTGTGCTGGTTTATTATTCTCTCAGAACATTACAAAAGGTTAAAGGGAGCAAAATCATTCTCTGAGACAGACCTCAGTCCTTCTGTGCCTGATGCACGGTTATGTGCAAACAGCCTACGTGCCAGCAGTGTGGGAGTATAAAGCAGCCATAAAATTTATTTTACTTGACTCCTCTGCTTCTGTCTGGCATGAAGAAGAAGAAGAAGAAGGAGACGCAAGTTCTGGTTGCTAGACTATCCTTTCTGTCAGCTGTTTTCAGACAGTATGGATGTATTCATGTTTGTAACCAACCTGAGCAGAATAATGCAGCTGCAGACTGTTATATTCTGCCTTAGAGCAGAAATACAAGGCTCCACAGTTGGAATTAGTTTCTGGGTTTTGTTTTCCGATCCACCTCCACCTCTTCTTGGGCTGTCATCTTGCCTGTCATGAGAAGGCTGATTACTGTATGTTAGCAGTTCTAGGGTCTGGTAAAATGAGTCAAGCTGCTGTTACAATTCCCGTGAAGCTGTCCATCAGTGGCGGATGCAGAGAGGAGAGCCATTAGAATTGGTTGGGCAGGTGGTGGAGAATAGTTGAACACATGCAGGAAATAAAACCTGCATCAGAGCTGCTTCAAGGCAAACAGTGTTCCCATTTACAGCAGCCTGACTGAAGAATCTTCATTTTACAGACAGTAGAGCACACAAGGTAATGTTTTCAATTCTTAATTAAATACAATTTTTCTTCAAGAAGCTGCTTTTGTGGGGGAGTTTCAGCCAGAACCTAAGAAACACTGAAATACTACAAGCCATTTGTGTTCCCACCCTGTTTAATTTGCTTACAAACTTTAGATGAATGTAGAAACAATGCTTTAGGAGCCATGGTAGCTGTGGTGGATGAAAAGCCCTGTAATAGCTATCTGGTAAAGAAATTATAGGGATGGTCTTCATATCAGATCTCACATTAAGCTGTATTCATATCCTGTCAGAGATGAAAAAAACAGGAATTAAATGTAAGTGCCAATAATTAGATGAGAGGAGTCTTGTAGCTAGGCACCTGCAAGATGGGTATTTAGACGTTCTTGATTAGTGGGGAAAAAAGTCCATTAGCATAGGAATATCTGTCACTGCATTTTCTCTTAAGAACTGAAGGCTTTATGCAATAAAACCCATTTAATATGGTGCTTTCCAGGTACTGTTTAAATTTCATGCCCTCTGCTAGTTAGTTTCACGAGTTATATTGCTCTACCAAGGTGAGGGAATGGTTCAAAATCAGTGCATCCCTGTCGTGTCCAAGCTAGGGTTACAAAAGTAATTCTCACTTCTATTGCATGTATTCAGTGCAATGAAGTCATGCAACGGATTCCGTTTGGCTGGGTGAAAAAAACATCCCATATTTGCATTGCTATAGTCCTTCATCATTCACATTTCATCTATCTGACATTTGACACAAGGTGCAGGCATGGACAACCTGCCTCAGGCTGCTACAATGTCGACAGAAGAGAGATCATCCAAGATAGTAAGTGCAATTACTTCTCCAAGAGTTTCATTTGTGCTTCAGAATACCAAAAATGCTTACAGGTTGAAGGTTTATTTCAGGTTTGTAAGATGAAACCTTATGCTTTATATGTTTAGCCTCCTAGACTAAAGCATCAAATACATGGCTTTTAGTTATCCTACTTTTTACAAATCCCTTCTTCTAGTGAACTGTGTACCTTCACAGTGTGTTCATTGACAGCTGTTTTCATTTTGTGTTACACTTGTGTTATGACCCATCCCTGAAAGTGGAGTAACTGAGGTTCTTGTTAATAATACATCCCTTGGAGTGGATTAGAGTGAAATGACCTTAAATTACCAGTATTTTTATTTATATATATATATATATATGCCAGGTTTATTTCAGAACAGTTCAGTTGCAAAGGGTAGGAGGTGTGTAGGTTTGATTATTATCTGTAGAAATATAACAATACAGACACATAAAAGTAACATGTAGGAAAATGTAAAAAGGAAAGAAAAAGAGAGAGAGGATAAGTGAAAACCTCAGAAATTAGTTTGAGGGCACTTTGGGGGTCTCTGTGGTTTATGACACCTACTAAGACATGACAGCTGCCTCTCATGACAGCATATTTTATGCCCTGTCTTGAGGGATGAACACTTTCAGGCCTATGTGAATGTCCCAATGCCTCCCCAGCTACCCCACTTCCAAAGGGTCTTTTTATCACCCTTGGCTCTAACCCCAGCAGTAGCCTCCTCTGCACCTGGGCTGTGACATGCACATCATAGCAAAAGCAGCCAAGTGGCTGACTGTTTGAGTCATTGTCCATTAACACTCCAGTCTAACAGCTTGACAAATTCCTTCCAGACTAGCTGTTTAGCTATTGAAGGGTTTTGATGCAGAGGGGAGGGATACAATTAGAAGGGCCTAAGATTTGGGATTGTAACAGTCAAACCCACCAGAATCTCCAGCAAGCCGGATTTTAGGATGAACATCTTTTGCTGTAACAAGTCTTAAGTCTTTCCCTCTTGGTCTCTTGATTACTTTCCACAGGAGCTAAGAAAACGTTATCTCGAATTGCCAGACTTCTGGAAACCTGTTCTGAGAAGGTGAGTGCAGATATGCATGACTGGAATGGTATCTTTTGCTCCTCTCTTTGGAGGGCACATTCTTTTTCTTATTATTAATGTGACTAATCTCTAATGAGACTTTCTCTATATTCTTACTGGTTAAACCTGCTGGTCGTGGGTATGTCTCTAATTTAAGTTCTTTTGCCAGCATCCAAGAAGACTCTGTATGTGTGGATTCCTTTCTCTCGATTAAATAGTGTTATTTTAAAAGCAAACATTAAACTTTTATGAAATGATACTGATTCCTGAGTGTTGTTTGTTTAAAAATTATTCTCTAAAGAGTATTTAAAAAGTGCAGGCTACTATGAGGTATTAATAGTGGCAAGAGAGGGTTCTGGATTCTGAAGCTTCTTGATTTATAAGGCCTTTAAAGGCCTTTCTGTATCCTTTAGAAAAGCTGCTTAAAGTAGGCAAAAAGGCTTTTTAAAGCTCCTGTCTCTATACTTAATTTGGAATCTTGCAGCTATTTTTGAACTCAGCTACCCTGTTAAATTATTCATGCAAACTTCTCTGTCATGTGTTCACAGAAGTGCCTTGTTAACTCTTGTCACAAGTATTTCATCTCAAGGGAAGTGGTGTTGTGTTTCACCAACAAAAATATCCTGACAGCAGCTGCCAGGCATGTAAAAGAATAAAGACAGCCTGTGCTTATTTTTTTTTCCCCAAAGATTTATTATAACTGTTGATTATTCTCGAAAATAATGTTTGAGAGATCACTTTACAGTGTGTAGATAGACTCATCCTGCCCTATATATGACTAAAACCCCGCAAACTAACTTGTTGCTGCTGCTCAGGGAAGAACATTTTAGAAATTCTTATTTTTGCCACACAAACTTCACACAGTCAGTCATACCCATCAGTATAACCCTAAGTATTGAATTGTCAGCTCTTAGCTTGTTGTGTTATAGATCCACTTTCTCTTTCTCCTTCCTTAATTGCTGCTGCAGAGGCTGACTGGTAAACTAATTACCGTAGCACTGACATCCTTTGGCCAACAGAGGGGTAATCCAGGGATGGGTTCAAACAGCCTGCCTAGAAGGGATGGCCTCTACTTGATTCATAATTAAAACATCACAGCAGCAGAGATCCGGCTGCTCCAGAAAATACTCAGGAACATGGGCTGTAGAGCTAGTGAAAAAATTATTTGCCACACAAAGGCTGCATTTTAACTGTGTTCTTTAGCAGAAATGTCCTCCTGCCTGCAGCAGAAGTGTTGGTTGGAGTTGATAAACCTGGTAGCCCAACAGAAGTGAAGCTGCCTGCATCTTTGTCTTGCCAGGTCCAGGCAGCATGAAGGCTGTGTGTGTACTCCCAGTAAGCACACAAACACACCTGTGTGTGTGCACATGGCCAGCCACACAGACAAACACACAGAAAACCAGAAAACAGCACTTCTGCAAATGGAAACAGGACCAATGCCGTAATCCTCTTCCCCTGTCTGGAATGAAGGTCTGCAGTGGAACATACAGAGAAGATATACAGCATGGGCCTCTGTAGAAACAGGACAGATGCTCGTTTATCCAGTAGCCATTCCGGGCTCCTTGTTCCCTCCAGCTGCAGATACCCGATCATGGCAAGGCCTCAAGGCTCACTGCCCCACTCAGTTTGCTGGCACCCACACAGAGGCACCCACAGACTGCAGATCTGCTCAATAACCAGCCTTGGGCAGTGCCTCTGCCAGCTGGCCCTGGCACCCTCTGGTCTCTGACCCTCTCAGGCAAAACCTCATGGCACAGCAGTAAGGACTGAAGAAAGTCCAGAGAGCTGAAAGTAGTCAGATACTGGGTGAGTAGTAGGGGAAGTGTCATTTGTCATTGTCCTGCTCTTGGTCTTTCATGGGATTTGGTTCCTTCAGTGCTACCAGCAGGCCATTTGGCTAACCAGAGCGTGCTCTGAGCCAGAGCTGGCATTCCTCAATACCTGGCAAATCCACCTGGCAGACAGTGGGCTTTTAGCTGCAGCACAGTGTCTGGATTCTGTTGCAACCAGACACTGAAGAAACTGCAGCATCCTCAGAGAAATTAGTAAAAAAATCGATTTTGGTACAAAATCTGGTACCAAACTCTGCCCCTGGTAACACTCGTGTGTTTCATGCTGTTCTGCAAGTACAGATTTCATATTTCATGTCTCTGTCATGGAATTTTTGACAACCACAGAGCCAGCCTGAGGGGGGGTGGTGTAAACTGTGTGAAAATAATTAGTCTGTAATGAAATAAAGCCTGCCTTAGGGTTGTGGTTTTTGGCTAGCTTTCCTGTGGAAGTGAGGTTTAAACCATCAGGGTGTGTCTTCAGTGACCAGGGCAAGTTCAGCAAGCCTCCTCCACGCTGGTGACAGGTTCTTTTGGTGCAAAGCTGAAGGAGAAGCTACAGCCTTACTTTATCAGCTGTGAGAGAATATGCACAGGAGGAAGTAATTTATCTTCAGTCAGAGCTCACAGCATCTCAAACACCAAAACCAATCAGTCACAAAAGGCAAGTACGCAGGAAACCAATTGTCTTTGTTTAATGACAACTGGCACCCAAGCAGTGCAGCACCTCACACCTCTCAGAATAAATACATTTGTGCTGCAGAGCCTCAGGCCATGCACGGGCTGCCAACTTCCTTAACCTGTACTTACAGCCTGGGGGCACCTGACCAATATCCACTACACACACCCCCATCCCTCCAGGGCTACAGGGGCCAGGAGGGGTTTACAGGGCTCCCATGAAGAGGACAGCAGCAGTCTGGGCTGGTTTGCTTCTTCCCATAGGAGAAACCAGTACTACCTGGCTGTTCCAGTGGTGGCACAGTGCAGGGAGTCATGCTTGGCTCCAGCCAGGACGCTGCAGTCCAGCTGCCTGAGGGACACTGGACTCCCACTCCTCTGTGAGTGACGGTGGGGAGGGAAGTAGGTGTAACAAACCTACCCCAGGGAGAGATCAACCCCTGGAGAGTTGAGCTCAGTTCTGCGGCTTGACAAGTCTGCAGAGCCTTGCGTAGCCTAATGAAATCTACCCCAGTTACAGCCCTTCCTTGAGCCAAAAGCCCAAGTGGCTGCTGCTTTCAGAAGTAACCTGTCTGCAGAGCTCTGGATTTCATTCAGCAACAGCAAACTGCTCAGACAATATTATTTTGTTTGAGAAGCACTCGTACTCAAAAACTGTCCAGTGTCAAAGTTAATTTCTTCTAGGGGGCCAGGATGCTGCACAGTGGCCATTCATACCTCCCATGCCTCCAAAATTTGTGTGGTGAAAAACCCTATGTTGGTAGGAAAATAATAAATCATGACTGATAAGAAACAATGACAAAGCTCTCTTATCCCTGTCCTCAGGAGAAAATTGTAGCTGCCTGCTCCAAGTTAGCATCATACCTCAAACTGTTCTTCTCCCCAGCCACAAAATCCTCATGTTTTCCAAGAAACTGCTGGTCCTCACAGCACAGAAGGGACGTTAAAGCAGTTCTGGAACTGAGTGATACGGACTGGAGAAAATGCCTTCCAAACTGTCCCTACCCTGCAGTGTTGGCACAACTGAACCCAAGAGAGAAATACATTTCTTTGTGTCAGAAGGCAGATGTCATCAGCTGGGTGCCAAGATGAATGTGACCCTTCTGTGCCAATGCTTATCTGAGCAGTAAATACAAGATGACAGCAAATGTCCTCATGAAATTAGCACAAAACGCTTCTCGACATGTGCAGATTCAGGAGTGGACACGGGAACAGTGTCAATGTGACAAAATGAATTATTTCATGTACTGCTTGCTCCTGTGAATGCTTTTAAACCCTATATTTAGAAAAGAAGAAAGAAATAAGGGCTAAACATTATCATGACCACAAGCAGCTGAGCAGGGTTGGACTGTGGATTTACTGCCCAGCTTTGTGTACTCTACCCGTGCAAGCAAGGGGAACCCAACCATTACATAAAAATAAAAAAAACCCAAAAGTAAAACAACAAAACAAAAACCAAACAGAACCCCCCAAGTCAAGCAAACAAGCGAAAGGTCACAAGCTTTCAGCAGCAGTGTTGAATTTGTGAGGAAAATCCTAATTGCCCGTATCTCCAGTTTAGCCTATCCACCCAGGCAAGGCTCCCAAGCACAACAGCTGAGATGCTTTGAATTGAAAATGAATGGGCTAAAAGAAAATCAGGAAATTCTCCCAGCCCAGCAGTGATGAGGCAGCTTGCCAGAAGCCTTTATCTCTTTTCTTTTTAAAAAATTGAAGCGGGCTGTGGCTACACTGTGCTAACCACTATACAACTCGAAGCAAATACACAAAGCAGAATGCATTACTCCTTTGACATTAAGGTTTTAGTCTTTAGGAGGCAATTTTCCTCCAAATGTGTAGATTGACATGTCTTTAGTAGTAGAACCCGTGACTAAGATCCCCACTCTATCCTCCTACCTATCTTGAGGCTACAAGAGCCTTCATATTTTGACTGCAGCTTTTCTTCTTCGTGCCTGCCAAGGGCAGTTTCATGAAGAACAGGACTGTCCTGCAGCTCTCTTCTGGTGACAGACTGGCATCCTTTTTGGCACGCGTGGTTTTGGCTTTCTCTAGCATGGTGTAGCCATCCCAACATATCCTTTTATCCATGCCTCCTTTCCTGATGTGCTTTCTGTGGGATTGCTGCGTGCCGGGCAGCTCTGCCTAACAGGGCTGCAGAGAGTGGGCAGGATTATCCGGGCAGTGCTGCCTGTGAAAAACGCCAATCACTTGGTTTTAAAAATTTAAAAGTTTAATAGTAATAAAACGGTTATAAAAATAGCAATATAATTAGAGTAATAAAAATTTGAACAGCTGAGATTAGGACAATATGGGACAATAAGAACGAAGAATTGCGGATGGTCAGGGTGCCTTTTCTGGGCAAAATAAGCCCAAAAAAGGACACACGTTAACAGAGGATTAACCCTGAAAAATAATAGCCTGTTATGTATTCATACACCTCATACATGATGCATAAATTCCATTCAAACAAAGGATTCTGTCTGGTCATCGTCAGCTTCTTCCTCTGAATCCTAATGGCACCTTCATGGCGGGAAGAAGTTAGTTTCTCCTGATAATGGAGCAATAAATCCTCTTTCTCTGAAAGATTTAGGTGTCCTGTGGCTGCTATCTGGTGCGAGTACTTCATTCCTTTCTTTAAAAAAAAAATATCCCACATACACAGTTTCTATTATAACATTATGTTATGACCTTAGACTGTATTTGAGAAAATTAATACAGCATAGCTTTCTAACATAACACGTATAATATTCATCCTAATATTTGCAGAAAGCCAATCATCAAATATGCATTTTTTTCCCTGCCTCTCGCAGGGCTGCAGGGAGCGGCCAGGATTATCCCTTGTGGCCGCAAAACCGAGCCGGCTTCCCCAGGCATGGATCTGTAGCCACGGCTTTCCTTCGGAGCACGGTGGCAACCGAGCAACTGGAAAGAGTGAAGGCTGTCACACCCCTTCCCTGCCCCATCCTCCGCCCCCCGAGTTTCAAATAGTTTTTAAGAAAGCTTCCAGAGCGGCGCCTCCAGGCGCTTCCCGGCCAGCAGAGGCGGGCGGGCTCAGCCCAGCCAGCACTGCCTTCAGCGCCCCTAAACGCCCCGACCGGGACACCGCTGCAGCCCGCGCCGCCAGGCCACGGAGCAGAGGGAGAAACGACACCCGCGGATTCCATTTAATAATTGAACTGAAACGGCTTCGATTTAATAATTATTTTATTGATTTTATTCGGCACCGGGCGCCCCCGGCGAAAGGCTGTGCCGCGCGCAAGGCATGCTGGGATTTGTGGTCCCGGCCGTGGCGCGGGGTCCTGCAGGGTGGGGACGCACTCTCGCTCCTCGGCGCGGTTTGACCCTTCCGCCGCCCCGTCCCCCTGCCCCCGCCCGTTGCCGCGACGCCGCTCGCCGCAGCACATTCCTGCGCGGGCTGCGCGGCGGGGAGGGAGGAGCCCTGCTTTCGGGTCTGCCCGTGCCGGCGCCTGAACACAAAAGTGAGATCCTTGGCTCGTCCCGGGCTTCTCTCCCAAGAAAACGGCCCGTTCTCCGGCCTCGCATCCGTGTGCTAGTTTAGCAGTGGTGCTCCGCTCGGCGGATAGGCGGAGATCGCCGCGGGCGGAGGCGGCGCGGGTCAGGCACCGGGGAGGCGGCCCTAGAGAAGCCGGGTGAAGAGGGAGGCCGGGGGCCTGCGGCGCCGCGCTCCCCGCCCTGAGATGCCAACCCGGCAGTCGGCGGCGCAGCTGCGAGCGCGGTGCGTGGGGCCGCGGCTCGGGAGGAGGGCGGGCATGGGCAGCACGGGGAGAGGGGCTGCGGCGCCGGGAGCTCTGTCTCGCCGCACGGCAGGGGGTGAGAGTTGAGTCTCCCCCACGAGGCCGGGATGGGCTGGAGGAGGGGGGAATGGCGGGCGGTGGGAGTGCGAGTACCGGTAGCGCTGAGTCCCGTGTCGCGCAGGTCCGCCCCTCGTGCCCCGCCGCAGGATGGAGTTCGAGCTCCTGGAGAACGATGTGCTGGAGTCGCTGGAGGACCTGGGGTACGTGTCCGGGGCTGGGGGTGCGGGGCGCTCCCGGTGCGGGCCGGGAGCAGAGGGCGGCCCCGGCACGGACACAGCGCCGCTGTCCGCCCCGCACGGGCGGGGCCGCTTGGCTCCGGAGGGCCGCGGCTCGGGACACGGCCTGGAATGGTCCTTTTCCGTCAGAGCCGCCCCCAGAGCGGGGCTGGTGATAATGCCCCAAGCCAGACGGGCTGGCTTTGGCTGCTCGGCCTTGGCGAGCGAGTCGCTCCTCCGTGCGAGCTGATCCCCTTGATGCTTGGATGCCATCTGGTCTGTTGCTGCTCTCTTCTGCACAGCGGCCCTAGCTGGGGGTGGGACGGGATAAAGAGATACGTCAGACAAGAAGAGAACTTTCAGACATCATATTTGGGGGGGCAGGGAAAGAGTAAAAAGGATTGCAAATGAGCAAGTGTTCTTCTTTACATTTTTAAAAGGGTAATATAGCACAGGAAACTATTGCTGTGTAAACCTGTTACTTTGTCAGAGTCAGGAAAGGTTGCATAAGTATGAAAGGCAGAGCGTGGAGAACACGTCCTGCTGTAAGCTGCCATGTCTGTAAACTGTTGTGAGTTCAGAGGACAGGCAGCTACGATTTCACTGCTGCTGCTGGTTGGATGCAAACAGCTGTATTTACTCACATTGGCCGCATTCCCATAAATCACTTTGTGGCTAGGGTCATTATGCTCCAACAAAGACTGTATTTCCAGGCTAAGTTAGTGGTGATAGTTGCAAAGCTTGACAAATAGGCTTCTGTTTTAGCAGGTATTTCTCTGACTGAAATGTGAAGAGGCAGCTCTGCCACAATGAAAATCCTGTGATTTGCTTCTTTTTTTTTCTGTCATATGTTTAAAAGGACACTAGTGGCTTGAAGGAGTTGTGATTTGTGCAATTATAGACAGAAAGTGGTTTTGATTTTTGACATAAAAAGTAGATGAACAAATAAGTTATTTGAAGCAAAATTGACAGCGGTGAAAAAAAGAAAATTTGGAGAATAAAAGACATGAGACCTCAGCAGTATTGGTAACAACTGGGAAAACTATTGCATATGTCTAAAGGACTTCTGATTCTTGGTGTCTGGGGAGACTGGGGTGTTTGAGGCTTTCTGCTTTGGCTGTAGCTCTGTGGTCTTCATGGTTCAACTTATTTTTTCTCATTAGATACTGAAGATATTCCTAATATATCACTTGATTTTTTTTTTTCTCATAGTGTTACATGTTAGAGAGCTGTTTGTTTTTGTAATTGTGCTCGAGGTGTTCAGATGGTGGCCCCTTGTCTTGTACATCAGTTTGCTGAACTGTTGGAAAAGCAAACAGGTGGGATGGCACAATGTTACCAAAAGAGAGCGTAGCTCTGGAAGACATGCCATTGGCAGAAACAGAAGGAAAAAGCTGCTTGCAGTTAGGAATCTGCAGGTTGGATTATTGGCCGGATTGATGTGTAGCTGAAGTCATAATTATAAGAAATAACACACTCAAGATGTTACCTCTGTTAAAAAAAAAGGTGCCTCTAGAAGATCTGAGCAGGGACTTAATCCCATCCCTGCCAAAGCAGAAGGCTTGCCATTGCTTCCTTTTTGCTTTGACCTATAACTGGATGCTTCTGTTGTGAGTCCCAGGTGTTCCCAGACCTACGCATGTAGGCCTGAGACGTCTGTGGGGCGGGACTGAAGCTTGCTCTGAGTAGCCTCTTGAAGCTTCTAGCTTGCTGTGGTCATGCAGTAGGGCTGTAATACATGAGATTACAGCTTCCCGCCAGCTGCCAGTAGATTAACTGTGTCACCAATCAAGCTGCTCTGTGAGGTAAAAGTTATTTTTGAGTGTGGCTTCTTCATTTTACTTGGCTGAAGTAACAGGCTACTACAGTGAAGGCCCAATCCTTTTTATGTGGTATTAAGCACAAGAGCAGAGTGAGGAGAATTACATTTCAATTTGAGATGGTTTTTTATTGCTGAGGTTTGCCAAGGGTTGCCTGGACTCTTTGGATTGTTGTGAGATAGGGGGTGACTTTACCTGGAAGTTCCCAAGAGAGATTTCATTTGGTTATGAGCACTCTTGGATGTCTTTCTGTTTTGGGGGTAGTATATCAAAATAATATTGTACATGTTTTTCCTAAAATACTGAGGTAAACTCTGACTTGTGCTTCTACCTGGTTGATAAGGCAGCCTTCTCCCTACTCTTCATTCTCCCCTTGAGAGATTATCAGTACACAGATGTCCTGAAAGCTTTGTTTTTTAAGATCTGATCTATAAACTCATGCTTTCTTTCATGAGGTCTGATTTTTGGCTTATTTTGCTTAGGCAAAGAACCAATTCCATTAATTTTTCTTGTGTGTATTTAGGGAAGTTGGTTTTTCAAGACATGATATTGTTATGTGGCTCACTTTTGTAATATTTGTATCAAAGGCTTTGTTTTGTAAGGCAGCCCTTTCATACGAGATAGGAAGTGACAGAAAAGATGCACTTGTTCAGCAGTAATTATCCAACATGTAGAGCTCAGGAAGGATTCTTGGGGACTGCAGTTGCCCTGGATAGGTCTATTGTCAGTAACATCTTCAGGAAGTGGAGGCAGAGAAGTTGCCACTGTACATGGTAACATTCTCCAGGAGGAAACCTTTGATGATGATATTTTGTGACACAGTCTCTGTGATGGTAAGTTAACGTGCACACAAATTCTGAGTTTACTCCGATGTTTTCAGTGTGGTTCTTGCTACAGTTCAGTCCAGGAATCACCATTCCATGAGATCAGCACCACAGATGTGTCGTAGTTGTCAGTCTCAATATGTATACAGCATAAAATAAATCTGTCAAAGGACATTGGTCCCAGCAAACATTAATGAACTGTGCTTTTGTTTGACTTCTCAGTTACAAAGGTCCATTGTTAGACGACGGAGCGCTGGCTCAGGCAGTCTCCCATGGAGCCAGTTCCCCTGAATTCACCAAACTCTGCGCTTGGTTGGTGTCTGAGTTACGGCTCTTCTGTAAACTAGAGGAGAACGTGCAGGCAACCAACAGTAAGTAGTCATAATTCCAGCACAAACATGCACTCAGTGTGTGTTCTTCCATGCCACAGAGATTAGGGCTGGCCATATCTGTTGTACCAGGGAGTGTTTTCTGCACACTGCCAGATTTTGGATATTTTCCACCTCAAATTTGCCCAACGAACAGCCAGTAGAGGTTGAAATAATAGTGGCGATCAAAGAGTCTTTGTTGTGAAATTAGCTTTTTCTGTTAATTTTTCAACCATATTGTTTTTTAAAGTTCTTTGATGGATTTAGGGAAATATTAATGCTAGTGGAGTTTTTACTAAATCATGAGAATAGTTTTATTTCAATGCTTCTATTTGTAATTTTGATGTCAGTACACTACTGTTCAAGGTAACATTCTCATGACTACAGTAACCATATCTTCTTTTTACTGTTAGTTCCCTTAACTCTGTGCTTGCTATGAATTTTTGAGAAGGAGCCTGAAAATTATTGGTTTTCATTTTGGTAGAGGAAGCAAACTGTAGCTTTCAGAAAAAAAAAAGCAATTTTGGTCAGCTAGTCATGACAATCTACCAGATTAGATTATTAAATTGGTGTGATAACCCATATTCCTGAATATCTAATATATTAACTCATAATGCCTTTATGAGCTTAACTTTGTATTTACTCAGTGGCCAAAGGTTGCTGCCTTTTTCCTCAACATCTGTTACTTTCCTTTCTCTCTGTTTTTGACATATTCTCTCTTTTTTCTTTGTGTGTATTTCATATTCTCTCTCTGTAACAATACAGTATCTCACCCCTTCTAGTTCCTATTCTTTGTTTTGTGTAAAAATACAATCCAGAAGCCTTCCAACACCTATCTCAAATTCTTTAAACACAGTGACAGAAACATGTTAGCTAGAGTACAGTGAAGTCCTACCTTAATTTTGTATGTCTGGAGTTTAGGAATAACAGACATTTGGGGTTAAAGTCTTTTTCCAAAAGATAAAAAAATGTTATTTCTCATCACTGTTTTTTTTACCTAACAAATTGATTAGTTTCAGTAATTTTTGACAGAAATATCAGTCAAAAGTTTGGTTTATGTGACTTCCTTATTTTTAAATGATATTGATATGAAATAAAATCAGTTGATAAATGTGAGCTTACGGGGAGAAATAACAGAAAAAAGTGAGAACTCATAAGCCACATTTATTATTCACGATAGTTTTCAATGTCCCTTTTCATTGTAGAAATTGTCACTGCCTGTCTGTTGTAGCTTGGAAAAGCTGTCAGTGAAACATAATTTTGTATAAATAGAGCATATCATGGTTCCAAATAGGTTGTGCTGTGTCTTGGAGGAACCCAAGAAATGCACTTGGCCTCCATTTAAAAAGGGACTTAATGTTAAATGGCAACTCGAGCAAAATACGTTTTTTTTTAATAGCTAATTCATTCTAATCATATCCCCTATATATTAGCAGTGAATGAATTTTTATTCTTTTCTTTCTGAGGTCCAAATGAAGCAGAAGAATTTCAGCTTGAAATGAGTGGGCTGCTGTCTGAAATGAACTGTCCATATGCGTCATTAACATCAGGAGATGTGACAAAACGCCTTCATAATCAAAAGAACTGTCTCTTGCTGCTTAGTAAGTTAAAAGGGTGCTTGCAAGCAAACCTGATTTTCTGCAAGATTTATAGTATTGTTTCTTACACTTAATGAGGTAATGGTTTCTTTAAGACCACAATATACTACACTGTAGTTACCTAAAAATATGCATTATTTTTAATATACAGCATCAGAGTATTATATTTCTGGGTTTACCAGTCAATACATACCCAGTATATGAGGGAAAATATTGAGTGTTAACCTCTTTCACATTCACCAGCAAAAAGCCTGTACTATTGCTTTTCAAAAGACTCAACAAAGAGGGAGTTATTTGAAGACTTTTGCTAGAATTTAGCCACTGAACTCTACTTAGCATGGTTGTAAAAATGATCACTAACTTCAGATGCATTATAATTTTAGAGGCTCTCAGTGTGATGCAAGGTGAAACAAAACTTCATTTTCCTACACTGACAGCAGTCGGAATTGTTATGAAAGAGAGAATGTTTTATCCCAGCTCCCAGTTCTTTTGATCAACATCCTTAGTAAATAGCTTCACTGTTGCTTTCTGCTGATTGAAAGGAAATTAACATTAGCAATGGTGATGTCTTCCCTTTTCCCATCAGATCTCAATAGCTAAATTGTTTTTTTTCTCCTTTTGAAATGTTAGAGGAGAAGAAATAGTACTTGAATTTGTAAAAGGTGTGTGATATTAATTCACATTTCAATAAAAAAAGTATAAACTTGAGTTAGAAACTGCAGTACTAATTTTAATCTAATTTTAAAGTCAAGATGAGTTAATGTTTTATTTGCTTCTTCAGTTGCTGCTGATTCTTTAACTTTTCAAAACAGAAGTTTAGTTCTGCCTTCTTCTGAGATACAAGAAATTATTTACAGAGTAGGTTCCTGTATTTCAACAGTAGGAGAAAGATGATTAGACTTAATCTGAATATTTCTTATAGTATGTTTAAAAATGTCAGATGAAGTGAGGTAGTTGTTTCATTTGAAATAGTTTGTAGCTCAAACAATCTTCTCTTCAGCTTGTTTTCTGTAAGCCAAGCCGTTCAATAAATTTGGCTTGTCTGTGACACACAGTTTATCCCAGAGATCCTTTGGGATGTACATTTTGGTAATATAAGGCCGTGTTCAGGAGCTGAGCTCTGGTATCCCATCTGGCAGGAATGCTGTGTTTACTGTCAAATGTGAAATTGCAGTAGTGCCAAATTCCTTTTTTGTGTACCACCATAATTGCATAGCTTTCTTTAGCTGTGTTAAGTGAACTTATTAGGTATCCTGTTGTATGTGAGCCATAAAACCAGTTCTTTTCAGGAGAAACGGGATAACCCTCTGTAGTGAAACTCCAGGGTATTTTATATTTTAATGAAATGCAGCACAGTTTGTCTCTTGGAAGATGTAGCAGTATTGCTGGGAGATTGAAGCACCAAATAAACCCAAGTAATTAGGATTGATTGTCCTCATGTGCAGCATCACTAGAATACAATGTTAGGCACTAGCATCTGCAAAACAAAAAGTACAAGAGTTTCAGGCTGGTTCAGAAAAGTTGTGCAAAAAAAGAATTGCTATTTAAAGAACATTCATCTTAGATATAGATTTAAAAATTTCTATCACTGTTAGAGGAGGTTGAAGATAGCTTAAATGTGATCTCTAAGTTTTTGAAACAAAAATCTCCTGCTAGTTTCTTTTTCAATAGGCCAGAAAAGAGTGTAAATAATTGAAAGTTCAATGTAAGAAAAACCTGTATAAAGTGTTGCTGAAAGAACTTACAGAACTTACACAGGATACTTCACTGTTTTACATATTCTAAGATTTTTTTTTTATTTATAAGGTATTCTGTACCTTTAGCAGACAACATTCTAGAGATCATTAAAATGCTCTGTTCTTTTCTTCATCTTTTTATCTGTCCCACTTTTATAAATAATAACCTTTTTTTGTATATCTGTGGGTTTACTTCCCTGCTCACAAGTATGTCTGCAGTGTCAGTTTTTCTTAGTTTTAGGAGTGTTTATGTATATTATTGCTATGGTCACTCGCTATGATTAATGAGAAAAGTACTGTTAAACTTGTGCTTTTTTTTTTAAATTCAAACTTTAAAGTTGTGGCATCTGCAAACAAAGGCTGTTTATATAATTGTAAATTTATATCACTGTAAATGACACCTGATGCTGAAATCCTGGGCATATACTGTGTTCAGAAATTGTGATTTTGATTTTTCTCTTTTTGTTTGATGAAGGAGTTACAATGTAATGATAGGCTCTTACAGTTCTGATAGTGAAGAAAACTTCAGCCATTCTAGCTTCTATTTCATCAGTTACAACCTTCCTTTCTGAAGTTGTTGTAAACATGAATTCTCAGTAGTACTTCCCAGTGGGATTATTCTTCCACTCTACATTTTGTGTGGGGAAGTAGAGGAGATTCATCTGACATTTCACTTCTCTCTACTTGCTACCTTGCTTGTTTTCTAGAGCTTGAAGAAGTGCTTGCTTGTCTACCCTAAAATGCACATCTCAGTCCCTCATCCTGCTTGTTTCCATGCTCCAGTTTCCTGTCTTTGCTGGGCAAAACCTGAAGGAAAGGAGCTGTGCTCTGTTGAACTTAGGGATTAATACTTGCTGGAATCATAGGGATTCTTTCCAGGCTTTAATTGGTTATACTAAACCTGTCCTCTGTTGTGTTTCTAGCATTGGACTCAGTAATTGTAAATATGAGTGTTCTGTAGATAGAAAATTTCTATCCCTCCCTCTATCCAAAACAGTAAATTTGCACAATTCTTGGTTGTAAGCACTTGAGTTTTCACTGGCTCTAAAATAATTCTTTTATATCTGATGATCAAATCTAATTTTTCTTACCCCAGCATACCTCATCTCAGAACTGGAAGCTGCCAGAATGCTGTGTGTGAATGCCCCTCCTAAAAAAGCCCAGGAAGGAGGTGGCAGTGAAGTCTTTCAGGAGCTAAAGGGCATCTGTATTGCTTTAGGCATGTCCAAGCCTCCCGCCAACATAACGATGTTCCAGTTCTTCAGTGGAATTGAAAAAAAAGTAAGATCCAAAGGAAGAAAAATTTGAATATTTATGATGCTGTTGTTTTGATGGAAAATAGTTCTGCTACCTGGGTGAGATTTGCCTCTTGTGAAACTCCAGAGTTTGAGTTGTGAAAGAGAGTTAATGTGTTTTACTGCATATACAAAGAGTCAGAACTTTGAAAATTATTTTGAAGGCTTTTTCCATGCCAAGGCATGAGGTCAGGGACTGTTGCTATCATTGCTTTCCAGGGTGACTGCTCTAGGTTTTGATGCTATCATCTGTTGCAGAAGACATAGAAAATGCTCATCTTAGGCCTCAGGAAGAATGTTAAAGAGAAATGATTTTCAAGAAATACACCTAAACAAATTTGTACAGAAACCTAGTGTTTTAAAGATGTTTTGGTTAAAAGGTAGTGTAACGAAAGGAAAACTTAACACCTTCTCCCTAAGACTTCATAATTTCTTGTGATTCTATTTATTTTTATTCCTTACATGTGTGTGTTCTCCAGGCTGTTGGGATTTAAAAAAAAAAATTAACTTCTGAGTAACTTTTATAAATCAGAGAAATTAAATGGAATGGACTGTCCAGTGCACAGACCAAGGACTGGGGACAGAAAGCTTTTAAATCACATTTAGTGACTTAATTTGCAGGATAGGGGAGAGCAGAACAGCAGATAGGGAACAGCAGAAGACAGCCCTTAACTTTAAGGAGCAGATATGGGTCCCTTCCAATGCAGAATATTCTGTGATTACAAAGCTCCCCAAAACAGTGCTGTTTGAAAGCAATAAGGTTTAAAATCTTAAATAAATTTGGCTCAGTATCATTGGAAAGCCAGGTCATTAAATGTGTTAGATCACATGCTGGAATGAGCAAGTTGGTGGTTTTTTTCCAAACTACTTTGGAAGTTTTTGTCACTGCCCCTCCATTTCTTCCCCCTTGAAGTCCTAAGAAATTTTGAGATGGGATAGATAATTTGTGTCCAAACTCCTAAAATGCAAGATAGAGTTAAAATTTCATACTAAAGATTTTTCTCCTTTTGATTGGAAAGAGGAGTCCTTCTTTGGGACATGTTACATTTTACATCATCTTAAAATAAGCTTTTTGATACAAATGTGGGTTCTTTTCTGGATTAACGAGATGATGTGTAGAATAATCCCTATGGCTTCAAGAGTAGCAGTGCCTTGTGGTGTCTTCGTTTTTACTGCTGATCTATTCAATAGTCCCTTCTCTTAATTTTTAAATAATTATAGCTGAGACTACCAGAAATCTAAAAACAGTTGCTTTCCAAAAGAAGTGTGCTTGGTTCTCTGTTCCAGAGAACATAACTTGATATTGGAGGTTGCTGTGTCATGCTTTTCACTGTCCAACAGTCCTCTCCTTTAATTTGAATCTTGAAAAACTATTTTTTTTAGCCGAAGCTTATATTTTTATATGTCTCCTAACAGCTGAAGGAAACTCTAGCAAAGGTTCCACCTAACCATGTTGGAAAACCTTTATTAAAGAAACAACTGGGACCAGCTCACTGGGTGAGTAGCTGCAGGTATTACAGTCCATTTCCCTTTTTCAAGTGTACATAGTATTGATCCTGATTCTGTGTGTTGCAAAATGATTTTTCTCTTTCTGAAGACAATAAGATAATTTCTTGCAGTATAATGTATGTGTTGGTGCAATAAATGTACAGCAACTGATAAGATCTTAGACTCATGAATCTCAAGATCCAGGTGCTGGCTGAACTTTTCCAAAATGAGAGACCTTCAGTGGTGGTGCTGACTACCATGCTTGTGCAGTAGCTTAAACCTTTCTCTCCTGCCCTTTACCAGCGCTGTCTGTGTCATCTAGTCCTGCTGAGAAGGTGTCATGTCTGCTTCTGGGGCTTCTTTTTAGCTAAGCTGTGGGTCTGTTCATAATGTCCCCCTCTTTTTGTCACTTGGAGTAGTCTGCTTCCTTCATAGCCTCTCCAAGAGGCAATGAGTATGCAGGTAGGAGCTGGGAGAGACATTGTACACTCAGGCCTCAGGCTGCAGAGCTATGTGATCTTTTCCAACTGGGATTTGTCACCTGCTGTACTGGGAGCGTGGTGCCTGGGTTAACCACTGCTGCTGCTCCAAGACTTCAGGTCTCTCTTGTCTCTCTCACTTAAAGCTGAAGCACATCTTCCCCCAGCAGTCTGCTTCCTTCAGTGCTTGTATTGTTGAGACTGAAAGTGGGCCCCCTGTTCTCCTTCCAGCCAGGCCTCTTTAAATATACGTATTATTTCTGTAATAGTGCATATCTCACCTGCTGCTCTAACTAAACCACTGTCTGCTACCAGCTGTTTCTCATGATGACTTTTTCCTGTAGGGCACTTTGTTGTTTTGCCTGTATGCAGACTGTGCTTTAATCTTGCAGTACTGTACTTACTTTCAGTCCTTTATCTTTGCTCTGTCTTTATCCTTAAGCTTTCTACTTTTTAAGAAGGCACAAACATCCTGTTTCTTAGGAGTTACGTATGCCCTTGCTTCAGCTTGTTGCCTATAGTATCTTCACCTTTGTTTCTCTGTCCTGGTGGATGTTGAGAAGTGCCTCAGCAGTGTGTGCAGTTTTTGTGCTGTTAGAAATGGTAGAAGGCTGAACATGAGCCATGGAAGCTTCAGGAAAATAACATCAGCAGGCACACCTTGGCTGTGAGTCCATTTGACAAGGTAGATAATTGCAATCTTAAGCCATGCATATTATCTCTGTGTTATACTCTCTTCCATCCACATAGTTTATTAAGTAGAAACACTTTAATCTATAGATTGTTTGCAAATTTTTGTTTCAGGAAAAAATTGAAGCAATTAATCAAGCCATAGCCAACGAATATGAAGTCCGAAGAAAACTGTTAGTCAAACGTTTGGATGTTACTGTGCAATCCTTTGGCTGGTCAGACAGAGCTAAGGTACAGACAACTTGCTGTGAAGTCCTGGTTGTTGGTAACCCTTTAAAATAAGTATCTCTGGAAAACTGCGTCATTGTTTTGTCCTTCATGAGTCAAAAATAATCGCAGGAGTTGTCTGGCTTTGTTTTGAGTTTCTGAATAAGTTTATGACAATGGAAGATAAGTAAAAATATTTTACTTAAAACTGTTGGATTTTAAATCAGTCTGTGAAATGAGAAGTCAGAGTATATGTAACTACACACCAAAGCCACTGGAGAAAGTAGTACTGATCCAACCTTGTTCAGAGTACCATAATGTGAACCATTAAGTGCTGTGCCTTGTGTTATGGTAGAAAAGCCCCTTCCTGTTGGCCATCCCTTATCTTACTTTGTCCTGTCCACAGCAATCAGATTTCCTTGACTCAAAGTGTGTCTGCAATCACAACTCCACAGATGCACATGAGAAAAGCTGCTAAGGCACTGCTTCTTCTTACCTTATAGACAGGGTAATGCTTTATGTGCTTCTTTTGTGTTTGAACCATGCAAGTGGCTGTGACATGAGATCTGTTCTCCCTTGAGTACATGATACATATTCTGATTTTATAAATAATTACATGACTTCCCTGTTTCCTATGTCTTAGAAATTACAGGATTTTAAAAAATAGTACATATAATTTATTTTCCAGGACTAAGCCAGATCTGTAACATGGTGTTAAATATACTGCTGACAGTGTTTGAGTCAAAGTTATTAGTGCTAAACTGTGACACATAGAATCATTGAGTGTTTTTTCTTGATAAGTGTTTTTTCAAAAAGCAGCCATACTTTAATAATAAACTGTGACCTGTCCCATTTTGAACTTGACTAGCTACACAAAATATTTTCACGAAACCCACGAATTGTGTACATGCATTTCTATCTATTGAAATGCAAATTTTTTGGCAGCATAATAAGCTTCATCTTTAGCAAGATGATAATTTTCTTTTTTATTTGAAAAGTATCAGAATATAATCATATGACTAAATAGCCACTTCTCCAGATAGTGGAAACACCAGGAAAAGAACCCCTTGCAGTCTATTGTTAGGGATTTTTTTAAACTTAAAATTTCAAGTTTCACCTAAAACAGTATCATAGGACCAAAATACTGTGCTCAGAGCTCAGTCAAACTTACCAGGGAAAAACACACTAGTACTAGAAAAACACACTGGTCAATACTTTTGCTTCTCCTACCTTTAGCCGGTGCCATATTTCAGTTTTCTGCCTTTGGATCGAAAACAAGATTTTTTAGGATTTTAAAATGTGCTTCTAGGTTTTTCCACTGTTAAGATATGTTGGAAAACCTGGTTTGCCTGACCCCACTGCCATCATCTGCATTCGGATGGCAATCTGGTTTATCCTAACTGCATCACACACTACACTCTGTTGATAACTGAAGAGAGATGTAACTTGTGTAGTAACTCATGTGTGGTAGCACAGATTTCTCCTCTGTCTCAGCTGGAAAATTTTGAGGTGTTCAAGAAAGCCGGAGTGGTTAATGCTGAAAGCCAGTAGAGGAAGAGTCATTGCATACAAGGCCAAGTTGAGTGTAGGATCTCATTTCTAGCTCTGCCAGGCCTCTTGGTGCCTTGTCTTTGTGAGGAAGCTGACTGGAATGAAGAGTGAAGTGAGTTAACAGGACCTTTTTCTGCTGATAAGTGCTGGAGAGGGGGTGATGCTGGCCCAGCTGGAATGGGTGCAGGTCAGGGTGAAGGCACAGAAGGGGGTCTGGAGGCAGAACACAGATGTGTTTCGCTTTCAGTGTCTTCTGGATTTTAGCAGTAATTCATGTAACTATATGGCACACTTCTGTTCTCTGTTGGACTGCCTGGAATTAATACAGTCTGATGTGTATGTTGTTGAAATTGTTAGCTCATTGGTGTCTTGGCATTTCAGTCAGAATTGTGTTTCCTATTTACTTAAGAAATTATTGTGACAAATGCTAGTTTGAGTGAAGTAATCCTCAGTTATAAAGTGGTTCTCACTGATTTTATATTAACTTTTTTGTTAATTTATTTAACTTTCTATTTGCAGCAGTGGCTTATTATTCAGTGCTGATTTGATTCTTTTCATGAGATGTCCCATTGCTTTAACTGACTGGGTTTTGTTTTTCTTTGCTCCAACAGAGTCAAACAGAAAAACTGGCTAAAGTCTACCAGCCAAAACGTGCCCTCTTATCTACTAAGTGCACTATATCAATTGCAAATCTCTTGGCAGCTCGGCAGGATCTGTCAAAGATTATGAGAACAAGCAGCGGATCCATCCGAGAGAAGACTGCATGTGCAATTAATAAGGTACCTTTGGTGACAAATGTCTTGTTCTTTTAGGAATATTTAAGTAACTTGAATGTAGTAATAAATCCTATTTTTTTCAGGGTTGTAACTGGAATTTGGAAATAAAGGATAAGAAACTTGGTGTTTGTATATTGCAGATAATGCATCAGTGGATTGTGGATAGTGCAGTTTCAGCTGTTGAGGTTCACAGTGTCCCTTCTTTGGGGCAGTAAAAATTGCTGAAATACCTTGGATTGCTTACTGTGGGAGTAGGCCTGCTGTGTCTTGCCAGAATTACAGAAGCCATTACTCTACTGCTACCTGATTCTGCCAGCATGTCTAAAATAACATCTGCATAGTAACTGTGTTTCTGGTCTGTGTAAATAGAATGTACTAAGATCACAAGGCAAGGATCCCAGAAATTAGATTGCCCTGGGTACACAAGTAGATTACAATCAAGTGTATAGTTCTAATAATGGCATAGGAGAAACATGACTTAGACAAAACTATTTGCCTTGTTTCAAAAATTATGATTTTACAAGAGTAATAGGCTCAAAAAAATGCATGCTGAACTTGGCAGCTCAGTAGCTATGTACAGCAGCATACTTGCTGCTTTAAAATTGTGGGGGTAGGTGCATGCTCTTCTGCCTTTCGAGTACCAACTGTACCTCTGGTAAAGCTCTAATTAATTTCGGAGGGAGTAGTGGTGTGCTGATTTGGCCGCAGCCCATCCAACCCAAATAATTTCTGCACCTTTTTAGTGTTATTGGTGAGTAAGAAATTAAGTAATAAGACAGGTTGACCCTATCATCAGACTGTATGTATGTTTCAGTAGGAATGCAGTACTGCCCTGCTGCTGATGTATAATCTGTTAATTTATCTCCATTATCAATATTAAATGCTTTCCAAGATAGTAGCATGAAATAGCAAAGTAGCCTACTTCCACTGAAGTTCCTTTGTTATATTGCTTCAAAACTTCGAGCAGTACAAATGTCCTGTCCCATTTTGCCTTGCTAAATTTTTAAGGTCACACCATCCTTAGACAGGTAAAGACCTCTAGAGTCTTGTTCCACTCTGATCAGTGCTGTCTCACACCTGTCTGTTGTCAAGTTGAAAAATAGAACTTTTCTCCCTTTATTTACCAAGTCAGTGGCTTCTGCAGCAGCTCAGAGCACTAGTTAGAGACTGAGTGTGTTGCATTGTACTTGTGCTTATTTGAGTTTAGCGCTCAGCACTAATCAAGAGTTAAGTGAAGGACTGTGTTGGTGCTGCCCATGGTGGTGTGCCTGCTGTTTGAACACAAAGCACAGGTCTCCTGACTTGTCTCGTTAGTAGTGCTTCAAGTACTAGATAATCTCTCTTTAACTTTTATTAATTGGACACAGACACTGTCACATTCAAGCACACAAAATTTGTCTGGATGTAAAAGCCTTGGGGTGGGTGCTTGGGGTGGGTCTGTGGTGTGTCTCAGTAAATGTGACTCTCTTGTGAGGTGTCACAACTCCTATGGCAGTTTTCCCTTTCCCTTTGCAGGTGCTAATGGGCAGAGTGCCTGACAGAGGAGGAAGGCCCAACGAAATTGAACCTCCACCTCCTGAGATGCCACCGTGGCAGAAAAGACCAGAGGGGGGCTCGCAGCAAGGCGGTGGCAGAGGAGGCAGAGGTGGCTATGACTCTTCCTATGGAGGGCGGGGAGGTTATGACCACGGGAGTCATGACCGAGGAGGAAGAGGAGGCTATGACTCATCATACGGAGGGCGAGGAGGTCACGAACAAGGAAGCCATGATCGAGGGGGACGAGGAGGACGTGGTGGCTATGATCATGGTGGCAGAGGAGGAGGAAGAGGAAACAAGCTTCAAGGAGGCTGGACAGATGGCGGAAGTGGTGGCTACCAGGATGGCGGCTACAGGGAGAGCAACTACAGAGATGCAGGTTTCCAAACAGGTGGCTACCATGGTGGTGGTGGCTACCAAGGAGGAGGCTATGGTGGCTGCCAGTCGTCCTCTTATTCTGGAAGTGGCTACCAAGGGGGTGGTGGCGGTGGTTATCAGCAAGACAACAGATATCAAGATGGTGGGTCCCACAGTGACCGAGGGGGTGGCCGTGGAGGAGGGAGGGGTGGCCGTGGCGGTCGCGGTGGCCGAGGAGGTCAAGGAGGTGGCTGGGGGGGCAGAGGTGGACAGAACTTTAATCAAGGAGGGCAGTTTGAGCAGCACTTCCAGCATGGAGGTTATCAGTATAATCAATCTGGCTTTGGACAAGGAAGACACTTCACCAGCTGAGGCTGCTAAAAATTTACACTTCAGCAGAGCTCACATAATAGAAACCTGGTTTAGAGGCCTGACTTAAATGCTGCTTGAATTAGTACAGGTTTGTACATAGCAGGTAGAATCTGGGTGGGATGTTTTGCATAGAGCAAAGCACAACTTTGTGTAGACCTCTCCTCCCCACCCACCTCTGCCTGTCTGAATGAAAGACATTGTCACTACCCCCTGCACCCTAAACATTAACTAATAGCCATGCTTTTTGAATGTTGGACTGGTTCCCTCTGCTCAAAACACTTTTGTTCTAAATATGCCTGCAGTGTTTGCCTTCTATTTTGATTTGGAGAAATACCTGTCAAATTTGTCTATTATAGTACACAGTAAAACTTCTGCATTTCCCCCCCAAATCATTGTTGAGTTACATGTTCTGAACCAGTCTGGAGTGTTGCTTTTCTTCTTGCTGACCTCTTGTTTCAGTCACGATGCCGTTACAGCGCGTGTGCGCGCACAGGGACTCCTCTGACAAGCAGGGTTTTGTGTTATCTGAGCTCTACTGTGGATGCCATGTTCAGTAGCCTTATCTCCTGCTAAACCACGTTTTCCTACCTGCTCAACTCTGAAGACTGACCGCCGCCAAAATCTGCAAAGATCATTTCAAACTAAGCTAAATTGTGAACCGATAGTGTGTGTAGGCCTGTAGTTAGGTGTAGCAATTCAAACTGACCTGCATCCATCCAAAACAAGTTGCTCCTCCTCCAAACCTAATTTTTACTTGAAATCAGCTAGAAGAAATGACAAACTGAAGTTTATTTTATTTGCAAGTTAAATACCACTGGCTCGGCAAAGCTAGGGCAATTTGTTTTGGGGGTAGTTTTTTTAAAGAAATGCACTACGGCCTGGGAAGATTAGTTCCTGCCTGGAGGAAGCCCTTTTATTATTGCTGCAGAAAACAAAACCTGGCTGAGTTTGGTGTTCTAATGTTTGGGTTTTTTTCTTTACTGAAAACCACATAATGCTTCTTGCTGGGTTTTTTTGTGTACATAAACATTGTCAAAAAGCTGTGAAAGAAAATGGCTGAAGGTGTGCTGTTGTATAAAAGGTGAGCAATAAAAGTATCTGTATGTTCTGTTTGCTTTAGTTTCTTTTCCTTGACAGTAAAAAGTACTTGCTGCAGTAGCTGGGAATTCATGGTTATTTCTGTCTTCATCTCTTTTTTTTATTGTAACCTATTTTATGTATTGTAGTTGTCCCAGCTATACCTTGCATTCTGCCCTTTGAGGGGCTGTCAGAACAGCAGCAGGTGGGAGGAGCTGATCTTCAGTTGCTCTGACTATCGTTCTGTTCTTCCCTCTGACCTGGTGTAGCAGCTCGTAGTGCTCTCTCTTGCTGTGTAAAGTTATTCTTAGGCTCTTTGAGCTCTGTCTCCCAGGTTATGTTCCTGCATGCCATGTGAACTTGGTATGCTGCTTCTGGGAACTTCCTGGTGCTCTCCAGCCTTGTGGAAATGTAGGTTCTTGCTGCCATGCTCAGATCACTGTAGCAGAGGCTGTGATGATGGCAGAGTCTACCTGTTTTGTCCTTGGGGATGAATCCAGATTGATGCAGGCAGGAGGAGTTCCTTGGCTTACAGTAATAGCATGAGTATCTGAGAGAATCTCTCTAACGCTGGTGTTGCTGTAATTCAAGGTAGTCATGTAAATATGCTAAAAAACATAATTTAGAACTGATTTGCCTGTATTTCATGCCACATTCAACCTGAAAATCTGTTTGATTTATTGCAGCCACTAGGTGCTGCTAGTGATTCACGGGTTTGGAAGCAAAGGTCCCTGAGAAAGGCACTTGGGAATCTGACTTAATGGCTTTTCTCCTTTAGTGTTTCAAACAAATTTAACAAGCCTGATGAGGGAAAAGCTTTCTGTATTGAATCCAGGTCTTTGAGGATCACTGATACAGATCTATCTGTGCCTAACACAGTTCAAATTATCAGCATCTAAAACTGAATGTTTCTGGTTCACAAAGGTTTTTTGACGATTTCTTACATCAGGAATCTCCAGAGAAGATGTCTCCCCTGTAATACTTTGTCATGAGCATTAGCTGGTGACTAGCTGCATTCCTGCAAAAATAATTAGTGGGAGTCTTTTTAAGAATTGCAGTTCCTACAGTGGGGTCAGTCCTGGACTAGGAAACGCAAAGAGACGGACAAATTAAAAGAGCCTTTTGCTAGGGATATAATCTCTTCAAGCTGGCAGCTTCTGCTTTTCTTCACGCTCCTCACTGCAAAGAGGATGGTGCTTTCTGTCAGTGCATTAGGGGTGCTGTAAACTTGTTTCTAGCAAGAGGGAACTCAGGAGGGTCTTCAGAGAGCCCCATCAGCACATTAAGAGATTATGCTTTCTGTGCCAGAACTGCCAGTTCCTCTGCAAGACTATAGCTGTTGCTGCAGTGGAGAGTCTCACCTTTGCACACTGTGACATGGTGAATTGATGCTGGGGTGGGGTAGGAGCTTCCCCTTCCTCCTCCCAGATAGCTTTTTTCATCAAAATATGTTGCTTCTCCTCCTTCTTCCTCCAGGACTTAGGGTAAGCCAAGTCCCAATTTATTCCTGTTTGAGGAGGAAAGTTAAAAAAAAAAATCAGAAGTCAAAACCAGGAGGCTTTACTCTTCCAACAGGAAAGAAAACACTTTGCTTCTGCCAGCTGTTGTTGTTTTTCCTTACTCTATTGTTTCCTCCTAGTGTGCTATGACTTCTTTGTTCCCCAGAGAAAACAAGCTTTGTGTATGTGGAGAGAGCAGCTTTGATTAATGAAAGCAAACAGCCACTGCTTTGTTATTCTCTGTACGATGCTCTGATATTTACTGTTTTCCAAACATGATTTCTGCACTGCTGCACTGGGAGCAATCTCCTAAATAGAAGCTGGGAGAAGAGAGATGGGCTGTGGATGTTATTAGACTGTGATGGATTGGATATACATGTTTGATTTCATTGTGCATCGTGATCAAAAGCAGAACTCCAGATTAAAAAGTCGAGTAAGCAAGCCAGGGGAACAGTGTTCTTCCTCTTGGCCTTCCTGCTCTTGCCACTCTTCTCCCACAAGCTGTAGGCATCTTGTTCTGTTTTTTCCATCCGCCTTTTTTTCTCTAGCAGCTTTTGTTTCCTAAAGGCTTCACTTTTATTGCCTTTCCATTCCCTGTGTTAGGATCACTGTCTCTCAAGCATTGTCACTGTGCAGTATCATAACTATGGGGAGAGAGAGGCACACTTGTTTCCCACATCAGGTGCATTACTACCTGACTTGGAATACCATGATCCATATGCACTGTAGCCATAGTTGGGTTTTCCTTGCAGGTCTGAGGAAGAGATAAAAATTTATTTCTTACTGTGAGTAAAGGAGTACCACAACCAGGGAAAGTGGGTCAAACTGAGCTTGCACCAGACATAACTCACCCCAGGCACCCAGAGAGCCTTTTGGCTTGTAGCTGTTCCCTGAGTAGTTTTCTCTCTAGCTGGCTGGTAATCTCTCTCTTCATGAGATTCCTCTATTTCAGCAGCCAAAATCCTGACTTCTGTAGCTCCGTGGTGATGTGCCATGATGGCTGATGGCCCCAGAGGGGCTCCTCAAGCTATGGATTAGGCTTCTCAGCCAGAGCCTGTGGGTAACCTACCTTAAGGCTTTGGCTGTCTGTCTCCATGAAATTGTTATTTGCATCTGAATTGAGGAAAGTGGGAAGTGCCTCAACCAACCTCAGGCTCAATTAGAACCTAGAGGCTTACCAGTCAACTATCTAAGAGAACCGGGGAGAAGGGGAGCAAGAGTCATGGCAGTAGATAGTTATGAGAAGTGGTTGGAGCTTGAAAAATCCTTTGGTGTAGGAGTATTCCCTGTAACAGGTTATGCACCTAGAAAATTAAAATTAACTTGCTGAAGTGGAAAGAATGCAGTGGGGAATAAGGATTATCACTGGGGTCTGATGACTTTTGAGTGTCCAACAGGCTTGTGTCAATTCTTGTGGTACTGAAAGTTAATTCAGCTCCCTGTTAGGTTAATGAAGACCTGCAAACAAAAGCCCTCAAATACCTTTTTGTTGCACATAATTTAGACTGCAGTAGAGAGTCCCAGTGTTGTTGACTGTTAGGCTTGGGATTCTGCTCTTTCTGAACTTCTTATTTCCCTGGACAACAGGAATGGTACAGCTATATCAATGCATTTTTAAGGTGTTGAGCATGATTGAGCAGTCCCAAGCAAGCTGGCTAATGCTGAACTCCCAAGTTTGCTTTATCAGCCTTCTAGCAAACCTTTAGGTTAGAGTCTCAGCAGTGTTGTGATTGGAGAGCAGTATGCCAAGGTGTTTCCCCTGTATAGGCTCAGCAAACTCATGTGCTTGCTTGGTTCAAGTTGTGACTTTTCAAGGGGACAGAGTCTGAAAAAGAAAGTGCCATTACCAGCTGTAAACATTGCCTTCTCTCCTCCTTGGCCGAAAATAAATCACAGCTCTAATGGCTTGACAAACAAGGGTAGAAGGGAAAAATATTTTTCCTTTGTGTTTACTTGGTGCTTTTTATAGCCCTGACTGCTGTCAGTGTCATTGTTTCCCCGTTATTGTCCAGTAATTTCCTCCCTTGTCCACGTGGGTCTTTCCCACAACAGAGGAGAGAAAAACAAGTACAAAAAGTAGGAAAACACTATTGTAAAACCAAAGAAAGAGTGAGTCTGCCTCTGCTGTGGGCAGGTGGAAGGTCATAACTCGTTTTCACACATGGAGCAGAGATGAAGGTGATAAGGCCTCTTTAAACTTTCCGGCATTAGCTTCACTCATGGAAAAAGCAGATTTTTTGGCTAAATTTCATACTGCCCCAGCGGTAGCCTTTTGCTGATGGCTTTTCTGTCTCCTAGGACCAGATTGTCTGCAGCTGTAAACAGCACTTTAAAGTGCAGAGCACAGATTTTTCCAATGAGTTTACCCTGTTGGCTGCAATGCTTATTTTGAAAATCCAGATCAATGCTGATAACTCAAACTTTTTCCAAAGTTGCATCCATTTCTGCAATGACCCTGCCAACTCTTTTGTCAAGGCTTTCTTGAGAAGTACTTGGAACTATTTTTTGTGCTGTATGGATGTTTTCATCAGTTAGTAGGCTGATGTTGAAGGAAGCAAACCTTGATTAGATTTTCTTTGCGCTATAATAGTCACAAAACAAATAAACAAACCCTTGTTTCTCCTGTCTCTACAAAACCAACCAACCAACCTTCCCTCCTTCCTTCCTTCCTTCCCTCCTTCCCTCTTTCCTTCCCTCCCATCTCCATTGGGATCCCCTTCCATTCTTGGTGTCACATAGAGAAAGAGGTCTCTCAGTGTGCTTCTTCCTGTCTTATTTGTTCTCTGGTTTTGGTGGGATTTGTTTTGGTTTTGGGTTGGTTGTTTTTGTGGGGTTTGTTTTGTTTTGTTGGTTTTTTCCAGCCTCTGTCCACTATGCTTCACAAGCAGCTTTCTTTCCTGTGAAATCTGTATTTCCCATACAGATGCCTAAAGCTTCTAGAACTAGTGTCCAAGGCTGCAAGGATCCTCCTTTGGCTGCTCAGCCAAAGGCTTTTGGGCTTCCCATGAGGAAAACCTTGGCGGGGCACATAGGGCATGCTTTCACTTTGACTTCTGTAGAGGACTCCTCGAGCAAGGACCTTTGAGTCCACAGAGGTGACAGGCAATTTTTTTAATTTTTGAAAAATGTAAAATTTTAGGCAATGGCTGCCTCTAACCTCGCTCTGCAGCTCAGCTCATCTGCTGTACTGAAGGGAAAATGGCTCACCTTTCCCAGCTGGGGGAAAATCCATGCTTCACACTAGTTCTGGTCAGCAAGCATATTCTCCCTGCCCCTGCCTGAGACTTCACCTGCTTGAGGAAGGTGCCTCTGAGAAGATAGCTTCTGTCTAGGAAGATGTTTCTTTTTAAAGCTGGGTTTATTCTTTTAAAACCTAAAAGCTGAGTAGGACTGGGGGTGGGGAGCAGAGGAGGGCAAGACTCTGGGGAGGTGTAGAGCAGAGGAGAGAGTTGGGGTTCAAACCTGACTTTGCATTTCCCTCTGAGGGAGCCAGATGTCCCCCTGACTCCTTGAGAAGCACTCAAGCACTTTATAAAGTTGGAAGCAAAGCTGGAGCTCCCCTATGTGCAATATGAGGCTTTGCAGAGGTTTTAAACTAGCACAGAAAGTCCTAGTGGGTTTGGCTCAAACAGCCAAATAATCTCTTACAGGGTCTATCCAAGCACTTGCATTTTTCACCTACTCTTATTGCTTGTATTCTTTGGCATTTGCAGACTGAGCTGTAAATAAGGTTTGACATAATCTTCCTTCTTTCCACTGTGTGGTGTTTTGGAGAGTTTGTTTCTTAAACAATCCCTCAGTCTCCCCCCATGTTTTTTAAAAGATCCTGGGACAGGAGAGAATGGATGGGGTGGAAGTATCCAGCATCATTTGGGATTGTATCTGACTTTAGCTACTTCATTAATCCAGCATTCTTGTCATTATGACACACTTTCTCCTGGACACTCTCCTGGAACTGCTGTACTTCTAGCAGGCAGGATTTCACCAAAACCAGCAAAGACACATAGATCAGGCAGGAACGCTGATGGCTGATGCTTTCTGCATTTTGTTCAGTTAGAGAGAGCAAACAAGAAACTCTTTGTCCCTTTGCCTAGATTGGGTAACTAAAATTGTTTTTGTGAAGAAAAGTCTTTCCTCTGTTCAGAAAAAGATGTCTACTTGAAATACGAAAAGAAAAAGATATTCTAAATTTCCTATATTCAGGCCTCCCCACAGGGAAAAAAAAAAAAAGTCATAGCAACTTAAAATGTTCAAGCCCTGTGAAGCTCTCCCTACTCAGATTCTTGTTGTGGAACTAGGAGATCCACATTCTGTAAACAGCCTGTGAATGCTTTTTTAATAAAGAATTACAGTGTCTAAGATAAATCTATTCCTTTTTGGGCAGTGAGGGGTGTGTGTGTGAGAAAAATGGCTGCATTTCTACTCAGTGTCCTTCTTGTTTTCAATGGCCATGATCACTTACTGCCAACAACACACTCTGTGCTTCCCTTCTTTAAATGCCTGAAGCAAAGAGTTTCCAACTGTAGCAGGTGCTTGAAAGTTTCACCTCTTCCTTCTCAATATCATGAAGAATTTCAGGAAGAATTTCTTCATGGTTGGGGTTGTTAAGCATTGGAATGGACTGCCCAGGGAGGTGGTGTAGTCACCATCCTTGGACGTGTTCAAGAAACTGGATGTGGCATTTAGTGCCATGGTTTAGTTGACAAGGTGATTGGTCAAAGGTTGGACTTGATGATCTTAGAGGTTTTTTCCAACCTTAATGATTTTGTGATTCTCCTTGGAGGCTGCAATATTTTGCTTAGCAGGATCAATTGTGTGAGCCTGCAGACTATCCTTGATCTGCAACTGCTGCTGAGGTAAGCATATAACTGACTGAAGCTATGAGGCTTGCAAGAGATTTATTGATGAGATGAGTAAGTCAAGAGCTACAAATAATTTTTAAAAGCCTGCAAGAAATGAGCTGAGGTCTAAAGACTAAATGCTGGTCAAAACTATGTGATGTTAAAATGAAGTTGCTCCTGAGCATTTTATTTATAGAGTGTTAAGAGGCTAATCTCAACAGATCCATCAACAGCCTGGATCATAACCAAATTTCTCTATTCAAATTCTTCACCACAGCATTTTCACTGTGAGCAAGCCGTGTGCTGCAACGGTAGCTGTGTGGTCAGCTGGCTGTGACCTGTCAGCTGACCTACCACAGGAAGTCAAGACCATGGTTTTGCTAATGCTTGCTCTTTGCCCACAGAAGTATAAGAATGAAGTGTGCTTCTGGCCCTCATTCTAGTTTGGAAACCAGTGCTTATTTCTCTTGAGTTTACAACAGTAAAGAGGATGGTTTTAAGAATTGTTTAATCTCCACAGATTTACTATTTGCTATTGCTACTGGTTGTGCTGGAAAACAAACCTGCAGGATGCAAACCTGGGCAGGTATCATGTAGTCCCAGTGCAGTTTACAGTCAAATTACTACAGAGGAGTAGGCAGCTGTCAGTTTTGTGTTAGGGAAGTCTATGAAATTACTTTCATCTTGAAGGCTTATGCTGAAGGGTGCAATAACTTGAATTCTGTAGGACATCTTATAACTGGGTTTTAAATCAGAGTGTGTGCTACATATGCACACTCCCCACCCCTGTTGTGTGGGGAGATGGGATAAGAAGACTAACACGCGTGCCAGTTTTTCAGGTTTGAGCTTTGTGGTGGGTTTTTTCCTCTCTTTTTCCAGATGAGCGCTGTCCTCTTTCAACAGCTTAATGATTCTGGGAAATGCAACTTCAAACCAGACTATTGTAATTCAGGTGCTAGATCCTACCTTAGCAATCTGCTGATTTGGAGATTGCTCTTCAGAACATTTAGTCTTAACACGTACAGCTTTCTAACCAGAGAAAAGTACCAAATCCACATACATACACAGACACAAACACACACACACTTAAAACTAAAGTGTTTATTGCATGCTAATGTTACCATAATCAGTGCTGGCAGAAATGACCCTTCCTCATTGTGGTGTAACCAGAAAAACACATAGTGTCTTGGAATTCCTTCAGTCTCAGCCAGCTGCTGCCTATTTGAAGGATCCCCAGTCTGGGAACCGATATCTCTGTGCTGAACACCAATATGTTCACTGCAGCAATGTAAACATGGCCAAAATTCAAAACCCCAGGTGCGTGAAGAATTTCAGTATAGAGTATTTTGTGAGAGATTTTTGTTTGAGATTTAATCAACACACACACACCTACTTCTTTCCTTAAATGATCATGACAAGCCTCGGGAAAGGAGCGTTATTGAACAAACTTGGATGCTTGGCTTCTGTCCTCACCATTGCTGTTGCTGGCAGACATACTGAAATGATGCAGTGCATTTAAAGAAGGCTGAATATTTCCTCACTGGCATGTAGAGGAAGTTTCCACAGAAGTCATACAAAAGAAAACACTGAGCACAGAGATCCGTTCTGCTGTGGCTGTGCAATGTTCATCGAAATGGCTTACTTGTGAGAAAATAAATAGTGCCTTATAACACCTTTCAGCTAAGAAAACAGGGCAACGGTTGGGTTTAAAAGGATGAGGTATGGGAACACTCCTTGTGGCCAAATGTGGTCTGTGACAGTCCATCAACACTTGCTGTAGTTGTCATCTTTAGTCTTCTGTGCTTCAGGGTGACCAATCAGCTATCCTGCAAGGAGAAGAAAATAAGCATTTACATGCTGGCAGAGATGGTCAACAAAAGCACGAGGCTTTGGAAGCATAAACATCATGGATGACAGCAACAGACATCAGATCAATTCCCTGCCCTGGCCTGGACTCCTGTATTTGTCAGAATGGGAATTGTTGAGATTATCTCATGGAGTCCTGAAC
Source organism: Motacilla alba alba (assembly GCF_015832195.1). NCBI lineage: Eukaryota > Metazoa > Chordata > Aves > Passeriformes > Motacillidae > Motacilla > Motacilla alba. Next base: position 77,482,227 of record NC_052018.1, read on the forward strand.
TGTGCACTGCAAAGGTACAACAGCACAGAAGGGGGCCAGATCTCCACCAGGCTATTTTAATGGTTTTCAAATGTATGTGCTTTATAGTACCAACTACTAAAAAGCACATACGCCAGAACCCAAACTGCCAGTTACAGTGTCACAGTACACGTGTAGTGCAGTGCAGAAAACAGGGATCTGTGGATGATTTAGCATTCTTCTGAAAGCAACTCTTGTGCAAGAAGCAATGACGAATTTGAATGAAAAAGCACCCTGAAATCCATCAAATAACCTTATGAGACTTCAGACTGTAGCAGATTTTAAACTGTCTTGGCATCTTCTGGAACTCACCTCAGATTCTTGTGTTTCTGGGAGAGTTTCTATTCCATTGTGATCCTGTAAATCTTGTGGGGCCTCGGCTTCTAGCTCTACATCAGCCTGCATGCTGGGCTTTTCATTCTCCCACTTTGCAAAGCCTTTGTTCTTCCCAGCTTTTCCGTGGAATTTGGACTTCATTTTGGGGAAAGTGTGGGAACCTGAATCATTCCAACCTGGCTCATGCCAGAGTGGTTCTGTCTGTGTTGCTTGGCTGGTGGTCACCCGCTGCAGCCGCACAGAAATTTTCCGTGAAGAGCCAGTGACAAGGGTGATAGCTCTGCCATCAAGGTCCTGGTGTTCTGCAGCAACACTGGGAAATTCGAATACTTCATCTTGGACTGAAAGAGAGGGTGGAATTGTTTTGTTTAAGTATTCTGCTTCAAGGTCTTTACAAAAAGTTAACAAACATGGGGGAGGGTGGGGAGGTAACCCCTTGTATGAAGCAGTGCTGTAACTATCAATATCCATATGCTGCTTGGAAACTGTTTCTGACACTGTGCACAGATCTTATTGCCTCACCATCTGCATGCTCAGGGGATAAAGGTGCTAGAATTATACACTATGTCTCCTTGCTCCTAAGTGACAAAAAGGAGAAATATAATTTCATTTCTTTTCAGCTGGGATAGGGGTGCCAGTAAGGAGGATAGTGAGCCTTAGACAGGACATTAAAGCCACCACTGGGGAAAAGAATGTTGTAATCTGAGGACTGAACATAAGCCATAGTGCAGCAAAAAGGACAGGTGCTGCTTTGTGTGATGATACAAATGAAAAATTAAAAATGGCAGCAAGAACACTGGCCATCAGAGAGGATTCCAGAAATGGGTTAAAATAAGAGGAAAACTGTTCTCACCAGGAGGCAGAGATGGACTGCTAGGCAGAGACCCATGGTTGCTGCCTACTGAAGTTCCTCTGGAAAATTTCCTGCAAGCCAGCACAAGCAGGTCTCTGCATTGCTTGTGACAGTTGGCACCGCAATCTGTAAAAAAATAAATTGTCAAGTCATCAAACGGAAAGCCACAACTATCTGGTAATCCCTCAGGGCTATTAGCAGGCAAATACCAAGAAAGAACTTTGAAGGAACAAAAAGTTTGATGGAAGTTGTGAAGGATGTTACAGAAATGGATAATTTGGTGTGAAGGGCATTACAAAAAAAAAAAAGGATAATTTCCATGACAGCCATTAGTAGAAAAATGGCAGCAGAAGAAAAGAGGGAAGATGATATTTTAATCATAAAATAGTCTCAAGGAAGAGATGTGGAATGATATGATCCTGTGTATGCCCTACATAAAACTTCTGCTCTACTGCATGAGTCCCACCAAGAGGGAGGGTTATTATTTGGCTGGCTTTTATTTGACCCAGCTGGACCCGTTATAGTAAACAGGTTTGGTTAGAAGACACCAGAGCATCCATACCCTGAGCGTCTGGAAGGACTGCTGGAGGTCAATGTAGACTACCATAGGTTAAAAGTAGTCTAAGTAGCTCAGTAAGCAACATTAGCACATGAATGAGCTCTGTGGAAGTGTATCATCCACTCAGAAAAGACTTTTTGAGAACCTGCACTCCAAGCCTCTGCTGGGATCTAAATCACTTTGACAGTCATGACTAGGTACATCATCATGACTAGGTACATTTATCTGAAGTGTGGCTGGAGTATGGATCTTATATGCAAGAAAGGGCTGAAGGGTGGAGGATGTGCCCCAAACACAATCTCGCTCTCCTCTGTATCCTTTTCCGTTGTTTAAAAATTCCCATCTCCCTTATTTCTCTTCTGCTGCTCCACAGCCCAACATTTTGTTCTAGGTGAGCATTGTCAAGGTTTATTTAATGAATTTAAATATCAAGCATTTATGGCTCTGCTGTAGGAACCAATCTGCTCAGGCAGCAGTGCTGGCATGATGGGTGAGAGTTCTGCTTTCTGCCAACACCTTGTTCATATGACTAATGCAGTCCATGCCCAGCTCTGGCCTTCTCTGCCTCAAAGGTAACACGTTCCTTCAGACACACTAAAGATCTCTCTTGAAGTGCAGGACTCCTATCACTTGCAGACCACGCAGTCTAACTTTGATCTCATTACTCACAGTGCTGGGGTAAGCAGCAGACCGGGAAAGAAGGAGCTCCCTCCCTCCCTCCCCCTACTGTGTTCAAATAGAGGATGACAGCTCTGTGCTAAAAGCAGAGTTCATCCCTAATGGGTGTCACACTGCAGTGATGCTGGAACACAGAGCAGCCTCGTAGCTGCTGCAGCAAAAGGCAGGCACCCTCACACTTGTTGACCACTGCAGGATCTGAGTGAGCAGCTCTTTTCTCCTACTTTCATGGTTCATCGCCTGTAACTTTGACTTTACAGAACCACTTTTGCTCAGTCTCCACTGGGCCACAGCTACAGGCAGTGATGCAGGACAGAAGCTCAACTTTCAGATCTCAGATTGAGTTTACAGGTTGGTGTGACAAAACTTTACCTTTCTTTCTTCATCCTACCAATAAAACTATAGACTGCAACCAGCCCTTTCAAAGCTTCTAAGATGACAGTAATCAGGAATATCTGAATTACATATGTTGATTTAGCCATGGACATTTTTCCCATCCCACTCTGAGGAAGAGAGGTTTGTGGCTAGAGAGAGAGACGGGAGTATGGCGTATCGTAAAAAAATAAATTACTGTGGATTCTTTATCCTTCTCCTTGGAGTCTGTGTGAAAAGAGTACAAATGTGAATCTTCCCGTTTGAATAACTGAGATGCAGCTGCAGCTATGAAACTCAACAGTGCCCTTTAGCCAGAGTTGGGCTGCTTGAGAAATAAACAGGTCCAGGATTTAAAAGCCAATGAGGACCATTATAATGCCCTTTTTGGTCTGACCTGCTTAATAGGGTACAAGTAATGCATAAGAAATTAAGTATTTTATGAAGGCAAAGGAGAGGGATGAAAGAGCTCTAGCATTTTTTTATTAGTTGAATGTCTGAAGAAGATCTTGCAATGAGATCTGATGGGCAGTCTAGGAATTAAATATTTCTCTATTTCTAGCTCAGCCACAACTAAATTGCATGTAGGCTTCACTACAGGCACATGGATGTGCATGTATGTACAAACTGTTGCCAGCAGACGTTTTCCTGACCTGAGTCTCAGGGGATATATTTCAGGATCTCTCAGTATTAGGATAAGAACACTTGGTTTTCCAATTTACAAGGTCTTTACTGGTAGAAAGTTACAGCTCATGGAGTCAGGGGCTGCTTTGGACCTTTATCTCACAGAATCCGTGCATTCCTACTGCATTCTAATGTAGTAATGTGCATTCTAATGCAGTGAGACTTCATAGTGTGCCAGCAGTCACTGCTCATGGACAATAAATACCAAATGTAGATGCAAGATGTATTTGAACACATGCCATTTTAGTTTAACATATGGTTGACTAACTTGTACTACAACCCACCACCCATAGCTTGAAAAAAATCCTTGTAGTATTTATTTACCTTTACATTTGTAGCCTTGTTTGATTATACCCCAGAGCTGCAAAGAAAGACAAAAGAACAAGGAATCAGAAAAGAAAGCTGGAAGGAAAACAACCTCACAATGAGGAAGTACCAATGGCTACAAAAGCACAAACAGGATACAACTGCTCTTAACACCCTTCCTGTCAGGCAGACCTCCCCCTCTAGTTGTGATAAGACTTGTGCGGCTTCCCCCTTACTTCTGTTACTTACTTGTAGTAATGGGACTACCAGAGAAGGAGAGACACAGATGACTTTTGCTTCCAGGAATGGGTTAAAACGTGCTATCGCATCAAGCTCAGTGAAAACAACAGAGCACATTCTGCTTCTAGGCTCCCTTAATGTTATCTGCAGGAGAATTTCCTGCGTACATCCATTCTCCAGACACATCACTGACCCATAACATTCAAACAGCGCAAAAGAAAACACTACTGGGGATAAAAACTAGGTTCTTGGTTCCCATACTGGTTCCCAGCACACCTAGCCATAGCAATCTGAGTTGTGTACCTGCCTTTTTCAACTTAAAAAAACCCCAACCCAAACAGATGAAGAATGAAACAGGCAGAAAAGCCACTAAATTACATCTTTGCCTTCCCTCAGAAGCTGTTCTTGTTGACATACATTTGCAACTACCAAATGCTAAACGTCCAAGGGCCACTGTGTGTGGTCCCACTTTTGGGAAGCTTTCACTGCCACATGAGCAGGATTGCTTGGAAGCAGGGAAACTCCCTAGTAAATTGTTTTCTATGTATTCAGAAGCACTGTATCTACAGCCATGGCATTATAAAAACAAGCATTTCCACTCTTGAGAGGCAGTGAGAGGAAGGGGCAGTTTTTCTAACTCTAGCATAAAAGGAAAAAATTGGGGACTCTGATGTTATTTTTCCTGAACTCATTCACCGGGGAGGGTGAGCACATCCAGGCAACTGAAACTGCGTGCGGCTCCTCGCCAGATTTATAAGTATCCATGCACAGAGAGCAGGGGATGAATATGGTCATTAAAGAAAGGTTCAAAAGGAAGAGATGAAGATCATTCTGAATGCAAAGGAAAGAGTAAAATAAACAGAATGGAAAGATTCTGGGTGGAAAAAAAAAAAAAAAAAAAGCCACCCCACAGACTGCACAAAAGAAATAGCAAGCAAAAATGGGGCTCTGGAGAGAGCAGAAATAGATTAGCCAAGGTAGAAGAATGGTGAACAAAATAAAAGAAAGGACAACAGTGGAAGCTGGGTCCACAGAAGGCCTGTGGCTTATTCTTTTCTTGCAAATGCCATATATGTACACAGCGAATACAGTTGCTGTGCTCAGGCAGTGCCAGGGGAGCACCCCAGTCCCTCTTGAAAGAGCAGAGATGACCTATTTTCCCAGATTTCTTTTACAGGATCCCTGTAAGAAACATGGATTGTTACTTATTTCATTTAAGCTCTAATCTGTTCCCACTGAAGACCTCTCTACTCCTCACCTTCTTATCTCTGCACCTTCCTCCCACTCAAATTTGGCACCACTGTTGTGGTTACACACGGCAGTGGAAGCTAAGCTGAAGTGTCATGTCATGAATTCTGACCTAAAGCTTTGAATGTGTCTGACACAGCTTTGCTGCAAAGCTGGCTTGAGCCGGCTCCAAGGTAAGAGGATCTGTGCAAATTCAGATTATAAAGCTTAGCAGGACGGCCAGTCACCCACCTTGCCACGTGGTGCAACTCAAGCTTTGGGACGGAACTGCGACTGGCCGTGGGCATATCAACTTTGTGCTGCTTAATGGCGTTAGGTCTTAGCTTGACCTTCAACGTTTGTAGCGTTCTAATGACTGTGTGCATTGCACTGTCATGTCAATTCATCCTGCTGCATGGTCATGCACATTATTTTGACTGTGAATCAGTGCATCAGTTTGAAAATAGGTTTCCACCCGTGGATGAGTAGCACTGAAATGCAGAACAAATATGCAGCAGATTCTGTAGTTGGTTCCTGTCCTATCAGTCCAACTCATCCACAGAACAATGCCAATGACTTCAGTGAGCTGACAGGAAAAATGACCTTATTTCCATTTCCTGTACAACCCCTTACTCATTTGTATTCCTGCACTGAATGTAATCAGGGAGACGTGAAAAAATCTAACAATGGCCAATTAGAAAATTGATGCAGGAGAAAAATATCTGCAGGAGAGGACATTTCAGGGCAGTCCTTGGGCCTTGCTTTGCTGTGGAAGCCTTCCAAACACTCACTGAGTGTCACGAACGCAATGACGTCTTCCCAAGGCAGCCTGGAACAATAGGCTCAGGCCGGTGGCTGCCCCTGCCCCGCGGGTCTGCCGGAGCTGTCAGCTGGAGACCCACCAGCACACTCCTACGTCAGCACTGACCATGTCACGCCAGTGCTTCTGCAGCTCTAGCGGAAATAGGCGGAATTCCTTCTTGCCCGTGGCATTAATCAGCAGCAGCGGTTGCGATAGGGGCTTCAAGCATCCGAACAAAACTGACACGTCGCAAAAGAAGCGAGTGGAAGATGGGAGCATGGGCTAGAGCAGGAAGGCCAGGGCAGGCCTGAAAGGAGGCACTTTTTGCGCTTCGCAGGGCTGCTGTTGTTACTTTCAACTATGAAGAAATATTGCTTAGTGGAAAAGATTGTGGAATAAACTTACTGCCGAGTGCAGAGGCAGATCTGTTCTGGAGAGCAGGGACAGGGTCTGAGTTTACAGCCTGTTATGTGAGCCACGCACAGGCAGAGGCCATGGCCCTCTGCCCTTACTGCCTTAGCTGTCTAAATGTGGACATTTGATTTCAGCCAAGTGTGTCCATTAAAGTAACTTCTATATCAGAGTAATTCTTTACTACATTTGGTTTGAAGTGGAAAACTTAGAGAAGGTTTACAAGCAACACAAATGTCCACAAAACCAATCCTTTCCCAGATATGTAGAGAACACTCAAATAAGTGACATCTGATAAGTTATGGCTGAGAGAATAAGCAAATTAAAAAAACCTCCAATTAATAAATTCTAAAAATTCTTATAATACAGAGCTGCTGGAAGAGCTTTTGATTTTTAACCAAATTAGAAGATCTCTTAATTCAATAGGGGGAAAATTAGGGCTGTTACAGCCATTCAGAGAATTATGAACATATCTATGTTGCCATGTGCAATTTCCTGAGAGAGAACAGCTTTTCCCTCATCTACATCTCTGCTCCAGACATCTATTTTCCCTTGAGCTTGTTTACATGGGAAATCAAGCCAAATTAAAGAACTTAAGATAAATCAAGTAAGACCATTCATATAGTTTCTAACACCCTTTAGCTAATGCAATTTTTTTCCTCCCCAACAGAAATTCCTACAAATGGCAGTTTTCAGAAACCACTAAATCAAAACTGGATCGCACAGCTACAGCATGAGTAAATGTTTTGTGCTTCTTAATGCCATGAGATATAATTTGGCCAAGACACTTTAGCAATGTATGGAGCCAGTTCCACCTCATATACGTTAAAGGCTAAAAGTTGTTTTTAAGATATGTTATTATGAAAATCATACTTACAAATCCTGCACAGTGCTCGCAGAAAGTTGGTTTAAGATAGGTCATTTCCTGAAAGTTATGAATAAACCCAGGTCCCATTTTACACTGAAACTGTGATTTAGCTCTCAGAAAGTAAGCCATCATTTCTTCTTTGCTTATAAGACCATCTCTGTAAGGGAAATAAAAAGTAGAGTAGATCTGTCACTGCTCATGGCACTGAAAAATTTGTGTTTTTCTCATTGCAGAAAGCATGCAGCACACAAAGAACATCCTTTGAAAGAGCTGCAACAGTCCTGGAGGGAAGAAAACCTTACAGCCTTTGTGGTTCTTATCTTTCTTTAAACAGCAACACTGAACCTTGTTATCTCACCTGTTAGTGGTATGAGAGCACAGAGCAGGCCACTAAATGAAGGAACCTGACTAACTGCTCACACAGAACAAGTGGTTATGCCTCTGGCTGGCCACCAGCCTTCACAGTCAAGGAGATTCTGGATAACATGAATAATCAAGCCCAACTGGCTAGGAAATTGATGTTTTTTATACCTTCTAGAGTATTTGTTACCCCCTCTCTGCTACATGCACTCATTTCCCATGTGCTGTACAGAACTTATTTGTTTCATCAGTCTGATGCCTGGTCTGGATAGAGTATCTCCACTGTAGTTTCTCAGTACTCGGGTTTTAACTCAGTCCCAGCAGGAATTTGTATTAAGCTATTACATAAAGGATTTTTAAATTACCAGGTAAAGCAGGACTCCAACCTAGGACTTAAAGAACTGACTAGAGTATAAGAATTTAAATGATAACAGAATTTGGCTTTCTTGTCAGGCACAAGAAATTTGGGAGCCGCTGTTTCTTCAATATATGTATTTTCTGAATTTTTAAATTGAGGAAAAGGGGGAAAAAACACCACAAAGATATCTCCAAGCTTACTGGTCTTTGTCCAGTACACAGAAAGAGTCCAAGAAGGGGAAGTTGGCTGCTATACTCTCAAAGTCTTCCTGAGATATATAACCATCATGGTCGTGATCGTAGTTCCTAAAGACAGACTGGGGAAAAAAAAATATATTATTGTACTATTATCTAGCTTATCCTGAGTCTATACCAGAGTCTTCAACAATATAATTACATGTAAACTAATATTTTATTCAGCTATTCAGATGCTCTGTTGCATCTGTTTTATTCCTTTTATTTTCCTTAGTATTTCAATATATATATTATTGGACTCTGGGAAAAATGGCTGATTTTTAAAGGAAACTTGACATCAGCATTTATCTAGTGATGACCCTCTACACATCTTCACACATAATTATTCTTGCTTTATTTTTCTTCTTTGATGGAAATGTCACTAAAATTCTGCCCCAGGTGATGCCATATTCCCTTTGCTTCATTAAGTATACTTTTTAATCATGAAAAAAACAAAACCAAAACCAAAAACAACAGCAGCTTTCCCCTGAGTATTTCAGATGGTTTGGGCTTCATTTTTCTTCTAGGTGGTCACCTCTTCTCTGCCACAGTACTGTTTCAATCTATTTTGTTTACTAATATTTTGACACGCCAACCATGAGCAATTTGTGTCTAACAACCGTTCTCTTCCATCAACACACTCCAACCCACACTAAGTAAAAACAGACATGGGATCAAATTTAAAGGTCACATACAGTGATGGGTGCCCTCCTTAGCTGCTAAGGAGTCACTGTGTTCTGCCTCCCTGTTTGCAGAGATGTGCACATAGTGTTAAAGCTACGTGCGATGCTGATGGGAAAAACACGAGTGTCGATGTCAACATGGCTATCTAAGAGGCACATAGTGAAGTACAGGCTCCTCCATTAGATGAAAATGTTGCTGATAAAGACATTACAGCAATCTACCGAGACCCATGAAAGGCGTCTGTAGTGTTCCTGTTTTAACAAGAACCTGATGAAACCCATTTCTATGAAATGACTGAAACCAATGACTGGCAGACCTCAAAAAAACATCATAAAGATGGAACTAAAACAAAAACCCAAGCAGTATTCAACACTTTTTGTAACAAAAACAATGGCTAAAAGCACAACTCAAAGCAGCAAGTAAACAACAAATACTGGCAAAGTGAAAACAGTTGTAGAGTGGTGTGAGCCTTTCAGTAAGCTGTATCCATAAAAGCTCCAAAACCAGGTCTTAATCCTGTCAAACTCAAATCACATGTCCTGAACCAGGCCAAAATTGTGGAAAGGAAACTGCAACTCCCTCAACTATTGGAACAAACATAAACTCCCACCCGGCACATTCTGGAAAGATTAAGGAATTGTGACAGACTTCCTATTTAGCAAGCTATCAAAGAGAGGTTTGGATGTGGAGTATTTTTTATCAACACATATGGCACTGTCAAAAGCAATTCAGGAACAGCATGTGCATTTCTGGCATCCCACATTAGGAGAAAAATTAAACTTTTTTTAAAAAAGGTACCAAAAAATGTACAAAAAAAGGTACGTACAAAAAGTAAACTACAATATATATTTGAAATCTGGGTGAGAGAACCGAGGAGTTTGTTTAGGTTATCTTAACAATATAACCCCAATTAGTGATCTGTAACACAAACAAAATCAGAATTTAATAGTTTCTCCCAGAGATACTTATTAATCTGTAAAAAGGAGAAAGAAAAGTTCCGTCTCTCCAAAGGAATCTGGAGGTGTTTAGCTTTGTTTACATTACCTAGCACAACGCATCACCTTCTAAACTGGAGCTAGAAGATCTCAGCTCTAGTTCTGTGTGACCTCATGTCCACATTTTTAAAGTGACACCAAGACAACGCTATCTTTACTACACATTACATGCTCTGGACAGTAAACTAACAGCAAGTTGAAAACCAGAAATAGAGTTTCCTGAAAAATTAATTGGACCTATGAGACCTTGTTTCTGAGTTGCTTTCTTTTCAGCTGTCTGTTACCAGACATGAACTGTGTCTTTAGTTTCTGCAGCTAGAGCTGCAGAAACTAAACTTTGCACTCCGAATTTATATTTGCTAGACAAACATATTAAACAGCAGCCAGGTTTTGGATGCTTCTGAAAGTCTGCTCCTTTGCACCCAGAAACCTGTTTACTAGTCCCATTGCTGATTGCAGGAATAAAATAAATATTTCTGAGTGTATCAGTAACGGCTCAAATTTGTTACGGTATGTCTGAAATTCACCCCAACCATAACAATCTCATTATAAGCTTGAAATTGATTATAATGATGAAAATATCAAATCTACCATTTTCTTAGACCAGCGTAATGTTCCAAATACTTACATCCACCAGTTTCCGGATGTGCTTGTTGATGACTGTAGGGTCAGGTTTAGGTACCACTCCAGATGCCCACTCCAGTGGCACTACTGGCTTGTTGGGGGTGGTTGGGGAGGTAGGCTGCTGCGAGATGGATCAGAACACAAGGAATTTAAAATCTGAATTAAGAAGTTGAATTTCCCGGTAAAAAGCAGCTCAAAATGTCAGAGCTACAATGGCCAACTGCTGGAGTACACGTGCTGTAAAAATGTGCTTGGCAAAACAACAGGCAAGGTTTTAAAGGGCTGCTTGTCTTTACTAACAGATTCAGTCAGGCTCTGTGCTCCACCTCACAGCTTCACTGCCACCACCCAGGGAGCTAAGAAGCAAAGCCAAGCAGTCTTTCCTCACCGACATCTCGAGAGAGTTCCACAGCAATGAGACTTGAAGGAAGAGGGAAGGGAAGGAGGGTCTGTAGGGTTAGTGAACACAGTGGGTGTCAGAAATAGGTAAGCCCAGAAACCTGCTTTGCTCCTCAGTAAAACCTCCGAGGAGTTCACCACAGTCCGCTCCCAACTCCTTGCTGGAGGGACCACGCCCAGAAGCCACATGAGGGTCTGCCTCAACCAGAAAAAGTTCATGCTCCTTCTCTGTGTGCCACCAGCAAGACAGTAGGATGCAGAAGAAGGGCAGAATTGTGTTCAGCAATCCTGCTGGTTTCCAGCTGAGATGTGCCAGGATGCACAGCTTAATTCATCTAGGCAGCTTGAGTAGAAAGGCTCTAACCTTTGACTTGTTCTGCAGATAATACCAGTCAGACTATTTTATTTTAAAAACATCTTGGTCTTGACAGAACAGTAGCTGACAGCTCACTGGATGCACAGACTTCACAACCTGACTTTTCACACCGCTACAGTGCTTTGGCAGTAGCTCTGGAATGCAGCTCGGATTCTTATATAGGACAAATCTGAACGCATTTTTAGGTCAGGATTCAAAAAACCCCAGTTTGCATGGACAATACTGCAAGACAAACTGGCCTTTCCCTGCATCTGCCACTGGACATGTAGCAGGTGAAGCTGTATCAAGCAGAAAAAATTCAGAGTGTTTTGGATCAGAAGGGAGAGGGTCCACAGTCTCAGAAGGCCCCTGTGTTAGCTGATGAGCAAAGAATCTGGGTCTCAATTGTCTCCCTCTGAATTGGTGTGACTTGAAAGGGAGACAATTAAGACATGTAAAGATGTTACACGTGTCATTGTGTATAGCAATGGTATAGTAGACTTTGACATCCAGATGAGAAATGGTCACAGGTTCGTATTTTACTGAGTTTGGTTGGAAAAGAAAAAAAGGATTTTTTAGTGGGTTGCTTTATTAGTTTGTCTTTTCCTTTTTCAAGTGTTAGAACATTAGCTTTTATCAACACCTTGATAGATTTTGAGCTATACAAATGTACACAAGTAAGTTTGGGAGGAAAACACCCCTATATCAACAAAATTCAATTTTCATAAGTATAGTGAACCTGAACATCCAGCTCTATCTGCCAAAAGCGTGCGTATTACAAGTGTCAGTGTGGTGCCAGACTACCAAGACCTCACAAGGAGCTTTTAACATCTGCTGGTCTGAGTGAGCAGTGGCAGAAAGAGACTGAATCCACTGGAGCCTTCCCCTTCCTTCTGGGCTATTTCATTTGAAGTCTCATTCAATTTTTATGCTTTTTTGACGCGTTGCAATGAAATCCTCATGTTACTGACCACTAGCCAAAGGGAATTATTTGTTCTTCTATTGTGTAGGCACTCATAGACTCAAATGAACAATGGTGATTTTATTTATGTATTTGAAATGCATCCTATGAGGAAAGGTGCTAACTGGCTGTCCAGAGACTACCAAGCTGAATTTATTAAACATTCCAAAACACTGTATCTGGCCATGCAGTTTGTGATTCAGACTGTATCTCCCATTTATTTCACCAGCACAGGGACCATGGTATTGTAGACTGAGAAAGCATTTTCAGATGTTTCCAAACATCTATGTATTTTGGCATCGAAGTGAATTCTACTGAAAACAAAACAAAAAAATTACCTAAGTGCATAATCAGTGGTATATTTGCACCAGTCAGAGTTGTCTGCTGGATAATAGCTGTATTAGTGAAAACTCCTAACAGAAAGGTCACAAATGGTTGTGGAAAAGCAGGACACTGTGACAAGGAAGTGCTATACTACAGCTGGTGGTCATTCCTCAGAGTCTTTTTAAGGCTGCCATACTGACTGAAGGGTCTCCTCCCAGTTTCAGCAGAAGGAAAGTCTTGCTCAAGTCCCTGTTGACAGCAGACTGATATGCTAACAGATCAGCTCCACTTTTGCCTCAAAAATGATTGCAGCAGCATGAGGCATTTCCTCCATGGTGCACCTGCATGGGAGTGGTACCCACATAACAATAAATCAAGGAGCAGTTGGAATGACATAACTGTGCAGTCACGTTGCCTTTGACACATTTTTCCACATACAAAAGCCCTACGGATTCTTTCCCTTGTAACAGAGCCTGTGTGCTTTGGCATTCCATCAAAGAGAAGTCAGCTTCAAATAGTCCAGCTCCTGTCGATTCAGCTGCAGCTTTTCACCCATCAGGGTGCTGCAATAGCTCAATGTCACCGGCTATTCATTGATCCTTATGCAGAAGTCTCCCACAACTGCTGGGCAATGTTAAAGTTCACAGCATTGTTTATATTGCTTTTGTCCTGCTTAAAGCTCAGGCCAGAGATCAAAGCAGCAATGTGATAGTTTTCTTCATTTACAGTAGCGGTCTGTTAGTCCTTCCACAGCATAGGGTTGTGACATTTCAACTTGGCTGGCAGTAAGAGAGCATGAGGGACCCAGAAGGACTGAAATAAACAACTGTTGTGGTCAAATCATACCCAACAAGGACTGGAGACTCAGTGATGAAATTTCAAATGTTCAAGCCGAGCTAGTATTGACTGTAGAAATATTAATTAGCTTCCTTATCATTTCTCATAATAGGTTATTGGGAGCACACACACATAGTCCTCAAACCGGTCTCCAAGAGTGATTACCAATTTTAAACCCCAGAGAAGCCTTATACTTGGAAATTAAAGGGTTCTGCTTCCTTACTTGCTTTTAAGAATGCTTCAAAACCTTAAAAAGCAGTGGAATGCATTATCTCAGACTCCTGGGCCCTGCTCTCACCCCCTGTGAAGCATTTCCAGCTACTGTCAGCTTCTGCCTCTGTCAGACTTGAGAGGGCTCAAGTCTGAGAGCATCACAGGCTGTATATGAAAGGTAATAAGAATGTTGATACACTGAAGAAATGCTCAGAGGAAAGCAGAGTCCCCAATCTTCGGCAGCTGAAGAAAGTGAATAATTAATACTTGAAGTGGAACTCAACTATTAATTATGAGTAATAACATTGAGTAATAACTATTAATTATGAGGTTTATCTGTATCCTTTTACTTTCAAAAATAAAGAAAAATGCATGAATGTAGCATTATCTTTAGTTGCACATAACCAAATAAAGATTAATATCTATTCTCATCTGTTTAAACATTGCTTGAGAGCCCAAGGTGCAGCCAATTACACCTAAGCAAACAGTTTAACAGTTTAAAAATACTACAGTAATTATTTGCCTTGCCTTATACAAACCTTTTAACTCAGTGTTGTTTGATGTAACTGCACCAGATCCAGAAAATCAGCTAAGGGTCACACAATAAATAATTGATATAAACTTAGAATTGATTATATCTCTAAAGCAGAACTTTGCTTGCCAGGACTTGTAGAGGTTTTGTTGAAAAATAATTAACAGTGACATCTGGCATGTTCCATTATTTATTTCTTCCAATATGCACTAAAATAAAAGTGCATATTGGGAGAAATAAATAAAACCTAAAAATAGTTGCTGTGTTTTCTACACAAACATAACACTAAAAAACATTATATACATATGAAAAAGGAAACACATTAACTGTCACTTAAAAATTAAACTAATTGCATGCAGACAAAATAAGCAATGTGGCAAAATTCAGTGAAAGATGACGTACAGATTTGGAGTTCCTTGGCTCCAGCACCAGCGAGAGCTTGTAGATATCATCCTCAGTGTGGTAGAGGTCCAGGGACAGCTATATGTAGGAAAGAATGGAAAACAGTAATATTTACTAGACTGGGTTGGATATGACAGGCTTTTGAGCTGAGATTACCTCCTACTGAAGGTAAACACAACGTTTTGCTGCTCTGAGTTCAGGAGACATGCCAAAGCCTCCTGCAGCTGCTGGGGAAGTGGATTTGCCCAGAGTGAACACAAGCCAGGCTGGTGAAGAACACGCTGCTGCTCGTGTCACTGCACTTGAGGGCTGGCACAAGCCTCACCCCGACCCCACGGGCGAGAGGGGCTGCATGCACAGAGGGACATGGGCTCCACAGACCACCCCTACACAAACCACTTTCTTCTAGCAGCTTAATGCTCATGAGAGATCTCAGAGAAACAGCCTGGTGAATGCAAAGACTTCAGGACAGTAGTTGTTGAGGGGCTAGGCTGGAAGGATTTCAGATTTTGTTCTGGTCAAATTTTGTTCCTCAAGAAGGGTCATAGTAGTGCAGCTCTGCTACTCCTCCTCCTTGGCAGTGATGAAGGAGAAAGGTAATTAACACTGTAGCTAATGTTTGACAATGAGAGGAAACAAACATTGCATGTTTCCTGTGATCATGTTCCTGCATTAAGTGGCTTTGAAGGATTGACACGATTTGAAGTTACCATCCACCTTGCAAATCCCCAGTTAAGCTAAGATTGAGTTAAAAGGATTTTTTTGCTGTTCCCAAGCAGACAGATAGAATTACTACTGACTAAATGACTGTGACAGAAGGTTATTATTAGAGAATCTGAAGTGCCAAATAAGTAGCAAGCAGTGACACCTACTGCAAAACCACCTCTAGGAGCCACTCTCTTAAGCACAATTTTGTGTGATGAGTAAGACACAAGTTGTGCCCTTTCCCAAGATAGGTTCCCAAAGCAAACACATGGCTTTAGAGAAGTCTGGAGATCACATTATTCATTTTGTCTAGCTGAAACATTGCTGATTTTTGCACTTTGTAATTAAGGGCACCGTGAAAGGCTGTGCATCCTGCAGGTTCCTTTACCCAGCCAGCATGCTGCTGTCACAGGCTTAGGTAAGGGCCTGTCCTAAAGACAAAATTGAACCAGTAAGTGCTATAATAAATATTGTTCGTGTGGTGAGATGTTCAGTGACTGTATCCTGAGGCTCCTTGCTGGCATAACATAAGCAGCACTCAGGTGGAGCTCATGATGTTACCAGGTCAGACTGGGAGAGCAGAAATGGTAGTTCAAAAGGTGTTGTCTGGCTCCTGTGAAAGAGCACAGTTTTCTCTGCAGGCCAGGTGAGCCAGATGTGGATTTGGGAGTGGAAATGTATTAGTATTTATTGAGCAAGCTTGTATCTCTCCCTCCCTGAATTATATGACCTTATCTTAAGCAGTGGATATAACTTCATTAGGCACAATGTGTAAGCATGCATTGAACAAGGTATTGTCTAGGTCAAAAGCTTCATACATTAGCACAAAAATTACAAGCATGCTAATTATGCAGTTATGTAAGCATTCCTTTTCTATTTTATTTACAGTTTTGCTGTGACAAATAAAGTATAATAAGGATTTTCCTAGAATAAGCTTTACAGTGAGTGGTAGTTTCTATTCTAATTTGACTATCATTGCTGTCCTTTTTTTTTTTCTGAGCAGTTTGGAGGGGCATTGAGAAAGGTAGGGGAGTGATCAGAAATGCATGACTTTTTTTTTTCTTTTTCTTTTAAGTGGAACTTACTGAACACAAATTAGGGAGGGTGACTTTCAATTTGATTGTTTAGGTAGTTCTCATTCTCTTCACCAGATTGTACAAATGCCTGGGACTTTCCAGTCATTTGCATATAGTCTCAGAACAAGCTGGATAAATAGATACTGAGAGATAAAAATAGCAAAGGAAAAATGGTGGCACCGAATAAGTTTTAACACAGTTCATATGAATACACTGTGGTCTAGCTGAGAAACTGAGATCCACTTCCATTCCACAGAAAGTGATGAAACATGTACCCACAGGTTTTTATTCACATTGTGAAAAAAAACCCAAACCAATGCACAGCAGGTAAGGTTAAGCATTCTTACCAAATATAAGTTTTCTAAAGGCAAAACATTAAAGCTGTTTTTCCTCTCTACTGCATGGCCAAGCTTGTGTTTGGGTCCTCTTTCACTGCATCTTGGCTCCACCTGGTACAGAACCAGGTACAAGGTTTGGTGCAGGTGGAGCAAGCGTGGCCAGTAAGTGAGGAAAAGAGGAATAATCACAGACTAAGAGCTATCATGCACTGAGAAGTGAGTCCATCTCCACGTAATGTACTCTGGCTCACTGGCTGGTGAATTGTGACACATTTACTTCTCTTGCCCATGTAACTCAGATTCATTCACACAGCCCAAGGCAGGACTTGCATCCCTCTCAGCTTTTGTAGTCTCCTGTGCCAGTAAAGCTGGCATGTGTCCCTGCTGTCCATACACCAAAACTTTCCCTTGTTTGTGGCATGCTAACTTCCATGCAAAATGCTGGCTTCTTTCAGCTGCTTGCTCAAAGCTAAAATTCCGTGAGCTACAAGCTGACTTTTTATGCTTGCAAAAAGATGAGGTGGGGCAGAGGGGTGTGGGGATGGATGAAAGCAGACTCTAAGTTTGTGTGCAGACATTTAAGGCATGAGAAGACCAACTTTCCAAACTGTTGACCATTCAACAGCTACCACTGAAACCAAGAGTCCTCTTGTTCCCCACGAACCCTTTTGGTCTACACTCAAAATAGCATATTTAAAATGCCTGTAAGCCCCTTGAGGAATTGGCCTGAAGTTTACTACCCACCTCTCACCCAAGCATTTAACCCAAGTTCTTACTCCATAGCTCTTATCAAAGTCTCCCCAAACATCACCATTTCCAAAAAACTTGAAAGGCATCATTTCTCTTAGAGCAAATAGGACTTTATCCTGAGGAAGAGAAAAACCAGGCCAAATTCCCACATGCCCATGAAATGCCCATTTTATCTTTCTGTGCAAGTTGTTGGACTAGCAAACCAGTGCCCAACGATTGACTTGTCAAGCAAGCACAGGCCAGGCCCTTGCTAAGTGTGGTGTAAAAGGCAACACTGCAAGGGAGGGAGGCCAGGCAAGAGATTTACACGTTGCTTATCAGGACAAGAGACCAATTAAAAGCTTGCCCAGATAAAAGCTGCTCAATGGCAAAAGAGCAGAAGGGAAGAAACAGATGGGTCAGCCAATTCACACACAACTGGAAAGCATTCTAAATGAATTTGTATTCATTTACTAGATTTGAAAAGGAGTTTCTCTGAATAAGGTAAAGATGGAAAAAATTTTTGCAGTTGACATTAGAGAGATAAGACCTAGCAATAAAAGGAGTTGTTAATTCTTCACGCTCTGAAAACTGAAGATGATGTAGGCAGCAGGGGAGGCTGAATCTGCTAACAGACCATTTGCACATAGCAAGGTCAACTGTTTTTAGTTGTCAGTTCTTGTCAGCTTTGGGTTGCAACCCTTTTTCTGTCCTCTTTCTCTGAACCCAGCCAATGATTTAAAACTTTCTTTTCAACAAAAAGATAGACAGAAACATTTAATATGAATCCATTATTTCTATTTAAGAGACTAGCATTAAAAAAAAAAAAGTATTCATATACACTGATAAAGACAAAATCTACATACAGGAAGAAAAATGAGAATATTCATATTATGGTATGTGTCAAAATTCTGATCCAGAAACTTTTGATAGAAATGTGTTGTTTTTTCCCTTTCCAGAAGTCACCATTTTAAATCAATACTCCCACACAAACCTACTTGATCCACAACTAAACTTCCAGTGACTGATGTGAAGACAGAATTATCCTAGAAAGGTTTTAGGTTCCCTACACCTGTCTACCTTATTTATAACCCTTGATCAGGTCTGGAATCAACACTGCAGAACGCAACTTCATTTTTTACAATCAGATTGGCTCAACTACAACAAAGCCAGCAGGGTTATATTATGAATGAATGCATCAGAGTATCACAAGTGAGAAAGTACTCATCATGTATTGCATTACTTCTCCCAGTAAATGGAGTGCACTGAAAGAAATACAAAAATACAAATTAAACCCCTGTCATTTTGCTGAAAACAAATAAAACAAGGAAAAAAAATTAAAATTGAAAAACAGATACGCTATGTGAGCTCAGGCTGATACAATGATGAATATATGAAGACCTGCAAGGTCTTAAAAAAATTTTAAGCTTTCTGCTCCTTTTGGGAAACAGGCTGTCACCAAGAAGAGAGAACAGCTAATGAAAGTGGTAGCAGCAGTTCAGCTTCCATCTCTCACTTCACATTGTCTAATTTCTATTCTTTTGGACTCACTTTTTTATTGCTCAGTTCCCTAAAGCCTGAGGTGCCACTTCCTCCTGTTCAAAGCTAAGCTTGTAAGAAATGACCAGGAAGAGAAAGAGTGTCACAAGAAAGCAGCTCTCAGTCACTACAAAAACAAAACAAGACAATAAATATCTACCTTTATAGTTCAAAATTTCAGTTAAGGGATTGTTGCAGGGTTCAGCATCTGGTGCCTGCTCTTTCCTGTCCCACTAATCAGGATTAAGGCTTGTTCCCAGATTGTTTCAAACAAGGCACAACTGGAGGAGGTTTTCCAGTATCCACAAACTTTCCCAGTCCTCATTACAATGAAGGCATACGTATATCCACACCAGCTTGGTTTCTCCAAGCTCAGGCTCATATTTGTCAGCTTCCTTAGTGTAAGGCTCTGTACCTGATCAGTCCCAGTATAAATCCATCACATTTTTATTTACTGGATAGGAAGGTTACTGTGTCACTTGGAAAGCACAGAGGAGCAAAACCAGAATGATGCTCAGGCTGGAATTTCTCTCATGTGTTGATGCCAGCATGTCTCCCAGTTGTTCCAGAGGAGACATAAACCTCCATTCTAAGTAGTCAGAACTGAGTTTTACTTCTTCTAACATAAATACAGCCCTCCATCTGTCATTCTTAAAAGAGGTAATTTATAACAATCCTGTTTCTGCTTCCAGCCATCCCATACAGCTGTACTAAAACTCTTTGACTTTCTTAACACCTCATGTGAACTTGTTTCTGTTTTGTGTTTTTTCCCTTTTATTTTTCAAAACTGAGATAAAAATATGCACTTAACTTTATAGTTATGAGTATTCCTACTGACACTCAACATTTGAATCACAGCAGTGAATTGAAACATGTTCAATACTTACTGTTAGCAGGTTAATTAAATCCAAATTAGGCTCTAAATGATGAGAAGCAGTTTGCAGGGAAACCAGTTCACTCAAGGTGATGGAAAGCTGCTGCATTTTCACTATGTTAACTTTGTTTTCATCTATCCAATCAGGAAAAATGACATGGACAGCAATCAAGTCTTTCAAATGGACTCCTAAAATAGGAATTTTGAAGCCAACACAGTCAGCAAAAGCCTTGCGGTAGTTGCAGTAGTTTCCATTGGAAGAGACCAGCTCTGTCATTTCGTTCCAGTCCTACAAATAGCCAGAGAAGCAAGTCCCTGTGAAATCATTCATTACATTTCCTTAATCTGTTTTAAATGAGCACAACTCTTGTCAGGGTGTCGACAGTGTTAATTTCCTCTCTGGCTTAGGCAATCAACCAGAGGATCTCTGTGAGCTTATCCTGCTCCATTGAGAGGAATGCAACCAAGTGCCTTTCAGGATGCTCTGCCATGATCCAAATATTGTGCTGGTGAGACACCTGCACTGCAGAACCCATCAAACCTCAAAGAGGTGATGTTCACCTCAGTATGTCTGTAGTCTGAAGCCCATCATACCTTTGTGACTTCCGAGGACAGATGAGAATGAGTCTCTTTCAGGCGAGAAATAGAGCTGTGGCTTAGACCTCCCACCACTGCCATCAGTGTGTTAAAGTTCTGGAGGTGAAGGAGCTTCTGCAGGAGAGATTATTAATGCATAATTAAATATTAATGAAATAAAAGTAGCAGCTACTTAATGTCACACACAACAAGTTCAAGGAGACAACCCATCCTGGCTAAAGCACAAATCAATAGACCAGGGCACATAACTGAATGGTTCAGCATTTTGCTTTTTAATTAGCGAAGGTCCAGAAGAAGCACACAATAGTGACAGTTGCCAAGTGGAATACAATAAAGAAAAAATATTATAAGGTTATGTCTGCTAGTTAAAATATGCAGGCACACCACACCTGAACAAATAACCTCTAGTGATGTTGAGCAGTCTATTCACTGAGGAGCTAACACAAAGAGCATCAGCTGATTTGTTTACTGTAACCTCCATTTATATTCCTGCTTTGTACTGGAAGAAAAAGACTCATCTGCAAGACGTACCTGTGCAACATTAATAAACTTTGTGATTACTTCTGCTCTTTGCTGGGGTGTTGGTTTGCTGAGAACCATGAGCTGGACCCATTTAGAGATACCATTAAATAAAGCAATAGATCTCTCCAAAGTAGGATTGTTTTCCAAGCAGCCATGGATCACATAGCTCTGGTAATCTGTGAACTAACAGAGAAAAGACACTTTCAGTAAAACAGTGGACAAACTGGAGAATCAAATTGAAACTTTGATACTTTTCTTTCTAAAGCTTCTCGTGTTTAGAAAGTGACCATGATTCAGGGTCCACAGAGCCTGCTGCACAACATCTCCTCCTTAAAATCTTTTTGCTGTTGTTTTGGTGTGGCTTTTCCTTAAATGTCAAGTTACAGCTTGTTTGTGTGTCAGGAAATACAGAAGCCTGCAAGATGAGTGTGATTGCTACTTCCATCTTTCCCATAATTTGCTCAACACATTTTCTTCTGTGTAGTTATATTTGACACCTTCAAGCCACGGTACTCTAAAGCATCCCTGAATGTTTGAAAAACAGTTTTCAGCTGTCCCTTAAAGGGATGTTTTCAGTAATTTAGAACATCATTTTAGCTTGTGTAGGGAGTTGCTAGCAATCCAGACAAGATGGGTTTAGCTGATCAAAACCAGCCTGCTAGAAAAACATGAGGGCATATACTCTAACACAAAAGATGCTTGTCTCCTAGCTGCAGATAGACAGTATTTCAGTGTTCAGATAATTAAAATTTTTTTTGTTATAGTTAATGCTGCCCTTCCTTCTCCTCCATTTTTTTAAACAGGTAAAACCAAACACAGGATTCAGACTATTCATATTCTACTATTACATATCTTTGAGAGAACAAGGGGTACAAGATCAATTAACTCTCCCTGGTTGCAGAGAATCATCTGTGACAACAAAATTCAAGCTGAACAATTAACAGATAAGCTAGAAACCACAAGGAAAAAGAAGAAAATTCATTGCAGGTTTGAGTTTTCTTCCTGGAATCCCCAAAGGAATTCAAATGCATCTTAAATCTAATTAGAAATCCATGCCTTTTTCTTGTCCTTCTCTTCTTCTTTGAGTTTAGCATTGCACGAATCACAGTAGGGTGTTTTCCTATGAGTTGAAGTCTAGAGTAATTAACCTTTGAACATTATTAAGCGACATCAAAAGTGATTCTATTTAGACTGCTGTCAGCTCCTCATTGATCTCTTTTTCCTTCCTCCCTTGAAACAAACAAAAAACCTCATACATTTCTCTTAGTTGGGGAGTTTGATTTCTCTTATGCTTCTGAACACTTAAAAAAAAGTCTCATTTGTCATATTGAGAACTTACTGCTTCCATTTGCCACCTGATACAGTAACATCACGTGACCCTTTCATATGGATATTTGCCAGCAGAATCCAGCATTTCTTTTGGCATTTGCCTTACTCATTTGGGTTTTTTTAGCTTCACCTTTAGTTTTCATCCACTTTTGCCTCTTCCCCTTGCACAATCTTCTGTGAAAAGAAGCAACCACTGTGCCTGAATTTCCCTCAGTGTCAAAAATCATCAGGCACAAAAAGGTCCAGGAAGTGCATGGCTAAGTATATCGAGAGAGTATAAAGATTCACTACACTGAAATGTTGAGAAAAAAGTCATAAATGTGAAACCATGTGACCACTCTTTAAAGACAGGCTTCTAATTGCAAGTGACAAAGCTGTGGGCTTCTTACAGAAATTCTCCTAAAAGATTTATGCTCCAGAAAAGTGAGATGTTCAGCTAGTTCAATGGGCTCCAGATGGTCAAACAGCAGGCAGGCTTTTCCTTTCTTGGAAATCTTCTTCCTCTGTGTAACTCTTCTCATCCAGTCATAGGAAGGACTGCAACAGAATAGGAATAACTCTCAGTTCTGTTTGGGTGTATGTCAGTGTAGCCCACAGCTGGAATGTGTCATGTAAAATTGACCACAGAAGGACCATGAGACTTCTGCTCTGTGTCATCCAGCACATTGCAAACACTTAGAATGAGACCTGTGCAAGAGTGTAACAGAAGCTAGGAGTTTTGCATGTGCTAGTCCAAGTGATAAATAATAGCAGGTTCCTATCACTACAAAAGGATGACATTTTCTTCCCCGTGATAAGGAAGTCATAATTAAAGATGCTTTAAAATACAAGAACAGCTCAAAACAAATTCTGATACAGAATAAAAACATACTTGAACAACATCAAGGATTAATTTTTCCTCTGTAAGTCAACAGGTCCCTGAAGTAATGGCACAACAGAGACAGCCAAATACTGTGCATGTGCCATATTTTAAAAGAAAATCTACAATATCAGATGAGATGCAAAAGCATGTCTGGTGATGTTTAAAAGTAACTTTCATTCCAGCTTGTCAAGGAAATCGTAGTTGTAATCATTCTGATGTAATGCAACTACATATGTGAATGCTAAAAATTGTCCAGTTAAATAATATAAAATATTGCAAAAAACGAACAGATTACTGATGTGAAGACAAGAAAGCTTCCCTGAGAATATCTAGAGATTTAAACAGCATGCCAGTCACTACATTGCTTGCTATTTTGTATGAAAACTTGTAGAAGAAAAGTAATACTAATCACTTAATTGGCACTTGCTTTGTCAGAAAAATAATTTATTTCCTGTTTGTATGAAAAATTTACTTACAGATAGGAATCTTCTCTTTACTGTGTAACTGTAACTTCAAATTTTTAGTAGCTTCAAATTGAAAGACAATTTTGCAAGTGCTTTTTTTGCTCTCTCAAGATCAAGATGCGTCTTAATATTTTTATATTTTGTACAGAACTAGAATTCTGCTGTTCCAGACACAAAGATGTTCTCAACATGACATCCTTACATGCTGGAGATATCAATAAGATGGATGTGATCCTCATATCCAAGCTGGCTGGCTACTTCTTGAAACTCTTCAGTCAAACGAATCAGCCCAAGATCCAAGTTAAACTCTGCAGGAAATTCCAAAATCCAGTATCTGAAATGCACAGACAGCAGTTAAGAGATGCCCAGAGACTCGGGTATAACATTCAGTGGCTGCATATATTTTACACACATTTTTTTCCATAGGACTTATTTCAGGTCCACTGTTTAGACAGAGAGAGTGAACTCAGCTTGTTTCTTCTGTAATTATTTGTGACACTGAAGTGGCCAAAGCCCCTTTATCTTTTAATTTTTTTTTGCCTAACTTACAACAGCACAACAAAGCAGCATTCTATTGAAATGCAAAATTAAAGTGATGTGTCAGATGACACCCACAGAAGGCACACACAGTGTCCTGACTCAGGCTGCCAGGACACCCAGATAACACTCCCTGTCCAAGTGAGACAATTTTGTCTGCCCAGAATAGATTTTCCAATGAAAATGCAAACGTGCATTTGAGTGGCAGTTCCAGCAGGATAACTGGGTAAAGCAGATGTAAGCCGCATAAGCTTACATGTAAAACATGCAAGCCCTCTCCTCTCTGTAAGGGGGAGTGGAAAAGGCTTTATCAGCCCCCCTCATTTTCTTCTCAGTGATGTAACTTCATCCAGAGGAAGGAGGAAAAAGTATTTGTTTGAGTGAAGCAAGTTATATCATGATTACTTAAAAATTCATACTTTCTCTTTTACAGAGAAATGTTCTTACATTAGAACAGCCCAACACATGAAAGCTTTCCCACGGAAACAAGGTCAGAGCAGCTGTTGCAAGGTTTGGAACACACCCAGTGTGTAACAACTTCGGCATCACTAACACACTCCTGCCACCATAAATTATGTAGGGATTGCAAGGGATTGCGTGAACTGAAGTCTACAACTCAGAGACAATTTTCTTCTCCCGCACTAAGTTACAGCTGGGAGCAAAACGTGTCTCCCCTCCGTGTGGCACTGAACTTGTCGCTCTCTGAGAGGCTGATAAATCATAACAGCCAGATAAATAATAACACAAGTTTTCTGTCAGCTTTTTAGCTCGATGCCGTTTAGTGGCTTAAAAGCTGGATGGCTCAACTTATTTTAAACACACAGAAATTCCCTCTTCACTGTAGAATGAAGACCAAGTAAAAAACCCAAACAAAAAAAAATTAGATTGATAGTATTAACAGAACCATGAAACCAAAATGCTAGAGGACCAGAAGTGCATTTACCTCATGAAATAGCAGATTTTCAATCTGAATTCATTGCAGTTCTCCCCGCCGGCATCTCTATAAGTGTGTCAGCTAAAGAAAGCTTTGTATGCCTTGACTCATCAATGTTGTTTTTATTCACTGGAGGCTGATACTGGAGCAGCTGAATTTACAAAAGTATTAAACTTTTCTTCTAGAGATAACTACATTATGCCTCTGGTACTTCATTCACTTCCACAACATCATTGGGGGCCAGAGACTATTTCCTGGCTGCTGCTTTTTTTCCCCCTATCAGAAATGCCTCTATTCTACAATTCTAAATATTCTGCTGAAAGGCTTCTTGCCAGCTCTGGCTAACCAAATAGGATAATAGTTATGATTACTGAGTCAAGAGGTATAAATGACACATAGGTAGTTAGATATCACTGAAAATTCATAGTACTCAAAGGTCAACCTGCTGTGATACACTTGAAAAATTGTCTTGGCCTCATATTTACAGTTATTCAGGGTTGATGCAAAGTCAGTATTCTTGTACATATGTAGAAAAACTACCAAGTCTTTATGTGAGCATAGAGAAGCTCACAAACTCCCATCTTTTTAGGTTGAAGAAAAAAAATTCACCTCTAAACCTTGTTTGTCATTAATTAATTGGCACGTTTTTACAAGCAGTCAGGAAAACAATCTGCTTTTGACACTGTAATGCCAATTTGCAGCACTTTGTGAAAGGATATGTGGACAGAAGCTTGCCAGCCAGCTCTGTTGAGGGCAGATACCACCGATGCATTAAAAGAAAGGTTCTTGGCAAATGGCTGGAACATGGGTTTCCTTTGTCATCTGCAAAAGAGAAACAATGAGTTAACCCCACCAATAGAGAGGGAAGCTTTTACTCTTCAAGCACAGTCAGACAGAAAAGATCAAAAGTGGAAATGTTGGGTCATTATCTAAAAAAAAGGTAGGACAGAACACCAGAGCCCAAAAATGCCCCTTGAACAGTAACTTGCTAGAATGCAGTGAGTGTTATTTAAACAGAGGAAAAAACCCAAACCAGTCCAGATAACAGGCCACAGCTAAAAAATTGGGGCATGGGCAGCACTGTGCTAAACTTTATATAAAGACAGTGCCAGTAATCTAAAATTTAGACAAATCCAAAATTAGTCCATCAAGAGGGTGGGAAGATGATTTATGTACAACTACATCCAATACTTATTTTATAGCAGCTTTATAGCTTTAAGTTAGCAGTTAAACTATTTTGAAAAATGGATCTGCTTCAAGGAATTCAGTGTTAAAGCAGCACCTAGCACCTCATATCTGTGCCCAAGATCACATCTCCAGCTGCCTAACAGAGACTCTCGTGTCTTTGCAGTGTAGCCACTGGAACTACACAGAGTTATTCCCTGGCAGACTGGCTGACCATCAGTCTTCCTCAACATCTGCAATCTTGGATTATTCTGTCTGTCACTTTTTTTGAAGACAGTAGATGATGTGGTGTATGAAAACAGGAGCCACACATGGACTATGCTTGTCAAGAGAGTGTGTACACAAGAGGCACTATTTCCGACAGACAACAAGTACATGGGCTCTGCTAATACTTAAATGAAGTTCTGGAGCAACCAGTTTGATGGTGGCCTACAGAAATGGATGTATGGGATTCACTGCAGCTGGTAGCAAGGTCTGTCCATCCATCAATTGTTCAGTCTCTCTTGCCTTTAGATAATTGTTTCTTTCCACATGGCATATAAAACTAGTACTTCCTTCCAATCAAAATCTGTCCTGCATCTCCAGGGAATCTAAATGTAGCTTTGTGAATCAAAGCCCTGTTTGAAAACACTTAAGGCCATCCATGAACTCATTTGACTGTAATGTGATATATGTCATGATTAATGGTGTTCTGGATCAAGGTTTTTTTCATCACTCCTTTCCCTCAGACCTGGTACATCACCTTTTAATAAGAGTAAAAAGATTACATGAGCCTTAGGTCATATTCTTACCAATTATTGCATGATGTTTGGAAAACCTTTAAAAAAATGACTGGTCAAAACCACAGCTGTGTAACCACTCAAGATAAAGATCAATGCCAGAAATAACTCCTTGAATAATTCATCCAAACATTTCTCTTGGTAAAGGCCAGCATTGTAAAAACCACCATACCCGCAATTGTGCATTATCTGTATTAAGAATATTTAATACAGTATGCATGCGATTAAAATTCTGCCGTGCATGATTCTGGGCCAAAGTGAAACATGGAAAATTTTACAAAACAGAAATGTTCTTAGCCAAGAGAAAGACTGGCTAAACCAGAGAACATCAGGATTTATATTAAAAGATTAATTTCAATAACAACAACAAAAAATATTGAAAGAGCATACCAAACATTTCAATACAAGTGTTCAAAAGCTCATCTAATGTTGCAGCCTTTCCAAGAGTGTTTGACCCCATTGTCTTTTAATCGTTGTCAAAAAATAAGAGACATTTTCACCAAGTAGAAGGATGCTTCTTCAAATGCCCAGCTTTTTCACTTTATTTTGTTGGTTGCATTCTTAGCTGGACTTCAATGAAAATCTGAAGAAAGTAAAAGAAATCATAATTATATGACTATATGGAAGAATTCTCAGGATGCAATGCTTACAGTTCAACTCATCTTTTCTATAAACTGCTTTTTTCCCCACATGATACAGAGCATGTGAAAGATTGCCATAAGCTTTCCCTACATTCCAGCTCGTGTTTCTAAGCATTATCCAATTGTTTGTCCACTAGCACAAAATAAATCCATAGCTAAGGTTATAAAACAGAAACCAGATGGCAGATGAGGGCCTGCATGTACAATGACGCACATTTTGTTCAAGTCATTCTATTTACACTTGATAAGTCACTTTTTGTTAATAACCCTGCTTTTATGTTTTTAAGCATAACCATTTTCCCCCCTGAGGTTACTGGTTCATGATAATGCTAATGGTCTTAATTGGCACAGACCACATAAAATGTTTAATGAAGTTCATAGCAAACATTCAACCAGAAGGCAATTTTTCAAAGGACCTTAAGATCAGCTTTTTAAAATAAAATAAATTTTCCCACAGTAGCTGGGCAGTCACAGAGACCTGAACTCATACAAACTTCTAAATTTTATTATACATCTACTGTGCATTTAAATATCAAATATCCGTTTACCTGAAGATGCGCAGAATACTCTGTTACAAGATTTCAGAAGTAATTTTACAGGTTATATTTAAAGAACAGATCAGTTTTATATTATCTATCTGTGACTAAGCCCCACTACTGCCTGATCACACCAAGTGTTTGAAGTGTGACAAACAAGTACATCCAGCGACTTATCTAGAAAACAAAAAGCCAAGAGTAGAACTAAAATAGTCCTTGAAGTGAAACCACACAGGAATTTGGGAAATTCATTTTCAGAAGTCATTGCCCATAACATCAACTTTTTAAAGGTGGTCATGCAAAACACTGATGAACTATATACCTGCTTTAATTCACCCACAAATACAAAGGTTCCCACACCCAGTGTATCACAGACCTCGCCCTGCAAACGCAGTCCTGGTAGGACTGGCATTTTTCACCCTTTTTACAAAGCCACCCTGACCCTCTTGCCACTGGCCAGTGTTACAATGAGCACTGAGTGACACACTGACCTGTGTCTTTGTCTGCTTGCAGCCCTGCAAATGTCACTGTGGTCCAGCCACCCACGGGACACCTGGTAGTGGCAGCTTTACTGGCCCTGCTGGTGCTACTTCAGCCAGCCAGCTCACACCCACAGCACAGGCAGCTGTGCTCCTTCTTCAGCAAAAGGCAGGGCCAACACATCCTGACACAACTCCCAGCTCCCAGAAAGAGGAGAAATCCCTTCTCATTCAGGGTAGGTCTGCACTAGTGAGCTGATCACGCATGATCATGGCCTGCAGCTCCATCAGTGAAGTCTCTCAAGCTCCCAAGCACACGGCATATGTAAGTTGCTCATTGCTGGCCTATGCTGCTCATTGCTGGCCTATGCTAGCTGCCACCTGCCCCTCATCTCCATTTAGGACACCACTGACAGGCCAGGGCTGCTCTGGCAGCACAGTGCGCTGCATCCCAGCACCTGGAAATTGTCCTGCACTGGACACTTCTTTACAGACCCATCCTCAGAGTCCTGTGGTGCTGTTTGAAGCATGCAGCAGTGTTTTGCTTGGAAGAGCTTGAAAATATTCTATTCAGCCAAAGATGCAAGTCCTATGAGGAGCAGCTGAGAGAGCTGGCATTATTTAGTCTGAGGGGTAGACTGAGGGGAGACCTTACCACCCTCTACAACTGCCTGAAAGGAGCTGGTAGCAGTTGGAGGTCAGCCTCTTCTCCCAGGGAACAAGTAACAGAATGAGAGGAAATGGTCTCAAGTTCCACCAGGCAGACATTTAGATTGGTTATTAGGGAAAACTTCTTCACTGGAAGGCTGGCCAAGCACAGGCTGCCCAGGGAAGTGGCTGAGTCACCATCCCTGGAGGCATGTAAAAGATGAGTAGATGTGGCACTTAGGGACATGGTTAGGTGATGGACTTGGCAGTGTTTTGTTAATGGTTGGATTTGATGATCCTAAAGTCATCTTTTCCAACCTAAACAATCCTATGACTCTGTAGTATTGTTTTCAGATGTGTTCCTACAGCCAGGTTCTTTCTGGCCCCATCCAGCAATGGATTTAGACATAACGCTCTCTTCCCTGAAGCCAAGAGGATCCTGGAAGATGTAAGCACAGCTCATGGAACAGGGAGTTCTTCTACCAGTCAGTGCACACACAATGCCTCAGTCCAAGCCAGCCAACAAACTAGATCAGAGAGGTGCAACCATTGGACCCTGCCCCTTCCTCCTAGGTGGAATAGAGCACTCTCCTCTGAATTTGGTGGTGCAGATCTCCCTCTTGAAAGAACACGCCTGTTTTTCTAGAAATCACACAGAGATGCTATTTGCAATGAACTGAGGGGAAACTAAACTAATCTTTTCACACAACAGAGCATGAACTTAAGAAAAAGGGGGAGGTGAGTACACAGAGGTCCTTGTCTTCAAGCCTGTGTAACAGGTGGTGTCCAACAGGTTGGCTCTGGAGCTGGACTGGGCAGCCTCAACTCTTCCTGCTAGAGCTGGGCTAACACTGAAACCCAAAGTGGTGTGACGTGAACAAGAGAATGCAGAGATGTGTGATTCGCTAACCTGCTGGTCTGACCACAAGAGCTATGGTTACCCTAGGGTTAGTCTTTGTTCCCAAGACTGTTTATGTATTTAAAGTGAAAAAATAAAAAAGTAAGCAGAGCATTTGTTTGGTTTGCTTTCAACCAGCAGCTGTGCAGTGTTTTTCAAGATCACAACCTTATACCTTTCACTTTTGCTAGAATCCCACTTTGGGCATGTTTTTCCTTTTTGACCATACCCAAGTCCTTCTCTAAGTGCTTAAATAGTAATTTCCACAAAGCCAGCTATCTAGCTCTCCCAGATTTATCTGACTTAGGTTTCCTTTTAAAGAGGAGAAAAATAAAATCATTTGCCATTTCAAAATATTTTTAGTCAGCGCTTCAAAAAATTAAACAGGGAGAAACTATTGCATTTTCTGTCTAAGCCTAGAAAATTGCTGAGCATTAAATATAGGAGTGGAAGAGATTTTATCTGGCTTTTAAATTTTGTTGGTATCCCCATCATCCATGAAATATAGGAGAGTAGCATCTCTGTCTTCCACTGACAATAGTACAAAGGCAGCCATATGGTAATTAACAAATAATGCCCAGGGTAAAATTGAAAGTTTGGTGTTTTTCTTCAATTTTACTACAACTACTTAAGTAGCAGACACCTAGATCCTGACATTACAGAGCTGTCCTCCTAAACAGCCTATCAGACCTCTAAAGGTCAGAGCATTATTATAGTAGTTCTTCTTAAAGAAGAGTAAAGCATTTCCACTAAGTGAAGAACTGGTTGACTGGGTCTGAATCAAAACCTGATATCACATCTCTTGACTGCTGACTCCAAAACTCACAAGCATTACATCATTACTTGTGTGATTAAGTGCTGCTGTTCTACTAAAACAATAAAGGAATTGTCTATAACCATGCCACAGTGGTATCCAAACACACACCAACACCTGTAGAGATGGGTGAGTAAAATACAACTCTAAATTTCATCTACATAAATTAAATAAACTATATTCTGTCAACAGTTCAGTGCAAGAAAGACATAAAATTAAAAATAAAATAGAATCATCACAAAGTACTTCTACAAATAAAAATTTAAAAATGTTTGAAATATGTGGCAATTATTAAAAATTTGATTGCCAAAAGTGCAGCTGGACTTTTAAACAAAGATAACTTTGAGAATCTCTGCCCTCAGCTGCTTTCCAGTGTAACCTGAAATATCTTATTGCCATCCAGCTGTTTCAGGGAATAATTGCCCAGTATAATGAAACAAACAAATTTTTGCCTTATAATGGAATTATAAATCCGATTGGGTTTACTGGGATTGACATGGGCTGTTAAGGACACAAGTGGCACACAGTTGTCCACAGCCACCCATCCACATTCCTTTATCAGGCCACTTGGAATTACAATCTCCCCTGCAAGTCTTGCTGGTAACCCATCACATGCTGGGAAGGGATTTCAGGGCATAATCAGGAATAGGTGAAGACTGCAACAGCAGCAATTCCATCAACATAGACATTAGCACTCACTCAAAGCCAACAGCTTTTTCTCCTTTATTCAGGCAATAGGGTACCCATAATATCCCTATGAACCAAGTCATGGTGTCAGGCATGTCATGCTTTATTTTATGCAATATTTCTGTCATGGGACATGCACTTCCTCCCTAGGGCGAAAGCAGGAACAACTGCAGTGATGTGCTCAGAGGTTAGAAGCTTGCCATGGATTGAACTACAAAACATTGAGTTCCTTCCAAGTCCTGCCATCACCCCAAGTGCCACATGCACATGGCTCATCTGAGCAGATGGGTTTCCTTAGTACTTTTGTGCAGTGTAATTGCATTTTGTGTTCAACATTTTGGAAGTCTTGAGATGGTGCTATTGTGGACTGTCCTGATAGATTACTTGAAACAAGTATGTAGGCTGTGAGCTCTTGAGACAGATGTGGTCAGGTGCAATACATTAGTTTTTAGAAGAAACAGGATACCCTGCTAGCAAACTTGTGATCTTATGCAAAAGCACCACGTGATGTAAACAGGGTGGGCAGCATGAAGCCAAGGTTTAATTTGGTAAAACCAACAGACTTCACTTCTACTAAGTGGGGGCCCACACCCACGACCTACAGCAGTTTAAATAATATTAAAATGTCAAGCCTGTACAGATCCATGTGTGGATACTACGTGTGTGGATTTCAGGCAAATTGTATTGGTTACAGGTGCAAGCTAAATCAATAAGTCAGTTTTAAATAGGCTTAAATACAGGGAAATAGTTATTCAGCTAAATTAAATTCAAGCAGCTTTTTAGTCAGGCCAAATTAAATGTACCTGTAGTATTTTCCCCATTTATTAAAAGTGGGCTATTTTCCATCTACTTAAAGACAATAAATAGAGGCACATGCAGAGAGTCCCACATTGATACAGAGGCACCTCTATGGGTCCCAGTTTATCCATAAATTTTCCAGATGCCTGCGCACATAAGACTTGTATTCTTTACAAGATTAGGACATTCTTGGGGCTTTAAATAAGCCAGACCTCTGCTCCTTCAAGCCTACACAACACATCAGTGAATGCTTGCATTAAACAGCCTCCACCTGGCAGCTGGAGGACTGCTAAGTGGGAGCAGCTCAACAGGAAATTCAATCAGTAGCAGTATGCAGAAAAAGAAGTTGAGAAGAAATCATGAGTCTCATGAGAAAGTTTAAGGGTACCTTCCCTTGCTACACCTCTTTGCATTACTCTGTCTTAATCATATCCAGGGCAAGCTCTTCAGGACAGAGGTCATCTGCCACCCTGTAGATGTAATGGAGGCTCTCAGTGTAGGACCCTTTCCCGTTATTAGTCTCCACAAATATTAGTGTAATTACTATTATAAGAATCCCGGCTGGGACTGCACCTTTGCCTGCACAGATGCAAGCAAGACATCTGTCTGGGCTCAAGTCAGCACAGATCTTAGGCTGCCTGCTGTGTGGTTCCTGGGGTTTGCTCTCTGCCAGCAGTTATGTATTTCTTGTAGCTGGGCAGTACCAGTTTATTTATTACAGTGCACACAACTCTGTTTCTAGAAAACTCCAAGCAAGTGACACGGGGGGTCAGGTTTCTCCAGGGTGTGACACAGGCAGGGGCTGGACACCGGACAGGGCAGAGATGCTGGGCTATCAGGCAGCCCAATGGCACTGCTTGTGCCCAGCCCATGACCTCAGCCACCACATGCAGCTGGCTGCAGGATGGCACATCTGGCTTACCAATGACGTTTGTTGTATGGAGCAGGGACACAGAACAAGGGAGACATTGTGGCACTGCTCCATGAATGCCAGATACAAATCTTGCTATGGGCAGGAGAGGAATGAAAATGGAATATGGGAGTCCTGGGCTCATCTGACTTCCCAGGACTCATTCACGTTTGTTGCACACCTTCAGATTGTAGTTACACAATAAACCAAGCAACTGTCTGCATCCTATTGCTTTGATTCACGGGGATTTTTTTGGCTTTTTTTTTTTTTTTTTTTTTTTTTTTAGATCAAAGGGTAACTTCAAAAGACACTGAACAACAGAGAGGGATGTCTGTGATTGAAAAGAAGATAGGACTCTGCTGGTGAAGGTACTCTGCTGGTGGCTAGCAGAAGCCAATCCTTAGATGAGACAACCAGCAGTGCACAAGGTCAGGGTCTGTACTCAGCAGTTTCTCTCCACTGCTGCTCCCTTCTCACTCTGGTCCTATGCTCCAGCATGGCTTCTCTGTGGGCCACAGTCCCTTCAGAAGTGCACTTGCTCTTCCATGAACTTATCAATGGGCCAGAGGCTCTTCAGGGAAGTACCTGCTCTGCCACAGAGCACCTCCTTGTCCTCTGACCTTATTATTCCCTCTCTTTTTCCCTCCTCCTGTCCATTCCCTTGTTT
This sequence comes from Motacilla alba alba, assembly GCF_015832195.1. Lineage (NCBI taxonomy): Eukaryota > Metazoa > Chordata > Aves > Passeriformes > Motacillidae > Motacilla > Motacilla alba. The sequence continues at coordinate 77,516,406 of NC_052018.1, forward strand.
TCTCCATGTTTCCCCCTCCTCAGAATTTTCTGCTTTTTCTTAAATATGTTTTTCCAGAGGTGCCACGAGCTTGGTTGATGGTCTCAGCTGCATGGGGTCTCTTGCAAAGACAACTGGAAGTGTCTGTGCCTGACAGAGTGCAGCCCCTGGCCTTCTCCCACAGAGGCTATTCCTGCAGACTCTCTGCTGCCAAACCCTTGCAACTTGCATCCAGTTTAGCCTCCAAGGGATGAGCACTTGTGCCTTAGCACAAAAGTATTTAAGTTACAAATACTCAAAATATATTTTATTTTGCTTAATTTTGAGAGAAGGCTCCACTAAGCTTAATATTTACTTTCACAAGTCACCCAATCAACACAGAAGAAGAGTATTATAAGCCATTTCAAGCCCTAGACATATAGTCTTCTGTGGAAACAGAGGTTAAATTAATAGGGCCACAGGTAGGAGACCAAGTGGCTCTATGGATCCACTCCCATGGTCTACCCAGGTGTTACTTCAGACCCACACACACAAGACCACGGTGTCTTGTACAAGTTCACAGATTAGCATATGGAGTACAATACATGCTGACCTAAGATAAAAGAGAAGCTCACAGAAATCATGAGGAATGCCAATGGACAGTCACATGACCAAAAACTTTCAGTAATCAGAAAGTCACTTGATTAAGGCTCGAGCTGCTTAGATAGCATTTTGTTTAGCATTCTTTCTGTGAAACATAACCAAGAGGATTTCAGAGACAGCAGAACACCTCTACTACCACCACTCCCAGGTTTTCTCCCTTATAAATCACCTAAAATAATGGACAGCTTAATAACTGGATTTGTAAAAACAACAAAAGTTACATTCCCAATTGCAATACTAGCATTTTATGGAATTGGTTATCTACCATACTTTAGGTTTGTCCCATCCACTTCTATATTTGTTTCCTATATTTACTTTGTTGATATTTGCCTCTGTAATTTAACTCCAGCTAATAAATGGCAGGAAAATCTGAGCAGACATCCTTGGTTTGTTCCATATACTATGCTGATAACATCTTCCACTTTCCACAGGTCAAAGTAGTAGAGTTGTCCAGAATGCATCAGGTTAAAAGGGAGTGCTAAAGAAGACTTTAGTGTGTTTTCAAAAGAAGGAAAACTCCCAGCCATATTCCTTAGTAGATTTGTCATGAAAATAATTTTGCTATTCCCAGTAAAGTCAAATTACCAATATCAGACATTTGATTAACATGTGTGACACCAGGGGATGCAGCTCTTCTGAGAATCTCTGTGCTTCAGACACATTAGAGATCTCCAGCACCGAGGGAGAGGACAGCAACAGCAGTAAGAGTTTCACACTCTAACTTGATCTTTTTTCAAAAGCCAAGCAAGACACCATCAATATCTCCCACAAGTTATACTACTGCCTGTAAGCCTTCTGAGAAACTCTTGGCAATTACCTTTGCTATTCAGACTTGCATAGAGCATCTTTCAAGAGTAAGTCTGCTTTGTTAGTCCAGTCAAGTCAGGGTTAAAATATATCTTATCAGCATGTAGTCACAACTCATTACACTGTTACATGCCTATAATGAGGCTGGTCCAGTCCAAGTGAAAACCAATCATTTTAGTTATTTAAAAAAACATCTGGGGAAGTAATCAACCTTTCAGTTCTGAAAGACAAACCCCCAGAATATTTATTACCATATATCTGTTACAAAATATTTTAATATTTTATTATTGTTTACCTTAACCAGCTGTGTTCTCTTCAAGACAAGCCAGAAAAATCACATTTATTAATTAGATTACTAAGAAATCCTATCTGCCTAAACTTTCTTGTATGTTCAGCTTGAAAATCTACCACAACACTTGTTATGTCTTATTTTTAATTAAGCCAAAATTTTCCAGTATTAGCATAGTACCCGTGTAGTGACTTCTTTGAAGCTGTGAAATATTCCTAGAGTTAGGACAGTTTTAGAAATCAGCACTGCTTTTAGTTCCATACAACTTTTCAATCAATTTTAAGGCAAAGAGGAGTCATAAGAGCATGTAACTTGTATTAAAATTCAGTAAGTTATCAAGGTATCAAGTTCTTGTCCAATAAACCCATAGCTTCTAAATATTTTTTCCCCTTAGAAAAAGCTTTTTTCACTTCATATCATTCTGTAATTTCCAGTTGTTTCCCATTGTAGACTAATTACTCATGGAACAGTACTTTTTGGGCCCTACAGTGGGAGACAGCCACCCTGCAAACATTGGTGCCACCCTTTGTAATGATGCCACAGGAATTGCAGACACATATGGAGCTTCTCAAGCCCACCAAGCTCTACAGGCTTCTGCTGGTCATCCAAACAGTAGAGATTATAGCTAAGTGTCCCAAAAAGTAAAATTTTAAAACACTTCCCCTCTTCCACTGGCCAGCTCTGCAGCTGTGTTGTATCAAGGTAAGACAAAATCATTATCTGCAGTCACAAATACCACTAGGGAGAATTCAACACCTCCTACTTACCTGCTATCATTTTCAGCAATGATGATCATATTTGATTTCTTGCTCTTTCTGGTTTCTGGCCTTTCCCAAACTGAAGAACAACTGCAGCTACTGTACATCTACTAAAAGCAAGGGTATCACCTTGTGAAAAGGGGAGGTTAAGTGCATGCTCCATTTTTTCTTCTTCAGTCCTGTTAACCCCTACATTCCCTCACATCTCTCCCAATGAATTCACAATCCATACCTACCCTAGTGTGAGGAGTGTCCTCCCTGAGTAGTGAGAGCAGTTTTGCTGCTGACCTTTCCTCCTGTGACTGCAATCAAAACCTTGATTGGCTTTAGAAATGTCTCAACCACATATTTACAGCCTGGGAAGTACTTATCAGCACAGTAAATTGAAGGCAGCAACTGGTAAAACAATAAAGGCAGGAAGAGCTTTCAGAGACTTAAGTAATGGGAAACTGGATGTCTGCGATGGAGCAAGACAGAGTTAAAAGGACAGAGGACAGGACAGAGCTTTGGCTGCTTTCAGTCATTTGGCTATTACTGTGCATTTGTAATGGGATAATCCTTTTGTTTTCCCTTTGATGAGCATAGAAAGTGGTTCACATGTAACTGCTATTTCCCCACAGACCTGTTAATAGGCCCCACGCTAGGAGTGTGGCTGGGCCAGCTGCTAATGGCCAGCAACCCTTCTCAGTCCCTGGTGGCAGCTGCCATCCATTGGGAGCCGTTGCTCTTCAGGGACAGAATGCAAATGAAAACAGTGCTAGGAGGAGGTGACAGACATGCATGGCTCACACAGACTTGCTGGGTGACCCTTGGAGCCCATGCAAATTGCAGTCTCCTGCACACTCACACGAAGCAGGCGTGCTTGGCTTGGGTGGTTTTGCAGCTGCAGAAGTCACCAGTGCCTCACGGCTCACAGGCAAGCAGGCCTGCAAGGAGCTGGGAGAGTGCAAGCACAGCCCCAAGGCCAGGAGAGATCCAGGATTTTACTTTTTGGAATTCTGTCAGCAGATGCTGGGCATCAAAATACATAAGCAGCTTCTCACCTCTAGTTATTATTTTTGAGTTTCCCTTGGGAAGATGGGTGGAACAACGGCAGCTTCTGATGTCTTAATGGTGCAAAGAGAGCATTTTAAACACAGGCATACAGTGCTTCTTGGGCCACTTCAGAGTTTTTCTAAATACTAAGCCTCTAACAGAGAAGAGCAGCAAAGAGATTCTTTTCAGCGTGATTTCACTGGTTTCAGTGTGTCTGACTAGATTTTGGACTCTCTTTTCAGAGGTAACAAAGCAACCATCAGTGAGCTGACAAAGCTTTGTTTCCTCACAAAGCAATCTACTAAGAAACATGCACTGGTTAGCACGAACATGAAGAAACAGCAAACCTCTGAAGCTGTTTATGATACAAGAAGTCTACAGAGTACAGGATATGAGAACAGTGTCACCACAGTACAGGATATGAGAACAGTGTCACCTACATTCCTATATCCAAGCTCTTGGGCCAGAGTGAGTTTTATTAATAACCACATACCTTCCTAACAATAAGACAGCTTGCAGCCAACAAGTTAAATGCCTTCTTTAAAAAGAGTAATCTAAGAATGTACTGTATATAAAAATATACAGAACAGCAAGACAACTTGGAAATGAGGAAGGAGTGGTGTAAAAATAAAATCTCACAGAAAAAAGAGGAAAAGCATCTTACAGTTCCTGCTTTAATAAGTAATACTTCAAACAAGCAACTTTGATATTTATTTTGCTAATACTATTTTGGCGGTTATACATTTATTGTATGAAAGAATATCTATCACAGGGTTGCAGCTACGCAAATATCCCACTTCCACAGCCACGCTACTACCACAGGACTTCAGAAAAACAAACCTCATCAAAACCCATTGGTTAAGTTTGCAAAGCTCATGCCTTAAGATACAACACTGTAATTCTTTAAAGCTCGTGTATGCTAAGGATTCACCATTATTTGAAAAGCAGCAAGAGCAGTTGCTGTTGCTGTAACAGCTGAGAATCACATACTGCACCCAGTGCACTTTTGGTGTGGCAGATAAAACCCTGCCAGTTAATTGGTACTATAACAACTTTGCAGTGGCCAGTTCAGACCATCCCAAGCAACCTCAAAGACACTTATTGAATTAATCCAAACCTGTTCGTTTTGAATTCATAGAGGAGACCCATAACTCTTTACTCCTTAGCATATAATTATCAAATTTAAGGACCTTACCAGAATTTCCTTACAGATCTGCTAAACTCCAATAATTCTAAAAAATATAAAAATCCTGTGGCTATGTAGTAAAGATAATATCAAGTGGAAAATGTGGTCAAGTAAGGGGAAGAAATTGAAGGATGAAGGACTTGGGAAGATACTGATTTAAAAGCTGATTTAGAGGCTAAGGGACTTGTTTTTCTTCCCCCAGTATTTAGCATTGAAAGACAGGCTGCTGTTGCAGTCAAGTTTTCACAACACCTTGGTCTTTTTCAAGCTTACTTACAGGAGCAAACTATAATTCTATAAGCACTAGTATACCAGGTAACCATGCTCAAGTCAAATTTTCCACCAATTTCTAATTTAGTATCATTAAATCAGTTCGAGTATTCAAAAAGGAGATGATTTTGAAACACAGACATGAGGCAAACTTAAGATACATTAATCTGAAAACCACGGCTCTTATTTTAGTTCTGCAGTATGAGCTGAGAACTAGATCCAAAAGAAGGATTAAGAGCCCAAATCCTGGCTCCCTTTTACTTCTACAGCCTAACTCCATGGGTATGTTTCTCAGCCTGCTCTCTCACTTCTCACTTCCTCACCCCAGAAGGTGACTGTCTAGAGCTTGTTTTTGCAAACTCTTTGCACTTTTGATATTAAAATCTGAGTCAGTAACATCAAGAAGCTCCATACTTAGGTCACTCCTAAATCCTTTCGGGGTCTGTACACATGAAAGTCCTCTGCCTTGTCTGTTTTAAGCATCCTTTAGTCACACCTAACATGTCAATCCCATACTACATAGGTGCAATTATGATGCCCAGATTTCTCTTTCCAAGAGCTCTGAACACTCCTTAAAGCTATGAGAGGTACAGGATCAACTCTTCCAGTTAATGGAAGGATTGCAGACCTCACGCTGTCTTGGCTGAGACTACAGAGGAGATTTATCATCCTCAGAACCTCAGTGTAGTTCCATATTACTTAAAATAATGAAGTTTCTTTGGTATGAAGGGAGCAAGCAAGCAAGAGCATGACTGTGTAATTTAAGGGGATGAACATTCACTCAAGAGGAGGGGAAAAAGGTGAATTCTAGTTCCTGTCCCAATTCCCACTTAAGATAAAAATATACAGACAGTCATTAGGGCAGGGCTTGGAAACCAAGAGTTTTAGGAAGGGTGGCAGCTGTTCCAGGAAGCATGTGTTCATGAATTCAGCAAAGTAGAACATGAGTAACCAAGCTAAAGCAGGCAAGACATCTTTAGCAGAGGAGATTGTTAGTCTTTTAAGGAAGCTATTTCATGAACAGTGTGATAAGGCTGGAATGTCATGGCTATTCTGATTTGGAGAACAAAAATCACTATATATCCAGATAGTGAGTTGGCTCAAGCCCTAATTCAGCAAACTTTTTCTGATGCAATTTTCCCCACTGTAATCAATTATGTATTTACATAAGCTGGGTTTTTTTTTACTTCCCACTAGCAACACCAGAAATTTCCAAACAAGCTCTGGGCTCAAACAATGCGTTGTTATGAAACAACCAATTTACCAATGTGTGCCACATGAACCAGCACCAAGATTATGCATTGGGTGGACCTAAGTGAATTATGGGTTATGAATAGAAGCCTTTCTGTATTAATGCTATTTCAGATTAGGGAAATTCAATTTGTTGAGACCAGAGTTTAAGCTGGAGAAATGTTCATCTTTCTAAAGAAATGAACAAGAACACAGTGTTATGACAAAGAGTATATGAACCTTTGATCGTGTGTCAAAGGCAACCTTATCAACATTTAGCAAGCGTGCAAATACCCCCCATACATGCTATGTTCAGTCTGTTTGACCATTTCATGTATGACTTACTTAAATTCCAGTCTCTAAGACTGATTTCTATGTTGAAAATCTTCAACCTGTTTCAGGCATAGGGAGTAAAATATACTTCAGAAATAATGGAAAATCTTTGTTCATCTTGGAGATCGTGTTCCTGCACACGCTTGCACTCCAGACCCCCTTGCACAAGCCCATCACTACTCTGAGTGGAACAGGTTTCCATAGAAGGGGTTGAAAAGAGAGACAGTTTTAACAGGAGTGGAAGGACTTGTATATGGAAATGTATTGATATATATAACATGCAATATCAATATATGTATATCAGCTGCTGTATATTGAGCCTGGTATGACTTTTGTGGTAGTCCAAAGCAGACATACTCCTGAATCATTAATATTAAATTTGTGTTAATTCAAGATGATACAGTTATTTTCTCTTTGCAGGAACTAAATATATGAGGTATCTGGACAAGAATGGCTCAGGTCTCACTAATTTTGCACATATTATTATGCCTGACAGGTTCTCAAGATGCTGAGGCCCACTCCCCTTGCCTGAGAAACTCCAGATCATTAGTAAGGACCCTATGCATAAATCACAGGTGGGAGAGTACTCTGTAGAGAGAGTCAAACCATTTCACTTATTTGAATGTGGTCAAGGCGAGCAGTTATTCAGAGAAGTGAGACAGCAGATGGCCACCAAAACAACCAGGGTAGTTCTCAGGGGTAATTGTATTTTCTGCTGAGCTGTAAACATCAGCCCTGTGGGTATTTCCACACACCCACACGTTGATCCTGACCTCATACACACTTAGAGGTTAGCTGAGCTTTCTGATGGGATCTCTCATGAATTCAGCTCAGCAAATACCTATGTATTTGCAGGATTAGTCTTTGTAGCTGAACTGAGCTCACCAAATCTGTTTTGTTGATGTTGCTGGTGCTTATAGCTGTTAATCTTTTACATTCATTACAAGAGAAAAGTTCCCCCTCTGTCACAACACCTCTATTCTGGTGGTCAGGTGGTTTTTAGATAAGTTATACCAATTAGAGTTAGATAAGTTATACCAATAATTTAGATAAGTTATACCAATAAGAAAACCAATTAATGAGAAAGTACTACTTCATTGGCTATTCACATTGAATAGGAAAAACACAGAGAAAAGCAATGAAGAGCAAAAACCAGAAGACCTGAGAATTTGTTTCAGGCTTTTGATTCAAACTCTTAGGTATAGAAGCTTGCGATTTCTGACTTGTAAGGAAGAGCCAACTTGAAAACAAATTTATCAAATTCAGCAGTGAAAAGTGACTTTGCCATAAATAAGTTAAAAGAAAACACTCAGTGCAAGTTGTTTAGAGTACCTGTGCAAATGTATTGTAGCCAGGCCTGGGTAGCTTAGGAAAAAAAGAAAACTACACAAGTGCCCTTACAGTATTTTTAAAAGTAGTTTCCTCTCTTTATTCAGGAATATCCTGGGAGTGGCTCCTTGGTACAATGGCATTTTCAACATGAGAGAGGGGCTAGCACAACTGCAGCTGCCTCTCAGCTGCATGTTTTGATACACAGCAGAAATATACCCATTCAGAGAACTGCCAGGCTGCCCTGATCATGTCCTCCGAGTAAAGGGAAAAGATTTAACAGGAACCTTCCGACGCTCTCAGTGACAAGGCTCTGCACTGAGCTTCTGCACAGGGACAGCAATGTCCCCACTGGTACCCAATTTCCTGAACAATGAAATAAAAACCAATCCAGGATGAAATTTCAGTTATATATTGGGCTTTCTAGAGACCCATCAAGGGGAAATGCAAGGGCAGAGCCATTCCCTGAACAAAGAATATGAAATTTAATTACTGTGCTTCGTGCCTACGCAGGCCTACCTTGACTTACGTGAACATAACGGGGAGTGTATATTCAAGAAGCTGAGCATTGTTTTTTATGAGATCAGGAAATTATAAAATGATGTAAAAAGGTGGTGGTACAGAGGTTGTGTTTTCTGCTCAAGTGCAAAATCAGTGTGTGCCCCAGTGGTGTTCCATGTCTGGTGTTGCAGTGACAGATACTGCAGTTAGAATTTATGAGAAAAGCCAAAAAGTGAGGAGAGCCTGAAGACTGCACTTATTTCTCAAAGTACACTGCCTGTGTTTAACAGTAAATATTCATGCCAAAATGAGTTAGTGATAAGCAATTACATTCTTGAGAGTCTTGTGATGATCAAGTTTTCTTCATTTTGTGGACAGAGAATTTAAAAGTCTCATCATGAGTCCTGAATTTACATTACTGTATCAGAATCAGATACAGTAATGACAGCTGGAAGCTGTAAATGAAGCAGGGTTTTTTTGTCTTAAACTTTGCATCCAACCGATGAGTTATTCTCCTTGATTGCAAATTACCTTTATAACCAACAGTAAAGAGGCACAAAACTGAGCTCTCCCACCACATTTCTTTGAGACAGTTCAGTTACCACTGGAACAAGGTGTTTTCAGACATTACCTGAAGGCAAGCTCAGTCGTGCAGTTATCTAATGTTTACTTTGCAATCATGATTTTGTCTCTTTTATATTACCCTTAACTCCCAGCTCTGCTGGACAATTAATCAGCTGCACAAGAGGCACACATGGCTGGCTCACAGTCCAGCTGGTGCAGAGCCATGTGGCTTTACATCAGCCTTCTGCACCAACGCTGGCACAGTGGCTCTGGAGAAGCAGGGAGGAAGAAGTTGCAGCAGGGACGGGCTGAGCTCATATCTGTTTTCTGGTGGATTTGGGGTTTAACTTAGGTTTACAACAAGTCCTGGACATTTTGCTTAACACAGAGCACTCATTACAAATACAAAATGCAGTGTCTGGAAACTAGCACACCACGGCATAATCTTAGTCAAAATCAGAATTCCTACAGTTCTGAAGAAAAAGAAACTTATTCTGGGATCAGTGATAAAAAGTGACAGGAAACAAGTTATTCTCCCTGCCCCACATGGAATGGAGATGTGGACAGGCTGGAGGGGCCCCGTTGCAGCCAAGGTGCCCAGGGCACCACAGGCTCCTGACACAACACCAGGCACCTCAGGACCTGTAGATCTGCTCTGTTAATGGTGTTCCACAGTATCCCTGTGGGAGGGCTGCAGTGTGCTGAGAGTACTTCAGTTCTTGGTTCAAAGGCAGCCTACCCTTGGAGACACAAACAGGCAGGAAGCCACACAGACTTCTGGTTTTGTGAAGAATTGAAGCCGATTGACATTTTCCCATCAAATTTCCAATTAACTGCCAAAATCATAAACTGTGGTTTAAAAGAAAAGTAAAAGTCTTTAAAAAGAAGTAACGTTTCACTTTCTTATGAAAGAAATATTTGAAAAGCTTAATCTGCCCAACTTGAAAGGAGAGACTGCATGCAACCTGTCAGTGTTTACTCTTAGACCTTCCTCAACAGGACCCCACTGCTCTGTCTGCCCCTCTTTAACCTTCCCCAGAGCACCTTAGTCTTATCACATATCAAGATCCATCACTCATTCACCTGCTCCTGTTCCTCCTAAGTCTTCCTCCAAAGAAACCTGATTCATCTCTATGTAAATAATTGATCAAAAGTTTCTTTTTATGTATCCTACACTCTGATTTTGAAAGAAAACTTCAGACTGTAAGAGTCAAAAATTATCAGACAGGGACATCAATCATTCATGAAGCAAAACGACAAAGCATGCAAGTACCCAAAAATAAATTAAGAACTTGAAGAAATTTAGGAGACTCCTTCCCTGGTTTTTGCAATTTTTCAATCGTCACAGTCTAATTATTCATTATTATTCAGAATGGCTCAATATTCTCTAATCAGTACATCTTCAGTCTTCCTGCATTTCTCTACTTGTACCTTTTCCTTTTAAAAAAATCTCTCCATTCATCCTCAGAAAGTAACCAGTCACAAGCAGTTTTGCTCAGATTAATTGCACTGTTTTGAGGGAGTACCTCTGTCAATTCCTTACACTGGTACTTTTAAGCCAAACATTGAAATTTCTCTATACTCAAGTTGCATCACTACCTATTGACTAGCTCTACAGAGAAAGGAAAATACAATCATCATAAACAGCCTCCTCACTCCATCATCTGAGTAAATAAGCACCATGGTCCCTTCCTGGCTAGCAGGAGGGCGAAACACCGTACCTGCCTTGTTCCCTCAAGACCAAAAACAATGCTGTTAATCACAGGTCAGAAAAATGCAGGCAATCTGAGCATGAATGACTGCTTATCAATGAAGTTTCAAAAATATGCTTCACTCTTTCAAGTATTTTTATGAAAGGTCTAGGATGAAAATGGGAAAGCAGTGACAGTTTAGGAAAAAAAATCAAAAACAGGGAAAATCACTTACTGTACTTGGTTCTGCAGAGGTATTCAACACAAACATCACCCTTCCTTGTCCAGCTGCCAAGTGCTAAAGCATGAAATGAGCAGCTGTTTCCTTCAAGCTGGGGCTGTGTGTCTTAACTAGTCACATGCCCCTCCTGATAAATCTCACTGCCGTGCCAGGAGGTTAGAATCTGAAGATCATTATTCCCCCTATTAGAAAATCCTTTTCATAATAGCAGCCTTTGCTGAAGCATTTGACTGGAACGCGGCGCTATGTGCTCCATAACTTCTGTTTTTTTGTTGGTAGGGTTTTTTTAATGACTAACACCAAACAGTAGATAAGCCTTAATCGACAGTAGGGGCAGCACAAGTGGAAAGTTAAACACATCCCCGTTGATTGCTCCAGGTTTTTTCTGACTTCAGACTTTGCTGTGTTTTAATACAGGAATATAAACAGGGACAGTAAAATCTAAAATACTGTTGCATTCCTAGTGTCTTTAACACCAGGCCACTCCAGCAATCATGCAAAATACATGAACAATCCCACTTTTGGGGATTGGTTGTTCTTAAGGGTAACATTACTATCTTTTGTGTTTGGACAGTAGAGTGGTGAGTATTAATAATGGAGATAATTTTAATTTTGGCATCTGGCATTTTTACATCATGGATTATGTGGCTGCATTTTGCCAGACATTGTATAGTCAGACTGGGACAGACTCTTTGAGGTGAGGACTATCAGTCTAAACAGAGAGAGCAAAAAAAAAACCATCCTTATCCCCACATTCCCAGATGTAGGACAAATGAAGGAGAAATGCTGAAGTCAAGAAAGGAACAGGTTTTGATGGAATTTTCCAGGGTGATATGTAGTCACACATTACTGAAATTCAACTGAGACTTTACACTCAACTCCCTTTAGCTCAGTCACACATTTAAAGATGTTTAGGTATTTAAGGACAAAGGCATACAGTCAATGGTATTTCAAGGGTGAGGTGCAAAAGATCCTTTTCTGAATTTCTGAAATTCCCATCCCACGTATAGGATACACTGTGCTGAAAGCCTGGCAGTACCGCAAACTGGCAAGATTGAAGGCACACAGGCAATTGTCCATCAGTATGGGATGTGGTAATGGTATTTTGATGTTTGGTAAGCAATCCAGATCCTGCAAGATGGCACGGTCTCATTGGATTACAAAGGGCATTAAAGGGCATTTTTCTGTACTACAAACTGTACCAATAGATACTGCTGCAACCAAGATTTGGGCAAGTTAAGGGAATTTCTCAGAGCCAGGTGCCTTTTTAAAAAATTGTTAAAATAGAATGGCATATCTAGCTGGCACATTTGTCAGAATCCAATGAAAGCCCTGAAGATGAAGTCTGCAGTGACAAAGGGTAACTTGGGTTGCTTCCTTTGACCTTACCCAGCTCTTCATGTTATATAAAGCAGCACATGGTTACAAAACCATGCAGCCACCAGTGCTGCCAGCATAGCCCGGAGCAGGGAAGAAGCCCTTGTGCTAATTACCCACGCCTGCCTTTGTGAGCTTCTCCTGTTTCTCTGGGGAAACAAGTTTCCAGAGAACAACCTCCCGCCTTGAAGATGCCCTCTCAACCCTGCCAGGCATGGGTGTATCCAGCTGTGGGGAGGCTCTCGTCCCAGCCTGGGCGGTGAAGGAGCTGTGGGGTTGGGGTTCCTCCTTCAAGGGCTTGAGCTTTGCATGAGACCTGGCCTCCTCTTGGCCTGAGTAAGGCCAGTGCAGAGGGAGGAGGAAGGCCTGGGAAACAGGGAATGTTTGCTGCAGGTGTGCCCTGATGTGCAGTCAGGCTGGGCAGCACCTCAGCAAGCTGCTCCTCACGTTGTCCTGGGAGACTCCAAGAGACTGTCCCAGGGTATGGGGCTCTGTGACCCAGCATAGCTGCTGAGGGGGCTTTAAAAAGGGAGGCTGTAAAAACTATGAATTTAAAAATGAAAAATGAACCCATGAAGAACGAGTTCATTTAAATTTAGGCCACTGGAAGAATGGCAATTTCCAAAAGGGAGCAAGAGCTGCCCTGGCAGAACTGGGTCGGAAGTTCCAACAGTCCCTGGCCATGGATCACAGAGCTGGGTGTAAACACCTGGCCTTTCTCAGAGAAAGGAGAAGGCACTGTGCTTTAAGGCACAACCCATTGACCAAATCAGTTATCTTTGATAAATGCCATTTCATTTCCCCTAAAATGCACTGAGATCAGGGGTGACAGAACTTTACATGCAACTTTAAAATTCAATTAAATCTTAAATTTCTTTACAACTTTGAGCAAAATTACTCCTTGTTGATACTGAAGAAAACATGACTCAAATGTGTTCCAAAATAACCTATTTGTCCACAAATACCATTTTTATTACTTTGTCCATTTCTCTGATTATGCAATATCAACTGCACTCTTTTACATTTATCAGCAACTGTTTGTATAATTAATTAAATACTGGTACTACCTGGGCCATTTGAAATAGCACAGAGTACAATGTCATCACTCTGCACTGAAGAGCTGTCTCTATTTGGTAGTCATGCTCCACATAGGAACATAATTTGATGATAATGACCAAATGGCAATATTCCACAAAAAACTTGGGATACTAACACTCCCTAAAGTATCCCTACTTGGGATACTAAGCTCCCTAAAAAGAAAAGTAGCATTTGTACTTTCTGAAATGAGTAGACAAAATAAATTAATTTTTATGGTTCTGTAAATACTGCTGTAAACTGTGGTTTATGTGGGAAAAAGTTTATCTATCCTCATGCTAGACAGACAATTTTAAGTCATTGTGAAACAGAACAGAGAAAAAATTTGGGTGTAATTCCTGAAAATAAAGGTCTTTAAAATTTTGTGGAGGTTTTCCTTTTTTTCTATTCTTTCCTGCTTTTTAAAAGAAATACGGACATACAAAAGAAGATCAGGTAGTTAATGCAGCTACAAAAAATTAGGTGTTGTGTTCTTACATCTATCAGATAGCATCTTAAATATGACAAAAGCTTTGCTGTGTGGAATACAAAAGTATTCTGCCTTCTCTTTCTGCTGAAAAAACAAACGAAGACTGGATTGAAATGGGTACATTTCTTTCTCCAGGGACATTCATTTATGAGTAGGACACGATGATCCTTGTGGGTTCCTTAGAACTCAAAAGATTCTATGATTAATGCCTCAAATAAAAACTGAGAGATGAACACAGATTTCTCAGTCATGCTGAAATGAGACACGAGAAGTACTGAAAAGGAGCAACAAAAAATAAATACAGTCAGCACTGAATTGTGATAGGGATGTGTAAGGTAAAATTTTTAATGTCGCATAGTATGGATAGCTTTTAGAATAGCTTCAAGGAACTAAAGAATGGAACAGTTGTCCATTTTGTTTTGGGTTGAGATCAGGAAGATTTTTGCTTTTACTGATGCTGGATAAATGGATCCAGAGCCTCTCCTTACAGTAGGAGAGCTTTATTTAATGGCATTTTTTAAACTGTTTTTCCTCTTTTTTTTTCTTTTTTTTTTTTTTTTTTTTTTTTAATGCACTTGGCTATGTCTTGTTTATGTGTCATTTAATTAACTGGTGTAGGTGTTTTAATTTAGAAATTAATGAAATTAATCACTGATAAAGAGCTTATCTCAACATCAGTGCTGTGATACTGTGCAGAATTTTGAACTACAGAGTTATTTTCTGCATATGGCAGTTATGGACCTCTGCTCTGTGGGTTGCCTGAAAATGTCTCTTTTCTGTTAACATGATCTTCTGGAATTTATGGAACAGGTGTTAAGACTCTCAGTGGACATAAATGTCAGGTTATACTAACTGCAAGTCTGTGTTGCTAGGTTCGTTTCCTAAATGGCTGCACTATTTCGACTTTGGCCTTTTAGAACATGCTGAACTCAAACCCAACAGAGAAACTGCCTGGTTTGCTGGTCTGCCTCACTGTCCCAGACATTATATAGCCTTCACTATCAGCTGAAGTGAATGAAAGCAGACCATGGAAGCCTTCACCAGACAGGATGCTTTATAAATACCTAAGTCTGATTAAAGGGGCTGCTATAAATAGTGCAACAGCTCTTACACACAGCTTCCAGCTAAAGCACATATGAGGGGTACATCAGATAGGAAATTTTGTTGAAGATCCTGCATATAAGGCTCTCAACCTTACATTACATTAAATCAGTTTTAAATATTTATGGGCTACATTACATCCCTAGCAATCTAAGTCAGTTCCAGGTTCTTCAGTGTAATGCTCTAGGGGGCACAGGAGTACTGCAAATGCCCAGTGTGCCTCCCCTTTCATGCCCAAGGGTGCACCCAGTAGTCACGTTATCCCTAAGAGAGTAAGAATTGAGATAATTCAAAAATAAAATTAGGGCATCCCAGGACATGACCCATGACCCTTCCTTTATATCACCAATTGAATGTCATAAGGCAAGCCTAGAGCAATATTTAGAGTCAAGGCTGCTGGTTGCTTTTCACTGGAAAACAGTGCCCTTCAGTGATTAAAGTACATGAGAAAATAATAATTTAAATGGAAGTTTGATAAGCTGTGTACCCATCTGAAATTCAGAGTTTGCGAATTAAGCTAAAATATCCAATAATTCTATTGTCAGAAATTATGGATGGAAAAAATTGTTGTGCTCTATTAAACATGTCTTTCAAGTTGAAAAACGGTAATAGTTCTAGTCTGTGAAGTATGGATCTGCTTTTTGACAGCTCAGCTGCACCATGGCAGGCAGTGGGGGATTTTTTTTGTTGGCCTAGTAAACATTCAGCCCCGCTATAAGCCTCTGGCAAAGGTTTTCACTTGTTACTGTGACTCGTGAATGCTCTGGGAATTAAGCCGCTCTGCCAGGAGTCTGTGCCCTCAGTGCTTCTCCTGCCATGTTCCAGTGGGGCTCTGGCTTGTCCTCTGTCTTTCCACCACTTTTGGATGGCTCTTAGTTTTCTCCTAAGCACTTGATCTGTATAGTGGAAAACCCTGAAGCAGTATGTCTGGAATAGAAGGGATAGGAGAGAGAATGGAATGGAATGGAACGGAACGGAACGGAATAGAATAGAATAGAATAGAATAGAATATTTCAGTTTGAAAGGACCTGTGAGGATCATCTCTTTGGATGAGCATCATCCAACCATGAAGTGCAGACCTATAAGAGTAAAGAAGAGAGGATCCAGGAGGTAGAGATGGGAGGTAGAAGGATGAAGCTTAATGATAAAAGTGGAAGGCAGCCTTTTCTATCATGTACATTACTGGTGGGACCTCCCTTCTTTTCCTTCTTTTCTCCTCTTGATGTCCAGCTTGGAATCTGTATGCTGGTTTGTGGAAATGCTGTGCACTCACAGCTGCAGGTTAATGGGAATGGTTTCTTAACTTATGTGATATTTTTCTTTAAAGAAGTATAGAGAGATACTAGATTTTACGGATTACAAATTTGGCATGAAAGATAGGGAATGGTCTTATTTTTTCTCTATCTTCACTTCTCAGATTTAGAAAGGGGATGAAAATGACTGATGGGATGAATGAAAACCTCAAACCTACTCAAATAAAAATACCCCCATCCACAAGACAACCCTTATCACACTTATCCCTGCCTTTCCAAAGCCCTCAGTATTCACAGAGAAGCTGGAAATTTATAGTTTTGTCCTCATATAGGCATGCGTAAGAAATTTTAGTTATTAAAATTGTTACTATTATTGTAAGAGCACTGTTCTTTATTTCTAGTTCACTTTACTTGACTTTGTTTCACCTTGAAATACAGAGGTGAAATGAGAAATAAAAGTTGTTCAGCACTCTGAATGCTAAAGCAGGCTGACATCTCCCTTGCTAACTGATAGGGTGAAATTGTGCCGTGCAGTGATAGCAGGCACTAAGGACAGCTTCTGTAGCAGTGACAATAGACCCATGATTACAAAAAAACCAAAAAACCAAAGCAACAAAAGCTCTTCATTGTCTGTTACCAACTACATTGAATAGTTATATTCCACAGGGTGGATATGCTCATTTCAGAAACAGAGCTTGAAGAGTGTGTTCCAGTAATTCCACACTTAGATACAGTAGCACAAAAGCACATCTGTCATAAAGGGTTTTTTTTCCAATACTGTCTAGATTGAAAATTTCTAAACAGATTTGTGTACTTGGAAGAGATTTGTTCTCTAGGTTTCTCTAGCCATCCTCATTGTGAGTGATGTGCTGAACAAGGACGGGACATTGCTGTAAAGTTGAATGTACAGCAGCTCTCAGTTTTTTTTTTGTTTTTTCTGCATCTGGTAAGATTGGGCTAGTTCCTTTACCATTTAAAAATCTCCAGTATGTCTGTTTGTTTGTTTTTTTCCCACACTTGTTGCAAACGAATACAAGAGACCAAGAGTATAACATCAGGGCTTTTTTCTGAGTTCTTAATGACATCCTCTCTCTATTTTCTATAATGAATTTATAGTTGCACAGAAAGTGTTCAATTCACTGAACAAATGTTTTAAAATGCACTTATTTCTGCTATACTGAAAGTACCTAGCTTTCTGCATTTTACTTGTCTCTCCTGGTGTAAGTTCAACTGCTGTTAACTTTGTCTTTTATAATTAATTTCCAATAATTATTTTCACTCAAATTTTACAACAGAGAGAATGATATCTGCCAAATTTGTATTAGACATGAACAGTGAAAAACGTTTTTTTCACTTTATTAATTTTGACAAACATGTTGTCACCACTGATGTCACAGTGGTTCTTGGTTTGCTAAGTCACTCTTTTCTCAGTGACGCAGCTCAGGCTGGTACTGAGTATCTAAGTATCAGCTTAGAGCACTACATGCCAAGTTGCTGCATGACATAGTCCATTTGCATTAACATTGCAAGAGTGGAAACAATGGAGACTAGTGACAGACCCAGAAAAGAGAAAAAAATGAAGCCTATTTCCTTCTCTAGAATAAAAATCTAACCTTTTTTTAACAGTTTCTGTCAAAATACTAAAAATTAATGCGCTGCTCACTTATGAACAGTAGCATTTTTAGACACTGTAAAACGAAGCATGGACCACAAATGCCTACCCTGATAGAACTGTCAGGCAGGATCTCCACTTAGTCCAACACACAGCATGTTTATCAGCCAGACTCTGTTATCCAGCAGCCTGTCTGAAATCTGCTGTCAATGTCTCAGGGTTCATGCTCCCAGCTTACTCTGAGATGAGTGAACTTGCATGCATCTGTGCCTTCCTACTATGTATGAAGTATTCAGTGCAAATACAAGAGAGAGTCTATTGCTTCATGTTCCTTAGTTGAGAGGAGATTTGCTTATTATAGTCACAACACTTAATATTTTGTATGACAGAGCCCCTTGGGGCCAAGGTCTCTATATATAACTGCTGGATTTCTTACACTTATTTTACTCTGGGCCCTTCCCTGTTGTTAGTTCCAGTTCAATTTCTTTTAGTGTTTTAAAGACATTATCCTCCTCTTTTACATCTTTACTGCTTTTAGCAATTGCTTGAGACAGTTATTCCTAATAGAATATATCTGAATGAACGATATCAGAGTGATGTGCTGGGTCCAGAATTCCACACAGGCTGTGTTCCAGTATAAAACCACAGCACTATATGAAGGCAGTATGAAACTCCTTTTTTTTAAGAGAGAAAGAAGAGACTATCCATGCTTGGGAAGGAGGTCAAGCAGCATGGAAAAATTCAGCATTAGTCCACTTGTCTCTCTTGCCTGTTCCCATTTATGAAGTTATGAGGCACATTTTGTAGTTCAATTGAGACTGAATTTGGTTTTCCTTTTCCCTTTAGTAATGAACTCATCTTTGAAGATTTATCTTTGTCTCCAGCCCTCCAAGATAATTGTGGTACAGTAATAATCCAAAATAACAATGGAACACTATGCTGGAACACTATGCTGGAAAAAAAGGTGTGTTAGAATATAAAGGATTCTAAGAATGCTGAGCTGTCTAAACAGAGATGTTGGTACACATAAATTTCTGTTCTTTCTAATGCAAGTGAATTACAGCTCTTTAATGTAAATAGTCATTAATCAATTAATGAGACCATGGCAGACTTGTTAGCTTGACTTTAAATTCCTTCGTCCAGCCCCACCAATGGAGTTATTTGGTACATGGCTGCACCATGTTGGCAGAGCAGACTGCACATAATGCTCTGTGTCACACCAGAACTGCTCTGGCTGTTCACTGCATTTCTGCTATCTTGACCAAGTGATACAACTTCATTGCAATACTGGCAACAGGGTGGCCACTTTGCATTTTCATTTTCCTGGGGCTGTGTGGTGCTGCACTACAGAACCATTAGAGCAGGGCGGTGTTTTGCATCGTGCAGTTGTTTGAATCCACAGAGTTTGTTGGGTGCCATTGTGATAGATGGGTCTGCAACCATTACTGGACAGAGGGTTGGGAAGGGACACTTCGGAGATGACATCCAGATGAGAGCAAATTGCTGCAGGGAGTTTAGGGAAGAACAGAGGACTGAATCTACCTATACTTAAGGTAGAGTGTTTGCCATTTCCCTCTGCTGCCAAAAGATGGGAAAAGCTTTTCCTTCCCCTAGGGTACTCATCTGCTTCCCAGGAAGTACTATATTAAGTAACAAGGAGATTAACAACCCTGAAACTCAGTTTACATAGGAAGAAGATACAGACAAAAATACCTCTCAAAGCCAATTTTTTTTTTTTTTGGTAACCTAAGACATGAAGACACCTGCATGGTTATTGCCCAGGTGAACTTGTACTCCAAGACAGACTTTCTTGTTCCCCCTCTTTTTTTTTTGTTAATACTGTATATGGTACATCTCCTTCAACATCACTGCTGCTGCTGTGTGTTCATGCAGAAAGCCACTGTTGCTAATCCTTGGAAATGAGACCCTAGGTCAACTCTCCCACTTTTTCTCATCTGTTGTTCAGATAACATGTCTTTTTAAACTGCCTAGGTGTGACCAAGTAAGAGATCTGACAAATTCATTCTAGATGTATTTTTCTATTTGGTTAATGTATGTATGTCTCATGTGTTTCTGAGCAATAGCTCCTTGTTTTGTACCACAATTTACACATGGTCTGGGGTAAATGAGAGAACACCAGGTAAAAAAATATATCTGCACTTTGGCATAAAGATTGGTTTTAAAGAAGCTTTTTTTAAAATCCTTGCTTATGCAACAGTACTTTTCTAGTCCACTAGAAGAGTAGGAAAACAACTCAAGTAAAGTTAATGGCTTTTTCTGATAGCACAGAGACTTCTGGGAGAAACAGTCCATCTTCCATACACACATTGACCTTCACCCTTGTGCAGTAACTTGGTGCAAAGCCTGCACATTTAATTCCCATTTGAGCTAAAGGATTTGTGCCAGCCTGAACAATTCTCACTGTTGTGGGTCGCTACTCATGCGTGTAGAACATTGTGATCTTCCCCTTAAACTTTTATCCATGCTCTTCTGTTGCAAGCAGGAAAGCTTTTGGGTTTTGGATCAGAGAAATGGTGAAATGAACATGCAGTGTTTGTAGTCAGACTAGATGATCTAATGACTCTGCCAGGCTTTAAATTTTATCAGTCTGTTGAAATAATTTAGCTTGAAATCAATGAGACTGCCCATATGCTTAAATTTAAGCACCTGCATAAACATTTTCATGAGTCAGGATGTTATTCAGCACATAGTTATGAGTTAGGTGTTTTAGACATTATCAAAAAAATTGTTTGTTAGCACTAACATTTCTGTTGTGTTGAACAGCTGCATCTCTTTTTAGAACTATTTTGATGCTATCCAATACTGAATGCTAATGTTTTAATGTGTTTTAACTGGTTTTTTTTTTGGTGTTCCCTCTTGCCCTGTTCTGTTTTTTTGAGTGAGACTACTGTAGACTGTACATGTGTTCTTGAAAAATCTTGCTTTGACTACTCCAAACACTTGTATTTCTCTGCTCTTTTTTTTCTATAATATTAGTGGGCCTGACTAAATGGTGACTTGGAGCACAAAGCTTCCTTGTAAGAGTGTCTGGTAGAGTGGAATAAGGGCTTAGAGAGAAATTAAGATACTTACACCGGAGCAATTGCATGAGGAATAATAAATCTTAGTAAACCTGAACTAGCTTTGCAGGAAAGCATGGCATGACTCAAATCACCCAAAGTGCATTACTTTTTAAGTCATGTGATTTTTCTTCAAGTCAGTCAGCTTTCCTGGAACCAGAAATCCATACTGCCCACACGGTAGTGACAGCTGACTGAGGTATTTATTTGACAACCCTAAACCTCTTTAATTACCTGGTAAAATAATGTCAGGGTAGGAAGCATGTGAACCTCAACTTCCTTCTGGTATATCAAATTCTCATATTTAATTTTTAGCTTGGAGCTTTAATAATTGCAGCTCTGTTCATACTTGTGAACACTCAAAAGTGTTTATGTAGAAAGAATCTCCTGCAGAGTACTTAGACCCTAGCAGGTGGTAAGATTTTATAAGGTGCCAGGGTGTAAATTCCATTCCAAGCCTTCTGAAATCACAGAATCACAGAAACAAACTAGGTCGGAAAAGACCTTTGAGTCCCAGCCTGTGACCTATCATTACCTTATCAGCTAAACCATGGCACTGAATGCCTCATCAAGTCTTTTTTTAAACACCTCCAGGGACGGTGACTCAACCACCTCCCTGGACAGCCCATTCCAGTGTCCAATCACCCTTTCAGTGAAGTATTTTTTCCCCATGATTCTGTCTTCAGGACAAAACCCTCCTGAACATGAACTCATGAACTCATGAACATGTGAACTCTTGCAGTTTAGAAACAAATCTTTATATGTGTGTGCTTATTAAGAGTATTAATTAGGGAATTTTTAAGTATCATCTGTAGTATTTTTCCCAAAGGCATATGTGAGAGTGCACCAGGACGTTTTTGATCACCTTTTCGTATAAACTACAATGTAACTGGCTGATTTGTAGATGATCTTATAGCTAAGGAAATGTTTCTGTTTTGCTACATTCATGCAGTGGTACCAAGCTTTAAAATAATGTGGTGAGTCCTGCTGACCTGAATAAATAAATCTGAATGGTACGGTGTGTGCTGTTTACTTGTATTGCAGTTGCTGTGCAAATGACATCTCAGGGAAATGATTGCATTTATTCAACACCAGAAATTTCAATGCTTCCTAAATTTTTAAATTAAACACACTTTTCCTGTTTCTGCTTAGTTTTTGCACAGGGCAATCCGTTACTGAAATTGAAAACAAGGAATGCTACCTGCCTGAGAGCCTGCTATGCTAGTTATACAAATTGCAGCCTAAAGAGTTTTCTCTTGCAAATATCTGTACAAGCTTCTAGTTTTACTGCCATTTTAGCCTTCACAAGACCAGGCTTATAACCACCTAGAACTACTGTAAATCACTGAGAATCACTGTAAATGCTGAGTACTTCGAAATGAGACAAAGAAAGGCCTGATCCTTTTCATGAGTGTTGGCTTGCATCTGCTTCATTGGATGCAGAGCAGCCCCCTGGATCAGAGTTTCAGCCCCCTGGATCAGAGTTTCAGCAGACTGCTGCTGTTTACAATTGTCCTACCGAGGCTTTTCACCTACATGGGTGACATCCTGCCTTGCTATCTGCACAATAGCAGACTCTAAACATAATAGCATCCTATGGGGATACAGTAGAATAACAACACATCACACTTCCTTTTTAGTCACCAGCAACTTTTTACCATAAACCGCTAATCCTAGACAACATCTGAATAAGAAATTAATAATCTGAACAGCATATGCTTAGAGGCAATGTGTTAACACAAATGAGACTAATACAAAGGTTATTCTCATAGACCTTTCAAAGAAGATAAAATTTGCATGATGAAAACCTGAGTCTGTAATTCTACAGCTTCTATTCTGCTGCCTGCAAATCACAACAGCAAATCACAGTTTCCTTTGTTAGAAGTTCAAAGGACATGTTGAGAGTCAAAAACAACCAAACACAATCTTAAAAAACTCAATTTTTCCATCTTAAAAGTCTGTCCTGTTGGTAGTAACTCAGTGAATGAATATAGTCTGTCTGATCTACCTTAAAATGGAGCTTTTTACACACTCAGTTATGATAGGGTGATATTGTGTATAGTATCTGAAAATCAGCAGATTAGCAATTTCCACTCATATTCTACTATTCTACTGTCAGTTTAAATTAGACCTCAGAATGGCAGCATGTAGTATTGCAATGCAAGCAACAATAAATAATATATCTTGATTTGATATCTATATGTAGCATATTTTTGTATATATGTATGCACACACACACAAATTATTTGTCATAATTAATTCTAAAACTCTCAAAACTTTCAGGTACTTTAATTCAGGCTAAGTTGCTACCTTCAAGTCCACATCATAAGACAAAATTATCACAAAATTTGCATTATATACATTTTGATGTGTTTCTATATTCCATACTAACACATCTTGTATAAATATATATTTCATATACTTCTCCCTCCCTCTGTCTTTCTCTAAATCTATATTTTTAAATGAATGCAGACTTGACATCATACTTTCCTTTGGGGCATACATTTACCATAACATTTCTCTAGTACTTAATCACAATCTGTAAGGTGAATGCGACACAAGTCAGGAAAACAGCGGTTATGTCATGGATTTATGGCAAAGGTTTCTTTTGCTTAAGTTCTGAGGAATCCATAAGTGAATTCAGATTTCTTTATCTAAAAATCAGATATCCTGCCAAACCTTTATCTAAAAGTCAGTTGCCATTCCTTCTCCAAAGCTCATTCTTTTTTCATTTACCAGCCTGGCCGCACCTGAAAAGAAGTGGAGCATTCAGCAAGCAGAAATGCCAGAAGGAGGCACTTACCTTAATTCGATAGGTACCCAACTTGCATCACTCTCCTTTTTTCAAGGAGTTCTTCTCAGGATATCGAGATGCTGAGGTTATTTGTTCCCAGCAGTATCCTGCCCATGGCTCTCCCACTCAGCAGCCCTGGCAGGGCCCTGGAGAGAGAAGCAGGATTGTGCTCTGTTCCCTCCCAGCAGCTTCACTGAGGCTGGGGCTCCTCTGAGCTCAATTAGTTCTAGATTGTTTGGCTAAATGGCAGCCACACTTCCTTCTATTCTTTCCCAACTTAGTTTTCCTGCCTCCAGTGGTGCTTTTTCCTTTCTTCGGACTATAAATAGGCCTGTCACAACACAGTCTATAGCAGTAAGGAAGGCAGGAAATGCATTTAAACAAAGGAAAGATCTTAGGGGGTTTTGCCCTCCCCTGCCAATGTAAGTAAAAGAATTTGGTAGGGATTGGTCTGCAGACACAGTTCTCTTTGCATGAGGAGAACACTTGTTCAAAAACATGCTAGGATGTCATCTTTTGTACTCCACAAAAAAAAGAAAAAAAAAAGAGGAGGCACAGCAGCAGTAGGCCTTGGTCTCTTGAGAAATTATTACTTCCTTAAAGGATTTCATTATGGTTAAATATTTGAATTTCTTTGGGCTTGGAGTGTTGGAAAAAGGATTTTTTTGATTAAATAAGAGGACAAAATTGGCTAGCATGCTTTAAGAAGACAAAATATGTCTTACAGCATGTGCAAATCTTCCATGGTTAAGAATGACGTTTAAAGTATATGAATCTTCATTTTGCCTGAGTACTCTCTTCCTCAGTGAAACTTATCCTGCAGACTAGAAGTGTTTAAGCAATCTAAGTGTGTTTTCATGCAGGGAAACAGAATTGCTATGCATGTATTCAATGAAGATGGCTGTGCAGCTATAGCTCTCAGATAGCAACTACGTTGAAATCCTCAAATATGTTCCATGAATTAATTTGAGAATCTGAATTCTTTTGACATGCTTTTTTAAAATCAGAACTTCCAATTTAATTCTTTTCAGCTTAGTGGTCTTAAAAATACATACCAAGCTTCCAAGACTCTCTCAAGCTTGAAAAAAGAAATTAATGATTTTCACACTATACTCAGTTAAGATGAGAATATAATGTGGTATTTCTTTATCTCTTTGCCCTATCCTGACATTTTCTGTTGTCAAGGGTACATACCTTTCCTTCAGTTTATATAAAAAAACCTTTCTGCTTCTTTTTACATTGGCAGTTTTTATGTTAGAATAGCTGTGTGTTTACTGAAGACCGAAATGCATCGTCTGGGATTGGTGATCGTTTAAGTGGGAAGGTAGAAACTTGAAAGAGAGCAGTTGCTATGTGGATGAAAAATGTTTCTTCTGTTTAAGATTTCTGATGGGTTGTGTGGCCATGAAATATAGAGATGAGGGATCACATGGTGAGAGTTAAGGACCTAGGGCACTTAAGGAATTTGGAGAATGTTAAACCTTTTGTTTCAGACATTATGTAGGCAAGGACCATGATTGTTAGCCAGTATGCTGTTTTGTATATGAGCTAGTAAGTCCGTGTTAACCTTAGGCAAACTACATGATGCCAGAGCGATTTATATAAAAGTCATCTTCAGGAAAGTGTCTGCCTTGTTGAGAACTTTGCAAAGATCCTGTCTACCATGACAAGAATGTGATTGTTTATCTAAAAGAAGAGATATACTAGTGGTGTGTGAATAAACATTGTTTTGATTTTTTGAGAATTAATAGTGACCCAGGACCAAGGTTTTCCTTGAAAGTGCCTTTTAAAATAAAGTTAAACCAAAATTGAATGTTTCAAGTAAAACTCCTTTCAAAATTAAAAATTTAATTTATAGAAAGACCTGAAAGTTACCATATTTACAGTACTTCTTTCTTGTGGTAATAATCATATTTAGAAGAAAGCCTTTGGAAGATGTTGATCTTTGCAGATCATGTCCTACAAATCTGACTAAGAGAAATATAATTCTTTGTAGTGAACAGTGGGTCTAATACTGACTTCAGCTGAAACATGGAACCAGATTTTATTTAAAAGACTCTTATGGAGATGACTGGAGGCAAGCTGCAGTCTTTCCTGCTCTTTTGGACCTCAGACCAAGGCTGAAGGACTGGCAATGTGTAAGAGTTGATTGAGCAGCTGTGGAATAGGCCTTACTAGCTCTGTTTCTGCAAAGCTGGTCTCCGCAGTGTAACAGCACTGAAATGCAAAGCTGCTTAGCACTAATAAACTTACACATACCTTTATTCAGATGTAGTTCAGTTGAAATCTTAAATCCTCTCAATGAGTTACTAGTGGTTACAGACTTGAATTTGCATCACACATGCTCTGTGTGCTGTTGGCACCAAGCAGTGCCAGAGCCCAGGAGAGGCTTAGTCTGGAATTGCTGCTTGCCTTGTGTCAGCACCATGCCAGTAGAGCCCAATTGCACAAGACTGCTTGCACTGATTTTGCTGGTAGCCTTTCTTTCAAAACCACACACATATTTCCTCGGTGTCATTCAAAACATCTCTAAACATTGAAAATATATTGCAAAGTTAAAGCAGAATTACTCTCCTCAGTCATTCTGACTTTGCACGCTGGAAGATATTCTCACCTGGTGTGCAAACCTTCTCACTCTCACTTTACCATTTCAGTCTTGAGGAGAGCCTGTCTTGAAAGAGTTTTCACTACAGGCTTTCCCCTGGGAATGGATCAGGTAGCTGGTGGAGCTACAAGTGAGCTAGGAGTGATTTATTAAAAAAATATGGATATTGATCTAGTACCAATATCCAACTGTGACGGACAAAAACTCTCTAACAGTTAAAGTTAGAAAGTGTATGTTCATTGCGACGCTGGGCAGCGTGCGGGATAGCTCCCAGACACACACCGTGATTTACAGGTGATTACAGAGTTCTTTTATCTATACAAGTATTGAATACCCAATATACAAATACATATGCATCACTTTGGTACATCCCATTCCCCGCTTCGTTTGGTAATTAGTTCAAAAGCCGCTAAAAGCTATTAAAAGCATGTGTAGTTTCTTCCTTGAAATGGGTCGGTGGTCCCTTTCATGGAGAGGGGTCCCAAAAATGAGGAAGCAAATCAAGTCTTCCTTGTTCTGACCTTTCTACCTTTTCAATGCAAATATGACAAATGAACCCTTGGTAGAATTCCTACTCCCCGTCTTCAGCTGGTTTCAGAACAGAGGAGGCCTACAATTGTCTTATGTTCCTAAAAGCTTATTTATCAATTTCAATATTCTTCATTATAAACCCAGCTAACCCATTGCTTGTGCTGACAAGCAATCAATTATTAGTTAACTACTAACTCAACTTCATTAGGGCCTACCCATTTATTTTAATTATCCAATAAAGCTTATCTCTAACTAAAATCTTAGCTCCTCTAAAATCTCTAAATATCTTAAAGTTTATGTCTCAGGAGCAGGGTGAGAAATTGTTGCTAAGGGCAGATGCTTGTAAAGTGCAGTGAATTTTTCCTGTGTCAAAGCTGAAGAGATGTATTTTCTCTGTCTGTCTCATTTTTACTCATCCTTATGCATTAGCCTCTAGGACAAACAGTGTCTGCATGAGCAGATACAGGGCAACACTGTAGTGTCCAGAATTTTTGGGATGTTCTTGGTCCCCTGGAATTCAAAGCAGTTCATTTACATTCCGTGCCCTGAAAATACATGCATGTGTGTATGTATTGCAAACATAAACAAGCTCTTTCTTTTCAGTGAGTTCCTGTGTGCAGATGCAGCTTCTGCAAAGTAAAGAGAATCATAAATTCCTCACCACAGGATACTTAAGACTGAGTTATCACATAACAGGCAGCATAACAAAAGCACTGCTTTTTGCTGGACATCCCAGAAGGGCTTTGCACAAGTAATATTGATTTCTACCACAGAGCACTAAACGTAAACTATTCACTACCCCTGTTCATCTAAACATGAATTTAGATGCATTGGTATGCTCTCCCCTCCCCACTCCCCCACCCCCCTCCTCCCCGTGGTGATTGCTGTGCTAGTTTTAACTCTGCATCTGGTCTTTCACAATTAGAATGCCAACAATGGTATCCAAATTCCCATGGAAGTTGAATATGGAAGATTTGCAGTACAGCTTTCAAAATAAAAAGCTGAACTACCTGAACCTTCTCCTCTGCTTTTATGCTGCCCCTCCCTTGGGCTGCTGAGCAGCATTGTGTGATGCCACTCTTTCCACTGACATCAGTGGGAATGGGTTTGACATCAATTCAACAGGAGCAGGGAAGCACATTTTAGTGCCTGTAATTCATTAAGTAGATTGAATTCCTTAGTCTCTTATTCCTATCTCTCTTACCTCCTCAGTTGTCTCCTTCTTGCCTTCACAATTCATTGTCTCGTGGAATATGTTGCAAGAAATTACCTAACTTTTCCTGGTAAAACTATACAGAGGAAGAAAAAAAGAACTAGTTTTTATCTTCTGTAGCTCTTGTTTAGTCTACCTGACTTAACACCATGAAAATCACTTGTCTCGATAATACTGAGTAAATAGTAAAGACTTTCCTTTTGATTTCTGATCCTGTTAAACACAGATGGTCTTTCTGGACTGCAGCACAGGCTGTGGGCCAGATCCCCAGCTTCTACAGATTGGGGTTGCTTCATAAGCTCCAGTGGAGTGACATTGATTTGAGCTGCCTGAGGAATCCTGCCAATTAGTTTTAATTTATCTGTGCCAATTCATAGCAGCTGAGGAGTTGTGGGTTTAAGGGCCTTTCTAATTGTAGCTTATGTTCACTGTATAGAAGATTTATTGGTTTTCTCCCCTCTGCCACTCAAGCAAATCATCAAAACATAGACACATCCCAAAAGATCTGCTGCTTACAGCCATGGGGCAAGGTGGAGAAATGTTCATGATGCTCTTAAAAAAAGGAAGGGAAAACCACAGGTCAGACTCAGGCTGTGTGTCAGCATACAAGTGACAGACTGATGTTCTGCCCAGGGTGTTTGGAGCCTCCTAAGTTTAGCACAGCTGGGGGCTGTAATCCCTTATGCCATAACCTATCTCTCTCTGCTTCTGATGGGTTGTGTGGCCATGAAAGGTGACCACAAATAGAAGTCTAATTTGTTCTTCACCTGCTTGCTTACCAAAACAGAATGCATATTTTTTTCATTCTATATGTTAAAGAACATGCTTTAAACCTGATGGCAGCATGGTAGTGAAGATTAAAGTTAAAACTTTGCTTACAGAATGTTGAAATTCTTAAGGCCCAAACCTTCTGTATATCACCACCTTTCTCTGTGATTGATTTCTCTACAAACAATCAGGAATTTAAAGTTTTTACGGGTGTAATGACAGCAGGAAATACTATCTCCATGATATTGATGGGGAAATAGAGTAATTTGCCAAAGGTCTCACAGGAAGTAATACTTTTATTTCGAAAGCTTATGCTGTTTGCTGTTCCTGCTTTTAATCTTTCTTCTTCTTTTTTTTTTTTTAATTGTATTTTGTGCTTCTCCTGTTCTGTTTTCAGTCACATCTTTAAATTTAAGGTTCTTTATGTGCTACTTCTGTCCTGTTCAGGGTGTGTGTAACTTGGTTTGCTTCCAGACAGCTCATAATTTCATGTTGTTTCCACTTGTAAAATTGTCATATAAGCACCCATGTCTTTTCCCCTTCTGAAAAGCTGCTACAAACAACTGCCACATTACAACACTGTTTGGCAAAACTCTCCTTCGTGCCACCATCCTCCAAAAATGTCAACACTGTTGCTGGAGGGCAGCAGGTGGTGTTTTGTTCCAGGAATGTAAAAGGGGCTACATAAAATTTCAGCGAGTTCCTCTACTGTCAGAAATTATCTCAAACAGGTTCTTCTGGTAATGCCCATCTTTGTGGGTGGTGTCTCTGCTCTCCTGACTGCTCAGGATGCCATGCCAGAAATCCCCATTCCTGATGGCATCCCGTGTTTGTACAGGGTGGGCAGCTGCTCTCGCTGTTACTAGAGTTATCTCATTTATTTGCATACTTTTTCCATCTCTATCCATCTTATTTTCTCATTTGATACCTCTGTTGAGAGAAAGCCTTTTTTACAGCACTTGGCTCAGCAAGGTGCCTGTTTTTGACTCCGAAACACTATGACTCAAAGGTATTAGTAATGGGTAGATGACCTCAGGCAATACAGTCCTGCACTTCAAACTTTAGATCTTTTCTACTCTTGCATTTATTATAATGTGTGTCTTTTAGAATTGAAGTTTCCAAGGGAAAAAAGTGAGAAAGCACGTAGCAGTGACAATTTTTTTCCTCCTTTGTATATAATGTATTAAAGAAGGAGCGATAATATGTTTTACAGCTAATGCATCCCTGGCAAAAATACTTCCTACAGGAACCGGTTGACTTTTTCATGGTTGCTAGAAGCTGTATGTACATCATTTTACTTATCCTCAGACTCAGATATGGATTAGGGAAGAAAATATTTTAAAATGGCAAAAAGATTTCTGCTTTTTGTTTGGGTTATGGAATTAGGCTCTTATTTACATCAGTTTCACTTAGTTATAGTTCATTGACCAAGATGAGTTACTTCTCACATATGTCTGTATGAATTTATTCTCCTGGTTTCCTTTGCCACCCTCCTTTGCCACTATGCCCACTGCTGTCCAAACATTTTTGGATTTCAAGGTGTTGATTTCCTGCATCTGCCAGAACAGGGGAGACAGGTTAGGTTAAGTTGTGCTAACATGTGAGTTTCTTATTGAAAGATTGCAGCCCAAGTCTCTTTGCTGCCATCTGAGGTAGGGCAGCCTGTTCTAAATGGCTTTTTGAGTATTGCTGTGCACTTCTTTGTGGGAGCCTGAGTCATGCTTACAAAACTTGTGTTCTTCTGCTGGAGTGGTGGGTCAAACACGAGAAATCCAACATGTGTGAGGAGGAGAAGTGACTAATTTGATTGCCACAGGGTGACATTTCTTCAGCGCCAAATCTCTCTCCCTTGCACCTCTCTTGAGAGCCGACGACTGCTGCAGTCTCCTCTTCTAAGAGGAAGAGGAAGAGCTGATCTACCATGATTCCCATCAAGTGCTGTGATAGCTGTCACCTTCTGGCTGGTCCTGGCTGGGGGGCAAGCCCCCCCTGGACAGGACTAAATGGCAGAGAGAGCCCCAAATCACGAGGTTTATTCAGCGACATCAAGGATCACAGTGGATATCTGTTTTGTTATGTTGGGAAGATGAGAGTCTGTTCCTTTTTTTATTCGGGAAGTGTTCCAGAGCAGTTAATGCTTTCCCTGTCTCCTTGTCCTGCGTGTATGAGCTAGATTTACATGAGCTAGACCAGCTGTTCTCAGCCTGGGCTAGGAACTTTGTTATGCAGGAAATTTAAGCGGTTTATTTTTCATGCATCAGGAAGAGCCCTCGGAGTGTCAGTCAGCTGGACTTGTTAGGTGACAACTTCTACCTTAAGCTAATAGCTGTTTTAAAAATAGCCAGTGTTACACTCAATTGCTCCGCAGGAAACTTTCAACTTCTAGCGCGCTTTTACACTGATTTTAGGCTCAAGCTTTTCCTTTCCAGCTATGTTTTTCGTTTTCCGGGGCTTCCCGTTTCTCCCGTCGCAGAAACACAAATTCTGTCCTCTTGGAGCTGTTTCTTAAGCCCACTGTTTGCCTCTCGAGCTGGGATTTTTCTTAACATTCCTTTAAGGAGAGCAGCGTGGCACAGCAGGTGCTGCGCTGACCTCTAGTGACAGGTCAGGAGGACAGAAAGTATCTTCGCTGTCCAAATCTGCCAGCAGCAGCTTCCCTCGGAGCATCCCCCTTTCCTGCAGCGTTCAGCCCAAACACATCCTAAGGGCTTAATCTCTCCTACAGTATTCCAAGCCTTTATAATATTTCCTTAAATTTCTGTCCATTTGTTGAACAGCTGGTGTGTAATTCAGCTGCTGTGCAGTGGCAGAATTCTATTAACTTTTATTAATACTTATTAATTATAAAATAAATTTTGCAGGCTGATGATATTTCATTGCATTTATACTCCTACAATAAAATTATTTATATGAAGATAACATAACCCTTGAAACTCAGAGTTTGCAAAACCTTGTTTTGACTCTTACAATTTGCCTTTTAACTACATTTCAGTCCATATGTCTTGTTGCCAGTGGGAGAGTTGGAAGGGTTCAGTGAGATACTACTTGTTAGGAAACACAGAGAAAATCTTACAATGAACAAATGTATTTAGGGTTGCTAGATCCCTTTCAAAGGGTTTTAGACACTTCATGCCTCACAGTTTTAAATGGTTTTAATTTTTAAAATTTTGAAGTGTTAGAAAATCGCCTATAAACTGGGAGCAGAATTACTCCCTGTGTGAGTCACTGGAGTCAACTGAGTGCACCAAAAAATCAAGTTGAACCAAAATTAGGTGGGACAGTCTTCATATTAACAGATATTGTCAACTGTACTTGTACAGAAGAATGAAGAGATGACAGGGGAAATGACCGGGAACTAAACCAGAGACATTAGAAGTATAAGGGAATCAAAATGTGAGAGAGACTCTGCAGGGACCTTTCGTTTGGCCTGCCCTGGAGACTGGTAGATCACGTGCAAGAGGCTCTTGTTCGAGGTCCTTGTCCTTGAGTCCTGGATGCTCCTGGGTCCCTAGGACTTGTTTTGAGTTAGGTGTTTAGACAGGGAAAATACCCCAAGTGTTAGATTCTCCTAGACTATTGTCCTTGGGGTACACGTTTGCAAGTGTTTTGTTAGGTCTCATGTGGTAGATGTAATGTGTTTAGCAAACCCTCAAACACAAACTGAATTTTACTGGATGAGGTAAGGGCCATTTTGGCTAAAAATAGTTATTGCTGCCTTCTGGTGAAATAACCCAATACCAGAACTATTACCAGATGCGAAATTAAAATATATGTCTGAATGCACCATGCACTCAGCAGTGAAATGCTCAAAAGCTCCTATCATCTGCTTTGGTTTATCTCCAGTGTGCTACAATGAGCCAGCATCACAATCAGTAATACAGCTAATGTAGTTCCTTTTTTTTCCTTAGCAGCCTAAGGGAATTTAAAAATAATATTCTCCTTTTTTTTTTAAAAAAAAAAAAAGTACAATCATGAGCAAATGTGAATGAATATTCTGTGTTCATTCAGCTCACCGTTGTGCAAAGCAAAGGATTTCCCTTTCCTGTCTTATTTTTGAAACTTCCTTATTCTGTGTTTGCTGTTCAGCTCGGTTTGGTGGTGCTGCAGGCCAAAGAACACATTCATTGTTAAAGGCATGTTTGAAATTTCTTGCTTATGGTAAAAGAAGGACAAAGATGTCACATCTCTCTGGGTAGTTTTGCTACTTGGTGGCGGTGGCTTCTATTCCTGTGAGGAGAGGGATCACTGGGAGGGAAATGATCGGCTTACCTTGGCGGAAGGTCTTCCTGAGTACCGGAGAGTAGCTATCAATTTCACCACATGCCAAATCTTTATTTAGAGACTGAAAACTGCTTTTGTGGCCTCCAATGCCAACAAACAGGAAGGAGGAGATACATGAGATGCTGAAGCTTTGGATCATGAGCAAATTACAGGATGTACTGGAGGTAAAATAGCAAAAGCAGGACTTCGGTGAAGACAGCTCATGGAAAGGGGTATCAAATGGAACAGAAAGTGGGGAATGCCCTTGTGCCCAGAGATGAGCTGGGTGGCTGCCTGCAGCAAGAAGGACAGGTGTGTCACTGACAATAGTGCCCACTCACAAAGTTACAGGGACTGCCCTGATAACAGTTAAGTTTTTTTCAGTTTTGGTTGAAAACAGACAATATCCTGCTGGGAATTTTGGAACATGTCTTACCCACTCTCTTCCGGGCAGCTACTGCCTGGATGAGAAGTGGCAGAAATTGAACTTTTAATGTGAAAGAAACAGAAAAAACCTGCTTAGCTGCACTCGAAACTTTTCTGCCAGAGACATTCCTCATTAGACACACACGGTGGGATTTTTTTCAAAAGAGTTTGGCACAGCCTTTTCCCTGCTCCCACTGGAATCCATGTAGGTGCCACAGGTTTCAGTGGGAGGAGAGCTAAATCAATACAGAATGCTTTGGAAAAATGCAGCTCAGAATGGATCCTGGCAGCCTGAGTAGATAGGGATTGGAGGTGATGCTGAAATTGTCACGTAGAAATTTTCCATGCTGGCTAGAATTATCCTCTCCATCCTCCTCGGTTCAGAGCTAATGGAAAGCAGTGTGTGGCAAAGCATGACTTGAGGGGAAGGGAAAGTCAGTGTTGAATAAAATAAGAATACTCTAATTTCCTCTCTTCTCTGTGTCTTATATCAGGACAAAAATTGCAGAACTTCCCTTCTTCCTGAGCTTGCCACTTAACTCTTCAAGAACAAACGGGTTAATTTGCAAGGAACAGCGCACATTGTGCATTCTGCTCCTTCTGGATGGGATTCTCCTGACGTGGGCTGAGCAGGCTGGTGCTCTCTTCTCTCCAAAGTGCACCTGGCACATGCTCAGGTGTGGGAGAAGTAGGGGAGAAGGTCATGTTCCCTCTGTCCCCTTACCTATCTCGCGTAAGGACAGGCAGCAGAGGCTGATGTGCCAGGTCACATGTCTCTTGGAAAAATGCAGCTTGGAGGGGACCTCTGGAGGTCTCTAATGCAATCTCCTACCTTGGGCAGGGCAAACTTGGGGGTTCAGTGAGGTTGCTCAGGTGCTGAGGCACAGCAGTAATTTCTCCAGTCTAGAGGGGAAAGAGCAAAGTGAGCACAGACCTCAGATGTATGTGGGACAAAACATGCAGCCTGAAGACTGTCAAAATATCTATCTGGTGATCCAGTGGTCTTGAAGGAAACCTGACATAGCTGACATCCTGCATTTCTTTGATTTATGTCATTCTCTCCCCACCAGGTAGTAAAATCTCTTACTGATACAGGTTGTCACAGGATAATCCTGTTTCGTTATATGTTCTCTTGTTGGCACATGGGCACTGAAGTGGTAAAGGTCGGTGAGGAGCAAAGTGGTCTTTGGATTCAAGATCTTGCACAGCTGTGCCAGCTGTGGAGGTGGTGCCCCAGATGGGCCCAGATTTTCTAGTCCTTCTGTTGTGTGAGGTTATTCCTGCAGCTGAAAGTAGTGACAGTAGGCCAGTCCTGTTACCTCACAAGGTGACATTGTCCTCATCGAGAAACCTTCAGCAAATGGCTGATTTTCCTCATTCCCTCAGTTATTCTGCTTCTCTACTGGACGCATCACACTCAGCTTCCCTAGGTAAATTTCAGATCTTCTGATAGAAAAAGCTATACAAATACCAAATAATCACAGAATCGATCAGTTTGAAAAAGACCTCTGAGATCATTGAGTCCAACCTATGACCAAACACCACCATGTGAACTGGAGCATGGCACTGAGTGCCACATCCAGTCTTTCCTTAAACACTCTCAGGGATAGTGACTACACCAGTCATGGTCTCAGAAGTGAACAGTAGCCTCTGTTACACACAGCAATTCACCTCTTCTTTGCTTGAATGGCTCCTTAATAACTCTCTTGGCCTGCTTGGTGTTAAAAGAGGCCCCATCACACACAAACTGCCCTTCAAAGTGGGTGGCATTGTTAAAAGAACAATATTGTAGTGTCTTCTGGAGGCAGCAGCGGGGTTCCTGAGTTTGCCATGCACTTTGAAGGAATGAACTGTGGTTTAATTGCTGCCTAAATTAGGCCTGTGACATACTCTAATTGGGTCTGTCACCTTTCTTTTTGAGGAATTAGGCGAGTGCCAAAGCCAGGAGCCCCTCTGCTGCCAAACTCAGATTCAACCCACGTAAGGGTAATGATCAATGTGAGCTAATAGGTCATGACAACTCCTTTGGTGCCTTTAGCATTCTAGGACTTCTCTTAATCAGGAATTTACTTGAGTATGTCAGTTGCCACTGACTAGCTGAATATTTGTCATCACCGTGAGTTTTGTCTCTTGGATCCAAACGATCTGTTCAGTTGTGAGAGTTTTTTCCCAAAGAATGTTAGTGTTCACTTTGATAGTTTTAACAGTGGCTAATTTTTTCACTGAATAGCATCCCAACATGAAAGTATCTGTTCATATCAAATGTCTTTGTAGCTGAAATGCACGTAACCCCAATTCCATAGGAACTTCATTCTCATTAAAACAGCAGCATTAAAAGGGAACTAGCAGAATTCAGTTCTACCATGTCAGCAATTTAATTTTTTGTAGCAAGGAAATGTGTGCCTGAAAAAGGACTGATTTTTTTTTAGAGGATCCATATGGATATAAAAAGTATTGGTGCCATTTGGTATAAATTGTAATCAGTTCCAGATTCTGCTGTACTCAGAAAGTTGAATCGTGGAACTGTACGTGGTGGTTTCTGTATTTTGAAGGCTCTCACCTAAACCGCAGCTCTTGTAACAACTAAAATGGCTACACCCATGGTGTCCAATCCCTTGTCTTAATCATGTTAAGAAAATGTTTGTTTAACTATGAATCAAAATTGTATTCCTAAACCCTGCAGCTTTTCAGGTGAAATGACAGAACGAGCCTCACCATACTGGGGCAAAGTAGGTGGGCTCCAGAGGCTGAATTTCACTTAATTCCCCCAATTGTGGTTCCTTTGTCAAAGCATTTCTGAAGGCCTGGAGCCAGGCAACGTGGACTACTAAGCACTGGGATGTAAGCAGGATTTAGGCTGCTTGGTCTGCCTTTGGCTCCCTGTGTGTGTTTTAAGGCATATTAGAGGTACAAAGAGGTGGAAAGGAAAGGCACAAGCACACACAAAGTCTGCTGCCTGCTTACACAGTGTCCGTGAATGATAGAAGTGTGTGGCTATGGCTATCAAACCAGCAGAACATTTCAAGCTTCATTCAGGGCTTGGGTCAATTGCTGCCCTCTTGAATTAGGTAGGGGAGATGGAAGATGGCTGGACACACCAAAATGTTTTTTGGGAATTGCTGCCAACAGAAACTGATAGGCAAAGAGATGGTTTAAGTTTGCTGGGGGATTTGTTTTCCATGGAACCAGAGCCAGCATAAGCCATCACTCTGAACCTACTGGTAGCTTCCAATGCAGTGACCAATTTCAACCATGTCTATAAGGCAAACCAGAGCAAAAGGCCAGCGCAATCTGAGGTCTGTGAACTTTGATGAACAGCTAGAGACAAATGAGCCAACTAATCCTCCCTGCTGAGAGCATGGACAACATTTAGTTTGGCGGCAGTTGTGCCAGCCAATGCATCTGCATCTGTCAGCCTGTCCTGGCACTCACACCTGCAAATGGGTGCTACCTGTGATTGATGGAGTACTGGGATGCTGAAAATCTGAAGCTGGGGTGAGAGCTGCAGTGGTGGCCTGGGGCCCTAGGCTGTCTTACAGAGATGAATCCAGCTGGGTACTCAAGCAGGAGAAGGTGGGAGTCAGGAGAGCACTGTCTTGTCTATGAATTTTCATGGTGGCTGAAAGCAGCCCAGGGCTCATCCTGAACCCAGTAAAAGGCTGTAACTGTGACCTTGCTCTTTGTTAAGATTGTAGGATTAACCTCAAGCAGGACAACTAAGAGCTGTTTAGTTACAGCATTCACTAATAAGACTAGATCTTCCTTCCTTCTTCCTTAACCACAGCAGGTAAGCAAGAATTATTTTTGTGAGTTTAATTATAGACCAGCTCTAGTGTTTGTGATTCACCTCTTTTTGACTAGAAGAGTAACTGGCCCTCCACACCCTCCTGCCTAATTCTAGAAAAGTAAAGAGAGTTTGGCACTTCACAAAGGATCTCTTCCCTAAAGATCGCTCTTTTCAGGGTTTTATTGAGAATGTTTTAACTGCATTTTGACAGTGTCTCCACTAGTCCTAGTGTCAGGTTCCAGCAGACAGAGAGAAGCGTCCTGGGAAGGACAGATGCTACTGCACATTTACAGTCACACGGACTTTAGTAAGATCTACTGTAGTGTGCAGAACTGAGAGGGATAGAGTTTATGATATTTTTGGTTCAGTGGCTGACCTGAATATTGGAAAATAAATTTTATTCAGAATCAAAACAAGTTTTGACTTTTTTTTTTTGTCAAATGAGAAATAACTTAATTTTTGGACTATTGGCAATTGGACTGAATTTTGACTCGCTTTTAAAAATCCCAAATTATCCTTCTCCTTTTAATGCAGGGCAGGTCTAGAAGACACAGCAAAACATTTCATTTGAAAAATATGAAAAGGACCTGTTTCAGGGTTTCTGAAAGAAACTCTTTCACTCTGGAGAAGGTCAAAGTCAAACATCTGTCAGTCTCCTAATCTCTCTCTCCTTCCACTGAAAATAAGAGCTGATGGGAAGGTACAGTTCATGAAGAAAAGGAAATTCTCCCCCTTCTCCTCAGTATTTCTGAAAACCAGGCCATCATACTGTAGAGTGTTATTTGCAGATTTATTGGGAAACATGCCTAAACCAGGAAAGAAAAAAAATGCCACGTGAATCAGCTTCCAAGTCAAACAGTTTCTGTAGGTCTGTGTTTGAAATCTTCCCCCTGGAAGCCTAACTTCAGGCATTAACTAATTCAGGTTCTGGTCTTATTAAAACAGAACGAGAAGGAAAAATCAGCCAGACAACTCCCTAAGACTGTTGTAATGTTAATTAAATCTAGTACTGAGAGGCTGATCCTTGCAAACACCTGAGGGCTGATTCTTGTAAAACAAACACACACACCCACACACACCCCTCCCCAAAAAAAAAAAAAAAAGGGGGGGAGTGGAGGAAGGAGCCAAAATTAGTAAATAGTACTTTTTTTCTAAAAAAAGGTGATTTTATTGAGTTTTAATATACAGCTTTAATATGTTAGGGTAATCATACAAGATCTCTCTTGTGTTCAATTTACACATTACAATAGAGATGTGAGCTAAAATCTTTTGGTTTCATGTACAAAAGGAATCCAATGTTGTCCACTAGCAGCTTTGAACTTGGCGAGAAAGGTTCTAAAGACTTTAAGTGCAGTAACAACCATACAGGATACAAAATGAATATAAGGACTTTTCACCAAGGTATATAAACATTTGAAAACAAATGGTGCCTGCTCCACAGGGCAGACAACTAGCACATTAAAAAAAATTCACTGACCAATGTTCCAGGGAAGGAGGAGCATCACCCTGTGTAACAGTTCTTATAAAATGGACTAAGAATATCTGTATCATAGAATTTGTACTGATCAGAAAAAAGGTCTGAAAAGAAACAGTAGGCAAGGAAATGAACAATCAAAAAAATGACATAGTAATATAAAATATTTCCATCACTATTTAAATGCCAAATTAATCAAGCAATAGTAAAAAAAAAATCCAAAACAAAAAACAAAAAACCAAAGCTCTTCTGTTTCAAATAACAGCACTGTTTTTGATTATTTTCAAAGATTTTTTTATGAACACACTATATACTTGTTTCTTTCATACAGAGCAATGTGTCCATTTGGTCTGTCACTTCAGTGAAGCTGATAAACAACCAACCCATCAGGTCTCACCTTTGATACATTTTAACCCTTTTCTCCCCTTTTGGTTGCTACTCTGGTGCCTTCTCTTCTCAAGTTAAATACTTTTCTTCCTTTTCTTTATGCAGTGCAGAGTATATGGGCTTAGGATATGGAGATTTTCCTCTACTCCAGTTCACTCTCTGGTTCTGAGTTCAGTGGTGTGCAGTAGTTTGGCTTGTCTGAAGGCACGTACCCAGGGAGACACAAGCACTTGTAGGACCCTTCTGTGTTAATGCATTTGGCATTCTTGCAGAGGGACATCCTGTTGTTCAGCTCGTTGCACTCATTCACATCTGCAAAAAGGAGACATCAAAAGACACATGTGCTTAAGTCTGCTATGTAGTTAATACTCATTTAGTTCCAGCATTGTTAGGACTAGAACAATCTGCACAAATGCCCTGAGAACTTTATTTTCAGTTCCGATTGGGTGGAATTAGGCTGGGCCAAAAGCCCTAAAAGATGAATTGGGAAGAAGTGGCAGTTATCATAGGAAATCAATAGAGTATTAAACTGTTAGATTACCAAGTCCAAATTCAGCCCAGCTGCACAACAAAATTAAGTAACCGCTTACATGTGTTTATCTGATGACTGAAAAGTGACTTTTAAGAAAGAATCTCAAAGTTCTCAGCATAACATCTGTACTTTACCAACTGAATACTTTAGGAGCTGCTGGTGTTGTCAGCTGAATAGTTGTGAGGACAAACTACCTGCACTCAACACCACAGAGCTTTGGCCTGACATACACAGCAGCTACATCTTTTCTTGCTAAGGAGGCCAGCTTGCCATAAAGTCCTGAAGATTACAAGGCACATAGGCAGCTCCTCCTCATAGAGCTGGGAGATTTCAGCTGTGTGTCACAGCTGAAATAAGGTGTGTCACAGCTAAATAAGGTTAGTGCAGACCTTAGACTCAAATAATCACACTGTTTGTACTAGGCTTCTACACCGAGGGGTGGTTGTTTTGCTTCATCCTCTCACTGACATTTGGTGTTCCCATGTTTAGTTGTTTTAATTGAAGGTATAGATGTCTTGGTTAGTAAACATGCAGACTTACTAGTCTGAGTGAGAGAACTAGTTGAGTGTGTTGACTGTTGAAGTCTGTGAAAATCAGGGGCCAAACTTCACCAGCTGGTTATATGCAAATTTAGGCAATCACTCTGAATCCACTCTAAAAATCCACTCTTAAAATTACTCTTCTGCTCTGGATCCAGTTCCATCCTCCTAGCTTATTAAAGCCTTTGAAAAATATTTGGTCTGTACATTAAAGTCTTGATACAAGTTTAAGCTTCATTCCACAAATGTGTATCTGTTCACTTCTACTTTCTTAACTGAACACAGCTGTAATGGCCAAGATGCACTGAGAAACACCAAGATATTTTTGTAACAATAATTACTAGCCTTTGCAGTAAATAAAACAAAGCTTGGATCTTTAATACAATTCAGGTGATCACCCCTAAATCCTTTGTTTGGGGCCTCCTAAGGTCAAGTGACTGAGTAAACTGCCAGACTACCAGGAGATAACAGGAGATATTACAGGTGATATGCTATCCTCACCAACACAGGTCATTTTGGCCATGTCCAGGTGATAACCATCAAAGCAGTCACAGGTGTAGCCCTCCTGGACTCTTACACATCGGCCATTTTCACATCCATTCAGAATACCACATTCCTCTGCTTGTAGCTCCTCAAAGCTGTTCAGGAAACCTGGGAGGAGAAAGAATTGCAAACAAGTAGGTTACAAAGCTATTGAATCATTATACCCAAATATATAGTGGGAGACTAAAATTCTCTCAGAAGTTTACTGGAATGTGACTTGACTTTGCAGAAAATAGGTCAGCTTTAGCAGAGCTGCACCATCTGGAGTTTTAAATGTACCAGAAAAGTGCTGTGATTTAGTTCAGGATGGAAACTGAATAACTTGGTTAACTCTTAAGTTTTATTTTGTGTTAAAAATCTGTGATTTTTTTTTTTTTAAAATGGAAACTCCATAATTTCATAGTTTATTTTTTAAAGGGTAAGTCAGTGTTTTCTAAATAACACCTCTTATTTCAATTGTTGTGTTTATCAGCCTTTAAGGAAACAACTGGTCACGCAATTTGGGAAAGTTTCTTATAACAGGATTGTAGAAAAATAAGGTGTGTGTGCAGAGGGGTAGGAGATGCATTATAATTTATCCAGAAGAAAACATATTAAAAAAAAATCAATCCCAGCTGTCATAAGGAAAATAAGAAGAAATCAGAGACTGCTTTCCTGTTGCGGTTTTTTGTTAACAGCCCTTTGGCTTGTGCTTCAGTGAATGGTGCCAGTACAAATACCTATAATCTACCAATTCCTCCTTGTCATAATTCTAGATGGTGAGCAGTCAAAGCTCAAAGAGCTGAGCTTTTTTTTTTCACCTCTTACACAAAGAGTTGTCTTTGTATTCAGTGGTTTGTATAATGCTTTTTGTGCTCCCTGCCTTAGGGCTTTTGTGACAGTTATGCTTTTATATATAAGGAAGAATTTATACTTGCAAAATTATTTTACATTTTTACATGTTCGGAGATTGTCTCTAGGATTGAACTGTTCCTCCAAGTCCTAAGTTTTTTGTCACTAGCTTTCTGCTCATGGAGCAGTGATGTAACAGGACTGCAGATGGCAGCCCATCACATCAAACAGACTTCTGTGGAAAAAGCTGAGAATGTTTGAGTCATAAGTTTAATAGCACAATGAATACTGAGGGGAAATCGGAGCTGGAGTGGAATAGAGTAGGATATATCTCCCCATCTGTCCTGTAACAGGTAGTGGCTCCTACAACAAGCCAGCAACTTATTGAAAAACTGTTTACTGATTCGTATTGCAACAGCTGTGATACATGTATTTGCTAAGCTACCTAGGAATAAGAATTTCTCCCTTCCTTATATTTTTTTCTCTTGTCTTTTCTTATTTACTCTATCCTGTCTTGGTCCAGGAGGATCTCTTTTCTACTGACCTGCTTTTTCCTTTCCTACTCTGTCTTTTCCATATCTTCATCCGTTTAACTTCCATACTGCCATTTCCACTTCCCCTCTCTTGAACTACAAATACTGTTCCTATCCTGGATTTTTTTCTAGCATGGTGGGCTTCTGAATAACAATCAAGCTGGTCAGTAATAAGCTAAGTGGATTCTGAAGACACTGAACACGTCATGTGAAGTAAGTACTTGCTGACAGATGTCACATCTGAAGAACATATATAATACACAGGATGCGTACAAGTGCACATTAAATGGGAAACATTGCAGTCTTTTCCATGAGCCTTGTAAATCACTTCTCAGTGCAATAGTATTGAGGATATTGAGCACTGTCATGATGTAGGTAACCAAGTTTCATTACTTGCTGGACTCCTCTGGCAGGGCTTGTAGAGAGCTCAGGAGAGACCTTTAAAGTAAAGACCTTTTCTAATTTAGAAAACAGTGCCAAGAAAGGGAAAGATGTCCTCCCAAATACACAGATATTTTTTAAATTAAAAAGCCCCTCATAATTTATTAAAAATATAGCTTATATGTAGGCATGGAGGCATGTGCATGAACATATGTGCACACATATATACATATTTTTTCTCTCCCTCTCTCTCTGTCATGAATACAGTATGTTGTAATTTTAACTAGCTAAAACTAAAACACTCACAGCAAGTTCTATTTCACAAAATATACTCTAGTTCAAAACAACTCGATGGGACCCGTATTGTAATTCTGAGGTATGTATTTGCTTCTGTAGAAACTGATTGCACAATGACAAATATTGAACTGAAGTACATGGCCCTGCCATGGAATGGGATGTATCGTTGTATTCCTCACACAGCCTGCAGCAGGATTGGGATCTTGAAGTCTCTGACGCCCTAAACAGGATGCCCCATGTGATTCAGTGAAAGGATGGGAGCAAGAGCCATGAGCTCTTAAGCCTCTGTCCCTAAAAGGTTGGAACTAGATCATCTTTAAGGTCCCTTCCCACTGCAGCCATTCTATGAAGTGGTCTCAGCTGTGGATTCAAAACTTTCCACAATTTATCATATTTATTTGCCACTAAATTATATACCTTGTTTATACCTTGTGAAATGCTTCTTTCCAGATTAACAGTACATTGACATTGGTTACCCAGGGATTGTTCTGGGTTTTTCATGGTGCAATCAGTAGTTTTCAGCTGTGTGACATTTCAGTTACGCATCAACACCCAGTAATGCTGACTGGGGAAGAGCAGAGAGGCAACTTGCAGGCCGTACGTACGTAAAGCACGAGAAATTACCAGCTCCTTCTGATGCTTCCACTTTTCTTCTCTAAAACTGTAATGAAATACTCTGGACCTGTACAGGTGTTGGAATTTGGGCATGCCCTGTCCTTCTTTCTCTCTCCTAACCTCCATGTTCTGGGTGATGTTGGCACTTTTGGACTGGTTTAGAGTAGAGACAGACTGTCTAACATAGGTGATAGGAATTGGAAAATAATTGTAAATATAGTCTACGTAGTTTTTAGTATAAAAAGACAACACAAGCCTGGGGGCGGGCAGTGTGCCTCAGACTCACCTGCTGAACAGGCCTCAGCAGGCCAGAGAAAGAATAAAGAGAAAATAAACAACCTTGAAAACTACAGCTGAAGAGTTCTGACTCCTTCTTCAACTGCTGGGCTGGGAAAAAGAGACTTTTAAATGCCTCTTGGGGTCATCTCAACCTCCAGAGGCCTGACATACAGGGTGCCTGATTTTGAGGAAGATGCTGAAATCTGTAAGCATTTATATCATGCAAATGTTAACAGTGAGCTGGGCCCGACCCAACATAAAGAGCCCTGATATTCCTCAAGTACGAGTGAGGTGCTGTGTACAATCCCTCACACCCTGCTTGGCAGGCCAGAGCATCCAGCCTGGAGTCCATACATATGTGCATTCTCTGATCACACTGTGCTGTACATTCTCTCTGTTGAGCAAGAATGACTTGCTCTCATTTCACCCATACGAGTTCTGCTGGGAAATCATGGAAAGACAAAGAGGTTTTTTTTCTTCTAAATTTAACGCACTTTGGAGAAATCTGTCCCATGCTCCAAAGGAAAATCAATTTGTGAGAAGGAAAATTGGCAAGCCTTTTGACCCTGAGCTGTAAAACTGTTGGTAAACACAGATTTAGTACACTTGGCACAAACTGTTCCACTAGATGAAAAATTAATTGTACACTGAGCCTAACTGAACTCTCATACAAACCTGGCCCTTGAACTGGAACACCTGACTGAAAGTTAGTGTCATAGGAATAACTAAAGCATAAATAGGCCACACTACCCAGAAGCAAAGAGAAGAATGAAGCTGGCTACAGGGAAAAAAAAAACTGAAGTAAAAATCTCATTTCAAGTCTTTTACATAAGAGAGAATCTCGCTTACGGTCTTCAACGAAGTATGGATTGGTTTCTGGAGTGTAGTGCTCCTCAAAGTCAACTAAAGCATCCTGTCCATATGGCCGGCGAGATCCTGGAACAGGAATGTTGCACAGCTGGGCGTAATCCTCTGAGGGGGGAAAGAAAATAAGATATAAAAGTAAACACACTTGTAACACAGGCTGCATTATATTAGTCCCAGTGAGCTGTGGTTCATGTTTGCTGGAAGTAAACTTTTCTTCCTAGAAACACCATAAATCTGGTGAAAGAAAATCTCCAGAAAGCATTCTCTCTTCAAGAAGGATGTCATTAAAATGTTAATGAGCCAAATATATACTATTAAGTCATAATAGGGATAAC
The DNA here is from genome assembly GCF_015832195.1 of Motacilla alba alba. Taxonomy (NCBI): domain Eukaryota; kingdom Metazoa; phylum Chordata; class Aves; order Passeriformes; family Motacillidae; genus Motacilla; species Motacilla alba. The sequence continues at coordinate 77,561,245 of NC_052018.1, forward strand.
ACCAGGGATAGATTCGAGTCAGTAACTGTACAAAAAGTTATAGGTCAGGTTCTTCTGCTCTGCATGGGAAGCAAGAGCTGAGGGACGCTGTGTATCTCACTGCTGATGCACTTCTCTCCAGGGCTATCTCTGTTTATACTCCTCGTTCTGTGGAACAAAGGCTATCCCAGACCATCACGGCTGCTAGCAGAAGCCTCCTCAAGGGAAGTAAATTGGAGCAGGTACAGCCAATATTTCTGGCACTATCAGCCAAGCTGCAGACATCAGAGTGAAAAATACTTCTAAAATAGCCCATACTTATCTACAAACTGTATCTTCAACCCACAGGCTTAAACGTGTGAGTGCTGTGCAAAGTCTCCTTGGCTGTGAACCTCAGAGCATGGGGAAACACACAGGAGAAAGAGTTACATCTGATTTTGTGCCTCTCTCTAAATGCTGGACAGCACAAGTTGAGACCAAAGCAACTCTTCTTCATTTTAGGTGTCAGAGTCCACGTTTGAAATGCTTATGCAGAGTTTGACTCTTTTATAAATCAAAAATTGTGTCAACTCTGTTTCTACTATCATTTACTTAAAGACATACAGTACAATCTTTTTGAAAACAGAAATATTGTTAAAATACAGCAACCCAGGTGCTCCCTTACTGTTTCTACAGTCTATTTAGCTTCTGGTTCTGTGAAGATTGCCTGGTGTTCTGAGAATCAGGCAGAGAAAGGACAGGAAAGAAAAACCACCAAAAGAGAGGGAGGAAAAAAAGCCCTAAGCAGATACAGAATCCAAGAATTGCAGATGGTTGCAGAGCCAGAAACCTCATGCTGTGTAGAACTGTCCCAGACAGCAAATAGTTGGATAAGTCCAGACTGCCTCTAGACAGTACAGAGCACAGCCCTACTTGCTGTCCAGTGCTGTAATTTTATTTTTACAGGTAGTATCTCCTCCACCTGGAACGATTTTATTTTGTACTGAAAACACCAAAGTGTTCAAATAGTCTGTTTGAATTCTGTGGTCAACAACTTGGCCCTTTGAGAGCACAAGACGGAGCAGTACAGGCAAAGTTTGTCTGTGCACACCCAGAGCTGCCATGGCTGACAGTCCAAGTCTGCAGCATGAACTCCCCAGAGAACTGAAAAATCATTGTAAATCCCACCACATTCTGCTGCAAGAGCAAAGTGGTTTCCTTTGAGGTATGTCCTCCAGAATATATTTATATACAGTAATAATATCCAAACACCACTTTCCTCTCCCAGAGAAAAAAGTACACTGCCCAAGAGCAACATCCCAGGGCGCAGGAAACAAAGCCAGCATGGCAAAATAAACAACATATAGCAAAGGTTACTTACATCCCCGATTGCACAGCTTCCCAATGAGATACCGTGATAGTGAGCATAGTTTTAGGAGTTGTCATAGGATCAGAAACACCCCATTCTTTCTTCTCCACATCTAATCCCAGATTAATGTTCATGCATGGGGACAGGTTAGCATCTCAGAACGATCCCTTTATTCATACGGAATGGACACATAGGAAAGCTATGCAGAATAGTAAAAGTACTTTCTCACAGATGCCCACAAATGTTCTTGGCAGAGGAAATCTGTGTTCTACCACAAAATACTAATTCATCTGGCTTGTGTGGAAGAAACCACCACATAAAAACAGTCAGTGAAAGGCAAAGGGACAAGACAAGCAGCTCTTAGGAATCACTGCCTCTTTCACATGAATGTGATCTGATGGGAAGGGCTGAGCAAAACCTGTATACTGGCTTCCCAGATTACTCAGTGCTAATTTTGCCATTAGTGATACTGGTAGTATAAACAATGTTTTAGTTCTGAAGAAAGCAGTTGAAACTTTTGAAAATCCATAGAGCTGGAGCTCTCATGTACATGAGAGTTGCACAGTTTGACAATTGTGCGAGACTATTTTATATTGCATGTCTGCCAATGCAAAGTTGTTCAACATCTAAGGAAGAATCAAGAAATGTTGACAACAGAAACTTGTTTCCTGCCCCACTGGTCCCTCAAAAATCAAGTTCTGAATGTCTGCATTTTTAGGTCTTATACCTGTAATACTCTCTTAATACTGTATGATCTGTTTAGCTGTCCAAGTAGTAGAGACTAAATCCCTTGTCTTTTATAATGCATTGATTCAGTCACTAGGTTCTCGGGCAATAAACCCAAGTGGAGCAACAGCAACTCACCTAAGAAAAACAGTAGAAATTCAGGACCAATAACAATGGTAAGTTGTCTATTCCACCTTTCTCAGCTTGCCTTTTTTTTCTTCTTCCTCTTTCTTTCCCCCCCCCTTTTTTTATATACCCAGGGAAAAAAAAGGGTGTGCAGAGAGGAGAGTACAAAGACTGAAAGGCATACAGGGTGCCACATTCTGGAAAGGTCAAGAGAACTCATGTTTTGAACTAAGGTAGACTTGAGACTTGGATCTCTGACAGAAATGAACCCATCATAGTGCCCCTGTGGAGGACAGAACAAGTTACAGCAATGACACTTTCTGTTGTTTTAAACTTTTGCCCTTGCTATGCTATGTTCCTACAGTTCAAATTAAAAATAATGTATTTGGGGTCACTGTGATGTGTGTTGGTCACAGTTTTCCAGGGGAGGGAACTACATGAACAGAATGCTGTAAGATTTGCAGGTGAAAGCATGACTGGTGCACAGAGACTTGCAGGCAAGTATTCAAATGGGAGAACAGCATGACATTGCCTAGGGAGATAACAACAGGAGACTGAGATCAAGAAGGTGGTACGGGGGCAGAGATCAAGACAAAACATTTAACTATCCCTGAATGACAGAGGCATTTTAGTTGTCCCAGAAATAAATGCTCACTTTGAAACGAATCTTTCAAGTAAAGTTGAAAGAAAATCTTCTATAATTCACAATGAATGAAGAAACCTTTTTCCATATGGGTTTATTTTTTCTGTTCACTCATCTCTTGGCTGTGATCGGGGACAATATAACTACAGTTCAAGAGGGAAAAAAACCCCTTTGTTTTTAATATAGCTTAGTCTACATGGGTCCATGTGTTTTTAAGTTTTTCTCATAACTTGCAAATGAAGCATAGAGACAGCTTGTTGTATAACTTAGGGTGGCTATTATCAAAGGAAGCTGATGTATGCTTCCAAAAATGTAAAGGACATTTTTAAAGTCAGAAGTATTGCATATTAAACAAGTGTTAGGGGATTACATCTAGACACACATGTGTACTGGCACAGATGCTAGCTGTAATTGGTGATGAAAGCTTGGCTGACCGAGATGACACAATATAAATTGTATGGACCAACTGTATGGCTTTTCGGTTCTTGTTAGCAAAAATGCAGCTGTGCAAATGTGCATCTAATTTGCATAGAGAGTTGTAATTGAGCAAGCCCTTGTGAGTCTTACTTGTACCCAGAGGCCTAAAAATCCTAATGTCAGAGATCTTATTCCATATTTCATATATTTAAAGCAAAATATTATGTAAAAAACTTTTCCTGACACAACCATGAAACAACTACACCACAGCCAGTCCAGCTCCTGCCCATAAAGAGAGCTTTATTTCTGTTCCAGCTCCTCAGAATTGTCACCATCACACACACAGAAGAAGCCAAGACTAAGAAACCAAACCAGATCCTTCAAATTATTTAAGACTGCAACAGTTTCACCAAAGGTTCTGGACATCAATCTAAATTGGTTAAGTTTATGCTGTCTCAGGAGATTGCATCATATGAGAACCAAAGTTAAAGGTATTTTTGCTCTATATTTAAATTGTGTTATTTGACAATTTGGAAAACTTCATTGATGTTGCCCATGGAGAGATGCTAAGGTTTCCAGTGAACAGCATTGATATATATTCTACAGCACAAGAAAAAGGTGAGGGTGTCAGTCTTAAAGGTTATTTTTTATTAGTTAAGAAGGATGTTCATATCCTCTCATGAACATACTCTAAATGAAATCCCTGAAAAAGATTCACAGTGGATGTAAAGCTCTTGCTAAACTGAAATAATTACCAAATGGATTGTCTCAAAACCTCTTGGTAGTGACCTTTTGTTCCTCTACTAATGCTGCTCAAGTTTCCTAAAATGATCTTCCCATTCCTTTTGCTCCAAGTAGATAGTTAAAAATTGTAGTAAAAGTCAGAACTTAGAACATGGCTTTCTGACTCCTTGCTGGTTTCCTGTCCACTTGGAATCTGAGGTTCCATGAGAAAGAACCTTTAGCCAAAGCTACTCTGCATGTATCTCCTAACCTTCAGAAAAAGCACTGAAACTCTTCATCGACAGAAATTAAATCAGCCAAAAATTTGCACAACCAAACACAAGAATTTGAATATTCAAGGCCCAATCACTGCAATATTTTAAGCCCAGAAAATAGCGTCCATTTGACCAGAGTCCTTACCACAAAAGAAGGAGGCACAATGCCATCCTAAATGGAAAGATTAGCAATGATCTACAGAAATGAATCCAGCGCCTCCCTGCTGATCTTTACCATCCCAAAAGAGGAGAGATGAAAACTCATCCTTTACACACATTGGTTTTTCCCTGTACTTCTAGATCTTCATGAGTGACATTAGCCAGAACTTGAAGGGAACACTATGTTCTCATAATATGGAATCCCAGCCCAGAACTAACTCGTAATGTTTACAAAGGATACACAGAGTTCCTTTGCAACAAAAATGCAATCCAAACAATCTGTTCTTCCAGAAATGGGCAGAATTCAACTCCATGTAGGCATCTCTGAGGGTCTGCATCTGACTTAGTTGTTCATTGTCCATTTTAATCCATGGAAAGAGAGAAACACTTCTAGGACAGCATCTCATTGTAAAACACGTGTCTAGAACAGGTCAGGGGACTATATTGCTCAGGGTGCTGATTTATCTTTCCTGATGGAAGGAAAAACTGGCAGCACTGATGTGGGTTTCTGTATAAAAACCACAATATGAAATTGTCCAAGAGAAATCCTTCATTATACAACAGCCCAGGTGATCCACATTACCCACTACTCTCACTGTTCTCCCAGCACAGGCTTTGCAAATCGTAAGGTGGAGCTAAGGAGAAACTTCAAATACAATTTGAACTGCAGTTCTTCATGTGACTTCTAATCCCACAGAACATCTGAAACATCTACTGACTGGAGATCTATCATTGTCTTTTCTGCAGATCTTCTAAACATACAGTGGTTCCATAAAACCCCACAAAGTAATAGAATTCAAAACTTAAGAGTAGAAAAATGATTTCTAAGGATACACAAATAAGCAGGCTGATAAACTGAATGCTGGTGCTTTTTCCAGTTGATTAAGAATGTGTTCATGACATTATCTTAGTACTCACACCAACAAAAAAGTCTAAGTCACAGATGTAGTAATGTACCCCCACTCTGAATAGCTGTTAAAACATCTGCTAAAGCTGCTGAGTCCCAGATCTACCTCACCCTGGTTTTCTGTATGAAAGCTTCTCCAGGCAACCAGCTATAGAAAAGAAAGTACCCTCCTTAACTGACTAACATCTCCTTGGTTCAGGGGTCCTAATACCACCTTACCAGCATCTTCAGGTGTTATTGAAGCAAAGGTGGTACTGCACTGCAATAGTCTCAAAACTATCATTTTGCAAATACAAACATAAGCTGTCTGTAAATTAAATGCTGACCCCAGCACACCACATTACTCAACATTTTCTAGTTTTTAGTTCTATCTCCTTTCTTCAAATTTCCTGTAACCAGTCCCCTAAGGGTCTCACAGGAGTTTCTGGAGTCTCAGAACATTTATAGTTCAGGTCCTACAAGTTCAAGTTAACTTGAGGTCTATATGGCTTCATTTTAGATTTCAGATGTTTTCAGTCTGGGCCAGTTCCTCTGTTTTCTGGCATGGAGGCTTTGACCCAGCTGCTAAACCTATTGGTACTTGTCCTGCTACCACTTACTAGACCATGGACTCTGGATGGAGAGAGTTGGGCTGGGTAGGCACTAACAGTAAACTGACCAAGGAAGCAGAATTTCCCAAGGCCAGGCATCCAGCATGTATTTTTTGGGTGGGTGCAATGAAGAAATGATGTTTTTCTGTTGTTTACTGAACCAAAAAGTATCCAATTTTCTAATTTTCCTCAACTGGTCAATTTCTACAGATTGCCAATGACAAACCTCAACACAGAAGTTTTTTAAGAATAACTACTAAACTGTTCTTACTGTTCTTTGGGCAAATACAGACTAATGACACTGTGAGCTCAGAGAGAATACACTTCAGTAGTCAACATTTTGATATTGATGAAATCTGTGAAAGTCTTTATCTGCAATGATGATATAGTAAGATAATTGAAATAATTAATCAGAAGATAATTGAATGTAATTGAAAACAACGTCTTTACATCTCTTGTTTGCACAAGTCAGAGGTACTCAACCACAGCACTACAGCTCATGTTTGCAGTATTTTGATCAGGACTCTGAACCAATATTTTGAGTTTGTTCTTCAATGTTGTCATCTAAATACTTATCAGTCTAACTGTTGTTAAGATGTTGCTGTTGATACTTGTTGCAATATCAAAAAATGCTACTTATTTTTGTCTCCATCTCTGAATATTTGGAGTAATTTCAGTGGAGTTTCTTTAATTAAGCACTGATTAGTAGTTTTTAGAAACAGTAGCAACATGTAAGTTCTGTTTTCAAGCTGATATAAGATTGTATTTCTTTTTGCTTAATATGGATAAATTCTTACAAGAGTGTTCTATCTTCTCACTGGTTTTTATGCTGGACCCTACTCAAACAGCATATTTAAATCTTGTCATAAAAAATGGAAGCACTTTAAAGACAAGTTAGGTTACAAAAGCTAGAGGTTATTTTTAATAAAGCATTAATATCTTTAGAAGGGGCTTGCAAAGGTATCATTTATGGTGGTAGGCCTGTATTTCCTTCTTTCTAAGGGTGGTGACTAGATCTTCAAATACAATGGGACTATAAACAAGGTAAAAGGAAACCACAGATCTGTACTATGATCCAGCTCATTTCATGGTGAAAGTCTTGTGGCGATAATGCTTTTCACATCGGCAGGTCTTCTTTAACATGTGTTAAAAATCTTCAGAATGCCCCTAACTGGGGAAAGAAGCAAACACCTTCAGCAGTAAACCCAGCCAACACAATACCTAAGTACTTAAAAACGGAGAAATTCCAGGTTTCCCAGCCAGGACTTGAACCTGTGACCTGATGGCCTGGAGGTGTGAAAGCACTCTCTTGAGCCAATGATATCACTTTAAGTGCTACAGACTGAAGACATGTCAAATGAATCATTTATTCAGTTCAGTCAGCTTTACATTTTTCTTGGTAAACGTTCCTGAACACAGAGAAAGGTTTCCAGGTTTCTGTGTGGGTGAGTGCACATGTGGGTGAGGACAAATGAGCACATACCATCTCCACTAAAGAAATGAGAGCTTGCATGTTTGCTCTGACATAATAAACATTAAATACGCTTTTATTTTTAGCTATGTTCCAATTTCTAAGGATAATTTAAAGTATTTGGGATCAAAGTATGCCTCAGTTTCAGTTAAAGCAGATACTTCTCAATGCAACATTGAGAAAAGTATTTGAGAAAACATTGCATAAAAGTTATCTTGTGTCTGGAAGAAGAAAGATTTTATTATCCAACATAATGTTCTTCAGCTTTGACTAAGGGTCATCCAGCTGATGTTTAGGATGTTATCCATTGGGAACATCCATGTATTTTTTACAATTAATTTCTCAATTTTCTTCATAGAGCTATTGGGGATTTGCACCCCACTGTTGGCACAGGACCCAGAATCCCGTGTTCCTAATGATCAAAATACATCTTGTATTTTCAGACTGAAATAGTTCCAATTTCTTTTCCTGTACTTTTGTTTAAATTAAAAGCTTCTGGGAATCCTCCATGATTGTGCTCTAGAGGAGAGTCTTAGAATTTGCAGGCTTTGTTCTGCAGCTATGTTTGACAATTTTCATCTTCCCCTTGTGAGGCAGATTCTCTTTGCCTGACCATGTTGGTGGTCCTTCTCTCCTTCTTTTCAGATTTATACTGCTTTAAATGTAACTAGCTAGGAATCTCCAGAAGTAAATCTTCCTAATTTAACTCTAACAGGAACAGCTTTTCTTTGCTCCCTCAGGATTGCATGCTTGCATGACACAGATGGGTCACTCTCACCATGTGATGAACTTTGTAAGAAGAAAAACTCCTTTAATCTGCTCCATCTTTCCACTTGAGGAGTTCCAGGCCATAGCAACGATTCTTGCTATTAGCTGTTGCCCTGTATTTGTCTTTCAAATACAGGGCAACATACGTTTCTTTCCACTGCATTTGTTATTCTAGCAGGTATAGTAATTTGACGTCCTCGTGTAAGATTTGTTCTGACAAATTCATCTCAGAGATTTCCAAATCTTACAAATCAAGCTGCTGTCATGCCCTGTTTTTCTTCTTCAGTCTCTTCCTGGGGTAAGCATCAGCCAGCACTTACTCCAGCCAACATCATCAAAATCAGATGCTTTTTTTTCAGTTGCTGCATTTCCAAAGCAAACTCAAACAAGTAAAGATATCTAAGAACAGGTTCAGGGACCTTGCAAGTAAATTATAAAAGCATACAACCCAAGCAGACAGAAACAACCACATTAATGCTTCACTGAGCTTCTCTATGTAGTTTTTTAATTCCTGGGTTTTTCCTACAAGTAAAACATGTATTGCTTTAGCCACAACATTACCATTAGAGTAACAAAGGCCCAAGTGAAAATCCAGGAATGTTCACAATAAAATGCTTTACCAGTGCAGGTTGGTATTTCTACACGGAAAGATATGTCACTGAAAGACACATTTATAGTAAGAAAGCTGCATCCAAACTAGATCTTGGAACAGTTTATACAGGGAGGGAAGAAGTTTTTATCATACCACCAGACTGTGTAACCAGGGCTGTTGTATTTCAGGCAAAGAATGACATATACCTATGCTGCTTCCACTGGCCCCTTCTCCAGTCCCTGAAATAAATCTGTGTGTTACTGGAAATCAGGCAACCCGTGGTGAGGGGAGAGAAGTGACGAGGAGGACTCCATCTTATCAGAAGGCTAATTAATTACTTTATCATACTATATTATAACTATATATGTATACTGTATTACATTACGTTTAAACTGAATCTGCACAAGCACCCAACTCAACCCAACTGCCCAGAATCTCGTGACTGTCAGCCAACAGTCCCGACACATACACGGATTCGATTGGTCAATGAATCAAAACACTCACACCAGAATCCAATTACCAATTCCCTTCAGGTAAACAATCTTCCACAAAGCATTCCACTTGTGAACAAGAAGTGGCACAGCAACTGAGAGAAGAATTGTTTTGATCATTCTTTTCTCTGCTCCTCTCAGGTTCAGAGAATGTGAATCCCACAGTGTGTCAATGACATGTATCCATTCAGCTTTTGTAGTCACCACAAGTAACACCTACTTGAAATATCATGGAGGAGTATCTGATTTCCAAATATGTAAACAAAATACAGTCTTTTAAAAATTCAACAGCAGCTGTCTTTTTAACACTAAACTATATTCCCTGGAAATTCTTCAGTCCTTATTGGTAACCCATTTCTCTTAACTAGAGGGGAGAGGGGTTTTTTGTTCTCTCTCATGTTACTGGCACAGGTACAAAAGCAGGGGATTACAGCGATGGAGTGTTTCAGACTTGTCTCCGAGCAGTGCCATGTGCATTTCCTTACCTGACTCCTTCATGGGACACAGCGCGCACTGCATGCCCCAGGCCTCCCCGTACAGGCAGCAGCACTCCGTGTACGTGGTCTGCTTTCCAACCAGCGGCCGACTGCAGACAAAATCATCACTTAGGTGCTGCCAGCAAAGGTCCTGGTAGACCTCAGCTTCTTCAGTTTGTTCTGATGGAGAAGACAGGATTAGGTCATCATCACAGCACTGTTGTTTAAATAAGACGCTGGTATAATGATAAATTTTGTAAATTTAGGTTAGAAAAATAACTTAGCTTTACAGACTTTGCTGAATACAAATTTAAGCTTAGAAGTCATGACCTTTTTTTAGTGCCTGAGGTGGCTCATCCCTTGAATGTTCAGCTTTGGAAAAATCTTAAAATGTCCTGAGTTGTCACATTAGGCCAATTTAAAAGCATATTGTGTTGGTTATCCAAAAACCAGATCTTTCTAAATCATAGTCATTGCTGAACACTTAACAGGGATTCAGCTCGGCTCCCATGGAAGTTAACAGAGCTTGACAAAAACCAGCACTGGGAGAGAGGTGAATGTTTGGGGAGCTCCATCCACACAATAGATCTTTAAAAGTTGTTATTTTGCTTTTCTTATATTGCCGTCAATGCATCTGAAAAAACTTTTACAACTAGGGCAGAGCTGAACAAAAATTTTACATGGGCTCCCTGGGAGACTGGACAAATACTTGGAAGAGAGAGTCCCATTAACTAAACAGACAAACTACATCAGTCTCAGGAAATCCCCTGAGCTGAAAATAGCTGGAGGCTGAGAGAGTGCTGGGGAGGGTGAAGAGAAGTATTGTTTATCTGCCCTCCTGGTCTCCAATCATCCACTTACAGCTATTGTTAAAGACAGAACACTGCTGTGAACTACTGTCACATTCTTATGAGCATTAACAAAAATCTGTATTTTTGTCAAGGCTGGAATATTTCAGAGGCATAATAGTTTTGACACAGATCTCAGAAGAAACCATTCCCCAGTCCCAGCAAGTTCTGATCATTGCTGATCAGAAGGAGAGGAACTGTAAACTTAATCTTCCACTTGGAATGTAAAAACCTCAGCACAATAGTTTTGTGAAGACATCTGCAAGGTTTTGATTTTGTTCCAACACAGAATGAAAAATAAGTGTTGTCACAAACCAAGGTTCTGTTTTGTCTATGCATATCCATTATGCATGGGTGAGTACAGAACTGAAACCTCACTCAAGAGCAAAACTGAGTTCTGAAAGCGCAAAGGTGATCACAGCATAGATACCTATTCTACTAAGAGCTTGCCAGAATATGTAGTGAAAAGCAGCAGTGGGTCTCTGCAACTGACTCCAAATTCTGCTGGCAACAAAAGAACCAGCCTGCCCCCTCTCCCTCCACGTGAGAGGGACATTGCCAGTAGCGATACAAGGCTTGAGTGCTCTGTGCTGGCTGAGATGATCGCTGCTGTGTCAGCCGAATGTCTCATGACAGAAGACCCTTTGGGCTCTTGCATTCTCTTCACATCCTAGATGAACCCAGAGGACAATCCTGCTCTTGGTTTGTTTAACTGAAGATTGAACAATAGAATAGCTGTGGTTCTTTCACAGTTCCACACAACAGGGCGACTGCATTACTCCTCACAATATCAGCCTTACAATTTGGAGTGACTAAAGCAGGCATTCAGTCTGTATTCCCATTTCCTTTTACAGAAGCATCTCAGGAAAATTCGCTGCGAGTTGCAGGAACCAGAGGTCTGGATTTATGGCTATACAGTGCCAGCATTAAATCAAACCCATGGAAACATTTATTTCGAAGACATGAGTGGCATAGACAAAGCTGGGCAGACTGCATTATGCTCTGGATTTCTGAGACGTTTCCAAGAATCTCATAATATCTAACATTTTTTTCTGAAATAAACGTCTATTGAAATTAAAAGAACACACAAAAATGTTACTTTAACAGTGACGTTGAAGCCCACAGCTTGAAACTGTGAGCTCAATGTACCTTCAAAATTAATCAATTGAAAGCACACATACAATTTTAGCTATTTCCTCCTGTATCCTGTCAGTCCTGTTTTTATTTTACTTCGGTAGAACTGAATCTCGAGACTTAGCCTGAAGCCAACCCCAGCCTTACTGAGACAGCAAGCAGGCTGTGCCTCATTACCTACAAGGCTGGACAAGGCAGATGCAGAGCTGGTGAACAGGCTGAAGACTCCTCAGCCCGAGCCTAATCTCACAATACTTCCAGCAATGTCCTGTCTGTATAGGCAAAGTGGAGCACTGTGGAGTCCTAGATCATGGTGCCTTCTGGATCAACAGACGACGGTCCAAGCATTGCCTTCCAAAATCCTCCAGAAAAGCAGGCTTATCCAAGGATGACCCAGTCTAAGCTTAGACTTTGGGTCTGTAGCCATGTCAGCACCACCTCGTAGAGGTGTACTCACTTCAGTAATATGTATAATGGATCATACCACTTGAATCTGCTGGTCTGATGCATCGCTTTTCTGTTGCGTCCAAAACCATTGGGTGTGTACAGAAACAGTTGTAAGATCCTTCTGTGTTAATGCACTGGCCATCAATACAGCTGTTTGGGTCCTGACATTCATCGGTGTCTTTAAAATGGAAGGAAATGTATCAAGGAAAGCCAGCACAAAGTATTTGCATTGTGTTAATCTATGTTTCTATTTGCCTATATTAGGAGCAGACTTCCTTGCATGCCTTCTGTAAATTACCACAAATACCCATTGCTGGCAAAAAAAATCCTGCCTGTGCCCACGGAGAAGGACAGACATCTGAAGGATGCTGACCTCTGATCCTCAGGTCTTAGGGAGCTAGTACAGAGAAGTACTAGGAAGGATAAAGAGGTTTGTTGGAGGGGTTGCAGAGTCACCAATACCCTGCACCCAGTATAGCTGCTACTGCTTCCCACATTCATCTCCGTTTAGGACACTATCAGCAGGCATTAGAGGTGGGCATACTCTTAGTGAATCTTCATGAGCTTGTCAGAAGAAGGGATCACCTTACCTAGCCAGGGTAGTTATTTTTCTTAGTTTGTCTTGGAAAGCAAAAGCTGAAATTTAGCTCAAAGGGAAGAGCAGGCCACTTCAGATAAATTACATTTAATCAGCTAAAATCCCACCCTTTGTAAAGAATAATCATAGAATCCCAAGGTAAAGGCTCTCTTTTTGCAGTTGCAAAAATTGCTTCCTTTCATTATGCTATTCTGCACATTATACATGGTTCTCTGCTTACAAAGCAAAAGCCAGGGTCATGGTCATAAGTAATTTTCAGTTGAATACCAGAACCAAAAGAGTACAAGGTTGTGCAGGCTAAAATGGGCTTATCAATGACCTCAACTGTAATTTCACATTGCATATTAACTCCTTGGGGAAAATAGCTGCCCTTGAAACAAACAAAAAAAAAAAGGTCTGAGTTAATTTGGTTAAATAAAGTAAACCCAGAACACTTACCAAATGAAAGGTGAGCTTCAACATACAGGCTTTCAGTGCTCACCCCATATACAAAGAACAGAAGGCTAAACTGTGCCTTGGCAGAGGGAAGCAGCAGTGTGCATGTAATAAGGGATCCCCCTCTGACCACTTTGTGCTACCTGCATTAAGGCTGGCACCAGCTCTTGACTATGCACTCAAAGGAGCATGAAAGGCTCTTCTGGAGATGCAAACTCCTGGGAGTAATTTGCTGAAAAAGGAGGCAAATAAAGGAAACCCTGCTCTAAATGCCACAGCCATGTCATCCAGAATTGCTCCTCAGCCAAGCAGAAGGAAGGGAAATGACCCAATGCCTCTTACAAAACTGCTACAGGAGTCCAGAGGCCCAGTGTTTCTCCCCTTACTGGAAATGCCACAGTTGTGATGGGAATCCTGCTGTAAGAGTCTGCTTGTTTTGCCCATCTGCATACCATTACAGTGACAAGACCACTTTAAATAAACTTACCAAAGCACTGGAGCTTAACAGGGTCATAGTATGTGCCTTGTTTGCAGTAGCACTCATAACCTGGCTGCGTATTCAAACAGAAGCCGTTTTTACAGATTTCTTGTCCAAAGAGTTGGCATTCATCAGCATCTGGGGAGAAAACATTAAAAGCTGTGTTACTGTTGTTATTATGATGCCATGTAGACAAGCAGGATGGAATAAATCCTATACACTTCTCTGTTCAAGCAAACTTCAGTTTAAACAGAAAATCCCAGGAGCACAGATATCCACAGGGGCAAAAACCCTCAGACAACTCATGTGGAAGAGGCCATGTAGCCAGAATGGAAAAGGAAAACTTGGTGGGCCATTACTTCCCCTTGTCAGAATTAAATCCCGTGGCACACAGAGACTGGAATAATCTGCAGTTTCCCTTTCATTCCTTTGGTATCACATTTCTCCTAACTCCAAGCAAAACAGATGAACAATATAGCCTGTATTTTCCCACATAATTTGCTTTACTGAAGGTATTCCCACCGTGGATCTAATTGGATCTAATTTAAGCACACCATCTGGTTACCAAACTAACTAAGCAGTTAGGCTTATGGATGGACTCTGTGACTGCTCTTCTCTTTACATAGAGTTTGGTGAGTGCTGTGCACAGTAGGAAATCTTCCTATCTGCACTGCTCATGGCTTCGTTGCTCAAAGCACAACTTCAGTGGAGCCTTCTCCCTCACAGGACCAATTGTGTCTGTGGCTGAAACAACAACAGGGTGACAATCACTACAAAACGAGTGATGGCTGACAAAGAGAATCTACCACACTTTCAAATGAGGCTGAATGTTTTCAGGGAGGTTTCATGGAAAATATATGCCAGTTCTTATATTGCTTTTCACAGTTGTACACATTTTTTCCCAGTCTTATATTTATGTATTTGTTACTGTTGGAATTCCATTCACTTCTTTTTTTCCAGCCTACTTTTCATTTGCTAGACCTACTTAGAGCAATCTGTTAAAGCTAGGTTTGTAGTAAAAATGGTAATTAAAGGCACAACCTAAAAGTAGGTAATTCTTCTCTCAACACCAATTGTTTTAATCCACTGTCTTCTATATATTTACTCCCCATTTATATTCTGGGGCACCACAGATTTTATCCCAAAGCTGTCTTTTGCAGCTGTACAGTAGTTTTAAAGGTGAATCGTTCAAATCCTGCCTTTTTTCCAGAAGATCTGAAAGATCTAGAAAACAATTTATTTTTACATTCACTTTTCGAGCCACTAAGTGGCTACAAACATTAAATATTTTGACTGTTTAACAGCAAGTTTAATGCTAAGACTAATAAGAAATGTTGTGTTCATATCTGTGTTTTTCCTGTGGAACACGGATTTGAGTCTGGAGAAAAATGGGAAAGCCTGGAAGCAAAACTAAGCAAGGCTACCAAGCTATTCACTTCTGACAGATAATTCCAATAACAAAACAGGAATTGCTCCTACAAGCAGAAGCTTGTGGAAAAAAGCAACAGTAACATTTAAGTTAGTGTAACAGAGAAAGATCACATTACAAAAAGAGCACATTAGTAGAAGTTATTTATCTGTTTAGTGTTTGTCCTTTGTGTCATTCCTAAGGTTTTACAACATAAATTTACTGAAAAGGGAAAAAAATCTTATTGTGGCAGGGATTTGAAGAAGATATTTCCAGGTGAACTATTTCCACATTTCAATATTTATAGCAGCTAGAGATATTACCAACCCTGAGGCAGCACAAAAACAACACAGATTCTATCTGAGACTAATTTGGATACGCTGCATACACAGCAAGTTCCAAACCCCTATTGTGAATATACACAGAAATCTTAGATCTGTAAAGATCAACAACCCCCTTAAAAAATCCCTCAATAAAAATACTCTCAGACACTTTAAGATGAGCTCTGTGACAGTCTTAAAATTATTAATATTGATGGCTACTTCTCAAAACTGAAAAGAAATTTTGCTGATCTCACTTTTCCTTCTTGGTGATGCCAGCTCCCTCCCACCCACATTCACCAACTTCGATCACTCCGATTTCTTTACTTCCACTGGACTACCACCAGTAATTATTCCATGAAGTTCTGCAATGAAAATATCATTGCTGAACTTCTCTTCAGTTTTAATATTTCTTCGCCCTTGCAAGCTAAATGTTCAACAGAACTCTCTCCTCTCTTCCAACTCCCCATACATATATTTACAAATTCAAGCTGGCATTGTATTCCATATGTAAACAAGTATCTGTGGTTTGTGGTCACAGCACCCATTCTCACAGTATATAACACTGAGTAGAAATTAAACCAGAATATTACAGAGACTGTGTAATTCACATGCTTAACAGCTTGTAGAATGATGATTTTCAGTAATGTTTCATATTACAAACTGTTTTTATCACCTAATAAAATTGGAATTAGTATGCTTACATTCCTGGCTCACATTTCTAGTCAATCAACTACCAGAACTTCTGAAATAATTAAACTCAATACATGTCAGTACTGACCTTTGTAATTCTGAGCAAGAAGCCCGTAAGATGATTCTCCAGAGGGAATGAAACCTTTTCCTTCAGGACACAAATCAGTAAATTCAGCTGGGAGAGAAAGAAAAAAAAATGTTGTTAAGAAGAAAGTATTCACATATGTAGTGTTACATGTTTTTCAGGGTATTTTGAGATCTTAGCCTTGTTTGCATCTATCAGGCAATCATACACATCTGTAGATTAATGGGGGATGTTAAATGTCACAGCCTGACTCTCCCCTGCTCTCAGTTTGCAGAGCTAGCTTTCACAAACCTCGCTAGGGTGCCCACAGCATCACAGAGCTCCAGGCAAACTCGTTTCTCTTGCTTTTTGGCAGGAGAATGTGGTCCTTACTAGGTTTCATGGTGCACTGCAGTTATAACAATACCAGTAGCCAAATTATATTAATTAAAGCTAGCATGGGCCTCTCTGAGCTACGCTGCAAGCTGTAATCTAGGCATGCTCCAACTGAGATACAAACCCCTGTCCACATTCTTCAGTCCTCATACAGGAAAAACACTAATTGACTGCAACAGGAGAACATGGTGTGCATTACAGAGAGAAATTATTTCAAGTGTCTTGGAGACTATACAGAATCAAACAAACCTATCCAAGCAGAGAGGCCCCTTTTTCATTTTGCATTTAATTTCAATTTGACCAATTCTAAGGTATAGTTAAAACAGGAATTAAACATGATGATGCATTTCTGTGAAAAGTAATCTTTAGCATTTAATCTCAAGGTTTACGCATGTTCTCTCTTATGTGATTTCTTTCCAGCTGGATTCTGAATTTCAGCCATCCCTGTTTATGTTTCAAGTACTCTTTTCAAAATTTGTGACAAATATCACATGGCCCTGTTTGTCTAATTTAATATTTAGAGGTTAAACAATGGTCTGCAGAGAACATTATTAACTGATGTTCTGTAAGCTGCAAAATGTAAAACCAATGCCATAATATATATTGGTAAGCTGTAGTGCTGTAGAAACAGCACTATAAAGAATAGCTGCAGTCTCAAAAATGTTATAATGGTTACCTTTGTTTTCCAGCTTGTGGAAAAAATCTAAAGTGTTACTATAGCATCTGGAAAAAGCTCTTGTGAGAATCCATATTTGCCTAAAATCACTGTTCAGTGACATATTCTTTTAATCCCTAGAGCAACAGCAGAGAAGCCAATGGATTTACACCAGGTATGAATAATTCTTATCACCCTTTCCTCTGAGGAGGATTCCTATGAATAAGTCATGACTAAATACTACAAACTACGGGATTTAATGGGCAAGCCTTCTCTAAAAGCAAAGCACACTCTTAACATAAACACAATACTTCAAAAGCTTGCAAAGGGACAGAAGGCCTCATCTTACCAGTTCCAACAACAGGGCATGGGAAGATTTCACAGTTATCACCCCAACCAGCACCCAGGGTACAGCAGCATTCCTGTTTGGTTACATTAGATGTCAGCACGTTGTCACAGAAATTAGCATCATTCAGATTGTAGTAGCACTCCTTCTTTCCATCTTCCTGCTGATCAGCCTCTATTGGCATTTCTAAGGTAGAAAAGAAAACATAAACCACACAAGATGACACATGAAATTAGTCACTTTTCCAGGAGGTCAGAAGAGCAGAGAAGAAAATGATTAAGTACAAATTTTGGTTTAACTTTTTGACATTAGAAAGAATGATGGAAGTTTATGACTTTCCTTTGGCTTTTCAGAACTGTTCTCCAACTTGACCATAAAAGGATTCCTCCAATTTGCACTTCTAAAATTTTCAAGCAATGCAGGAAGTACCTACTCTCATGTTCTGCTACTAATGGACATGGCCAGCTTTTGACATGATGCTCTTCACATATTAACCTAAAAGCTCTGCACAAAGGTAAACAAATATTGCAACCTCATTTTTTTCAGATAAAGGAGCGAAGGCATGAACTGAAAAAAGACTCAATTTCAAAAGGATGAGCATTTACCACCCCTTTTAATTTCACTGTGAAAAAGCACGCTCCACATTTGAATACAATGCCCTTTATGGTTTTTGCAAAAGTAACTTACTGACTCCATGGTAAGCAGAGGAATATAATACAGATGTCAAGTTAACTGACTCTGTATTTTACTTTAAAATAGGAATCCAGCCAAGAAGGCAGACTTATTGCCTTAAGCACTGAGTGGGTCCTCCCACAATATTTATATGGACTAGAGGCAAAATAGTCTGTCCCATAGATCCTATGAATATCCTATTACTATAATAGTCAAAGACCTTTTGAAAGCAAAGCACTCTTAAAATACACCAAGAAGCAATTTTGAAAAGAAAAACCTGTTTAAAGCTTCTGTGTTTGCACAACTCTGTCTACCTAACATTTCACTTCACAAAAATTATCACCAAGGGCTCAGAAGTAGGAACTACCGTGTAAAAGTGTTATTGACACTTGATCGATACAAAAAACTTTTCACAGACCATCAGTAAAGTCACCAAGTTCTCAAACTTCATATGCTCACATTTATCGATCAAACCCAAACCTTTATTCAGGAATTTTAGATAGATAAATCTTGAGGCAACTAGCTCCTTTCCTTTTTATCTAGGGAAATTCTTTATGCTTAGTACTTAACAAATGTTTAACTCACAAAAAAACCTATTAAAATTATTCCATGTTGGCTGATTTCTCACTCTGAGATTTCATTGATTTTTTACCCAGGCTCTTGTACAATAAGGTAAGCATGAGACATTTCTCAAGAAACACAGCTATTGAGGCAGGAATCAGAACCTCTACTCTATAGAGTGGCAGTGCATTTCAAGATCCTACTCCAACAAATGTTGGCTCCATGGTGCAGCAGGAAAATGGAAAACTGCAACAGAGTTGCTACCAGAGACACGGTGAGATGACTTCCCAACTGGAGCACTGCAACGAATGGCTGTAAACTCTTGAGAAGGGATAGGCAGGGAAAGAGAGGCTGTGTGTTAGGGAGCATCTCAACTGTCTGGAGTTGAACGATGATGATAGGGTTGGAGTGTTCATGGGTAGGAATCAGGTGAAAGGCCAGGAAGGCAGGTATCGTGGTGGGAGGCTGTTGTAGACCACCCAGCCAGGATGGAGAGGCAGAGGAAATATTCTATAAGCAGTTGGATAAGTCTTGTCATCCCTGGCCCTTACTGCTGTGGCAGACTTCAGTGTACCAGATGTCTGCTAGAAATACAACACAGCAGAGAGGAAGCAGACTAGGAGATTCCTGGAGTGTGTGGGAGAGAACTTCCTCACATATCTGGTGAGGAAGCCAGCCAGGGGAGGCACCGCACCGGACTTGCTGTTTGTGAACAGAGAAGGACTGGCGGGTGATGTGATGGTCAGAGGCCATCGTGGGAAAAACAGTCAGGAAATAATAGTGATTGTGACTCTTTGGAAGTGAGGAGGGGTGCTAGCAGATCTGCCACCTGGGACTTCCAGAGTGACTTTCACTTCTTTAGGAGACTGGTTCAGAGACTCTCTAAGGCAGCAGTCCTGAAGGGCAAAAGAGTCCAGGAGGGCTGGATATACTTTAGGAAGAAAATCTTAAAGGTGTAGGAGCAGGCCATCCCCATGTGCCAAAAGATGGGACAGGAGGGAAGATGATCAGCCTGCCTGAACAGAGAGCTTTGGCTGGAATCTGGGAAAAAAAAAAGTGAATCACCTTTGAAACAAGAGGCAAGCAACTCTGGAGTGGGTTTTAAGATCTCACTTAAAAAGTGTTTGTGAGCTGGGAGATTGAAGATAGTGATGTCTAACAAATGCTGAAGGAATTAAATTAACTCCAGCTCTTGCTATTTCAATCCTATAATCACTGCCCACCCACATTCCCTGAAGCAGATGGAGCAAGGGAACTTTAGTGGGCATACAAATACTAGATCCATTTGGAGAAAAGCAGATTTAAAAATGTCAGCATGGATTGCCTATTATTGCACTTCAATAGTATGAACATGTGTAATAGTTCTTTTGGTTTCTAATTAGACACAGACAATTGGATTTACTTCTATTTTCCTCAGAAAAGTGACTTCAGTTTTGGGAGGCTGAGGGGCTGGCAGACACCTCCATTCAAATTTAGTATAATGTTGCCACCTACAAGGCTTTGCAGTTTTGCCAATACAACTAAATCATACATTAAAGGATACACCCAGCTGGCTGCTTATTTCAGCTTTGTTACTTTAGCCTGCGGTCAACCTCATCTGATAATTACAATTTTCCATAATGTGTTGAATTTCATCAACTGAGGTGGTTTTGTGGTATCAGTTGCTATCCAATAGGAACTATATTAAGACTATAATGTCACAGAAATGCAGCTGAATTAAATCTGCCATTCCAAGGTAAGAGAGCAGTACTTCAGTCACCAATTTATACATTTTCCTTGGCCATTTGCCATCTGTCTAACTGAATTAAAGCCAAATCTTCATTAGAAGAGAAAGCATGGCTGTTTTCATGCTGTTTATCAGAGAAAGATCACCAGAAGCTGCCCTGGGAGGAAGGGGATATAGTCTCATCATGTCCTTGTTTATTCCGATTTTACATATCATGTGTTGGTTTCTCCTCCCATTATCTGTTCAGCAGCTTAAATGGCTGTTGTTTACACAGCTGTAAGCGAGGGTTAGTCAAGAAGGTGTCATGAATGTTTGGAAAGCAAATGAGACACAAACCTTTTTCTTTTCTTTTTAAACCAAAACCAGTCTATGTCTACAAGCTTTTAATTTCTCTGTCATAGATTATTAACCATTTAGTAAACAGGCTGTTTCTGAAAGTGATTTCACTAGGTATGTTGACAAAATATGACAGAAAATGAATACTCATTTTTTTTGTATAATTGTTGTTTCTGGTTTTTTTTTTTTTGGTAAGAAAATGTAAAATAACTCTATATCTAAGGCATGCTGGTAAAGGAAAATAATTTTACCCCATTTTTGATATAACTGTTCTATTAACAGCCTATGAGAGAAATTCTGTGTAGTTGCTGCTGGATTGTATTCTGAAGCATTTCTTTGAAGTAGATTTATATACCTTAGCATAACTTTAATCCTACAATATACTTAGCATATATTTTGCAAAAACATGCATCAGTAATATAGGATTCAGTGGGTAATATGGATTAGCGTATGCTTAAGACTTCGACATACACTGAAATATTTGCCTAGTGTTCTGTTAACAACTGTGATCTGAAAAAAACAAAACACAGAACTGACACGATCTTAAATACTGCAGCTGTGTACCAACATTTACAGATGCAATCAGAAAACTGGTTGCAAAAATGAAAAATAGTCATTATAACTTTGTGACTTCTAAAAACTCAGCAAAGACCCAGATGACTCTGAGCAAAGAGCTTGAGTAACAATTCTCACTTTTGGAATCTGATTTTCAAGAATACAGTAAAAGGATATTGGTATGTGCCTATTGTCAGGGTGTACTTGTTTAGATTTCTCAACTGACTCCACACGTGACAAGCTAACATGTGCGTGTACAGTGCATATACATGCATATATACAATTCAGGGATTAGAGCAAGTGATGCACACGTAAAACTTACAGCTAAGACTTCGTCCACAGACAACTGAAATTCACTTAACAATTAGAAAGCCCATAATGTTTAGGAAATTTAGAATCTGTACTCATGCACCTAATTTCTAGCCTTAAGGAACCTTTTGGATCAAATTTATTAACTGTTACTTGGCAGCCTCAATTTTTTTTTGTGCTGGTGGTTGGTTAGATTGCAGGGGAGATTGAGTTTGTTTCAATATTAATTAGTCTAGAAGGATCTTATGGTTTTGGACACCACAACCATGATTTTAATCCCATCAATTACTGTTAAATATATTGTCATAAGTAACTGGTTGTATTTCACACCACCAGGAGAAAGTAACATCTAAATTAGCTGTAGGTAGCTAAGTGGGCCCAGGTATCTTAGTGGAGATCTCCATGGTGATGCTGTGCCTGATGGCCCCCAGGACAGGGTTGGCCCTCCTGGCTGCCAGGGCACTGCTGAGTCAGGTTCAACTTGCCATCAGCCAGGACCCCCAGGTCCCTTTCTGTGGCACCACTCTCCAGCATCTCATTCCCCAGCCTGCCCGTACATCCAGGGTTGTCCCATCCCAGGTACAGAATCCGACACTTTCCCTTGTTGAATTTCATACAGTTGGTGACTGCCCAGCCCTCCAATTTGTCAAGGTCTCTCTGCAGGGCCTCCCTGCCTTTGAGGGAACTAACAGCTCCTCCCAGTTTTGTATCCTCTGTGAACTTGCTCTGTATCCCTGCCAGTCCTGTGTCCAAGTCATTTATGAAGATGTTGAAGAGCACAGGGCTGATAATGGAGCCCTGTGGAGCCCCCCTAGTGAGGGGTCCCCAGTCTGATGTCACCCCATTGACTGTAACCCTTTGTGCCTGGCCCATGAGCCAGTTGCTCACCTATCCCATGATGTGTTTATCCAGCTGTGAGCTGGACATTTTGTCCAGAAAGATCCTGTGAGAGACAGTATCCAAAGCTTTACTGAGATAAAAAAGATTACATCGACTGGCTTCTCTTGATCAGCTAGGTGGGTTACCTTGTCATAAAAGGGAATCAGGTTTGATAAGCAGGACTTTCCCCTAATGAAGATATGCTGGCTGTGACCAATGACCATGTTGCTTTTCAGGTGTTTTTCAGTAAGTCCCAGAATAATCTTCTCCATAACCTTACCAGACACTGAAGTGAGACTAACAGACCTGTAGTTGGCAGGACCCTCCTTCTTGCCCTTTTTGAAAATCAGGACAATGTTTGCCATCTTCCAGTCAGCTGGGACCACTCCATACTCCAAAGACTGCTCAGAAATGATTGAGAGAGACCTCACAATGACCTGAGAAGCTCTTTGAGTATTCTTGGCTCAAACCCATTAGGTTGCAGAGACTTACAGATGGAGCAGCAGATCCTGCACAAGTTCAGGGTCAGTTTATCATTCTCACAGCCATGGTCCTCCAGCTCAGATCAACAGGACCCCCTTAGCTTGTGTTGAAGACATTGGCAAAGAATGCATTAAATGTCTCTACTTTGTCTATGTCCCTGTTTGTGAAGTGACCATCCTCATCCTGTAACGGGCCCATGTCATTTCTGCGCTGCCTTTCTCTGTTAGTGTGTTTAAACCCCTCTCCTTTTTATTGTTCCCCCCAGTAACAGCCAGCTTCAAATCCAGTTGAGCTTTGGTGACACAAATTTTCTCCCAACAGTAGTGAGCAGCATCTCTGTATTCTTCTCTTGTTATCTGACCTTCCTTTCACTGGACATATACCTTCTTTTTTTGTCTTAGCTCCAAAGAAGACGCCTGCTCAGCCAAGCTGGTCTTCTGCCTTGCCTTCTTGACTTCCCACATTTTGGAATTGCCTGCTCCTGTGCTCCTAGGCAGTGGCACTTAAAAAGTAAGCAGGACTGAATGGACCTCCAAGAGCATTTTCTCAGAGGACCTGGCTAACAAGCTCCCTGAGAAGCCTGAAGTCTGCTATCCTCATATCTTAAGAGCTGGAGCTGGCAGTTTCCTCTTTTCAGCAGATTTTAAACCTGATTGCTTCATGGTCTCTGTATCCAAGACAGACAACAATCACCACTTCAGTCACAAAACCCTCCTTGTTAATTAAGCAACAACTCAAAAAGGGCATCCTTCCTAGTTGGCTCCCTTAGTACCTGTACCATGAAGTTAGCATCCTGTTTGAGCAATATTCTGAATCTGTTTGTGCCAGCTGTTTGATGCTCCTAGTTAACATCTGTTACATTGTAGTCCCCCAAAGAACAAGGGAAGTTGATTGGAAGTTTCCAATAGTTCCTCAAAGAAAAATTCATCAATGTCATTGTCCTGACTAGGTGGTTGATAGTAGAGTCCCATGATGACATCCATGTTATTTGTTTGTCCCTTTATCCTTACCCGGAGACTTTAAACCATACCATTGCCAAACGTAAGCTCCATGCATTCCAGCCACCTCCCTGCCTCACCTGGCTTGCCTGAAGAGCCTGTAAACATCCAATGTGGCACTCCAGGCATAGTTTCACCCCACCAGGTTTTCTTTATGCCAATGATGTATCTCTGCAAGCACTGGCATTGAAACATTTCAAGTTTTGGCATGCCACCCCAAATTATAACACTTGTTATAATCCTCAAATATTCACTATTATAACACTTGTTATAATCCTCAAATATTCACTGTCCATTATAGCTCCTGGATTCAATGTTTTGAAACCTGTTAGCAGTATATTGGTCTATATTAGTAGTTCAAATGCATACTACAACATGCCACAATTATACTCAAACTTATTATTATTTATTATTATTGATTATTACTTGAAATGCATAGAGACTGGCGACTGGCACCTGCTAGAAATTAATCACAAATAGCTTTATAGTTTGTTAAAAGAATAAATGAGAAGACTTTAACACAAAGCATGCATTTTTTTTCTCTCTTAGGTGCAAAGATGTATAGAACAGCAGATTTTCATCTCCTACAGAATAAAATTCTTTCCTCCTTTACCTTTTCTTATTTCTGAAACATTTCCTACATTTTATGAATGGCAGGGAAGAGAAGAGGGGAATGAGACAATCGATCCTTGCACAATTTTTTGCACTTTTTCGGGTTTTTTCACTGGAGTGTGACAATAGGGGCTTAAATACCTGATACATACACTGGGAGAATTGTTTCAAGGCACAGCTAAAAACAGACTAATTTCCAACAAGTGGAATCTGAATAAAAGGAAGTCTTGAGGCCCTAAGGGTAAGTAAAGAAAAGCGTGAACACGCAGCACTCCACAAATCTAATGGACTTTAACCACATGTAAGAAAAGTCCCAAATTAAAGCAACATTTAAACAAATGTCACCTATTTGCACTTCATACAAGGGGAACAAACACTTCTTTATGCACAAATATAAAGAATGAGAAATAAACAAGAGCTGGGTGAGCCAGCCTGAACTATAGATATCTGTAGCAGGATAACACAGATTAAGTTCTTCCTTTCTTCCTTTCATAAGCATGGTGCAAACTAATGCTGACAGATGATGTCCATATGCACCACGGGAGCTCTGGAAGCACCACGCCTGACTTGAGTATGTGGCTTGTCAAAGCCGTAGAGGATGTGTGGCTATTCCAGCATTCTTTGCAGCAAGAATAGTTTATAAGAAGAACTAACAACACTCTTTTCTTCTTTTACTTTGGAAGAAAAGAGGAGAGTAAGATCTCTGTTCCAAGTACTGCCATTTTGCCTTACTCTAGTCCAAGATCATATGATGTAAAGTACTTCTCATTAGCTCCTTGTGGTTTCCTATGAGAGATGACCTTATCAGAGAAGAAACAAAGGCAAAGCATATGTTTTGTTAGAGCTTGACAAAGCCTGGAGGGGAAGGAAGAAAGTTACTTTCCAGACTGATCACAGCAAAGCTGTGCTTGCTGCTGATAGCATCATGGAATTAGTACTGACAGTAGAGTATACCTCTGTTGACAGCGCAATCGGTCATTCACCCCCTTCCTCCCTACAGTAATGTTAGGGTATGTCCTCAAATATCCCTTGGATGTGAGTTCTTTTTACATGACTCAGGTCCTGTGCTAATTTTTTAGTTCTGGTTTTGTTTCATCAGCTAGCTGAACTCTCCTGAGTACTGCCTCCTCACAGGCCCAAAACATTCGTCAATCAGCTGTTAATGATATTTCACAGGCAGCTTCTTGAGTGCTGCTGAGTGCTACATTCAGAGATCTAAATATTTGTGACAATTAGGTCATGGATATTCAACCCTCTTTACAACTCTGAAAGATCACGAGTGATAGGAGAAAATAGCCACAGCCTGGAAGCTGTAAAGAGAGCATCCTGGCAAAATAGCCAATTCCTCTAAGGCTTTCCGGAAGCTACATCAGCCTGCAGTGTAAGAAAACAAGGAAAAAATACTAAGATTTTCATTCTGGAGGTGAAAAAAACTGTGCAAGCAAATCCTGTCATTTCTTGTGCTCTGTTCATCCTCCTGTCATTTGTTCCTTTCTTCAAACTGGATCAGTGTAGAAATGTGAAGGCAGCTTGAAGAGTTCTACGCCAATTTTCAATTAGTGTATTTCCAGTAGTATTTTCAACACCCAAAACACTTTATAAGAAAAGCTCAAAAATCCAGTACAATGGACTAGTAGAAAAAACAGGAGTAAACCAGGTGAGGACACTTCAAGAGAGACTGACAACAGAGATAGTTTGACACCAGTGTAGTGGTTTGGGTTTCTGCTTTCCCAAAAACCTTCTCTTAAGATTAATATTAATTCTAGATAATGCAAATAAGGTAAGACTATTGTGCTGATTTTGGCTGCTACAGAGTTCTTCGCAGTGGCTGGTATGGGTTTGGTTTTTGGATTTGTGCTGAACCCAGGGTTGATAATATGGGTTTTTGTTATTGCTGAGCAGGGCTTACACAGAGCCAAAGCCTTTTCTGCTTTTTGTTCTGCCACACTGCGATGAAGTTGGAGGTGCATGGGAGGTTGGGAGGAGATACGGCCAGGACAGGTGACCCAAACTGACCAAAAGGATATTCCAGATGGAATGATATCATGCTCAGTATATAAAATGAGGAGAAGGAGGAGGAAGAGTGGGGATGTTTGGAGTGATGGCTTTTGTCTTCCCAAGTCACTGTTACATATGATGGGGCCCTGCTCTCCTGGAGATGGCTGAACACCTGCCTGCCCATGGAAAGCAGTCAATTAATTCCTTGATTTGCTTTGTTTGTGTGTCTGGCTTTTGCTTTCCCTATTAATCTGTCTTTATCTCAACCCATGAGCTTTCTAGGGGAGTAAGTTGCTGCTTGGGGCTTGGTTGTTGGAAACCACAACAACTAAATATAACTCCTGGTTTTAATAATATGTTCATTTAAACATTGTCCAAGTATACTAATGGGTGTTTGTGAAAGTTTGGACAAAAACCAAAATCATAGACTTGATTCCATATCACATTTCATTCATACAGTATAGTCAGTGAGACTGTTTACTCTTACCTGTAGTGATTGCTCAATATTACTGCCAGGTCTGTTGATGTATAACATTTAAAAGGTGCTTCTGCTATATTTTCCCAGCTAATGATTCACTGATAACATATTCTGTCCTAGAAAAACCCCCTCTCATGCACACAATTTCAAGACAACTAAACTTTTAAATTTTTCTGCTGTAGTTAAAGCAACACGAATACTGCAACCAGCCTTGCCTTTCCAATGGCTCCGTGTGCAGTTGAAATTATGCCAAGCATGCAAAAATCCACTGGTGTTTTACCTGGTGATGTACGGAAGCGACACTGTCCGGTCATTGGATCATACTCCTGGTTTTCATCAGAGCACAGACACAGGAAAGAACCGTCAACATTTTCACAGAGGGCTTCGCCACATACTCCACTCAACATTTCACATTCATTCACATCTGGGGAAAAAGCCCAAAACAGAAATCAATTGAGACCCACTACCGACTGTTCTTTTATCTGCTATATCTGTGCCAATATGTGGCACTCCAGGTATAGTTTCATCCCATCAGGTTTTCCTTATGCCAATGATGTTGTATCTCTGCAAGCACTGGCATTGAAACATTTCAAGTTTTGGCATGGCACCCCAAATCACACTTGTTATAATCCTCAAATATTCACTGTCCATTATAGCTCCTGGATTCAATGTTTTGAAACCTGTTAGCAGTATATTAGTCTATATTAGTAGTTCAAATGCATACTACAACATGCCACAATTATAAAACCACAATTATACTCAAACTTATTGTCTGCCAGATTACAGATGTGATCTCTGGGAAAGGATTAAAAACCCACTAATACCTAAGTGGATTCATAAACAAGTAATAAGTCCTTTGAAATAAAGACTGCTGAAAGTCACAGTACAGTTTATGGACTATTAGTGTTGATTAGGTGCTGATTGTAGACCAGAACACAGCGGTTTTGGTGTTTCTCATTCTTTAATACTTGCCTTTCTGTGTATTGTCTTATTGGGATTTAAGACTCAGAGTAATTTAATTTGTTTTCTTAACTTTATTATCAAGCTTTCATTAAAGCCAAGGAGCAAAATGAACAGATTTTGGTGAGATTCAGACTGCACTACAAAAAGAGAATTCATTTTTCTCCCCAAAATACCATTTTTCTTGCAAACAACCACCAAACAGAGAATTCCCCAACCCTCACCATGTGTCTATGCATGGACTCACAGGCTCCTCTGAGATCCACAGAAGTTGTGCCCAGGTCACCCAAGGACCCCTGCTGAACACAGCAAAATTCCTCCCTCCAAAAAATTCCACATATTTTTAACTTGTATTCCATACACCTGCTAACTAAATGCCAACCTAAAATGCTTTTCTGACTGATAGAATTGTCTGTTGTTTAAACAAGGATTACCAAATCCTACCAAGATCATTTAACTTTACTTTCTTTTTAGTTGCTAACATTGACATTTGAAAATCTACTTCTAAAGAGAGGATGTCACTAGTAGACAGAAATTATGCTGATTAGTATCAGAAACAGTAATTTCTGGATCACAATTCAGAAATTTCTATAACTGAGTGTGGTCTAACATATAACTTGTGAAGGAGTATTGGATTCTTTTTACCTCTTGCCTATCAAAATCTAGTTATCTGAATAAATGTTGATTTTTGTGTATTTTTATATAAATATGGATTTTAACTTAGAGTTTGCTAACATTTAAAAAATGCACTCAGATTTTTCTTTATCTTTGTACTGGCTTCCTGTCATAGGGAATGAGTCTTCTTTGGGGAACACTGCCTAGTCAGGAACTAGAGACTTACTTTTTCCTTAAATTGTTTTGGCTGATAACTGGCTTCTAAATTTATAAGAGTATTTTATACTATACAGTATTAAACAAGAACAAAATAAACAAATGCATTATTTTGTGGTTCCGAATTACTTCAGTGTGAACTCAAAATTAAATTTAGTTTCACACCATCCTTGCCTTTCCCCTTTTTTTTTTTACTTTCTTTGCTTCATTTGTTTTCATCCATGAAAAGTCACTGTATGACAAAATATACTTTGGTGTGCAGCAAACAAAGTGTCAAATGGCATAAAGAATTTTATAACAAAACTACTTCATATATTTGAGAATGCATACAAACACTCTGTAAAACTTCTTATTCCTCCTCTCTGGTTGTTATTCCTTTTAGGTCTCTGTTACCAGTAAATGTGTTTCATCCTGAGTCTGGCTTGAAGAAATTGCTTAATGAATACCTCTCCTTGATCTGGTATTAATTTTATATTACAAACTTGAGCTGCATCAAGTGGTTCTCCAGCCATCACTATTAACAACAGATCTGGAAACCCATTAGTCACAAAAGAAATGTGCAGTATTTGCATATTTACAAAAACCCCACATCATTTCATGGTGATAGGTGTCTTTCCTGGAGCTGGAAGCTAATGTTAAAATCTGTTTAAACACCATATGCCTAGGGAGGCGCCATCTAATTCAGCCTGGCTGTGCCACATTCCAGATGTTATTTCCTGCAGGGGGTAGTGCAGGGTCCTGGCTACTCAGCCAAGAGACTTAACAGATGTAGCACTTAAATAGGCTAAGATATTAAATTCATGCTATTATATTTGTGAATGGTCCTGACATGCACAAACAAGGAGGATTCTTGGGTTTTTTAAAAGAAATAAAATAAGTGGTTCAGCTTATTTGCTGTTGCCCTCTGTTTGATCTAATAACAGGTTTTCATTACATAGATACAAAGTAAAGTTTCCATCTGGCACAAAGTTCAGTGAGCAAAGAAGAGCTCAACTTTTTTTTCCTAGTAAGTGGCGTAACTTTAATAAAAAATGTCAGAAGACAAAAATGTGAAATGTGTTTTTTTGGAATGCTGTTTTTGCTTCCTCGAACTTTGCAGCAGTGACTACTAGCACCCATGAGCTCACCTGTACACCCTTGCCCATCCTGTGTGTCCTGGTAGCCCTGGTAACAGAGGCAGCGGTAGGAGCCATCCATGTTTTCACAGAAGCCGTGAGTGCCACACACCGTGCCATTCGTACATTCATCCACATCTGCAAGGGAGAATTTAACATCAGACAGGCTGTGTGACAGCCAAAGGCAGACATTCACAGAGTGCAGAACACCCACAGATGGGCCACTCTGCAAACACATGCAGCTATGCCTCAACGCATTGGGAAGGAACACAAGGACAAGACACAAAAATTAATGTAAGCACACAATTTAAGACATTCTTTCAGTGTTAGCTTTGCAGTAAGTGTGTCAGCAATGGTCAACTGCCTCCACCCATCTGTTTCACCAAACTTGCTAACCACAGCATGATGTTACATACCACAGACTACGGCATGGTTTAAATAATTTCTCTTATAGATTCTACCAGTGTATTACTATACAGTCAACAACATGAGCGAAACTGAACTCACTGTGCCTACAGTTCAAAAGAATTCAAGGGTATAGCTACATCTCCTGTGCAGAAGTGCTGCACAGATTTCATTCTGGCTCTCAGCACAGATCACAGTTTCATAGTGTTAGGGGTAAATATCTGTCTGAAGTCCCATAAATCTACACATACAAGTCATCTTAGGTGCACAAAGTATTTCCAGTGCTGGAATGTTTTCTGTACTGGCCTTTTCATTTGTAGTTCCAGTTTTGGTTTGCTGGCCTCACAAGAAAGTCACTTGCACGTGTAAGTCTGTTCTTTGACTCAGCTGCCCATCAAATTACAATGAAGCAGAGCTGCTTGGGGCACATTGTGGTTTATTTTTGTAAGTGTATTACAAGTGCTAGGAATGCATTATTTTTATCTCCACTTACAGTAAGACCTATACCCAAAGCCCTTGGCCATATGTGGTCATTAAGGATGTCATGAGGTGCTTTTCAGGAGGAAGAACACCAGCTGAAACTGTGAACCTGCCAGGATACTAGGATTAGTACCTTATACCTTCTATACTCCTCTGCAGTCTGAAGCAGAGAAATAATCACTGTATTTCTTTCCTAAAAAACGTTATGCTGTTAAGTAAGGCTCCTGTCTGCCTTCCTTCTGCACATTATTCCTCAAGGGATAATTGTATTTTAAATGGGGAATAAAGTGATTTATTTGAGTGCTTGTTATTATCATTAATTCTGTACATTTTGGTAGCCCTTCATGTGATGGAGCCTATCATCATTTTACCTCCAGTGAAGGCCTTTGGCACTCCCTGAACTAAAGAACTGCTGGGACTGAATCCTACTGTGCCACAGAGAGAAGGCTTCTCCAAAGAGGTGAACAGCACGTGGTGCTTTTCTGTAAGGACAGAGTAGGGCTCAAATATAGTCCTGCCTACTCCTCCAGCTCTTCACAGCTGTCAAACAAAAACCTAGATAAGCCAGTAAAGATGCACTGCATTCTAATCCTGACAGTACTCACCAAGCAAGGACTTTTTTACTTTTAAATGGTGTTTTATGCTCAGCTGAAAGAGAGCTCTTGGTCTTTGAACCATGTGGTCACAGCCCCCCAAGCTACCAAAGTTTGAGCAGTATGTCATTACCATCCACACCTGCTACCTCTCCTGCTGCCCTCCTGCAACCCAAGTGCTCACCCACACAAGCTTTGCATGCCTCAGGGACTGGTATTTTTGGGATTTTGAAAACCAGCTTTTCCTGTGTGCTGTCGTGGGGTCTGAACAGATTTGGGATTGCATGTATACTGTTAAGGCCAGAAGAGTCTATCCAGAACCTCTTAAAAAGGCTAAAAAAAACTGTCTCTGGCAATTTCTGTACCAATGGAACAAACTGTGAAATTTTAACATTTTTCTCAGAAAGCATGTAGTTTCATGTTAGATGTTTAAGTGATGAAAAACTCACTTCTCCTACTGAACTGATCCATTGCTTAACAAACTTCAGCCCACATACAAAATGCAGGCAAAAACTCTACATACTAATTACACCAAAATCTAGGACACGTATAATTGATGGTTATAAAAAAAGTACTTGCAGATGTAACTGGCAGAAAAATTTATTTGGTTTGTAAGTTTTGTAGTAAAGATTTGAATGGTCTTTACATCTTGATTTATTAAACAAAGAAAAAATATTCAAGGAATTTATTTTAGAAAGGGCTATTGTATTTGGCAAAGAATACAATAGCCAGTATGCTTATTCTCAAGGAATTGAATACAAAAATTTGGATGGTTTCTGGATATTGAACTTATTGAAACCTACCACAAACCTTTCCTAGTAGAATTAATTCAGCAACGAGAATAAAAACTTATCCGTGTTAAAGACTATCAGAGGTGAAGGGTCATCTTTTATACCTTCTCCTTTTCAAGTCTCCACAGTGACATTATAAAAAGATGCACAAGGAGTTACTGGGAGGAAGAAAATAAAAATTTTTACAGTTGTGTTTTTCTGGTCCCTTCTTGCTGCTGTACCTGCATAATATATCTGCTATTAATAGTCTCATGTGATTCACATATCTAGTAAAAAAATCTGAATACTCTGTCTCTTAATCAGAAAGCTCTGTTAAGAAAAGGAATTCAAAATGAGTAAACAATGGTGGCTTGACAGTCTGGAATGTCAGACAACAGACAATAACACAGTGTTTGTGTTTTCAGTGAACAACTGTGGTTAAATAACAAAAAGTTCCTGAGCCACGGGACAGTTCCTGTTAAAAACCTACACAGAAGAAACTACAACTGGAGATTTTATAATTACCCAAATTACAGAACTCTTCTTACTTAAAACCTAAATGTTAAAGGAAACAGGAGAATGGTTCATGCAGCTGGATCTTCGCAGGTAAAACAAGGTCATTGACTAAAAAAGCTGCGGAAACAAAACTTGTGATTGTAGCAAGTGCCCTTATTCAGTATATAATACAGCCACAGAAGACAGGTTTGTTTCTAAAAAGTACAGTCTGAACATCTTTCAGTGCATGGGATATTACAGAGAAGGTCCAAGCACCAAATATTTTTCCTTGTCTAGACAGTTCACTCAAAGGACTCTTTTTTACAGCCGGAAAGGACATTTGTTTCTTTAATCACCCCATAAAGAGTGAGGCTTGTAATCAGCAATTCTCTTGCTACATAGAAGCAAAGTCAGGGGAAAAAACTAAGTATGAAACTGATATATCCTATGTCTATAGAGTGTCTTAAGCAGTTCTCTGTAATTAAAACCTATTTTAGAGTCCATTAATCAGTGCTGCCTGCTTTAACCAAAAGGCAAGATGTGTGCACTCACGCATACTTTTTGCAGTTCAACACTATGCTCCTGTTTTCTGACAACCTGCAAAAGATGAAGGCAACCTGAACCTCAAGCATGATATTGAAATCTCACTGAAATCTACTTACATAGCAATATGCCTGGAAGAGGAACTGGTTCCTAAGACAGGTCTGTAAAGTGATTAGAGAAGCAGAGCTCTGATTCTGAAACTTCCAGGGCTACCCATAACATGCAGACATAAAAAGGAAGAAGCAGAGGTTGGAGAGCTCTGGTGGGATGAGTAAGTTTTTTCAGATTGCCTGTTGCAGCAGTGAGAAGCCAATGAGAGACATAGGGGATGGGACATGGAGACAGAAGAGGTGCTTGAGGCAGGGTATTGATTTAAACATCAGAAAATCTCTAACTTGAGGTTTTGCCAACATGTTTGACTAGTAGCCAGCTGGGTAAAACACCATCTTTACATAAACCCCAGAGAGCTCATCAAGGAACTAAGGAGCACCAGGAGAGCCTCCAGTTCAGAGAGCTTGGTGCTGTCAAATGTCTGAGCCTGGGGCCAGGCTGCAGTGGAATGTCACTGCTGCAACAAAAGTTTGTCTACACCTTGGAAGAAGACACAGTCTCCACAGCTGTTCAGTTTACTTTGGCCAATGGCCACAAAAACTCCATACCAGAACTAAACCACATGAGGTTCTTAAATGTTTTATGCTGTTGTTGTTTCAAACTTCAAAAAAAATCAAGTCAAGTTCATACAAAAAAAGTCTGGAGATATGGAAAATCTGCTCCCCAGGTACAGAGAGGTGTGTGAATCCAGGAAAATCTTCTCAGGTTCTTCCTCTGATGGTATAAACAGTTATTCTCACTCACTTAACTAGAATTAAATTCACAGAGGCACTTAGTGTAAAGCACAGTAGCTCCTGCAGCTGGAAGCCACATGCTTTCTCAGTATGTCACACATAACTTTTGCTTCGTCTTGCCTTTTAGCATGAAGCTGACACCACTACAAATATTGACACTGATGCCATCAGTGCTCCCTTAACATTAGTTTTTTTAAAACTATGGAATTGTTTTTATTAAAATGACAGAATGGAGAAATTAATTGGGGTGGAAAAGGAGTGCTGCTGCTTCAGAGACTAGAAGTACCCTTGCTTTGCCAAGTTATTAAAATACTTTTCCGAGTGCTGAATATAAAGTCTGATCTGTATTCCATACACAACACCAATTACTTGTGAAGCATGCTCAACTGGTTTTGTACTTGTTTTATTCTTCATTAAAAAGTTCCAAAACTGTCATAATCCTGGAAAGAAGATCTTGTGATTTCATCTTTTTCTCTTTAGTAAAAGTTTGGCTTTTTTGTTCTAATGGAGATTAACTTTGTATTACTTCATCATGTATGATAGCAACCTTTCCCTGGAAACTGCTATTTTATTAAATGTCAGAGATGCAGAGGAGCTCACTGTTTCTGATACATCTCCTCACAGTAGATGCTAATGACTAGATTTCTTTTTTTTTTTTTTTTTTGGTTGTGTTCCTTTTCAGTTTTGCTTTTTTTAATTTCTGCTAATTTGAATTCACAAGGTTAATAAGCGTTCTTCTAACTTCATTTTGAAATAAAGTGTTTGGCTTCTACAAAGAGAAGGCTGTATTCTTCTCTAGCCACTTTTTTCCTCCTCTTTTCTAGCTATGCTGAAGAGTGATGCAAAACACCTGCTGCTACTTTTCTTGCAGAGCAATTGAAGATGTGTTGCCATATCCTTCCTGAACACTGGGTGAAATGTATACATGCTGATGAAAGGGTCCATGAATATGCTTTGGAATTATCCCCATTACTTCAATTTTTTGGAGAATTTTTTATAATTATCAATAATAATTAAAACACAAACGGTGTGTTTGATGTTATGCTATATCTAAATATACAGCACTTATTCCCTGACATCAAGCGTAACAGTGTTCCTGCCAGCACAGTATTTCATTTCATGAGAGATCACATTACTAAACATATGGCAGGTTATATGCCAGCTTCATCAATAAAGCTGTAATGCTTCTTTTCCTCTGGTATAAGCAGGGAGATGCAACAGTCAGACACAAGTTTCAGTGTACTTCATCCACCTAAGGACAAACGTTTTCACTATAGCTCACTAAGTGAACTATGAGAAGAATTCGCCTGTGAAAACAAATCGCATATGGATTTACTGGCCTATAATTTGGGAGAGAGAATGTTGCTTACTTCTTGGGTGCTTGAGATCCATTACCCATTGGTTCTAAGACTGAGCTATCATCTGCTCAGCGCTTCTCCTCAGCATGCATCCAGCTGAAATACTACCATATAAGTTTTTCCCCTTCTGAAATTTTCTGACAAGCCTTACTGGCTTGAACGCTTCTCTCAACCATAAGAACAGCCATTCTTAATCTAGTTAGTGCAGTGTTTATTTTCTATCACCATCACTGACTTCACAAAGCCACATACCTTCTTGGTATCACTGGGCACAAGTGTCCTGTTTTAAATTCAGCGCAGGAGAGCAGCATCACTTGCAAACGTGTGTACACCACTAACACTAGGAAATATTCTCATGACATAGCAATGTAAAAAACATAGTTACCCTAAATTCCAGGCTCCTGGTTGATGTTTCTATAAAGACCTAATTACTGCTATTTACCCTATTTCTGCCATCTCAAAATCCCTGAAGTTCTATAATAGAACTACTGGATTTCACTACAACTTCTCACTGGAGTTACTGTTCTGTTACTTAATCTGTATATTTTAAATAAAAGTTTGGACAAGCAAGGTTCTGTTGTCTTCTACACAGCAATGAGAAAATTCAGGTAGCTCAGCCTTGCTGATAATGCACTTAAGCTTCAAATTAGACAATCCTAAATATTCATGCGTGTCTTACCCACAGAAACTTAAGTGGCAGATTTTAGAGTTAGTAGTGACTGACTGACTACTTTTCTCACCCTCCTAACAACAGCAAATCAATGGGAATGAATTACTGTAACTTGTCTCACCTTCGCATGTTCGGCCATCTGCAGACACAGAAAAGCCCCGCTCACAAATGCACTGGTAGGAGCCATCCGTGTTGAGACACTCTCCGTGTGGTGAACAGAGGTCAGATCTCTCACATTCATTGATATCTGAAAGCACGGAGACATGAAGAGCTTTGCAAATCATCACAGCCTTAATATTAAGCCTAAATCCAATTAATCTTAAAAGCAGCTTCTGGCTATGTAACTAGCTGCGTGAATGGTTCATCTTCCAGAGTAACCAAATCTCCTGGGATCCTTCTTAAACTCTGTATAGATGTCAATATGTTCTGCTGCATCATACTCTTGCTACACCACTCCGTGATGAAGATGAGCAGAGAGCGATTTGTGGGAAATCAGCCTAAGTGCCACCCTAGCCCACACTTCTTCTGTGTTACAGGTATTCTCAGCCTCATCTCACTGCTTTTTCATGATTGCATACTGATCAACTTGGGCATCTAACTCCACATGTTACTAGCAGGTTTGGAGCTGCATCTTTCCCAGAAGGCTGATTTTACATAATTTAAAGCCAAATGCTCTTTTTTGCTGATGGAGAGTGGGAATGATCCCAAAAGATTGCTATATAAGAGCTTATCATTGTCTCTTTGGTTCAATTTTTACTTAGAAAGCACTTTTCAAACTTGTGAGTCTGAAAAACGAGTATTTCCTTTTGTTTGATGTCTCATGTTAGCAACAAAATCTGCCCTCAGAACTTAGGGACTTTATTATTTCATTAAGGTACTACCACTTTTATATCAATTATCATTCATGTTGCAATTGCACCTTTGTGTTTTTTGCTTTACAAAAACCCATTAAGAAGCATTCAGTACCATGCTGAGACCAAACACAAGTTTACAAACAAAACCCATAAGGTTTATACATCCCTTATCCAAACACTTGAATTTCTCATTCTTAACTATACCTTTTTCTGCTTACAGCCATCCAGAATGTATCAAAGTAGCCAGCAATTTTGATATACTAGAGAAATTATGATTTCAATATCACCGTCTCAAGACCATGACATCCACTACAGAATTTTCTCTAGCTACAAACTGATTCTAGCCTCTGTGTAAACCTTCCAATCAGTGTCCTGAAATCATGGCCAAAAGAGGAAAGAAAAGAGGCAGGCAGCTCGAGGAAGTTGCATCTGTATGAGGTTTCTAAGGAAAAGTTAGTGCCCTGTGCTGACCATGACACCTACATGTATAAAGCTTTCTCTGAAATCATAGCAAATGCAAACCATCAGCTACTTCCTGAAGCCCTCTGAAAGCTGGGAATGGTGGGAGATCAGCAATGACAAGGATGGTATTGTACCTTCTCGTACTGCGCTCAAGAGTCAGTTGTCTTAAAACTGCCAGAATAATACTGGAAACCAAACCAGCTGATTACACAAGGTAGAATGATGTATTAAAAGACGGGAAAACAAAATTACCAGTGTTAGGGAAATTGAGTATAATACCTCTGAAAGAGCAAACTGCAGTTTCTCAAGTTTTGGAGTCTTTTCAACTTTCTCCTTACCAAAACGCATATCCCTAACTTCTAGTCTAGTCCAGATTCAACTTGCAGACACTGTGCTCTGTGATAAATTTGCCAGTTTAATTCAATAGTTCTCTGTTTGCACTGTCTGTCCCTTAGCTGGCTCATAAGTGCTTTCAGTTTTGTTATATTTATCCATGTAAAATATGAGGCATATATCCACTACTTTAGAGGGCAAAGTGAAGAGATTAGAGACGTATGAAACCTGCCATTGATTTCAGCTTGTGGTCAATTCTCTAATCTGCTAGAGCAAGGTCTAATACAGCACTTCTGTATGCTGAATGCAGCATTTTCTGAATTAGAAAGCAGTCACATAGAATACTCAGAACTTTTACAGGGAATTTAGTGTTTGTTGCAGAAGATCTTCAGTGTGGATGAGCTGGAATCCAGTTTCTCAGCTCAAGACTAAACTGTACATAAGTGAGCAGCCAAAGCAAAGTCCTTCAGCCATTTAGAACATGAACATGTTCTCACTTTCCAGCTCTAATACCATGGTTTCTGTCTCACAAAAATGGTAGGCAAAAGTCATGAGGCATGCCTGGGTGTTGTGCCCACATGAAGATGGGATTGTTCAGAACTAAAACCTGGGAAGTGTTTTCCTGGGTTTGGCAATGCTGACTCAGTCTCAGATTTTCTTCCTCCCCACCCATCCTCCACAAAGTACTGCAAGTGTTTTATAGAGGCAATATTTAAGGTGTCTTAATGCTAATAATGCAGCTCTTGTTGTTACAGCTCCGATTCACAACATATAGAATGTTCAGTCAAAATAAATGTTTCCAGGATCTGGGAAAAAAGCAGCACTACATTTCTGTTAGTTCTAACACAGATTCTCTTTCAAGTTATGAAGGCTGAGACGTCAGCCTCTTGAAATAATTTCTCCGCATATATTTACAGAGAGAAGAGAATGAATGAGAATAGAAAATAAGAAGAGTAAAAAGTACTACAAAAGATAAATGAGTTTCTCTTCCTTAGCATGATCTGTGACTATCACAAGTTACACCTACAAACCTGCACATTTGTAATAATGATCCAGGTTTTTTTTACACCTATTTCATACCTTGACATCCCCTATTCGCTATCTGCTGGAAACCATCTGGACAAGTGCATTTGTAGGACCCTTCAGTATTTATGCAGCTTCCTCTCAGGCAAACATTGCTGTCTTGAAGGCATTCATCAACATCTGAAATAAAAATACAACCAAATTATTAGATGATGCCAAAACCGATATAACTTGTAATAGTTTCAACATAACTTGAAGCAACTGTGTGCCTACATGGAAATCAAGTTTACTATGCTTTAGGATTCTTCGTTATTTTCCTTTCATCGTGTCATCAAACTTCTCATATTTCTAGAGGGCTTTGAAATTTGAGTTTGTATGTGATTTATTCCAAGCAATTATGACTCATCTGCCATCTGCATCTCTCACAAAAGCATATCATAACAGTAATGCAGTTAAAAAGAAATCCAAGCAGCTGCACATTTAGAAGATAGACACAAAAATACCTACTAATGCAAAATTTAAAACAGTCCTCTTTGGACATGTTTAAACCTCCACACCGAAATCCCTGAGCTGGCAGTGACCTGACTCAGGCATCCCCCTGAGAGTGGGCAAGTCCAAGCACAGCTGGTGTGTCACAGCAGACAGGACGTGCCTGGGGAGACTGCTCACACCGCAGCCACGTGGGGACAGGGACCACACTGTGAGCACTGCTGCGCTAATGGGGGGCTTTTCATGCAGTTCCTGAGACACAACACAGCCATTTCACAGGCTTTTAGCAGCTGGGTCGTGCAGCTGAACAGCTGCTTTCGCACAGTGCTGCACCCCAGCCATAAATCCAGCTCCGGAGTCCAGGCACACAGGATCTTGTTTCCCAGCTGCCTATACACCATGTTCAGGATCAAGGCTCAGGCCTGTACACTCTGCCCTAGTGTCTCAATATCCATGGGATAAACGGCTGACACACAGCAGGGAAAGTTTCAGGATACAAACTAGACACGAGATAATAAAATATTTCAAGAACAGGACGCTGGCATTGTCTCCATCTAAAGTCTTTTCTTCTCATTGTCTTTCAAAGGGCTTGAAGGCAGCTCAGTGGAGGAAACAGAGCACAGCTACTATGGGTACAGGATTAAGTCAGCAAGTGCCGACATTCCAGTGATATTATACAGTTTTGGTTTCACTGCAGCTAAAGATCACAAGGTATTTGGTGCCTGTGCCTCTAAGTTTTAAAAGCAAACAGAAAGTGAGAGAGTTGAATTAAAAATACTGTCTTCATAAGCAACTTCCCTCAGTCTCCACAGAGCCCTACCTAATAATCTACCCAGTCTATTTCTTTGATAATGTAGTTAGCTGCCT
Organism: Motacilla alba alba; assembly: GCF_015832195.1. Lineage (NCBI taxonomy): Eukaryota > Metazoa > Chordata > Aves > Passeriformes > Motacillidae > Motacilla > Motacilla alba. The sequence continues at coordinate 77,601,458 of NC_052018.1, forward strand.
TTGAAAAAACAGTAATCAAAGACTTTTCCAAGTACCTGTGATTATTCTGAATTCTTAAGTATGGATTTTAGCTGATTAGAATTTTAACTTTTTACTGTGCTGCAGGAATGAATAGCAATTGTAATTCAAAAGAGGACATGACCTCATTTCTACATTTATCTTTGGAAGCCCACACTATATCATTCTCCTTGGGATTTAATCTATTTAATAAAAGTAAGAAATAGGGATAGCTTTCTTACACAAATGAATGTTATTGAAGATAAAATTGCACTTAATGTTGACAAAGTTGTGACCTTTAGATAACCACATGTTTTACAACCATTTTCAACTGCAAAATAAATTGTGGCTGATTTAAAAAGCAATTATTTTTGACTAGGAGCATGAGAAAAATGAATGACTCCCTTGTGCTAAGTTAATGCCAAGTCTCAAAACAAGAAGGTGTCTTCTGCCAAATTCAGTAAAAATGCATTATTTTCCATATAGAATGCAAACCTCCCTCTCTCTGATGCAGCTCTTCATGGACCCTGTGAGTACTTCATGAGAATCCCCAGAAAAATCAGAGGCAGTAACTCATGCTTGAGGCATTCAATGCTTTTTACCACCCTTTACACATGCATGTCTTGAACATTTTGGCTAGGAAAATCTCTGAAAGCTCTAGGAGAACACTGGAGACTTATGCTTATGACTTTCTTTCAGTAACTCCGGTTCTTCAAGATATACAGTCTGTACGTAAGTCCTGCTGGAGCATATTCCCACTCCGTTTTGGTTAAGACAAGGACTCACAGGTGTCCTCACACTTCATGCTCCCTCTTATTCAGGGCAACAATGAGCACAAAGTCTCCATGTCACCTCATCTCAAGAACAAATTGCTGAATGACAGATTAAGGCAGAAGATAAACACACATGTGGATGTGTATCTTGAATACAAGTATACTGCATGTATACTTGTATACATCAATGTTTACAAGTTATTTGCAAATAACTTTTATTCCTACACAAGCAAAACACTGCACAAGGGCTTCCAGACAAAAATTTCAGCCAGGGAGTTGTAAAAAGCACAGCTGAAAATGAGCACAGCATAATTCTGCTGAATTCTGCAATACCCTTAGAAGTTTGCACAAGTTATAATGATCAAAGCAGCAAAATGCTTCTTGCATGCAACATCTTTAAGAAAATGTCTGCACCAAAAGAAAACCTAATTAAACAAACACATTTCTTGGAAGTGGTTTGCTAATCACATTTGTTTTACAGCATCATACATTTTTTTGGTATCCTCTGATGTGACAAATGTCCATACCTGGCTCTTTGAGAAACTGGACAAAATTTGTACCACCTTGTTTTTTCCAGACAACTGTGCTGTGCTATGCTGACAGTTTTTGTCATCTCTTTTATGCTTTCTCTGTGAAGTGTTATAAAACACTTTTGAGGTAAATAGGCTAATCCAAAAATCAGAGGCCATTATGTGGAGAAACACTGGATGTCTTCTTAAGGTGATTTTCTCTTTAGTTTCCAAGATGTAAAAAGCAGTCTATAATAGCCTGTACTTCAGAAAATTTTGAAGGGATATAATGAAAGCACAGAGGAAATTCTTCCACTTCAAGATATTAATTATTTTTGCAGGATTTGCAATATTTACAGAAGTCTTCAGTGAACAAACCATGGCTACAGAAATTAACCACTCTGTCACTGGGTGGAGAAGCTGTAAATTTGGTTGCAGATTTTTAAATTAGACAAAGATCCTGGGGTAAGGGAATGGTTTTACACTTTTTCCTTGTTTGATACAATCCTTCTTCTTTTGCCTTGAAAATGTCTGAAACGATTTTGTCTTGAAAATTACCTTTGAGCAGGGCCAAGGAAGAGTTAAAGTATGGACCTATCCTGACAGGCCAGGTGATGGAGAGCTGCAACAGCTACCATGACTTCTTGGGCTGTTTGAAATGCACCAAAGCAGTCTGAAGAGAAGTTCAAAATCTCATCTGAAGTCTACTCAGAGCAAGTTAGATGAGCAGTTGTCACGAATGATACCATATTATCTGTTCTGTCTTTGGGAGGCAGAAAGACCTGTGATCCATTACACCACATTTTTCTTTGATTCTTGACAGACTATCTCCACATCTGCTGCAATTCATGAGGATCTTGAAGCCAGATGAGAGCAAAATTATTTGACGCAAATTTCTAGCGCATTGCATCATCAGCACACATTTCTTGAAGCTGATGCAAGAGATGCTGGTACTCAGCATGAATGATAACAAGACTGTGTTAAGTTCTTCCATGAACATATTCTCCAAGTAGCTCAGGACCAAAGAGTATCAGTGTGCTGAGGAGATTTTATAAGACATTCTCATTCTTTGTTGATGAGAACTTTAAGAGATGCTGTCACTCATGGAATGTGGACAATCCAGTATAAACAGTTATGATAAAGTCTGTTACAAGTTTGTTTTGAGAAAACAGCATTTCGTTAGCCCAGGGGGAACTGCTCCTCTGCCTGCATCACTTGAAGAGGAGAATTCCTGGCCTCTTACTGTGACGGAGAGGGTAAGGACTGCCTTCCAAGTGCTGTGTGGAGGATAACCTCGTAGCAGGACACTCTTTGGTAGAACAGCTGTAAGAAGCTGTATCTTGCAAGGTATCAGCAGTTACAGAAAGCACACCAGAGACCAAAAAGCTTTTATGAGCTAATGCCACATGTACAGTGAGACCTTAACAAAGAGCTACTTCTCCCTGCTAGAGTGAGATAAGAAAGCAATTGAGGTAGAATCTTTCCTGGATCTTGCTAGTAAGTAATCTTGCATTCTCAAGGTGACCATGAATAGCACAGAAGATGTACCGTATCAGATGGTAGCCAACAACAGAGAAAAGGGAGTAGTTTTGAAATGCTTCAGTAGAAAAAAATATCAGTTTGCCAGTTACTGGATAATTAAATTGTTTTACTTGAGAGATAAGAGAATGGTTTTTTCCTGTAACACAGCATTTCTTGCTATATATATTGTACGTCTTTCATTTTTTACTTTTGTTTTTGCAAGCTCAGTCCCTAGACTGCATTTTGAGACAGTGCAAGCTGTGAGCTCCAGTAGATCCTGCTGGAACTTGTCATCTACTAAATACTTTCTCTTGCCAGTGCACATGTGTGATTGTGGTGGCTGGCTGCAGGTTCCCAAAACCAGCTGGAGAAGAAGTTTTAACTAGCAGGCCCCCATGAGAATAGCATATACTGGCAGAAGTTTTTGTAACACGGAGCCTCTGTGGCAGAACTTAAATGACAAGGTTTGGAAAGGCTGACTTGTTCTCAGTAATAATGTAAACTGGTCTTCCAATCTTACTGCTGGAAGCACATGTCATAACTTTTTGTATGTGGAAAGATGACAGGGACTGTTTCTAAGAATCCATTAAATATGCGGCTGTGTTGGTGGGAATGAATGGTTGGCAACGTAGAGGAAGAAAGAGAGGCAACATATATTTCTACTCCACTCTTCGGAGAGATCACTCCTACAGGTGAAATACTCAAGATCTTATTGAAAAAAGTTAGTCAGCAGCTAAAGTCCCTGAGCTTACCTTCACACTGATCTCCAGTAGATGACAATGAGTAGCCTTGGCTACAGATACATCTGAAAGATCCTTCTGTGTTCCTGCAGCGTCCATTCGCACAGACTGATCGCTGCTGGCATTCGTTAATATCTGCAGAGACAGTGAAACTGTTACACATCTGAAAATACCAACTACGCATCAAATGGTACAAAGACCAAGTCTGAACAAAACAGCAAAGCACAGTATCAGTATCCAGTACTGCTTGACTTGTTTGTATTTATTAAATACAGACAATGTAATGCATAAAATTATATAAAACTGCAGACTGTGTGTTTTCCTTGAGATGTCTGTGTTCAACATTCTCTCCTGTAACACCAATTTATCCCTCGTGCACAATCGGGTGCACACAGACTCACAAATACACACACGTGCTGCCTGAGAGCTGTTTTTGTTTCTGTTATATCTGGCAGAGGTAACAAGTCAGCCGCTCCAGTGAATCAGCAAAACCCCCAAAATACTTTCCAGCAGGATCACCACCTTTTAACAGGGTGTGGTTTTCAGATGCACACTGACAGGCTAATCCCCTATTAAGTTAAAACTCCTTAGAATTCTTGCCTTGTAGCAGTATTAATCATCTAACTGTGGGGAAACGTCTCTTTGCTTCCACAACACTGCTACTCCCTCTGTGCTTCAGTTCTCATAAACTGGGGTCAGCCTAGAATAACAGATGGATTTGAACATCAACCTTGTATTTTCCTATGGAAAACTCAGAGTATTGGAGAAGAGTGGCACTTTGAATTCAGAATATAGCACATGCCTTGTTTGAGCTAGGAAGCCTATTTTCCCTCTGTTATTTGTAAAATATTCAATAAGAAGCAGTATTTAAATTGACATGGTGAGTTCTTGGTCACTTCTAGCATTTTGGCACAGCTGAATGTCTTTCTGGAAATACACTTCAATTCAAACAGGAGAATGTTACTCAATGAGGTTTTTCAGGTCTGTATTATGGCTGAACAGTCTGACCTCTTAAATAACGGTTCCTTGCAACCACAGAGTTTAGAATTTAAGGATCACTGAAATCTGTGAGGCTCCATGAAGCAGCTGGGCATGTGTATGGGTCCTTACTTAGAAGGGCGCACTTTAAGAAGAACAGTCTGCACATGCCAGCTCAGCTTGGCAAGGGCTCTTTTCCATGAAAGGCTCAGAGGAAGCAGTCAAATTTTGTCTACATATTTTCCCCAAGATCAGTCTGCTGTGTGTCCTGAACAGCACATTTAACTCACTCAAGACACTTAACTTACACTGATGTTTTGTTTCAAACTTCCCGACAAATTTATATGAACGATCATTTAGTTTTACTGTATTATTTTTAGCACTTAGAAGTCTGAAAGTGTTTGGTGCTGTACAGAGACACTTAGGGAAGGCTGAGGGAAAGGAAAAAGAAGGAAATCCAACATCTGACAAGAAACATGTAGGTTTCTGTGTACTTCCACAGCCTGGAGACACTGTCCCAGATTTTCACCATTAGGGAAAAGTTTCAAGTACCCTCTAGGTAAGGAGAGGAATATTCATACCTCCTGTACATGCTCTAGGTTCTCCCTCAGACTACTTCACTCTAACTTCAGACCTAATTTTGTTCCACTGGAGCAGTCCTGATGGGAATTTTAGATGTGGAAGAAATGTGGAAACTGACACTTTGGAGGCACAGGAACTGTTCCTAGAAATACGCCACCAAGCTCTCTCTCTCTGTGTACTACTGGAAATACAGAGACTCCAGTGCAGGCAGGGTTAACTGCTCAGTGGTAACTGACACTTCTGGGCTCCAAAGGGGAGCAGCCTAGGTTTTTTGATTCCACTCATTCACATGGTAGGAAAAAAAAAAAAAAAAAGATAGGAAGAAAAGCAAAAGCCACTGTTCTTGAACCTCTGAAATGCCAGATATGCCACGGATTTTGCAAAAATTCCAGTTTAGCAATATAAATATTACTACATGTTCTTGACTGGATTTATAACACATGTCAAGATCTACAATGAGATCCCATAAAATGGAAATACACATTCTTACATTTCTGTGTTTTTAGCATCAGTGTTGTACATTTAAAAGCAAGGTTAAAAAAAATTAAAAATATTATCTAAAAGGTAAATGCAACCTTATGAATTTTAATAATATTCTTTCTTACCTTCACACTGATCCTTTGATGCAGAGAGTTTGAAACCCTGGGCACAAAAACACCTGAAGGATCCCTCTGTATTTTCACAACGTCCATTTGTACAGTGATTGCCATACTGACATTCATTTATATCTGTGAATAAAAAGAAAGTGCAAGAAATTAACTGGGGTATCACCACCTTTCAGCTGAGCTTGGGAATATATTCAAATCACACCATAAGCATGATTATTATTCCTGAGGAATTTATTTCAGTGAGATTTTCACACTTCATGCAGGTTCCTTTGTAAGGCTACTCTACACACTCATCAAGGAATTGAACTGGATTATGCAAAATCTCTCTTCCTAGTCACAAACCATCCTTTCTTTAGAAGGACTTGAAAGCAGCTTTTACTTTCTATAAACTATCCCATAGACTTCTACTTTCATCCTTCTCTCAAAGGTATTAATTAGATGGGCCACTTTCTTTAGCCAACATGAAAATTGCTGTGTTGCTACTTAACAGTAATTTTCAGGAATTCCTTCTGAGTGCAATTTGTATAAATTCACAAAGCAAAAAACCAAACATAAAAATAAAATAAGAAACATATTTTGCTATAAATTCAGCCAGAATTAATTCTGTATTCTAAAATAAAAATTACTGATATCCTAGCAGTGGTTTTCAAAGAAAAAAATAGTTTTCAAATGTTATTTCTTTATTTCAGGGTTGCAGTAGTCAGCACATGTCCTTGTTTTATGAAAAAATGCCGTATTTTTTAGCTTCACTGATGCAGAAAAAGAACTACCCTTTGTTTTTATGTGCCAAAAATCATATTACTCCCAATTATCCTGTCTTTTGCCACAACAAACCACACAAAACCCATCAGCATAAAAAAGTGCTAATTATGTGAGGCACATGAGCCATTTAGACAGCTGTAACACGGGGAGAGCTGGAAGATTCGACATCTTTAAATCATCATAATAACCCTTATTAGCTATTGTGAATACGTGCAGTAACTATTTTCCTCACATGTATTTAGAGGCATGGCTCTTTGCAAGCTCCTGTACCACCTGCCTTTGACAAAGCCCATCTTTTCCTCCAAGACACAAATGAAATCGCCATTATCAGCCACATTCCCAGTGGCCTACAACTCTCAGTTCCTCACTTAAGCCTCTAGCTCTGTAAATAAGATGTCCTGCTGCAGCCTGGCCAAGCAGAAGGAGTGACATCCTCAGAGAGATGACAGCACAGATCCACAGGTGCTGTGCTGTGGCATTCAGTAGGTGTTATGCCTTACTCCTTTCTTCAAGGCTTATTTCCCAGCTCACTGCTGTTGCAAAATGTGCTTGCTCTACAAAACACAAGCTTTGCTCTCAATGAACATGACCAATGCTCTAACTGAAGAATCTGTTCAAACACAGAGGACCCAATTCAAGCACGCAAATTTTCAACCAAACAACAAAACTGCTTCTTACAGATTCACTTTCATCTCCAAGCTGCTTGACAAAGAAACCTGGAATACTATTTCTGATTTTTGGATGGGACTCAAGAGACTTCCCCATAAAGCCAGCAGAAAAGCCAGGAACAGAACTCAAATCTTCTGAAATGAAACCCAGAGTTATAATTGATTCTGTTGGTGCTCCCTACAGTAGGGGCAGAGGTATTTGGATTAGCTCTGCTTACCTCTGTATTAGTTTGGCTATCTTCTAACAGGATCCTTAAAACTGTACAATTTGAATATTGATAGTTAACCATGCAGCTTCAAAATCCACCACAGTGATAACCACAATGACGAAGTGATCTAGAAAGTTTTGTCAACCTATTTTTTAAATTTGTTCATCGATACACAGAAGTGTGGTCTAGATACATCATGATATACGACTTTGAGTGTGAAAATTTGCAAAGAGAAAAATGGAATAAAAATTAATAAGTGGTTGAAAGTAAACTTAAAAACCAATTAATTATTTCAAACAGTCCCTGTACAACACAAATGCACTGAGGGACCTGGGACAGTGACAATTTAAAGACAGTGAAGAATCAGGCTGTGCAGGTGTCCTTTTCCATTTCTTCCAACACACACTGAACATTCACACCTAAACTCCAGTTAAATCTAGTCTACCTGAGTTTGAACTGAACTGATGGACTTGGCTTAATGAAACAGAAGTGACTATATTCCTGGCTTTAAATCCTGCAAGGTTACAATATAAATGGCATCAAAGATCTATCTGTAGGATTGTTACACTAGAGTTTCTATGGCATAAAGTGCAAGCAGAGGATTGAAGTGAGGTAAAAAAATACTGAAAACAGCACTGTGGAAAAACAGAAGAGCTGCAACTGATCTAAACTAACAGGAGAAACAAATGAATTTATGGAACAATGGATTTAAATACCCTTCACAGATAATGGGAAATATTTTGCTTTTTGGTGTATTTAAATGGTGCCATATTGCAGAACTACAGATTTAAGAAAAATTGTCTGCATTACATTTTCCTAAAATATGCATGGCTCATTTCCAACACGATGTAAGCCTAGGATAAACAAAAAACAGACTAATCACATCACTAATGAAGTGAGTAAGAATGTCTAGGCTTAGAACATTTCATAAAACATAGGAAAAAAGGGAAGCTACATGCATTAATACAAGGAAAAAAATTATCACTTTAAACCAAGACATATTCCTTACATGACTTAGTTCTGAGCAAACAACTGACTGCTCTCATTTCCCTCCTACTAACCTGGTTAGCAAGAATGAAATAACTGAAAGTTTTGTCAGGGAATTTTCAGCCATGCTATTTTCATAAATAGGTACAGAAATAAAAGCTTAATATTAGGAATGAAGGCAAAATTAGGCCAATACTTTTGCAAAAAAAAAAAAAGAAAAAAAAAAGGAGTTAAGTAAGAGCTCTCTAACAGAGTACATTTGCCACGTTCTTTGCAAGGGCATCAGGAATCCAGGCAGATGGCAGGAATGAAACAAAGATCAATGTAGAGTAATTTGTGCAAAAAGAAACCCATTAATTTGTTGTAAACATTTTGTAGCTTGTTACAACTCCATTAAAATCCATGAAATTACCTGAGAAATACATTCCTCCACAGTAAGTCAAATGACAAGACCAAATATGCAGCTATGACATGGTAGATCTGTTCAGACAGGATGACTTCAGAAAATAGGGTAGTTGAAAACAGTGTAATCTGCACAGCAAAACTGGGGGTGAGGTTCTGACATCTACACCATTGCTTCACTGCAACTTGGCTCTAATGTTGATCCATAGATCAGCACCACACTTGCAGCTGGAGCACAGCAGATCCCAGCCACCAGAGCTGCTTCAACCAAACACTGCTCTTAGACTGCTTTGTGAACTGAACTGCATCACAGCACTGGGAGCCATTACAAAATAGGCCATGGAATTACACTGACAACCTACCCTACAACAATAATGCAAACACCCTCTGTGTAGATTATTGTACATCTGTTTAGGTGACATGGTTATTCCAACAATCACAAATTATAGGACATGTGTTACACAGAGTGGGCAGGAATATTCGCAACAGATAGCGGATTCTTCACAACTGCTGCTAAATTTAAGTTTCTGGTAGAGTCCAAAGAAAGTAGAACTCAAAGCTGCAAAAGATTACTTCCTTTTGCACAATGGATTAATTTGCTCTCACTTCTATTTCAAGTAGTCAAAACTGATTTTGAAAAAAAAAAATTATTCTAACATTTAAAAACAAATCAACAAAAGTAAAATGTGCGAAATCTGTCCTAAACCCCTAACCTAAAGTTAGACAAGGGGTTTTAGGATATGCTTATGCTTTGCTAGAAGTAAAATTAAGGAGTTTAATTAACATGCTCAGTGAGCAAACTCTCATATTCCACTGAAAAAGCTGAGCTGCACTGATGTATTAGCACTCACTTGTCTTTCCATTTCCAAGCAACAGCCTACTAGTATTTCACTGACAATACATCCCCTTTCTGTTCCGTATTTTCTATTTCAAGAGTTTTGTTTTGTAATTATATCATTAGTAGTCTAGATTTATCTACAGTAAAACAAGATTTCCTCTTACGTATTGTGTCTGAGAACATAAAGTAATTTCAAACGTCTCATATTTTCAGTTACTCTTGAATGAAATGGGCACAGTGCTGTCATCAGGTCTTAACACTGCTTGAATATGAAACACAGCACCTTGGAACAAGAACTACAACCAGAGAGACAAACAGTAGTAAACATACCATGGCACTGTCCATTCCAGCCTCTGAACCCCACTCTGCAAGGAATGCACTGGTAAGAGCCAGGAGCATTAAGGCACTGTGCATCTGGACAGGTAGTTGGAGTCAGGCATTCATCAATGTCTTCAAAAGAGAAGATAAAAGGAAATACCGGTCAAAGCCATAGTAGAACACTGAACACTGAACAGGAATCCGGTTACTCTGACTCTCCTCCTGCGATACCAAAGCATTTAAAGAGTTGTGTAATTTATCTGAGGCACAGGAAAGAACAAGTTCACACAGATTTGTACTAGCAAAGGGGCATCTCAGGAACAGAGTAGCTCATAATACATGTAACTGAATCTGAATTCTCTGTTATACTAAAAATCTTTGGTTGGTCTTCTAGAACATATAGCGTATCAGATTTCTGGCTACCACAGGTATAAATTACTTTCCTTATGTTACTCCTTTATCATACTGAAGCGCTTGAGATTCTTCCTATGGTAAGACTTTGGAAGTTCATTGGAATGACAGTAAAATTGTAACTCTTGGCTTCCAAAAGCAAAGCACAATTTGGTATTTTTCAATGCTGTAGTTATTCAACCTGCAAGTACTATTGGGACTAAAAACATAATTGTGTAAATGAGAATCAAAGAGGTTTACATGGAGTAAGGAATTAATTTTGTCTGAAAGAAGGCACAAGCCACATCACTGAGGGCGAGAGAGAGTCTTTCTGCATCAGGCAAGGTCCTAGACTGCCCATGACAAGAAGAGATAGGTCCTGAAAAAGTCATGGAACTCATGTTCAGGCTTAAACAAGAACAACTTCTTATCCTGCCCCAAGGAAACCCAGACATGCAACACATGCAATCTAGAGGAGACTGCACACAAAAAACAACATTCAAAGACAAGTTGCTGTTAAGTGACCAATGATCAGAAGATTCCAGAATTAAAACTGTGTTGGCAGCCCCCTTGCAGTCTGCTCACATGCGTGAGATAATTTTATAATATGGTATTTAATTATACAATAATTATAATCTTTCCCATGAAATATTCCCTTCATGCAGTGCACAGAACGAATTAAATTGTCAGTCACCTCTAAATTCAGCTTCCTAAGCTTCCATCCTTTTCCTGCCCCAGGCCTAGCAGTTTTGTCTTCTGCAATTAAGGACTGCTGCTTGAGCACAGATCATAGGGAAGGAATTCACTCCTAGTTTTGAGAACAAGCTCACAGAACGCAAGGAGCTCCCAACACTTGTTATTTAACTGGACAATGCTCCAAGCTTGAGATAATTGAATAGTCCAGCTCCAAACAACTGACTGGATGTAGGCAAATCACAATTTTTCATAAAATCACAATTTAGAATTAGAATACTTTCTTGTATTAGAAAGTCTTAGAATACTTTCTTGTGAAAACACCAACAGGCTTCTTCAGCTATGTAGACCTGCAAATGTAGGTTGTGAAAACACCAACAGGTGTTCTTGTGAAAACACCAACAGGCTTCTTCAGCTATGTAGATAGACCTGTAGCTTCTTCAATGTAGACCTGCAAAAGTTTCCCATGAAACTGCTGTGGGAGTTTGTTTCTTTTTTTCTTAATTAACAAAGAAAATTACACTTCTGCTGTCATTTCTTCTCAGAACTGCCTGGACTGTGTCTGCCTTCAGAACATGAATGATTTACTTGTTACAGAAATTTTTAGTCAAAATGAAGTCTAAATGCGGCAAAGCATAAAAAAACCCCACAAGAATATTTGATAAGAATTCTTCATCCTATGCAACGATGTTCAGCTATGACTACAACACTGTTCTACAGAAACAACAGAATCTACAACAACACATATGCACTCTTTACATTGCCCTGGCTAGGCCTGTGAGAGAGCTTGTGTGAATACGGCTTGAAGGCAGAATGAGGATGGGGTGAGGAAGTGCAAGTGAGCTGTGAGTATTGTGTGCAGCTTGGAGGATTCTTGCCTTTGTTTTTGAACTGTGGAAGGAGTGGAAGGAAGTTTTTTGTGAAATCAGATATCTGTCAGTAGAGTGATGACATGGTGAAATGATTCCCCGAATGTGTCATTTCCTTGGTTTGATGGATTAATGTAGGAGGATTTTCCCCTTAAGCAACCTTAAATAACTTTCAACAGAGAATTTGGTTTCAGGAATTACATTTTGTTAAGTTACATTATAGAGGACTACCACCACGTGATTTAAAATAGAAGTTAATAACAAATTTTATGTAGTGTAGCCTGATTTCTAGCCTAATTGAATTACAGACTCCCTAGTCACAGAGAAGATTTACAAAGACTAATTGTAAGAGTGGAGTCTATAAAACATTTAAATAAATTTTAAAAAAATTGGAAGAAGACTCTTTTAGCATTGTTCAGAGCAGCAAATATATCCATGGCAGCTTTAAGCTTCCCAGGCAACCTGACATGCCAGCAATTTTATTCTATCCTATGTAACTTAGGACTAAAGCAGAAACAAAACCATGTTTAAAATGAAATGATTTCTTGGGGGTTTTAGTTCCCCATTCAAGTTGAAAATGAAAAAAATACCAGGAAAAAAGACCAAAATATCATACTAAAAAGTAATGTGAAGCCTTGAAGGTTGGATGTGCTAGGATCTCCTGCAACATGAAATATCTGTTTGATATGGATATTAAAAAGTCAACCTATAATTTGGTACCTGATATAACACAGGGAAAATTAACTTTTTTTTTTACAAAAACTTGGCAAGCAGGTAAGGACTAACAATGAAGTTAGTGATTCCATGGCAAGAGATGATAAAATGGCTGTTCCAAGATGGTTCTGAACACAGTGGGGGAACTCCTTTGCAGCATCTTAAATTTAAATAGCAGAAATTGAATTGCAGTTCCAGACACCAAATAATGACAAAAGATTGAAGAGTACTCATAAAGGCTTCTTGTTTAAGATTGCACCCTCTGAGATTTGTCCCTTTGCAGCTCAAGCTGCAGTGCAAAGCCTTCCTTGAATAGCAGGGAATGTTAATCATTCCAAACAGCAGGAGTTTGGCACTGGTTTTGTGCTATCAATAAATGGTGCAATGAAGCGCTATCAGTATCAATCATCAGCAGCACTAGGGAAGAGTCCAAACCTACCTTCACATTCCCCTCTCCTGTTCATTTGGTATCCACTATCACAATATTCACATCTGTATGAACCAAGAGTGTTTATACAAAAGCCTTCTCCACAAGTGTGAGGTCTTGAACATTCATCAAAATCTGCAGATGACAAAGAGAAGCTGCCTCACCATCAAAAAATGCTTACATCTCCTCAAAACTCTGCTTTAACTAAACACTAAGTAGTAAGTTTGGATTTTTGAAGGTGTTTGCAAGCCACCTCACTGCTTGTAATCAGAGAGTGAGTTTAAGAAACAGCCAGGGTATAGAAGGTGGCCTGGGAGCATCCCTATGGCTGCAAACACAATGTGTGTTGCTGCATGTATGCAGTGCCCAAGGCAGCACTAACCTAAGGCAGACCACAGCCCCTTCAGGCTGTTTGTGTTGCTTTGTGAAGTCTGTGGCTGTTTGCAGCTGTATTTAAAAATATGGGTTTTTTCAGCTTCTACTCATTGAAAGAGTGTTGAATATTTGTATTTTACACAGCAGGTGTTTTTACTAATTGGTAGTTTTCCTAAACAATGATGTGCTGAACAAATTCTTGTTTTTCAACAAACATTTTGAAAAGGATTATCAGCTAAAGAGGTGCTTTGCTCACCACAACACCTGGTGAGAGACAGAGAAATATACTTCCAGACATCAGTCCAGTACCTCTGACATTGAGGAAAAAAGAGTTGAAAAGGGGACTTTAGGAGGGTTTAGCTAAGCTTCTTGAATAATTTTGATTTTTTAAATTTTTTATAAAGGAGACTAGTTATTACCAACGCAGTCAGTTCCATCTTCACTGGCCATGAATCCAGCTTGGCAAATACATAGGAAACTTCCTTCTGTATTTTCACAGCGTCCAAGGGAACAGAGATGTGGTGCCTGATCACACTCATTAATATCTGTAAAAGAAATGAAAACATAAGACTATAGAATAACATATATAGTTGTGATTCTTTCTGTGCATTATGCGCTATGCATTTGAAAAGACTGATCTTGTAACTATTTTAACTACTGGAAAAGGTATATATGTTTTTTCTCAGAGATGAAAAAAAAATGCATTAAATAGTTTTGGTCGGAGAAAAATGCTCATATTGGCTTAGACTGTAAGAATACTGCATTGGCCCGAAGAACGTGACATGATTACAGTTCAAATCACTACACTGTGTGCAGCATGAGCACAAGCTGCAAGCATGGAATGTTAATAAAATTTGGATGAAATAAAGGGATTCTAAGTTGCCATTGGCTGTGTTGCATAATTCATTTTTCAATACTGTAGTTGCACCTGACAGCATGTGTTACAGCGCGAAGCTGCTGAGCTTCGGTGGCATGAACATTTTATAGCATATAATCTGTAGATACAATACACCCCTTCTGATGCAAGTTACAGAGGAACCAGTATACTCTGTATGAAGCAAAGATACCAATACAGCTGCTTCCAAATCTGAAACAGCTCACGTAGGACCCCTTTGTGCTCTGCCTTATGGTCATCAGAGAATCATCATCTAGAATTTACTAGCTTAAAAGGGGATGAAGACCTTACTTTGCAGATCTCTTCACTGTGCTTCTGGGTTGTTTATAATATACTTTCTCTTTTCAGTAGCAGACTGAAAGGAATAACCTAAGAAAATGCCTGGACTTAGTCTGCCAGCAGAGCTGGTAGCTGGGTAAATCATTGTGACAAACAGGCACAAATTCAATCTTCTTCCAAACAGAAGTGTATTTCTTTCTAGTGGTCTGACTTTTAGATACCTGATACACAGCTGAGAGGAGATGGTCTGCCTATTTCTTTTTCTCTCACATCACAATGGGAAATGTTGTCATTCCATTTCATTAAATTCACACTCATTTCAGAGCAGCTGAAAGGCTGTATTAGAGACTACCTCACAAATTTCATTTGGCATATTAAAAAAAAGCCTGGTAGTTTGAAAGCATTCAACAGAGGAAAGAACGCCTGACTGCTCTGTAGAGATTTCCCCTAACCAGACTCTTCATTTCAAGCATTTCATAGCACAGTTATTTCAGATTTCTGAAAGCATCATTTCATACCAATGCACTTTGTCTGCTGATCATTAAGTTTGTACCCCTTGTAGCAGATGCAAGTGTATCCCACAGGCAAATTAACACAGTGTCCTGCTCCACAGATATCAGGATTAACTGTACATTCGTTGATTTCTAAGCAAACAAAGAGAAATTTAACGTTAAACTTACATAGTTCAGTAAGTGCACAACATTCTGTAATCCAAGTAGAAAGCTCAGGCATGAAAACAACTGTAAATCAAGTTTGCAACTCCGAATTTCTCCAATGGATACCTTATCTGGAAGAATCTAGAAACCATCTGCACTTTTCCTAGTGACACAATCTTATGTCCCATCCAAGATCTATAAATCACTATGTAAAATTGAAAGTAAAATGAAGATAAGATAAAATAAAAAAATATATACAGCTCAGCCTTTGCATTGCACATTAAGAAAACAACTGCTGTGAGTTTCTGATTACAGTGGGTATCCCGATTTAAAGAATACTGATATACCAATGGCTTGGATGTATTTTGTAAGATAAGGAGATTCAGATATGGGCAGCATTGGATACTAAATCCTTACAGTAGTTTTAGAAATCCCTGAAGTATATGCCTTACTGCAGAAAATACTAATGACTGTCTTCAGTTGCAACAAATTAAGGTTCTATTGCAGTATGGAATTGTAATTCCTGAAAAAGGAGAAATTAACTGTAAAGAAGAATTGTTTATTGAGACTATTTAGAAACAGGTCACATTTAAATTTAACTAAATTTTAAAGTACAGAAATAAGGCACTCAAAAACTCCTCACCTTGAACTGCAGTCAGTTTTTTAAATCCTGTTTAGGATTTTGTCCTACAAATCTTACTGCACTTTTACTTTGTTATCTCTGAACAACATTTTGATTTATAGCACACAGCTTTTAATTTCTAGTTCAACTAATTTTCCGGAGCAAATAAAAAATAGAACATGGAAAATTACCATTTTCTTTTTACTAACTGATGTGAGCTCCCAGCAAGGTAACTTTCTCTCCTTGTAAAGAGCTGGGAGCTGGCTGGCAGAAGGAGCACAGTCACAGAAGAGCTGACTTCCAAGTTCTGCTTTGATGATCACAACTATTTGAATCTTTGTATGGGATTGATAAACTGTAATTACAGCAAACTGAAGGCAGCAGTTGAATGCTTACAGACAGACAGGATGCTTTCTCTACTCTTACAGTACATTCAGAAGGATTTAACTGCAGACAGAACTGTACAAACAAATGGGTGATTTAGACCCTATGTGCATTGCATCAATTCAAAAATCCATTCCTGCATGAAGGAAAGCCATTTTGAATAGTTCATTTTTTTATTAAAGTATGTCAAATTTCTCCCTCTGAATGGAAACCAGGACACCTCTTTGTAGGCCTAAATATCTCTACAATATACAAGAATGCATCCTACAGTATTTACCAGGATATTGCAATCACTTCAAAGTCTGTGTTCATTCTGGTTCATTCTAACCAATGTGAATTGTAATGCTCTCGTGTATACAAATATGGTACATTCACCTTTTGGTTTCTAAATGTATAGCAAAAGAACTTTTGATGTCTTTTCGACACAGCTGTCATTTAGACAAATTTCAGCTATGGCAGGTGCATTACTTCCATGTCTGTTATTTTCACTTCTTGACACATAGATGTAGATAAGGCAATTCTAATACATCAAAAAAGGATGAAGCACAAACATCAAAAGAACGTTTCAAAATAGATCTTACAGTAATGTCTCACCTGCTTTTTGTAGAACATTCTGATCTACATCCCTTGAACTCTACACCTCTCAATGAATATCATCATGTATACTTCACGAAAACACACGTAGACTGTCTAACAACCTGACTTGAATTCAAGAAGTATTCAGTTCTGGACTTGCCTTGAAGATCTGCAAAGCAAGTCCAGAACTGAATCTGAGGTGAATGATTAATTTTATCTTCTGTCCTTTACTTGTGGACTCAAAATTGGCAGGTACATCCTGGAAGGACCTGGTCTTGGCTCTCTTGATAGTAGAGAGCCTCAGTGTTGTGGTGTTCTGCACTTTCTCCAGAATACTCCTTCTGTTCTACAACCATGTTCTCTTCACTATGATAATTCAGCAGCAGCACAGAACAATAGTGTCAGGAACTCAGCCATTTCTTAATTTATTGCAGTTCGAAAAGAGAAGTACAATACCTGTAACTTGAGTAGGTGCAATAACTTGACTTGCACTTGAAGTAGATACTTCAGGAGCAACTTCAACAGGCAAAGGAGGGGATGTTTTCTCAATCACTACTGTGTGACATGGAATGGAAATCAATCACATTCAAAAAACCCACCTTAAAGCATTCAAAAAACACAGTCCTTAAAGAATTCACACATGAATAAGCTATGCACTATGGAGACTTTTGTTTATTCTGCTTAGACCTACAGGAGAAAAAAACCCGTGTAATTGGGGTTTTCGTCTTTCTACAGCTTGTGAAAAAAGGTGCTAAAGAAAGCAAACACAGTTGTAAAACTTTTGCAGCAAAAGTTATGCATAAATCTACAAAGAGCCACCTAAGCATAGTTTCCTCTGAAAAGGAGTACAAGGCTTCACCTCTGCCAACATTAAAATTCTCATGCACATAAACCAGGGTATCACTTCTTCTTCAAATACGTCTTTATCTCCTAAACAAGCCACCAAAGCCAATGTCAACCTCTCAATTCCTCCCACTTCTGCTTCCATGACTATTTTTTTATCATGGAGGAATTATTTTAAAGCTCCAATCATTTTTTCATTAACCTCTGTTAGAATTGCTACTTTCCCATTCTTTTAAGAACTGTAAGCACTCTCTCATACTGAAAGAAAAGATAAAATAAGTTACCTGGAAACTGTGGATGAAGGTTAATTGTTGAAATTCCAGGAGAAAGCTGAGGCTGCCCAGGCTCTAGATAAGGCTGCTTTTCTTGATCAATGGGAGTTAATTCCTATAATGATAAAAAAACCCCCAAAAAACATTCTGGAAACATTCTCTTAATGCATAGCTACCCACAAACTCCTGGCTTGAGACATTGCTAACATTCCCACATGAGTGGCTTTTGATAGTAGATCATTAATCACCACCAATCTAAACCTGAATGAACATGGAAGACTAGGTTTATACAATAGAATAAAATTTAACACTGATTTTATTTGAAGCAGCCATTTCCTGGAGCTTCTAATTGTATCTTTGGCTTTGTCCCTCCATAATTCTCCCATTCTTTGGTCTTTAATTGCTTACAAATAGCATTTGAATGCAGTTCAGCTTCACACAAAAGTATACAAACACATCTAGGTGTCTGACAACAGTGAAAGGTTCCTTCTTAGCTGCTGAACCCATCATTTTCATAGAAAATGTTAGACGTTTGTATGCCCTTAGGAAAATGAAATGGAGCACAGCTGCAATTATTCACAACAAATCTCATTATCTCCAGCACAGAAAACCTGAAACCTCCAGAATGGGAGACTTCACAAAGATACACACTTGCTCTTCTCCAATGAACACAGGATACCCTAAACAATGACATTAACTTAGGCACTATACCAGTCTCAGAAGCAGGTGTCACAAATACTTCTCAAAACTTCATAACCATTCTCTCTGACTTATTTTCTCAAGCTCTTAGTATCTGTGTCTCTTCTTCATACTCTCTGCATTTTTCAGTATCCTCTTTAAAGTACAGTCTCCAGAACAGGACAGAGCAATACATACCAGGCCCTCCCGCGCCTCTAAGAGAGGACAGAGTGAAGTCATCTCTTTCCTGTACCTCACTACCTGCCTGTTGTACATTTGCCTCAGGGTTTGATCACTAAGTCCACAGTGACTTGTTTCTTCATCATAAATTCTAAATCCTTTCAGTTATCCATATCCCATCTCATACATGGTTTGCATTCTAATTTCTACAAAGTGACATCATATTTTACCTGATCAGGAGTTGCAGTTGCCACTAAAACCAGAAAGAAAAAAAGAGAATTAATCAGTTTTCACAAAACATATTATTATATATTTTGTCACATTTGAAAGTGGTTGTTGCCATTACACAAAAAATTCAGGCTCAAACTTCATTCCAAACTAGTGGAAACATGAAATTATGTTCCTGAAGCAAGTGTAAATCTAACCTGAAACCAGAATAAGATTCTACACACCGTATAATGTTTATTTACTCAGTATTCAGCTCCCTTGCAGATTTCTCAATTGTTTACCTGCTTCCTCAGAAACAATTTGACAAGCACACAGGTTATTAACTCATTGATGAAACCTTTTCAATTCCTTCCAAGGGATATCAACATCTGTAAACACTTGAAAGGTAAATTAATGACATAATGATATATAACTTACCACTAACAAATTTGCAAGGATTTATTGAGAAAGAAAAAAAAAATCAACTTTTAAAATTAGTCTTTTCTTTAGACAAGTAAGAGTGGTTTGGGGTTTTTTCCCTCCACAAATATGGCTTTTTTTCTGGGAGGGAGTGGTAGTAATTTCATATAAATTCTCATTTTCCATTGCAGCTTTCCTTTTCAGAATTCATAAATATATATATAAAAAATAAGTTTTTTAAGTCTTACAAAAAATATGTACTATTTCTGATCATAAAAATGATTGAGATTAAAGCAGTCTCGCTCTCTCTCCATGGTCTCAGCATCTGGCAGGACCTACCCACAGCCTGTGAGCAGTAAATCCTGTGATGCCAGGGGCATCATGGGATGCTCTGCTGTGGGAGCGGTGCCTCTCGGCCCTGCACTGTCTGCAGCTGCCATGCAAGGAAACAAACCATGGAAGACACATGCACAGAAATAGAGAAAGACTAAATTTCCCCACTCTCACCTTCTTGTACAGCCATCTCAGTCTCACTTTTCTGTGAGAAGGTCAGTGCCTCCACTGGCTCTTCCTTTGCTGGGAGAGGTGGAGGAGAAGTACCTTTAGGAACAGGTTGAGTAATCGGGGTCTTGCCAATGGCAGGTGGCTGTACTCTAACTGCAGGGTGATGATATAGCTTGTTTCTGTGAGGGCCAGAAACCGTATAACCCATTCCACCAGGGCAGATTTCCTTAAAAGCAGCTAGATTTGGGATGGGAAAATATTCCTTTTAGGAGTCTAAAAGTGCAATATGTTGACATAGTGGAAAATATAATGACTACCACTAAGAAATTTAATCTCATATTGTATATACATATTTATAAAAAAAAAAACTTCTTAAAGAGAAGCTATGCATTGCATGCTAATACGACTGAGCATTCTCCCAAAAGCATGTTCTGGTTGTTGTCCCCAGGAGGTTTCCATTTCCAGTTTACCATTTTTCTTCAGTTATGCTGATCTGTCAATATATCAAGATTACTTTTTTAAATTAATCTCCTTCAAACAGTATATCCTTTCTATGTATTAATTTAAATGTGCAAATAGTCTTCATGATCTATACTGCATAATGAAGACTGCTACAGCTATAATTTTCTTCCTTGTAGAAATCAAAGGGAAAAAGCTCACCAGCCCTGTACTAGAGGAGCACAACACTATCAACCAGTATAAACACTGACCCACAGGATTCCACCTGACTACATCAGAGGTCTCATATCAGTCCAGATCCAAATTCCACTGAGTTGAAAAAGGCTGGCTAAAAAAAGGATGGGGATCATAAGCCAAATCACTACTGGAAGAGAGGGGAAATAACCTTATTTATAAAGCTGCTACAGAAAAAAAGTTAATTAAAGTCAGGCAACAGCATTTGCTCTATCTCTACAGGTGCTCTATATAAGCATCACGTTTTGCAGTTCTACTGGAAGAGTAAAATGAGAAAGAAATACAAGTCAGTCTTCCTCCCCATCAAAGAGAATAGTTATACTCCTGTCAGGGTCAGGGAGACCTTTTGGAGTCTTGAGGGGGCACTGCTTCATTGTCCTTATTGCTCTAGATAAAGCCATGTAGGGATGAAACAAAAAAGATTAAGTCTCCTGGGTGGGAATTCTTATGGCTGCATGAGGGATCCGCCAAGTGGGGCATTGGTAAGTTCAGAAATTCTTCTTTGAACACATCAGGGTTTTAAAATGAATTAGTATCTAAAATAAAAGCACAAGGTACCAGCTAAAAGCTCTCCAGAGATGAGTTTAACTGTACATTAATCAGTATGCATTAACTGCACAATGTGTTCGGATGGTGTCTTAGCAATAGAAAATATGAAGGATCAAACTAATTAAATTAGGTGGATTCAAAATAAGGAAATACTTTTTGCTGGGACATCTAATATCAAAACTTGCCATAATACCCAACTGAGGACGGGAATTCTGGTCAAACAAGTAAGACAGAAAATTTGATGTCCGTCCCTTCAGATGCATACTTAGGACATAGGAAATCTTGCTTCTGGTCATATTCTCTCAAATGAAAAATAGAAATTTGAGGCTTATTCTACCACACCTGGGTATAGAAATCTGGTCTCTCAGTGTCTCTTTAGGAGAGAAACATGGGATGCTGCAGTAAATACATTACCCCCTTCTGGAGTATCCCACTTTCACACATTTTTCATAGAAAACTCTGAAACATTATCAATTTAACCTGTTACAGAAAGGAACATGTTTTTAAATGATGCAAGTAGTCATTCAATGGGAAAAGCTCATCAGAATTTTCTACTAACAGATTTTTTTCTCTAAAGTCTCTTCATTAAAAAAAAATCACTAAAATAACCAATTCCATATGATACTTGATATATTTTTTGTGACCATATAGCAGTCAACATAAGGATGTATTCTGTGCTCTATTATACACACTATTGGGTGTAAAACCTCATGCCATATTCTCACAGATGTGAAACAGCTGCACTTCAATTGCAAGTCATCTTATGAGAATAGATTTTTTTCTCCATTAAAAAAGCCATAGAAATATTATTTATCCAAAAGTGAACTGGAGTTATAAAATCCTGATTCATGATCTAGTGACCCAATGGTCATGCAGGATACAGTGGCTTTAAAAATCTATTGAAATGCTCAAAACTTTTGGTCACTTTCATTTCTGTAAGTCAAACTTCAGAAAGTAAGGAATCTGCTCATCATATCTCATAATATCTCTGATAGTAGCTGTGGATTTCCCCAAGCAGCTAGCTGGTTTGAAAATGTAAATCTTTATAAAATATTTCAGAGAAACACATGACCTCTGTCATGACATCTGCAGCAGCAGCTTCAAGTAAGCACAGTGGATTGTCACTACAAATACCTGGGCTAAAATACTCAAGAGACTGGACATCATGTTTATTACAACAAGCAATGATGCTGCTAAAACAGATTAATTTGACCATACATTTGGGAAAAAAGGCAATATTAAATTGATTTTGATAGAAGACTCCATGGGCATTTAAGTTTTAAGTAGTAACATGAGAGAATAAAAAGTACTCGAAAACAGCGATTGGTATGTGGTATCTTAATCTATAACCTGCCAAAGTGCGAGTGGTGACCAAACAGGCTGATATTTTTGAACTCCTTTTATATTTAAATTACAGCAGAACTCTAAGAGAACATTGATAATACAAGAGAGCTTTATGTATCAAGTAAGGAATAGCACATTCCTCAAAATGGATGGTAAAGATATGAAGGAAGGTGAGACAGCCAAGGTATTACCATGCACATCCTAATATCTGTAATACAAACTACATCCCATGTTGCTCTGTAACTGAATTCTCAAAGGCTGCCATCACTTCACCAGAGCCTTTAACAACTGAAGGGTATTAACTATATTTTGGGCTACTTTTCCTCTATCTAAAGTATATACTCTGGTGGTTTTTTAAAAAGCACGCATAACAAATTAGGGGGCAGGGGCCAAGAGCTTGTATTTTTAGTGGGAAGTGCTTACCTGTTCCTGGGAGCGGACACTTCTCACAGTGTGGGCCCCAGGCTTTGCCAACACTGCAACAGCAAAGCTGCTTGCTGAGCTGAACAGAAAGAGGATGCATGCATTGCTTTCCTGCGCTAACGAACCGGTAGCAGGGTCCCTTCTCTTCAGCAACTACAGGGTTATCAGCTGCAATGAAAATGGGAGAGGATGGTACTGTTCACATGAAAAGCAAAACAGAGAAACACCACTAGATTTCCGACACCACTTAAACAGATGAATATTCTGTCTGCAGAAGTTTTATTTCAAACACCTATCTCAGATGAGAATCACGACATTAAAATACCTTATTTTGCATCAAGCAATTCTGAATCGCAGCTTACTCTAGATCAAGGATAAGAAGTATTTCAAAGAAAAACCACAACAACAAAAAGTAAATTCAAAACCAGCAATTGCCATGCTGCCACAATAAGGAGTGAGAATCGTCTCTCTCCTTGCACACAGCTGCTGAAGATCAGCCACTGGCACTACACAGTTGTGTCAAGCTCTAAAGCCAAAGGAATGTCCATCTATAAGTAGGCTATGTCAATAAGTCTGCAAAAGCTTTAAGTATCACACATGACTTTTTTTTTTCATAAAAGGGACAATTACACATCTATGGTTTGCTATGCTTAGTTTTAATGTGGAATAGCCAAAGGCCATAAGCTATGATTAGTATGAGGTGACATAAAGCTAAGGTCCATCCAGCTTTCTAATTTATGCATCCACATTAACATAAAGTTAACAGTTCTGGGTAACATGTTCACATAACTCAAAAAATACAGACACCTGATTTTCAACACAACATGTAAAAGCAAAACCAAAACCCAACAAACAACTCCTTTCTTCTGGTGCTCAACTGCAAAGCAGTACAAAGTCCTTCAAACTGCTGAGAAACTCTCTCAGCAATTGAGTGTCATTAACTAGTAGCATAAGATAGTTAAGCTAGGAAAAAAAAAAGAAAGAACTCACCTATGACTTGAGACTATACTTTATTTTCTAAATGTAAAGATAGCTCAGAGAAAGACCTTAGGATTATAGCTATTTTTCACTTGTACATATTCTTCACAAAAAAAAAGTGAAAAATTTAGTTGTTCTTTACATCATCTTCTTGCAGAGGTCATTGATTGCAACCAAAGTAAAACCTAACTAATAAAGGGAAATATTTGCATTCATGTCATTCACAACTTTTTCTTTCTCCTAATTATCTCTTAATTTTTAATTCTTCTTAGCTAAAAGGAAACTGCGCTAAAGACCATCCTGGACTAAATGTTTATTAATGGCAACAACCCAGATCAAAGCTGCAGAGGTGGAAAAGGGGAGAGCAGGACACAAAGAGGATTTTGGCTGAAACTACTAGAAAGGGGAGGAAAAAACAAAGTGGAAACTTCACACTACTGACTACTAAAAAGTGTACATGGGAGCTAGAGATGGCCTTGAAGATTTGGTGACGGGAAAATCAGGAAAAAAATAGAAAGGATCCAGGGCAGCCACTGGTGGAGACCAAGGTTTCCAGGACAAAATTACAGAAAAGAGGCAGAAGCACTGAGGCTGAGTAAATAAAGCAAATAAACTGAAAATATGAGTTGGGGACAGAAAAAGAAAGGTGACAGATGAGAATAGTTGGGCCCAGTCAAATAAATCTTCATCTGAAATGTAACCAAGCGACTAATTTGGTACTTAGATTAGCAGTATTACTTACGGATGCATCTTGAGAGGGTTGGATCTGGCACAAATCCCATTTTGCAGGTACATCTGTAGCTGCCCATGGTATTCAAGCACTCACCATTAGGGCATACTCCCTGTAACTGACACTCATTGATATCTGTGGGAAAATTGAAAAACAATCGGATGCTGAAACATGTACTAATATTTTTCTTTCTTCACAAGTTCTCTCTTTTAAAAAAAAATATATGAAGGATAAATGTTACAAGTTAACACTCTAATCAACACTTTCCCCCATAGTGACATGTGATTTATAACCCTTTAAAACACTGCTGAGAACATAACAGAAACACAATTATATTTATACATCACTCTTAAGAACTCTGAATTAGGAAAACAAATACACTTTGACTGGCTTATCAACCCTTCTTCTCCTGACTAGATGATTGCTTGCACAGCTCAACACAGATCACAAGAACATTCAAATAGACAAGCTTTAACCAATTTAGTATATTTTACAAAGGGTAGAACACCACTTGCCACATTTAATACAGTTTTTATTAGTATTTATATTTAAGAGTACTCAATGGTTCATTATGCTGAAGAAGCACAATGCAAAATTATCTGTAGCCCAAAGGAGCCTGATGGCAAGAACATGCTTCAGGGAGAACAGAACACTCCTGACATGGAAAGAATTGCACCTGTGTCAGTGGCAACACAACTTAACAATTATGTTGAACCTGACTCAGTAGTGCCCTGGCAGCCAGGAGGGTCAAGCCTATCCTGGGGGGCATCAGGCACAGCATCACCAGCCAGGCAAGGGAGGGGATTGTCCTGCTCTGCTCTGAGCTGGGACAGCCTCACCTCGAGTGCTGGGGGCAGTTTTGGGTGACACAATGTAAAAAAGACATTGAACTGTTAGAGAGTGTCCAAAGGAGGGCCGAAAAGATGGTGAAGGGCCTTGAGGAGCAGCCATATGAGGAGCAGCTGAGGTCACTTGTTCTGTTCAGCCTGGAGGAAACTGAGGGGAGACCTCACTGCAGTTACAGCTTCCTCATGAGGGGAACAGGAGGGGCAGACACTGATCTCTTCTCTCTGGTAACCACTGACAGGACCCTAGGGAATGGCCTGAAGTTGTGTCAGGGATAAGTTGTTAAGTTAGATATTTGGAAAAAATTCTTCACCCAGAGGGTGGTCGGGCACTGGAACAGGCTCCCCAGGGAAGTGGTCACAGCACCTGCCTGACAGAGCTCAAGAAGTATTTGAAGAACACTCTTGGGCACTTGGGGTGATTCCTGGGCATGGTGCTGTGCAGGGCCAGGAGCTGGACTCTATAATCCTTGTGGGTCCCTTCCAACTCTGTGTGTTCTGT
Source organism: Motacilla alba alba (assembly GCF_015832195.1). Taxonomy (NCBI): domain Eukaryota; kingdom Metazoa; phylum Chordata; class Aves; order Passeriformes; family Motacillidae; genus Motacilla; species Motacilla alba. The sequence goes on from NC_052018.1 coordinate 77,627,398, forward strand.
AATTCTGTGAACTGCTTTAATAAAGTTTGCTGTTATTAGGCCACCTGTGCAAGTGTTGCTTTCAGGGTCTGACTGAATAATCCTTCCATTCCCCAAGCACCGGGCCTCAGGTCTACATCACACTCATGGTTGCATTTGTAGTTCACTTACTCTTAAAACAGGACCTGTCTAATAATCATCTGGATACTATCTGGGACTAAGTCAGCCAAACTAGGTGTTTATTTCAGGGGACAGCAACAACATAGTTTGCAGTGATAATCCAAATATCAAAATAGTAACAAAAATAAAATTTAAAAAATCCTCTAATTCATAATTAACTGTGTAATAAATTACAGTCTCCTCTTTCAGAAAAATTGAGAGAGTAGATTGAAAAAGACCTACCTGAAAATATTTACATCTATTATTTTTCCATCAGACTTTTCCTCCCTATCCTCAAGGATAGAAAAAAACATCGACCCTGATGGGTAAACAAACTTCATGTGGAAGTTAGAAATGCCAGCTAGTTCTTTGAAAATCAGGTATTAGTGATCATTTATCTAAAATACATAATATTTATTATTTTTCCTTTTAGCTTTTATAATACCAACCTCATTATATTTGACCTCATTGTATGTTGCTTCATAATTCAACACCATCACTAAGGCTAAGAGGTTGAATATACAAAACATAACAGATGTGCCAAAGTTTGCATTTGGAAACCTATAGAAAGATTCTTTCTTCTTCATTTTTTCTCCCTAAGTTTGGCTACCTGTCTCATGACACAAGAGTGTGCAGTACATCTGACTCTGGCAGTTGCCATATCAGGCACTTTTTTTTTTCCAAATACTGAGTTGAGCTTATCCCTCAGCTCTTCCAGTGCTATACCTAATATAATATCTTGACACCACCTGGATAAACTTCACTTCTATGCACTTAGCTGTGTGTGACAAGGAGTAATAATTTATATCCTAGGACTTTGGATGAAATGTGATGGAAACCACATGAATTACAAAGGATCAGCTCTGCCTCAAAGGAATTTTCAAGTGAAATTCCCAGACTATATGACTTTCTGACCTCAGAGGGAGTGGAGTGTTTAAACAGGAGAATAGTATAAGAAAAGAGCAGAAAAAACAGCTGAAATATTTTTGTACAGTAGTCTACTTTTTGTCCCATCCAATGTTTAAGCAGGATGACATCCCATATAAGAACAGGAGGATCTTATATAAGGACTGCATTAATACCGAATATTTATCAAGCTACACTTGAAAGAACCTAATCTGATGAAGAAACTTCATAAAATTCTTTTACGCTGAAATCTCAAAATATGATTGAAGGCATCTACACAGTCCCAACTGATCTGAGAAGGAAGATTATCACTATTTCAATAACATTATAATTTGTGAGTATTAAAGAAATGAACTTCAATCTTAACAGTTAGCAAACTAAAAACATTATTGAAACATCCCTAAATAGAAACACAGTCATGCTGCTGTCAAGTTGTTGGGAGGAAAGGACATATTATTAATGTTCTATTTTCCAAAAATTAGGCTCAACTAGGATCTGATGGAACAAAATACTCTGAAATATCTAGAAGCTAATACAAAGAAAATACTGGAACACTCAAGAACCCTCTATTGAATTTTCTATCGTTGGCAATTTGGGTTGTAAGATCAGTCTTCAAATGCTAAACCACAAAACAAGTCTACTTGCTTTGATAAAGCATTTTCTCTGATATCAGAAATAAGCTAGAGGAAGAGATAGTATCCTTTACTCTGAGTACAGGAAAAATGTCATTATCTGGGTCCATTTCAAAATGAAAATCCTTAACACAATTACACAAATTACACATACACTTATGAACAAAAACCACATACAGATTTTGGAGGAAAAGGAAAAACACAGGAGAAACTGATACACATAATAAAAATAATTTCTCTACTTCCTACATTGTAATACCCAGACATTTTTAAACAACTTTCTCACTTTCCAAATTCTCAGTATATGTTTTTCTTTACAGGAAAACTAACATATACGACTGGGGGAAAATGCAAGCTGTCTGCCAAGTGACATACACAATGTATCACTTTTTTGATGACTTTTTGTGGAATTAGAATTAGCAGAAATGCTTTGTTTCATGAAAACAGCATTTACGTTTTACATCAGTAAAGAAGACAGCTTATTTTAAATAATGACAATTTGACTTAGATTTTACAGTCCTTATTTTCAGTAAAAAGGCTAAGTCTCTTGTTTGTTAACCATTAAAATACATTGCTATTTACATATATGTTAGCATGAAATGGATGGCACTTTTTCTTTCTATCTAGGAGAATAATTCTACCCTTCTACATGTTTTTAAACAAAGTAAGTAATTACATGGCTTAACATAGGTGCATTTGCATTTTAAATGTTAAAAATGATTAATGATGCATTCTTCACTTATTAGATAATATAACTTTATACATATGCATCCACCTTCATTTTAAGGAATGTCAAAAATCTATATATGGATAAACTTTATTATTTGAATATTAGAAGTATAAATGTTTCAGGACATTATTTCCTGTAGTGGCTGGTTTGTGGATACATGGGATCTTCCTATAATTCATGAATACACAATCATACTTCTTTCCAAATGATTCAACTATTCTGCAGGAAACATTCACAGATGTTGTCATTATTGCCTCAGTATTCAATCTCTTTTAAGATGAACTGTTCTTGTATGTCTTGTACTAAAAACATAATTCCCCACTCGCATGAGCTCTGCTATTGCTATTTAATGTGGGCACTGCTACATTAAGTTACCAGCTTATATGTATGTAAATATCAACTAGCATTCCTTCTAGAGTTACTGATACAGACATTCCTTTTGCTAAATTTGTCCAATTTTTAAAGTTAACTTCATCGTGCATGTGCCAGTGCCTCAGCATGACTTAATTACAGTGTATTTTAATGCCTCTTTTCCTGGTCATGTCCACTCGATGAGCTCATAGAATAACTGAGCTGATGCTCTATGCTGAATTACACAAGCTTGTCTAGGGATTCCACAGAAACAAGCCAGAAGCTGATTAAAAAAAAACCAAACCAAACCAAAACAAAAAAAACCCTCAAATTTTCAAAAGAAACATATATACATATAGGCATAGTGTTTATTTAACAACTTGAGCAGAAAAAAAAATCCTCCCAGATTTACTATCCACTTCATTTCAGACTGTGGTAAAAGGCCACCTATCCAAAATGTTTCCTACCACCTGCCAGCCTGCCCAGCTGTGCAAATTGCATTGGAATCAACTTGTTCAAGCAGCTCAAAAGGAAATCTGATTCAATATTAGCAGACTTTTTTTTTAACCCCTCTATTTCTTGTATATGGACATTAAAAATATTTCAGTTTTACATTAACATAGGAATAAAAATTCATTTACTCCACTGTAAAAACTAGAGAACAATGTCTGAATAATGTCTTGTGCAGAAGTACAAACTGATGGCATGCTTGAGGAGTAATTTGATCAAATGCCTTCATCTACACAGAGCAAATACTAAGGGGCTAGGTAGCAGTACTGTAAAACCACACATCTGTGAATAAAGCTTTCCAAAGACCAACTCAAAATAGACTTTCAGGTTTTGAGAAAAGGAGAGCAATTAAGTTCCATTGGTAAAAAGCCTCTGTTCCAGTGATACAAAAAAAAAAAAAAGAAAAGAGAGAGAATTTAAACCAGGAGATAGTCCACACAGTACCTCACCTGGCTCCCTAGAGCCTAGAGAACTCTCACAGTAAGCACTGTCATTTATAATTTATACAGAACTGGTAAATAAATAATTGATTTTTTAACAGTTGGAGTTTGATTATATGAATGACTTGACCCTTTCTCAATGGTAATAAATGGGTATAATCCCACTGGCATGAAAGAAGCATTGTCAATTCTGCACTGACTGACAGCCTGATCCTTTGCTGTTACCCTTTTGTATTATCCATGCCAAATATGTGGAACTGGTCCTTGGCACACTGTGTCCCTGGATTTAGTAGTCCATCCCCATGAAAATCTGACTCATCCTTACAATCAGTCAGGATGGTAGTGGAAGCCAAATGCCATACCAGTGGCCCTGTTGGTGACTCTGCTCTCACAAGTTCATCCAAACACACAGAAGCTTTGTCACAACCAGAGTCTTAATAGTGATGCTGCAGCACTGTGCACATGAGTCTGCTGTGTCTCAGCTCCTCCCATACCTTTTTCTAAGCACAGCTTGATATATGGTGAGGTCAGCCACCACGCTCTCCAGAGCCGCCACCGCGCTCCCAGCTTCAAATAACCCAGACACGGTAACCAAACTGCTGCTAATCTGTCCCACTAAGGAGAATTTAAAACAGGCTCTCTTAACAGCAACAGTTGGTGTTTGATACCTTCCCACACATTTTTATAGGTCTTCTGGGTGTTAGGTCAGCCTGCTCTCAGAAAATGCAATGTGTTAATGACTCACTGCCACTGAATTTCCTGGTGAAAAAAAGCAAGCTATAACAGCCATTTTCTAACTGCATGCCTGTCTGCTTATGTGGAGACTACAACTATCAACACAGTACTATCTTCATGAATTAAAAAAACCCAACTACAACATGAAAAAAACAACCCTCAAAACCAACCAAGCAAAGCAGGAAGGTGGCAACAATATAAGATGGTGTTCATTTAAGCAAGTAAGCACATAGTAACATTGAACTTGTTATAAACCATGATAATTATATAGCTTTACTAAGTTCAAAAGCAGATTCATCTTCAAAGAACTTTACATCCATTATTACAACATAAAAGATGGAAATGAATGGATAAGCCAGATAACAAAAATAATATCTTTTTGCTCATGTTTTTTCCTGCTTGCTTTCTATGAATGTTCATAAAGAAATTTTATTTGTTTTTTTTTTTTTTTTTTTGTCCAGTGTAAGGCAATCATCAAGGTTTCATACTAGAAATACCCCAAAGCACCTTACTAGAATCTTGGTCCACATATATTTAACACAATCAGATGAAGAACTGTTTTTACTCATGACCACATACAGACATTTGCATGGGCTGAGTACCACAATAATAAACGAAATTTCCTTCAGTCTAAGTGCAGGCAACAGTTAATATCACCTATTTTCTTCTGATAACCGTGATTTAGAGAAGGACTGAATACTCCAGAAGAAATAAAGAAATGCAGGAACCTTCTGAAAAAGAGCCTGACCATTACCTGTTACTCTTCTCTAAACAGTTCTTGCTTGCCTAAAGATCAAAACCCCCAGTGATTTTTCAACATCTCCATCTGTATTTCCTCAAGTACGGATTTACTCGTTCAGCTCTCTTACATACACACTGCACACTGGGGAATTGCGATGACCGAAAAAGAAATTTGTCAATCAAAACTTCAAATTCTGTCCTAAGGTACCTAAATTTCAGTGACAAACATTTTCACACCTAATGAAAGGTGTCCCTCTCGCCGATGTAGAGGTATTCATGTGCAGAAAAGTACAATGCAGTAGAATCTCTTTCTCAACTGAATGACAATGCACAGAACACTCTGCTGGAGGGGAAGACATGCGGCAACTTAAGAGTCATAACTGCCAATATTCTGCTTCCATTCTCCAATTCTACACTGGCTTTTAAATTAGAGTGGCTTTTTAAAAGAGTGTTTGTGACTGCATTAGCTGCTGTCCAACAGTACTTTGGTTCTTTACTGGAAATCTACAAGCAACTTCTCTCACATTTCCCTGAGCAATGTTATACCTAATTCAATCACATCCAGGAAGTGAATCATTTCAGCTTTATTCCAGGATTAATGACATTTAACGCAGCCTGAGTATCCTTTATCCAAGAATAATAAACCATGTTAAGTGTAAACATCCAATCCTAGGAAAAATTCCTGTGCCTGCTTAAAATGAGATCTGTACCTGTCACTTACTCTTGAAAGAATACGCTTTGCTTGGTTACTGTAAAACATGCCGAGTTATTTACTACATCGTAAGGCTCCTTTATTTTCCCCTATTACTGAAATACCAAGCAAATATGGAAATGCCTCACAGCCTGCTTCTGTTCTACACATTAACAGGCCACCACAACCTGGTGATGGCTGCTACAGCCGAGCAAGGTGGTGCAGAAGGAGTAACGATCAGCAAAGAGCTGCCTTGCTACAGAGCACCCTACAAAAGCTGATGGCTGGAGTATCAGCTCTGCAGCGTTTCCCTTTGGCAGCTTCCAGCTGTAAGGCTATTAAGGAAGAGCAGTTCACTGTGTTTTGGCTGTGTTAACCATTACAACAGCTTCTCAGACCACCCAGGCCCAGCTGGCCTAATGCAGAAATGCTGAGGTGGTGTAAAGCTGTCTTCTCTGCCTCCAGACTAGTAAGTCATTCGGACACAGAGCAAGGCCACTGCCCACCCTTTTCAGATAGTGAGCAATGCCCATATTTGGTCACAGAATGCAGGAATTTGAAACATTCCTATAAAATTAAATTCATTCTTTCATTTCCAGGCTTAGCCCATTGAATTTATGCTTATCAAAATCATTGCTGCCTGGAAATTTTAAACCCATTTAAGTATTATCTTAAAATTTTACAACCGAATGTACGTGTTTATGATTGTGTTCCGCAATCTTCTGATATTACGTTATTTACATCTATCTGTCCATTTTAAAGAAAACAATTTTACTGAAGAAAAGCAGTCTAGGAATTAAAAAAGGTCAGGGGTTACTGCAAGAATTTTGAACAATGTAAATGCAAAAAAAATTGCCTTTGTTTTTTTAAGAAACCACTGCTATTATTGATGTAATTAATGCAGTCAAATTTCTTCAGGAGAACTGACAACTTGGAAATGATAGGTTCCACTACCCAGATGGGACTGGAGTTTGATATTATTTCTATTTTATGCTGAAGTAACTAAAAAAAGCATTTAAAATTTTCATAAAGAATGTTGAGTGATTTAGTATAAATTAAAAAATAACCCCTCTTCTGAACAATAGATCTCACTTGTATCATTAAGTTTGCTATATTACAAATTTGGTAGGGGATTTCTGATTACATGAATTAATACGACTCAAAAAACAAGTCAGATTTTCAAAGTCACATTACATGCGCTAGAAGAAAACGACATATAATTTCACAATTTTTAATACAACACATAACAAGGCATGAAAAACTAAATATGCAACTGCTTTCAGCTAAGACAGTCATGATAACCACACGGTTCTTATAAAATCTGGATGAAGAATAGGAACTTCTAGAAGTAGAGATTTCTAGTCAGACCACCACAGCCCTGGTAACTTCACTGAACTTCAGAATAAACTTGTGGCTACAAATGTACTGCTGCCCATCTCACTCCCTCTGTCCCAAGTGGCTGGTGCTGGAGGACACAAGCAATCTCAATAGCTGACTACAGGCCTAAGCCCTGTGGAAAGATCAGTTTCTGAAGGGAGACTTCTACAGTCAGCTCTGAAATCTCATCTCTATGCTTATTAAAAACTGACTGACTTTGTTTAAATTACTAAGTAATAAAACCAAATGGAAAATATTTGTCCCCTTCTGATGCAAAGAGAACAACTTGCCTTTCAAAAGACCCCCGCGTCCTTAAAACACTCTGCTGCATTTGAGCAAAGAAAGCTGTCTAGATCAATTATATATTAATTAGAACTTGCAAAGTATCTAGGCAACTTAATTAAAAATGACCTAGTGGTCAGTCATTAAGTGCTATTTAGTAATATCTGCCTTGATAGATGTTTTCATGCTGTAAGTGCTTTAATATGCATAATAAATCATGCTGTAAATTTAAACTGGAACATATAACTTATGTCAATTGTGAAAATTTGATAGATTCTGGTAAGTTAAATACTAGGCTTCACTGCAAGTGCCATCTGACTGATTGAGCTCCGAACTGACTCAATATACAGGCATCAGTTTTTATTCTCCTTATGAAATATCAATTACAATCAATTACCTATTAACACCACAGAAAATACTGTTCCAATTGTTTCTGCTATAGCTACATTAACTACTATTAATATCCTCTAAGAAAAAGACAATATCCAGATTTTACACCCTCCATTATAGTTGATTGTTCCAATGATAACTTGATTAGTGAGAATGAGAGGTAAAAGAAACAAAAAACGAGGCTTTTTTGCTAAATAAACTATTGCAATGTTTTCTTAAAATCACAGAAAAATCAGTTGCTTATTCTAAGAAATGAGCCACTGATTTCAGTGAGCTAGCAGACTAGCAGCAGAAGAAATCAGTCCAACTCGTTTTGTGCTTTTGCGTGGAATTCACCGGAACGCCAGTTTGCAGAGCCACACTTCTCAAACACATAATCAGTGTCCAAACAGCAACCCAGCCCAGTTTCTGGAGATATATTTATTTCTCACTATGATCATCACAAAAGAACTTCTTTGAAAGGTGGCTGTTGACTTAGTGAGTAACATTAAACAGCATTTCTTATTAAGAAAGCTCTTTTATTACTTAAAAGTAGTGAAATAAATATACAACAAGCAGAGAAAACAAATTTATTACTGTATTGTAGAAACAAATGTAGCAAGGAAGAATATACCTTCAAAATTTATCTTAAATCACTATGAAACCAAGGAAAAATGTTTCAAGTCCCCCGAGCTATATGTGATTATAGAATTTGATCTATCAACATACAAGTACTAGTTTCTGCAAGCTCATAAACATTTAATTTTAAGAATATAGGGTCTTTCCAAGAATTTCCATGCACTTTTTACTTCATTGCAAAACAACAAGTGTTCAGGTATTTTTCCAGTTCTTCAAGATAAGATTTCTAAAGTGCTCTGTTGGCAATACGTTAGTTTCCTGAAAAATGAATCCAACCTTTTCACCAGCTGTTTTTTCCATTCTATTTCAGTTTTCCAAGAAAACCATTAGCAGACTAAGCAAACAGTAAATATAACTTTAAGCAGGGAACCAGAAATTAGCATTGCATGTGGATTCTAACAAAGAAGTTGCAACACTGATAAGCTGTTTTTTGGCTCTAATGACAGCCTTAGGGCATCCATGTGTGTACATGTAATAAATCACCCCATTGAAAAGATAATTACTGAGGGGGAAAAAAGATTTCTTGATAGTAATTACACTAAACTGCTTGATTTAACATACCCACAGATGGTTCTTTGTGGTCCTACTTACACAGTAGAGAGAAGAATGCTTGATTACATTAGTTCACTCACTTGAAAGAAAAAAAATAATGATCTGGTAATTATTCACACTAATAGTCCTTAGTTGATGAAGCCTATGCAGAATTTTGACTGCAAAACCAAAGTAGAACAAAAGGTTAATTAGGCTTTTAGGCCTGAGTTTTCAAAGGCAGTGAAAGTTGGACAACATCTAGGTGAAAAAACCAATCTCTTTTAGCTGCAGGCAGGGATTCAGAAATATATCCCCATTACTATTTGGTCTGGCAGCCCTGCCCCTTTCTAAGCATGGACACAGCATGTGTACCCTTTCAGCAAAGAATAATTTAATTAAAACTTACACTTGCATATGGACATGCTGTTCCACTCCCTTCCAATTTAATTGTAAGGATTCTTAAAAGAAATATGAATAGTCCCACGCTAGCAGCTTGAACAGTTTTCTTCTGCCATCTGCGGCTGTCTGTGTCAGTGATATGGACAGCTCTTTCTTCATTAGCCCTGGCTTCTTCTCTTATAGAAAAGCACGTCTGCTTCAGATAAACAAACAGGACGCTTCTGGCTGACCCATTGAGAAGCACATGCTAATGACCATTTCAGGGCTGAAATGCACCCTGCCAGCAGCTTTCACATATGAAGCTGGCTTTCCTGAAGAACATTCAAACCGAGGTCAAAATCCTGACCCTTGGAAAGAAAATGGTAATCTTGTTACTTACTTCAATAGGACTGAATTCCATCGTGGCTTTGTTTCATGGGGATTCCCTCTCCCATTTGTGTCTCCTTATTGGAATATGTTAGTGAGCAAATTATAGAGGAGCTATTTTAACCTCAGTAAAGCAATAAGGGGAACCTTCAACAGCCAAATCCCCCTCCAGAAAGAGATTGTCTCTATCCTAAATTCATCAACGGTCTGGTAAGATAATCCTACTATCATTTTATGATTAAACACTAGATCATAAATTTCCATGTATCAACTACAAGTTATATTTAGAGTCTACAGCTCTTCTGGGATAGTGACAGCAGTACAAAACAAATTGTTTGAAGCCTCATATTTCTTGCAATTTTAGTCATGTAGTACAAAAATGTGTCAGGGGAAGAATTATCAAAACCCAGCGCAAAGCCTGATGATTAGCCTACCAGGTACAGATCTATTTCTGTACACTACTGTGGCAGTACTCTGTTCCCTCTTATGCTCCTCTCTCTCTATCAGCCTGTCACTGCTGAGTGAAACAACTTCCTGGCCTATTTCTGGCAACCTTCAGAAGCAGCAGACAATTTCTAACTGTAATCCCTGAAAATTCATCTTAGTTTCCATGAAATAAGGTTTGCCAACACCTAGGTTCAGCCTCTTGAACCAAATGGAATGCCCTACTCGCCTTGAAGTGCCTGCTGGGTTGCTGCTGTCTGAAACCATTGTGTGTTCTGTGAGGTATACACACAACTACTGAAGATATCAAAAGCTCTTGCCTCTCCTGGATCATGAATTTGTGCCCTCATGCTTAGAGGGTTGCATGAGGGCACAAACCCATCATGGCATCTTCTAGACACTTCCCAGGGTCAAAGTTAGAAAACCTTTTTTTTGCAGACACTGAAAAACCTCGTGACTGATACATGGAACAAGACAATGTCTTTCAAAATAGCTGGAACTGTCTTGCTGAAAATACATCCATCACCTACATGTTTAATTTGAGGCATAAAAAGGCTGCCCATTTACATCTGACACTCGCTTCCTTCACCTTTTCACTTTGCAGTCCTCATTAGCAAATTGCCATCAATATCTCCCCATCCCTTTTACTTACTAAGAGGACTTTGCAGTCTTTCATTGCAGAGCAAGGAACAAGCTCTTGAGATGCAATTGGCAGCTCTCCTCCATTTACTTTTTTAGTGTTCTGACCCATCCAGTCTTCCAAATGCCCCTACCCTGCAAGCTGGTAAACCACTATGTAGAGACCTGAGCAACAGATAGGCTCAGGTAGCTGAAGATAGCAGCTCACATCTCCGTCAGCAGTGAAACAGCATGATGTTTGTGTTTAGTGCTCTAAAAACTTTAGTATTTTGGTGGGCAAATAATTTCTTTATGCAACTGGCTATTGTACATTCCCTCATTAACATGCAAAGAGAAAATTTTCTGTTAAATAAGATTAAATTCATGTCCAAAATGCCTACAAATATCCTTTAACATCAACTAGTCTTTCACTTTATCCAGCTCTCCACCAGCCCTTCTATTTGTTGAGACCTCTTTATCCCTTGCAGTATCAACACTGATCAAGAAACCTGGCCACAGCAGTATCAGCTTCACTGGAACTCATTTTTCCCTTTCTCTCCAAATCTCTCTCCTGAACACTACTGCAAGATTGCTTACATCGTCCCAGAGCTCCTGGTTCTTGTTTATTTTTGCTGTGCCAAACCAGTCAGACAAGCAATTAAGCTTTTTCCTTCATCCTCACTTGGCACCTCTGCGCAGTGCTCCAAGATACACAGACAGAATGAGCATTTGTCTGTGGTCATCTCTTCAGCTTTGTCAGATGGAGATGCTACAGACCAGGAGAATCCAAAGTCCCAGGTCTTGCTTTGTAGCTGCATGATCATGCAGACCGCACAACCCTGTATGTTTTGGTAACTTCTATATTTGCCACCAGGCAATAATAATCTCGGAGTAACACAACTAGCCTGTGTCTAACTCCATACACCCTCACCTGCACTATGCACATTCTGGAAATAGGTGGGTCACTTCGCATGGCAGCCAAGTACTCATTCTTTTCATCTCCACTTGCCAGGGATGTTATCTGGCTTTTCTCAGTACTGTTGTGCCTAGCCTCTTGAGTCCTAAAGAATTGTTATCTGATTACTCTACACTTTCATGATAACAAAAATAGTTCTGTATTGCTAGTTTCATCTGACTTAACTGAAGATGTCCATAGATTCACTCTTTAGCAAAAAAACCTGACAAAACGATGTATTTTACAGACAAAGTAAAAGAATCCTTATGAAGTCATCTTTATACGTCATCAAATAAAATTAATATATACATAAAAGTTTCAGAAGTTATTTTCCCTGGAGGAAAAAACTCACTCTTACAGAGTTGTCAATATTTAGAAAGAGTCAAAACTATACTCAACATTTTTTCGCAAATATAAATCAATGGACCAGATTAAATCATCTAAATCATCAGTATCAAAGAAGCTGTCACAGAAAGCCAGTACTAAAAATTAACACAACCACTTTGGGTGCTATCATACCTTGACAAAATGTAGCATTGATTCTCTTGTAGCCTTGTGGGCATTCCATGATAGGACCGTATCCATGGTAAGCTGAAATAAACCAAAACATCAGTTAAATACTGATAATTTATATGCTTGCAGAGCCTGACAGCTAAATTATTATGTATTTAAAAAATTGTAAGATTTTGTGAAAAATAGTTAAGCAAAAAAGACAAATTTAAATTAAAGATTGCACAGGCAACTTTAATTCCATCTTCTTCAATATGTATGCCACTTACATCTTCAGTTATCCAGTCAAATTTCTGTTAAAAAAAACAAAACAAATCTTTGAAGTCAGGATATCTTTCATCCTATTTGTTGAAATACTCAATTAATTACTTTTGCAAACCAGCTACAAATATCACGTTTGGAAAAGATAAAGCTGAAGATTCATTATGAAAACATCTAGGATTTACCTAACAGTATTTTAGAATACTAAACTTCACTTAATTTACTGGCTGATCAGTGTAAACAGTCACAGATATAATAACACTGCAAAATAAATACTGAATTTAATTTTCCCAAACTAGAAAGTTTTCAGTTAACTAGCTTTTTATTTCTACTGATTGTTTCTTTCCTCCACTTAAGGTTGCTTTTCAGACTACAGAAAACTGTTTATTGATTCTTAAACATCGTAAATGCGAGCAGTAACTTCTTTGTATAGTTATGCACTAAAAGCTAACTTCTTGGCAAATCCCAGTACTTTATTAAGCATATAGGACTAAACTTTTGGCACTATGATCACATAAATGCTTTTAATAAGAATCAAGAGAGTTTTTCATAATTTGAATGTTACAACAGAGATACCTTACATTTTGTCAGATCTTTTGTTTCATTTCAAAAATGTTCCAAATGTTCAACAGAAAAAAGACCCCAAAACCTACCCGATTGATTTGTTTCCATCTTTACTGCGTGCAAACTGTCAAATAAGACAGAACAACCAAGTAACATAATGCCACTGATTGGTTTCCTTTCACATAATGCCTGAATCACACATTTATCCCAGCAGCTTACTTTAAAACTGGCACTTGGTTGACTGCAATGATGGGAAAAAAAAAGGATAATTGTTTTAACTAGTTCTAAAGCTCTGCCTATTATTTGGAAAAATTTAAGTGATGATCTGGAGTAGCCGGCTTTGGACTGAGATAGTTTTAGTTCAAATAGCAGTGAATTATTTAAAATAACTGCTTAAATAAAACATTGAGATTCTCTTTAGATGTTGCATAAAGTGTAAAATGGTTAAACACATGTAGTAAAAATACAGCAATGTTTTTACAGTTCTGAACACATACTTTTCCATCTTTACATGGACTACAATCATTTTACCACCAACTACAACTTGAAAATTTTGTCTCTACTCAAGTGGCAACTACACATTTAGTTTCCAAGGCAGATTTTTCAGTCTTTTCCTAATGTTAATATTAAAACCAGTTGAAATTTAAGGAGAAGGAGACTTCCAAAAGCACAATGCATTAGTCTACTTCTGGTCCCCAAAAGTGTCAACGAAACTCCTAGTACTCATGTTGGCAGATTCAAACTCATAATTGCACTCATTATGTCCTAACTGATTTGTGCTTGCCAGAATAGACCTGATTTAATCCACACTAAAACCAGGATAGTCTCTGTAGCTTTCTGTGGGCAGGAATGGTACCCTGCAGTGCACCCTGCTGAATGAAAACAGCTTCCAGTTGTAGATGGAGACCAGCCCATAACCTATACCAGGTCTTTTCCAGCACTGCAACACATTTTCCCTCCCAGGGTGACTCAGCTGTTCTAGAAAGTGCAGTGCTGGACTGAGGTCAGAGATTTTAACCTCTCCCTCCTTCCTCATCCTCCTACTCCCACAACAAACAGGAAACTGGCAGCTTACTAGCAGCTGCTTTCTTCCTTTCAACAAGAGCAGAAATGTAAGCAAGTCACAGTACAGAAGAAGCTTGTTCAGGGATGGCTGGTGATCCATGTGGGAACTGGATGGAGTGCAACATTACTTACCCTTTACTCACCTAAACAACATGTTTGTAATTACTAAGTTAGCAAGAAGCCTGACCAATCACAACATCCCCCACAAAACACAGAAAGGCCCTTCTTCTTAAAAGCCGTCTTCTGTTAGAAGCCCTTAAAAATGGAGATCTGTTCCAAAACTTCTTTTGGTTTTCAGTAATACTGAGCAACCCATAAACTTACAGACATGGCAGCTATCTCAGGCCAAGCCACTTAAATTTGCAACAGGACAGGAGCCCTGACTGAGCAGTGGCTGTTACCCAAAACACTCAAGTCCTTACAAAGATGACACAGCCCTCTGCATGGGAACAAGACATATGCAAACTTATGCATGTCCTTAAGTAGTTGATTGAAGAGAGAAGTGCCTGCTAGTGACACTGAAGTATATGCTTAAATATTTTGCTGAAGTGGGTCATGCAGAAGATCACAGCCTGATTACATATTATTATAAAAACATGTCCACTTTTAATGAAATTTATGAGGCATAAAACCATAAAAGCAAAAGGAAGTTTGTTTGCTTCCAAAACATCTACAATAAAAAGGGTAACACCAATTTAATGAAATATCAGGTCAGAATTATATGGGAAGAATGTGAGACTAACTTAACCTGTTGAGACACATGTACGGATATCACTTAACTGACAACTTACTATTTATTTTTTTTGACTCCCAAGTTTTTCCATCCAATATCATATAAATTTATGTATATAAATATGCATATTCTTTTTGCCATTGAAGCATTCTCGGTGTTGTAAAAATAAAAACACTTGATGAATATAAATCCTTCAGCATCCACTCTAGTCTTCCATTAAATCTTCTAACAAATTTTCATTTATCTTTGCAAACTGACTCTACACTTTGCATATGGTCATCTATGAACCATAACACTTTGATACTGTCATGAGGTTTAGTTTGACACCTATGCCCAAAAGATACTTTGACCCAGATCCAGAAGAGATTTTCAGTTTTCAGGTTTTGTGCCGAAGTTCAAACTGAACATCTATAACATTTTAAGATGCTGTAAGATCAACTAAACACCTGCAACACACTAAATGCATCACCTTCAATTCTTCAAAATCTAAAAATTGATCATTTGCATCCGTGTAGAATTGCCATAAGACATGGCAAAATTAAATAGCATCATGCTCAGAATCATTCCTAAATCAAATGTAGCCTAGAGAAGACACATATACCATTACTAAACCTTCTTGACAGATTAAATGAAAATTCTTGAAGCATAAACCTACCAAATCACACTCTTGCTATAATGATGCTGTACTTTAATCTGGATAAAATAGATAGTGCACCCTTTTCCTCCTCCCTTAAAACACTAGCATACAGTGAGAACTCCCACCTAGAAAGTATGAGAAATGTCTAGGAGACACAAATCCTTACTTTCCAGGAATGCTTTAATCATAAGAAGAGGACTATTCCAAGTGGCACCATTCTCTGTCTCTTCCTGAAATCATACAGTTACATTCAAAAAAACAATTCCAAATTGAGCCAGAAAGCAGGAGTGAGCATGACTCATACTGTGAGTAATTAAGGGCTCTGGGAAAGAGACTGGGTTCCTAGACCTGTTCCAAGAATTGTTTCTACATTTTATGGGTTAGGGCATCTCCTCATAGGTATAAAATGTAGATTAGAAATTATTCTGGCAGATAAAGGAACTCTGAAGTGTCCCATCTTGAGCAAGCATGCTAGTCATTAAACTTTTTTATAACAAAAGGACATTGCTCATCTCATTAGCATTTAAACAAATTATTCAGTGCTTTGAAAAAAGAGACTTCCCTTTAGGAGAAGTTTTTCTTCCTTTTGGAGAGGTCTTTAGGTTGAGTTCAAGCACTTCTCTGCACCCACTTAGGAAGCATCTGTGGATCAGAAGTTTGTCACAGTTTGCCTGTTTGCTTGCTTTTAACACTGTGCTGAGCACTGTGCCACTAAGCAGCTGCCTGATCGACACATCTACTGTGGATTCCAGACTGAGACAATCAGTATTTTACCTGAACTATGAAGAACTAGCAAGTGCACTTCCTTTCAAACCAGGCACCAAAAATTTGTATTAGTAGTTCCAACCAATTTTTGGTTGAAACACATTTCAGGCTTTTGTGATTTTTCCATAGCACACCTACATACCAAATAAGCAACATTTCACATGTCACTATGATTCTGATGAACTAGATTTCAGTTGTAGCTCAATTGCATTGCCTGAACGCTTCTTGGATTCTGTCAGGCTGGTGCTGTGACCACTTCCCTGGGGGGCTGCTCCAGTGCCCGACCACCCTCTGGGTGAAGAACCTTCTCCTAATATCCAACCTGAACCTCCCCTGGCACAACTTCAGGCCATTCCCTTAGGTCCTGTCACTGGGCACCACAGAGAAGAGATCAGTGCCCTCCTGTTCCCCTCATGAGGAAGCTGTAACTGCAGTGAGGTCTCCCCTCAGTCTCCTCCAGGCTGAACAGAACAAGTGACCTCCGCCATTCCCCTTACAGCTTCCCCTCAAGGCCCTTCACCATCTTTTCTGCCCTCCTTTGGACACTGTCTAACAGTTCAATGTCTTTTTTACATTGTGTCACCCAAAACTGCCCCCAGCACTCGATGTGAGGCTGCCCCAGCTCAGAGCAGAGCAGGACAATCCCCTCCCTTGCCTGGCTGGTGATGCTGTGCCTGATGCCCCCCAGGACAGGCTTGACCCTCCTGGCTGCCAGGGCACTGCTGAGTCAGGTTCAACTTTCCAACTGGCACTGCTCTGCAGCCTCCCACTCTGCAGTCTGTACAAACATCCAGGGCTGCCCAGGGCCAGGTGCAGAATCCAGCACTTGTCTTTGTAAAATTGCATACGTTTGGCATGTATGCTCCTTTTAGAAACTGTATTTACGTGCTACAGGAATAAAAGAGATACCTGAGTCTTATTAACTATGACCTTCAAACACCCAAGGATGCTCTCTTTATCAAGCGTGTCAGAAGACAGACATACTCAAATGCACAAAATATTTCAGAAACTAACAAATCTGACGGAGTCACCATAAATTTATATCAGAGTCTCCTATAGAAGGAGGAGTCAGAGAAACAGGGGTAATAGCAGATTTTCTGCTGGAATTGTATTTACATCCACATTAAGACTTTCAGAGAAACACGCTTCCAAAAAACTCAAAACACTGAACATATTTCCAGCATTGCTATCTGAATGACAGGGTCCTAGAAGAACTAGGTAAGAATGACTGTAATTTAATGACCTATTTTTGGCCCAGTAAATGCAGGTCCACTCCATCTGCAAAACAGAGATCACATTACCTTTTCCCATCTTTCATTTAATGCTGAAAATATGACATGACACAGAGGTATTATTATTCCTGTGCAACAATAATGTAATTCACAAAAGGTTCAAGAGATTATCCTCACCAATCATGCAAATAATTCTAAATTATTTTCTCATTATAATATGATGTCAAATCATAATAAAATGCTGAAGAAAGTCTTTGTTGTTGTCCAATTGTTGGGGAAGATATTTCAAAAGCAGAAAAAAAAAAAAAAGCAACCAGCAATCTAGAGCCTGGAAGACCTTGGCTCCAAACATGAAATTTCATCTGCAGTCCCGAGAGGTCACTGCATTCTCTCCAAGCAGAAACTGGCGCCTCTATAATTCAAGATTTCTGTGCAAACTTAAAAAAAAAAAGAAATCCAGCTGGAAAATCAATGTGATTACTCTTCCTGCACTGGGTAAATGCAACAGTCCATCACTGACTCAAAGGAGGAAGAAGCAGGGGAAAAAACCCTATGACGTCAACTTTGCTGGCTGCACCAAGTGCCTGCATATTGTAACTCTGCTGGCATGCAAGGGAATTCCAGTTTCTACAACCTGTCCCTAATCAAGCACATTTTTTTCTACTAGGTTCCTTTGGTATTTTTCCCCTCTGAAAAAAAGGAAAATAATACTTGAGGGGGAAAAGCCACAAGAATAACAATAAAATAGCACTTACATGGTTTCTTGGGACATTTCTGGCATTTGTTAAAACCCCAGGAAGTACCCACGGTTCCACAGCAGTCTTCTTGCTTGGAAAGGCCAGGAAGTGCTTTGCCACACTGAAATAGTCAGGTAAAGAATACTCTAGTTAGTGATAGTGTACAACACTCACTTCCACTACAATGTTCTTTTTCAGTCATTTTGGGTCAACCTCTTGCTGAGATACTGAAGATTCAATAGAGCTCTTAACTTAAATGGTGCTTGCACATTGCAGAAGCTCTCTACAAAGGCATGAGTAAATTAAGTGACATTATTATCTTCCCCCATGTCACCCAGAAAAGAAGAAAAAGCCAGAAGAAAACAGTATGTCATAGGAATGAGTGAGCATATTTCTAAGGTAGTAACTCACCGTTGGCAGCTATCGTTTTCATCATAAAAACATTCTTGTCCACTTTTTCAAAAGCTATATGAATATCTCAAATACCTTATTTCTGAGGTCAATTTCCCGTTCCCCACCAATCAATAACATACTTATTATTCTTTATAATGATAAGACTATTAATATTTGGAAGCTTACAATATACTAGTTATGTTCTTGACTTTTGCAATTTTCTTCCCTTTTGCGTGGTAAAGAAAGCTTAAATGTATTTCAGCTGCAGACATTAAAAAGACCCTGTGAACATCTAAACCTGCCAATTAGGTATACAATGGAACACACAAAACCCAGGAGAAGCCCACAACAGCTGCACTTAGTAATACTTTCAAAGCAAATGTGATATAAATAGGCACCCCAGCAAACAATTCTAATGTGCTGAAGTGTGAATCCTCAGTATGGCGTGAATAGACTTTCCCTAATCTAACTCTGCTTTCTGACAGCGTGTAAACCTCTGACCCAAATGTTCATTGCCACACAGCTTTCAGCTCAAGATAGCTGGCTCATCCTATGCCACAGGCTGTGGTCTTGTGGTTGCTCTCACTTAGCTGGTAATACAGTCACTCTGCAGTACGCACACATGCTGAATGCACAGGCACTGACAGCTTCCTCCAGATTTCCCAAAATTTCTCCAATGTGCTCTTAATCATACTGTCACACATGAGCCAATGATATTTCAAAAGCAAAGTTACCCTGTGTAGCTTTACAGTGTGACTACTAACAGGATAGCAAGCTACTCTGCAAGGGTAGCTGACTCATCAGAGTCTCCCCCTCTGCATGGGGAGGCCCAGCAAAGCATCATCCCAGCCATTTTCTCTCACAGATACTCCCCAGACACATCTTGAAGTATCTCAACAAATTAAAAGCAGCACCAGTTCACTACTTAAACATCAGACTGCAGCTCAGCATGTGCAGCACGTGAAGCGTAGATCTGTGTCAAGGCATGTGCGAGAAGTCTGAAGTGTCCTCCATCTCAGTGACAGCCAGCCACACATGTCCAAGTTTTTCGCACCAAGGCAACTTGGCATGGCTATGGTGTGCCTCTGCCCACTACCCTTACACAGGTTAGCACCACCTGTGCTTTGAGCCTGAGTTTGGCATGGCACATGAAAAGCAAAAAGAACAGAGTGGCCAAACAGGTTCAAACAGACTGCTCAGTTATTGTGCAACTTTAGGAGTATATTTTCACATTACTGTCTGGAGTGGGTCTGGTGACGAATTTTCCTGTGTTGCAAGGGATGGGAAATAGTCCTTGCCTAGATGGTATTTGGCTGCATTAAAACAGTAGAGTATCTCAGCAAGTCCTATCTTTCAGATGAAGGCCCAGGGTTACCCTAGGTGGATGCATATCTTTCAGCTGTCCTGCACTCCCCTCTGGCTTAGGCACTGGTAGGATTAATACATGGCTGACCATTGACCATCTGACCATCAGTCAGAGTCCACTGAGTTCTGCCTCCATAAGCAACTCCCAGCCTGGTACTTCAAAAATACCATCAAGATGCATAAATGGGGAATTCTGTACCATTTCCTCTGCCATAGCAGCTCTGCTGTTTTCAAAACTGAAATAAACTCTTCCAACTGCCCCTAGCTAGAGGATACACAGATTGTGCTGCATGTCCCAGAAGCTCAAAAAAATCTTTCAACTCGAGAGTACTCATAATGCCTCCTCTATGTGGTTACCCTAAAACCTTACAGAGTTCAAGCTACATCTTTACAAAATGCTGGTTCTCTCAACCTGCATCCCAGGCAGGCATGCTCCAGGAAGGACCCTTTTACTTTATAACCACAGCTACCTTTGCTTTATAGTTACAGATGATCCACCCCTTTCCTAGAGCTTCTTCAAAGACAGAGAAGCCACTTGCCAAACAGCCACTTTGGCTGTTATCAAGAGTCAGCTAAAGCATTTTGCACCCAGCTCTTCTCCCCCCATTGTATCTCAGTTTTACAACTCTCCACTCTGCAAAAAGAAATGGGAGGAATCAAGGCTGGGGTTGCATCTCCCCTTATGATCTCAGAAATGGAGCATTTGGGCAATGAGGCACATTACCTAACACCCAGTGTTTCTCTTCAAGGTCAAAACCTCAAGGACACATCCCAGGAGCTCACATGTGTCAAGGCAAGATTCCACTAACATGAGAGCCAATATGTCATCATGAACTGCCCCTCGCACTTTTTTTTTCCCTTTTCCCCAAAATAGAAAACGTGTCACCTAATTGTAACAAGCTAAAAGAGAAGAAGGGGGAAAAAAAGGAGGGGAGAAGGAGGAAGATGGACTAAAGCCCACTTATAATTTAGGTGTGGTGCTACAGTATTTGCACTCTACTGAAAATCATGATCTTTGTGGTCATAACTTTTTCGAATTTCCATATAAAATCATGAGCAAAAATAAGGATGCCAAAGTCTGAGTCATCTGGCAACTGCGGTTTACAGTTCTGTCAGTAAAAGCTGGCAATGATTAAAGCTGCTGCTCCCACTGCCTCTATGGTGAATTAAAGCTTGAAGAATCAATGATAATTTGGTTAACATCCAAATCATTGTAGAAACTGGGCAACAAGGAAAAGCAACTCCCACATGGGGCTCCTAT
Organism: Motacilla alba alba; assembly: GCF_015832195.1. Taxonomy (NCBI): domain Eukaryota; kingdom Metazoa; phylum Chordata; class Aves; order Passeriformes; family Motacillidae; genus Motacilla; species Motacilla alba. The sequence goes on from NC_052018.1 coordinate 77,648,775, forward strand.
TGCCTTAAGATCTGTGTAATTTTGGAGATATGCATCACAAAACATGAGTGCTCTGCAAAGTCCTAATCCAAGCAGAAACACAGTTCTTCTGCAGCTACTAAACCCTGATTTCTCTAGTACATCTAGTAGTGCTTCAGATACTCTAAACACTCATGGCACTGCACAAACTGTTCCCTAGCCAGTTATGTTTTCTTAAGATGCTCACTCCTTTCAGCAGCCTTAAGCAAGGAACTTGCTTAAGGAACTGAGGCTCTATTTCTACAGGTCTCAAAAACTTTTATAGGTAATTCCTTTCCTCTTCAAAATTCCTTTCCACACACTTCCTACTACCAAGACGAACTCATTAGCTCTTCAGACAGTCTTTTTCAGTCTCTGACTCACAAGTGACTGGAAAAGTCACTTGGAGGAATTCATAACTATTTTTTAGTTTGTTTCACCATTCGACACAACTCCAACACATGAGCCTAAAAGAAGCAGGAAAGCTAAACACAGGCATGCTGGACTATGCGTGAAGACAATGCCATTCTTTAAGCTTAGGTCTACACTTTTCTATCCATCATCTACACATATTTTAAACTAATCTAGTCTGTATTCCTGAGGGCTCCTGGAAAAGAGTACAGATTTTCATGAATGATATCTCTGTCATAAGCTTATGGTTTGGAAATAAGCCTTACTGGTTCAGAAGGCAAAGAAGTCATGAAGGTTTGGTATAAAAGAGCTCAACTGTGCTGAAAGAGGCTCAGCAGTAGTAGCAGTATGATGCACACATGGTACTGCTATAAAACAAAGTTCTTCCTGGGTAAAGCACTCAGAGACACTGAAAGTATTGTTTCAAATCCACATATTTTTCCTCATGCGTGCCTGGGCTCCTATGCCAATATTTTATATAACTGAAGGAAGTACTGAATATTCCCACTGGAAGACTGAAATTCTGGCTGACCCTGTGCTGGTGCACAAAAGCCACCCCAAGCCACATCAGCTCTTTGTTACCCTGTCCAGACTCCAGCCTCTGTCCCATCTTCACAGTCCTAGAGTGTTAAGCTGTGTGCTGCCACCAGTGCTACATGTATTTTCCAATGCCAGCGAAAAGGAAGGATTATATCCTTGCAACTCATCTGCTAAGGCAGTAGAGGAAATTGATTCAGCTCCCTGTAAAGTGCAGTAGGGAGCCCAGTCTGGCAATTACTCTCAGGGCAACAGCAGAGGATTCTGGCCAAGGGACCACAAGGTTTCCTGGGACTCCCACTCCTGCGTGACCCATCTACAAATCCCTGTCACAAGCTGTTAGGTAAAACCACAACACAGACATAAATAAAGGAGTGTCACATGAATTACTGTGATTGAAATGGATAGGTGCTTTGCCTGACCTAATAACTAATGACTCTGGGATTCAGCTCAAAAGACTGCATTTCACATACCACAATAGCAGAAGTGAATGGATACACTGTTTAACTTTCTGCAAACTATTCAACAGGCACAGACCTTGGATTGTTGCTTTTTTTATCCTACAGGAACGACAAACAGAGCAAGAAACCTCAAACTTAATACACTGTATTACTGAAACAATTAACAGACATAGCTAATTAGCTCACTGACCAGCTGAATGACAGGTTGTTACAAATGAAGAGAGTTATCCCATGTAGCACTGGCTCACTAACAGGCATTGTCTCATAAGCAAAGGAGAGAAACTTAAATACTTCCAGACTTCCCAGAAGAACTGGTAAAGAATTTGTCTTGGCTTAAGCAGAACATTCTTCATAAGCAAGTAAAAATTATCCAGCTTTCTTCTATTTGAGTAATTAAAACAATGTTTGGTGTTTTTGGTATTTGATACATCTTTAATCTTCTGATATTTCAGAGTATTGATCTTGCAAAGAAACTACTGCAAATGAAACATTAATCCTGCAAATGAATCCTGCAATTTCTGACAGTCTATTTGTTTAAGAACTTCAGAAGCCAAACCATGAGCTTCAAGGAATTCCAGACAGTTATTTTATTTTATGAGATGGTATTTTTAAGACTATTCTAAAGAAAAGAGGTTTTAAAAGTGCTCTAAGAGAAAAAGTACCAACACGAAGCACAAAATTGTATCATTCCTCCTGCCTAAAGAAGATAAACACCAAAGTTCATTTCATATAGCTGTCAAAAAAAGAAAATGCCTGAAATTTACATCCCCAGGAAATGTTTTCTTAAATCTGAAGTTCGACAGGGATGCTTATACAGTTGAAAGAATAACTTCAACAGGCATCTCACTGCTGTCATCACCTCCACACTACACTATGATTGTATTGCATACAGTAGCATCAGTAAGTTAGGTGAGGCTTTAAGGGCTACCAACATATTTTGCTGTACTGATTTCTAAGTCAAAAACTTTGATGCCTTTGTTTAATATTTCCCATCATGAAAAACTCATCAACAATCTAAGCCCAGTTTTTAAAAACTGTATGCATATCCTCAAAGTTAAGTACTGAATCAGTCAGTGTATGTCCATGTCTGAATGAAGTAAATGCTTAACGATTTGCAGTCAGAATCTTGACCATGATAGAGTGTTGATAATTTCTGACCTTTTCCAGCTGCCACCTATCACTTGGCTTTATTTTGTATTCTATTAAGTCTGACAGCAGACAGAAATGTGTTGCTCAAACCAAAACAAATGTTTCCTGTAAAAGACATTGCTGAAACAAAGTATTAAATAAACTGTCTCCATAGAAATTTATCCCACTTAAGATGTTGGTTAACTAATATCTGTTGATCAGACACACTAAACAGCATTTGAAACACATTTGAATGCATGTGTGAGAGGTTTTGATCGCACTGAAAATGGACAATCCTTATAATTTTCAAAAGTCTTTCCTCGTGTTCATCATTAATGTTATTTAGTGAACCATTTAACTAATTAAAACCAATTAATTAAAACCATTCATCTATCAGAATACACTTCTTTTGTCTGCTATAGATGCTATATTGTGATTTTAAGATGATTTTTCAAAGTATCACTATAACCCACCAAATTTCACTTCAGGATACCAAAACAACCCTAATTCACTGTCATTTTGAAGAGAGCTGTAACAAGTATGGACCTTTTCTGAAACACCTTTTAAAGCACTTTGCAAGGGAAGCACAAATCATCATGCAGCAAACCACTGGAAAGTGAGAAATGGAACATACACCCCAACATAGCAACCTGGAACTGACTTGAATTTAAAGTACCACAACAAGAAGGAGATATCAGAAGACAGTATTTCTGAAATTCTTGCAGTGATCATAGAGCAGTCCAGCTCCTCTCAGCAGTTACACGAGGAGGAACGAACAAGCATAGGCAGACATGACTTCATAGCCAGCTTCTCTTCTGGACATTTTGCCATGTGTTCCCTTCATCAAGGAAAGCAACTTCAGTATCTGTCCCTCTCTAGAATAACAATGGTTTTTAATTTTGTTTTTAAACTACAGATGCTGAGATCACTAGAAGTCTCCTTCTGTAAACCCAATACCCAGAAATATCTGAGGAAGAGCACAGCATTACATGTGAATCTAGACAGAAAGAGCCTGATTTAGATTAATTTTTTGCAGTACCAGCTTCTCCAATTTCTTGCTGTTTTGCAAATGTTTTTACATTGAAGCAAAGAGACCCAAACAATTTTGAGGAAAAAAACCCCATTTTTTAGTAATAATACTGCAATGCAGCAACCATAGGAAGACAGAAAACACATGAATATACTTAGTAAACACTTCAAAGTGATCTTAAAGGGTGAAAAAAGTAGTGCTCAATTATCTTTATATGGATTTTCATGGACAGTAGGCAAGTGCATTCTTTTCTTGATTTAAACGCAAAGAAATTATATGCAAAATCAACAGGACTCAAGAATACCAACACAACCTTTACTAGGTACACCACTGACACTGTAGAAGGATTTTGGGAAATAAGATATCCTGTGTCATATTAAAGGCATTTTTATTAGAATTAAAATTAAAATCATCAGAAGAAGAGGAATTAAAGAGAAACAAAATCTTCCTTATTTGCTTGCTTTCTAAATAGGACTTAGTGAATCAGTGGTCTAAGATGACCAACTCCTTGGATTTCAGAAATAAAGGACTACATGGCTGTAAAATATTTTGCAGGACAATACGCCCAGTCTCCAGCTTTTGAAGGCACCATTATAGAGTGCTCTTCAAAAGTTTACTGCTCTCCATCTTAATTGGGGCTTCTGTCCCACTGCTTCCATTACATCTGTATCCCAACTTCAAGTTTCTATTTCCTCTACATCGACAATGGGCAAGTTTAGGTAAAGGTTTGTTTCCTATATATTTATGTCAACAGCAAGTTTATGGGCTGCAGCTTAACATGTTTTATGATATACCAAGCAAAAATCTTTGTGGTACTAGGAAAGAGTTTGATGAGCCACAACTTTTTTGTGGGACGTATCATTGTGGGTTACCATGTAACATGATAAGTTATCCTGAAGCAATCACCATTAACATCTCCCAGAGGAGAAATAAATGCTGAGTGCTCCACTCAGAGAAAAGACAGGTAGCCAGGAAAAGTGAATTTACTTGAGAACAAAACAGAACCATCCAAAACACTATTTGCTTCCTATAATACCTTTAAAAAATTCAAATAGTAATGATACTTTTGTAGTTTTCTTTCCACTTTTCTTCACAGTGCTGAGGACAATTCAGAAAACAATCACAATTAAACAACACATACATACATGTGTACATGTATTGACAAAAAATTGTGTCTTTGTTTATCTATTCTTATTAAACTGGGGAATTTCATTCCTCTTGTCCCTCTACTCTCCCTGTCCTTCTGAGCTGGTAGACTGACATCTTTTCGTTCACCTTTTACTAGCTTGTTCTCATGGTTGCTGTCTTTAGTTACAGTACTTATGATACTACAGACAGCTAAGGAAAGAGAAGGTCTGAAAGAATTCCTATGTCATTAATGAAAAGTGATTGTAGGCCTGGAACACCACCAGATTTTTAACTGTGTGTGCTATAATGTCCTCTGAACTTCAGTTCAAGGTGGCTCCAGTTGCTAACTGTAACAGTATGCACTCCCTTGGAAATTCACTGCAGAAAATGCACTCTCTCTGTCTTGGAAATTGAATACCCTACTGGTTTTGAATGAGATAGATTAAGGGAATTTAACTAAGGTGGGGCAAGGAAGAATGTGCTGGGAGATGAAAAATATTCCACTGAAGATTATGAAAAAAACCTCAGAGCACTAAAATCAAAGGACCTGTAACTGAAGAGCAGCTGAAATTCAGGGAAGAAGGAGACAACAAGGGATGGGGAGAAACACAGAATGGTAGAAGTTACACATGCACACAAAACCACAAAAGAGATCCTGATACACTTTTAATCCTGTGCTTTTAGTATGGACCAAGAGTAAGTTCAGCAAAGCCCTAATCAACTTAATTGACGACTTGTCTACAAGAGGCCACACACAAATCCTTCAACCAATCTGCTCTACAGACAGTAAAGTCATCTCAGGATCCCAGGATATTTAATAAAACATTTCTGAAGCCAAATACACAATCCACCCTGCAAAAAAATGTATAAACAGTGATGCTTGTTGAACTAAGTATGGGTATCAAAATTATCCAGCAATAACTACAGAAAGGACTTGCAACACATTGCTACTAATAGGGAAAGCTCATTTTAGTATGGCATCTGAATGAACAGAGAGAACCCAAAGATATAGCAAAGCAAATATGAAAGAAACTGAAAAGCTAATTCTTTAAGAGTAGTTCTATAAAGTACTTTAAAAAAAGCTATCTTTCCCAGTTCAAGGCACGTTAAACATAAATAATACGCATTGACTGGCTGCAAGAAAAACAATAACATTTCAGATTCAAAATTGAAAGGTAAATGAGTCACTTAGATCTGTATTTATGGCAAGGTCTTAAATGAATGTTCTACAAAATACCATTCTACAACTCCAATTCTAAATGGAACCATCACTGTAACAGAATGCCTCAGAAATCCTTATTATGCTCTTCAAGATTGGCACTGATCAATGAAATCTGTAAAAACTGAGAACATGCACTGTTCTAAACTAAGAGGCACTACCCTTTCTTGAGTATTTCCAGGGAAATACTGAAAAAAAAGTTATAAAAATTGGTGACTAAGCATTTAGCAGGATTCCAAGTCAGATATGAGGGTAACGCAAGCTTATTTTCCCTTTTCTTCCCCTTTAAGAGGAGATAGGAGATAAAACAGTGGCCACTCAAAAGTGTAAGACCAAGGAAATAACTTTGTATTCCTTTATATATGAGTACAAAGAGAAATATCAAAAAATAATGAACAACTATTAATTATCACACTTATTTCCAGATTTTTAGGATTGCACATTATGAGGCCATGGTCCTTAGATTGCTCATTTTAGGATATAGAGAGAAATGGTAGGAAACACAGACGCCGTTTCATTTTTTCATGTAAAATCCATGAATTTCCATTTGACCATGTGCTTTGACACGTGTTGAAAAAAAAACGAAGATTTTAATACACTTGAAACAGACAAGCACAAAGAACTCACCAGTGTAAATTAAAACTGTAGATCCCAAACCAATCATATGAAAATTAGTAAAGTCTAGCCTTTAATATTCCATATGCAAACTTTGGTCTTCAAAAAAAAAAATCTTTGGTGTGCAATGACCAAATGTAATTTAAATTAACTTCCTCCATTGCATTTTGCAGAATAGATTACTTTTAAGCATCCTCATGTCAACTTGTTAGAGATGGCAGGAGGCTGAGACTAAGGAACTTTGATTTCACGTTCAACATCCTGCCCATAGCAGGTTGAGTTCAGTACCTTAGGACCTGACAACTATGTCACCTTCATCCTGCTTCTGACTGCATCCTACTTCTGCTCCTGTGTGTTCCCCATTACTAAGCCTTTCCAAACTCCTTGCCCATCTGTGAGTAAGGGATTGAGGTCTCTTCCCTCTTTTTTCTGTGGGGTGAAGGCAGGGTTTGCACAAAACCCAAGAGCCTTTAAAAAAATTAACTGACAGCTGGAGGAAACAGCCAGAAGAAACACTTGTAAATGGCATTTTGCTCCAGTCCTACATCTCAGGAGTGATGGGTGATGTCCCTTTGAGGGGAAGGCATGCTCTGTGCTGGTGATTTCTTTGGATAATTTTGCTGCCAACATCTAACAAGCATTTGTGAAATATACTGGAAATACATACAATATTTTAAGCTTGAAAATTGGATGCACATTACTGGAAGGACCAAAGGCAAAGCAACCCTTGTAATAAACTTAAAACTCACATCTTCAATGATAGAGTCATAAAGTATTTTTTAGCCTGAAAAACAACATACTTATTCTCTAACATTACGTCCCAAAATGAGCAATTTTTCCTGAAACCTCACATATTATTTCAATGTGAGGCATGCATTCACCTTAAAGACATTTGATCTGAAAAGACAAATTTCAGAAAGGTAATAAGCAATAAATAATAGGATTTTACTGACTTAATCATCTTTTCACATATCCTTATAATCTCTCTCTATATATATATTCAAATATATATGCAAATATAAAACCATGTGTTGCTATTAAAATGTTTTCAGGATTGGAAGAAGATACACAATTTTAAATAGTCATATGAAAAAGATTATGTGAACATACTATTTTTAAGTGAACTAAGGTTTTAATGTTCTAGTGAACAATCAGTTGGCTTTCATGATTTTTCTAGCCCATTCAATGGTCACATTTCAACAGACTCAAAACATTAGTCTAAAATACTGTAAAACATATAAAGTTGCTGAATAGGAATTTCCAGGAGAAAAAGAAAAATCTATGGAAAAAATAATTGAAACCAAAATGTCAGGGACCCAAGTCCATAGAAAATAAAGACATTATCTTGAAGGAGAGAGATTCAGAAAAATGTAACTTAATAAAAATGTTACATTCTCAAAATAATTTTCTTACAGAAAAGAATGTCAAATGTGTCCTTTCCCTCCAATTGTTGAATTTTTATTGGTTTTTTTTCATTCCTTTATAATAGAGTTTTAAAGCTACCTGTCTCAGCAAGCCTTAGCAAACATTTCTTACCTGTGTCCCAACAGTCTCCTGAAAGCAGCGCCCAAGCTGAGTTTTAACTGAAACAGGAAACATATGAGGAATGGGTTGTTGATTTGTGTAAGCTGTATGTCCTTTCTGGGTCTTCTGATACGGAAGACCTTGGTAAGAGACCTGTGGATGTACTGGCTGAGGTACTTTCGCTTTTTGTCCTGTTGATGTGCTGTCAATCCTTGACACTTGATGGATCTGAACTGAGGCTTCAGGGGGATGTTTCACATGGATATTCACTATGTTAGGAGGGAACTTCACTAAAATAATTGAAGGAAAAACACATAAGAGAAATTTGTAATAAAATATGTGAAAAAGACATCTTAGGCACCTCTAAGACTTTTTTTTTATACATCAGAACTTTTACAGAGTGCCTTGAAGTGACTGAAATATAAATGAAGTCCAAATTTGAGGGTTAGAGGGAAGGCTAAAGAACACATTGAGTGTCATTAAAAAGCAAGAAAACGAAAAATCTTCATGAAAGAAAGAACAACATTATAGGATTGTAAAGACTGCTAGATAAACATGGATGTCCAAATTGGCTGGTACGACATTAATATTTGTGGTCATACAGTGTAATAAGAATCCCATTCAAAGTTCCAGAATTCATACTCTACTAGGTTATTTTTGGATATATAGTAAGCTTTATTTTCATTTTCAGATCCATCATCTTTCTCTGGAACACAGAAAAAGCTTCAGATTTCATCCCTTCATCTTTATATACCTGCCAAGTTCCAAGTTCGCCCCTGCAAGAGCTGCCAGCATCTCAACCATCTAAAATCACCACTCCCTTTGTTGAACTTTGAATTCAGGGTTTGGCAGATAAAGGGGGAGGAAATGATTTTCAGACACTTCCGTTTTTAAACATGGTTGCAGTTTTAAGTCTGGGTATGTAGACTGAGACCCTCCAGTCAATGCAACCTGCACAGAGCTGCTTGTGACCCTTAAGCCTCTTTTCACTGGAACACAAAATGCCCTTTAAACTAAATCAAGTATTTATTTGGGTGGGCAGGGAGAAGAGGTGTGTAACAAGCTGTGGAGTTTATAAGCTGCATAACTAAGTTAGCATTTCCTGTGTCTGGCTGAGCCTCTCTCGTCAGCAGTACTGCACAGGCTGCCTGAGGCCACACAATCCATCAGGGGCAGCACCCCTTCCAGACATCAAGAACCAAAAAATACCATTTGACACAACTTTCTCTATGATGCACACTGCATTGTTCAGTCTTCTGGATTGTCTCCTTATCTCCTGAAGTTTGAACTGTTCTTTAGAACTTGATTAGGTATTTTCAGCTCCATTCCTCAGGAGGCATATTTCATTTATTGGAGCTACTTTAAAATTATAATATTTTGGTGCAAGTGCTTTTGGTTTTTGACATTATTTTCATTTCTCTAGGCACATTCTCAGTATTAATTGGTCTCACACAGGACTTCCTTAAAAGAAACAGACTTATTTTTACACTGACTACCTTGTTTCATTTATGAAAATTGTCAACATACTCAGACAGAAACATCAGGAAGAAGATGGCAGAAAGTCAGCAAAATATGGCTGCAGGGTAAAGATCTTGCCTATAGCTGAAAACAACCCACAAGCAAAATGTATGCTACACGAGGTCTGCCAGAGGCAAACCCACAGGGGAAAACTTCAGTATTACAAGCAGAAGTAGTGAGGTCCTTTTCAGGCTGTTAGACTGGGTTTGGAGGGCAAGACAAGACAGCCTAGTCTGTCTGTAAAAAGAACAAAACACACCCCAATATTTTTATGTATGAAGAGGGATCCCTTCAGCTAGTTTCTCTAGCTGCTAAATCTAAAAAATATAGTGATTCAAAAGAAATAGTGATTCAAAAATATAGTCTCTCAAAGGAAATCACTCAATTTCTCTGCTTTAGGGTCTCAATCCATCCAGAGATGTTCAGATGCTGAAAACATCAAATTTAGGCTGGGTTCTCCCATGAAGTATTATTATCACAATCCTCTCCAGGTCTTGGATCACTGCCTAGATGTGCTCATTTTTATTTTTGCCAGCCATTTCAGGATGAATTGTTTTATTCTTTCCTTTAAAGAAATAAAATATTCGTCTCTCAACAATCCAACATCCTCATTTGGACACATAGAGAAGAAAAGGCATTGTGACTGCTAATGATTCCTGTGAGGATTTGAAGGTCAAGTAAAAATACTCAAGAGGTCAGACTCTTTAGCAATGAGAAACCTATTGTGCATTTTAGGAGAGAATCTGAAGAATAACTACGTATTAAAAATTTGGGGGTTGTGGTCCACTGTATTGTCTAAAATTATTTCATCTGGAATTACATAGAGAAATAAACTGATGCTCTGCTAAATGTTTAGGTAATTATATTCTCTTCTTCAGATGGAAGAGATACTCAAAAGTACTTATAAAACTTTGCATTTCCAGGATACTGTCAACAGTTCCTTCATAGCTCTGTCCTTTTCTGAATACAGAATTACTATGTTAGATTATATTTATCACAAATGTCTTTTACCAAAGTTATTAAAAAATTGTTTGCCGGTAACTGAGCCTCCTCATGTCTTCGCCTATATATTTTCTTTTTATTCAGAGATACCAACCTTGAAGAGGTAATTTTAAAATTACCCTTGACCAAAAATCAATCTGGCAATTCAAACAAGCAAACAAAATTCACATTAGGTCCTGTGCTGAGAATCTGAGTTGCAGGGGTCACATTATATGGACAAGATCTCACCCAGATAAAATACTACATAGACCTATAGGACACATAAGAAATAAATTCAACATTTCTTCTCAAAGTAATCAGAAGTTTTCACTTCACAACAAAAGTATGAGAGGAAACACTAATCCAGAGCTGAACGAACTTTCATGCTTCAGACTTTCAGACTTTAATGCTGTCGTCTTCACAGCATTATTAGTAGGAAAACCCTACTCTTTTTTTTTTTTTAAAATGATATTGTTATTTGACCTGGAAGGAATGTTCTTTTTAAGTGAATCATACCATGGCCCATGGCCTATCTACACTAAATAGTTTACCACAAGACTCTACTAAGTCATGCAAGATAAACAGGGCTTGTATTTTTAGTTTTACATTAGATTTAAGATTTTTTTATGTTGAAAAGCACTGTCTCTTCCCTCCACTAGTAATCATGGAATCACTTGCAACTCTCTGTCTAGGTACACTGCAATTTATGGACTGTGTTCAGTCACAATCATTGTCTTTTCGAATAGGTCGACACTTCTGGAAGAAACTCCCTGCATTATCCCTTGACTCTGCAATTTGCATTAAATTCTACCATAAAGCAAAGTCAAGTCACCTACAAACTCTTTTCAATAACACCGTTATTTCTTATTATTTCAGTCATTGAGGAAAGTATGTTCACATTCTGGTGAGCTCATGATTCAAGTTGTAGTGCCAATATTTGATAGATGTAGATATAGTACTATTGTTACTGCTTGAATACTCAAAATAATTCATTAAAACCAACAAGTTAAAAATACCTATTAAGAAAGAAGTTACCTTTTACACCTTGCTGTCCAGACATTGTCAGTGGTAAAGTATGAGTAGAGTGGATAACTTGTGATCCTACAGCCTTGTTCACCTGTTGCGGGTGGTGGTAGAGTTTTGGAGAATTGGCTGTCTGCACGGGAATCTGACAAAGTTTACCAGTGTAATTAGGAGGGCACTGGCATTTATCTCTAGAACTACACTGGCCTCCATTCATGCATGGAAGGTGGCAAATAACTGAAATGAAAACAGAAATAAAAACTTTGTTAATGACTTTAGTTTTAATATTATCTGACCACATATCATGCACAAGTTGAAGAGGAAAGGAATAGGGTTGGAGAGCTTTGTTCTTCATTCAGACATCTGAGGAAGGACTATCCATCTGACATGCACATTTAACTGCCTTGTGGTAGAACAACTTCCCTTCCCCTCCTTGTGATCTCTGACCTCTGCCTCGTTGGCATCTTCTGTCCATGACAAAGAGAAAGCAATTCTTTCCTTAGATATCAGAGCTATTTTATTTCATGATGCTATTAAGCAAGACACTAAACTAACATGGGGTCTGGCTACATCTCTTATTCACACTTGGGTACAGGTACTCTTATTTGTCAGCCTCCTGTTTCTGAAAATCCTGGACTACTTACCCTTTCCTGGATGTCTGCGAAAAAACTCACCTGAGAACAGAAAGTACTGGGGACAAATTTTTCATTTTGACTTTAAGTCTTGGCTGTTCTCTAGAAAACTATTTCTTGCAGAGGATCTAGATTTTTCCTTAACATTTATTTCTCAAATAAAATAAGCTAATTTGTATCCACCCATAAAGATCATAAAAATATCAAGAGATTCTGCTGAAATTATTTCATAGACAAACTCCAAAGCATTAAAACCTTGTAACTCCAATATAAAGACAAGGGTAATTATTTCTGTGCTAGCTAGTACTTGCATATTTACAGCAATATAAATTATCAGATGAAACACAAAAAATATCAACATCAAATGAAAAATAATTCTCAACTCAGAGATACATGCAGTAATAGGCATGGTTCAGAACTTTCTGAAAATATAATGTGGGACGCTATAACCAATCACAATGTAAACGAGCTGTCAGAATTTACAAGAAATAATGATGTGAAAATAACAGGAAAAATACCATAAGTTTTCGTTCAAGACAAACAAAGGTCATTTTTGTCAGGAATCAAATAGTTTTTGAGAAATAGAGTTCAGTATCCATTTGTCAGACTTAAGATAAGTTTCTGACTTTAAAAAATAAGAACCTTGACAGTAATCATGGCATTTTGCTGGATTGGTATTGCTTGGTCTGTAATGAATTACAATAAAAATAACAAACTGTAGATAATTCAAGGTAATTAAGAACCTAGTGCTCATTATTCCAATTGCTGTGACCTCTGGACAATCACAGGGTATTACCATTATGAATACCATAGAAGGCCAGTGTTGGAAAAGGAACCTGCGTGCTGTGTGCTGCAAGAAGACAAAGCCAAACACTCAGCAGCCCAAGGAGTTCTAACCCAGCTGTGTAATTCCCTTGGCCCAGGAAATGCTCAAGAAGCAGCGCACTCAGCCAGGCTCATCACAGAGCAGCCTCACATTGCCTGGACAGGGTCTGGAATGCCAGTGCCTGATGGCCAGATAGGTCCATGCACAATGCAAACTGCCAGAATTGTATTTTCACTGTGCTTGCAAAAGTATATTTCATATTTTTCTTCTCTTATCTTATATTTACATTTAATATAAACTGTCTGAAAGTACTTCAAGCTGCAGCACTGTACTAACGGTACTAAGTCAGCCTTGGAAGGCTATCCACGACAGCACAAGCCTCACTTTTTTGGGTCTCAGCCCTTGCTGGGACTTCATCTGAGAGCATAAAACAGACATCCTTACAGAACTGCTGTTACTTCAGAGCAAAATGAAGGAGGGTTGACCACAGCAGTGACTGAAGCATGACAGACACCTATCTCTGGTACCATTTCTTCCTGAGCAGCCACAAACAAGCGGCTGCACTGTAATAGAGACAACATACAAAGAATTTTAGTGCTTTTAAAAATGTGCCTGAACAAAGTTGAACACCAAGGTGGTTTTCATGCAAAGTAGAATCAGACAATGAAACAATATGAGACAGCATTAAGGGAGGAGCAGTTTGGTGTTTGAAGGAAGCGCAGTGAAACAAAGGCTAACAAATACAGTTTCACTGTGGAATTCCTTGAGTGCAAGAGGTCTACCCTAGGGATTTTCTTCCCCTTCCCTCCAGGGTTGAGGCAACAAGGTAATGTGCAAAATCCACCTTTTAAACAACATAAATATATCCAGAATTTCCCCACAATTAAATTAATTACTTCTGTACTACTGTTCCTATAAAGCAATTGACATCTAGAAGGCCAAGTTGCATGGGCATCTCTGCACCACCAGGCACTCTTCCCGTGTTCCTCTCCTGCAGGAATCTGGTGGGTAACAAACAAATAGGCACATGAAAGGCTTTGTTTTTGAGCAATAAGTTTGTGCTAAAAGTACTGGGAAGGAAGATGCCAACAGAAAAGAGCTGGTTCATTTTCCTTCTCATAACTCTTTGTTTCGGATACCCACCCAAATAATTTGTGCAAATAAGTGTAAACAAATGACACTAAAAGGTGATTTGTTTGATGTAAATAATTAAGAATATTTAATGCCTCAGTATTTAAACATAACAGGAGATAATTCCAAGCTCCCGACATTATCATAGGGTGCAAATCACTCAGTTAACTGATACTGATTTACATGTCTGGCCTAATGTATGAGGAAGTTTAAGTGAGAATACATGAAATCTATTCAGAGAATATAAAGTTCTGTAATAAAAACTCTAAATTCTGAAATATACAATCAAATCAGCCATGCAAAAACAAATAGGATGTAATCTCCAGGCTAAACTGCAAACTTGACAATCTCAAACAGCAAATATTATGAGAACTTAAAAAATAAAACCAACCTCAAAACAAAAGACCAAATAAAAATAAAGAAAAAAACCCACACCACATCAAAATAAAATTTCTGATTATTTTAAATAGGTGTAAGGAGCCCACACTCCTGTTGCATGATTTCTTCAGGTAGTTTATGGCCAGAAGAACAGGCTGGATTTGACTATGACACTGGTGCTGGAAATCTCAGGCACACAACTTCACCAGAACTGGAATTACACACAGACCATTTGAGAAAAGTGAGCATAAGCCTTCCAAAAGGCAGAGGAAGGAACCACTGCTTTTCCTTGACAAGGCTCTGGGAATCTCTGTTTAACAAAGACCAAAAAGCTCCAGGGAAAGACCATTTAAGATAGAAACAGGACATACAGCCAGGGTATGTTTGAACAGCTCAGCCTCTCCTGCAAGTTTTTTGCTTTGTTTTCTCTTGTCATTGAGGCTAAAAAACCTAAACAGAATGGCAGAATACCGCCAGAGGCATAAGGGATATTCCTGACAAAAACCAGACCCATGCTTTTTGGGAGAGACCATTTGAAGGTGCAGGGTTTGCACTTAAGTTCTCAACTGACATTCAGAAAAAGGGTACACCGAAGCCTGATTCTCACTGGGCTGTTACCATTTCCTTTGAAAAGAAGAAAATAGAAGAAATAAAAGTATCCATTATGAAACCCTCTAGCCCAGACCTTGATAAAAATGTAAAGATAGGTCTGCATTGGATGAGAAGAAATTTCAGTTCACATGTGGGTATCTTACAAACTAAGCAAAGAAAGTATTAATGGATCCAAGAAAGGCAACAATTTCCTCACTTAGGTCTACTGTAAGCTGCATCTCTCAATGGTCTCTTAAGGAACAGCCAACATATGACTGAACAAGCTGAATTATTTTTTTTTACTATAAATGAACGCACATCCTTTAGAAATGAGGTGACAGGTTTAAGAAAACACAAACACTAAGTATTCTTCCCATCCTTGGGCATTTAATTGGTAATAGCAAGCTTTGATTCCTCTGGCATCCAAAAGCCTTTACTCTTCCCAGTGTGGCACAGCTTGCTGGGTATCACTGTTCAAAATGAGTCAAGCAGAGAAGGTGCATCAAGATGCCCCCCACAGGGAGTCTCTGAACGGCTCAATGCATAAAAAAGAACATTTGCAAGATGAATTCCAACAAAGCTGCCACAGCTATAGTTTGGAAACACTAGTACAGGGCATGAAATCATCAACAAAGCAGCTAGGAAACCACTGATAAATACAGTTTGTTCATGTAATTACATAATCTAATTTGTTTTCGATACTCAAACAACCTCGAACAGCTCCAGATAAACTAATTTAATCAAGTCCAAATGTTTTCATTTAATCAAAACAATGTGTAGCAAAACAAATTCCAAGCACCTAAAGCCTCCTAATCCTTAAAAAATAGCCCATGCTTACCCAAACAAGCCCTTAGGATGGAAGGAAACTCCCTTCCTGTAACCAGTGTTAGAGAAAATGAAGATGGGTTTTGAAATGTTCCTCATCAGACTCTCCAAATTCCTTTTCTTTTACACCTCAGGGAACATATGAGTTTCCCTCACCACTCTTTGCCTTTTCTACTTACATGCTATCAACAATTCAAGCGTAAGCACTATTCAATAACACCAATAGGCTTGCCAAGGAAAACCTTGAACTGCTCATGTAGATTACACTATTTCCACTGGATGCATCACAAAGAGCAGATTAATTTTGTCTCTGAGTACTGCAGTTATCCAGCATTACTACATGCCCCCCAGCTGTTTGGGCATCTTTCATCCACCCTGTTTCTAAGCACACAGAAAACACAGGGACTCCTACGCAGACCTACTGAGTACAAATTGTCACACTGCCATATGCAACATTCTTATAACACAGTACTCTGAAACACCACAAGCTTTAAGTAAAAGTTGAAACCCAGAGGTGCCACATAGGGATCTACACAATTGCTTTAAACTTATTTCCACCTTCTAATTGCAGCAACTCTTACAGTAAATCACAAAAGGCACAGAGGTGTGAAGTACAGTAGTGATGCTATCTCTCTGGTTTAGACTCTTCCCTACCTTTTTCCCTCGTCTTTTTCTTAACTTGTGGTAACTCAACTTTCTAACTAATTGATCCTAAACTCTTTTCTCTTCAGATTTCTGGTTGTAATTCAGAGGTATTATGCAAAGAAGTTGCAAGTTTAAAAATAAATAGATTATTTCATTACTTTAGTAGCATTCAGATAATCTTGATATCACAAACTTGTGCTTGGGGATGCAAAGGGAGAAAAGAAAATTTTTAAGTGGCCTTAAAACTATAATACATCTGCAATCACTTCTGAATTTATCCTAATGTTTGTATTTTGCCTTTTAATATAAACATTGGAACAAGGAAAAGCAATTTTAAAAAGTAGATCTGATAGCAAGAGCTCCAGCACCAGATATAAGTATGGCTTTCTCTGCTCCTAAAACACTAAAATAGCTCTGTAACACCACTAAAAACAGTGAAGAGATGCCCTGCTCCTGTGACTGGCCTAGTTACATGAACATGATACTGAAGGCACTTGAGGTGTTTCTTCTGGAAAGAGGTAAAATCTGCAACACTACAGGGAAAAACTTTGAACAGGAACCTAGCAAATTGTATGATAAAAAAATACACAGCTCCTAACCTGGGTTCTCAGCTATTGCAAATTAACACAGCTACTGACTTCATTAGAATCTGCCTTATTTTTAAACTAATGTTACTAAGAGATCTTAAAAAAACTAATGCACCCCCACTTGGGAATGGGATCATAAATACTGCTATTTAACCAGATAAGCAAACTAAATTACTGCCAAAATAAGCAAGCATTGTGGTGCTATTCCAATCTGGATCATGCATGTTTTTTGGAGCAAATGGAGGCTACACTATCAACTATGGCACATGCTGATACTGAAATTTGGGGAGCAAGTTCAGATCATGAAGGACAAGGCTGCAATATGTTATAGAGATATATATACTTCTGAGTGAGCATCATGATCAGCAAGAAATCCAGAATGAACATGCCCTAGATAATTTCACTGTACTACTTATCTGTGTTCCTCCATTTTAAACTCACTACTTTAAACAGCTCAGGAAGAAAAGTTGGATGTACATCTTCAAGTACACAACTTGAAGATGTGTACACAAAGTCAACCAAGAGACATGCAATATGTCCCCAGGTATTTCATTCATCTCTCAGCGTGGGTCCCAATGGGATGGGAGTCTCATTGGCCCTGTATCACATCTTTCCAAACTCATGTGACAAGCCAACTATCCTCAGATATGTCAAATGCAACATAGGCCTCTTGTGTAGGTGCTTGACATGATCACCATCTGGCCAACAGCTGCCAATAAAACTCTTATTGTTACAGTCTGGAAAGAATAGGATGGATGAAAAACAGTCTTAGAATATTCAAATACTATCAGAAAAATTAAATGTATGCTGTGGCACAGAAAATGGCCTAAGGCTATGCTTACTCCACATAGAAAGGGTACAGCAAAATTTTTGCTAGTTGCAAAATGATTGATTAGAGGATTCTTACTAACAGGCATGATGCTGAGTCAATCCTTGCTAACTCTGCTTCTAATAGTCTCTATATCTGAGATGATTCAGGCAGTATTCTGGGAGGCAAGGAGACGCTGCTAAGGAGTCATCTGAGTCACTCCTACACTGATCAGAGGTGGCAAATTTATTGACTTGATTGGACATCACCCTGATATACTGAGTATATCACAACAGTTAGGCTTAGACTCAGTACACCAAGAAAAACAAGAACCCCCACCGGTTGCTGTTTATCAGGAATTAATGCCTTACAAATGGCCAGGGTCAGACCATTGAGAATGATGTTAACACATAACAAAAAAGCGACTCCAGACAATTTTTTGGATCTCTAGTGTATTGATATTTATTTTCCTCAGAAATAAAATAACTAGGAAAAGCTGGCTTTGGAACGGTAACAAGTTAGCACCCTTACTTAAAACAAGTGTGCTGCAGTATAAAAACTTTATAGGTATCAATTTAAGCAGTCCTGAATAAATTCTTAGTTGCCAGCATCAAAGTGGAAACAGTGACATCAAGGTGCATGGTGTCAGATGAAAACTACCCTTCCTACATTCCCATTAAGGGTTTTAAGACTTAGCCTTCTGTATGGTGTTTCATGTGCCTGAGCATGGGTAATACTAACATGTATTAATTAATGCTGTTGAAACATACCCATTTTCAGTAGAACAAGAATTCAAGAGAAGGACAGGTAAAAATGAACAGCAAGCATCTTTATAGCTACAGGATTTTTCCAGACTATATTCTTCCCTTCAGGTGCCAGCTGAACAGCCCTACCCACCTTTAAAGGACAACAGGATAAATGAGTAATCTGACCATAATGACACTGGGCTGCCAATGCTCATGCACTGCTACAATCTGAAGACATCAGTGAACTGATTCTCTGGTCTGACACCTATTGTCCTATTAGGCTATTTCCAAGAAACCAACTGGACTCTCACATGGAGTAACAGCCAGTAGCATAAGGCAGAGACAAGAGCTCCTCCTAGACATCTGACTACTTGATGACCATGAGACAAAACAGCAACACCTTTTGAGAAACACTGGCCATGCTGCTGTTTTGCAAATGCTCTAAAGACCAAAGAAGTAGTAAAGCTGACACTGGCCAGGGACCATCAGCATCCTTACAATTCCTGGCAACTGAATAATAGATATTTAAGCTGATGTGCTGGCTTCAGCTGAGGTAGAGTTCATTTTCTTCACAGTGGCTGGTACAGGGCTGTGTTTTGGGTTTGTGCTGACTATAGTGTTGATAATGTAGAGATGTTGTTATTGCTGAGGAAAGCTCAGAGCCTTTTCTTCTTTGTGCACTTCCACACTGGCAAAGAGGCTGGGGATGCACATGAAACTGAGAGGAGACACAGCCAAGACTGGTGACTCCAAATGACCAAAGGGATATTCTGGACCATATAATGTCATACTCAGTGTAAAAAGCTGGGGGAACAAGGAGGAAGGGAGGGACATTCAGAATGATGGTGTTTGTCTTCCCATGTCTCTGTTACATGTGATGAGGCCCTGCTCTCTTGGGAGTGGCTGAACACCTGCCTGCCCATGGGAAGCAGTGAATTAACTCCTAGCTGCTTGCATGCATGGCTTTCTGCTTTCTCTATTTAAGTCCTTCATCACAACCCAAGGGTTTTCCAGCTTTTACCCTCTTGAGTCTCTCCCCGGTCCCACTGATGAGGAAGTGAGTGGCTACATGGTAATTGTCTGCTGGCTGGGGTTAAACCACAACAGCTGAGATTCATTCCCATTTAACCTTTTGTGCCTTCTTGTGCCACACAACTTAGGAGTGCTGTTATCTGAGGTTTCCTGGTCTGACAGTAAAGACAGGCTGGCCCAGCATGCCAGTAAGGACATATAAAAGCCAACTTGCCATACAGGTGCAATCATCACCCACCCATAACTAGGCTCTTGACAGTGCTATCTTGGTATGGTTGGGTGAGCCAGATGAACCCCCAAACTCAGACCCAAATGGTCTATGAACACTGATGCACTGCATCCCACCATACCACAAGATATCCTCCAATAACAAAACTATCTTTAAAATAGAAAAAGAAAAGCCACAGAAACCGTAGTCATTACAAAAATTTCCAAACATTAGGAGACTGGTCTCTGATTACTGCAGCCTTACCACAGTGCTCATTTTGGTGTAGAAACATCTACAAGAAGAACAAGATAAGGACAGACTCTTTAAAGTGGATATTCATTAGCATACAAACAGCAGCTCACAATCCAGGCATTCATGAAATAGTTAAAAAACATGAAAAACATAGGCAATGATTTTCTGGCACTGGCCACATCACAAGAAATTGGAAAGTTTTCTAGGGAGTTGACCTTGCGGCAGTGACACAATGTGAGAATGGGATGGATATTGTTCAGAGTTTGAGTCATAAATTAGGTCATCAGGGACCAGTGAAAAGCTAGAGACTCAAATCCTGGAGTTCTGAGAGAGGAAAGGAGAAAAGTCACTGCTAGTGGATAGGAAAGATAAAGGTTACTCTGCAGAGAACGTACAGTTGGAAATTCATTTAAAAACCTACAACTTCACCACCCGTTGTGGTTCTTATAACCATAATAGATGTATAAATTGCTGCACAAGCTGTGCAAACCTAAAACACAATCAACGCTCTGCCTGATCATGTCCAGTTCCAAGCAACTTAACCATGAACCAAATTCCCCTGAGCTGTGTACAACTTCATTGAGAAGCTTCACACAACAATGTTGTACCCAACCCTGTGTGCTGAAACGCATACAAGTACAAACAAATCCTTTTCACTCCCTTGTCACAAAAGGCTTCCTGTGTAACTCGGGTTAGACAGAAGATGTTATAGCACCTACATTTATAGCATCTAACATAACAGACTGAGTTTAATATATTCAAACTATAAATAAGAGAGATACAATGGACACATTCACTGCAGAAAGGTAGTATTACAGCTTTTGTTATGAAGCTGGTCTCCCCTGTTAAACTATACCAGCAGTTTCCAAAGCAGGGTGTGCTCATCCCACAAAGTGTGCCAGAAAATGCACTGAGATGCAGGAAAGAAGTAAGTTTTGTATCCTTAATAAATAAAATGAATCCTCAAAAGACTTCACTTAGTCTTCTTCTCATCCATTTTTACTTTCTATTTTGTCTATGGTTTATAATGGACAAATAGATGATATATACAGTAGTAGGCGTATACAATTTATAAATACATACATATTGGAGAGAGTGTTCAAAAATATTTCACTGATAGGGATGTGCAATCCTTTGGAGACCACTGCCCTATACATCCTATGGACAGAGGCAGTCCCTCTCAGGGAGAAGTCAAAGAACTCATTTCTAAATTATGAGACGAACAGCTGCTAAAAGTTCCCCTAACCTTGAGATATCTGAGTAATTTCAAATACAAAAATTTGATTTAATAGCTCATCTTAACATCTTTAAATTAAGCTGAAAATACAATAAAAATGAGAAATCAACAAATTATTTGGATGAATAAAATATAGATGAGAAATACTCTCTTTGGGTTCTTAAAACTCAATCCTTTTCCTGTGCACTCAGAAAATATCCAATTTTCCTTCCATTCATTGACTAGCATCCCTCAAGACTAGTCAATGAGCAAGAGATTAGCGGGCAAAAAAAAAAGTTTACAGCTCCCATAGACATCAACTTGATTGACATTCACAAATCCCTGCTTGAAAGTTCACGGTCCACCCTCTTAACAGGTTTTTATGGATATATAGAAAATCACTAAATTTAAGTGTGTACATTATGGAGATAAAGTTCATGTTCCAAAAGAAAAATCCAGGAATCCAAATGTCTCTTCAAAATAGGACTCTCAATTACAGCGATACTCAAATCTAAGAGCTAATTACAGGTGGAAAGGATAGATAAAGACTACACAGGCACAGAGATGAGAATTATCTGGAGCAGAATAACAAATCAGAACAAGCAGTAGAAAGGCTGAATGGGGAAAGACTGTGATCAACAGAGCAGTGATAGCTCCTTGCTTCCTTCTGACTGTGCTAAGCCCAGATGGACACATTAAATACAAACCCTTTTGCTAAGAAACCTATTAATGATAAACGGCATATTTTAACATGAAGAGAAAATTTTCAGACTTTTTCTTCTGTACTTGCATAATTTAGAGGCAATTTCTTTTTTCAGCCAAAGTTGGCATATACTTGATCTTCACTGAGGTATGTGCAAAGACATTTAGTTTAGCAATAACACAGTTATAGCTGTACTAGGTAGTGTGTCTATATGAATATGCAACAATGTAATCATTCAAATAAATGCACTCTTAGTTCTCTTTTTACAGTACTTCAAGTCAGATGCATATAAACTAATCTCTATAAATTAAAACCATATACAGTGAAATAAAAGATTATGCATTTTAACTTTGTGTTCTGTTTTGCTTTAACTTTGAGGGAAACATACTCCACATGTTTTTGAATGGCTGCAGGTGTGGATTTTGTACCATTTCCATTTGTGGTTTTTCCTATGACTGCACATCCAAAACTGTGTTCTCTGTAATAGACAGTTTAGGGAGTACTCTGAGAGCAGATGGACTTTTGCTTCATGGTGACGATCTGAAGTATTTAAGGTGAGCAAGGGAGCAGAAACAAGTTGCTAACAGACTTGTATGAGTTCAACCTCATTAAAATCATCTGACTGAACAATTTCTTTTCTATCAATTAGCATCTGGCCTGCACTGGAGTCTGAGGTAAAGATGTCAATTTTGAATAATTATTTAAAATTATGAAGAAAGAGCTCACAGATACTGTAAGTTCTATGGCAGAAACCAGAACCATTTCTTGATGACAAGTTCTGATAAATACATGGGGGAAAGAAATAATTCTTTTTGAGCAGATGTGGATATCAAAACCAACAAAATCGTTAAAACACAATTTTTCTTAGTAACTTGAGCACTGGAGGCCCATAATTGAAAAATGCATTAAAACCCTGAGCTTTGCTCAGCCTATAGAATGGTACACTTACATTAGAGGATAGAATTGTAGTACACCAGTATTTCAGACTAGAAAAGCCTATACTATATTACCTGGACTGTAAGCAAATTAATTCATTCTGCTGTCAGCTCAGATTTATTTATAGAACAAAGGGAGACTGGGGGAAAAAAAAGTCTTTTGAATTCATGGTCATAATTGGTTCCTCCCAAATAATTTTGCATTGGCTCTTCAGGCTAGGAAACGCCTTTTTCCTACTATCTTCCATAAGGCATAGAATAACTTATAACAATAATGCCACCATTGTCATTATTTTAGCTACTTTTCACTGTCTGAGGAAAAATACTTGGCCTTCATTTTGCTACAGCTATTACAATCTGGCTGCAAGAATATTTCCAGCATAGTCATCATTTGTACAGATTGAATTTCAAATTGACTTTCAAATTACCAGATAAAGCAGTGGATAAATCCTAATGTCCTTTTTGGTTTTTTTTCCTGAGACACATACACTGGCAGACTGACCAACTTCTTTGACTACTGCTGAAGAAATTTTAAGAAGTTACTCTTTTAGCCAAGTTGTCCAAGAATTCTCAAGTTTTCATGTGTATATTAAAGGAAATATTTCATCTGGCAGCAAAAAAAAGCATAAACCAACAAAGCCTGATAAGGCACAAATTATAATTACTGCAAGAACAGAAGAAACAAAGCTTTTACCAAATAAGGCTACAAGGTAGGTACCAGAGACAGTAAAAGGACAAAAGTGATAATACTAAAGGAATAATAAAGTTCTTGCATCACAACTTCTTCATATTTGCAAGTTCAAGTACAGAACTCAAGGATATTTCAAAGTAACACTTCACTCTTGTGTGAAGAATATTTACTAAGGAGAATATTTAGTAAAAAAAACCCCATTAATTATATCATATGCTGTTCTTGAGCTATGTAGTTATTCCAGAAGTAAGCTTCTCTTCAATTATGTTGTCTGATGGAACGCAAAGTTGAAAGAAAATAAAAACATTTAAAAAATTAAAATAAAATCACTTCTCACTTATGTTACCAAAAGAAATTGTAAAAATCTCCACATGACATGTGTTAGCAATTATTTTAAACCCTCCACATGTTATCTGCTATGTCTCAGATGAAGTCACAGGAATAGTGTTTTGCTGGGGCAGATTTACATAGGTCAGACATGATGAGTTACCTGCAGAGGCTGACACCATTCACAAACAGCAAACATCACTTCAAAACAGAGAAGAAAGTGTCTCTTCTAACATGTTACCTTTCTAGCAACTCTTAGTAAACCCAGTAAAACAAAAGAGCAAAATGTGATGGGTAAAAAACTGAACAGTGTGTAACTCACAAGCTGCCAGAAGTGACTGTGATGGTAAATTCCAAAAAATCTACACAAACACTTCCACAAGATGTTGGTCTTTTATATGCCTTTACATGTAATCAAATTAGCTTTCCAATACTATTTAAAATGTTCCTTTTCACCAAAAGGATACTAGAAAATCCTGCTCAAATGTCAGTGTTACAGTTCTCTTCAGTGTAGTAGGACATGCGCAGTATATATCAAGGAACAAAGAATTGACAACTTTAATACAAATGGTGGCAAGAAAATAGCCATCATTTCTCTTGGACTTCCTGTCATATGTAAACTACAGATAAAGGCAGTTGGCTGACTTGCCAACAGGCTGCCTTGTTTGCATGCAATTGCAATTTTTAACCAACACTACTCTTCGATAATGCCTGAAGTGCTTGAAGAAAAAGCAATGCTAACTCCTACAGCACTACAGTAATTCATGATCACATAAGTCTGAAAAAAAATCAGGAATTCTGTCAACATTCTGTAAAATACCTGCTTTAAATTTTCACAACTCTAAATAATTATGCTTACTAAACTCTTTCCTTTAGAATAATAATTACATAGCAGGTCTTCTTCCTAAATTTCCTTTGAATAACCTATTGTTTTAAAATATATTGGTCAAAAATTCTTTCACTACTTTCAACAGAAAATCAAATAGAATTTGAGCAAAATCCTTCTGCTGCTTCTTGGAAGTTTCAGTCTATATGTAACTGGAAACTTCTGGACAATCTCCATTATCTAAAAACATTTACACAGAGTCAACACAGTAAAGTTGGAAAATTTTTTGATAGAAAATTACAATAGGAAAAGTGCCAAAATTCAAGAGGCAACATAATTTGAGCATTATTGTAATAGAGTACAGAGTATCCAGGTCACTGGGATCCATGCTGAAAGTTTCAGAATATATGATTAAATATGAAAGACCAAACACATTTTTACTTAAGACACCACTTTCACCTGGAGAAGGCTTCAAGGTGACCTCATAGCAGCCTTCCAGCATCTAAAGGGGCCTACAAGAGAGCTGGAGAGGGATTTTTTACATGGGTCTGGACAGGACAAGGGGGAGTGGCTTTGAATTGAAAGAGGGTAGATTTAGATTAGACAGGAAGAAATTCTTTACTGTGAGGGTGGTGAGGCCCTGGCACAGGTTGCCCAGAGAAGCTGTGGATGCCCCATCCCTGGAAATGCTGAAGGCCACGTTGGACAGGGCTTTGGACAACCTGGTCTAGTAGAGGGATTTCCCGCCCATGGCTGGGGGTTGGAACTTGGAATTTGAAAGGTCCCTTCCAAACCAAAGGGACCTTTAAAGGTCCCTTCTATAATTCTATGATTCTGTTTCCTTCTTTGAAATAGATACTGCCAAGTGCTCAGACACAAAATTTTTACAGAAAGATATCACATTTCACTGGTAAGCATGCAACTTTGGCTTCTCATTTGTAACAGTTTGAATGAACTGCTTTAAATGAGATGCAGGGCTGCAATTGAACAGTGAATATGAACCTAAATATTAAATGACTGCTTCCTTTACCAAGTTCTGTCATTCCAGTTCAAGCAATGAAGTACAGATCCCTTGGGAAGAAAATAGAATGTAAATCTATAATTACATAAATATACACAACAGGGGGGGGGGGAGGGGAGAAAAGCATGAAAACTTTAATTTGGGCATTTACTAATTCCTTATTGCTTCATTTTACAGTTATAAATTAGTCATTGTCCTCCCACTCCTTACAGGAAGAGAACTCATTTCAAAATTGGAATGTGGAATAATTTTGAGTAGAAACAGGACACCTCACTGAGTAACTTCCACACTGAGAGAGACAGAAAACTCATGTGCTACTCTATTCCCATCCTTTCCTACGCACACATATCACCCCTGTTTTACAAGCCTCAGTAGATACATCAGGACTGAGATACCATAGAAACTGCACATGCATCAATCCAACAGAATAATAAGAGTGATCTATTCAGTAGAAGTTTCCACTCAGATTAAATGCTTTCATTCTCCAAGCCAATGAAATATTGGAGGCTGGTTAGTTTAATTGCAACATATCCCATTCACAAAATGAAACTGCAAAAAACCCCAAAGTTTCACTGAAGCAGCCTGGCAATCAAAGAGGTCATTCCTTTTAAATACCAAGCTTTCATCACCTTAAATTGCTGTGCTAGGAGCTATTCTTCACCAGGGCCAAAAATCTCAGCTACCTGAAGAGCAGCAATCCCCTTAGTCCATCCCTTGTTGTGAGTTTTGGTTTTAATGGCTTATCCATATTGCATAAAATTTTCAGGAAACAGGATTTGTTCCTTGCCTGGGCTTGCTGCTACCAAACTTCAGCTGAACTGACAAACCGAGCACATTTTAAGAATCTGAAATAACCCATGACAAAGTTTGAGTAGCTGTAGTACAGGTATTGCATCTTATTCTCTCTGAAAATGCAATGCTTTCAAAGTTCAGCACAAAGCTGAAAAGAAACAAAAAATTTTACTCTGGCTCATTATTACAAATAATTTATTATTAAGAACAAAGCAAAATGATGTCTGAATAATCTGTCATCTGAGAACTTGAATTCAGTCTTGTGTACTAGAATGTTGTTACTTCTAAAGAAATGCACTTTAAACTTCTCCAAACAGAGCATGTGACTATTTTCTCCCGTTTTAGGAAGAATAAATATTTTTTTTAAAACATACTGAAAAAGTGCTGGTCACTGCTTTAAATATGCATTTCCTGACATGCCATTCTGTTTCATGGTTGCATTTTTAAACACCAAGTCATCTCAATAAGAATTTCCACACATTTTGGATTAACAGTAAGTAAAGAAGTTTAGAACAGGGACTTCAAAGCAAAATTATAAATTCAAAAAAATTTAAACATAATTCAGCTCTTAAAAATATAACAAAAGTTAATGATCTTAGAAGACACAAATTACTTCTGCTTTATGTGTCAGGAGATACCAGGACAAGCCTAAGCTAGTGAGAGTCACTAGTTAGAGAACAGATATGAAAAATCATTTCAGTAGTATGTATTTTAAACTCTGCTTCAAAAGCTCCTGAAAACTGTGACTGGTGAAAGAATTCAATCTACAGGTATAGGATTCCTCTTCTCTCATCATTAAGAAGCTCATGCAGCATTTTTATTTTTATATGGAGGATCCTGAAGTGCTAGTTCAGACCTTCTTATTCTGCTGTGAAAACGACAATACCTAGAGCTGCACTAAATGCTTCTGTCTTTTAAATGTAGCAGGGAAGATAGCTAACAGGCAAGCTAAAAATCCTTATCCATCTGTAGCAACTTGCTTTTATACATTTTTCAACAGAAGTCTCCCTTATCTTTCCATCGAGTACTACAATAGGCTGCTTTTGTTGAATGTTTCTAGCAGCCCGTTGTACCCATGCACCAGAGCTGCGTGGCCGGAGGCCAGGAAGGAAGGTGTGGAACACGTCTTCACAGGTCAATTTCCACTCTCCAAGTTTTCAAGTATTTGAGAGAAGGTCATGTTACAGCACAGATTTACATAGCAGACAAATTACATGGCTGCCTGTTCTCAGCATTTCATAATTTCAACAGAAAAATTAGGTCAAATGAAAGGGGGGAAGAATAACCCTATCCTTTCATGCTAGTCAGAAAATTAAACAAAAAACTTATTTAGCTGGTGTTCTTGCCAAAACCTTGGTAAAAGTATAAGATTTACTGTTCCTTTACAAAATACTTTTTTTTTTGGTGTCTCCAAAAGACCACAAACAAATCCCAAAATTTGCTCTATTCTTGCTTTAAAATATTGGTTTTACCATTAGTCCAAAACACATACATTTTTACAAACATGCATACTATGAAGGAATGAGTTAGTAACTTTCCCCCACAGCCGGACAGTCTAGTAGGAGCATTAAAAGAGGAAACTGCTTTTTGTATCATCTGTCCAGAAGAAAAGAATAATAATTTCAAATGCCTTCCCCCCCCCCCCACACTCAGAGCATGAAATACACTGCACTTGAAAAACGGCAATATTGGCCAGCCTCAGCACTGCCTAAACTCTATGTTTATTCTAGACAGAGACTAAAATTACAGTGTTCATATTCGGCATTCTTTGACTAGAAATTTGCAAATTTTTTTTTTTCCGGAAAACACTATGATATTTTCAGGATAACTATAAAATTACTTTCCAAGAGCAGCTCAGGGTATCATAATGTGAAATGACAAATTTGAAGTGTTTGAGTATACAGACCCATATATCTGTAGATCTTAACTTACAAGGTAAATAATTGCACACAAATGCCTGTTTAGTATACAGTTAAAATATGCTAATCATTTTCCTAGGTAGCTTTCAGGATTTGTTTCAATAGAGTCAAGGAGTTGTAGGGTTTAGTCTGGCATTCTATTGACACTCTTACTGAGCAAGCAGAAAGAATAAACATTAACAAAGAAATTACTGGCTTCAATAACTTTGATTAGGCTTAACATTATTTCAGTTTCTAAAAATGCCAAGTATGAATCATACTTTCAGCAGTAAAAAAAGTTTTAAGCTACTGCATATTTAAGAAGGGCTGTAGTTTTAAGGAACTGCTGAACAAATTTTTGAAGACAGAGTCACTGTTAGCTGCTCACTAGGTTTTATATGCATTTGATACATATTAAACACGTAAAAAAGAGGAAACACAACTTTATGTGTACTCGGTCATTTTCCCTATTTACTAACACAAACTCTGAGGGAGGAATTTTACCGAAAGCTTCAGCTTAGAATGTTGCATCCCTGCAGCTGAAAATTCAGATGAAAAATATGGGAGCTTTTTTTCTCTGACACAAAAGGAACTTTTGGGAACATTTCCGAGGGACACCAGAAAGCTTGTCTAGCATACAATGGTTCCTACTCAGCAGAGCCCTCCAAACAAAGAGTAACAGATGCACAACTGGTATTAATAACAAAACATCTCCTCCCTCTGTTAGTCAAGAGAGGACAGCTAAGGACAAATCGAGTTTCAGGGTACTTACCTACTCGGAAGTTAGTGGCTGTCAGAGTGTCAGCAGCATGGCCGTTTTCACTGATGAGGGTGGTTGTATTTCCCTTCTCACAGTTGTTCTGACAGTTGCCTTTGGTGCAAGTCACTTTACAGATGCTGGGTGTAAAGACCACCTTGATGCGACCAGTGTGATTTCCCACTGTCAGCGGAGGCAAAGAAAAAAAGAAAAATAAACAGATCACTTTGGTATCCATTGATTTCCTTCAAAAAGTTTTTGGGAAAAAAAAAAAGGCGCGGGGGGGGGAAGGCGACAGGTCTACAGGAGGAGGGCAGTCTGCAGTGCTCTCTCTCATAGATCTCCAGTGGTGTCTCTGAAACAGGAGTAGGAAGCTTAGCAAACAGAACTCCGGGATCTGCTCCAAAACCACATTTAAAGTCAAGTCACTGGAGTGGGATTAGTAATCACAATGCTGCACTTTATTCACAGGCAGACAAAGAGCAATACCAAGGGCATGACAGCTTAAATAGCCAACCCTGACAGGCAGATGTAATGTAAAGAGCTGGCTGTGCACCTAGAGGTGAATAAACTCTTGTGTACTCCTACATACTTTTCCTGTTTCTGCACTTATTAAGTCACTATTTGTAGCTCAACCCCTGGAAACGTTTTAGGCATGCGGCATGTCTGAAAACATCTGTCTCAAATCTCCTGGCACCCCAGCCAGAAGTGGTCAAACCTTGTGACGCAGCTGCCTGGACCCATTTTTTCTTCACAGTTTTTTGGCACTATTTTCCACAAGAATTTGCATATTATAGACCGAGCTCTACTGTCAGCCTTTGTTTTAATAATAAATAGCTCAGAGAAAAGAGTCAGAAGCATCAGTGCTTTAATGTACTGAGATCAAAGATAAAAAACGGCTAGATTCTATTTTTTTATATACTTCCCTATAGTCATTTTAAAAAGCTTGAATGTAATAAAGACTGCACAAGCACTAATTTGTTATTAAGCTAGTTAAAAGAATTTCTTGTTACAGAATTATATGTAAAACCAGGTGTATTCGATCCTCCATCTAACAGCTGAAGACAAAAACTGTATTAAAACTACTTATTAGGAAAACCAGGGAAAATAACAGATTCCATTTGCAATTATTTAAAAAGAAAACATTTTGTCCTCTGCATACTACTAATAAATTCACGAGTTCTTCAAAATATATCATAGCATCTTTGTGGAAACTATTAATAAGTACTTTCATATCAGACCTAAGAATGCCAAGAAATGATGCACAGAAAGAGAAGAATCTCCTTCTTCCTGATGTCATAGAAATAAAAGAGTTGCTGGCTAGTTGCCTAACTGAGTCCATTGAATACCTTCCATACAAACACTTTTTTGAAAATATCAAGAAAATATTACAAATCTTCCTATTTCAAAAGAATATAATGCCTCCTTATTTCTGGCTCTTCATAAACAAATACATTTAAGCAATTGTGCTGACTGTTTTGTCTACAGTAAAGGCATTGCTCTATTTGAACAGCAGCTGTAGTACAGATGCTCCCACCTTATTCTCCATAAACAATGCTTTGAAAAGGAAGAGCCCTGACAGACACAAGAATAAAGTATTTCGATCAAAGGCTGATACTGTGATTTAAAAGACATCTTGGATTCTAAGATGCCACGCATTTCTTACAAAAATGAATACACCTCAAACAGATATAAGGGACATATGTACTGCTCAGGGTAGAACTTTGAAGCTTTGATTTTTTTAAAGCATAGCTTTAAAAGCAAAATCTCCATCTTGGTATTTTACTTGCATCATTTTATATATACATTTTCCTAGAAAACCGTCCATTTTATGTATTATATTTTCAGACATTTTAGCAATACTTTTCTTTTAGGATGTGATCTAATTAAAAAAACAGGGATAGTTGAGTCAGAAAAGTTGGTCCTGCCTACACTGCAGAAATCAGTATTTGGGGACCCAGACAAGCTTTCTGGCTTAACTGGGAAAAAAAAAAAAAAAAAAAAAAAAAGTTGGCTTTGTCAGTGTTGGAAGGGCAGAAAATGCAGAGCTCAATATGAGATGGAGTGCAAACACCAAAATGGTCACATGGCTTGTGTTGCTATGGCATTAGGAAGGGACATGGGAGAAAAGTGGAGGCCATGAGGGTCTGATTTTTTTACCTGACACCCAGAGATGTTTTGTACAAACCAAGTACACCTTCTTCTGAGAAATATTCTCTGCAACGTGTCCACAAAGAACAGAAGGATTGACCATAGTCCCACCACAGCACCTGGCACAATCCTGGTTAGTGAGTTATAGGAAGTACTGCCATTTTCTGCCTACGCAGGAGATGAGAATTCAACAGGACATTGTGCAGGGACAGACTGACATGTCTGTTGTCCTTACCCCCTCAGAGGTACACCTTTCAGTAAGTGTTGTCCCCTCAGCTCTGCTGTGTGTTGACTTGGGACACAAAATTCATGAATACAATAGTGTGGTTAGTGCTAAATACACCTACTCTGCAGTTAATGCATTTGGCACCAGCAATCCAGAAGAAACACCCATAAGTGTTGCTTTCAATAAAATGTGCTATTTGTGAACCCAAGAGGCTCTTTTGAATGTGACCCAACTTAAAGTGCAATAGATTGTTAGCATACCCAGTGTCAGGCCAAAAGTTATGTTTTAGAAATAGTAAAGATGAAATTAAATCATCATTTAATTCTCCTTTACAGTATTCTGTACTATGTTCTTGAGTGCTGAGCTATAGTAAGAACACTTAGACATAGTGTTCCCAACCACAAAAATTTTTAAATAATTTTAATCACATAGTATAAATTTTACCAGAAAATCCTGTAGCACAATTATTCTAGTAAAAGAGATGCCTTAGTATGAGAGTCAACAGAAATTGTAATATTTGCTTTTCAATGGTTTTAGATGAGAAAATTCTAGTAGCTAAGTTTGGGAGTACTACTAGTCAAACAGTACTTTCAAAAACATATCAATACCTAGATAGCTAAAGAGTAAAACAATGTTTAAATGGAGTTTTTCAGGAAGAAGTCTTAAAAACAACATGATGGAATCCCTACCCCTACAAATATTCAAATATTCAGCAAAATTTTTCATAGTATCTCCTGAGTTAGAAGGTACTTACACAGAATCCAATTCCTGGCCCTGCACAGGACCAACCCATGAGTCACACCACGTGCCTGAGAGCTTTGTCCAAACACTTCTTGAACTCTGTCAGGCTTGGTGCTGTGATCACTTCCCTGGGGAACTGTTCCAGTGCCCGACCACCCTCTGGGTGAAGAACCTTTTCCTAATATCCAACCTGAACCTCCCCTGACACAACTTCAGGCCATTCCCTTAGGTCCTGTCACTGGGCACCACAGAGATCAGTGCCCTCCTGTTCCCCTCATGAGGAAGCTGTAACTGCAATGAGGTCTCCCCTCAGTCTGCTCCAGGCTGAACAGAACAAGTGACCTCAGCTGCTACCCTTATGGCTTCTCCTCAAGGCCCTTCGTGTTTTCATAGCCCTTCTTTGGACACTGTCCAATTGCTTTATAGGCTTCTTATAGTGTGGCACCCAAAACTGTGTTAAAGAGCACTGACCCTAAAATGTAGCCCTATAGACACCCAGTAGTTACCAGCCTGATGTAACCCCATTTACTACAACCCTTTGTGCTTGACCTGTCATCTGGCTGGTGAACCATCACATGATGTGTTTATCTAGCTGTGTGCTAGTTATTCTGCTATAAAGCAAATTCTCAGATATTCCTGTTTTGATAGTTGCAAAGAGACAGAAATAAGACACCTTCATATTCTTTAGACATGGGAGGATTTTCTCCATCTTTCTTAGATATATGAAGACTGCAAAAACGCTTAGTTTATTCTCCCTCCCTAGCAGGCCACAGCTTTTATCATCAATTCTTTTGAAGACATTTGGGACAGATACAAACTAATTACGGCCTCTGAGCTTAAAAACTGATCAGCGTTTGATGAGGTGATTCAAGGCAGAGATGTCACTACCATTCTTTTCTGTAGTTGCAGAGAAGTACTATCCTCACAGATTCTGAGGTTTAGGGACCTTAACAGTGAGCTTAATACACACAGATTCAATTTGAAAAAAAGACCACAAGCCCTTCTCCTGAAAGGAAGCTTTTAGCAGAAACTTCAAGTTTAGACTCTTGGACTTCCTTGAATCTGCTCTTCTGTATTTTTTCCCCCCTCCTCTTCTCCAAAGAGGAAAATTCAATTCTAAATGAGAAACTATCCTTCAATATCTGTTAGCTGATTTTGCAGTATTAATGCTAAACCCCACAATTGCAGCTAGGAAAGGGCCAGTACTGCTACACCCTTGACCTCTTTTGACTTTGGACTAGTTCCTATTAAAGGACAGTATATTTTTAAGGAAGCATATAGAGTATTTTCTTCAAACTCCAGAACCTCTACTGGTGATGCCACTGTGACATAGGCATGACAAAATCTGCAACTTAGATTACCTCAAATCCCTTTTTGGAAAAAAATTGATAGTGCTACAACAACACACCTGGAATAATAATTATATATATATAGACAGATGTAAATCAAACTCTTCTAGACCAATTTTAAAAATCTGGAAATGAAACACCTCACTATGCTCCTAAGTGTAACAGCAGACTGAAGAAATACAAATATGAGACCAGATAAACAAACAAGCCTAATGAAAAACAAAAGTAGAAGATGCAAACACCAAATAAATAGCAAAAATACCGAAGAAAATGGCCAAACTAGAGACAGATTGTTGTTTTAATAGAGAGAGGACAATCAAGATGACTAATAGTGGATAAAACTTCATCCCTCAGCTAGACAGCAAACTCACAATGAGATTCAGCCAACAGCGCCATCATCCTGCCTCCTAGGCCAGGCTCATTTATACTTAAGAGCTCTGTGATACATTTGTCAAAAGAGATCAGTGGAAGAATGTACCCATAATTTCCAAAATCTGTAAAATTCTTGAGCCAGATTAAAAAAAAAAAAAAAAAGTCTGGGTAAAGTGATGAGATTTTAGTTGAAAGTTGGCTCAATATGTATGTAAGTTTTTTCCATCTCTGTAAGTCACTATGATATAATATCATGAACACAGCAAACCCCTGCTGTGAAAAATTTATGATTTAGCAACAACTGCGGGAGAACTGGAAAATGCAAGCAAAAGGATTTCTTAATAGAACCCTTTCTGTCCCCACTATCCATTATGACAATTCCCCCCCCCCCCCCCACATTAGCAAAAAAGGTGAAGTAGTTAAGACAGGGCAGGTGGCAGGTTTTATGTTCAGGTGGCCACAATAGCTTACACAGCCCTGCCTGGAAATAATTGTGTAAGGGGAAGGATTCATCCTCAACTGCCTGAGCTGCTGTATAATGCAATTCAGACTTTGTTTCTTCCGAGAACAATTTCAGTAAACACTTCTTTTCCTTGGGTTTATGGCTGCTCTCACAGCTCCAGCATTCTGACAATACTCAAATCGCTGCAGTGGAGCTCAGATGATTTGTGGTATGTCCCTGTTTTGCAGGAAGACAATGAGCTAGCAACACTAGTGAAAGCAGGACTGGTATTCAGTTAAATAGATAACTACATAGGTTAAGAGGACAAAGAGAATCTTTTCATGTGTCAAAAACATTGATGTTACTTGTGTGATGGTTTTGTGCTTCACCATGATCTAACCAAAAGGATTCACAATTAAAAAAAAAAATCACAAGCAGTGGCTTCTACCAGCTGAGTACACAGGAACATAGTATGGACACATCTCTCATATTCCTTGTACACAGAAGCCACTTTGGGGGGGGATTGTTGTTCTCATTGTTTTGGTTTTTGTTGTTGTTTGTTTTTTTCATGCCTTCACATATGACAAATGTCCTGAGGCAGATCTCCTAAGGAAACAGAACCATAGACATTCCACCAGTGCCTCCAGTAATGATACACACGACTCTCTTTCCATGACATTCTACTTCTGCACTTATGCCACTATGTTTTCATATGTTTATCTACACAGTGTGTCATCAGACCTGAAGATGTTTTTTTAAAATTACATTCTCTTCACAATGAGAATAGATTATTTCAAGCTATTTTACATTTTCAGATTATAATCATGATGCATAAGGAAAGCATTTAAATTTGAGTCTTCTAAAATCAAACCAAATTAGCTTTTAAGCAGCTAATATAGTCAACATTTTAAATTCTTAGATGACCAACACCCTGTCTTTTTTCTTAGCTAAATGCTGACACAAAAAAAAAATTTAAAAAAAAATTTAAAAAACCCCAAAATAAGTAGAAGGAAATGACTTATTTCCTAAAAAAGGTGTCTCCCAGTTATTTCACCAATCCACCTGGTTTAGTCCTTACACTAGATATGCTTGTTCAGCTAAAAGGAAAGATGACATTGTATAAAAATCAGTCATACAAGTAAGATAGTTAAGCTCTTAGAACTATTGTCAAATGACCTTTTTACACTTTAGACAATATATGAGGAAGTCCTGTCTTGTCACCACTTAGTCATCAATTTAAAATAAAATAAAAAAACCCCAAGAAACCAATAAAAACCTAGTTTTCCAAGATCAGAACAAGCTGAATGTATCTGTCATACAACCTACAAAGAGCATCATCTATAAGATTTATACTGCTAGGAGCTAAAAAAGGAAAAAAGAAAACAAAAATAAAAAAGAAGAAAATAAAAAAGATAAAGACACACTAGATTGACATATAGGCCAGAGGCAGACCTTCCCTAAATTTCTGATTACACATTGAGAGAAATACAGGCTTTAAAAGGCACAGAAAGGGCTGAAAGATATTCTGAGAGATCACTTAATCTCCTCTATCTTGATTTCCCCAGGATAAAACAACAACATTAAACAAAAGGTTTGTCCAGACAGACTATCCTCAAACCCTTTCTATTATGCAGATTCCACAGCCTCCCTGAAGAATTTATTCCAGCACTTCAACCTCTCTTATTGTAAAGGTATTCCTAACGCGTAACCCACGTTTCCCCTGCAGCAACTCAAGCAAACTATTGCCCTGCTTTATCAACAGCAAGTTTTAACGAAAGATTATTTTGGAAATATGTTAAAAATGTTAGAAAATGTGGATCATTTTCTAACAAACTTGAAGACCACTGCCATCAATCTCCCTCAGTCTCATTTTGACCAGACCAAAACCCGCTAAAGATTTTCTAACAGCCCATATTTTGCAGATTTCCATCTTTTCTGTTTTGCTTTTGATACCAGTCACTTGGTCCTCATCTTTCTTCACAAACCCTGTCCAAAACCACAGTATACTGCAGCTGGGGTCTGATCAGTGGTGGGGAGAGCAGCAGAATTACTTAACACAGCTTTACATAAAATGCCTCTATGATTTTAATTTATTTTTGTCTCCCAACAATGCACTGATACTTCACAACCAGAACACATCTGCAGGCTAGGCCAAAGGGGCACACATCTCCCAGATCCCTTTCTGATCTGTTGATACAGATATCATCCCAGTAAAACAAATACAGAACATCCCTTGCACAACCTTAGCAGGACCGAACTCAACCCTTACTCTGTTCTAAGCACTGGAGTAAAATCTCCTGCATTCAAATTTTGCTCATCTAAAAACCGTGCAGAATATAAGTCTTAATCTTTCTGTAACAGTCACAAGCACAAACAAGTCTGAAAACTACATGGATTAAATAAAGGCAAGACACAGCTGCTGAGTAATTTGATTTTTGGCTTCAATATAAAATGCCTACCTTTGCTCTTTGCAGAAACTTGGTTACTGTTCCCTAGGTCACCTCACGGCCAGTTCCCTTTTCACGAGCATTGGGAAAAATTAGACATGCCAATGAAATTAAAAATAAGATGATCCAGATTTATTTCATCCAAGACACAATGCCTTCTCTAATGCTTAAGAGTACACCCCCAGTTCTGCATGAGGTGAGGTGTATGCGTGCACATCCACCCAGTCAAACATTTTGAGCACGATGACAGCATGGCAAGCTGTACTTGATTTAACGTGTCTAGACAGCTGTAGGAACACATTATTGAAATGTAATTAGTTTAGCATTCCTACTTTTTGTTATTTCTCTGCTTCATATTTTTCCTGCATTTTTATGACGTTTTTCATGTATTTAGTTAGTTAATACAACTTAACCTTTGATATTTCATCACTTTTCAAGTACTCAGTTCTATTGTCTTGATGCAAACTAAAAGGCTTCCAAAAAAAAGCAAAACACAATCCAACTATTCAATATGACAGTAACTGAAGAGAGATATGCACTGATATTTTTGTTGCCATTCTTATTGCCACTATTGCTATTACACACACTTTTCTAGATACCTACTTCTGACTAGCCATGCCTCTACATCTTTGTATCACTTCTTCCTTCTGTCTCGCTCAGAAGCTCCTACCACAATCTTCTACCTGCAGTCAAATCTGAGCTCAGACTTCCTGCTTCTATCTCACCCTTGGTTCTCTACCCTCTTTTTAAGCCCTGCTTGCTTCTTCAGCATGCTTGAAAAACAGGAAAAGCAATCATTTCAAAAGAAAATTTGATGCTTCCAGGAAGCATCAGGTAGGAAGCTTCTAGGAAGGAAGTAGGTAACTGAAAAGAAAATAACTGGGAAAGTCTTTTCCCCTTCCTGATTATTACAGGGATACCATTTCTTCCTTACTTTGCTGTCAAGGAATAGAACAGAGAATTTCCACTGTCTTCCTCATCACCACCTCCACCACACTCCAAAACACTTGAAAATTTTTAGTAGTCTATTCTAGGAGAGACAAATAACCCACTCTTCAATTATCTTCATCTCAGTTTAAAATAGAGATAAGTGTGAACAGTGTACTGTTTGAAGTAATTTGCTACAGCAACACTTGTTTCATTCATTTCCTCTATTAATTTGACAAATTCCAAAAAGATCTCTACTATCTGCAACAGTTTTTTTGTGTTTTCTATGGATGGCTTCACTTACACGTACCAAAGGAGCATATGTAGGCACAAGTGCTGAGATTGTTTAGAAAGACCTAACTGTGTTTACATGCCACAAGCCCTTTGCTGATAAATTCTCTCACTGACACAGCCTTTTAGAGCAAGAGAGGAATTCACAGAAATTACATTCAGTTTTGTCCTGTGGAAATGCATAATGTACAAATCACACATCGATTTGAAATCTGAGGTCTCTGCCAGCAGGTTTTATGAATCACCTTTTGTCTTCCTTGTCTTTTTGACCACTACAAGGATTATTTATATACAATCCTCAGGCAATGAACATCCTATGTTAAACTACAGCCATTCTCCCTGGTAATGAGATACATAACTATCATTTCCCTTCACATAGTTGAGAGTGATCCAGAAAAAGGTACCAACCCAAACAGAGCATGCAGTGCGGTTTGATGTCTGATGGATGGCTTCAACTAATTTCAATAAACTTAATAGGCAATAATTCTTTTAATCTGTACTGCATTTATTTTGTTTAAATAAATTG
Source organism: Motacilla alba alba (assembly GCF_015832195.1). Taxonomy (NCBI): domain Eukaryota; kingdom Metazoa; phylum Chordata; class Aves; order Passeriformes; family Motacillidae; genus Motacilla; species Motacilla alba. The sequence continues at coordinate 77,687,646 of NC_052018.1, forward strand.
TATTTAAACTAGACCCACAAATGGTTATGGTGATAAAGAGCTAAATTTTAGCCTTGAGTTATGCCACTTACCAGTCCTAGGTCTCTTTTCTAAGGGCTGAGAGAAATTGATTGCATGGAGCAAGCACAACATTTAACAGGAGTGTGCTCAACCATTCAGAAGTACATGATGACCTAAGACTCCTTAGTTCAAATCCTTAGTTCAAGGTGGCTTAGATTAGGGCTCAGACACTTTTCTTAGTAGAGCTATGTGACTTCATTACAGCTGGATTCCAGACACCACTATGACTGCTCTAGCAGTCCTTGGGGAGCCTAATCCCGCAGGAGAGTTCAGCTGAGTGTACTTCTAAGGATAGGCAGGCAGTCAAGTGCTTCAGCTGCAATTTCAAATATGAATTACGCAAAATATTAGCATCCAGATGGCCTGTCTTTCCCAGAGTGAAGCACTTGTCCTGAAACAGAACTTCAAGCTCTTGAAGAGACTCATGTTTGAGTTCATATCAGTGCTTCAGGTTTGGGGCTGGCTATTACTCCAGCTGTAAGCACAGCATTCAAATGAACAAGCCTTTTTAAGCTTCCATTCAAATTATCCAGCTTCTTATGTACCTAAGCACACCTGGACCCAAAAGGCTTTCACTTGAGTGATATGGTAACAAAGGCCAACAAGCCACATTTAGAGACAGATATACATCTAAGGCACAGAGTTAGAGTTAGGGTTACAATCCTCATCTCAGCTGTAATAAAGCAGCAGTAGCTTTACAGCCCACCACAAGCAATTTCCCACTGATGAAAGCTGCTGCAATGTACACTCTGATAATGAAGTCAACATCTTTACACACAAACTTACAACCATACAGGGGCTTTAATATTACCAGCCAAATACTATGCCACTGTCCACTTTATCAACAGGACTCTTTCACAAGGTGGTCTGAATTTGGTCTTAGACACCGAGAATGGGACTCACTGCCACCTGAAATTACGTACTCATCTCAAATTATGCCTTTTGCCTAAGGTTATTATTTAGGCTTCTTTCACGATAATACAAATATTAGACAACAGTATTACAAGTCTCAAGCTGGAAGAGCATTTCTCAAGAAAATAAATAACTTCTCAAGAAAATAAATTCTTGAGATACAGTTTTCCCTTTCCAACATACACAACTCCCTCAAATGAGAAAAAAGTCTAAATTGCAAGAGTCAATGTTTATAATTTCTATGAAGAATAGGGAATAAAAAATTAAATTAATATTACCTTACTAAAGTATATCCACTTGTCATTTCATTTCCTGAAGGGAAACAACCAAAAAGCACTAGGGAAGTCAACAAACTGTAAACAGTGACAAAGGACAGGACATCATGGAATTAAGTTATAAATGAATACAGCCACCTCTGCATGCTGAATCAACCATTAAAACCTTCTCTCTCAGCAGTACATGAAGCCAAGATGTTTTTTTCCCCCAATTTTCTGAAGAAAGGAAAAAATGACAACAGACATAAGGATGTCACTGATTCCGAAATATCAGCTTCACAGGGTATGAACGTTCATACAGTAATTTTTTTTGTCAACATTTGTTCATTCCTTTTAGCATAGGCAATGGTTCTGACAGAAGAGCACTTTCACATCTCCTATGAAGAAAACCAGACTCAGCTACTTGCAGCAATCAGAATCAATTCTTGATATCAAAGACTTGTATTACAGCAACTTTGGAGTTAGCCAGGCTCAGGGACTTTTAATGTTCAATTGTGGGTTCAATAGGTCTCTATATCCACCTAAATTAACATTTTAAAAACGTCATAAAGGCTTTCCCCTACAGAATTTTCTGGAAAACTTCTTCTTATCTTCTTGAGAAATTTTTGCTTTTGGAGCCAATATTCTTTCATCTCAGAAGTTGAGATACATTTGTCTCAGTCTGTGTTTTCCCCCAGCAATTACACACTTTGAACTGATTTTAATTCTTTTTGCCAGATCACCATTATTTTTCCAACATTCTTCCTCATTCTGCTGTATATCAGTCTCTGTATTTTAAAGCATGGAGATGAGAATTCCTTTTTGGGTGAATGCAACATTTAAAATAGTTTCTATAAAAGCACCAGCAGCCTCTGCCTGTCAGGCAGACATTTATTTTCTAGTGAGCTCAGGGCCATAAAATCTTTTCAGAGTCCAGAGAGAAAAACATGGTACGTTTTGGGGGGGTGTTGATTTTCTGGCCTCCTCAGTTGTGAACCCTTTATAGACACACAAACAATCATGAAGACAGCTTAGCAAGGGTATTGTTAGAATGCCTACAGCAACAGTATACTGAGTGAAATAGTTTGTATTTATACAGAGCTATTCAATCCCCAAGGTTTTCAAAGAACTCCATAGTCTTTCATAATTGCTAAACAAACTGCATTCATTTGTTAGATATTTTTTCAGAATTTGTCACTCTATTTTTTGAGGCAAAGCAAAGTTAATGTGCTGCTTGGTTTGCTAGAGTTAGCTGCATTAATGTCAATCTACATAACTCAATTTATACCTAGAATTTAGCCTGTTGTTTCCAAGTCTTGCTGGAATCAAAAGTAAACTTTAACTGGTTGTTATGAATCACCGTATTATTCAATAGCAGGAAGAATAATACTCTGACATGGCAGAGAGGAAAAGAATGCTTCACACTAAAATTGTTCTTTGAAAAAGCCCCAGTGCCGTTTCACCCTGATGCTGACAGGAACAAATTTTTATTTTAAACTTTTTAGCTCTCCTTCTGCCCTGGAATGAGAGGACAAGCTTTGAACACACATACAGCTGAGAAAATGAAACAAAATAGTCCCCAACATTTATACAATCACCCCATTCCCTTGCAACTGACTATGTACAATTTTAGGAGCAATACATGAATGTTAGTTGCCATGAGTGACTGAAGCAAATTTGACTCCTTATTCCCTCCAAATAGACTATGTTGTAATTGTTCAGTTATTTCTTTATGTTAGTCTTCTAAGTATTCATTCTGGTTTCACTCACCTCAATCTGCTGGCTGTAGCTGGTTCAGAGTGTAGCCTTAAGATCCTCCCCTCATCTCCAAATTTCCCAAAACTTCTAGTTGGGAATATTACCACTGTTTAACTCTAATAGCCATAAATACATTGATAGGCACAAGTTACAAGGATCACAATGCAATGATCTAGTTAAGACGAGGCAGAGAGAGAAAATTATTTTGCTGCTCATGAAGAGCAGTTCCACAAAGCAATTACCAAGAATGGTGGAAAGAATATCTGACCCAGTGAAGATCAGAGGGAGTTTTTCCTCCAAAGTCTAAAATTGGGTAGAATGTCAAATCATACAGATGCATTTATATGCAACATATATCACATCTCTGTGTGCACTTTTTAAAGCAGTAAAATATTTATGCCTTTTGCAGCTGTTTACCCATACATCCTGTCAGGGAAATACTGTTATTATGAAGCAAGTGTCACTTAATGAAGTCAGAATGGGGTAATTCCACAAAAATAGTTTAAATTGGAATTTCAAAGTGACACCTGGGATTTGCTCAAATCAACCTCTGAAGTCAGTGAAGCCAGCACATTTATATGTTTAATTACATATAAACTTAGAGAAAAGCCTCAATAAGTTACCAGTGTATTGTGCTGCCAATACAGGAAAGCTCTTGATATGCCACATTTGGAACAGGTTATTCTGTTCAGCACATCACAACTCTAAGTGCTGGGACATTTTCTTCCACATTAAGCTTATTTTATGTGTATAAACTTATGTAAAATATGATGCAATATAATGTATCCACAGTTAGAGGAGTTACACGACTTTCATATTGTTTCAGCTTCATCCTTACACAAGAATTAAAGAGTTGTCCACAGAACCATGAGCAGATCCTAAGAGTCCAAAAGTCATACAGGCATATTTGTCCAACTTCCAGCCACAACACATACAACTAAGGCACAGTAGGGTGCTGCAAGCCCAAATTCACTAAGCCTTATGTAACCTTTACTACTTAAATTCAAGACATGTTTTCATTTACCACCTAGAGACAAAATCTGTTAATGAATTTTATAAAGAATTTTGGTGAAGACCAAAACAACCCAATCTACATAAAAGAAAGTAGTTTTCCATAGTACTTAATTTTATTAACTTAACATGTAACTTCAATTGCAAAATTCACAAACTTCTCACATTGTCTTCCTGAATAGAGAGATTAGTCTCATTTTCTTTCTTATCCTCCCTTCTTCCTTGGGATAACTTCATTAAACAAACACATCTCATTTATTTCACATTATACAATTGCAGTTGTATGTACTCTTGAGGTTTTCTTCTGCTTTCAGTGCATTCTGTGGTTGCCTCAGTCACTAATTAATACATTTTCTCAATGTGCCTCTAAAACAGAGAAGTAGTGCTTATGAGGAACTGTACACTGGTGATAGGGCGTACAAAATTGTCCTCCAAATGCAGGCAACACGAGACAACTGGTTTCAGCAGCAGAAATGTCACCGTTTTCAGCTCAATGGGCACAATGCCACTAAACACTAGCTCACAGATATCTCAGGCTGGAAAATGAAGCGTGTGTTTGGATGCATTTTCTGAAGAACCAAATAGCAACCAGAAGGGGATAGAGTGAAACTGAGAACTTCCTAGCCTCTTCCTGCTGTAATAAGCAGTTGTCACAATAACATGCTGAAAGGAATTCCAGAAAAACTACATTTAGAATTTGTTAACTATCATACACATTTTAGACCAATAGAAACCACACAAAATTCCTTTAATTTGTTTTCTTCAGCACTGCATTTATAAATCCAGGGAGATAAGAACCGATATTTAGAGGATTCATGCTCAGATGACTAGTGGTCACTATTTAATAGTGCCATTTAAGGAGTAGTGGGAAATGTCTGAGGTAAATGTACCTGAATTGCTAAAAAAAAAATCTTTCTACTGTTTTATGGACTACCATGTTGCAAATAGAATTTTATCGCTGAAATTTCTCTGCTGCTGCCATTGCTACTACTAGAGAATTTTTCACTCTGAGGTTCCAAATATTTAGACAGATAATTATAAGCAAATAATACATCCCTTGAGAATTACTCAGCATTTGCATCCCACAGGACAAAAGTTCAAAATGCTTGACAGTAAAAATGCTACCTTCTACTGGCAAGTAACTCAATTTCACATCCCAGGGTGACTTTAAATGCTATAATTGCAACCCCAATGTCTTGCTGAATTTTCAAGCTCTGTTGATGTGATACATAGCCGTACAGAACAATTCAGCTTAAAAGTCAAAAGAATAGACTATTTACTGTTTTTAATCAGAGTACTATACTGCATGTTCTGAACATTATCAGAGAAGTGAAAGTGCTTACAAATGCACCAGAGTAAAAATTCCAGAAGGCATATTGAATTAATTTTAATTGAAAAATGTTTAATGTGACTTGACTTTAATGGTTTTACCCCAGTATATCCAAAAGCTCATCTGACAACACTGTGATGGGGCATTCAAATGTGACTGGCTTCCTATAAAGCAGAAGATGCTCAGAAGCACGTGGTCATGTTTGGCAGTTTTCTTCCCAGTGTACCAGTACCCCACATCTCATTTGATTCTTCCAGGACAGACCTGTATCTAAAGGTAACAAAAGACTGACACTTGTTCCAGTGTCATGACTACCCATTTTATATCATTGGATTGAAGCAATCCATAGAAGTCCAGAAAAATCAAAGCCAGCTGCACCTACAGCTAGAGAAGTAAATTCTATGGGGTACATTTTTCACAATTGCCAATCTCTGGCACAGTGTTAATATTTTGAAGTAAAATGCATAGAAACGCTCACAAAAACCCAACAGAATGAGTAGCTTTGCACTCCATGTTAATTGATAGCTATGAACTCTTGGGCAATGCTACCAAGTATTACCTTGCTACTCTTTCTTCTCATCTCTAAAAAAAGTGTATTTAATACTACCATAAAAAAGAAGTTGTGAAGCATTCGGTTCTAACTTTCTGGCCTCTGCTTTTTAATAAAATTATTACGTTTTCCCCCTCATCCTTTTCAAGTATCTCCATATGGCCATTACCAATTTCTCTGCTCAATTAAGTAAGAGCCTGTCCCATTAAATAAGATTATACATTTCAGAGCAATAACAAAACACCATGAGATCATCAGCCACACTCATAAATTAACTAGACAATGAACATCAACCAGAAGCATGAACTAATTCACACAGTCCATCTCTGGTTAAGATAGGACTAAAAACTGCGTATTTGTGGTTATCACAGAACACCTGACTTGAAGTTTCACATCCTAATCTTACCTCACCGTAGTTAATTCAAACATTCCTAACACTAAAATACTGGCAGCTGAAATTTAGAACTCAGTTTTTATGAAAACAAGCAGTCTTCTAATCTTCAAGTTCATCCCAGTACCTCCAGAAACCAGAAAACCCAAACAGCTATGGCTGGCCAAGTTCTAGGTCTCCCGTTCAGGCTAGCAGTACATAATCCTAGACTCTAACAACATACAGCTCGATCTGCGCCCTGTACTAGAAGCTATCTAAACTGCTTCATCAGAAGTTGCTGTCACCTCACAGATGTAGAAAACAGGTGAAACAGGTAATGGGACTGGTTTTTAGGCTAAGAGAGAGCTCAGAATCAGACATTTTGACACCATCCAAATAGCTTGCATTTTACCTCTGAGTCAACACTTAAGTCATGGTGGACCTTATTAGGCCATAGAAACTCTTTTTACTACTTGTCCTCTGGCTGTTTTAGTACTCACAAGCTTTTCAAGAGTAGAATGTTTTACTAATGCACTGCTCAATAAGGGGCTTCTCAGAATTTGATAAAAACCACTCCAGTCTTCAGCTCCTGGTTTTCCTTCTCTTACTCATGTCCCTCAGAGCACTGTAAGAAACAGTGGGGCTCAAATAAGCTAGAAAGAGCTAGAAGCACTGGCTCCTTCATCTTACAGCTGCATAGAGTCATCTCCTTATGCTACCATAGAAGAAAAAAAAAAAACAACTCACAGAATCCATCCATTTAGTGGCAGCATGATACTTGTAGGTACCACTGAATGTATTGAAGGTAGAATGACTTAAACAGCCTGAAAAATGTAGCCAGAAGGAAAGACTTTTTTTTTTTTTTTTGGTCAGAATCCTACCTGGAACAGTCACTCCAAATACTGGAGAACTATAAAATCTGGAATTTGTAAACTCTTTGACTAGTAAGAGTCATAGGAGATGGTCACAATCAAATTCCAGTAGCCATTTATAGCCATATTTGAAGGAAAACAACTGCTGACTGGAAAAAAAGCAGTGCTATCTTATTTACAAAAGAGACTACTGCTTGATGTTGACAGTGCGACATAAAAAAATAATTTTTTTCTGAAACTTCTAAGAAAGGGAGATAGTGCTTTGCAAGAAGTATAATTCACCACTCTGAAAATGTTAATTGAAGGACCTCCAGCTGCTCACTGTTCTTCCCATCAGAGCCAACAGTATCATTTACCATCAACAAACTTATACTTGAAGAAAAGGAAGCAGGGAGTTGTATTTAAGTGTAAATGGACAGAACATAAAGATGTGCAATGCAGAAATGCAAATATACACAAAGGAATTCTAGGTAAAGATTTAGAAGGAACGCAGAACATAATTCTTTGTGCTACAGCAAAGGAAGTCTGTCAGGAGACTGCAAGTACCTAAAGGTCTCAATGTTAATCAGTCCATTATTCAGCTGCAGGAACTTTTCTCCAAATCAAGCCAGCAGACGTTCTGTAATACCTAACCCATAATTTATCAAGCTCTTAATCTTCTAAGCCAAGACTTGTCCTCAAGCTCTGCACACAATGGGGCATGAGCCAAGGCCACAAGCTGGGCACCTACACAATCTTTTTTTTATAAATATGAAGCAGAAACTCTCAGGCAGCTCCATACTGTGCAGAAGTTCATAAACACGTAATAAATTAAATATAGAGAAAAATAGTCACCAATGAGACCACAGTCCTGAACTCCAGCTTTCCAAAAAGGTATCCATCATACTGACACTGACTACGCCCATAGATGTGCCTATTCTAGCAAAGCATTCACAAAGCACCCTCTTCTGAAGAAAAAACTATTATCTAGAAACAGCATGATAAATTTTCAACAGTGAATCAGGTTCAATTTTTTTTCTCATCCAGGAAATCTGTTTTGTTTCTGCACAAAATGCAGAATATTGGAGCACTTGCTAACCTAAGAATTCTCACATATAGTTGTTTTAACCTTTCTCTGTCTTCAAGTGCTACTGCAGAAAATTTCAAGATCTTAAAAAAACAGGGAGTGGGGGCTTTGTGGGGGGAGAGAAGGGAGTATGCTTTTTGTACTCACATCGCAAAGGGGATGCAGGTTGATCCTGGCCCAGCCTCAGTGGTAATGAGCCCTCGGTGGACTGCTCTCCCGAAATCACTTTTTTTACTGGATAATATTTGGGCTTAATCACATATTCCTGTGTTTGGCCATGATGAAGATTCATCATTAATGTCTGAGATGACAGGGGCATCATCCTGTTTTGGAAAGAGATAGAAAAGACAGAACAATGTGAGAATTAATAAACTAGACTTATAAACTACTTGTAAAAAAATTGAAGACAAATTCAACTGTACTCCAAATTCTCAAAATACAGTTTGGGAAATCTACTACCTTACAAGTAAGCATCTAATTTTCCAAGCATTTAGCACCCTCATTGTCTTGTCACCTCAAACTCCTAAGCAAGAAAGACCACAAGGATTATATAGCTTTCTTTTTGACATGGCAAGAGAAATATCATGGACAGCTCAGAAGACAGGGAAGAACAGGGAAAAACCCTGATCAAAATGAGTTGCAGCTCAAATTTGTCAACATACAGGGCTTTCCAGACAGGTCAGAGAAGCAGTGATGCATTCAAACCTTATTCCATTTCTTACAACACTCATTCCATAGAAGGTATATTAAGTAGAACCTAAACTCATCTGACTTTGCCCTTCTGTTCCCAGAAATCATTTCCTTCTTCACCATATCCCTCTAGCAAAAGAGCAAAGCACTGTTCCTCTTCCCCTTTTTCAGATGTTTCCCACTTAATCACAAGGTTTGTGTTCCAGAGTCACATTATCTTGCCCATCCACTTTCTCTTTGCCAGCACTATTGAACATCTCTGACAAATGTCCCATAGCCACATGGCTCCCTTAAAACAACAAAACCATTTTCCCTTCCTGCTAAACAAGAGGATTCCTTCAAGCTCAGGATTCCCTCACTGCTAATCCTGACTCATATGGTTAGATTCCTCCCTATGACCTCAGCTTTCCAGTGCACAAGGCCTTACCAACTTTAAATAACAATTCCCTCCTCTCCCTATCAAAAAGTCCTTGGTTATTTAGCAACCATCAGCAGCAGGAATAATTTCTTCACTAACAAACTGGCCTTCACTCTTCCAGCAATTTATAATGCAGCAGATTGGCCAGCTATTAGCTACATGCAATGAAACTGCAAGCTGCTTTGGGGCCCCAAGGCTGAAGAATCCCACCACCTAGCAAGTAATAACACACTTTCAAATAACAAACCTACTAATAACATGCCTTCAAGCAGTCATAGCTAGTGCAGATCAGACTGTAAAAACACACACTCCTTGGAGAGTAGAATCAATTACTAACCTAATAACAGTGGCTATCAGGACTGCATTGTCATTTGCTCAAATGAAGGCATACAGAGTGGGATGCTGCAGGCCTCCTTTACTTCATTCTCAGCTGAGAGTCTGTAACTAGTTCGGTCTTCAAAAATGGAAAAATGGGGGAAAAGTAATGGGATTTACAACAACCATCCCTCAGAGCCACCGTTCTGCAGGGTAAATAACTGTCCTCTGAGAATAAATCATGAACCCTATATTATAAAAGGACAGTTGAGCAGCACTTCCCCACAGAGGTGGGACTGCAGAGTTCCAGCTAAGAATTTACATGACCACTGTATTGTTTCCTGACATGTGGAGCCTGAGCCAGCCCCTATCTCCAAAGCAATGCCTAACTCCTTGGTCATGTTATTCAAGATGCTTAGTAACTGCTGTAGCCAATGGATTTGTGGTTAGAACAAACAATAGGGTTTTGTCCTACGCAGATGCTCTTTTTCTCAAACTGATCCAAGTTAACAAGAGCATTCATTAATAGTGACATTCCAAGCCTCCTATGTAGAACAGAAACATAACTGGTCAGGCTGTCTCCAAGTCAATATTTCTAATACAGTACTTACACAGTCTCATTACATTCAGTAGAAGTCCTGTTGCCAGAGTAAGAGAAAATACTGTATTTTCTATGTTGTCTTTAGGGTTCCTACCAGAAGATCAAAAGAGAGCCTTCACTGGTATTGGAGGTCATGCTTGGAATCCAACACAGACGGATAAGTAGTCTGACCGGGAAACCCTCAGCCTGAGATAAAGCTGAGGTTGCTGCCTTCAGTACTGCTTACATATTAGTTTAATTTCTTTGAAGAATCACTGCAATCACTCCTGCACAAGCTGTTTTTTTTCTAACGGACCCCATTTGATGCCTACACATAAGGACATCCATTTCTGGTTTTGCACATAGAAGAGTGTCTATACTGAATGTAGAAGCAGGACTTGACAGCAGAGATCACAATACTAGATACAGATGTTGCCAATTAAGTAGCTGAGTGTTTTCTGTTAAGGTTAAAAACAGTTGTAAAGCATTACAGAATCCCAGAATGGTTAAGGTTGGAAGGGACCACTGGTGGGGTCAACATCTGCTCAAGCAGGGTCTTCCTAATGATCTCTGATTAGCAGTCCCCTAATTACCTTTGCTGCCCTCTGCTCAAACCCACTCCCAGAGCTCCACAACTCTCTTGTGCCAAGGAGCCCAGAACTGGACTCAGCACTCCAGATGTGCCTCACCAGGGCTGGGCAGAGGGGCAGGATCACCTCCCTGACCTACTGACAATGCTCTTCCTAATGCACCCCAGGAGACCACTGGCCTTCTTGAACTCAAGGGCTCACTGCTGGCTCATGGATGGCTTGTTGTCCACCAGGACCCCCAGGTCCTTCTCCATAGAGCTGCTTTCCAGCAGGTCAGACCCCAGCCCTTTACCTGTAACCAGTACAGGACTTTTCATGTGCCTTTGAACTTCAGACAGTTCTTCTCTGCCCATCCTCCAGCCTGTCAGGATCCTTCTGCACAGCACTCTGGGGTATCAGCTAGAGATCTTCCCAGTTTTGTGTCATCAGTGAACTTGCTGAGGAGGCATTTACCCTTTCATCCAGGTCATTGATGAATGAGTGAACAATATGGAACCTGGTCAAATGTTCTGCCATTCAGACAGTCCTCAAACCACCTCACTGTCCACTCTTCCAGCCTGCACCTCCCAAGTGTCCCTATGAGGATGTTGTGAGAGACAGTGTTGAAGAGCTTGGAGAAGTCCAGGTACAAAATAGTCACGCCTCTCCCCTCATCCATCCAGGCAGTTTTGTCACTGTAGAAGACAATTGGGTTGGTCGAGCATGATTTACCTTTAGTGAATCTGTGCTGACTACTCCTGGTCACTTTCTGGTCTTCCACACACTTAAAGATGGCCTCCAGAACAAGGCACTCCATTACATTTTCAGAGACTAAGGTGAGACAGTAGTTGCCTAGGGACTGCTTTTTGCCCTTTTTGAAGGCTGGGGTGACATTTGCTTTCCTCTAGTACTCAAGCACCACTTCTGACTGCCATGACCTTTCAAATATGACCGTGAGTGGCCTAGCTGTGATGTCTGCCATCTCTCTCAGCCCTCATGGATGCATCCCATCGTGGCCCATGGACTTCGGGATGCCAAGTTTGCCTAGATGATCTCTAACGCGATCCTCCTTGACAAAGTGGAAGCCTTCCTTCCACCATCCCTTTTCCCTGGTGTCCCAGGTCAGAGATTCGTAAGGGCTGGTCTTGTCAGTGAAGACTGATAGACAGAAGGCATTCAGTAATTCTGCCTCCTTTGTATTCTCTGTTACCAGAGTTTTCACTTCATTTAAAAACAGGTCCACATTTTCCTTAATTTCCTATTTGTTACTGATGTATTTGCTTCCTGTACTTGATATCCTTGGCCAGGCTTTTAATTCCAGATGGGCCTCAGCCTTCCTAGTTGCATTTCTGCATACTTTGACAACACCTCTATTTATGTTTTAAGTGTTCTGTCCCTGCTTCCTTCTCCTGTGTATTTCTCACTTGTGCTTGGGTATTGACAGGAGTTCCCTGTTCATCCACGCAGGTCTCTTGCCCACTTTTCTCATTTTCTTTCTCATCAGGATACACCATTTTTGAGCCCAAAGGAAAAAATCCTTGAATACTGACCAGCTGTCTTGGATCCCTCTTCCCTGAAGGTACGTTCCAATGATATTCGTTTAAAAAAAAAGTCTCTGAATAGGCTAAAGTTAACTCTCTAGAAGTCCAGGGTTGCAATTTTAATTGCTGCCCATCTTCCTTCATGTAAGATACTGAGCTCCACAAAGTCCTGATCACTGTAGCCAAGGCTGCCCCAATCTTCACATGTTCAACAAGGCCTTCCTTGTTTGTTCGTATTAGGTCCTTTTATTTTTATTTACCCTTTATCTTGCCATTACATCCAGCCACACTGAAGCCCAACTGTCAGCCTAAAAAAGTCCATCATAATACTTGAAATTGTAAAAAAAGTTTCTAAAAATCATGTAAAAAACCCAACAACACACCGTGCCATGGCAAAACCATGAAGGCCCTATGTTGGAGGCTAAAATCTTAGCCACTAGAATTTACAAAAGTTGACTTTTCTGTCCTTCTCAGGTATTATAATCTTTTTCCATAATTACTATGCATTAAATATTAATGTTAATGAATTACTGCTAAGACAGCTTTGTTTTCCAAGAGTGGCTTACTCAGTACTACACAGGAAAGCCGTAAACTTTATCAATCCAAGTCTTTAAAAGGAAACACCTCCACATGATGTGCAAGTTGTTAATTTTTGTTTCAATGCAGACTAAAGCACCTAATCTAAATCACCAAGTGATTACAATAATCACACAAAACCAAAGCTAAGACTTGTCTAGACCATTTTTCTTAAATACTTATGCTCAGTTTTGATAACTTGGTATATAACTGACATTAACTTAATAAACTTGACAAAAGCTTTCCACTGCTGAAGTGTACATCTGGCAGATAAACAAATGTCTAACTGCACCTTCAACACACAAACAATGTGATAAATACTAATAAGGTTACAAGAGCACTACAGAGGAAGAAGAAACATTTTCAGCTAACTATCATGCAAAAGAAAGCTCTCTTGCTTGACAAACCAGAGAAAGAATGTGAAGTATCAGAATAACTCTGGCAAGCAGAAATAAGATTGACAACATTTGGCATGAAAAGTACTGTCTAGACTAAACTAAACAAATCTCACTCAGGTTGCTTTCTTCATTTTATTTACTGAAGCCTGATGGTCCCATGCCTGGCTCCTAGCTAGCAACATTTCTGAAAACATGAATTGTTAACACTACTGCTTCATGCAAACGTACAAATTAATTCCTTCTTCATTATCTCCTCCCAAAGTCACAATGAAAAATCAAAATGAGAAGAAAACCAGTATTTTCTAAAACTATGAGATAGTAAGGAAAATATGCAGGCCAGCTCAAAAGGCATGGAAATAGAACTAATCCTCTACCCCCCTGTAAATTGTTAAAATTCAGTTGCTAGTTCAGCCTGACCTTTGCCAGCTGTTTCCTCCTTACACTGCTTCTCTGATATATATATATATATATATTTTTTTTTTTTTTAAGATACATGAAAAAGTTAAACTTCCCAGCTGATGATGAACAGATGGGATTTCTCCAAAGCCCTTTACAATATCATACCTATCATCAATCAAGGATGGCCTATTTCACAAGGTCCTACCAGTAACCAAAGATGAAAGGGAGAAGCATTCAGCTTTTCTTTGTTTTCACCATTGCAAAAGATCTGCAAAAATTTGATTTTAAGTGCAAACATGTATTTTTAGTGTATATTTAAAATTGCTATATCTGAAATAGAGTGCAAACACTGCAAAACAAGCACTGAGACCTGTCTGTCTTACAATAACAACCCTAAAATGTTGCATTAATATCTTCTTTATAAAACTATTTTGCAAAGACAATAGTTTGGATGTGACTAAGTTTTCAAATAATGCCATTGAGTTATTAATTCCTACTTTTTTTTACCACCTCAAAGAGCTAGAATATTATTTACGATATAAAAAAATACCTTTTTTTATTATCATCAAATTGATTTGGTTTGTAAATGAGGTAATACAACAAATAAAACAAATTTTAATAGAGATATTTAATCTACACCAAAATATAAAGGATAAAAAGGAATTCAAAGTTGTTTATAAAGGTTCACACAGAAATGTGAAACATGAACTTTTATCCACAAGTACCAGCTTTGCCCCTCTTATATGTAATTTCTGTGGTAAAAGCCTTGTCCAAGACACTTTCAGGGATTATCTAACTCCTAAGTGTTTGCTCATACAGCTAGCCCTGTATTTGCAGGCTCAATTGAATTGTTCATTGGTTGGATCCCATTTGCCAGCATAACCTGGTGTGAGAGCTGAACTAAAGTTCTGTGAAACAAAACTCTCTGAAAAGAGCCCAACTATGACTCCATTGATGCACTTCATTTTTCACATACAACACAAACTGAAATGTGTAGATTACCAACACTCTTCCAGGTCTCTAAAGAAATATACTGAGTTTTCCAGAATCACAAGCAATTATTTGTTTCCTAGATGTCAAAAAGCAGAAAGAGTTCTTAAGGCAAGAGAAATGTATCTATTGGTTAAATATTCTGATGCAGAGCAACAATACAAATGCTTAGTCACACAAGCTGAAGGAAGCTGCAGTTCTCGCAAGTTATACAGCAGCAGGCAAGCATTCCTCATGTAATACAGCATTCAAAGATTAAATTTGAAGAATATTCCTTCTGTAAAAACTTTAACTATAAGTGGTAATTCTATCAGTAAAACAAAAAAAAGGCAATGTTTGCCTACTGCATCTTTTCATTAAAAGAGTCTAAAAAGTTCGCCCCACCCTACTCCCAAAGTGCCATCAAGATACAAGTGACACCAATTTTTAAATAATATTAAGTCTTAAGTATCCTAAACCAGCATTAAAGAAACAGTATGCATGAAGGCATGTTCACTAACACTTAACCAATGAAGTTCTTCACAAATCCAGACAAATTAATTTGACATCTGGATTATTCTGTATAGATTTCCAGCCATACATATATCTTCAACTTTCCAGACACCTCTTATCAGTAAAGTTCAAGGAGGTAAAAAAAGAAAAAACTCTACAACAGAAAACCTACATGCGTCGCTGACTTGTTCTTGTTCCCCTGCTTTTATTGGTTAACCCTTCATTTTGGGGTTTTTTGTTGTTTTCCAGGATGCTACATTGATAATCCTACAGTCAGGTAAGAAATTTTGTCACTATCATACTCGGCTTTTAAAAGAGTGGCTGCTAATGTCACCAACACATGCAGTAAGAAATTGCCCTTCAAGCATCCACTATGTTGCAGCACTAAGTCAAGATGAAATTTGCTAGTTAGCAGCAGTCTTACTTAACCACAGCACTGTGTCAGTTCAATACACTGTCTTTAGTAAATTCATGTATGTTTTTCCCTTTTCTATCTTACACTATATTTTCGACAGAAAAATCGCTTTTGTTTCCATAGTACTAGTGGCATGTTACACTGACAGCATGTCATAAAAAAAATTACTTGGATCAAGACATATTAACTAGTAATAATGCCTAATCTGTCAACTCATGAGACAGACTTTGGTATTAAAAAAGCATGTTGAAATGACAACTAAAAATAGAAACAAACTCCCACAATGGATGTTACTCGATAAAGGCAAGTGAGCACAGCTGCTGCGAAGCAAAACCACACATCGCTAATCTACTCAAATTCTTGAGCATGTTAAACAAGAGACAAAGAAGACAAAGAGCAGAGTAGGTTGATGTAATTTATTTGAAATTTGAAAAGAACTTTGAAGATTTATATTACAAGAGACAACTAAGAAAGATTATTAAACAGTGCTGTAAGGTTAAACTGGGCAAATATACAGAACATAAATTCATTTTCTTGAATATATAGTAATTATAATATATCCTTTTGAAGTCTATTAACATATATATGGTTTGATAATACCTCAGTTCAGGTTAAATAATAACTTAAAACTATATGCAATTTTGCTACAGGTTGGAGGGTTTTCTGAACCCTCCGTTATTATTTTGTCTTCCAGACCAGCAATTATATTCAACAAGATAAGTGCTCTCTGGGAACACACTAACATTCTTGTCTGAATTAAGCAGAAATCTGTCATTTAGGAATATAATACCTAAATAAAAGTAAAAAGGCTAGTAAAGAACTGAAAACCTTGGCCTTTTTTTGATATTCTGACAGGTTAACTCATGATTATGAAAAACATAAATGCAAAGAGCAAGTAACTACTCCAAGTTTTTGCAAAGATGCAGATCGATTAGCAAAAAACGTTTTCTCACTACGGCTTGTTATGTCTAGAAAACATTTTACAAGTATGATCTTGCTGGTATAAACCAAGTTTCTTAGAAGGAGTCAGATATAAAAGAATATATCATAGGTTTATATATCATAGGTTTATAACCTTTTTATCAATTAGACCTATGTACAAGTAGGAAAATATACAAACCCCCAAGACAATTAATGGTGGCTAGACAAGAAGAGACGAAGACACTGAGTACCTGGACTGCAGAGGAAGTTGAGCACTGATGAACAGGCAGTGTGCACCAGAGGCAACCAGCACGTGTCACACACATAAGTGATGTCTGTGATGACTGCAGCCAAAAAACCAAGAGCATCAGCCCAGTCAAAGTTTCCAGCATACAAAATTGGATCAAAAGATAAAACTCAAAGCATTACTGAGGTGCAAAGAGCTGAGGCAAAATAACAAGGAAGGCTTTTAAAGGCATTGATATTCACAAAGCTAAGAGTGTCCAGAAAGTGCACAGGCAGGGAAAAGCCCAACTCTGATTCCAGAGAAAATTCTTTAGGGAATACATGAGAGACATAAAATTAAAATTGAAATTGAAAATTAATTGAAAATTAACTGCAGTAAGTTCTAGACTAAAAAAAGAAATACTTTTTCCACATAATGAATAATCAGAACTATGACAAGATTTGATTTATCATTATTGCTTTCAAGAATGCCAGTGTAATGGTTGATGAGAAAACCTCCAATCTGACTAAGATCACAGAAAAAAAAAAAAAGTCAGAAATCCTTATGCTTAAGGATATCAATTTCCTAACATCATAAAAAATGTAAACAGACCTTACTTTTCTCCTGCTAAAGAAGTGCCAGGTGTGCAAGTTGGAGCGCTTTATCCCTCTGTAATACATACTGATTTCTTACATAAGCAACTACTAGCAGATGTATACAATACTGACTTTGCCTATACACAAGAAGTGCTATACGCAAGAAGTGCTCATAGGAGAACAAATTATGTCTTCGTGTTTGACTGGGAAAATGGTTGCTGCACATTAAGAATCTTAACCACATTTACTGAAGGCTCTCTAAATTTACTTGACAAGAAGCATAATTTATGATGAGCAAGCCTTAAGAATTTCAAGATTAAATCCAGACTTTATCTTAAGTATGTGTATTCATCAAACTGACAGACTGTACTGGCTACAGGATACGCTCCTGAAACACCACAGGGACCGATCTTCCTAAGTTACACCACAAAATTTAGCAATCCTAAAGATGGAGAGCCAGAAAAACCCCAAACCCCAAAGTTTACCCAAGTCCTCCACAGCAGTCACCTAAATTCAAGCGATGAAACAATGGCAAGCTTCCTACCACATCTGGGAAGTTTGGAAATGATGCACATCAAGAACAGAAGTACACGTTGTGCTGTACCCCAGAGGGTGAAAAGATTAGTGGTGAAAAGTTTTGGACATAGAAAAAATATTTGCATTAGGCCAAGAATACTTTTAACATCTAAGTTTCTAAATGTATAATTACTTTCTTAGCTGAACTAGATAAACAACTCATATGATCTATTTCTGCATACCACAAAATTGAGCAATAAAGACCATCCTGCATATTAAGTCACCACCAAAATGGAATGCTTCCAACTGTGGGCAGAACCAGAGAAAGGGGGGACAGCAGCAAGCAGTTACACTTACCAGAAGCCTAATTTTGGGGTAAAGGAGCTTCCAAAACCTTGAGACATATATACACAAATAGTTTGAACATAACATCACACAGAAAAAGATTTTCTAATTAACTAAGATAGTAAACTTATGCAGGATCAGAGGGCAGCAATTTAAAAAATTGTTAGTGAATTGTAGTTTGTTGAAATTCAGCTAAATAACATCTTGTTCACTAAAAATGTATATATGATGCACTATCACTATGTGTTCATCATAATGTATTTTCAGAAAAATAGCATCCAGAGAAATAGTGTGTTTGTGCCTACATCCCTTTTTGTGTCAGTACAAGATCCCTGATGTAAAAATGTCACTTCAGTAGAGCTAAAGAACAGACTAAAGCTAACAGAACTGATAAAGCATTTATTCACTGCCATGACCTAAGAAATTTCTCTGCAGAGAGAACCTTGACTAAGAACCTTGACAACAGATTAACAAAAATCAACATGCTTTATTTATACTTCTATTAGAGATACCATAAAAATAAACAAACTCCACCACAATGCTATTTATCAGCTTATCAAGCTTGTTTCATAATGGCAACCAGCTATGGTAAATTTTAGCTACATGACTAATCGCTTTAAGGCTTAATAGCACTTTAGGAGTATTTTATTTCTGCATTGGCTTAGTGTGCCCACATCAGGAGAGATAAAATATATTCCTTTTCATTTCAGACATTAAAGAAAGAAAAAATAAGTTTAGTAGATCAACGGTAGCTGTTGGCGTATAGAGACCCCTGCAACATTTCATACAGCTAGCAAATCTAAAAACAGCATGCACGGAATCTAGATTTAAAAATAGGCTGGTTTTCCTCATTTACTTGCTTAATTTAATACTGCCATAAAAAGACTAGTTGCTTGAAAACTGTCTTAAAATAATTATTCAGAAAGCAAACCCAGATAATATAAAGACAGTAATATTTTTGTCTGAGAAATGTTCGTGATTTTCAGCAAAAAAATACAGGGCTGAAAGTGAGGCACTCAGTAGTGCCTCACCTCCCCATCCCCCTGCCATTGTTAATGGGCCCAACAAATGCTATGATTATAATTACTACCATAATTATGGCCTAGATTTATTTCTAAAATAATTAGGTAAAATGTAAGATTTTCTAGTGCATCGAGGTCAAGGACAAAAGTTAAACTGTATGAATTTCTCTTTTTTCCTACTGATAGTGCTCAACTGAGCCATAGAGATTGCTCCAGAGACAGAGAAGTCTGCATAGAATAGGCACACATTTTTTGTTTTTCACTTCCCCATCTGTAAAAAAAAAAAATATCTACATCACCATCTAATAAGAGACTGCAAAGATTTTAACAATGGAAGGTTGGTACGCTGCTCAGTCCACACGCAAAAGAAACCCAAACAGTTAAACTGGTATCATACAAGCTGTTTTCCCAGACAGTAGCATAAACTCCTGATTTCTCTGAAGTCAACAGCAGAACTCTCATTTTTTTCATTGCTGGCCATGATTTCATGCCAGGACTTTGTTACTTCTCAAACACAGCTTTGCATCCTTGGACTTCAAACTCGTAGATGCTACATTCAGTGGTCCTTACCCTGCCTTGGAATGCCACAGCAGAGATTCCTCGTGGTTCCTAGCCCTAGTTCCTGAAACCCACATTGGTCACCCTAGAAGGCAGTGAAATGCAAACAAACTTAAAGAACACTGTATCCCTGACTTCAGCCCATGATCAACACAGGGATAAAGTATGTGAAAGCAATCTAATTCATTATTATAAACATAAGTCCACCTACAGTTCAAATTCGGCTCACAAGAAAGCAGCTATGAAGCATTTCTAACATACGGCTGAACCAACAATGTCTGGAGGAACTCAGCTCTCCTATTCCAAACCACTCTGACTACTTTAAAAAAAAAAATACTGTGACCAAAAGCCCAGACTGCATTCCAGAGGTCTAGGAATAGCTTGTTTTCCTATTTGCAGTTGGTAAATTTGAAGTCTGTGAGGCATTTCTCTGGTTTTTAAGGATGTCTCTGATTTCTCCTCAAAAATTCACTTTGCTTCTTTCTCTACATGTAAAATTTTGATCTCCTTAGAACTACAGGCTTTGTTATATGAAATATATATATTTCAGAGTGACTTTTGAGAAAATGTAATTTAATACATTCCTTCTTTCTGGTACTGTCCCAGTCCTTAGTTTTACTACAATATATCAAATATGTATACACAATACCAGGCATTTATTTTAAGTTGCTGAAGCTTGTGACTTACAGGCTCATGTTATACACAGGCATAACAGTAAACCACATTTCACAATACTTATTTATTTTTCTCCCTGTTGCATAAGGGATGGTTTTTAAACATCACCTGAATGCTGTCATTCCAACAAGTCTAAACTATAAAAAGGACATGTTATAAAGTGTTTGAAATTACATCCTTAGGGCTCAATTTAGAATCTTCTCCTCACATTATTTTGGTTTGTGTGCTTCGTTATTGAAATTCTCTGCTAGAGTTCTTTTTCTATCCTCATTAATGAGTTCAAAGAAATACATGCTTGAACTCCTAAATATATTAAACTTAATTTAAATTATCTTAAAACATCCAGTGACTGCTCAGCAAACCAGAAAAAGCAGACTGCACTTCTGGAAATAGTACACTATTTAGTTAGGGAACTGCATGCACAATGAATCACAAAATAAACACATCTAATTAAAGAATATAATCAATAACTATTTAATATAATTTCAATATTTTAAAGCTGTTTATTCATCACAGTAACATAGAAAATAAAAATAAATTTAAAAACTGAAGGTAACTACTTCTTAATTATTTTTAAATGTTTTCATGACATACTATTTATGCTTTTTATTTTCTAGGGGGGGAATAAAAGAAAAAAGCACACAATTTGCACATTTCAAAAAGAAACAATTCAGATGTACAATTCACCTTTAGAAACCATTTGTTTATGGTATAATTTGAAAGAGCATGTGTTATAACTAAGTTTATTAACTTGAAAATTTTAAGTAAAACATTACCCTCTAGAATTCTATTATAGAATTCTGAAAATTAAAACATGGTTTCAACAGAACTGAAAAACCATCCTTTATTTGGCCATATTTTGGGCTCCATGGAAATGGATAAAATTATGCTGTTACTAAAACAGGCAATGAAACTAATTATACAGCAGACCTGAATTTGTGTTTTCAAATAGGATTATTGACAATGACAACTTGAAACAAACAGAAAACTTACTGTTCACAATATTTGCATAGACTAATACATAATATTTGCATAGACTAATACATGTTGAATCACAAAACTGATCAAACAGCCTAATGAACATACTGAAACAGACAACCTGCAAACAAAATCTACTGAGATGGTAGGAATATAAATAAAATAGTACCATCTCAGGATCACTGATAATAGGCTGTATTTTGGAAACTTTCTGTGGTGCCAGCTGGTTTGTGAATTACACAACCTCAGCAGCCTGGCTGAACTTGTTCCTCTGAACTTTTGGAAACTGGCATTCCTGCCAAAGAGAATTGTTGGTTCTGCCTGAGGCAAATTCACCTCTACCTAAAGTAAAAAAGGTAAAAGCAACCAGGATGTCAGAAAAATCTGGATACTACTATGAAACCGACATTACACATTCCCAGGCCACTTCACTAATTTGAATCATGATGATACTGAGCACATTCTTCCTGTTTCCAGCACTTGAATGTTCCTAAAATTGGCTAGTATTTCTCAACACTTTGAGTTTTTTGGCAGGACTTACTGCTCAGTGCTATTTTTGGAAACTCCAGCAATAAATACCATAGGTACCTACTCTTATACATAATTTAATGATGAAAAGAAGTAGCTTTTTAGAATCCCTGGGCTTAACACACTACTTTTGAAAAAAAAAAAAGAGTGAAAGATGGAGCGGTTGCTACTCATCTCATTTAAACACTACTTTGGACTCAGTTTCAAATGCCTTCCTTCTCCCAGCTGATCACATCCATGACCAATGTGCCAACACTCTCAGCTCCACTGTGCACAGCCAGAGACAAGAGGCTGGAGGGATGAAGGCCCTGGCTCTGCCCTACCAGCTGACTAGAAGTGACCCAAGTCCTGCACTCCCTCCTGAAGCCTGTCATGTGGAGACTGGCTCCTGTTCAGATATGGCTGAATCATCCACAGGCACTTTGTAAACCCACAGCCTGCCTTTCAGGGGAGATGCCCAGAAATGGATTGGTGCAAGACCCCACTTCCTTCCAGCCATGGGGAGATACCAAGAGCATCCTGCACACAGAGATGGCTTGCCCAACCACCCTGCTCAGGATAAAGATAGGCAACTACTGATACTGTTGGGTAGGCAGATGACAAACTTCTGCTGCCAGTATCAGCCTCACAACAGAACAAACTGGTACTGGGGGCTGGAAATGAAACACAAGGTTGGGAGGGGGGAAAAAAGCAAAAAGCTCCACACAGGAGCCACAATATACCTATATTATTTGGCTTTGTATGTTCATAAGCAGAGCTGACTTGTTGACCTTTTGTAATCCTTACAGCCTGCTGCTTCTTAGCTTATAAGTTTTATCCCATACACAGAGTTCTACATACATGGAAATAGAAACTATTAAAGAGTCTTGTTTTCACAATTAAAGCAATCTAGTTACAGCAAAATATCTCCTGTGCATACTTGTTATCAAAGAGTAGCTTTTTTTTTGTTCAGCTTGACTCGATACAGCACAAGTATATTGAACAATTAGCCAAGAAATATCCCAACTACCTTCCTTGACAGAAATGAAGATAAAATGCACCAAGCACATGAAAAATACTCTATTTCAGGCCCACAGCAATTTCCTACTATAATTAATCAGCTGGATGTTGAGAGTATTTTGATTTTCAAAGTATCCTTAAATTTGTTTGTGCTCTCTGTTCTTTAGCTCAAACCACGAGTTGCTGTAATTCTTACAAGTTGCTCTTGTTCTGTACTATATGAAGCTCTGCAGTTTCCCAGTTCTGAGCACTATATTAATAGCTGTGAAATAACACACAACAGTAAAAAGAACACTATTTTATAACAACATACCAAAGGGTAAAATTTGGGCTATACTTCCAGCCATAACTGCTTTTCCTGCCTAGTGTAGTTAAGAACTTCAGTTCATATCTACAGCTTCTGTGAATGCCAAAACATTCTGTATGAGTCTGACACACAGAGTACTGCATGCAAACTGCAATCATTTAATTTTACTAAATTATAAAACAATTAAAAAAACTAATTACAATAAATATAGTGCACAACAACTGCAACTGATTTAAAGTATATAGGATATTGGGGCTTTCCAGTTTCATTTGCTTTTTCCCCCAATAACATAGGAAGGGATGGCAGGAAGAGAAGCAGAAAGGATCAGAAAAGCCAAGAGCTGACATTTGAATTTTACAATAGAGGCACATATTACTTCTTCAATTCTCTGTAACAAGTTTGACAATTAAAATTAAATGTTTTCAGAAGGCAACCACTGAAATTCACAGTTTAACTGAACCTAAAACTATTTATGTGAGTTTCATAGCCCCAGCCAAAAGCAGCTATGGTTACTCATAGCACATGTTTAAGAGTAGAGCAGAAATAATAGTTCTGGAAGCTTGTGTCAATCAGGCTAAAAGTTGACAAATAAGCCTTTTCTAGCAAGCACTACCATGCCAAAAAGATTTTAAGAACACATGCATACTGTTTTCTATATAGCTAGGAAAGCTAATAAATCTGGTTTGAATGACTATAATTGCTATATATACTCTATGTACCAGGAGGATGTTGAATCAGAACAGCAACTACTTCCAATGTGAGTCACTGGTATTTTAGAACTTCACAAATACATTCAAGAGACACAAACCTAAGAGAGCCACATGAAATTCAACATGTCAAGGAACCTGACAACAAGTGTGCTCAGAGCTTATGATCTACCCCTCTCAGCATCAAAAACTAACTCCAGCTTTGAAGTGAACTTGCAGAAATAGAAACATTTAACGAGCCTTCCCACAGTATTTTCTATCTAGAACCGTGCAGCCACCACAGACTTAACAGAAAGAAATGTGTGGCAGTCAGCAGCTTTTATTGCCTCTTTGGTTTCATTCTTTTAAACTGGAAGAATCTCTCCCCCACCCCGTTGAATGAGAAAACAACTACCCAAGTATTTTTTAAAATGTCATTATCTAAGTAAAATGGTACTGTTTAACCATTTCTGTTAGCCATGCACTGTAAATAATGTCATCTAAGAAACTGGAAGTTATGCCCACTAAACTCAACCTTCAAGTCTAGAAACACAACTCTTGTAGCCTTGAGGACATGTTTTGTAACACACATGAGACAAGTCTTTTGTCTCAAATGACTTGAAGCTGTAATTTGGCACTCTTGGTCTTGTTTCAAGAAGAAAAGTTTCTTTACCAGATATTTCCAGCTTGGAAGAGAAAAAAGATTCTATTTATGACTTAAAAAAAAAAACAAACAGAAAGCTAAGCAAACAGCTGTCCTATGTTTTAAAACTCTATCTTAATCAGGATGAATATTTTGCCCATTTAAAGAAAATTTAATTAATTAGAAATGTTGTAGAGTGCCTGTGAAGCATGTCAGTTTCAAGAGGGGAGCACAGCCAATGAAAGCAATGAATGTTCATATTAAATTGAGAATCATCTAGTTTCCATAGCTACTTTTTAAACAACTGCACGCTCTTATCATTTCTTAGAATGACCTTGTTTACTATGAATAACATTAAAATGGCTGTTCTCAGAAAGAGCTACTTAAAAGCATTTAGAAAAAAAGTACAGTCATCATCAGCTGTTGCTGCTGCTTTAAACTTTTAAAGAAGACAAATAGTGTTAAAATACAAAAGAACACTAGATAATGCATTTACCTTTTCCATAATATTAATTGTAATAGAGTATAAGCCTTAGGCATCTCAACCTGGATTCCAATCTTGCCAGGGGAAACACTTCAGAAACACCCAGAAGTGTAGAAATTACAGTGCAAGGATCATACAGGCCACACAGTCACTACAACAAGTGGGAGTTAAAGAAGAGATGCTCCGAGAGCGTAACAAACATCTCAAAGCGAAAATTTGTCACCAGAGTTCCCTCAGGTAATTCTTCTAAGTGTTTGCTTCATTTTCAACACAATACAAGGAAATATCAATTAAGCAGATGGCAGCTATAAAGTCTCATCCTGGTATGAATAAACTATGCATCATGTAGAGAAAGCAACATGGTACAAGACTACACACAACAACGTGCTGCTGCCCTGTACAGAGCAACCCTGACAGTGTGTGACTTGACAGAATTCAGGGTTTCCATCGACTTCTATTCACCTCAGGTATACAGTAAGTATGGGACTTTGCACTCACTTGGCTGAATAGGAAAACTGTCTCCCTCTCCTCCGAGGAGAACCTGGAAACCTATGCGATGCCATCCCTTCAAGGAGACTGTATAAAAAGGACTGACTGACTACTCTGGAATCACCTCAAAATGATCTCCTTTACAAGGAGCACATAGAATTATCCTCTACTCTTTCAATTATAGTGGAAATTGGCAATGACTGAGAAGAACGGAAAGAAGGAAAGGGAACAAAATTAAGTAATTACACTGGTGAATTTATACACCTCTTTTTCCTTTTACAGTCTGAAGTTCTTCAGTCTTCATCACCTGAATTCCCATTAGAAATGTTCTGACTGTACAGCTGTGGGCTATATTTATTTCTAATATCACTTCCAGAAGCACATCAAAAGACAATCCAATTTAGGCATTCACTGGATTTCTAAATAGAACATCGGAACAAAAAAAGTTTATAGATACAGCCCTCCAGGGTGCAACAGAAGGAAAACTCTTCAGGATTCAAAGCATACTCTACAGTGAAAAGCTGCTATAAGCCACTGGAATAGCAAAAGGGGGAATGGGGGGGAATTGGCTTCTTCTTAAGGATCTGCATGTGTGTAACAGCTGGAATACCCAAACAGGCATTACATAATAGCAACAGAAGCTGTTCAAAGCAGTAAGGAGGCACAGCTGGGACTCCAGCGACCAGTTGTCCTTCAATTCAGAGCTTTGAGGTTCCAGTTCAGGAAGCAAGACAGATGCCAGAGCTTTTGCTCCAGTATATAAATGTATATATGTATTTCTGCTTCACCAACATTATTGATTTGGCAGTGGCATCGATTCTACAACTATCCTTGTCCATCACGCAGAAACCAGAACAGCATCCATTTTATAGTAGTATTTAAGATCAGATAATACATCACTTGTACACAGTTTAAGTCTGTTTGCTACCTTTTCCAGAAGCACACAGAGGTTATAAAATACAAAATGGTCTAAGGAAAGAGCTCACCCAGTGTAAAACCCATAAAAGGTAAGAATTTTAAGCTCCCAAAAACTGTCACGTTCTAAAAGTACTTTAAAAAGTGCTTAAAGCTAAAGGGATTCTAGACTCAGATATTGCTACCCCGAGGCAATTACTGGAGATCCCCAAAGTATTAACTTGGCTCCAAAGCAATCTGGGAATATGGTTCAGAAAGCAGTTGAGCAGTATCCTGTTGGGAATGTGTGTGTGGAATCACAGTGAAATTTTTTTTCAAAAAAAAGGTAAATGTATTAAGACTACACATTTTATAACTAGGAAGCTGATGTAAGAACAGAAATACTTACTGGTTACTGTTCCCCCTACCACAACTTTAGACCACTTCTTAAGAACTTGATATTTGTAACATATTGTGTTATTAAATATTTTGGAATCACGTATATTACATAAAGGCATTTACTTCTTACGTGTTATAATTACCTTAGATATTGAAAGGGTAGAGGACAACTGAACTGAGACAGGGACATAAAGAACAACATCTTACAATGAGGGTGGTAAGGCAGCCTACTGGTTGCCCAGAAAAGTTGTGGATGTCCCATTCCTAGAAGAGTTCAAGGGCAGATGGGGCTTTGGGCAACCTGTTCTAGTGAAAGGCTCCCTGTTTATGACAGGGAAGTTGGAACAAGATGGTCTTCAAAGGTCCCTTAGAAACCAAACCATTCTGGGATTATGGGAAAGTGCCAAATTACAGCGCATTTGTAATTTCCGTGTACTCCCATGACCGAAAATTTATCACTTTTTGCTAAGTCTGAACAAACAAGGTGCCAGAGAAGTTGACAGTTTTGCTGCATAGCTTAGAAAATGGTAGAAACATGGAGGACAGTTCAGAGTCGTCAGAAACTGGAACACAAAGCTCTGTGGAAGAAAAAATGCTGCTTAAAACTTGATGGAAATGACAAGTACCACAGAAGAATTTTTAAATCAGAAACTGGGAAAGGAAGCATACAGCTCTGAATGATGCAGTCACAACTTTTACTCAAGTCAGCACACTCAAGTAAAGAACAAAGGAAGAGTTGGTAACAGACAGGTAACAGTGAAAAAATGGAAAAAACTGAAAACTATTTAAACAGTGTGCTTTTAAACAGAGGAGACAACTGAATCGGACCTGTCTGTGCTTCTACATGAAGCATTTTAAGTTCAAAGATTAGAACTGAGAAAGAATGACCAAACTTACCAGGAAGAAATCATTCTTCTCTCTGGAAAGTAAAGCTAATGGGAGGACTGGGAAAAGTCCATGTATTATCCTGGATATGAATCAGATCACCTGGTGAAGGAGTGATGCTACTTCTCAAAGAATAGCCTGTCAAATTAGATCAGCAAGTTAACCATACCAATCACTAACAGAACATCTCTGTGATCTCTAATTTCAATAAAAAGGAGGGAAAACACAGCATTAGGACTATGTTACTAGCTGCCTAAGATGGTGGCAGCTATCATAGTGCTATCATAGATTATGACAGCTCGCTACCTCACTGAAGGTAGAGAGTCAGGAAACAATGGTAGTATGAAATTTCAGTTACCCCACAAAGAACAGCACAACACTAAACCAGAATTTTTAGATGCAATTAACACCATCCTCAGGGATCAGCTCATTCCAGAATGGTGAAGAAAACAGTAAAATCCTGGTTTGACCTAACCTGTGTACAGGATCCAATTCAGATATTGCCACTGAAGAGATGCTTCAAGAGTAAGCAAAACAGAGCTAACAATGCTGAAGGGGAAAAAAAGCCAAAGATTCTCTACAGCATTTCATAGTTCCAAAACAGAAGAATGAACATAAAATGGAAGCTTAATGGAAGGAAAACGTTTAATGAACTGAAAAACTGTCCAAAAGTTCTTTTGACCCAATTAAGAAATCTATTAAAGGAACACACAGAGTAAAAGACCAAAGAAGACAGTCGCAATTAATTCTTCTCATCTAAGTTCACAAATGCACATAGAAAGGTTCTTATGCCTTTCTCCATAAGGGATTCTCAGGATCTGTTTTAGACTGAAGCACAAGAGAAGGTGGCAGAACAGACAGGCTAACACCAATAAGTCATTAGACCAGATAATTCTCATACAAAACTTGTAGAAGTTAAACAAGATTCTAATCTCTCTATTTTGTAGTACTCTGGGCACAACAAAACCCAATAGAGAAGAATACAGTAACTTTCAACAACAACAAAAAACCCCACACCAAAATTAGATGGGCTTTAACTTTCCTTACTATTCATGTGTAACACAGGTTAAAATTCATGCACAGTGCCTGGAGAGGTTAATCAAACACGGTAAGTTCTTAAGAGACTGACTGGAATCTCAACAGAACTGTTTTCTCTCTCTTACTGTAATGAAGCTGGTCTGTGTTAGTTTCCACACAGACGAGCAATGAATGACAGGGGAAAGGGTGGAGGATTCTCCTACAAGCATTTAGTTGATCCTTCCCTCACATTCAAGATGAAATTAGAAGTGGAAATTGTTCAACAGCATGGGCAGGCAACAGTTTCCCTGCTAGTGCTCCAGCACTGACCACCCTTTTCTTGCACCAAAACTTTGCTCAGGCCAGTGATACCACACAGACACATAAAACCATAAAACAATTGGCTGTTGCCATCACACAGAATAACCTTCTTCTCTTGTCTGGAATAAGCTCTGGCTGGCTTGAGATCCCTGTTGGCTCCCTATAATTTAAGTCTCTGTATCAAAAAGATTTTATTTCTGAGAATCCTTTTCCTGTCAAAGATACTAAGGAAAAGATTGAATATCCTCAAACAGCTGTTTGTGAGATATTCACTTAACTAGAGGATAGCTAAAGAGTGGATGAAACAAGACATTCCTGCAAAGACAGGCTACGTCATCTCAGGAACAACAATAATTTGAAGTATAAGACTGCAGCTGCATCTCATGAGTGCCTTGCTTGCTGCTGCAGTGCTGATACTTCATATTTTCAACATTCTTTCCAGGGCACCTCTGCTTTTCTGGTGGACAAAACTTGACTGCACACACGCAGTACCTGACATGGCCAGATGCTATCTGGGTCCAGTTCATTGAAAATAATCTGTGTGGAACTCTCAACAGAAGAAAAGTGGATACTTTCAGCCTCAAAGATTTCAACCCAAACAACTGAAGAAATCTGAACTGGTAAATATCACAAAGGTTCACATTCAAAAGGTCTTATAAACCAGTTGTTAGAACAGACTGGACTTGGTCCACTAAAGGCTTCACTCAAGGCAGTTTGCCATAATGATCTGCCCACTTCTCACACCACTGTGAGCTAACAAGACCTATCAAATGATCAGTCCATTTTGTAATAGTCCCAGGGGTTTTTGCCTTTCAGACCACACTTAAGACCATAGTGTTTAGACCCAAGTCTACTACAACCTAATTAATAGAAAGTACTCAGTCCAACAGAAGCAGCAACAAATTATCTGTTAGTTTAATGGATTAGCACTAAAATGTGCACTAGTAGTGTTCAAAAAGGACACCAAGACAAGACTGACATTATTGTCATCAAAAAATCATCTCCATGTTCTCTGGCAACACAAATGATCCCAGTCCTGAGGGAGACCAGGCAGTGACTTCAGCTCCTGCAGCCTGATGACTACATTTCCCTAGAATGATGAATGGAGGTGCTCTTGAGGGCTGACTCAGTGCCTGGCAGCACAAAGAGATGAGTAACTACCTTTGAACCAGTTTTTGTTCTAGCACACATAGATCATAGCACTGCCAAAGACTACAGAAGCGAGAGTTAACCACAATATCAGGATCTCAAAACACTGGTCTCAATTTACCAATAGTTGATGCCAAAGATCCTTTTAGCCTAGTGCTCCTGCAGCAATGAAATTACCCATGCCCTCAACTGATAGCTCAGCTCTGTATTATCAGTCCCCAAACAGTTCTGATCTTCATTAGGAATTCTCCTCCTTCATGAGGACAGAAAGCTTCAGCAGTGACAATGTACATTCATATGGAGCCTCTATGTACACAAGGAGACTTCTCCTTGCCCTACCATAACAAGAAGAAAATGCTAATTACTGTTTTAGAATTTCTAGAACAGCATAATTGAATGACTATTTTGATGCTTGGGATCAAGGATACCAAAACAGCTGATTTTCCTCAGAGCAATTATTATCAAGTGCAGCTAGGATGGAGTGACTGAGAAAGAGAGGCATGTAAATTCTTAATCCAGAACAAATTTTGCCACAACTTCAATAGCAAAGCAAGAACTCTAACTCATTTATTATGAGGAAACTCAAATAATTAACTTGGTTAATGAGTAAAAATTGTTCAAGAGAACAGCTGAGAATGTCTAAGTTGGAAAACAGCTGAGATGAACTGCATAGGAGCACAAGTTCTACATCCTTGGTATCCTTGGTAAAGATACAGAGCTGATCACTAATTCATCAGCTGCCAGGTCATTTGCTCTAGGCAAGAAGTCTGAGCAGAGAAAGGCTACTGACAGTCACCCCCAACAGATAGTTCCTAAAGACAAGCACCTTAGCACAGCCCTTTCTACACAACCTTAGTTTTAGCTGGACAATTTGTTGCTGCTGTTTGATTGTCCCCATGCTGAATCCAACTCATCAGCAGAGCAGGCTGAGTTTGTGAGGACAGCTACAGCAATTCAGGGGGGAATGGAAGGGGGGGTGTGAGCACAGAGATCGGAACAGGACATGACACATCATAAGAAAGACAAATATTCCACTATTTGTTCTTTAGATTCACTAGTTACAGGGATAGAATACAGGAAAACATTGTACTAAAACAGGGAGTTGTTCCCTCTTGCCCCTAGCTGTACTGTGGTGCACAACAGAATTGAACAGGAACATCCCAAATAATTTCAGCTTGACAGTGACTTCATGTGTATAATGTCTATTAGTAATCTGCCCACAGAAGTCATGAGACAACACAACAGAGCTCACATTTCTTGACTTGCATCCATCATTTGAAAAGAGGCTTTCCTTCAGGATTCAATAGCAAGACAATTATCCACAATGAACAAAAGAGATTGTTAAAGAAATGTGCTGCCAATAAATGACATCATCCAGTGAATTTAAACCACTCCTCTAAAAATTCTGGCATTCTGCAACATGAAAATAAACCCTAAGTAGAAGGAAAAGCAAAGCTTGCCACCTACTGCCCAATGACATAATAGTATGTACTAATACTGTCTATCTCCTTTTACAAAATCCCTTTTCTTGACACAGAACATGAAGAATTGTATCTTCAGATGTTTCTTTAATGAAACAAAAAATACAAAACCAGCACATGGAATATCCAAAAGCAATCTTCTCTATAAAACCATCTACAAAATCCCTGACAGGCCTGAAACATAATTTCTCACAGCATCCAAGCTGACAAAGAATTCCTGTTAGTATCCTCCAGTGGTGCTAGAGGTTTAATAAAGTCTGTTCCCCAGCTGCATGGTAAGTTTTAAAGACAATACTTTAAAATTATTAAAAAAATATATATTACAATAGATAAAGCCTATCAGAAAAGATTTTTTTTTTCTGTACACATATTTTCAAATCTATAGACTGCATGAGTAAAATCTATAGACTGCATAAAAAAAACAGGGCTGTAGCAAACACTGGCTTATTGCAGATACTTTATTTGTTCTACAAACTTCATGTCTCAGCATCAGAAATGATGCTTTGTTATGTTTTCAAGTACAGAGAAATTCTTTTCAATAACTACAATGCTTCGTTGAACTATTACTCCAAAGGTATTAACTTTCCCAGTATATCACACAGAAAAAATAATTTCTGAACAGCAATAGGTCCTTTGCTTAGTGTACAAAGTCGCTTAACTCAATGTCAAGTAGTCATAATTCAGCTGCCTACAAGACTTCTGAGTACACCTGCAGACTTATCTTCAGAAACAATACTGTGCTGCACACTGAAATTAGCCAACAGTTCAAATTCTGGCCCTCCAGCACTGCCCTCTAAGGCCATGGATAATTTAGGGAAAATGACATTAAGGGGAAACAAACAAGGACTTACTGCAGAGTCCCTCTAATAGACTGCTGGCTGGTTACAGAGTCTCAGTGTGTATTTGAACAATAACACCAGGAGAAGAGCCCACTTCCTCCATCTGCCTAGTGCTCTTCACCAGTTACACAAAAAGAAATACCAGCCTCAACAGGTACTGATGAACAGTACCTATGATGAACCCCTAAACTTTAGCACAAGACGACAAGAGCAATAAACTCCATAGTAGTGGTTAGATAAGCAACTGATTACATACACTTTGTATAAAACAGTAATTTTGGATTTCTGGGCAAAATTGATCAAAGTACAAGGGTACATGGCACAGGTAAGCTTTATGGAGCTTAGGTAAAGTGGAAACTGCTTCTCAGTGAAGTACTCGGACTCTAGCACTGAAGAAAATAAGTTCACTGGAGATGAGATATGTGTCTCTCAGGGCTCCTAAATCATAAGCAGAACAAGCTATTCATAACAATGAAATCAATGAGGCATTTGTAATTAATCAGACAGACTGATTAAGATACTGTCTGATACATCTGCCTGAAGATACATCTGCCTTTGTCTAAGGCAGTCCACATCTTAATGAAGATTGTTAATCCATCTAGTTAGCATTTTGCTAGTGTAGCAGATAAGAGCAAGTAAAACCCCTGAAGAGGGCTTCTTTGTGGCTTTGTTATCTATTTAATAAGGTCATTAACAACAGAGTCTCAATAACGACTGGAAGTTAAGACAATACCAAAAGTTATATTGATACACAAGACATATGAATCAGCCAAGAGGAGCAGCTAATAATTGGAAGGGCTAATAATTTAAAGGGCTTTAGATCAAATATTAAGCAAGATTTATGATACAAAGACCAAAGGTGTGTACAGACATTTTCAAGTTCAAAATACGTGAAACAGAGGAAAATGTCCCTTGTTCAGTGATCAATGGATCATTATTCTCACGTTGTTTTTCTTCCTTTGCAAGTTAAAGATACAGATATATTTTCACAGGAGACAGTTTTCCAAATCAAGCTACTGAGCTCTATTCACAGCTCCAAAGAAGGGAATGAAAAATCACATGAAACAATTCCCATTTGCTGTAGGGAAAAGGGCTATTTGCAGCCTTGATTTTATTTGGGCCACTCCCCATAATCATTACTGTAGCACAGCAGTTTGCTTAGAGCAACCTGAATGGGTTACTTTTAATCTGTTTGGCTAAAAAGTCTCAGTTAAGTATAAAATTCTTGCATAATTGTTTTACAATCAAAAACACTTGCTAAGAGAGAAACCTTTTTAATAGCAAGGGTCCTGAATGCCACAATGTTGTGAATGACAAAACAGTAATATATCAAACCAAACTTTAACAATACAAATATATTTTTGTGAAACTGAAAACACACTGTCATGCTTTCCAAGAAAAGCTGTGCTCCTTCAGCCCCACCAAGCCCCTGGAAAGAAGTTCTTCTGGTAGTTTCCCAACATCTCCTGAAATAATTGTTTGATGATAAATAGTATAAGTTCCAATACTTACAGAAAAAAAAAAAAAAAAAAAAAAAAAAAAGGCAAAACAAACCAAAAAGCCAAGCCACAACCTGAAAAAGCCATTTTGGAAGAGAACAGACTATATCGCAACACAGCAACAAGTAACATTAAGAGCTTCTCATTAAAGCCCTCCTCACCTATGCATTCAAACACTGAATGGTCAGGCACATGTGTTTCTAAACTAAGAAAAAAATTATTTTAAAATGCTATGGCTTGAAACAGTGGCTTACTGTTTGCTTTTCAACTGAGCTGACAGCACCAGTACAGCTTAGAGGCAATTTTCTCTCCTGAAAAGCAGTGCCTTGAAAGCAAGGCAATGATGTCTACACACAAGGAATATGCCACAATCACTGTCTCTTTTTGCTGTATTGACATACGGGAGCATAAACGTATACCAGTAGCAGTCAAAAAACCCCCAAACTTAATGACAAGTTAATTAAAAGTTAACTTTACCTCATGGAATGTGTTCAAGTTTTTGGGATTGTGAGAGGGAAGTGTACATTGACATTCTCAAAAGGAATGTGCCTTACAGGATAATATGGATAACTGATCTGCATAAACTCTTTACAAGTCTATTAGGAAGAACATGGATAAGTTGATGACTAATAGGGTACACTGTGCTTCCTTGCAGCAAGTCTCCTGTTGAAAACAGTGGGCAAAAGGCATCTCAGAATCCACCCCAATGAGCTCAGAATGTAAAAGTTACTTTCCTGATTCTCCCTGGAGCCACCTAGCAATCCTAAAACAAGCACAGAATGAGTTCATCACATGGTAGAAGTCTATACTGCAGGGGTGCAGTCATCACCATAACCTGTAGACAGAACGCCAGATTTTCATCTCCCTGGCACAAAGCAGTGAGCTCAAAAACTGCTGGAAAAATCTCACCTCCGACCACTAGAGCTAAATTTTGCAGTCTGAACAGTAACACACAGTGCTAATAAAAGCTCAAACAGCTCTGTCACTGGGCTCTAGGAGGGCAGAAAGAGAAGCCCATGACTTACAGACCAAAGCTCTGAAGCACCAGGTGGCAATCCATGGTTCTATCTCTGTGCAAGATTTGGCACCAAAATGGCTGGAAAGCAGCCCTGGAAAAAGTGGGGGTCCTGGTGGATGAGTTGAACATGTGTCAGCAGCATATCCTCACATGAAGAATACCAATCTTATACTGGACAGCAGCATAGTCATACAGGTCAAGGGAGTGATTACTGCCTCCATCACACACTCGTGAAACCGCATCTCAAATACTGTGACCAGTTTTGGACTCCCCAAATCAAGACAGCAGCACAGTGGAGCAAGGCCAGTAGAGGGCCACCAAGACTGTCAGAGACTCCACTCACAACATAAGAGGAGAAAGATTTCTCAGTTCTTAAAAAAAAGAATAGCTCAAGGGGATGATACTGAGATCTGCAACTGCCTCTTGAGAGTCTGTAGAGGAGGCTGAGCCAGATTTCTTAGAGGAATACAGCAAAAAGACACAGATAACAATAAATGTGCAACAATGGAAACTTCAACTATAAAAGGAGAATACTTTTTTCCCTGAGGGTAGTCAAACACTGCAACAGAAGCCTGCAAATACTGGAGATCTCCTTGCAATCTTGAAAGTATTCAAAGCTCAACCACACAAAGCCCAGAGCAACATCTTGTAAATAATCCTGCTCTAAGCAAAGGGTTGGACCTGATTGCTTCATACTTCCAACCTAAGTTGTATCCCTGCTGTTCTTAAAAAAGTTTCCTTAAAAAAAAAAGTCAAGGTCTTTTTGGACAGAAGTTCAATATTATCAAGAGCTTCCATATATTATTTTCAAACAGACTTCACACTTAAGTTCAAGTGCAGGGCTCCTGTAAATAAAGAGTTTCTCTTGCTCGGTACATCTTTAGTACAAAACTATTATAAATGGTGGTGAAAAAGGATGTCCTCCAGATGCTACTATCACACTAGCTTCAAAAAGCCTGTCTATAATCTTTTTTAGACCATCACCTGATACATCATATTAACCAATCTTAGAACCAGAAGTTCTAAAAAATTACATGCAGTCAAACATACAAAAAAAAGAACTGGTATACAAGAGAGGAAATAGCCAAAAGAGCAGTCTCTTATACTTTACAGTGATTCTCAGACTACAGGAGTTTGCACAATAGAAAGTCAATAAATATATTTGTAAATATATTTTTAAATATATTTGTAAACATGTTATATATTATATATTATACCAAGCAAGTATTCAATTTTCTGTTATGACTGTCCTACGGTGGTTGATTTCAGTAGGGACACAACAGTATGCCCAGTTCTTCTTTCAGGCATGTTTTTTCCAATCTAAATTCACACTGATTTGCCATCAACTAGTTAAAATTGGGAAAAAATAGTTTAAACTGGAAAAAATACTACATCTTTGAACAGAAGTCAAAAAACAGCTTTATGACATCAGTTGATATTCTTACTAAAATTAGCAAGCAATACATCTGCCTGTCATAGCATGGGACTAGACCCAGTGACCCAGGAACACAGGTTTGGAAGAGACCTCTCAGCGGAGATTTCTGGGCACATAAGGCACACCAGTAAGTCCAAATCTGTCACCTGGAGTCTGTGCGTTCACCACTCCTTTGATGAGCTTTGCTTTGTCCAACTTTAAAGCATATTTTCACATTTCATCACCACCTGTCTCCAAAGGAGGCTGAAGGAGCAATGCTGTGACACTTCAGTGTCTCACTGAGCTCCAGCTGGTTGATGCTGTAACTCTTTCTGGTGATCATTTCCAAAACTGTACTAGAAAGATCCCTTAATAAAAAAAGTTCTGCTCACACAGATGGTAAATGCACAAAATCAAGCTGTTGGAGCTATCCTGCTGCCAACAAGTGAGAACATGAGATGTGAAAGGAACACCCAGAGTTACTGGAGAGCTATCACAGGAATTCAGGCCCACGAAGCACGCCTGTTACTGAGATCAGAATTCCCTACAGGTTCCAATAAGAAGCAGATTTTCATTTCTGAAACACTACTTGTTTTCAATTACAGTCATCTATACCTTCTGCTAACATTTTTCTGAGATGAGACCTTGTACCTGACAGTATATCCATCATCAGGACACAGTTATGACAGACTTGCTGAACCCAGGATATTCCAGGAAATTAATCTCTCTCCAGCTTTCCTTCTGTTCAGCACCTTATTCTTCAAAAAAAGGTATCTGGGAAGAAATAAATTCATTCCCTGCTTTCCTAAATATCATTGCCACCATGATCCTAAGAAAGTATGCATGAACACATCTTGATGACTGAAGTTGGAAAAGTTGCATTGCTATATAAAACAGAAAAAAATTGACAGAGAATGGCAAAACAGCAGCTCTGTAGAGGCAAGCATCCCCTAGGAGCTAATTTAGGTGTTCCAGGTTAGGTTCTGCCCTGGCTCTCACCAGTCCAGTCCTTGACTGCACAGCAGCAGTGTCCAGATCAGCATACGAACCACACTGACAGTGTGGATGACTCCACTTTCCAGGAGTGGAACAGGAAAAGCCATTCCAAAAGCATCTGGGCAGCCTCACACAATATACAAGATCACAACATATCAAAAAAGGAATTGAAGCAGGAACTAGCCTGTCTGCTCCTCTCAGTGTTAGAGACCTGACCTTGGAAGGATCTTTCAGCCCTGTAAACTGTCCTAATAGTCACACATGGGAACTATCACTGGCACTCATTTCAACAGCTGGATCTAAGCATCCACCTTCTGCTGCACTTGATTTAACAGCTTTGGTTTGTGCAGTCCTTTTCATATCCATCTCCAGCTCCTACACCTGGCTTCAGCCAAGGTTGTAGGCTGGCATTCTCAGGCCTCCAGAGACACAGTTTCCCATTTTCCCATGCCAATATTAAGCTGACGGAAATAGATTCATCTTCATGTGCTCTCCAAGGGTAACAGTTCTACCTGAAAAAGTCTCTCTGCAGTTAGGAGACAATCCTAGGCTGAGAAGGCTCACATGAACAACAAAGCCCACTGCACATGGAAGCATGCAGAGGCACTTTAGATAGCAGGTAACAGGTGACTGGTTTTGCCAGTCTGAAGTTGCTTCCTCTACATACGTGATGATGTCTCATGCAAGCAGGTAAAGAGATTTCAGTGAAACATAAAATGCTGTAGGTATTCTCTAGAAATACTTTGAGTATCATGACCCAACAACTATCATAGTAGCACAGAAAAATACCAACATACCATATCATCTCTTCTCTTTTTTTTTTTTTTTTTTTTTTCCACAAGAGGAGCCCTTTATCCCTGACATTATTCCAGGAATAATGGAAAGTAAGCCTTCTCTAGAGGCTACCACAAGCCTTCTGAATATAGTTTTAGAGTGCTTAAAAGATGACACTTCCTTTTTTCAGGCAAGAAAAAATTACATTCTTTTATCTTTCTTTCCCCCCTCTGCTTTTTTTTTTTTTTAAGTATATTTTACTATCAAATTTGGACAACTGGCCTTTACTGCAACAGAAAGAAATATTCTGTGAGAATACTTTTGTGTAGAGGGAAGGAGAAAAAAGCAAGTATACTCTACAGGAATCAGTACTGATAAGACAATTCCTGTCTGGCCTTTTGTACTGATCTGTTGCACTGCTCTTTATGGGGCCAAGCAGAGACACCAGGTGGTGAGTCCAGCTGGTCTGGAGAGGAAGGAACAGAAATAAAAGCCTGATGATTTTACTGGAAATTTCCCCTTCATATTAGTCACTTCAATAAGCCTTGCTTCACTGGTGGGAATGAAACTGGACTCAGAGTACCAGGAAATACTAAAATTGGGTGGCAGTTTCTCTGTCTTTCAAGACTGTGGATGTATTTTTTCCTAAAGCTCTCAGTGCGTTACCTTCTCAAAGAACATGCTGGCTTATGGCTTAGAGCTCCAAGGGTTATTCATGTAAATTTCTCTTATTATTACATAAGACAGGGGTTGTGAGACAGCAAATAACACTGGGAGTGTCCAATGATCTCTGCTCTCAGATGTAGCTTTGGAAAGGAAGTGGCACTTTGTTGTCAGGAGCCTATGATGACTCAGGTGCAGAACTCGATAATCACACGCCCTTCCACATTCATTTTTACAGTTTTGAACACAGGAAAACACAATTTATTTCCTAGTCCTGATTATCTTGCTCTGGAGATTAGAAGGAAGACAGACTATACCTTCCTTAAAAGCAAAAGCAATCTCTCCAAAAGCACCACCTCTAACAGGACAGAAACACCTTTGTCACTGTCTTCACTTGAAAGTGGAAGGACAGCAGCAGCTGAAAACATCTAAAACCGTTCACATTCCACTTGATTGCCACCCTCCTGTGCTCCTCCCTCCCCATATTATCAAATGGGGTCTTGAAATAAATTAAGGTAGCACACATCAATAAAAACAACAGTACAATTAGAGAAATGTCAGACTCACACTAAGTATTTAAAGTTTAAAGAAATAATATCAAAGACTGGCTAAGTCACCAGCTAATAAAGAGGCAGGGAAAAAATTCTCAAACAAGATGGGTGTTTCCTTGCTGCTTATGGCAGTCAGATACAATCCTGAAACTCAAACACAAGCAAGCAGAAGTATTTGTTGCAGCACAGCCACACACATTAAAAGAGAAAATATAACGCAAATAGAAGAAACCAGAACAGAAGCACCAGGTCTTATTCTCCTCATTTACACAATGGGTCAGAATTCCATGTCAGACTTTGTTCTAGGATAAACTCAAAAGGTCACCAGTGTAAAGTAAAAATAATTCCTCCAAAATTAGTACAGATGTATCATTCTAAGGAAAACAGATATTAACTGATACCATGGGATATTTTGTTCAGGTTAGGAAATCTGGCTCGTAAGTAATAACTATAAGATTTCAGTGGATGTTCAGACTATTAAAACAAGAAGCTGTTTTAAAAAATCTGTGACAGTTTCCAAGTATGATTTTTTGAAAACGCTTGCAAGGAATGTTTTATAAATCTGACATAGTGAACTTCTTTGAGACCAAAGAAAACACTTACTGTGGTTGCATTTGCTGAGTTAATCCAACAGGAGGCTTCTGCTTGATTGTGAATGCCATCTGAGCCAAGGTCCCCTTGGGTGGGACCTGCACCTTCTGAGAGAAGGTCTGCTGGGCAGCCTGCTGGGGTATGGGCCACGGGGGAACAACGGGACTCCGGCCTCCAGTGGAAGATGTGTCTTGCACGACTGTATCCTCACAGGAGTTACCTTTTGTTCCCGGTTTACACACACAAAGCTGAGGTCGCAGGCACATCCCTCCATTTTGGCACGGTGGTGCACAGTTCGCTAAGGAAAGACATTTTAAAAAGTACCTGTGAAACAAAGCATGAAGGAAAATGCAAACCCTCCCCACAATAAAAAAAGGCATTATTTGTTAATGTTGACTGGAGTAGGAGAGAGCAACATTGCTAAGCTCCACAAAAGATAATATGCTAGCTGGTACAGCTTTTACTGATTTCTAGCACAACAGACATGCACAACATCTGAAAAACTTCAAAAAGTAAAATGCTAGATCTAAAAAAAAATAGGAAATGCACTAGTTAAATCATGAAATATAGCATTATTTCAAATCTTCCTCCT
This sequence comes from Motacilla alba alba, assembly GCF_015832195.1. NCBI lineage: Eukaryota > Metazoa > Chordata > Aves > Passeriformes > Motacillidae > Motacilla > Motacilla alba. The sequence goes on from NC_052018.1 coordinate 77,728,268, forward strand.
TTCTGCTCAGCACCTCTTCTCCTCATACTTAAAAAACCCAAACTGCATCTGATGAAACAATACTACACAGGTACAGAATTCTACAACTGATTCGGGCTGGGATTCATTTTACTGCTATTTTAAAATCAGATGCTGCATAGGTACCTAGAATGCATTCCTACAGCCACATTATAGATCACCAAAACGCTGTAGAGAAGAGTGAAGCAATTCAACCCTTCCCCCTCTAAAACCCAAATGACCTCCCCTGCAGTACCCCCACTGTAACAACACAGGAGATGAGAACTGCTGCTACAAAAACATTGCTACACCTAGGAACAAACACACAGGTGCTTGTGATTATCCCAGAGCAGCTTCTATAGATTCTTTGTGCCATCGGTGAAAGGGGATCGGATTCTTTAAAACACACTTTGCCTTCATAGAGGATTAATTACACTGCTTTGCCTTGCTCTATCCAGTGACTACAGAGGGGGTCTGAATAACCAGCCTAGACTCAACACCCAGCTTGTACACCCAGTTAACGCAGTACCAACTCCACTCTGAATGAACAAGAAACTTGGAGGAGCAGCAAATCCTGACAAAGAAATGGAAGGAGGGAGGAAGAAAAGCAAAAGCAATTGCTGATTATGTTTATAGATAATACTGCAAAGTCATGTCTACCTTGAGGATTTCACATAAATATGGTAAAGTAAATTAATTATCTTATCTAAAGGACACTATTTAATATTAAAGCAAAAAAAATTCTTCATTATTCACATTAAAGATGGTATACAATGAAGCACGTATAAGAAAAAAACATGGCTTAGCTACTTCATTCCTACAAACTAAGCATATTTTTAATATTGTTAATGATCCTTTAACATCAACAAAATTACATTTCAGGTGATAATTTTTTATTAGAATAGGTGAGATAATATCTTGAACTATAACATGGGGTTCTGTACCATATTCAGATAGATCCAACTCAACTATTATTTTTTTTAAAAAATCATTCCACAACCCTGGTCCAAATAGAGTACTTGACACTTGAATCAAGTTCTAATACCTTCTTCTATACATAAAAATAAATTAAATGCACAAGAATATATATGAATTAACTCATTAGGATGGGACTGTGTTAGTTTGGAGGCCTATTTTAGCCACTGGCAAATGAGTCGTATATACCAGAATTGCCCTACAACTTAAACCTGAGTTTTGCATGGGTTTTATTCACAAACACTTTCCCCTCCATGTGAAAGTTCTCTTCCTTCTCATATATTTAACTAGGCTACTTTAACTGCATATTATACACCTCCCTGGCAACGCTAAAGTATCATTTGCTCACTTCTACTTGTTTATTTTTGAGACTCTGTCTTGTCTTCACTGGAAGACTGAAGACCATTTTCACTGTAAACTTGAGAAGGGATTTGCAACAAGCATATGCTGTAATGGATAAGCCAAGTCTTCCCTGTGCCTTATTTTAAAACTTAGATTTTTCTAGAAACAGTGAAAATTCATTTATATGCACACGACTGAAATCTTGTCATGGAAAATAAATTCAGGACCCTGAAATTCTAATTTAATTTCACTGCCTTTGGAGGGACTCTTAAGACCAGAAGAGTGACCCCATCACCTGGGTCATCTTTAAGAAATGTGCAAAAATCACAGTGAAGAATTTGGGCCCAGTTGAGAGTGCTTTAGAAAAACATCTCAAAAAATTCTTAAAAAAAACCCCAAGACTTTGAAAAGTCCCATTTTTACATTAAGAAAGCATTCATATATTTGTGGAGATTTATAGTCATGTGCCTATATTAACCTCTAAGTTTCTCAATAAATTATTTAAAAAACAGTGACTCAACAGACAAGTAAGCTAAGAAGACCACACCAAAAGTCAGTATGAAAAAATACCCACTCTGCTAGGACACTGATTATGGCACATCTCTCAAAAGTGAAGCAATAATGTACACATACAAAAAAAAAAGAACACTGGAAAGACTGCAACTCTTTTTCCTGTAGTTAAGAACCAAAGTTGTGCTTCAGAAGCCCACAAAAACTTGAGTTTCTACTGATTAAAGTGAAGGTTGCAGTGAATTTAAAACTATAAAGCTAAAAACAGAGCCTGCTTTGAAATTACCTCATCTTTTTTGCCCACATAGACTTGAACATTCTTACTTCACTGACAGTAAAGTAAACCCTGAAACACATTATATGTACATGAAGCAAATGCTCTACAGGACAAACTGCATTACTCTAACTGTCCTCTAACAAAAGAGCCATCAGGAGATCCAGCAACTATGTTATAAGACCAGTGACAACAGGTTGAAAACCTCATCCATTAAATCTTCACAGCAATTAACCTTTTGACTGGAGTCCTTAATTAATGTTGCATAACAGAAGATCACAAAACTGGATAAAAGATCACGTTTTTAGGAAAGAACTGAAATGAGCATTTTAATTGACATAATACAGCAGTTTAGTTTCTAAAATGTTCAAGACAGCTGTAGTGTGCCAAATGAATGACCTAATTATTTTGTTTGAAGACAACAATAATGGCCCATAAAACTGAAAACACCAGTATTTTCCATAAAGCTAGGCTTCCAAAACCTGCAGCGTGGAAGTATTAAGTTCAAAACTGAAAAGCAGGCCAATATACTGCTGTTAAAGGCAATTGGCTTCATCCTATTCAATTCAAGAGGGTCATGACTGGAAATTCAAAATGGAGCTTGGCAAAGATGCAAATAATGAGACTAAGCTTAGTGGGTCAGATTAAAGATCTACTTAAGTGGAGTGTTCTCCCTCCATTACTAAGGTGGATGCTTAAGGACAGGGTGAGATACAATATAAGTTTATACCACTACAGCTTTTAAGAATTAGAGGCTCAGCAACTTCCTGAGCAAGAGTGCTGGTTTTGTGTTTAATAAGTCTCAATAGATTTTTCTGTCAGAGGTTGACTGATCTGCTCTTTGAGCTACTTCACTGCAACATCCAAAACTTGCTGTGCCATGGAAGTTGGCCACATTGAAAGGCCAGGCACAGACAATACAGCCCATCTTCCCTCACTTTACAGAAGTATGGTTTGTGGTGAGGTTACCTGGGCTGGATGCCAGGTGTCCACTAAGCTGCTCTATCAGTCCCCAACTAGACCGGGGAAAGAAAATAAAATCAAAAACAACTCATAGATTGAGGTAAGGCAGTTTACTAAAGAAAAGGTTTGTGTGCACACAAGTAAAGAGAAAAAAAACAGCTTTATTCTTTACTTCCTATCAGCAAGTGATGTTCAGCCACTTCCCAAAAAGCAGGGCTTCAGCAGTTGTACAGGTAGCATCAGAAGGCAAGCTTTGTAAATTACAAATGCCCTCTGTTTCTTCACCTTTCCTTAGCTTTTCTATCTGAGCTGATGTCATATGGTACGCAATATCCCTTTGGTCAGTTTGGGTCAGCTGTCCCAGTTGTGTCCCCTCCCAGGATCTTGCCCACTCCCAGCCTATTGATGAGGGGAAAGGAGTGTTGAGAGACATTGCTGGTGCTGTGCCAGGGCTGCTCAGCAGTAGCCAAAACCCTGGAGGGTTACCAACACCTTTCTAGGTACCAACGCAAAGCACAGCTCCAGCTCAGCCAGACCCAATCCAGTGAGGAAGGGACAAGGATTGTCTTGGGTTCGTTTATGTTTTAAGATCATGTAATCTGTATCTATTAAAAATAAAATCACAGTGACATATTTGCTTCAGAAGTACCTAAGTCACAAAAAGCCCAAAACTGTATCCCAAAATGCTCATCCTTTTTATACATCTTTCCCTAATCAACTACTGCTCACCACTCTCCCACTCTCTCGGACAGACTACTACCAGCTTTGAAAAATGCATATCAGGCATTTCATGGTTGTATTTGTGACATTCTTTCAGAAAAGCAAGGGTAAAATAACATTAACATTAGGTTTATACACACCCCTTCCAAAACATCTTATGTTGGTTTGGGACTGATCTATACATACACACTTTTCAGTCCATGTGCTCATGTCATTATAGTTAAAGTGTATATAAATATTTGCAGAAGCAAGACCTAAAATAAAAGATTTATAATAGCTTCAAAACACAAATATTTAAAAATTTCTACATATACAGAATGTAATTTGTTTCAGTACATTCCAAATTAAGTATAATAAATTATCTGGAATCAGTAAGAATAAAATGCTGTCACTTATGGAAGGAGTTTAGATAAAAATTTATATTTTTTCCTTCAAATGAATCAAAATACAAGTATAACCGACTTCACTTGTCCTAAAAATGTTTCCATTAAAGTAATACTAAACTAACACTAACTCTTGGATTAAGATCATTACAATCATTACAATCCTAATACTTCAACACAATTACTATAACAATGCTGTGAGTCTTATGCTATTTCTAATAGACCCATCCACCAGATTTCTTTTTCCACATGAAATTTACCTTTTTTTTTTTCTCCTCTTTAGCACACATAATAGTTCAGCACCAGTTTAAACAAATTTCATCACTGTGCACATTGGCACAGTATGTATCAACTTCTCCCACGGGAGTGTGTAAATCCTGTCAGGCACAATACATGCCAGAGGGCAAATAATAGAAAGTACAGCAATTGGAAAGAGGATTTTAAGCATAGAGCTGTTTCAGATTCCAGCACAAAATGGTTGAGAAATGATGCATGCATCAAGTTTACAGAAAGGGGAAAAACCAACACTATGACATGGATACGTCTGTGCTGAGGGCAGAGTTTTCAAGTTTCTTTACATGTAATATAGGAATACTGTTAAAGGCATAACAAATACTGCCTTCTTGCAAGAATGCAAGATTTTTATTCTCCAAGCACACAAGCAAATCAAACCAAAGCTCATCTTGGTTGAGTGCACACCCTAAACAAGAAGCTGTGATACAAAGGCACCTTTAACTCCTGCTGGGTTGAAAGACAGAGTGATGATCCCCCACCGATTCCAGAAGAAAAGCAGTGAAATACTTTCCTTGGAAGGCAAAAAGCTGTGGGTTCTGAAAGCAAAGAGGCATATTTCAGTTTGCCTCAAAAAAACCTGAATATGGTGCTGACATCCTGAAGAAGAGCAGGGTTTTTTTTTTAGAACTTCCTGCTTTCTGAACTACCCTACTGCTTAGCTCACCACTTAATATTTGGCTTTTACTCTGAATACCCTTTTAAGCATCAAGTCATTGTCAGGACTGAGGATGCAACTGGAGTCTAGCAACCCAAAAGTTCACCGAAGTTAATGTTTTTCTGGGGACCTAGTTCTCTATCTGGGTATCTCACACCAAAGAGATTCCAAAAATTGAAAAGTTTACCAGAAATATATCCAATAATTCTAAATATTCATTGAGAACAAAGGAGAGAGGAATTTGCAACCAAGGGTCATACAATCTTGTTGTAAAACCATTCTATTTAAAAAAAAAAAAAAGCTGAAATTACTTTTATACAATCCTAAGAAATTACATTAACTGCAGAAAACCTGTGTGACCTCTACATTACTAATGGAGGTAGTATTACAACCATCTGTGTCTTTCTACACAGGAACTTGTTTTTATCATAACTATATGGTCTTAAGGAATTCTTTCCCTAAATATACTTCAAATGAAAGCACGTGTCTGAATTCTTTGCTGTCCACTTCAAACCATCAGATTCATTCCCACAATGGCATGTAAACATGACCTCCAGGAAGGGAGGGAAACAAAAAACAATGCTTTTAGCATACATATTTCTTTTAGAACAGACACACAAAAAACAGTTTCTCTCTTAACCTAATGGCAACATAATGTGCTTTACTGATATTATTTTCTATGTATCTCCATAGTATAATCTCTGAATGCCAAGACTCAGCAGAATTGAATAGCAACTGTACTCAAATACTTCAAAAGCTAAACTTCAGCAAAAGTATGCATTATTCTATCAGCAACAAGAATATAACACACTGTTTCATACTTGGCATTTTCAGTCATGTTGTGTTTACTGGAGTTTGTATAATATAAATATTTAAGACTGTACAATCTGAGAGGCATTTTAAAGTATTTAATTATAGGAGATCATAACTATGCATATTCTGATAACACAAACATTTCTCATGCTACAAATCCCTTTATCATTCCAGTGCCCACAAATAAAAACAAAAATTGTTCATTACAGAATGGACTAAGCCAAGGAAACCAGCAGATCCACATGTTTTTGCTGCTTGAGTGGTTAACACTCCAGTATGCAATCATTTTTAATTCTCCTAACGTTTCTCAGTACAGTGCTTACTCATTTTGTTACAAAATACTTCATAATAAATTTGCAGGAAACTGAACGAACTAAGACAAGCTCAGTAAAAAGACAACTGGAAATATTTAACTGGATGCAGGATTCAGACAACTGAAGTATTACAAGAAAAGAAGAAGACTTGAGAAAAAACTATTAATTACAATAGAGTAGCAAAACAGTAAATACGATAAAGTTTTCCCTAAATTCAACCAATTCTCAATAAGAGTCCACAATTCAGTTGAGCTTCTCTGAAATTCCAGGCCTAAATTGCCATCTAGGGATAATAAAAACCCGATCTCAATTATAAAAAAAAAGAAAATCTTGCCATAGGACACAAAACAGTTTCCCACATGCAGGGATTACTATGTGCACTTCACAAAATAAAGAAAAAAAAAAAAAGAACATGCCCAAGCAGACCTATTTTTAGCTCCGTATTTAAATGAACATCTTGCCTTGCTAAATGTAAAATGCTTCTTCCCCGTGTGTGCACAGTCATAGATGTGGAGAAATGTTAAAGATTTGCTTTCTTTCTTGAATCAATGCACAGGATCTATTTTCTAGGAATAAATTAGGCTATACAAGTACTGCTGCTTTTAAAGGCAGAACAAAAAGCTAACTAAAGAAAGAAACCTCAAACCCAACCCAACATCAGTCTAACAACTAATATATCAGTTACAGAACATGGACTGACTCAGCCATCCGAACCATCAATAATCTGTTAACACCCAGTACTCCAGAGTTTGAACACGAAGACAGCTTAGGGAGGTGTGTGTCCCTTTTCATCTACCCTCCACAAATCCTATAGCTCCCCGGCAATCCAAGCTTCCTTTAAGGCAGGATCAGTCAGCACAAGCAGCCCTTCATGGTGAAGGCTGCATTTTCTCAAGGCCTCACAGAGAGAAGAACCCCACACCTCGCTACAGCCCTGCATTTCCCAAGGTTGGGAGGCTCACTGATCCCATACACAAAGCCACTTTCCAGGACAGGAAGAAGAGGGGAGCATGCCCCCTTCCAGCTCTTCCCTTCTCCATGCTCAGGAAGAGTGGCTCTAAGGAGAGAGGTGTAAGACTATTACTGTGAGTATCAAAGTATCACTTCTCTGTCAATACATCCTTTTGTTCCTAAACACGTGCAGAACTGGGAATTCCACAACTGAGGGATGAACCACGGCTTTCCCTTGCACCTACACAGCTTTCTACTCCACTTCCAAGTCACACACTGAAAACAAACAGCCAACAAAGTGAAAGGGTGGGGGAAAAAAATAAAACCAAAACACCTCAGTTTTCTACGTTCCTCCTGATTCTCTATTAAGAAGGGAAGTGTTCAGGAGTTTTTATCCACTGTAGATTTACCACAATTTTACTGCAGGTCCCGCTTCTTTTGTTAACACTAACTTCTGCAATGAGCTCAACAAGTTCACTATCAATCTGTCATCTGCTCCAGTGTGAGAGCACAAAGTCTTGACAGGTTTCTTTTAAGGTTCTCTTTTTTGTTTTGTTTTTTTTTTTGTTCTGTCTTAATTCTCTACACACTTGTACTATTTGTATGAAACAGACTATGTACCATTATGAGCTTGTTTCCAGTAAAGTCCCCAGAGTCTCACAAAGAGAAGGCTGGGTAGGTTTCACTTCATACTAACTGTGGACTTAAGTTTCCTTGCCAAAATGAGGGAATGGCACATGGCATGGTCATGTACAGAGCAGGCAGCAGCTAACAGCTCTCCCACCTTCTTACAGCTCTTTTACAGCCGGGTCTCACAGGAGGGAGGTTGGCTGCCAACCATGGCCAGGAGACAGACACTGTGCTCAAAGTCTGCCTTACTGCTGATTCAGGTCAGCCTCTCCTGAAGCTGTCACTCCAATTGCGCTTACAGAGGTTTGGTTTGTGTTGTGGGACCATCTTTAGGTGTGTGCACTCTATTTCTTTTAAGACGAAAAGAAAAAAATATATCTAAATAATAAAACGCAAAACTCAAAACATGAGCACTCCAAGAATGCACCTAATGTACTTCAGCCTCATATTGGTGTTCATTCCACACGACCAGCCTACACCTTTGTCCAAAATAAAACACTAAGCCCTGAAACACTCATGCCCTGGGACACAGGTCATCAAACCCAAAAGGTTTTGTCTACAGATCTGCTCCATGCTGCTTGCTAATGTAGTAAAAGACTACAAGAATTTGGACCCTGTCATTCTATCCCCTTCCCAAGAGCAGTAAGTGAAAAATAAAGCAGAGAAGAATTACTACCAAGGCCTAACAAGCACTTTCTCACTACAAAAGCCCATTTCCTGCACATGAAATTCAAAAGTTTTCTTTACGTATTACAGTAGCAAGCACAGCAAAGGCAAAACCAAGCTTCTCAAACGTTCAGTTTTTCAATTCTGAATTGTTTAAAGACCACATCAAAGGATAGATAGATCAAAAAGGACTAATGTATAGGTCAGCCACATGGGTCAAAATAGTTTGTCTCCTTAAAACTCAGATATTAAATTTTGATTTAGACAATTAATTTCGACAAATTTAATTTGAAGGAGATTGATACTGCTTTTACTGAGATGATGGACTTAGAATGAGAAGAAACAACATTTGGGGCCAGTATGTTATAGTTAGGCTTTGTATACACAATGTAAATAAACAGAACTTGGTAAAACTCAAAGCCACAAAACTGATAAAGCACAAGCCTCAGGAACCGGTTGTGACCAGAAAACCGCCAAGAAGCACAGCTGCAAACATCGGAAGTACTCGGTTCCGATGATGAAAAGTACAGCTCTCCTGGGTACCCCTTTCTAAGAGCTGAACTGAAGGCAGAAAAAGAGTAGATTCCGAGCAACCCATACTAAAATGTTTAGTGATACAGAGTTTTACGTCTAAACTGGAGGACTCACGTATATTTCTAAGTTTCCAGGTCTGGATCCTAACCCTATTCCAGGACAAGACCCAAGTGTGCAATCTTTCCCTCACCTTCCCCAAGAAATTCAGAAGCACAAGCTGGAAGCAGCTTAGGGCACACTCCATCCAGGTGATCTGGAGCCACTGGTCACACTGTCAGGTGCCCATGTCCTGAAGGAGATACAAAGCTGCAGCATGCTTACTCAGCCACAGCAAGAAGTGCAGCTCTGGAACTTTAGGGAAGAGGTGGCTCAAATTGAGCAGCAGTACACAAGCAGAGGCCAAGCAGATTCAGAAACTGAACAAAGGGGACCCTTCCTAGGGGCAAGTATTCACACAACTTTCTAGTCTCCTTCCTCTACAGCAACAACTATCTACTGTTGTGTATCTTCTTATTCTGAAAAATAAATTAAACCTCTAAGTATTTATTTAACATTGAGTCAGGCAGTCTTTCTTAAAAGAGAATTATCAAGATAGTCTTTTAATACGAAGAAAAAGCCAACAGACTGCTCTCTTATTTTCTGATAGCCTTCCCAAAGTGCCCAGGCAAGTGACAGACAGCTCATGATCAAACTCATGGAACTCAGTCCAGTTCCAACACCAAAGTACTGGAATACATGCATGCACACACACAACACCTTCTGCTAAGAAAGACTTAATACCCTTTTAAATCTTAATTGACAATGGTGGCATATCTGGGTTTTACATAGACAGCAATTTCTCTCCCTATAGGAAATTTACTCTAAATGTGTTCTTCCAAAATCCAATTCCACACCTCTTTGTCCTATGAGCCTTTCTTACACCTTCACAATAAGGAACCCATGCCATTAAAAACTGCAGGCTCTCTCCTTTCCATTTTTTTAACCATCCAGTTTACATTGAGATCACTCACAAACAACTGCTATTAATATTCCAATATAACATATTATACATTTTACAAGGGGTTTACTACTACAAGGTGGTTCTTCTCATGTATCTTTTTAAGATATCAGATTCTCCATACAATAGGTAATTTTCTCTTACATTCCCAACATGAAAAACCTTTAAGCAAACAAAACCAGAACAAGCAGAAGAGCATATTTTGTAGTAGCCTTAACTAACAGAAATTTAGTAGTAAGTAGCAAAGTAGGAGACAACAGATTTCCACAGGATAAACATGCATTTGAGTGGTGGGAACTCCTCACTTCCAGCACAGGCCTTCCTGACAGTTGTTATAACTTGTCCAAGACCACATTTAACCTATGATTTAATTTCCATTAATGAAATCATAAAAACCCCACACTCTTAGCTTTTCTTGCCTTAGAGACATGTTACAAAGCTAATTAATGTTTCTATAAAGCTCTGTTATGCAACAAGTACTAACAAAACATGGTGTCTCCAGCCTTGGTGGTATCTCATTACTACACTTGCACAGATTATAACCTATGATAACTATGACTGGAAGACTATCCTTGTCCTAAACCCTTTCACGTGCTTCTGACTTTCCAAGATGTGTACTGTTGTGGTTCAATTTTTTCCCACCTTTGTCTTTACCCAAGGGTGGATGTTCTGAAAGCTTCAAAAAGGTTGGTTTTCATTGTTAGGCATCATATGCCCAGCATAAAGCAATTCGGAATACTTCTAACACTGAGTGTTATCATTTCATCTTTTTAATTAGAATAATGCGGCTCTTCATAATTTAAGTCACTCTGAGTTTGAAAAAAGTTATTAAAACTTCACAATATTAAACTGAAATATTAGGGACAGAGGGGGGGAAACCCTACATGTCTAAATTGGATATGGTAGGCACCCTCATAGAGTTCACAGAAAGACAGAAGCTCACCTTCTGAGGACTGTCAAGCTTCCAAGAGAACATGAACAAATGTAAACACAACAGGCAGTTCAGCTCCAGACTCAAGTTTAAATAAAAGTACTTGCAAAATTCCCTTGCCTCCTCAGTACAGATGCTGCCCTCTGACCTGCACAGAGATACTTCAAACACCTCCTGTTGCTGCTACTGAGGGAAAAGCGATGTGGCTGCCACTGCTCCCAGCCAGACTGCCACCCGCTGGGACAGAAGTCACCCAAGGGAAGGGCAGCTACAGCCTCACACATGAGAAAGCAGAGCTGGCAAACACCACCCAGCAAGGCAAAGGGAAGCGAAGGCAGCCTGGCTGCAAGACCAGACCTCTACCCTTCACCCCCTCTTTCTGAGGGTTCCAGGCAGGCTTATTCACACAGGTGCAGCAGAGCAGAAACACATGCTGCTTGTTCCAGCCTGGGATTACACCTGAGCTAATAAACCACGCTGATCAGAGCTGGCTCTCAGCACTCTGGTTCTGGAAGCATGATGCAGATAAATGGAAGTTGGCTCTGGAAAGAACCAGTATGGGTCTGGGGTTTATTAACTCAGGCTTTGCACCATGCAAAAGAATAAAATCTGGCCCTAGAGACTAAAGAGCTTATTAAAGTGATACTGAGCCTGAACTAATAAACCCTGACAGAATCAAACTGACTTAGCATCAAGTCAGCTCAGGTGTGCCAGCATCTGTGGCACAGTTAATCCACTGCTGCAATGAGGCGCTCAAAACCCACAGAGCCTGCTATCTATATAATTTTACAGGAAACAAAGGGGTTAACTGTTGTTCAGTTATAGATTTTTCAGTTACAGATTTTCTTTTCTTCTGAAAGGAACATCAGGATCTTCCAGAAAAGGTGATATTTGGCTTTTATGACTGTGAGCTGAATCAAGTCAATGCTATCTCATGGTTTGCCTAAGTTACAAAACAGACAACTTCAGTACATTCAGTGCTTCCCTTGGCCTGCCAAGAGAGGGGTGAAACTGAGAAAATCCAAGCCAAGTGTATTATACCACTGCTAGGAGGAATTAGAGCACCATCAGAGCAGGGAATAAAAATATTTAGTGCTAAGGAGAGCCTAATATCAGAGGCACAAAATGAGAAAATCCCCCCACCTTTCTTTCTTTTAACTTTGTCTCTGCTACTCCATTCCTCCAGTAACTATATGAACTATCCAAGTAATTAATGGATTTAAATTAAATTCTACACAGCTATCACATAAAAATCTAATTGTCTGACTTGGTCCTTACTGAAGACTCTAAAAGTAAAAGTGAATAAAAAAGATAAGTGATAATCAGGGAAGTGAAAAAGACAAAGCATAAAGGTCACAAAAAGCAAAGAAAATTATCTATTTTACAAACAAAAAAGTTACCTGGAAATGAAAGTTACTAGAAGACAGAGAAAAAGACATTAAGAAAAAAACCAAAATATTGTTTGGATTTTGTTCAAAATAGTGAAAATAAAATTGGTTGACAATAGCACAGTTAAAATACATTTTTCACTTAATGTCCTGAAATCACTAAGACTTTTTTTTTATATATAAGTCTTTAAGCTAAGGTAGATTTTTATTAAGCTCTGCAGTTAGCCTCAAAATACCACTATAATCTGAAGGAAAACATTCTAGTACTTGTAAAGTGTTAAGCAAATGTGACTAACCTAACACAGCAGCATATGTTTGAAAATGTTAATTTAGAAGAATATCTTAAATACATTAGTAGGGAAATGGTAAAGTTTTGTCTTTAACTACTGTCATAAAGTCTTTGCTTCTTAGCAACAGGTCCATGCAGGTCAAAGGTACTTGACCTCAGTAAGGATTACAGAAGTGATTGCTCCCTATTGTGAAAAATCCCACACAGGGACAAAAGCCAGAGAAAAAAAAAATCTCAAAAGCAGTGTTTACTCCAGCTCTCTCAGGGACAGCAATCTGCCTGCTGAACTACAGCAATATTCCCAGATCTCCCCAATCTCACTGATACTCATAGGAGTTTCCCGTATGCCCTTCCAGTCTTTCCTGACCTCATGACATGACTCCCGTTTAGCCATTTGCAATCATCCTGAGTCTTGCCTAAAGTAGCAGAAATTCTTCTGCTTTCCCATTAGAAAGCACAACTAGAGCATATCAGGATTGACTCTGTTATTTTATGCACACATTTTTTGTTGCTACTTATGCCAGTAAAGGTACATCACTCCACCTTCACCAAACTCACTTCTTTCACGTTGTTCAGTGATTCAAAAATTCCATGTGGTAAGCAGCGGATCATTCACGTGCCATGGCTCACTCCCCTGGTATATTCTTTACCCTGTTAAGCCCCCCATTCTAAAGACCCCTAAAAACCAAGAACTGATGGCGAGGGGACGTTCACACATACAAAGCCTCCAAAAAGCTCTCTCCAAAAATATCACTGTGCTACGAATGAATGCAAGAGACACCCACTAATCACCCTTCAGCAAAGGTGAATGTTAGGAAGGAGGGATTTGAGGATGGAAGAGAGAGTGTTAGATATGTCCACTGGGTTCTGTAGCTCAGCCAGCACCTCTTTACCTACAGACGATCCCAGCACCCACCCCTTCGCCAGGTGCCAGCCTGGTCCCCTCGGGTTCCACCACATCTCCTACCACACGCCCCTCCCCGACCGCACGGCTACTCACGTTTGATGCACCGCTGGGAGCCGGTGGCCTTGCTCCAGCCGTGGCAGCACTGCCCCCCGCACACATTGACCCTGCGGGAATAGCAAACAAGGACCAGAGTCCGGCGGGGCACCCTCGCTCCCCATCCCGAGCCGAGCCGCGGGGCGGGCGCTGGGCCGGGGAAACAAAAGGCGGGAAGAATGAACCCTCCCGATTAAACTCGACGCCTCGCGCCGGGCGCGGGGCCGCCGCGGACTCCCGGGACGGGGGGAGCTGGCCCCGCAGCCGGCCTCACGGGCCGCGGATGGTCCGGGCAGGTAACCGGGGGCAGGTAACGCCGCGGTGCCCCCGGAGCCCGGGACAGCCCCCCGCCCTCTCCCCCCTCCCGAGGGGGCGACAGCGGCCGCAGTGGGGATGCCGGCGGTGGTCGGGAGCTGCGGCGGTGGAGCGGGGCACGTACGGGACGGGAGGGCGCCTTACCCCGGCGGCGGCGGCAGCTGGTGCTTCTGGCGGAGGGGCAGGGCGGCGCTGCTGTTGCCGTGGGGGCCCGGCGGCGCCTTGAGCCGCGGGCTGAAGCGGGCCGGCTTGGCGAAGGAGGAGGCGTGAGCGGCGGAGTTGGGGTGGACCTGGCCGGCGGGGCCCAGGCGGAGTTGGACGGCGGCGCTGCCCGGCTTGCTCATCCGCCGGGTCCGCTCCAGGGGGCCGCCGCCGCCGCCGTAGCGCGTGTTCAGCTGCACATTGAACGTGCGCTGCTGCTGCTGCTGCTCCCCCCCGAGGAGGGTCGGGCGCTGCTGCCGGCTGCCAGAGGAGCTGCCCCGGCCGGGCTGCAGGACGTACGTGATCCTCCTTAGCCTGCCCTTTTCGGAAGCTGCGAGCCCTGGTGACAAAAGCGCACAGGCAGCGAGGAGGAGGAGGAAGCCCCATCTGATCCGACCCATTTCCACAGCGGGAGCCCCTGCAGCCGGCGAACGTCGCGGAGCCGTGGCGCAAGGGTTTCCTCTCCGCACGCGTGTGCGTGCGACCTGCGCCCGGGGCGCGGATCCCTCTCCGCTCGCTGCCCCCCAACCTGCTCCGGGCGGGGCGGAGGAGGAAAAAAGCCTCGGGATCCTCCCGCCCGCCCCCCAAACTGTTAGGAAAGTTCAGCAAACACTTCGCCCCGTAGAGCAGGAAAACATCGTTGGAAGAAAGGAAGCGGCGGGTGCGAGCCGAGCTGCGAGCCGGAGCGGGAAGGGAGGAGGAGCAGCAGGGGAAGGGTGTTTGCTGGAGGGGGGTGGTCGCAATGGAGAGCAGATGTCTCGGTTGCCGGAGCTGCCAGGGGTCTGCCTGCGTGTGTAAGGAAGGGCCCTGGAGCCGGTGCGGGCTGTTCCCAAGCCCCTCTTTAAGAGTTTCTCGGCGAGTGAGCGTGTGCGGAGGGGAGGGGGCGGGCGGAGGGTGCCCCTGCCCCGGTGCCGGCCCCGCGCAGCCAATCTGGGGCCGCCCTGACGTCAGGGGCGCTCCCGGGCGCGGGGACGGGGCCCGGCCGGGCCAGGTGACCGCGGCGGGGAGGGGGCGGCCGCGGGCTCCGGACCCCGCAGCCTGCGCCGCTAAGCGAGCCTCGGAAATACCTGCCCGAACCCGCGGGTGCCGACTCGCCGTCTGCCCGGGACCCGGCCCGCAGAGATGCCCGAGCTGCTGGGGCAGCGTACTTCGGCAGCAGCTGAACCTTGCTGTTGTATTTCAATGGAGGTGAGGCATTAAAGCCCCAAAAGCGTAAAATACGTGCTTCGCTCGGTAGGTGGGGACTCGATGAAAGCGCATTACACGCGTTGAAGGTAAGCACATTCCTCCGTCTCAGCCTGATGAGAGCCAGAGGTTGCTCTTAGCAGAAATCTTAGCGGGATTAGGAGGGACTATATTGTTCCTTGTTTTTCTTTATGTTCGTAAAGCAGTATGTAGTAGTAAAGAATGAAATACAAACCACAATTGTATACTCGTAATTAATGTATAAGCAGAACTGCCCACGTTTTTCTCCACAGTGTCTTAACTAATCTCACCCTTTAGCACTGTAAACAAAAAAAATAAAGTTCACAAAATAACCCGAAGGTACATCTTTTAAAATACTCAGAAGCTAATGTGTCCGAGTTCTTTCCAAGAAACTTTGTGGAGAATCAGTTTGCAAATCCAATAGCTTGGAATTCAGGTTCTCCTCCCAGGGTTCTCCTCTGCTCTTTTCCAAAGCTTTGAGGACACTGACCCCGGCTCCAAACTGACGAGATTTTGCCCTTAAATGCTCTTGGCACAGCTACACAGCCGGCAAGGGGAGCAGGAGGGTTTTACGTATACTCGATTCTAGGCAAAAGCCAGTGTTAGGAGCACAACGGTCCCCTCCTCTTTAGTTCTCATCTATTTAAAACTTCTCAAAAATAAATAGATGTTTTAAATAGATGTTTTAAATAGATGAGAGTTTGGAGCTTGCTATAGTCACAGTGTAAGGGATCCACATCAATGTTAAAGGCTTCTGCTCCTGTGCCTCCAGTGGTCTGAATTAAAACCCAGCGTTTGAAAAGCAAACGCCACAAGTACTTGGGTATTCTAAATCCACAGTGGATTAAATGAGAATGAAACTCCATGGTGCTTCAGAGAAAAACTGAGATAAAACCTAAAAGTTTCCAAACCCCGGGTTGAAGTTAGCAGGGAAGATTAATGTGACACTACTGCTTCTTCTTGTAGCAAATATATACATCTATTGACTTTTTCTCTTGGAAGACATTCCCAGCAAGTGAACTGCTCAGCCTTCCAAAAGATAATGACTGTAAACCCCAACTATTCTAACTGTTTTTACACTATTTAGGGAACAGAAAAACACCTTGAAACTAGTGTGGGGAGGTGAGGACTGAGTAAGTGGTGAGAAACTGGCGTGGTACTCAGGATTGGTGCTCTGGACAAGGCCACTGTCCTTCAGAAGTTTTCCAGAATGAGATCACAACTCTGTGTGTGGCAGGGTTTGTTGAACAGAGGGCAAAAACTGCATCATTCCACAGCAGAAGCCAGTTGCTTTTAAGAAATGTGAGGTTTAAGTCATGTCAAGCAGGGGGCAAATGTGATGTATTACTGGCTACTGTACAGCAAATGGTAAGGAACCTCAAGGGAAATATAGCTGCAAAGGTGGATGCCTTGCATAGAATCACTGAGGTATAAAACCATTCTTGAAAATATGTTTAGTATTATCTGAAATTAGTTGCTAGAGGTCAAGCACTCCTCACAAATTTACATGGCAGATCTGATTTTCAGTGTTCTCTTTTTTTTTTTTTCCCTCTAGCAAGGAAATCCACACTTTTCCATTTGCCTGCTATCTGGTTTTGCTTCCTCCTTCCCTCCCCCTCCTTCTCCACAAGGTCTTGGGTGTTAGGGACCAGGTTTGGCTGCAGTAACACATCAGTAACGCATAAGTTTTAACAGCTAAAAGAGGACTTCAGTGAACCACCGCCACTGCAGACTAAATCTCAGCTCAAACCTCCTTCACATGTAGAAGTTTCTGCTTCCAAAGGACAAGAAGTTCATCCAGCACAGGGCAGCATCAGCCAGATGCTGGCCTTTTAAAATCAAGCCAGTACTAAATTTCTACTACTAAAGTTCTGAGGATTCTTCAGGAAGTGGTGTCACTGCTTGTGGGAAACCTGCTGTGGCTGCCTCTCCAGCTCCTGTGGAAAAGACACTGACTTGAGTAAGCAGTGACAAACAGGAATGAGTATCTCATACCACCTTTCAGGCACAGCCCTCTTTTTGAAGAAGAGTTGGGAAAGCAGTTTGCACTGTTTCTGTTCTTGTCCCTGTGGTTTGTGACTAAAGGGTGGACATAAGGAACATAAAGTTCCTTAGTCTGTACACCACCCACCAGAGGGGCAGAGCTCTGGATGCTCTGCTGTAAGGGTGAGGCTGAGGTTGAGAAGGGCAGAGCTGGCTGGAAGACTGGGAGCAGAACAGATGCAGGATGCAGAACTGCTGCCCTGTATGAGATGACATGACTGCTTCAAGGTTTAAAGGCTTAATGGACAGGGGAGAAGCCAGTTTGAGAGTGTATCTATAAGAAGAACCAAAATAGCATTATTCAAACCAAAATAAAAGGAAGAACTAAACTGCCATATATGTTTTTGCTCAAGTCTCATGACTTTGGGGTCAGTCCCATGAGTTGACTGAGGAAGGACAAGAGTTTTGAGCTGTCAAAGCTGGCAGCACTCAGACCTCCACTGATCTTTTCATGAAACAACTGTTGCCCTGTCTCATGGAGGATGCGTTTGGTGCGTCGGCTCGCAGGGCAAAGCAGGGACCCCTGCAGGATGCTTCGGTGAGGATGTGCTGTGTGTTATGCTGAGGGTGAAGCCATCTGAGCACAGGTGATCGCTGAGGCAGCAATAAGCGTCACAGTGCCACCTCATGTCCCTGTGACTCCATGTCCACTTTACCTAGGCAGTAAGTTGAATGATCAGCAATGCCTGATGTGTCCAGCTACGGGGTCAGTAAATGACCCTGGTGATCTCGTAGATCCACCAGGCAGCAAGTCATGGCTTGTAAGGAAAGCTGGGTTGGAAGTTCACATTTAATATTAGAGTTTGACAAGGCTAAATGCTGTATTTAGCCTCAATTTTGGCTATTTAAGAAAACTTTTATAGTACTGTAGCTCCATTAGCTTCAGTAATATTACTTCAAACTTTTTTTTAGCTAAAGGAGGAAAAGCAGTCTATAATTTCTTGTAAGCTGAGAATCAGCTGGAGACCTGTATTTGCTCTTTTCCTTTTTTGTACTATACAATTATCTGAAAAAAAGTCCTGTATTTTGCAGTCTAAATTACACGTTAGCCATAGCTCTGTACAGGTAACATGACTCTAATGTGGAGAGTACTTCTTTTGAACAAAAGAAAACAGCTTAGTCTAACTGTCATCAGAGCAGGAAGAAGAAGTAATTGGTGTTTATTATGTCACTAAAGAAAGTCATACGTGACTCTGAATGCATATGTGATTTGCAGAGTAAGAAGACCATGTAGATATAAGTATTATTTCTGCCTGTTATTTTTCAAACAGAACTGTACCTTCCACCCCTGACTGTTGTTTGTTCCTTCAGGCAGAAACTGCAATTACTCTACAGTTTATACTAATATCCTGAGGCCTCAACTGTTCCTGAGTGTTACCACAGTATAAATATCATTAGTAATGTTTCAAAAAAGGACGAGTCCTGCTCACTCTATTCATCTAGGCACTTACACTCACTTCCAAGGAACTCAGATAGTTAGACTAGGCCTGGATGGATGTGTGAGGCTTTGGAAGGAAGCAGCTGAGCTTTGCTGTAACCATTCTCTACTGGTGACCTCCCTTGTGACTTGGACGTCTCTAATGACCGTACTTGGCACGTCCCAGTAATTCCAGACTCACACTACATTACCTTGGGTAACCGACCTTCTGCCTCCCCCTTCTTGGATTTGCTGAATCCAAGATGCATGAATATGCCTTCCCAAACACATTCTCTGAAAGAACTCATCATCTCCCAAGGCCACGCTCCCACTGGCACTGCAATCAGGGACTGCTGCACTGTACACACAGCCCAGGTGGCAAATCCTGAAGGCTCTTCTGACTGGAGTCACAGGGTCCTGAAGCAGACTAGCTCTTCAGGGGCCGAGGAACTTTTATGATGAGCTTGGTCCATGATATGAACTCACACCTTGGAGCAGTACAGATCCCGTGTGGCACTCCGTTTCTGAAGCAGACAAATTAGCATGCAGATATTCCAGAGCTACAAGTCTGGATGGGAAAAGAAAACAAAGTCATGATAGTGGGGCTAGGGGTCATCATTCCCTCTCTGACTACTACCAAAAGAGATTGCAATAGGGACTTTATTTTTTTCCTTGCATTAAGTCACACTGAAAGTAGGATCCTTTTTGCAAAAGTCTGATGCCAGTCTGTCACCACTGACCACCACCATATGCAACAAAATACACACTTAAGGCAAGTAGTAGTAGGCTTCTTTATAAGTTACTGACAATAGCTGCAGTAAAAGAAGTTGTGTGGATTTGTATAGTCTTAAATTCCATTTTACCAAACTAGCAGAAATCCCTTCTAGAATATTTGGCAGTTTCACAGTCATCCTCACATATGGAAAATAATTGATTCAGAAATACAAGATTTTTTTCAAGATATGAAAATATCCATACTGTGCTGCTGCAATTATTCTTCCCCTCAAGGAAATAAATATATCTTGTCTACAAAACAATTAAAATATCTACAGAACTCATTTATTACACTATTCCTTACAATTGTTTGTTTCTTTGTACAATCCCATGTACACTGAAAATAAATAAACTGCAGAGGAAATTAGGTGGAAAGGACCACAAAAAAATAAGAAAATACATACAATTATTTCACTTTACCTTAGGAGAAGACATGCTTAAACTAACATATTATTCACAAAAGCAAAGTAAATATTATAACTAATATTTGAGAACTCTCACAGTGTGACTGTCGTATGCCAAGAATACTAACCTCTACAAAAATAAACTTCAGCCGTGAACCCTGATTTTTCAGTGTTACACCATGTGCTGCTCAGACTTTTGAAAGCTGAAGGAAAAAGAGTCTGTGTAAGATAAAGCTGCTTCTGACTGCAATTAGCATTGAAGAATGTCTTAAAGTTTTCATAATTGAACATAATCTAGCACACCAGCAAATCGGTGGAAGTGAAGCAGACAGAAGTGGTATGAAACTATGGAAAGAGGAGTCATGGCTCGTGGGAACACCAGACATGGTTACCCCTGCAGCAGCTGCTGAATAACCTGAAAGGTGATGTTTTCACAGCCTTGTCTGTTTGGTCTCCCCCTGACAGCCTGGGATGAGGTTGGGTGGACAGCTTGGGTATCTACAGTCCAGTTTAACCTTGCTTTGCATGTCACAGAGACAGGAACCCAGCCCTGTTTAGCACCTGAGCTCAACTGTCAGGGTAAAAGATTGTTTAAAAACCAGCTGGGCACACAGAGCTGCTGATCCTGGCTCTCTGAATTTAAAAAAGGGAAGAATACTACTTCTAATGATGCAGTTGGAGCAGCTCCCAGAACACCGATGTTAGAGGTTGGGAGACTGTGTATAGGTTCTCTGTCTGCTGCTCCTTCAAGGTTTGTGGTGGAAGATGATGAAATGAAAATCAAAAGCTTCTTTTCTTTTTTTTTTTTCCATTTTTTGAAGTAGGTAGGTAATAAAATGCTGGGCTTTCGTTTCCATCACTTTTCCTCCAATAGCAAAATGTCTCTGCAGAGATGTTTAATGTCAGACTGTAGCATGTCTGTGTTTTGCATCAGCATGCTTGAACACTGACCCTGGTCTGAGCAGGAGGACCTTTGAGAGTTCCCTCCACCCTTAATTACCATTAGCATCTGTGATGAGGTGTGGCATCGTGCCTAACAAGCAGCCTCAGGTGGAAACAGGCACAGCTGCTGCCCATTTTGGTCAGACACCAGTTTCAAGAAGGCAAACCTGCAGGGTAATAATGTAGAAGACTTCCTGGTGTAGGCTGGAGACAGGTGAGGAGATTGAGGACTGCAAGAGCTAGGATGGGATGAGCAGATCCCCGGAAAAGGCTAAACACCTGGGCTTACAGATGATGCTAGGCTCAGTCTGAACTGATCTTGCCACCGGGCAGGTTGTAACATAATAGTACTGTAGAAAGACACACCAGCCCAGCACCAGCATCGAGAACACACAAATTCAGTCTGGCCTTATAGCAAAGAGGCTTAGCTGAGGAGGGGCTGGTAGGGGATGACTGCGCCAGATAATCCAAACATGCTCTTTAATTAGCCAGATGAAAGTGATGAAGTGATGTGAGCAACTACTGGACTAGAATCTTTCTCAGGTTATAATCAATTTTGCAGTGATCACCAGAGCCTAAGGGGAAAAAAAAAAAAAAAAGAAAAATAAAGAAAAGGCATGATTATGAAAATCATAAATTTTTTATTCTCCCTTAGCAGCTGTATTTAAAACAAGTCTCTATGGCCGTCAGATTGTTTGAAACCTGCCATCGGAATTCACCACGCCTCCCTAAAGCAGCAGCAGCAGATGCCTCTAAACAGCAGAGGGCTTGTGCTCCGTCCCCAGCACGGCCCCGCCACCGTGCTGCTGGCACACACCGCCGTGCCCGTGAGCCACGAACCGCGGCTCCTCTGCTGCCACCGGAGCCACCTGGGGGGCAGCCCGAGCCTTCAGTCCCTCCCCTCTCCCAGCGGGAATGCGGTGTCCCGGCAGAGGCGCGGGTGTCTCCGGGCGAGGCTCCGCACAGCTGCTCTGGCGGAACGCGCACGGCTGCGGGGCAGCGCCGCAGCACACGGGGCACCGCGAGCAGCAGGCACAGAGTCTTTCAGCTCCCCACATCGGCACGCCTAGCAGAATAAAAAAGTCTGAAGGATGTGCCTCAGTGCTAAAGAGCCCGAGAGCGAGATTCTCAAGTTTGAGTCACATGGAGGTGGGCTGTAAAGAGAAGAACCATGGTCTGTCCAGAACAGGGTCATCCAGGAAAGCAGGCGTTTGTAGCGTGAAGTTTCAGCTCATGCAGCCTCTTTTTCTCATTTTGGTTGTGTCGGCTTTTAGCCAGCAGCACACAGAAAATTCAAATTCTCTAGATTAAGGATCCTAATGTTTTGTTCATATTACAGTTTAAAATTTTATGAAAAAAAGAAAAAAGAGAAGGAATAGAAAGCAAAGCAAAGAAAAGCTAGATTCCTAGCCTTTTCTTCCAAAACAAGTGTAGCATTTTCAAGGACCACAGTTTTGACCTATCAGTGTACGTACAATCTCGAACTGAAAAGAAGTAATCTGAAGACAAAGAATGATCTACCTCTGCACAGAAGCTTCTCACCTGCTCCCGTTCAAAGCACATTGATGTCCATCTCTGACCTAAAATCAAATAGTACCTTTACTCCTTCAAAGCTGAACTAACCTGTGCTGCCCCTCATTTTCTGTAGGGTTGTAGCCATGGCTGACAAGGATCAGGATTCTGCTCCAGGACTGTAAGTTTGATGATTTCCAGAGTTGATTTAAAGGCAACTGCAATTATGAAAATCAGAAATTATGACTGCCAACAATTCAAATTGAGAGAAAGACTCTCCAGTCAAGAAAACCTGAACGAAGGCCATATGTAAGTTCTTAGTGCTGACTGGCAAAACCACCAGTGTTTTTTTTGAGTGTTTGCCAGTTTTGTGAAAGATACAATACATAAGATTTTTAGGGTCTGCAGGAATCTCTTGTGATTCTTTACAGTTCAACTCATCAAGTACTATGACATTTTCATCTTCAGTGTTTCAGCACTTAAAGCAGCTTTTCCAAGCCAAAATTGTACACCTCTTCAGTCTTCTCTTGTCATCTACTGTCATGTATCTTTCAAAGACTAGAATAGATTTATGCTAATTGATTCAGCTCTTCTCAAAGATTGGGCTAATAAATTGAACTTTCACACCTGCTACCTTTTCTTAGGCTTTCTTAGTCTTAACATGAGGTGGGCTTTTTCCCTCTGAAAGAATTTAAGATTTGTTATTATTGCAGAGAGGATCTCAGTTACGTGACAATACAATTAGGTAGAACAAAGTCTTTTTACAAATAGTTATGCTGAACAAAATATTAACAAAAGCAACTTCAGTATTTCCTCACAATTTGATGTAGGTTTTCTGAAGAAAAAAAAAAAAAACCAAACAAAACCAGAGGATCCATATTTGCAACTCACCTCTTAAAAGTGTTTGTTTTGACTCTGCATCCAAATCTCATTTTGTCTCTGTGATCTCCAACTTTTCAGGCAGGCTGTGCTTGAGGATTAAGCTCTACTCTGTCCTGGAGAAACCGGGAAGTTTTCTTACCTTATGCATGTTTTAGGTTGCTATTAAGAGCTCTGATCAGCACATCAGGGAAGAGGGGGGATTTTATCCTTTCTTTTAAAACTTATTTGTACAGATGAGCTGAGGCTGAATTTGCCTTTAAACTAAACAAACCTCTTTAGCAAGTAATTTTCTTGCATATAACCCTTTCCAAATGCTTCCACAGCTAATTTTTTTTCAAGTACCCATAATGATGTCACCAGACAGGTAGCTTATTATTCACATTACAAATAAAAAAAATCATAAAATAGTTTTGAATGAATTCTCTAATGAGCATTTTGTTAAGGAGAATATGGGCATCATATTGTCGAAAGAGCTCCTAGGGATCCTCAAAGCAAGGAGAATTTCTCCTTTTTCCTTAAGTGTGCCTGCTGTGAATAAATGTTTGATGGTTTGTCTTGTGTATTGAATGAAAAAGAGTTAATGTGACCATCTAGTCAGGTATATGTGTTGAATACTTAATTAACTAATTTTCACAGCTAAAAATCCCCATGCTTTAAAGCATCTTTTTCCTCTCTGGCTGTGCAATAATCTTCAGTACATGTTAGCCTGTATCATGAAAGCTTATCTTCTCAGCAAAGGAGGCTTCAAGTTCTCTCTCACTGGTAAAGTAGTTTAGCTCTATGCCAAGCTGGAAAATTTCCCCTCCCCCCAGGGGTAAATAAAATCCCTATAAGCAAGAGTTCAAGTTGAGCAAGTTCTTCACTAGCTACTCTTTCCATGAGTCACACACTTCTCTTCTGCAGAATCTGTCCAGCTCCTTGTCTCAGTGATATAAGATCAGCACAATCTAAATTACCCTTCATAGCTGAAAACAATACTAAACCCTAAAACTAATGAGAATAAAAGCCCTCTGCAGTCACAACCCAAAATTTCTTCTCCTTTCCTTCTGCAGTTTTCTTCACTCTCTTATTCTTCTTGCTGTTTTTCCTAGGTCTGGCGCTCTAATCAAAACAACATGCTTACCTTCTCACATTATTTCTAAAGCAGCCACTAATCTTCTTAATGTTTTTCAGTCAGGGAGATGCTCTTCTTTTCTTATACTTTCTGATGGTGTCTCCATCAGGAAATTATGTCATTGGCACGTGGTCATTCCTCACAGCGCTCCTGTGTACAAGGCTTAGACACAAACCACAGCAATGTGCTGGAGGACACAGAACCTGGTTTCAAGGGCTAGCACTGCCTGTTAAAGTCCACTTCTAATTTGAAGAAAGGTTCTTCTGTTGGGGAAAACCTAATGCTCTGAGCGTACTGTCTGATCCTGTAATCAACTAGCCTTGCACAGACTTAACAATTGTCTTAACAATTATAGACAACAATTGTTTCCACAACATAATTCCAGCGAGAACTATAAAGAAGAAAATGTCTTTACTTTTGTGACTTACTCAGCCAGAAACACTGACTTGGAGAATAACCTATTTTATCCAAAGAGGGATGTACAGTACAGTGATCAGTGTCTTCCAGGCCTAGGTGTTATTTTAGGAGGCTACATGAGAAACCTTTCTTCAAAAGTAAGAAAATAACATTCAAACTAGCAGAGAATGCTTAAACTGAAAATGTGGGTGAGAAACCATGAGTTAGTTTTCATTATAGTGCTGAATCCTCATATTGCCAGCCCATCTGAAATACTGTGCACAGCAAGCAGAGCAGTCTCAATGGGGACTTTTGATTTTTATTGGGTATTATGGTGATACGTGCACAAAGGTTTGTGTGTTGTCAAGAGAATCTTGTCAAAGATAATAATCCCACTGAAGTGCTTGGAATGTTCTCAGAGTTTCACTTTCCAGGATACCTCCAGAAGTGTAGCTGGTGATGTACAGGCATTGTGGAAGATGAATGATATTCTCCTGACCTTCAGTAGCAGGCTAAGCCACTAGGTAGCCTGTTGAGTCCAAAAGGAGTTACACCAATATTCTGTCTGCATAAACCTGTAATTTAAAGATGTTTGAAGTAATGGGATTACAAGCATACTGAAGTAACAGAAATTATGGCACAAAACACTTTCAGCTGCAGGCAATTAATTATTTTGTTTATCTCTTTGATTTACTAGGTCTTTTTTCTATCTTTTTTCTACCTTTGTTTACTAGGTCTTTTTCTATCTACCATAGGTAGAAAAAGTTTCATGTTTTATGGTATACAAGAATAAATTCATTAGGATTTTTATATAAGACATGCTAATGTACTTAGAGGAAAAATCAAAGCCCCATAACAGGTTTTGCTTTGTTTTAAAATTACAATGGTGTGAAAGCCAAGGACATGGTTTAGGTTCCCTTTTATTGCTTTAGAGTGCTGTCTGGCTTTTCCAAACCATACACATAGGTATGACTGGATAACCTGGAGATAGGAAAGCACTTGTTTAAACATGTGCATGCCCACAGCACCACAATTTACAGAAACAGAGCTGGCACCGTGTTCTGACACAGAAATTTAGGGTTGCACCACACTTACTGAACAATTGCTCTAATGTTTGAAATACAATGGCTACACTGTTTTGTTTCCAAGTTCTTTAGGAAAAATCACTACAAATTTTTTTGGTACCATAGTACCTCTCTAGGTACTATAGAAAAGCATACAGTGTATTATTTCTCAATTAGCTGTTACTTATTATACTCTAAAAAAATCTTGAAATTAAAGCTTAGGCACAACTAACTGGCACTTAGGGAAAAATCTTTGAAATTCAGTGGAAATGCATTAGTAGCCTGTGGATTCAGAAGTGGCAGGTGGAACACAAATAAATAAAAAAGGCTAAGAAAAATCTCTAAGCTACATAGACCAGTTTCATTGTTACAAGCCAGCAAGTCAACCAAGCACTTTGTTTTATGAGGTGTTACAGAGTCAGAGGAAAAGGGGTTAGGGGACTGTACCAAAAAGTAGCAGTGCAAGGTAATAGAGAAAAACCCCCACATTTGTTCCTGTTAGAAGCCAGTTCCCTGTGCTGGTTGCAGTTCTGATATACGCTGTATAAACACAGCCCTGTGCTCCTCAGCCCAGAGAAGCTGACTTGGAAAACCCCTCATTTTCCCAGCTTATCCTCACAGTTTTCCCCTCCGTAACTCCACATGGATCACAGTCTGTCACTTCTGCACATGGCCACTCTCAGTGAGCAGTTATGAAACAGAAAGATTTTGGTGGCATGCTCATCCCAAGCTTATTTCTTGATGGCAAATCATACTTCTGCTTTGTTAGTCTCCAAAACTGATTTTGTCATACCAACTCAAGGAAAGCACCTGTGTGGGACAAAGGCACGGAGCACACAGCTGCCAGAAGGTATGATAGGAGGTACCCTAGTACCTGTCAGGACATCTCCATGAGGCTCTAAGAGAAAGAAAAGGTGCTTAGCTGTTCAAAATTACATTTTTTGAAAGAGACACTGAAAAAATATGAGCCAAAAAGTGATATTTTCAGCCTTGGTCTCTGCTGCATTTGACTTAGGTAGACAGAAATTTTGATGGAGTTATAGGAATGCTACAGCAATTTCTTTTTTCTTTTACTTTAGCAGTTCTCAGCAAAAAATATCAACTTATCTGGATTTAAGCTGACACTGCTGTGGCTCATTGTATCAGGTTCATTTGTAACACTGTCTAGTTCTGTTAAGCAGCTAATAATACTCACACCTATGCAATACTTTTTATTTACAGACTTCAACACACTGGCACAGCTGTACCCCCATTTTACACAGGGGACAAGTCAAGGAAAGCAAGGCCAACACTGGACTTTCTAATGCACACAGCAGTTTGGGTGGCAAAAGGATGTGGGATATTACTTGGTTTTTTTTTTCCCTGGTGTGCTGGAAAAGGGTTTAATTAGGCACAGTGGCCTTCAAGTGTGCAGCCATTTATGGGGCTGAAGGCTCAACAGGGTTCCCATGTCTCACAGGCACAGCTGGTTGTGTTTTGGGGGCAGGGGCTCAGCCTGAAGTGTGAAAACCCCCTACTGCCACAGCCCCAGGCACAGCACATCTGCTGCACCCAAGCACAGCCTGCTCCCACCTTACAAGGACAAGCAGAAACACAGAGGGGAGAGACACACAGCCTCGGAAATATCGGTGGCATGGGATCAGAGGGAATGTGAAGGGGCAACTGAAAAAGAAAAGAGAAGGGGAGAAGAGCAGAAACTTCCAGGACAGCGTGAGAAAATACATTCAGGGAAAAAGAGGCAGGACATGCTGCACCTCGTACATGAAAGTTTTGATCCAGCAAAGAACATAAGCATTGCTTAAATGTCCTTTTAAATTCGAGGAGCTGGAGTACAAAGATGCCTGAGCTTTACAGTCTTAACACTTTTCTACTCATATGTTGTCACTCTTGGGCCGAGAATGACACAGGAACAGGCGAGAGGCAGTATTGCAGAAAGAGCAAAGGAGGCTTTATTCAAGAGAACCGCGTGGTTTTTATAGAGTGATATGATGCATTCTATTTGATTGGCTGGTTAACAAAAACACCTTTTTCATACACCGTCCTTGAGAAGAACAGAGAGACAAAGTAGAAAAACACCACCTGCAGATTGTTTATACCTAAGAAGTTATCACATCCTTACAACTCCCTAAAACTTCTAACAAGCCGCTATGAGAAGCACTTGCTGTTTCTCTCTCTCTGTCCCACGGCATCCACAATATGTCTGTCTCCTTTCTTGCCCTGTGCTGGAAACATTCACAACATACTCAGTTCTCCTGAGTACCATGCCCAGGTGAATGGAAGCTTAACAGGACAGGAAGCCAGCCCCTTTCATTACCCAAAAACAAGAAGGACCATAAAGCAAGATCCCAGGGTGAGACTGCCAGCACTGCTGTCCTTATTGTCAGGAGCAACCCAATCAGCCCTGGGGCACAGGCATACCAGTGTCATTTTCATAGCCTCATCTTCACTGCCCCACCACTTCTTTGCAAAGACGACACTCTCTTTTAATTTCCAGCCTCCATTTATGCACAACCACTTTATACCGACTCCCTGCTTTCTGTGTGAGAATTTTCTTTCCACCTTAGCAAAGTTCAGGCTTTTCCTGAGTGGATAACATGTAAGCCGAGTTATCTGCAAGTCTATTAGCACTTCACTTACAGATTAAGAACAACTTCTCCATTTATACAGGACTTTATATCCAGTGTACTTCCTAGTACCTTGTAATTGTTAATATAAATTTCTTTTACAGAGGTGTAGACAATGGTCTTGTCTTAAATCACTAAAGAAGGTGTGATTTTTAAGAATTATTAACCAGACTAATAGATTTATCAGTTAAACAACTAAGCTTTTGCCTTAAAAAATATTTAAATAACATAGCCTTAACATTAAGACTTTTATAATTATACATATTAGAGAAAACACACTCCAATAACATTTTAGAAAACACCAAATATTAGAATATTTAGTCTGACGGTGAAGCTTATCAGTTTAAGAACTCATGAAATACTGGCATGGAGTTACTTGACAATTAATCACACCCTGGCTCATGTCTTGAACATGAAATTCACACTGGACCCCTCTATTAAAAACAAAATACTTTTTATGTGGTTTAAGTTTTAAGGGATTTGTACATTTACCAGTTAAACTGCTAGGTAAAAAAAAAATAAAATTAACAATGAGCAGAAGTATACTCTAAGAATAAGCTATCAGGTGTCCAAATACTCAAAAAAATCATAATTTGGCTCTTTCTAAAACACTTTAAGAAAAGTCACAGCAGCTGTTAGGTTGTGATTTCCTTTCAAAATAAGATTATTAATTTAGATTCAACTAGAAGGTAAATTTGGCTATACCGGTTTAAGTATCAGTCTCCATATAATGTTATTGTTCCCTATTTTGCAACAATTCCCTAATTACAAAGAAATTCTAAGTTGCTGGAAAGCTGTGCCCTCAGACAGCTGGCTCAGCCAATCAAAACTAGGATTTTCTTTTTAAAGTTAATATTGCCATTCATGGCCGTGGGCTGCGTGCAGCTCTAACCCAGCTGTTCAGGATAACAAGAGAGCAGACAAAGGCACGTTTCACCCTTCCAAACCTTGCTGCACTGCTTCTGCTTAGCTTTTGCTCTGGGTAAAGATGGGAGGGTGCAGGCTTTCGGCTGGGACACAGCCCTGGGAGCTGGATGAGGGGACACCCCAGGCTGGAGCAGACACCTCCAAGGGCTCCCCTCCTTGCCAGGGCTCCCTGAACGCTCACCTCAACCCATTCTAAGCAGAGAGCGAATGTCTGCCTACTGGTTGGAAAGGAGAAAACCAAAGCCAGGCCCCTGCAGCAGTTTGAATCTTTGGTGACATCTGAGTGGTGGCACAGAAGTGCCGTGATACCTCTCTGAGCGCGGGACGTGCGCGTGGGAGGTACGCACGAAACCCTAAAAATACGAGACTGTAAATGTACTGCAGAGTCAACAGCAAGTGAAATGTTTTCAGAAAATCCTAAAGGGAAGAATGGAAAAAAAGCAGACCAGCCCTCTGGGAACTCCGCTTTCTTAAGTCATAAAACCCTCAGTTTTCCCCGTCTGGAAAAGCTGTCCACAATGCTCAGAACAATATGCTTTTATTTTTAGCCTTTTATACCAAATAATCATGAGGAAAAAAATACCCAGTGTAAAAGGATGTGAGTGGGCAAAAGTACCATCTTGTAGTTAAGATAGATATGTTTTTGAAAGCTGGAGTTTGAGACATGAAATTGAAATTGTTCAACAAAGTTCATAAGTAAACTTAATATTTCAGGAACATGTTTGTGTCTTTAACTAAAACTGTTTTCAAACTGCTTTAGTTTTTTTATGCTATGTGTAAAAAATATTTCATGTTCTTCACTTTGAAATTCACAAAAATTTAGAATCTTAAAAAAGTCCTGAAAAATGGACATGCCCAATGTGTTGTTAATAAACCAAAAAAAATATATTTTATTGAATAAAATGGCTTGAAATCAAGCCAAACTTCCAAAATGGAAAGGAAGATACATTTTTCTTCTTTTTCTGAAGGCATCCAACAGTGCAGGAATGCTTTGTTGAAAATCTAAAGATGGACAAATAATCAAAAACTTGGTGGAGCAGCAGACTGTATTAATTAAACCACAATTAACTTTGCGGCCCTATTTGGTTTTGCATGGTTACGCAGTATATTCATGCATACTGAATCTAATCCTGCTATCACCAGATAGACAAAACTCCAGACACCAGGAATTTGGTTTGGCTAAGTCAAGCACAGTGACTTATTTCAGATGCTGATCTGTTTCTTAAAAAGAAGCATTGTTACTTTTCCCTGTATATTCTACAGCCCAGCTCAGCTGAGGCTCACTTGCGTGGGCGTGCTCAAGGCAGAGCTTCAGACAACACCCAGCTATTGCAGAAATTTATAAAGATGTTAATGAGGCTTCGCCTGGGTGTGTTGCTGTATCTGCAGCTGAACTGGGTCTGAAGAGAGAGACTGAAGCTCCTGGGCACCCTCCCAGCTGCTAACTGTTGCTTTCTCTTTTTTTTCACTGCCAGAGGTCACCCTCTTGAGATCTGCCTCTGTCACTGCCTGCTTAGGTTGGCACTGAGAAATGACAGCATTGTCACTCTCATGATTGCTTTATCGCTGGTAGCTCTCAGTCGGTACTCACCTTACAGACAGTGAAGAACAGAGTGGAGTGGCTTGGCCAGTGGGCTTGCTAACACCTGCACCCACCGCTGTGACTCAGGCTGCTGCACGAGTTCAGGGTTTACAGCAGCACAAAGTCATTGCAGGCGCTTCTCACCTCGAGGGGCTGGCAAACCCCTCCGGGTACGGGACCCCCTCTTTGCACCCTTCCTGAGAGATGGAGACCTCTACTCCAGATCACTGGGCTAGTCTGTATTCCCAGCCTCTGCCAGGCCATAAATGCAGACCCTCTCAGATGCCTATCAAAGGCAACCTTTTAATTTGGCACAGCACAGGATAGGTGTTTAGGAACAGATACAGACAGGGTTTCACTGCATTAACACCTGCGGCAGTGTTTCCCAGAAATCTAACAAACTGTAAGGGGAAGAGGTGATAAGAAGCAGGGTAGTTTTGGCAGCCTGCCACCACAAACTGGTGTATGCTGAATTTATGTCACAGGCAGATCCTGTGCAAAGGTCACAGCAAGCTAAACATTAAAAATCCGAAAGGGTCCTTGCACAATTAACATTTTAAAAATAATGTATATTATATAAACTGCTGTGATTAAAAGAGCCCAGGAACAGGGAAAGGTAGCCTGCAGCCAGGATTGTGCTAATTAAAGTGTACAATAGAAATATTAATCAAGTGAGCGTCAGGGTGGGAAGCAGGCGGGAGGAAGGGGGAAGACATGACATAATCCCCTTAGTACCATGTGATATTCCAGTGCCCTGAAAAATGGGACAGGCAGGCAGAAAGAGAGCAGTCCTGCCATCCTGGCTGGGAAAAGCTGTCTCTACCAAGGCAGGGGATCTGCCTGGGCTGAAAAACCACAGACAACGTCCCTGAGTGCCCACAGTGCACGCCACAGCTGGGGTACTG
The DNA here is from genome assembly GCF_015832195.1 of Motacilla alba alba. Taxonomy (NCBI): domain Eukaryota; kingdom Metazoa; phylum Chordata; class Aves; order Passeriformes; family Motacillidae; genus Motacilla; species Motacilla alba. The sequence goes on from NC_052018.1 coordinate 77,760,202, forward strand.
CAGGCTGCAGCATCATAAGCCCATGAAGGCCTTGAAGAGGATGTTTTCCGAATGGAACTTTAATAGGGAGTTTTGTTACTTTTTGTTACTTTTTCCTACCTTGGTATTAGAAAGTGATGGTCTGAAGTAAGCCCGGTCTTTAAGGGAAAATCTCACTGTGAGTAACCTCTCACACTACAGCTCTCTGTTCCTGCGAGCATGGCAAAGTTCAAAGCTTTTCCTGCAACCAGCATCCCTATCTACATTTTTCAGGATACCCTAATGATAATATAGTCATCCTCCTCTTAGTCACAAGGCTGTTTGGGAGATGGTATCTCTGGGTCTGAGGTGGGGGAGCATCTGCCAGCGGACTGCTTTAGCCAGCAAAAATCCTCTGGCACAGAGGGTGAGTCGGGAGTCTGCCAAGTACAGAGCACTACAAGAGAGTTTATAAAGAAGCAATGAAGCCTGCACATGCTTCTGCCTTCCTTTGCTTGCTGCTATGGAGGATCATCTTTATGTTACAGCCCAGGTCCTGGCTTGTTTTGTTTAAATCTACCAGTTCAACTCAACTTCCTTTTCTGTCCTCAGCTGATCTTGCTGGTAAGCTGGGAACTTCTACTGAAAAATCCTTTTTGTCTCTATTCCCTCTTACTCAGCACCACCCTCGTGTGTGGCTGTGAAATTCCTTACTTAATTCTTTCTCTCCCTTGATCGTGACCTGACATCTTTATCAGCCTCTGATGTTCAAGTTGCTGGGCATGCAGCACAGAGTACCTTGGGGCTGGATTTCCCTGGCAGGAGCCTTGGGAGCTGCCAACAGCAGTAATGAGGAAGAAGGATGGAGAATCTCGGCCAAATTCTGTCACATGAATACACTATCTTGCAGTAATTAGGAGCCTCACAGCAGCTTGGACATACATGCCCTTTACACTCTGCCCACTACTCACTTGCATACTGTATTTTTCTTAGCATTTTTTTTTCACTGATCTTTTGAACAGTATTTTGGAGCAGCTCTCAGTACCAGTAGCAGGATAAATAGAGTAGTCCTGTTCGACTTTCATTAGTAGTTTGCAGCAAGGGTAGTATTCAAATACCAGCTCTTACTATCATACTACATAAACTTTCTTGCATGCAAGCACCCAGTCAAAGGAATGTGTATGCCCATACCAAAAGTTCTTTCAATACCTTTGCTGGCATCTGTTATATATTGCCTGAACAAAGAAAGAGAATGGCTCTTTTCAGCCATATAGCCATTCATACCTAAGGTCTTTGTTTCTGGGGCACAGGAATGAAGCTATTCCCCAGGAAAAAAAAAAAAAAAGAAAGTTAAAAAGACCTCAATGTAATCTTGTTTCCCTTCATGATTAACTGAAGTTGGGAAAAAAAGGGATCTCTTTCATGAGCCTTAGGTCGCTGGAGACATACTGGAGTCATGCTGCTCTGTCAGCTGAACAGGAGCTCCCAGTGTGACACGCTGCTCAAAGAGACAATGCTGCTCCTGGATACACGGGCAGATACCCAGGGGTTCTATCCAGCAGGACAGCTATCAGATGTCTGCATGCAGTCCTGAGCAAATACTGCTGGAATACTGTCCTGGCCCAGTGCCTGCAGTTCAAAAGGGATGCTGATAAATTATAGTAACTCCAGAGAAAAGCCACAAGAGTGTTTCACATGGACGTGACCAATCTTCCTTGTCCTATAAGCTCCATACCAAAATCATTGTTTGAACAAAAGCCAGCAAAGGGGAATTCCAGGAATAATCAAAAGAAGAGCAAAGTGGTGCCCTAGGAATCCCACTGCTCACTGCATGGAAGATGAAACAAGGCCATGATAGAAGATGGGTTGGGCACTCACCTCTTCCATAACTATGCCACAGTCCTGGCATGAGTTATACCTTAACACTTCCATTTCATGTAGCTGCAGCACTGCTAATCAGTTACCTGGAAAATAAACATCATCTATGAGAAAGCCCATTAATTACGACTATTTAGCTCATCAAAAGGAGGTTAAGGACTGAGTTCAGAGTCTGACACATAAAAAAAGACTTTGATAACAACTGTTTCAATTCAGTAAAGGAGAAGGACCCTGAAGGTTGAATATGAATAGTGTCTTCATTTCTTAAGGTGAAAAAACTATTTTTGAACATAGTACAGCATTTTCAATTTTGAAAAAGAAAGTTCCATAAAAGCAGCCATAATCTCACTTTCATTTTCTTTCTTAAAGTCATTATCCTCTTTACAACTCTGTTTGCAAATACTGCTTATTCACATGGTAAATGGCTGTAGCTGTATAACTAGAAGAAATTTCATTAAAATATTCTTTTCTTAACCCTACATTGGAAAAAAACAATAAAAATTTTTATGCCCATTTCTAATAGAAATTAATTAAACTGGAATAAGCCCCCCATACCCTAAACTCTAAGCAGTCCAGGTACTCTGGCAGCTTGTCTCTTTTCTGATGGCAGCACATAGCTACTGACAGTACAAACCTACCAGCAAATTGTGCAGGGCCTTCAGACTTACTGCAGAAAAAAACCCCAACCATTCCAAAGCCTTTGGCCAGGATGACCCCTGCTAGCAGTTTTAAAATATAGTGGATTAAAGCACACAGTGATTTTTTTGCAGTCCAGAGGTATGCAGAAGAGCTACTAGGAGATGGAGAAAAGCAGGGGATTCTGGGAAACCAACACTTGCATTACAGATTTTTAAATAACATCAAATATATTCCTATGAAATAGCACAATCCCTCTTCCTTGGCTTCCTTGAGAATAGGCTAATAGGAATCACATGACAATGATAAGTGCTTCAGCAACCATTATTGTGGCTAGTGGGGTTTTAAAACAACAACAGAATTATTGTATGTTCCCATTAAATCCTCTTTGTCACCATTGATAGAATTGATCGAGTGCTCTTCAGTGAATAAACACATTGGTGAATGACTCTTTTTCTTGGTCAGCTGTTGTGTTGACAGGACTCTTTTATCCTTTGAGTGGCAGATGGTATGTGTGGCTGCTGGGAGGCAGCAGACAGAAAGTCAAGGCCAGGGCTTAGGGAACAGGCTAAGAAATGCCAGAGGAAGCTTGTGCAATGTGCAAGAATGAGCCAGATTCGGAAGGGAAGGAGAAGCCCTGTCTAGTGTCTGTTGAGACTGATTTGGGATAGCCGTTGGGATTATCTTCCTCATGACACACTTGCTTTTAAAGATGCCATAGTGATTTCAAATGTTTGATTTCCCCAACAATTTCAGAAACTGTCTCAGCCTCCTGGAAATCAGATGCTGCTAAAATACCTTGCCACAGAGGACAACACCAACGTAAAAGCAAAGGGAAATGCCACTTTTTCACATGCAAACCTATCAGAGGAAAAGGAAAAGTGATTAGAAGACTCTTCCTCTAAATTTAAATTTTGCATATCATAACGCTCTTGTAAGTCCAAATGTTTGGGTATTTTTAGCACCACTCTACCAAATTAAGAGGAGGCACTGAAACTAGTAAATCAACCTATGCTTGCTCTCTGTACCTCAACATGCCACATCCAGTATGCCTGTGGTTTCCAGGGACCAGAGAAAGAGCAGCCTGTGAAATTAAACAGGCACTTTTTCCTCTGCAGTCACCTTTTGTTTCCCATTTCTCCCTAAGGCACCATCCTGCCTTCAGCACTGGACCCAGCCCTGGCATTCCAGTGCCATCCCTGCCCTGGAACGCCTGCTGGGCAGGGAGAGTTGGTGCAATGAATTTTGCAGCTACTCTCTGTGCCACTGACCACATTCCTGGGACCTGACACACACTGGAACACCTCTCCTACGCATTCTTCTCCTCCAGTTTTGGCTCATTCCAGTGGCTTTCTTAGAAAAACGAACAAACTATAGTCATATTACTTTAAAATGTAAAGCAGATATTTTGGCCCCTCAGCAAAACATCTTTAGAGTAAAATATTGTAGAAAAGCACAGAAGACATTTTCACCACCAGAGGGGGCCTGTATTGTCCCAAATTTAAAACCAGAAAAGCATGTTTTAGGAAAGAAAGAAAACAGCAAGTATGTGTTTGTACCAGGGTAGCACCTACAGGCATGAAGTAATGATCCATTCTTTCCCTGAAATAAAGTGAAAACAAGTTTGCGTGGGGTGAGCAGGGAGTGCTCTCTGGTACCCATTCCATCAGCTGTGCTCAGAAGGTATCCTAGAGAAAAGGATCCCAGAGAAATTCTTGAGGAATAACACGAGTTTTTCTGTGAATCTGTATGTGCAATACAATGAGATTATTTTGGCTGTTGCTTTCAACCGCTGCCTCCTCCATGCGCATTTCAGTACAAATAATGCTGTAGATGCAAGTCAAGCTTTCATGGCTCTTATCATGTGTCATGGTATTAATAGCTCTGTCTTAACTTCAAATGGGACATTTAAAAAACATCAACATTTTATCAATATTTTGCACAGATTTAAGACAGGGTTAGGTATCCCCGTCAAAGTACAAAGAACAGACTTCAGAAATACAGTTTCCAGTAAATACGTCTAATTATAGTGAGAAATACTAGCATAATATTTAACATCTAAGATTGGAAAAGCCTAAAAGAAGATTTTTTCACCCTAAGAAAATGAACTGATCTACAATTGAGAGATACCAGTACCTACTTAGTTAATGTACTGTATATCTCAGAAGTACTTGCTTTCTCTTTGTCTCCATTTTACTTTTTTTATCTGTGTAAAATGAATTCAAACCATGTGTAATGCCATACCCCATGCTTGCAGTCTAAAGCAACTTTCAAAACTCATTCACATATCATCATACTAATAACTAGGCAGCAGAAATTCGAATCCAACATTTAATGCAAATAATCCTGTTTATGTTCTGTGACTTTTACAGCAGACCATCTATACAAAACAAAGGCATTAACACTACCACAAAAAGTTTAAAAAGATGGGAAAGTTACTGCTGTTTCAATAGGAATTGACAATCTTGCATGTTCTTGCTTGGAAACATGGTTCAAAGGAAACAAATCTTCCAGCTGAAAGCCTCATTCCTAGAGTCATCCAATAACACATAAATAGAACCACTTAGACACAGCATTTGTCCCACACTCTAACTTATTCATCTATTTGTAGCGGATATGAGACCTTGTGGGTGGCCTGACATGGTCCTCATTCAATTTTATTTAATTACTCACTTGATTTCACTTGAAAGAACTATTAAAATGGCATCTTAATTGCTTAGTATTATCCAGAATCTTTTTCAAAGCCCATAAACTGTTAGGGATTAAAAATGATGTCACTTTTCTGAATTTCCTATTCAGAGGGGAAAAGAAAAAAAAAATCTCCATCCAAGCCAAAATAAATACATAAAAATACACAGCCCTTGAGGAGGGGGCCAACTCTTTCCCTCCCCCAATGCTGCATTTCTGCTTTGAGCAGGATTTGGGGAAAGCAGATGAAGCACTACAGCCATAAAGGTTTAGGCAGGAGAGGAAAGTCACATTTGAGATCGTCAGATCCGGGATGATGGGGTTTCACAGGCACAGCCCACTCCACCCCCCAGACACGGAACAATGCCACCCCAGGGTAGATGAAAGGTCCATCCAGCCCAATATCCTGCCTTAGACAGCAGACAAAGGCAGATGCTTAGGAAAAGAATATAAGAACAGGGTGCATTCAGAGTGATTCCCTCTCCACCCAGCCCCCTCTCTTAATATCCTCTGTGTTTCCGACAATCAGGAGTTTAGGGATTTCCTGAGCCAGATGTTGCATCTGGACCACTGTTTTTAATAATCAAATAGAAGCAGAGACCCTCTTCTACAGGGGCTTGGCTGTAACTGCAGCCAGCCTAACACAGTAGCAGCCACAGTGAGTGGCTGCACCACTTCCCTGAATCTACAGAACATTTCTTCCTGTTTCTGACCTTCATATATAAAAATGCAGTAAATTCAGGATCAGCCCTAAGAAGAATTCATAGCCATTGGACTTTATAAAGATAGATTATCCCATCAGTAGTCTTATTAAGAAATCTATTAGTTGAGTGGAAAGCCCTGTTCCTACATGCACAAACACATGAGCTACATCTGCAAATAGATGTTAACGGCAAGACATATGGAATCTACCCCTTAGATATCTTACATATCAGAAAAGTTTGGTTAGATATTTGATTCAAGTGTACTTCAATCTATCTGGGAACTGGAAAACTGGAAAAAAATAAAATAGATAAATGTTGGTATAGAAGCATGGGCCACTAGTGCATTGGGCCATAACTTCCCTTGAAGCGCTGCAGATTCCTTGTATAGCAGATATCACATAATGGCTGTGAGGACCAGCTCTCACGGATACAGAAATTAGATTCATTTTTATCTTTGGAGAAGGGAGGAAGACAACAGAGAATACCACCTTCTTTTTTGTGCTTGATGTCCATGCATAGCTTTGCCTTTTCTTTGTTTAATTAACCAACTTGAAAGAAAAAGTGTCTTTTATTTCTGCTATAAATAAAATCATCTCCCTTTCTTTTCCTGATCAAATGCCACACACTTAAAAAAATATTTTTATAGAGTTAACTCAAAAATAACTGAACTCTGGAACCTGGCATGCAAATAGTTCTAATCTTAGTGTACACACATGTTCAAGCTTGAAAACAAACTGAGTAAGATAAAAATAAAGGTGTTGGCAATTCTGAATATGGCTGCTTGACATCTGCTAAGACCTTCAGAATGTCCTGATTTAACTCCTCCATATTTTGTGACTTGACACAGATACACCTGCCCGATCTCGATGCTCAGAAGGCTCTGCAGAGGCAGCGGACAATAAAGGACAGCGATGCCTCACAGCCCAGCAGAACCTTGAAGATAGGAGGGAAAAGAAAGAAGAAATTGCCTAAACACAGACACACTGGAGAGTGCTTTCTTCCAAGAACTGCAGCTCCCAAATACTTTTGTTGCATTTTTCTACTTTAAGCTCTGCAGTTGACTCTTTGGACTTTAAGCAGTTCCAGTCCCTCAGTGTATCACAGTATACATCAAAGTGGTCACACCACATTCCATTCCAGTGAAACAAGAGCATCACTGACTAATTTTATGATAATTCAGCTCCTGATTCATCAGTGTTTAGTTACATGTTCACCTTTAAGAAAGAAGGATCTCATTTACATACCCAAGTGGCTTACTTAGCTGGAGTTTAGTTTGGAGTTTACCTGCTACGAAACCCAAAAGCCATAAACCCTAATGCCCCTCAACTGGAGTTTTGAGTATTTTGAAGTTGCTTAAGAGAGACTCAAAACTGAGGCATTCCCCCAACATCAGGGTCAGACATTCCATTAGGTAAGGATGTGCACGTTCTCTCTATTTCTCCCTTTCTTTCTCAGCAGCCTTTAAAGTAGTCAAATATCTTCAAGGAGCTGGGATCCTCTCAAAACTCCTGCTGTCTCATGGAAGACTGCAGGAAGTGGAAATCATGCTGATTATTATCTTTCCATCTCTACCCCTTCTGCCCAAACTTTTCTGCACTTCCCCCCACAATCACCAGTTCTGTCATCCCTGTGCAGCAAGAGAGTCTGCAGGGCAGGAAAGGCAAGACAATGCGCATGGGGAAACCAAAACCATCCTCTTCAGTGGAACCTCTTCAGTTAACAACGCAAGAAACATCTCACCCATCACTATTAGCAAGCTTATTACTTTTAAATGTTACTAACTGAGCTCCACGTTGCCAGTAAATTCTTTTAAAGTCATGAGAAAGTACTGCTATACAAAGAGAAATTGTCACAGACTTTACACTGATACAACGAGTTAGGATTGCCAGAAATACCCATCTGCACGTCCCAGGCAGTGACTTCTGCTGGAGTCAGTGTGCTACTTCACCCAGGGGTGTGCATAGCACTCAGGAAGTGTCCAGGCTGAGCCCTGCTAGACTCATGCTGGGCTTAAACATTAATTCACTGAAAAGAAGAGAATGGGCTGTTCTGGGTACCAAGAAGATACACGCATGTTAAGTAAAATAGGTACTGACAATCTTCAGAGCTCCTGAGATGCAACGTATCATCCACCTGGAAAGTCTTTTTTATCATATGAGAAAGTGCACTTAAATGCTATCTGAATTTTCTGAGCATCAAGTATGGAAATCTTCTCTCAAAAAGATACAAATACTGAAAAATTTCAAAGCATGTTTTAACTCTAAGTTGGATTTATCATAAAAAAACATAGATTTATAAATTTTATAAATTAGAATTCATCCTTTTCTTAGGCATGAGTTAAAAACAGAAGAAATGGATCCGTTTCCTCTGTGCTTAGGTCGTGTGTATACATGGACACACCTACATGCAAGAACAGCAGTCATAACACATGTTTTGTCATTTAAAAAGCATCCTCCTCTGGGAAAATAATGCCAAAAGGGGCTTTTCTCATTTCATTAATTAGAACTCAAATGGTTTCCAGTTTTGACATAGCTTTCCAGAAATGAGTGTTTCTGCCTGTGACTTACCTGATTTACATTCTATGTCACTTGAAATTCAAGGAGTCATTCATCTTTACATCACCTACTGGCACGTGCTGACTGCAGACACAGTCCTGCAAGCTTGCACCACTCCCATCAGTCTCAAGAACTGCTGCATTTTCCAAAAAGCAGCAATAACAATTCATTTCAGACAAGACAGTCCAGTAGTTGGAGTTACACTGTAACCAGAACCAGTTCCAACTAAGAAACTGCTGATCACTCCAGGCCTATACAAAATAAGGGGAAAAACCAACCCGAGCTAATTAGAAACTTGCCTTGCAATATTATGGTAAAGATTAAAATAAAAAACAAACAACTGGGGTTTTTTTCCCATTTGTTGCTTGCCAGACGTTAACAGGATTGCAGCACATTTGCACAGCTCATGGAGATTTTTGATTGTAAGGTTTACAAGAGACATATAAAATGCATCTCCTAGCTTCTGACACAATTTATTTTTAACTAGCCCAAGTGAAAGCACTAAAATTCCCTGCTCAGCACTTGAGGAATGAATATCTGACAAGGAATGCAGCACAATTGCCCCCAAATAACTTTGCCCTGACCCACCAAACACAAGGATAAAACAAATGAGATGGTTCTTGCCCCTCCTCCTTTCCTGAGAAGTCAGCATTCTCCACTGAAAATAAACCAGTGTCAGTAAGTGACAATTCTGGAATTCTCCTTGGGAGTTAAGTCCCAGCTGAGACACTAAATCACTCCATGAGAATGTGTCCTATTGCAAAACATTTGTATCAGGGTCCCATTGCAGTATCCTTGGGTGCATTCCTTTTTTAATAAAATTGACATTTTATTCCACTTAGGCACATCATAAAATTGCCACCAAATAATACTTCATGTGGTAGTTCTGTAATAATCAAAGAGACACTCCAGGCACTTTATTCTAAATGTTAGTCCTAATCCTCCAGGCAAATACTAACGGATTGTAGCAATTTGGGTAGTCACTGGAGCATAAAAAATGAACTTTTTAAAATACCTAACGCTTAAAAAGCAAACAAACAAACAAACACAATAGTTTGCTTGTCAGAACACAAACAACTTCCCCACAATACATCTGAGAAAGAATGAAATGGCAGAAGTTTGGACAAATCCAGTTTAGTCATTGTGTGCGAGTCTCTGCCTGCAGTAGGAAATTTTGATGCTTTCCTCTTTTTTACTGACATGATTGCTGCTGCACCAAAGGATCAACAAAGCAAGCAGTAATGTATACAAGAGGAGACAGATTCAGCAAAATGAAAAGCATTCCATGTTTTCCTGCTCCAGGATAGAGGATACCATAGCTGTCAGTAGATGGGTTAAACCAAAACTACTGAGAAACCAAAACTAGTGAAAAGCAATTGTAGAGACAAACATTGGCTATGTGATAGGGCAAACACAGACACAGAGCTGAGTTCCCCAGGTGAATGGCCCCATCTGCACTAGAAAAATGATGACACTATGCTGTGTGAGTTAACTTACCTTGTAGGAGGCAGAACCCTTCCATTTCAGTCACAGCCACACAGGTACAACTCAAATTTTACTTGTCACCTGAACTTTTCCAAACTTCCCCATAACACATAAAAATACATTGTCCTGGAATCATTAAACAATTTCAATGTGTCCCTTTCTAATTAAGTGGTTGAAAACAAACAAGCAGACTGACCCACACAGGCAACAAGACTCTAATTTCTCCATTTTTCATTACATTCCCTTTCTTCCCTACTTTCAGGTGATGAAACTGTACAATTTGATCTCTCCTTTTTGGAATGGAATGCTTGACCACATTTAGACCCTGGACAGCAAGATACCCCAGCTAACACATCCTGGGAGTGCTGCCGAGGTCCAGGCAGTGACCAGAGCTGCCCTATAACCAGCCTGCTAGGACAGCTATCAAGCCCAGCATGACTTGACCTGGTCTCTTCAGAGCCACATGTCCCATAGCATCCTGCAGCCATCCTGGCTCCCAGAGGCTTTTACCCATGGACCTGGGGGAACAGGACATCAGATGCCCATGGAGTGCTGCACTGATACACACCTCCTGCCAGGTTTCCACTGGGAGCACTGGCCAAGGAGGCCAGACACAAGCTCAGGCTTTTCCTCAGGTCAAGCCTTATACAGTAAGAGCAGGACAGAGCTTACCAGAGCTTACCTTTGTCTATGTGGTCAGGGCAGTCATTTGGGAGGAGAGTTCTAGTCTTGGTATCTGCAACAGAGATCATTTACAGCTTCTTTTTAACAAACAACAGACATATGCATGTGTATATATCCACACAGATATCCACATAACTACCTGAGCTTTGGTCTAATATCTGCTGAGGGTGGGTACCCTCAGCTTAATGTGACAAGTGGCACATAGTCCCAATGAGTACCATTTGAGGGAGTCGAATCCATGCTTGTGCCAGCCTGATACAACTGGCTTCATGTTAAAGGTGCTCAGCTTGCTGATTGCACTGGGCCCTTCTGACACCAAGCATTGTCAGAAAAGTAAGGGCTTCTGAGGCTCCAATCAGAGGTGTGCAGAATAGAAATCCAGACACCTCAAAAAAGAGATGGACTTGATGGCTATAGGACAGGGAGGAGCAAAGTGCTCCTCCTTTGTGGCTTTGTATTTTGGTATTTCCAGTTTGAACAGCTATGCCCTTCATGGGGCTGAACCTGAAGCTCAAAGCTCACAGTAAATCTTGCATGTGTTACCGGACAGGAAGCATATCATCTAAATTAAAACGGCAAAGTACCGAAGACCAATCACTTGGAAGCTTCACAGAGAAAATGTTAATGAATTCCCTGTGCTCAAAGTTTTTAATTGCAGTATTTGAAGGTCATTGATGTCCTCTGATATCCTGAGCTTCAAAATCAAAATGTCACTTTAACTATTTCTTGAATACTTTTCTGCTTTTTCCCTCTTTCCAGATGGAGAATTTTCATTAAAAAATTTTTGCTTACCTAAGACTTCATATCTATGCTGACTCTGTATGCTAGAAAGGAGATGAGAGATACCAAGCATGTTTTTCTAAATGTATTTTCAACCATGTAAGATACAGAATCATATTAGTTACCTTTGTAACCGCAGTGAAAATGACAGATCATGTTTCTGGTGATAGAAGTGATCAGACATACTTGGTTTCTGTCAGCTCTCTCAGCTCTGGAAAGAAGAGACTAACAGTTGAACCACCGTTTTCTCTCTCCTTAGATGTAGCTCTTATGTGTCAGTGTGGTGGCTATGTTAAATCACAGTCTCTCATAGGATATTATCATTAAGGAGAGGCATATGGGAAACCAGTAATTGGTACTAAAACTTGATCTTTCACCTCTGTGCTGGTAACTCAGCAGATCCCCCATTTCCGGGCTTCATGAGGTACTTCAGCTTTTGGAAAATGTTCATGCACTCTGAGCCTGTGACAGACATTTTGGTGTTAATCTCATTTTGCTGAGCTCATATCCTCACCTCAGTGCAGGCGCTGATGTTCACATTATAAAGACAGATGCTTTAATGCTGGACATAATGAAATAACAAGATCCCTTGGCTACAAAAGAAATTTAGATAAGTTCAAATTGTAAAACATGCATATTTCTACTGTGAGGAAATGAGTCTTTTACTTTAACTTTGTGTCAATACTTAATTTTTTTTCACCTGGCTCAAATGTTCTAGGCACAAACCAAGAACTGCAGGGTGAAATTCTATGGTTTGTCCTATAAGGAAAACTGAAAGAGATTAACATTTATAACCTCTCCTGGCTTTAATATCTACCAGTTCTTTGACCTGTGATCAGAGTGCCTGCAAGTTTTTGGGAAGAGTTCTCCAACCTATTATTTTCAGACTATTAAAATTTTGTAATTTTGAAAACATGTGCCTGTTTTTTAGTGTTTGCTCCACTTTTCCTTTTTTTTTTTTTTTTTGATGGGGGGAGGGTGGGTTGGGGAGGGGCAGGGAAGGGAGAGAGAAGGACATGAAATTAAAAAAACCCAACTTTCCCCAAAAGATCTGCTTAAAATACTACATGACTTTGTCTACTTTAGATGCGATCCTGGGGTTTATGCATTCATTATAAGATGGTACAAAGAATTTCTTACTATTGCTTAACTTTGATTTTGTTCTGAAAGGCAATTAAGTGTCTTTTTTCAAAGATATTCAGGTGACATATTTCAGCAGTTAAAAGATACTTCAAGGGGAGCATGTGCTAAAGGTCTCTGCAGGCATTGCTTACTGTGTTACGAATTTACTCAATATTTGAAAAAGTAGACTCCTATTCTACTTTTTACTTTTTTTATTCTTAATTTTACAAATAGTGAATCAGCTCCCTCTGACATGGGACGTATAATATTCTGTATATAATGTTCAAAGTAGATAAACCATCTGAACTAATTTCCTCTTTGACTTCCTATAATCTAGAGAAGTAAATGCATATCTTTTTCATCACCTGTCCTTCATATGGGGAAGAGCAGAAGGTAAAGATCTGTCCTACCAAGGAATCTGCAGACAATTGACTTTACAGCAAACCCCTAAAATGCATAATTCATTTTCCAAGCAAGATCCTGCCAAACCTGGAGAGTTTGTATCTAAAAACATCCTGATGTGATTTTATCCAGCAAACTCATGCCATTATTATTCTTGGCCTAGTTTCCTAAGATATTGAAAAAGTGTAATCATGGTATGTGTCTTCCCCTAATAACTTCTATGGACACAGCCAACTTCAATCGCCTTTTAAGAGGAACAGAGAGTCAAATGTATTCATTTCCACAAGGTTGTTAAACTGAAATGAGGAGAAGCTCCACTGGAAAATAGCAACAGTTTTAGACATCAGTGAATGTGAAACATTGTGGGAATCCTAGGTCTGGGACAGGTTTTGTTGGCATTTGCACTGTAGATGAGATGAGATCTACCCACAAGATAGAAAGTTATGGATTGGACCTTAGTAATGTTGCTGCCCACAAAACTTTTTTCTGTAGAGTGACTGATACATTTTTACATTTTTTAAAGACAAAAGTGCTCAAGTAGTCCCAATCTACCGCATATCAAATGGCTGCCTGCATCTGCCATCCAAGCTGCCTGCTAATTCCACAGAAAATATTGCCTCTGCCTCCTGATAATCACTGCTGCTATTCCCTCTTGTGAAGTCTGTGGACTTCACAACTTTTCTGAGATCATAGCTTAAGAAAACTCTAAATGAGGTGACTTATTAAGGAGTTCTACTACTGTGAGGCACTTCAACCCAGAAGCCATGGGTTGAAACTTCTATCCCTATGTCACGTTTTGTGAGCAGGTCCCACAGCTGGTCTCCAGCCCTGCCTCCTAAAACCATCATGTTATTATGGCTAATAACATGAGCCATAAAATCTCATGCAGTAATTTCATCACAATTATATTTGCTGTTGGAATTCTGTATCCCTACCTTCTTTTCTTGTAAGTGAAGTTCTCATCTGCCAGCTAAACAGCAAACAATTATGCTTTATCTATAAGAAATATAAAGCCACTAAAAACACACCGAATTGAAAAATGACACAGTCTCTGTGTCAAAATTGTTCCTGGAACTGATAAATACTAGATAGACTGCAAGAGAAATTGAAAATAAACTTTAAAATATGGCTCTAAGAGCAAACCAATTTGGACAGTCTTGTGGAAACTTAGAAAATCAAGTTCAAGTCACAGAGATTTAAAATAAAAAGGCAGAAAGAGCAGATCCTTAGATTCTGTAAACACACAGAACATAATATTTGTTTTGAGTGAAAGATTTCTCACTATATTTTTAAAAGTACGTTTACTTACATAATACAAAATTGTACATACAAAGAATAACGTACATTTTATACCCTGATATCATCCATCCCATCTCTCAGATGAAAACCAATTGCACTGTATGCCTTAAATATTTTGTCACTGGAAGTTTAGCTAGAAAAACAAATGCCTAACAATTTTATTGTTCAGCTCTTGAAAGAATTCTGGTTTTCATTACAGCAAAGAATAGTTATAAAAGCTGCATTTCAAAGACTGTGTATGGTACCACAGACTGACATTAGGTACCTAAATGAAGCCCATGGTGAGAGTAAATCATGGCATATTTGCATCAATAGTCACTGGATATTTGCAATCAATTGCTATGGAATTAAGGTCTCTAATAGCATCTAGAGCATGGACAGTCAAAGCATTAATCTTTCCATCACTTTCCTTTTGTTCTTAATTAATTAAGATGACACAGGAAAAGCCATCTCTGGCATTGTGAAGCCCTATATGTAACCAAGCCACAGCTTTTGTGATTCTAAGCAGGTCATACCAGAAAAAGCCCAGCATATCAAGAGGTGGGCACTAGCCATGCAGCATCAAACACCCCAAAAATCTCATCTGTGTCCTTCCAAAAAAAAAAGGTGGGCATGAGAAGAGAGAGGGAAGAGATGCGGAGTGCACTCTGCGATCCTAGGTGCCTCCCTCCACAAGTAGTTGGCAAAGAAGGATACTTCAGCTAGAAAGGGCAAAGCAGAGCCAGGGAAAGGGAGTGATGGGAACCAGGGAACTCAATAGTTATTTATTTCTACAGCTGTACAGGAAATTTCAGCTGTTGGCAGCCTGCCTTGGCAAGCCACACCTTGTCACCCTTTCTGAGCAGACAGAGAAGAAAGAAGGGGAGCCAAGTGAGATCCCTCTGTGGGTTCAGCCACCAGTCCACCTGGAGCCAACAGTATCTGAAATGTGATGTCTGAGTACCTGCTTTGCTTTTCTCATGGGTTAGAGATTTTTGCTTCACCCTCAAATTGGGGAACAATTGTTGGCCTAAGTGCTGAAATGGCAAATGCTGGTAGGACTGTGAAACACATAGAAAGGTTAGATGCTTTCCCTTCTCAGCATGGGAAAGAGCTCAGCTCTGCCCCGTTTGGACTCCACACTTCACAGATGGAGCCAAATGGAGATAGCCCTGAGGGGGGCGATGGAAACTAATCTGAGGTTCAGAAAACCTGACATACAGGGAAAGACAGAATAAACAAGTCGTTTACAGAAAAAGGCTGAGAAGAGACTTGAGAACAATCTTTGGTGCATAAGGCTGCAAAAAGAAAAGGAGAGGAACAAACTATTTTCCAGGTCCAGCATAGACAGGATAAGAAGCAATATGGTTCATTTGCAGTACGAGAAACCTGGGGAAAGGAGTCCTCTAACAAAAAAGAAAACTAAACACTGGCGAGTTTGTCTGGAGAGCTCATTATGGGCGGTATTCAGAACAGACCAGACAGATCTGTATGACAAAGTGATGCTGGTTTAACGGATCCTTCCTTGGGACAAGGAGTGGACTTCACAACTATTCTGAGATCATAGCTTGAGAAAACTCTAAATGAGGTAAACTGTGTGTCATGGTCACACCACAGACCCCGAGACATCACATGCGAATGAAAGTCAGCAAGGACTGTGCCATACCAAAAGGCCAAATGGATTCCTTGGCACTTCAGCGGAGGATTGTGGTTCCTTCTTTTGGCCACACTCTTCTAATGTGTGTGAAATATTACCTATTGACACTCCCTTGTCTTTGCAATTTCCAAGTGATTTCTGCTTATCTGGGAGCTGATTCAGAGGACAGTCTTTGTTAGGTCACTGTTAGGGCCTCACTTGGCCTCCTTTCCCACGAGGGAGGAAGTGGTCTGGGAAAAAAAGACGTATCCTCACAATAGAAATCACATCCTTTTTGGAGGGTCAAGACAAATTTCTTAAATCTGCTTCCACATTTAGATTAACAGGGACACTGAGCATGTCTACAATAAGCAGAGGCCTAGGATGAGAAATAGACTATTTCTTAAATAAGTTAAAAAAAAAGAGGACTAAAGAGAGCCATATCACACATACCTCCTGTATTTGTAAAGGGGCCAGGAGCCTTCTGGCCACTCCCAGCTCAGGTGAATCCTCTTCAATCAACCCCACACCAGCAGGACTCCTTCCAGGAAGAGTTGCCATGCTTTTCTGCCTGCTGGTGAAACAATGTCTTTGCCCTCATTCAGCTCTGCAGGAAGCACATTTTGGTGAGTGCTGCAGTTTAAGGAATGTAGGAATGCTAATTATTAGAGCTTCAAAAGATACAAGTTCCAGTGGGCTGGATTCCAGAGCTCTGAATGAAATGAAAA
Organism: Motacilla alba alba; assembly: GCF_015832195.1. Taxonomy (NCBI): domain Eukaryota; kingdom Metazoa; phylum Chordata; class Aves; order Passeriformes; family Motacillidae; genus Motacilla; species Motacilla alba. Next base: position 77,776,736 of record NC_052018.1, read on the forward strand.
CCTCATCTTGATCTCCCCTGGCCCACAGTTTGGGTTGTTAGTGGAAAAAAAGAATTGAGTGCACACACAAGATTGTTCACCAGCACAAAACAACACTACACAGCTTTAGGACTTGGGGACATGTTAAAGTAGGGGGACATGTTGTTGGGCAATGTTCCTTATACAAACTTACCCTTCACTGCTGCTAAGAAAATTCCACTGGAAGATTTCAGTGTTATGTTTACAGTGCTCTCCTTTAAAACAGATGTAAACAGATCCCCTCCTTCTCTACTGTTTGTTTGGAGTTCACATTTCAGTTCCTATGTTGTGACTGTGTTATATAATGGGTGCCACTGGCATTCTGAATGCCATAAGCAAAAAAGGATCACTTAAAAATATATCAAAACTGAGTCTCTCTCTCTGGAGTTTCTCATCAAGTCCTACTACTCATCAAGTCCCATCGTTTCTCATCAAGTCCCACTAGTCATCAAGTCCCACAGTTTCTTGCTGTTCCTTCCCTTTTGCAGAAGAACATGTAAAGCTATTATTTTGCCTACCTCTCTGACTGAGGAAGCCTGCGAGAGAAGCAAAAAAAACCCTATGAGCTATGTTCATCCTCTGAAAAGCTGTGATTTGAGGCACTGGATGCAGGAAGAACAGCACAAATACTTCTCCACCTCTAGAAATGCAGGTAAGACAGCACAATCCAGGGCAGAAGTTCAAAATTTGGTCTGTTATGCCCAGGCTCCTACTGTGGTACACAAGGACAAAACTAGCTTGTTTAGGTTATGATTAAGATGATGAGATGGCTCATCTAGTAAAATATGAGACCAGACAGTATCTAAAGGAATATGAAGTGTCTGCACAGAGGGAAAGGAAGGGTAATTCTTTCTCCCATGAGAGCCTCCATCACAGCTGAACACTGAAGAAAACAGTACAAAAACATTCTGTACCCTCAAAAGCATTTTTTCATTGAGTGAGAAAAAAAAAAATCACATGAAGATGGACTCAGCCATGGATGCATGCCTCCTCCTAATGGAAGCAGACACATGAGCTTCTCCTTGCCAGCACACTGGTGCAAGCTGTCTGAATTTCAGAACGTGCCAATATCCAACTGTTTCTACTCTTCAAACACTCTGTTTAATGAACCAAGTTTCCATTTCTGAAGGTCAAAATCTCTGGTATTCACTGCTAGCATGTGACATGTCTTCTCCTCTCCTGATGGCTGCAGCTTGTGTCTGAATGGATGTGGCACAAGGTAGAAGTACAAACCCCTAACTCTTGTTCTGTTTCTTACTTGCTGGATGGTCTGGAGCAAGTCACTTCAATCTTCTGTGCCTCAAGTTCCCCATAAGTGAACTGGTGCTACTAATACCTCTCCAGAGTCTCTGGAAATGGATAACTGAAAAGTTCTAGATACTGTAAGCAGTTTATTTCTCCAGCAGTTCTTAAAAATTGCATGGGACACTCTCACAAAAATAAAAGTCATTTAAAAGAAGTCAGGAAATTTCCAGCAGTTGAGACTCTAAGGAGAAGGAGTAAAGTTCAAACCTAAGAATCTGTCTAGTGAGAATCCAGAGTTTCTCATTTAATTAAAATATAGACAGCTAGCTCAAACTCCATTTCTTACCTCACTGACTGTGACTAATTCACAAGGGTTCCCTAGCACCCAAACAAGGGAGGATTTTCTGTGAGTAGGTAAAAGAAAAGTTTGAGGGAGGTCTCTCTGGGATCTATAAAAACCATGCATATTACACTCTCAACAAGTTCCAAAAACATCAAGATTGAAAAATTGCATTTCAATACAGCCAAGAGTTCAAGTACTATAAAAGCACCATTAAAATGTACATTTGTATTGCATCACTGGGGCAGAACATCAAAGGATACACATTAGAATTTTACTTCGCTGGCTTTAATATAGGCATTGCTGTATCCTGGCTGCACTAGGACTATCTCTTTATGACTTTGCCTTTACCATCCAAATATATACATGAAGTGCTAGAAGTTGTTTCAGTGGACTGCACTGAAGAACATAATTCTTAAAAAAAATAATAGTGTTTAGTTTGCATTTGACTGGATAATTACCTATGCAATTATGAATGAGTGTGCAATTGTGAAAACTAAAGATTAGACTTAACATTTACCAGCACAAGCTTCTGTAGTAGGGCTGAAATGAAAATCTTGTGTTCTGAGGTGAAAAACTATGAAATCTGGATTAAAGGGCATAGCTAATCAACTGCTCATGTTGGTAGTTATATGGTCTTGCCAAAATAAAAAGACAAAACCACTATTTTTGGGGCATAGTCCACATCTGCTGTTGTGCACACAACACTGAAAACCTGGAAATAAATCATAAGATCTGCTTTCTCTTATGGGAAAAACTTTGAACCAGGGTTTTCAAGCACACAAAATATCTCTGATAGTCACTGCAGTACTGCATCCTGTCATGTCCTGTTATTTTCACTAGAATTTCCTACAAAATTGGAGCCTATGTGATCGTTCATTTTGTGCTCACCTGTGTATTCATTCCATCAATTTCTTAATGATATTTCCAACCAGTTTCTAACACTGGTAGACTTGTGAATGACAGCCAAATTCCTCCTTTTTCTTCCTGAAAATAGACAGATGCGTAGAGATGCTATCAGAGTCCTGGCTCTGAGAAAACTTGCAGTTGTGAGTTCAAGATATGAGAGAAGCCTCATGGGAGAAATCCCTTATATAAACACCCCACTGATGGGAAAAGCTTTGCCTGGGGCTCACATCCTCTTAGATAGTGAAAGTCAATCACCCATGAGACAAAAAACTATAGGAAACCAGGCTTCATTAGTTCTGCTGCCACAAAATTTCCTTGTTAAACAAAATGGCTGTTCCAGGATTTCTGAAGAAGAGCACTGTACTGTAGACATGTGCAAGTCTGGATTTTTTTTCTTTTTCACTAAGTACTTCTGCTGCAAGTTGTCTACCTAACTCACCAAAATGTACAGTCCTACTGCCATCCACAGCAAGACAAACTGGTGACCTATGAAACACATGAGAGTTGAGCAAAGGTTTGCACAAACAAACCATGACACAAATCTACTGAGAACAACAAAGAATGAACAATTTAAACTACTTGCCTACTTGCCAACACATGATGCCTGATTTTTAACAAGTAAATCTTTAGCAGAACATGGAGGGGAAAAAAACAACATAAAAAAGCCTGAAAGCAAGCTGTTCAGAATTTTCTTTTCAGCAGAATATAGTGTCCTAAATTTTCAGCAGTGGTTTTGCATGCCAAAACATCTGAAACAAGATTAATTATCAGAGAGCAAACTTTGAAAACATAAATAAAAACCCCCAAGCCTATTTTGATGTCTCATAGCTGGTCAACTCAGAAATGAGGTATACAAAATCTTTAACTGTTATTTCTAATCAAGTGTTGTGAGTATACTTTTTCACTTCTTGGAATTCTCACTTTGTTTGGGAGAGAAGGAAATTTAGTCACAAAAGTCCCTCTGAGCTCTTGATGGTTGGCACTCTTCAAACATTAAAGCAAGTTACAAAACTGTAATAATCTCTCCTTCAAATTCTGGATTTCACACATACACACACAAAATACCCTCAACATCCTGGAAAGCTTCTGCTATTGTGATTGCACCAACATTCACAAAAACAACCTGAAGACTTGGGCCCAGGTCAAAGAATTGGATCTTTTCTGCTCTCCAGTGTGACCAGTCTGAAAAAGCAAGGCTCAGCAGCCCTCTTCCCTGGTGGCCTGTTAGTATAGATATATACTGGCATACATTTTTCAGGTCTGTTTCAGGAAGCAGGCTACAGACTTCAAAGAAAAACAACCCAAATTCACCTCAAACCCAATGGACAACCACCATGAACCTCACCAGACTCTAGCTCAAAAGCCTCAGAAAATGGAGAGGGTGAATGTGACCACAGACCACACATGAAATATTCACATTGGTATGGACAGAGATCCATTCACTGGGTCTCAAGGGCAATTGCTTGAAAGATTTACTAATTGCCCCACACCTCTTATTTTTTCATCCTTTTCTTATATTTTTTCATTTTTCTTCACAAAGAAAGTGTAGTCTGTGAAGGTCTGCAGTCACACAAATCAAAAGTTCCTCAGTTTAGTCCCTGGTCTATATTGTTCCCAGTTACTAGGTTGACAGGAAAACACTTCATGGCTGTAGTCAGATTAATACTGCTGTAGATTAGTATTTTCCTTACCCTTCTTAAGCCTCACTTAAACCAAGTCTTTATTTTTACTCTTTTAAGTCCTCTTTGTTTCTCTCAGCCCTTTTAAAGTAAAATCCCCATGATCTTTCTCTTTGGACCTTAAAAGTTGATTCATTTTGCTATCTCCACCATTTCCAGTTTATTCCCTTACCATGAGAGCTGCTTTATATGTCTTCTCACAACTTCAAGTCCAATTTTCAGTTGTCTCCACCCAGGTTTTAAGTGACTGGAGGAACAACAGAATGCAAGAGGTAACAGAGGACCAGATGAGCTACAAGAAACACTGATAAGAGGGAAAATACTGAGAATTCTCTAATGAAAGAAATACCTGCTGATTTTTTTTAGCTTGGCATGCCATAACTACTCTCTGCCTCACAGAATGCTCTGCCCCATAAGCAAGTTTCCATGTCCTGTGCAGAGCTGACTAGTATTGCTTCAATTAAATGCAATTTTCCATTGAATGGAGATGTTTAGATAGGGGAATTTTACCTCTTGAAATCCCAGACAATTACAGATTCTTAGATGATATATACATGCCTCTCTTCAGTGTTTACAGATTATTCCTCAAGTCATTTTGCATTTATTTTTTTTTACATTGTTTCCTTTTTTTCAGTAACTTCAGTGAATTGCATTGATGTATTCCCTAATCAATCTTTGTCTGTAACTCAGTGGTTGAGTCACCAGCCCTGGAGATATTTAATAGATGTGTAGACAGGGCATTTATTAGGGCCGTGATTTAGTGGCGGACTTGGCAGTGCTGCATTAATGGTTGGATTTGATTATCTTAAGGGTCTTTTTGAACCTAAATGCTTCTGTGCTTGTAAATGGTTAACTAACACCAGAACCCTCACTACCTAAACTCTGTGGCACTTAAGCATCATTTCTTTAAGTCCCTTCACCATTTTTAAAATCATAGTGATGCATACATTCAAGCTAATTTCAGAATTTGTACACTGCATATTCCATGGTCCTCCACTGATTTAGTTGTTATGTAAAAATAACAGTCAAATGTGATGAGGTCTGTTAGTGACATAAACAAGGGCTATGACTGGAATGGCAGTAAGCTATATGTAGGCATATGCTGATTGAAAAGAGAAATGATCCACAAGAGCCCGGCATCCTGCGAAACACAAATTAAGGCATTAAGTGCTCCAATGCACTTACCAAAGACATCTGATCCTGAACATACCAGACTATCTGGGACCTTGATCCTCTGATTCCTTCCTCTCCTCCCATCTCTGTAAATAACATTTCTTATTATGAACTACCCCACATCTGGCACAGGATTGCTTATGCCAAGCTGAGCTACACCCTTCCCCTGTGGAATAAGGTCAGGAATCACGATAAACACAGCAGTATAGGAATTTCACACCTTATAAAATTTTTGTTTACAAGTAATAGCAGTGATTACTCAAAAAAATCTCAGAAAAAAAAAAGATGAAAAAAGTTAATCAGATTTGTAGACACAGTAATTAGGCTGTAGCCACTACCAGTTATCAATTTACCCAGCAGTCTGTGTCTTTATTCTTCTGCTGCTTTTTCTCTAAGAAAGCAAACCCCCTGCAGTCCTAACTGAGAGGAGAAATATCATTTAAATACCCTGTCCGTGCAGCACAGAGCCCTGATTCAGATCCTTTTCTTACTCCCCAGAAAGAAAAAAACCCAAGAGGGTGCCTTCAGGAATATATTTATTTTGCTGAGTAGCTTGAGACTAGTGAGATTTGGAGACTATGCCAACTATCCACTCTTGTAGCCTTCCCTTAACGCAATTGCTCCAAGCATAACCCCACTGGGAGCAGACTGCCAGAAGACATTCAGCACTTGAGAGCTTCATCATCCTTTCTATGTGTGGCACGGATGGCCAACCACACAGGACCACCAGAGACATCATCTGGGGGGAGGTGAAGAGCAGCTTCCTCAGCCTGACTGTTCTGGATGAGCAGAGATCCAGGGCCGGTGACCTGCGGCATGCACAGCCAGAGAAGCACGTGCTTGGTCACAATTCCAGCCTGGAGCTGACACTTCTCAGCTGAGATGGAAGGATCCTGGTGCCACCAAAAAACCTGCTGCAGTGTCCCCAGCCTACAGTGTGTTTCTCTCCAGTTTATTTGCAAGTATCCCATACTTAAAGTGGGAAGTTGACTGTTTTCTATCTTTCCATACAGGTGCTCACCCCCAGGGCACAGCCACAAACAACACACACAAACTCCCTGGGGCCCTGGAAGCCAGAGTGCACCACACCTGAGTTACAGTGATCCCTGCAGGGTGCCATCAGCTGCACAAGGCTGGACAGGGAAGGTTTGACATGCCAAAAACCAACCTCTTTCCCTCACTCAGAGTTCTGGCAACAAAGACTACTCCATGGCTCATGCTTTCTACATTTAGAAAATTCTCTCCCAAGCTGAAAACACCACTCGGGGACTTTCCAGACCCTTCAAAGCTATTGGAAACGGCAACACCATGTGTCCTCCTCCACTCTCATCAGAGAGTTATTTAGGAGCTAGTTCCTCTGGGTTCATCTTAAAAATACTCAGAGCACAAAAATAAGTCATGCCTGAAGGTCAATGAAATTGAAATCTTCCAAACAGTGTTAAAAGTGCCCCACTAGATGCAGCTAAGAGTTAGGGCTGGGATTTATTTCCCAACACCCTTCATATAGCTCAGTCAGTATTATGCCAATATCAAGGGGAAGACAGGGAAATATTCCAGAGGGTCAGATTCTACATCTCTCTTCCCTTCTGTGTAGAGATGTGGACAGACTGACAGAAATGGTGGCAGCGTGCCCATCACAAGGTTGTGCTTCATGACCAGGGACACATAAAATGGGGTTAGAGAAGACAACAGCTACACCTTCTTTTGCCAGTCAGCCGTAGGATGAGTCCATCTGCTGTCAAATTTACAGGTTCTTTACAAAGCAGACAGCTATGGCCTGCCTGTCCCACCAGTGCTGTCAGCTGTAGCTGGAATATAGCACATGGGGGACTGCAGGCATGCATGAATTTTGGATTTCTATTTCTTCCTACAAATTAAACCCCTCTACGGTTATATTTCTATATTTGAGCCATTAATATATATTCTGTGCAGCTGCATATATATGTATGTTCTATGACTGTATATAGAAGTTACATCTGCTATATTCACCATCTGCTACATACTCAGAAAAGTGTACTATATTAAAAAAACCATAAAGGTGGAGATAGGATTAAATGAATGCAGAAGATCAAAATTCTTCTTCAGGGGGCAGAAGAAAGTAGTTAATTTTAGCGGTTACTACTCACTAGCAAGTTTGATTATTTTATGGTTCCCATCTCTTTACCCTTTCCTGTTTAATTATTCTCCCTTATCAGTCATTTGAAGACTAAAACCTTCAAGCCTGGCTTAATTCAGTCTTGTCCTCTTTTATGTTTTCTTGTCAAGACTGCTGTTATCTACCACTTCTTCCATCTGTGGCTTATTTTTCTGTCAGGGCAACAAGCTTCTCTTTGTCAGCTCCCCAAGGTCACTTCTGGGACATCTTCCATATGTATAACTACATCTAAAACCAATGGGTCTAAGGTCACCTGCAAAGCCCTTTGCTTTTTTACAAGGCCTTACCTCATATCTCCTCCAGCTGCTCAAAAGAGTTCACAGTAATTTGTACATAAAATGAATGTACTGGAGACTGACGTTCTTACTCCTCAGCCTATTTGGCAATCATTGGGCTGTGGTTTTCCTGGAGTAGGAACTGTATTCTTCAGCTATGTCTAGACTGGTCAAACTAACAGTGTCTGAGCACAGACCCACCCCAGTCACTCCCCCAGCTGAATTGGTAGAATGGCCTCTGGCATGCTTTTGGCTGAGGCCAGCTAACTCTCTTCCAAGCACTATGCGGGCACAGTTCAAGTTTGGACATTAGGACAGGCCACGGACCATTCCCAGCTGAGTCCCACGTTTGGAGGAGAAGTGTTTCTCTGTGTGGATGTGAGCTCTGCCATGCCATCCCAGAGCAGGCTGACATCCTACCAGACGTTCCTGTAATTCTCAGCTCTTGCAACAGGGACTGCTTGGGATGTGTGCAGTGCCCATGCCTGGGGGATCTCAGCCGCAACTGAGATCTCAGTTTGCTGTCTGAACCTCAGTGACTAAACAGCTTTATTTTTCCATTCCTAAGATTTTATAAATGCATAAGAAAATATTTGCCTTCCCCCCCACACCACATTACTTGAGTATCTCTTTCTTAAGGCACAGCGGCACTTCACTTAACACTTCAATGAGAAACCCCAATTCCAGTCTCCCTTTCATTTGAGAGAAGCTAAGAAAAAGGATCAGAAGTCTCTGCACTCTCATTCTCCTCCTTGAGCCATCTGCATTACCTTTGCTGACTCAAGGGTTAAGAGGGAGTAGCCAAGTCTGCCAGGGACTTTCTGTCCAAACTCTACCTGTGAACCCTGTAGGTTCCTCTTTGGGGACTATGCTGGAGCAGTGGGACCTGGAGGGATTTCCCAATTTTCCTGATTCCAGAAAAGCCGTGCTGCAGGGGAAAGAGTGTTCTGGGGAGGTACACAGCCTCTCAAAGAGCATCCTGAAAACAAGACAGCTGTTAATGAGTTGCAGCAGGGAAGGCTAATGTGTGGTGATTGAAGGCAAGGAAGATGCAACAGAACCAGCAGCTGCAAAATTTGCACTATTCAGAGGGTGTTCCTGTAATGCTGGAGGGAGCAGGGTGTCAAAGAACCCCTTCATTGAATGCAGACAAAAGCTGTTATTCCTTCCTATAAGGCCCCCTCTCAGAGTCCAGGGAAGAGAAGGAAAGATAAATAGGAAACTGGGAGGCCATTATCTGTCCCTTATGGGTCCTTAGAAAGAAGAATTTGGTGGCAAAAGCCGCAAGCAAGAAAGGAGAAAAGAGAAGCAAGAATGGCTGTGCATGTCCCCTGCTGTCAACAACACACACTTATATCTCAATGCCTTTCTTGGGCATCAAAGTGCTGGAAGGCAAAGGAAAAGCCTGATGCCTGGAAAAGTGGGCATCTTGTTCGTTGCATGGTTCTGACGATAGCTCATGGAGGCTTTCCTGCTACTGTGGCTTAGAGGCAAAAAAAGCAAATAGGGACGAGGACAGTGTGCATATTCTTATCTAGATTTTGTTCATAAATGAGAAAAGTCTGAAGAGTAATTCAAATCTCTCTTAACTGGGATTCTTAGTGAGAGCATTGCTACATCATCCTTTCCAACCGCAGGCACAGAGCTGAGCCCTGAGATCTTCCAACCCCCATCTCCTAAACCCTCCCACCCCATGGCTGCACTGCAGTCAATATTTACGAGTGAGACATATAAAACAATTTTATATCCATGCCCTCATTCTGCCACAATTAAACACCATCTCCAGAGCTGTTCTGAGATCACTGATGGTATCAAGAGCAAACGGGACAGTAATTTGTAAAGACGTGTTAGCATTGTTCGCCTTTAAAAGGCACAAACCCATGCACTTACGTGCCCTTGCACACACACAATTTTGCCAAGCATTACAGCCAACGTTATTTTTAAGCTTCTGTCAAAGAGATGCATGACTGCTGTGGGGATTTTATATGTTAAAGATGATTTCAGATATTTTCCCCTTAAATCTACTTTTTAAAAAAATTATTTTTCCAAACAGGTTTTGAAATACTCATGAAGTCTAAACAGATTTAAGCTTGCAGAAAGGCACATTTAAGGCTGACAAGACTAAGTTTAAGTAAGTTTGAAGAATCACTACTTTTTCAAGGATATTGTTCTTACTATAGTGCTGGGTTTTGGCCTGATAAATCTACACACACATAGAGGTAACTTTTCTCCACTGCATCCAATGAGAATATGCAAAAAAATCAGGCTCACATGCGGAACAAGTTATGAGAGCTACTGTTTTAAACTGTGAAACCTCAGTTTTAGGAAGCATTCTTTAAACTACAAATCCTCAAGTGAGCAGAAAGGCTGTTCCACCGAGTTTCTCAGGGGAAGTTCACGGCCTCTGCATTTGACAGATCAAAATAACACTGCTGCTCCATTCCTGAAGTGGTGATGCAATATTTTCACTAGAACTCTCAGAGAGAAAGTCTGAAGAAAAAAACCAAAACACCCTATATTAAATTTCAGTGACAATAAATCAAGGCATGAATGCTTGAAACAACTCAAATGCAATTGCTTGTCTGCACAGATACTACCTTGCCATCCCATAACACAAACCCCATTTGTTTTCACTGACGCAGAATCTTGCTGTAGAAATGTCATTACAGCAAGAAGCAGCATAAGGAAGGATATCAGGTTTTCCTTTGGATTTATGACTTGGAAGGTAAGTGTATCTGCATTACATCCAAAACACCTGCAGGCAGGATGTGACAACATATCCCAGTTGTGTTCACTGCTGTCACAGTAAGCTACCTTCATTGCTGCCCCAATACTTTCACACCAAGTAGACTTGTATGAAAAATAAAAATAATTTGCAATGCGCAAAATAACTTCTAGCATGAATGTATGAGAAAATATCCAGAAAAGATCTAAATACTTTCCAAAGTTCCTTGGCTCAGCTTCCCAAGATTCTCTATGTAGCATCAAACTGATCACTCAGCTAAAGGTATTGCCAGCAAAACAATACAGGATTCAACTGCTTTTAGAAGAAAAAAAAAATTGCAAAACTTTCCTTTTAGAAACCAAACCAATAAACAAATCATCCCACCACAGTATTCACAAAAAGGTATCTTTTTCACTCAGTTAAACCTCATGGAAATAATAAAACCTTAACTAGAAACTCTGAAATTTAGCCTCAGGCAGAATGCTTGAAAGGGCATAAATCAAAAGCTCCACCATGATATCCACCAGAGACTTGGTTATAGCCAGTGATATTATGCAGCAGGCACTCAAACACTGCAGTAGCAGGTGGGAGCATTCACATGCAGGAATGAGAAACTAGGAAAAAACCCTACAGTTTCAGACATGTCACCTTGTGAAGAGAACATTCCAGATTGCTTTGCTTTGCCTCGAGCTGGAGGGAGGATCACTACAAACAAGAGACGTGTGGGCTTGTGTGTTTTAAGAGTGGTCTGCAATACCTGCAGTAAGTCAGGCATTTGGTGTAAACCAATCAAAGCAGAAAACTCTTGGTTTTATCCAAGAGCATGACACATTTAAGAGTATAATAGACACAAGATACCAAGGAAACAGGATTAGCAAATGTTTAACCTCAGACTGACTCTTCATCCAAGATGCTCAGGAAACATGGAAAAATCCCACCTACCTCAGTGCCAATGTTCCTGATTAATAGCTTGCCAGAAGATTGCTATAGTTCTGATTTGGAACATGTAAGAATCAGGATTTGACAACTCTTTCTGCAGTGAAACAGCACATGCAGGCAGCAGCGAGCATCTCACTGCCTGTGCCACCTCTGAATGGTGTCCTAACACTGTGCATCCTTGGTACTGTCACTGCTTCAGTTCATTTTATGGACTTCACTTCTCATGCTGTTTCCATGGCCAGTTACTTTTTTCTCCTTCCTCCATTAATTAATAAATTAGACAGGACTCAATTTAAAGTTCTGTTTGGAACTGCGTAAGTTATTCTACATCGATTCTTTACAACTGGCTTTATCCACCTATCAGCTTTCTTAGGGGTAAAAAGGGTAGTAAAAGCCCTTGTGAAGTACAGACCAAATGCAATACACACTTCAGCTACAAAAAACCCTTCTCTGCTTAGCATGACAATAAATTAAGACTACAAAAATTATCTGATTTAGTAACTTGCCAAGCTTATGAATTACTTGCCTGTTTTTCACTTGCAAACAGAAGATGCAGACTGACTGACACTGTGTTCACTATACCTGGCTTTAGGACTGCGTAGAATTTACAGTCAAATTAAAAATCTCCCTAACAGGAGGTGAAAGCATTGACAATAGCAAAACCTGAACCATGGAAGATGGACTGCTACAAATAAAACAAGTAAAAAAAATTGCTGGTACCTCAGGAGCATTCCCTGACAGACAATCCCTCAGATCACATGGGCTGTTCCAAGTCCTGCAGTACACTGGTGTTCGTGCCTGAAGTTGGTTCTTCTAACTTCGGGCTATTGCCAAAGCGTGACTTACTTTCCTCTCCAGCTGCATCTGGTATTTCTGGTTGGTCTGCCATCTCCCTCTGGCAGTGTATGGTCTGCTTGTTCACTGCTTCAACTTCCACTAAGGAAAGACTTGTGCTTTCCTGTCTGATGAAGAGTGCTAAGCTTCTTTCCCTTGTTTCAGCAGTTCCACAGGCACCATCACCACCATCTCTGGGATGCTGTTCTTCCTCCACAGTCTGAGTTTTCTCATGGTGCTCTTAACTCCCCTAAAACACAAAGGTCCTTGCCCTCTGTGCCATCCCCAAGAGGCTCAGCCAAGACAGAGGGGGAGAATGCCCTTTTCCCACTCCTTCAAGTAACTCTCACCTCACTACAAATTAAAATTTTCATGCTGCTGCCAGTTACTCTCTACAATAGCTGCAATCTTAGGGTCCTTGCTAGCATCTTTCCTATTAAGACCTCATAGACAAATGTTAAAGAAGCAGGGAAGAACTTTTGCAGGGAGGGGAAGGGGAGATAGTACTGCTGGAAAGGGACAGAATGAAATTGCTGTGAGACAGAAGCACACAAAGAACTATAAAAATTAGGAGTGCTTTTCCAGGGACCAAAGGTCCCAAAACTGACAGAAGGCTGAGAGATCACTAAGATAGGCAAGTCAAGTCTGTGCCAGAGAGGGTGGAGAAAGAAACACAAAGGCAGTTTCCGTGCTTGTAGGATCACCATTTGAGTGAGCAGAAACTGAAAAGCAGATCCTAAGCGGGAGAAATCCTTGGAAGTGGATGTAATGATTGCACTTACGACAGAATGAATATGATGCTCATCTAGAGATGACATTGGAAAAGAGATTAATTGTAGGGGTTAACTTCTAAAAGCAACTTTAAAAATGTAGCTGCTTTACTTCAGCAGTGATGTCATTAATAGGCTAACTTGCAGTTTTGAAGATCTTCATGCTGTTAATCCCGGTTTTCCATTGCATGGCTCTTGGCTGGTACTTCTTTGCCCCGTTTGTTACACTGATTTTTGGCCAAGAACTCTTGCAGTTGACTCACAGGTTACTGAGGTGTAAAATAAATAGGAAAAAAATTGAGAAGGGACATATGACATCACTGGTGATGAAAAGGTTCTTGGTGTGTTCTGAGAAAACATTCAGGTCAGAGTAAACTAGAAACAGAAAAATGGACATTCATACTTAGGTTAACTTAGAAAACAGTTCTATAAAGAAAGCAGTTATTTAACATAGATTTTTAATCCTAAACCACTCTGTTGTTGCAGAGGATCATTTTAGGTTTATATCAGTATTAGTGGATTAAATTTGTAATAGTTCTTTCATCTAACTAAGCAGAGAAGAGCAACAATTACTTGACTTGGCATCCTTGTCTTGCTCAATGAAGAGCCTGAATCCACAAACTTACGTTTTCTTACCTTAACAAGGGAGTCAAATGTGCAAAGGAAAAAGTGTGAGTGAAAGGACAAATGCTATAACAATAGTAAAACAAACCAAACCAAAATGTCCATCAAGATAGCTGCTGCTGTCTGACAGCTTTCTTTGTTTAAAGAGCAGAAACAAATTCACTTTAGCTACAGCATATAAGCTGCTCCCATATAAGCTGTCTCCATTTTCAGTAAGGAATTCCAACAACATGCTGTTAAGTCACCAATTTTCAACTCATTTGCTGAAAACCAAATACTGTCGCTAATAATGATTAGACCTTGGTCTTCGAAGGAGGTCAATAGCCAAAGAGAGAACCCTGTGCTACTACACTCAGCCCATAAAGGATAACTCTTTTATTAGTGTAGCTGAAGGATTAGTAGAAATGTTTGTCTAATGAATGCAGCTACTATATCTGAGCACATGCCTGAATAAGCTACTGGTTGATTGAAACCTAACTATTTTTAAGTACTCCTGAATGCTGCAAAAACTTGCCCTACTGCAGTATTACATTGGGTTTTGTATAAATGTAAACATTTTTTTGCCAGTAACTTGTGAAGCTCACCTTATTTGCAAGTCTTATGCCTGAAACACACCATGTAAAATGTACAGGAATGACTTTCCTACATCTGGTCTGATTTCCAGCCTCTGTAATGCATTCAGCTTTCATGAGCTGTACCTTTCTGTAAATGTACCTCTTACACCTTCAGAATTAATAACTTTCTGTAACAGACACAAGATCCTATACATGTTTGTATGTGCTTGTTTATACATGTACACATATAAGCTTACAAATATATAGACACAATATAAACAAAAAATTAAAATACATTTTTAAAGCAATTTTTGAAACACAAAGCACTAGTTTGAGTAATCACACTGAAAACAACTCATATAGTTGATAGCAATATTTTCTTCTTTACAGTAATGTATTTCCTATCAAATTCCAATTTATTTTAAGTTCAGAGAACCCAAGTTGTACCCTATCAGCTGTTACCTTTTCCCTATTTTTATCCACTTCTGCTACAGAGCTCTGCATGAATGCAGATGAAGAAAAAATTAGGTACTTGTATGTTATTTTAATTTGTATTCCTCTGGAAATAGAATGAGTTTGTTTAGCTTCCTTTTATCTCCTGAAATACATTATGTCCATCTGTACTGTCAGTCACCAATATTGAGACAGAAATTCTGAACAGAAGAGCTAAGTCAAAATCTAAGTCAAAATAATTTCAAAGAGACTTTACAGCTTCTCTAAAGTAGGGTAAAATTAATACCTGGGGTTTTTTCTGTCTTATTTATTTTGAAGGGGCATAGTTTTAACCAATGTATGTACACATGCAAAAGCTGATCTTGTTAATGTGTCCACTGTATTTGACATAAACATGCACCATTTTTAGAACTGAAAAATTATTCAAAGCTTTATTTCTTTCCATAGTTTTAGTACAGAGCTCTGCATGAATGATGGGATGAGAGCTGCCTGCCTTTCTGAATGTACTGGTCAGCATGGTGGAAGAACACCAAAAACAATGTGACATGGAACACATTTACTGGCCTGTACTTGGGATGACCTGCCTGAGTCAGTGTGGCCCCACCAACCCCAAGAACATTCACTTCAGCTCATGAGTAATGTCCCAACCCCAACAAAACTTCTACCACCACACCCAGCCTGACACAGCCCTTTGGGTGAATCAGAAGATCTTCCCTTGGTTCTAACCACCAGGGGCTGAAAATACATCATGTATTGAACCATATTAGGTCAAAGACATAATAACAAACCCTTTTAGACCACAAAAATTACTTCTTTTTCATACATCATACTTCCTGGCTTATACTCATCTTCCAGACTCTGGGACAGTCACTTTCCCTGTCTGGGACGTTGAAAGACCTAGACTCATCTGTTTTACCTCTATGTCACACCACATTAATGACAGACAGACATCAAAAGGGGGAACTCCAATACTTCTAAAGTCAGAAAGACAAAAAAGATAGGAAAGTACCCAAAGTTCTACTGTGAACTGTAAGCCATTCCTGCAACTTACTTCTTAATCAAGTTCATGCCACA
This sequence comes from Motacilla alba alba, assembly GCF_015832195.1. Classification (NCBI taxonomy): domain Eukaryota; kingdom Metazoa; phylum Chordata; class Aves; order Passeriformes; family Motacillidae; genus Motacilla; species Motacilla alba. The sequence continues at coordinate 77,792,503 of NC_052018.1, forward strand.
CTAATTAATAATAGGTAGCATGCGCTGTACGTAGAGCTTTGAAAATAACAGAGGGGTTATAGAGGTATTTTCAAATGTGACAACTATGTCAAGAAAAGACTGTTCAGTTTTGCTAAACTCTCAAAGATTCTGCATCTGTCATGAGAGTGATCCAAGTAAGAAGACAGACGCTTCCCATAAGATGGAGAGCTGAAAAGTCTGAAGTCTGTTTAGGAAATGATTCTTCCTCTTTCAATACTAGCCAGATTTTTTTTTGACAGCCGGAGCTTTTATAGAGACATTGTCTTCATGACAATGGTCTCCTAAAACTATTCTGAACCAAATACTGCTGGCATGAACACAGAAAATCAGTACCACACAAAACTGACATGTTTCTTTTTATGTCTGGAAAGTTTTGGATGATCTCCAAAGAAACAGTATGGGCTCACCTTGTACCTGAGGAAGATGAAAACACCACCAATACACAGGAAGAGGTAGCAAGTACATACCTGGTAGAGAGATTTATATCAGGTGTTCAGTCTCATGGATAAAGTGGCTGAGGTCTTCTAGCATCATCTGCTCTGAAAAGCCAGACTCCTTAATGATGAGTCAGCTCCTGCCTTGTCATCTTTCACACCCTGTATATTGTGTGTACATATTTCAGTTGGGTCTTTATAAGTCTCTGCAGACATCTCCCCTTTGCTACATTAATTGTGACAGGGAAACTGATGTGCTGTCATAACACTAGTCATGCCCCTCTGCAGGAACACCCTGTCTGCTGTCACCAGGCTTTCCCTGTGTTAGGTGAAAGACAAAGCTGCTTACATTCAGTGCATTTACTAAGGGAAGCACAAATGGGGAAAAGATCTGTGCTGAGAAAACATGTGAAGCACTGTAAGGAAGAGACACTGAAAGAGCAGAATGAATTTTTCACTTTACCATCTTAGGTAAAGAAACAGGAAGAATTTTCTAAAGAACAAAATCAAAGGGAAAAGGACTTGAAGGCTTTTTCATAGACTCTTCTAACATTCCACATGAAGTATTATTTTCCCATCTATCATTTTTAGATGATAGGCAGAAACTATTACACAAAAAAGAATCCGGCTTCATGTTCTGCACCACCTAACTGCAGCTATAAAAGTGTCTCAGGTAGACTCAATAGAATTATTGTCTTTTAAATCAAGATAACAGAATTCAAATCTCATGTTTTCAAGCTAATAATGAGATATAATTCTGGTTTAAAATGTGCCATAAGATTACTACAAAAATGGAAGATTTTTCTGCCACAAAACTATTCCACACCTAAACCCTTTCTTCCTAAAAATCTTAGGGCTGGGAACAAAATAATAGTTTTAAAGATACTTTCTTTTCCTTAGTGAATAAGGTTAAGTTACATCAAAACATAATGACATATCAAAAAGATAGTAACGGCACTAGCCTGTCGCAAAACTCTCAGTCCTTTTTTTTTTCAGTCAGGTGGACTCCTCATCATATGTATGAGCAAAATGGAAGCAGCTAAAGCAAATTCCCTCTGCAAAAACTTATAATGTCGCCTCTCTTTCTGGGCAATTTCAACAAAGAGGTGTTTTGGAGCCAGCTATCCTTCACTAGCAGGTAAACCAAGATGGCCATTTCTGTGGGAATCTCATGTTTAAATACTGTCAACAAATAATTTATTCTCCATTCTCAGAGCCTTACCAAGATGTGCAGCTTTACAATTGTGTCAAGATGGTTTACACCCCTTCATGCACCAAACAACATGCATGTACTGCGGCTTCAAGTCAAAATAATTGTTTGGTTTACTTATACCTTCTGGCTTTCTCTTCAGGGAGAAAATTCCTACCATTCAGCAACAGATCATACCACGGAGGGTACAAAGCCAGAATATAGATAACCGCTCCATTCCCATAGGGAGGAGCAAGCCAAAACCATATATGTGGGGGAATTATTTCACACAGGTTTCTAGAAAACCCTGAAAAAAATCTTATTTTAAGAAGAGCAGTAGCAAAGATGCTGAAAAATGAAATCATGCAAAATAGTCTAGATGAAAATAAGACACTTGGGTCTAGTCAGATGTAAGTATTTTAGATGAGACTGCAGTTTTATTGCTGCCTCAGTGGGGGAAATCCCCCTGCCTATAAAAGACCCAAATGAAGTACCAGTATATTGCCCACGGGACACAAGTTATGTATATTGAACGAACCAATTCTGCTTTAAGCAATAACTGCTTGCAAATCCTAATGCAACAAACAGCCTTCTACTTTAACCGTATTAGCTGAAGAAGAAAAAAAGACTAAATTCTTGCTCTCAGGACTCCACTCCCATCCTGTAAGCAATTAACACCGAATTAAAATGGGAAATGGGCTGTGCTTAGCTCACACCTCTGCTGTTTGATTCTTCATCTCCTCCAGACCAGCACCTCCCCTGCTCCCACCCTGGGTGGGGATGGGTGGGGCATCCTCCAGCATCCCAGCACCAAGGTGGATGAAGCAGGCAGAACTAATCCTCCATAATCACCTTACAAACCAGCAGCTCTCTTCCAGGAAATCTGGGGCTGAAGAACCAAAACATGCAACTTTGTAAGACAGTGGGACCACGTAAGAAAGAATCTTAAAAGGCAGCCGGAACTTTGAAAAAAGCTGACCACAAGAACAGCACTGTACAGAAAAGTGTTTATTGAGGGTGTTGCTGCCTGAGAATGTTTACCATTTCATCAGCAAAACTGGTGGCAAAAGAAACATGTCATTATCGTCATCCTGTCCCAAAATTTGGTCCATATGTCAGCACTGGTCTCTCAGCTGGTTGCTCAGCTCCTGAAGTTCAGCAATCATGTTGTCCATAGCTGTCACCTCATCAGCTATCTCACTGTGAACTTCATTACTTGTTACATCTATGAAAAGTTGCTGCACAACAAAAAGAAATACCTGTAAGTACTTCATAAAAAAATACCTTTAAAAGATACATACAGTTTCTCTCCTTCAGGGGAGAGACAAAATACAGGAAGCTCATAATCTCTATACTGCTTTTCATAATTTTGTAAACTATGATGGTATCTCTCTCAAAGAAAAGGCCATTTTGTGGCTAATAAACAGAAGTTATAGACACACACATACACATATCCTGCATATAGACCTGAAATCGGTGCCACAACACATGATATTGTGCCAAAAGGGTCAAATCCTCCTGTGCACATGGGGTTTCTGCTCTGACCTGACTGCCTTTGCTGACTCCTGATTATATTGAAAGTAAAGGACTTTTTCATGAAACTCAAATTAGAAGAGCATCTCACATTCTGTTACTGCAGTGTATAGGTCCACCTGCTGATAAATTGGTTGTGAATTTTAATGACCATTTTCCCCAGTGTCATTATGTTGCTTCATTTTCTCCAAAACCTCAAATAAATATTTTTTCACATTTGATGTCAAGACATGCATGAGTGGAGGCATGCATGTGTGTAACTAGTTATACTAGAGAAAACAAAACCCTACAGAGTAATAAAAATTGTTCTTAAAGACCTTATGACATTAATAGAAATGAAAAAAAAGCAGCTAACTCACAAGCAATCATAATCTTCATCTATTTAATATTGAGGCTATGTGAGGTACCACTACACAGAAATAAGGGGAAGGGGGGACATCCAAACACATGAGTTCCCTTCATTATATAAAGGGAGAGTGATTCACACTGTATTTGACACAATCACAAAGCCTACATTTAGAGACAAAAACAAACCAAGAAAACAAAAATTGCTCTGGAGTCCATCTGTACATCAGTATGTCATCAAAACATAATGGGATAATACAGATATGTATATAAACAAAAAATGTACTTAAAAGGCTTGAACTAAGGTATTCACTGTGCCTCAAAACAATGTTGTCACTGAAATAAGGAACATCTTATGCAACTATAGGAACATACTTGTGCTACAAGTACAGAAACTTCTTTGACTTTCAGCCCAAAAACCTCACACTGGGAGTGTGACAGAAAAACTTGGTTCTTTCTGCTAAGACAACTAAATAAATCAGGACAATATAATTATTTTTTCTTTTTTAAATTTATTTTTTCTCTACACAGTTAGAGAAATCTGTTCAGCTAGAGACAGCTTGGGGAAGTTTCAAGCACCATCATTCTTTGGGCTTTGTGCCCCATGTCTCCCCAAAACGGTGTCCACCTTCCATGCATTTACAAATGATGTCAGATCCAAATGACTGGGACAAGGACCAGAAGAGTGCCCACTGTGCTATCTGCCACAGCATGTGACTGCCCAGCAGGGCCTGTACAGAAAAGAGCCCAGAAACAGCACATTTCTGATCTGCAGCCTTCAGCAGATTGTGGGTGCTTCATGAGTCTGACACAAACAGGAGCTCAAACGTCAAGAGATGGAGATCCTGGAAGCAGTGACATTGTTTCACCTGTTCTACTTATTTGCTCCAATTCCGTGTCCTGACTACAAAATTCTGGAATTTTATCTTCTATTTTATCACTTAATTTCACTGTTCTTTTATTCCTCCTAGTTATTATTAACTAGTGAGTCTAAATATTAACTAGTGAGTCTGCTCCTAGCCCATTTTTAAGTGCTTTTTTCAGCTGAAATTAAAAATTAAAAAAAAATCCTCATACTAATATTGACTCACAGGGCAGCAAAATGAGATGCAGTCAAGTTTGGACAGACATAAACAGTGCTGAGCTGTTTGTGCATAGGATCTGACAGAAGATGACTGAGCTTTTAAACTACAACATACTTTGAACATTCAATATTACTTCAAATTCAAAGTCAGATGGCACCTTGGAAGGGATACAAAACCAGTGAGTTCACATAAAATGCTTCATTTCTAATATGACATTTTTCTCAGAAGTATCATAAAACCATTAACTGACAATAATATAGATGTTCATTTAATTAGTGCCTTTGGAACTTAAAATAGAGTTTACTAGACTCATACATTGTTAATCTTTCAGATAATTCATGATCTTTCATAATATAAACTACCTGTACTTGCATTCATATAATTTATGTCACTTAGTGCTTTCTCTACAGTAATACTCAGTCTATGCACCTTTTTTAAAGAAAACACAACCATATTTTGTGAGCAACAGCAAAACATATGTTTTCTCTTTTTTCAACACATTTGAAAGTCTTACCTATGCCTGTATCTATAAGCTGAGTTACAGATCCAGCTTGTGTTTGCTAATGCAACTTTCCTAGGCTTTTATCCTTAAAATTAAAGATCTTAAGAGAAAATGAGCCAAGTTTAGCACACTGATGACAAATCAACACTTTGTAGCATAAGCACACATTATAAAATTTCAGCTCTGTGATTCACAGTTGCTAACTCCACAGGCAGGAGGAATCCCTCTTTAAGACAAGATGTGTATTTTAACAGTAGAAGTATGATTCAAATACGATGACTTTTTCAAGTAATTGACATCTGAATTGGTAGGGTATCCACAAAAAAAAGATTAAAAATTAGTTCTGTCTTTTAATAAATAACTCTTTTAAAACACTCCAAGTGATGCAAAGGAATCTTGACACATCTGGGTCCTTTCCGCAAGTTTAGATCCATTTTTTCTGAGACTGCCCAGTTTATCTCATGACTACTCACATTAAAAACAGGTCTTGGAAATGACTGATTGCTTTCAAACATTCAAATCTGTTTGCCCAACATTTTAAGTAAAGTTCTATCTTACTCTAAAATGTCAATGCTGTCTCTTAGACTAGTATTGCAATCAAAGCCTAGCAGGAAGAAGGGAAATAAAAGTTTACTTAAAACTGGAATCTTCAACAGCATAGAGATGAACATCACCTGATGATGCACTGCACAGGCAGGTATTATTTGATCTATAATTGATTCAAAGCAGAGAAATTCTGGCAACAGAACAAAGATTTCTAGCTTTCAAACAAAAATTCCTACCTTTGCCTTGGATGACAAGCCACGTAAGTTGAGCCGAGCTGAAGAAAGTATCTGCAAAGCTTCCTGATGATTAGATTTGTTCTTGCTGCATTTTATAGCCACTAGAATCCAAACACAGAAAGACCCGAAACAAAAAAGCATTACCACTCCAGCAAGAATCTTTAAACAAAAACATTTAATTAAAGATCTTGATATCCTCCACAGACAATTTTAAATGTCATATCCCTCCCAAAAAAACGAAAAAAAAAAGCCAAGTAATTTTGAGAAGATAACTCTAGACACAACAGGTATCTGTATCCTTCTTAAATATAAGATTCACAGAACAGGGAATAATCTTGGTAAGTTTCATTCATTTCCTGACTAGCATACTCAATCAAACAATTTATGTGATGATCTGAGGACTGAGATGAACTGCAGATGCATTTTCACTTGCTTTATGAAGTTGCTAGACCATGAAATTAATTGATTCCATATTTACCAGTCATATGTTTACTGACTCACCCTAAACAATTTCTGCCTCATTCCAAGTATATTTTTGTATGCAGTATCAGGATGATACTCTCTGCTACAGAACTCCTAGTAGTAGGAATAAATACAATAGGTAGAGTATTGTTTTGCCACTAAGCTTAATAAATATTTCTTGCACTCTTCATGAAAAATAAAAGGGAGAACATACCATGTGCAATCTCTATGGCTCCTTTCACCACTTCCTTAAAAGAAGAAACATCTTTCTCCCAATCACTTGATTGAATTTCACATTTATGTGCCTTAGTGAGATACTGCAGTGACTGCAAGGAGGGAAAAAAATATTAGTATGTCAGAAAATCAACTAGGAAACTAAATTAGTTTTACATATCTACAAAATTAGTGGTGAATCCAGAAAATGAATCTATCTTTACTATACTTGATTTCCTGTGAATTGGAGTAGTGTCTTCCTCTGCAGCAGTAAGCGCCAGCTGTCACACAGATGTTCTTCACCAATACTGCAGCTCAAGTATGAGAAGCATATAAAGTAACATCTGTCTAATTTTTATCTTTTAAAAATCTGTCTAGACTGATGGATGTGACCCACGTTTGCCAAGTCATCATAATTAAATGCACATGAAAAACAGAAAAATACTTGCATTCACACTTCAAACAGCAAACTCATATCTAAAATATTATAAGTGAATACATCAAAGCTTTCTTCCTGTATATGTAATCTTGGGAAATATGCATTTTATAGATGTAGCTATTAGTTGCCATACTGCTCTGGTTCTCAGTGTGAACAGGAAAAAAATGTAAACAATATGGAAGGAGGACCCCATTAAGGTGAAAAAAATAATTTTAACAGAAGAAATTCATTTTTGCTTTTGAATTTTGTTTTCTTTCTACAGCATAGCATCAAAACCATGAAACAAATACATGCCAGAAGTTACATGGCTTAGTTCAATGACAACTCTCCCGTTACCTTTTTTGAAGAGTTTAATATAAAAGAATTTAAAAAGTTTCAGCATGGGACATATACATGAGCCAGTAAAGATTTCCTTAAGATTGTGAGGGTTGTCACCCCAGAGGCTTCCACCTTCTCTCTCTCACCAGAGTTCCAATCACAATGCACAGATGACTGAACAGCTCATGCTGCTGTAAATGGCAATAAAGGGATATTAAGTCAAACCAGAGTGAATTGCTTTTTTTTTCTTCATAATAAACTAGGTTATAACTGGTAGTAGTTCTGGCAAGCAGAGGCAAGAATTTCCAAGAGAAGGAACAACAGCTTTTACAGCAGTCTGATTTCAGTCTACATGTGTCTGAGTCAGAGCAGCAAATTGGGGGGGGGGGGGGGGGTTGCTGACAGATGTCAAGAAGGGGAAATAATTCAAAGTCTTGTGAGCTGTTTATTTGCACTTCTGGAACCCGGGTTTATCCTGAAAGGAAACAGTTATGAGCTGGGGAAAGTTCAAGGAACAGAAGGGATTCATAGCCTGCGATGGATCAGCAGGAAACATGAAGGCTGGAAAGATTCCTCAGTGGGAAAGGTGTGGACTGGACTGCATCCAGTGTAAGGAAGAAGTACTGAATGAGGTGACAGTTCAGATACACTGAAGTGTGAGAGTAAATATATGCTAAGCTAAAGAAAAAAAACTCCAAAACAGAACCACAAACCCAACACTTCAGTAATCTCACACTCCTAACTTGCAAACCTTGTCTGACTTTGATTCAATTTACAAAGCACTGCTGTGAATTTTAACTGTAGACCCTAGTGATCAATATGGCATCAGATGTATCAGCAGAACAGAAAAGTTAAAACCCCTGCAACAAAGACACTCTTTTACAATAGCCACACACACACAAGATTGTTCTTTCAAATTCAACGTTAGGAACAAAATTGGTTAAATATAATTAAACCTGCACTAAATAAGGTGCAGAATGGAAAGGTATGGAGTAAAGGTCAAACCCAACATTTGTAAGGAGATGCATGACACATTTAAAGGTTTGCTCCTACCTCTTTGTCCTTTGATGCCACAGTATAGTAAATAATGCCCTTTTAGAATTCACTGACCTTTTCCTTAATAAATGTGGGTGGCAAACTGACTATATATATTTAGAATTTTTCAACAGATATGGTCATTTTCACTGAATATCTGACTGACCCGTGATGGTGCTTTTGGCAGTAAAGCAAATAAATACAGGTTTTATCATTTTTACTCCATAACATAATTTCAGAAATCAGTGATTATTTTATGCATTGCAAATTAATTTTTACACTATAAATTGCTATACGCTGTGGCTTTAGGCAGTTTTGCTCTTTTATGATCTGGATCTGTGGTACTGTCATACCAGGATATTTGGACACACATGTATGCATACCATAAGTATTTACAAACATTATTCCATCTTGCAGGCAAGCTAGACTGTGTGTTCCACAACCAGCCTGATTAGGAAACACAGTTAAAGTACTGTCTACTCTACAAATTGAAACCATGTTTTTAACTGGGTTAGTTCTGCTGCTTTGCATGTCTGAGTAAGAATTTGAGGATATATTACAGGATATTGCAGTGTCTGTATTTCTGCATTCTGAATAGGCCAAATCTGTTTTACTGTTTGGCTGTAAAGAAAAATAGAGAAGACAAAAGGGAGGAACTGCAGGTATAATAGACACCAACAATGACTAAACAAGGCTCTCCACAGGGCAGAGCACAAAGAGACAATGAGCAAGGCACAAATGATTATGAATTTAAGCCCACAGGAATACAACTGGCAGGCCTTATCATCTTCCCTGCTTGATATTAAGCAATCCTCCAGAGAGGCATTTTTTGCCCAGGCCAAAGGCATACCCCCATTGGTGAACATATACTGAATGCTAACCTTGTGTATTTTCAACTTCAGTGAAAATCTGATGACCCTTAATTATTTTTGAACTGTGCAAGGCTATTTGAACTTTTTGAAATTTAATATCAAATGCAAAGCACACTCCAGCATTCAACAAAGTAAACACTTGTAGCAGTGCAGAATGGTTATTCTGGAAATGCAATCAACTTAATTCTTTGGGAAGTGATAAGGACAAGAAATGGAAGTTAACATAGCAAAACCAGCGATGGGTAAAGAGAAACCAATGGTTCAACAGACTAAGGATTAAATATCATTATTTAATTCTATTTTAAGCTAATTAAGGACAAAAAATTTCTACTCTGGGTAGTCTAACTATGGTGTAGATTATTTTAAATGCATTTTCCCTTAGTGATTACAAAGAACACAGATGGCTTATGCCACTACTGGATCATGCCTTTAAGATCCCTTTTTTTTTTTTCAGAAGCTGCAATATCCTATCTTCTGAATTAAATATTTCAATTTAAAAAAAGCCAAAACCCACACCAGCATTTGATTATAGATGTTCGACTGTTGCCAAGAACAGTTTCAGAATACAAATTCAGGACCATACACATATGCTGTGTAGGATGTAATAGGATGTTTTGAAATGAAACACTGGTAAAAGAAGAGTGGTTTTTTTTCAAGTCCAAGAAAACTGATGTAAAACATCTTGCTCCTGTTGAGTGTAACACAAACGTGTGCTGCGGGAACATGAAGAAAAGACAGTGTGCTTATAAAAACACTAAAGCAAAACAGGTCTGGAACAAGAGCATGTTCTACTATAGCACTATAGCTCTTACCTTTTCAATATCTTCACTACTATTATTCTCTCCATTTCCATAAAGTTGGGCATAAAGTCTCCAGATTGCCCCATCATTTGTCACTCGTGAAGTGACTCTGCCCAAGAGCTCTTGCAGTTTCACTTTCAATCCACTTGATACCTCTCCAGCACGATCTGCCAGACCATCCACTACTGCTCTGACCAGAATAGCCAGCACCTTAAAAAAGCAGGAGAGAGTTTTTATTTCAACTCAAATCAACATCAGTATATATAATGTTATCTGTAATATATGGTCTCTATTAATGACTGCGCCACATGGCAAGTACAGAATTTGCTAAGAAACACATGGACTAATTCAACTGATTTAAATCTCATCTATAAGATTTATGTTGGTGCGGGTGAAGAGGCCAAAAATATAGGACAGAAATTTGGGTCAAGGAAACTGAGGCAGAAAATATCTTATAGATATTTTTACCTTCTAATACAGTTACAAAAAGATCAGTAAACAGGCTGAGCCAAATTAATTTAGGTAATGGAAGACACTGTTTTTTACAGGTCCTCTAACAATCTGCAGGAAGTGAAAGATGTACAGTGGATAAGATGGAAACTGGAAGGCAATGGAATACCACCTTGGGAATCCCTGTTTTTAATGCACTCCTGGTGATTTACTTGACAAACCAGTTCCATCAAATTCTTCTACAAATACTCATTAGTGGGCATACTTTTTGAATCACTGGCTTGAGAATGTGGGATCTGACCTGCAGAAATGCTGAGCACGTGCAGCATTTTTTTGCATGTAAAAAATTCAACATCATACCAGTCTTTTTGTCCCAAACTGGACACAGAAAACTAGAAAACAGGTCACTTTGCCTCAGTTTCTCCTCAGCAAAATAGGAAACAGCAAATGTAAATTAAGACAGTTGATCACAGGATGAATTAGAAAAAAATAAAACCCAGAAAAGCTGTGGCTTATCAAGTGAGTAATACCCATCCTGTGCAGTGCAGGAGACACAGCGACTGGGGAAGAAATAAGGATGAAAACAAAATGGAAGTTTCATCAGACTTGCATTCAAGATAGGCCAGTAAGTGCTGCACAAACACCTTCATGCTGGTACTTCCTAACTTGTGAGCCTGTCATTTGGCAACTTTAATGCTTCAACATTTTTGTCCATGTGACACTAACACCATGAAATCTCATGCACAGCAGTACTAATATCAAGATAGTAATAAAACTAACTTCAAAGATGACCTGTGAATAGCTGCAAACCCTACAAAAAACACCTCACAAATCAAGATGCAGTTCACTGGCAGAAAGTAATGCAAAAATTACGACAGTATCAAAGTATATCACACTCAGAATAAAAACACACCCAGTTTAGCACTTGTGATATGTCACTTTCCTAAAATAACTTTTCTTCTATAGAATGACTCAATTACAATGCATCCCAAAAATAATGAGTTTTATCAGATACAGAAAATTCTTGGCAGAACAACCCAAGTCAATCAAAATGGCTGATAATTATGTTAAATAAACATCCACCTGATATCTTTTCAGAACTAATAGTATCATAGTAACATCTGAACATGAGTTAAACAGCTCCCCTCTTGTCCCCCCAAAACCACAGCAGTCGCTCATATTCCTTATAAAATGATATGACAAACTGGCAGTTCCTTCAAGATCTCTTAAAAATCACTTAAAATAACAGAAAATATGATCAACTATTAATAGTCCAAAAGTTCTGAAATTCATTTATATGCATAATTTGGAATATAAGGCACCAAATCTCATCATTAACCAGGTCTTCTATAATGATTTGCTAAAAAAACACCAGCATGTGCTGATATTTCCATTACTAAAGCACTGTAATAAAAAAAAAAAAAAATAGGTGCAAGAAAAATACTAAACTATGTTCTCTTTTGACAAAGAACCAAAACTGGTCCTGACGATTCACACACATATATGACTTCTCAATCAGTTTCTCAGTTTAACAAAACTGTTAATCAAAGTCCAAATGTTAGTTCATGTGAATATCATATATAATGATCAAAAGTTTTAAAGCTTTTTAAAAAAAAAGTTTTATTTTGTTTGTAAATGAATTAAAAATGAGTTTCCTTAATCAGTAGGATGCAGTAACTGTAAAATTAGCCCGATTCCCATAGAGTCTTGACTTTGCTTACACTTCTATTACAATAATCCATTTCCTTTTTTTGTAATCCATCATGTAAGCCTTGGCACTACAGCATTTAAAATGAAACTAGTGTCAAGACCCAGATTAAAGGGTCCATTAAACAGTAATGAATCATTAATGCTTGGTTGTCCACACTTGTTAAATAAAGTTATTTCAAACGGCAAGTGAATTGTACTAATCATCCAAAAGTATTAGCAGAGTAGCAGAGTTTTGCAATTTAGGTTGCCATAAATGTTAAAGTTTGTATCTTTGAGAGATTTTAAACTGCCATACACACTAAAAGCAATGCTCTGTTGGCCCAAGACCCCAAACAAGCAGTAGAGGATTTTTTTGGTTGGTTGGTTTTCTTCATGCCTCTTTTAATGAACTGGACTCCATATGACCAGAGAGTTCATGTTTAGTATGACACCACACCATCTGCATTCCTCCTTCTCCTTTGCTTTTGTGAATAATGTGTTTACTACAAATGAACAAAAGACACTGTGAGACAAAACCTTAGAAATAAACCAAGTCATTTATAAATGCAGCAATTTTCATCAGTTACTCTCATTTCACAATTGTTCTCCGAACAACTCCTTTCGTATAAAAATTCTCTTGGTCAAAACATTTTCAGATGCTTCACTAATGCTAATCAAACTTGACAGTGCTCAAGAAAGATGAGAACCCTCAGATAACAGATCCAAAATGACAAATTTGCAGTCTATGAACTCTCCCTATTCCCCTTCTAAACTAAGGATTTTATAATAAAGACAATTGTCATTAGTGAGCTACTTAAATGAAGTAGAGCTCCAGAAATTATTAATTCTTACCCTCGCTTTTCAAGATCTCCTTGGAATGTGCTCTTGTGGCCTTTAGTTAGAAATGGTTTGGCAACACAAACTGCTGAAATGAGGATGTTACTTGATGGAAAGGGTAGCAGAAAAACTTTGCTTGAATCTCAATAGCAAATAATTGCAAAGAGGAATCCTTTGTCCATATTTCTGTATTCATAATCTTTGACAGCACATAATGAAGATACGGTTTCTGAAATACTGCATCGAAACAGTTTTTCCAACCACAAAATAACTTTGTCATTCACAAGACTGCAACACTCCAAGTAAAAAAGGTTGATTGCCTCCATAAGCACACATGTGATAGAAATTAGTATAATCAGGAATTGCTGAAACATTCCAGGTACATTTACTAGCTCATACCAATAATTCAGAGACCAAATTGATGATTATAATAGGTAAGCCTTTCTCCTTGGGTACGTTTTAGTGACTGATTTACTAGTGGAAACTACGGATAATTCAGTTAGCCTTTCTATTTTATTACATAATCCATATATTGAAGGTTTTCCAGGTATATTTCTCAGCTTCGTGAACATTAAAAGATACATGGAGATGTGAAGAATTTTAAGAACTAGTAAGGAGGGAAGGTTAAGAAAGCGTGCTTTTAACATTTATATGCAATGCTAATGAACTGAGACTTTTTAAATGGTCCTTTGCTGTAATCTATTACTGCATTGTTGCTCATTTCTAAAGAGTCCTTTACCTCTTCCTTGTCCGATTCTACCTGTAGAATCTGTGCATACATATCTTCAAACTTCATGATACCATGATCTCAGAACCTTTGCCACAGGGATGGCATTGTTAAACAACTAGAATAGCACAGAAGAAAAATTTCGCAAATTTGTGTGCTGTACTCAGAAGACTGGCACAAAGGACAACAATGGTCTAACGGGAATCACGAACAGGAATCTGAATGCTTTACTATTATTAGAAAAAATCAGTGATATAAAAACATGACTTCATGCTATTTTGAAATAAAATTTTAAAGTCTGATGTAGCTACAGAAATCAAGGGCATTTCAAATTGTATATTCAATTGCACACTTGTAATCGGTACATTCAGTCTCACAAAGGGTACTCTGCAGCAATGATTATGCTAAAAGCAGTTGGTTTTCACAAAGAACTGGAATCCATGACTCAACTTGTTTCTTCCAGTCCTGTGCATATTTATGTTTTTTAAATTCCTACCTTGTTTCTCACCATTATGTCATGTAGCTCAGCAGTCCATCAATTAAAATCTATGATGACTACAAATAGTAAATGTAACCTGAGAGAAGATCATACTATGTCAAATGGAAACAATAGTGTATGTTTTCATTTACCCATGCTCATGATTTCACATTGTCAAAATACAATTGCACAAGATGGTTATAGATCATCCCTATTCCAAACAGTCCAGTTGGAAAAAAAGGAGAGGCTCACCAATTAATGGTGAACTTTGTAAACAATTTCAGCAGAAGCTTTTATTTTTATCTGCTTTTGTGTTTTGGTACAGAAATACTCTCCTCTTCCTTGTAAGATAATTGCTTCAAGCCTGAAATTCTCTAATCAGGCCCTGAGGTTTTTCTTGGCAACTAGAAAAATCCTCCTAATTGAGGCAACTGTATTAGAAGTTACAATGAAACCCATAAAACAGTTCACATATCAGAAGCCAAAGTTAAAATTAAGATGCAAAAAGAATTTAGGAAAGATACCATATATACTTCTTTAAAAGTTACAAAAGTTGTATGAGAACAAGATGAAAAAAGTTATGCAACAAAAATAGAAATTTAATACAAGCAATACCCTCAAATCCTTTAATAAAATATATTGCATAAAATTTGACAAATAATAGTAATAGTCTATATAATCTCAAAATATCTCAAATGGGAAAATATATGTAGAAATCTCTACTCCTAGTCAGCTGTCAGTCTATTTTAAATAATACAGTAGACCACCCCTAAAAATGCTATTTTTAAGTAGCAATTGAAAAAAAATTAGTTGAAAAAAGCCAACCATCTACAAGATGCTCCATGACAGGCCCCACCAGTACTACAGTACTCTAGCTGCCAAACACACTAATCTTTACCACACATAACACAGTTTTCCATTGACACTCTTTAGTGCCAATGCTTAATGTTTAGCTATACCAAAACTGAAAGATTTTATTAATGCAGAATGTTACCTTGTACATGACTGGCTTTACTAGTAATAAGCACTGCACTCATGTACAATTTGTTATTAAAAAGTAATGCGAAAAAAGTATTTAACATTCTTGTAGCCCATGACCAAATGAGATGTTTCCACAATTTTAACTAAATCTATCTGCTCTCTCTCCTCATCACTGGACTCGAATTCCCAGGAAAGCTACTTTTTCTTTTTATGGGACAAGAAACAAAACATACTTCTGGGAATCCATGAGCAGCAGCAGGTGGTTCCTCTTACCCTGGTACTACACAATCTCACTAAGAGCTCATAAGCTCTTCAACCAGATCTGCTGATTTTGCAAAGGCTCTTGAAGGTGTTTTATTACTCTCCTTGAGAGAGTCTTTGGCTTGCCCCTCAGATTCACCTTGCTATTTTCACTGAGTATGCAAAACCCTGCTAGGATCAGGACCTGGTTTCAAGGCAAGGCAGCATCCCAGCTGAAGCTGTTAAGGTAGATTCTCTGGATTTCATCCAGAATATACATTTACAAACACAAAATTTAACTGAACTGAACCACAATGAAAGATGAGCAAAATACCTATTTTATTTTTCTTTGTTCTGGTTATTAATAATCAATATTATGACCATAATCCATTCAGTTCACTTTCAAAGGCTCATTTGTGGAATTGTCCAACACATGGGAAAAGCATCCCCTTCTTTCAACTAAATAATTGATATTATTTCTGACACCAAGATATGCAGGAACAATATGGAAAGATGGGATTATGCACTGCATTTTATATAGAAATAGGTCTGGAAACTGCAAGGCTCATGAGTGTGCTTTCACAAAGTCTCATGCAATCTGAATGCAAAGGCTTTCAGTTTTGTCCTGTTTCATTTTAAATATTTATTCTTAGAGTCCAAATCTCCAAAACTTAAATCACTTGCCTACATAACTTCATTGGCCCATGCACTATCATTACTAACACCACTATCAGCAGCTATCAGCAATCTCTGTCTCTGAACAAAAATTAGTGAACATATAGGATGACTAAATATGAAAATTTCCCCACCTGTGTATCTTTGTACTTTTCTTTTAAGTCCATGAGCCGGTGATAAGCTTTAATTGCTTCTGAAAACTCTCCAATGTCTGTACTGGTGAGAAGATAGTTCTCCCATATTTGCCAGTGCTCATAGTTGCACTTGAGAGCTTCCTGGAGGGTTCGAAATGCTTTGATCCTAATCAATAATAAAAGAATAACATAAATTATTACAGAAGATTTCTACACTAAAATCAGTTGGCATAGCATCAACTGAAAAACTGCTTATTTAAAAAAATCACATTTAGAACAAAGTGCCATGCTAAAGCTCTTGCTTGTAATTTACAATACTGATAATTCCTTAATGTCTCTTGCAAACTACTTTGTATTAGTTCATACACAACAGTACATGCTGTAGTTTGAACTAGGTAACTTCTCTTAGCTCTTGTAATTATTTTTTTTCTACAAAAAAAGTATATATCTAAAGTTTTCTACAAAAAAAAAGTACCATAATTTGGCCATCTATGTCAATATTTTCCTTTCCAAATTTTTAACTGGAACCATGAGAAAACAACCTTACTCATGCTGCAGTTGCAACACACATTAAAAAATTAAAAATCACTGAGTTCATGATAGATGCAGAATGGTGTTGACTTATTTAATCACACACTTTTTAATCACATCTATTTTAAAAATTTGCACATGGCAAACATGCATATCCACTGCACAGAAGCCCCTCATTTTAAACCATTTTTATCCTTAGGTCAGCTGAAAGGTTTACTTACACCCTCTGATCCCTGATGCTGTGCTGCTCAGTACAAATGTGTCAGAATGGCCCCAAAAACTACTAGGGTGCTTCTCCAATCTGACTCATCTCATACTGACAGGAGAAAGTGTCATGGAATAAAGGTAGACAGTGCTGTTCCTTTAAAATCATCATCAAGTTACAAAGCATCTTTAGTTTTTCATATGCATCCACTGCAGTCAACTCTTGACCATTTCCTTAGGACAGCAGTAATGCCATCCTCAGATAAGAAAATGCCATCTGAAGCATGTGTTGGTGAGGTTTGTGAGTTTACTGTTTAAAGCCTTAAACATAGTACCAAAAGTTGCAATAAATTTGAAACTTTAAAATAACCCTGCTAGAGAATTGGAATGATACATTTCTCTCTAAGAGACTGAAGTTGGACAGTCACACTCTCAGTGGGACAGTCATGATATATAAAAAACCACAAAGGAATGGATTCCTTTAAATTAAGACTTGAAATGAAGCTTTCCTAGGCTGGTAAAAAAAGTCTTCTTTGGTAAGGCATAACAATATATCTCTTCTTAATAAATATCATATAAAGATGGCCTGTTATCAAAATATGCAGTTCACTTGCTCTATATTGCTTGACTTAGTTGTTGAAATGCTTTCTCTAAAAAGAAAGACAGCCCAAAGAAATTGTTGGTTGAGTTTCAAAAAGAGGGTCCAAGAAAGTGTAAACACAAGCCAAGACAATGTAATATCTAAGTAGCTGATCAGGCCATTAGAAGTTTGAAATAGCTTGGTCAGGGAAAAATGTAAATACCTGCCACTCTAAGCCCATGATATTAAGAGTTATCAAATATACACAAAGAGAGTGGACTGATAGAGCAAAATTATTTAAGGAGAACAGGTCATTTGGCATAGTTAGAGCAGAACAGTCCACATGCAGGATCTTCCCCTGTCCACTCCCCTTTTCTCTCTCTTCTGATATATTGACAGAAGTGATGATGACGAATAAATGTGCAAAGAGTTTTTCCACTGTTAACAATCTCACTAAGGGATTTCAGACCTCCATTTTACTAGATTAAATTAGAAAAGAACACAGTCCTGTTCCTTCTGTGGATTTTGCTACAATGGAAGTTGGGATCTGCCACAGCTCTCTGAAAGGCTGGAAGGCACTCTGCCTGACTCATGAATTGTTTCTGCAACTGCTCTCCACTGTCTGTATCATCTCCCCTACCTTCCTGAAAATTAGTAAGCTATCAGGAGGGCAGATGCCAGCAAGATGGAAATATGAAATGTAGTCAAGATACAGAAGGGATGGGATGAGATGGAAAAAGTATTTCACAAATAATCACGCTTCTATGTAATAAAATCCCCAGATTCTCAAATCAAATCCCCTGTGTATTTAACCAATCACAATGATGGAGTATCCTTAACCAGTTAAGTAAATTCATACCCAGATAGGAAAAAGTAGGCAGCACAAATATATTATCTGGTCTTGGAAACCAGGAATCTTTCATATGAAGGACAGAGGGCAAGTCCCAGTTTATTCTGAGAAATGTGATACCCAGATTTCAAAGGCCTCCTGGCACACAGAGTAGTTTCTTCTGGTAAACCAAAGCATGGAGTGTGTTTTCATCAATTAGTTTTTCTGGAGGAAATTCAGAATACACAAAACTTATGGAGTCTTAAAAAGCAAACAACCCCCAAAATCAACAAAACCCCTGTCCTTTGGGTGTCAGCAAGTTGCTTGCATACACTTTTCAAAAAAATGTATTTATGTTATATTTGCCTGTTGTGTGAGACTCTGCCAAGCCTTGGCCAAATTCTCAATCTATGAGTGAGTCTGAATCAAAAGCCTGTTTGGAGTAAAGACGGATTTCTTTTGAGGGAGTGAAAGAAAGCTATTAAGTTAAGTATCTTACTTTTGTTTTCCTTCTTTTCAAATCCTCACTCCACCTAATTTTCTTCTTCTGGCAGGCTTGAAAAAATAAGAATTTATGTATCCCCACACAAATTATTTAAGTGCACTGCTATAGATATTCTCTGTTTTGAGAGAGAATTTAACTCACACACAGTCTTGACCTGTAAGTGACTACACAAATAATCAAAGAAGTTGCTATTCCACAGCAAGTACAGGCCACACTTGCCTATCAACACGTAATACTCACTTCAAATTTACTGTACATTGAGTCCTATCTCACATGATCCCTGTGGGAAAAAAAGCTCAGTAACATGCCCCCTTTTATTACTTTTGCTACCATATCAAATAGGTTACAAGTTTTGTATGTACGTAGCATATTAAATCACAAGAATAGATTAAGAATAATAAAATTAAACCAGTAAGCTGAAATTATTCACTCAGTAGTTTCTCAGCCTTGTAGCAGATTAACAGAAAATTATTTTGATTAAAAATACTTTTATGAAACAAGCATAAGCCAGTAGACTGAGCATCTGACATTTTGAATTGTGTGGAAAAGAAGGAGCAACTACCATACGAATTGCACATACTCAAGACACTGCTGAAGAAAATAAGGAACTACTGAAAAGTTAAAACAAGCTCTTGCTTTCTGTTAATTTTTAGCCTTCTGTAATTATTCTAACACTTCATTTTCTCCTCCCTCCTGCTCCCATTGACATATCTATCTTCTAAGTCCATATTACTTCTCAGTTTTCCTATGTATGTTTATAAATTTACACTTAAATGCAAGCTTACTATTCTTTCTCTCTTTTGTTACTTTGCCTCCTGACTACATAACCATATAAACTGATGTCAGATTTCAAGTAAGGTTTTTAAAAATAATTTATCTTATTCTTTTGCTTCATTCTTTGGTAACAAGTTATAATGTGAAAATTCTTAAATATGAAATTCTTCCACGTAAACTTTTACTACATTGTATTGAAATAAAAAATACAAAGTAAGATTGGCAGTCCACTTAGGTCAAAGCTTCTTGTATGAATCATTAGTTTTGAGGGAAAAGAATAAGCCAGCTAGTATGTGTGCAGAATACCATCTCCTTTTGTATATATAAAAACCAAACTGTCTGGTTTTCCCTTAAATCTACTGAGGAAAATATTCTATGAAATTACAAAGGTCTGAATATATTGTTTGCTTGAAATGGACCTATCTTCTTATCTTTATGCTCAAAGTAGTTTTCATTATTAATCTTTATTATTAATATTTTGCACTGGTTGTACTTAGTATAATCATAAATACCTCTAACAAGAAAAAAGTGTAGAGAGAGGCTGCTACTTGTATAAAAGTTACAAAATTATTTCCTCTAAAATAAAATAGTTACCAGTGATCCAGCTTGGAAGAGAGAACTGTAGGGCTAAGAATTGCAAAATATGAGTTAAGCACCTTACAATAATAAAAAACCTCAATGTCAAAAAAAAGGAAACTACAGTTATTTGTTTTGGAAGCAATGTCTTCTAATTCTTTTGAAGTACTTACTTCTGTTTTAATCTGATATAAGCAGTTGATAAATTGTTCCAGGCCTCAGCATTCTGAAATGATAAAAGGAGAAGTACCAAAAAATTTATTCACTTACATTGTGCTTCATAAAAATACATAAGTGAAACTACTACCAAACATCATTGATTTTGCTAATCACTCATATTGACACATAGCTTCTACATGGCAGTTAAAACACTGCATTGAAATATAAATTATCATATTGAAATTGAAATGCATAAATATTTGACTACATCAGCAACAATCAGGTATATAAATATCAATTAACTGCCTTGGGGTGGCAATACACTAAGTCAGCTCCTGCCTTCAGTCTCAGCTGTAAACAGGCATGCTCTTCTAGGATCTAGCTGGGATGGCTGGAAAGGTCAGTGCTCCCAACAGCTCATCACCTCTCACTAGCTGGAAGCTACTTAAACTGCACCACTCTGTTACTGGACAGAAGTGATCTGATGTCCCCTAACACACCTCCGGTAAAACCAGCAGAGATGAGCAGAGATGATTCCTGCCCTTTGCCTGACACTGCTTTAAATGTGAAGCCCCATCACTGAATTCAGCAAAGCGATAACTAGAAATGATTTGAAGAATAGAGTCTGAGCACTGCAATGAAATGTACTCTGTATTGAAGGTTATCCTGAGGCTTAAGGAGCATTTTATTCATGCTGGGAAACCTTTCTGAGACTTAATTAATGAAAATGGCCACTACATTGCTACAGCTGCAGATGCTTAAAGACAGGTTTTGCTTCCAATTGAGAGCCAGTCCAGCACCTTTTACTTAAAAAGGTGCCACCACTTAATCCACTGAGAAGTCAGCTGGCTTAGACATATGAATACAATTAAATACAGGCCCTAGAGACATAAGTGAATCCAGTTTTAGTATCTACTTGGAAGTAAATTTACTGCACTGAACAACAACAAAAAAACAATATATAAAGTAAGAATTTCATTGATGTCTGTATGTACATTTTTTCCCTAAGGAAGTTATTGCATTTTATAATAAAGAAAAAAGAATACTCTGTCACCTCTCATTGCTTTCTCATTCTTTTCTCCAAGAGAAAAGAATGAATAACAGCAGTTTCTATTGAGTAGATGGCATTAACTCTAAGCAAGCAACAAGCTGACAGTCAGGCCTTCTGGCAAAAGTATTGTCAGTGTATTTCTCAGGTAATTCAGCTGGCACCTTCACTGTCTCAATGCACATTCAAACGACAGTATTGTACACATGCATGCCCTGCATCCTGAAAAAATGGCTGAGCTCCATTCTCCCTGCTCCTGAAATATACAGTTATAAATTTATTTCTCACAGGTAAGCTTGACTTTTTTTTTTTTTTCAGGAGAATTTGATTACTTAGAGGACTAAATATTTTAATATAATTTTTTGTTTTATCTCTTTTTATGTCTCCTCACAATTCAGTCATTCCCATGTCTGTTTTAGCAACGTGCGCCAGCATAAAGGAATTTTTCAAATATATTTTAACATTCACACACTCATACTTGGACAAAGATAAGTACTGAGTAAGTATTTTTATGATGCCTTACAACAAAAATATATCCTTCAAGAAGAAGCTTAATTTTTTCAAAGGGCCAAGGTTTAAACAAGTTTTTCATTATTGCTTTGCTTGTTTATAATGAAAACATCCTTGCTGCTTTTAGATAAGCCATCTGAATAGTTTGTTCAAAAGTACATACATCTGGTTCCAATGTCACACAGCGCTGAAATGCTTTGGCAGCACCTTCGTAGCCTTCTAAAGCAATGTATGCACAGCCCAAGGAAAACCATACACCTAGCTGGAGAGAAGAAATTAATGGTTACCTACATACATGGATATTTCAGCACAAAAGAAAGAATTTGCCACGGGAGAACACACAACTCTTGTTGATTTTTACCCATCTTCAGCTATGATAGTACTGTACTGGAAAAAAAATAGTATCCTGTATGCTGATTAAAGAAAAACTTTAGGTTCAAAGTTTTAAGAAATATGGATAAGCAAAAGTATTGACTGCATGAAGACCACTTGACCATTTGTGAAGTGCTCTTTACAGCCATTTTCATTAACAGAACAAAGGGATAATTATTTAGAGGTTTGCATATTTTGTTTTCGTTTGTGAAAAATCCACATTCACTTTATACTATTACAATTAGGTCAGATGATAAACACAAGGAAATGTTTTTCAAGGTAATCACAATTTACAAAAGACATCTCAAATGACCAAACAGAAACAGTTCTAAATTACAGTTCTTCCTCATGTCAGAACATCGACCGTCTCAAGTTTCTATCGCAATGTTTAGAGATAGAAATGAACTCAAATAATGCCTTGCACAGAGAATGGAACTTTACCAGTTCAGTAATCTTGCATTTAAAATCTTTAGTTGTTAGAACCAAATACCTCTCATCAATAAAAATTCAACCACAGAGGAGAACTCAGCACCTCCCTTCTCCACTCCCCTTCTCAGGGAGCCATAGAGAGCAATGAGGTCATGTCTCAACTTCCTGTTCTCCGAACTAGACAAGCCCACTCCTCTCAGGATGTTCCTTCCAGTCAGCCCTTTGTCCAGCTTTGTAGAGCTCCTTTGGATGCTTCCGAGGACCTTCATATCTTTCTGAAATTGTGGGGCCCAGAACTGCACACAGTGCTCAAGGTGAGAACTGCAGACAGCAGGATAATCCCTCCTTTTCACCTGCTGGTTGTGCTGTGCATCCCAGGATTCGCTGCCCTCTTGGCTGCCAGCGCTCACTGCTGACTCACACAGAACTGCTGTCCAGTGCTAAGGTGCATGGGAATGGTACAAAGTTGCACCAGGGGAGGTTTAGTCTGGACATTAGGAAGCATTTCTTTACCTAGAAGGTGGTTAGACGCTGGAACAAATCTTCCTAAAGGTGGTTGATGTTCCAAGGCTTCAAGTGTTTAACAGGCATGTGGTCAATGCCCTTAAAAATGTGCCTTAACTTGGTCAGCAGCTGGACCAGGTGATCATTGTAGGTCCCATCCAATTGAAATAGTCTGTTCTACTCGAAATAGTATCAGATAATGGCATAAATTACAACAAAATACATTTTCATAGCTCTTCCACAGCAAGTTCCTGATTTGCAATGTGGTTAATTCTCAAAGAGCTGCAAGCTAACCAGTATTATCTTTTATAAAAGTTTCATAATTCAGAAAATGATTAAACCCTAAGTACATTAAGAGAACATTTTCTGACAGCATTATGTTTTTTAAATGTATTCAGTCAAAACAAAACAGGACATTTTATAAGGTGTTGCAAAATCAGTCCAGGTACTACTACTCTACTGCAATAAATTCAGCCATTTTTCCATTCTATATGCCAAGGTAAAAAAAACCCCCAGTTTTTCTTGGGAATTTTTTTTGAGAAGGAAAGAGGTGGGGAAGAGGAAGATGGAAAAACAGGTTACATCAACTCTGTATTGCACAACAACATATTACTTCTTGAGATGTCTATTTATATATATATGTGTGTGTATATATATTCTCTTTGTTTTGGGTACTAGTTCTGAAGCAACTAACTCTGATAATTCAGGTTCTCCTCAGGAAATCATAGCAAATATTTAAACACAAAAAACATTACCTTAATTTTTTTTTTTCAAATCAGGGATTTTACAGAGTTGAAGATAATGCTGTTGGCTCATACACAAGCAGCTTTTACATCTATAGACTAACTGCAAACTGTAGCAAACATTCTTACAGTTCTCTCCACTTCAAACTCATTTTCCTGTCTCTAAAACTCAACTTATATCTGCTCCTGACTTAACTGCTATAAGATTTATAGTTAATCTGCTTCAAAGCTTAGATCCCAGAATACAAACACATGACATTGATCTTTGTCAGACCCAGCAGCCTGTGGGCAATCTAATCTTCATGATACTGAGAAAAGAACAGAACAAACTTGACCATAAAGATATCCTTTTGCTTATGAGTGGTGTAAGTGGATGGCCCATCCCTGGAGCATGTGGATAAATAGGAGAAGATACAATTAGCAACTACATCTGGGCTGGGCAAACATGAAAACCTACTTCTCAGCATTGTCAACCTGTCACTTTCATGATTCATAAACTCACCAATCAAGGAAGAAATTCCACATGAAGAGAAAACTATGCTTCTCAAATTTCAGAGGGCAATCCTAATAGTAAATAACCATATAGTCAATATAATTTTTTTCTTGTCCACCAGCACTCCCACATGGCTGCTATCTCATTAACTCCTCCTTATATTCTTTTTAGGTCAGTAACTTCTGGACAGGAAAAGCGGGGGCAGAGACTGGAGCGATCAAGTATGAAATTGAAGGTTAGTTCCAACTTCACAGCTCAGGATACAAGTTAAACAGTGCTTCTGTAAAGGCTGAGAGGAAAAACAGTCACTGCACGCCTTATAAATCTAATGAGCAACAGCAGCACAGTCTCATTTCTGAACTGTGCAGGCTTTCACCACTGGAGAACTGACTGTATGAGCTCTTTGACCTCTGGAATTGTTTGTCAAGCCTTGCAAGATGCTCATAAGTGAAAGTACAAGAGAAATGTGTCTGTCATCCACAGTCGTGAACTAGAACAAGCAATTCTGTGAGCAGCAGTGCTAATGAAGACAAGTTTCAGGTATATTTGAATTGCAAGGCTTTCATTTCTTTGTGGATTGCCCAAAGACTGATAGAGTGATCGGCTTGTATAGCAAACACCTAGCTCAAAGATTTCAATCACACTTGGCCAGCTGGCTAAAAAGTACACAAGATTAAAGGAGGGTTGAGAGGGAATGATTTTATCCATTTCATATTTTGGGGAATCACTCGATGCAGTCTAAAAATCTCTTCCTTCAGAAAGGTTTCTAATAACCACAAAAAATTAGAATTTCTTTATAACAGCATGTCTTTGTTTACCTGATAAATTATTCACAATTCTGAAAACAAGTTAATAATTTAATTAATTATTATTTTCCTTGTGGTAAAATCCTTGCAGCATTTAGAATCAATTTCCACTCTGCTTTTGACCCACAAGATGCCCAAGAATAGGAAACTATTCATTTCTGTAGTCACAGAATACAGACAGAATTTAGGAGACGGTTATGTCAATCTGCACTATCTAGCTGCTCAATCTGTTTGTTTGAAACAATTCAACTGAATCTTAAAAAGAGCTTCCTAAGCAACAAGAGGAGGAAATGTTCACTTTCCTATATGGACTGGCCTATTTTTCTTGGATTTCCTTTCATTCTAAACTTCCTTTGGAACGGATACAAAATAAAAAAGCATTTCAGCAGAATATTTCTCAGTTTTGAGCCCTGTAGGCCATCTTCTGAAGCCCTTTATTATCTGGAAATCCTCCTGATTTAAATAAAATTCCTATCTCAGTAATATATATTTTGCTGGCATTTTCGGTCATTTTATTTTCCATTCTAAAGATGTTTATTAGTTATCTGGAGTTCATTTGAATAAGACTAGGACTCTGATTTATTGGAATAAAATACAGCGAAATACAAAAAAAGCTTCATGAAAATAACTTGAAAGGCTGGAGGCATTTAAAATTTTTCTAAAGCAGAAGTCCAGTTAATCACATGGGACTTAAAACAGCAGCTTCAGCAGTGCTCTTTGAGGGGCAAACAACAGAAGGTGGCATACCCTGCTTTTGCATGGACATAGAAATGGCTATGAGGAGCACAATTTATATACATAAATAGCTACAAAGCTTTTTTAAGTTCTGAAGACCCTTCCACAGAGTGAACCTTACTGGGATGGGATCTAGTGGCTGAGAAACTCAAACAAGATTACAAAAGTTGTCTGCAAAATAGCTTGCAAAGATCAGCAAGAGAAACCAGCCTCATCAAGAGAACTCTTTCCACTGTGGTTTCAATTTTGATGCATTGTTGTACTAAAAGCTACTGTCATCACAAGCATAGCACAGTGCTTCTCAGTGACTCCAGAACTAGACAGACCAGAACACTGGAAAAACATTCCTGTGAAATACAGAGATGAGAATTTGTAGCTCAAAGCCAGGGAAAACTCAGATAGGGTGAAAGGAAACTTTCATTGAAATCTGCATTCCTCTTGCAACTGTTTTGCTTTATAACTTGTTCATAATTTATTTCATGGCAATTATTAATTTGCAGTGGCTTTTTATCTTCGAAATTTCTTTGAAAGAGCTCTACAGGCAAAGATTTGCCTGCATGCAAAGACCTGGATGCAAAAGGATGTCTTTATTTCATACTACCATTTTTAGCCAGTCTTCCAAGTACGTGGTGAAAATTTTGCTAAGAATAGTAATAAACTCTTATTTGTGCCCAGAATTGTCTTTTAAAGAGGTGTCATCATTCAAAACTGAACACATGAACTAAAACCAAAGCCATATGTGCATAATTTCCCAACCTGCATAGGGTTGATCTGTACTGAACGTTCAAAGCACTCCACACATTCCCTGAATTCCCGGTTGCGGAGATGCAGGAGGCCTTTGGAGCGCTGGGCGCGGGCGCTGCGGTGCCTGGAAAGCTCCCAGGCCTTGTCGTAATACTGGTGGTCTTTGAGAACATCACCAAGCAAACAATATAATCCTGGTGTTTCCTTCTTCTCTAACTCCCGCCTGAGTATTTCTTCTGCCTGTTAAAGAGCAAAGAGAAATCAACACATAATGAGACTATTTATTTTCAGTTAATCACCTACCTGAACAAATACTGCTTTAGCACATTGCAATCATCAGCTGAAGATTAAGAAGTAGAGCTAGTGAGGAAATGGTATTTTCATCCAACACAGCACCAAAGATAATGTCTAGAAAGAATGTGGTTCCAAACTGATGTTTAAAAAATACTTCAACGTAAGATGGTGGCTTGTGGTTTAACACACCAAGGAAAATTAAACCATAAAACCAAGAAAGAGCTTACTCCTTTCTTTACATCTTAGGTATGTACTCTGTCCCAAGAACAAATATCAGTCCTGGACATCAAACCTACACCTACACCTTCACAGCAATGAAGTATCAGCCCCATCAAGGTATCTGCAATCCTAGAAGTTTATAATTCTTTTACATGTCCTAGTAAGTACTCCTGCAAATCTCCCCTTTTCTCTAATTGCTCTTTTCTGAAAATAATGATTTCCATTCTATTTTGTCTCACATCAACTATCATACTGTCCGTTGTGGAAATGCCATGCTTTTATGTAAGATGCAGAAATTGTAAATTTATCTAAATGTTTGAAATAAAATATATTTGAAATATATACAGCTTTATAAAAAAGAAGACACAGGCTGTGTCTTCCAGACGTCTATTATGGGCTGTAATAAACTTTCAGAAGCTATTTTTCTCAGGGCCATTATCTTTGCTCTAACAATAAAAATATTGTTTTACTTTTAAACAAGAGATAGTCTGCTTTCTGTGGCTTTTTGAAAAGATAAATACAATGGACAGAGGATCTGTTGTTTGGATGGAACTGTTACCTCAATCCTCCACTGCAAAAATGTAACATACACAATTCAGATCAGTGTAATTTTTCTCTTAGAAAAGATCTACCTGAACAATCTAAATCAAGAAAGATCCAACACTGCCTGCCACAAAAATAAAGTTCAACACTGTAACTCCAGTCATTCTTCTATCATAGCTCCTTTACCTAAAAGGAAACCCAATATCATCTCTGCATCTAAATTATTACTGCTTCTCTTGCATAAGAATTGCTTTCTTCAACCTTCAGATGATCTTTAGAGAAGCAAGGTTTTTACTCCAATCACTAAAATTCATCAAACCTATATGAAAATCATTTTTAGAAAAATGTTTGGTTTACCTTGTTTTGAAATATTTAATGCATAGCAATTTTAACATCTCATTCTTACTATTATTTTTGTAAAGTAACAGAAAAGTCTACAAATATTTGAAGTGCACAAGTGTGAAGAAGAGTTTAGATTTCTAGAAGAATATTAAAATTAGCAAAAATAGAATCCCATTAAGAAGAAAATTGGTGGAAAATTATTAGGAAAATAACTTGACGGCAAGTGTTTTTAAGTGCCCGTGAAGAAGCTCTCAAAGAAAAGCCAAAGAAACTATTGTTTAACATTTAGAATTAGCCCAGCCAACGCACTAGAAAAATCTTGCCTAACTAGAAGACTGTACTTACAGAATCATAAAGTAGTTTAGTTTGGAAGGGAATTTGAGTATCATATAATTCCAGCCCTGCTGCCATGAGCAGGGACACCTTCCATGAGACCAGGTTAATCAAAGCCCCATTCAGCCTGGCTTCCAGAGATTTGGTTAAAGTGCAGTTTACTTCCTCTTAACTGCCTCCATTAGTTGCTATAACATATTAAGAGCAGACATTACAGAAGATTTTTCTCTTCTAGAGCAGAGAGAGCTGATTTTCTGTAGTAACCACATTAGACAACAAAAGATAAGGTGGGGTTTTTTTCCCATTCACATTAAGAAACAAGATTGAAATGTTGCTGAGTAAGGAGATATGAGGTGAAAAGTGCATTGCAAGATGCATCTTCACCACTTCCTCTGCGGGGCACTCCCAAGCTCAGATTGCTGTCATGTGGCAATGCCTAGACTGGAAAGTCAACCCCCTCACTAATGGTGTTTCACATTTAAGAGCAATAAAAACATCATGTTCTGGTCTAAGCTTACAAGAATTCATTGCCAACATAAATACTTAAGCACATAGATAAAAGAGAGAATTAAATAAGCAGAAGTCTGACTTTTTCCTCATCTGATTAGCTATCTGATCACCTCTCTGGCATATTGCAAACATTTTTATTACTGAAATCTTTAAGGCTAGTACAAAGATCAAACTAAAAGAAAAGCCCTGTGTTATCAAAATATTTGCCTTCTACAAAACCAGATAATAGTCTAAAACAGGATTTCTCATTTTGCCTAGGATTTTGTGGGGGTGGAAAAAAGAATGAAAGAGAAAAATCCTTTCTCCTAACTTTGTGGTAAAATGTTTTGAAAAAAATCACATTTAATCTTTGCTAAGACCCCTGCTTCTACAAAAACAAATCTTTCCCTAATAACAAATACTATCAAAAAATATCTTTCACACAGTGCATGTAATATAAGTAAAAGAAATACAGCCACTAGAGATTTATTCTTACTCATTAAAGGGATACATATTATTAAGAAGCATGTTTGTAACTAAAAGTTATAACTAAATTTAGAAAGATATTATATGAAAATTTTCAATTAAAATATAACTTTAAAAAAAGAAGCTGTATAATCCTCACTGACTGAATCAGGTGCATTTATAGCAATACTGGTCTTTCACAGCACAGTCTGCACCAGAGTGGATGGAATTCAATACTAACCTCAAAAGTCAGTTGATTTAAACACAAGAAAGATTTAGGCTCTGATCTTGTCTTCTAAATTACTATGAGTGGTATGGGAATTAAACAGGCAATGCTTCACAAAAATGTCCAATCAGTAAAGAGGGGCCTAGTTTAAACAAAAGGTGGTGCCTTTTCATTACTCACTACGAAGACTCCTGCACACCAAGTTCATGATTCATTCAGCATCTGGCTTCCCAACCCTAAACTTCCACTTGCCATCCCATCCATGTGTTCCCATATTTTAATTTTATATATTTCCTAAAAGACCCTATTAGCCTCACTTTTCACTGATCTAGCAGTTCTACTATTTTACAATTAGTTCCTTTGCTAGTTCAAAGTATTTCCCAAAAGGTAATTTTTCTGCTTGCACATAATTTGCTTGGCTAACAGAGAAGTAGCATGAAGAAGCAGAACAGAGGAGCATGGGAAAAGGCAGTGAGAGAAAAGGAAAGCTCTTTGGTTTTCATTGCATCTTCCCTGTAATTTCATGCAAGACCCTGGGCGACACATTTACTCCTCTTTCTTAGCTTTGTAACCACATATAGGAATGACTACCTGCCTTCTATGACTGTTACTATATATAGTGGAAATTAATCAAGTTCTTGAATGAGCTCACGCACTAATCAGTGTAGTACTGTTTCACATCTGGGAAGCCATACCTGACTTTAAAGGTGGGCTTTTGAGATCTTGCCATACTTGTGTTTCCTCACTCAAATGTTTTGAGGTATCTGTGTCATGCAAGACAAGAAAAAATAACCCTGTAGAACATGGTTTGCTGGGATATGTTGGTCTAAAACCAGACTCTGTATCATGCTGTACACTCTCATGAGATGATGGAATGGAGACAGGGCTGAAAACAGGCTGTTGTAAGATGGAATATCCATCTGATGCCAAATGGCAGATCTCACTAACCTATCAAAAGTCAGCAGCTACCATGTTACAGAGCTCTTGCAAGGGAGAAAGGCCTTACTTCAAGTGGAAGAACTGAAAAGTCACATCTCTGGTTCACCCTTTATTTTCCTTTTAATAGGGAAATAGTACCATTGTTAGGTACCTCTTACACCTTAGACAGAGTTGTCCAATGTTAATAATACTCTTGAGACCTCTGGGTACTGCTCACAGTTAAAAGAAGGGAGAGAGGCACTTTTCAACACCAGTTCTCACTACACACACAGAGATGTCTCCTTTTGCAACAAGTCTGCTAAAGGTAAAATACTTCAGTGAGAAAGCCACAGCAACTATCAATATACTGTGCCTTCAGGTTTTATAATAGTTTTTTCTCCTTGTTCTGTGCCATTTTGCTCATTGCTTGGCACTCTATTATTCTTCTGTTGACTCATGTAATAATATGAGTTCCTACTACTTTTGTTCAGGTTATAAAACAAATGAATCTACAGCCATATCCAGTAACAGTAACAAATCCTTGAAAAAGTTTGCTGAATGTTAGCGACATCTTACTCTGCAAAATTTGTACTGCTACATGGCTCTGTTATATGAATTACATATTTTCTAACAGCACAATGTGGAGCTTCACATGGCCTTATCTACGTGCTCTGTTTCTTTATCAGCAGATAATTCCAAAATAGGAGGAAACTTACTCTGATGTGCCAGTACTCATCACATTGGTATTGCTGATATTTAGCAGTTTTATTAGATTTTTTAGGATTTAAATTTAGGTTTTCTATATAAAAGCATTTGTGAATGAAAAACATACAGAAGTTTATTAAATAGAGTTTGTTTTTTTTCATGGATTTATGCTAAGCCCATTAATGATTTGAACATCTACTGGCCAACATACCGATCCAGTAGATGTTCATGCATTTCTACAAAAATAACTACCAGGTTTAAAAACATCAAAACACTTTTGGTAAATACAAGCAATTCACACTCTGAACACTCTGCAATCAAGAGCACAGATATTCATTCCCCTCAGTGCACAGCTACATGTTTCTAATTTTCTGTCTTTTTGGTCCAAAACTAGCTTTTTTCCAGCTATTCTGTTATTTCATACTTACACAGCATTTTCTCTTTTTCAAAGCACAGCATAATCCCTTATTCTGAAAGCACTTCTAAGCAGTTTCCTGTGTCAGATATCCTGTCCTATTCTCTGAGTGCCATTTTCATAACTCCCTAAGGGCAGTTTGTGAATGTAACTAGGACAGAATGCATTTCCAGGAAATGGAAAATACTGACCTCTATTTCTCCACTGTACTGAGAAGACTGTGATATTAGCATGCTATCCCCAAGGCATGCATAATGTGGCACAGAATTTGCCAGCAAGACATATCTGTCACTTTATAATGAACAAAAGCTAGGCTTTGGGGCATGACTATTAGAAAAAAAAAAGTGTAAGTATAAGGCATTCTGCTTTTTTTCTATCAATTGAAATTATATATCTCCATTAAGCTTAAATCATATTAGAGCATAGTCTTAGTGCTTCTGGTATTGTAAAGGCACATGTACATCCATACATTTAATGCTACCACACACCAAACAGAGGGAAAGGAACGGAAAAAGAGAAAAAACCTATTTTTGTCTGAAATTCAATATTTCTGAATATCCATATAAATTCTGAAAGCAGTGCTTGATAGCATAAGTTCCTGCTACAGCCTGTGTGAGAGTTTGCACCAGAAAGAGAACATAGTTAAATTTACATACAAGTAGGCATTGCTTCCAGGTATGATTTTCTAAAATCTTCCTACCATTGCTCTAATAGTAAAAGCAAAATAATCAACAATAGGAAGGCTAACATAGCCTGTTACCAGCAATTTTAAACAGTTATGTCACTGATATGCACAGTTAGGTGACGGCTTTTAATTGTCTTTGGAGCTGGTCACACACAGTGGTAGCAATGCTAAAGAAATGATGGAGAAGTGCAGGAAAACATGAACACAGACTTAACAAGTAAAGTCTTTTAATCTTACACCACTTCTTGTCTTAAGTGTTTGATTCTGTAATTTGAATATGGTAACATTAAGCAATTACATACATCAAACACTGATGTTACTCTATTTAAAGTGTTTTTTAAAACTACAGCTAATACTTTGAAATCAAGTGGGAAAGAAAATTAATATCCCCTCCAGACAAAGTTTCAAGACTCCATCACGAATGACTGCTACAGCTTTCCTGAAATGCCCACACTGCTGTTTATCCATAGTAGTTAATTCAATTATACTTGAATATTTTCAAGGATCACGATTGCATCTCAAGTGGCTTCTTATTTACCAACTTCTGTTTCATGTGGCTATTACCCCAAGTCAATTCTTTTAGCATTCACAGGTTATGACATGCTCTTATGTGTCCATTTTGCCTAAGGAGATTTTCCTGTGATGACTCTCCTGTAGAAATGAGTGCCATTAGTGTTTTGCCAGCCAAAGCCAGACAGTCCTTCATCTTTCAGATGCCATTTCAAGATGAGATCTCAGCTACATGAAACATTTTTCTTACCTTTCCGTGTTGTCCTGCTCTTTCATAGCAGATTACTGCATCTTCCCACATTTCCAGCTCCTCAAATATTTGTAAGGCAGAGCTGGTGCATCCCAGCTCAAAGAGGAAGTTTGCAAGCTGGCGCTGCAAAGATAAGAAATTCCAGGTAACTAAAAGTAGCAAATAGTGCCTGCAATTTGAAAAGATGTTAGAGGCATTTCTGACAGCAATAAGAAGCAGAAATTTAATATGGAATTATTCTCCTGAAACTTCAGGTTGGAGCCTCTAACAGTGTATATACCTCAAAAACCCCCCACCAACTGAATAAAAACCGTTGTGCTTTGAACAACTTAACAAGATAATACAAAAATAGAAATGGACATGGCAAGAATAAATGGACAGAAATCAACTTCCAGCCCTTAAATGAGGCCCATGTGGCTGGAGAACAGCTGCAGCAGGATGTTGGGAATGCTGAGTGGGAAACAGAGGCCAAAGAAGGGAATTAATGCCCTTCTAGCAATGCTTTGTCACAGTAATCTGCACCTGTGGAGAAACAAAGATGGAGAGAAAGGCTCTGGTACAATTGTGTCCAGTAGCTGTGAGAAATCACTGCCTCAAAGAGCCACTGCCAAGGGTGTTGGTTTTTACACAAACCAATATTGGATTTGAGTTTAGGTTCAACTCCCTAGTTGAGTTTTCCTCACGGTT
Source organism: Motacilla alba alba (assembly GCF_015832195.1). Lineage (NCBI taxonomy): Eukaryota > Metazoa > Chordata > Aves > Passeriformes > Motacillidae > Motacilla > Motacilla alba. Next base: position 77,826,367 of record NC_052018.1, read on the forward strand.
CAGTCAGCCTCTTTGTTATTTCAAATTCAGCTATTATTTCAGTGTACTAATGAAAATAAATGAGTAATGTCTTCAACTCAAAAACAAACATGGCATGTTTTCATGACTTTGAGAAGTCATCTTTGGTCTTTATTTTTTAAGAGAAGATTAAAATTGCAAATCGGTTTTAACCTCTGAAGTAAGGGCAACATGCACTATGTGTGACATATAGACAAATAGGTTTGAAAAATAAATGGGAGCATTCTGTGTATGGACAGCTTCTTAAGCCCCACACAGTTAACCTCTGCAGTGGACTTGGTGATCCTGAATGGACTCCATGAAATTCTCTACATATGTTATGAACCTATCTTTATTGGTTTGGGTTCAGTATCTGTTGCAAATCCAAAGAGTTACTAGAGGGGAACAGACTAATAGTAAAAAAAAATAACATCTGGCTACAATTCTTTGATATAAATATGTAACAAACTCTGAAAACCTCTTTGTTAGCTTGATATTAATCACTTAGGAAAAAAGTTTTGTCATTGTCTAAAACTAAATCTCATTAATGTTTAATTAAATTTGCTCAGTTATATTTGGTAAAACTAATATATGCAATGTGTCTTCATTACTATGACTAGAAGATTGAGTCATCTTTCATTATAAATCCCTATTTTAGCATTTCTATCTTTGGCTTAGAAAATTGGCTTGGATTGAAAATGCCACTCTGACAAGTGGAAATGAAAACCATATCTGATGGTTATATTACAAGTGCCTGTTGAAAGGTTATGTAGAAAATCTTGAGAATGCTCGGAGAAGATATGGTTGGTTAAAACAACATGCAGTGAGATTAGAAATCAAAAAGGAATAAAATAGCATGAAAAGTAAACCAACATGAACACCTTTGGAGGTATGCAATGTTAACAATTTTCTGGAGTTTGTTAAATACAGCATCATCAGATAAGACTTTAGTGTGTAGATTTCTGTTCTAGAAAATGAAGATGAACAGTGTAGTTATGGGTATAAGAAAATCCTGTCAGTACTAGTAAAAGAGGGGACTATCTCAAAAGAAAAGCTTTCTCAGCTCGAGTTCTTCAGTGTACTATTGACTCCCAACCTAGCTGATTTTACCATGATCAACTTCCCAAAGTGAACTTTAAAAGACAAGAAAGATGCAAGTAACAGTAGCATAAGTAAACCAGTAATAAAAGGTAAGACAGTGGCAAGTTTATTTTAATAGGAGAGATGTATTTGCAAGTTTTAGTCTACTTTGACTGGAGGAAAAAGGAAAGTAAAGAAGAATTGCACTAAACAGCAATTAAACCTGTGCATGTCAGAAGAAGACATGTCAAAGCAGAGCACTGTAGAACTTGATTTCTCTCCAGGAACACCTGGTGTTTGTTCGCTTATGTCTTTATTTCTACAGAGTTTCAACTCAAAGTCGCATCACACTCACTTGACTTCGGAGGGATGCAGCATCAAAAATAACTCCCACTGACTCTTAAGTAAAGATTGAAATGGGATTGTTTCACACCTGTATGGCCCAATGTGGAGGCACCTGACAACAGTAGAAAATCTTCATGCGTTCAGACACTGATGTATTTGTATTTTCAAATTGGTCTGCAAGTGCCTGTAAATGCAAAGTATATTCTGATTTAGTATTTACTCAGATTTAATCAACCTAAGCCCCCCATAAATTCAAAGTATTCAGAATTCTAGGCACTTTTGATATACTGGAGAAATTATAATCAATAATAATCAATACCAGGAATAAGAATCAAATTTACAATCCCAAGTAAACACTTGCAGAGACAAACTGCATCAACTATTGAAGTGACTCTGCCTAATGCGTTTCAGGCCTTAAGCTAGTTTTCCCCTAAGACAGAATTGATGTGCTTTAGGCATGACATTTCTTATTTAGGAGAGAAAGAGAAACATATTAAAGTGGACCACGGTTTTGGAAACAGTTCTAATACAAAATAAATTATTGTGACTTGGCATACAATTCAATTCAGGCTATTTTCTTTCTTTTGGTGAAGCTTTGGATTGTTGAAATATTTTCTTCTGAAGCCCTTTGAAAGAGAGTGGTAATTTCCACAGAGAAAAACTGCACCACTTATTTTTACTCTGAAAATACACTACGAAGCTATTGAAATCAAAATTCAATAGCAAAAAACCCCACAATATTAAAGGAGGCTAGAGCCAGAAAGGTTGTTTGAAATTTTAAGGTAAGGGAGAAACTCTCTTCAAATGCCAGTCACCATTAAGCAGCAAATTTAAGGACAGCATATAAATAAGGGAATATTAAATTACTTGTGTTCACATGATTCACCTATCAAAGTCTCTTTAATAACTTAGTCAGAGACTTACACATGGTGCTACACTGGTCAGAATTTTCTCAGCTTTCTGAAAACAAATGCAAAGATTCCCAAGCAAAAGGAAAAAATTGATAGGATCACCTCTTTCTCTCTCTTTCTAAACCCAGCTGTTGATATCAATAATGCAACTGACAGCTGCATAAAATGAATTCTATGATTCAAACCGCTAAGCATCTTGTAACTGTTATTGATGTTAATGGGATTTACTAAGTGGCTTCATTCTTTTAATAAGAAAAGAAATCACAACATGCAGCAATAATTTAGGCTCTAAATTGATGCTTAACCTCCTAATTTTAAATACCAATGTTTCACATATTTCATCTTATTCACATTGTTTTTCATGAAATTATCTCCACAGGCCTGTTCCTACAGATTATCCAGAAATCTATGCCAAGCAAATGGCTGAGATGTATTTGTAGTAAGGAAAATGACACACTAATAAAATTGCGTTCCTTTACATAGTTTCAGGCAAACCAAAAGAGTCAGAATAAAATAAAACTTTTAAACTAATATTATTTTATTTTAGAAGTTATTTGAATACAAGCTATGTAATACATTACATTTCTTTGTTTTAGTTCTGCTGAAATGTTCTAATGCAATGCAGAAGCACATTTTTCTATACTCTGTTGCAACAAAAATTAAACCAAAAAATTGTCCAATTTCTTGGATACCCATTTTATGAGACCAAACAATGTAGTAAAATACAGTTGAAAAATTTAAAAACAACAATTGCTCTAAGCCTTTCAAAAAGTAGGAAACTCCCAAATATGTCCTGCAAAAAATTTTTTTTGAGGAGTACAGGAAATGAAAGGCAAGAAATGTTTTAAGTGAATCAAAATAGTTTTGGGGTTTTTTTAACACTTTCTCTCCCCCTTTTATAATTTCTATTGTTCCAACAGAAAAACTGAAATACAAAGAAAAACATTTTTTGAGAAGAATGTATTTTATTTCAAAATGTGTGGCCATATCTTTTCTACACTTCTCAAGCAGAAAAGCCTAATGTAAGTGAGGTGTTAGAGGAGAATATGATTGCTAACAAGTAGAATTCTCCCCCTTCCCCTCTGTACTCTGTTCAGAGTTCTAACAAAAACTGAAAATGTAGATAGAACTTATGAATATTATACATTCCTTAAGAAGAGCAAATAGCAATGAATTTAAAAGTCCTAAAAATCTGTGATTAATGCACTCTTTAATACATTGAAAAAATAAGCTCTGACAGTTCTGCCTACTATTGAAGTATAGAAAGTAAGTTACTCAAACTTTGAATTCTGTGTTTCTGAAAAATGCTTGATGAAATAAAATTTTGGCTGTGTAATGGCAAGAAAATGAGAATTCTAACATTACTGCACAGCTAATATCTAACAGATACTAGATCATAGAACAATAAATCAATCAATTCAACAAGTGAGCACTATTAAGTGAGCAGACTTTTTCATTAATGACCTTCAACATAAATACACTGTAATAAAAAAGTATGTAAATACAGAATACTTCCAATACAGTCAGACGTAAGATTTTATGACTTAGTTTAACTTGACACTCAGATTCCTGCCTTGCAAGTTGTTACATAGAAACAAAGCAGAAACCAAATGAAATTCACAATTCTAAATTACATGAGTTCTTCCACAGGCAACATTTAGAAATGTTAACAGGTTACTCTCCCATCATGTAACACACACTCTTCCCAAGGCTTAAACTGTCACAGCAATGAGTTCAAAAGTCAACAAACACTATACAGAGACACGTTAACCCAGTCTGGACACAACAAAACCAGATAGTTTTGATGGAATTTTATAACATGAGCAAAGACTACACTATTGCCACATGAAAGCAGGAAAAGACAGCTCTAGAAACTACAATGCATGCATTTTCCCCACCTCACACTCCAATGTCTGCTCTGAGATTAAGCAGTACAGTACAATAGGCAGCCTGTTTGGGATAAGCATACCATGCTAATTTGAAATGATCACAGTCGGGCTTTTATTACTTTACTTATCAACCTCAGTCTAATCACTTTTCTAATCAATCTCAGCTGATAATTATCCACAACTGAAGTATATGAAGCCTGTAAAGGACTTCCCCACCTTGGACATAATTTTCCTATGTTCATTTCCATTGTATATTCTTCTTTTGCTTGTATGTTCAACATATGTGTAACACCACTAAGGTCCTCAAGATAAAACATCAGCTTTGATCTTCGAGCCTGACCAAATTTCCTTCTCTTCATCCACTCCACATGTTTTACCATCCTTATCTTCAGCGGCTGACTGAGTTAGAATTTTTTTTCTTTTTAGCCAGACCTTATCTCTGTGCTTAATCTTTGGAAATACTACACTCTTACAGTCTCTGAGTTGTCATTTTTCCACAACACTATGCTGTTTGGTTTCTCAACCTACTTACAGTACAGTTTTTAAATTTGTTATTCCTCCAATTGGCCTGAAATCCCTCCCCCAAAGATTTGTTCCTTTAGTTAAAATATAATCTTTGGCTTGCTTTTTGCATTTAAGGTAAATAAATGGCAATTTCACATGTGTCTTTCTATTCTTAACCTCTTTATTCCAAATTAAATAGTTTGTTTGCTTTAAAAAATGCCCTTTACAAGTAATACTAACTATATGCAAACATTTTTTCCCATCCATTTCCCCTGAAGGATGTCCTGATCCAAGCTTACTACAGGGAAAAATCCCCCCCACAACCAAACAAAAAAGCCCCAAATTCCTATCTTTTGAAAAGAGCAGGATATTTAATACTTGTCAAACACTTACTGGAAACAGCATAACACCTTGCTTGTGCAGCAACTACTTAATTCCATATGGATCTCCCATCTCAAAAACACTGAAGATACAACTACTCCTATCCAAATTTAATATTGCTGGCCCAAATAAAATCTCCATTTTATCCATGCAATTTCATCTCACTTCTTCCAAAGTTTTCATATCAGTAACACAGAGTGTGACTGCACTGCTTTTTCCTTTACCCATCTTTTCCAACAAGAGCTTTTTCCAGTTTTAGTGTTCCAGTCACAATTGCTCCACCCGATTTCCTTCATCCGTGCAACAGCTTGCTTCACAGACAGTGTTAATCATCATAGCTTGTTTATTTTGTTTTCCTGCCTTGTCCTACTACTAACCAGGCATCCAGCTGTTTCCACCAACCACACCCTATTTAAAAACGCTAGTCTTTACCATGTTATTACCTGATCATGTGCTATGCATTTACCACTACTGCTATCTCCTATCTCCATCCTTCATTTCCTCATATCCTTTGATTTATCCTGGTACCCTTCATATTACTCTTTATTTATGATTTTATAGACAGAATGATTAGATAAGTTTTTTCTAGACTTCTGCTTCTCAGTCTAGAAATCTTGTCAGGCTGCCAGAATCAATCCCTAGTTAATACCTCTGGGACTCCAGTGGTGATGGTCCACCCATGAAGTCCTCTCTACATGAATGCTCACACCAGCCATAAACCACTATGTTAATCCATCACCTACTCCCAGCTGACATAGTGTCTGTGGCATTATCTTGCCCTGCTTTTACCCTTCTCTAGCACCTCAAAGCTGTCTGCTTCTCACACGTTTTTACCATATTTGACACAGATTCAGCTTGATTCGATGAACGAAAAGTGCTTTTCAGTCTTTTCTAACATAGAAGCTCCAGATACAGTTTACATTAAATTCTTGTAATTCTAGGGTTCTTTTTCAATTTCTCCCAAGCCAGAAGACTCCTGAAAATCCCACAAATCACCCTGACCATTCCACGCTCTGCCTAGACAACCACTCCCATTTTCCTTGTGCTTCTTCCATTTCTGTACATTACCTCTAGATGACTTATAAGCAGCAAACTGGTGTCACAACTCTCCTGCTCTGTATTCTAGCTGTTCCCTTAGCTACTTAAACAACTTACACACCTATTAAAGTAACAAAGTATGGACACCAGCTGTGGGACTGCCTGTGGGTCATGGCTTTGTGTCAGGCACAGAAGTGCCTGACAGCACCAAGACATAGTTGGAATTGTTCAACTGCTTGGAAGAAAGGTGTCTGGAGACAAAGGGGGCAAGAGGTAAAAATACATTTGTAAGGAAAACAACCCTGCTATCTCATCTGTACTATGGTTCCTAAGAACTTAGCAGGTGTACAGTTCAAACTGAACTGAGCTCACCTATGTTATTTACTCAAAAACAAAGTAGAGGAAAGCTTTGTAAAAATAACAGCAACTACATGTGTAACTCTGGTTCTAGAATTACATAGTTCATATTTTATTCATAAGCTTACTTCAAAAATTATGAATGAATAGGAAAATTTATCATCAAAAAGCTCCTTTGATTTCCTACCACACAAGTGGGTCTCACAGAGTAGAGAGCAGAGCAGTAGTTTCTACTGCTTAGTATTCATGAAACAAAAAGTGGGCATTTTTTTAAGCTTATGGAACATTAAGTTCCTGTGGATCCTGTAATACGTACACAATTCCGTAAAACTTTCAAAGATTCACTGATAAATTAATTCAAATTAACACTATTTAAGACTTAATTCTAAATGCTTTAAAATATTTTGAGGCAGTGATATTAAAATACTTCTTTAATAGGAAAATCTACATAATTCTTGAAGTTTCAAAACATTAATTTGCTTTATTAATTTTCAGTTTGTCTTCTGTCAAGTTACATCTTCTAACAGTAAAGTCTGAAAAACGCTGCAGAAGAACTACAGTCCAAGTTAATTTGGGATGTATTACAACAGTAACTGTCGCAACCTTGTTCCAGAACAGTGTACACAATAATACATGAACCCAGAAAAGTACTAAGAAAACCTTCATTCCTCCTGAAGAACATATACATAATCAGTGTCTAAAACTCAGAAACTGTATGCCTATTAGAAAACAGGTGACAAACAGAGGTAATTAAATATGCAGAATAATTGGATTTTTTTTACATTTCTTTCCTCTGAAATATGTATTAGGTATTCCATGCTTTTCTTGTACTATAACTATTTTAGAAGGATATGTAATTAGATCTTGAGTAACACTCCTTTGATAATCTTACTTTAAAAAACCCCATTAAACCCCACATTTACATTTCAAACAACACACTTACTTCAACAACTGTTTGTCAACCCAAGAGCTCCTGAAACCAAGACCACCAGGACAAACTGAGACATATGCAGACTTCTAAAATCCAATGGTCAAACTTAAACTACCAGTGAAGCAATGCCAGAAATGATAAAACTATTAAACATTTTCATATAACAATGCAGTAAAGTTTTGCTAAATGGGAGAGATTAATTTCTGGCCTAGTCCAAACTTCATGACAGAGATTATGACAAAATAGTGATTACTTTACTGATTGCCAATTTTATTACTAGAGGAATAGATACAAAACCAGTTCATTGGGTCATATTACATTCAACTATTATTCAAAACAGCATTTTGACAGTTCAGTCAGAACTTTGTTGTTTGGAAACTAAAATGACTTTAAGGAAATAACAACCTATCCTTTTAAAAGCTCACAGAGCTCACAATTATATATTTCTGTTAAGCAATGAAACCATCTCTGAATAGTTAAGAACTAAGGCGTCAAAGCACACAGAAAAAAAAACAACCATTGAGCAAGGATGCTTTTCAACATGAAGAAGAATCCTCCCCACTCATTTATCTAATTTTCAAAGTGGAATTATGACACTAAATACTTGAGGAAAATTTATTACAATGATCACTATTATAAATTGTAATTTGTAACTCATGGAAGCTTAAACAGACCATTTCTTACACTGTGCAAAGATGCCAAGCTGAAGACCACTACTTAGTGAAGATTTTACATTATTCACATTCTCAGGAGGATAAAAACATTCTGTGAGAACTCTGCATAAGTTAAGTGCTTAAAAGCACAAAAATATTGCTTCTTTTTTACACCTCATTAAAATACAAGTCTTAGTTTTATTATAATCTTGTAGCCTTGAAGACTCATATTTTTGCTCATTTTGCAAATTCATCCTCTCAGTCATTTTTCGAATCAAATTATTGCTCATTAGGATTTACCTCAACTGGTGTGTTTTTTTAAACCAACTAGAGGACTGTGTATCACACTGCTCCCCAGGAACTAAAAACTGGTTTAAAATTTATGAAAACTAACTTTATCATGTTGTATAGCACTGACTGCCTTCTTTGCTTTGCAAATGAAAGTCTACAGGGCGTCTAGAACACAGAAACTGAAAATATTTCAGGATGCTTCAGAGAGAAAAACTAGTAACAAGATAATGCAACTTGAAACAAAAGTAACTGAAACATTCAAGTAGAAGACTTTAGAATGCACGTTTTCAAACCCAAGTCTGTTTGCATTGGTCGTGGTTTGAAAAAGAAGTGAATTTTTTTGAGAAGCAATAGTCAAACCAGTGAGTGCTCAAATGTGAACATTAGCACCTAGTGTGGCCACTGAACATATGGATACGCCTCTGAGAACACAGGGGTTAAAAGCAGAGGGACTCCCAGGGGAACGCTCTCTTGGTTCCTGGTGCTCTCTTGGTTCCTGGTCCGTGAAGAGGCCAGACCACCCCTGCCCAGCTGCGGGCTGGGCGAGGGAAGGGAAGCCACGAGGCGAGGTAGGCTGGAGCCTTGGACTGAGAAGGGAGGTGAAGGCCCCTGGCCCCTGAAGGATGGAAGGGTGCAGGAGCATTGAAGAAACACCGGGCAGCCTTTCCCCCTTCCCCTTCCCTCCCGGGAGAGAGAGAGAGAAAGAGAGTGCCTGTGCCACCTTGAAATTGGATAGCACTGGCCCAGCCAAGAAGGAGAAGGGGGGGGATGTGGCGAGAAGATGCAGCCAGCAGCCGTGGGAGTTCTGGGCAGACAAAACCCAAACTTTTAACCCTTTTCTAAAATAATAAAAACCTTACAAATGCTAATCCTTCTAAAACTAAATAATAAAAAGAAAAGATAAAATAAGAAGAAATAGACAAGTGTGATGTAAAATTTTACAAGTAAAGGATGACCGAAAAAAGTTAAGAAGAATCCTAGGTGGGAGGAGATGATGGAGTAGCCTATAACTAAACTCTTTTCTTATGTAGCCATGAACAAACCCATTTTTCCTACAACGCAAAAACTACATTTAAGAGGAGGCAATGGCTTAAAGCCGAAAGAGCGAACAATAAAAGAGTGACGTGAACAAAAACGACAGGTGAGGAGGGTGGTGGTGCCCCCAATCTTCAATAAAAAGAAGCTTTATTCTCAAAATGCCTTGGCTCCAGGGGGTGAATTTGGGGGGGATTGGTGTCCCAAAAATAAAAAACTATTATTTTTTAAAACTAAGCAAAACACCCAAAAAAATCTCTATTCTCAGAACCCCTCACAATTCTAGTCCATACACAATAGTAAAAACACTAAACATAGAAGGAAGAGTATAGTACAATATAGTACAATATAGCACAATATAGTACAAAAAAGACTTCTCTCTTCTTAATAAAATAAAAGTTAATTACCTAAAAAATAATAGGCTAAAAATTAAATATCTACAAAATAATAATCTAATTAAAAATCCAAAACTATATCATTATACTGTTTTAAAAATCTAAGTAAAAAAAGAAAAAGTTTAAATTTTTTTCATTTTAAATTCTATATAGATTCATTTTATAATAATTATAAATTAATAAATTTTTTCTCCTTTATTCCCGAATTAAAACCTACTTTACTCTATTTCTAATCACATCTCACAACAAACACCAGGGAGAGCTTGTTTTCATAAGGGCACTGGCATTGCGCCAGCGCCAAACCATGACAGCATTGAAAGCAGTGTTTTACCTACTTTGTTCAATGCTTTGGTAAAAACTTCTTGATAGAATGTAGTCACCACACCGATAGAAAACACAATGTTCACTGACCCAGGTAACTCCTGGGTCCACGAATGGAAAATGGTTCCAGTTTCTAGTAGCTTTACACACAGAAGGAAAAACACTGATTTCCTTAAAATGAAATGAAAACAAAAATTTTCTATGCATATTCTGTCAAATTACAGTAGTCCCTTTTTAAACAGCAGGCTAATCCCCAACTAATAGTTTGCTTATTTTTCCCTCCCACAATAGACCCAATGGAGAAATCTCTCTGATCTCTAAAAACAGGAGGTCTGCTGGTACTGGATTCAGCACTATCCACCCCATAGCAATGTTCTAGTAGCTGGCTTTGATGAATTCTTCACTTAAGATGCTCCAGCTCTCAAGGCTGTAAGTAGCAATAGTACTGAGCATGCATAAGGAACACGGATTCTTCTCTGCTATCTCCTTTTTCCTTCTCCCCCCTGAACAGCTAAAGAAACTTCTTGGCACCAACATCCCCTCACCAAATCCTTAAAAGCTTAAAGTTTCTAGGCTGAGGGGACTGCTAGTAGAGACTTTTTCAGGACAGCTTTCTCTGTGGCATCTGCACACAGGCTTGATTTCACTGTCAGCACTTGACTTGAAGCTGAGAATAATGCAGTATTCTCTTCAAGACAGATTACAACTAGATAATTTCCTAACATAGTTCAAGTTTGGTGCATTTGAAGTTGTTATTTCCTTTAAAAGCATAAGCAAAAAACCTCTTTTTTTTAAAACAAAGTTTGTGTTAATTTTGTGGCAAAGGAGGATCTTGCTTGTAGCCTTTAATAAAGATCTGACCGTTCTTGCACCAGAAACCTCTGTTTTGCTGCAATCATTCCTCCCCAGCCCCACCAGGCATTATAATAACTTGTTACGGAGAGTAAGTTACACCAAACATTTGTGTTTTATAATATATAACAGATATATTCTTTGAGAGATGCAGTTCTTCCTCAGAAAAGCCAAGAAAGGAAGGGGATAGTCAAGCTAAATTCTTTAATTTAATAATTTTTCTATGCATTATATAATTGTTAGTTTGGGTATAGTAATAAACTTTCATAACCATGACCCATTTGATCTATCCTGTATTCCAACTGGAATACCCTGCTCACAAAGAATAATCTATCAGAAATATCCTGTACTTTTTCTGTTGCTGGTAGACTTGAGTTTACCTACCATATAGCACACATTTGCATTTTGCTGATAGTAAATTGTGCCATAATGTATATCTACACAAGCAATTAAAAAAAAGTCAAAGTATCTGTAAATAGCAAAAAAAAAAGCCTCACTCAAGCTTTAATATAAAGCATAAGTAAACATAGTAGAAATAAATATTCAAAATAAACATTTATGCACGGCAAAAAATAAATTTGTAATTAGATGGTATTTCTGAAACAACAAATACAACAAATAAAAAAAGAATTTCAGAGGAAAAGTTCTTAAGACTTGTCACTAATTGCAAGCATGAAAACATTTACAGCTTCCTACCTAGGGTAGAGACTGGTGGTATTCTGCTATACAAAAGATACCAAAGGGAAAAACACAGCACAAAACAAAATGCCGTGTCTTCATGTAACTGTTTTGGTGCAAGCGCTTTTGGTTTTGGTGCAGTCACACCAAGCATAATTCTTTCATGTTACTAAGTTACCTGGAAAAAGGAAAGAAAATCATGTCTAGTCTTATCTAGATACCCATAACCTGAAATCACAGAAATTCTGCTGCTTATTTGCCAGAAACTCTTTTTTCAGTAATAGAAAGAGTCATGGGGGTTTTTCAACCGCAAAGTGCTCTTTTGCTGTTACCTGTTTTCCAACTATTTTCATTCATTTGAAAACTTCAAGAACATCTTTACTCATTTGGTGAAGGGGACAGGAGTATAAAGGGAAAAGACAGACAAGTTCAGTCTCTTTTTTCCTGAATCCAGCCACAATGTCTCAGATAACATCTTGGGACACCCATTGTTTTCCCTCCTTACAAGAAGAAAGTTTTCCTAAGAATAGCTGTCCTATACAATGAAACCTTGACTGATACCCAGTAGTTTCTGTTGAAAAATTACTTGGCAGGAAATAAACATTCTTCCAGTAGCTGAGCCTGACCCAGAAACCATACAGTGTATGATGGTAAGTACATTAGAAATATGACACACGGGCAAAGCGTTTAAACTTTAGCTATCCCAAAAGAAAGCAGTCACATGTAAAGAAATCTGTTTTCAATATATGTATTTTCTTGAAAGACATCCAACCCAGTTCTTCACATGTTCCTGGAAAGCTCTCTATATATCAGGGAAAAACAAACAAACCCCCTATCACTCTCTGTTAGTCATTGATCTACTCACCAAAGAGGAAAAATAAACATCTTCAGTAACAACAGGTTTGAAATGAATTCAATTTCCAGTGAAAATAAAAAAAAAATCCAAATGCATTAAATGTTCCATGCCTGATTGTATGGCATATTCAAACAGAAGTGTATCAAGCTCCCCTGAAGACTCAGCACTTTATTAAAGAAGGAGGAACCCACAAAATCACAGTTCTTTCCACAATTATATAGCCAGTTTGGCACACTACCAATCAAAAAAAACAGACCAAATGAAAAAATTTCAGTCAGCTGGACAAAGTTTTATGGTCTGTGCTGGTCACTCACACCAAACTGCCTGAGGGACAGAGACAAGACAACAGAGAATCTTCTGCTACTTCACTGGACTTACCATACTAAAAACCTTGCCCAACAAAACCATGTACTATAGAGACTAAGGGACAGCCAGGATAACATGTACATCCTTTACTCTGTTAATAGTCTTCAATTGCTTGCGGACCATCAGCTGCAAGTCCTAATGGTACCACTCCTGCACTGGAGGCAATTTTCTTGCACATCTGCAGGAAGGGTTAGCATGCTGCTGCCAAAGGAACAGATACACTTTGCTTTCAGCTAACCCTGTTTTACTTGAGATACTCTAACCTGAGCCAGAGGGAGAGTACTGAAGGACAAATGAACTCTTTCACCAGCAGCTGCCCCCACCTACTTCCTGCTACCATTTTTTTCCAGGGGAGAGAAGAACATGAGCCCAGAAGTCTGCTGGGCTTCTGGTCATTCATTTAACCCTCAGCCTGTACCCTTAATGGAGAGCCAGAGGAAAGAAGGCAGATTTCACACCAGAGAAAAGGGCAAAGTGGAGCTTGGGAGCTCCTGAAATAGTTAAAGATTGCACTATAATTTGGCATTTTTGACCTTGTAAGTATCTGAACCTGCAACACTATTAATGACCTTGGCTTGTGTGCATTTCACACAGGGAAAAACAGAAAGAAAGCAGAAGTGTTCTATGGTAGAATCATTTACTACATGTTTCTTTTTCTAGGCAACTTCAATGTTTTCCCAGATCTGTATCTGGAAAAGTGGGCAGGTATAGCACAGCAATGTGCATAACAGCTACAAACAAAAATATTTATGCCATTTAAAAATCTAGTTCTGGCATGGTAGGTCATATTGCCTACAAAAACATCTCCACATTTGTCAAAATGCCTGAGTCTTATCACAGAACCACAGTGCCATCATTTACAATATTCAGTCAGAAAGCAATACTATAAAAAAAAATGGCTAACTGCAAAAGTAAATGGAAATCTTGAAAAGAATCATTATCATATCATACTCACAGGGAGGCTGGACACCAGACTGGGCCCCCCCGGGGAAGCGGTCTCAGCACTAGCCTGGCAGAGCTCAAGAAGCATTTGGACAATGCTCTCAGGCACATGGTGTGACTCTTGGGAATGGTCCTGTGCATGGCCAGGAGTGGGACATGATTACCCTTGCGGGTCCCTTCCAACTCAGCATATTCCATGATTCTGTGATTATAAAACTCTCCACACACCAGTCCTAGTGGTTATTTGAATCAATGATTATTAAATCAGTTTGGAAAGTTCAGAATCCAAATATATTCCTCAATTCATAACTAAAATGGAAATAAATGAGTTGAATTAGGCCAGAATAATCTCTGGTTAGAAGCTACATCTAGCACACACTATTGTGAAGTTTGTCTCTCCAATCAATTGATTCTTTACATAGTAGATTCTCCAAATTTTTTATCTCCAAACATTTAGAAACCACAGCAGTCACCATATTAAGTAGGTTCCTCTAACAATCCAACCCTCTTTGTAACTTACTGGAAAGTGAAGCCCTTGGCATGATGGAAATTCTTTCAATGGAAACATCTACCAGAATCTCCACTATCACTCTCCACTACATCATCACAGTTACAAACTAATTTAAATGCTTCAGCATTTTCATTTCACATGAAACCAGTTCTTATTTTTGTAAATGGTATAATCATTTAATCTAAAAATCTAAGAAAAATAACATTTCCCCTTGTTAATTACACAATAGTTCATTCTTTTCTATTTTATTTTTTCCTCAAGCATTATTTTTCATCTCTATTTCTGTACGTATCTCACAGGGATTTGTCACAAGTGTAATGGCCTTTTTTACAAATCCCTTCTTCCCACTTTCTGTGAATTCATATTCTGTAGGTCAAAGATTACAAATCTCTACAGCTTATACTTCAAAGTTTTGCTGCAGAAAACTGATCTGCTGAAATCTTACTCTTAAGAGTGTACAAGAAACAAATTTTCCACAGAATTCTCCTTGATTATCCTTGGTGTTGACCTCCATAATAAAAGTAAAATATTTCCAATGTACTGCGCTGAAACTCAACCCCTATTTGGCTCTACAAACACTTTCTTGCCCCTAAACACCTGAGAGTAATTCTTATCAGTTTTTATCAGATTTCCCACTGACAATCTACTTTGGCAGTAATTGTATTTGCCTCCCTTAAAATCACAGCTTGTATGCTGACCTGAGGAAGTAAAATATTTATTTTGTATCAGGAGAAAAGAAAAGCCCTACTGACAGACCATTCAGCCTTTTTTTTTCTAAATGATTATATACGGGCAAGACCAAGGATCACTAGTAATTGGGACTTACTAAGTTGTCTTTGACTTACTACCTATTCCAACTTTTGCAAATATTAAAGAACCAGTATTTCCATATTCATTCACAATTGATACTTTTAGAACTAGAAGCGGTCTTCAGTCTCATTTCTTGCAAAGGGTAAAGCAGCACTAAAATACCTTCTAATGAAAGAATTTTTCAGAACAATGCTGGATCACTTTCAAAATAGTGAAAGACACATAGACACAAGCACTTCTATCAATAACATTTACCTCATTGTTATCATGTTAATTCCCAGCAATTGTTTTTGTACATCTTCATTTCATTAAAGAAGAAGGCACTATCTACTGTATGCATGACTCTGAATTAAATACTGAATTAATTCTGTCTTTCAGTTCTGTTCACCATGGTCCTGGAACTTCTGGAACTACAATAACCAATGCATTTAGTGCCTTTTCATGGCATTGAAAAACTCATGCATTTGGCAGGCTTTGCACAGCACGATTCCACACAGAAAACAGAGAGGACAAAGAGAACTGCTTTAATTTATTTACCTGATTTAACTTCTTCCCTGTAATGAGCTGATTACCATTACTGAATTGTAGCTCCAAAACTGTCATAGTGAGGGCATTTTATAACTTCACTGCATATATTTCTATTGTTCTGGAAAATTATTAAAAACTGAAAAGAATGCAAAATTAATTCTGTCTTAATTTGATTTTTGAAACCCATTTCATGCAATAGCTTCCATATTTTTAATAGACTACTACCCTAATCAAACAAAATAAGCATACAGATCTGTGCCATTGAAGGTGAAGAATGATTGAGCCAGAGAGAACTATCACAAATTTATGCATTTTTAATTAATAAACGTCAATACTATTATGGTCAGCAAATAATTTTGCTGGGGTTTTGTTAGTTTCATTTATCTGCGTTTTGCTGATTTGTTTTTTTTTTTTAATTT
Source organism: Motacilla alba alba (assembly GCF_015832195.1). NCBI lineage: Eukaryota > Metazoa > Chordata > Aves > Passeriformes > Motacillidae > Motacilla > Motacilla alba. The sequence goes on from NC_052018.1 coordinate 77,842,457, forward strand.
GCATCTTTTCTCCTCTTCCTTTAAAAGGTGCATTTTCATCGGCAGTGAGAATCAGACTGTCCTTCAATGATACAAGACCTTATTACTATCTTTTTTTTTAAATCTAGAAGGATTCAATGTAAGCATGTTTAAGACAACTCTATCTTTAGTAGAGAATTCCTGTTTGGTTTTTTTAAATTGACATGTTGGAGTATGATAAATAGCATTTATCATGTCCTAAAATAAGAAGTTAACTTGCCCCTGTTTTAAGACCTTTTGAACTCTTAAATGGAAATGGAAGTGTGATTAGCAAATAAAGCAAATGTACATTATGATCCAAATTAAACAAAATTACATGCCTTGTAATGAAAATACAACTATAAAAATGAGTTTTGCATTTCAAATTTTCTCTTTTCTTATAAATATCTTAGAAATGCACAAGTTCTGATTATGCATTAAAACTAATATATATTAGGGTTTCAGTCCTAATTGTATAGGACAAACACAAAACCATACCTTTTTGTCCTATCAGCTTCCAAGGTTAGCTCAATTCTGAATAAATTAGGTCTTAAGCTATGAAAGAAAACACACCTTTGCACCTGCCTGGCAGCTTCTGAAGGCTGGTTTGCCCTTTCAACACACTCTCAATTCCAGACACTTCGTTAGTGATTTTTACCAGATCATACATACTATTGTCCTTTAACTCCAGCATCACAACATGTCCTGCTGGTATATTAGTTGAGATTACCGATTATAAGTGCAATTTAAAACATTTAGTAATGAAATATATAAATACTAATTGAAAGATCAGTGTTTCTTACCCTAGTTATAACCATGTTATCACTTAGATTTTAAACTTTGTGGTTCTACAGGTAGCGCCTGTATCATCAATAGAGATATTGAACGCATAAAGATATTAACATATTTAAGCATTCAACGTTTAACAATTCCACTAAATTACCAATTTTAAACAATTATTTTACACTTCTTAGTCGCTAAGAAAAAATCATTTATCACTTCTTGTTAATCTTCTTTCCAAAAGTGAGCATTTAGAAAAATTACACTTGTTTAACTGTCTAGTAGACCTTTTATCTAAGAAGCCTTTCAGTCTAATTCTTTGGTATACCAGTTAAAACTGTTTAATTTTTCTATTTTATATGGTGGAAGACTGGAAAGCTACTGCCTATATAACATTTCCCAACCGTTTTTCTTTATGATATTCTGGTAACTCATTCTTTCCCACCCATTATTACCTTGTCTCCAGGCAAACAAATTCATTCTTCACTTTAACTTGTTCCTTAAGTATCCCCTACATGCTTAAGCAATCTCAACATCCCAAGTTGTTCATATCACAATTACTTTGAATTTAAAAATTATTGAGGAAGAGACTACCTCTTGAACATAATGTATCCATTTCACCTATACAATCACTTTAATGGCAGGAAAAAGAGACAGTCAAAAATTTGTAAGGCATCTACACAGAAGAACTTCAGGCACCGGATAACCAATAATAGTTTTTGCTAACTCAAGGTGAACTTCTAAGATGCAAAATGATGTTGATAGTTTTAACGAAGCATGCTGGGGCAGGAATTAATTAGCATGCTGGAACTGTGCATATCAGTATTTTTTCTAAAGCGAGTCACATAGCAGATTCTTCATGTGCATGTTTTGGTTCATTAGATCAGGTCCTGCCAATGTGCATTTCACTTTGAAAACAATACTAGCCAACTCAGAAACAATATTCACTTCAGTTGTTCACAGACATTTTACTAAAAAAAGCTTCTGTTTCTTTATAATAGGGCTCTTGCAGTGGGTGGGGAAGAAAAGCACATAAGAGGAAATGAGTCGAACAATCCCAAATGAAATACAAAGCATTTTGATATCAAAATTAGCACAAAAGAGGTCAAGGTCATGAGTAGGAGATAACTGGATTCATGACCATCTGACGTAAGATTTCCTATTTTGTTTGAAACACAGAGCCAAGTAGTGTACCAGGAAATTTAGAGCATCCCAATGCAACTGCCCTTTGCAATGTCTGGCTGTAGTCAAACACTACCACCTAAAGAAGTGTGGCAAAACACATGAGGTCTCCAACAGCACAACAGCATTACCAACTTTCAAAATTATGAGCTTACTGTTATTTCTGGACAAATATTGAACACAAAGTTATTGAGTGCCAGTGCTTAGGATATGGGTTTCAATGCTAAAACCTGTTAATGACATAAGCCTCTACTTCCAGCACAAAATCTTCAGAGAAGTGTATTTTATTTTCTTTATGCCATTTACACTTACTTTTTTTTATGTTACTTACATGAAATATAATTTTATAGTTATTGCATTATCTTTATCAAGCAAGTCTACCTTCTTGAACGTTTTTGTTTTCAAAGAAAAAGCTGTTCCACCTGTTAACTATGTTACTTTTATGATTTATCAAAAGATGTAAGCAGAATTTCCTCTGAAGTCTGTAGAAGAAACTAGATTTAAAAGTTTACTTGATGAAGGGTGGATTTAAAACCAGTCCACTTGTTGTGCTGCCACTGGTGAACAGCGGGTATAAAACACTTCACACAGGATGCAAAACCCACAGAGGAACTGCATATGGCTCAAAAGAGTACGCCTGTGGTAAGTTCCAAGCTGTTGTGGTTACACTGCTATAAAAGCTCCCGAATCAGTTTGATCTGGGGGAAGACACAACAGCAGTCAGTGCTGAAAAACAGATCCTGTTTCTGTTTTTCACTAAAGGGGGAAGGACAATAATGAAGAAAGAAAAGAAAAGAACAACTATTACCATCAAATTCAAGTTAAATTACCACATAGGAGAAGCAGACAACTGCCTTGAGATAAGGCAGAGTCTGCTTTGTAGTATCTGGCATGTGTGCTGGACAGTGTGACTGTCTAAAAGGCTATTTCAAAACAGGATTTGTTAGCTCACCTTGAGGTACCTATCTCCAGATCTGTAATGACACTTATGACATAAAACTGTGAAGATTCATCTATTCAAATGTAGCAGCAGCTGTATGTCTTCATCTATTCAATTTAGAAGTAGACAGGAATAGTGTCTCCTCCATGCCATCTGGTCTGTGGAACTAATTATTTTAATTGTTTAATTTGTTCAAGTGGCGCTTATAATGTTTATGGCTTCCAGAGCAAAGCTTAGGCAGAACGATGCAAATATTGTGTCCTGGTACTCATATTTCTCTTTGCAACTTCCTGTCATCACTTTATAAAAGAAATGCAGTATTACTGTTCAATATGGCTTAAGGATTCTCCTATCACCACCTTTCAAAATGTCACAACACCAAGTGAAGAGAATCTAAGGGGAGAAAAGTCTTCAGAACTAAGACTCAATGAGAAACATTTGAAAAAAAGTGGAGGCTTCATATTCTTAGCTTCTTTTAGAAAGTGCATTGACACTGGACAATGTTGAACACAATTGTCAAGAATAGTTGAGAAAATATGAAGAAACTTTAGCACAGAAAGAATGGTTTCACATTCTTTCCCCCATACCAGCTAATAGCACTGATCCAAACTGGCAAAACCAAGAGTGCAGTAGAAAACTTTTAGGCAGGAATCATTACCTAGAAAATGAAATTACTCAAATATTCTCTTTTTTTTGCTAGCGGTACAAAACCACTTCAGTTATTCCTGAATAACTCCTGGCAGACTGGATCTCTGATTCCCCCTCCTCCCTGTCCCTTCCAACCCATAATCACATAGGAGAAGAAAAACAGAAGGAGTCAAGCACTACCACATTAATTATTTTGAAGTGTGCTAATGAGTTTGGTGTATCCCCAGACTCACTTGTGTCATGTAACATCTTCTGTCAAATATGTCACCTGTTTAAACAAAATGAAATACGTTCTGGAAATGTGTGCCTTGAGACTGAAATCATAACCATCAAACCAAGAGGTCACTCTCTTGTGAGATTGCTTTCTGAGGTAATAAGGTTTGTTTCTAGTGTTCTGGAGACCTTGTGATCTTGTATAAAATTCAGTAAGGATTGGTTTTATAAGTCACCTGGCTTTTCTCATCTTCTAAAACACTTTTTGGAACATGTGTTCTAATAATAAATACAATTCATAATAGTTAAGAACTATTGGGATATCAGTGCAGGATCTCCACAGGATAGAAGAGGGCTGTGATCCACTTATTACCCTCCTGAAGGAAGTGATTTATATCTCCCTCAGCTCTCCAGTACATCTCAGATCCCAGCAACTTTCCACTAAAACTTTCAACTTGATGTGAAACAAATTTATTAAAATTAATTTTTCTCCTCCTTCCTCTCCTCCCCCATTCCATCCACAACTAAAAGCAACTATTAAAAGGTTATTTAATGTACCCCTAGAGTTCAAGAGGGGGTTAAAGAACAGAAACAGGAACTCCTAGTACAGAGATCTAATAGTTTTGCTGAACAGACAGGTGCTGTCATTCCTTGGTTATGCTACATGTCTCTCTCTATTACACCAATTGTGGTTTGAGATCAGAAAAATATATGACTTGAGAAGCAAAAGAATAGGGAAAAACCTGTTTGCCTCAAACTTGTCTCGATGAGCCTTTTGGGAGGAAGACTGCTCCCCTCTCCTTTTTGAACTCTTCCCTTAAATGTTGAATTTGTCCAATGTAGAACTACCACTAAACAAAAAAAGGCAGAGCAAGCAATTTGGCAAGGAAGTGACTGTTTACTTTTGCAAATAAAAAGGATATATTTCTATGATAAATTACATAACTTTCTTGCATAACCATTTAAAGCCCATCAATGTGAAATTAACAAAACAGCAAAGTTGTGTTCAATCTCATAAAGCTCAAGACACCAGTTCTGTTAGATCTCTATCAGCCTTCTGTTCAATCTCTATCAGTTTTTCCTTTTTACAGAGGAACATAATTTTTTTTTCAGATTTGAAAGAACTGAACACTAGCATGTTTCTTTAGTAAGAACAGTTTAAACAAAAAAAAAAATCCCTTTTTTATACACACAGAAAAAGATTAGTTGCTGGCGAAAATGATACTCTGAAGTATTATTTAAGTGCAAATTAAAGGGCAGTTGACAGAATTCCCAACCACATACATCTGTGTATGACTAAGGATATAAAACAAGCTCTCATGTGACCTTTCAATCTTAGGCATAATGATCAGCCTATAATATTGCTAGTCTGCTCCCAGCTCTCCTGAAGTCTTATTAAAACACCCTTTTCAAGACACATTTCTCTGCCCCAACAGGCAAATTCCTTTACTGCCAAGAAAAGCAAGCAGGAGGGAACCGTATGAAATACTGTGTAAGTTGTACGACGTGCTAGGAAAGCCAAGCCATCAGCTTGCAGGCATGCTGTCACCAGGTGTAACGAGCAGCAGAAAACCCAGTCAGAAAAGGGGCCCATAACAAGCTGACAAAAGCTGCAAACCTAGAGGTAGCCAGTGTAGGCACTCAGGTTAGGGTAGGATACACCTGGGATATCCCAGGCAGGATAAACCTGAGCAGGCTGCTGGAGTACCAGGCACATGGCAGCTTCACCTCTTTCATTGCTGGCATAATACAGCAGTAAACAAATGATGGTCTTGTTTCTACCCCACCATTTTATTTAATTTTGCTTCAATCTTAAAAATACTTTCAAGTCCACTGAAATGGAAGAGTAAACCTATTTCATATATCAAGAAGCTCCAGTGGGATGATACTCCATGTGTTTTGAACTGGTTTGGTTGTGGGTGGGGTTTTTTCTTTTGTGATTTTTTGTTTTTTAGTTCATCCCTCACTTTTCCCATTTCTTCACAGCTTCTAGACCAGGCAAAGTTCATTTTTTTCTCTCCCATCCTGTTACTTGAGCTCTGACTGCACTTTCAGCAGTAATTTGTGGCTTAACAGCTTAGTTCAATCCATCTTCCACTATTAATAGTTTCTGAATTACTTTCTTACAATAAAAGGTAGGTGAAGATCCCCAAACTGATAGAGCAATAGAAGGTTTCTGGTTTTATCAAAAACCTACCCCCATTTGTTCCTTTTTTTCTCCCTCCCATTTTTCTTTCCAACCTAGTACTTCTCACCCTCCTGGACCTTGACCCAAATGGAAGAAAAACAATCACACAACCTTTAAAATACCATACTGCATACAGAGACACATTTTAGTTGGCAGTACCTCGATCTGCATTTCTCTGTATGTTATACTGGTCGCGACTAAATATTCTAGTGGAATGTAAAATAACTGGTTTTGCTTTCAGATGCTGTTTCCTCTTCTTAGAAAAATGGTTGAAAAAATTTACTGGCTTTAGAAATCTTTAACCTTAGTTTTGCAGATCCAAACCCCATTTAAGCAAAAACTGGACAGAGACAATCTGCAACATCCAGAAAAACTATCTCCTCCTCACTTGCAGTTAGCTACTAGCTGAAGTACATTCCAGAGTACCCAGAAGGATCATTTCAAAAATCATTCCAAAGACTGCATTATCTCTAGTTCAGATTTTTAAAATTATCAGAAAAAGGTTTTGAAAATGAACATTCCAATTCCTCTTGAAGTTTTCCAATTAGAAAAAAAAAAAAAGACTTGAACAAATTTGTTATAAAGTAGGGATATATTTAATATTTGGAGTCTGGCAGTAAATTTTAACCAATATACCCACATTTCAAAAGGAGCTGCAAATATTTTCAAGTAATTAAAATAATGTAAAGAGACATAGCCAGTCCTACAAAAAAAGGTAGTTGAGAAATGCTCTCTCTGACAAGCCAACAATGTAGCCAGGTTTGCTTAAGAGCTGAAAGCAGCATCTGCCTACTCAGCAACATTCATTTAAAAAGATGTTTATCAGCTGCAGACCCAGCACAGGAGCAGGTGAGGCTGGAAATGGGGAAAGGAAGAAAAATTAGAGTAGAAGATAGAAGAGCCTATAATGGCTCATGCACTTTTCAGACAACCCTAAAGGAATGTAGAAGGTTTACCATGTCTTATTCAAGCTGTTTTACAAGAATTTTTATAATTCCTTTAAAAGATTGATATTGCAAAGAATCACATTTAAACCTCCTCCCTTAATCTAGCACAACTCATCTTTCTACAGCACTCCGAACTAGTAAATAAAGAAATTGTAAAACAAGAACCCATTAAATCCACTTGTATGAAAATTTTGTGGATTTGAAATCCATTTTCTGCTGATAAATATCTGCAGAATTCACTTGTTCTTTGGCATCTTAATGAAAATTATACATCAGCATCTTCATGAAGATGATACATGAAAAAATACTTGTACTGTGTAGGAAAATAACACCATTCATGGTATCTCTTCTGATTCCTTCTTGGCACTGTTAGAAACACTGATATTAAAAAAATTCTGATATGATGGGACTCAGGAATGAAAACCTTAGCTGGAAAGTTATTCAAATTATTTGATTATTTTAACACATACAAACCATTAAACAACATTTAACTATTTTTGGAAACTGAGCTTGTTACCATCCGATCAACACAAATACGCAATATCCAAATGACTAGAATGCTTAATGGGAGAAAACATAAACGCATTAAGATTAAAGGAAATATTTAAAACCACAGATCCTGTGTCTACTGTGGGGTCATCTCCCACAATGTCACAGCCCACGCTAATCAAATCCTTTGCATTGCTGCAGTTGCAGCACAAGAAGTCAGATAAATGGACTTGCTAAGAGAACCCCTTCATGAAGACTTCTGTCATGAGACTGTCAAACTGTCTAACATAACAATTTCCAGTACTCAGGTTTAATCAAGCTAGACAAAAATGTTGGAGGAACTCCAACTGTTTTATGGCTTAGGGCCATAAGGATCCTGAGATCACTTCCCAAGTGCTGTCAGATTCTACATCTCCCAGATTTGGAATCCTGGCTTCCCTGACAGTCTCCTAATGAATGACCACAGGAAATTCTTCTACAGCAACTCCATGTCTTCATCAGCGAAAGAAAAATGCAGCAGCACATCCAAAATGCTCTCCTTCAAAGACTCATGCATCATAATGATTTTAAATGAAACATCAGCTTTTCAGGATTTAAATACATAGCACCATAATCATAATTTTTTACATTCCTGGCCGTTTTAGCCAGCAGGAGTGCTGCCTGATGGACATAGACAAATGCCTGCTGTTCATGCGTGACAACAAGACTTAGCTATATAAAGATGACAAAGGGCTAACAAAACTGTAATATGAAGGAAAAAAGAATCTAAAAGAATCTTGATAAAGCCTACTGACCTTTCTTTTGAAAAAAAAATTTAAAAAATCCTACTAGATGAAACATTTCAGGATTTTAACATTTTTTTTTGTATTTGAAAAACCAATCTTCTCTTTGTTTGGACTGAGATTATTTAAATAATCACTGCCTCAAACTTGCAACAAAAATACTAATCACCAAATATCACATCAAAATGGTAAATTGAAATTGATGCTTTATTCATGAATGTGTTTTCTTGTTCTCACAATACCAATGACTATTTAAAAATGTCAGAGTTTTACAGAGCTGATTTACTCGAAGAAAAAAAAATATTGAAAAATTTGATAGCAGTAGCAGCTTGATGTTCAGAACATCTACATGTACTCCTCAGATCCTAAGTCAGAAACTACAGGTACAAAAATAGATTTTAATTACAGTCTCCCAAAACTTGTCATGTTGTTGAAAGTGATGATTCATTACTTGTACATATAAGCTTATCTCAAGACTAGCAGACACAGAAGGATTTGTGGTTTATGCATCTAAATTAGAGACATAATTAGAAAATTATCTCGTACAGTTTGCAGAGAGGAACTGCACAACCTTCTAACTCCTGCCTGTTTGAATTTGATTTTATATATATATATATACTCTATATATATACACATACATATATTAGAATAAGGCAGCTCAGAAGTCTTACCTGAGTCTGCTTCATTGCCCGTTCCATTCTGCGAGTGCTTCCTTTCTCCAGTTTGGTCCGAAGGAGTAAGGCTGATGTCTGAATGGCCCAGAACTTTGGCTGGGAGAGCAAGCACTGCAGACAATAAGAACATTCTGTCATTACTTAAAGACATCGAAGACAGTAAAATTTTTAAAAGTGGTCTCAAGCATGAATGCTGTTTCCTATTCTGAAAGTCAAATATGTGGCTGGAGGACTTATTTGATGAACTGAGGGCTGTACAAATTACCTTAATCTATTTTCAACATAAAAAGTGGCCTTCAAAACCGCCTATGCTGTGCTATGTTTACATGTACCCATATGGTGCATAGGCCAAACTGCACGAATTAAAATGGCTCCTCAGAATCAAAGGAAAATGAAGAATTGATCCTGGCTGACTGGCTCAGCCTTTTCCACACCTGCATACTGGGTAGCTGTAGACAGCTGCAGGGATCCTACTTCTCAAGGCTGAACAAATCCAGCTCTCTCTTGGCCTCTTCCCATATGCAAGGTGCCCTGATGCCCACGTTAACAGCACTTCCACATGAAAAATGTTGAATTTGCTAAGAATCTGAAGGACATTAATTAATCTGGAACTTGCTATGACTTGAGAATGACAGGAAGAATTTTTGACTTTAGTAGATGTATAGGCACTATGGAATAATCTATGTAAGTAGCTTTCCTAAAATAATTTTAAGTTATTGCTTAGAACATGCTGCACTGATGCCAGGAACTTAGTGCCAGTCTCCAACCACTGATTTTCAGGGAAGTCCAATAGAAGACATGCAGCCAATACAATTTTGGTATCTCTTAATAATTTACAGACTGCCTGGACTCTTTCCAGTATGGTTCTAGACAGAATATACCATTTCTGAAAAGTGAGACAGCAGGAAAGCTCCCTTGCTAATTTTATTGACACTGCAAATACGATCCATCTTCTCTGAGAAAATATATTTGTCCATAGATATTTGTAGACTGGAGAAAAACCCCCAGTGCTTTTATTCTTTCCTCTCAGAGATCTCCCAAAGCATTAAAAAGCATAATTTGCTCATGGTTTGTGTTTAATGCCTGACAAATTTCTGTCATGCTGTAATCTGGTTTTGTTTTCCCTAGTGATTTCAAAGGAAAGGAAGCAGAAAGAAACCATCTAAAAAAATATCCTCCAAACAAAACTACAATAGGAAGAGAGGCAACAGCAAATGAAGCAAAAGAAAGCAAAAACGAAGGCAGTGTGAAGGCTCACACAGTCAAACACTTCAACTAATCCTACCCTTTGTGAGCAAGAATCTCTGCACTGACTCTTTCATGACTTCTACTCAGTATTAGATTGAGAGGCACCCAAAGGCGTCTATACTGTCCTCTACGTTCTGAGGATCTGGACTTAATTAAGGGAACACCATCACAACATTCTCTATTCTGTAGATTGTCAAGTGCCCTTTTGCAAACTATAATCACTCAATCCGGTAACTGATGGATGTCCTCCTTCTGAGAGCTAATCTCTCCCTTGTTTCATCAAACTTCAATCAAACACCTATTTTAGTTTCATCTTAAGACAAACACAAGTGAGGTATTCCTAGCACAGGACATTGGTATCTGAGTTTATTTTTTAGCAGCCATACCAGGTAGCTGCTAAATCAAATACCTTAACGAACTGCTTGGGCAAACACTGGAACAACATTTCCTTCACCTTGAAAACTTATTTTGTGGGAAAGGTCACCCTTTTCCCCATTTTCTCCACTACTAGTATTCTGTCATACTATTTAATTTTTTTAATTCAAGGGATTTTTTTCTATGTCTGGTGGTAAACATCAGTATTAACTTTGCAAAAGAACAATGACAACTAAAAGTCTTGGCTAATAACGCTCCTAAAGATATTTTCAGGTCTGATTACTGCCCTTGTCCAGCAGTAGCAACCTTGTTCTCTCACTGCTTCACCTTAGCAAGTGGCCCATGGAGGGCAGAGTACAAAGTTTCTTGCCCACAGCATCTGGCTGCGCAGGAGCCTCTCCTCTGTCTCTGTGTGCACCTCCCACACCACCACCTAAGCAGTGATTTAAGCAAGCATGCTGCATGAGCTGTGTATAAAGTCAAATAGGGAGGGAGGAAATCTGAAGAGAAAAAGGGTGGAAGACAAGCAGAGGTAATTATATTTCATGCCTCTGCAGGAACAATAACAAGTTGTATTTTGAATAGCAATCCTGTTTTTTAAAGGTATTAATGAAATAAAATGAAAGGTATACCTGCTGTAAAATTACAGAAGAAAAATCTAATTTTTCCAACAGTTTTATTGATACAAAAAAAATTGCAACTGCACAAGACAATGAGAAGCAGACCTAGTTTGCATTTAAGAAGCACTTGTACTTTTATAGTGATACAGAGCTCACAGTTATGTGCCAGAATTCAAATGCTCACCTTTTCATTGCCTAATTATAATGTTTAAAGCACCACAAAACCCAAAATAATACATGCATAAAGGGCACAAATGTTTCTACTTAAAGGCTGTAAGGAATAGTTTCAGAATATCTAACCATAACTATTAAGCAAGCTTTATTCTTATACCCAAAATGTCCAAATATTCCAGATAATAAATATTTTCTCATAAGATCCAAAGCTTTACATTTTCACCTGAAGCAAAATCTAGGCTCTGTTAATAGGATTATAAGTTAAAATAAAACATCTGGGGGGTGGGGGGGAAATTACGAACATGCAGGTTTTGTCAACATACTTGAAAATTCATTATACTGCACCAAGGGCAGCTAAGAAAATTAACAAAATCATTCTCAAGCAAAACCACTATTGAGAATCTTCACAAGTCATCTTTGTTCTTACTTTAGGGAAAGAACAATAAAATAAAGAAAAAGAAACATGGGAAGATTAGACAGGCTGAGAAGAAATGAAAGGAAATAAGGTTATGAAACATTTTCTGCACAGAAAAGGATATTTTCACATGGGAAAAGTAATTTTCCAATTCTTTCACACATTTTTTTCCTACAAATAATATCATCCTCTCCCATCATATCAGAATGTAAAAAAAAGGAGATGACCAAAGAATTACACAAACCAGAATATTTAATTCAATATAACTTCCTTATATGACATTCAAATGAAATGATGATGCCGCAAATCTTAATAGCAAAGTAGTCCATTATTGTACAACACTTTCAGCTATGTAAGAACAAAAGGCAAGTTTTGTTCTGCAAACAAAAACTTCTCCTGGCAACCTGTTCCAGATTGCTCAAGGAAATTATTGATGCCCTATCCCTGGATGTGTTCAAGGCCAGGCTGGAGAGGCTTTGAGCAACCTGGTCTAGTGGAAGGTGTCCCTGCCCAAGGCAGGGGAGCTGGAACAGGATGGCCTTTAAGGTCTCTATCCACCCAAACCATTCCATGATTCCAAACAATACCTGAATTGTGAGATAGATAGGCAACATTAGCAATGACACCCAGATCAAACCCAGCCACAGATTTCTGTCAAACCCAAAAATCAGGTACCATTAACGAACAATTTCAGCCTCAGTATTCAGAATTTAACCTAGGTGTGAAGGACTCCCTGATCACTCTTATAACTTTCTGTCAGAGAAATAGAGAAAGAACTGCATCAGTCAGTCATGACTTACAGAAAGTAAAGATGGGTCAAAGCAACTCTTGCCTTCCTGTATCTACTATTTTAAAAAGCTGGAGTTCTTATGGGAATTCTTCCCGTCTTCAAAGTCAGGAAGAGCTTACTTGGGCATAGAAGACATGCTAGAAAACCTGGAACAGGTAAAGATGATTCTTGTTAACTGCAGCACTAATTAATTTTATTGGTTTCTAATTTTTCCTTATGATAAATCTATGCAGTAAGGCTATTGTTTTACTCCTGAAGCTTGTTCCCTGATAAACTATCAGTAGCCCAGCAAAGTACTGTGATTGCTATGATGGAGCTATCATGTGACAATGGACTTGTAAACTAAGCAATTTTAATTGCAACCAGTTGTGGAATTCCTAAGAATTTGCACATCAGTCCATCAGTGAAACAAAAATATTCTGCTTATTGGCCAAATTGCCAGGATGTGGTGAAGTTATTTAACTGAAGTCACAGGCATGAGGCACCCTGAGGTTAGCTCTTTTCCTCTGTCATGCCTCCAAAGACATGACCCTTAGTTCAGATTCAGCCCAGGTTATTTGCTAACTTAAGTTACAAACAAACAAGCACAAAACACTGAGGAGGATTTAGAAAAAAAAAAAAAGAAAAATATTCCTTTTTAGTTCCTTATATTATCCATTTCAGTTAACATATTTCAGGAGCTTTGTTGTTTACTTTTCCAAAAAACCACACATTAAGATTTTTAGATTCCTCACGTGGATTACTTCATCCATAGTCCAATAGTCTTGTCAAGAGTTAAGAGTCAATAGTCTTATTAATAGTCTTGTTTCACATAACCACGTATATCTTTATTTGATGATTTTCAGTAATTCATTCAGATAATTAACAGGGAACCCTTATTCCTTCAACACATCCCAAGGCAAAATGGCAAGCTTTTAACTCATTCTGTGCTTTGCTGTAAAATGAGACACCACCATGGCTTCTTTTCCACATTCTATATCCTGCACAAAAATCACATGAGTATATAAAAAACACACTAGTATGACTGAGGCATGAACAGGGAAAATGTGCATTTGCCCTGTATAGATATCTGCTAATCTCTGATGAATGACTTTATTACTGAAAGCTAACTTAAAAGTGTTTAATTTGTTTTTATGTGCACAGCAAAAAATTGGCAAAAACTTCTACAGAATTCATGACTAAGAACAAGAGAAAAAAATCAGCATGATATTAGGGAGAATGGGGTGAATTAGGGTGATTTGCTTTCCACATATTATTCTCATCCAAATAATCTGAAACTTAAGTTTCTGTATAACTAATGCAAGTTTTTCTTTAAAAAGTCATGTTCAAATGACACTTATTAAATTTGCAATTTTTTGAAATTTCTCCTAGCACTAAACTGGTGACTGAAAAAGCAAAATGAAATAAAATTTAAAATAATCAACTTAGAGAAAAACCTGAAAGATGCCACATCATTGTGGAAAAAATTCCTTTCATCAAAACCATGTTTTTTCAACAGAATAGTGTTTCTTAAGAGGTATTCCTTGCATTTCTGGAAAAAAGTATGTACAAAAAACTCTGCCACAGAAAGTAGCTAAATGAACTTTATGGAACTATTTTTAATTGCCTAAGAAAGATTAAGGCAATCCAAGGTCCAGAGGGATGCAAAAATAATAGAAGTTTTGAGAAAAGTCCTTAAAATATTAACTCCTTTACTAACCAAGCTCAAACACAGATGATCTGCAGTAGTACTGGCAGCATCTGGTTGAAATGGGATTTGTGACTTTAAACAATAATTCTGTTAGAACCCTGTAAGTTAAAATAAAGTACATTTGTGACTAAGTGGTTTCCAGTACCAGCGTACTTTTTATGTTTTAGTGAAAAGCAGAAGTATCAAGAGGGCAAGAAAAATACTTAATTTCTAGTTACAATTAAGCAGCAGAACCATGGCTTGGCAACAGAACAAGTCAGCCAGTATGACCACTTTTAGCTTTTCTGCTTAGTGTAGGAACATATAAAAATTTCCTGTTGGCTCAAACAGATCAACTATGTTCAAATCAAGTATACATACCTATTCTGCTGTACATGCCCACCCCAAAGATTTTAAAATAAACAGGAATCAAAAGACGATTTGATTATTATGGCATTACTAACAAATGTATGATGCTGAGGTTTCACAGAGCTCAAATTCCTACTAGTAGTGTTTTTATTCTTATCACAACACTCAACAGTTTACCAATACTTCAGTAACCACAAATTAAGAGGAAACTATAATAACTACTCACATACACAAACCCTCAAATCAATAAACAACTAAAATTCATTACTGCTTTCTAAATAGGCATATTTAAATGGACAAGGAGTAGTATTTGATGTTTAAGCTGATTCAATGTGTGTGCCAAAGATTGCTTTTAAGCACAGAATGCTGTTGTGCAGGTGAATATAAATACTTTAATGCAAAAAAATTGCTTAGTAACCAGCTAAAGGTTATTTTATCACCTTGTATCTATATTTAAATTAAAAGTTTTTATTTTGCAATTATCACAGTACATACGCTCTTTATACACAAAAATGAATTTTCTAATAAATCTAAAAATGCATTCAGAATTACAGAATACTGAATAACAATTAAAATAAAAAGTTTTTTGTTTAGGACACACCATTATCCTTAGTTCAATGCTACCCTCAAGACTTTTCCATTTTTATTTTCCCACTGTTGTTATACACAAATCCTCTCTGTTGCTATGTGTAATGATATATAATTACTGTATGTAAATCTCTAAATGTATTTTTATGTAACTGCATTGAAATGGAACCATGAACTAAAATGTCTATCTGTAAATGCCCATCTCATTCATCCCAGACAAAGACTTAATGCTATCATTTCAGAGAGGTTTTTTTTTCATACTAACACGGGAGCTCCTCCAGTGTCTTCATAAATCATCATTTTATTGAAACTGAATAGTCCGAAGTTCAGACAAAAACAACTCCATTGTTCTGTACTTAAATACATACAAGAAATACTTTTCATTTCTTTGAGGGTATCACCTTAACACATGACAGCTTCACTTTAGGTTCAAAATTCAAACAAAACCTGACAGCCAGTAAAGATTTCCTCTTGGACAGCAAACTGGAAGAGGTAGCAACAAAACACAATGCATCAAATTCAAGCCTATTGACTTTACTGCTTCTAAAGGAGAACTTCTGCTCATGGAATCCACAGTACAATCCCCAATTTATATAAAACATCATAAGTATGTGATAGTTCTAAACAAACAACAGTAGTTAACTTGGGAACAAACACATAGGATGATGAAGCAAATTATTTCAAACCATCCTCTCTTTCCAGCTTCTGCCATCCACAGTCATTGGAATTGCTTTAGACATGAACAATCAGGCTGTATATTCTCCAGTCGCATTTTATTAGCTACAAACACCTTCATATTTTCTAAGGTCCAACAAGAAAAAAAATTACATTAAGATTTCACTCCAGATGATTCTTGTTTCAAATGGACAAATTCTAACCCTATTTGGCATAATTATGTCCTTGGAGAGCAACACAAACAAGATACAGGACACAAACAAGGACAGTAATATTTTTATACCTTAAGAATGCAAGGCTTCCATAAATACTATGACAGTGGATATGTTTAGGGGCTAGAAGGAAGGAAGAGAAGAAAAGATAGTCTAATTCATGCAGAAAATTGTTCCTAGCATGGACCAGCCAACAGACTTTGCAGATTGGTTTTTGGTTGCTTTTTTCCTATTAAAAATATTTAAACAGAAGGAATACTCATACCAGTGTGTGCTGTAGTCTACTACATCTTTCCTCCTCAAGGTCAAAAGCATGGCTCAGGTATCAAACAAAGATCAAAGGCCCTTTTGGTATGTTCAACAGTTATCAGATCCTGTGCTGTATATGCCTTGATACATCTCTTTAGTTTCACACTTTCACTAAACATGGAAGTCTGTCCTACACTTCCAGTCATTCTAACAGTTTTGGACCAGAAAAAAAATCAAAATGTTATCAACTAATCCAGCAAATTAGAAGTAACATCAACACATGAGCAACTGTCTTCAAAATTTCTGCCTTTTTCTGTGAAACAGACTGCAATTTTAGGTAGCAACCAAAAGC
The DNA here is from genome assembly GCF_015832195.1 of Motacilla alba alba. Classification (NCBI taxonomy): domain Eukaryota; kingdom Metazoa; phylum Chordata; class Aves; order Passeriformes; family Motacillidae; genus Motacilla; species Motacilla alba. Next base: position 77,859,033 of record NC_052018.1, read on the forward strand.
ATCTTTTTCCATATGGGTTTAGCAACTAGAATTTAAAAACCAACAATATGCAAATTCTTTGGAGTTACAGATTACTAATTGATTTAACAGTCAGGGCAAAACTAGCAAGACAAGGATAATTTACATTTTTTTCTTTGCAAACATGACAACTTGCATTATACACTTCTAATTAATAATATTTCAGGCATTATTCCAAGTCCTGTGTTAGTGTTTCTTTTTCAATGCTGCATGAGAAAAATGTGTTATTACTTGGTTAGGTCTTAAACACTTTCTTGCCTAACAGCATCTAATATAAATTCTACATGGCACCTTTAGAGCATTATGCCAAGACCTTTGCACAGTAATAACAAAACAAAAAAATAAAGCAATGCTTGAGCCTGTATGAAGTGCATTAACAGAAGTTCTGTATTTTTGTTTATTAGTTCTCTCAGTGTTTCAGTGAGTGGTTACATCATGACAGCATGCTACAGAGTCAGTTGTGATCATCTGTGGTTTTTTTAAGGCCTGTTGAAGTTACCATGATTTTAAAAATTCTCTGTTAGGCAAATGAGAGAGGCAGAAATCCTGAAAAGTATTAAAGTGACAGAGGAGAAGATTTACTTTCCTGCACTGGCTGAGAATCAGCATTTGTACAGAACCATTTTCCAGTACTGCTTTAATATTCCATCTAATTCAGTGGGTTTAGACCACACATTCAGCATATTTTTTCTCAAAATCTAAAGCTACTCACTCTATTGTATGACAAGGGTTTATTTTGGTCCATAAAACTAATCCTGGGACCGCTGAACTAAAATAGCTTTTCACCACAACAGGTGTTAGCTGATCATTAGCAGAGCTGGGCTTAAAGCTCTTAACCACAGCCATTAGAAATACCTCTTGGTGTTAAGAAGTCAAGAGTGAGGACAAAACACCATCAGTGATCTGCATCAAGGGACTAGTTTAATTAGAATGGCATTTTTAAAATTCACTTTGTCTAGTCTTGTCTGGTAGCCTCAGCACTCAAATTATAACATTACATCATTGTAAATACAGAGTACCTTTTGTTGACTCCTACCACTAAAACAAGAATACACTATCAGATTTTTTTTTTGCATTGCTATATATTTCAGTGTATATAGCAATGCAAAATGAATGAGATTTTTTCATATACATAATTTCAGAAGCTTGGATAATTTAATGGATTTGGAGTAAAATATTAATTACGAGTATTTTAAAATGAAACGTGTACACACACATAATGATTACTTTTTTCAGTTTCCAGATTTCCTTTTGTCCATACACACTTTATAAGGCAAAACGTTAGAAACTTATTAGGTAAACAGTTATTTACACTATACTAGACTGATCTAGAAATGAATGCTAGACTCAATAGAGCAGCAATTATACTGCACTTACCTAAAGGCAATTTAATGGTCTCAAGTGTCTCATTTAATCTTAGTCCACATGTGACCGACTCTCTCTGAAATTTATTGTATCTGGAATTTATCACATTAAATACAATATAAGAGTTATTTCGTAGCTCGCTCAATCAATTTAAAAGTTAGAAGACAATTCTGGAATAAATTTTCTTTTCAGAAGACTTTAAAAATATCCCAATACATGAAGGCTAACGTAATTTCACTTCAACTGCATTTTCCACAGCTCTTTTTACCCCACTTAAATAGTGTTCTGTAGCAAATGGGTAGGTCTTGAAACCATCCACCCACCAGTATCCTCATATTCTATCCTGCTTATCATTCTAAATATATTTCCTCTCCATAACACTTGTTTTCAGCAGTAACTCTTACTCCTTCTGGTATCTACCTTGCAAAGGGACAATTCTTGCTTCTAGGCAGCTATGTATGCTAGATAGCTTGGAAACTGCACTGGCTTGTGTACCACTTCTGTAGTACCTAGAATTACAGGGAATTTAAAAAAAATCAGGCAGGAAATCTTGGAAGTTAGTTCTATTATCTGCTCAAACATATTGTTACCAACCTTATTAGAACTAGCAAAACACTTCATTATCTTTCTTCAGCCATCTCTTCTACCTCACCTTAAAAGAAAGCAATTGTGGTTGGAAAAACTCAACACAGCCTCTTCTCAGCAACAGATCAACATTATTCACCAGCAACCTTTTCCTTTGTAAGTCAATACTCAGACTCAGCCTAGCAAGCTGACTATACAGCTGAAAGTCTTGACTGGGAAAAAGGATGACTTCCCAAAAGAAAACACCCTCAGATTTTACAGCTTCTTTGTTCCATTTGTCTTCATTAGCAAAGGAAATACAGACAATATTCAAGTAAAGTGAGGCTGCCTTACCCTGGTCTTGGTTCTTCTAAATAACATCAGTCAGGAGAACATCCAACTTCTCTTTCCATTCTCCATCACCATCTCTTTTGAAACCTGAATAATCTCAAGTCCTTTTTGCCTCTTCAGTAAATTTTATTTTTGAAGAACACAGAGCAAAAAGAATCATAGAAAAGGTCTAGATCTGCTGCTTTTACTAACAGATCTAAATATGTTGTTCTGTTATTTTTCTCTCCTTCTGATTCCACGTACACACCAGTCAAAACAACTCTCTCTCCTCCGCAAGCACACTTTTCAGAAGTATCAAAGGAAATGGTTAAGCACTGCCAGAACAAGGTTCATAACCAAACATATGAAATGCCATAGCTGTTCCTTCCCCCTGTTATAGTCTTTACATCTTCTGACTACACATCCAGAACTTCCTCAGCTTTTAAGTTGGATATTCCTATGTTTTCTCTTGGAAAATCTGCCTCACGCCATAACTCTGCAACTCAGAAGCACCTAAACATTGTGTGTATTAAAAAAATTAAATAAAAGCATGTCCTTTGACATGAACATGGGGATACTGGAAACAGATCTCTGGTCAGAAATAGAAGAAACACAAGCACAGGATGATTGTCTTTCCAGCTAGCTCTGAATGTAGCTCTGCAGATAAAATTGAAATGACAGCCCAGTGTTCCCTACATGATACAATTCACAGGGAAAAAGGTCAGAGAAAACGAGCACTAGAGAAATCTTCTCTTTCAGAGGAAGTCTCATATGTTCCACAAAAAGAGCTGTGTGAAAGGAATACAAAGATCTATGCTCGAGAATTTTCAGTGGAAACAAAAGACTCAAAGAAAGCTTTGTATGGATTCAAAAGTAACAGAAACACAAAAAAGCAAGCTCATATTAGCCTGCATGGAAGAAAAATATAACAAGAAGTATGGAGCTGTATAGTGAGTTATAAACATGATTCTTTGCTCCCATATAACTCAGTCTCTGACTTCACTTGCATGCATGCAGGTACATAACTTGCAGAGAAAGCTGCTATGGAAGAAACAAATACCACAACCTAAAATATTTTTATACATAAGGAAATAATCAACTCAGATCAGGATTGGCTAGGAAAATGTTTCAATGCTTTTCCCCCTTTAAGATTTTCTACTTTGTAATAACAGTACAAAGATATTATCAATCAAATTAGTTGTTCAGTTCTACTTATACAACCAAACTGCAGACGTATCCTGGATGCCCAGAATTATATAAGTTTTCTTCCAGATTAACAGGCATTGCTGGGCTGATATTTAGCAGGTCTTTAAGAGCTTGACGCTCTCTTATGATACTAAGAGGTAGACATTTTGTGTCCTCATTTAAGACATAAAAGAAGAATATTTTTTAATGCTATTGCCTAATCTGTTTTTTTGTGGTGTGTTTCAGTTTGTGTTTTTATTTTCATTTTAAGAGACTATTTAAGTTCAGAAGTAAGCTTTCCTTGGAGGTTCTTGACTTTTTTTTTAGGAGAAGAAAGAAACTAGAGAAGAAAAGGAAATGTCATCAAAAAAAGAAGATACTGGTTTTTTTTAAAAGGAATCAGCTTTCAATGACTAGTGAAGGGTAAACCACATAAGATATGGCTCTTATTTTCACTTAGAATGGAGTCCAGCCATATGACTGACACTTGTTCTGTTGTGCCAAACACATCACACTCTGTGTTATGCTGCAAACAACTTCAGCCAGATTTGACTGTAGTAGCATTGTTTTTTTCAGGTCTGTGGTTTGGACTTACTCCTGAAACAGCGTAAGTACAGACTTCCATACCACATCACAGTACTGCATTTATTTCCTAAGGCCCAATCTCAACAGTAATAAATCACCATTTTGGATACAAAAGACTAGACTTTAACTCTTTAGTACCAATGATAAGGATTTCCCTAGTTGTTGAGCAACAGCAAATTTCTCATTTTAACTGCTCAGCCTCTGTAATTTCACCATCTGTGCCAAGATTCTCAATACATCATGTGATCTTGAGGTTATAACCTGAAAACCAGAACAACTTTTTTTTTTTTAAATTCTGCACAGGTAGTAAAATAATGAATCTGGTTTGACAATGGCTAGATATCGTATTTTAAAAATAGATAATTTCAGGACTGTATGCAATGGTATATGCTATCGGCAGACTTGCAATCTATTCAGTCTCAAGACAAACAAAGCAAATGACTGACAAAAAGGCTGAAATTTAGAAAAACTCTGTCAATGGAGGATATTTTCTAACTTGTTAGAATTGGCCACGTGGGAGAAGAAGTAAATCCTGCTCCCCTTGCAAACTACTACAGTAGGCTCCTAAATCCCCTGCCTTTCATGCTCTACCCTCTTTCAGCCTTGCCTCTCGTCTGACAAAGAGCATTTTTGAAACAGACAGTGCTACAGGTTAACTCACCGTCTGCTGATAGAAATTTATTCTTCAGGGAGACAGTTATGACTGTTACTCCTTCCATCTGACACTGCTGCCTGTGGCTACAGACAAAACCCATCATTTCTCAATACTTTCTTTGGGTTGGTAATTTTTTTTTAAAGTAGTACTTCTTACTCAGCAAAATCCAGGTAAACCTACACATTAAGGTTCCCATTCCCTTTTTTCTGCTTTACTTGCTAGAAATTTTCAGGGCAAACTCACTGCTTTCAAAACTCCCGATCACTGGAAAAATTCTTTAGGTCTGACAGATCGTGCATCCTTAGGCAACTGACCCAGGATGGTGGGATTAGTTCTGCCTGCCTACTCCCATTTATGAGCTCACCACTATGTTTTTTTCCACAGACTGCCAGTGATACTTCCTGTTTATTTGGCCTATCAACAGCCTCTGGAAGAATGCTGCTTTATACACTGTTGTTATCTGATGCTGCATAGATTTGTACTCTAACAGGAACTTTTATCTTTAATTCTACAAAGATAACTTCAGCACAAATATCCATTTACAACAATTATCCTTAAAATACGTTAACTGAGAATCTTTTGCAGGACGAGAATATAGGATTGCAAAAATACTTGTTCTCAGACAGATTTGGAGCACAACCATAAAAATTACACAGAACAATGAAGCATTAAAAATTCCCTTCACAGCCTCACTAGAAGGCATTAAATAATCTTCTTGAAAAGAACTAATTTAAATGTTTTCATAATTTCTTAAATTTAACATTAGTCAATGGCACAAGAAGAATAACAGTTGCATGCAACTTCTACATTATAAAATGCACATGTCCCATTTTTGAATCAATCCTATAATAACGTTAACTAGTAAAAATCAGCTACCACATTTTTTTCTCTAACAGGCACAGTCAAAAAATTTAGGAATAATTACATGCCTAGACCAGTTATTTATAGTAAGGTTGCCAGTGACTTTATTATTCACCTATGTCAGAACAAATTACAGAAGTTCTATAAAACACCCTCCCAACCTTCAGTCTGTAAGAAGAGCTGTCTGTAGATCAGTGAGACACAGCAAAAGAAAAACCACGCAATGCCAGACAGGGCTCTACAGAGAGTGTGTTTACCTGGCTTTTCCCCGCTTTGAATGTCAACATCCACCACAGGAATTCTGCCTACAATGGTCTCTATGGTTCAGCAGCCTACACACCGCAATACCTGGTGTTCACAACTAATGTGACATGGTAATCCAAGAGGCATGCCTCACTGACTGCTTGGTAGGCTGAGGGGATAGGAGATGGCTGAAGATGACAATTTCAGTGAGATTTCTAGCATGGCCTCAACAGTTTCCCCAGAAAGAGTGCTTTAGCAAATCTCAATGTCCGTTAGAAGATGCTTGATTTCTATTTCATTCAGTTCCTTCCTGACTTCACCAGCAGAAATATTTTGTCTCTTTAAAGTGCTACTGCTCTCACATGCAAGAGCATGAAGCTGCTGGAGGCCACCGGCACCCTGGCTTTTAACCTTATGTGCAAAAGTTTAGTTACCAGGAGCAAAACAAAACTGCCACCTTCCTTTCAGAGCCTGAAGACACAATAGTCCTAAAAGAAGACTAACTCCTTAAGCAGCAACCAAAAGTGAGGAAGGAATGGAGTAAAAATAGTCAGCAGTACATTAGCAAGAAAGAAATTAGGGAAGATGGGAGCAAGAGCGAAAGATAAACAAAAGGCAAGCACTGACAAAGAAGGGCTGAGAGGAATATGGCATGGATGAGTAAAAAAAAGGGAAGCTGACACAAGCACAAGTGACTAATACTAGTGGGGGGAAGAGTGAGAGACTGCTGGAGATAATGAAAAAAAATCCTGTCTTGGTGGGCCAAGTGAATAGCATTCCTAAATCTGACAGAGTTGTGAAGAGAGAAGCTATAATCTGAATATATTTATCAGAGACAAATGGCAGTGTCTGGGTTGTGCTTTGACTTGAAAGAAGCTACAAGCATGAGCTGTAATGGATTAAGATTCAAACACAGCAGTCTAATGTCTGATGAGTGTATTATGCACAGAAACCATGAGCAGTTATTAAAAAGCAGTTATTAAAATCACTATGAAAACTGGATGAGGAATCATAGAATGAGTTGGGTTGGCAGCGACCCTTAAGGGCCATCTAGTCCAATCTCCCTGCAATGATCAGGGGCATCTTTAACTAGAACAGGTTGGTCAGAGCCTCATGCAATTTGACTTTGAACGTTTCCAGGGATGGTGCATCTACCACATCTCTGGGCACTTGTTCCAGTGCTTCACCACTATCTACATAAAAAATGTCCACCTTATGTCTAGTCTGAAGACGCTACTTAGACATTTTACTTTGACAAATGAAAGAGGCAATCTTTTTAGTTATGTACCCCTATGGTTTGCAACTTCCCAGCTTTATTACAGCTACAACACACAGAAATAAACACTTGCATATTATAGATAAGGAAAAGACACAAAATATACAGACACATAAAGACACATGCTACACTTCTTGCAAAATAAGCTGTAAGATGAGAACTGTGTCCTTATCCCAGCTCTAAATGTCCTGCTTGCTTTCTGACTCTTACGACTAAGCTACTAACTGCTTCAGACTATGCAAGCTGTTCAAAATAAAAACATAACCATATTTCTAATATGTTTAGTAGAATATATTCCAAAACAGTATTGCTTTGACAGATAGGTATTAAACTAAAAAGCAAAGACAACATCATTTCTAGCAAACAATAAAAAACCAAATTAGGTACAATACCCAAGACATATGCTTTCCCTCTCCTGGTGTTGCAGTTATGAAATCAAACAACTAATCTTACAGCACAGAAAAATCTTTCACAGTCTATTTACAGAAATCTGTAAAAATACTTTCTCTCTCATCTTTCGCCTAGACTAGACAGAATTCATTGGAGAATGTGTTGCCCAATGAATTCTGACAAATGTACTTAAGAAAAATCTAGCTGACACAACACATGAAGTATTTAAGAAGAAAAAAGCCCAAGCTCCAATTTAATTAATGCAAGACATACATGAGGATAATATAGACAATACAGTAAAATCTCAAATACGTCAAAATATATCAACTAATACCTAGTGTCATGATTTTTATTTCTGTTCAGAAAAGGCCCCAAATCCCAGCTTCCCAGATAGAAAAGCATTAGTGCAAATATTTTAAAACATTTTTGCAAATTGAAACATGCAGAACATGATGCTTTTAAACATTTTATTGGCCTTTATTTCAATAGCCTTCATAACTAACAGCTCTACTTGCTATGATTAATGCAGCCAATCCAAACATGTCAAAAGTATTTATGTTATCCGATATTATCATATATACTATAGTCTAGGCACATAAGTTATACCAGAAAAAAAGTCTGAAATTTCTCACAGTAATCATAATTTATGTAATTTATGATAGACATTGCTTGAACAGTCCACTGAATGAGTTGGCATGGGTTCTGTTTCCTGACGCAATGGGCTAACCTTCATCAATAGAATATAAACTTTTCCTATTCATGTATTCGCATAACTGGAAAGCACTTTTCATAAGGCTCACAAACACTGCACGTGAATTACTTTATGAAGCTTTCCTGCATATTTGATGTTACAAATAAATACTAAAAATAATACTTTGCTTTATTGGTCTGTAAATTATACCAGTAAAAATCTATTTCTGGAAGAAAAAAAATCCAGCTGAGGAAAGGGATTCTACTGGCAAGAATAAAAGCTTTCCCCCTTTAGTCATAGGATATGTGATCAGTACTTGAATTCAAGCATTCTATAAATACGTGTAAAATAAATGCGTATACACCCTCTATACAAATGTATTTAAATGTTTCACAAATTAATTTAACCTTAACACCTTACTTTCTGGCCAACAGCACTTCAAAATTCCATTTTTCTATTTAAATGTGCTGCTTCTGATAAAAGAAAGAAAATACTGTGGAAATACCAGAATCAGAGCTCCTTAATATTTGCCTTCTGTAACCTAGAGGGCACCGTGTTTTATCGCACCATATGGAAGCCAACAGACTCCTCATAGAAGGGCAGGACAATGCCCAAAACTATAACCAAGATCACTGCTGAACAGAACAGGATTTACTCAAACAAGGACAGCTAAGCAAGTAAAGCAGTATTTCCATGAATAAAAGGTATAAGTGTTTGGAAAGTTTTTCAAAAATAGTTACTACAAATCTTTCTCCATTACATCTCCTTTCAAAAGCCCATTGGTTTATAGACTTAGAACTTGATTAGACCTTTTTTTCCTCAAAAATATTGAACTGTCTGTCAATAAATGTACAAAAGAAAATACATATTAGAAATCCTTCCCAGTAGCTTGGCTACCTAAAACTTCAACATGAAAAAAGACCAAAGGAAAAAAAGAATTAAGGAAAGGAAGAATCATTGGAGCCATTTCAGTTTTCCATCCCTAATCCCCAATTTTGGGGGAACAGAAAAAGAAAGTCATGCAGAAATGGGGTAAGGCAGTTTTATTACTTATAAAGTTCATATTATATTTTTCCCAAAGTAGCTAGAATAGAATAGCTGTAACTGACTGCATCCAAAAGAACCAAGAACAACAGGACAGTGACATTTTACTGATGACAAATGCATCAATGAGTATCAGATTTGCACATTTCAGATGCCTTGGGATGGACTGCAATATTTCATGACTGCAATCAAAGACTATGACATTGTAATCAAACCTATCTTAAAGTGTATTAAGTCCCAAAAAATATGTCACTTGTTCTATATTTCATCTTTAACATAGACCATAAAGATTGTTTGGTGAACTGACATGAAAAATATTCTACTTCCAGTTGAAACACAGACATGTTATCATCAGAGAAAATTAAACTCAAGTTGTTTAGACGCTTGCAAACAAGAATTCAACCACCTTTATTTTTTCAGATAATACGGAATAAGCAAGATTAAGAGTAATATTTGAAGTATTGGGTCAGGAAGAAAAACAAAGGAAGGGATGATATTTAGGTAGGTAGAAAAGATGAGGGCAAGACATTATGATAGCTACATAAATTTTAAGAATAATTCTTCCTCATACAGTAGTAAAACAATAAAAAAATTACTTTGAAAAAAGGGAGGATTGGATTTATGCCATGTTTAGTTCATCTGTGCCCGCTCCAGCAAAGCAGTCACTAAATATAATGAATTATGCACAGAATATAAGTCACTAAAGAAAGTGAATGCTAGTACTGACAACACGTGAAACTGATCATATCACCAAAAAGGGGTTACTAAGCATCAGACAGAACAGTGAGAATGTCTTATTTCCTTCAGATGATACCTCACACAGCATTCTGTTGAATAGGGGGTTTATTTTCACCTTCTTGTTGCAATGAAAATTTTCTTGCACCAGTTATAACTGGTGAAGGACATGAGAGGGGGAAGGGAAGCCTGGGACATGTCAACTGGCTGTCAGAGAGGCTGCTAGAAAAAATAAGTGAGCTGCTGATAGATAAAGGAGGAGGGGGAGAAGAAAGGGCTGCTGTGGGAAAAAATGTTATTAATTGTCATCAAATTTGTCTGCTTAACTTCTCAAACCCTTAGACAGGCAAAAAACCTATTAATATTTAAACATGATTTCCATGTTCTTTTACCAGTGTAGTTACAGTGAGCCCACTAAAATCTATTGCTTGAGTAATTCTGTACGGATTATACAAAAGAGCACACCATGCTAGAAAGGAAAGGCTATCCCAAATTTCTTGCTCAGAAAGGCACACAATAAATCAGGAATCATCTCTTGCAAGATATAATTCAAGCAGAGCTGTGGATCCCATGGACTGAGGGAAGAATGCAGACCACAGAGGAGAACAAAGTTGAAAAGGATAAAAGTGTCAATTATGCTGAAATCTGATACTTTGTAAAATAAACCAACTTCAGACAGACTGTTACTTAATCCCAGTTTTGGAATGGAATGCAAGCTTCACCCCTGCCCTGCAACACATGTACTACAGCACCCAGTTACTTTACCCTGAAACATCTAAATGCAGCAAACATAACTGACAACAGCACGCCAGTCTCCTACCCACAAAACACCGCACACCCAAGTACCAGATGCTTTGTGAACAAGCTTCCAAGAGATCCAGTGGAGTCTTTGCACATGCAGCAAAAAGAGGCAGCTTCTCTTTTGCTACACTCAATCTGATTTCACACTACTGTGTGATGGGCCAGAAGGCATACATGCACTAAATTAGCAAGTGTTTAGATCCTGACATTCCTGTAAAATGATTCAGACTTTTGAATAAAGTCTTTAGAAAGAAAAAAAAATAAAAAAAGAAAAAAGAAAAAAGAAAAAAGAAATAATAGACTAGCTTTGAATTCATCTACTTAAAAAATCTCACTAGTAACTAGCAGGGTTTTGCTGAGAGAAAGCCTTTGCAGTGTTATAATCTTGTAACCAACAGAGGCTATTCAAAAGGGGCAACACAGCTTAGAAAAGAAGTGAAAGAAACTTTTTATAAAGCCACAAAAGTTACAGCAGTAGAGACACATGGCACTCTTAATGAGCTTTTCAATACTCTTGCTGCGTATAAAACATAAAAAAACTGCAGCCATTTTCTCAGCAGAGAAAAATGCACTGCTTTTATTTAAGCCATATAAACAACTTCTCTTTAGAAACCAAATTGGCATGTTAGTTTTATAGAGTTTTGATAGGAAGGCTTAACATTAAAAATATCGTACGCTGTGATTTGATAGCTCCGTTCCACATTAATATCGCAAATGCCATAGAAAAGATGAGAAAAACAAAGCATTTCCATTTCCACCTTCCACTCCCTCCTCCCAAAGACCCCTTCCACAGTCAAAAGCATAAAAAGTATTCATATATGCATATTCATACACACACACTCAATAAAATGTGCACTGTAATCCCTCACTGTGATTTTCAAAGCAACCATACAACATCAGCTTCTATTACACTCAATAAATGCCCACCTCTGGAAAAAAAAATACCCAACCATTCTAAAATTCCTTAATAAAAACAGTCTCGTATGGAATCAGTAGCTCAACACTGAGGAAAAACATTCCCATCTGGTCTATCTTTGGAATACATAGTATTCCTTGGATTTTGCAGACTCCTTCCACATTCTCCAAGTCCTCCATCAGACCTTAGTATCCCTCTCAGTATTACAGGAACAATTTCAGCATGACACATTGTTTTTGTTAGAAGGTGGTAAATAACTTTAGTTCTGTAGTCCAAGCAAAATACAAGTTCTTACCCTGTTTTTTTTCCCTCTTTAGAAAGATATCCTCACCTGTTCAAAATGTCCACAGAGAGAAGAATTGCCAGAGCTTCCTTTTCCCTCTTTCACCACTTAATTAAAAAAAACACTGTTCAGCTCTCCATAAATCCTGAGAAGCCTCAGAATTTTAAGAAACCAAAGCAACTAAATTTTCATGGTTCTGTTTCTCTTCATTCTCATCTTTCATGGGCTCCAAAGGATACAAATACGGGTCTAAGATGTGGGATGCACAAAGCAAGACTTCTCTTTCACAGTTGCTGGTTACTTTCTCTTCTCACTCCCCTACAGGTTAATACTGTTGCTGCCACTCAATGTCCCTTGATCATAATACACTAATAAGGGAAAAAAGTATTCTCCCACACTGGGCTAAGTGCTCATCACATTTACCACAAAAACCATTTCTCCTGGACTGTTCAAGGGCTTTGACAGATGGAATGGGTAATTTTAAGGACCAGCTGCAGCTCCTTAATATTGGATATTTGTTGGACTGTCATATTAGACTATGAAACATTGAATTGTTTTCCCAGTATGTAAACTATAAGCTACAGTACAAGCTTTCTATGAAGCTCCAAGAACGTGTATTGCAGAGTCTAATCTTGTTAGCCAGTTTTTTTTAAGAAAACATTTTTCTCTTCTGCAAGACAAAAATGCAACACCATCCAGTACTTAATATTTTCTCTATTTCTCTGCAAGAACTGCATAATATTAAAATTATAAAATAAAAATAAAAGGAATATTTATCTGTTCTTTAACAGATGTTTCATGTGTTCCTGGAACTTTTTTACATTTCAGAAATAGTTTGCAGTCCTCGGTTCTAAAACTTATATTCACATCACAAACATCTTTATAAAGCCTTAAATATAATTACGATTTTTTTTTAATATCATGCACACTTACATAGCACTATTGTTCATTTCATCTCCTCTTTGGTATATTGTCTGTCCTGCCTTACCTATTTGAAATAATGCAAACAACAAATATTTAACAGAAATTATTTTAAGGCTTACTTTTGCTCATTTCCTAAAAGGATTTTTTTTCTAAAAAAAGTATTTTGGCCACTGATTTACAGCTCGGTGATGTACTTGTGCAATTCTAGGGAAAAACTGCTGACCAATATAAAATGCAACAGAACTTCATACTGTATTTTCACATTAAAAATAATCCACTGAAATTAAAGAAGGTAATGAAGAACATTTAAGCATTGGAAAACTAATTCGGGGACCTGGGAGTACCCTAAGCTACAAAATCTCAATGTAAAAGCAGCACTGATTTAGTTCTTCGCTGTCTTGCATCGTCTACTTCCTACATCCCACAGTGAAAGCTCCAGCCAAAATTTTATTAAAAGGAAGAAACCAGTAATTCTACCAGAGAAGCACTGTGTCTCACTACTGCCTTACTGTCCCACCATCCCTCTCTTAAAATGGCTTTTGAATGCAATATTCACTTCGGCAGTCAAAGTTCACCAGCTACATAACTGTGTCTCTGAACTGGCTGGTGTGATATTTCATTGCTAAAATATATCTTAGCTTTCTAAGAAGACCAAGTGCTTACCATAATAGATTTAATTTAAAAAACTTATAGTTGTTACCCTAAACTATTAAGTGTGAAAAAATAATATTCAATCGCCCTCAAAAATAAATGTTTTATTTTGTGTTTAGTCTTACACTAAAATGCAGAATGCAAGCTGCATTACTTCTCATGGAAAGATACTGTATCAACAATTGAACTATAAGGAGAAAAAAAATCTTGTGCATCTAATTTCACTTCTGGATTAACATCTTGAAATTTTTAGTATTATACTGATGGGTTGAGATTGAGATTTGACTAGAATATCTCAAAATTCAAGTCCAAATTCTTGTTATGAGAGCTGCTATCCCAATCGATGAGACTACATACATCCTCACAATTTGCTTCAAAAATGAGCAACACTGAAAGCAATTATTTTTTTACAAAAGATAGTGCTTTTAGGACAATAGCAACTATTTCCAAGTGACTCCAGTAAATTAAAAGCTGCAATCCTTTTGAGGTTAACTGCAGTTGCCAAGCAGTGAATTAACAGCGTTATTTTTAGCATTACAAGTTATGTTGTTTAATAGATATAGATATCTCTTCCAGATCCAGTAATTTTCAACTTTTACACATATTAAAGAGAGTCCAGAATGTCAGTATTCCAAACTGCACCTAGTACAAGGCAAGATAACATCGTCTACTTGAGATCCATTTGATCCTCCTCCCCCTCTCGTACTACCTAGATATTAATTCTCTCTGCTTGAGAGAAATTTCATGTCACATGCACTTATTTTGCAGTGCCCAAAGCAAGAGGATCTCTTGATGATACACTGATCAATTAAAAATGCCTTGTAATTTTTCAAGTTTCCTAAGACAACTTGAAATGCCTTGCTTTTCTGAGGAAACATGAATTTCAGTAGATATCAGATGAATGCATGACAACCATCTAACCAGCCTGCAGATTTAGGAATCCACATGTAGGCTGAGAAGATGCCTGCTCACACACACACACACACAGAGCAGTTTGATGCTAAAGAAATTACTAGAGGAGCACTGATACAGTGCTCATTTGCCTGTTTTGGCAGCCTGGTTTTTTGCCTGTTTTACCAAAGCTTGGTAAATACCTTAAATACAAGTGATAAGAGCTATGGTGCCATTTAATTTACTCAGCTAGCAGATGCTGTAGGAACCAAGGCTGTGTTAACACTCACACCAAGGCTGTGTTAACATGGACACAGAACATCCCTACTGCCAGGGAATACAGTGATGGATTTGCCTCAATGACTCAGATCTGAGATACAGAAGAGCTCAGAGATTTCATCATGAAATTCTGCAGTGACTATTCACAATTACAGGCTCAGATGCAAGAGCCACAGAAGGTACATTTACTAAAAAGAACTCATATAAGCTAATATCCAATTCCTGCTTTTGGCTTCCAGGAAAGATCTGGGATGGTGTTACTACAATTCATACTTGTTCTTTTTGTATCTTGGGACCATAGGTCAAGATCAAAAGCAAAAATAATTCTAAGATTCAACTGTGTCCTTACATCCAATTAATGGAAGCATTAAGTAAAAGTTTAAAAGAACATTATTTTGATACTGAGAATTATTACTTTATGGTAAATTACTATTTACTCTAATATTTAGACTACCAGCTACTTCTTTCTGTTACTGCTGTTGACTGAATTTTGCATTACTAGTAAGACCAACATTACTATTCATCTACTGCCCTAGATCCTTCTTCTTTGCTATTCTGAGCACGAAGTGATAGGGAAGCCTATACAAATCTCTCCGCTCTTTCTATGGAGATCTAACATGATGGTGGTTGCTGATCTTACAAGTGTGAAGCAAGCCATAGCTGACTTAGCAGCTCTATAAAAAGATAAGTAAATAAATGAAAACATAAGCTCCCCATAATCATTGCAATAAAGTAATTAAAAAGTTAATCAGCTGTCCTGTGATTTTTTGAGAGATCAGCCACTAGATGGCAGAAAAATGCAGTTTGATTTTCCCATCATGATGAGGAATTCACCCATCTTACATCTGCTCTAACAGATCTCTTCCATCTACTCTAACAGGTCTGTCAAGCAATGTCAGATAAGGGATGACAGGAAGGCTGATTATCTCTTCCAGAGTACACAGCATACCTTGACTCTTTCTACTCTGCTGTAAAACTTAAAAAATATTTAAAGTATATACTTGATTTATTCTGGAAGCAGACCACTACTGGAGTAAGGCCAATTTTGTTAAAGACATTCTATTATCACAATATCACTCAATTTTATATAAAAATGATAGAATAAATTGAGAAGTTATCTCAAGATGTATATATTCAGGTATATAATGGCTGGTTTTCCACCCAACAACGATGTGAATAATAGTGGTAGTGAGGAGACTGAAGCAAGGGGTATACAAAAACAGTCCACGGAGTTTGGAAATAAAGTATGAGAAGCAAGGTTCTGAGTTTTCACAGAAAACCCTACTTCTAGAGTTTTACATACTGTTTTAACATTATTTTAATAACAAAAATGGCAGGGTTTGTCTCAATGAAATTACATGCATGTCTTGAAACTTCATACATTTGTATTAACATTACTTTTGGAAGGAAAATTTTATTGTAACAGTTTCACCATTTTGAAAAAAAGCTTACCGTACTCAGTCCACCAGTCTGGTGTCACTCCTACAGGCTTCTTTTATGTGTAGATTTCCTTACTTTATATGTGTTTATTATTTCTGTAATCTTTGTTCCCCTTTAATGGTCATCATTTTTTAATATTCTTATTGGATACTTCAATTATTACAACAGGAGAGTGCACAATCTCATTTTTTTCTACATTTCAACTTTTTCCTGCTCTCTATTCCTACCTTTTGGGGAAAAAAAAAAACCAAAACACCAAACCCAGAAAAAAACTGTAGTTCAAAACAAAATACTTCAGAAATTATATAATGATGAATTATAGCACTACAATCATTGTACCAACAAAGAGGAAACCTACAAAACCCAAACTGTTTTATAGCAATTCATTCAGTTCCCTCATGCATCCCCTCTTACATATACTGTACTAGCAGAGGGACCTAAACAAACAGTACTTTTAAACCAAACTATTTTACATTTATCTGGTAAGATTAGCATTATCTTTTTCTACAGACAGAACCTCCTTTTACAAAAAACCCTCAGCCAAACATTACCATAGTTAGCCTTAGATTACTGTCCTTGATCTTTTCACATAACTACAACTGTCAGTGGTAAGATTCTAGCTCAAGTAAAATCCAAGGGGTTTTACTTTTTCAGATGACACTTCTACAGCAATATAGTCTCTTATTACAAGGCTTAGGTAGGAGAGCAAGTCTTCTTTCCTGGACCCAAACTTAAGTCTAACATTGTGGAAAGTAAGCAAAAGTGACAAGCCTTTCCCCCTACATCCTCCCATCTAAACTACTGTTGAAAACCCCACAAAAGCAGAAAAGATCAGGGCAGGAGCAAATTATGTTTTAAGTTAAAAATAATAAAAAATAATTACATAAGAAATACTGAGAATTTTCAAAGCTTCACTGGAAGTTACAGATTTGTTCTCCAGCAAATCTGCCACTGAATTGGGAAGAAACATGTCTAAGCAGAACATCTGATACAAACTGAATAAATCTGACAGAATAAAGCCAAAATTGCTTTAGAACTCTTCTTGAATGCTGTTTAAAGAAAAGCACCTTCAACACTAATGTCACAAGAAGAGTTTGCTGTAAAATTATTTAGTTGCACATTATGCTATAATTCATATAGTGAATAAAACTTAAACACATGAAAATGTTTTGTACGTGTTTTGGGGTGAAATTAAATTTTTAGATGTCAAGTTTTTCCTGCATGATGACGGCTGAGAATAATGTTAAAATTCAGCATAGTTTAATTTCTTGAAATAAGAAAAAATTAATGAAACATCTGACTACTAACACGAATTTGGTTTACAGTTTCCTGATTAGTGTGACTGACAGATTATTGCTTGGTACTTAAATATTAATGAAAAAACGTTTATAAAGTGCCAGGTAAGTTACTTACTGAAGTAAAAGCCAGAAGCTCCTCTTCAGTTAATTTGTGTATTGGATTGTTCTTTTGGAAGTCTATACTGTAAAGAGAAAAGAAAAATAAAACAATGCTGATTTCATCTTTAGAGTAACATTATTCAGAACACATTTTTCAAACTTGCAGAAGTCTGAAGGACATTCTGGAAATGACAAATGGGAGTATGGTATGTACAGAAAATGACCTAGAACACACAGAAATAAAGAACCATTTAGAAGACTAAGATATTTTATACATACCTTCCCAACACCATCATCAAGTGAAATGTCTTACTCGGTTTAAGCTTATGGGAATAACAATTTCACTAATCCTAAAAAAAGTTTAAAACCTATTGTTTGCTTTTACAGAGATCTGTTTTTAGTTAAAATCCTATAACTAATTGAATGCAGATTCTACAAATCAAAAAAGTACTAATACTAAAGTAGTGCTGAAGGGTAATCTCAGACAAACACCCTCCTAGTCACTCAAAATACATGACCACACGAGTCCATCTCTCACTAACCAGCATTACCATTACCTTGAACTATTCACAGGGGGAAAATCAGAAGAAAACACAGAGGTGAAAATTAAAATTATTTTATTCAGAGTTGGATATGCTTACAGAGATGATAAAGAAATCTGGCTTACAACTCTGTGTGGGTGAATGTTTTCCTTATACAACAGCTCCCCAACATTTACAAACATACTACCAGAGATATCACCAAATTGCACAAAAACCAACAAAAGCTGTAACTCAAGTTCCCTGTTAAAACCAAAGATAACAAGTGAAAACATATCCTAAACTGTACCACAGATGATGGATCATCACCAAACCCATATAATGGCTACATACATAAGCCCAAACTTATCACACTAAATTCTGCAGCAGGCTTCACATTCTAGGTTAAAATTGCAAAGATACTTATTGTGATATTAGGTTACAGACTGAAATTATGCCATCTACATTACTTAACTTACTTTGGAGATTACTTTGCCTGGTTATTCAGGCATGATTTCTTCTACTTAAATGCACACAGACTATTCACAACGATTTCTAGAAGGTGGCTTCAGAGCTCTTCCAGCTCTTCTTCCTGTAACCTCTCCAGATTGTTACCTAGTCTGTTCCCCTGACTTCCCATGATGGAGGTTCCACACACACTTCATACCATTTATGCTGATGTTTCACAATACCATCAGCTTCAGCAAGCTATTTGACTGTGGCCACAAGGACATAAAGGCACATTTATTAACCACTGCTTCAATACATTTTCCCTCATCTTTCCGCATTTAAAAAAAAAAGAACCCTATGCTGTTGGGGCACTGTTTTGAAAGTCTTAGGTGACATTGCTAGGAAAGAAATTCTGATAGATATCTATATCTATATATAGATGTCTCACTGGTTTTTCCTTGCCTTGTGAACATTTTCATGAAAACAGGAAAGTCATAAAGAATTTCACTGCTTCAGTTAAACATTTTTTTCCATATCTAATGCCAGCTGCTAGCAGACAGATTTCTAGTTGGCCGGATGCAGTCAACTCAAGTCAACTGACTTCAGGTGAACAACAGCAAGTTTCTCTATGCATGGGGGTGGGAGACAACCAAAAAAAAAAAAAAAAAGAGGAAAAAAATGCAACAAGAAAAGTTCAAGGATTATACCAACTCAACAGCAGTTAGGAAACCAGAATGTTAAATGACATGGCCATAGCTTTTGAAAAGCACAGGTTAAACAAGGGACAGTTAAATTGCAACAAAAGTAGAACTTATTTTTCATCATCCTAAACATAAATTGATTCAAGCAGGGAGGATTAATCCTCTTCTTATACTAGATCAATTTTTGTCACAGCTTTTTGAAGCTCATAGATGCAGCTCTTCCAGATAAAAACAGTGCTAAAATAGATCTCTGATTTCCATTTCTGCCACATCCATGTGCAAAGCCTGAAGACAAGAAAGTACAGAAATGTAAATCTTGAAAGATAGGAGAACAACTGAATTGTTTCAATTATTTTTCCGTACTGAATCAAATCAAATTTAAAGCTATAATTTGAATCTGAATCTAGCAGTAGAACTGTACCTTAGTTGTAAGCATTTCTAATGACTGTTAGTTCTTGTCAGACTACTTTATGAAATTTTCATTTTTATGACCTGTATTTATTCTGGTTTCAAGGACAGATAAACCAGTTCATTCCAGAGTATTTCAGGAGTTGAAATCTGAGTGGAATTTAGGATCTACTGTGTTAGATGTATGATGAGGGATCTTTTCATAACAATATGAAGAAAAGTCACTAGTCATCACATCATTCAGTTTTGTAAGCTATTTTCTCGCTGCTCTTGAATCTTGTCTTAAGGAGTTTATTGAAATAAAAGAGGGAAAGAAAACAATGAGAAACAGACATTCTTTGGACAGATGAAACAGAACCTTGAAGTAACATGTACTGTGCAGCAGAAAAAGGTATTTTCTAGTAAAATAGCAAAAGCTAATTGTCAGTAGCTTACAATCAATTCTTAAATCTGATTAATCAGGTCTACCTTGACAGCCTAATAGATAAAGTATCCAGCTTAACTAATGAGTTACAAACTTTGGGATTTAATGACCCATATTTGAAACAGTGGAATTAATAGCAATCAAAGCATCACTTTCTGGGTTATGACTACATACTTGTTTCAAAAACTGATTTTGAAAGATGAAAAACATTAAAGAACATTGCTAAAGCTATTAAAAATTAAACACCTTACAGGAATTCTAAAGCTAACTTATTAATTATTAAATCAAGCATTTAGCCTCCAGATCTGCAGTCTTTACGCATTATAGCACAGAACCTGCTACAGAAGAAGGCTTGAGAAGAATATTTTGCTTAAAAGCCAATGCTAAATGCTTTAACATGTCTGTGCTTCCTCACAGACTGTCACAGCAATAGCTGGTATGGACACCAAGGGTACAGCCAGCAACCCAAGCCTAAACTCTGTTCTGTTACAAGAAGAATTCTCAAAGCTGGCATCCTATTACAACACCCTTTCTGCAACATGGCTGGATCTCAAATCTTGTCTCCATTTCTGACTGAGACACCTGCAGTTGCTTAACGTTACCCCACCCACTAAATGGCATTTACTACTCCTATAGGGAAGCAACACTGAATTTGGTTTGGTTGGTTGTCTTTAGTTTTGTCTTGCCAAACTCATATATATACACAACTGGCAGTCAAGATGGTTCCTAGCCACTGCTCAGAACATGACATTGGTGGTTTCAAAGTCAAACACCAAGATCAAGAAACCTGTTGTGCAGCCAGCCAATGTAAAACTCAAATTGTACCTTTAAAAAAAAGAAAAAAGAAAAAGAGCACTAGGCAAGTTAAAATTTCCTTCAGAAGGGAGAGAACAGGAAGGATAACATAACCTGAACATAAGACAGTACTGTGATAAAAAATACAGTGCTGATGAAAATGGTCCTCAGCAAGGGAAAGGCTTTGCCTTGACTCGAGTCAGTATGGAAAACTAAAAGTGAGTGGGCTAAGAATTTATGTCAACCCACTCCCCACTACATGCTCCTCAAACTGGATCAAACAGATTCCATCATTTTGCAACTCATAGACCAGAAAAGCACTTTGACAGTCAGTGATAGTGAACACTGCACCAAAGTCACTGACTGACTATATTATACTTCTGCATACCATAACTTCTGATCCTCAAACCTCAAGCCTGCCTTTTCTTCTCCTACGCTATCTACATGACCCATGTAGAATATAATTTCTGAAAGTTAGGGGAAAAAAAAACAAGGTGCAAAATCACAAGGACTTCACACTATGGCTTTTAACTAGCAATGGACACTGAATTTATACAAACATTCCCATTTCAGTGAATAGCAGAGCAGTGTTTTGCTTGATGGTTGATCCTCACAGCAAGCTGCCAGCTGCAGAACCTGAAATATGTTTTCAAAATCTACTGAAGTGTTATCGCTGTATGGAAGCTAATGCCAGCTGATATTTGAAATGTAATTAACCTGAAACTCAAATAATATAAATTTTTTTAAAGATAAAACAACAATATAGCTATTAATGAAATACTGCTCGAATTCTGAAATAGACACTTCAGCTCACTGTGAGAGAACTGAAAATGTTATCCATCTATAATGCAAATCTTTTAGCCTTTTAGCCAGACTATATAATAAGGAAGGAAAAAGTCCCATCAACTCACCGTTTCATTATTTCTTTGTAACAATGATTCATGCAATTGTTTGTTTGGGTTTTTTTTAAAGTAACCATAAACTAACTTACCATATTCCAAGGATTACAGCAAGCTCTTCTGCACACAAATCAGGTACCTGGTACTGATCAGCATCTGCTAATTTTATCTCATTAAGCACCGTGTCATCATTTAAATCATAATTCTGTTGGAAGAAAAAAAATTAAAATATTTAAATTATGCCTTCAAAATATGAAAAAATATATACTTGTTTGAAAAAGGATAATGCTACCATTGAAGAATGACACAATGGAAAGTAATTTACCATTATGACAGAATAACTAAGTAATGAAGCCAGTACAAGGAATTATCATCCAGAATATTTCTCCTACAAATATACTGTTTCTTATGCACAAAGAACAGCATTCAGAGCAACTCTAAGGTTAGGTAATATCAGTTTTCTATTTAAATAAACCTGAAGGCAGCTTCCTTTTCCAAACTGTTGCTCATAGAACTATCAACAATTTCATCTTCTATTATACATACAGACAACTGAAACAGATTGATGTTATGGTCATTAATGCAAGTTTTCAGGCTAGCCACCTTGGACATCTGGGAATTTGAGGATATCTCTTTAAGTATCAGTAAAACCCAACTACATAAGCCATGACTTCTGGCAGCAAAGGTAAATTAAAAAAAAAACAGAACCTGAAAATACCTCATTGAGCCAGCACGTTCTGAAAACATCCTGGACAACTACCTGTGATTTTCCAAAAAATTTCCCCTGGAACACACTTTTATTTAAAGAGTCTTTAGTTTTACAAAAAAAAAACAAAAAAACCAAAAAAAACCATATAGTTCACTGTCTATCATTTATTTAACTTGAAGAAGAAAATTATATAATCTATGTCTCAAATGTGTAAATTACCATGTTCGTAGAATCTGTGTTTGAAAACAATGAAAGATTTCCTTGGCTGCAAGCAAAGAGGAACTAGCTGTAATACTACTTCTTCCTACTTCCCTTGAAAAACAAACCCAAACCAAAACAACTGAAACCAATTATCATATTACTGGTTTTTAGTTACCAGTAGTAGTTTTTACTAACTATTAAAAACAGATAATGGATTCATATTAACAGTTTTTCAAATTTCCTATTAATTTCCCTTCAGTGTTCCAGTAGTAGCTGTTTCTCATTCATATCTTCCTTTGGCAAGGTCAAAATGAAGGGCCACAGAAGAACAAAGAGCAAACAGGAATGCTTTGAAGTGGGTTATATGCATTCATCAACAGCATTTTATCACTATATAAATGAAAGGAAATTGTGATTTGACAGAGAATGTGAAGAAAATAAGTTTTTATTTTAAAAGGACAAGGAAGTTATTCACAGTTTTAAAGTCAAATTTATTACCATCATTTTCTTCTCTTACTCCATTAGACTATATAAGGATTATCTACCACTTCCAGTGGAAAGTTATTTTAGAACTAGTGTAATGATACTTCATCAGGTGTAACCTAAATTACAATTTAATTTATACGGCAATTAGTTAAAAATTTCCTCCTTCAGGTCTAAGTGATTTTTAAAATCTAACTTGTATAAATGGTACTAATTACTTTAGCTTCACTACAAATATTGATCAACTGAACTCAACTGTAACTGTATGCCAGAGCTTTAAAGTATGACTTCCATTCCTAGATATAAAAAGAACCTCCTCAAAACATAAAAACAAGTCTGAACTGTTTAAAACTGTGATCAAACTATTTTAACATACCACATCATATCAAGAGTCCCTATGCATCACCTCAAACCTCAGGCTTTCCTTTCACAGCAACCAACCTGGGAGCAAATACTTCAGAAATTTGTGAGTAACCGGAGGGCAAACACTCAAACAATATCCCAGTTAGGAACTCTGAGAACAATGCATCCCATCATTCAGTTCTAGGTAAGTTGTAATTGAAGTCTATAACTAAGTGTGACATTCACCAGGCAGCCCCTCCCGCGCTCTCACTATCCTATAAGGGGTTGCCATATGTAGTTCTACCACAAGCCTAAGCTGTCACACATGTAGTCAACCTTGTTTCATCAAATCAAATGCAACACCAAGGATGTGGTAATGGGCAAACAAGAAAAATCTAGATTAGTCTCCTAAGATATTTATGCATTCAATTTAGAAATAGAGAAGTATTAACTATTTTTTTTTTCTTAAGATCCCTGCTTGACCTGGAAGTCTACCAAGGCACAATATTTTTTAATAAAAGCTTTCCTGCTTGAAGTATAAACTTGGGACCATAATGGCTCAATTCATATCTGGCTTCTTTAGCAAGTTCAAATAAATTTAAATCTCCTTATGGGGGAAATATGCCATCCTAAATGAATACAGTGGTTCTCAAGCAATTTATAATTGAAGTTATCATGCATACCCTTAAGATCATCAGAACCAACTCACATAATTCAAGCCACAGGAATAAGTACAGCAATATCCTATCTTTGCACTGTAACTGAATACGTCTGCCAGTCCACAGGAATCTCTGAAATCTTGTGATGCCTTGCAGGCTACTTTGAAAATCTGCCTCTCACCTGTTTTCCTAGCTCCATCATTCTTAGTCACTAAAAATTAATGCATGAACTGTAGAAAATCATATTTGCAAACATGCTCTTAGTTGAGTAGCCACATCTGTCTTGCAGACATTCATATGTTGTGTTACCCCATGCCCTTTAATACTAGGCAAACTACTGCCCCACAGTTCTTCCACAAACTTTCAAAAACCCTAGCTAAGTTTCTCTAGGCACAACACACTTTTCTGTAGCAGACACCCAACAAAAGCCTCAGAACATTTTCATTTTAAGAAATTAAAACAATTCTTCTCAGATACATACTATTGTCAAGCTTTCTAGAGGTGTTGGAGCTGGACTTAGTTCACTGTGAGGAAGGAAGAACCCATCTGTTCTTTGGACATCCAAAATAAGCTGTGCAACGTATTTTTCCTGAAATCGTGTTCTCTTCCCCAAAGCACCTACAGAAAACACATTTATAATAATGAACACTAAAAACCAGTTATCTAATAGTATACTAGAGTGTTACTACCAAAAAAAACCCAGACAAAATAGAGAAATACATTGAGAATTAACCTATGAAATTTAGCAGCGGTTGGCCTCTGCTTGATCTCATTGCAGTGTTCTCACTGCCAGGAAACATACAAAGTAATACACATTACAAACACACAAACACAGCTGTATAGGTCTTGCAAAGCTGCTTTTAATTAAATTTCCCGTAACCCAGCATTTTGAAAACTCATAGTCATCAAGTTTCATCAATTCCCTGCTTATTTCCAAGCAATAAACCAGAAACAATCGTTCAAGTCGCCTGCTAGAAGTTAGTGACTACATGGAGATATTTATGCAAATGAAAATCCCATATCTTACAGGCCACCATTTTAAATATTTCAAGTAAATATATTTTCATTTTAAATATTTCAAAAAGAGTTAGATCCTTTGAAGAAGGATCACAGACACGATGTTACCAGAGTATGGCATGTAAGATACTGTAAAAGTAATATTGGGAGTGAGTGAAATAGCAAACCAGTGAAGGCTCTATAATGAATTAACCAATATTCAGAATGCACAACATGAAACTCCACTCAGTGTTGCTTCGTCAGTTTCTTATTGGACCCACTGGCAATTTTTATTAGGTTTTAAAGGGGTAATTCACACTGATACCAAATTGTAAGGAAAAACACGTCTGTTCCTCTTCTGTCAGCAACTTGCTTGCAAAATGCAGAGAAATAAAAGAGTAATTTCAGGACAGTAACAAAAAATAACAGAATTTTAGCTCCTAACCAGGGCCAAAATGGAGCTAACAATTACTCTATAAAATCTGAAGGTTTGCTTGTTTATTATTACTGTGATACAATGCTCAGGCAGTTTAAAATGGAGGAATGAGAGCTAATCCACTGCTAGCAATTCATCTGCTGCTTTTGCAGAAGCAATTAAGATGAAATAAAGTCCTTATTGTTGTGATAATTTTGAAAAAGCTTCAGTATATAAAATCTTTGAGGTAAAGATGATTGACTGCTCATGTGACAAAGGCCTGAAGATGAGGCCATGGTACATAAGCCTCAATCAGCAAAGGGACTGAAATAGCAATCACACAGTTTTCTTCCTGAAAGTGGAAAGAGATGAGTAGGGAAGTCAGAAATTAAACTGATTTCTCCTTTTCTGCCAATTACTCCTTTTAGTGGAAAAGCCCTGTATTACGAGTTTATGAAGAAATGAAAAAGGTTCTAAAAATATCACTTTGAAAATCACACAGCACACTTCAGAGAAACACACACAGCAAAATACCAGCAAAATACTAATTTTACACAGTGGCATTCCATTCTCTATTTTAACATTGCTTGAAAATCACTATGCTGTAAATTCACTTCCTGTTATGTTTTACTGCCTAGAGAACTGAAGGAAACACTTGCAAACTTATTCTGGATACCAATAAAATTGCTTACTACCACTCAGAAACTGTGATTTGTTTATGCTCTCATATGCACACACCTCCCACCCCATTTTTAAACCTAGGAATTTCTTGCTATCACAGGGACAAAATACTGGTTTTTGCTTGAAAAATATGTATCACATGCGTTAAAGCTGAGAAAAAATTTGGTTGGTTTATACCACTACCACCACAGCAGTGTTCAAGGCCGGCTGGATAACGCCTTGAGAAACCTGCTGTACTGACAAATGTCCCTGTCCTTGACCTTTAAGGTCTCTTTCAACCCTTAACATTCTATGGTATATCCTCACAAAGTAAAAGGGAGCTGCACAGAAACTTTACTTCCTGTTTCATATTACAAGTTCCCAGAGATGCGTTATTGGGTATGAAAAGAATAAACACATCTCAGAGTTCAGCATTATTAATCCTCTAGATCTGTTGAACTTGAATTTACTTTGGATTACTACTCTTCATTTCGCTAAATTTATATGCAAGAAGGATATTGGAAATTGCTTTGTAGAGTTATTGATGGTTATGACTCATTGTGAGGAGCATAACGATGCTTTTCAATAAAAGATGAACACTATACATATTTGGATTAATGGGATTTAAAAAACTTACATAAACCAAGTATGATTTATTCACATATTACTGAAATAATTTTGGAAAATATTGGTTCTAAAAATTCTGTTGTAAGAACAATATATATTTCCATGCTGTAATACAATACTCAGCAAGTAAGGATTACAACCATTAATGCATATGAACTTCTCCAAATCCTTTCCTTAAAAGGAAATCCCTCCCAAAAGCCTTAAAAATGTCTTTGCTAGAGATGTGATTTTTACATTAAACCAAAGTCTTTTTCGATGATGCAACATTCCTCCCATTTAGCCCAAATATGCATGTCAAATGAATTTGTCTAGAATGCCAACAATTCCCACACGTTCAGTTCAGTTCATATGCCTTCAGGTTAGACATAACTATGTTAATAGATTTATGGAGATAAACCACAGAACATTTAGGAGTTTCACAACATTTTTTCCAAGATACTGTATCACCATGATCTTTCTCTGGGACTATCATAACCTCTTGGTAAAGTAATAAAAAATATAAATAATTCCACAGCATTCAATCTTTTTTTTCCTTCCCCAAACAAGATACTTTTTTCTAAGTTAGGTTTAAGGAAATTATAAATCCAAAATCTGAAGATCTCCTTTAAAGGAAAAAAAAAATCCAACATGAAGACTGTCTCTTTGATTTTATTTACTCTCAGTTAATTGCATTTTTATAGCTAGAGTACCATCATAGGTACTGATGTTTTTAATAAAAAAAAAAAAAGAAAATTTTTTACTCATTTTAAAGAGAAGTACTTTATGATAACAAAGTTGGCAATAAATGCCACACTTGGAACATACCACATGCACAGATTTTGTTGCATACAGGGAAAAGAGGATAGGATCAATTGAAATGTATAGATTTCCTTCAGATATAAACAATTATGTTTTATTTCCATTACACATCTTTCAAAGTAAGCTTTTAAAATCTTTGAATAAATGAGCATGGAGTCCCACATAATTTCTGAGAGTTTGTGTTTCTTTGGGTTTTGATTTGGTTTTTTGCATGTTTTAGGGGGTTTTTTTCTGCTGATGGCTTGGGTTTTTTTGAATTAAATTATCAAAATGATTCATGGTATAAATAGGATTAGCTGCAGCTCCACCCTAGATATGAAGGAGCATGAGCCTTGTGACATACAGGGATATAATAAGCAAGGAAGCTGCAAGTTTCAGTTCCTTAGCACTTTCCACTATTAAGTCTACAAGAAAAAACTAGAAAAAGATTTTTTACATTTCTACTCAGGTACAATCATAAGTTCTCACAAAGAAAAGGTGTGATTTTATGTCATTTTGAGTGCCTAGCAGGACTAGCTAGACCATAGTCCCATATCTATACATGGAAAGTTCTAAGTGCAGAACTCTGATCCTCCTGCCACCAAAGAATTGGTTCTGAAAGGATAATTATAAAGTCTCCATAGTGACTGAATCCTTGTGATTTCTGTTCATCAGAAATTTAACTTCCCTACTTATTTTCTGTGATGATACCAGTACCGGGAGTGACTTCCAAAAGCTATTTACACAGAGTAGATCTAGGCTAGTGGCACAAAAGGTGAAAGACTGCATCAAATCATCATGCAGACACCTTTATAAGGGTCTCCAAACAAACAAAACAAAACAAAAAATATTCATCATGACACCAGCAGATGCAACTAGACATAGAATTTGACAGGAAACACTAGAAAGAAGGCTTATAATACCCCAACTCCTCAAATAACCATTCAGGAATGATTTTTTAACTAGATGTCCTATTTCTCTTCCAAGCAATACTAATTCTTGGAAGCCAAGTACGACCTACCTGTTGAACATCAGGCTTTCTCAAAGTACAGTTATTTATTCCTTGGATATGTCATAAAAAAACCCCAACAAGCCATAGGTTAGTTTGGTCCAACCAATCATCCTCTTAGACTTTACAAGCAAAACTTACCTGTAAGGTTAATCTGCAGTTTTGTTATGTCTTTAGCCATACTGAAACAGTGTTTAGCTTTTTTATATTCATAGTAAAACAAAAATGTATAGGCAGACTCAAGATGGAACTGAACTGCTAAGTGCCAGCTTTCACCACCTGTGAACAAAGCCTCTGCTTCTGTCACTGCAAATTAAGAAAAAGAAAAGAGATGAGAATGCAGTTCAGGAAAATGGTTTTTTAAAAATACCATTTTACCAATATACTATGAGAGAAAGTCTGTTGCTCTTTACATTTTCACACATTTAAAAATTCACTGACAGTGTATAGAAGATATATGTGATTTAAAGTGTTTTTCAAGTTTTATATCTAAGGCTTATTACCAGAAAAAAGAAAAGTTCAATTTTTGCTTATATTTAACAGCAAAGTTGAAGTGGGAAATATCATCTCTGCAGAAAATAAACAACTCTAATTGTATTGGACCTTCTAAAGAACACAAAACCAAAATATTTAGCTAATACCCACCCCTTAAGTAGAAAGCTTCTAATTAAAGTTTCAACAGCAGATCAAGCATTGAAGGGTGGCTTAGGATTCGTAAGACATTTTCTGTTTGGTTGTTTTTTGTTTGTGTGCTGAGGTTTTCTGGTTTTGTTTTTTTAATAATTATTGACTTCCTGAGTGATAAGGATCATGTCCTCCATCTGAACTGGAGAAAACAGATCTGAAGTCTTTAGGAAAGGAGACTTGACATTTTTTCATCCAGCATAAAAGCATCTGTATTTCTTATAGATTTAAGTTCCATCAAAGTGCAGTAAGTTGCAAGAGAATATTCCTGCAAATACAGACATTAAGTTGAAAATTATTCATGCTGATTAGTCTTAAATGGAAGTGGGTTTTTTGCTTCATGCTTTATTTCTGCATTTTGCAAAAATATTTAGATAATAAGAATTTCAAAAAAGCTTACAGCATCACAGTACTTAAAAAGGACTGGTTACCCAGTTATAGCACTGAGGCTGCTTCTTAATGATGTTTAATTTTTCAAACAAGCTTTATTAATGGTGTTTAAAAGCCTTACTATAAAAAATTGTATTATCAAGGATTTTTAAACATTTTCTCTGAATTTTTTGATTTTTTTTAATTTAGAGATTGGCAGTCAAACCTAGCATGAACAGATTTTACTGTTTAAACCTCCTAGGCTTTTTTTTTTTTTTGTTAGTACTTGTTAATCCTCAAAACCTTTCACTTAATATAGAAAGCTGCTAAGTCTGAATATAGTTTTTACACAGCTTTTTAAATTTACAAAATCAGAATTTGCATAGATAAATCCTGCCTAGTAATAACTTTTTCAAAGATGAGATTTTTTTTTTTTTTTTAACCCACGAACTTGTAATTTAAAAATATTACTCCAAACCTACAAAATACTGGACATGCAGGTACAAGTGGAAACGACACAAAAATGCAACTATTGAACAGAGTGACACAATATAATTTCAAAAGAAAAAAAATCAGGTTATAGTGTTTAATCGTGCATTACAACTAGATTTTCCACAGCCAGCAAGTTTCAATGAGCTGAATACAAGAGTACTTGTGCTAAGGCCATAGAATGAGCTCAAATGGCACACTGAGAAGCAGACTTACCACTGCCTGAATACCATTTACTCACAGTGCTTGCTAAGTTTAGGCACTTTGAGACTTCAAGGACCTTTGAGGAAAGCTTCACATCAGTACTAGTATGGATGTAGTGGCCCAGAAGCACTTATGTCCCAAATTTACGACATCCTTCTGGAACCCCATACCGTGTTTGGCACATGGCCAAAGGGATGGGACACTGGACCAAATCCCATTTGTTTTAAATAATGGCTGCTTCAGAACAGCAGGCAATCCTTGCAGCTGTCTTCCATTCAGGTGATGATACTGACCTAACACTTGAGAAAAATGTAATTTCTCCTGAATTTGAAGGTCTTTTTCTCTAGTAACTAACACAAAGTTTTCTTGAGAACTTGATGCAGACAAGCAAGTGGGTGATTCAAGACACTCACTACTCAAAGACAATAAAAGGTTTAAAAGTATTTCTTTTATGGACTATGAAGATACTTGTTTGAAATACCAGATGGCTTCAGTGAGAAAATAAACTGGTAAGAGGCACCAGGCAGCAACAACTAACAGAAAGAAACTCATTAAATATTCAGGCGTATTTTACATCATCTATCTCTGAGAACCATATCCAAGAGTCTCAAAACAAATCACTGTCAAAAAACCTTTGTCTACGATCACATTTTCATCTTAGAGGCTGAAAAATAGCATGTGCCTTACAAGTCCATGCCAACTTAAGTGAAATTCTGTTCCCTCTCTAGTCATTGCAGTTACATAAGTGTTTGATCAGCATTTTAACAGTTATGACTACAAATTCCCCTCCCCTGTGATATCTTAAAAGAGATCCTGCAAGCCAATAAAACAAGTAATTAGATATATACCTTGTTTTATACAGGCCTGGGCAAGAGTAAATAGCTCAGGTGATCTCTCCTCCAACAACTGCTGGTGAATATTTACACATCTTAGAGTCCACCAAGGTAAAGTCTGAAAGAAAATATGGATACTTCAAGTTCACAACAAGTATAGACCTTTAAAAAAATAAAAGAAAAAAAAGAAAGTGGTTTTAAAGTACAGATTTTGTGGTCTATTCAATTCTAGTTTCTAAAAAATACAAACCTGTCTAAAATAGCTGTTTTATTATAAAAAAATAACCATAACCTAGTGTAAAGATGAACATATCCAGGCAGTTCTACAGTGCTCCAAGGGTTTGATGGATTTTCCCTCTATTAATTTGTCTAACTGCTCTTTGAACCCTGCAGATCTTTAGTACCACCATCTGGTAAAAAACGCTGTGAACAGCAGAAAAAAGGCATACTTGCATACACTTATTTTGGAGCAGCCATTCGCTACTTTGATTTCACAGCTCCTAATTCTTGTAACAGAAAAGGACCAAAATAAAACTAAAAACCCAAATCCAGCTGTTTCCTACTTATCTTCTTTTGCGTCACATAGATAATTTTAATAGAAAGCCATGATCTCATTCTTCAGCAATCTTCCAGCCTGAAGAGTCCTAAACTATTTAGTTACTGTTTGCACGGAAGCCATTCAGTATTTCTGATAATCCACTGTCATTCTTCTATGCCTTATAATGCTTCTAAGCATTTTTTCCTGTTCTGTTTGACCTTTTTTTTATTTCTTCAGGTGGCAGCATAAACGAGCCTGAGAGGGGCAGAAGAGGAGCAGAATTGCTCTTGAGAACACATTACAATCACAATTGAAAGTCCTAATGTCTGTATGTTGAACTTCAGAAGGGCAAAGGTCTTACTGAACTAAGCAATCACTGTACAGCAGGCAGAGCTGAACCACAGCCCAAGAAATACCTGGTTTTAGAAAGCTTTGCACACAAAGCATAAATTCCCCACAGTCTCTAAACCTCTTCTCTAGTTGCAAGAGGAGAAAATGCATGGAAAAGTTAATTTTAATATTCTAGTCTCAAAATTATACTTAAGATTATAATCTGTGAATGTAGAGCACACCTCTACAGATGCTCTAATGATCGCTATTTATTCTGGTGCTGCTAGCACACCAATCGTTTTCTATGAAAGATGTTTGATTTAGAAGCACCCATCTTCGGAACTTTTTATGCAGGTATGCTTCAGACTGACCTAAGGGTAGTGCAGTATTCAAGCACAAACATCTAAACTAATTATATAGAGCTGGTTCTAATGTTCCTAGAAAGGAACTATCAAAAAGAATAATAGCATCCATTTCCAAGAGCAATGAAAGATGACTTGATAACAAGCTGGACAGAGTAAAGCACACAAACAAGCTTCATGAAAGGGGTCAGATCCCAACATTTCATCATTTATTTAGAAACCTAAAGGCAATTTAAGTAACAAGTTTCAAATTACTTGAGTTTAGCTTTTTACAATGAAGTATTAATTTTCCCACACAACGGAGTATCCAGCTTAATGATACAATGTCCTGAGGCCTTATGCTTACCACTTAGAAATTATAGAATCAGTGAGAATATATTTTTAAAGTTTTAGATAAACCAGCTGAGCTGTGTACAATAGTCTATTGTCAATGTTTTTTGGGAGCCAAGTTGAAAACTTGCAGATTATTTTTAAGCATTTACTCTTACATGTAAAGTAGCATACAGGGCTTTATTAATGCTTTAGATAATACATTTTAAAGCATTTTACCTTGTTCTAAGTTTATGTGCACTACTATTAAAGCAGCAAAACTATTAAGAGGCCACCTTTGAATCAAGCTGAAAAAAAAAGGGCAAGCTTTAATTGCTACACCAACCTGTTGATGAAAGTAGTTCCTAACAGTTGTTGCCTTTGAACTACTATTCAAACTTAATGTAGACAAAAATAATTGAACCTCAATCCTGTAGAATAAAGCTCCCCATTATGTATTTCTTAGAGAAGGCATCTGGGGAATTTTCTATACCAGGTACATTTTCTCTTTCCCTGACTGACCCAGTTGCTGAAATTCAACAGCACTCATCTGTGAATAAGAGAGAAAACGATGGAAGAACTTGGCTTCCAGAAATGCAGTACAGCCAACATCTCCCACACAGTTTAATTCATCACTCATACAAAGACCCAGCTGGGAATGGATGTTGTCAGCCAAGCATAAAGAGAGGCCATGTGGCATTTTGATCTCTAGCCAAATTCTGTTCAACTGGAATTCAATAAAGGGAAGTTGCTGCTGTTAAAAGTCCCTCACTTCCAGAGAGCTGCTACCAACCAGGCTGCTGCCGAACTACAAGGGAGCTACAGACCCCCTAAGAGGTGCTTCATCATGTCTGCTTGTTTTTAGCACTCATACACAACAGAGATTTAGAGTTAGAATTCGTACAGTAGCAGTTAACAGTATCCAAAGGACATGTAAGCTGCACTACTGGGCATTCCCAGTGATCCCCCTGACAAATAATACTACAAAGTACGTGTCTTGATAAAGTTGGCTGCATTAAATTTTCTTATTTTTCCAGCTAATGAAGACACCTTTCCTCTCTTTTAGAGAAGACAGTGAGTAAATAGCTTATCTTTAAGAAAAAGAGACTTGTGATTAATTGCAATCACTCTGTTTTAACTGTTTCTTAGAAGGAAGACCCCCAGAGCTACAGGAAAAGAAATAGAAGTCAGAATGATTCAACGAGGTACGAAGAAAAGAACAAGAGAACCAATTAAGCAGTAGCTGGTAGTCATAGCCATTAGTCACATACTTCTTACCTGGAGAGATGTGAGTTTGTGTCTTGAATTCACAAGGATTATCCTGGCTATAAGCAGCAAAATAGGATGAGAAGTCAAAGTATAAACTGATTCACCATCTAGAACTAGCATCTTCAGAATAGCTGCATGCAGCATTTTTGGCTAAAAGAAGGGGAAAAAAATATAATTTTCAGGAAACTTAAGTTTATTAAAAATAATGTAATATAGAACAGAAAAAAAAAAGCTATTGAAGTATTTAGCGAAAATGTCTGGTCAAAACATAAAAAACAAACCCAAAAAGCAAAACCAAAACAATACCTAAACTCTGTCTTTAAGTGGCCCAACCTTTTACCAAGTCATGGTAAATTCTGTACTGTTTCTTGCTGTCCTGGATACACAATATCAACATGATCTGGAAGACACTGATTCCCTCCCACCTGAAATGCAGGTGTCATCCAGTCAACTAACCCCAAACACATTCCAATAACATAATCATTCCCGTGATCTAAGGAGAAAAGCTTGGTAAATCCATGCCATTCAATTTGCAATCACAGAAACAAAACAATTTTATCATTAAATTAATCCTACAGCACTGAAACACACTAGATATTCCTGCAGTGTTGTCAGTATATCTTATCATTTTCTTTCCCCAGAGGGAGCTTCCTGTTGGAATGGCATCAGAGCAGCAATATCAGAGCCCTTTTTCCCTTTGTCTGATAAATAAAAACGTCTCTCTGCTTTGGATGCATTCCTGTATGATGTTCTCTGCAGTAACTCTTTCACTTAATGGCCCTGAGGTATCTCTCCAGGAACTCTCTCAATGGTGATTGTCATCTGACAGTCACCTATTCTGCCCTGCCTTTTAACACAATGAAAGCATTTGAGCAGTTTATCTTCAAGCTCAGGGAGATGTCCATTTATCAGTCTATTCCTGGCTCTCATATGACAGATTTCCTTAATGAACAAAAAAATAAGGTTTTAGTTTTCAGTTAGTATAAAAGGGGCAGGAAAAGGGAATGGAAAGGAGAAAGTAGAACAGAAGGTTAAATGACAGTTTGCACTGAAGTCACTTGCCTGAGAAAGATTCTGATCAGTCTACACAACCAAGGTATGAGTTACTTGAATCATATTTCAGCTTTTTAAACTAAACAAATAGAGTAATTCCTGAGTTACTTGAAACTCTTTTCAATATCTGTATCAACAGGTTATATCGAAGACAAAAATTGTTAAACTATATGAATCTCCAACATCACTTTTTAATAACAGAGTAATCTTTAAGTTTATTCTGTCAGGTTTATACTGATTTACTACGGGGTTTTTTTAGTTTGCATTAGCATTGAAAATACTTTTACTTTGCAGACAATGATTTGGGACAGAGGGGAATTCCTGTATGACATCACTGAAGCCATTTCAATCCCACTGTGGAAAATGATGATCACAACAGTCAGACAAACCACTTGAGAATAAAGGAAAGAAACTGCCAACTAGAAATATACCAGATCTGTTGCACCTCTAGCCATTCAGAAAGGAAGAACCTTATCAACAATCTGTAATTTTGAGAGGGGAAAGTCATCAATCAGTACTTCTAAAGATTAATTTTTCAAATACACAAACAGACACACGTATACATAGTGGGACACTCAATACAGTTTTCAGTTCAATGTAAACTTTTTCCTATCTGCAAGTTTTTGATTCTTTCTATAATCAAAGTAGACCACACTTAAAATACCCAACCGGAAAGCAAAGGAGATTTGTTACAAAACCTTTTTCAGAAACAGCCTTGCAATGCTAGAGTTATCTGTACTTGATGTACTTAAACTACAGTTTAAGCACTGTAGTAACAAATTAATCTCAAATTCACATTTCAAGTCCTTTACCACAAAACTCGGTCCTGCTAATGTAACATTAACAAAGAGTGAGGGAGGAAGAAGGGAAAGTTGAAATGACATTTTACTGCCTTGAAAATAAGCCAACAAGTCTCAGAGCCAATGAACTGCTATCTTCTATTTTAACAAATCCATGTCCTTTTTCATGAAATCAATCCCATCCAGAAAAGCAGATATCCTTCAGCTTTGGCTGAGAAAGTCTAAATCAACATTCATTTTTCCAGCCTATGCTCTCTCTAAGACTGCATTATCTATGCAGAATTCACTGCCCTGAGGTAGTCTTTAAGGTGAGAGAACAGCTACAAGTAAGAAGTAGATGTTTAAGGTGTTATGGCTTCAAAAACTGCAAAGTTAAGAACAAAAGTCCACCAAAATCTCTAAAACATTGGCTAAGAGCAAAAAAGAAATTCTGAGCTTGTGTTCTTGTGTTTAAACACCTAAATATAAAATGCGTTGAACCCATCTTGTAGCTCCAGAACTTCATGTACCTCAAAACAGCCACAACCCAACACTTGCTAATATAATGCTCCTTACCTAGTAAATCTGGGTTAGATTTTTGAGTCTTTCTATTCTTCATCAAACTTGACATCACATAGTGTAATTATCTTATTCAGGAATAATGTTCTTAAAGCACAGAAACATATACTAGATAATTACTTCATAACATATGCAAAGAAATCACTGGAGTAGTCATGCAGGTTCTGCTGGACCAGCAAGTGTTTCTGTTTGACCATCACAAATTAACACACAAAATACACACATATTAAGCTTAATTCACTCTAGATCCATATTTTTTAATCTCTGAAGCACAGCTGTCTCTATATTTAACTTACTAACAGTAACTTAATGGCTATTATTTAGTTACTACTACTAAAGCCCTAAATCAAGCTCGACAGTACTCCTGTGAATTTCAATTTTCACAGTATTTCAAAAGTATTTTCCAGCACAACTGGAGCCACCTGAGTAAAGATAAAAATCAGAAGAAAGTTCCTGCCATTCACACTCAATACCTCTAAAAATAGTGTATGAGAATTTTAGTTTAGGGAATTAGTGTTCTTTTCTTGCTAATGATAGTGACTAGAAGCAAAGTGAGGATTCAGCATGCTTTTACTTCTATATTGAGAACCACTCTGGCCTTTGTAACATTTCATCAGCTCTTTCTGTCTTGGGGATCCTTCCCCTGTATATAAAAAGGTAAGTACAGACATAAAGAAATAGATAAAGCCAGGCTAAAGGCTCGGGAAGATTTGATTCAATGGAAGCAAAGGTGAAGTGTAGACAAAAATTATTGGATCAGGAAGCTGCTGCCTGTGGCCACTAAGCCATATATATTTGGCTTCTCATATTTTTAAAAATACAAAGACTACTCCACAACAATTTGTCATTTAGCAAAGCTAAGGTGATCTACCTTTCAGATTAACAGAGGACATACTGAGGTTACCTGCCAAAGGTTTGGTCCTTGAAAACAGAATTCACTCTTTAGACTTGAAGGCAATGGAAATACTGCTTTTGTTTGTAACTGCTTTTCTCTTCAACTTTCTGAAAAGGAGGCAAGATTACACAGCAGGCTGTCTCCAGTTTGACAAGCCAAATCACTAACAGGTAACCTATGGAAAGCTGAGGTCCAGACTAAAGATAATCATGGTGAGCTCGTGCAAGCAAATCTTGCCTGAGAGAACTACATGTCAAAGTACTTTGGTTATGAAAACTCTTGTTCATAAACCCTATGAGGGTGACTTTGCTCCACTATTAAAGGAGTATTGTTGAAGTGACTGCATTAAGATTCCCCCTTCTGTTCTACATTCATACCAAGGGAATGCAGGGCAAGACTGTAGGCTACTTTAGCAGACTATCTTTGCTGACAAGACTCTGCCTCCGGATTTAGCCTTTATCACCCATCCTTATATTCCCCACAAGAGGGAGAAATCTGCATAACTTTCAAAGCCTGTATCTTGCTGGTCAAGCACAGACTTTTTTCTTCCTAGCTAATGCATGCTAATAGAAGCCAAGCATCTGGGCCTGAAAAAGGAATTCACAACAGACTGAATGAACAAGACTAAGGAATCATACTGGATTTGAGACAGTAGTGCCACATAGTACATTGGTGTTTTTCATATTAATTATGACCATGGATATAGATTCCAACAGAAGCGTGGCAATATTTCAATCTCTTAAAGCAAAAGGATCAAATAATGCATAAAGGAAGGAGTAATAAAAACATATGAAAAAAAGAATTACTCAACTGTATTCCAAAACTTATCCTTTGGATCAGCCTGGAAGCAACAAAAAGAAGAGCAGGAACTGTTGATAGACGTATTTGGAGGACTCCTACCTGTTGTTTACATGTATTATCAATTAACAGATTGAGATCTTCCAGATGGAGCTTCTCACTGTTACCAGATATATTCTATTAGTGAATATGAAATCGGACAACAAATAAAGCAGCAAGCAGCTTGTCCCCTCAACATTCTTTATCATCAGTGGTCTTCATTAGTACTACTAGATATAATTTTCCAGTTCATCCACTAAAAATACTGAGCTCAGCTGTATGGGACAATACACAGAAGCTCTGAACCCTAAAGCAGAATAAATATGCTCCCAGTTCAACAGTTCTGCATGTTTTATTCCCTTAAATGCAGAGACAGTGACAACTCTTTTAAGACACAAGGAGCCCATTACTATAAGCCACTTATTTTAAGCACTGAGCTCATTAATGATGTTTCAGTCGAACTCCAACAAGATCAAAACAAGAACTGCTAATCCACCTTAACTAGAATCAGTACTTTTTAATCTTCCTTTACCACGTTCACTCATTTAAAAAATGCAGCGTAGTATCAGTCAGATTATTAAGTGGTGTGGTAAAGTCTCACAGTTGTTTTAGAAAACTGAAATCCATCTAACAAATAAAATGCTACTTTTGTGTGGACTCTGAAAATCACAAGTGAGTTCTGCAGGACATAAAACCAAATCTTAATAGAGTACATGAGTGTAACCATAGTTTAGAGAGAAGGCTAGACTGAAAGAGGAAAGGGAAATAAAAGACACATACTCATGAATATTGTTCATTGAAGACATCCAAGAGGCCCCTACTAGCAACTCATCTTAAAGAGGCTATTTTATTTATTCTTCACTAAAATAATTACAGTCTCATGCAGCCTTACTGCACTCATAAGAAAAGAAGTTAGGTGGGAGCAAAAATGAAGCTATGTCACTGATCCAGAGGTGAAAGGATAGAAAGATTTCCAAGGATAGAAATGGCAGCAGCTATATATACTGGAAACAAAGACTAATCAAATAAAGTGTTCTGAAAATAAGAGTAACAGTTTTTAAAATATTCATTATATAAATGAGACATTGTAAAGCTGAAATTTAGTGACATTACTTAGACCAGGCAAAAAGAAACACAAAGACATAATTTTTTAACCTTGATGTGGGAAAAATATTTTTCATTTGAAAACCTGGAAAATGGATGATCTGTTTAAAAAGGGATTGTATCAACCTTGATGACAGAATATGGAAGGTTACAACAGACGGAGAAAGTTAAGAGTTCCATTTTTAACCCACATTTTCTGAATATCTGTGTATGCATGAGAGGAAAGCTGGATTAAAGGAAACACAAAATTGTCACTATTGAGATGTTCATTTTAAAGAGTCCTCATATACTAAGAATCCTTGGAATGAAAAGTACATGGAGAGAATTCAAAACATAATTCAAAACCTTTTGAATTAAGACTTTTAATAAAGAAGAGAACTGTATATTATATTTCAGCACATAAGTGCATAGTGCTCTTGGAAAAAAAAAAACCAAAAACATTAACATGTCAGAAGACAATACAGATAGCAGTAATAGAAATAAAGGTAAACTTCTCCCTCAATGCATAAATAGCTAAACCTTGATGTTCATTTTAAAGAGTCCTCATATACTAAGAATCCTTGGAATGAAAAGTACATGGAGAGAATTCAAAACATAATTCAAAACCTTTTGAATTAAGACTTTTAATAAAGAAGAGAACTGTATATTATATTTCAGCACATAAGTGCATAGTGCTCTTGGAAAAAAAAAAACCAAAAACATTAACATGTCAGAAGACAATACAGATAGCAGTAATAGAAATAAAGGTAAACTTCTCCCTCAATGCATAAATAGCTAAACCTTGAAGCAATATGGAAGTCTGACAGAGTCCTCATTAGAAATAAAGTCTGTTTTCCCTTATAATCTCTTGCCAGTTTAGTTTCTGCAATACCATCCCTGCATAAGCAAACATATTTCAGAGCATCACACTCCCAGACACTGCAGAAACATAACAGAAACCAAACAGGAGATCATGTATTTCCTCACTCAATAGGGAATTAGTATCTCATTCTTCCAGACATTAAATGAAATTGCTTGGTAGAAAGAAGGATTTGGGGTGACCTAATTGTGGCCTTCCAGTACCTGAAGGGGACCTACAAGGAAGAGGGAGTGAGTCTATTTACAAAGGCATGTAGCGACAGGACAAGGGGGAGTAGGTTCAGGCAAGGAAATTCTTTGCTGTGAGGGTGCTGTGGCACTGGAACAGGGTGCCCAAAGAAGCTGTGAATGCCCTTTCTCTGGAAGAGTTCAAGGCTAGATTGGATGGAACTCTGGTCTAGTGGAAGGAGTCCCTGCCCATGGCCAAGAGCTTGGAACTGAGTGATCTTTAAAGTCCCATCCAAGCCAAAACATTTTATGATTCTATGAAATGGTTAATAGAAATTATGAATACTGTATTTTCCAGGTCTCTGAACTCTGTCAGTGACAGCAATCTTTTGAGCATCATCTTCGGCTTCAGACTGCATTAGATTGCAACCTGTGCATACACACTAACATAGAATATATGGTTCTCCAGTAAACAGAAACCAAAATTTGTAAGAATATTTCAATATAATAATATTAAATATTATACCAATTACATATACCAAATATTAAACCAATTATAAAGAGACTCAATTAGGTTTTATTATTTTTACTATATATAAAGGCAAAATGAACTACTTTTCCCTTCAGAGGTAGCACACTTCAAAATATTTGCTCATTTCTCATCCCTAAAGGTTTAGTACACTTGGTTTCCACTGTTACTTATTTAGTCATCAGAAGATGAGATTTGAATTTCAAGTATTAAAAATTATGCAAAAAATAAGCCTACCTATACATACTGTGCCAGCTCTAAAAGATAAACCAAATTTATAAATATCTACTTAAAAACCAGGAGCAATACTGTATCTGAATTAGTTATTTAGAAATACAACCTTGCAAATGAACCTAAGGTAGGACTTTATGAATTATGGAAAACATGCCACAGTAAGGCAGCAGAGCCAACAGCTTTATGTGAAACTTTTCATATACTCCAACTTCCCCTCATTTCACAGCTTACAGCACTTATGCTGCTCATGGTCCATACCCTATTCTTAGTGAAATTCTAAATTCAAACTTGTGTATAGATTTAGCATTTACAGAAACTACTGATATGTTCTTCACTGACACACTGCAGTAGTCAGTATTTTACCACAGCTTTAACCCCAAGAGAAAAATCAAGAAGCTGTGCTAAAACCCCACAAGAGGAGAGACTGGACTGTGGTACTGCCATGAAGAACAAAACACACATCTCACTAAAAGAAGTTAGGGTGTTGATTAATAATCTACATAAAATGATGATAAATAAAACTGACAGCCCTCAGTTTCATCTCCCCTCCCATCATTCTCTTCTGCTTCCAAAAGCTCTGTATAAATTAGCATTTTTGTATTAATATTATCTCCACTCACTTGGCATTCAGGAGCCTAACAGGATACTGAGCATCCAAATCTACTATCTGCCAAACATTCTGCTATTTGCAAGATATGCAACTTCTACCTTTCCTTAAGGAGGGGAAATTTCTAAGCCATTTATAAACATCTTTCTTTGATCCAGCTAAGAATGTATCCCAAAATAAATACATAAAAATGTTTATTGATTGCAAATGCCCTTTGAGTAAATGCCTATATTAAAGATATCTTCTCCATTCAAACCCAACATTTCCAGCAGGATATCTTAAGTAGAGAAACAGTAACTACTTTTAGGGCACTACGGATACAACTGAAGATGCTGCAAGACCAGACAGTAGGATTGACGATTACAGCAATTCACCTAGCACCCCACCTTGCAGATGTGCCTTCTCTGACACAGTGCTATGGTTACTTGTGAAAAGCAGTGACAATAAAAGGACAGCTTATTAAAATCCAAACCTACCTCACAGAATTTCTGTAACAATGCAGGTGGCAAAAAATCCTGAAGCTTTAACTGAACAGGAGGCCCAGTCCAATTGCTTTGAACGAAGAGCTGCA
The DNA here is from genome assembly GCF_015832195.1 of Motacilla alba alba. Lineage (NCBI taxonomy): Eukaryota > Metazoa > Chordata > Aves > Passeriformes > Motacillidae > Motacilla > Motacilla alba. The sequence continues at coordinate 77,901,231 of NC_052018.1, forward strand.
AACTCCCTACACCAAGCAGAAACATCAACCTCTGCCTGCAATATAGATAAGAACAGCAATTAGCAACATATCACATTTTCACTTAAGGCTACAAGAGCTGATTAAATCTTGAGCTAGCTCAAAACCCTCAGCTTTACAAAAAAAAAAAAAAAAAATCACTCTCCTATGAGGAGGGTACAATGAATGGAATATTCAAGAATGCACACAGGAAACTAGAAGTCCTCAAAACAAACATGTTTGTTTATAAAGGTTGTAACTAATGCCAAACATCTTGGAGGCAGAGTTTATATATTTCAAAATTTAAGGCTGTACATAACTATCAGAGATCTGAAGACTAGCAAAGGATGCAGATAATACAGTATTTGCATATTGCATGGTTGTTATAGTTTCTTATGATACATCTAACTCACAGCATTTTCACAGAAAAAATACTGTATTAGCATATGTTCCAAAAGAGCATATTTTTGTTTTGACTTAACTGTTTATTTTCACTCTAATAAAAAAATTAAATTAAATCAAAAATTCAGAATACTCCCTCCAAGTTGGTTCAGACACTTTGGCAGTAAATAATATCTAATTCATTGTGGCCTTCATTTTAAATAATAGTAATTTATTGAAACATGAAATTAAGAGGCTTTGTTTAATTTCTGAAACTAGGTGTGGCAAAATTTTTTTTATCTACAAGACTAAGCTCATTTTACAATACTATGATTTCTTTAGCAAATAATTTATGTGGTCTGCAGAAGGCAAGGCACAATCTCTCAGAATTTAATGGTTAATTTAACAGATGTAGACTTTTAAGTTTATATACAAACTTCTTGTTTGTTTTATGATACCTTAATGGCTCAGAGCCTTATTGACAAAGGTCCTAACACATAGAAAATGGATCTCCTAACTACAAAAAGTTAGCATTTAAATTGTGCAGGTTTGATGTAGACACTGGTTTGTTAAGGAGTATACTTGAAACAGAATAACATAGTCCTTTCTTTTTGTAAAAACAGAAACTTAGAGATGTAAGAGCCCTCCAATCAAAACAAAAAAATAAAGTGTTATACAATCCTTTAAAAACTAAAGTAAAATAGAAAAGCCACACACAAACAAGCAGCTGGTAGGCAAGAATGCAACAAAATATGCAGAACAATAGGAAAGCAGGGGTGGGGGACATTTAATTGAAAATTTAAAAAACCCAAAAACCCAAAACCATCTTTCTCAGGGGAGTTAGAGAACAAGGACTGGCATAAAGAGTTCTTGTCGAACAAGACAAGGTAACACTTCCTGGCTGTCATTATTCAGCCAGTAACTATCTGCTAGGAAATATGAATATATGAGTACATAACCAAGATCACCATTAAACTTCCAAATAACTCAGGAACACAAAGCACTAACAATTATTGTATATAAATTATTACCATTACACATGAAATACCAATACTGGTATAAATTTCCTAATTTTTCTCCCATGAGAAATTATACTTCAAAGCTTCTGAAAGGTAACACAGAGAAATCAACCACCCCTGCACTGTGATTTGATACTCTAGTCTTTTGAACATCATTTTAATTATTTTATAATTTACACTGTTTCTACTAGTAGCAATTTATTTATTTATTTTAACATTACTGATATCTATCTGGAAAGCAAACTTGCTTGAAGAGATAGAGTTTTATCCATGCAGAATGCCTCTGGAACAACTGATAACCAAATCCATTACTTTGGCTGGGATACTGTTTTTCCACTGTTTAATTTGTCATCACCAAATTATTTTTTCCCCCATTTTCAGATTTGTGACCAACTCTCAGTCTCCTTATCACTCATTCTGTATCAGAAAACCAATTTCAAGCTGTAATCCCTGCAAATGCTGAACTCCCTTGCCTATCCCCTATTTATTTTCCAAGAAAATGCATTCTGTCTCCCTGACTGCCCTTCACACTCACAATGCAGACCTACAGATGCTCACCTCCCAAAGGCTGCCTGAAAAGCAACACAGAGACTACTGTGAATGTCCCCCTTGCTAGGGTGATCTACATAATTTATTTTGCATTTATCCTTAGATATATGTATCCGTTCATCTCATGTTTCCTTTCTCTGTGTGAATGGGGGTTTTGCTGCCTTTTTTTAACACTGTTTCCACCAAGTCCAATTGTTCTTCATGATGCAGAATCCCATGCTTAATATTCATATTGCTGTATAAAATGCTTCTCAAAAATAAAGAACAATAGTGTATTTGTATTTAAAAAAATAAAATAAAAGATATGCATATAATGCTAGAATTTACAAACAAAATAAAAGAAGAAACTATTCAATAGCCAGGTTCTGCTTAGGAAGTTACAGATTTCTGTTCTTTTTAGTGATGCCATAAATTGCAGAAGAGCAGCCAAAACTACTCAGTGTCTAACTCTGATATTTTTTTAAATTCATGAACATCAAAGCAAGCTGCAGAAACAGCAAGCATGTCTTCATTTTCAGTTTTCATTCCATACTGCACACCAGTTAACCATCCATCAGATGTTCCATGAGAAATACCAAAAATACCATTCAGTGTTCAGTTTGGAAAATCATAACAAGCTTTATTGTATGGACTTCTTTGCCAAGTATTTATTTATATGTTGAATAAGGTAGAAGTAGTAAATATAGGCTCAACAACAGTGTTAGAGCTCATTTCCTTGTTGCTTTAGATTTTGGAACCTGCACACTATTTCCTTCCAGTCTTTTGAATCAAACTGTATGTCAGGCAAGGAATGCACCTTCCTCCTATGGAGCTCAGGAAAAAAACAAAAAAGGCATTCCCCCTCTGCATGGTTAAAACATATCCCATTGCTTCATCCTCCGAATTTTGCTGATTAAAACACAGCCATGAAGCTACATACTCTGTAGAAAACAGATTTTAAGCATTGAAGTGAGTAGCAATAGCAGGAAAAAAGTAAAACAAAAAATATCCTATTCAACACATTTATTATAAGGAATGCTTAATTTTTAGGACATAAAGGCTTAAAGTGCCATAGGGAAAATGTGTCTGGGGCAGGGAAAAGAAGGCAATCACTTAAAAGGGTAGAAAAGTTGCACCAATTTTTAAAATGCTGCTAAGTCATTTTCATTACTGAACTATGGCTTCAAAAGTGGAAAAAGTTACAGAGAACTTGTCCAAAGAAATTATCATCTAGATACAAATTTTGAGCTGTTTTGCCCTTAAGTCGCTCAGTTTTAACTTCAGAAAAAGAACTCCTTAAGAGTTCTTTCAACACTATTACAAAACCATACTTTGCACTGTTTATATTGTGCAAAAAAGGATAAGATTCACATTATCCAACTTTCTCTTTCTGATTGAATTCAATTCCTACTGTGTTTTTAAATCTCCAGAATTATAACTTTCAATTCAAGAGAAAAAAAATTGTTTTTACTTATCCCATCTACAGAAAGTCACACAAAAATCAGTGTCTTACTGAATTTTCTAGGCTAGAACTTAAGAGGTTTGCTGCACTTCCTTTGAATCATGCAGTGGAAAAAGAAAATTACATTTTAGGCATTAAAAAATATAGAAACATCCCCCCCAGTTTCATCATAAGCAATGCAAAGTCTGGATGCAAAGGTTACATAGGTTCCTTCCATGAGGCCTTCACAGGACATAGGGTCTGCAGGTAGAAAAAATAACCATGTAACACACTCCAGAAAGTCATCCAAGACCAAGAAAGTACAGGTCAAAGTGCTGTGCAGCACCTACCGAAAATAGGAAATTAATCTGTCTTTCAGACAAGCAACTTCAGTAGAAGTTTCTCTATAAGAGAAAGCCACAACTTAGTTCCTTCAGCCCCCAAAACTTCTTAAACTATTACCAACAGAGCTTGAAAAATTCACTTGGATGCTACAAACAAAAGTGTTTCTGGCAGACGCTGATAGGTTTTGAAGACCCTTTGCTTTCATTTTGAATAAAACTTCAGGCGATAATTTTGGGCAGAAAACCCTCTGTCTGATTCTGAAATGCTAAATATTGCGGATCTGCCTCCATATATTCTGGCAAGGGGGCTTCTAATATAGCTCAGAGCTGTAGAGCCAAAAAGAAAAACCACAAAGACCACAGAGCTGGAGCGCGAGCAGCCAAGGAACAAATTCCTTTGCTGTCTGCAGTAGGAGTGCACTACAACAGGAGACATATAAAGTTCCACTGCTGTAGATTGTGATTACCTTCAAGAAGCTGAATGGCTTAAAAAGGCAACAGCACATATTTGAAGCAATAATTAAGATCAGGATTGAGTCTGCTTCAAGTCCTGACTGATTTCTCTTTCCTTGTCACATTATTCAAATTACCGCAAGGTAACAGAATCTAGAAATATTGAAAAATCATCCAGCTAATATTTAACAGTAACAGCACAACAAAGTAAGGTAAAAAAATGAAACAAGAAACACCAAACAAAAAACATGCACGGGAAAAACCTCTGAACGCTAACTCAGAAAGCAGGAGTGCATTGTATTGTGTGCACCACACCAGAAGATGAGATTTTGACACACCATAATCTTGAACAAATCTCAGTTTTTCAAACATGCCAACTCTTTTTTTCTCTGATATTTCAGCAGAAAGGTTTATATGTGTCATAGCAAAACACACAAATTTGGACTCTGCCAACACTAACTGGTTACAATTACCTCCCTCTTACTTTTATCTTTTAATCTTTATTTTCTCTTATCTTCTGGTGAATTTATTTACCTTTTAAAATACCTATATATACATATATACACACAATACATGTATAGTTTTCTGCTTCTACTATCCCTAGCATGTCAGATTTCAGTCTGTTCATCATTTACACAGCATTTACACAGCAAACTGTAAGCAGTAAATACAAACTCCTTAATAGCAATATTTAGCACATAGAATACAATTAAGAGAGACTGTATCAGAGAAAGTCTTGGGAAGAAAGTAATTAATTGATGACAGCATCCATGACTAACACCTTACTCGTTTTTACATCAAAAAGAGTAGAACAACCTCATTATAAGTCAGACTTAGAAATACAGGCATTGCTTGGACAGTAACATTACAAAGTACTTCAAGCAGCCACATAAATGTAATACAACATTTCAGAGAGAAAATTGTTAATTGTTTGATGATATATAGCAAAACGAATTTACATGTGTGACTTCTTTATACCAGAACCTTCTGAGGTAATCACTGTAAATAAAGCTAATGTCTTCAAAAAAACCCTGTGTCACAACATCATTGTTTCTTTCACTGGACAGTAATGAACAGATGCCCAAGGGAGTGGGGGGAATAACACAAGAAATTTGTTTTCTGCTTTCCTGTCAGTACAAGGATTTTGAAGGCCCTATACAAATTCTACATTTTAAAATGCCTTTTGTAAAATTCAAACATAGCATCTATTAAACTTCCATATAATAAATAATAATTTCCACCTTTCCACATTATCAGCCTCTGCAGAACAATCCAGGTATGCTAGAATCTGTTTCTCCAAGTAAGTGTCAATGTTCTCCTCTGTCACAGAAGATGCACTGAAAACATTCTGAACGGCCGAATTTGAAAATATTGCCTCATATTTCCCATCAAACATCAACTGCAATAATGATCCACTTTCTGGAAGAGAAAAAAAACCAACACAGAAATCAATGTAAACTTTCAAACAATTTTGTCTTTCAAGACCTATTAAACATATTCAAATGAAAATATCTACCTCTACCCTTCTAAAGAATGTATCTTCACTTACACTGCAGGGAAAATGTAGTTGCACTGAAAGTCAAGAGCAGCACTGGCAGGTGTCACTTCATTCAAAATAATTTGTATTGAAGTTACAGTGAAACACAAACAACCAGATGAAACAAAAACCTGCACTGAAATTTCAGGAAAAACAAACGGATGGCCTTTTAAAATACTTCAATTATAACAGCAGGATTTTCTTCCTTCAAAACATTTTAAATGAACAGTAAACTCCTATAGATAAGACAGTAATTTCACAGACCAGAGAATCTACTTAGGGGAAATGCAATAAATAAAAATGATTCAGTATTTGCAGAGTTCAGTGAATAAAGCCTTATGCAAAACTGCAGAAATTGCTCAGTCCTTCATTTACAAGCTTGGAATACCGACAAGCAACGGGCATTGAGATTTTATATTTACAAAAGAACTGTCTCCCATGGTAACTATACTACCTCAGTGAAAAAGCCTGCACATGGAGCAGATCCTTAGGGGAAATTGCTACGGTGGATTTAGATCCATGACTGTTTCTTAAGCCTGATTTCAAGACAAAGGGAAGTCAAGAAATGCTATATATTTCTAAGAAGCTTCAGACCCATCAAGTTTTTGATCCAGGCTACAACTTTATTCAGAGAAGTTATCTTCAGATATGCTACAGTGCAATCAATACAGCAGTTGTCAGAACAACCTGGCCATGTTAAAACCTGCTATTCTTGAGCAAAACCATTATCTGCCTACCCTACAGCTGTGGCTGCAGCTCATGCAGATGCACTAACTGGTTTCTGACCAGATGATGCAGATGTTGGTGATGGTTCAGCTGAGGAAACGCAGAGCTCTGCACAGGATAAATGCCTCACTATCAATCTGTGATTCCAGCTGGGGATTGCAGCTCCCTGGTAGCTGCACTAATATCAGCAGCCGAGGTAACCAATTTAGCACTGGCACAGCTGTGGATCCACACAAGCAGCAGCTGGGCAAAGAACTGATACGAATACCAACCCCAGCTCATCCAGCTAAACAAGATCTTTGAATTTTACAAGTACAGGAACACAGAGGGCAGAACCACCATCAATAACAGCAATGGATGACTCTATAGGAATGGGTGACAGAGACTCATTCATTCTAAAGTCTCTGCACCACACTGCTGACTGAAGTTTACGTCAGTTCTCCACAGTGAGCTAGTGAATGATATAAGAGATAATGTGTGTCGTGTGTTATTTAAAAAACACTTTAAGCTCTACCTGGAAGGACATATACAGAAGAATAGCAGTGGTTCCACAATGCTGTTGACATCATGCCCTCACAGAGAATGGAAATAACAAGAGATTTTTCTCCAACGTGTGCTTTGGAGAGACTCTCTCACAGCAAATGACAACTTTTTTATATTGGATTATAGTTGCCCAGACAGGCAATGCTGTATTTGTAGAATAACTATGGGCTGTGAGGACATGTGATGATGAATGAGAAATAATGAGGTTCTTCTCCTTCCAGTAACATAACTGTAGCATGTAAAACCTGCTTTTGATTATGTGTGTAGCTTTTTATAGGACACTGTACAAATTCAAGGTCACAGCTTTTAAAATTATTTTCAGGATCATCAACAGGAAGAGTCCATGTAAATCATGACTAAGAATCATCACAAACCCCACCATTTTTTATCCCTACTGCAAAATGCCTTTCTTCAACAAGTTTTCCCCACATCTTATTGCAGCACACTATTTAAGGCACCTCTAAACAAACCAAAGCTAACAAACAATCCGACAAAAAAAAGCAATTAGAAAAACTCCACACCACAAACAGCATGCACAACCCTTGTTGAAAAGACAGATGTGACATATGTCAGTCACATCAACTACCATTCCTGGACAGTACAAGGATTAAAGTCAAATGAAAAGTCACATAAGGAAGTAAGACCTGATTAGCGCTGTATGGCTCTTTTCCAAAAATCAGTAAGTGCTTAGGTAAGGATAAATGAGACTTCCAATATGCTACAACACGGCACACGACTTGAGTACTTCAGTCTGCCTGAAACGTGGCAGCACCTTTACATGACAAATGTTACATTTTAAGAGCTGCTGAGCTCCCCCGCAGGAAAGCTGCGTCTAAGTCCCCTCAAGAGACTATTTTCCATTGATCCCTCAAGCACCTGTGACCGAATAACTAATAAATATAGAAAAGGCAGCTCGTGCCAGACTCTTCCTTCCCACGTTTTGCTCCAAGAGCGCGTTCCACCTCACTGCCAAGTTCCAACAGGCGGGCAGCCGGTCCCTGGGGAGGCAGCCGGAGGGAGCCCCGTGCTTACAAGCCTCCCGAGTGCCGGCACCAGCCGGGTGCCGGGGCTTCTGCCCGAACGGCACCGCTGCGGCCGCGGCCGCTCGCACCGAGAGCGGCCAAGGAACCCTGCGGAGGCCCGGCCGCTCCCGCAGCTCCCTGCCGGCAGAGCCGCTCCCGGTTCTTCCAGCCTGACAAGCCCACGGCCTCCCCCACCCTACAGCGCGGGCAGGCGCCCCCAGGAGCTCGGTGAGGATCTGACAGGGCGCCCCAGGTGAAAACGCCCGCGGCGGGGGGGACCCGCCAGCCGAGACCGCGGCTCGGTCCGGTGGCTCCGGACAGGCACAAGGAACGGGCACCTTCCCCGCGCCGGGCCGGGACCTCCCCTCACCTGCGGCCGCGACTTCGCCCTGCTTCCACTCCAGGGACTCCGCGGCGCTGAGGAAGCCCCTCAGCAGGGCGCGCTCCAGGGCCAGCATGGTCCCGCCGCTCGGGCCCGGGCCCGCCCCGCTCCCCGACACCGCCACTGCCACCGACACCGCCGCGCTCGCGGCCGCGACCCCCGGCACCCGCAGAGAAGCGCACTGCCCGCAAGACCCTCAGCCCATGTGCGGGCAGCGGCCGCAGGGAGCCGCCATGACAGCGGCGCGGGGCACACCGGGAGGGCGAGCTGGCCCCGCCCCGCCGGTGGCGGCGGCGTGAGGGGAGCGCGGGCGCCGCCATGGCCAGGGAGGGCGCTTCGGCTCCCGGGGCGGCACTGACCGCCAGGCACCGGCTTGTCGGGGAGCGGGGGTGGGCGTAGGCACGCGTAGGTATCCATATGGAGTCTGCCTGGGCGATTCCCTGCGGAGAATCACCGAAGGGGTCAGGTTGGAAGGGAACACGGTGGGTCAGCTGGTCCGGCCTCCATCGTCCGACCTCCCTGCTCTTGCGGGGTCATCCCGGAGCGCATGGCACGGGATTGCATCCAGACGGGTTTGGAGCATCTCTGTGGGGGAGAATCCACAGCTTTTCTGGGGAATCTCTTCCAGTGCTCAGTCACACAGTAAAGAAGTTTTTCCTCACATTCAGCTGGAGCTTCCTGTGTTTCTGCCCTCTGCCTCCTGTCCTATTGCTTGACCCCACTGAGCAGAGCCTGGCTCCATTCTCTTGACACCCTCCCTTCAGAAATCTATACATCCTCTCTGGAGAATCCTCTGCGATCCCGGGCAGGTGCAGGCTGAGGCGCCCAGCACTTAGAGCAGGCCGGTCAGGATCGTGCTTTGGTCTATCCCGGTGTTAATTTTAGCACCTGTCCAAACACAAGCCTGATAATATTAAAATTAAAATTAGTATTGTGAGATTTTGTGCTTTTCATTTGCAGGGAAAACCAGTCAAGTAACATTTTCAGTGAGTAAAGAGTTGCTAAGTATAATTCCTTAGTAAAAATAAAGGGATATTTTAGGGATATATCCCTTAGTAATTAAGGGATATTTTGCTGTCTTCCTCACCTCTGCCAGTGTGAGGGGTTTCACCCTTCAGTTCTAGAGCATCTAGAAACGTCTGGAAGCTGCAGTAGGTATGTGGGCAGGAGTACCCCTGGCAGGAATTAGTGCGCTCCTCCCTGGCACTGGGCTGATTGTTGCTGCTGATGTAAAAGATGGTTTGGGATGTTTGTCAGTTGCCACAGACTTATTGAAATCTGCAGCTTAAGTTTGCTTCCCTAAACTATTTGAAGAATACACGTTTATTTCTCAAAGAACAATCAATACACTTCCTTTGCATCTAAGGATAGCTTCTGCCAGATGGCTCAAGAGAAGAAAGAGAGATGGGAAGAAAGTCTTTGCAGGGCTGTGTAGTGCAGATTCAAGATTTTAGCATAGTGCTGCTTATGGTTTCTAAGCAGGAAGTAGATAATCAAAATTTCTGACACAAGAGTTTTCAGAGAATAACCTTCATCTTTAACTTTTTTTCTGAGAGTGTGAGAAAATTATGCATAAGAAATGTGCTACTGTGGTAACTGAACTAGCACATTTAATATCACCTTACAAGATACCTGTGCTGCTGTATTGATGCAGTATTTATCTTCTGCTGCAGGGTTTTTTTTTTCCTAAAGCCTTTTGAAACAGATGATCTCCTTGTGGACTCCCAAAAAAAACCACCTGCTAACTGTAAAAAAAAAAGATGTTGTAAGGTTCAAGCAGTTAATATTAGCATAGATTTATCATAATGATATTTTTAACAGTGAGCTGCTGTTTGTTAAAGCTGCTGTTACATTATTTTTTGCCTGATCCTGAATTCTGTGTGCCAGGTCTCTGGTACTGCTGGGAAGAGAGCCATTTTTGGGCAGGAGTAGATTTGCTGTTTGAGGAGTGGGGAAAGGGGAGGAATTGTCAAGGAAAAACTGGCTCAGTGGTATATCAGGATAAAATTTGCAGGACTGTGCGACCAAACTTCTGCAATTCCAAGGAGCACATTTGATGCACCTGGTGAGAGGAGGGGAGATGCAAGGCTCGTAGTAGGGAATCCCATCAGTTTCTCTTGCTTTGGCTCTGTCAGTTCAGCCAAGTAATATCCCACTAACCAGTTGGTGTCTGTGATTCATCATATTTAAGGTTACATCGCCTTAGTTACCATATCAGAGACTTCAAGCTCGTTGGAAGCTTGGGAGACCCCCCGGTAGATGTCAGCTAAATGCTCCAACTATATTCTTGAATGTTGCTGAGTTAATGCACAGGCCCTCACTGTCAGGAGGGTGGGTCCCTCCGAGGGCTCCCAGCACATTTACTGCTTTTCCTGTTTACAATTTAAAAATAGACTTGCAGTCTCCAGGTGACAAGGGCAAAAGCACGGCCATTGTTACCCAGCTGTTCCGCCCTCCCAGCAGGTGTCTCGGGCACAGGCACGGACGTGATGCTGGGCGTGCGTTGTGGTTGCGTCACTGCACTCACCAGGCAGCTCTGCATCCCTCGGGTCTCTCTGACCACTTGGCCACCTTATGCTCGTGCTTCACCAAACCCCAAAGAACAAAATCACTGGGCAGTCAGTGAAGTGGAGGAAAGAAAAGCTACATTTCGAATGTGCTAAAATAATAGAGGCTAGGGAATTCTTCTGTTCCTCACAACTTTAGAAAGCAGTAACTGTTAGTGTAGGCCGCTGCACCACAGGAAAAGAAAGAGTGATTCAAACCACTCTTTGGGAATGTAAAATGAAGAACATGGCCAGTGGCAAATAACCCTGGACAGCTCTTCTCTGGTGTTGTGGCAACTCTTCTAAAAGCTGACATTAATCTTCATTAATCATTTGGAAAATACTATATATTAATATTACCGTATCTCTCTTTGTATGGTATTGAGGATGAGTGAATGAGTAGAAAAAGAGGGAGTAGGTCTCCAGTAAATACTTACTCTGTATGTAAAATACAGCTTTAATGTTTGAGGTGCAATCTTTCCAGTTGTAATAGGTTCGTTTTTATAAAATTTAGGCGTTTAGTAGAAAATCTATTGCCATTCCTGATGTCCATGAATAAGTATTTGCTGACCATTTTGCAAATGTTGCTCTGTTCTTTCTTTTTTTCTCCTTTTTTGTCACATCAGAACATATCTCATCTGAACTTTAAAAAAGTAATTATCACCTTGTTAGTTAGTAGAAATTTGCTCTGCCTCAACTACATAGTATCTGTGAGTTTTCAGATGAAGAAACCAAAGTTTATGTGGAAATAATCCAATTTACTGTTCAACAAAAGAATTCAGAAATTAGTCTTTCATTGAATAAGCATGTCTTATCTGCCCAAGTAGACATTTGCAAAGTATTTAATGCCTTCTTATATGAGCTCATACAGAAGCATTATTTTATGATGTCTGTTTTTTTAATACAGCAACATTTTCTCTCTTTGCTAGCTTTGAAAGGCGAGAAGAATTTAAAGTGAGATTTAAAATAAATTAAATGGCTCTCAATTAATTGGATTCTCTTTGGTAGTCTGAAGAAAGAAAGCCAAACAAAATTGATTCCAATCATACTGCATTACACATAAATTTTAGCTGAAACAGATAGAATGTTTTATTACAACCACATGATAATTTTAATCTCTTTAGTGCACCCACAAACATGATTATATTTTTGAACATAGAATGTGCATGGTTACCTGCAAGCAGAAACATGTTTTTGAGATTACCTCACCTTGAATGAAAAGAGTGAGTAGTTCTGGCTCTCAGATACATTTGTGTCACAACCAGGTCACGGCATCATCCCTGTGGGGCGGTGTTGGCACAAGACTGGGGTGTTCATCAGAAACACGGACTGTGACAGGCAGCAAAATATGGGGGGATGATGAATTCCTGATCTGGAGATCCCAGCTGGATCCTTAATTTATTAAGGATCACTCTCCCTGGTCTGTCACCAGGGAAGAGTGAAGCTCTTGGATTTCGTCAGCACCAATTGTCCCTGAAAATCACTCACAGTGATGCCTTTTTTTGTTGGACCTCCAAAATTTGGGGCATCTCTGTGACTTTTGACTTCAGTAGGATTTGGTGCATGACTTAGGCAATAAGGACTATTGGTCATTACTGGTTTATATGTAAGATTTGGTGAGTTCTGTGGATGAAATATGGCATGTCATGTTAATATAGAATATTCCGTGTGAATCAGCAGAAAATACCCGATACAGGTCTGTGACTATTTTTATAAGAGTATAAAAAGCAGTTCTCTTCATCTTTCTGCCTTAGATTCCTAAAAATCACGAGCTGAATTGTTAGATTAGACACTAATGCATTTGATGCAAGTTGGATTCCAGAATTGTTTTAGATCTACAGAACAGTCACCAAGCTTAAACGTTGCAATGTACCTTCCAGTACAATTCTTCTATCTAGCTAGCATGAAGGATTTAACAGTGGTATCAGCTTAAATGCTCTGTGTTGATTTGTAATGACAGGGGAACAACAAGGAACATTCTGCTTGATGAGAAGAGTATTATCCTAAAACTTCCTGTTGCTCACAGCTTTGCCAAATAGCACAAAGTTTGATGTTTTGTATTTGGAAAATGTCCCTTAGCTTAGACTTCTAAGCAAACTAGGTGCAATTTCTCTCTCTTTCTAAACACAGGCACAAAAATGTTTGTTCTTGTATTTTTTACTCTTTGAAATGTGTATTTTGGATGAGGAGGTATTTAGTGATTGGGAGTGTGGTGCACTGTATGTCAGAGAAGTACTTTTTGCCATCTCAGTTTGAATTTGCATTAGTAAAAATTCAGCATAGCTTTGCAGTGTCATAGAATTATAATCATAGAGGAATAGAACTTACGAGAACCAAGTGTTAAGGCAGGAGGCCTCAAATTCTGGAAGTGTCTGGAAAAGACAGAAACCCAATTGTTCTAGTGATTTTCATTTGGATAATCCCTTGTGCAATATTTATGAGAAGTTGATGTTTTATGGTCGGTTCAAATGTTATTTTGGACAGTATGGGACATCACTGTTAGATGCTATTGGCTCTCCAAAGTTTGAGATGGGCAAAACTGACTGCAAATGTTGGAAGTTGCAAAGAAAAAGGTTCTAGTAAAATAAATAACTAGATTATAGTGGAGGGAAGTAGATGGAGAGAGACTATTCACACCTAAAACACCAATAGATCTCAATGTCCTTCAGCAACCAAAAATCTGCACTGAAATGATTTCTCATATTCTCTATAATGAGTTTCTCCCTAAATCTTTGAAACTACTAGCTTCTTTGAGGATTATCTGTCCTGGCAAGAGCAACAATAAGATAAATGTTCTCTTTCAAAACCTGCCTCAACACGCTTGTCAATATTTACTATATATTTATAACTTGACACGGTGAAGGATTGATGAGATCATTACAGTGGATTAGGATGACTCATCTCCCTGTCCTCCATGACTGCTTCTGCTTAGCTCTTTACTTCTCCTGACTGCCCAAAGGAGAAACTCTGACGTGTTCTGAGCAGGCTTCCAGAGAGTTGGAAGAAATCAGTCCCTTCTTTTGCAGTCCTTGAAGATGTCCAAAGGATTCTTCTAACAAATTTTCTGTGTAAAACCAGCACTCAAGTGATTTTTCATTCATCTTGCAGCTGTTAATCATTAGACTCCACAAACATTAGGAAATATGTGTCATTCACAATCTCTTACTTTCCACAAGCAAAACTCTTAGTATCAATAAAATCAGGCTTTGACTTTCACTTGTGTACAATCTTTCAGATCCTATGGTGCAGTGAGTGGTATCATATTCCAGTCCTCATCTAGGTTTCCTGTGGCTAGTGGGATGAAAATAAGTTCCTATAGGTTTCCCAAGTGTTCTCAGCAGCAGAATTATGCCTTACTTTTGTGGCTGTGGGAAATTCTTTCCTCTTTCTAATGTTGTAGGTTTAGGAACATTCTGGTAGGGTTGTGATTAGAACTGCTTATGATGAGAAAGCACTTTTTATAACTACTGTTTGCCTGAACTCTGCTGATCTATTTATACATCCATTGTGTTCAAAGACTGACTACAGCAATTATTATTGAAAATAGATTAGGAAATAGTAAGGGATTATCCCATGTCTACAGATTTTGTTCTGCCATGAAATCAGTTGCAGGGTGTTGTGATCATACTTGGAACAGGAGCGTAAGAGAAACATTTATACAGTTCTCAACCTGTTCACCTGAAAGAAAAGCAGTTGCTTTGGACTTACATTGTATCTCAGAGGAAGAGCTCTTCTTATTTAGCTTTATGTGTAAAAAAAATTATTAACAACTAAACAGTTCTGGATTTTGGTCCTTGTCTACTCCTAATTTTAGGATATTTGTCTGAATTGCCTAAGGCTCTTTTTCACTATATAGTACCTCTAGGTTTCCTGATAAAGAATGATCTGAAACAAATACAGGTACTTTACTAAGGAGCAAAAGTTATCTAAATCTGGATTTGCAGTAACAAATTTAGAAAAGAAAATTAAAAAGTCTTACAAGAAAATTGTTACAGACATAGAAGTCTATCAAGAGCTGGAGAATACTTTTTATATTTGTATGGATTCACACATAGCAAAAATATGTTGGTGGTCTGACATCCCAGAGTGGCTTTGAATTGTCTGAATCACAGAACTGCATCACAATGACTCATTCTTGTTGCGTACTGACATCCCTGCTGGGAAAGAGCTGCTGTCTCTCCCTTGTAGCAATTTCAGTTGGCACATTTTTGTTTTCTCCTCCCAAGGAAGTTTCTGTCCTAAAAGACATCTACAGTGGAGAAGAGAGGCACTGTTTTGCAGGTGCAGGAAGTCATTTATTGCTCCATTAGAAGCAGATATTCACTCCTCCAGATGGTAAGGGAATATAAAATCCTACCTCTAATTTCTAGGGATTTTGCTATAACTGAATTCCTTCTAATGCCTACGCACAAGAGGATAACACAAGCAGAATGCTGATTTGGGCTGTTTGTATGTGCCTTTCCTTTATAGATGTAACATCTAAACCCTTTAGAATAAAGATGCTAACCCTTTTAAAACAATCTTGTGTGCAGCCACCAAAAGAAAAGCCTTTCTGAAATAAGATGATCAGCCAGTGCTTCAAATTCTTTGCATTTAGTTCCACTCAGCTCAGAACTATCACACCTGGGATAAAATTGTACTTATTCCATGGGTTTTGCTACCATGCATCAGTCCTGGATTAAGTGAACCAAGAGTGGCACACACAGAGAAGATCCTTCCCTGACTGTATGTTCTTCTAATCTCTCTGGCTGTAGATGAGCCATTGTGTTTTCAGGGCAGATCTCCAAATTTATGCTGAGGGCAGGGAGAAGGGAACTCACTACATCATTTTTCCAGAAATTGTGATGATTTCCACCCCCCTCCCCCCCCCATGCTTATCATCCTCTATAACCTTAGTGACATAGCAGGTGATCTGTCCTTCCACAAAGTCACAGAATTGTTGCTCGCTGCATTTTTTCACAAGGACTTTTCAGGTGAATGTTAGTATTACTGCCAAATTCTTGTCAGCACACTTGGGCTAACAGCATATGACTTAATGTCTGGCAAAAGTCCTACAGGATTGGCTTCTGAAAATTGATAAGCCCTCACAAGTTGAAGAAAGATCAGGCCAAAGAGGCATAATCAAGTACCCTCCTGAATAAAAACATCCTTTCTTAGAACTTCTAAGGAATATATTTTGGGTCTCTGCTGCTACCTGTGTCTTGATAGTGCTGTTAGATCATCTTGTCCAGACCTATTTTATTTTTTAACTCAGAGAAGCCCTGTCTTGACTTCTCTTACCCAGGAAATGGAAGCTTAGGGTTTTTTATTCAAATTTTCCTTTGGAGTTGGCAGTAATTCTAAGGCTGAGCTATAGATTTATCATTCCTATGCTGGATGCTCACATGCCATTTTAACCTTCAGTGCAGATAAACTTTGTGAAATGGTTTCATTTTTCCTATATTGTCACAAAATAGAATATATAAATAGGTTCTAAAAAGAACTTTTCTTCCACCAAGAGCTTTGTTGAAATAATTAAATGCATTTTTGACTTACACATTACATTTTAATAATTAATTTTTTTCAATTGGTGAAATCAATGATAAATTCATTGGGGAAATTTTAAGCTAATGTGTCATCACAGGACCTGTGCTCAGAAACAAATAAATTTTAATTTCTTGACCCTTAGGAACAGGTCTCTCTTTTTTTTGGTGTTTTTCTGCCAATGGATAAAGCATCAGGGAACCAGAAGATTCTTTAAAAGTCCTTATTTCTTTCCTGTTAATCAGTAATTCTCAGGTTCTCTCTGTTTTCTTTGTCAAATTTGGATATTTTCTTTATGAACTAGCCTGTGAAAAAAAAAAGAGTCAAAAAAAAGGAAGTTTTAGGGGAGTTCATGATAGTCTTTCCATTTGTAAAAAGTTGCTGTAAAAAAGGCACACAACGTTCAGCACACACTTGGACTTTTGTGGTCTTCTGATGCTGCAAGCTTTGTCTAAATGATCTCTGGATGAAGGTTTTTCCTTATGATTTTGTCTCCTCTGATGTTTTTCTCTGAGCCATGAATTCCCACGATATCAGATGGCTGCGTTCACATTTGATGACAATGAAATACACATTGCACAGAACAAGCTGGCTTAACTTTCATCAGTACGGACCTTTCCTGGTCTGCTCCATTGAAGTTGCAGTCAGGAAAAGGGGCACAAGCTCTGTCACGGATGGTTGTGGTCTGATTAATAGATTTAAAACTATGTGTGCCATTTGCAGTGCTGTTCAATCATACTGGAAGAGTTTTTAATGGTTTTAGAAAAATGATTCAAAACATTTAGTCAAAGGCTTCTCAGAAAAACCCCAACAACTAAAATGAACCTTTCCTCTTCTTCTTCCTCTGCTGTTTTGGCTTGTTATCTCAGTCCCCACTCTGCACCCAGGCAGAGCCCTAAAATGAGTAATAAGTCTCATTGTGGGAATGACACCTGCATGACCTTAAAAAGATGAGGCAGAATCACAGCTTCGATTGGAAATGGCTCCTGCTCGTTCTTGGTGGCTTTTTTACAGTTATGTATTATTCAGTCCTAATGGTGTTTCATCTACTGAAATAATGCTTCATTACTTTTCTATAATCTTAGCAATGTAAGCAGCCATTGTGTGTTGCTTTCCTTCTTTTCTGTAGATAAACACACTTTTTAATAGTTGAACTTAGTCTGCAGAGTTGACATTGAGACTGGCTAGGATGGAGACAGATTCTGATAGCAGCACAGCATGTTACAGGTCAGGACTTAATTTAGTCTGGCTTCTGGTGTGGATGTATTCTCCTGTAATGTCATCTTTCTGCTCCTGACATAGAATAATAGCTAGTTCTATTTACATCTCATTGTCAAGTCACAAAATTCCTGCTAGTACCAAAAAGACAAAAAGGGCACAGGATAAAAGATAGTGCTCTTGCTATAGTTCACTTGTTTTTGGAGGAATGGAGGTGATGTTGGGGACTTCAGTCCCACACTCTTAAAAACAAATAAAGGTAAGATAAGGCTTTTATCCCAAAGTCACCTAGTTAGTATAGCAATAAACGTTTGTTGTGTTATGCTGCCCTCCAGTTTCTAACTAAGAATGGTTTGGGTTGGAAGGGACCTTAAAGATCGTGGAGTTGCAACACCATGACCACAGTCAGGGTCGCCTTCCACTAGACCAGGTTGCTCAGGGCCCCATCCAATCTGGTCTTGAACACTTCTCATTTAAATGAATTGCTTGCTAAATTTCTGAACTTAAAGGTATTTAATATGTGAAACCTGAGTTTTGCAGAGCCTACTGGTCCTTGTTAGAGAGGTTACACCAGCCTATATTTGTAAGCAATATTGTCTCTTTTTTGGTTTTAATTGTGTTTTTCCCCTTCTTCTAGTCCCTTACCTTTCCTTGCAATGATTTTTTTTCCTTAAATTCCTTCTTGGAAAAATAACAAAATGCATTTTCTGTGTGCGTCTCTCTCAGTTAATAAGCCATACTGTCCTCCATTTCCGGCAGTCAGGTTTCTGCTGTTTCCAGGTTTATAATCACTTACTTGGGAGCTTTGCTGATGGTTTTGTTTTGTAGTATTTGTATTATCTTCTCCTTACTGCTTATTGCAATTTGAGCTTTATACACATGAGATCGTCAATCACCATTTTTTGGCATCTTAACATCTTGAATTAATTTAAGCAGATGAAAGAGATCAATAGGTAAGGTCTTAAATATCCTTGATAGCCAGATGCTCCTATATTTCGCATGCAGAAATCTTCCATCTGCTGTCGGGTTGACAAATGAACCAAGTTTTGAATGTGTCCCCTGTTTACTTTAATGGCTGAGCATTAAGAGATTCCAAATTCTGTGCTCTGTCTCTGCACTGAAGTGCGCAGGCCTAAGTACAGGAAAGCTTCATGTTTATTATGCAGTACATACCTGATTTAGTCATGTAAAATAGTTAATTCAAATAGTTATTTTTAAAATGTTTTTAATTAACTTCAGACAAATTCCAAATGCAGAATCTTTTAACTGCTTCAGACTTGCACAAGTGGCACTAGGGAGAAGCAGATGAGAAGCTTATTTCTGTAGCTGACTTTTGAACTCTGAAATGGACAATGTAATCCTTTGTCACTTGTGTTTCCCAGCATTATTTCTTGAATTTGATATGCAGTTGCTATAAATTAAAACTTTGTTACCTTGACTACAGAGGTATTGCAGTTGGTCTTAGATATTATTGCATTATTCCAACCTTTCTAAAACAAGCTTAAAAAACATCTCTAGTAGGTACTCCATTGTCTGGTAGAATTTATGGTAGGGACTGGGCTCAAACTACACACCCTGTCCTGATGTAGGAAGGTTTCACACCTGGAATATGCAGAATACCTGTTGTCACTCTATCAAGCCTAGTGTTTGTTGACACAAGCTGGAATGCAATACAGCACATGATAGCAAACTTTAAAAGACATTATAAACTAATCTTATCATCATACTGCTTGATCAGTGGTTATAAAATTCAATACCTAGACACCATAAAGATTTTATTGTTGCTTAATGACTTAGAAATACAAAAAGAAGTAAATCCCATGGGTCTAAGCACAGCCAAAATCTCTGCCAGCATCCAATTCGGAAAGATGCCATTTAGCCTCCAGGAAAAAGGCCTGCCAGCAGCTTGGACTAAGAATGTTCACACTCACTGCCTAAGTAAATGGGCAGTAGACTTCAGACTCTATTGGATGATGATGACACAAAAATGTATTAACCAACCCTAATAATGAGACAAGGCCAACATCTTAGTCCTCCATGTGACTGGAAATAAAGAGAACACTCTACATAAGGGGCCAAAAAGAAGTTCTCCAGCCCCTTTAGTACTGTCCTTATTTGCCTGATTTCCTTGGGAAAACCAGTCTGTGCAGTCTTATCTCAGTGACCGCCCTCAGTTAAGACACTCAGAAGGCACCAGCATCGTTCAGCTGAACTTAGGAGAGACATAACTTCCCTCTAAGCTTTTTCTAGGTTTGTGAAAAAGCTGGGTAGATAAGGGGAAGAGAAAGATAACAGTCACAGTTTGGATCCTTCATGAAAACTTTTGTAGTACTATGTAAAAGAGAACTCAACCTTAGGAGGGTAAGGGACATGGGAGAGGGGAACATTAAAGGCCCTGAGAGCAGAAAAAGCTTCAGTTGTAGCCTGCAGGTAGCTGAGGCACAAATCAGTTGGAGGCCACGCTCATGAACCCTTCTGTACACAAAACTCCTGAATTAGTTATGGTACCATGAGCCTTAACATTACTGCACCACACATTTGGAAACTGTTTACTTCTGCCAGTAAATTTTTCTGTCTCTTAAATTCTCTTTGCATAACACAGGGTTTTTTTTGTCCTCAGACCTATCACTTGTTTCTTGTGTCATAGCACCCATGTTACATCTCTGCTAAACTCTGCTGCCTGTGGCAATGCAAGCCACTGTCACAATTCACTTTTGTCCTGTATTTCAGTTAGTGGTATGACTTTATTTCACAACCAGCTTACATTTCAATCTTCATCAATAAAAGTGTGCAGCTTAAAATCTCCAGATTCCAGTTCTAAACCAGGACTTGTTTCTATAACTCATGCTGGTGTTTTCTAGGGAAGAAGAGGAAGATGATTCTGTTGTACAGTGATTTTCTTTGTGAAGTTCCTCTATCTTAGTGATTGTGGTTTTAATCACTGTCAATGTGCCCCAAACTTTCTAACATGAGCAATGCTTTGCTGCAGATTACTAGCACAGTTCTGAAAGAAAAAAAATTCTAAAAGAATACTAGCTAAAGTGAAAATGTGAGAAGGAGAGATTAAAGAGAAGGTTTAACATTTTCTTTGTTGAGTCAGATTTGCAAAACTCCTCAGATTGCAAAGCTGACAATGATTTTCTTTTGGCATCTTCTTAATTTCATTTGGGATGAAGTATATATTCTTACTGAAATATCATTGATTAGCAAAAGGACTTAAAAGGGTGTATGAGTAAGATATGTAGCATCATCAAAAAAAAAGGGGGGGATTAAATAGTCCCATAAAACCCCTCACCACACCTGCCTTTGCAAAGGACAGCTGGATGTTGACATGAAATTCTGTCTATTTCAATAAAACCAAAATTTAGTGCTACCACAGAGGCACCTTCATGGCAGCTCCCAGCTGCAGCAGCACTGGCTGCTTCCCTCTCACATGTAATACTTCCTTTGGACCCAGAAACAGCTGTGAAATCCTGGAACAGAGCTTCTTTAGAAAAGGCATTCGTGGTCCTCACTACATAACAAGTTACAATTTTTAAAATGCTAATGGAGAGGCCAAGGCTTCAGTCTTTGGATGACTGAGGTTAGAATTTTGTTTTTTGGAGCAATTGTAGCAGATTAAAGCCAATCAGAAATAAGCATGTGTAAAGGATTTTCCTTTGAACATTTATTTACAACACTTTCTCTCAGGCATCAGAGCTAGTGATAGTGTAAGTCAAGTATAAAATATTTTATGTTATTGCTTTTCTGTAAAAAAACCCTAATGCAAATTAGAAAGCATAAGATGTTACCATTCTTCAGCTGCAAAACTTAGACAACTCCTAAATTAGTTTGTAGCTGGCTTCGCATTTTAGCCCAGGAGAATTTGTGGTAAGAATGATTCTAGGTGACCTTGAGAACTTCTGAAAGAGCCCACCAAGAACCTGGGGCCAGCCAGGCTTTTCTCCTCCTTGTCATCTCTATAGAAAAAAATCAGCAATCATAACCAAAAATAACCATGGCAAAAGACATACTGTGGAAAACACTCCAGTCTCTTGAGGACTCAGAAATTGTTTGCAAAGTATTACTAAAATGTGAGTTCGGTGACTTTTTTCCCTTTTTTTAAAAAGTCCCAAACATAGATATCCCTCTTTTGATCATTTTGTCATCCTCATATGTTTACCTATACACCAGAAGTAAAAGCAAGACAAATTCAAATATGTGTGAGCAAGGAATCTAATGCAAGATAGAAGGATAGTCTGAGAAAGGATCAGCACTTGGAAATAATAACCTCCCAGTACTTCCACAGGCTTCATAGTTTCCCTAGGCATGAGTGAATTCACATCTTCTGTTATTTGTAACTGTTTCATGAACACTGAGTAAAATAAAATTTAAATTTAAATTTCAACAAAGCCAATGTTAAAGCCAATACAGCAGCAGTCTGCAGGGTTTTTTTCAGCACATGCTCCAGCACTATTGTAGTCAGATATCTGCTCTTGGAAAATTTTACAGCTTTCTTGGGTAGAATATCTGCCTTTGAATTCTTTTATGGTTTCTGCAAATGATCCTCACCCTTATTACTGAAATGACTAGTTAAGAGGCAAAAGACACAGCTCTGGCAAATATTGCCCTGTGGTATAGGACACTGGTTTTACATATAATTCTGGCAGCCAGTAGATTCAAATGTGAGAAATTTGGCAAGGTCAGCACAGGATAATCTTCAATCTATGAATGTCTTGGATGAAGCCATAGGACAAAATAAAACCAAACATGACTTATCTTAAATGTGATTCATCTGCATGTTGTCCATGTAAGAAGACAGTGACAGTTTTTCTCTGATGTTGACAATGCAGTTCAGTGCCACCAGACTGAGCTTTGCTTGCAAACATAGTGCTCACATAACAGAGCACTTGCAGTTTTTCCTATTTGTAGATTTATTTTTTAATAGAAAACCTTTCAATAGCAGTTTTTAAGCTCACATGAATGAGATTCTTTTTGCATTTCCAAAGCTGTGCTGCTGTTTGTTCATACTAGGGTTGTGCCTCTGCTACATCCTGCTGCTCCACTCAGTGTTCTAACACAGCATTAGAAGTCTGTCATTTCCATGGAAAATCTGATTTCAGCACTGCAATCAAACTGCTTTGCTAACTCATTGCCTGGGAAGTAATTTTTTAATAGCCCATATTAAAACAGGGACCAGAAATCTTCATCACAACTGAAGATTTGGGTAGCAGTCCTTGCTACAGGGCTAGCAGGCAGCAGTAAGCTCTGGCTGCTCCTCAGGGCCGATGAAGACAGAGCTGGGAGGGCAGGGCAGGGCAGGGTCCCCCACAGTCAGGGCCCACAGCACCTGGGCAAGGCAGCCCCACCAGCCACAAAACCCAGTCAAGTCAAGATCATGATAAAACTCACCAGGTCCAGGGTCAAGCCAGCCCTGGGGTCTAGTCCAAGAGAATCCATGGCTATGGCAAAGACAGAAACCAACACCACCTCAGCCCAGGCAAAGGGCACTAACCCTGGGCTGGGTTTAAATAACGCTGCTGAGCACACAGGAACAGGTGTGTGGGAGCTGCAGGTGGGGCTGGTCAGGCTTGTTAAGACCAAGGTCTGTCAGTGCACTGGGGCTTCTTCCAGTGTTTAAGATGGGAAGAGTTGTTACAAGATGCACTTGGAGATGCTGTGGAGTGCTAATGTAGTAAAAGGCAGAGAAAACAATATTTTTTATAAGTCAGCTGTGTAAACAGCTGCAGCTTGTCAGATTTTATCTTTTTAATGAAAAGATCTGAGTGCTACACAAATAATGGAAATTGCTGCAAACCCTCCATGTATTTACAATCGGGACATTGCAGGAGCTGTCATGGTAGATCCTGGAAAAGGATGGAAAGAGGAGTGCTGAGAAGTGGCATTGTAGACAGGCCTGGAAGGGTTTTGTTTTAGTTTGCCCATAATGCAGTGTGAAAGACAGATGAATGTGTTTGTGGAGGAAAGGGTAAACAGGCAAGAGAAATGAGAAATGTTGCTGTACCAGTTTCCATACATGTGTATTAAAAACTCCAGTGCCTTGTTCAGGAGGTGATGAATAAGGTGAGAGAGTGGACATATAAAAGGTCTGATACATTACTGTTACTGACAAGGAAAATAGTTATTAAAGGTAGCATTTTGTACCAAGAGTCCTGTTTGGGAAGAACCTCCGTGAAA
This sequence comes from Motacilla alba alba, assembly GCF_015832195.1. NCBI lineage: Eukaryota > Metazoa > Chordata > Aves > Passeriformes > Motacillidae > Motacilla > Motacilla alba. The sequence goes on from NC_052018.1 coordinate 77,925,068, forward strand.
ATTGTGGCAGCTCTGCTGGTGGAGGTTAAGCATCTGGACAAGAGGTTCAGTCCTTGACCAAGACTCCTTTGAAGTCTGCTTTATTTCTTTGGAGTGCAATAGAATTTTTCAAGCAAATGAAACCTAGTCCATGTTCCTTCCACCCCCACAAAATTTACATTCTTTTCTCTAAAACACCTCCTGTTTGTCTTGGAATAAAGAGCATTTCAGCCTCATAGCTCAAAAATAGGGCAGATGGTGCCCTTGCAGAATTTAAATAAGATATCAGCATGTTGACACCTGTAAGGGAAGTGGTTAGAGCAATTCTGCAATGCAGTCACTGGGATGTCAAAAACAGGGAAAAAAGAAATTTGGCTTCAGCAAATGCTGCATAGAACAGTTTTGCAAATTGCTTAACATTATTCTTTGGCTTACCACAGTGCACCTGGCAGAAATTTTTAGAGAGAGACACATCTAAAAGGATTTAAAGAAAAAAAAGTAATTGATTTCTGCATGTAGTAGGTGGGAGGAATTAGAGGGAATTTATTATAGCCATAGCTGGCAGGTTTAATTTGTCAGCTTTTAGCATGGCTTTAGAGGATAAAAGGCCTCTGTATTACTTTAAAGCCCATGCTATCTTTATCAGCACCAAGGAGTACAGAAGTTTGACTACTCAGTTTTTTGAAGTAAACGCAAAGTTGACAGCTACAGTCTGTTCCTGCACTGAATGCAACATGGAGAATGTCTGCCTGCAATTCTCTTCTTTTATGTTACCACTGTCATTACCATTAAAATGTGACATTAACATGTTGCTGAAATGAATCATTGTTTCAATTACTGAATTGCATTTTATATTTTCTTCTTAAAAGGGGCAGAAATGTGAAGAGCCTGAAAAATAATAAAATGGAACACATTTAGGGTGCCATTTTGGGAAGAAAAAATGGTGAAGACTTTACTGTTAATCTAGAAAATACTCTATGCATTAAGAGAATTGGGCATCCAAAGTTAAGTCTTAAACACTAACTAAATAGCCTGGAGTGATGGACCTCTCATTACCAGAAGAGAACATTTTTTGAAAGACAGAAGTGAAGCATTGCATGAGCAGGGAGAATATAGAAGGGAAAGAACAATGCAAACTTTGGAAAAGTTAATAGTAGTTTTTGCAGTGAGAGAAAGATAAATGAATAGGAAAAATCTGTAAGCTGATAAAGGGAGTCATGCAGGGAAACAGCACTTGAGAATACAGTGCTGGAGTTTAAATGTTTTAGTGAGAGGAATTCATAATTGAGTAATTTTTTTTTTGATCTGATTCTATTTTGAGTTTCTTGAGAGTCAGCAGTATAGATTATACCACCCTGATGCTGACTGATTGCTGCCAGGGGTTGGTCTCATTTAAGGTGGCATCCTCCAAGATGCCAGGAAACCAGTATGCAGCTATAGAATAACCCCTTGATGTTGCACTTTAATCTATTTCCTTTCCCCTGTATCAGTATTGAGAAATTAATGAAGCTCATCAGAAGGACAGGGGCTGTGTCATACCTGTCAGAACAGGGCAGGGTTGTTTCATTTGATTTTGCTTTCCTGTCATGATCAGTGGGCTGGCATGCAAGTACAACTATGGCAATACAGTCTCCCTTTATGAGGGTAAGAACAGAGGGAAAAATAAGATTTTTTTTGTCTCCGAGGTGGTTGGTTTTAATTTTGATATGAAGTGGGAGACAGTAGGATTCCTGGACAGTATGCAGAAGTATGGAAAGAGAAAGATTTTTGTTTATTTTCTTTGTGTATTCAGGCAGCTTTACTGGTGATATTTGTTTGGTTTAGTGGTTTTTTGGTTTTGTTTAAGTTTTTGTTTTTTCTTGTTTCATTTCCTGTTTTGGTTTTGTTTTTTTTCCCCATACTGTGTACTGAGATTTTCCTGGTGCAAGGTCATGCTAGTTATACTTGCTACCCCAAAAATGTATTTCAGAGCCCATCTAGAAAAATTTAAATTGGTGAGCTAATCAAGCTGAATAAAAATTAATAAACATGACTGATAAAAGAATGAGGTTGAATTCACCAAGAAACTGTCCTTTTGTAATAAATCACATTAGTTAAAGGATCTATTAAAATATATACATACATTTTTAATTTTTTTTTTTTTTTTTTTTTTTTTTTTTACGGCAGAGAAGGAAACTGAAAGTTATGAGCTGAGGCTGAGTTGAGGCTTTGCTTGCATGAGCAGCTGAGCTGGCCAAACAGGTCACTGCCTCTGAAAATGAGAGGTCTCAGCACCCTGCCCTTCTGCCTTGCTTCTACCCACACTGCCCTGTGCATTCCTTGGAGGCTGCAGTACCTGACAGGTGTCTCTTTGTCCAGGCAGCTTCTTGTCAGGTTGAGGATGACACTGTCACAATGATGGCAGTGTTGGATGAGCACCGGGGCTCAGCTGGCAGCTCAGCTCTGGAGTGCTGGAGATCACCCCCATTCATGCAGCAGCGCCCCCCTGATCAAGTCAGGCCATGGCACAGGACCGTGTGTTGTTCTTCAGGATGAAATAGATAATTAAAACATTTGTGTTAACCATTGTGCATAACACTGCACTGAAATTTTACATTTTACAGAAATAAACTGCCTCAACAAAATTTCTTCTCCTTTGGAGTCAGGTGGTGTAATTTGAACATAATAGGAACATATAAGGAAAAAATCCATACTTTTGAGTGTTAATTCTCTTTTGCCCGAAGTAGGTATTCTGGATGATGGTATTTGTTTCTTCAGGATGTCTAATTTCTAAGTTAAAATATAAAAATCTCATGTACAAAAACCTGGCTTTGAAGTTGCTGACTGTCAAGCTGAAAGAGCCTCAGCCCTGTGGGACCCATTTTAAGAGCTGGATAAATGCTGAGGGGCTATCCAGCCTTCCATTTTATCTGTATAGGAAATAGATGTTTTTAAAAGGGTCTTTCTTGCTTTTTCATTGCAGCTGTTCTGTGTGGGCTGTTGCACACCTCAGAATAGATCAGCTGTGTGGAAAGAGAGCTGCTCTGCCTCACCCAGCAGGGCTGTGGTTATGCACACCACGGCTACAGCAAGGGGGAGGGATTACAGCTGTGGGAAACAGATTTTCAGCTGTTTCCCCAGTTTGTTTTTCATGTTTTCTCTGAAGGAATAAAAAAGAGTGAATAGAAAAACAAAATGTTTGAATCAAACCAAAACTGGTTTATATGTGTTCAACTATATGTGCCTGTACAAATGATGAACGTGAAGCCCTGAATTTCAAAAACTGTGCTTAAAAAAAGGGAAGAAATTAAAACCTGCAATATTAATTATTATTTTAACAATCTCTTACAAACTATTATCTGGAGCTTGGTTTTTATTCTAGAAAGGTTTTGGGTTCTTACTGCACCATTTTTAAGCCGTGTGTATATTTTCTTAGTCTGTAAAAGTGAGTCTGTGTCAATACAGTATTTAGGTCTATTTAATGAAGATTAAGATCAAATTTTACTCTTTAGCAGCTGACATCAATCTTGTCCCCTCTCTCTGCTCCCCCTGCCCCCCATAACCTTTAGTGCTAAACAATGTTCCAAAAGGAAAATTTATTATATCACCTATTTCAATTCTCTGACATCATTCTGTCATGGCAATGAAGTGATTTACATGGAGAAATGTATTACCTCTGTTTTTAGACAAAATGAGTTTATGATGATTAATGGTTTACTGCAAGTATGACAGAACCTGGAAATGGCCAACCTTTTTAAAGTGAAACATGACCTGTGCTCAATTTTCCTCCTTTTTATTTTCTTCACTTATTGTAAAATGGTTTTGGTTGCGAGTAAATTAAAATATAAAAATTATGTCTTGTAAATGAAGAAAACTATAAATGCTGGGATGTCCATGGTAACATCATTACAGAAATGGAGACGAAAAGGAGAGAGAAATCAGCTTGAAGCACAGTCTAAACTATCCTGATGGCAGGGGACTTGGATCACATATTCCATGAGGAGTCAAAGTCCTCAAGGAAGGCACATGTTTCATTTGGGGAAGAGTGGGCTAAAGGATGATGGCCTCCAGCTGTTCCTTCTGCTCACCATTCCTATGATTCTGTAACAGTTGACTTTGGGCACAGAACTTAGAATACAGAATGGTCATATGAACGGTGAAATAGTATTTTAACAGGAGAGCATGGAGCAAATAATATTTTCTGATACATGCATTTCAAAATGACATTTGAAACATTTCCTTTTGCTTCATACAGAGCTATATTTTTCCTTAGATATCATATAAATAACAAGTGATACACCAAGGCCTAAACTAAGATGAGAAGAAGATGCTGATTAAGAACTCTGAAATATTTTCTTTACATATGTTGACTGAACTAAAACCCAAAGGCCATTAAGGCAAAGACTGTTCAACTATGGAAAAACTTAAGTTCAGGAAAAATATAAACAGTGGTGTTTTTTTCCCAGGGGCCTCATGGAACAAAATCACTCTGCTAAAAATAAGGCAAAGGTTGAGGTGAACACTGGCAATTTAATCTGCATGGAGACTGTGTATCATTCACAAGATGTAATATTTGAGAATGAATAATTTTTGTATGACAGATCAACTATATGTTGCTTCTGGACATTTAATTCCAGATGTCGCTTCTGGACATTTAATTCCAGGCTGTGATGGATGTTGGGCACTGAGCACTCTTCTGCTGCCTCAGTGGAGCCTCAGTGCCTTTCAGTGTGAGGAAATGTGTAAAATCAAGTATCGGGGAAAAATGAAAACTGGATGAATTCACAGTCTGGCTTGTCCATTGACAAGCCAATCCAGTTGTCCAGGGACAATCAGTGTCCAGTGACATCTGGACAACTGTCTTTGAGGGCACACTTGGCGATGGAAAATAACTTGCTGATGGATTCTATGCATGAAAAGGCATTTGCAAGTAAAGCAGAAATGTATTTAAGGTAGTGATTAAAATACACAAGTCATACTAACATTTTCAGGAAGACAGCAGTATCACAACAAGCATTTTAAATGTGTTATTTTTATTCAGATGATTAATCCAAGTCTTCCATTAGGCATGCACTGAATTTAGTATTCTACTGCAGTTCTCTATATGCAATCTAGAAATTTCAGAACTGTCCCTCATTGACTTCTGCTACCAGTACAGGCTCCTGAGAGCTCTTCAAGACTGAACTGTCTTTCCTGACTTACACAGCTGTTTATCAGGAGCCCTGTACTCTTGTTCTCCCATTCTTTGTTCAAATGGCTTGGCTTTTCCTCCAATACAAGTTATTGTTTGTTCATCTGGCTGTTTTCTAACATGAATTTCCTTGGAGGGAGAGCTAGAAACAAATGAAAGAAAGTTTAACACATTAGCAGGCAGTGCAGATACAAATGGATATTTTGTTCTTTGGCTTACCTTTGCTTCAGTCACCATTTGCTCTCCTCAACAGCAATTGTTTGAGTCTGAGTGTACATAGTAGAGTGCATTTGTAGTGTTGTTTGTTTTGGTTTCCTTAACTAGAGTGAAATTTGTATGGAGCTAAATCAATGGTTGGATGTAATTTACACCTTGTTTTCCCTGTTCTCTCAGATGGATCAGGTGGTGTCTGTTAGACTCTTCATGTTGCTGACACTGAAGTCTCCCAGGGACCTGTACTGGAGCAGTGTTTCAGGGTCTCTGTGACAAGCCTGCACACTCTCCCCTTTAGTGACCATGAGCCAACTGGGAGATGTGTAGAATTGAATCTGATTTTTTCCCACTAGTCTGAGGTTTCTCTAATGCTCTGGGACTTTTCCAGAATCCCACATGCTGTGTCAAAATTCAGCCAGCCAGATGGTCGCATGATTTCTCTTGTGACTGCTGCTTTGCTGGAGGCCAGCCCCTGTGAATTTTATCTATCACATCAAATTTCTCTGCTTGAAACTGTCTCAAAATGCAGTTGAGATTTGCAGTGTGACTATTTGGTAGCTGAGAAGATGGGTCCTGTTGGCAAGCACAGAATTTGCTTTCCAGCAATCCTGCTGCTGACGGCTAGGTTTTGATGTGCCGTATCACCTCCATTCCCTCTTGAATCACTGCCCCACTACGGTGCCAGCAAGCAGCTCCAAGGTTTTCGGGACAGCCAGAACTGTAGCTGTAGCCAGGATGGAGGCAGGGACTCATCCTGCAGACCATTCCCAGCCACTGTGCACAGGGATCTGGCACCCTGGATTCCCTAATACAAGAATGCTGGTGCTTGGCTGGGCTGGCTGTACATATGTGATGACGGTGGCCTTGTCACAACCTGAATTAACCACACTGGTACCCCTCCTGCAGTGTTAAAGAGGTGCTGTCAGAGTCCAGGCTTAGAATTGTGCCGCACCAGAATCCAGCTAAGGCCACCTTCTCACGTGCTGCTTAAAATACTTGTGGAAATAAGTTTATATTGAAAACTCTGGAATGATTGAAGACATTTTGATTGAAAAAGTTCTGGAAGTTAGCATTTAGTTACCTAATTTAGGTATGGGCAAAGTTTTCTGTGGTTGAAAACTTAGAATTTCAAGGTGAAAGAAAAGGACTTCTGGAGACATCCAAGGCATTGCTTAGGAGTAGACTGTAAGACATTTTCTGTTGGTATTCTGTTTCTGCATCACAGCCGTGTTTAAATATCTTAATGAAAAGAGAAAAGATGGAACGTCTCCCCCCAAGTTTTGCTTTTCCCATTGCTCTCTTGGTAAATAAGAAAATCCTTAATGAAGCAACACGGAATCTTTACAGATGGCAAACTGAATTTTTTTATCATGAGATTTTCAGTTTGTTTTCATTTTCCACATTTGCACTCCTAATGCAAAGGGTCAGTAGCATTAATGCACCTGGAGAACTAAGTGGACCAGGTTATCTTTTGAGAGCCAAAACTTGGGCTCTGAGGCAGGAAGACCAGAGAAGAGACTGCAGCCTGCAGAGATGACAGGTCACAATATGCAGAACTCTCAGTCAAGACAGAGAATTGTGGTTTGGGATTTGTTCTCTGAGCCTTTATAAAAAAGGCAGTGGTGAAATTATTTGGGAGCTCTGCTATAGTAATTGAATGGGTGGATAATATATTTTCTGCATTCATGGTTTAGGAGAATAAAACAATGGCAACAACCAAATCTCTGGAGAATCAAAATGTTTTTACCTGTGATTCATTTTAGTAATTGTGGCGCTTACTTTTACCCCCACTCAGCTCACTGTATTTCAGAATGCTCATTGTGGTGATATAAACGCCCTATTGCTCTTTCTAAAGCCATCACTGTCTATGCAGAAGGAGAAGAAAAATACAGCTCAGGAAACATTTTCGAGACTGCCAGGTAAAATGCATTTATATATGGATAGATATGTATGTGTGTTGGTAAAAAACTCTGAGAAACAGATCTGAAATACCTTCTGCACCTTGTACTTGTTCCTTATGACATGAAGAAATGAAAATCTGTCTCCTTTCTTTTGTAAAATGCTTTTAGTTTCTGTTTTCTATAGAGGGAGCTGACAGTCCAAGAAGGTGAGTCCACTTGGTGGTGACTGGCTTCTGATGAAATAAAAAAGGAAACACCTGTAAATCACACTAATACAAAGGCAGCATGGAGTTATAAAATGAAGGCCTGCCTGAGAAACTCCAACTAAAAATCTAGGACTAAATAATTCTCCTTCACACGAATCAGAACAACATTGTATAGTCCTGGCTTAAAAGAAGGTCAGCTGGGTTTGTGTTGAGGTATTTATGGGTTTACAAGACAAATTAATAATATGGCTGTTTGCTTATCACGTTGTTTTCCTCAGGACGTAAAACAGAACATTTCTTAAAGTGCCATCAAAACATTTTGGGGAAGTAATAGATGACATAGGTGGAAAAAAAAGACTTGTTTTGAAGTTTTCTTAACAATGTGATCCTGCCAGAAACTGAATGCCCTATTTGACAGAGTCGCCTAGAGTAGTACGGTACATTTCCTGTATTGTATGGGAGTTTTCTCTGTTTAAAAAAAAAAAAAAAAAAAAAAAATTAAAGCAAAGACGAGACACTCCACTGCTGCTAAACAGAACATCCAGGCACAGCACTGGCACATTCACACTGAAGCTCCATGGAAGTGATCAGCAGCCCAGTGCCTTACCTGTGGCTGCAGAAGAGTCTCCTCACCTGGCTGGCAGAGATGCACAGTATCTACCTTGAGCTTATGGAAAAGATTTACAGATGAAAAACCTTTACAAAGCCCAACCAACAATGCCACACAGGTCACTGCAGATCCAGTCCATCTATAGTCACACATATTTTATTCTGCTTTTACCTAAACATTTAACATGTAATTACTGGAGTGAAACTTGGAAGTTGTTTACAGCTTTTATGTTTCCAATTTTGTTTTGTTATTTTTTTCTTTTTTTCTAGATTGTCATATTTGTTTCTTCCTGTATAGGAGTGGCAGAATTACAGAGGAGCATTAATCCATACATGTATGCACATTTTTTACCCAGAGGAAATACCAGAGGAAACTGTCAGATCCTGCAGGGGCACCATCATTACTGTCTGTATACGGAGAGCGCTGTGGCCACAGCTGCAGGACAGAAGAGCAGTTCGTGCGCAGCAGTCAGTGCAACAAGGGCTGTGCTCTCATGGAGCACAAGGTCTCACGGCCTGCCCAGCTGTCTCCTCTTCTGTAGACACTGGGTTGCACCAGGCAGAAAAGCTTGGCGTTGTTGTCTGTGAAGCACCACGAGACACTCCTGCCTAACTCTGTGGTGCTTTACTCTCTCCTCTGGCAGAGTGGCTACAGCAATTCCAAAAGCTGGTAACATCCCACACTACACTACAGAACTGTCAGTTGACTGCCAACAGTCAATCCTGGGCCAAAGGCAGCACCAAGAAACATGGTGTAAAATTCCATAATGATCTAACTAGCAGCTTGCTGCCCTTTGCACTTTTGAAAATAACTTCTGTTGAATTTTAAAACATTTTCTACAAATTGGCTTAACAGTTAAAAACACAGGACCTGAATGGATGGTTAGAAACTGTGATCTATATTTGTACAGGTTTCTATTCACTCTGATGAAATGGTAAGAGATGAGTCTCCCACCTCATAGGATTTACTGTGATGTTTTACTGCCACGTAGCATAGCTACCTTGTGTATTTAAAAACCTAAAAATGTGTATTTTGTATTTGTTGCCAAGTTCACAATTTACTTAGGCTGTAACACAGTTGCAATTTATTAAGGATTGAATCTCTGCATTAATTTGGTACAATACCATTCTAGCTCATGTTAGAGCAAAAAAAGGATAATTGGTATGTAGATGCAAATTAGAGTTTAATATCCCATGCAGCTGTTTACATCTGCTTAATTAAGCAGCAGTGACTTCACATTAGCATTGCTATGAAACCGTAAATACACACTGGAGATAAAGGTACAGTCATGTTAACCACCTTCCTCATGTCAAATCAATGCAAGATGGGTACTTTTTGTTTCAGTCTTGTGTTTTAATGGTAAAGAAAAATGTCTTCACGTTTAAAGAGCATCGTTGGGCTCAATACATGTGGTTTTGGTACAAGTACCAGGATTTTATAAAAAGACTGTGCTCCGGCAGACAGGCAGTTTAGGCAGTAAATGAAGAGCTCTAATGGAAACTCCTAACAAATATAATTGGAAGTGAGTGGGTAATTTTGCTTTTGGAGCCTTTACAGGAGTATCACAGTCCTTTTGTACAGTAACAGAATGTAAGTAAATACCCATCTGGAAAAATGCAGGGCTGTTTTAACACTGATGAAGTTCTAACACTTGGACTATGTGGCATAAGCTCTTTGTTCCATGTATTTACCAGCAGTTCTGGCTGCTTGTTTTGCTCTTTGACTGAGGACCCCTGAAGTTCCACAGATGCAGCCAAGCTGGTATTTTGAGAGATATGTACAATCAGAACAGGCCTTGGATTAACACAACACAGCAGTAGAACACAAAAACTGCTCTTCGGTCAGGGCTATCAGAACTAACTGTTAACCATCAGCATAAGAACACAACCTCAGTTGGTGCCATTTTTAATGATTAGAAATAATACATTGTAAAACAAAAAGTGAAAAACTTCCAGCGTGATACTTATAAACAAAGAACAAATAGAAAACAAAAAACTTGTGGTTTTGCCTGATTTATAGTATTTATCATACAACAGATCATTACTCTGAGGTAATACCAGTATTAACTTTTTAGTCCTTCAAGGACTGCTCAAAAATCAATAACAATGATAGCAATGCATGTTATGTTAAAAGTGAGACTTGATTATTAAATCCAGCAAGCTCCTTACCCTTTTAGGTAGGGATCTGTGGCTGCAAGTATAAAACTGGAAATAAGTCTACACAGTAGGAACTACAGAATATCAGAGTTCTGTGTGGTGTGTCAGTAAGAGTAAGCTGAATATGTAAAAATCAGACATTTCAATGCAGTAAATACTTTGTTCCAGAATAGCCCTTAAGAAATTTAGAATACTGTTAGTTTGCATAAAATAGCCAAAAAACCCCAACTAATTCAGAAGTCCAAATTTGGCATGAGGTAAAACCATGTGCATTTATTTCATCTGCATTTTAGATTTAGTAAGCATAAAATTAAGTATGTTGACTGTAATGAATTCAGTCATACAAGTGCAAGTCTTCAGCTAGAATGTATTTTATGGCAGTTTATTTAAAAAATGTACCAGTAAATCATAAAAGAGGGATCATGTCCATTTAACGTTTATTGAAGTATACAGGAGGTTTTCTTTAGAATCAAATATGAGCATGAATATATGGCCAAACGTAAAATCTATCAAATTCAGTGAAAATTTTCTGACTTTAAATAGTAGCTGTAAGAATGACCAATATATATTCTTTGTTACAACCGCCCTCACTCTACAAGTAAAAAAAAAAATAATAAACATTCAGTAAACATTCTTTCCTAAGGTAGTTTCCCTTATATATCAGTGATTTATCCATTTTTTGTATACATAACTTTTTAAACATACCAATCAGTGGTTCTCACAATTGAAAAATAAAAGCACAAAAAAGTTTACACTCTTGTACAGGTAAATAAAAGATCATTTTTAATTAAACTGTATATCCTTAAGGGCATAGTATAGTTTCAATTTCATTACCTATTACATAATTAACTTCTTACATACAAATATTGACATATTTGGCTTGTGCTTCAAAGCCGTTGTGTCTAAAAGTCCATGTCAATGCAATTCATGACTTGAAATCAGTGGGGACATCTTTACTGCTGCTGGGTTTAACCTGGTCGTGCAACATGGTCTCTTCTGAGCTTGTTGTGGCACTGCATTTTTCTGGGGAGTCATCAGTGTCTGGATCCAATCCCTCAGGACAGGGAAGTTTTAGAAGTTCTTCCCGCAGCTGAGCTGTGTGACGCTGGATATACAAAAACAAGTCAGTGTGGAAGGCCACAATTAAAACAAAACTTTTCACAAGGTTAGACACTATAAGACAAGAAGAGGAGTAGGTAGAAAAGGCTTAAATGTACTATTTCAATGTCTGGATCAGCTTCTCCCCCTATTAAGAACTGGTACTTTTGTTTTAGTGACAGAACAATTAGCAAGAGCTGCTGGGGACAAATTAAAGGCAGTCAACAGAACTGCAGCCAACAAGTGCTTCCCTATAAATGCTACACTACTGGTCCTGCAGTTGAGTCATATCTGTGTTTGGGGGTCACACCAGAAACTGGCTTGGACTTGGCAGGCCATACAGTCAAACCAAATTTATAAACAACTCATGATGAGACCTGATCTGTCACAGAGACAGATATGCAGAGATCTGTATACTGATCACAGTAACTTCATTTTGAAGACCAGTCACACTGAAAGAATGGAAGTCTGGCAACAGAAAAAAGAAGCCTTTCTAAATTTGGGGTTTGCACCTCAGGGGAAATAAAACCTCAAATATTAAAAACAATATACCCTGTTGTCTGTGTGGTCACAAAATACACAAATGGTAATACTTGGCTAGGGAGGCAGAAAATATTTATAATGGTTAGAACGATTCAAGTTAACACAGCATAAAACTGATTGTAGCTGACCTCAGTTCATTAACTGCTTGTCTACTTTAAGAGCTTGTTTTCTGGCAAGGAATTGGTTGTAATATAACTTCATAATTAACCCCCACCTACCCTCAGAGTGAACAAAAAAACCTATTATCACAGAATATTCTGAGTTGGAAGGGACCCACAAGGATCAAGTCCAACTGTGACGTGAATGGTCCATAGGGGATCAAATCCACAACTCTGGCGTTACACCAGCACAACGCTCCAACCAACTGAACTCATCTTGGGGTCACTGCATCCTATACAAATATTCATAGGAAAAACAGGCAGGACAGGTGCTAGAGGAAAATCCAACTCGTAGTAAAAATACTGAGGAAGTGGAATGCACACACATTGCCTCTCTGGACAACTGGGAAACTTAGATTTCTTATAAATATCTCACCTTCAGAGCCGCTGCATGATGGGACATGGTCCTGCCTACCCGTTTGTCACTGCTGTACTGCTGTATGTCTGCTATCCACTCCTCACACTGAGCCATGATCTCCACTCTTTTCAAGTAGAAGTGTTTGTGGATGACCTGCAAGAAAACATTCCCAATGCAACATGGATGGAAGAACCATATATTTTAACAAGACCAAATTTACAAGACCTCTGTGGGTCTAACTGAATATAAAAGGAAAAAAAGAAAAAATCAGTATGAAGGTAATTCAGAATTGAACCAGACTGGAGATAAAATTGGCATTTCTGTCCTCAGAGATTTCCAAAATCCAACTGGAAAAAGCCCAGAGGAACCTGTTCTGAATTCAGCTGATGCCGTTTTGGGGAGTTTGTTGGTCTGGATATCTCTTTCGGTCTGCAGGAATCCACTGTTTGTGCGCAGCCTGCCATTTCAGCAGTCACTTGTGTTACCTGGATGCAGGGAAAACCAGTGCCAGAAATGCACCAGCAAAAGCAAAAGGGAGAGCAGAGCGCTGCTGACGTTCTGCGGTTCAAAGCTGGATGTACTACGTGGGCACAAAGTTCACACAAGAGCAGAGCTACACCGAGACAGTGCTGAGGCTTTCATTGTTTCTTTCCCTGCCCTGTTTTGCTAGAGAAGCACGGAGCAAGCAGAAGCACCATGTCCTCCCCTCACTGACCACGGGCTGACCGAACAGAAAACAGACGAGCAGAAACCCTGCTGCCAGTACGAGCACAGGAACATTCCACGCTTCTGCTGAGAGAAGGATCACAGCAGCTGCTTCTGAGGGATGCAGCCACTTTGCTCTAGGTGGAGACAGCACATCTGGGGACACTGGAATTCTCAGGCCATGGTAGCTGAGCTGCCCAGTTTGGATGGGAATAATTTTGGTATTGAAGAGTAATTTTGGTATTGAAGTACATATTTGAGTTTAAAAAATCCAACCAATCAACACTCATACAAAGTTGTGAAACTCTACTTGGTGTTGGCTTTGTCTTAAACAGTTTTCTGAAACTCTGAATGGTGAAGGCAACAATAAAACCAAAGAAATTTTATTGAGCACTGAGAGTTCTTGGCCATATTGCAACATAATGGGAAAAATAATTTTTCCCTCTGGAGGTTAGAGAAAATAGCTATCTGTCTAAAGAGAAACTGCATATTCAAAGTGTAATTGACTTCAATTCTGGATACATTCCTTAAATCCATACTGGAGCTTGGAAAAACTCCCAAAGACTGGCAGTTTAGATCTCCTGAGCCTACCCATCATTTAAGATATTGAAGACAAGACTCAGATTTTTGAAGACAACAGATCTCAGGATCTATGTTCTTAGACCTCAGTCTTCAGCATGAGTTTGCATTTGTGTCGCTGAATTGATCATCACTGTTAGGGTTTCTAAGATAACTGTACAAAAAACCCAGAGGTCTAAACAAAAAGGGAATCTCCCAAAGAAGTGCTCAGATAATCTGAGAGGTGCATTTCCATTTGGATGGGGCCACAGATGGACTCTAGCATTGTTCCAAAGCTGTCTTCTTCATACCAGCATTGAGAGCTGCACTGCCGAATAAGCACACGATTACTGAGACTCTTAAAGGAAAGTACAGCAACAATAGCTGGGATTCAGTTACCAAATGGTGTAAGACTGCATATCCTTCACTTCTGTACGTGTGAGAAGAAATGTGGAGCATTATTGTCCACTGCTTTCTTATATATTCTTATATGGTCAATTAATTTAATCTTACTGCGATTTGAGAATACCTTTTGCCTAAGTGAAACCATTACATTAGCTAGAAGAAAAAGACCTATTAGCAGAAGTTACTGGATTATGTGTCCAGATATTATCTTTATCGTGCATGGTCTTCTACTTATTGAGTAGAACATTTAAGAAGTAATTCTGAACCACCACCACCACCAGGTTTTATTTCATTAATTCAACATCCCTACATACACTACACATCCTTTTTTTGCCTGCATGTGGATGAAAATATCTTTTCTTATTCCACAAGACACAGTAATTTTGAGAAAAAAAGGTTTTGCATTACAAAGGATGTTTTTTATATCAAGGAAGGCATGGGAGATCAACATCTCAGATGCCACATCCAGCAGTGTGCATAATCCTAAAATATTTAGGTTTTTTCAACATTTTATTACGCAGACAATTGAAAGCATAGGTGATACTGCCAGATGGTTCTGTGCTTCAACACTGGCAACAGCTGTAGTAGTTCAGAGCAAAATATGTTTTTCTGACAATATTTGCTGGTAATACTGTGAGATGACTCATGTTTGACCAAACATTTTGTATTAATGTTCATACAGATTGTCTTAGTGTTTCTTCAGCTCTTTCTTCCTTGTACTCTTGCTGTATATGTTCAAGCCCCTGAGATCTAACTCATCTGCTTTTGGAAAGGAATTGGACTAGACACTGAGAAGTCCCCAAGAACTAAATTCTTCTAATATGCTACACGTGAGCTTTAGTCTATCTTCAGGAATGTAAACAAATTAAGCAATTTGATTTATTATAATAACTTCTTTTAAGACAGCTTGAATGCATGAAGGTTAGCATTGCTTTTAGCAGCATCAAGACAGTTGTTTTCAAAGGCACAGAATTCTAGTGCAGATGATTAATGGAATTTCTTTTAAGGTATTTTTCCAATTTGCATTATCTTGGTGTATCCAAAATGTTTCTTAGTATTTGCTTCAAATTCATGATCCTTGGGAAAATACTGCCTGTTATTTATGCAGAGTATGGAGCATGGAGTGCTCCTTTGTAGGGCTGACCAACAGGTGTTGCAGGCCATGTCAAAGGTCCTGCTCAGTAGTTAGAGTGAGTTAAGCTGATTGAACCATGTTTTATCCAACTGTGCGCCAAGATCCTGTTCAGGTCAGTCTCATTTTGCCTGCATTCCTCTTTCCTAGAAAAGAATCTGTGAAGTTTGGTGCATCCTTGTTCACGTCAATCTCTTGAGTCAGTTGCCACAGATTAAAACAGATACCTCATGCATGATCTTACCAAGTGTTTGCATTATTCTTAATGCTCAAAAAAGAGAAATAGTGCCTTTCACAAAACCTACCTCCTTAAAACATGGTGATGGATTTCTCATTTGTTCAAGCATTGCCCACTTGACTGTTGCCTGTCGGATATTTCCATCATATTCCCTGGAGCTCTGGGTACCACTCGGAGTACCTCGCGATCGTTCATAACCTGGTTCATTGAAGTATGGTTCTGCCACCAGTATTAGGGACTGGACAGACACTAACACCTGTTAAGACAAGAAACCAAATACTAAAATTGTGCTGCCAAAGTATTCTTACAAATATACACAGCTCTGCTCACCTTAAAAGCAAAATAATTTCTATGGCAAAGTACTTCCATTTGTGATGCAGGCTATGTGCAAGCAGGGAACATCCATGCTTTCAAACCTAAACTGTCACTATACACAAAAACCACCGAGTCCTTTGGCTGTGTATTTAGCTCAAACAGTGAGAGAATGACAAATGTAACTTAAAACCCTACAAAATAAACATACACATATAAGTAAAAGGAAGTATTTAAAGGAAGAGATGTGTGATTGTGCCCCTTTGCGAAAGAAAGTGTATTTGTCAAGTTCTCAATCAACAATTTTGATTTTTTCCCCTGTCGCTGAGCTTACTAATTCTAATTCTGAACTAGATGGAAGAGAAACAAAGGAGGTAAAGTGCCACGTGACCACTGAAAATAATCCTGATCTACACTGCCTCCCATTTTTTCTTTCAAATGAATGTTCTTTGCCCTTTAGTTTCAGATTTTACAAACAATACTGTGTCATATGCCAATAAAACAAAATCACAGTATTTTTCTTAAGATAAGGGAAAAAATGTTTTCAATACTATATGAACAAAGCACCAACTACTCAGTGATTAGGAAATAACAATTTCCCTCCTTTTTATTTTACTATCCAGCACATGTGTGAATAGATGCTTACATGAATTCGAGGCATTTAACTATATACTCAGCCATTCCTAATAAAACCCAAAGAATTGAACAGATATATAAGGCTCTTAGGTATCCAAATGTACATGTACTGCATATTCATGATTTGAAGTCTTGCTAGTTTTTCCAGTATTAAAAAGTTTATCCCTGTCAATTTGGTTTTTTACTAAATGAAGGGCAAGTTTTTCTCATATACTTAGAACCAAGTCCACCAGCAACAATTTAAGGGATTACAGTTCTGTGACACAAACTTCCAGAACTGTAAAGAATTCAACCAAGATGACTGGAACACTTCCTCATTTAGTGAAAAGCTGATGATATGTTCCAGACCTAGCAATGGTATTTCCAGCACTGGGCATACTTAGGTGCAGATACCCACATGCCAGGGCAGCTATTTCTGGAACTGACTCTTCTCCCAGTCTAGGTACAACTTCGAGCTTTAAAACATCCCCTAATTTGTGAATTTGGATATGGAAGACAAGAGTCCTCCTTTTTCCTGGTGGATGCAGAATGTACAGCTCACATCAGACAGACGCCATGTCAGCAGCTATCCAAACTCTGACTCTTCTGCAGGCAGTGACATCCACAGCTGTGCTCTGTGCTCAGCGTGGCATTCTCCTGGAGTTTCTCCTGTAGCAAAGCCGGCACAGAAGTGTTCCAGCTTCCCATCTTCTCTGTGATGGTTCCTCACTCCACAGACACAATGCCAGATCAGTAACTCCTATCAAAGCAGCAGTCCAAGAGCCAGCTGAATGACACAGGTTACCCTCGGTCCCACCAGCACCTCACAGGAACACACCCTCACTCCTTTAGGCGCCGTGGCACTTCGCCCTTGTGCAGTGGCTGTGCTTTCATTACAGCACAGACGGGCAGTCTAGGGCAGCCAAGTCTTTATCCTGATGGATTGGACATGCAGCTGTGCAGTGGGAGATAGGAACCAGCTTCCCTTGTTGGGCTGAGAAGGAAAATGAACCAGGTTTTTCTGTTTCTCAGGCAGGTGCTCCAGATAGCTGCTGGTACCATGTGCACCATATCATCATCACAGTCTCCTGTACCCTGCCCTGCACTCAACTAGAAGCAGCCATAGTTATTTAAGGGTTAAACCTTGAAATGTAGGTAATGCATTAAAACGTACAGAATGTGCCCCACAAATCAGGTTTCATCAAGCAAATGGCCACATAGATACCAAAAAAGGCAGAATATTAATGTAGGTGTGCTAAGTCATGGTAGAGTGACTTCAGAGCCAAGGCTTTGAGTATGAAAGGTGATCTCTGTCTCTGGAAGAATAGGTTTTTGCTTTTTAAAAATGTTGTATTTTAGATATTTATATCTTTTTAAAGTAACTATGGTAGAGAAATTTGACACTGCAGCATTTTACTTTCTGGGCCAGAATAAGCAGTTGATACTTTGAATTATAATCGTAATGAATGAGAAACTATACACTGATCTTCCAGTATTGCTGGGTAATAAAAATTAATTTGTGAAGTATTTTGGGTGGTCTGACAATAGTTCAATCTCTCAGCCAGAAAAAACATGTAGTGCTTAATTCTTACCAAGCAATTTACTTAGTCCTACAGCTGTTTTCTATTTAATAGTTGTAAAGTGTTTTTCTCACAATATGGTAGGGATGGGACTTTTTCCAACAGTTTTCTTGCTATTCTCAAAATGAAACACTGAAAGAAAGTTTTAAATTATAAACTTCTATGCTGCATGTGATTTCTATCAAATCTAACATTTTAATGTGAGAAAAATGACCTTAGTGAAAATAAGACTTCCTAAATACTTGTAACTTTCTACACTGATTTTACACTTGAAGTCCAAAATTGCAGTTCATGTCTTGATTAAGAATTTGGATCTTGGGAAACTTGCACTCATTAAGGAAGGTTGGATACCTATCCCAACGTGATCCTCTCTCTTGCTGATCTTGAAGCTGAGTGGGAGATCTGCCTGGAAATTCCTCTGATTGTTCTGCCTTTCAAAGATGGGAGCTAATGGCTTTGCAGTGATACCAGCAGGCTCCCTCGGCTCCCCTGGATTCATGGGGTTTGGTTCCATGAACATGTGGGTCCAAGCAGCCTCAATACTGTTTCCTCTACTGTGGGTAATTCCTCATTCTCACAAGCCTCCCTAGTGAGGCTCAGGGACAAGGGAAAGCACGTCTTACCCCTAAGAGTGAGGCAGAGGTGACCTCTGCCTTTTTCATGCCCTTGCCAATAGGTTTCCCTCCCCACTGAGCACCTGGAAAGCCAAAGGAAAATGTGTTCGTTTGCTGCCAGCATACTTATGAAAAGCTCTTTGTATTCATCTTTATAACCCTCAACATTTTCAGTGCCATCTGAGCTTTAGTTTCCCTAATTTCTCTCCTGAATGTTTGGTCAATATCCTTTTATTTGGCACAAGTAGCTACCCCCTCCTTCCATCTTTTCTTGCTTCTTTTTGCAGCTGAGCTTAGGCAAGAGTTCTTGTTTACCCATGCTGGCCCTCTGCCTCACTTGCCTGACTTGCACACACTGGAATAGACCACTCTTGAACTGATAAATCAGGAGACTGATAAATCTGCTCTCCAAGGCCAAATCCTGAACAAGCTGAAATCTGTTCTGCTGAAGGCAGTAATTCTATTATGCTGAAGCTGTGCAGTCTTCTAGGATTTGGAACAGAAACTGTACCTTGTGCTACATAATAATTACTCCAAACTTAGAATAAATTCAGTAACTGCCATAGGAAAGAAGCCATTGCCAGCTTAATGTCTTTGCTTGTGAGTCAGTGCATGTCTGTGAAATAAAGCTGAAAATTATAAAGACTGCATGCCCTAATAAATTCTGTTCTAATGTAACACTAATTGTTATTGAACACAGCATAGCTGCACTTCCATTCCCTTCATCTTTATTCCTCTACTCAGCTCACCTGCACACTTAGGAGGAGGAAGGCTACAGTCTGCACTAGTGAACTTCACCTTCTGATCTCTCACAGTGTGGAGGCTCTTTTGCCTTCGCCATAAAAAGCTTGTGATAATTCCACGAGATGATGTCATCTCGCAGTCCTTATTTTTTATCTTTTTGAAAATAAAATAAAGTATTTGAAATCATCTGAGCAGAGCTGGTGCAGGAATATGCTGCACACATGAACAGCTGCTCTTCAAGACCAGACCAAAGAAATACTCATTAAAAAGAGCATTTTGAAGAATCCGTCTCCTCAGCAGTGTTCCTTTCCTAGAGTTCCAAGGACGTTTTCTGGACTTTTGTCTTATTTATGCTTATTTGAAGATGATTAGTCTGGTTTAAATGGTCTAGAATAGCAATCCTTAGGACCAAGAGACAACTTACTACTCCTAAATGACATTTAGAAGAAAAAAGAAGAAATTTCTCACCTGCAAAAAACTTGATGTTTGGGGATTCCATTTCTCTTCTGGCCTCCCATGCCATGTGTTAAGTATGCTTAAGCACACCTGAAAAAGTGACATTATTAATACCACAGACAAATATGATGACAAAATTGTTCTGCTTGGACAGAACAGAATGTTGACATTACATTAATTTTTTTTACAAACTTTTTTACAACAGCATTCTAAAAGACAAATTTGTTTCCTATCACAGAATCAATGAAGTTGGAAAAGACCTCAGGGATCATCGAGTGCAACCTGTGACAGAACAATACCATGTCAACCAGACCATGGCACTGAGTGCCAGGTCCAGTCTTTCCTTTAAATACCTCCAGGGTTGGTCAGTGACTGCATCACCTTTCCTGGGCAGCCCATTCCCATGTCTAAACATCCTTTCTGTGGACAAATTCCTCCTAATGTCCAACCTAAGACTCCCCTAGTACATATTAAGACCATGAGACTACTTTGAAAGGAAAACATAAAAATAATGTGGATAACATGAACAGCATGCTAATAAATAAACAAGACAAGGCAGATTACTTTTCCTTACAGGAAACCTATGGATTCTGGTGGCTCCAAAAAAAAAAGAATTATGAATATTGTCCAATTCTCTACCTTCTGCTTTAAATACTGTTATAAAACCTGTAATTGTGTGTTTTGAAGACAGTCATTCTGCTTAAGCATGTAAAAGGTGGTTTCTGTCACACAGACTATCAAGAAATTGGAATTATTCCTTAACTTTTGTGACTGATCTGAATGTCAAGGAAGTTTATGGTGTTCTTGAATCTTATTGTGAAATGGAACAATCCAAGACAGGGAAAACAAAGAGACAAAACAAACAGAAGAAACTTAGAGCAAGTATTTACCTACACTTAAAACTAGACAAAGAAAAATGGAGATAAAGTCTCCACTAGGAATTATATTCTGCATCCACATTAATAGAAAGTGAATGGAGAAGAAGAGACAGGGCACTCAGCAAACCTTCAGCTGCAGCTGATATGAAGCATACTTTGTCCAAGGAAAGGGTATTTCATCTAGCCAAAACAGATTTCTGACTGGTTCATTTAGCAGAAAATGTTGGAAAAGAACATTTTTTCATGCAAAAGTACTTGCTTTTTTGGTCCAATCCAACTCATAAGGGCTGGATCTCCAAAAATCTGCAAGACTATTTAGAAAGGAGGTAATTCAATTCCCTCTTGAAACTGGCAAATCCCTCTTCATTTCGTTCTGAAGACCGGCGTTAACCAAAGAGCTTCCTCCTGTACACTGCGAGTGGCTGATCCATAATTCGATCAGAAAAGGAAAAAACTTTCATCTGTTTCACTTCCTTTTTACATCTAACCCAGGAACCCAGCTGACCTACCTTGCCATCATTGTAGAGGTTTGGATTAAATCTCACGCTGTGGCCTCCAGTTGTTTCCAGATTCACAAGTGGAGGGGAATTTGGATAGTCTTGTGGGAAATACACATCAAATTCAAAGCAACCATTTGCGTACGGGGTGTCTGCAGGACCAGTAATGAGAACCTACCAGCGTTAAAAACAGAGAAAAATAAGAATTTTAAATCCCCACCCTTGTATCTGTTACACAGTTGAGATTTTGTAAGTTATATGAAGCATTTTATTTCCACCTGCTGTGTAGCAGGAATTATTATTAGACCTCATAATCACACACAAGCTGTTGGGTCAGTTCATTTTGATACTGTGGGTAAGCAAAGCCCTCTGAACATTTATTTCTCCAGATTACAAATGGAAAGCAAGACAGAAGGAGCTGATAACTCTTTCCTATCGGATGCTATTAATAGAATGTTTTTTTTCAAAATAACGGTCCAGAGGCATTCAGTGTACTCCTCCACACCTACTGCCTGCAACTTCAATGCTCACAGGCGAAGATATGTTTGGACCATAATGGAGCAACAGCACAAAACTTTTCCCTTTGGAATAGCTGAAAAAGAATGAATCGTGTTCTGTGAAGACTCCCTGGCCAACAGAGCACTCCGGGGACAGATGGGCTCTCCTTGCCCCTACTAAGCTGCTGAGAAATCAGACTCAGACTCCAATACTACCACTTACATTAATGCCTGGACAGCAATTAAAGTGGATGTGAAATATTTCTGGTTTTTCCTAAGATTTCAGCACCTTCCTGAACACTTCTATGCCGAGCTGAAGAGATCACTAAACCCAGCTTTGCCTCCTTACCTTCATGATGTCGAGCCGCTCCTCATCACAACGCACGAAGACGCTGGACGACGACGAGAGCGGCAGTGAGGTTGAGAGAGTCACGGCTTCCTGAGCCAGGCGTCGGGCCCTGGCCGCGCTGTTGGCGTCGCTGGCGTTTTTTACCTGAGACATGTAGTGGTAATTCACTTTGAAAACCAATTTGCCGTCGTCGTCTTCGGAAACCATTTCAAATGTATCTGGAAGAGAAAAACATTTCAATGCGTCAGGAAAGGAGGGAAGTTTGTAGTGGATTAGTCTTGGATAAAGATGATGAGCATTAAAATCAGGCAAGTTTAATTTTAACTCAGAAAACACTTTTTTTTTTTTTGCATTAACAGTGATCACAGAAACCAAAGCATTAACACTGCTGGGCTGAAACAATTTCTGCAGCTAATTTACAAACTCTCACATGCAACTTGTGAAATATCCACCACTCCCAATCTGGAAAGCTACCAGCTATTCCCAACCAGGAATATGATGATACTTATAAATCCATAATAATGCTAATAATGGAACATGTGTGAAGCCAAGCACCAGTGCTATTTACTCGTGTGCTGGTGGCAATGATATTGAGGAACCATGAAAAACTACACTGGAGCTGGCTTTCTTTAATCACTTGCCAGACAAAATCTGCAGCACAGCTGCCAGAGGGAAAAGCTCCCACTTCCTACAAACCTTAATAACTCCTACTCTTGGCATACACTCCACAAACATTTGTGAGGAAAATCTCTTGCAAATACAACAGCAAAGAAATGTGACTGCAAACGCTGTCACTGCAACTCAAAAAATACCCAGTGAACATGTTTTTGCAATAGTTTTATAGCTCTTTTTTGGATAAGATACTATTAGTTCTTCATGAACTTTTGGTAACATGTTCCTTTTATGGCTAAAGTAAGGACTGATTCCCATCACATTTTCCAATGCAATTTATTGCACTTCTTGAAAAAACACTATTAACTTTATTGCAGTTTAATTTAAAAAACACATTTCGATATGAATTATTTTCTATTTAAAAAATAACATATATGAGCTTTATATATAAATAAATAAATATATGGATAAAGCTCATATATGAACTTTAAAAAAATCAAACATTTCAATGTAATTTGAGAACTGAAAGACTCACAAAAATCATTACTGTAATGAAAATATGAACACCATTACATCACTGAATTCATCTGGTACCTGGAATTACCTTAGTGCATGCTTTATAACATTTCTTATTAGTTCAAAGTGTGCATGAGTTGGTAACCTGAAAACACAGATGTACAATTTTCCTCATGTGAAAATTATCAGTGGTCATGTATGTAAGACAGTTGTTAACTTTTAAAATAATAAAGGATTCTGTTCAACAGAACACGCATTTCTTCAATGTCTGCTTTCTAAAACACACACATTCACACTTCTCAACCTACCAAACTGGAGTTTTTTCATGACAGCCACATACTTCTCTTCAAGGGATCGTAAAACAGACAAAGGCTTGGGCTTCACAGCAGCCTTTTTGGAGTATTCAGCCATCTTCTTTTCTGTTGTGTAGAATGGGATGATTATTTGTAATTAACTATGTAATTCCAAGAAAAGCACAGCAAGTGTTGACATTTTATGGTTACATTCTTTTGTAGAGACATCTCAAAATTGGGCATCACTTAGGATATACAAATCTCTTTCTTACTACTGTACATCATTATCTGAACAGCTTGGAATAAATAAAGATCATAATCTCAGCTTAGAAATAAGTCATGACTGCTGCTGCTTCTTTGAATGGCTATTCAGACATGCATTCCTGGACTCTCCAAAATCAGGAGCTGATTATACATACCTTTATAAAATGCACTCCCCTGATTCAGCTACTTAATCTTTAGTTTATATTACTAGATAACCAGATGGTCTTTTGAGGTTCAACCCATGTTTCAGATTTCAGTTCTGCATTCATCTACTTAATAGTTAATCCAATTAATAAGATTTAGTTTTAACAGAATAGTTTTATTACTAAAGGTCCTGTATGTTTTCTGCCAAGAAAAATAATAATAAAAAAGTGCTACATAATTGTGCTGGAACCTGTGAGGTGTACTCTAACTTACTTGAATTATTCTGTTTCATTGATCAAAACACTTAATTAAAATTTCCACAAGGTTCCAACTGCCTTTAAAAATGCACTCAGCAGTTGGGGACAGGAGGGAAGTGTTTTGTCTTGCCTTTAAGCTGATCTGTAAGTTATCTGTAAATGGCTGCATTACAGATAAACGGCAGCAGCACTTAGAGAAGTGTTTGTGTCACCTTGGTTTGCTTGGCGCAGGCTGGTGGTCGCGGCATAAACGATCTCTGCAGTCTTTTGGATGTCTGGCACCAGGAGGGTCAGTCCCTCTGGCTCTTGATCAGAAGTATCCGGTTTTACTCCCGCTTTAGCTTTGTCTTTTTTAGACCTGCATGGGGTAAAGAAATAGGATATAACGTGAGAGAGTATCTTTCAACCAGACATACAGTGTCCAGTATCTGTCAACAGGGAAAAATACCCAAGATAACAGACTGAGACTCAACCAAGCCTGCTGAAAGGGAATGTGTCTCTGTACCTTCAGGTTCATCACTGAATGCAGGAACCAGCAGTTCCAACACTGAACATGCTGCCCTGATTTGACAAACAGATGTACAGCTGGTATGAGCAGTGAAAATATGAACACAAAGCCAGCAGTTCAGTACAGCAGCTTCTGCTTCAACATTTCAGCCCTACCCTTCAGGCTGACCTGATGTCTGCATACCTTCACACAGGATTAGAAAACCTTACTAAATCAATCTAACAAAGATCATGTCATGAATATGCATTTCATCCTTGCAGATCCTTGTGCAAAACTAAGTCCTAAAAGCGCTCCTTCCTGCTATACAATACACTAGCAATTACTGAAAATACACTAATGATAAAACTCTAGGAAACCTCCAGTAAAAATTCACAGCATGTAGATGAACATCAACCTAGGCACCACAGGACCGTGGGTCAAACACAAATTTTGTCTCTGCGGTTCTCTTCTGGGCTACAGAAATGTAGAGCTTTTATTTCAATAAAGAGTTTAATGTAACATAATTTTAAGAGCCTTAAAATATAAAAAGCATCTAGGTTACACTGGATGTTTATAATCAAAGTACTGCAAATCAAAATGCCAATTTCAACACCTCAAATTTTTCTAATTATTTGAAAACGCAGCGCATTTTCAAATGCATTTGGATAACATTGTTGTTTGACAGAAGCTAGTTGCATAGTAATCATACATTTAAATCTTTAGATTGTGACAATCCAGTCCTTACCAGCATAGATAGTCAACTGCTGAAATGAGGATAAGGGTATTTGATATTAATGTAACCTAAATGTGTGCATTTAAAAGCTTCTATGTTTTGAGAGCTAACATAAATTTACACTGTCATCCAGCAAAACTTGGGATATTTTAATGCTAACAGCACCCAAATTAGTTTACAACAATATCTACTCATTTTTGTTTCAACAGCACTTGTTTGTTTTGAGTCCCAAACAAATTCAACAGCCAAGATGAAGTGGTTTTCTCTTTCTCGCTAGCAAACCAAGAAACTATCCACATGAGTAAAACCAGCAATTTAATGTTTTGATTTAGAAAACATATTTTACCAACTAAAACCTTTCTGTGTTTTAATCTAGACTGAAATTGTGCATAATGAATGACTCTCTAAACTATTCAGTAGAGGTGATTACAGAAGTACTGAATATGGTCTCTGAACTGTACCTAATCAAATGAGAATATCCCTAGAGAGCATTAATAACAAAATACATTACTGTAGCACGGTCCATTTTCCCTGTTCCAGATTTAATCCAAAAGGATGTTAGCCCATGGCAGACTTCAAGCTATTCTGAGCTTTCAGATACTCAAAGTTAGGAGGAATCAGAGGCATCACAGCCAGCCCCAGGTTGCATTTGAAGAACATTGTATGACAAATAAGCAGCAGCTCCATCTCTCATTCATATTTTTCAATCCTTATTATTGCATTTTCCTTGTGGAAAGCTAGGCCAATATTTTTTAAATAACATACTAAGCACCTTCAGAAATACATATTCAAACCCACTAAACCTCAGTGATAACCTGTTTTAAGATCATGCACATGCTAGCAGCTACCAGTCCCTAGAAAGGTATACAGATTTAGATCTGCCTGCTATTGATGCAGAAGCCTTAAGCTATTTGCTACAAAACCCTTGGAGAAATTCTGGCAGAAGTAAAATGTCAGTGGGCATTATGCAAGAGAAAGATGTGTGAAAAGCAATAAAAATGTGCTCAGTGAAGGTACCAAAAGTATAATTAATTCTTACAAATCCATTTTCAAAACAGTGCTCTTGTGGCTCTTCTGTCATCCACTTGCTTTGACAATTTGGACCACGTGTTTGGTTTTCCTCTTTCTATTTGGTCTTAAGAGTCAAAAAAAATCAAGGTGTTGGCCTCTTTAAGCAAAATGCTTCACCACATGCTTAAAAACTGCACAGACACAGTGAGTTACTGACAGCAACTACCTCAGCAGATAAGGAATACATATCAGTTGAAGCAGCAGGGAAAGGAGACATCTACTCAAATGCAAACTTTCAGTACCAATAATATTATTTCCTCTTGTTCTCCCTGCTGTCCACAACAGTGACACTTCAGCCCTTTTGAACTGTCAAAAGAGAATGTATTCTCCTAACATCTCCTGTGCCACCAGGGAAAGGAGATTCTGCCCACTGCAACCACGAGCACAACAGAAAACCCCTGCCCTGCCTCTCCTCAAAAGAGACTTTTGAAATCTTGTGTTTGCAGAACAGTTCCACCCTGACAGCTGTAGTTATCTGGGGCTTGTGTGAAGGTCTACATTATCCAGCTGCCTAACTTCTGAGTCAGGCCACACCTGTGGAAGAGCAGTTTAGGAAGCAAAATGCAGGAATAAATCTAACTCACACCTCTGCCCCATCCAAGTCTCATTTTTTGACCTTGACTCTGCCTCATCATGGATTTCAGCCAGTTTCTTAGGGGGGGATAAGATAGCTGGTACACAAATTCCCAAAATTAGATACACTGCCTTGTCAACATTTAGCTTCCTCACACAAGTGTTCCTCATATATTCTAATGGTTAGTTAGGCTAAAGGTAAGGCTTTTTCCCCACTTTTGGGGAACAAACCAACTGATATTGCCATAGCATGCAAGACTCCTATGAATGATGACATCCAGTTTTTTCTTACCCCACTTTGTCTTCCTACCTTTATTTGACTGAAAAGAACACCAACTTAGAGTGATCCATCCTACACAGTTTGTGAGATCACAGGATCACAGAATGGTTTGGGTTGGGAAGGACCTTAAAGATCATCTCATTCCAACCCCCTGCCACAGGAGGGTCACCTTAAATTGGATCAGGTTGCTCAGAGCCCCATCCAGCCTGGCCTTGAACACCTCCAAGCATGGGGCATCCACAGCTTCTCTGGGCAACCTGTTCCAGTGCCACACCACTCTGAGAGCAAAAAGTTTTTTCCTAACATCTCATCAAAACCTAATGTTTCATTTGAAGCCATTCCCCCTTGTCCTGTCACTACGTGGTTTTCGGAAAAAGTCCTTCTCCAGCTCTCCTGTAAACATCTGCCTCATTATTTTATTCTCTACTTTAGCATTATTCATAAATGTTGGAAAAATTTAACAGCACTTTACCGTTTCTCAGTTTAATTACAATCAGCATATGGAAAATCAAGTAATTCCCTAGACTCTAGATGGGAAAATCCGTCCATGGTTCCCCAGCCATATGTACTCTCACACTGATGATAATTTTTAAAGCTCACAGAGTTTTGTGATCTGAGATAGAATTGAACACCGCTGCAGATATGAACTATTATACTTAATTTTCTATTTCTTTGACATTAGAAGACCACAGCAGCCCTTTCTGAAAACATATCCTTAAAACATGTTTATGTTTTTGGCTATTAAATGGCTACTAAATAATGCAATTAAAAAATAATAGGTGCACTATAAGATAAAAATCTTGCACAAAACAGCTCTGGAACAGATGAAGGTGTGAACATGGTCTCTCTACTCATCTCCCTCATGTAACAAAACTTCCTGGTCTGAAAAATCTAAAAGCCTATTTAGTTCCCTAAACTGTATGCATATAAAAGGGCTGAGACAAAAATGTAATTCAAAGCCCATGAAAAAGTTCAAAGGGTTTCACATATCACCAAAGCACTGGGCAATCTTAGAGCAGACAAAGTAAACAAAGGTCAGAGTCACTGCGAGGGTCCCAGTCCCTCAGGAAGGTCAGAAGGCCTCCATGAGCCTGCTGCAGCCTTGTGCTGCTCTGTGGACCCCACAAAAGAACTCCTTGGTCAGATTCAATCTTGGAGTCCTCCAGTGTCAAAATTACAGCTCTACTGAAGATGATAATCCATCAATTATTTCTCTGTGTGACCTGAAACACATGGTATTGCTTTGTGCACATGAGAAAAGTAACCTGATGACTATTCTGCCTTTTGTGAGCATGTATGGCAAAGAGATGTGGGCAAAGCCTACTATCAGTGAGAAAATGCCATTCCCCCTTCTTGCTGCCATCTCCAGTGCTGCAGTCCTGCCTGGATTCATTCTCTTTACAAGCTGGGTGATACATGAGTGATCCAGAGGCCCAGTAGGGCCCCAGCTTGAGAGGAGCAGTTGCTGGGAACTTTACAGCTCTCTCAATACTCTATGAAGGAGGAGACAAAATAGCAAAAGTGAAATCATAAAGCCAGTAAGATGCTTCAGCTCCTTCCTTGCATTCTATCGGCCTGCACAGAAATTTGTGTCCGCAGATAACTAGCAGTTTAACAAACTCCTGAGCTTTAACGCAGGCAAAACCTTTATCTAAATGTTATAACTTGCAGAGTGGAGGAGGAGCCAAATATTAAATTCAGACACAGAAACTTCCCCATCCAGTTTTTCAGCCACTGAAGAAAAAGCAGAGAAAATGTCAACCCATATTTAAAGGGATGACATTCACTAATATATTTGCTACAAGAGACAGCAGTGTACATGCTAATAATTCAAGCCATTAATTTAGCTTGTGCTAGAGATGACAGCCTTCTCTTTATGCTGTGCTAAATGAATAATCAATTATACACTCCCAAGGCAACTTAAATTTCCAAAGTCAATACTAATACTTACTCACCCGTGCCTGGTACTTGGAGGTAGATGTGGTGCTATGGAATGATAGCCTTATCAAAGCATTCCCAGAGCACAGCCAATGACCCATTCAGCCCCTGTGCCCCACAGGGACAGTGCTTACAGCACAGGCTTGCTTAGTCTTAGTCTGGGGCTCACTGTCTTGGGATAAAACTTCCCTGAGTTTGCAACCACAGCCCTCATGGACTCCACATTTATTCCTTCCAGTAATTCACACTTGCTTAAACAAATCTCCTGAAATCAGGCAAAACAGGCAAGGGACTTTGCAAATGACCCCTGGTGAAAGCTGGTACCCTCCTCCCAGATGGCTCCACCTACTCCACCTTGGGGCTTGAAGTACTTGAAGCACTGTTTACAGACATTCAGTGGAAGCATTCCAAACCAGAGGCTGCAGGACTGTCCCCTGCAGACAACCATCAACTCAAAATGTGAGTTTCAGCATGCAGCCGAAGGAACTGACAATTGTTTTTTAAAGAAAAATAAATTAAAACAACTTAGGCCTTGATTCTCGGGGCCCAGTTCTAAAGAAAACATTTTTTTGTTTGAAATATGCACTCTTCCACATAAAAGTTCTCCAAAATAGCAGTGAAGACAATAAAATGCCATAGCAGAGAAAATACCTCAAGCCCACCTGGCTGTATTCCAGCATCTCCATGAAGCACAGTTAGGAATTTTAGGAGTAAGCTTGCTAGACAACACATCACACAAATGAGCCACCATCTCATGTTGCCAGAATAACCATTTGCCATGAAGCTCACCCAGCAGATTTTGGTTCCAATGAGCCTGCTTTGCCACACATCAGCCCTGCAGCAAAGGGCTCAGCCAGCACAGCAAGCTCGTGTGTCAAACCCAGCCCTCATGGCAACTCATTACAGCAGCCTGACTGCTCTCCAGTCAGATGGCTTTGGCTTCCTAGCATTCAAACAGCCATGAGAAATCATCTCATACCTAAATGTCTTCTCCATTATCCAGAAATTTCCCAATTTTCTAACTGAATACTGTTGCCTTTGAAAGTAAAGGAAATTCAAAGCTAACTGAAGTCCAAAACCAAACTGTCCCCCTTCAATTCTGGATCAAAGTGGACACTCCCAGTCCAACATGGAGATAACATTTGGCAGATATGCAAGTCTGCTGCTCAGAGGATGTGATGTTTTGCCTTTGAAACTAGAACCCATAATTTTGGGTTGTTGTTCTGCCAATTTGACCTGAAAGGAACAGCAGATTGTCCCATTTAAGAAATTCATGCCAATACTTGCTTATATTTCTGGCACACCTTCAACTAAAATGCTGAGAATTCAAGCCTTCCACCCCAGTGACTCCAGGCTGTTCAGGCTGTTGATGTTTTCATCCTTGTCTATACACTGCTTTAGAGACAAACAGCACTCTGCTTAAACCACCCAGTAAAAGACAGGCTTTCCTTCTGGCTGGTATAACAAAGTAATATAAGAAAACTGTACAGATAACACAAAGAACCAAACACAGAATTCTTATCAAACCCACATAATATTAAAATAATTGTGACTCTAGAATTCTTCTTTGCTTCCAGATCCTAAGCGGGCACTGAAGAACTACTCTACTGTATTTACTTTACGAAATAGAAAAGAACTTCTGAACAGTAGGCACACGCCACTCTCACAGAGGAACTTTTTAGGCTTCAGCCTGGGGAAGTGACATGAGAAGATACAGGTTTCCATGGCCATTCAATCCGAGGCTAATGGATGACCAGATTAGCAAAAAAAAAACCAAACCAGTCAGCAATTCTGGTAGAGAATTACATACACAGGTATTAGAAATGGATTACACAAAAGCCAAGCATCTTTCCTATTTTAAGAAGATTACATATACTATGAGATACATAGATAATATTGCCAGCAAGCACAAGCTGACTTTTTTAGGTGGGTATCCAATATAAAGAACTGGTTTTTGTCCTTCCCAGTTCTGTTTCTTTTGCACTACACTAGCAAAAAAAAAAAAAAAAAATCCCACTACAGATACCTTACATGCTTGATAAGCAAGACTTCCAACCTCAGTCAAGAAGGATTGGAAAAATTGATGGGTAAAGTCCAGTTCATCAGGAGCTATTAGAAAGAGTTCCCAATAATGAGATTCCTTCTCAAAAAGTCTCTCAGGTAATGTTGGTAAATATTCCGAGTTCACAGTGAGAGAAAGAACATTCTCCACACACCTTTGTCACCTCCTGACATTTTATTTACCTTCTTCCCATGATTTTTCAGCATATGCTTAGGGACAGTATTAAATTTTGCAGAGAAAACCAGGTTATTATGTTTTAAGAAGCTGTCTTTAAACTGGAAGCAAGTAAACAGAAACCAAGAAACCAACTAATTACTGGAAGCAGAAAATTATTAAAATAAAGAAATGCAAATTTGTATTTCAACATTGATAATTACTGATGAAATGACTAGAGTATGCAAATCTACCAGCTTATGTCTATTATACCAAAACAAATCCCTGTGAATAGCACAGAAAACCAGACACATACATACAAATCTAGATCAAACAGATGGTATATTCTCACTCTGGATGGCAACATCCATTCAGAGAAATACAGAATTCAATCTCCTTTCACTTCTATATTCACAATAAGTAAAAGCACATGTCCTGTTCCAGCCAGAACAGGGTTAAGTTTTGCAGTATCCAGGAGAGGGCACAGCCAGGACCCAGAGGTTACTGTACCCCACCTCAGACCATTGCTGGGGCAGGGGAAAGGGACTCTCCTCTGGGAAGAAGGGGTTCCTTCTGGTCAAGTAAGTGTGGTGGAGGGAGCAGTTGGGTGGTGCCAGTTCCACACGGGAGGGAGCAGCTGGATAATGCTGTTCCCAGCTGGAGGGAGAGGTCAGGGTGGCAGCTGCAGTTGGGTTGAGCTCCATGATGAGCATTTCTGCATGTGAATCACCCTCTTTTTTGTACACCTTTGTTAATAATATTGTTGCTGTTTGTTTTCTTATCTCATTGCTGCTTCCAGTAAATTGTTCTTACCTCAACCCATGATTTTTACCTTTTGTGCCTCCAATTCCCCTCTCCAGCCCACCATAGGGGGAGGAGAAGGTAGGAGCCAGCAAGGGGCAGCGTGGTTTGGAGTGTCTCAGTGAGAGCACTAAAGTGGGGAGTACAACTACTAAAGCACAACCACACAATACAGTTTAAATGAAGGACAGGGCTGATAGAAGCGCTTACCTCAGTCTGTTGGTGTAGGTATCTACACAGGTCTTCATTTTAGCCAACAAGGTCCCAACAGAAGCTTGGGACTCCAACTGCTCTTCCTCCTCTTCGCTGCTTTCTCCTGACAGAGGAAGAAGTAACGGCACCATGGATGTGCAAGAGGCAATAGCCCGGAGCAATTCCAGCAGAGCTCGGTACAGGGGAACGTGGCGAGCCATGTCCAAAACTACAACAGACAAGTAGTTTACCAAAATTACTAACACTGGAGACCCTCTCACTCCTAGTATGGATGTTTTAAATAGAAAAGCTAGATTTTAGTAATTATTAAAATACTAACGAAATGTAATGATAAAATACAGTATTTTGTAATCATCATTTTTAATTAGTGTTGTAACATTTTTAATTAGTGTTGTAATGGACCTGTGCAGAAAGAAATTTACAAGATACCTGGAAAACACAAGGTTAAGAAAAGACACAAGAGGACAAAAATGCTAACAAGGTATGGAATAGGATTACCACATGCTATATACATTTCCAGTACCTTAATATACAGTCCTGGCTCAAATTATATGCTGACAGTAACAGTAAACAAAAATCTGTGGAAGAAAAATTCTTCCATAGCAGAGTAGCATTTGCTGAATCTAACAGCATAAGCATGTATAAAGACTTACACATCACCCACTTTATTTACAGTCATCTTCTCCTTTGGGAAAATTTCTCTGCATTATTACAAAAATGTTGATAGTTGTTAAATGAATGAAGTTATCTACTCAGTAGAAGCCCAGTTTTGCTTCTTTTCATGAAGAAAGGAGTGTTTGGAAAATCATTATGTATCCTGCAGAGCATGCAAATTTTATCTGCTTATATGTAAACCACAAAATAGTAAAGATGAGTAAGAATACATATTAGACAGGCAAACCTCACTGTCTTATTGCTTCTCATTGTGATGTATATGTGTTACAGAAGTAACTGGGTAGAATATAGATATCAGCTCCTCTGATTAGGAAAGACAGGCAGAGATACACAATTCTAATGGATTCCCTAGAACCACATTGTTTATTTTTCTTCTCCAGTTGTTTGGACAAATATGTAATGGATGTTATTTCAACTGACTTTGTATCATTAATAGAAATCCTGAAAATGTAGCAATAGGCAGATACTTTAACACAGCTGCTTCCTCTGCCCCTAGGACATGCTATTTTTAACCTAACTGCAGAAAATATTTGCTCTAGTTTAAAGTATTCACAAATGACTGAGTTTATGATAAAATAAATTTATTCTTTTTCCAGCAAAAAACGCCAGACAACAAAAAGCCCCTGACAACTTGCATTAGGATAGAACAAAGCACAGAAGAACTCTTTAATGTTTCATTTAGCACATCTCATCCTCCAAGCTAAAGCAGATCACAGACTTTCAACTCCTGTCACCAAACCCTTAGCTCTAAATACAGCAGGATGGGACAGTATAAATAGCCAAGCTAAATTCAACAAGCCAGTTTATGCAGGTTTAAGGCTGGATTTATCTCTACCAGGAGTTCTTTGATCAATAGCTTGCTATTTGTCTTTTGAATCTATTACAATGGCACAAACTCTTAACTGGGTGAAGTGCTATTGAATAGGAAGAAAATTTTCCAAAACAAAAATATTAATCTGCCAGGCCTGGTGTCATGGCTCTAAAAATAACCCATGTCAAAATGCTCTATATATCTAAAGCAAACTGAATTTAAACACAGGCATTAAGAAAACCAGTTTCAATTACCTGCTGATTCTTACATTTACATATATATTTATATATATATATATATGCCTCAAGTTTTTATGGTCAGTCGCTAGTGAAGAATGGTTGCCCACAAAAAAACCCCCACAATATGTAAAAATAAACATATATAGATATGATGATGTGTGCATAAAAAAAAAAAAACAACAAAACAACAAAACCACACACACACCAAAAAAAAAAAAAAAAAAAAAAAAAAAAAAAAAAAAAAAAGAAGGCAAAAAAAAAGCAAAAAAGAAAAGGAAAAAAAGGAGGGCATTGAAAAAATGGCAAGCATCAAATATATCCAATATATCCTACCATAGCCCTGGCCAGAAACCACCTCCCACATGTAGTGCTAAAGACCAAGTGGCTCCTCAATTTAATCAATAGCTGTTTATTATGAGGATGGTGAGTGAGGGAGAGATATGACCTCTTAGATAACCACAGCATTTCACTCTGGAAACCTTTTATTTATTTATCTTAACCATGAAATTTTCATGAGACTGGAATACATAATTCTAAATCCTTCAATGCTGGCTGGCCCTCTCCTTTGCTAAATGGATAGTTAAGTTCAAAATTACCATCATGAAGGGAACTGAACTGACATAACTTTCAAGTGGGAATGTTTTCCAGAGAGATGGGAGAGATTTCTGGTTTTAGCAGATCCAACTCACTTGCACTGCTTTGCAATAGTTCCCATGTGAAACAAATGAAATGCATTCACTTGGCTTCAATTTAAACAACCTTTTAGGGAACAACTACTAATTTCTTTTACCCTAATGCCAGACTCTGTGAAACTCAATTTTTGGTACCATTATGTGTGTTATGCTTTTTTTCTCCTTTATTATATTTACTAAGAATTGTGACTCATGCAAGCGCATTTTTCTGCCCAAAATGCCTCCACTCCCTTCCATCCCCAATCTAAATCCCCAAAATGTTCATCAAGACTGGATACCTAGATAAATATCAGAAAAATTTGCCGGAAAGAACCCAGAATTGTCAAATTACTGTTTATTATCTTTATCTGGCAGTTCACCTGCTCCTTGTGCCTGCTTTCAGTTGAAAGAATGCCAAACTGATTACAGTGTATGCTTAGTGCAGATTCACTCTGCTTTCTGAAAGAGGTGAAGAAGACTTGAGCAGTTTTTTGAGCTCTATGTTATTTTTAAGATATTATGTTTAAGCCACTAGGACAACAGGATACTGTTTTATAAATTACACCCCTGACCCAGAACTACTCTTTGCTAACCTGTCCACCTCTTTCTGGTGTGACCAGCTGCAGCTACAGATGCCCCAACAGCAATGTTCTGGACTGAGAGAGGCTTAACACATCCAGCAGCATTCCAAGTAGAACTTCAGGCTGTGCCACTCACACTCCATCACTGTCCTCGCTGCTTTTAGTGTTTGCAGCACATGTAGTTGGGATTTCTGAATTAGATTTTTCCTTCAGATATCATTATGTATTTCAGAAATATTAATATACACTACACAGGTTTATAGTTAAAAAAATTGATCTTGTAACAAAGTCCTTCAAGGGAACTGAATTGAAATACTACAAACATGAATTAAAATATAAAATACAAACCTGCAAATTAAAAAAGGCTATCTCCATCAAATAAAAGCAATGGAACTTTTGGACTACAGTCCTCACCTAGAGGTATCTGGCCAACTAAGATGCCAAGAATTTGGATTTCAAGCAAATATAAACTTCAGTGAAGAACACATGTTAAAAGTAAACCACTGTATTCTTCAAAGTATGGTCTCCCTAGGGAACACATCCAGCTTTTTTTGTCTGACTCAACTGAGCAATGAAGGTGTATCATGACATTTCACCTGAATTAAATATGTTAACTTTTCTTACAGGAAAAATAATCCAACACACCATGAAACAGAAACAATATATAACAATATAACACCAGACCTATAATTTGAATACCATTAAGACACATTCAATATGTCAGAATCTCTTTATATGGGTACTTCAGTTGTGTAAGAAGGCTCCCACAGTGTTTGATTTATATGGGCATGCATGTAAGCACACCAAACTGCAAATACACAGCATTCCTAAGAATGAAAATGAGAGATGAACATTCTTGGCTTTGTAAAAATGACAGATGGGTATTTATCCAGGAGTCTCTGTTATCCCAAGGACAAAACAGTTACTAGATAATGACAGATACCTTTTACATAGAGCTCCATTTAGGGCTCTCAGTCTCCTGCACTGAATACACTCAGAGTGTCCTGGCTGTCAGGCTCCCACCAGCTGTGCTGTCTGTCACATCTGTTCATTTTTGTGCCGTTGGTGCTCCCTGATTCTGTAGGTCAGTGAAGTGCTGAGAAATGTTCAGCTCCCAGCACCACAGAAGCTCCCCCTTGTTGACTCTCAAACAGAACTGCTGCCCCAGAGAGCCCACGTGAACTTCTGCTGGGTTTCCTGAGCACTTCTTCAAATGATTACTATGTGACACATACTTACACGAAAAGAAAAGATTAAATGATTTCATTTCTAGACTCAAGGCAGGGATTTGCACCCAGGTTTTATCCTGCTTAACCAGGGCTGTCAGGATAGGCCTGCCTGGTGACAAGGCTGTTGTTTCAGAGAAGGCTCTAAAACCAGAGCTGGGAACTGGCTTCTGCAGCACCTGAGCCAAGCTGCTTCCCCCCCAGCCTGCCATGGGACTCTCAAGCTGCACTGAGTAAACACACATCAAGGTCTCACCTGCTGGCTATACCAGCAGTTAACCAGCTCAGCCAGCAGAGCACGAAGCAGAGCACAGGCTAAAAACTGCAGTTGAACCTGGAAGCAGGAGCAGGCTGCAGGACACCACCAGGGCTCCTCACTGGGGCCTGGGGGCAGCCGTGGCAGCCCAGGGTGACAGAGCAGGGCAGGAGGTGACAGAGAACAAGCAGGGCAACAGCACCATGGGCCTGTGGCCAGATGATGACAGCAGTGCTCTTAAAGGCTGGAATACCAGTGGTGCCACACGTAACTGTTAACATTTTTAGCATTTTTATACTATTAACTTTTGCTTTAATAATTAAGCAATTATGAGTGGACATATCCAAAAAATAGGTCAATGTCTTACTATCCCTGATAATTAGCAAGGAAGTTCGGGGGCAACAGGCAGCATACTTATTTACTCACAATTCCCATCAAAAAATTACCTCTAAATTTATTCTGTTGCACTTGTGAGAAGTAGAAACCTCAGCAAGGTCACTGCCGTTTGCTAAGATAGGTAGGGATGACAAACATCTAGAAAACATCTCATGGTTTAGGGGAATTCAGCTAGTCTCGTGCCACAATATTTGCAACTTAGAAAGATGCTGAATGAAGGCTAAATAGGTAAAAAAATAGAGATTTCAATAAACTAAATCTCCCTTCTATGCTAGTAACAATCAGTCTGATTTGGGTGGAAGGAAAAGGAGTATGACTGAAGTTGTGTTAAGAAGTCTTGAGTTCCACAAATTGCTGAGCATCGTCTTTTGAAAACCGCAGTCTTTCACATGCCTAAATGTCATGGGATATTAAGGAATTTTTGAGAATTTTTAACCTATGCCTACTTATTCCTGGGGAGCAATTGATTAACATTTAAAGATCATGTGTGATTTCAGAACATTACAATTGCTTTCCACAAATCTATTTGTTCATCACTAATATGGATCTATTTCTTACAAATACCTAAGACTAGCCATATCCAATTCCAACCTTAATATAATGACAAAAGCATGAGGGCAGGTAGTTTCACAGGATCAAGGTATCACCTTAAATTTCATATATATCTGTAGCAAGATAATGACCCAACTGAGTCTAATACTCCTTTGCTTTCTTTTAATATTATACAATATTCAAACAAAGAATAGCCAGGCCTAATGGCCCATTAAATAGACAGTACTGAACAGCAATAAATTTTTTTTGCAATTGATTTAACATCCTCAGTTCAACTTAACTGGCTATGAATAAGATTATTTCCATTGCAAAGTATATTTAAAACATCATAAAGAATATGCACATCTATTGAATGCAATGAAGCAAACTATTAATATAGCGTATCCATTATATAAAAAAAATCTTCACACTATATAGCAAATTAAAGAGACAAATACAGAAGAATAATTTGTAAGAAAATTATGAAAAGTTCTGATTTACTTGCATCTAATGTCAAGGCCTTCCCCACTGTGATTCTCACTGTGACTGTATTAGGAATTCCTACCCCAAATGAGTCTACAAACTTGATGTAAAAAAACCCCAAACAGCCACTTGAGGAAAAATAAATAATCAACACCTTTACCAGTTTTACAGCTATGACAGTGTCATATGCAGACACTCCTTGCTTCTGTTCTTTGAGAAAAGCTGTCTATATATGCTCTCAATCTATATCCTATATGTAACTTCTCATTTTCTGCCCTCATTATTTAAGGACTTAGTGAACTGCAGTCATTTTAGAGGCCCACAGAAGTATTTTTCTTCTGTACAATCTTGTTTGACTTTGGACCAAGACGCATGACTGATGCTCTGGCTTTGTTGAAGGAAAGAAGGCTGTGCTGGCAGCCACAGCAGAACTGGAAACTCTTCCAAAACTACAGTCCTTTTATTTCTTTTCTCAAAGAGATCTACCACTGCAAATATGAGAGAGATGATAATGAATGATCAATTAAAAGGAAGTAGCTGAAAAAAAGAGAGTTCAGGAGAGAACCTGTACAGAAACCCCAGAAATATAAGGGAGGCCTCCTTCTTGCATGGGGTAAAGTTTCCAGTGACCCAAGAGATGCCTCCAAATCTCATTTCTTATTTTGTTTTGGATCTATTTCCGTAAGATGTTTCACCTTCCTGAGAAGATGAATGTCTTTTGTTAAATATTCATCCTGAAGTAGCCATCTAATCCTGCCCCAGTTTTAAGCAATGTGAAAGATAACCAGCAGTTATGTGGAGTAACTATATTATAAAACTTTTTTATTCATATCATGCACAAATGCTCAAAATTTACTACAGTGTATCCAAGTCTCCCCTGCAAAAACCCCAAGAAAATACCTATGTATTCTGAGTGATCTGTTTTTTCTTTCATAGTAATAAAGTTTAACAGACATGGGATCATCAGCTTAAGAAGCTCAAAGTAAAATAAGACATTCTTATTACCCTGCTACTTACTAAAATTTAAGACCAATGTTAAGACCACGACTACAGTACCACATTCATCTGGGACTACATTTTTCATTTAACGCTTTTTAACCTCCAAATAAATTAAAAATAAGATCCAAAAGTTGTCAATTTTACACCATTTCTAAAACATGCTTAGTAATTAGTGATGACTTTTTTTTGATGCCTCAGTATGTTATTCACCCACAGCCATGATCCGATTAAAGACTTCAGGATCTCATTATCATATTAAAGACTCTCAGCTGCTATGAACAACACTGTTCAAAAAAACAAACAAACAGCAAACCCATCACACAAAGGAAGCACTAATTTTCTATTTTTAATTAAAACCTCAGAAGACACAGTCTTGTGGCCACATATACTGCCAAGCATGAGCGAGGCACTCTGTCTTTCCAACAGGGCCACAGACCCTTTTGCTAAATATTTTAAAACTGGAGCCATTCTTCAGCGCCCATTTGCTGCATCTTTGCAAACATATGATCTATGAATGCAGTCCCTGCTGCAGGCAATAGTGTTGGTTCCAAATACGTCATGCTCTGCTGCCTCTTGATTTTCTGTTTCAGAATCAACCCAGGGCAAGCCTCTTTTATAATAGGCCTAATTAACAACGCTCTGCTCTGCTTTGTAGAAAAAGATTGCCCACAGAGCAGTTCAAAATCAGATCTCTAAGAAAACATTAGCCTTTGGGTAAAAATAAAACAAAAGCTTTCCAAATATTGTCATCTTGTAGTAATTTAATTAGCCTGACTTTTTCTTCACTTATTTTAAAATAGGAATAAGACCAGCATTTTCACAGTACTGTTTTCAGTACTAGGAAAGATGACATCAGGAGAGATTCATCCCTTGAATGATGAAGCAGGAGAAAGGGGTTAAGCACCCTTACACGCCATGAGTCACAAAGCCCATGTCAGAGCAGAAAAACAACACAAGAAGGCTGGGCCTCTGAATTTAATGGGTACATTGTCATGCTCCCAATTATTATTGTTCAGACACAACTTGAAAATTTTGTTATTCTGGTATCAGCAGTGAGCCCATTAGCAGTCAAAGAAAATCAGGTTAAATGTTAGAAAAGCTGATAATAAATTATAAATTAATTACTGAGGCTGCATTCAATTATTAGTATCACTTCAACACCATGTGCATTTCACCCTGTTATCAAAGAGATGGGACAGACCTGGAAAAGAGAGAAGGGTGACTAAACAACACAAGGTACAGAATGAGCTGCTGCACTATCTAAAATGAAACAAAGACATTGCAGCCTCAGGGACTAATGAAGGGCATCATAAAGACATTGCTTTTAAATTATGAGTGGTAAAAAAAGTGAGGAGAATTGGACTGATCAATACGTTCAAAGGAACGGGCACACCATTGGAAGAAATAATGCCATTCGTACAAGAACATGCACTACACAATACATCACTTTTAAGGTTTGGAAAAGCTTAGCACTAAATGTCAGGGTAGTAAATATTATCACAAGTTCAAAAGTAATTGGGTAAATTGATGTAAGAACAGGCCATCATGGGCTAATAAATGAGGGGACACCACCCTTGGCAACGCACTAGCAATACCAAAGCAGCATCTGCATGTCAGCCCCATCTCTGCATTCTCCCTGTTATTGTCCACTATTGGTGATAAAGTGGCAGCCTAACAACCTTGGTCTGTCTTGGCATTGCTATTACTGTGTGTTCTAGGAAACTTGGGGAAAAAAAAGCGTAACTGCAAGAGGAAAGGAAATCTGCTCAATTAGGCAGGCAAAATGCACTGCTCAGGGAAGTCGGTCAGTCATCCGTAGCACAGTAATGAGCACTCGAAACCAGTGCTCTTAACCATTCCTGGCTTGCTTATTTTTTAAAGAACATTTGATTTTGGAGGAATTGAGTACTTTCAGGAAAGTTCTGTTTACAAGTCAAGTCAAACAACACTTTTCACACACGTATCCATGAATCCAGAAAAAAATCCATCATCAGAAAAAGTGCAAGGCATTATTTCATTAGGCCAATATGTTCAGTTCAATAAACAAGACACAATTTCCTGCATTTGAAAGGATGGGAAAAAGAAACCGAAGCAGTACAAAAGATGTGAAAACCAAATTGAGTTTTTAAAGCATAAGTGACTATTAAAGTCATGTATGATCCCCAGTTTTGGAGATATTACTAGTTAATGCTGCACTCTAGTCCCTCATAATGGAATCCACTAGGGATCACTCTGTGCCATTAAACAGAGCTCCAAACAAACCTGAAATGGAGAGATTCTTCTTGGACAGATTCTTCTTGGAGTCTACAGAGCAACCCTAGATGGGGCTTGGGAATACATCATCAAGCAAGAATAATTAATGAAATATAAAAATACAAAACTGTGTATTCATTGGTTGTTTGATTTTAAGAATGGCCCAGCAGGCATCAGTGTAGAAAGGCTGTGAGCAAAGTACTGAAGAGTAAGCAAAAACTGCCATGGGATCCAACCCCACCACAACTGTTAATAACCTCTCCTCTGAAAGAAAGCTGGATTTACCCATTACAAGCTCTTAAAAACAACAAAATATGGAGGAACCCAATTAAAGCATAAAGC
Organism: Motacilla alba alba; assembly: GCF_015832195.1. NCBI lineage: Eukaryota > Metazoa > Chordata > Aves > Passeriformes > Motacillidae > Motacilla > Motacilla alba. Next base: position 77,966,900 of record NC_052018.1, read on the forward strand.
TCTAACCGAATCATGTTTGCATTGAAGTCTAGAAAACAAGTGTAAGGAAGCATCAATGCTCCAGGAATGTTCTATATTACCAAACAAATAAAGAACAATATAGAGAAAGGCATAAATAAAAGAAAAAAAGATTTTTAAAATATATGAAAAATGTGCAGAAAGACACATATAAGGACAGGCACTCAGAGACTGCATGAGAACAAGTTGTTTGCCTGGTCAAGGGATGACAAAAACTTATTGCTATACAACCCACTATGGCACTTAGTAAGATAGAAAGGACCAATGATTTCTATTTGAGATCGATGTACTGAAATAAATCTAATAATACAGGTAAGCTAGAAGCGTCAAATTCATCTTCCACTTAGAAAAATAAGAGAAATATTTTCTGCAGAGAAAAATACAAGATGTAAATATTCTACAGACAAACCCCTTAAAAAAAGTGAAAATATGTTCAAAATAAGTAAGGAGGTGGAAGCTTGCTTATCATGTCATCTTAAGAGTTCTAAGTGTGCAGCACTACACAGAGATGAAAGGAAAGATATCACTACCCTTAGAACGAGGCTCGGGATTTTAAAATATAAGTTACACTGGCTTTCATCATCCCTGCAATGGAGAAGGGAATAGTGATTTCACTATTTTTGGCAGAGGAGTGGGCAAGCAGCCACCTTGAAATGGTCCTCAGTGTGAGTATCACCTCTTCCAGGCCATAAAACAGTCACTAGTATTTTAGAATAAGATAGGAATCGGAAATAAGATGGAAACCTGCCATTTCATTGCACATGCTGCAGAAATAGATGCAGAAATTCAAAATTAGATAATGAAGTTGTGGAGCATTTTTAAACCATTACTTCAGCAGATGGAAAAAGGCCAAGATTTGGGTCTTCTGCTCTGTCAGCAGAGGATACCAAGACTGTTACTGGAATGAAAGGATGTATGATTGCTGTGCTTTATTTTTCCTGTATGTGTGAGCACACCTACAAGATCATGTCCTCAGGGGATACAAAGGAGACTATTTAAGCATCTCATTCTGCATTCAATATCTAATTATTTCGCTTGGCCAAGATAGCAGAGCCACTGTGCATATGCAAAACAGAACTTTCATCACTCCAGTGTATTTTTCAAAGAATAGCTGGTTCTTTAAATACTAAGATGGGTTTTAGTAAACACACAAAGAGCACGTTGAAAAGTTACAGCTTCCTTGAGTCCAAGTTAAATGAAAGGTAACCCTTTGTATTTACTGCATATTCCAAGTGCCTTAGAGTGCAAATAGCTCTTATGTAGTTAAATATATCAACCAATTTAATATATGATAGGAAGAACCATCTCTAAGAGTTCTGGAATAGGAGAATTTTCACCTTCCTGCAACCTCATGCAAGTTCCCATGCCACTTATTAAAATGGATCATCCCCCATTATGCTAGAGCAGAGCAACAAAAAATACCTCAAAATGAAATACAATATTATTTTGTTAATAAGTTGTGTTATTTTGATGTCCTTTAGAGAGGACAAGAAGATAAAAATCCCATAATAAAAAACCATACTTTGTGTTGAAATAATTTGCCATAGACTACTTCCTTCAACCACAGGGATCTGTACTCAGGACTAAGAATACCCTCACAGGATAGTAAGAAAGGAAATACTATGAGTGGGAAGTGTATGCATAACAATACAGGAAGTGCCAGATACATTTACAATGTTTTATTTTCAAAACCATGAGAAGAAAAAAGAACACAAAAGAATTAAATGACAAATAAGGTTGGTACTGTTCAGAAAATAAAAACCTATCACTTGACTAAATAAATAAGACTTTCAACTGCTGAAAATGAAAGGCAGCCCTCACCTCAACAAGTTCTTCAAATGTACTCGAGCCACATACCCCAGCTGACAAAACTCTTCCTTGAAAGTACAGTGAGATTGCTCTTAGGAAAAGTAAAGCAAAAATGACTAGGACAACCCCTAGCAACCTGCTCTGCACATGAAAAGAAAGGGATTGTTAGGGATTTCTTTAGTCAGAAAGGGATTTCTTTAGTTAGGAAATTTTTAGCAGCTTATCTAATTGTGCTGCCACTACCTGAGAAAACGACTTGTATGGAGAAACACAAAAAACTGAAAATGCATTACTTACAGTTCCTTCGGAGGTCTCTTGTGTACCTTAAAACATTTGTGTCCTGTTAGTGTTTACTGTATCTTACCAGGAAGGCACAAGAGTTAAAAAAAAAGGAAGAAAGCACATTGGACATTTCTGCGATATAGGAACTGTACGACACACAGTGTGGTGTCACATTCTCCTTTGAAGTCATATTCTCTTTTAAAAAAAGACTGAGCCTGTTGGTAATGATGTAATGTAGTTGTGATATTTTATGAAAATTCCTTTGCTAGGATTTTCTTCTCCTGAGAAGCTGAAGGGCCTCAGCTTCAAGTGTAAACAATTTGTTATCTGCTACTGTGGAATGCAGCAGGTGCTTTCTCGATTGGTCAATGTGGGATGGTGGCCAATCGAGGAGGCAGCAGCTCTCAGACTCTCTAGGAGTCACAGAACTTTGTTATTCATTCCTTTCTATTCCCGTCTCGCCTTCTGATGATTCTTTCTCTCTGTTCTTTGTAGTATAGTTATAGTGTAGTCTTTTTTAATGTAATATATATCATAATATAATAAACCAGCCTTCTGAAATGGAGTCGAGATATCTCCTTCCCTTCACCAAGTCCTGACTACCCAAAAGACCCACGGTAATAATGTATAATTTTTACAATTAATTCTTAACGCCTCAAGTAAAATCTGTGAATGTTTGTAGCCTGTGGCACTGCAGAGCAATCTATTTCACACATGCACCACTCATATTCCAAACCATAATTACCAAGCCTATATGAAACCACTCTATATGAGATGTACTGACTAACTAAAGTAAAACAAGAAATGGCAATATTTATTCTGGAAATTTTGAAAGATGCAGTGTGGTATCTCCAATTTTAAAGGGCTGTCTGAACACCTTTACCAATTATCCCCAGAGGGGAAACCAATGCATTACTTATAGACTCCCAGCCTCGTCCTATGAGCAGGGATACAGCTACCAGTGTTGGCTTCCAACTGATGAAGGGTAAAAGGGAACTCTTGGGCAAAACACTCCTGAGCCTTAGCAATGAGACAAATGGCCCAGGAAAGCCTAAGGATAGGTTCCCTCCACACTAAGCTTCACTGCCTTGTGCCTTGAAACAGCCAGAGCAGTGGCCTGCACTGTTTTCCCAAAATTAAACAGCCATCACGAGATGGTGACAGTCTATTGGCAGAGGGAATTTCACTGAACACTCATGGCCAAACCCAAACACTTTTGAAGGCAATGACCCAGGAACTGGGGTCAGTTTTTAATTCTCAAGTGAACAATTAAAAGTAAGCATACAGAAACCAATCTCAGGAATGAAAAAAACACCAGCTGCATCTCCTGTATGATTTGTTAGCTTCTATACATCCTTGTATCAAGGATCAGCATTTAACAGTATTGCCTAAAAGTTCATTAAGAAAGATGACACATCTGCAGGAGGCAGGAAGGCAAACACCATGGTTTAGTTTCCTTTTACGTAAGATATATTGTACAGTGGAGTGCAAGGCATAAAGTTCTGTGGAGAAAATCTATCTTTGCTTAGTACCAGAAGAGTTATGTCTAAGTGGATCCAAAGGGGAATAGTAAAAAAATTACAGGTCCTTGGCAGGCAGATACAGATACATAAGCAGTCTGTTGCTCAAGCTTTCAAGACAGTGATATTATCCTATAATCACAAAGGTCGAGAAATCCATAGAGGTCTCAGATGAGGAAGAAATCTTGTTTACTTATCTTTTCGGGACTGTGCCGTAAAGCACGTTCAGAAGCTCAGCCATCAACTGGAAAAACTTCTGTTATTTAAGGCTCACAAAAAGAAAGTGACAAACAAAAACCCCACCCCACTCTTGATTCCAGAGCAAAATACTCTATCATTTAGGCAGCAGGACAGAAAAAAATATGTGGATGAGAAGCAGAAGGAAGAACTATGTGGGATGAGTGAGAAGCCCCCCTGAAATCTCATCTTTATCCCTCCTATGTCTCACCTGATATTTCTTGAGTATCTTAACCATGAAAATCCTTTCCTTCTGGAAAATTTAATGGGCACTTTAATTCACTATGATCAAGTGAGGGGGGCCAGAGGTCACAAGCTAGTCTGAGGTATGCTCTGTACTTGCAGCTGCAAAATATACCACCAGCTAAAAAAAATCAATAAAGACCTGCCAGTTCATGAATTTATGTTTAAAAGCCATATAAAACAATGTGCAGTACAGGAACAGATAAAGATTGAAGCAAAGTTCCAGTGTTGTAGTGAACTTTGCTAAATACCACTTTGCTGAAAAAAAATACCTCAAATTAGCTTTTTGTAGCAAGCCTCAGTCTTGAAAAGACCCAGTGCTTTATCTGTCATGCAATCCAGTACCAAATTACAAATCAAATTTAAGCTGCTTCATTCCTACAATTAGGTTTTTAATTTTCAAAGATTTCAATGCCATTATATTTCAATACATAATTACTCCTTATAAATTACAACAAATTTCTGCAACACAGTTGAGCTGAAACTACAAACTTATAATTTGTTCTTTCATAAATGTTTTATATTATTAACCAGTCAAATGGATAATCAGTTTTGACATTGAAAAAAATTCTGTTATAGTTCAAGTCCAAAAGCAGTATCTACTAGAAAATAGTCTGTTACTTTAAATGCTTTGAAAATACAAGCACATATTCATATTCTTTTGCAATAGGAAATAAGAGGTTTTGTGGGCTAATATTTTCATCCTCCTATTTCAAAATTATTTCCAAATAAAGATAACAAAACAGAAGAAAGAAACATATACAAGATGCTGGGAGTGCAGTTATCTCTAGGTTTGTTTCGTTTTTCAAGATCAGTCACCTGAAAACTCAGACAAGATGTGTTCTTTCTCAGATGGCAAGATGCTTTAAGGACTTAGGAGAAAGAAGAAGTTGGTGTGGTACTGCAGTTCCCTGAGAGCCACCCTCATGGACTACGCTCAGTTCTCATTACTCTGCTTGCCCAGTAAGGATTGAATATTCACTTACTGGACTCCTCTAACACACCAAAATTTATGAAGATAAGAACTCAAAAAACTGATACCTGAAAGCACTAATATTCCCACAGAAGCATGAAGCCTACAGTCAGACATTGTGAAGGAAGAGTCTCAAAAACCTTCTGTCCTTGATTAAAAAACCTCTCTTGAACTGCAGAGAACAGCACAGAATCAGAACTGAAGCACTCCAGAAGTTACTAACCACTTTAGAAAGGTACAATACCCATACAAGAGATTCTTTTTGATATAAGTAAAGAAGAGAAAAATGAAGATTGCCCAGTGTCAGAAGGTCACCACACTCAGCTGGGGCTGAAATCCTCACCTTTAACACAGGAACATTAATCACCAGTCACCAGCTTCTGAATTGCTTCAGTACTTGAAGACAGTGATTTAAATACTTCTCTCTGAACAAATACATGACATGTCACGTGACACCTTCCAAAGGCTGTTCTTTCTAAACTTTTGTTCAATTGTCAAACTTAGTACTTTTCTTGACAAAACAGCAGTGTCCATTCTGACCATGGTCACAGGAATTGAGCTTGACCAGTACCAAGAGAAGCTGGTGTTGAGAGTTGTGGCAGAAGAAGTGGTACTACTTCACATCCATTTAATTGACTTCTTACTGCAGAACTATTTCAGAGCAAGGGGGACGAACTGGATCAAGAACATTTTTGCTAAGCGAAAACTGACAGGTGGAAACTGACTGGAGAAACTTCTGTAGTTAGTTAAGAGAGAATTCTGAATTTTTCCAAGGGTATTTTGGGTCGGCATCTAAGTTACAAAATCAGGAAAACCCCTAGACAATAGCTAAAAGAACAATGAAGTTCCTCAATCAGAAGGAAAACAAGATGAAGTGTATAGCTGAAGTGTCAAAATCATCAAGTCAATGCTGAGCTGAAATACATAAAAGAGCCACGAAAGAGAATAGTAAGAAAGCTAAACAAAAATAACTTGTGTTGCTTCAGATGCAGGACTGAGTCCTTCCTCTTTTTTTCAACAGAAGAGTAAAAAAATACTTTGAAACCTTGCCATGCCTATCACTGCTGACTCAAGGGCATCACACATCAATCTGCATCATAAAAAATAGGCTAACAGCTCCCACAATGAAAACAGTATCTGTGTTACCAGGAGAGAGAGAAAAAAAAATTAAAAAACCAAAGAAGAAAGAATGTTTGTGGCTATCCAAAAGATGGTTTGTGGCTATATCTTGCATATGCTAAGTCAACCAGTTCATCTTAATTTATGCATACTATTGCATCTCCCAAGAGACACAGCTCTGCTCTATTGTTCTACAATTTAACCGAAAAACCACCAGACCTCATAAAGGGAAGTTTGTGGGGGTTGTTGAAGAAAACTAGAATACATCACCCTACAGAATACATGCGCTACCTCATTTTAAGTACTTTCCTGCATCTTAGGGAAAATTCAGACAACTATAAGGGAAAATAGTATTCATGGACAAGTGATCTTTTGGATTTCATTGGAGCACTTTAACCAAAATAGATTTTAAAGTCAAGACATGATCTGAGTAAAAACATGCTATTTTAATGAAAAAATACTGCATTTGGAATGATTTTTAGCATACACAAAAATCCAAATTCTACAAATTCATAAAAATACATGAGAAAAAATAAAACAGACACTTAAGAGAACTTGCTCCTTTTGCAATTGTGATGCTCTGGGTGTACCACATTACGCGTAGCTGCAGCGTATAGCAGGATAATGATCACTGAAGGATGAGGACTGTAAATTGCTGAATTTATACCACGGAGTTTTTACAAGATAGCTTGGCAACTTCCCCTGAAGTATGAATATCTTTAAAATATGACATACATTTTGTACTGCCTAAGGTCTATTCCCATGCAATAGAAGTGACTTCAGCGGTAATGAACAGAGCGACCTCTAATCAACCAAATTTGCCCTGCTCTCAGAATACCACATAAATCAGTTACTGAGGAGTTGCCAAAGTCTTACTAAGTGCTTGAAAGCTCTTCCTAGATGGAGGTAACAGAATTAAATTTAGGATGTTTTTGAATATCAGTGTCCAAACTCCACATACTGTATGACCATTTAATGTTCATCCCAAAACAGGTGGGTTTATTACTGATGTCTATAAAATATACTCCCAGACTCTTAATGTTATTTTACACAAAATGCAAAGTACCTCCCCATCTTTCCAAATATTGAGTATTATGGATAAATCAAGGCCTTTTCTAGTCAACCTACATTACTCACTTCACTCATGTAAGAAATCTTGCATGAAATTTTCTCTCCACACTGCAGATGCTATAAGGAAGTTATTTGTAAATGCCAGCTCCCACCCAACATAGATGAATTCCTTGAGTTTCCTATAACTGACAAATGTTAAGTCTGACAACATTTATTTGCTTCTTCTCAAACAGCAACTCTTCGCCACCACTGACAGCTTAAGCAGCTACTTCCCCATCCTTACTGTGTAGTGCTGGAGATTTATTTTTGGCCGGTCTGTTTCCCAAACCCATTCACGTCATGCCCACACAGACACTGCATACCAACGCAAGGGCAGGATGTGAGGGAGAAACGCCGTCAGACCGTGGCGAGCACTGCGTCTGAATGGCGCTGTGCAGGAGGCAGCTCTGCCCCTCACCTGTGTGCAAAGGCAGCCCAGACGGGTTTGTTTCCCAGGGCTTAGCGTAGCCACTGAAGCGCCAGTTGCAGCACAATTATAAAAACAGCAGACCACGATGAGACCTCAACCATGGTAATGACCAGGCCAAGAAATGTCGCAGGATTTTTTTTGCTGCTCTCTGTGGGTACATCGTAATGAGGTGGTTATTTGCAGTGGAGCTGCAAATACATCATTAATCTTTCAATAAAATATTCACGTTGCACAATTTCCCTCTTTCACAAGGGAAAGGGTTTGATTTTGAGCATGTGAGGGTTAATACAGTACAGTGCTTGAAAATTCTGTTATTGCTAGGTGCTGTCAGCAATGTGAATGGTCAGAATACACAGGTGAAAATTCCCCCATCTTAGTTTCTCCCCACGGATCCAAATACATATTTAAGGAAGCTATGGTGGAGAGATTTAACCTGATTAGTTCATTCTTCTAGAATCAAACTATTTCACTGAGGCAACGTAACTTCTGGGATAAAGGGCAAATCTCATACAAGTACCATACAACTCATATTACTTCAAATGTGGTATTTACCGTTAAAATAATGCACATGCAAAATATGCAGTTTTGTCTGTTACTAAGAAACTAACAAATGTACTTAGACACTTTGGAAAAATAATGAGAAAAAATGTAACGTAAATTAAGTTGAAAATGGAAGAGTTTAAAACAATGATTTTACTGTCTTCTGCTTTCTCTATAGGAGATTTTTCACCACTGAATTTCAAACAATGCCTTGTAACTCCTACAATATGCTGTTCTGGAAAACGATTAAGGTTCTCCAGTTACATTCCTATTGTTCAAACTTAATCTAGTTAATTGCATATTTATTTTTCAAAAACATACACAAAAGTACATTTTCGTGCATTTGAATTCTGACTTGCTTGGCATTGCAAGTATTTTTTACAAAACAAGTTTTCAGATATATTTAAGATACAGTTGCATTCACAGCAAGAAGCTATGCTACACCAATGAAAACACATTGCATTGGTAGCCTTCACAGATCAAAGTGACTGAATAAAATTATTTGAAATTCAGCTCCTTCAAGAGATTATTAAAATTGCATGCTTTTCTTTTCTTTTTTTTTTTTTTTTTTTGTCTGGAGAGACTGGGAGGAGAAGACTTTACAGAGTTCTCCCCCCTTTCAGATTGGGCAGGAAAAAATTGCCTTTCTGATTTAAGCAGGAGAAATACTGTGTTGATGCTCCCTATGAAATCAGAACAGCATTATTTTTAAGTGTTTTCATTAATTACATGGTAACCTGCATTCTTTGGGTGGTGAATAAAAGAGGAAAAGCATTTATTTCCCACAGAAACAATTGCCTGTCAAACAAAGCATAAAAAGACAAAAGGCAGAAACACTGTTTCAGCTTGAATGCCTTAATGTCACCATTTGTCATGCAGCACTTCCTCAGAAAACCCCCAAGTACAGTTAACTCTGCTCCTCTTTACACCGTGCACTTTCTCCATTGGTACAGGATTAAAATGTGCCCGGCCTGACGATGAAACAGCAGAGCCATCGCACATTGTTATGCAACTCACTGTCTGCAAGGGTGGCTCGTAGCTCCTTCTTTATTCAGCAAGTGCCAAGTGCATGTTTAATCAATGTCACAGCTCACCACAGTGTGCAACTAAAGCCACTGTCATTCCTCTCTTCAGATTTGCCTGGCTGAGTTATGCAATGCTCCGAAGAATACCTTGCAATTCTTTCCAGAGGCTCTGAATGCAGGTGGGTGACAGCGTTCCAACTACTGCCAGCAAAGCAGACCTCTTTCCATCCTTTTTCAGGCTGGACTAAAATTACATAGTGTGACTGCACGTAGTCCACTGCATTTGGAATTACAGCATGTCAACGTGAGAAAGCCTCTTCAGACTGCTGCCACAAAGAGTAAATCAAAGGCTGGGTGTTTCTGAAGTCTTAATAAATAACTAAGTATAACTGAATAAAACCAGGAGCTGTTTGTATTTTTTTTAAGACAAAACAGAACAGCATGCATTTTGTGGCTCTGCATCAGCTAAGGGGAAAAAAAAGCCTCAATTTTAATGAGAATTAGTCAACAGTGAGGATCATTATGAGAAAAAGCTTTACTGTTTTTTCAACTACACTTGCTTTAGTGGATTACTGAGAAAAACACCAGTCATTTGGAAGACTCTGCAACATTATTATCTTCACTGATAAACTTCTTCATCAAGAAACTGTACGTGCTCCTATCTGGTCTGTCTGAGAGAGGAGAGCAGCCTCTTCATGAAGATAAAAGCCTGGCTTGCCACTGAATCGACGAGTAAGAAGCATGTCTGATGACATTTTATTCCTGATGCAATGTAGGGTAAGAAATGCCTTTTTATTTTTAACCTTTCTGTAAGATATGTTCTGAGCTGATGACATTAATTAGACTCACAGCAGAAATACCTTAATCTCCAATGATTAAAGCCGTTTAGCAGGAGAGAAAGATGCTATTGCACTATAAAATGATTGTACATCTTCAGTAAATTGGAGTGATCTGAACTAGCAGAAATCCCCATCCAATTTCTGATCAATAAAGCTAAAACAGCATAGCAGATTACATACAAGATCAACATCCCAGTCACCCATGAACATAATTTTACAGGGAATATGTTTCTAGAAGATATTTGACTGCAAATTAAGAGTACAAGAGGAGCTAAGTAATAGAAATGATCTGTCAACCTCACTTCTGCAACCAAAAAAATATAACAAATCATATGTGCATCTGTAAATGTCTACTCGAATTCTTAAACTGCATAGGATGTTGCTACTATAAAAGTACTACCATCCTGTGGCATACTGCAATGATCAGCATACATAACAACCACCTTGATATTTGAAGAGACAGACATTTTCTGATAAATCTTTACTGTTGCATGGATGTCCAAAAGCTGATCTGTTAAACATGAAAAAGGATAAGATCTCACTTGCAATTGCCTGCTTGGGGCTCACTGGTGAAAAACAACTGTGATACTGTATAAAGGAGGCATATTTTCCATGTTTGAAAATAGCTGTTTGAAAAAAATGAATATTTTCAACTGGTTTTTTTACATGGCAGTTAAGTATTTAAGAAAAGCTAAACATGCATATAACCTCCCCAGGCATTTCAGAGTATTTGACAATGCTCACATACTTGCTTTCACCAGTACCATCTTTTATAAACAAATAAGATAAATTTTAAATGTCTTTTATAATAAAGCATACTAACTGGCTTGGAGCACCAAGCTATTCTTCACTCCTATCAAATCTGTACCTACAGAACATTTATTTTTAACACAGACATGTTCATACAAAAACAAAACAAAAGACAAATACAACTCAATAAATGCAGCATTAAGAAATGCTGTATGAAGAATTGTTTCTAAAAACATCAAAGCTTGCATGTTTGTCAGACCAGATTTACCATTTACTTTCTTTTTTCTAGCTAGCTGCCAGAATACTGGTGAAGGTATTTGCAGGAAAAATGGGGACCTCTGCCATCACAACACTAGAAGATGTAAAAAGGCAAGAGGAGAAAGAGGAAAAAGAAGAATCTATTTTAGCACTGCTTGGGATTATTGGAACTGTGCTCAATTTATTTGTTATTGTTTTTGTGTACATCTACACTACACTTTGATGACATTTTTGAAAATCAATTGTACAGCACAATGTGCAAAGACCTGCAATGGTAAGGATGATTTCTAAATTTACAGCAAAAAACCCCACCACTCTCTGAAAACAGTATCAAAAACATTCCAGAGTGCAGTGTCTGGGTAAGGGTGCTGCACCAATGACTGCAAAGTGTACCTATGAGCCCAGCTAGGGTGCTAAATTACGTAAATGAAGGCAGACCAAATACAACATTTCGTTGGTAACAGATGAAATCTGAATAGCAGGATCAGAGAAGGCACTGTTTTATTGCCAGCAAACATGCAAGACAGAAACGTAGCCAAACACTGAAAATAATCAGAACATAGAAAGAGATAAACTAAATCTATGAGCAACCATAAGCAAGTCCCATGCTTTCTATGGTTTTGTGCAGTATGTCTCTTGATAGCTGAGACCAGAAAACAGGCAAAAGGGGTTTTTTATTTTTAGGCCACCATAATTTAGGCTTATAACTTACACTAATGTATAATAAGTGTGGAAACAGGAATGCTGTTATACTAGAAGTTGTTATATTATAAATAAAATTTTAATTATTGACTATATTCTGCAGCATTTTTGTTAGTCTTGTGGAAAGCCGAAAAAGGTTAGATTTTCTGGCCTTTACTAAATCTGTATTTGAAATCATCATGCTCTATTGACAATGTGCTTTTCTAATTAAAAATACTTTAAAGTGGTGTGAAAAAATAAAGAATAATTTTAGTACTTCTTTTAAGGCATATTAATAATTCCAATGACACACTAATACATATTCTCTAAATGAAAAAAAAAAATCTTAAATTACATTTTCTATATCACCATTTTTAGAATGTGTTTAACAGAAATCAAATATAATTCTCATGTTTTCACCCTGATGCTTATTTTCAAGTAAAACATATCATGCAAGGATTCACAGTGTGGCATGGAAAACAGGTTTAGCCTTTGTCCAGAGGACTGTACTCTCTCTTTCTGGACCAAGTTCTGAGGAAATTTTCCCTTTTTGCACTGTCTATGATTGAGGCGCAGAATTGCAACTCTTAAGCATACTTCACAGAACATATCATTTGGCTACTGAAATTAGTGAAACTAATTCCATATATTTAATTAAATCTATATATGCCTTTAAACTAGATCCAAAGCTGCAGACAGGCTGAGACCACAGAAGTTTTTGTATACATGAATGTATCTCACATGTACCTTATAATGAAAATTACTTTTGAGAACTTAGCATTAAAAACTCATTAAACAAATTACATGAAAAAGGTAAAAATAAACTGATTTTAATAAATACTTTTCTTACTATTACCTGTGCCACAGAGGAACAACAGAGCAACTGCATTTCTGAATATCAGCTCAATTTCTTCTAGGCTACAAAACTACATCCAGTCCCTCCATAAAATGACATGTGAAGAAATACATCCCTTATATAGGTGATAGCTTGTTAGTGTATAGAGTTTGGTAACTGCTAAACCAACTGAGCCTTTGGAAGTCACTTTAAGGTCAGGGACCTAGAAGAGAATGAATTTGGCAATGATATTTCAGTCAGTTGCACACTGTAACACTGACTTATGGACAAATGAGGTGGAAGATGGTATATTCTGGTTTTGCAACTCTGAGTCAATACTGGCTCAACTAGAAGAAATGGTAAACAGAGCTGAGGCTGCACTGGAAGGAAGCACATGCAGACAAGGAAATTTATTCACCAGCCACAGTCTTCAGCAAGTCTCTATTAAATGTAAACTTATTTTCAGTATATGAAGCACCAAAGCATTCTGTAAAACTAAGCTGCATTCTAGAGGAATTATACAGGTTACTAAAGTTTATTTAAGACTACAGAACAGATATTACCATTATTATTTTTTCAATGTACTTCTTATATCTACATACTTATGGATATTATTGCATTTAATCTCATAATACCAGGATATTTGAGATGGATCTCTGAAATGAAATATTACAAGAACCTGAAAAGTGAAATTCAGGTAGAAATTGCTGCTGTTTATTTTGATCCTGAAGTTATTTAAAACTTGTCAATTCTGTGAAATAAATAAAGAGTTTTATTTCGTATCATCTCAGTGCATAGCTCTCTTCTCAAAATCGTGATTCAACTAGTACAACAGCATTACAGTGAAATACTGCACCTTTTTTCGTAAGCTCTTCAACAGCAAAACAGACAAAAACCAATCCCAAAATTATAACCAAATGTGGCAAAGGGTCAGTATGATTTCTTTCACCAGTGAATGAGCTCATTTACATTAATGAAGGCCAGGAGAATTTTTAATTTCAGTAATTACATGCTGTCTATCTAAACTGCCACTGTACTTCTGATTTCATTTATAGCAAAGGCTTTGATCCTTAGAGGGAAGTCACAGGGTAACATTATCATTAGATTGCCTCAGCATACAAGTTACATTTTGTTTTAAAACAGCAATCTGATGTGCTTTCTTAACAGGTAATACCTGCAGGCTACACTCATATGGACCTAAGTCTAACTTTAGTTAAATGAGCTCTAATAAACAGCTTCCTTACTTATATATTTAATCCAATATATGCTTAAGAATTTCACCAACAAAAAATATCTTAATAGCAACTACCTCTCATTATACACAGCAAAAAGTCAATAGTCTAGGGAAAAGCAGAGTTGCACCATGATTCAACATTTACATGGCAGCAGTACCATCACACCTTCAGTGATGGATGAATAAAGAGCTCAGTGTACCTGCCTCAGAGCACTCGACGTACTCAGTTCAGTGGGACTGGATAACTTGACACAAAGTAAAACAACACCATGCAATGCCTTGAGAATAAGTGTGATTGCTAGAAAAGAAATACTCTATCTTCAGCAGACCAGCTAGCATAGTTCATGGTCTCAGGCCCGAACAATATGACTTCAATGGACTCAACTAACAAAGGTACATCAAAAGGGGCAGAAAAAAGAATGCAGCACATTCACATTCAACAGATTTGTCCACAGTGCTTGATTAGACAAAGTTCACAATGACGTATTTGGCAGCAGGATAAAGCAGCACAACATTAATGAATTCACAAGTCCATGATGTGGTAGCATTTGGTAAACTATGGTAAGTGCATTTAAAGCAAATACTGGACTCTCATCACTTTGGTCAGTAAAGACAATCCTTTTGGCAAAGCCCTCCCACAGAAATGCATCATCTCTTCCCAGCAGTCAAACCCAGGGAAGACTAAGCTCATATAACACTTCAAGCTATACTGACCACATCACATGGCATTTTGTCCACTAAAGAAGGAAAGGTGCCTAAGAAAAGAGCATGTAAGCAAACCCCAGCTAAAACTACAGTATCATCTGTTTCCTGTAGGCCTGGAAACTCAAACAAGGAGAATTCAAGCAGAATTCTACAACTTGCTATGAGGTCTGTTTTCCAAGGCAAAGGTGATAACAAATCTCTCTCGGTATTTGGCTTTAAACAAGTCTAAGTCATCTCAGGGTTTGCTAGATACTAGTTTAAGGACACATCAGTAGAAAAACTGTATTTTTTTACCATTAAGAGACTACCTAATATTGTGGCATTGACAAATCCCAACTTCACTCGGCTTCTTACTATTCAAGCCAATAAAAAAATAGACAGCCCTTGCCCAGTTCTAAAAGTCACTTGATTTTCCTTCTGTTCCATGATTCCTTTCCACTGTCTTGTCTCTGTAAATCTTGTTACCTACAAAGACTATGATAAATACTGCTTTCTTCTCTCCCACTTGCAAATACTATCCTGTATTACTTCCATAAACCTATCAGTCAAATGACTCTTACCTGTATCAGCAAAAACTAGACCTTCAAGACAGTCACATATGGTCACATGTTTGCTGGGAACCTCCTGTTGTACAGTGCGAATTTTATTGCTGTGCATTTTGTTCAAGAAGAGAAGTGCTCACATATTTGAAAGAATCCCTAAAATCTTTCAAATGAAACATGCTGTATAGAAGACAATAGTGAAAGGGTTTTACATGATATTTTGTGCGAAATATGCATATATGCATGGTAATGAATACATGCTAGATGTTTCATGATACAGAAGTTAAAAACTACATCAATTTTAGAAATGTAAATCTGAGTTAAGTCTTAGGAATAAACATAGGTATGATAAAATCTCACCATGTTTCAAAAATAAATCTTCTCACTTACAGAACGAAAGATATTAAAAACGACAGTAATGCCATAACGAGACATGAAACAAACATCAAAAAATTATCAAGAAATGGTGAGGATTACAGCAGCTATTGCCCCTTGTGACGAGAGCTATCTTGCAGACTAAGGAAAGTTCTTCAAAGACAGATAAACCTTCCTTCTCTACAAGAAAAAAGCAATTATAGAAATCAATTAAAGTGGTCACAATTTGCAAGGACTTGACAATCACCTCACTTTGATGCAGATGAAGCTGCAGAACATATCAGAACAATCTGGTTTGTACTGATCTGGTTCAAGGTGAGCTTTCTAAAAGATTTAATGTTATGTGAGCACTGCTTGTCTGATCAATATTCCTTTTATGTAGAACTATATAGATAACAATCTAGTTCATGTATGATTTGGGCAAATTAGCAGGACACCAAAATAAACTTAAGCAACAAAAATACTAGATAGATTTACAACTGTGACACAGGCCAATCTGCCAAAAGAGCTTTGCGAGATGGATGTGCCAGACCTGTAGCTAATTGAACACATGTAAGCAAAATACAAAATTCACATCAATACCAGAATACTTACTGTCTTATATTACCACAGTTACCAACCTACTGTGCTATGAAAGAAAAAAAGCATGCCTGTAGCTTCATTGCACAGATTTTTATATTAAAACTTTCCCCCCTCCCCTTAATTTTATGTGTATGGTAGATACATATAGATATGTGAAGATCACTATTATTCCAATAACTACAACAATCTAAATCTAAAAATCTAAAATCTGGCAGAATATCTTCAGCATAAGGGTAACCTTCCTCTGGTTCCACCAATACCCACTCAAATCTGAGAAAGGTACAGGATTGCTGAAGATCGCTAATTTCTGTCATCACTGTGCTGGGCACAGCTTGTTCCTGCTCAGGTGCCAGAAGCCAGGAACATTCTGTTAGCAACCTATATGCAATACCCTAATTTCTCAGACGAGCATGTTAGAGGAAGAATGCAGTTACCTGTTTATTCCACACAGAAGTACATTTTGACAGCAGAAATTGCACCAGTCTGAAAATTAGAATACCATATACATGCACAATACTACTGATGCTGTTCCCTTCCCTACCCTCCCTAGACTCCTGTTCAGCCTTGGTAGAGAAGACACAGGTATTCAAGATAAGTTTGAATTTAGATAAAGCTCTATCAGGAAAGACTCACATCTGTTCTACTACATTGCATAGGTCTTCAAGATTCTAAAAAAGAAAATAAAAATAGTAGTAATAATAAAGAAAGTCATCTCCATATTTGAAATGTTTGAACCATAAATGCATTAAGGGAATTTTTCAGTCCCACAAACATTGTACCAGAATCTAACACAGCTTCAGAGCTTCTCAAGCTGCTTCTCTTGTGTTAGCTATGTCTCCTGACACTCAGTGTCGGTCACACTGAGAGCCCCAGCATCACGTGCAACTTGCACTCATCAATGTGAAAATTATCTGTCTGCCTTTCAACTCAACAGTAATTACTGCACTGGAATTTTGCCTTGTTATCACTAAGACAAACTGTTTCCAGGGGTTCCTTCCCAACTAAATGCATCTGGCTCAAATATTGACAAAGAGAAGACATCCTTTCCAGAAGTCATCCTTTTTGCAAATTTCCCTTTCATACTGCTATCCAATTGTGCTTCCAAAGACAAGCCTGACTGTTGCAAGCCTGCAAAGTTATTATTTTTAAATCCAGGAGAGCATTGTTAATTATAGTGTTGTATAGACTTTTGAACAAATACAGCAGGAAACACTCATATTGCTTTGATCAATCAAAGGATAACAACCCTTAGATTTTACAGTTCCAAACTTCAATAGAAATAACCCCATTCTTTGTGAACTTGTAAACGGAAGGGTAGTTTTCATTTTTTTCTCTGAAAAGCAAGGTTTTGCTTTGCTTTAATACAGTTTAAATAAATGCTACATTGCTCACTCCTTCCTAATTGTTAATGCACAGGCACAACATTTCAACACCACCTGCCAACCACAAACAACAGTAGTTCAGCAGTGGAAAACACACCTAAAATAAACATGTTTCATCAAAACTTTGCCTCTTCTTTGTACGATGAAAAAACAAATTGTTCCTGAAAGCCAAACTAGTCTGAACTTCTCGCCACCAGCCATATATCTCATCTATTTTATCAGTATCTGACTGTTCTCTCCCAGTTAAAGGTGACTTACATTCTTCTATTGAAAATAGGAAATAGCAATTTCAGCAGCTGTGATTCATCTGTAACTCAGGATCAGCTGCTTCATCCTTTAGATAACATGGCATTTTAGCCAGACCTTTCAATGACTCTTCCTTTTCCTCAACAAAGAAGAATTTATGAGTATCTGTTAGAAAGATTACTTTATTCTTTTACTTTATAATTTCCTTGATTGTTTTACATTGTATTTTCAACTGCAATAACAACCTTGGTCTATCATTAATTCATTTCCTCACTGCAGTATGTGCCAAACAGAACCAACAAATTCATTGCAAAAATAGGGTGAGGTGTCAATCTGCAGACTAGCAAGTGAAAGATCTTCATATTTTTATTTTTACTATAAGACCCCAGCAGACTTTTTGAACTAGTTCCATTCCATCACACAAGATTATGTAATGCCCTAGTTAGTTCAAATTAAAAGAGCCACATTTTTGTTTTAAGTTCTACGTAGTTTTGCAAATACTTAAGATAGGGAAGATTTCTCTTTTAACTCTAACATAAAATGTATGCTGTAATTCAAGAAGCTATAACATTGTCTCATGAATTCACATCACCACACCCTCCAACTGGCATCCCAAAGAACTGCGGTAATGTGACAAAGACATTAATCAGTTGCTCCAAAAATAGGGCAGGCAAAATAAGCTCCAAAACCAAATTACTCAGATTTGCAACAACTCCTCCAGATACTTAAGGATTAAATCCATCTTTATAAACAAAGTAACTTAATAAAAATCCAACCTAAGGCTCATCTCCATACTAAAGCCTGTCATCTAGTGAGACTGGACATAAATCACAAACCCAGTCTGCTGATTTTGTCATTAGTCCCGTGCAGGCGTTTGCTTAATTCATACCGCTTCACACCGCCTTGTAAAACTGAAATGGTTTCCCCAGTCAGGTACAACATACCAGATGAAAACTATCAAAGCATCTTGGTTTTAAAATTATAAGCAGAAATTTGATGAACTCATAGAACTCATTAGCTTCTGCTTTAAAAAGCTCAACAATTTAATTGTTCCCATATATTTGAAATATTTTACAGTTCTGATAAGAGGCTTATTTTTGTACTTCCTAAATAAAGTAAAAAAGCTTTAATTGAAGTAGAATTGCCTTATGTGCAACATTTACCAAATTCAGGTATGCATTTCCTCAATTTTCTTTAAAATTGGTATTTTTCTTCACACTAAGTTTCATGGTCTTGTATGAAGTACTCCTTTTCTCTGTGTATCTTCTGTAGAAGAACTAACATGTAAACTTTTCAGAAGAAAACACCATTTTCCTGTTAGTTTCAACAGCTGAAGAACTGAACTTCAAATTTAAAGAGATACTGCAACAAACGTGACCATTGCAACAAGATTCTGTCCGATGATTCTGTTTTGTTTTCTAAGGCTCAAGCGACTGTTCATTAGTAAAATTCTAAACTGGCAAGCGTACTGAAACTAGCAAGAACCACCTGTTTTTTTCTGCAAAACCTGATTTGACAGAAGTAAGCCAGCTTTGATTTTGAAGGAGGCAAGGACACGTTACCTGAGTCGTTGCGGAGGTACGATGACATGGCTGGGATGAGACAGGACTGACTGAGCAGCTCCAGGAGAATGGATGGAAGAGCGCTGCTGTTTTGGCCTCTCCCCTCATGGCTCGTTTGAGTCTCTTCATTTGATGTACTCCCTGCAGGATTTATGTAACTGGCAAGAACCTGAAATACACCAAAGTATTTAATCAAAACTGATTTATTTCAGTCAAAAGAACTTTGATTTTCCTTAAGACACATGCCCTAATGCTTCACTGTTTTGCGAATTCAGTTCTGGTTTTTATTTCAGAAGGCCCAAAGAGGTTTCAGAATAATTTCTTTAAGTTATTATATTATTCAAACTCTGACTAATGATAAAATTAAGTAACTATTATAACTCTGAATTACTTTAGGGGATCAATTAATATGAATTTTGACAAACCTGCTGGAGTTACTCAAAGCAAGAGTTTGCCAGCTCACACCACTGAGACCTGCACCTGACCAGCCCCTGTCACTTTAGAACACCAAGTATACCAACTAGCAGTAGGACTTTTCTTTTTGTCAACTGGAAATGCTTCAGGTATTTTTGTAACTTCCTTTGGGATGGGACTTCAGGGTTTACAGATGAAACAGTGAGTTATGTTGAGCACAACAGTTACCTGGAGGAACAACTACTCATGAGCACAGCTCTTACCTGAGGAAACAAAGAGCAGCCTTCCCCTTGACAATGGTGGGAAGGCAACTCTTGACTGCACACCTACCTGTCCCAAGGGGAGCTGGGGCTGAGTTCACAGGCCCTTACTGTGTGTTATAGCTGTGTTTCCATGGCTCTGATTTGTGCAGCTGTACTCTCAAACTAAGTAAGTTCAAGTCTTGACAGACTGTATAGCTTGAAGTCCCAGGCACTCTATTCACCTTTTCAGCCGCTTCTTTCATTTGCCCTCTTTGTTTTAACACCCTTACCCATGGTATTTTGCTGCAGCATCTTATTAGCACTCTGTACAACAGAATTTCTCTAAACCTTTCTAGAGCAGGGACTAAGGAAAGTCTGCTGTACAACTGACTCACATGTTCAGCAAAAATTCTTCCTTCAACTGCTGAATGCCCTCAGCAAATGCCTCCTTACTTCATGACTTACCACATTGATAGATAAACCTCTCCCTGGCAGAATACAGAAAACTGCCTGGAACCTTTGCTGAGAGTAATTCAGCCATTTTTCCTCTTTCTTGCATAGAAAAATGTTTTCAGATTTTTTTTTATTGTACTTTTGCAAGGGATATGATGATTTTGCCATGTAATCTATAGTGTGTAAAATAACTGATCATCGATATGGTGTCTTCATCAGGGTGTAGGTATTTTCAAAATTTCATCCGCTTTGTGCTCTAACCCCAGCAGGTTAGCTAATGCTTTTCAACTGAAGGTTCTGTGAATTAAACTTTTGATGACTAGATACAATCTCATATCCCCTACATTGATCGAAGATAACAAGGATTGGTTGAATTTCATAACTGGTTGGACTGAAAAGCCTGACTTATGCATGATTTTCTTCTCCTTAGGTATTTAGAACACATCAGGATTTCACTAAGATCTAGATGCTTATAGGAGAACTACTATTGTCATGTAGTTGACATACTCAAGATTTTCTGGTATGTATGAGGGAGATTTTGTTATATTGGCACAACACATTCATGGACACCAGTATCAACTACAGGCACTTCCTTAAGGTAGAGTGAAAAGTATGCAAGAAATTAATAGGTAACACTGTTTGGCACACAAAACAAAATGCCTGTTGCCGTATCCTTCTCATTTGATGGACAATCTTTACTTTTGACTGTATGCAGTGCTCATGACAGAGGTGTGTGACAGCTCAAGGGAAATGCACTGGAACACCTCCTCGCTCACTTTCTCTTCAGAATGCATGCCCAAGTCTTCTATGCAGCAGCCTAGTGACATCTGAAAACAGCCTTGCTCAAAATATGATCTATATAATTTTCCATTGAGACAGTTGTTTGCAAATAGTTTCTGCCCTACTGTAATTACTGTGTGACTGACAAAACTCCAGTTTTATTATCCATGCTCTCATGTGCCTCTCATTAATCAAAATTTATAATTACACACCTGTAGAAGGCACGTCACATGCTCTTCTTCCAGTCTTTGCTTAGTCAAGGCTTGTTCAACATCCCATCCTGAAGCCGTAGAGCCTGTTCCAAATCCTGTACCCTTAGCCCAGTACAACTGCTGTTCCTCTGTTGATGCAGTATTGTGTGTACTTGACACCTGTGGCTAAAGTTTAAAAAAAAAAAAAAAAATCAAAATTATTTAATGATTTCATCTTGGTAGCACTAGCTTTAAAAAGCCTTTGTCATGCAAAAGAATGTAATCCCAGTTTATTAACTTTCTAAAGATATTATCAGGATCCAGTGAAATTCAAAGCTTGCTATAGGAAAGACTGCCACATATATGGAGTTCTGGTAAAGGTCAGTAGTAGACTGCTGAAAGCAGTTCCTCAGTTTGACCAGTACTGTAAGCCCTTTATTATTCTCTTTTAAGATACTATCACTGCTTAAATGATGACAGGTATTGGAACGCTACTTAATCAATATCATTCTAAACATCACAGCTCCGTAATTATTGCTGTTTAGAACCTTGTCAAGTCTAATAACACAATGAGATGAAGGGGATGGGAGAGAAAATGTTATCAAGAGAACAGAACTGAAATGTTAGGATGCTCAAGTATTTATTGATTTTGAATAAATGCTTCAAAGTAACAGGAGTAAGTTACACGTATAGCTCTGACACGTGATCTCAGAGTCCCTAAAATACACATTCCCTCCTCCCTATGTAAGAGCAAGGAAGTCAGTCTTCCTCAAAATTTTCTAATTTTTCCAACCGTGCTTGGTAACAGCTAAAATAGCTTTTACCAATGGTCTGCCTCAGTGATTTTAGTAACAGAAAAGTTACTAAAAAAGTCCAATATTACTAAAAAATTAAAAGTTACTAAAAGTCCAATAAATTAAATTAAAAGTTACTAAAAGTCCAATTAAAAAAAAATGAAAGTCCACATTAAAAAAAAAATTAAATTTCAATTAAAAAAAAAATTAAAGTCCAATTAAAAAAAATTAAAGTCCAATTAAAAAAAAAATTAAAGTCCAATTAAAAATAAATTAAAAGTTACTAAAAGTCCAATATTACAATGCTTAGCCCTAATGAACTAGCGTAGAAGTATTTACACCAATTTTTGAATTTTAGCAGGTCATTGGTGAAAAGGATGCAGAACAAACTCTGATAAGCATTTTTTAACTGATGTTTTTCCTATTTGCATATTTAGGATCCTAAACAAATGACTTGCTACTTTCATTACTTGGTCACAAGTACAACAAACCGCATCAGGCAGTATTTGTTTCATGGCTCTGAAAAGTTTCATTTTCTGTTCACATCTTCTTCAGTGACTTTATTAAAGATTGTACATAAAAGAAATGATGTATGAACAGACTACAATGGTAAAAGAAATTATCACTTGTGAAGCATCATACTGACAGTAGTCTTGGTTAATCTTTTACACTGGGAATGCAATGTGTCTTGGTGATGAAACAGCTGTGTGGTTATTTTCATGTAGACATTACTCATGAACATGTTGTGCCTTTAACACTCAAGAGGACTGTCATGAGCACTGAATTAAAGCACTTAAGGGAGAGCCAGGCCCCAGAAATACAAGCCTCAGTGCAGGCCTGATGGATCCCTAGTTTCAAGTTACCATCTATCACTGGATAGATATGAATTATGAGAAAGCAAGCTATTTAAGGGGTCATGGTAGCACTGAAGCAGAAGTAAGAATTAATGGTTGCCCTTTCCCTCCAAACATGCAAAAATGCTAAGGTGTTAATGTGTCAGCAGCCTGATACCCCATTAGAAGCAAAATCTCTCAGCTTCCCTTTGAATTTGATAAGCCATTAAGGTGAATTATTCTCTGGCAAGCTTCATCTCTTGCTTGCTCAACCCTTCATCAGTATCAGAGCTGCTAAAATATGGACAGCCCTATATTTTGCAAGTACTAATCCATATTCAGCCTCCAGGAACTGTTTCATGCAACCCTTTACCAAAACAATGCTAAAGAGGGCAAGTCATTAATGGTTTTTTAACCATTTTTACAGACAATTGGTACATTATGCAGAAAAGGTAACTTAGAGTCCTGAAAAAAAAATCAGAATATACATATTCTGAATAGAGGGTGGTATAACACAGGAAGTGCTTTGAAAAAAGTCAAATTTGGGAAATTAATTTGGGATCTTGAATACGATGGAAATTTTTTGACTTAAGATCACATTTAAGTATCAGTACAAAGATTGTAACAAAAATCACTGCATTAATTCATTAATTTTCACAACTCTTATATTTGTGAAGCATTTTAAAGGAAATAATTTGTAACCAGGAGTTTAGATGATGAACATTACATAAGGTAATGAGGTCATACTACCTAATGGGTATAAAGGAACCACCATTCATTGACCATTATGCCTTTCCTGCCCTGAAAAAAAAGGTCCTGTGAAAGAAACTGATTATACCTTAATGCCTCAAGACAAGCTTTCTTTCTCTACTTAAATGATTACTATGTTTATTTGCAACATGCAGGGACAATTACCTAATCAGGTACTTCACAATTATTTTTAAAATCTGCAGAAATTAGGCTACAATGAAAGCAATGAGATGATTTTATTTTTTTATTTAAAATGCCTAGTACTTCTGGCTGGTACCTGCTGTACTGGCAACCTTACCTCTGCCTGGTTGGGACTTGAGTTGGGCACTCTTGGTGCGTGGTGGCTCAGGGCAGAGAGACAAGCCAGGATAAGATGGATGGCCCCGATCTCCAGCGCCATCCTCCTCAGCAGCACTCCATCGTCGGTGGTCAGCGGCGTCGTGCTGAACAGACTGCGCAGCACGTGGAAGGGCAGAGTTGGGAGCACGTTTGCTGAAGGAGACTGCAGGATGTGACCTAGGATGGAGAATAAAAACATCAAACCCACATTTTCTTTCAATAGTTCAATATAGCCTATTAATCTCTGCAATAGTTTATGAACACACAGAAATCTACTAAGGATTTAGCATTCACATACAGTAAAGCTATCTATTACTATTTTTCTCTTCCAAGAAAAATTTCATTATGAGGAGAACGAAGAAGAAAGAATGTTTCTTTATTTTATTCATAGATTTGGTAGAGAATCAAATTTTAAAAATTTCATTTGCCGTTTCCAGACAAAAAATTGGTTTGGCCTAATTTTCTTTTAATACATATATATTTTTAATCATTCCAAATACAGCAAGATAAGGAATGCATGTGATCAGCTAATAGCACCTCAGCTGACAAGCAGCAGTAGTTTATCATATGTAGGATTCTTTTCTGTATTCATGTGGCCAAAGTATGAGTTAATGCACTGACACAAACCAAGTTTCTACTGAGGTTGAACCCATAGTGAAATACTAACATAATTTTAATTAGATGAGTTGCATGTATGAATTCTGTGCTACAATTCCTTAAAATTTTTAACTCCTTTGCATTATGAGCAAAAATTTTCTTTTAAAAGCCACATTTCAAACAATGGAATGACCTATTAATGCAATACACTGAGATACGGGAAACTGTCTCAATTTTTTTCTTGTATTTAAGAATACATTTCACATTCCTTCCTCAGTGTATATATAGAGATAATTGACAACTGGAGATGCTTCAAACAGTGAAAATATTTTAAAATAGCCAACTCTATCCAGAAGTTTGCTTCCTATTTTAAATATTTTATTTTCTCCCTCATTCTTAAGAGTTTATCAGCTATATCAACATCCACAAATTTAAACAAGTATGTCTGTATTTGTGTGTATATGTATCTACACACATACATACATACACACACGTGTTAATTCATATCTATCTGATACTCTTTGCAAAGACAGTAACAAGAAGGAACCAAAAATCCTCTGACTGGGATCTTCATAAATAACATAAAAAACTTCTGGAAAATAAGCCCATCTGATACAATTCCATAACTGCAGGCATAGCCAAATGAAAAAAGAGAAAATCTAAACAACTGCGCGTTATTTATCTCTGCAGACAACTGAATCCATGTGTCAATCTATAAGCCATAGATCTGTAATTGCAGCTCCTCATATCATGCAAGAAAGCAATGAGATTCTACATGCGTGAAAAGCTGCATTTCAAACAAAAAACCAAGTTATGAATAGTTTATACAGAAAACTAATGTGGATTACTGTGTACAACTGAACCCACATTTTGTAGAGTTGAATTCAGATGTTTGGCTAAGGGACAAGAGAAACTGGCTGTTTAGTCCAGCTAAAACTAAGGCTACGAGGGAATGTAATTCCTGTCAACAAATGCATTGGAGAAAGAAGAGCTGTTGGCCACTAACTGCATATGAATAAACATAGGTAGAAAATTAAAGCAAACCCTACCTACCCCATCAAGAAAATTCTATTCTGGAATGGTATTCCAATAGCAGTAGTGGCTGCACACACAGCTACACTACTACTACTACTACAACAAAAAAAAGAAAGCAACCCAAATTCTGAATGTCGCTTTATTACAAAAAAAAAAAAGAAGAAAAAAGGATATAAAAATTGCCTGCAGTAGTAAGGGACTGGGAGTACTCTAGAAACTGCATATAGTTCTTCAGTTATTTACCACTCAGATTAGGTGAGTGTAAGCAGCTAGACTGAATCTTTCTTGTCCAGTTTATTCTTGTCTACTGTCATGCACATAAATACTAGTGAAATAAAAAGACAAGCAGAAGGGAGGGCAAGTGAGATTCTTGGTTTTCCAGCTGGTCTTATAAGGTTCATGTTGCACACCACTCTACAGAGTGCTAAATAGAGACTAACTTCTGATGACTGCAGCCTAGAAAAACCAGCACTCTTCAAAGTCATAATCACAGAATCACATAGGCTGGAAAAGACCCTTGAGATCATCAAGTTCAACTGTAAACCTGACACTGTTCAGGTGCACCACTACACAATACCTGAAAGCAAATGCCTTCAATGTACAAAAACATATTTCATACACACTCTTCCAGTTTTTCAAAACAGTAAGAAACACAAATATTAGAACTACATGCAGAATTCCAAGTTCATTTGCAAAGACACTGACAACAAATTTTTTCCTGGCTTGTCTCTTTATTCTTTGAAGAACATCCCATTTCTCCCTCTGAACTCACACCATCAAGGCAGAGCTTCTGTTTAGGCAATTTAATCACCATAATCTTTAGATCTTACTCTCCCTTTCTAGAACATTATTCAATGGTTTACATCTGTCGTAGCTTTGCTCTTATCCATATAATTCTACATTTGGGTGCAGAATTATAGGATGTTTGCACAATTAGTTGAGCATTTCCAGCTACTTAGATTATTCTGTCTGAATGCAGTCATCTTGACAGTGTCATTGTAGATTTTATCAGTGCTTATTTTACAATTATTCTGATATGAGATGAGAACTCTTGCATACTGATGATTGTGATAAAACTTTGCCAAACAGAATTTATTAGAGACAACAGTTTATCAAAGATGCCTGCAACATGCTTCTACACAAACCAATGCTATTTTTTTGATAAAAGCAATACAGTGCAAATAAATTTAAGTAAAATTATCAATCTGTGGTCTACAAAGAAAGGTAATAATTACAGCACATACTTCCTTCACCATCATCTGTAACTCCCAACACCAATCTCAACAGACACTGAGCATGTTTCCGTTCTTTTAGCAGCACCTCAGCATAGCCCGGGAGACGGAGAAATAAACCAAAGGCAGCCAAAGAATGTGCAGGTATGGGAGACATAGTCTGGACTGTTGACTTGATCGGTGGAGGCTCTGCAGCAATTGTTTCTGGTGCTTCATACACCAATTCCCCTGATTGTTCAATGGTAACCCATTCAAACTGATCACTGTCCTTCTGTTTTTCCTGTGTGGCTGACGTAACCACTGGAGTGCTCACCTTAACCAACAGAAACAACAAAGAAATGTAGCAGTCATGCAGTTAAACACCTTAAACAAAAATTTTATTATAGTAAGGATCTAAAAGACATGCAATCTTAATGTAGGACACAATAAAGAAGTCACAGGAAATACTCCACCATTTGCAGATACAGGGACCCTGCTAAATGGCTCAAAAGGGCATACTTGTTGTATTTTCAATACAGTGCTACAAAGTTGTGCCTATACAAGCAAGCAAACATATTCTGGCAACCTAAAATCCTCTGTTAAAGTGTGCTGCTTACACACAGAGGTGTAAGAGACACAAATTACTCTGAGGAATCCTTACAAGGATTTATTTATGTACTATACTGTTAAGTAAGAAATGGACCTTTATTTTTAACATGAAACACTGTGACCATAAGTATTTAAGTCTTAATTACATACTGCAAAAAGATGTCTTGAAAAATTAAGAATAACTTCAGGTATCTTAGCAGTTTTGTAGCAACTCGTGAGCCTTTTGAACTTTTGATCGATTTGGCAGGCTTTATTACTATTATACTCTAACAGAACAGTCTGTTTTATGACCAGAGGACAGTGCAGCCAAGCACTACGACGGGAATCAGAGTTTAAGGGGGTAGTAGCTGTACAGTGCCCCAAGACACAATCAAACAATTTAAATGAAGTTATGACACTGAGGACCCTCTCATAATTAAACATCACAGAGGTTTCAGGCTTTCATGCTATTCAGAGAAAGTGATTCGATCATATTTAGAATTTTAGTACCTATTACCAGACTGATCTAAACTGGAAAAGATGAATATGAAAAGCCTTTACAAAAATTATCCAGAATACCAAATTCCTAATTTAAAGTCAAAGCCATGCTTTACTGCATTTATTCCAATTATGTTCACATTTCTCCAGTGACTTGGAGAAAGATAAAAGTAAAATTAAAGAATTAAGGGTCTGGAGAAATCATCAGTCTTCACTCTGAACAGTCTATTTGGTATTACTGTATTTAATTTTTTTATGGTTTGCAGAATTCTTATTCAGTATTTGAATCTGAACATATATCTCAAGTTAAGAAATTGTGAAAAGACAGTAACTTCCCAGCACTGTAGAAAAAGAAGGAAAAAAGGAATGAAATTTCTCATGGTCATAAGTTATCTTTCATGTCTTGCAGAATTCCATATATCTGTTCTCTTCAATACAGAGCACACATTATCCCTCTTGGAATTCATAATACAGTAACTGTTTATATAAACACTTCTCCTGTTTATGTAAATACTTTTCCTTAACTTGTAATTTTTGAACTGCATTGGTACTAGACCTCTAAGGCCTTTGTAGAACTATTTACAAAGTATGCATATTAATTATCCAGTCTTGCTACAGGGTTCCTATGGTTGCCATAATTTTACAGTCAAGATACTAAATAATGTACCCTTAATTCATACCCTTGGTATGATACCCTTAATTCATTATTAATTCAGTTTCAAAGGAAACAAATATAATTTCCTGTTAGGAGTATCAGTCAAAAACTTAAAAAATATAGTCCAATAGAATCTGAATAATTCACAGGTTATTTTTTCCTTTTTAAGCAGTATGTACTTAAAACAGCAGCCAAAGGAATAATTCCACACTAATGCCACTACTTACACTTCTGAAATGTCTATCAGTGCATCCAGAGGAATTCTATATATAAGTATACAAATAATATCTCTTGTTTCTTAATATGAATATAATTAAGATGATACTATTATTTACAAGAATAAAATTACATCATCTGCTTTCAGAATTGAATTTCACTTAACCATAAAAATATCTATGAGGGTACACTTGCATGAACAATTAAGTGATAAGCAAGTATGCCTTTATAGTATATCAGTAACTTTATTTTACTGCACCCTCCAAGATATTTTAAGTTAACAGAAGCAGCTTGCCTTGGTCCCACAAGGCCTCAGCTACTCAGGCAGTCTGTGACATGGACAGGGAAGCACACATACAACTGGACAGAGCTGCGCAGTTATCCACTTGCCTATTTTAAAGTAACTTCCCCAAATAACTGGAAGTTAAACTGAACTATAGGGAAAGACAAGGAAAATACTGTCCCCAGACAAGGACAATACTGTCCTCAAACAAACAAACAAAATATTCTCAGCACGTTTTCTGACACTTATTTTTTTCTACTCACTTGTTGAATTACGTCAGGATAAAGCATAGGGAGTCTCTCTGCAATAAGAGCCAATCCACCCATGCCAGCAAAAACTTGCAGTGGAGACTGAATGGGACAGGTTTCAAGAAGTGATTCGTCTAGAACTGCATCCATACACTCATCCCCAGGACTGATGGCTTCATCTTCAGGGCAAGGTCCCAGTAAATCTGCATGGTCTACAAAAACATAAACATAAAAGCAATACACATCATCAACACTGTGTTTATTTCTTCGTCCTCATTTAAAAGTGGTTTTCAAAAGTACTGGTTCCTTCTCAAGCAAAGACTTCAGCCAAGAACCTGAAATGAATACAAGAATAACAAAAGAAAAGAAATGTGTTAGTGGTACCTTCTCGGGTTTCTGTGGTTGAGATGACCCCCGAGGTATTACAAAGTCTTTTTTCCCAGCCTCGTGACCGAAGAAGAAGCCGAGATTCGTTGGTTCTGCTTTTCAAGGTTATTTATTTTTCCTTATCTATAACATTCTTTCTCTGACCTGCTGAGATCTGTCTGCAAAGTCGGTTTGTGGCACACTGACTGCCCTTGGGGTGGTGTTAACTTTTTATACTAAGAACTACGTGTACTTTATTTACAATAATTTTCCAATACCTATCACCTATGTTAGACAGTCTGTCTCTACTCTAAACCAATCGAAAACTGTCACCATCACAGCAGAAGATGGAGGACAAGAAGAAGGAGAAGGAGGACAGGACATGTCCAGATTCCTCCATCTTGCTTCTTGAACCCCCATTCTAAAACCCCAAAATTCTACTTTTTCACCCTGTGACAAATTAACTATCATTCTACTCACACTCTTGTGGCTTGTAAACCTTCAAACAAAGCTGGTAGTTTTTTCCATGGACTAAAACTGAAGGCACAGGTGTTTTTGACTCCGTGCCAAGGTCTCTGAGCCTCTTGCCAGGGTCTTGAATCACCCAGGGCAGCCAGAGGAATGTCCTGGGTCCTGACAGTACCTTCTGCCAATGACAGCAGATCCGTGTCAAACTCAGCATTATTTATACACGGCTACATGTTAATTATTAGAATTTCATGTTTTATTAGAATTTGATCTATGCCTTCAAGACTTCGCTAATTTTGGAGTTATGACACTTTTTAACACTCTTTCATCTAGAAGTTAAGTGTAGGTTCGTTATTCTCCAGTAAAGAGTTTATAGCTGAAGAAATGAATGATAACCTTAACCTGTTTTGCTTTTCACATCTCCTCTCTGTGAGGTGCAAAAGCCATGAGATTTAATTATATTCTTCCACATGAAAAAATATCATTATCTGGATTTCTAACTTTCTACTAGCCTCCATCCTCCCAGTTTATGACTAAGCACCCTAGTATCTTATACAACAGACAAAAAAATGAACATTCTATGCACTTACACACACACAAGTATATACAGAATAGACAAAACCCTGCCACAATTCCTTATTGCCAAACATCAGCCCTCTGTGCTAATTGCCACAGGCAAACTTCAGTGAATATTCTGTATATTTAATCCAAAAATCTGTTTTGCAGTTTATATTTTCAAGCAATGTAATGCAGGGGTCCTCCAAGTCTTCACAGTACAGCCACATAAAAAGGCAGGAGAGATCAAGTGGTCTCAGTATCTCTTCACTGTGAACAGTCTGACACTCATCATAATCCTCAGTTATACTCCAAATATATAGCACACATGCTATTATTTATTACATACTTGTAAAAACACAGAAGCACATTAATGAATAACTTGTGCAGCTACCAAAACAAATTTTTTATGAAAAAACTTTTAAACAGCAGACACTGTATCTTCTAACAGATAATTCATCTTTTAACACTGTTTCTTCCTAATTTGAAAGGGAACAGGAAACAGCAGGTCTTTCCCCATCCTAATTCTCAACTTTAAAACACGCAAGAAGCACTGTGTTACAAGGACATCACCGATACGCTGTGGGAAGATCACACTGCTTTGGAATAATATGATCAAAGTGTAAGATTTAATAAGCTTAAATCAGGGACATGTAGGACTATGTACATCAATTCATCTACTTCAAACACAAAGACTATGGAAAGTCTGTCTGTGTGAAGAAGTCTTTCACAGACAGACTAAGAAAAGGTCACAGATACCTTCAAAGCAGGATAATCCCTGTAAGCAAATGTCCAATTGTAACACTTTCAGTACATACAGCTTTGATGTCTACTGTTCTAAAGGACACAGGCAGAAACCTCTGTGGAAGTGCTCCTTTTCCCCACAGTGTGTGAGGGTGTCACAAACTTGCTGGTATCAGCAAGGAACCGCCTTCCATCAGACATGTGGAGGATTCCACTTCACTAGGCTGAACATGATTTGCAATTCAATTGCTTGCAGTGGCATGAATTGATCGGACTACAAGAAATGTTAGATATCCTTCGTAATGATGGTTTTAAAAGATTTTGACCAAAACCCTCACCCCTCTGTATTGCAGTGTAAAAAGCTGTAAGTCTTCCCAAAGGAAGAAAAAAAGAAAATGGAAACACAGAGCACGGAAAACTGCTTCTCTGCAAAAGACACTTGAAAAGTAAGTTCTCAGTGAGTAAAGCTATAGGCAGATCCTTTCATTATTAGTGCAAACACAGTATCGTCTTCAAAAATCACTCAAGGAGTTACACTTAAGTATGCTTCTCAAGTCCTTGCTTTAGTTAATTTTCTTATAATCCAATTGAAACCATTTCACCTCCATGAGTATTTTCCAAGTTTTCAGTGAAGGCATGCACTTCAGCTGTGGAAAACTGCTGATCTCAAAAAAGGCATTGAAGCACACAGAAAAAAAGTGTTAATAAATGACACTCTTCCTCAAGTAGTAGTAAGTGTAGCACTAGAGACACCATGCAAACCTATAAAATCTATCCAGCATGTCAAAAATCTATCCAGGTGTCAAAAAACCTGCAGTCTACTTTAAGTAGCAAGTAAAAGAGCACTGATATGTAAGAATGACTTCTCTGGATATTACAAACCAGTCAAGAAAAAGCAGTACTTCTGACCTTCATTATTGGTGAGTGGTGACTGTGAATATAACTAATATAATATTACTAATAACTAATAATATTATTAGTTATATAATATTACTAATATACTACAATAATATAATAGTATACATAGTATATAATAGCAATTACTATAATAGTAATATAGTAATATTACTATAATATTATTAATAACTATATTACTATAACTAATATAATATATAATTACAATTATATTATATTATTAGTAATATAATATAATATAAACTAATATTTTGCTGTTTAGCACCACAAATCAATGGATTTGTAATCACAAGCTCAAATTTTCAAAAGTATTTCTCTCAAGTTTAAACAAAAAAGTGCCCAGTAACTTAACAGAAGTTCAGAGGACCTTTATGTCTTCACACAACTTTACTACTAAATTGAGCCTTCTCTAATGATTTGAGTTTTATTCAATTAGTAAAATATTTACTGTATGTTTAGAATTTTAATAAAAAACATAAGTAAACCAAAGAATTATTTGAAAAATATATGTCTCTTAATAGTGTGAGAGATATGTGTATCCAGACACTGCATAGAGTCATGAAATGCTTATTTCATACCAGATATGAAGAAAACTATAATTGTTTTTCAACACTTCTGTTTCTTATCTTTTCTAGAAACAGACTATCAAGTGAACAGGTTTTAAAAGAAGTCCCTGTCTGAAAAGAACTGAATGATTAATTTTGGAATTCCATGCTGTGTCAGCAAGCTGATGATCAGCAGATCACAATTAGCTTAATTTCAAAGTCCCATTTCTCTAAGTCTTGCCTAAAGGAATGATATAAAAATATTTCAGAACAGACTCCTGGGATAGATCTCCTCCCTTCTCCTTTCCCCAGCAAGTTGATAGCAAGCAATTGGCAGAAGCATTATCAAGAAATATATCATATTAGAAAATGTTAAATGTTTTTAAAAGCTGGAGTTGTAAGACCTGCTTAGATGGCTTGAGAGAAATTCCCATTTTCAAAGCAGCATTTGGTACCTAAGATACTCAATAAAAAATGTCACAGGCTTTTCCAACTCATATGGTTTCAAACAGCTTCTGTATAACTAAATCCGCCCTGGTTACCAGCACAAACACTTACTTACTAGAGAGAACTGATATACATGTCAAGAAATAAAATATACAGTATCTATACAATCACAATTGTATCACATACAATATTACAATGAAAAAAGAAAAGTGAAACCAGAGCAACCATATTGGAGCATCTTATAAATAAAATTTAGGCAGACAATGAATAAGTACTTTATCACAAAATTTATGTCTTGTCTGGAAAAGAATAGCTCAGGAAAATCATCCAAGAAAATACAAAAACCACTATTTCTCATCAAGAAAATCGAAACAATTTTTGTCCAAAAAAAACCATTTTTAAAAGGAGTATATCAAAAAAGTAACAACACTCACCTTTTTCTGTGTGAAGACGTTTAAATGAGTCTGTTTTTGATAAGCTTGGATCCGAGATTACTTTGGAACCAAGTTTAACTGTCAAATCTATGGATCGGTATCCTTGAGGGAGTTTGCGGTCATAGAGCAGAGTCAGAAGCTGGGCAAGTGTCATTTCAGCTGGTAATGGCTGACCTAGACAACAAAGGCATCAAGTCAGAGAAGAAAATTCTGACTGTGTTATTTTAACATACATATCCAGGTGCTGTTCATTACTTGCACCACAGAAGCCAAGCAGACTAAATATCATCTGGCTCCGAACTAAGGCCTTAATTTTACCATTTGTTCTCTTGGGAAAAGGGGCCCCATCAGTTTGGAACCAATAATCCAGAAGATCTATGCCAACATTCCCTAAGACAGCTCTGTGCTGAGAGCACAAGCTCTTGGCATATATAACAAATGGCTAAGGCTGCAATTTGATGTGCATTTTAAGTGGGTACTGGCTGTCCCCTGCTATTAAACACCACCCATGCATCACCCTTGAGTTGTGGGAGCATAGAGGTGTGTGTAACCGGAAGGTAAAACAGGTGGTATTGAAAAGGTGCAAACAAAGAAACTTGCAATTATTTTTCAGGCCTGCTAATCTCAAGCCTAGCTCATGACTCCTGCGTCAGGACAGCAGAAGACAGCAGAAAATAATAAAAAGGGCACTGCCGGGACTACTTTTCTCCACAGCAATGTAGACTTGAAATGCACATGCAATATAGTCCAAACTGATTACCTTAATTCAGATTTCGGCTACTTTGTTGATTGCAAATATGTTCTTCCCTGAAATTACAAGCTAATCTGAAGGCAGAAAAATTTTGTCTGAAAACAAGTAGATTTACACATTAAATATTTTAGAGTTGGATCATATAATAGCATGTCCATTTCACCTTGACTGTACTTAATCAAGTAAAACAACATCTAAGAGTTCCTTAGTAACAAACTGTTTCTTCTTTTGAAGATTATGTCTTAAGAAAAACAAAAATTAAAAATGCCTTGCCATTGTACAAGGTAATAACTGTCTGCTGTGCAAGATATGACCAGATCACAAATACAGTTTACATGACCATCACGAGACAGTCAACCTTTACCAGCTACATAGTGAAAATAGGCACTGGGTTTTGATCTGATCTCCAAAACAGCAATATCATAGATTATCCTGAACTGGAAGAGACACACAAGGATCAAAACCCAACTCTTGGCCCTACATAGGACAGCGCCAAGAGTTACACCATGTGCCTGAGAGTATTTTCCAAGTGCTTCTTGAACTGTCAGGCTTGGTGCTGTGACCACTTCCCTGGGGAATCTGATCCAGTGCCCAACCATCCTCTGGGGGAAGATCCTTTTTCTAATATCCAACCTAAACTTCCCCTGACACAAACTCAGGCCATTCCCTTGGGTTTTGTCACTGGTTACCAGTCACCGGAAAAGAGATCAGTGTCTGCCCCTTCTCCTTCCCTCATGAGGAAGTTGTGGACCGCAACGAGGTCTCCCCTAAGTCTCCTCTTCTCCAGGCTGAAAAAGTGACCTCAGCCATCCCTCATGTGGCTTCCCTTCAAGGCCTTTAACTCTCTTCATTGCCCTCTTCTGAAGTATCTTTAATAGTTTTAAGTCCTTATAATGTGTCACCCAAAAGTGCCGCCAGCAGTTGACGTGAGGCTGCCCCAGAGCACAGCAGAGTGGGATGTTCCCCTCCCTTGCCTGGCTGGCGATGCTGTGCCTGATCTGCCCACCCTCAGAAGAGCCTGTAACCATCCGTCATGGCACACCAATCCCTGGACTCATCCCATCAGGTTTTGCTCATTGTCCTGGGTTGATGATATGATGCTTTTATCCCCAGTGGTCTTGTTCTGTTTATGCTGAATAATAAGTTTTGCACCTTTAAGACTTGTTCCAGAAAGCGAAGGGGGAGAGAAGCAGCGCGCAGTTTGTTTTCAGACACTGCACTCACTCCTCCACATTCCTGCTCCTGGACTGTGTTGTCTGCAGATGGACAGACAGCAGGACAGAGCTCTCCTTTGTTTTAGCTAGTTTTAGCTAGCTGAGGCAAAGAAGTTCCCTGGACTGTGTTTTTTTTTTTTTTTTCCTCCCTTTTTTTTGGACCTGTTTAAACCTGCTCTGGACCAAACACTCAGCAGAGCACCAGCAGCTCGCACCTGTGGCCCAGCGGGCCGGGCCTGGGCCAGCATTACCAGCGCCAGAGGGACTGATAAGAGACTGAGTGAGCTCAGCTGCAGCCCGGGGAGGGCACTTTTCTGAGTTGGTCATCTCTTTTGGAGCAGCAAGAGGTTTTATAGTTTAATACTGTTTAGGTTTTATTGTTTAATAAACAGTTTTTTCCACTTTTCTCCACTTTTCTCCAAGGAGGTATTTTTTTCCTGAACTGGTTGGGGGAGGGGCCAATTGGATCTGCTTTTCTAGAGGAATCCCCTTTGGGGATTCTCTCCCAAATTTGCCCTGAACCAGGACACTCATCAATTTTAGATATTTTAATCCAAGTATATGATCCTGCTAATAATTGCCAGAGGGTAGCCTCAAAGCTGGTAATTGGATAGTAAGTCTCAAATGTAGGGATTTTTGGGTGAAAATTACTTTGATCAGAAGTTAACCACTTAATTTCATTAGCTGGATCCAGACAAGAAGCTGTTCTGCATAATAATGAAGTGTTTCACCCATGTTTCAGTCTTTTATTCCTGATCTAAGTCACTACAATTTCTTCCCGAACAAGAGAGATTGCCAATCTTGCTATTCCATATCTGATATACACGGAACATGACCAACTACTTAGGACATGCTGTGTTTTTAAAACACAAATGTTATGGAATTCAAGAATATTCCTGAACTGGCAAATCACCCTCTCAGAGTAATGCAAGATGGTTGCCCACTTAGAACCAGAAGTAATAGGGCACTGGTACCAGTTCAGTTCTTCCTTGCATGTGAAAGAAAACCAACATCACCTTTCAAACCCACCTTGCTTTCATTTGTGAGTGGAAGTGTTTTGAGAGTATTTTTAGGAACAAGGTACTAAACTTCAAGGGAGAACAACATAATTGCCATTTTTTCTGAGCAGCTATGATGCTACAATGATTTCCAGTTGAAAGCTGTTTACCAGCTCCACACTTCCAAGATGCTAATGCCCATTACCATTGCAACAACTTCCCGATCACGTATCAGCCACTGAAAAGACCATAATTTTGATATTTAGAATGTATTGCTCAGTTACCTGGTAGTAGTTTATGGTACAGATGAAAGACTGGAACACTAATGGTCTTGCTGGAAGATTCTCCTCCTGAGGAAGAAGTACCAACTTTATCTGCCATCACTCTTCCTCGCCTTGACGGTGGACGTGGAGGGGTGGAAGAAACAGCTCTTTTTGACTGAGACTTCAGACCTAGTTCAGAAGTAAAACATTTTAAGTTGTTCTAATATTTAATACCTTCAGTTTGCCAAGATACAACATACTCAAAGCCTTCAATGATAGAAAAATGTAAGAACTTTACCTCACTGGCTAATTAAATACCAGAATAATGTTTCTGTAGAAAACATATTTGTATATAATACCAATATTTTTAGCTAAAATGCTGTGCATTCTCCTAAACCCGGAACATAAACCAAACCATAACTAGATGATACCATGCATAAAAAAAGAAAAAGCTATTCTGATTTTGCTCTCATTGAAGAGTGTCTCACAATGGGTCCTACAGCAAAACGTTTTTAGGCTGTCTTTTCACCTGAAAGGAAGAAAGGCTAAATTTTCCAAATTGACAGATATTTCAGCACAGATTATAGAAAATAACCCCCTGTCTGGCATACAAAGGTGACATTAGCTGCAGTACTGACAGTACCACATGTGATGAAAGGTGTCTTTATATGTGCTTTCCAAGTTCCCTGGCCCCAAAACATTTGAAGTAAGCACTACATGAAAATTAGGAGGTAGAACAGCTACATGAAATCTTACTGTTATTACACAGCAAGACTGCCTTTTCTTATGACAGTTTAAGGTGACTTAAGATACAGCAAAATTATACTGCAATCATGTACCCTTCTGCGCAGGTGACAGAGGTAAAAAGCCAGCAGGTCAAGAGACAAACACAGACAATTGCTAACTTATCATTGTCCAAGAGCTGCCACAAAACTAACAACATCCACACTTCAAATGCTGTAATACACTCTGGTTTCAGCTGATCGTTAGAAGCAGCTCTAATGTACAACACATTGTCCAATAATCTCAGTACACTAAACTAGCTTGCCTCAGGAAGATCAGGCTGCAAATACCATCTTCTCCCGCTATTAATTTTACCCATAGGTAAAAAGTTAAATACTTTTAACTTCTTGAGATTCTGAGGACATTACGAAACCCCCAGCATATATGAAAAATTAATTACAAAAGAAGAAAATATTTGACAAACAGGCAGTAAAAACAAATCCAAATTAAATAAGTTTACAATTAAACTCTTACTAAATTGGAGAAAATTGGAAACATCGGAAAAAACCTCAAATCTGCTTCTTTTTAATACAGAATGGGCTATATCAGGCAGTAGGATGAGCGATGCAACTGGAATGACATGGCTGACTGTGCTATGCCCTATCTTGAAGCTTGGCATAATATTTTTGTTTCTTTCTAGATTTTTTGTGTTTTAACCCTTTGCTTGGATCTATTAATATTTCAGATACTACTAAAACATGTTTAACTTGTTTAAGCGGCACCTACTGTAAAAATTTTGTCAGGTAAAGATGCTGGCTGTAACTAACATAGCTATGTTGTTTTAAATGTACACCAAGTTCAGTGAAACCACTGCCCTGCTCAACTTTTGTGTTAAGTTATATTTACATCTAAAAACCTGAAATAAAAAGCTCAAGAAATATCGGTGCCTAAAGTCAAAAGAAATCAGCATCTCTGCTTTATGCTTCATGAAGTGTGAATGAACTCAAGGTACCTCAATAATGGCAGAAAGCTAGATAGGAAGGGAGTAGTTTCAAGATCATTAATCAACTTCAAACTGAAAGACTAATGACTTCTACAGCTATCATCTGAACTGTAACATTTGTGTGCCACTGCAAAATGACTATGTTCAATCTATATGCTCCAATAAAAAGTTTGCGTTTTTGTAAGGAAAAGGGCTTACATGAAAGGCTTCAGAAGGTTCGACTCAATAGTTCTTATAAACTGAATGCTTTGAAAGAAACTCCAATATTAGTTGTTTCCAGGTGGAATAACATGGGTTTACACCAAAATCTCCACTTAACAGTTTTTAGCAGAGCACCATTAGCTGTTATGCAAAATATGTGGATATCTTTTACTTCCAAAGCATATTTTCGGAAGAGAGGTGACCAAACTCTATTGCACCAGCTACTGCAAAAAGCAGAAGCAATAATACTCTCCAAGCTCCAGGGGTGTCTTTAAAAAATTCTGTAAAATACCCTACCAACAGCATCCACAAAGACATTACTGACACATATATTTAGGTGTACATAGATTTGACAAATTTGTCAAAGTATAATCTGCTAGAGGCAGCTGTTTCACCAGGAATTAATCTTTGTTGCCTAACAGTCAGTTACATTACAACTGTAGTACCAGGTGCTACAATCTTTCTAACCAT
Source organism: Motacilla alba alba (assembly GCF_015832195.1). NCBI lineage: Eukaryota > Metazoa > Chordata > Aves > Passeriformes > Motacillidae > Motacilla > Motacilla alba. The sequence goes on from NC_052018.1 coordinate 78,006,422, forward strand.
CACTAGTAATAAAGTTAATTATTGGTAGATATTTTCTTCCCCCAACACACTTTTAACACCAGAAAGATCCATTTTATAAAGATAGAAGAAAAAAACATACCAGAAGCAACAACAACGCTGTAATTGTCCTGAAATCCATTTTCTGCTTTAACTTTTTCTTTCTCCTCATAGTTCTTCTTTTCTTTATCTTCCTTTTGTTCATTAATTAGCTTAGCTGTAATACTGGGTGTATCTATATGGGGATGGAGGGGATGAGGACAAAGAAAAAAAAGAAAGAAAAGCATTTCAAGATACTAAGTTGATTTTATTAGTTTCTAAGCTGTTAACAAGGCTATTCTCAACTACTGTAGCGTTTCAGAGCTCCAACACAGGCAGCAACAGTCTTGTCAATACCTATAAATTAAGGTATTATAGTAATTCTGTCCCCTTTTTGCCCCACAACTGTTCTCTGACAATTTAAATCTGTAACAGTTTAAAGCCAATACTTGATGAGTCAAGTGTTTTCACATTAAAAAAATGACTAAACCACTGCAATCAACAAAAAACGAGATTAAGCAAGAAATCCCTATCCAAACCCAAACCTAATGAACCAAAAAACTCATAAAAAATCTTGACAAAACAACAACAGCAAAAAAATCCAACAAAAAAAGAAATCCCAAAACTTTTTTTTTAAAGACAGCTACAGACTTATTTAAACAGGCTCTTGTATTTGGGTCTGGGTATCTCTTGTTACATACTAATCCAATTTCAGAACTGGTAAATTCTCTTCCTTTGAAATTGGAAGATGCCTAAAGTATATTACACAACCAAATCTTGAGCTGTTTGTTTAAGAGAACATTAGATTACTGCAGTTCAACTATTTCAGTTCAATCACTAGTGTAGATCACAACTATCAGTACATTATTAAATCTAATCTAACTTATTAAATCACTGATGATTGGTGACAATGGACAATTTCATACCCTGTATAGTACAACACTGGCATCAAAATGGCCAAGGAATTCTCTAATTGCTTCTGAGTATAACCTGTTTCCACATAGCAACAGCAGTTTTAAGTTACAACCAGACTCAAGACCTAGAAGTACCATGCAGCTACCTTTAACTGTGTGTCACCAGAAGGTGAGGTGCTGAAAGGGACATGATTTGGCTGCTTGGAAATGGATTAGGATTTGTGCCTGAAGACATTAGTTATGTCTGTATTAGACAGCACTGGAGACTAAAAAAAAGATACAGAGTGTGAAACTACTGCCACTTAGGACTCAACATTCACACACAGACTCTCTATGTATAGATCTGTGTGTATAATTACAAACACATACGTGTGTGTATATATACACACACACAAATGTATCTATCTATGAGACTGTATGTTCTTGGCTTTTAAAAAATTCTATCATTATTATTAGTAGTAGTAGTAGTACTATTATTATTATTAAATTTCTGAGTTGCTGTAGTTTTGTCCCATGGACTCAATGTTCACTTAGGGCTGGGGAATTTAAAGGTCATTAATAAAATTATTAAAGAAGGTTAAGCAATGGTATTTTAACTACTCAGGTGAAATCCAGATTTGTTGTTCAGTTCTTCTGACTCCAGCAGTAACTCAAGACTAAGGTGCATGAAATACAAAACAACTGGTACTGATCCAGGCAATTCTATCTGCTGTGTACTGTACATTTTCTTCCTGTGGTGAAGGGAATGCAAGCAGCAGATCTATCAATGATCTTAGGACCCCTTTCTCCCCCTCGCTTTTTTTTTAAAGCTGAGAAAAAAGTACAAAATGAATATGGGTCTTGTGATTTATTCATGCAGAAAGTATGAAATGGTTAATTTGAGACATGAACAGTAGTAAAGAAAAAAGAAGTTAACCCGAGGGACAGATTCTGACACAGGATCTTCATTATTTCCTACTGCTGTAGTGGTGACAGCCTTTTCTTTATTTCCTACCCTAGTCTACCCCTTCTCTCTCTCTCTCTCTCTCACCCCAAACACACAGCTTGCTCCTCTTGTATTCAGCCCTTCTTTACTCTGTCCTAACCATGAACTTCATAAAATGCCATACAAGAACCACTAAGCCAAGGCATAATAATGCAGCAGCAAACCCTAAAGTTATGGTGCCCTACAAAGTCAGCACTTGACCATTTTCAATTTCAGACAGGACAGTTTACCACATCATCACATTCTCCTCTCCAGACCTTATTAGCACTGGCTATCAAGCTGACACCAATACATCACCAAGGCAGCTACTCAGTACAGTTTATGTCACTGTTCAACAACTGATCCCTACTTCATCTGAAGTGACCATCCCACCCCTTACAGCAATGAGATCCTTGTGCAGTTTATGGTCAGAAAAACCTTAATCACATTTCACACATGATTCTCTGGACAGTAAATAAATTTAGAATTCTATCAGAAATCGTAAACTATTGCTTGATAAATAAGATACAAGCATGTAGCTAGGAATGGATAGTTTTCTATTAAAATCTTGTCCTGTCTAGTATTCTGCCAAATAACATTTTAGTACTCCTATCAGCTTGTTAGGTAACATTTATTGCCCCAACAAATTTGTAAATGTAAAAATTTTCCATAAATATACAAAAGCAATAGTTGCTTTTAACTCCAGGATGACCTGTCGCATAAATTAAAAGTTGATCTACCCTGAGTTCCAAAGAAGTACACATTTAAATAAACCTATATACAGGAGCATACATACCTAGTCAGATGAACAGGCAACTAAGAGCACACCCTTCAGTGCACATCTCCCATATGGCAAAAACATACTTGCTCTAACAATCTTCGGCTTTTCTTAGGTATTTATTGAGAACCACATTTTAAGAGTAAAGAGGAAGTCCTGGATTTGTTTATTTTTTTAAACTAGACATGTATAAAACTGATATTTCATTTAACCTGTCCAAACAATTTTTGCTCTATTTATTACTAGAGGAGAATCAACTTGCATTTTGCCTGGTTTTACCTAGAGAACTCTGGCATTCTACTTGTTAACTAAATTAAAAAAAATTATTAACCCTAACTTTTAACATATATTTCTGTTTCCTGAAGTATTAAGTAACCACTAAAATTAAAGGTGGGATTCATTTTAACATTCAGATGTCTACCATTTAGGTGTCAAAATCCATATTATGGTCTGTGAAAGCCTGATCAACACAGTTCCCTACAGAGAGGTTCATCTCTCAGTGTATATTCAAGCAGATTAACTGAAAGTACTAAAATTTAAAAAACAGGAAAATAAAATAATGCCATAACATTATCCTCTCACTGTGCATAATTTTAAAATTAATATCTAAAACTAAATGATACTTTTTATTTTTCATGTAGTAAGCAAATGCAAATATAAATATAGCAGACAAATGTATAACCACAGAAACTACATGGAGCCCTTATCAAGGTCCTTTTCACAGGACATATGTCTCCACCTTGATATGCATCACTAAGTTCCAGGATATTTAACTGACAAAATTTGGGGAAATTGAATGAAAAGATGAAAGAATGTGTTTTAAAGACTGATATTGGCAGTATCATTTGTATGGCCAAACAAACAATGTAAGATTTTTTTTAAACTGCATTTAAAAAAAAGCAAAACAAAACCATGAATTGTTGCAAACTTGCCTGACACACGATCAAGAACCTCTGCTAGAGTTGTTGAGACAGGCAAGTGAAGAGTACGAAATTTGTGTCCAGCTCCGTACATTGGATGTTGAATTACATGACTAGTAGCATTAATTCTACCTTTGTACAGCTGAAAGGAAAAAACAGTCAACATTAATTATGACTTTAACACTGAGAAATAAGTTAAATCACTATGTTCTTATAAAGCCACATCAGCCAGATAAAGCTAAATTCTTAGTATGCTAAGAAAGAAAACTAATATATCCTTCAACTTTAGAGGTACACAGGAAAAATACATCAAACTAGGACATGTTTAGCTTTTAACTCCAAATAATTTGTTTTGAAAGCCTACAACATTTTTAGGACCAGAAACAGTTTGATATCATCTTTGCTTTAAAAAACCCAATCATTTTACAAAGCTGCAATATAAGAGAAAAATCTCATGCTTGAAACTTGCAATTGTTTATGAAACAAAAACTTAACTTTGAAACAAAATATCAAAAAACAACAATGTATTTTGCCCAGAGAAAGATGATGTTTCTCTGCTCCTCTGACTTGAGGAGGAAGTTTATTCTAGACTTAATATCTACTTTTTGTTATTATGACAGGTAACTAAGTCACTATTAGTTAAAACATTGCTAATATTTTACCATAATGTATTTTAGACAGCCCTGAAGACCTGTTTATTCATATGAACTTACAGGACCAACTTATTGTTGTGCAATGCAATTAAAAAATTGTATTTCCTGACCACCAGAACTGATCTTCTAAAAAACAAAAAAAGGTAAGACCTTGTAAGATAAATATGGGGAACCAATCTTTGAAAGGTTATGTTGTTGGATATTCTAGAAGTATATCCTGTATATTCACATTATTTTTAAGGTTTCTCGTTGCATCTTAATAGGAGGAATTGTCTCAGTAAGAACACAATTTCCCAGTGTTTTTAATAAAAGAAACTGAACCATGACAACTTCAAGAGATTTTTTCTGCTTTTACATATCTAGTAACAGCTTTCTGTAAAAATCTGTTGTATGTAAAACAATTAACAGAAAACTGATGTTACCTTCACATTACCAACGGACCTGTTAAAAATTATTCAGCCAATTTAAAACATTTAAAGGTTTGTGCTAAAACTGTATTTGTGCCTCCTTTTCCATTTTATACTATCTGACCCAGCTTCCCTCTCATATATCTCCTGCAGTACTTTACTTCTGAGATGCAGAAACCAAAGCAGCAAATACTTCTTTCTGGATGGGACTATCAGATCTTTTAAAGAAACTTGTGGTTTTGCCCTATTTTTTTAGTCACAGCCTTCAATGGAGAGCACTTCAGACATCAATTGTAATTCTGTTCCAGTGAAGCATGTGGAACCATAAAGCATACATCTGTTTTATAAATTAATTCACATATTTGTCACTCAATTTATTCATGGCATTTTGGCTAACTGCTGAAGCATGTCTGCCAATTTTGACTATGACTGATCCTTAATGATACTGCTAAGGACTACTGAACAGATATTGTATCTATATTTACTGCTAGTGTGTAAGGGTACTATTAAAAAGCCTTCCATAAGATAAATTTCAGTTGTCAGATCCTTCAGAAGCAGTATATTTCCAACAAATATTTTGTGTTATTGTAGCACAGTGCCTTGAATTTCCTTCTAAAATGATGAGTTAAAATTCAACACCACTTTCCTTTCCAAAATTCCATAATGTGTACAGCAGAAAAAAGCTGCTAACATGTCAAACAAAGCTGAATATACTCAGACTTAAGATTTGCAGGCTAAATTTATTCCATGTTTACCATAGAGTATCAAAAATTCTTACTGGACAAGGTGACTGAAGAAACAAAGTCACTTTCTCATCCTCTAGCATCAGCTGCAAAAAAAGCCTCCTAATAAATCCTGAAATATTTCCAGAGGTTGGGAGGTTCCCACGCTGAGGAGAGGACTGGAACAATTCACAGAGAACCTGAGAAGGCAAAATGATATCAGATGTAAAATATTTCTACACTTAGGTCTTTAAAATATAGCTGTATGCAGTCAAAGTAGGCAGTGCCCGAGACCCACTTCCAGTTATCACACAAACCAGCTCAGAAATCAGCACCACTGAAGAAAATACCTGCAGCAAATAAGGCCCTTAATATTAAAGTTTAAAACGCTGACTCCAGCAAAGTAATTGCAAACATGCAGATTTCTCAAAAAGATAAAAAAATGAAAATAAAGTAGTTATAAAACCAGCTTTTGAATCCCTAAAGCAAACATTTCCCATGGCATAATGCACTATTACTCCCAGCCATTAACAGAGAACTGACTCAATTTTTTACTGAAGTCTACTTCTTCTTAGAGCATCATTATTTTTAATGCTGAAAAACCATTTTTTCATTATACTTGCATTCAGCTAGGTCTGCAAGGTTAATGAGTGTGACAAAGATAGCTGAATCCGTTCTAGAATGCCAAATGCAAAGCCATATTCTGCAGTACCCTGTATTTCCTCAGACACAGGTTGCACAAGCAAACTTCCCAGGCAATCTCCTTAGGTTACTAATATTAATTATGTGTGAAGTTTGCTGTTCAAATTTCATTTCACAAAAGTTTAGCCCTATCCAATTAAACAGTCTTTTGGAGTTCGGTCTAAAGTTTATTTCTCTACACCAAGAGGAATACAAATCCATACGCAGGACTGGACAGCCATGCCAAAACATTTTTAGAGGTTTCAGACTCAGACCAACAAGCTAACTATTTTAATATAAATTTTTTCCAGTCAATGACAGTTTACAAACTCCCAAGTTATTATAAAGAAATGTAAAAAACACAGAAAGTTTTCAAAGTATTAAAACATTATTATTTTTCTCTCTCACCTGCGCCATAAGTCTCTGGTTATTAGGATGGCAGGAGATGCACTGGAGGAAGAAAGCAACTGTTGCATTTTCAATTGCTGTCCGCTGCTGAGTGGTCAATCCTGTGGTTACAGTTGAAGAAAGCGAGCTGGATCTTGCACTGGTCTGCTGTGCTGTCATATTGTGTCCTCCAGAGGTAGCACCAGAATGGCACAACAGGAATAAAAGTGCCGTCCACAACGGATTGACTTCAGAGCCACCCAACCAATCCTTCATCATGTGGCTGTTGCCAACTTCTGTCAGAAACCTGAGAACAGGAGCAACCAGGTCTGCCGTGATGGGCATTTTATTAAAGTGCTGTGGAACATGGTGCCTCCTGAGCCTGTCCTGGGTGATATCCATTGATTGCGCAGTGCAGTCAGAGCTAGAAGTATGGTTAAAGCAAAAACTAGCAAGACTTCTTACAAGCAGTGAAGGCAAACCTGAGTCCAGTAACTGCTTGATAGCTTCAGGAGACTGAGATGATGCAGCAAGAGTAGCCAGGTGAGACTCTGTTAGTGCAAGGGGGGCTTGTGCATTTTTAGAGTCATCCGTCAAAGATGAACTAAGGTCCTGCTTTTTGCTGTCATCCGTCATAGACAGTCTGTGCTGACACTGCATTGGAGGAGGAGTGATACCCATCCATCCCATCAGTAAGGAAAAATAATTTGGGTGGATGTGGCACATGGAACAAAGCAAACTATCAACAGCTTTCTTCAAAACCATGTTGCAGGGAAGAGACATGGACCAGTTGAACAGTGACCTGTAGAAGACAGAAAATTATATCAATACATAGTCTGCCAGTTATTTCCCCTTTTTTATCATTGGTTCACACAGCTTTTTTGCACTTTTATGATTTACTATTATAGAAGCTGCTGTGAAACACTCTGTGCTGAACTTGGAAACTTCTTTTTGATCACAGTATCAGGAGGATGCTGATTACTCAAAAGGCACTTCTCAACTGTACGCTTAAATTTCTTCCACCATACTGGATTTTAAATAGATATCAACCAGCTGCACACAAAAACCAGATTTCAGTCTTTTGACAGTTGTCATACATCTCACTCATTTTTAACCAACTGCAACCTCCTTGTGCTGTCAGTTCTCCAAGCTGCAGCTGTAAGGGTCGCACACATGACCCTATGTGTGTGTATATAGGCCATTTACATGAAGGTCTCAATTAGTTTTAAGAACTGAAAGTACTTTAACATGTTTCAAAATTTTTGAAAATTTCCCTCATTAGGCATTTTCTTAAAGATGCTGCAAAAAAATGAAAGCAGCAACAACCTTGTTGGTTGGACAACACACCCTTGTTATCCTTACTTGACCTAAATTTAGGACACAAGTTAGCAACAGAATTATTCCTCAGTGATTCTAAAATCCCACCTACCTTTGGCATCATATCCAAGTACTATCTGTTTAATGTTAATCCAAACCATATGAGTGCAAAAGCTAGTTTTGCTCTCATTATTATTCAGCCTAAATTTCAGAAGGGGTACTTGTAAAGTAAAATGATAATTTCTTCACACAGACTTATTCAGAGTTATGTGAAGCACTTTAAAAAAAAAGCCAGTTCTCCAAACTGCATTCACAGTACCTTGACACCACAGGCATTACATTATCTTAACATTTACATACAGAGGTGAACATGCACTTCATGCCATTCAATGCTAGGTTTTTAAAGTAAATTTGGATGTATTATTGTATCTTGCATTCCCATTTGAAAGCAAGGATTGTTTTCCCTTCTTCTGGATGGAAAAGTTACTCCATGTTTAGTCTAAGGGCACCCTAGGAACTCAAGGAACTCTCTGGGTCTAACCAAAAGTTGGATTTATCACCAGTCAAGGGTCAATAAAAGCCCTCCCCAACAGAAAACTCATCTCACTGGCTAAATGATCAATAACTCTGGAAAGACAGTCACAATTTCCAAAAGTCCACATGTAAAAAGGCTACACTTAACTCTTCTCCAACCATATATTAATACAATCCAAATGCCAAAATCTTCTGGATGAGTTCATGCTCTATGAAAAATAAGGTTTTTTTCTAAATACATATTTAAAAATAACTAAGGGATTAGCATCCATTGGCCAAAGCTACAATACTGAAATGGAAAATGGGGGTGATGGGAAAATATTTCCAAAAACAAAGTGATTTATCACATGTAATAGAGACTTGGAGCTATAGCTAGAATCCATTACAATATTTCAAAAGTTACAATATCAAAGAAGATTAAGAATACACATGAAAATTTACTTTTATTAGAAAAAATATTTGCCCACATAACTCTGACAAAAAAAGCGCTTTTTTAATATATATTTATTAAATATTATATATTTTATAATTTGCTCCAGATGGTGGCCTATATGAGTGATAGTTTTATATCTGGCAGGAGGTAGGGGAATAGGGTCATATAATAAACTTGCACACTCAAACTAGGTACAAACTATCATTTCTCCCTGTGATGAAAACAACACACTTTCCTCCAAAAGACAGGAACTCTGCTGTGAAACCCATTTTTATATATAGATTTTATATAAATCTAATTGTGCTGTCCATTTTGGAAAGTACATTTTTTTTAGAGCTTTTCCTTTTCAAATGTTAAAATGTATCCTTAAAATTTCTGTTAAAGTGTATTGCTAAAAGGACTAATTGACCTGCAATTTAAAATCCTTAAACAGATTCCCAAGATGAACAAGCTCATTTTGAATTTAAAGTTAACTAACTACATCACTGTAACACTGAAGTGTCTTTGGATATTGTCTTGCTTGAAGTCATGTTGCACATATGTAAGAGTTCCACATGCTTGTACCTGTAACCATAACTTAGACATTTGATAGTGCTTTAATGTTTGACTATGCTTAAAGGAGACTGGGTGTGGAAAAATAGGAATGTTTCAAGAGCAACAACAAAACCATGTGCAAAGATCCCTTCATTAACTGCAACTGCATTCAACAGTACAAATCAAAGATGCCTGACTAATGCTAGATACCATAATTAAACAGCCATTTTTCTATAAAACATGCAAAAAATGTTATGTGGCTTTTTTGTTTTGTTTAAACAGAAGAGATCGTTAACCAACATAAATTGCAAATATTCTATCCTATATTTTCATTTTGGGAGTCACTAAGAGTACACATTTGGTGTTTAGGGTGAACTTCTCTTGAGAATGCAGCAAAATGAAGCAAGTTCATAGTTTAAGATTCACTCCAGATTTTGTGCCTTCATTTCTTTCAGGTCAGACTAGCCAGAACAGAAGTGAAAACTCCAAGAAAACATCTCCACCTTCCCACCTCTCAGTTATAGATATTGGATACTGAGACAAATAAAATAATGCTTCTGTAATAGCCTCTTAATGAAGATCACTTATATCTACTGTGAAAATTACTGCAAACAATTTCAACAAGAACAGTCCATTAAAAGACCTCATGAACGAAACCATGAACCAGCTTACCTTTCACATATATGCAAGTATACACATGGATTTCCTGTTTCATTTCAGATTTTGGGGTCTTTAAACACAATTATACCTGGAATATGTGAAGTGCAACTTTGAGTTTAGAACTACAAAACTATCTTTTTGGACATCTTTGGTATCCACTCTATCAATTAGCTTCAGGCAGATCACTTTCCACTACTATTCCACAATAAGTGCCCTTCAAGTTGTATTATATCCATGAACAAAACAATTTTAATATAAAAATAATGTGGTGCAAAACTTTGCTTTACTTACTCAAAGAGCTCCCTGTCCAGCAGTGCTGGCAAATCGTATTCAACGAGCAATTCATAACTATGCCACAAAATTGCTGCTACGCAATGCAGGTGGGAAGGAGATGGCATCAGAAGCCCATACTCTCTGGTTGAGCTATTGGGACAGATGTAGCTGACCCGGCCACTTTTTTTCATAGCTGCAACTCTTGCAGAATCACTGACCCATTTCAGCAATGCTTGAATTCTGTAAGACAAGATGTTGTTGCACATTATAAACGGGCAAAGAAACACTCAGAGACAAATCAGCTTGCTGGTTTTTTGTAATCCAATTTACACATTTATCTCTTTCTTTGAAGTAAAGTTCAAGAGTGAACTCAAGCTCTTTTTACTCAAGACTCAGATCAGGGCAAAAAATAACTAAAAAAAAATTATCTTGGACAGCCGAATATGAACCTTCTACAGAAAAAGAAAATATAGCAGGTTATCTGTGTTCTGACTATTTGAGAGAAAAGTCAGTTGAAAACCAAAGTTTTATGACATTTATAAGAGCAAAAATAGAGGGACAGCATTCCCTGAAAAGGATGAAAAGAGCTAAGACAGAAAACTGGGAGAGTTTATTCAGATATCTGCACTTCCATGCTAACATTACTCATAGCAATCAGATTCCAAAACTGGTTTTGTAAACTAATATCGATCCACTGTTTAGCAGGTTATTTTTTGTATATTCTTCCATATGACAACCCAAATAACATTACCTATCTTTTGTTCCAGGGTCTTGAGTTGTTCCAAGCTGATAAAGAATGTCTATTGTAGAGTCAGAAGAGAGACCATTTAATCTTCCAAACAGTAAAGGGCTATTCAGATCTTGCCGCATTCAAAAAAAAAAAAAGGGGAGGGAAAATAACAGAAGTACTTACATACATATTTTTTAAGTGTACTATGACGTTATTACAGAATCGCAATATTAACATTGAATTAAGTTTTCCCAATAACATAATGATGAAATTCCTATACACACCACTGTGTCAAAACCAAGCATTTTGTGTGTCTAATGTACAGCTTTACTATGAAATGAGAAGTCATTACAACATTCATCAGATACCAGACTTGAAGGTTTGTATAGTAGGGTTTTCTTGAACACATTCCAAAAGCACATGACTAATTCCAATAGAGCTGTCAAACATCTTGCTTTACATAAGCAAACATTTTTTTGAAAATGAAAGCTCATTTAACTCCAATATCCATCAATGGGATTACAGCTGAAGATTTCCAGAGATTATTTCCTATTCAGCTTCTCCTCACTGTGTTCATCCTCTGCCCTGCCAGAAAGTACTTTCCTATCTAACAACATTCGAGCAAAACAGGGCATTCTATGTTGAAACACTAACTCATGGCAAAAGAAGTCATGGAAGCCATTTTAAAAAGAATGTTTTCTGATAGCAACCTCAAAACAGGAAAAATTGAATTTGTTTTCTTTCATTTAGAAGCTACAAAACAGCAAAGCGGTATGAAACCATAAATACAAAATCCCCAGTTCACTAACAGAACAGCTTCTGCAAAACTTCACTGCGGGACATAGAATGTAGTTGCATCTTCATTATATACCTCTACACATAAATATTTTCAATGCTGAGTGGTATTCAGAATTCATACTGTCCTACAGACTACTGCTGCTCAAATTCTGCTGCATTAGTTTTCCTTAGCAGCATTTGTGGCAGTGCTCTTTATTTTAAAACACGTGGACACAGTATCTAAAGTAAGATTTAGGATACACTGTGCATCCTACGCTGTCTTCAAAACACCCATGTAATTACGAAAAACCAAACAGCCCTGGGTGCACTGCTTTAATCTGGTAGAACTACCCACATACAAAGACCATGATACTTACAAGCCCAACAAAGCACAATGGCAAGTTCTAGCAACCCAGGTTCAGAATCAGAAAGCAACATGCAAATGCACTGTATTTGTACTTTTATACAAGCAATGCTTTTAACCAGCAACTGAAAAGAAATACACTGCACTCACCTGCAGGATCACTCCCTGATGCTGAGCAGTTTCTTAAAAGAATGTCAATCAATTTTAGGCCAATTCTGGTGGACTGAAGCCCAATTTTCACAAGCACAGCCTCGATGTTTGGAGAATGCATCCCACAGTAAGGGGACATTAGTAAAGCAGCACATGTCTGCAACAGATTAGCAGTGGGTGCTGCAGCACTGGCCATCATTGCTTCCAAATCACTTATGTGAGTGAGGCAATGGTGTAATAATCTTAACCATCCAATACTGAAAAGGAAAACAGAAAAATGAGCTAATGTATTATTTTATTGTATTACCTTTTACATATTTCTTCCAAAAGAAAAAAATCCTTCCCTGTTGAGGGAAGGATGAAAGGGAACGTGTTTATATATGGGGATGGGTGTGGGGCAGGTTTGGGTTTTATAGATTGTTGGTTTCGTTCCTTCTTTGTTGGGTTTTATTTGCTTGTGTATTGTTTTTATTTACATCAAAATGAGTGAAAGTGCAACAGTAGTTGGCATTAAAATTATACACCTGCACAACTTCCCTGACATTACAAACTTTTACGATCATACATATTTACAATAAACTACAGTGAACCTTAGGAAACCTGATTTAAAATACATCTAGAAAAAGCACAGTAATTAAAAATGTGTTAGCTACTACATTTCCCTCATGTCTCTCATTCTTTAACAAAATAATTCAGAAGTTCTTTTAATAGTAAATCCTGAGAAATAAACCCATTGTAATTAAATCAATTTGGAAACACATCTAATAGACATCACACCACAATACTATTTAAACTAGAATCATGAACAAGAGGGCAGTCTAAGCTGTACATGAAATAAATGGCATCTTTCACTGACAAGTTCTAAACTAGCAGGTTGTTTCCACAGCTAACCTTTACCACAGTTTTAAAAAATGCAAATTTTATCATAGATCCTAAATTAGACTTACAATTTTATTTTAGAAATCACTTACTCCTAAATCAATTGGATTCATCAATTTAAAAAGACCAAGTTCTCTGTTATGTCTAAAATAAAATTTATGCCAAGTTTATTGAATATATGTTTCACATTACTATCACTGTTTTATTCAGATACTTACAACATTAAGCTGAAAGCTACAATACTACATTTCAAGAAATGAGGAACATACGTTAACCTTCTTTCTTTAGATTCTGCTTATTCTTGTGTGACTTTATTATAACCTTTTCTTAAGTAAAAATATAGTATAATTTGGCTATAGTAATTTTCTTCACTGCTATTTAAGAGCAAAGACCAATTTCAGTCATACAGCTTTTATAAATATACACTGAAAGTATTCATGTTCTCCAAATTTATTTATGCTCTCAAAACTTTTCCCTGCAAAAGAAAGGCTTTTAAAACTTTCCCATGCACTCTTCAAATTTATAAACATTAAGGTTCAAAGATGAAATATTTAAAATAAATAAGTTTTTTACAACTTAGTAAGCTAAATTTAAAAACCAGGAATTGTCAAAAATCCATCCTGTAAATTAAATTCAAAGTTGGAAAATGCTGACACTTAAAAAAATTCCTTAAGTGTTCATTTATTTTTATTTTCAAAATGAGTAAGAAACTCAAAATGCCACCTAACCAAATAAACATTTTCGAAAATAAATCTTGCTGATATGCCAGAATCATAGGAACCTTCAACTTCTATTTCTGAAATGTTTGCAAGCTGCAATATTAGATATGACTTCCACAAAACGTTCCATTATTCTATTTCTACTCCTGCTCCAATAGTTATATAACTCCGTTGACTTCTGTAAGGATAAGAAGTATTTTGCAACTCCATTTTTTCTGACAACTGCCTACCCATTAAAAACACAAAATGCAACTCAAAGTGTTTTCCTGTACTTTATATTCTCTCTCCATTGCAGGGACAAAACATTCCCTTTTACATTTGCAGACTAAAAATCCTAATAAAGAAGGCAGAAGTACTGCTTATATTTCCCGATGTGGCATTCACATTCTCTGAACAGAGAGAGACCTGGTTCCCTCTCCCAGGATTTTTCCTAGGGAAGGCAGTGAGAAGCTCAGAGAAGAAGAGAAAACAACTCTTATCTCTACTTGCTGCACCTGTGGTTTGGCACATGTGGAATGTGCTATGGAGACTGTTTACCAAAAGCGATTTGTTAACTGGATTCTGGTGATGGTTGTTTGGATTGATTGGCCAATTGGGTCAAAGCTGTGTCCTGACTGTTTCAGTCAAGGGCTTTTCTTTAGTATTTCTTTAGTATAGTATCTGTTTAGTATAGTATAGTATTAGAGTAATATAACATAGCTTAATAAAGCATTTGTTCAGCCTGTTGAAATCGTAGAGTCAGAGCACATTATTCCCTACCTTGGAGTTGCCCTGCATCAACACCCCTTCATATTGGGAAAAAAAAAGGAGGAAGAGTTCGCTACTGAAAGATCTGACTCAGAGAAGCAAACACCATAAAAAACCTGAACCCTAAACCATGAACTGGCACAAACTGTCCCCTGACACTGGAGCCTTACCTCGTTTTGGAGACCTGGTCCTCAGAGGGAAGGAAGGGGTTGTTGACGGTGGCAGAGGAGGTGTTTCCGAAGGCCGTGAGGCCCAACAGTTTGATCTGAGAGAGGCCCAGGGTGCTGGCATCCCGAGGACGATGGAGACGAAGGCAGACAGCTGAGGCAACTTCAGCTTTTACTAGCTGGATTTTTATATAGGTGAGACCACTCGTGATAACAGGAGTAGACAAAGGTAACATATTGACACCATCTGCGCTTATTTCAACAGATACTGATGAAGGGCAAGCTACAGAGTGAGATAAGAAGGTTTAACACTATTTTAAAATCGGTACCAGTTTGTCTTCATCATGGTTACACGGTCAATACTTAAAATTCAGAGAACAGAATGACTGAAATGGTCTCCAACTGCAGCTGGAGAACTTGACCTGGGAGACGGTACATATTAAAAAGCACAAGCATTTTGATACATGGTATATACTGTTTATTTCAAAGACTTCAGAGGAAGAAAAGTCCTGTTACTGAAAACACTGTTTCCCTATCAGGGTTACAACAGCAAGAGCTGAAAATCTCATGCTTTTTCCCAACTACCATACACAAGCACTTTGGCTGAAGAGCCTTGACCAATGTAACTTTCTCACTGGGCAAAGTTTTGGTGAGCATGACAAGGTTTTTTGACATATTTAACATGAATGGCACATGACATCTACTACGCTAGAAAACAAGCAGAGGCAGGGATTTCTGTTCTCACGGAAAGCAGAATTTGCAAGCTTTTCCAACTTATTTTACAGGCATTACTCAAACAACTTCCCAGCTTTAGTTCCTCTGATTATACTCTTTGAATTGTATCCCAACCTTCAAATTTTTGACCTGGCATCAACATCAGTGAATCTACTTACTTGCCAGAGAGGCCAGGTGAGGCTGGATGTGGATCTCCTTGAGCAGCACAGCTGCAGGAAGGTGAATCGTGAGGTCACACCAAGCTTCCTCAGGTAAAAATATGTATGACCATGCAGCAGAGCGAGCCCGTCTGTGGGGAGGAGTAGCCTGCAACAGCACTTCAGCAGGCTGGGCAGTGGGACTGCTTGAGGTGATGGAACCTTCAAAAACAATACCATTAATGTTGATTGTTAATGTTTCTTAATAAAAATCAGATTAATTTACAACCTGAACTGTGGAAAACACCTTTTTTTTTTCTGTGTCATCTCTTTTGCTTTATCAATAATATCCCATGTTTAAAGTCCACTGCCCAGTTATTTTTATTTTCCTCTGAACTGTTTTAAATAGGCAGTTTACATATCCACATGCACATGTATGTCCTTGAAATCTGCTAGGGGAAAATTGCTATCAAAATTCTAAACTTACTCTCAAGAGTACATGACAAACAACTTTTCAAGTAGAAACGTGCAGGTTAAACAGCATGCTTAACTTGAACTCAGTTAATTCACAGATAACACATATTTAATACTAAAATAACATAAATTACTTTAAGACCAACTTCTGCAACCCTTTTTCTTTAAAAAGGTTTCACATGAAAACCCTTTCCTAAAAAAGACATCAGAATAAAAAAAACTGACCACAGTTGCTGCTTCTTTTTCTACTCCTAGCATAAGTTAAGAATGAAGAAGGAAATGTAGGCTGTCTTCTTTAGCAAGTTATAGGACATACAAGACCAGATTTGAGCTCTTCCAAACTTCAGGTACTTGGGGTGTTCTACTGTAAAGTAGCTATAATCTGACCCCACGAAAAAATGCCTAGCAGCAGCTAGACATTGATAAACTTTCATCCCAAAATGAATTAAGCCCATCTCAGAGAATAACCATGTGATGAGAATCAGAATGTACTGATGGGAACTGATGGGAATTAGAATGTACTAAGTAAGAGCAACCAGGTTAATTTTAAAAGCACACTCCTGACTGAAGTTAAATATTAAGAGATGCCCTCATGGCAGAACATCAAGAACTGCAGCACTTTGTAAGCTGGAAGATAAGGTAGGCAAGAACCTACCACCACACATGCTTAGGATTTTTACTATCAAAAGTAATAAAGAATGAACATGTGCAGGATTCCTAAATTTACCATTTAGAAATTTGTGAAGAGCAAAGTAGAAGACTTCCAGTGGCCACTATTTTACCAAATAAGCCTCTTTTGTCTTTCACAATGCCATTATTTTGACACTCTTAAATCTGAATCACAGCACTGAATAGACTGCTTTCTCAATCAACAATCTCTCCAGAAATTTTAAAATTAATCCCCTCTTGTCAATGAGACAAACTGTATGAATACATTCAAGGGCTGCACCAGGCTAGAGGGCAGCAACAGAAAACAAAGACACTACTACTAAAAAGTCTTTGTAAGATATTGCAGTACCACTACCTCTTAAAACACACACATTTTAGTTAACTGGCACTGTACTGATTTCAAAACAACACTACAATTCTAACACATGCTTATGCAAGCCCCATGAGAGCAGTCAGAAGTAGACATGAGAGCATCATCAGCAATATCAGCCTTATGCTCCAGCTTCACAGAGCTCAGGCTCATTCACTATCGTCCCACCATGGCATGATTCTGTACGAACTTCATCAAAATTGATGTGCCTTAAAAGAAGTTACTGAGTCTTATTATGTCTAAGGCAGATGGTGTGCTGGAAACAGGCATCCCCTGACGTAGGGGAGGAGAAAGGGGCTCACCTCGATGCATGACTTCATCAGACACAGTTCACTCCCTCTCCTCTCCCCTGTCCACATGAGGTCCTACTACCTGTGCTGAAGGGGACTAACCTCATCCCTCAACATTACACTGAAACACCAGCAACCCCTCTCAAAATAATATTTAGTAGTATTGGAACATTTGACACTATTGTATTACTTTTTGTTCAGAACTTCACACACATTGAAATGACCAGTAGATGTTAATCTAAGAGAAAGAAGCATTACTCACCCAAAGGTGCAAAATTGTGAATTCCTTCTGCATTATCAGGCTCAGAAGCGAGCACTCTGGCTTTCAAACTGCTATCTGTCGCTTTGGTGGGACCAGAATCCAGGAATTTCATAATAGTTGAAACCATGCTTTTTGCTGTGTTAACAATAGCTCTTGTGCTTGTTACCATGTTGTTACAGATAAGCTGAACACCACCTGTGTATAATGTGGCAGTGAGAAAAAAATACTGCTCAGGAGCACACAATAGATTCCACACAAGCAAAGGCCTGTTTAGTAAATTGGCCCATGTCAACACATATATGTATTCTTTAAGTGCCAAAAAAAAAATCTAAATCAAACTTTTTATTTGATGTGGCTAAAGAAAAGACATTCTTACCCATATCATGGAAAGCCTTCAGTGCCTCACTTGTATCCAATACTCGTAAAATGAACCAGAGCAGTGGCTCAGATAACTGACATGTGGCAAGAGAACCCTAGAAGAAAATCAATTTAGAAATGCATGGTTTCATACAAAATTGGCACAGTAGAAATTCAAATAACAGCTTTCAGCCTCCCCTTTCAGTAGGCAAAACTACCAAGGAAGAAATGCCCCCACACCTGACCTATCTGCCACCATATACAATGCCATGTTCCACATGGTTCAATTCCTTATACAGGACAAGTCTTTGGGGTATGGAAAAGCTCAAACTCAGGGGGTGAGCATCTTCACAGAAATATGAGTACTGAGCATTAAAATAGACACAATAAATGTGATTCTCACTTGCACATAATAAAATATCTGTTCCATCTTCAAGCCTTTAGCCAGAGACATTTACAGGAATGTCAAAATGTCTTTAGAGAAAATTCTTACCCTCTACCACAGGCAACAGAGAGAGGCTTCCTAACTTCAGCACCCAAATGAAGTGAGGTTGTAAAATGTTAACATTTCTTTTACATAGCAATACTTTTTAGTTTTCTGATCTTACTACTGATTACAGAACCAACTACCTTGAAGCACAGCAAGACTCAGGGAACTTACCTGCCTTCCCATGTACCCACAGGCCATGTAGGTAAGAATAGGCTGAAGCATCACTTGAACTGTTGTTGCTTTCTTACTAAGTGTTGTCAGGATAGTGAACAACCCATCTCCAACTGATATTGCATCTAAGCCACCATGAAAGTTCTCATGTTTAGTCAGATGTAAGCCACTTGCACCTAAATGAAAACAGACAGTTCAAAGGTCACAAACTGAGACCTAACAAACCATTAACAGCACACAAGAGAACTCAAGAATATACAAATGTTCACATGGATTTTACAAAGTAAAAATGGACCAGTTTTCAGGACCATATGACTTACAATTAGTGTACCCAGATATATACAAATAGGAAGACCTGACCTAGGAAGTCAGGAAATTTAAATCAAATCAGACCATAAAAATAAGTGCAATTAGTGAAGGAAACAGGGTAACTACAAGAATTGGAATCACTCCTAGCTAGAAGCAACTGACATTTAAGATCTTTTTCTGATAATAATAAAGTGCCCTTGTGCTGCCAAAAACCTCCCCAAACATGTAACACACATATTTCTATCAGAAATACCCCTCCTGGAATTCTGCTTCTCACTATTAAAGCTTAGGATTTATTCATGACAATTTTCTGAATATCAATTATCAGCAATATTGACTACACAGTGCTGAGATTACAGATAGTAAGCAAAACAGTAGTATTCCCATGGAAGAGACTACTTCCATAAATACAACTGTCTTACAAATCATATGACTGTGATCTGGAAGAGCTGTTAAAAGTGGTCTTAGATTTAAATGTAAGACAACCACAGAATAATCCTGTCCCATTTAGAGAAACTGAAGCTGTACGAACAAATAATAATAAAAATTAAGTGTGTTCAAGTGCATGGAGCATGTCTTAAAGAAACCTTTTGGCAAGAGAAATAGCAGGTGCTGTACTTCGGCCATTTTTAAACTGTCAAGAAAGCAAATATTGATAAGCAATGCATGCAGAGCAACAAATAGAGCAGTCCTAAGACCCAGCCTCTGTCCAGCCTACAAAAGTTAAATGGAATGAGTGATAGAGCTGAAGTCAAGAAAGCTGGATTTGCTGTGAGGGACAAGATAGGACAGGAGGTGGATACTGTTACTGGTATGATTTTTCACAGTTTATCATTTACAAAACATAAAACCCTAATGAAACAGACCCAGTGGTCATAAAAGGAAAAACAGAATGAAAAAATGTTTAAAATTCATGCGACAAGTGAATTACTCAGGGCCATCCTGGATCCTGATCAGCTGGCTTGCTAGATGCAGTAAATTAACACTATTAGCATAAATTTTTACACCAGAGCCACTACCTATCAGTAACATTTGCAGACATCTTCTTGTTTACCTATCCTGTAGCACCTTTCCATACTGCATTAGTTATTACTTATTTATTACTATATGTTCATAACTGATTTTTGGATCCTGTGTAACCTGGCTGCAGTCTTGCAAAATGGTTTTTTTCCCAGAAATTGTCCAGAGAGAACTTAATATTGTTTTTCTTGAAGGAACTAAACCCACAAATAGCTGTGTTACATCTTCCCAAAATACATGGACAGATTATTTTCAATAACCTGTATTAAAAACCCTTTGGAAGACCAATCCATTAAAGGAATCAGCTGGCCCAGAACCCTAATTTCAATGAAAAACATGTTGAAAAAACCATCTTTCCAAACTGCCCTTAAAAAATGCAAAACAACTGCCAGACAAAAATCAGTGGTTTAGAAAGACATCAAATTTGAGAAGAAGATCTGAATTTCAGATAATTTCAGATAACTCCAAAGAAACACACACTCAGAACAAACCACCACTGCCAGAACAAACTACTTTCAGTGTTCACAGTGTATTTGCAATATGACACCAACTACCCAAAGTGATGGAGGAGATGCTCTGGAATTAATTTCAGGAAGAATCCAACAGCACAATGCAGGCTTGTCAAATCCTGCCTCCTGTTTAATTTGACTGCTAGAGATAACTATCTCTTCCTCAATTGCTTTCATGCTTTAATAAACCACTGGTCCAATATTCATGAACAAGTAACTGCTTCCTGGTAATAGCATCGGTTAAGTTTTGTATCTGCTTCAAAGAGGCAACACAGAAAAGGCCAGAGCAACTTGCTTCAAAGTAAGAAAATTACTATAAAGAGAACAAAATCTTAAAACAATTACACCTGAAATGAAGCACAGATCTTTGTCTATCCTCCTGCAAAATGCTCTGCACATGCAGAAATTCATGGTATTTCAGCCAGTGGTTTAACTTGTGCAAATAAATTCTAGCTACCACCACAGCATACAAGTAATTCACAGAGATAGGTAGTCTCTCTGAGAAAATGCACCTCAGATAAATATCTGACAAACAGCAGTTTTGATTTCTAAGTATCATCATCTCCCTCACTAGTTCATAGCAGGAAGATCCCACCCACAAATACATGACTGGAACTCCTAGAACATGATGTTAATGTTATTTCTGATGAAACAAAGGAAAAGTTTAGGTATTCTATGAAAGGGACATGATTGTAATCACTATTTTCCAAAAGTGATTTAAAAAGGAAAATCATCCAAAATCATGGCAAATAACTGAGGTAAGGGGTCTTGTACAAAGAAGACTCATCCTAATTCATGCATAGAGGCACGTGAGGGCTACAGACTGAAATACAGGAAATTCCACTTAAACATAAGAAAAAGGCTTTTCTATTTTAAGAATGATTGAACATTACAACAGGTTGCCTACAGCAGTTGTGGAGTTTCCACCCCTGAGGAATTAAAAAACCAACTGAACCAAGGTACTGAGCAACCTGCTCTCAACTGAGGCGGCTCTGAGTTTGTGCGGAAAGGCTGGACTAGACAATCTCCAGAGGTCCTTTAACATTAAGCATTTTGAGATTCAGCAAATTCAAATGTCAAACACATTCCTGTTTGGTTTCAATTACTGTCTCCCATCTCCAGTTAGGGGCTTTTTTTCATGCATCTGCTCCCCTTTAGCTTTGTCTCTTCTTTCCTGTCATTTCTGTAACACATTCTTCCACATCTACACCCAGCTTATGAGATTGCAGAAGTTTTATTAAACGTTTCACCACCCAAAAGACCTTCCATGCTACTCAGAAAATACCTACCAATAATCATGGCCATAGCGCTGCTGTTACACTGGCCAAGAGCAGACAAAATCTGGCTCATAATTTGTTGGTTGGCCAACACCAAGTCTGCCACGTATGCAGTTGATCCTTGAGTATTAGGGTTGCTTCCATTGCCGTCTTTGCCTCCCGAAACCTTTTCCTCATCAGACACACTGTCTGTAGTACTGCTTGCTACTGGAACACGGGCACTGTATTCTCGGTTACTGGAAAGTGGCAGCTGAACTAAAATGTTTATCAGCTTTAATAAATCAAACATGAGCTGATCCCTTGTCATTTCTCCACAAACTGCTTTGGCATCACCTGGACGGATAATGTTGGCAAAAAGCCCTCCAAAACACGCTCGAGCACCCACAGAGCTGTCGGAGCCACTGCGGGACATTACTTTGTCCGAACACGTAATGTAATGATGCACAAGAAAGGTTATGGACTCAATCACTGCAGAAATAGTGCTAACTGATACAACTTCAAAATTCTGTTCCAGGGTGAATTCCAGGAGTTTCACTTGAGCATCCAATGGTCCCTGGCCTGTCTGGAAAGCACCCCTGAAAGAAATAAAAGGGAAAAAAAAGAAGAAAGAGAGATATTACAAGTTATACAGGTTTGGCTGTTGAGTGTGGTCTTTTTCCTTGATTTTTTAGGGATTCAAAAGCACACCAGACTTCCAATGAATAAAAAATCCAGCTACTTTCAGAAATGCATGTTGAAGCAAAATCTAATCTTCCACCCGCATTAAACTTCTGTAATTTTTTAATATATTGGTCATTAAACAGCCTGCAGAACCTGCTCATGCCACAACCCTACTGATACCACTAAGGATTAAGAAATTAACTATGAAAAAAGCTAGGATTCATCTTTTGTTTTGTAATTCAGGTAATTTTGTAGGTAAATACTTGGAACAGTCTACATACAGACTGAACAGTTCTGTTCAGTTCTTGGTGAAAAGTTTCCGACATTTGCAAGAAAACCTCATGGAAAGCAGTCGCATAATACTTGAATATCATAAGGATTATTTAGTTGCTAACAGGAAATCATGATGGATTTTTTTTTCTTCCCATTGATTAATCTTACTCGAACTTTTAAAATTAAACCCAGAACAAAACAGTTTATAGAAACAGCCCTGAAAATAATATTTGGAATTTAAGTAATTCTAACAGTAAAGTACTGCTTTTCTTTATAATTAATCTTATGATCACAGTACAGTTCCATAATTATCTGTGTTCTTAGAAATAACCATGTAAATCTCTTCCTGGTGTTTTGCTTCCATTTCACGGCATTTCACATAAAAACCCTAACAAGTTTCAAAAACTACCCTTTCAGTGGTCTCATTAGCTTATTTTAAACAAATGCTGGCATGCAGACACACACTCCAAGATTCACTGGGAATTAATGATTTTATTGTATTATGACATGTCTCATAGAAATCACTGATCATCAATGTGACCTAGTAAACACCACTCCTATAATTTAGGTTACAAAGGTAAAATCTCTTGGAGAAGGTAGAAACCATTTTCTGTAAGATAAAAGAATAGATAACACCAAAGTGCCACCTACTGGGAACCCAGAACTGAGGAAGCTCATCCCTAATTACAGGAAGCCTTTGTCTGGAGATGAGCAGAACATCAATACCAGAAAGAAATGCTTTTTAGTGTACTTCAGACTAAACGATTGCCTCATTTCCAGTGTACTACTGGAGACAGAGTCTTGTGCCCATCGGCCTTGCCTTGAGGAAGCAGAACTGTGAAAGATGAGCCATAAGCTCTTCTCTCTCTACTGGCCAGAGATATTTCTCTACACTTGTGAGCATCAACAGGCCCCAGGACAGTGGGACAGAGGGTGTTTTCCACTCTCATCTGGAGAGAAAAAAACCCACCAAAGATAAGGCAATAAAAATGCATATTGCATAAATAGAATTAGGCAATCTCACAACTCATCCTACCATGTGAGAAAAGACATCTGTATTATTTTCACAACCTACGAATAATTTCTCAGAATACTTTCTTTAATAGGTAAGCTCATCAACAGAGTCCTTACTTTAGGGAATTACTTCACCAAGCTTTAAATAAAATCAGTCCAATATTTTAGTGCCTTTATTGACACTCCCTTACAGACAGCTGTGTGTGAATTCCAGATGCACTTTTCCATGTGCCAGAGGCAGCCCAGATCCTGCTGCTCGTGCTGCAGCAGCAATGATGATTTCCATTGACACATAACTTGATAGTATGACAAGGCACATACACATCTGAGTTGTGATTCACAATTACATAGATTTTAAAGAAATGGAGAGTATGAAAGAAAACAAACACGTAAGATTTACCTTTCTGTTGAAAGTATATGTATTAATTTCAATAAAAATTCACTGAACATCTGAGGACAAGTTGAAGAAAGGTGCACCTGTAATCGAGTAAGAAATTCTTGCATAGCTTGTGTTGCTGTTGGCCCAACCTAGAAGAGAAGACATTTTAGGAAGAATTATATACAACTGAAATGTCTTCAAGAACATTAACATCTTCTAAGAACAGGAAAGTATTGCATAGCTCAACTTGCTTTTTGAAAATTTTTACAGCATCTTTACAGAACTAATCTATATCCATTTATATGACGTGTTTTTGTATCATTAGTCGTGAGTTAAAAGCAAGAAATTCAGTTCTTGGTCCAAGACTTGTTTTTCAGCTTGAGATTCTCTTTTCAGTAATGCAAACTATACTCCATACAGAATCCACTTCTGTGCTAATCTGAATGTTTTTTCACAAACTACATATCTAAGTAAGTACTTTAATGGCACTGTGCAGTGTTAAAATTCTGGAAATGACTATGTATTTTCTTGAAGATTTGCTGGAAAAAACCCCATGGAACTACCAGGTGCCTTCTGTCTCCCAAACTGAGACTCCTGGCAAATACTACCTACAATTAAGTTCATTTGGGCTTTTTTAAAAACACCATTCATAGATATTTCAAAGATGGAAAAAACAAGAAAACATTAATGGAAATTAGGAGAGGCAGCAGATACCACATGAATTCAGAAACAGGAAGAAAATGAAGTATAATTTTAAGTTCAGGAATTCTTAGATATTAAAACTTAATCTTCATCGGCATTTTTATCCCAACCCAACAAGATTTTGGGAAAGTAACTGAATGGAACACTTCATTCACGTATGGCATCCTCTCCCTGTGGCAAGTCTCCAGAGAGCTGTAAAAACATACCAGCACTACTGAGAGTGTATCAACAACACGAACTTCCCTATGGCTGCTCATTAGAACCAACTAAGCCTACACTAGAAGAAGAAACAAGACAAGGATATAATACATTATGATAATACATATTTCTGTCAAGTGTCTTGAAATCCTATTGCAAAAAGTTTTTCTCTTATTTTAATTGCTCATTACCTGTGGACTGTGTTGATTTGTTCCATGAGGGTTAGTGCCAGAAAGGAATTTCACTAACACATGAATAAGGTTGGGATCTGACACCAACAATTGGGCAGTACTTTCCTGAGCTCCAATGGCACTGCTTGGACCAGCTTAAAAATAAAGACATAAAAATTATGTGTGTAATATTAAACATTAAGCGTAAATCAAGTATCTTTAGTGCAAAACCCTTATATTTATTTCAAGATGTGGAAATATTCTCAGCTAAATCAGGTACCAAAAACTGTGTACTCAGGACCATGATTTAGAGTTTTCCAGTAAGTACAGATGCAAAGCCCCAAAACCATCCAATCAGTGTTCCAAGCTTGCTATGGCAGTATTCTTGAAAATCGACATTAATTTTGCAGGAGCAATACATACAGACATTTGGATTTGTCTCTTTTTGTTAGTCCAACACTTAAATCAGGCTCAAGTGCCTTTTTTAGTTTGTCAGACAGAGACCAAGTGTTCTGTTATCCTGTAAACAATCACAGTATTTTTATTCTTGGCACATGCAAAGACTTCTCAGAATAAAACTGTAGGGAGCTTAACAGATAAGAACTCTGAAAACTGGAATGTGAATTAAAAGACACCCTTCAGTGATCAAACAAACAAGCTTTACTGAATGTGAAGCCTTACTCTTGCAGTGGTAGTGTACTGAATCAGTTCGAAACCCTGAAAAAAAGCACGATATGAAACAGATCCTGCAGAAGTGGGACAACGTGCTCTGAAAAATGCCATGATGCCAATGTTCTCCCTTTCACAACTGGCTCAGGTGTACAGCTGCTCCCTGGAGGAGTTACAGGGATTCGCACATAGGTCTGAATGTGCCCATCCTTTCTGATAAGGTGTGACTGACTCAAGAGTTGACAGTACACGTGCTTGTTAACTGAAGGCAGTTATTCCAGAAATCAGGCCATGATCTATTCTCAAATACTACGAATAAGAGTGAAGTCTCAGTTGGTGCATAATAAGTCTTTTTCATTAGTTTTTTGTAGCTCGACTTCTTCACCTGATGACAAAAATTTCAGCAGATTTTTGTGAGACCAATTTCTAAATAACATCAAAAAAAAGGGACAGAAAGTAAAAATTTTACGAACAAAGTGTATCTGAAAGTCAGTGACTTGAAATGGCAAATATGAAAAAAAGATTCATAGACAACATTTAAAAACTACTTCCTGTAACTTCTACTAGATTTGTGGCAAAATCTCATTTACAAAGTGAGATTATTTCTAATGTGTTATGGAGTAATATAGAGAATGTGAGGTATTACTGGTATGTATAGGGAAATGAAATGGCTGGATTTCTATTTTAATAGATTCAGCTGCTGGGGGCTTATTTTCAGATAGCTTAACATAAGCAGTGACTGGTGCCTGCATATTTACAAAAATATTCCTACTCTCTCAGAAAAACTTCAATCTCATTCACAGCAACTTAATCATTCCTCCCTGCTACTTCTTCTCATACTACAAAACTAATTCCCAGAGATCATTAGCTAGTCCTAAAACGTTTTTTGGAAGACACTGACGACTTACTTATAATGACATTTTCTTTTACCATTTTCTGTTTCCCACGGTACAAGCAATTCAAGGAGCTCACTCTTGAAAAGCCCAAAGTTAATGGAGAACAAAGGCATGCATATGACAAAAGGAATGTTCTGGAAGTCTTCTGATGGAATCAACATTCATTTGTACATCCCTAAAACTGTCAACATAAGAAAACCAACCAAACAAACTTACCATTAAGCTGCATATTTGTCATGAGTGTTAGGCTGTGAAGCACAAGACACCACGTCCGGAGTAAAGTATTAGGATACCATGCCAGAACTGACAGGAAGCTAGTTACTGAAGCTGTCAAGAAAAACAGTTTTTTCCCAGTTTTAATCTTCAAGGTATTACTATAAATTTCTAATTTTTACTACAAGGTGCTATGCTGATTATGGTTATTAATATTATTGTTCCTTGCATTCATTTTGTTTTGACCGCTCTTGTCACTGTTCCTGCAACCACTGTTGCAGGAAATTAGGAAAAGAAACCTTACCAAGACTTCACAGGAACTGACCCACAGAACTTTCTACAGTATACAGACCCTGACATTGCAAAGAAAATGATGCAAAGAAACTGGTTTCAAATTGTTTTCATGGAAGTCAGTGTAACAAGTTCTTACTATCAGGCATTAACATTTTGGATTATCACCACAAGATACCACAGTCTTTCTTAACTACATAGTATAACATATTGCAAGAAAAAAATTCAGCATGTCTTCATACTAGAAGTATTAGAATTAGTAGTCTGACGCTCAACAGAATGGAGCCTTCTCACTCTCCTGACCCTTTTGTTAAGGGAGGAATCATAGAATGGTATCAAGGAGATGAAATTCATCAGCATACAGTTGCACAGCTCATCTCAGACAAAGAAATGTGTTTTAATGAGTCCTCTTGGGAATAATTCTGAGTTAAGAACCACAAATTTTACCATTTCATTGCTACTAATTTTACAAAAAGTGAACGAATCAACTCTCAGTTACACTCTAGTAAGGTATTTTCCACTTTAAGAAGAAAACGAGACCAAAAGTTCTTTAATAAGAACTCAGAAATTATGCCCACACTGATCTTAGCAAAAACACTTACTGCAATACTTCTTGCTTATTAGCAAAAACTGAGTATTTTAAAAAAACCAACCCCTAACTTATTTCTCATATTTAATATATTTTACCTTGGTTTAGGGAAACAACAGGTATTCGGTTAGCATTATAAAGGAAAATATCAGCACCACTATCTTTACTTCCAGAGGAGCTGGAATTCAGGCTTAATGTGAGCCATAGCTGCAATAGCGATTCAAGCTGAAAGAAAGGGGAAACAAAATCCACTATGAGAACAAACTCAGAACCCCAGAGCACCAAAATTTTAATTTTAAAAGCCTGATCTATATTCTCAGCTGCTACTGTTTCACTGCACACACACCCTCTCTCTCTTTGACTGGATTTGAAAATTCTGCTAAACATAATATTCAAGGCAAATTCAGTCTAACTAGCAAATGCTTCTGCTATTTTTTTTGTAATTGAGTTCTTGTAAATATTTTCTCTTAAGAACTTTCTTCAAACTTGTGTTAAGAAAATGCAGCTTTACACACTGTTTGGAAATATCTTTCTCATAACCCTATACCTGTAATACATACAGGTAGGCTTACAGGTTTGCAGGGAAGCTTTTGCAATGTTACTAAAATGATAGTTTCCCAGTCAACCAAAATTAGTCAAAAGGCCCATTTATCTAATGAGAAATCTCAGAGACACTGATGCTTACTCTGAATAATCCCCCTGAGGAAAATAACTTTAGATATTCTGGGGAAGCATCAAGGATGTTTAAATATCTCATCCAAAATAGTTTCTTGTGTAAAGAACAATTGAGGGATGGAGTCAGCCACTCTATCAAAATATCAAGAGGGAGGCAGGCATGTAATCATTATTTACATCATACATGGCATTCCTTTGTATGAATCAAGAAAAGCTTTGCTAAACCAACGACTTTTCAAAAAGCAAACTTTTACATTTGCTATTACCGTACAGGATCATCGGATAATTCAGATTGGAAGGAACCTTTGCAAGTTATCCTGTCCAATCTGCTCAAAGAAATGCCAAAGAAGATATCTGACTTTGTCACTTGGGGGTTTATTCAATTGGGTTTTGAAAACCTCCACAAATCTCTATTTTTCATTAAGTGTCACTTAGTGACATTCTTCATTACAAAGCAAACAATTATCATTCAGTGGACATGCAAACTTGTTTTTAAATATGCAAATGTACACCAGTTTTCCACGGTAACAAGCAATGTCTGCTTTCACAAAGGCTTTCAGCGCTTTATTACATTATCAGTACCATTGTCCATGACATATTCATAAGCAATGAAGTGCACAACCTAACAGATTACTAAGTAGCAAGAAGTAGAGGAAAACAACTCTCAAATTTAGAGAAAAATACTATCAGAATATTTAAAATTCAAAATTCTCTACCTGAACATGGTGGACTTGCAGCATGGAAAAGAGTTTGTTGAAACATGCACTCAGCATAGGTATAGATGACAACTGCACAATGAGCTGGGCATTTTGGTTAGCAGCATGTAATCCCCTCAGCAAGGAATCATCTGTGCCACTGGGAGACTGCGTCACTAGAAAACAAAACAGGGTACCACCCCCCCATGAATTACTCTGAAAAGTTGCCAGAAGTCATTTCATAACTATTTCCTTGCATTTTGTACTTAATTGAAAGACACTTTTTAATAATTTAGAAGAACATCTTCAAAACAGTGTCCAGTTGATTTGGACTGACTGCCATAGTAGCAGCATACTTGAATATCAAACATTTCCATCTTCACAAAAACTATTTGGAACTGAGTCCACACAAATACATTTTCACAGCTATTACAGCAGCGCCCTGGTAAGACAAACAATTGGAACATCTCTTTCACGCATTACAGTGCAACTGCTGCAGACAATAATGGACTTCCAGAGAATAAAGTCTGAAGATGTCACTAAACCAGCTCCATCACTCATTGACTGCAGGCATATTGAAGTACCCAGAGAGCTACAAAGAAACACATTTTAACAAGATGGGCAGCACAACTCACTGAAAAAAGGTTCAAAAGTAAAACAATCTGAGTGTTTTTGTAACATAAAGCTCACTGAACAGCTGAGTTCAAAACTGTATTCAAGTATTCCCACTTTCATCACTCAGTAGGTGTAACCCGTCAAATGCTAAGAGCTTTCTAACACCAAGAATGAAGCTTCACACAGGAAGCTTAATGTTTGCTTGCACCTAGACCTAAAGCTGAACATTTTCCCTTCTTTGTAGCATAATCCACATGCATAGTTGACTGTTTCACAAAATGTCTTAAATACAGGCATATAAGCTAATAAAAAATCTGAATAAAGAACTCTCTCTCAAGTTCAGCCAAATAAGAAAATTCAAGCAAAATGCAACTTTTTCTCAGCTACTAAGTGACTACAGAAAACACTACTACAAACTTCAAAGCATCATGATCATTATGTCAAGAGAATGATTTGACAACATGTAGTTACATGTAGGAGATGTGTTTGTTAATGCTTGTAGAATGGAATCAGCCTCCAGTGTGGACATCATTTTCAGCATCAGCTCAGCCTGCTGCTCAAGTCCAACTTCAAGACGTGCATCTAAAGCTACAGAAGGCAACAAAAAAGGTAAAACTGTGTATATCAAGGGCACACATAATTACAGAATCACAGAATAGCCTAAATTGGAGAGGACCCACAAGGATTGTCAAATCCAACTCCTAAGAGAATGGCCTGTATGGGCATTGGCCCCACAGCCTTGGTGTTATCAGCACCATGCTCTGAACAACTGAGCTCATCCCACCTTGAATTTGTTCCTCTAACTTTCTATAACATTCTAAAAGACCTGAAATATATAGTTACTAAAACACTGTATTTCTCTGAAACACACCCATATTTCTTTCCACACTCACTTTACTATCACACATGACAATCTGCATATGTTCAACTCATTTCTTCCTAAGGAAACAGCTCTCAAATGAGAACCAAAAATTTTTTTTTCCCCCAGTGTGGCAGAAGAAAAATCTATCACCCAGTTTAGTAGTACTCCTACAAACGAAAGAAGTGTGCCACTTCACTCCTTTGGGGTAGAGCCAACCAGAAAAGAGCTTCCAAAATTTCCTGAGAAAACAGGAAAGACTTAAAACTGCCTATAAGTGCATTTCAAAATGTTAAAAAATAAGATTTTCTGCTATGTTGGGATTTTTTAAATGTAAGTTTCACATTATATTCTCTCAGTTACTACAGGAAAAAAATGTGGCATATAAAAAATCTAATTATTTCCTCTTAAAATACATAGATACTGCTAAAATAATTTCTTGTCCTAAGATATCAAATACAGTATTACAGAAAAGAGACCATGAACAGAACTTTAATTAATTGCTTACCTTGAGAGACTGATATGCTGACAGTTTGTGATCCATTTTTCTCTGTAGTTACAGGTGGTTTTGCAACTGGAATTCCAACACCACCAATGTAAGGATTGTAATTGTAGGTGCCATATTCAGCACCCCAGTAATCATACCAGGTGCTGCTTATAGGCTTAAAAAACAAAGGAAAAACAATAAACAGCAAGTCCTTAGATTGCCAAAAGTTTTTAATGACTAACAACAGACTTGGAAAATAAAAAAATTAAAACCAGAAGACTGGTTCCAACAGCTTTAGAAAATTGTTTCAATCCTTATTGCAGTATAAGCTACTGAATCCTTAGTGATTATCAAAATCCAGCAGTGTAGTTACCTGCCTCAAAGATTCAAGAAGCCAATTTGAAAATGTTATCAGCTTTTCTTACCATATTTGTTCCATATTGTAAATTTGGAAGTAGAATATTACACAGATATTTTGAGGAGGTATTTATCATGACAGAAGCCTATACAATTAACTGTACTAATTAAGTACCCTGAAGCCTCAGTGAGGCTCAAGGACTATTTGTACTGGGCTCTGAAAAAGAAACAGCTGAGTAATCTCTACTTGTATCATAACTTAAGACACTAATAAAGCATATGGACACAAGGAAAAAAGTAATGTAACACTGTATCAAGGCAATTTGCATACGCTGATCTTTTTAACAGTGAGATCCAAGACCAACTGCTATTCTACAGAAAAGGAAGCAAATATTAATAAGGATGAAAAAGGAAGAAGTGATTTTATGGTGATTTTTTGGTAGACATCAAAATAGGTAATAAGACAATAAAGATATCTTGGATGAAGCTGACTAAAGAGTACTGCCACATGACATGATAGGAGAAAAAAGAAGACAGGAAACATCAGTAACACAGAAATTCAGCACTAAGTGTAATTTTTGATGGTAGACTGAGATTTAAGGAAAAAAATCTTTACATGATAGGTAATGGGTGGAAGGACATATGAGGGAATACAGAAAAAAAAATCAGTGTTTTCTCAGCAAGCAGTGAGACAGATAATTTAGGTTAAATCAAATGAGAGGTTTCAGTCAATAGTGAGAGGCATGGCAAAACTCCAAATGTCATCCTCCTAAACAGAGAAAAGGGACTCAGTATTTCATTATGAACAGTGTGTTTCTTTAAAGTCTAAAAATTTTTGGTTTTTCATTGACAATATTGTAACTGTACAACACATGTATATTTAGCCTTCATTTTAAGTATAAAAGTACTTAGCAATTTTCTTGTTCCCCAGTGGAATAAATTTTGAAGTGAGCTGAACTCTTCTCTTCATAGTCTAAAGCCAATCTGAGCACATGCTACTGCTGGCTTCCTTTTTTAATACAATACCAACAGCATAAACTCATCTTAAGATCAGTCACAGAAATGGTGCTCTGTTCTTAATAAAAAGAACAAGACTAGATCTTATTTTTCTATTATGCTTTTGTTGTCTTCAACACGTACTGAACTGTGAGTAAACTCAGAACCTCTAGTTTACACAAGTATCTTCATGCAAACACAAAATATTTTGTGGTCAACTGTGAATATTTACATTCTTTCCTGTCATTCCACATTAAACATCACAAAAAAATATCAGCAGGTCTAAGTTATCAAATACCACTACTGAAGAAGTGTAAGAGTGTAAGGATTTTTCCATCTCACATGTAAAGTTTATCCTGAAAATTTAGGTGTGACATACCTTGAAGACTTTGGCTGCAAGGGGATCTTTTTCCAAATCAATATCCAAAGGATCAATATCAACTTCCATCAGGTCTTGCAGTAATTCAAGATCAATGTCCTTATCTTTTTCCAATGACGACAAGGGTGGAGCACCTTGAATCATTAAAAGAGTATTAACATTAGCAAGTAAAAATGATAGAACAAGGATGTACAATATACTTAACAGATAATTTTAAGCTTTTCAATATAAAACTTTGTGGAAAAAGTTAAAATATGCAATCAAGTTGCCTTTTTAAAAATAATAGGAAAAGAAAAATAACCATTTTTTACTTGTCAGATGTAAAACTAAATTAATTACTCAATCTGCCTATATTATCCAAAACTATTTATATTATCACCAAAAAGTCTTTTACTGATACCTTGATAGATGAGTAAAAATTGTTTTTACTCTTTTGAATAAATACATATACAAAATTATGGAATAATTTACCTGTGATGTCATGTGTCAAAGGCTCATCTATGGTTTCCACTAACTGAACGGTGGACTGCTGGAGAGAGTCATCAGAATCTCCAGCTGAAGCTCCAGCATCTTCTCCCAAAGCACTTTCTTCCATAGCTTCAGCTGCTATAGGTGCCAATAACTCTCCTAGGTATTAAATTAAGCAGACAACTTTATTTCAAACTTTATTCTCATTACAAATTAAAATCCCAGTGTCTACGCCAACTGTCATTTTTTCATCTAACTCAAAATCCTCTGGGGGCTATTTCTTCAAGGGGAAGTGTTTTGAATAATTTTTATATAATCAGGGTCACATAAAAATGAACTTTGTAATGCACAAGTCACCCTAATTGCAATTTAAAATCACATTTTACACACTAACCTACATGTTATGATTTTCTGGGTTTTTTTTATAATTTAGACTGTGTCAGCAGATTAGCATAGTGATAAACTCCCCCTCAAAATATTAAAGGAAGAAAGATTCAAATGCAAGATACCTTCTAAAGAATATGATCTTAAAACAAACCTGCTAGAATATCCTGCAGCATACAAGTCAGAGAATACTGAGCCCATGCTCCTCCCCAAGAGATGTCTCCTCTGTTAAAGTCAGTTCCAACAAGAAGCAGCAATAATCTTTCTAATTGAGTCTCATTTACAATCTCACATAAATGAATTGTTGGTCTTGTAGCATTTGCAATTCTAGCAAGAACCTATTAAAAAAAAGAAAAATAAATATATGCCTACTCATAGTTAACCCTATGAAACTTTATTTTCTATGATTATTAGATTTTGCTTACAAATAAATCAGGTATCTTTATCAGCTCATACTTTAGAATTTTACAAATGTAATTACATGAATATATATATTTTAAGTTAGTTTTTCCATGCAATTTTGAAGCCACCATATTGTAAGTCACACAAAAAGTGACAGATCAGAAAAACTACTTCACCAGAAATGATTAGCAATTTTAGTGCTGCAGCTAATCCTTACCATCAAACAAGCAAAAAAGCAGTAATAGAAAACTAATTTAATGTGGTTGCTACTGCAGCTACATAGTGATGTTCCATATTCTGTTTACCTTACAAACAAAAAGAAGTAAATCTGCATGACAAGTAAAATCCATGGACAAGAGAAAGAGTGCCAGCTTTTGCACTACAGAAATGCAACGTTCATGTGCCAGTGTAAAGGGAAGTGGTTCAATTTCTGGAGTTTCCTTTGCTGTTGATACTTCAGTATCTAAAGAAGAACGAGGCCATTCTGCAGTTCGACGCAAGCGTATCAAGTCCTTGAAGTGCTGCAGAAATTAAATTTGAAACAACAGTTACAGTTAAAACTGACCTCTAAATCCTTTCCCAAAGAATCTGTGGCAGTAATAACAGAGACTGTGCAACTCCTTAAAAAAACAGAAGGAAGTCTAAAAATAGATGAGAATCTGGAATAGAATTAAGGCTTTATTGGCAGAAATTTGTTTTGGCAGCATGTTATCTCACATGACAAACGCATAATCAAATTCAGTTCTGCAGAAGT
This sequence comes from Motacilla alba alba, assembly GCF_015832195.1. Lineage (NCBI taxonomy): Eukaryota > Metazoa > Chordata > Aves > Passeriformes > Motacillidae > Motacilla > Motacilla alba. The sequence goes on from NC_052018.1 coordinate 78,041,363, forward strand.
GCCAGTTAAGCCTTATGTATACCATAACACATATTGAAAATACATTTTTTCAAAGTTTCTTTCATATTCCCACACATGTACATAAAGCTATAGTTACCATAAAGCAAACTGCATATAAAAATAGACAATATGGAAATTTACTTATACAAGAACACTGACTTTTCAGTTCTTTGCATTCGATAAATCATCAGGAATTTCTAAATTTCTTAATACTGCCATGATACAAAGTATGCATTATTCATACCATAAATTGAACTAGTTTCATTTTTGATCATGGCTCTCAACTAAAACCTTTTTGACAGAGGGCCTATATGTGATGGAGAAAAGAAGTTGCTTTTAATAATCCTCTCATCCACCAAGGGCGTTCATTTAGCAGCTCAGCTCATTGTATCAGCTACACTAGCAGTCATTAGATAATACAAATACCTCTTATAATCTCACTTAAGCAGTAGCTACTGAAGTAGACCAAAGAAAGAGTTATTTAATAAGACAAAGGTTTCACTTTCTCCTAAATGCAGTACATGTTTCACGTCACTCACAGCTTGTCACAACTAGAAGTGATTAGTAGGTGAAACAGCAAAACACACATAAAATGCTACTACTAAGGGTGCAGTAACACCTTAACTACAAGAAACTACAAGAGGACAGATCTTTAGCTCAACATAGGTTTTTTATGCAACATGGCTACTATAAAGTGAAACTTAAAAAAGCTGGACAGCACAGTTCAGCCAGTAACTCATTTAAAGATGTCTCATGGGGCCACCAGTGGAGCAGCCCCCTTAGTATAACCTGCTGGAATAAAGCAGAAGATAGTGCAGGAAAGAACAGCTCATGACAAGCACAGTTAGTGAAAACTTAGGGCTTAATTTTTATACTAGTGATTTTTTTCCATAATTACTAGAAATTTTAAGATTTCCCTTTAGATTGCCTGTAAGGTCCAACATCATGTAATCTCCTTCCACAGACCTATCTTTAGGCATCCTAACAGACATGAATATTTCTTGAACTAGGGAGTAAATATTTCAAGAGAAATATTTCTCTCAAAATATTGATATTTCGAGAGAAATATCACCTACATTTGGTAGCTAGAAAGATTTACATATTTTTCTGTGTTCCCTGGAAAGTCCACATTGTCATTGTCTGAAATCCCAAAATTTCAGCATCTCCTCTCATAAAGAAACAATTCTTTAACTATATCACCAACTCTCAAAATCTGGGGCCTGTTGCAAGATGCTACAACTGATGTGGTGGGTACCTTCAGAAAGCTAAAGAGCTTATGACAAACTTCAAAAATAATTCTCAAAAGTCATGTTTATTAGTTTGGGAAGACAGACACTGGCATGATTATTTTCAGATTACTCAACCAGGAAAGCATCTAGAAGAGCATCATGCATGAAAGCTAGCCATATAAAGTACTACTTTATCTCTCTATTGCTGTATGTTATCCGAAGTTTAACGACATGACTGGCATCCCTGAAGCTACAAGTTCATCAGTAATTTTGGCCACAACTACCTAAAAGAATCCTGTAGAACAATAAACTATTTTTCACAGAGCAATAAATTTCCAGATGGCTGCTTTTTTTCAGTATTAGAAGATACTTGATAGCAGCCATGATGAAACAACTTTTTGCAATAAGGTCAAAGTAAGACAAAAATGACTTTGCAGGAACAGGTCTTTTCACATAAAGGACAAGAAGTCAGTTACAGTTTCAGAGCATCATACCTTTGAAGTAGCCTGCTTTAGTTTTGCCTGTTCTACTAAAAGTTTGTATGATGATCCTTTGTTGCTTTGTATTTTCTCTTTTTCCATCTGTTCCACCAAAGCCTTCTGTTTTGCTTTTAATAAGTTAAGTTGCTAAAAGAAAATGTTAATAGGAATAAATGAAAATTTAAGCAATAAGATGTTAAGAGGATCAGTATGTTCACATGATAGCAATCTTCAGTTCAAACTGTATCCTGAGCTTTTAAAATACTTTAAAATCACAGCTTAGGTGCTTGCACTCAGGTGTACTCAGATTTATGTAGAAAGTACATTATACTTATTGTCCAATAGAGTACAACAGTACACTCCAACATTTGTTTTTCTAGCAGATCCCTTGCCCCATGGTTTTAGATGAATGTCAAAGAAGTTAGGCAGCCTTTAGCTACAGAATCAGACCTATGCAAAAGCAAGGCTGAATGAGTCCCAGTGCCAAAGCTGTTGTTTCAAGAAATGAGATATCCTCTAAATGAGACACTCTTCTGTGAAAATAGCCACTGCCATGCAGGAAGTCACCTGTTTATGATGCACGAGCTGCTTTCTGATCTTTCGGGAATACAGTCTATCGAGGCTACTGTTGCCTTTAGTAGATCTGCTCAGACTCTGAGTGTGAAGGCTATTATTTATAAAACTCCACTGGTTTCCTAAGGGAAAAAAAAAATTCAAAAATTAATCCATCTTATTAAACCTCATTTAACTCTAGAGAAAAGCTTTTATGTTTCAGTGGTTAGGATCTCCATATACTAAGTACTAAAGAAACAAGCTAAATTGAGCTCTTGGCCTTATTCAACTATCCCCACTCACAGTAGTATTTCTGTGTGATATTAAAATGCAGTGGTACCATCTTTTTTTCCTTATTCTTAGAACACATAAGCAGGCAAGCAACTCTGTCCTAAGTAAAAATAGATAAACATCTTCATAACATAAAAGCTTTATTTTAATTTTTAGAAAAGATATTAAAAGAAAAAAAAGCTAATCAAAGTAATAATAACAATGATAATAATGATGATGACAACAACAACAATATATAGTACATATTATTATTATTGTTGTTGTTGTTATTGTTATATTACTACTATTATTATGAAATAAATGAAAACCAGATAAAAACCAATTTAAAAATAGTGGATACAAATACCAAAACATTTATGAAGTCATACTGCTGGCCCTTTCTCACAATACAAAGTGTCTCAACAGGTTCAATTGTAAAATCCCAGTCACACAGTAATATACACACATTTCACAAATTCAAATCAATTCTGCATTTTTGACTTGCAAAAACGAAAGAGATTACATTTATAAGGAGATGTGGATGTAAATAAGCAGTCAAGAATGAAAATGAAAAGATCACAACATGCATTTTTAAAATCTCTTTTTCAAGTGAATAGAAATTGCATTTCAGGTATTTGAACCGCTCCCAGAGCAACACCAATAGAATCAAGTTTTGATAATAAATGCGATGTACCTGTCAAAAAGCGTTCCCTCTCTTTTCCATTCAGAGGTTTCTTGGCTGTGGCTGCTTCATCTTCAACAGTAGCTACATAATCCAGTAGTCTGGACACCAGCATTACAACCCAACTGATCATGGGAATATCTAAAACTCCTTCAAAATAAACAAATTTCAGTGCTTTAATAAATTTCTGAAGACATAACAAACGTCACACATTTCACTAGGCCACAAAGACTCCACTCCCCTCTTTTTGTTTTTTAAAAGGAGAGGGAGAGTCTGAGCACTCATAAATGAGGAAAGAAATCAGTATGAAACTTAGGTGCAAACGAAAATGTCACAGTTCCCTTAGTCTGATTAAGTTGGATGTCAAAAACTTCATCTCAACTGTTCAAGCTAAAAATTAAGCAGCATTTTTCTTAAAAAGAGTAAAAAATTTAATGTCTAAATTTCCTAAATACCAAATGCATAATGACAGCTATTTGCATTAAAGTACATGAAGTAGATATCTCAAATTCTACAGCACGCAACTCCTCCATCAAGCAGGGCTCCAATAAGATAGTTATAACCATGCATACTGATACCTCCATCTTTACATCTCCATGAGTGTATTTCATGTAGCTATCTGAATAAGTTGCAGGAAAGCCAAGAGTGACTTCAGACTAGATGAACCACACTGGTGGCACTAAAGACTGGCTAATGCCTATTTCAGTCTCACACTTTAAATGCCATATTTTTGAACGAGCGGAAAGGAAAAAAACTTATCTTGCGCATCATGCAAGAAAAATTTTTGTGCACATGGAAATCCTAATGAACAGTTCCAAAGTGAACACATGACTAGCTCAACAAAACCAGAAACCTACAAATAATGACCACTTAATTACAGTCATTATGCAAATGGCATAATTCTACCATGTCAGTACAGCAAAGACATCAGCACTAGAGGTTACACCCACATTTTCATATCAGTGTGCTGTGCTGAGCCACATTTAACTACACTGAGCTTTTCATGCACTGACCTCAAAAAAGCTGTAATTAATTCAAACTATTATTAAACGTAGATCAAACAAGAAAACTTAAGGCACAGAAATGATCCATCCAAAATCACACGTAGCTGCTGGCATCCAAGCATTAGGATGCAGCCTGACTCGTTAACTGCAGTTTCCTGAGCACACTCTGACAGAAAGCAGCCCATAGCTTGGAAGCAGGGACCCCAACAGGTCCATAACAGGACCTGGACTGGAACCACAGACTAAATTGCAAGAACAGAAATGAGGCACATTGGTGACTGCTTTTTGGTGACGCCTTTTTGGTTGGTAGAATAAAAAGAAAGCATCCTGCTACAGAGTGAAGTACATACCTTTCCATACTTCTGTTAAAACAAGATCATTTATTTTCCTTTTATCTCGCCAAAAAAAAAAATAATCTCAGCTTTTTTCCCTCCCTCCCTCCCTCCAAATGTCTTTTGCTTTTGCTTATTCCTTTTTGACTCTTCCGGTCTCAAAGTTTACAACTTCTCTCCACCCCTAACACTCACCTCTTACTCTGATTTTCCTTTGCTTTTTCACGTTTTCCCCAGTAAGTATTCACCCCTTTGACCCTGATTTATGTGTGACAGTTCTCAAACAGGAATTTCTTCTGCCATACCTGATGCTTCCACCACACATAATATTGCCCTAGTACTCACCTGTACTGTCCAGGAGGAAGGAAGCTGGAAGACCAGCAAATAAAGCTCTGAAGTATCAGTTACTTCTGCTTCCTAAAGTCCTCCATGAGGACAACTAGTAAGGCAAGAGCTATGAAAGGAATTGGAAGCTGTGGGGAGAGTGCAAACAGAGGTAGAGGAGATGTAAGCTTGGGTTTGCCTCAAACTAGTTAGAGACTATAGCAGGATATGGCCCCGATAGAGAAAGCACATGGCAGATCAGTGTGAAGCAATAGGACAGCTTCTGACACCAGCTGTAGGTCCGTTAACATCAGGACACAAGGGAAAACTAAGGACAGAGTCTCAGCTGGCACTTCACAGACCTCACATGGCTAAGAATTTTAAACAACTGATCTTCTATAATGCTTTGCTCCCTGTACATACCAAATTAAGTAGCCTAGGGTGTGATGTTTTCAAAAATAAGAATTTGCGTCAACCTTGGGGTAGTTAACAGAACACTCAAAGAAAATCAAGTTCGCAGGATATAATTTCAGTGAATTTTTAGGATCAAAAAAAGTAAATTCCTTGTAATTACAAAAAGCCCCACAAGAACAAACTGTGTAGTCTGCAGAAACCTTGCAGACACACTTAACAAACTTGTTTTCGTATCTGTTTCACCTCAAGAACTTGAAACTTAGAAAGGATCTCATGAGCGAAAAGGTGCATTTCTCTCCAAACCATTAAATTCCAAAGTCATTCACTAGAGCTGTCTATACACTGAATGTTCCCCCCACTCTGCCAAAGCTTCCCAGCTGAATTATAAATAATCAAATAGATTTTGCTCAGTTTTAAAGGGGTGAAGAAAGGAATCTCTTTTAGCACCTAAAGAACAAGAAGATTAATCACATTTTGAAAGACAACTGTGTTTTAGAAATATAGTAAACAAGCAATTTCTTCTTTCAATACACCAAAAAATTGTAAGTTAGTCTCTCAATTTTCTAGTTTATAGTGATTATGAAAATAATCTCCCAAATTAGAAGGCTACCTTCAGTTCTTCTGTGCACAGGTAAATGAGGTTGCAGAGGTGACAGTAGGTTATCCAGGAGATTAAGTAAACTTTCTAAAACACCACTGTTGCTAAGCGATCTTTGGCCAATGCAAGAAAGCAACATGAAGACCCTAAAAATAAAATATACAAATTTAAGGTTTTATTTCTTTTTTAGAACCAGTAATGTCCTGCAACACCCCTTATATAACATGATTGTCCTAGGCTTTCATCTGAGACACAGACAGGTTGCTACAGAAAGCAGTACTGCGGCCCAGCAAGTAGACTGGAATTCACATTCTTATCATTGTTAAGGTTAATGCAGCATTTTAGGGTGAACATCCTCTCTTTCACCCTCAAGAGGTCAGCAGAGTCTTCCACATCTGAAACAAGATCTCATCCATTTTATTTCCTATTACATATTACTGATAGCAGGGAAAGAGAATGAAATCTATAATCTATAATGAATCTTTAATTAATTAATTAAAAAATATGAAAATACAGATTTTGCTGTTCAAAGAAGGCAGAAAGCCTCTAAGCAGCAAATATATTTGATTAAAATAAAATGCTAACATTCAGAATATTAAAGACCTCAATCAATAATCTGAAATAATCAATACATCTAGCACTGAGTGCTCAACTCTACACGTTCTTGCTCTTATCTCAGTGCAGGATTTTGCAGTGACTGCTAATAGTGTACCTTCCAGTCTCAATCCCACTTTCAAATACTGGAGAAGAGCAGTACTTATGATGTGGGTACATTTAAGCCTGATAAAAGAGAAGGCCATTTTTGACACTGGACAGCAATCCTGCTAGGTATGTGAAGATCTCCAAATAAAAAAAATAAGCAAATTTTTGTGGTGTAATAACCAAACAGATGCAATAAATAACTGCAATTGGACATTTATCATCTGCAATACTTTTTTGGGTCTATTTCTTAAATCAGTGAAAACCATTGAGTGAAAAAACCATCAGTGAAAACCATTCAGTCCCATTTCGTCAATTCCAATGCTAAGTTATGAACAATGAAATTACTTCACTGATTCCCAGATAATGTATCAATATAGATTTATACCTTACCTGTCTTGTGGAAATATGAGAAGTTGTTCTGAATTGTATAATTCCTGCAGTACGTTTGAGAGAAACTGACCCCACCACCTTTCACCTCCACAGAGCTGAACCAGCAGAAGGCCAGTATGCAATCGTATCTTGGGGGTTCCACTGATGCACAGATGTTTAAATAACTCTTCACAAGCTTGAGCATGAAAAGTACTTTGCAGAACCACAGGAACTGAGTGCCCTTTTAAAAAAAAAGAGAACACCTCTGTTTAAAGAGACAATGACTTGAAACATAGGAAAAAGTTTGCAGTAAGTATTTTTAAACCACTACATGAATACATCTAGCATTGAGTGCTCAACTCAATTACACTACAATTAGACTAAGTGGCAGGAGTAAAGGAGGTGGGAACATATTGGGAGATGTGATTTGTAGGTAACTCAAAGACCAGGCCATTTGGTCAAAACCAAATCAATACTATGTCATTGCAAATATTCCACAGAACCTACATGAAGCAAAAACCAAACCTCCATCATGTTTTAGAACAAACTGGCACAGAAAATCACACAACAACCTATCAACAGTATAATGTGGGGTTTTTTTGTTTTTTTTTTTTTAAACACCACCAACTCCTACTCAGATTTTTCAATTTAAATTCTCCAAATCTTCTTTCAATGGCAAGCTTAGGAAATAAAAATCTTTATCGGATATCAAAAAATCGTGAACTAACTAGAAATACCGGTTTTATGAGTTCACTACCACCACCACTCTAGAGGCAACTTCTGCTTCCTCAGCCCACTTCCAACTGCCTAATCCATCCCCAGCACTGCACTGGCCTCAATGCTCACAGATCGTTTCACAAGGTGATTCTGCCTGTGAAAACCACCTGAGCATTCTGCCTGGGCAGTTTTTTGTTACTTCAGCAAACTGGATCATCCCAAGAAAGATCAGATGACTATCTGAAAAAGGAATACGCAGCCAGGACTACACAAAAGCGAGAAGGACCTTGACACCTTTGCCTATCCTTTTCAGGAAGTGGTTAGGCCAGCTTGTGCCACTGGTAAAACTTTACAGTGTATGCTATCAGCTATTAAAATCACAGTAGATATGGCTTGGAGCAGCCTGGTTTAGTGAAAGGTGTCACTCTCCATGGCAAGGTGTTGGAACTAGATGATCTTTAAGATCCCTTCAAACTCAAACACCATTCTACATTTCTATGGTTCTACATCTAAACATAGTTTAAAGGCCTTATAATAGCAAAGTGCAGGTTAAGAAATAAAAGTATTTGGAAATTGTTTCTACTAACATGACAAAAAAAATCAAAACCTCAAAAAATACTGACCATTGGATGAATGTAGCAAACTGAGCAAAGTATCCAGTAAGTATCTAATGATGGTGCGTAACTGTTCTGTGGATGACATTTGAATCAACTCTTTTGGATCAGATTGTTCCTTCAGTGTTTTCCTGCTTGCACCTAAAGCTACTTTGAGTCTCTGAACAGCATGGTGAGCCAAGTTGAGTTGAAGCTGCAGCTGAATGCAATCCTGGTAAGCAGAAAATACTCTGCTGTCTTCTTCTACTGCCTTGTCTGGCTTTCTCAAAAAGTACTGGGCATTGTTAGCACTATTGAGGGGTGACAGGTCAATACTCTGCAGAAGGATTTCTAATCGATGACAGGCCAAATTGTACCTAAAGGGAAATATTTAAAAAACACAATTCAATACACATTAACAAACAGCAATACATTTGACAACCACCCTGCCAGAAGCCAACTTCTGGTCCATTGTGAAGGCACTGTTAAAACAGTTACAGAAAAAAATACAGTGTAGTGTTTATTAATGCTACAAAAATACTCACAACAACTCTACAACAGCAGAGAAATTTTTGGTCTGAAGAATACAATGGGAAGAAAAAAAACTCTGTGACATTATGATATCCAATTTACATAAAAATAATTAGCAAATACACATTTTTTTTCCCCTGCTAACCTGCACTGTATGTCTTCTTGCAATGCAACCATCATTGCCAAATGTTGATCAATTTCTGGCTGATTTGCTGATTCACCTTCTCCTCTGAGGGGATCATGCATTAGTTTCAGCTCATTTTCATAGGGTAGGATATAGGTATGGCCATAATAAAATCCTAATGGGATTTTTGCTCTGGCATTTGTGCTACCATATCGACCAATAACAGTGATCTGAAAGAAAATGCAACTATATTGTAACACAATTGTATCAAAACAGGAAAAATAAACACCAAGTCAAAAATACATTAAAAAATTATAGCCAAAAAGAGTTTGGTCTGAAGAGAGCTTAAGTGAAAGTTCATGTACTAACAAACATCAAGAAGTTAAAGGAGCCTTTTACCTTCATAAACCTGCAAACTGGGGGTGGCAACAAGTCATGTAAAATAAGTGAATGTGTGCTAATGTCAGTAGCCACTACCAGTCGCCTTCCATCCACTTCTTCTCCTAAAGTCCAGATGTCAATGGACAAAGAAGCCAAATCTCCACAAGTGGGAATCAATACATCTGTCAGTAATATAGGTCTTCCAAAATCCAGGGTTACAAATCTTCTCGCTCCTAGGTGAGAAAAACACAGGATTGCCTGAAAGATCAGTGTGTGCTAACCAGCAAGACATGTCATTTCTCAAACAATAAAGACATTATTTATGTATTGTTTAAAAGGTATATAAAAGTTTATGCATTTTTTAAAAGGTGTATTTGCATACTTGAGGCTAAAAATAGCTGCTCAATCCCAGAAACTCCCACTACAGCTTGAACACTTGGAGAAGAAAATTTTGTCATCAACTTAAATGAAGCTGTTTTGCTTTTTATGCATTATTTTTGAACAGGTGCTCTGTTCAGAGACCCAACATATTCCCCAAGACTCCAGCATTTTTCAACTATCATCAAGTGCTAGGTCTTAAACTCACAGGTATCCAGAATACAAACCAAGAAATACACTCTGGAAAGCTAAAAGAGACTGTAGCTAAGCAACTTATTTAAAGCCCCAGAAAATATTCCACTTCTTACTAGAACATGTGTCAAAACTACTATTATGAATTGTGGTTTTACCTGAGTGCATTCGCTCTATAATAATTGACTGATGAGGTGGAGGTTGAAGAAAATGTGAAGCATGAGATATTGCAAGAGCAAGGCCAGATCCAAGTGGATTCTGAGGAGTGGAAAAACATCAGTAAATTTAAGTTATTAAAATCGAAGCATTTATTGTGGGCTATTAAAGATGTATAATTTTGACAACACTTTACTAAACTTAAATTTGAGCATGAACCATCAAAATATATGAACTACTAAGTTCAAAGGATTAATAACTCCTTACACAGTTAAGCTAGCTCCAATAAAGAGAAACCAGATGAGGTTTAACTGTAACAATACTATCTTGCTTTCATAAGTTCTTTGCTCATGGTATAAATTTAGCAATATAGCTTCCACATCTCACCCAAATATATATATATATATACTAGCACTCAAGTACAAATTAAGACCCTGGTAATGCTTACAGCATTTTGTTTCTCTAAGAAAAACAAAATAATTACCGTTCTAGACTTGCTTGTGTTTTTGTTATGCGCTGCAAGGTTAACTGTTGGGGGGTCAATGACTGAACCAGGAAAAAGCTGAGCAAGCTCAGCATTAATAACAGCAGAAACTGCTTCATTAGGTGGAGTCAAAGGTGGAGTCATGAAGAGAGGAGTTGTTTTTGGTGTGGGTGGAATGACATCTGAAGGATGAATGAAGAACCCTGGAGCTGCTACTGTATTAGAAGGCACTGAGTTGTGAACAGGACCAACTGCTGATGCTGCTGCTGCCGCTGCTGCCGTTGTCTGATGCAGTTTTGCTTCCAGCTTAGCTTTCTGTGGAGAAGATGAAAGCAATGTATGTAGCAGATAATATTACTTGTGAACATGGGAGTAGTATTGAGCCACAAGTTCAACTTCGATTATACAACTGTATTTAATAAACCTAAGCTACTTTCAATATAGCCAAGTTGGATGACCAATTATAACCTGAAAAATTAAACTATTAAACTATCTATTTAATTGAATCACAAGCTGAGGAACATGAGTAATAATTAGATGGAATAACAAAAAAAACCCCAACAAAACCCTACACTGCACAGAAAAGTAGAGTCAACACAGCCAAGCATTGGCCAACTAACAACAACTTTATGACCGGCACTTCTCTGTGTCAGCAACTGTGCTTTTCACTTTGGTATGCTTTTTTCAATTTCAGACTGATATACTTACTTATGAAGACTTAGATTTTATTACAAACTCCCAACCCACCCTTAAAATACACAAAAACTAAGTCTGAAAGACCAAAGCAGCATGGGAGACACTACCAGCACTTTGCTTAAGAAGAGTGAACCAGCGTGCTGAGCAGTTCTTTCCTCAAACACACTACGGAGGAAAAAAAAAAGGCAACTAGCTCTGCAACTACTTTCTCAGCTTTCGAAGTTTAGATACAGCACTAAAAAGAGCCAAATGGCCTCCAACCTGTTGCTGAAGCTTCAAAAGCTGCTGCTGTTTCTCTTGCAGCACCTGGAGCTGTTGCTCGGCTGAGGCCATTGCATGAGAGAGAGACTGCAAAGCTACCTGGGCTGCTGAACTCAGTGCTGTCGAGGCTTCCCCAACTGTTCCAGAAGAGAGGCCACCAACTGCTGGGGTAACCCCAAAGGTACTCACTGGCATGAAACAAACAAACAAAATAAAACACCTATGTAGAAATTATAAAACACACCTTTAATTCCTTATTAACTGTTCAGAGCAATGCAAAAACAAGAGCAATATCTTTTTATGCAGTTCTTGCTACAAGGTAATATCATCTTGAGTTACAAAGTATATGGTTTATAAACTATCCACATTGGTCATACATGCAACACTTGGATTACAGAAAAGCCACCTATTGCTCTGGAATTCTTCCACCACAAAAGCTTGTAAGGTAAAGATGCAAGCTTGTACATTATACTCTCTAATAGAAACAAATAGATTCAAGTTAATATTTTTTAAATCCACTTTGTTTGCTAAGATCCAAGAAGTTTAACTTCACATATAGAAATTATTTAAGAAAAAACAAATCACAGACAAAACATTTCAATACTTGCAAAACGACAAGCAATCAGTTTGTCAAACGGTGCCATTATGTTCAATTAAAAATGTACTATGGAACTATGCTAAGTAGAAAAAATGAAAAATTGTATATACCAGTAAACGTACTTGCATCGTCCCTTTCTATTCTAGTTCCATCACTTGTTGAGACACAGGTAAAGTGCAGAGGTTCAACTTCCAGAAGACCAGTAAGGGAAGTAAAACTACCTTCAGCAGCTGCACAGCTACTTATTTTTCCATTTCCTGAAAAAGGAAACATGTATCTGCACAGTCAGCCTATGTTTTCTTCATAGTGACATTTCAATTCATGAAGTGTCAAAAAGGACAACTAAATATAATGCACACATTTCATTAGTTCATGTTGTAGAAAAAACATCCTATCACACCCTCAATATAAACGGGGATTTGCTGTCAAATCTGAAGAGAGCATATTAATAAGTCAAATTGTCAACTGTGACAGAAGCATAGTATAGCTTTCTTAAATCCAGAAAAAAATCATATATGGATGCTCTATTTTTTTCTACACTGAAAGCAAATTAGCTTGCAAAAATATATTGATGTTACCTGAAAGGAAGAGGAAGAAACTGTCAGACCAACTAAGATGATACACAAATTTAGTATAAAACCCAGACTATTAATCAATATCCAAACAAATTCACAGAGTTGTAAGGAGCAAGGGACAGGAAGGAGAAAGACAATAGCATACAAGAGAAGGAAAGCAGTCACTGTGACTGATGAACACACTTGCAATGAAAAGAATTTCCTGACAGGTAAAAATTATCTAGTTCTTTAGGACATTGCAGGATCTCAAGATTCACTTATGAATTAACCTGAGAAGATAGATACAAATATACTTTTAAGGTATTGTAACTCCTCTAAAACAGAAAAAATACCTCATTAAACCTTTATATTTAAGTAGAAGAATTCAATATGGCAGCTTTCCAACTTCAGAAAAATCCATTTAGGTTTCACTGCCTATGTGAGTGTTGCTAGCCTAAATGAATAATAGCACAGCTCAAGGAAGTTACTTGAAAGAGGTGACAGATGATTCCTAGACTACTGACCCACGGAATGAGTGTTATAATTATCTTCTTTAAATTAGGTCTAATAAGTTCTTGGAGGTCTATAACACACCCAAGATAGCTCAGCTACCCTTGGAGGCATAAAAATCAGTAGGGTGGCTTTTGTTGTAGTGTTGGAAACAAAAAGGTTTAATAAAAGGCAAAATAACAAACAGAGAAAACTGAGCTACTAAATTGTCCAGGTGGGACTTTTTTGGCTTCTCTCCAGTTAGCTATCCTTAAGTTTGAGGTGAAGTCTCCTGGGTCCTATGAGGTGTCTTTTCCCTTAATCGAGGAGAGAAACTTCTGGCTGTCTTTTTAAGGGGACAAAGGATAGTTTTGTCACTCTGTTAACAGGGGGCACACTCCTACAAATGAGAGCAGCCTTTCTGTCTAATCTCTACCCTGAGAAATTCCACAGGATAAGAAAATAACAGATTCCAGAAAGAGGCTTTTTCTTGTTGTCCCAAGGCCACAAGAAATGTAAAAGATACCATGAGCAAGAGAATACCTTGGACTTCAGCTTGGTTCGAAAGCATAAAATCGCATCTTCAGGAAAAGAAAACACTATAATAGAGATTTACCAATTCTTCCACAATCAATCACTGCTAAATATACATACCTGATAGAACATCAGACAAATCAATTTCATCTGACTGTACTCCAATACTGCTGTTGTATACATTTTTACAAGAAGAGCCACATATTTCCAAATCAAACAGAACTGGATCAAAAGGTGAACTGTATAATCCATATCTGCAAATAAGACAAACAGCACCATTCACACAATAAGAACACATATTTATTTATTTACATAATTATTTACAGTAAAAGACCAAGCATTTTACCATCAGGATTTATTATATTCCAAACTATTCTTTTCATTCATTGGACACATCTTAGAAATTATCAGCTGCTTATAGTTCATTAAAATTATTTATTTGATGGCATTTTCAAACAGCTTATAATGCTAAGTAAGTAACTCTTCATTACTAAAGAGTTTTGAAGATGTAATAGTGTCCTGGAAACATGACACACAATCACACTAGACATGAAAATACAACTACAAGCCTTAGACAACGAGCCTCAGCAAGACACACACCTGCACATGGCAAATGAGACATTAGTCTGAACTCAATAAAATCACAGTACTGTTTCAAAACAGCAGAAGTAATTCCACCTCAGCTTGTTCTTCCAGCTGAAGTAACAATTAAAAAAGGAAATGCTGCTAGGCATACTAATCAACGCTTGTGATAAATACCTCAACAGAAGAAAACTCATAGCATTTACTCTGGCTGTACTGGAGGGCAAAAAATAGCACCATCACTAAAAATGGTCCCAAATCAATTATGGTTTTATAAGCCAAGAAAAAGGAAACTACAAAGTAGTATCAAAATCAGTGAGGCCTTTTGTTTGTTTGTGGTTTTGTTTTTGTTTAAAAGTGGGTTTTTGGTTTTAGGAGTTTTTTCAGTGTTTACCAATACTTATTACCAGCAACTGAAAAGAGAAAAAAAAAATGGAAAGCAGGCTAAATTACTAAGCCAGAGTAGAAAGAAATGCATCTGTGTAGATAAAAAAGTTGAGAAACATAACGCTCTGCACTTTGGCAAGAGACAGAAGAAATCTGAAATATTTCCACAAACACACTAGCAACGGCAAAGTTCTTCCACCCCCCCTTTCCCTCTGCCTCCAAGCAGTTCCTCTTTTTAAGCCCTCAACATGCTGAGAAGGCTGGAATGCTTAAATGTCTTTTTTGATCAAGTAATCACAAAACTGTAAATATCTACATGAATACAACACCAGCAACAAAATAAAAACAGATTCTAGACTCCTCTGATTGTCAAAATGTTTCCCTATTACTTAAGGTCAGTGCTTTTGGCCACACAATACTATGACTGTAATTATCAGAAAATGATGAATGATCTTACAAAAGGGCAGATAATTTGAAAATTACAGATCAATCCCATTTAACATTACATTTCCCAACAAAGATACTTAGAAGGTAGCAAATTTAAAATAACTTTATACTCAGAACAACACAGGATAGACTTGGTTGCTCTTTACAAGCATGTATTAGACAGGAGCAGGGCATCCTGCACATCTGACAAGACTGATGTGTTTGCTGCCTGACTTTTTTTTGCACACCAGCCAAGAAAACGTGCTCCTGTAAAGTGGCTACTAAAACACACAAAAATGCTTGGACAAAATTCAGTGTGGTACCTTCACAGCCTGCTTTAGACATCAGATTTAAGCATTCAATAAATCAGGTCAGCTCAACACCAACACTGATTACTTACACGTTTTTAATAAAGAGTTTGATTTATTAAATAAGCAGGTGATAAAATGTCAAAATTCTCCAAGAGTATTGTAGAGTAGAATCAGAATTTGAACATACTGCAGAGGTTTAATTTATTCTGTCCAGCCCAGATTTATTTCAACAAGCATAGTGCCTTTTACCTGTTCTTCAGCAGGAATGATCAGGTGCACAGTTTTGAGCTTCATTACCAATCCTTTTCACAAAAGGATGTTGAAGGTACATCAACAAAAAACCCAAAGACTAAATCAAGAATATAATGTAAAAACTCATCAATCACCTCATTCATCTGTGCACTAATGAACGCAAACTACGTGAAATACCTCTTCTCTTTCATTCATCAGTGCCCTCAACTAGAATAGTGAGTAAAATTCTGTGTATCACAATACAAGGAAGACAAGGACTAAAGAAGCTGAAGGAAATGCTTTAAGAATGACTACGGATCTGGAGAATACAATGAAGATACAAATACACTCCGGACATCCAGAATTTGTTTAGAATGGAAGAATCTGCTCTCCAGTGACAATGTGGGGAGGACACAAGCACTAAAACTGAGCACCAGGAGAGTTTTCAGATTAGATGAGAGTGGGAGACAGTTCAAGTGTGAATGATAACAATAATTAAACTATGTAACACCTTACAATATTTAGAATAATTTAATTCCATGACTACATGAATCTGGTACTTTCAAGTACAGGCTGGAGAAATGGTTTTAGATTTGCTAGAGACAAAAATCAGCCTGTTTTTTTTTAATACAGTCGAAAATCCTATCTACAATCCCTTTTTTGTTGTTTTATGAACTGCTAACATGTAACACACCCTACTGGCCTTATCCTTTCAATTTTTACTTGATTTATTGCAGCACATGATAGTAAAATGAGTATTA
Source organism: Motacilla alba alba (assembly GCF_015832195.1). NCBI lineage: Eukaryota > Metazoa > Chordata > Aves > Passeriformes > Motacillidae > Motacilla > Motacilla alba. Next base: position 78,057,704 of record NC_052018.1, read on the forward strand.
TTCTCCCACGAATGTGCAGATCTGTAAAATTAGACATCTGCTTTGAGCTGATTACCAGATGTTAGCCTATTGCACCTGGGACCAAGGACGAAGAGGAAAAACACAATAGTGTAAATTTTGCAACACAAATGTACACAAAAAAGATACAATCCAATTCAGGGAAAGGAAAGGGAAAAAGGGGAAAGCTATGGCTGCATACTAATTTATTTTTAAAAAAAACACAAACGCAAAAACCAAAACACAAAAATTACAGTATTCTCTCAATCCATACATGTATGATAGACCCACAAATTTTGCCTGAATTAGTAGACTAAATGAAGACATAGTCAGTCCCTGCTAGAGAGCTGTTGTAACCAAAGAAGGGATTTGCTGCTACTCCTGAACTACCTATGGGGTTATGGAGTTAAAAGAGAAAGCAAATTAAGTTTCAAGAAGAAAACCAGTAAAACGCCACCTAGAAACATTCAGAACATCTAAGCTTGAAGGACACCAAGAATGGGCTCACTTCAGAAATCTCCCCTTGCCATGCAGACAGCATGTGCTCACCAGAAGGTGAACTGAAATGTCACAGTACCAAATTCAAAAATGGGCAACTGGAAAGGAGGAAAACCTTCTATTTAAGATATACTGTTTAAAGAAAGTACTTGGAAGCAATTTATATGAAGAAACAAATCGATTCCCACAGAAAGGTGCCATTCTCATGTCAAGTATAATTTTCACTTTTTTCTCCTCCATTTGGTTCAATTCACTTATTTTTTCAAAATTCAAAGTTTTTCCAGATGCTGTTTCTACTGCTGGGATAAGTCTTCTAATCAACTGTAAGGACTACAGATGGTGAAATAAATTAACAACTAAGTAGAGGAATGCAGTAGGTAACAGGATAAGGATCCAAGGGTAACATCTAAGACTAAGTTTTTATGAAGTATTTTGGAATTACAATTCTTTAAAAACAAAAGCAAAAATTAACAGATATTCTCCCTCCTCCACACCTTCCCTTACTGCATTTTCTGTCACATTTTCAATTTTACCTGAAAATTCTGAACTAACCTCCACCAAACCTTTTCTACTTTGATCTTGCTTGACTTTTGAGGAAAACTCTTGCACCCAAACCACAACGGAAAAACATGTCAAACAGCAGCATTTTTCCTTCACTAAAATACAGCTTTGGAAACTGCTACACAACTGAACCATCAGAAATTTCCTTTTTTGTATCATGTAAATCCAAAGTTACATGGCCAATCAGTTCAATATGTAAAAGTTGCAACATCACAATCCTAAATTATGTTGATATGTAATTTAAAAGAAGGACCTGCATTCCCAGTAATTACTCCAGGTCTCTATACCTAGAATGTGGCCTTTGGAAGAAATACATTAAATGTTCTGTCAACCTACTGAAAGACTATAGCTTTGTGAAGCACTGTGCCAAACTGAAACTATTCAGCATACTTAATTCCTTCCAAGAGGCAAAATATGACATGCTGTGTCAGTCCTTATACTAAAAATCATAAATACTAACTTAAGGATTGCACAGACTTCAAACACCACATACACATTTGCTAATTTAAAATGTGACATAGCAATTAAATTCAACTTGAATTTCGCACAAGTTAAAACTATTTTCCAGAACATTAATAAATTAATCCTTGCTGAAACAAATACAGCAAAGTGTAACACACAACCTTTTTCAGAACACGAAAGGATGGCATTAGATGGTTGTTAGGCTTGTTTTAATTAAGTTTACAACAACCACATTTCTTAGTACCTTGTTTGAAGTAACGCTTCCATTGGTGTTAGGCGATCCTGCAGCTGCCGGGACACTGCAGTCAGCAATGATGCACAAGCTGTGCTGCAACCTGCCAAATCTTCATCTTTTACATAGTTCAGCAATACAAAATACCAGTACACAGATCCTGCATTAAAAAAAAATTATTTCACATGAAACATGACATAAATTTTTCACCGAGAAAGAATACTTGGAAGGATAATCAACATAAGTGATAATTACCTAATGGTATGAATACAGACTAGGAGGTATTCTACCCCTTCCCCTTTCTTGAGAAGATCGATTAAGAATCAGTCTGCAATCATACGTTTCTACAAATACTTCCAATTCTCTTATTAACTAACACATAACTGAAGGAAAAAAAGGTTCCCAAGAGACAGCTTTGCACACTTCCTTCATTCCTCCTGCTGACAACAATCAAAATGCTTTTGATATATTAAGGTGCTTGGCTAGGGGTTCCAATCTCATCAGAGCCAAGCCATATACCAGAGCCAAATTTTTTTCTCATCCTGGTTGCTGTCTACTTAATCTGTATTTGCTGGAGGCACTGCTTGCATACAAATAATTTCTGGGAGCACAGCACTGTGGTTCTGCACAGAAACACAAATCTCAGCTTCCTCCTTCTCCTTCCCTTCCTGTGCATTCCATACCCTCTGTAGCACTGTGTTATGTGTTTTGACCTGGATGGTAGTACAACAAGCTTTTTGGAACGCAAACTAATTTTTCTGTAAGACTCATTGGTGATGCCAAGCCAGAAACAATTCAACAATATCCTAGTGTGAAAAGCAGGCCTTGCCACCCAAAATACAAGGGTGAAGTCATCTTCCCATTCCATCTGGCAATCCAGATGCTTCAACAAGGTGCTAAGAGACCATTACACTTCAATATAGGTAAGAAAGAAATTCAATTTAGTTAAAATTTCCTTGTAGTGCAGAAGAATCAGAAGTGGATTGCTAGCAGGACATCATTTGGATAGCCAAGTTTCCTGGCTATCTCCTAATTTTAAAAAACAACAGACCACCCTGACTGTCACTTAACGTCAACACAATCTGTTGCTGCTAAACACCTTTCAGAATTCTTAGAAAACTTAAGTTCTTCAAAAATGTCACCAACTGCAAATGTCTACTTCATGACCAGATCACTCCAAGGAGCATTTTGTACTAACTGAACAATTAACTCATTTTCATTTCACAAGAGAGTCCAACACAACTCGACAAACAACAAATGCACCGTGTATGTTTACGACAAGAAACACTGCATACGTACCACCTGTGGCAGCAGCGGGCAAAAGAGGCATATTGTCAAGTAAAGCTTTTAGAAGAACTGATCCAAACCCTTGTTGACTTGGGTCACACCTGCCATTGCTACAAGGAAAACACAGATACTTGAACATTTAAGGAAGTAAGAATGGAGGATGAAATCTCCTCCAGGAGATGAAGCTGAAAGACTGGTGATCTTTGCAGTCACACCCTAAACACGTATTTCCCGAACAGAACATCTACCAGGTCTTGTTGCTTTATGAATTCAACGTCAACAAACAAAATGTTCAGTTCAGAATGCATGCAAATCCCTGGAATACATGTAAAACAGAAATAAACAAAAATAAATAGATGCAAATAATTAGCACTGACCTGATGCATAGTGCAAGAAATCGTGCACACTTGTGAGCTATGCTCCGCCCAGCTTCAAAGAAGCAAACACGTATAATATCAGAGACACATTTCCGTGTTTTAGAAAGCAAACTGTCATTTCCTTCCTTCGAGCTGTGAAAACAAGTTGCATACTTTAGAGAATAACATAAACCTATTTTTTTTATCCAAACTGATACTGAGAAACAGCCATGATAATTTGACCATAATTCCTCCCTTACCTGCCAGGGCCATTTGAATACACTCCGGCCAACCAACAAAGTGTGTCGAGGACAAGACTCTGAGCATGTTCTGTAGTCAGACCATCCTCTGTCTTCTTGCAAAGAGTGGTGAGCAGCTTCTCATGGAACTCTGAAAACTGTAACATGGCACACCGTTGAACTCTGGGGAGGAGGGGAAGGAAAGAAAACCAGAATTAACCAATATGGCCCTTCTCCAGCTTTGTATCCTGTTTTAGGAGCAGCAAAAAAAAAAGAGAATCCTAGATGAAAGTAAAAGCAGTACAAAAGCATATGCAATACCTTCTGTGCACACATTCCCAGTCATCCTACTTTCTGCTCACAGAACTTCCTACATTACAACAGATCTAGCAAACTTCTATTAAGTTTTTCTCCCCATTAACCTGCCTAGCAACTTCTAAACCTAAACAAACTTTCACCATCTACAAAACTCTTATCAACTGTTTGCACATACCTCCTTTTGCAGCCTCGTTGACCTCTTTAAGCCCATTACAGTCAGTGCCACCACTGCAGGGTGGCACCTGGTAAGACACTTTAAATACTGTATTACTTGTATCTAGGTCTACAGTACCAAATCAAAGACATCAACCATTTCTTTGTTAGCTAAATTTGATTTTAAACTTTTTGACAAATAATATTATTTCTGCTGTACAAAACAAGGCAATGTGAAAATAAAAAGGGAAGATGCTGACTCTAAAAAAAATTTGTTTTACCAAGAAAACTTATTTACATTTGCCTTTTGAAGTCAGGCAAAAAAAACTCACTCAACATAAAATTTAATGCATGGTGTTATTCTACCACAACTTCCACAGCATAGTGCTCTCTTACTTGCAATTTACAAGATTTTCCATACAAAATAAGCTTATGAAATAACAACTTGACACAGTATCTTGACCGGAGCTATTTCAAGAACTAAGCTTTTGATGAGAAGCATAACTAAAGCTAATATTTCTTCAGAATTAAAAAACACCTACTAACCTTTCCTTTGAAATTGAAGTTTTTTTAAATCTTCGAATTGTTACAGAGACTTCTTGAAGTAAGTCACAGCCTCGCAGATTATCTGATTTTCTTGAAGAAGTAGTGGCTTCAATTTTGCTAGATGGCTTTTCCTTATATTTTTGGGAAAAATAACATTCATAAATCACATTGGTTCTGATTAATTTTTATACCTTGTTCAGCGAAATGCAAGCAATTTGCTAAAATCTCTCAGTTTGAGCATTATACCAAAATAAACTATTTTTATTCACTTATTGCTCAGTATAGAACAGTACACACGCACATATATCTTCACAGAAGCGTAAGACCTATCAATAACTGAAAATACTCAAGGGAACAGAAGTTTCAAAAACAAGTCTTCAAAATGTGAAAGTGGCAGAACAGACCTTTTCAATTCAATCTGCACAAAAGAAACAACTTAGAAATGTTGAACTCTAATTCTTGAAGGTGTCAACATAGTGTCACCACTTTAGAAAGTAGTTTTTAATGGATCTTAATTCTGCTAACAGCTGCTTCATTTTCAGATGACATGAATCATACCAAGTCTACAACTACCAAACGTATCTTCCTTGGATATACATTACCTTGCCTGCTGCAACTTTTGCCAACAATGAAGCGAGTGAATGGCCCTTGTTTGTCTGAGGTTTTAGAGGAGGTATTCTAACTACTGGTCTAATGCCACCATTGCAGATGTCTTCTGTTCCTCTGTCATTCACTGCTTTGACATGAATTAAAAATGAACGATACTTGCCACCAGCCATGCCTAAAAGTAGAGAAGAAAAAAGGAGGAGGGAGAATTTGCACAGTTTAAACAGATTGCAAGTTGTAAACTGAACAGATCAGCCATGTTAATTACAGTAGTTTACCATCCATTTGATACAGCAACTCACTACGATGTTATACAGCAGAATTTGCCAAAGTAAAAATAAATAACAAACCTATGTCGGACTACAGAAGTACGAAATGCACTTCAGTCACACAGGCTTCATGCAAATAGCATAATAAACTGATTTACCTTTAACAAGCTTTGGACTTGTTAGTGTCAACATTCCAGCATGTCCTGATAGATCAAGTCCAGTAGCCAGCCATACTGGACCACAAAGTATATCTTCCTTGTGTTCCTCCAGAAATGGACACAATCTAAGACCTTAGAAAAACATATGTAACATGGATCTGAATTAGCCACAACTAAGTCATAAAATCTGATAATTTCCATGGATTAAAAATGCACTATGTCAAACTCTGATCACTAAATACGTATAACTTTACACAAAAAAAGACCTGAAGTTCACTTTTAGACATTTTCCAGTGAACTCAATTAAGGTAAATGACAGTTTAAAAACCCTTTTCAGTTACATTATATGGATTAATATATATCTTGACTGGCTTATAAAAGCGACAAAATACACAACTGATGAAATAAAGAACCAATATATACAGAGCCACAATCCTTACTGGGTCATTACTGAAGCAGGACAACACTGTTTAAAAACAAAACAAAACGAATAATACATTTAAAACAAGGACGGCTTTGTTTCTTCTATAGGATATACAATTTACTGAAATCATCTTCACTCATCTGCTGCTCCTTTCTAAGCATCAAACACCTCCTTTCAGCACTTTTATCATCTCTTTGATCCTACCCTTCATCCTTTCTAACCCCTCCTTTCTTGGAGTCATAGGGTCATATAACGGTTTGGGTTGGAAAGGACCTTGACAGCCATGCTCTAGATAAGGCTGATTACATGAGGGAAAAGCAGGTGTAAAGTAAGACCGTTGGAAGGACCAACGAAAAGAACCATCGCTCTAGAACTGAGTCACTCCAACGTTAAATTTTAGTCTGCAGCTCTCCTCACTCAGACCCACTCAATGCTTTCACAGTCTAGGATATTTTGTGGAAGAGTGCTAGTTAACAACAAAGTTATAAAAACAGGCACAGTGGGATGTGGCCTAGCTACGAATTCTTTATGTTCTGTTCCTTATTGGTTTACTGCGGCAATGTCTACAAAAGCCAGGTATGCGAAGAAAAATTATACTAAAACTAGCCAAAGAAACAAAGTAAAATACTACTGAAACAGGCTAGCAATTTAAATAAGAAAGGTTCCATATCAATCTACTTGATTTCTAAATTCAAATAAACATTAATCTGCTTGTAAGCACCAAACCTCTCCAGTAGTTTAGGACATTTCTGGTACATTTGTGTTAAACTTTCAACTCACACAGCCAACAGATAAGAGAGAAAAATAACTTTGAAGACAGCTGAGAAATTAGTCTATTTTAATGTCTGAGCAATTTTTGCAGAGGAATTCAAATTAATCATCAAAACAAGAAAAAAGCAAGGTCCTATTTAAAGTGAAGTATAATAGATCAATAAAACTTACATTGTGGTTCCTCTACATCCATATACTGCATTTCTTCACTGAATTCTGCCAGTCCTGGTTTTCCATTTCTCTCCACTTCTATATTATGAGCTGGAGATAAAGGAAATGCAATCTGTCTATCTACTGCTGCTTCTGGAAATAAAAAATATTAGCATGATTTCAAACACTGCTCAAGGCTCAGGAAAAACAGAAGTGGAAGTTTTCACAGCAAAATTATCAACTTTCTGCCCACAGCAATATTTCTAATATAAATCCACAAGTATACAAAGACATGTTTTTTATACAGATTGAAGTTGCAGTAAATAGTTAAAGAAACAGTATTTCTGAATGAACTGTAAAGAACCTGTTTTGTTTTAAATTCTTTTCCCCTAATAATCAACTGCAGATTACTCCTAAGCAATTAGATTCCAGTACTGAAAGTTTGATAATTTAAACTTAAAATAAGTGGATTGCTCCTGCTGAACATCAAACATTATTTTGGTAATACTTAAACACAGCCTTTTTTCCAATTAAATGGATCACATGAATTATAGATGAAGAGGACATGCAAGCAAATTAACAAGAAGCATATACAGTGAATTAACTGCCAGACCAAAACCATTCATTCCTAACCAGAAGAATTATGCCTCTGGCCTTCCCATTACTACACACTACATATTTAACTGTTTCCAGGGCTCCTGTCACACAAAAAAATGACTGAATAAATTCTGCCCTGCACATCTTCCCTACGTCTCATTATCTTATAATTTCAGTTCCTTTCTCTACCCTTCTGGAAGGAGAGAAGTTGGGGGGGTGTTAATAGAATTTCAGTCTGAGGTTTTTATACATTTCTAAGAGCCAAACAATGTTGAATATTACTTCTCCCTAGGACTGGATCATTTTGGTTAAGATCTATCACAGATATAAATGACCTAGCTTTGTCTTCCCTTATAATGAAATCATTAGTGCCCTATTATTTTATTCAACAGTGCAAAGAAAAAAGTCAAATGTCACTGAAGTCCTTTTCCAAAACTCAAGAAATTGAAAAATGGAAGGAAACAACTGCAATGCAGTTACACTTGGAGAAGACGTTGGTTAGTTGGTTAGTTGAATAAAACAGACTTTGCCAAGGCTGCCTCGCAGGTGCTCTCACATTCCTCAGACTTTTCCAGACTGCCTGACCCCCCATTTGATGCCTTTTCTACCTTGTAACATAAAAAAACAAATTCCAGTATATTACATGCAAGGAAGTGAAATGTCATTTTCTTGAAGAGCTCTGTCATGTCTTCTGATCAGTATGCTCTGCTGAAAAGCATTCACAGACAGCTCTGGCAATTTAGTTCACAATCAAATGTATCCAAGGAATTACCAACTTATGGAACTGTTTGTTCAGAAGTGTTTAAAATTGAAGCATTAAGGAAAAGAGTTTAGCTTTTCTTCTATTGTTTTGCTCCATAGGTGAAGACTTTCAGATTAATTCTGACATCCAGATCTACAAATGGACTGAAATCATGCTGAAAACAAAGGTTCCATTCAGGAGAGAAACATGGACAATCTGTTCTGGTTTTTGGAGTTTTTTTTGGTTTTTTTTTTTTAATAGAAAAATTTCTTCTCCATGTTAAAATTTCAGTTTTACAGCAAGGATTAACAAAAATGAAGAAACTGAAAGAGCACCTGTTGCAGTCACAGCTAGCACTTCTGCTAAATCTAAACCATCTCGAACCCTGATAGAATAGGCATTTCTCAAACAATATCACTAAGCTAGAATATTTTGTTCTTAGGTTTACAACCACTCTACAGTATTTAAGAGAGCGTCTTCAGCACACATTTCTTGTTGTTAAACACTGAGGGCTGCTACAGAGTGAAGCTTTATGAAAGCATGCTAATGATCTGTGAAATGCCTATATTCCTTTTTGAAATTTACTGTTACTCTTGTGTTTAAGTGGAATGGTCTTACTTAGCAATTGAAAAAAAATAGGAAAAAGAGGGAAAAAGGGCTGTTATGATCATGATTGCTGTTCTTCTCAACACAATTTATATCCAGCAAGCAATTTAATAATATCTGACAGCAAGACTTCTCTGAAATAGCCAGTTCCCAAAAGCTTTTGAAAAAGAGGTGGCCAGATAAAGATAAGCAATTAATGCCTCAATAAAAGGAGGTACAGCATGTAATACCTTCCAGGCCTAGTAGACAAGGCAGCAGGACATGAAACAAATGCTCTCATCACAGGAAAATCCCAGTGGAGGCAATTCCACATCAAAGAAGTGACTTTTCAATTTATGCTACCCCCTCCCTCACAGGTTCCCTGAGAGCTAGTAAGATGCAGAGTCCAGTTAGGAGTCTTCCCAAGGCAAGATCATTCCTAACTTTGGTCTACTCAGTCAAAGCTGCAAGAATAAAAGGTGAAATCATACTGCAGCTTTCACATAGCTTAGCCAACGAGCCAAATGATGAGAGAATTCCCAAGGAAGCCACGGGATTTTTTACTTCCATCAAGAAAAGTCTTGCTATTTTTTCACTAGAAAATTATCTCCTTCTGTGACTTGGAATAATTTAGTACATTTTTGTTACTACATCAAGACCTTAGAAGAGCACCATTTGCTTAATCAGTCAATCTTCAGGACGATTTACAATTGACAACTTATTTTTAATGACTGTAGGATTAATTCAGTACAAAATTATAACTGAGTTCAGTCTTTTTGAGCTATGTACTTTTATTTGCACATATGTCAAGATTTTGGAACTGTTTACTCAGTTTGTCTCCCCAATTACATTCAAGCATGATAACTGAAAAGAGCCCATGATACTGGGAAACAGAATATATCAGTAAAAATGAAATACTTACACAGTTACAAGCAATTTTTCTGATATACATCACAGAGAATAATGATCTTCAGAAAAGAAATAATGTTTTAAATGATATCCTAGTTTTTTCTTACCATTGACTTTCCCTAAGCCGGGAGCTTTATTTTTCAGTAAAGTCACTTGAATCTGGGGAATGTTTGTGATGTTTGAATTCAAAACAAATTTGAAGTCCACATGTCCAACCATACAGGCTTTTGGTAGAACTAGTTCAAAGACATGCTCATCCCAGCTGTTGCTGTCAGGAAAAAAGAAGACAATGACCCAGTGTACAGAGAAAATGCCCATCACGCAGGCAGCATCACACAGTCCATTCTGCATCTATGCACACTCTCCTTAAAAAGAAGAAAAACTTACTTTGCATTAGTTGACATCCATATGAATTTCTGAACAAGTCTTTCAAACTTTAAAGCTTTCAAGAGATAACCACATTAATTTTGTGAAAATGTTAAAATGCCAACTGATATGATAGGGAGAAGCAATGTTCACATTAAAGCAGAAGTGGAAAGATTCCCTATTACCTTTATTGCAGTACAGTTTCCACATTACTATAAATACTAGTTACATGTTCCCATGAAAAATAAAGTACAAGAAAAAAAGACCAAACACAACATTAAAAGAAGATCTATCTATTAGTGAAGTGTATGAAAGCATGATCAGACCTTGTAATCTCTTATAAGTTGCCCTTATCCATTGTTTAACACTTTATGTCACTTTCCAGTGCACGAAATCAACATACAGGAAACTCAAAATACTATTTTCAAATTATTTTTAAAGCGCATTTGATAATTTATACAGGATGAAAAGTGCTTTTTACCAGGTGCACACTCAGAAGCCTGTGCTGTGCAAAAGGGTGCAGCTTTCTTTTATTACATCACATTTTTGTTTTGAAGACAAGTTTGGTTTACACTGGAAGTATAAACTTGAGACAAGCACCCCTCAAGGATCCATTCCATGGTTTCATACACTGGGGTTTGCAAAAAATAGTTCAAACTCAAGAGCAATGAAAATAAAACTAATTATGTGTCAATTGTCCTGTTTGTGTACGTTTTTAAAACTAGCTGAACTTCTTGATCTCCGTAATTTAGCAGTAAATATTTTTTTAAAATGTAGCTTTGATATACTTATTTAGCTGTATAACTGAGAAAACTAAGAAACTGAGTATGCTGCTATAAATATTTTTGAGACCTCTTTCTAACATTTAATTCACAAATAGGTGTTTTAACTTCAATAGCATGCTACACCTAAAGTATTGTGCAGAAAACCATTTTAAAATAGATTAAGGAATGGTGCAAATGTATTTATTCCTTTACGGTAATATCCCTCATGGCCAGATCTCCTTCAGGCACATGCAATACAACTTAAAAGAGATTTCGGGTACAAGTAAAGAAATGGCATGCCAGCTTTCCATAGCTAGCAGCATAGAAAAGCAGAAATTTTAGGAGGAAAGATGGACAGAAGCAAGAGAATTCATGGTTATGATTCAAGAAGGAACAGTGAGGAATTTTCAGCTAACTATACAAAGAACACAGGTAAATAAAATATAATGAAAGTTTATCCCACTGCTCTGGGGGGGAAACACCCTAAAACCTCTGTTAGCAACTGTAACAGTAAATATTTAGAATCACTTATGCCTTTCCTCTAGCTTGGAGAACACATAATCCAATCCTGCCAAACAGAAGAGAGGTTTGGGTATGGTTTTTCACATCATGCAAAACATGGACTAAGTAAGACATTCAAAGAAGCCAGACTTCTGAAACACTAAGTAATATTCTGCTCATCCAGTTTTAGTTAAGGAGCTGGTACAAACCCAGAAATGAGTAATAAACCACTTTGTCTGCAGCAGTCTTCTGTAGTCTATGTGTTGCATACAATGCACACAGCCATAGTGAATTACAACTGTTATTCATGTACCCCAGAAATATATTTCTTACAGAACTGAGCAGCAGATGCTCAATAGGCACATATGGAATAAAGAACCTCCCTGAGGGTCTCACATTAACCGAGCAGTTAAGACATTTATACCTCTGACAATAAACTTCACAATCTAATTCTGTCACTAGTTAAAAGACTCCCTTTAAAGTTTTCTTTTAATTTCTCATAGGTTGCTTTAAGTACATCCTTTATTCATGTGCAAAGTTTCAAAGCAGTAAACAAATTATTTTACTTCCTTGTTATTTTCTCATATATTAGCATATCTATCCTAAATAGATAGCCCAGTGCAAATTCTTTTAGGAACTCTTCTATCTTTGAAACCATCTAAATCTATAGCATCTTCCTAAAGAAAAACATACAATCCACACTGTGTTCTAAGCACCAATATACCATAATTCTCAACTACAAGATATTTTCCAACACACTTTGTCATTGCTTTTCTAGAACATCTCACTGTCTGATCTCCCACTACTAATGAACATCATTATCAAGCTCTTCCTTCTTTCATATATTTTCAAATAAGTCTCTGTAAGATGAATACATCCTACATAAATTTGAGATAAAGCCAGGAAACTCAGATGTCACTGTCCATGCATATTAGGAATTCATGTACCTCTCTTTTAAAAGAATGAATCTCATTTAACATTTCAGTTACATTACACTTGGGAGAACAACACTGATATTTAGATAATTTGCAAGGTAAACCAGACTCTGCTTTTCTGTTTTCCTTTTGCATAGTCTTTTTAAAATAACAAAGTAGGATTGTAATATAATGCCATTTTCTAAAATACAGTTACAGGATTATCTCTTTCTATCTATTTGAGAAACAAAAGAATTACCATATCAAATTGCATTACTCATCCATCTAACACTGTAACCCCACATCGTGATAGGTATCAGTATGAGGCACTCAAAAAGGAGATAAAAGGAACCTTATATTAAAGACCAAAACATAATCCAGAAATCAATCAGTTATTCTTCCCAGATAACTTTTACTTAAGAGCTAACATGGCTTTCAATCTTAAGACTCTACCCTAAGAACAAAGGGACTGTAATTTAATAATTTTTATCATGAGTCATATAGCAGCTGCCAAAGATTTCCAGTACTAAACCAAAACTTCTAACTTTTCCTCTTTACAACCCTGTTTCATTTTGCAGCATGCATAATTCTCTTCCTCTAATGAAACAATATTCATAAGCTAATTTTCCACTTATCCCTTTCCAATTAAGAGCTATTACCTTCACTGCTTGCTTCCTATGTAACTTCATATTGATAGCTTTTCACTTTTCAGCTGTTGCTGAACACATTTTGATAATCAATAGTTTTAACTGGAAGTTATTTTGCAACGAACCACCTCCCTTCCACTTGCTACATACAGAATATTTAACTTACACAATGCAAAACCACAAGATAAATAAAGGCTTTAAAGCCTATAATGCATTGCAAGTTTTCAACCGTAGCTTATGAATTTTTATTTAAAGCAAGTTCAACTCCTGTTCTGTGTCAGCCGTGGAAATGCCTCCATCTATTACATGTTTTCCCACCTGGAATGCTTCATTATCACATGCTATCTTTTAGCTGTTTATATTACATGCTTTTTTTTTTTTTGCCCCCCACATGACCTCTAGCTTCCCTAGGACCCTTTGGCCATTTCATTATTTTCACTCTACGGCTATTTCAAGTCCACATGACAATCCAAATGTAACACATGAGTGGAACAGATGTGTAGCAGTCTGACCTAAAAATCCTGTACTATCTTAGGCACGTCCCTTAATAAAACAAAACAAAAAAAATCTATCTATATTGTGTTTCTCCAAGCATTTTTCACAAAAAAAAAAAAAAAAAGCCAATAAACTATGCAAAGCTACTTCAGGTAGGTTTTAAGCAATCCTTCAAGGAGACTGAAACACTGGTGTAGTGATATTTAGGAGTCCAGAGGAATTCCAAGTTCTCATGTCACGTGTGAAAAATTAAGTCCTGCTACACATACCATGTTGGTGAAGTTCATTTCAATGAAAATACTGCCTAAACTTTAGCACTACTAGGGCTCTGGAGAGGCTTAAAAAGTTTCATATATAAAGATTTAACTTGAATAGACATAAAACCAGCTTCTACCTTCATATTTTAAAGTAAATTACAATACGATTTAATTTAGTACAAGTAATTAGTCACACTGGCATCCATAGTTTGCATTTTCTGATTAAATAATTTACTAAAAATGTGTGTATGCATAAGAAGGGTGAATCAGACTTTTACAGAAACTATCAAGAATAGCTCTAATTCTGGCAAATGTGCTTGTCTATTTATGTAATGTTATGACCACATTTGGCAAACAAAACTCCACCAATTCAAAACCTGACTTTTCAATTTGTTTCAAGGTCCACTAAAATGCCTCTGGCAATGTCACCAACACTTGTAATGCAAACTGCCAAATGGGGATTGTCATCTTTGCAAACACAGGTTCTGAAACGTGTACACTAGTTAAAAACAATTAAATCACATGAAATTTGTGGCTGTACAGCTACACCAGCTAGTTAAGCAATGCACACAATTCCTCGTGCCCTGCTCCCCTACGTACCTGTCTGTCTGTAGCTTCCAAGTCCGAGTGTGCTGAGCTGCATCCCCGTGGTGCTGCTGGTGCAGATGCTGAGGGTGCCGCCTTTGCTGCTGCTCCTGCTGGACTTCCACCCAACAGGGAGGGACAGTGGCTGAAAACCGTGGTGTCAAGGTCTCAAAACGGGTCAGTTCCACCAGGGATGTCAGTGTCTCAAGGGAGAATGGCTGGTCCACCAAAAGATCAACTCCTGAATAATTACAACACATACATTCATTATTACATAGATACTTTTTCCAGAACATCCTATAAAAATAGTTTGAAATACATCAGAACTGCTGCAGGCAAAATGAACTACAAGTCATTTGAAGGCTTTTTAGTTAAAAAAGAATAATAACAAACTCCCCATCCCCCAAAGCACCACCTTAAACAAACAACAATGACAGCAAAAACAACTACAAAAAATCCCAACACAAGCAACCAAACATCCCAGCCTTGAAGCTTGTATCTTTTGAAGGCAGTTCACTTAGAATAAATTTTCTAAGTAGTGAGATCTCTGAGCATGCTGTCTGGAATTCAGCCAGAGGCATCAGGAATAAGTAATTAGCCAGCCATACTTTGAAGATGTAAAGCTGATTAAACATTTTTTTTTAATATCACTACTGACTCGGATAAAAAAATTTATTTCACGAAAACAGATGCATAGAATTACTGTGCATTTTTATCACTATTTAAAACATTACTTTGGCCTCTGATTATCAATAGTGACTTGTTTTATGGTGGATTGCTAGAACATTGTAGTTTCAATAGGTACTCCCAATTTACCTTAAAAGACAGATAAGTGAAAAACAAATATAATTTATGTTAAGCACTTAAAAGACACTGGGCCTTGACAATTATTTTGTCTTCTTGTCTTTATATTTATGCCTTGTACCAAGGAAACAAAGGTATTAATTGAAGTATTGAAAACAAAAATATCCCAGGAAGTCAAACACCTAAAGAAACCACAACAGAAACCAAAAATTGATAATCATATTTCCTCAGACACACAAAACCCCCAACCAACCCAAAAACCCCAAACCAAAACAAAAAAAAAACCAAACAAAACCCAATCAACCAACCAACCAAAGAACTCCCGCCAACCAAACCTCAGGGAAAATAAGACATGCACAATGTATATTTTCTAGAATTTTGAGCATTTTCTCTTAAAAATGTGTTATGAAGGAGAAGCTTTTACTTGTAAAAAAATCATGCTTTTCAAAAGGAGAAAGTTTGCTACCTGACTGCTACTGTCACCACTCAGGGTGAGGAGATAATAATACACCAACACAAACACCACCCTCACTGCAAAGCCTGAGCCTAGAGAGTATTTTGAAAAACAATCCAAGTTGACTTGGAGGTGAGAGGCTTAGACAGGTAATAAATTCACTCTCATTGCAACTATAATAATATCGACTTTTCAATTTCAGAGGCAGGAAAATGCCAAAAAATAGAAATGCTTTAGAAATTGAATTTCAATAATACAGCAAAGACTTTCACTTTTTTAACTGCCAAATGTGAACCTCATTAGCTGGATGACACTGCAATGAGAAGTGAGATCATTGCTCAAACTGTACAACAAGCCTATCTTTGAGCACACTGGATTTTTCTGCTTCATTCTCCTTCCTCCTCCAACAGAAACAAATCCAAATTCAGAGTATTCACAGCAACCACATACATGTAATCAATGCCTAAAACTGAAAAATTAAGGACTTAACTTCCCACTGTTGTCAAGTATACTTGGCTTCTTTTAAAAATTACAAGACTTATTATATTCTAACAAAGTGTTATAACAAGACAAAGTTTTAACATCAAACTTGAAAACAGGCTTTAAACTGGTCAGGAAGACTAATATTCTTTTTTAACTCACTTTGAAAAAAGAGATTATTTTATATTACTTCACCACAAAAACTCTCTGTTCCTTAAAAGGAAACGGTAATCTACGATTGCTATAAGATTAACTTATTTTTTCTTAAAACATTAAAATTTAATATGCATCCAAGTTGCAAATTCAGGCTACAAAATAAAATGCAAGAAACACATTCTAGAATGCAAACAACAGAGAAAAATAAATGCACAAAGCCCACAATATAAAGGAACAATGTAGAGTAGAAGCTTCTGCTTGTTGCAGGATTTCATTTCCCCAAACAGAAGCCTTTCTCTTCAGCTATGTCTCTGTCTGAAAAACATGCTAAGACAGAAGTGGAAGAAAACACTTCTTCTGTTTCTAGTATGTAAGACCAAAAGAGAAGCAACACTGATATTACAAATCAAAGGCTGATCACGATCCACACAAGTACTGACAACCTCAGTGCTGAAGAGGTTTACACAGCCCTAACAATTACTCTCATATATGCTAAGAGTCCTGTATTATTGACTTCAGTATCCTCAAGAGTTCTGCAACCATTTGGTTTCAACAACTCTCACCCAGACCCCTCATTTCAGCATTGGCTTCTTATGACTATTAAGCTTCTCTCAGAGCTTTTAGTGACTCAGTTTGACACCACAGCAAAATAGTATTCAGTTTATCTGATCATTCCTGTGTACCTAACAACTCTTTGGAAACCAGAACAAGATCAAGCAATACTACAATGTCTAAATTATATGACTGCTTAAAGGAGGACCTGCAGCTTGTGGACAACCTAAAGATACAGCTACTTTGAAGACTATACATAAATAAACCAAAATTTCTTATTCCAATAAGTCATATTCAAGGCTATACTGAATGCTAGATGGGAACAAGATAAAAAAAAGGAAAAAAATTTCCTTTGTAGTACTGGCAGAACTTAAACAGTAATGATCATCTATTTGACTCATCAGGATAGTGAGAGTTACCATTTGCTTGGAAGTCACTTATCTCTGCTGATAAGCTACTATACAGGGAATGCATCCATTGAAGAATACCCTTGACATCTATATTCTTTTTTGCTTTATTTGCCATTAGCAAAAGAAGGGTGCAGAAGAAAGCCATAGACTTTTAGCACCCAATATATGTACAACACTTTATTTTCTAGTCATCTTCAAACTTCAGGAATGGCTTCTTTGGTGAAAAAGAGGAGGAGCAGGAGAAATTCAGACCCCACAGCAACTGCTGTAATGCTGCTTACAAATAAACTTATGACAAAAAGCATCTCTTCATTCTTTTGACTGACTCTTGAGGAATAAAATCAGGGTCACACAAATACAGTCTGCCATACTTAAAATCACACGTAGAGACTGGAAAAAGTCCAAGTGTTTTGTTTTGTTTTTTTTTTAAATCAGGAACTGCTGAAGTGTTATGCTTGTACACACCCAGTGACAGACATACAGCAACTACAGAACTCTAACTTTGGGCAGCAAAAAAATTATCAAGCAGCATGCTATTAAATAATTGCAAGTCATGTTCAGATGCAGCTTTCAAAAATGACAGAAGTATTTTGATCCATGTACACATGTGCAATTTACCTGTAATGCCTGGACTAGAAGGGTTGGATAAGGGCTTGGTGCCTTCTGATGACTGGTCTACACTTTTGGTAAGGGATCCATCTACAAGTATATCTGCTTCATCGATGTCATCACAGGTCCCTCCAATCTGAAGGAAATGAAGTTCTCCACCTAAAATTATCACAGACAACAAAAGAAGAAAGTTTGGACAGGCATACACCTAAATTCAACTCACAAGACAGATTTGCACTTAAACTGCTATGCAATTATGACAGTATTTATACAGGACCTGAAATCAGTGAAATTGTACAGGAATACTTATTTTGCTTTACTACTACTCATTTTTTTCAGGGCAAATGCAAAACAGAACTACAGAAATACTGCAGTTGCAAATGGCATCAAAGGTAAAAACTCTACCAGGGGATGGGTTTTAAAAGGCAATAAACAAAGGAAACCTCAATAGAAACCAAAAATCCTAACCGTTATGACACTTCCCATAATCCAAATTATGCTTATAACAGAAAATATTCTACCATGTCAAGTGAAGGTCTACTATCTCATCTGTACAGACTGCCTAAACGTCCTTTTAAAATTCAATATCTGAAAATTAAACTAATTTCTCTGAATTCTCCTAACTAAGGAGCTTTCCACATTATTTCATCAAACCTAGAATTAAAACACTGATCAAGTCAACAGACAAAAGAGCAAAGTCCAAAATTTTCACGGGACACAATGTATTGATGGAAGTTTGAAATCATTCAAGGAGGTTGCCCATTATTCACCACTACAGATACACATAGATCAATTCTATCATTTACAGAGAAGTCATAGAACCAAAGAGTGCTAAGATCCTCAGGTCCAACCATTAACTGCTAAGTCCACCACTAAACCATGTCTCTAAAAGCCACATCTGCACATCTTTTAAATTCCTCCAGGGAGAGAGACTCCATCACTGCCCTGAGCAGCCCATTCCAATGTTTGGCAACCCTTTCTGTGAAAACATTTTTCCTAATATCAAACCTCCCCTTGAGGAGCTTGAGGCCATTTCCTCTCATCCTGTCGCCTGTTATTTTGGAGAAGAAGCCAACCCACACCTCACTACAATCTTCTCTCGGGTAGATGTCGAGAACCACGAGGTTATCCCTGAGCCTCCCTTTTTCCAGACTAATCAACCCCAGCCCCCTCAGCTGCTCCTCGCTCCTCCTTCAACTTGTGCTCTAAGTCACTGAGAAAGAATGTTTAACTTTACAAGATGCTGGGGGAGGGGGGGGTGAGAAGAGCTGTTACCAGCTCCAGAAGTTACCATAAGTCCAATTAGTAGGATTCAAATCAAGAGGCAAATCCAAGCATAGGCCTTAATGTGATTTTTCTGAAAAATTATTTGACTGACCTTCAGCATCTAACATTACGATAAACCTCGTTATATAAAATATCCAGGTAATTTGAAACAAAAACCCTGAGAATAAAAATGTAATAAAACACCAAGATAAAAGCAGGTATATGTCCTGTACTGTGAGGGGTGAGGGGTGTGAAACAGAGTGTAAGAGAGGTACGGGGAGAGTGTGAGGCACAGAGAAAAGATGTGAGCCACAGAGGGAACTTGAACAGTTTGGGGGTTTTTTTGAGATCTCACTAAGAAAGGCCTGACAACTAATGGCTTTGTAACTCAGTCTTTTATGAAGATAAAAAAACAAATCGCGTGAATGAGCAAATTGTCAGAACAACTCTATGGACAGGATCACTATGCTGTGGGAACATCCACCCCAGGTCTAGGTAATGTACAAAAGTAATATTCCTGGAATCTGAAGGGATGGGAGATTTTCTCACCAGATTTATTTATCTTTTCATTTTATCTTCTCAAAACAGCTGTTTCATTAAGCCATTTCTTGGTGGGTCTTTTCTAACTGAGATCCACTAAGAAGCCTGTACCTCCCCTCTCTCAGTCTCAAACTGCACATCCTTGGTGCAGAACAGCAAGTACATCCCAAGCAGATGTACCCAAGCACTCCTCAGGAGTGGAGGGGGAAAAAATACTTCTAGCAAATAACACTTTTAAGTTTCCTTGAAATTAAACAGCTCATAAATAAGCAATTTTCCTCAAACTTCAAAGAGAATTTTAGACACATTGGAAAACACAGATGTTAACGGCTTCATCTGGTACTAAGTCAAACCCTAGTCTGTATATCACTTTGTTTACTGCTCAGCAGCAAAAATATGTCCTTACCATTTTTTCCATACAAGAGAATAGTCATAATCCCTGCATTCCTGAAATAGTCCAACACTTTTCCAAGAAAAAGTCTGTTCTAAACTTGAGATACCTCACTTCCTCTTATTCATTTTTAAAAGGTTCTGTAAAGAAGTTTACCATGAACTTAAGCTGTTCAGTATTAGCCTCTGCTTATGCACACTATTCCAAAATGCTGTAGCTGACTGTGCCTCTGTATCACAAAGGAGGCATTTCCTCTCACAGAACATCCAAAGATGACTTTCTGATGATGCATGCTTCATTATGTGTTTCATGATACTGTAGTTCCAATAGTCAAGTGTCAGTGAAAAAATCTGCACTAATGTCAATGCCTTTTTTTCTTTTCTTTTCTTTTCCCTTTTTTGTGTTACTACTCTGGTTTGCAGCACTATGCTCAAAGAGTGACTCGTCCAGTGCTTTCTAATTGTAGCCAGGGAGCAAACATCTCAAGCAGCAGTTTATCTGAAGGCTCCCCCGCTTGCTTCACTTTGACAGAGGCAATAAATATTTCTGTTGTACTACCAAGAAGATATGAAAGCTGACACTGACTTACTCAGTTATCACAAAAGAGACAAATTAGAAACTAGCATCATTATACTTCCTTCAAAATACAGGTAACACAATCACAACATTGTTAATTTAATTCTGAACTGTATTTAAAACCTGCAATTTGCATGGATTCAAGAACCTGGTAGCAATACAAACAGAACTCAAGAATCATGAATTTATTCAAATAAATCACAGGCTTCCTTCTGGCAAAACAGTTCCTGGTTCCAGGAAAGCAGCACTGGAACAAGCTACAGAGCATGTCAGAGACTAAGGCCACTGCAGTCAAAGCCAATCAGGTGAGATGTTCCTGCACTCTAGAAGGAGTTTGGGAAGAGTGACACCATTGTCATTAGCAAATCACAACTCAATGACAGAGTTGAACAATATACAATTAATCAAAAGGAATTAGAAAACAAAGCCATACCACAGGCAACTATGCATTAATTATAGCCCCCTCCTCTTGCCATTGGTTAGCGCTAAATGTGCAAGTTCAGAACACTTGAAAAAATGTCATCAAGAATGCTATCCCAAAACCTCACTTGGAGACACTCCAATTTAAACTGCTCTAGGAGTTTTTAGCTATAAAATTCTGCCTTGGCTTTGAAAAAATAAAATGCAATTGAACAGGGACAAGAGAAAGTTACCATGCCTAGAAAGAGATAATTAAAAGTCCTCTTAAAGGATGAAAAAAAAATCAGCTAGACAGCAGTTCTGTAAGACAGGTTCTTGTGAGTCAGATAATAAACCCCATTCAATTTCCTGCTCAAAAGTGCAAACATTTCAATATGTATACACACATGGTATGTACAAACTCCAGAGCTGCTTGAGAAATTCATCTGTAGGATTACCAGGCCTGGTTTTGCATATCTCATCAAGAAACTCGTGGACTGACTTGATCAGATCTTTTGAGAGGGGAAAGTAAAGGCTGCTTTGTTTTTTTCTTCTAAGTTTGAAAGGATTGGAGATACCCAGCTTAAGAAAATAAATGGTTAGAGAAGGACAGCACCTAAACAAACTGTCTTTCCCTACTTTTTTTGAAGAAATCTCTTTGCCATATTCATAATGAATGGTACAACAGATACGACTCCAGTGACAAAGATGACAGAGGCTAAACACTAGTGAAAAAATCATCATCAAAGACAGAATGCAGCAGGAGAAATTTCATGAGCACTCTGTGTTGAAGATGTTTGAGAATGATGATCAGTACTCTGTTTCTGAGTGGGTAAGTATAATTGACCTTGACTTGAAGATGAGCTCTCAGCATCACTTCCAGTACTAATTCTGAAGTGGAAAAGGACTTGGCCTCCCTCAAACCCTATTAGACTCCATTACCAAAAAACGTAAAAAACTGAAAATACTGAATTGATTCCTGAACTTCAAATACACAGTACACAAGGCAGACAAAGCCTAATGACAAGGAAGATGCAAGTAAGATGTCCAAACTAAATCAGAAAAAAACTACACAGTGTGATTACTACACTATTTACAACTCAAGAGCAAGAAAGCTGCTATAAATAAAAGGCACAAGATTTGAGGGAATCAATTCTCAAATGTATCCAAGTGCCATCCAGTTCTGCCAGGCTTGCAGGTAAGAAATATCAGCATAGGCAACTCACTCTGGACACATCAAAATCCAGCCTGAAAAAATACTTCTTCCAACAAAAGGGAGGGACAAAAAACTCTTGTTATATTGTAGCACCTTTAAAATGTTATAATGTAACAAGTTCAAAATTACAGGTGAGCACAATCTATCAATAAGAAACTATATCTGACCCTCTTAAACAGAAGATAATAAACTTTAAATATCAAAAGACCACCCTACAGCAGTATCTCTATTTAAAAACAGTACCTGCTGCCTTGTTTTAGAATAAAAAAAAAAACTTATTTTCTTACTTATTATTTTGAACATCATAAAAGCAGAGTTTAGACTCTTACTAATGACACAAGAGAAAACATCTGAACCCTCATATGACAGCAGACAAAGCACTGCTAAGAGGGATATTAAATATAGTCTGATATTAAATATAGTCTACCTTGGCCAAGGGGAAGAGAAGAAAGCAAAATTCCAAGAGATTAAAGTTCACTATGTTTGCTTAATGGAACTGGAACCAAGAATATATTTGCACGCTTTCCCCCAGAGGTCAAGCTCAGGTAATCCTTGCAGAAACAGGTAAGTACCTGAAGCTGACACCAAGAGGTAACATTCTGAAGTGTGACTCACAAAGACGGATGACGTCAAATGCAAGTCTAAAACATCTTTCCATAAAACCACTCCAGATCTGAAGCACCCATTCACACAGAGGTTTCTTTTTCAGTCATATCTTAGAGGCAGCTATGAAAAAAATGTATATAATCTACCAGTGAAAATAATACATCAACAAGCAGGAGAAACAGAGGAAAATGCTATTCTGCATTCAGAATTTTCTGACATTAAAGAACCTCTTTGCCTACTCCGACATCCCAAACAAGTACACAGGAAAAAATGCACTGCTCATGCCTGAATATTTTCTAACATCATCCAAGCATTTCCAATATATGTATGCTCCAAAACTTTCACTTAAAATTTTCATTAATGTCTTTGCACTACAAGCTCTTTTGTAGATGGACTAATGCTGAACACATCAGTGAATACAGTTATTCTACTTTCAGTGTATCTATCTAATGCTGTCAGACTGCAGGCACTGTCCCACTTGTGGCAGTAAACCTAGAGGAGCAAACACCTCTAAGTGATTTGGAAAGAAGCCTAAGAAAACAGCACTCAAGAAAAAATACTAAGAGCAAAACCCTCCATCTTCAGCCACCTAGCTATGCAGGAAATTCTACCCATTTAAAGCAAAAGCTTAAAGGACAATTATTATTCAAGACAAGAAAAATTATGCAAAGCCTATTTCATATATTAAGCTATTCAAACATACAATAAGATAGAGGATTTTAAAAGTTGTATTAATAGTTGAGGTTCTTGGTTTGCTTTTTCTTCTAGTGTTCCTGAATTTTATACCTTTTATGCCTTATTCGTAAACCTTTCAGTTCAAGTCATTCTTTACCAAGTGACATATTTTGATAAATGTTTTGACTCTGAGGCTTCAGACATACCTAGCATCAGATCCTGGAATCCAGACCTCTAAAGGACATTGACCCCTGAGTATTTATGATGGCTTTGGACTTAATTTCTCGAAAGTGAGAAAAATATAACAATGACTGATATGCTAAACAAGGAATAGAAATTGAAAGCCTCTAAAGACATTTAAGCAATGAAAATAATGACCTCCAAAGTCCACGGTTGAGCAGAAAATGGAAGTTCCAAATTGAGGTATAGTGGGTGTAAATGAAAGATAAAAAAAATCCACTTGTTCTTAACTAAACAAAGTACTATATTTAAAAGAGGACCCTTCCAGTCTGACTTGATACCTGCAGCATACTGGGCTACAGAAGAAAAATTACCCCAAAATCTCAGTCATCTTAAGGGCAGCATGAACAAAAGAAATCCAAAAAAAGCTATGGATAAATTACTAAATGGGTATTGAGAGAAATTTACTGCAAAAGCAGAATGATGTGCTTGTCCATTACAAGGAAGATGGATATATTCTCCAGTCAGTAATAGAGACAGTGGTTATCTAGCCAGAGAAAAAATACTCCTACACACAATAAATAAATGCTTCCAGCTCAAGAGACCTGTATATCTCACACTCCATGCCCCAAAGAGGTTTCCACAATACTAAAAGCTACTAGAATATGATTACCATACACACTAACATTGGATGGAAAAGTACCATGCACAATAAGACTTTTAACTTTTATCATGAATCCTAAAACACAAGAAAGGCAAAAGAGATTTGATGAAAGGAAAGAAATTGATAGTAATAAAATTCTGCAGAAAAAAAAATTCTGTTTGGAGGTCTTTTCAATGAGATTGCAGTTTGATCAGCTAAGCATAAAGTCAAAGTATTTTGACATGGTGTCCTGGAAGGACGTCATGATGCTTGCATCCCCATTTGTCTGTTTAGCTCAGAAATAAGTTTTGCACCTTTAAGACTGGTTCCAAGAGCAAAGTGGGGGAGAGAAGAAGTGCTGAGTTTGTTATCAGAAACTGTACTTACTCCTCCACATTCCTGCTCCTGGACTGTGCTGTCTGCAGCACAGGCAGCATGAGAGAGCTCTCCTTTGCTTTTTAGTTAGTTTTTAGCTAGCTGAAGCAGAGAAGTTCCGTGGACTGTGGTTTTTCTTTTTCTTAAAACTGTTTAACCTGCTGTGGACTGAAAACACAGAAGAGCACCTGGAACTCGCACCTGTGGCACACTGGGCCAGGCCTGGGCTGTGCATTTCCAGCACCAGAGGGACTGACAACTGACTGAGTGAGCTGAGCTACAGCCCACCAAGGGGACTTTCTGAGTTTGTCATCTCTTCAGATTGGCAAGAAGTCTTATTGTTTAATATTGTTCATTTTTTTGTGCTGGTGAATGCTTTGCCTGTTAAATAAATAGTTTTTTTCCACTTTTCTCCAAGGAAATCTTTTCCTGAACCAGTTGAGGGAGGGGCCACTTGAATATGCTTTCTAGAAGAGCCCCTTTGGAGGTTTTCTCCCAGATTTGCCTTAAACCAGGACACAGGGATATGATAAGATAGAACACTTTTCAAAGGCAATTAACCTTTCAGTTAGAGTTCCATTTTAACTCGGAAAAAGTGTGCATTATTAAATATAGCTGAAACACTTTAATAGATATTTCCTCAAAAGCAGTCACTGAAAGAGAATGAAAGCTACCCTTGGGAATCTGCAAACATAAATACTAGTTACTAACTTGCAATGTTTTCATTAGTATTTAAAAAGCAAATCTGAAATTTTCTAGAAACCTTTGTCGGTGAGTGAGAAACATGGAGCCTTTAACAAAACTGAGATATTTACAATAAACTTGACTATCTGTTGGAAACAACAAGTAAATCTGATTTAACAACTGCTCATAGAAGGACTTAATAATTAGTGTGACACTGTCATGAAAGGAAAAAAGGTATCAATTTCAATTCCTCTAGTAAAGAAGAAGCTCAGTGTGATATTGGTGGGAATTTATTTGAAATGTATGAACCACCCCATCAGCTTGGTCCCTCTGAGAGCCTAAGCATTTCCTCCACAGCTGCAATCAACTGCAGATGAACTAACCAGAACACTGAGACGTGGAAGAACTCAGCTGGATGACACCCAGAGCTGTTTCCAGTGCTCCAGCATGACACAAGTAAACAGGGAGCTGTGTCATGGTTTAAGGACTTTTACAAAGTAGTTGTTACCTGGGCTTGAGTTATACTCCCCTCCTACCTGCCCCCTTTCCCAAAATGCCTTGTGTTCACTTGGACAAAAAGAATCCTGCATGGACAGTCTGGTCTAACACTCAAGAAAGTACAATCCCAACTGCAAAAAGCTGAAACAGAACCAGAAGCATGCCACCTGAATGAAAATACACTGGGATAAGGTAAACAGCATTATCTTCTCTGCTCTCTTGAATATACCAATTACAGGCAAAAGACATTTTTCTGAAGTGGGATTTCTCTATCACAGAAATAATTACATAGAAGAATAACTTTTATTTGTTTTGGACTTAGGAAAACCTTTGCCTCTTCAAGAATTAAGACACATGCAAGAACTACTGCCATTCTAGAGGGATTAAAACTGACATTTAAGGTGAGGAATTAACTAGTCCATGCTTCCTAGACCATTAAACTGTATGTACATTCAGATTCTAAATTCTGTAACATAATCCAAACACAGTAAAATCAATAATTTTTTTAAAATTGAAGAAAAATCTTACCTTTGGTGCATGCACATAATCTGTCTGTGCCCGAACAGTATATCACAGAGACAAACATATCTGGTTCCTCAGTGCCCTCTTTTTTAGGTGGCTCCACTTTGGCCAGAATTTCAAAGTTTGAAAGATCTAGTATTTTTACATATCCTCCCTGAGTAGTTATTACCAGGTGCCCAAGAGTAGAGATCTCAGATCTTCTCTCTCTCCCACTGCCATTTTTAGAAGATAATTGTATTTCCTCTACAGGCTCCTCACAGTCGTCTTCTCGATTATCCAATATATCTGGTGGGAGTAAAATCATTGAGGTAATTGTGTCTTGGGGGTCTTTGATATGCTGGATTTTTACTGGTTCCTCCTCTAGAGTAACTATTCTAGTGGCATAATTCATCTTATAAAGCACTAGGTATCCACCACTAACACTCCTCTGTTCAGGCTGAATTATTAAAGGAGTTGGTACATCTGCTGGTGATTCGTGCTGGATTACATCAATACTCGTGCCATTCACTACAGCAAGACTTGATTCTAGTTCCCCCTTCCTTCTATTACATAGTGCCGAGTTTAATTTATTTAAATTATTCAAGGCCTCTACTTGATTTATTGCACTCAGAGATTCAACAGGACAAGTCCGCAGTCCTACTAACAGATGAACTCCATCTGCACAAGGTGTGATTGAATCTACACACAGGTTCTCCTCCTCTGCAAACTTGGGCAGACGCAGGCACTGAACCAAAGTCCCAGGCTTGGGAACCATAGAGCTCCACTTGTCCGAGTCCGGAGATGTCAGGTTGGCTGCAGCATCTGCAAACTGCTGAATGTAAGTCACGGGGGGGTCCTGTAACAGCAACTGTTCCTGACTGTCCAGCTCCATTTCAATGATCTGTGGAACTGTGAAACCATCATCATGTATACTTTTACTCATAATATTGTTCATCTGTGAAAAGAGTTTTCCTGCTTTTTCATCAGACTCCTTAATGCTGTACAGCAGCAATACAGGCAAAGTCCTCCTTACCAGAGGGGAATTCAGTTCTGAATTAGTGCAGGATTCATTGTCAGTTGATCCCTGCTCCGAGACACTCTCACCTCGAGTCCTGCTTAAGCCATCCAGTGATCTCTGAGAGTTACTGCTAACAGGAGAGGTAGCAGGTGATTTGTATGTTAATAGACCTCCGGCTAATAAACAAGGAAAGGGAATGTTGTGTTGTTCTAGATGTTTTTCCTTCATCTTTTCACTCTTACAGTTGGCCAAACAGGGATTTGCCCCAAGTTCTTCCAGATCTTTAACTGTGTCCTCCAGAACATTTGCAACAATTTCCCACTGAAGTTTTTCAGGTTGCTGAAGAACGCTGAGAGCTGTTATATCAAGGCTGACTTCCATTGTTTCTTTTTGTGATGTGTGCCCTTTAAAATAAAAAAGTTTAATATAATACAAATTCTCAAAAGACAAAACAGGAATCATACTGCATATATTATAGTTTGTTGGAAAAATAGGATCTTTTTCTACATCTCATGCTCTTTTTTTCCCCACTTGGTGATCCTTACTCAAAGACGTAAACCACATTATTGAAAATAAACACGCAGTCCTCCCTCCCTCAAAATTTCTGACTTTACCTCTAAGAACATAACACAAGAATACCATGCATAGCACTGTTCTGCTTCCATATAAAATCTTTATTCAGGAAAAAATACTTTATCAAAGTGCATACCGTTAGGGAAACAATCAAGACACTGAGCTCTTTTGGCAATTCCCTGAATTTAAAGGGTTTCATACAACTGTAATTTGTTCCTGTTCTAAGAAAGTTCTTTTATCTTGGTTTGTGTGCTTTATTGACAGCAAGATAAGCAATGCTCGTTGTCAAGTAAGACATTTACTAACTAACGAAGTGCAGTTTTTCTTTTCACCTGCATGCTATCTCTCCATCACACCAACTTAAATACTGGCATTCCTTTCAATGGTAAATCCATTGAAAAATTCTTTTCCAAGGTAAATCCTTTTCCTTTTTTCTAATGCAGTGAATATAATATCATCAGTTTTGACAGGGTTCTTTTAAAAGCCTGGAAAAATAATATCCCCTTTCACCTCTAATAATAGGTGAAAGGGGAATATATAACAGGTCAGATATAACCTACCCGTAACAGATTCCGATCTGGAATGCTCTTCACTGTCTGAATCCTCCAGTAGATCATCACTGAAAAAAAAATGCATGAATGACACCATGTACACGCTAACTGCAGGCTTATTTTTAATTAAATTAGTAAAAATCCGTAAGAAACACAATGTGAACCATAGCTGTACATTCCTTTTAGCCAGCATTGTTCATCCGTTGATGAGCTCATCACAGACACCAACAACATAAAGACTTTTTCCTCTCTTATTGAACCAATAGACCAGATTTCTTTTTGCCTCATTCTACTATGGTATTTCCTACATTTCAGGCCTAAATTGAATTAAAATTAAAACCAGTTCTCAGGAATCTTTCCAAGAAAAATAAAACCATACAATCAGAACATCTGAAAATTAATATCAATGTCTTCAAATTCCTCAAAATCATCTCTGGAAAGTAGAGCTGACAGATCAGTCTTCAGTTCTACAAGCGATTTTGTAGCTAGTACTGAAACAAGGGATGAACAGTGTTGTTGGTTTTTAAAATACTGCCAGATAAATATTTTTGTCATAAAACCAGATTTTGTTCAAGACACTTTTTCAAGAGAAATAGGCCCCTGGGTAGATCTCAGAATACATAAATAATTGATGCACCTGACTTTTCCAATAAAATAAATTATTTCCTATTACAGGCTCATTACACGCAGGAAGGACAGTAATCCCTCTGCAGCTTCAGGTGTAACTACTCACAGTACCAAGTCAGACCCTCAAACTTCAACAAACTGAATGCTTATATCCTCATATCCAAGAAACAGATCTTTGTGGGGTCAAACCTGATCAACGTTCACTTCACAACATGGCAGACACAATTCAATACTTTGATTCTGATCCAGCTTCCCCTTAAGTGGAGAAGTGATAGTAAATTCCATGTAGGTTAAGTGAAATGGAAAATGGTTAGTTCTAGGCAGTATGATTGCACTGTCCTTTATCCAGCTCTTAAAATTGATTTAATTCTTTAACTATTCAGGAGTTCCCAGCCCTAAAGCTACAGTAAGAGTCCAGGCAGCTGCTGCTGTTGCCCACGTCAGCAGAAGAGTAAGCTTTGTATTTGCTCGGCACTACTGTAGATATCACACTAAGCATAAAACCAAAGATTTACCTCCCTGTGCATATAGCAGTATCGTTACCCTCTCCTTAACGCTGAAGTTTAAGAAGAAACATTCAGAAAACTAGCAAGACTACCCAGTCAATTTTTGTTCAAAATTTTCCAACAACTTTAAGCCAACTCCTTTAATAATTCACTCTATTGAGCTTTGGCAAGACCAGACAAGAGTACCCAGTAACAGGCTGCATGAAGCACGAGTGAAATACTACGTTTTCTCCCATCACATTTTCTAAGCAGTGACATATCCTCTAGCTTATGCAAACCCTTGCAACAGGACTATCTAATTGTTTGGAGTCTGTATATGTGTACTAAAAGTATGCAAGGAAGTACAAATCCTAACACATCCACACAGTTTATTTTCAGAATGACATAACCACAAATTATGGAGAAGCAATCAGAAAAAAAAAGCATGTTTCAGAAGTCCATGAGGAGCCTTTACTTTAAAAATCTGAAATGTATAATCCATAACTAAAATGAAAAGCTGATCCAAAACTTATATTCCTTTCTCTTTTTATACTGCCTCTGAAACATGAGCATGGAGCAGCAATGAGATCTGCATTCTCTTTGCTAGTGGAGTATAAAACTGGAACAGCAGGAAACTGGCTTAAAAAATAGAAATTTAGATTAGTCTGTTTCAAGTGTTGAATTGTGTGCAAATACAGAGTGACTAAAAATATTATTTCCATGAAAAGAAAATTTCCAATCTTATGTTTCACCAAGCATGACATTGCTAAATGACATTTACCACTCACACAGAAGCATTTAAAATTTCTTATTTGGTAGACTGGCATACCTGTCTCCTTCTAATTTTGGTATGTCTGAGCAGCTAGAGGAATCTTCTAACCATGCTAATGTTGGTCTCCTTGAGTCAACCCCTGAGCTCTGTTCTCCTGATAACATAAGTTGCTGCACAATTGCAGGATCATATGCATTGATTTCAAATTTTAAGTGGACCTGAGAAACAACAATAAAAAACAGAAGAGGTATTTGATTTTGAACCAAGATATGCCTGATCAGTAAACAGTTGATGAAAAATAATTCTTTATATTGCATACCTTCATAAGTTTGGAAACATCCCATATGCAGATCTTTCCTCGTTTTGTTGCAGCAGCTAGAAAATGAGGGCAACTTCCAGATCCAAAGCAGGTTATTCTGTCAGTGCCATCTGTGCAGGGAAATTGCGCTGGACTTGTTGCCAGTGTGACTGAAAGAGGTACATTCTGAGTGTGTTCACCCTTGACAAATGGGCAGTTTGGGGAATGTCTCTCATGTTCAGACCTTCAAACACAGAAAACAGCCATTTTCTACTGTGAAAACTACACACAGCATATGCAAGCTAAGACCTAAAGTGAAGCTGAAACACAACTGTTTGAACTCTATTGCAGTCAACCATACAAGAGAGTTATGAAGTTACTAACACAGCTTTCCCTGCTGATTCTCAATAGCAGACTGTATTAAAGACTTTGATCACTCAATGTACATTCATATTCAAATGGATCAATCTACAGAGTGCTCTTAATATAATTAGTCCTTTAAAACGAAATTGTTCTATAGGCAGTGGCCAATCATGTCCCCATGAGGAAAAGTGCAGATTAAATTACCGTACATTAAAACTCTAATGTTACGAGTAACTTCAGAAGTCATACCCTGTTTTTAGTTCTATATCCACAATTAAAAAAATCAAAACTGGAAACAGTCCTGAATGTCACATTAACCAGGAAGGATGGAAAAAAAATGAATCTTGATACACAACTAAGGCAGAGACATGACAAGAGCAATTACATGGCTACAAAATGTCTTGAAAATCCTAAGTGAAAGGAGTAGACAAAAACTATGAAGATAACATTACAAGGGAAAATTTCCAGCAAGTCAGGAATCTGATGTGTTCAAGAAAAGATTACAAATTACCAACTAACCAAGAATAAAATTACATTAAGAACTCCTTAATTAGTGTAAGGTCCCCCATTTCTGTCACCATCCGCATTCTTAGATGATTCAGGAAACTAGTAATTGATACTAAAATTTCACATAAAAGGCAAATATGCACTACACAGCCATGGCAGTTTTTGAACCTGAAAAGAGATGTATTCTAGTCACATTCAAATAGAAGACTTAGTTTAGATCCCCACAAAGAAGTACTGGCTGACAACTCTTAAGAAGCAAGTTGAAACGAAAGAGCAAATCAGAATTAAGAAATAAAACCAAGGGTATTTTTTTTCTTTTAGCATTACACAGAAATTTGATACAGTACATCAAATCTTTGTGTGACTTGTTCCATGAAATCATTTTGGAAACCCATTCTTGTCAATGGCTTGTCCTAAACTCACCAGTAATACCATTGAGAAATGTTGATTTCTGTCCTATGAAGATTTCTAACCTGTTCAGCACAAAATTAGGTGTACTTCACCCATCATTAAACTTACCAAGGTTCATCTGTAGGCTCCCAGCACACCAAGCACACACTACAGGTAAAGCACATGGCTCTGTCATCTCCTGATGAAGCAGGCTATGAAAATAGGAAGAAACACTTGAAATTTATATAGCTATGTACTACGAAACACTTTTAACTAGGTGATCAACTTCTTTCCCTCTAGTGACATACTAAAGCATCACACCAAACATATAAAAGGCCAAAAATTATATACTACAAAGTGGCAGCATTTCACATTAAAAAAAGAATACACATTACTGTAGAAGAGATCCAGAATTAACATTCATGCAAGTCATTGGATGCAAACCACAGACAAAGAACAGAAATTACTTTTTTTCTTTGGCAAAAGTTCACAAGGTTCAAAATATTTAGAACTGCAGCAGAATACATGCTTGGATAAACACGGGTTAAAAAATATTCCTACCAATCTCTTAGGACATAAAGTATTCTCTACCACTCCTCTGCAAAGAACAGTTGTTACTAGCTGAAGTAACTGAGGAAAAACAATCAAAATTTCCATTCTCTTAAAATTTAGCATTTTTATGACCTCATTTCAAGACATGTTAGGGAATATGCAGATGCAATTCCAATATATTAATTCCCTGCATTTCCTCTTTTGTGCAAGTTTAAGAAATCATCCAAAAACTTCATCCACCTATCACGCTTTACTGTTGACAGAATGAAACAGACAATATTGCTGTCAAATGATAGGCACTGCCCAGTCATTATTGTCTAAACCCATATTATAAATATTTTTTAAAGCAGAAATAATTTCAAGGAATGAAAAATGGAAATAAGCAAAAGTAGTAGAATAAAACATTGAGGTTGTATTTATTCACTAAGCCTAACAATTTAATGTGATCTAGGACGTCTGTTTGATACAACAAAATTCTGCTAGGAAAGTATATTTAGAGAACTCTAGTGCCAAGCTTACTGCTTTTTTGCTTTATTTGTAAAGTATTTACTTGTTGAGTATTTACTCAACAATCTAACAAGGAGAAAGACAGAGTCTATGTAACAACCAACTCAATCTCTATTACTGTTAACTCAGATCAATCTGATTATTTCAAAAAGTTTTATATGCTGAAGTTCAGATCAGTATTTTCTGTGATCTGTACAAAAAAAAAAAAAAAAAAGAGGCAAACTCAAGGCACCAAAACCCCTTGAAACTTAAAAAAAAAAAAAGCTGAATGACAAAGTTATGGTTTATGCATAATTTAAGGAATCCAGTAAAAACAGAAAAAAAAGCCCTACTAGAAAACATCACCACCTTTTTTCCCTTCCCTCCCACCTGGGGAACAAAGACCAAGAACAACTAAATCTCTTACCTGGTGATAGAACCCAGCTTGAGCCATAGGATCTGGCTGTGCCCACCGATAACCCACATGAGGCCATGAAGTGAATGTCTCCCGTCTGTTAGCTTCACTATACATCAAAGACCTAGAAAGGTGAAAAACTCTACATGACCCAAAATTGCCACTTAAAATTAAAAACCCTAACTATTTGTAAGACTTTCAGCGCTTCAGTAACCATTAAAAATAGCACAAATAGTTATCTCTAACTTACACATAAAATTATAATTAACTATTACAGGAAAATTACAAACTTCCCTCACTTGGGTGCTTAAAGTATATCCAGTAAAAAATGAAAAAACAAAAAGCCACACAACAACCTATGGACCCTTAAAAGCAGGATTAAGAAAATAAGCTTCCAGGTAGCCTATTTGATCTACCTGCAGAAAAGCTTCAGATACCCAAAGCTATTCTGCATCGAAGGCAGGTGGAGAAGCTAGCCCAACAGAACTGCAAGAGAGTTGGATTTTTTTAACCATGACAACTACTGTAAAAATTTGGGGTTCTTAGTTAAACAGGTATGATGAATATGCACCTTTAAAAATACTCTAAAATGATATTTTAGGCTTAACTAAATACATGTTACATCCCTCCCCCCAGTCATCACTCACTACATACTGTAATACTTATAAATTTTAAACTACTTCATCCCAAAAAATGAACCTCTCTGCAACTCAACAGTTAAGAGAGAAAAGAAGTTCCTCTCTTTTCCACCTACACTCAATGCATGTCTCTCATCTGCAATAGCACATGAGAAATGAGTATCAGTTTTTCTTTTCCCTTGACAGAGTTTTGTTCTCCCAAGAACTAGGGCTGTTAGACGGAAAGGTGCCTTATTTCCTGTTTCTGCTTTTCAGTTTCAGGAAATTTTTGTTGTCTTTTAAGGGAATGGAAATATTAAACATTTCCTGCCAAGGAAGTAATCTTATTCTAGCAACGTTCACATAAGAGCTGTCTTAACTTGACATTAAACCAGCTCAAGAGACAGATTTTGGGAGAGCTCTAATCAAGTGTGGCGAGGTACAGGTAGACCTGAAGGCTTGGGGAAGAAAAGCTAAGAGATGAAATCAAATTCATTAAATTGAGATGTAAAAAATGATAATACAAATGCAAAATAATATTTGTACAGACACTTTCAAGAAAGAATAATTTATAAACTTAGAAGATTTACCTGTATTTTAACTAGTCTCAGCTTATGAAGGTTAAAATAATGCTTGTGTATACATTACCAATTAGATCAGAAAGAGATGAAGCAGCAATCTGAGATAAAATGCTCTCTTACCCTGAACATGTTGCAGTTGACTAGAGAATTCAGAAGTAGCATATATATGGTCTGCAAAGATAACTTCCTAAACTTCTAAACCATAAAACATAAGCACAACTCTTTCTTGTATGAAGGAAAAGCAACTAACTTCAAGATAAAATGTAGCATGTATTTAAGGCTTCAATTCTTACCTTTTTAAAAGTGTATGTTGGGATTAAGAGCAATGTAAATTTGATTTGCATTAAAGTTGAAACCCACATAGTCTTGTGGTGTCCATAAGGGCTAAATTCAGTAATATGTATTACACAGTTCATTAGCTGTATGTGTAAGAGCAGCGAAGTACAGAATAGGACTAACTCTTTGGCAAGTAAGTTAAAGTCATCTAAGAGCTTATCCTGATACAACTAAGGGGTCAAATTCATCACTTATTTTGTCTTAATATACCTGTCCACAGATCGCCCAGGTCCCACACCGAGCTCTGGTCGTGCGCTGGGTAAGAGGTAAGATAACCTATCCATCACAGAGGATGCTACAGGTAAGGCAGCAATATTTTGATTAATCTTCTTGAGTTCATTTACAATGGCACTGGCGACAGACTTCAAAACATGATGAGGAAGGTGGAACGTAACCGTTGCCCACTAAATAAGAAAAAGAGTTCATTTTAGAATTTTGACATCTAAACAACCAACAGATCAGAAGAGTGTCAAAACCAAAACCAAACACATGTGATATCAAGAAATACAACAGCCTCACAAAAGCAACACGAATATAACACAGGAAATTCAGTAAATTCAAACTTTAGGTCAGCTGGGTTTATTAGCTGACTTTCTCAGCAAGAAACTGATCTTGTTTATTCTCTTACCAAATTAAGCTTCACACAAAAAACTAAGGAACAGATAATATATTCCACTGTCTTCAAACAAAATCCACCACTCAGAGTCACAGATTTTGTACGTTTCTATGTCAGACACACAAATTAGACTTGGGAATCCATGTTAGACAGTACAAAGACAAATGCTTACCTTTGCAACTTTATGATTTGCTGCTGTTTCATGTGAGGTATTTTTTAAGCCATCCTTCAGTTGTGTGATGAACAAATCATATCCCTCTGTGCTAGAAACATCTACTTTTTCTATGCAAGCAGATAACAGCTGCTGGGCCTAAAATGCAGATGTGCAAGCAAAGTTAGCATCCACACTGAGTAACTACAACAGGAATTATGCCTGCTTCATTACTCTCAGAAATGTCCTTTGCCAGATCCTACTTTATCATATATTATATCTGCATAATTCCCATTAAAGATACAGACCTGAGTATGATGTTCCAAATTTTACTTCACAGGCCAGCCCACAGATAAACTTCAGCAATGGTAACAGTAATTACTACAAATTCTCTCAAGGGCAATATTACCAAATGCTAAAAAAAAGTCAGTCATGAAAGTTAAAACAAGATCTATTAAAGCAAGCAGTGAGGAGACATCTATTGCACAATGCTTTCTCTTCAAAAAGGATTAATTCAGCTTTAACAACAAAAAGTGACAGCAAAAAGTGAAGTCTTGCCATTTTCTGAGTAGTTTTGTACCTTCAGAAAGGTAGATAATAATGAGAACAACCAAACTGCAATAAAATTAGAGACAAGTTACTTACAATGCTAATACAGTGAAGCTGAAAAATGAAGCAAGGAAAAATCCAGGCCAGTTTAGAAGTTAGTTCTTAAAACTCAGAAATAATGAAGCTAGAAAAGAATGCTATAATCATCCATTTATAGACATTTTCTTCCAAGTCTCATCTATCTCCAGCTTATCCCTCTGTAGGCTAACTTCATGTTGACAGGCAAGAGTTAAAGGAATGTTTATTGTGCAAGGCACAGAGTATTCTATATCTGCTGTTAGGTGGGTTAACATCTGAAAAATATTACAGGAATTCTTTCAAGTTACAAATACAGAGAAATATTTCCCAAGGACAATGCAATAGTCCACAAACTGCTCGAAACAGAACGGACCAAAAGGCGCCTTAGTTATGTCCTTGGGAAGTTCAGGGGAAGAAAGACTGAAATAATGCAAAGACTGAAATAAGGCAAACCAGCCCCCTAGCTAAGGTTGTATCAGAAGAATAACAGATAGACTGTAGAAGTTCCTAGATTTTAGTGTTCTACAGCAAATTCAAAAATGCACAGAGATTGCTTCATAATTTGTTAATGCTGACAATTCAAAATGCATAAAGGTGCACTGCACTACCAGCAGATCAAACTACTTAAAAGACTACTTAAATTAAGTGCAAAAATCTGCAGAAATGTTCTAGAGATTAAAAAAAAAACCACTAAACACCCTTCCTTGTATGAAAGTTCTTGACCTTTCCATGATGAAAGAGGTGGACAGATGTGTTTGTATGATATTTGCTTAGTATTTACTAAGTTTTTCCTCCAAGGTCTGGGTTACCACCTCTTTAAAATTAAAAGAACTTGAGACTGATAATGTTTTGCCTCCTTTCTCACTGATCTGGTGATGAAACTCCCAAAGCTAATCCTACTGAACCCCACACTTCTTTTTCTACAGGAAGGATCTTAACAGAGAAGTGCGGTAAATAAGGGTCTGTAAACTCTTTAAAACCAAAGAATCTCTGTGCCAAAAACTGACACAAACTTACAGATTGTATTCAACCACGTGAGACTGCAAACCTGTCACAGCAGACCTTATGAAAGGAAATCCTGACCTCTGACACTTTCTTCACACTCAGCCACACATTCCAAGATTCTTTAGTAACCCACAAAGGGTACAAAAGCTATGCGAGTGAGCAGCAAGCATCAGGAACCCGGAAAGCTCTCTTCAGAGACCTCTATGAAACATTTTATTGCTGTTACTCCTACTCAAATCCTCACATATAACATACATTCTTGATTCATAACACATATATAATGAACATCAATGCTGAGGATAAACAAATGCAACCAAATCCTAAGCATTACACTCTAAGCAGAAATGTCTACATTAGCTTCTCCTAAAGCGATACTAAACACCCAAACCACGAAGTACTGTGTTACACCTGATCCAAACATAAAACGGAAGCCAGGTTTGCATGGAAAAAACCTGTTTTCTTAGGCCAGCTGACCTTGCTGGAAAATTAGATTCCAGCTCTAATTCTTCATGTGACGGAACACCGTGTCACCTGATTTCATATTTCTTTTCCTGAAAGACTATAACAACAAATCAGGGATGCCTAACAGGCCAGAAGTGACTCTTAGAAGTGCATATATATATACACAACCACTGACAAAGGTGGGGAAATGAGTCCTTATCTCTGGTCACTAAAAAGTTCTTTCTTCTGAAATAATGTGGTCTTGAGCCACGCTCTTATTTGTTTGAGATACAGGAAACTGTAAAAAGCTATGGCCCTATGACAGGTAAGAACTAAGAAACTTTTCCATTACATGCTGTTAACATCACCCTAGAAACTCAGAGTCAAATGTTTGGTTTCAGTATTTCTGACACAGTTCTTTACATAGCTGTTTTCGTTCCCCCGCACACATATCTTACCTCTGTAACTGGCAATTCAAGCTGAACCACGTCATCTTGTTTTGAAACAGGCGTTTGCAGAGCTGTGTCTAACAGTAAGATGCCATTGAGATCTTTCCTACATCCTACTGCATAATCGTCCACAAAGATCACTTTATCCACAGCAGAAATATACTGACATTTCACCCGTCCACCTGGTTTAGCTATAAAGGAAAGATAAAATGCAAGATCTAATTAGAAAAATGCTTTTATAGAAAAAATCTCTAATTTGTGTTTAGGAAAGTAATGTAAAACTTTGGCAAAATATTTACTTCTTGAGATGATCAAAACCTAGCATTTTAGCAACCACAATTTTCACCAAGCTTTTATATTTCCTATCTTAAAAAACAAACTACCAAAATCTATACATCCCATCAATAACTACAACCGTTTTATTCCTACAGTGGAAGCCATTGATTTAAGTTCTCCTCCTACCAGGAGGCCTCAACTAGTGTTTTCAATCTTAATGCAGATGCCTGGTGTACTTGATACTACCTGACAATCAATAATAAGAACAAAAATGGACAAACCAGCATGAATACTGAGACAAAATTGCTAAATTACCATGAAGGCTTACTAACAGCACTTCATCAAGCAAAACAACACTTAAACTTCTCAAAACTAAGTACAGCATGTACAAAACTAAGTACAGCACATACCAATGTGGTATGAGTTCCTTGAGACACTACAATAGCTCATTTCTGCTCAGTGCTGCACACGTGATGTTAGTAACAGCTTTGAGAAGTTTGGTGAAGGCAGAGGAAGACTGCCACCAGATAAATAAGGAAAGGCTATGGCAATGGGTATTATCCCCTAAAATGTTTCATGTTACTTGTCACTATTACGTGTCTACAGCTGGATAGACTGCAGAACTAAATGTAATCCATGTGAAATGCTACCTGCATAGAAGGCAAACTGCTTTCTATCATAGACAGAGTAAGCTGCCACTCCAGAAGCAGACTGTGTGTATGTTATAAATACATGGACACATTCTCCAACAGCAGCTGAAAATGCTGTATTGTCAACATAGATGTCTTCCTGCCACACAGGAACAGAAGTTTCAATAAATTTTGCATTAATCATGTCCTGTCCATGTTCTCCTCTTTCCTCAGACACTGGATACTGTTTTTATTATAAATAATTTAAAAAATCACCATTTTGGTAGCTAGCATACATTAAAACATCCAGGAAAGGACAGCTACATAATTCTGTCATCTTCACACTTTGATAAGAGTTAAAAGGAAATTAAAACTTCTGGAAATACAGGGCACATGAATCTGACCACATTACATTTGTGGTATCCTTTCTTTGAAAATGCAGGTAAATAGCAGTTGTCAGCTGCCCTTCTCACCAAGATTTCGGAAACAATGTCTCATACAAAACAAAGGACATATGCCTTTGCCTGCAGTAAGTATACTGCAATTGTAATCATTGATACAGCAGTCAGAAACACTTGAAGAGTCCGGAATCACTTGACAGTTGTGAAGTCTTTGGTCCTTGCTCAGCAAAAAAAGAGTTCTCTGAATGGTAAACCAACTAATTTCAAACTGTGGTTTTGCTAATACACTGAAAGTCCTCACACAAGACTTTCTACAACCAAAATAACAAAATACAAGTTTTAACATCTTTAAAAGTATAAGTTTCAACAACGTACTGGAAACTATTATGCAAATAAACTGAACAGTATCTGATGCCCTAAACTAGAAACCTCAGTAGATTCTGATGATGTTTGCAGACTATCCAGAGTGATCCAAAAGATGGATCACTACAGGACACTTTCTTTAATACATCACTTCTCTCCTCCTTCCCCCTCCCAGAGAAAATGGGAAAAGCAGCTAACCCTTTCTGGCAGTGACACCACCATGAACACTTTCTTTTGCACTTTCCTTATTTCCTGTCAAGCACAGGAGTATGCTCATGCCCTGTGCCTAGGAGTTCTGCAGTCTGTAGGAGCCCCAGTCATTGTGGCTTTCAAGGCTAGACCACTCTTATTTTATCAATTCTATAGTGATGTTAATGAAATCTCATATCTAAAGCAGCAAACAGCTAATACCCTCTGACTAAATGGTCCAAATCCTTAGAAGCCAATGAAGATAACTAATGAGGCAGATAACATAGTATTTCTGCTCCATTGCAAAACAAAATAAGTTATAACTACAGAACAAAAAATATATTGTCTGCCAGCTGTGATTTTTTTTTTGTTGTCTGCTGCCCAATATTCTGGTTGGTTGTACTGACAGAAAGATTGGCCAAATTATCTCTAGAAAGTTCCTTACAGTTTCTGATTTTATCTGAAGCACTAAAAACAAAACAGGCTCCCTTAGCCTAAGTCGACTGAACTTCAAGGAAATTATTCAATCAATATTTAATATTTTTCCAAAACCCAGAGAAACACATTTTGTAACTGACTAGTTTACACTAAATAGCCTCTCAATTGCTGAGAAGCTTTTCTGCAAATAGGAGTTTAATTTTAAAAGTTCACAAAACACATTTTAAGATAATTCTTATACTAGTCACATACTATAACACAGTCTAATTATGGCTGACCATATGATTATAATAATAGATTGAGAACCAGGAAACCAATGAATATAGAAATCTCCGTTACAGAAGCAGTAACCTAGAAGTTATGCCTAGAAAAGTTAAATCATCCTAAAGCATTGTCAGAAGTGTTCTTTTTAACTCAGGATCAATATTTTACAATGTGCTAAAGGACTCTGCCAATACCCATTGAAAAACATACTGGTGCCCCTCTAACATTATGCCCTGCCTGTCCAGCCTAAGTTTACTGGCAATAAATAGTGACCTGCATCTTCACAAACCACAGCTAAAAAGTTTCATGTAAAATCACTAAATTATATTAAGCTAGATCATCAAAACCCAACTGTTACTCTCATTTTAGCCAACATTGCTTTAGCAATGTAATTTATTTTGGGTGGTAGGAGAAAAAGCAGTCATTCTAAGTTTCTAATGATTTTGCTTTTCAGTCTTGGCACAAATGAATCATAGCTTCTCCCAATATCTCCAGCCTATCTGCCTAGGATTAAAAACAAAACAACTCACAAAGAAGTCACTAAACCTTTTGTCAGTTCTTACAAGGAAACCTGGCAGGCTGCTAGCATGCCAGAAGTGCAAATCCAACAGCATATTACACTGTGCTATGTCATCTATCACAGCATTAGAACTAGCAACCTAAAAACTTAAAATAAAACAAAACAAACATCAGATTGCAGAAATTAAGAACCTGAGAAAAGGAACATTTCACCTCCACCTTCTTTGTTTCAAACAACAGGGAACAGAGACCAGCAATTTCCTGTGATCGAAATCTGACCCGTGAGAGTATTACAGAAAACAAACTTGTCCGGAGAATTCATAACAGTCTAAGCAGCATCTGGCATGCCCCCTTGCCTATGGGCATTAAGATGAACCAAACCAATTAGAGAATTAGCCTTGCATTTCAAGAAGTATACAATGAACAAGCTTGTCTCCATTTCTCTGCTCAAGACAGATTCAGCCTCAAAGCTATAGAGCTTAAGAGAAGTGGCTGTCACCTGCATATGCTTGGCCACCATCAGGAAGAGATAAGAGATTAATGCTGCCAGTAACACCTTTATCTTTTGAGATATTGCAAAAAGCTAATTCACCTAGAAAACTGCTAGCCTGGAATAGTACTAAAACATATCAAAGTCAGTAATTCTCTTGACAAGAAGCTCCCAATACAGAGCAAAAAAGCTCAAAAATAATTTCTAAATTTAAGTAAATTAACACTTACCTGCAGCTATAAAGTGAGAGTGGTAAACACATGCATCATAGCACTGATTCCATAAGGTTAAGGCCCAAGCCCAATCAAGTATCTAAAGGTTCAAAGCTCATAATGAATGTCATGAATGTCACTAGGTCTTTAAATAAAGAATTAAAGTAACATTTTTGAAGAAAGAAATCC
The DNA here is from genome assembly GCF_015832195.1 of Motacilla alba alba. Classification (NCBI taxonomy): domain Eukaryota; kingdom Metazoa; phylum Chordata; class Aves; order Passeriformes; family Motacillidae; genus Motacilla; species Motacilla alba. The sequence goes on from NC_052018.1 coordinate 78,099,938, forward strand.
CATCAGCCCAGTAGAAGAGATACATTATGTGCAGCAATACCAGTTTCTGGCATTTAATTGCATCTGCCATTATTAATTGCCAATCTGGTAATTAACGGCATCTACCATTTAAATTAAAATATCCAAACAATATCTCAGTACTCATTTCAAAATACCTGCAAGCATGGAAAAAATAAATGAATTAAGTTTCAGGAGATCAAGAGCCCTATCTGATCCACTGATTTTGTACCATAAGATTTGAGCATCAAGCTGCTTAAAGAGAATCCAAAACTCAAGAAAAGGCCAGATTAGTGAACAGCAAAACTATTTTTTCCATCTGAGACAAAAACACTTCCTGCTAGAACCTCACTCAGCTACTTCTTACACATTTTTAACATGTACCTGGGATTAAAAAAACCTTACGTATCAGTTGTCCTCATTTGTTAAAAATTAAGTGCCTTTCTTACTGCTACCACTTCATGTAATCATAAAACCAACTGAAAGTTAGCAAGTACAACACCTAATTACACACTAGCTAAGCAACACATCTGCCAAGGCAAGCATACCAGAACACTTGCAATTTGAGGAAGTTCTGCAATACAAATAAAAATTTAAAAAAAAAGGAAAATCCTGTCCTAAAGTTCAACTTGCTTTCTTAACTGGCTATATTTGCAGGAATCTATTTTGAACTAATACTGTGGAAAATCACAACTACGGATGAGCTGGAAAGGGTTCACACAAAAGAGCATAAAGAGCAAACCACTCTAAGTCTGGTCTAAAAATAAAGTTGTCTCCAAATTATTTCACATCAGTGGCTCTCAAATGAAACAAAGACACGGTGGCTATGAACAATTGGGAACACCATAATGAGAAGATGTCTAATGCCTGGCCAAATCAGGCCATGACTGCTCATAATTACTGAATTTATCAGTTATAGACTCTCCCTCATTCCTCCTCTTCTCTTCCTCATGTACATCCCCTGTGGATACTTCAGCACTGTAGTTTTATCTTCCAGGTCCAGGCCCAGCCCCTCATTTGCACTAAACATCACCTCACCAAAGCAGTCTGCTGTCATCACAAAGGCACTCCATGAACCTCTCCTTTCCCCAAAACAGAAATATTCTCAAACTTTAGGAAAGGATAGAAAGGAAAGTATTAGAGGAACACAAGCTCAGGTTCCTATTTTAGACAAATTACATTAATGGCTTAAACCAGGTATATACAAACAAGATTTTCTTTTAGATTTCACTATATGCACATATCTTCATCTGCCACATCAGCTGGAAGAGCTGTCCAAAATGATTTAACAAAGAAAAAACACACTAGAGCTGAAGCAGGAAAGAAAATTTAAAATGTTCTCCAAACAGCAAGAATGCTGAAGGAGACAAATACCCAGATTCACATCACAAAGTGACTTCAAACTCACTTATTTGCAAAAACTGGATTTAGTTAATAAAAAACAAGACATGTGATCTAAAGTTTATCTTTTCCTTTAGCAACAAGCGCAACAGAGTTGCTTCAGTATCAGTTTCATTATATGATAGCTGGTTTTAATAATCCTTATTAATAGGAAGATGTGTTATCTGGGCCAAAGCACTGGAGACTGCCACATGAATATTAACTAGATGTGTCTGCTCAAGCAACTACTAAGAGAAGCTAACACTTAAAAGGTTTCAGAACATAAACAAAACCCCACTGAGATCAAGACAGCTCATATCTCACTCGCTTTGCAGGCATAGAGTCCTCTCCCACTGTACAGACTCAAAATGAGAGTGAATCAGCAGGAGGATGTTCCTGAGCTCCATGTGCCCATGCTCTTCGTGTGGTTTCAGATCTCCATGTATCTGACATCACTGGCATCACTTGTATGTACAGAACAAAACTACTCACACAGCTTTATGCCGTTATCCCAAGAAAAAATTAGGAAATATTTCACAAGGCATCCTAGAATCCTTCCTGTAAGCCCCAGTAAACTGTGAGAATGTAATTCTCTGCAAACACCTCACTGAGGGCACATTCTTCCTCAAAATTTTTCTTCAAGTGAAAAATGATGAAAAAATTTCCAGAAAGTTTTCTTTCAAAGGGTGCAGACAGACAGATTACACAGCTTCCACCCACAACCAGACACGGGCAAGAACACTTCACAGCTCAGTAACAGGAAGTTCCCGTTCTTCAAGTGCTAGTCCCATCGCAGCATTTCACAACAAAGAAACTTTGCCAGATGAAATTTTACTACCAATTCCTCTTTTGGTCCCTAAAGTGGCATCTGAGTTCACCCATTATGTATCCTGCAGTCTCTGCGACAGGAGAAAACATCTCCACATATGGCAGTTTGTGCACTCCCAAGACTGTTTGGCAGGAAATGGTTTATCTTCTCACCCTTCCAAGCTCCATATTGTAAGGAGATTCCAAGACACGCTGGGAGAAGCAGCAAGTTCTCAAAAGCAGATGGGTGGGTTATAAGGCAAGTGAAAACCTGGCTACACGGTCATGTGCAAAGTCAGTCGTTAAGGATACAGCACCTAGCCAGTTATGAGTGGCATTCAACAAAGCCTGATGTACAGTTCACTGCCTTCATCAATGGCTTGGAGGGCAGGACATGCTGCACCTTTATTTAGACTGTGGATGACACCAATGGGAGATGGCTGAGGGCAACTGATGCATTAAATGGCAGGGCTGCCTTTTACAAGGATGTCAGACAGAGGAATAGCTTGACACAAATCTCCTGATGTTCAGTGAAGACAAATGCAAGGTCTTTCACCCAGAATGGGATATAACTCCATACATCAAGAGAAGCTGGGGACCAATTGTCTGGGTAGCAACCTAACAGAAAGAACTTGGGGATCCTGATGGACAGGCTGAGCAAGAGGCAGCAGTACATCCTCTCAGCAACAAACTGCTACCATAGAGAGGTCCACAGGAAAAGATCAGTCTCCTCTAATCAGCAATAAGCCTACATCCAGAGTATCAGTTCCATCTTTGCTCCTCCATCTGAGATATCAGCACATATATGTGACAGTCCCATGAAGGGGGTACTAAGAAGTTGGAGGGCTGGAAAATACAACATATGGCGAAAGACTAAGATAACTTGTTTAGTCTGCAGAAAAAGAGGTTTAGCAGAAAATCTAACAGCAGTCTTCCATTACTGCAGCAGTAGCTCAAAAGCTATTTTAGACTGCTGAGTTACTACCTTTCTCTTTGGACATTACTTTAAAAAAACCTGTACTGACCAGAGAAGCAGGCATGGTAGATCAGAGTAAAATGCTCATAACCCCATATTTTGCCCAAGACAGTGGTCTAAACCAAGTGGTTAGTGAAGAATTTAAGAAAGGTAATCTACACAATGGTTCTTTTCTGTAACACTCTCAGCCTGAGCCAGTTTGTGCTTATGGACCTTCTGACCCAAAAAGGATTTTGATTATTACAATGACCTTAGACAGGTTTTTCCTCTACCACTTTGTCCAATACTGTTGTAATTCCACAAACATATAGCATCCACAATGCCCTGTAGCCAGGAGCTCCATATTTTACTATTTCTCATAGTTACTTCTTTTGATGCCCTCAGCTCCTGCACTTGAATAATCAACTCCCAATTTTCATTTTTCACATGCTCTCACTCTCTCAACTACCCATTCCAAATCATCCCCATCATCTTTTTCAGACTGAATACTGTTTCACATATATAAACCATTCCAAACCTTAATTTTCTAGTTCTGTCACACTCTTTTTGAGATGGAAATACAGCACATATACAGACATTGAAAAAAGACATATAATCAGATGAGTTCTTGACAACTTCTCTAGCATTTGCTTATACAGTAACAACTGAGCATTTAGCTGGTATTTCATATTCCCAGCACAAGACCTTGTTCTGGCATTATGGATTAGTTCAGACCCCAGCACACCAGGCTACAGCACCACTAAATTTTTATGAGTATTTCAAGTTTGTTAAATGCATTCTCATATTCTCCTAGTAACTACTACACAGGGAAGCTGAAATAGAAGAGACTAGATTCATGCACATTTAAGTTACATTTAAAAGTGAAACTATCCTTTAGGATGCCTTTACAAGCTCTTCAGAAAAGCCAGCAAAATTAAAAGGCCTTGTACATTTAAAACACTTATTTGCAACATAAGAATATTTGAACATGGTGATCACATAAATTAAACCTAAGTTCTCTCACTGAATAGGGGCATTCAGAAAAGTCACTAATTCTGGTCTTGCCAGGTGCCTTCTGTAGGTATTGGGAAGCCAGGTCCTCCACAGATTCAGAATAAGGACTTTTCCGTTCCTATTATGGCATGGGGAGGGAACCTGAGATTATTTGTTGAAAAAGGCTGGTCTTGCGACTTCTGACTCACGAAAGCTATAGAAAACAGATCAGGAAAAATCCACCACCAAAAAGTTTAACAAGCAGTGTTACATGTCATCATTTACATCACAACATAAATCTAGGATCCTGCAGAAGACAGGTCAGCTAAGCCTATCCCACTTTTTCTCCACATTAACCACACTGCCTTCTTTTTCTCCAATTAAACACTGTATTTCCAGTCTTCAGGGCCATCTTCCCAGCTTCCTACTTCCCTAATCCTTTCCTCATTGTCATTCAGGCACTCCATCATAGTTCTCAGTGCCACCCTTCAGACCCTCCCAGCTCTTCCTTTCAATTTAAAGTTTTTCACTCCATATTGAAAGGAAGAGCTGGGAGCGTGAAGGGTGGCACTGAGAATCTTTGTATCCTGTTGCCCAGTAAACAAGAGTTTACCAAACTCTTCTCCTACAGCTGTCAAATGCAACAAAGAGATCCTGAGAGCTTCATGCTCAGCCAAATCAGGGAAGTGCAGCGGATCAAACAGCTTTCCCTCCCCAGACTGTACAGGGGACTGAAGAACTGCTGACAGACTGTATGCCATACAAGCCTTCATTAACCAGCGCTTGTCATTGGATTTGTTTTCATTAACACTACCAATTTTCAAGACAATTTAAGCAAATTCCTCTTAAGCTACACATTGAAAAGTTACCAAAACTCACTGAATGGCCCTAGCAAATAGCTCAAGAAAATTTTAAACACAGTAGTGTTTATACTGATATGACAGATAAGTTATTATTTCCATAATTAACACTTCTAAACTTTTGTTATGCACAACGTTTATTGACTATCATCTTTATCTGTGGAGTGCTCTTTGCCCAACAGGCACAGGAATCTTCAAAATAAATGTTCTGCAGTGTTCCTGTCTACCTTTTCACTAGCAGCATACACTGGGTCCTTACACAAATCTTGATACTCTTCCTAAAGACAAAGCAGCAAAGGACTTGCAAGTGTTAGTATTCATCTGTATTTCACAAATGAAAGAACTCAGGCCAATAGCTGTTCTTTCTTCAAACTTCCACTCAGTGACAAGCACTCATCTGGTGACTGCGAGCAGTCAGTGCAATTAAGAAAGCATTAACTATTTAAAGGACAGCTTTCTAACAGCAGAAAGGAATACTGTGGCATCACTTAAGAACCATCAGGAAAGTGAACTAACCCATGTGTAAATCTTTTATTTACAAATTTTTAAAAATTTGTAAAAAGTTACCAATCCCACTGGAACAGACAACGTGCAAAAAGCCATCTCACAACATGACCTGGCACAGTCTGATACACTCAAAAGTTGTTCATGACTCCACATGATTGCAAGCCTCATCTCCATCTTCAAGGCAACCTAAGAAACATTTTTGAAATATGTCGTACTGTTCAAGGAAAATTAAAGACTGCTTGTAAAAGCAAGGATGGAAAACTTTGTTTCGAGATTTGAAAGTAACTGGGAAAAAAACCTGAAACCAAAAAATTAGACCTAATAATTATTAAAAAAGAATTAAGGTGAATCTTCATCTAGGACAGATTTTTCTTACACTCTATCTTACAAAATTTTAGATGGTCTGTTTCACTTAAGTTAAGGATACCAGTGCAACAGCAACCATAAAAACAGTTACAAACAATGTAACTAAAGACTCAGAAAGTGGTTCTACTGGGCCCGCTAACTCTGTGGTGGGCTGCCAAAAAAGACCAACTATAGTACAAGAGAGTGTGTTAGATCCAAACCACTGATCACCAGCAAGTTTAGAACAGTAAAAGATCAGACTTTTATAGATTACTGGACTGGGCAATGAGCCTTCTCCATGTTTTCATTACTTCAAGCCCAACAGAGATACACCTGCTTTTTTCCATAATGTTCCGGACTTGAACTATCAGTTATCTGTCAGGATATATTTCTGCCAAGTTTCTTCTACATCTTACACAACACAGTACACAACATAACTGGGAGCTGAGCTGAGAGGTTTATCATATAGGCATATTAAAAGCTGTCTTGACCAAAGTTGGACAATAATCAGCACTGAGGTGAAAGTCAGTTTTTTTCCCTGAAAAACCTTCATATCAATGAGAAATGCTTTAACTACCTGTGAGACAATTAGGGCAGGTAGTCAAAGTTCAAATCCCTGACACAAATCTTAGCACAGTGTTTCCTCCTCAGGTCACTAAGAAGCATTTCAGGATTGGTCTTCCTGCAGAAGACCTTTTTAAAGTCCATATGCAGAGATATAGGAATTTTCTGGTTATCTGACATTAAAGCATTTTGCAACCTTTAATAATACTGCACTGCTGTTGCAGTGACAGCCATGAATCCATCAGTCCAGATATGAATGATCTGTCAATAAAATTAAAAAATGTTGTGTGATCATGCCTGACAACATAACATAGGCCTGCATTGCTGCCTGTTACAACCTCCAAATCCCTGCATGAAACATGGACATGCAAACATCCCTTTAGAGCTATGTGATAAGAAAAGATTTTTAATTTTACTCTGTTCTAGCTTCTGCAGGAGATAATCCAGATGTGCATCAACAGAGCCTGGAAATATCAATTAACAGAATTTTGACAGCTTGGCAAGATGCTTGGTAAGTAAGAAGGGATATCTGACACACTGATTATGCTAGCAGACAAATGGAGCTCACAGCAGCCTAGAGCCTTTGCTAGTATAAAACACTGAACTCAAATCTAACAGTTCTCCTATCCTGTTTTCTCAAATGCTTCAGGCACCTCATGAATGATCTTAAGACCACATAAATAAATGAAATGATCTCTTTAAAAAGCATTTCACCCAGATTAGCAGTCACCCAAGTATGCTGAAATGCAAGGTGGGCTGTAGCACATCACTAGATTTGACAACATTTCCTATATGATGAGAAATTCTATGTTAAGACCAAGGGGCTTCATTATTATCATTGTATTTGTTTCCTAATGGAACAAAAGAATACAAGAAACAAAAAGATGGAAGAAACAAGCCCAAAATTTTGAGGAATTAAGAACTTGAGCAGTATTACCAGTGAGCTTCAAACAGCTGAAACTGTTAACGGTGTCTTCAAATAAATCAAGAGTAGAATTGGATGACAGAGTACCCCAACAGTTTCTCCCTACAGATTATTTTAAGTGTAAATTCCCTCTATGACTTCCAAGTAGCAAAAGAGAATCTTTTCCTCTTGTTTTGCCTTCTGCATCACATGGAAAAGAAAGAAGCAGATCCGGGTACCTCTTAAGAGATTTCCAAGGCACCATAATTCAGACAGCTGAAGAAAAACAAGACTTCCTAAAAGGAAACTCTGACAGGCAATGGAGTTGAACTTGCTGGAACAGGTGAGCCTCCTAGACTGGGATCTATTTACTTCTAAATTTTTCTGATGGAGGAACAGCCCTTAAGGGCCTCTGATGATAAGGCAGAAACTCTGTTTCCCCTTCAGGAGCTGGTATATATGTACCATGAACAGATCCTTCCCTTTGCAGACTCAGAAGTCTATATTTTGATTCCTAAAGTAATTTAGAAGGCCTTAGCTACAAAACACTGTGCATTTTAGCAAACAAGGCTCTGAAGTTACTACTACATCAAATTAATCTAGAAATACCTACTGGAACATTCACTGTCCATCTCATGGTACATTTTAGTTTCTTATTTTAATCCTGCCCAAGCTTCTCTGGGAGTTATAGGACTCTTCCAGTACAGGCAGTTTTCTTTGCTTATTTGTAAATAGAAGGGACTAATAAATTGAACACCTCTATGAATACTAAGAGAGTCACTCAAGACTAATCGGGAAGTTTGTTTAGATTCTTCAGGGGGTTTTTGTCTCGCTGTTTTGGTTTGCTTCTTTTGAGGCTGAGGAAAAGGCTCATCTTTAGTGCTGTATTTGAAGATTCCCCATTTATGCTTTTTTGGCCTACCAGTGTTCAACTTGAAACTGAAACCACAGAAATATTTAAATGTCTAAGAGTGAAAATAAAGTACTTGATAGACTTGCATGACAGATTCAAAACCAGTCCTGACTAACCATGACAAGCAAATAAACAGAAACGCAGAACATCCAGAAATCACAAGAATTTTCCTTCCACTTCCAGTCTGGTTCTCTGAAATGCACAGTGTGCATGCAACCATCTTGACAGAATAAAAAGGACAACGTTGTCACCAGGTAAGAGCTTAACTTTAGTGATACCTGATTTTCCCCCTACTTTTATGTACTACCACGTTCTGGGCTATTGCAAATGATCACCTGCTCCTCTTGAACAGGCCTACAGGGCACATACTGGAAATAGATTAAAGATGATTACACATTTTCAAGAGACAGAGCTGCTGAAGATTCAGCATGGTCTAACAATCCACACTGAATTCCTACAGACTGGGCTCAGAAGAACAGTCCCTGGATCACCACATACATTAGATCAATGAAGTTCACATGAGTAACCAAAGCACACAGACCACATTCTAATGTCTGGAGCCCATCTAGAACTGAACAGTCTTCTGGCTGTGAATCTTTTGCCTTACTCTTTTACACACCAAAGAGCAATCTGCATTTCTATTCTAATGAAGGCAGCCTCCACTGCTCTACCACATTCAGCATTCCACAGGTTCAATCTTTTCACAGAGAATGAGCTCAAAGCTTAATATATATTTCCGCAGTGAACTGTGACTGCAAATACAAAACACACTGAGGCTTGGTGGTGTTTCTTTTCCTCCCCTATCCTGCCTTGATAGGAGAATCTTTTCCTTGCTCTGCTTTCTAGAAAGAGGCCTACTACATTTTGTTTTTGTTTAGGTAACAAGCAACAGCATTTCTGTCCAACATAAATCTTTTGGCAAGGCAGAAGACCTGCAGCCTCAATTACCAAGGAGGACAAGCAGTCTCCCAGGAGAAGCAGTTTTAATTCCTAGAGACTCTATTTTTAGTTATAGTACCAGAAGTCCCTGAAGCAACAATATCCTTTGACCTGTCATTTATGGCAGGGGAGGGAGCACAGACAGAGTTGGTCTGCAGGCTGAGTGTCCAGCTACTACTATCCTACATTAAAAGAGCTCACACTGTACAGTGCAGGCGGACATCAGAGAGTGGCTAAATTCCCTTCTCCGTCTCCTCCCAAAGACGGAAGGAAGAGAGAGAGAAAAAGAGTGAACGGGATTGCTAATAGCCGCAACAGACACCAACTGCTGAGATGCACCAGATTTTCTGACAGGCATGCCAGTCTGAATCCATAAGAAAATTAATCTAAAGTTTCTTCAAACTACAGGTTATAATTTTTTTCACCGTAATAAAATAATCAGCTCTACTGCATAGATAAAATTTGGGTAGATTGCAAGCAATTCTGTTGTTTTATGTGAGGAGGAGTAGAACCCATCTTTTACAGCCGTGCTGTCACAGAGAAGACTGACACTAAAGGAAGTATACATGATTGAATGTACGCAACAGAAGCAAAGCAAGATGTTATTTTCAAATAGTTACTATTTCAGGGAGAATTTCCATTAGCATTTTTGAATACTGAGTCAAATCCTTTGCAAGGATTCTATCACAGCAAATTGTAGAATCACTTTGATTTACAGATCACTTCCTTTCCTGTATCTGAGAATTAAACATCTCCTACACAGACAGCCAATTACAAATTAAGTTCTCTATTTATGCCCTCTTCATCCACAACTTAAAAGCAATTTAAAAATTCCTGTAATAGTTTGAAGAAAAGAAGCAAAGTTATTAATAAAAAAAGCACTTTAGGAGACAGCATGGTAGAAGAGAATTATAGAAACAGAGTGATCTGAATCTGAACAATGCAGGAAACACCACACAAGAGCCTCATTCTCCGTGCAAGCAACTGACAACAAAAGGAGCTGGCACCTTCTTAATAATTCCACAAAACTTTTTTTTTTCAATTGCCCCAAATGCTTAACCTTTACATACAATGTACCAACTTTGAGCTATGAAAGAAAATCAGTAATTTTTGTCCTGTTCTCTTCAGTTTGACATTTGCAATACAGTTACTGGTTTTCAAGGTGAAAGTGTACATATTGCCTAGGCTATGGCATTCCCATGCAGTTCTTGGCATTACTGTACCACGTTCAGGCAGCAAACAACCTTTCACCACCACCACTCAGCAAAGCAACATCTTATTAGCAACACACAACTGTAAGGAGAACCTGAACATGGAGGCACACAACTGGTAAGAAGCCTATCTTTCTATTCCAAGGGCTGGACTCACAAGGAGACAAATAACCCTATCCACCACTCACCGCCAATATTCTGACAAGTGCCAAAGTTTAAAAGCCATTAATGAACAAGAACAAAAGCTGTTAATGGCATTGGGATATTTTTCTACAGAGCTAGTTTATTAACAGTGCAAAAACACTAATGGCCAACAAATAAAGTTGCTTCATAGTTATGGAGATGCTACAGCCTAAGCCTCTACAAAGCCAGTACACAGTCGTGCCTCCTGAACATAATAGCAGGGATATGGTTACTACCACCAGAGACAGTCAAGATAGTCAACAGCCTGAAGAACTATTCAAACACATACAAAAACGTATCACCAAAAAACTTCATGAAGGATTCTGATCTTAAATAGTTTTAAGCCATAGGACAAATGACACTTTTAAGCAGTAAGCCTTCTTTAAAAAAGCAGAATAAGGCTCAATAAATAAATTCTTTCAGTATCACGTATCAATAAGAATTACAACTGTGCCTGTCCTGCCTAACATGCTGCTTCTAATCTTTGGAAGGTTCAACGTTACACGATCCACAACAACACCTGCAAAAGCAAAATTAAAAATTACAACCCTATATATCACAGCCTTCCATCCCCATTTAATCTTTCAGCAACCGTGCCAATATGTTTTACAGAAGTAAAACGCCTCGGCTCTGTTTACATGAGCACCTCTGCCCCAAATTGTAGGAACACAGAACCAGAGGCTCTGGCTGGAAAACACCTCTGAGATTCACTGAGCGCAGCCTAAGACCAAACACCACCACGTCAACCAGACCACGGCACTGAGCGCCGCGTGCAGTCTCTCCTTAAACATCTCCAGGGACGGCGACTCCACCACCTCGCTGGGCAGGGAGGCCCTTCAGGCCAGGAAAAGAAAAAGGGGTGACAATAGGCCGGGGAGATCCTCCGGCATGCAGGGCCCGAGCCGAGCCCGGCCGCTCCTTCCCGAGGCTCCCCCGGCCCGCCACGACACCTGTTCGGCCCCGCTCCCCGCTCACCGCCGAGCGCCGACGCCTGCAGCGTGGCCCCCGAGGTGCCGTCGATGACTTTGATGGCGCCGCGCGCGGTCACGGCCAGGATGGCGTTGAGCGCCGGGTGGTAGCACAGGCTGCAGAGCCCGTCGGCGTCGCAGCGCAGGCAGCCGTCCCGCAGCAGCAGCCACTCGCAGGAGCCCGGACCGGGACCGGGCCCCGCCGCCGCCGCCGCCGAGGAGCAGGAGGCCGCCGCAGCCATCTTCGCGGCCGCCGCCGCCGCCGCCCTCAGGACAAGAGGCCCGCGGAGAGCCGCTCACTGACAGTCCCTGGAGCCGCCGCCGCCAGTCACCATCCGGGTCCGGGGAGAGGGGGAAAGGGAGAGCGCCCGCGTGAGCGGGAAGTGACACAGCCGCGCCGGATGCGGAACCGAGCGGCCGCGGCCCGGCGGGGGGCGGGGGCGAGGGGGCCGCTCCGCGAGGGGCGGGGCAGGGGCGGGGCTGTGCTGCGCGCGCGCATGCGCACCGCCACCGCCCACCCCGCGCTGGCTCCGCTCCCGCGGCGGCGCTCCCGGCCCGCGGCGGCGATCCCAGCCCGTGGCACCGATCCCGGCCCGCAGCACCGATCCCGGCCCGCGGCACCGATCCCGGCCCGCGGCGGCGATCCTCGCCGCTGCCGTGTCGTTACTGCTTCGGACCAAACCTGGGTCGTAAGCGGGCGAGCGCGTTCGCCGCCCCCCGCCTCAGTGAAAGCGGAGCGGGAATTTGTGTTTCATAGCCCGGCTCCCACGCCGGTTGTGTTTTTGACCCCGAGTGTGCGAGAGAGCCCCGGTGTCGGTGGCCTCAGCACTGGTAGGGAGTGACAAAGCCACGACGCCTCTGCCCCCCGGAAGGCACGCCGCCCTTGGAAAGGGTGTCCCTGGCCCCGGGCCGGGAGCACGGAGCCACTGCACCCACGAGAGCATTCCGCTCTGAAACGGTGCTTCAGAAATTACTTGAGTTTAATAAAACATTTTGTGTTTTGTTGAGATTTTCCCTTTTCACCCACTAAAACACCAATTCAGTTTGTACAGCTCAGCCTACCTGTACAACGTTACTACATCTGCCATAGGCTTTATTTGATCTAAGTGACATGTTACACAAAGCTTTTAGGCTACTGATGGTCTTAAAGCTAATTTTCAAACACAACGTTTTCTACAGAATATTTTTATTAATAGGACCCCAATTAGCACAGGCGGCTCTAGCAGGGAAATTTTTAAAGAAATACAGTGTGTGAAGAAAAAATAAAGAAACCAAATCAAACCAAACCCACACGGGAACATGTGCCACCAAGGCTAATCAAAATTGTCCTGAGAGCAAAATGAGCAGCTTTTAAACTTGCTGTAGTACTTCAAGCAAAACATTAAACACCAGTAAGGATAACGATAAAATTACAGCAGATCTCAAGCTGTCTGTTGTCTCAACAATTGATTTCATCAACTTCTCAAGTAAGTACAATTTTTCTGATTAACGGCAGAGTATGTCTGATGGGTAGGAGAGGAAACAAGATGTACATGTCTTGCTGCTCTCTAGAGATCATTCAAAATGCATGTCTCACCGAGGTGTGATACCCATGTCACCACCCCAAAGCGAGGTGTTGCATCTTAGAAAGGAAATTTCTTTGCTAGATGGACATGCTCCAAGTTTCCAGTTTTGACAGACTGAAGTAGTATGTTGATTATCACAAAAACTTATTTATAGCCTCAAAGCTATTGGTATACAGCATCAATATATTGGTGGCATGCACAGGAACATGGATGTGTCTTAAGTCATCAATATTAATTATTCAGTATTGAGTCAGTAAATATAAATGAGCTTCATAGATTCTGTAAACAAGTTTAATTCAAAATTTTTATAAAATACATCTTGTATTTACACACATACCTCATCTAAAAATATGAGTTTGTTGAATGCAAAGTTAGTACAAACTATCAGAATAATTTGAGAGCTGTTTGTATGTTTCTTGCAAAATATATGCAAAAAGTGACCCTAAAGATACTAAGATTAAAAGGTGCAAATCTGCAATTGGGTACAAAATATGTACTATGTTGAGTGTATTATCTACATTGCATATTACACATGTGCCAAGTCTATGGAAGGGAACAGTTAAAATTCCAACTACAAATGTCACAGAACATTACTAGAAAGGGAGGTATTTGGGGATTCAATAGAACATTCTTGCATCCTTTCATAATTCATAGTCACTTCAGATGCACAGAGCACCTCATGAACAACTGTGCAAAGAGGAACTAAGCTTAAAGCTGTCAGACAGCCTAGTAACCTAAATGTGTTCTTGCCCTTCACCTTTGTGGGGACAGAAGTTGAATGCATTCACAGGGGCTGGGTGCAGTCTTATAATAATAGTTGGATATTCCTGTTAAAAAAAAAGAAATATAAGTCATGAAAAAGGAGGTAAGACCAGATTATCATGCAAGATTCCAAAGCTAATATGCTTTTCTTTTAAATACTCTGTAACTTCCTTTTTTTTTTTTTTTTTTTAAGAATGTGGTATGAATGCTCTCAAAGTACTTGGACGTAAGAAATTAGCTGCTGCTGGTATAAATTGATTTAGTACAAGTTTGCATTAATTCCACCATAACTTATTCAGAAATCAAAAATCAGGTGAAAAGTCAATCACTCCACCAATTTTTCTCTTTATATATATTACAAGCTGAAGTATTACACTACAATTTATGTCCAGCACTAACTTCAAGTGGTTCTGTTTAAAAGCAACACAAGAATCAGCCAGGAAAGCAGACTGAGTAAGATAAAAGTTTGTGGGAAAGATGGAATTTAATTATGTATTTTGCATCAGTATGACTGGTAAAAATAAGTTACCAACCTGGCTAGTTACACAGTCTAAAAAGCTGAAAAACTACAGTTCTGATATGGAAATATGTCCATCAGGGATCCAAGACAGCCCTTGCTATGACCTTGTCATGGCTGATTTTTATTTGTAGCATTAAAACAAAGGATGGAGAATGGGAAATGCTTTTTTTCTGTTGCCAGAAAAAAAAAAACAAAAAAACAAACCTTCAGAGCTTTTTGTTGATACTAAATCCTGAAGACTGCAAATGCCTATGTTAGTACCATACAAAGTGAACTTCAGTGGACTTCTCTTGTGAAGAAATATTACCATAAGGACCATTATATAAGCAATCAACACAGTACACAGGAAATATTTAACATGTCATCACATTATTACATAATCCTTGGAGAGTCAAAATTAGCAAGACTCTAACTGTTACTAAGGCTGTAACTCTGCCTTGTTTAGTGGAGGGAGAATCTGGCCTTCCAAATCTTTCTTATTTCTCTTTACAAAGGATTAATAGTATTGACAAAAAAAAAAAAAAAAAAAAAAAAAAAGGGTGCATGTTAAATACCATGCTATTAAAAGCAAAACAGAGCAAGATGTTGTAAAACATAGTTAGGGAAGCAGTATTTTTATTTTGTCATCATAAAATAACATTGTTTAAAGATCACACAAATTTGATAGATCATCTTTTTTTTTCTCCAACATTAGGCCAGCACTAGAGTTGAGAAAGGTGTTCACCCATTTCTCTGTAAATTTATACTTTTAAGTAAAATAATTTGATTCTCTAAATATGCACTTTAATTAATTATGTCACACAGTAAGTATCTTGCTCCTTTGGTCAGAGATAGTAAATGAAAACTTCAAATACTTGTATCTTCAATTTTTAAAAACCCAGTATACATCCTTAACCAAGGAGTATTTACGGTACACACAAGCCATAGATACAAAATACACAGTATATACATGTTTTGAAAACAAATTGGAATTTATAAAAACTCAACAGCCAAATCACAGGAATTGAGGCACTAAATTAAAAGTAGTATCTTTTTGTCTTGATTATACAGACTATTCTGTGAACAATCAGGACTGTTTCATAAATATATATTATCTACAGAATTTGCTGTGCCAAAAAAAGCCAGCTGTGTTTAAGCTTAAAAGAAAAATTGCACTTTGAGATTGTTAACAGTTAACTTCTCATTTTTAATTCTTGAATATAGTAATCTGGTCCCAGTGCTTTTGGCACAGGTATTGAGTTGCAGTTTTGCTACGCTTTGTTATAAAACACAAGGTTCTTTTATTTTGTTCATTAAAATCTGAAGAGTCTTAAACAAACCTAGAACTTTGATACAAATCTATATAGCTACAATTGCTTCATTAAATAATATACACAAATATGCTCTTCCATCTTAGAACATCTCGACAACTGCATACAAAACAGTCACTTGTATTATCTCCAGCCTTCTTAATCTTACACATTATCAGTCTGCAAGTGACTGAAATATGGTTTCTGGCCATATCTTACACTAGATCACACCCCAGTATACAAGGACAGAAAATAAATGTATAATAAAAAGATTGGATAAATTAGAAGGGGTTTCTTGGTCTTGAATTCTTCTCCAACTAGTAATGATGCAGCACTGTATGCAGCCCAGAAGACTCCAAACAACTGAAAAAGAGGATGAACAGTCTTAGCTGACACCACAAGAAAGTCTCTCCAAACACCACAATAAACATCACTTCTCTCAGTACAACACAAAGCCAGCTACGGATGTAGTGCTTGTCACAGCCCAAGAAATTTTGGCCATCTGGGGCTTGTAATGCATTGTCATACTAGTGGTGCAGAGATAAGAACCTTGCAGAAATTCACCCTGAAGTTAACATGAGGCTGTTAGTAGTAATCAAGTATCAGAGGTCTCATGAATGTTTATTTATTTTGAAGTTATTTATTAGTTAACTGGCAAGTGAATGATTTATGTTCTGACTATCATTTATCAGTAATCACAGATTATCAAATCTCAAATACAGCAATTTTTTTACTTATCATACACTCTAGTTGTACTCCAATTATACTGTCTGCCAGCAAGCTAAAGGGACAGAAATAATGAAGTCAACAGAATCTCCAGAAAGCATACAGCTTAGCTCATAGCAGAATTTTATCAGCTAACCTTCCCAAACTCAGCAGTAACTTCTCAGGCTACCTTAAAGGGTTTTAAGAAGTACCGCAAGTGTTCAAGAGCATTATGTCGTTCTGGGATCTTTTAGGGAATGTTTCTGGTTCCATAAAAGGTGTCCAGCAGCAGGTGGTATCAGGCAGGTCATTCTTTGTGCCTTACATTCCCCCTCTCTAAATCAGAACAATCCTTACCTTCTCTGCAAAAGGTATGGAGAGCTTTGTACCACTACCACTATGGGGAGGTCTCAGAACAATGACTAACATCATATTCATGCTGCAGTGACTAAAAATAATTTGGATGATGGGGGAAGGCAGAGAACAGCTTATTTTCAGATTCTTCATTCTGAGGTTTAATTATGCATTCTCTTCTCAAAATGAGAATCCCATCTTTTTTGTAATGCAACTATTAGAGCAAAGCAAAATACTTAAATACAAGCTACTCTAGTAAAAACAGGTGTTGTTATAGCAACAGCACTGTATATTCCCAAGCACTCAAATGGAGCATTTAAAACCGCATTCACTTTCCACCATGCTAACCAAAAGGATCACAGAGCTCACTTTGTAGTTCTGAAAATTTTGACACATCATTATGTTTTCCTGAGCAGATTACTTGAAGTGTTAAGAAATGACTTAAAAATAACTAAATTCTCAATGGATGATAAGAACTTACTTTTATTAGGGTAGAAACAACTTCAAATGATCCAACCACCAAAAGTACAGGTGCTATGACAATGAGGGGAAGTAGGGAATATCCTATTACACCCAGAACTTGGCCATAAGCAACCTGAAATTTTCAAGCACATAAAAATAAGCATTGCAGTACTCAATCTCTGTCACCAAATACAATTTGTTCTTGTTATAACACTATGAATAATGATTATAATGTGTTATACTCATGAAACTTCAGCTAAAGGCTTGCTAGTATAAAAACTGGTTTTGTATGCTAAACCCTAAAATTAGAAATACGTTATCTTTTTTTTTTTTTTCCCAAAACACTGTAAACGATCACTTTCAAAGGAAGCATTTACATATTATACCCAGGAGCAACTGCAACAGACCTCTCAAGGACCAGCTGTAGTCCTGGTTGTCAAAAGCAGCAAAGACATAATTTTCTGCATTAACATACTCATATGCATTACACATAAATAAATACATAAAGCACATGAATGCTTTTGCTGTCAGTGGAAGAGTTAAAACTTGATCCCTGTGAGGCATAGAATTCTGATTTCCAGCTTCAATTTATTGAGACTATCTAGAACCAAGTTGTTCCAAATACTTCCATAACTACTTTCAGCTTCAGAAGGAAATGTCTGATTTTCCCCTACTATGGTCTGAAATGTTCCTGTGCACAGCTAGGCTTCTTGGATTTAACAGGAAAAGTAGTGGCATCTTGTAAGCATTTTCTTGTGGACAATGATCCTTCAAGATCTGCAAACAAGATCTGCAAACCTATACTTTTTCTCTTCAGTTTATACATCTGATATTTCCCATTTTGAGCCACAAACCAGATTGGTTTAAGGGCCTCTGGATTGTGTTGAAATGCAGAAATAACATGCAATCACATTTATAAAAAAACTTTTTCTTTCAAAACAGCATTCACACAAGAAGACTCTAGCAATT
This sequence comes from Motacilla alba alba, assembly GCF_015832195.1. Taxonomy (NCBI): domain Eukaryota; kingdom Metazoa; phylum Chordata; class Aves; order Passeriformes; family Motacillidae; genus Motacilla; species Motacilla alba. The sequence goes on from NC_052018.1 coordinate 78,118,090, forward strand.
ATGACTAAAAGGAAAATTAAAAAAAAATAAATATCATAGGACCTCTACAACACTGGTGCATCATTAATACAGTATCCACATTAAAATTATAAAAATAAAGCATCACTGAATATTTAGCTCTTCACAACACAGTTCAATGCATTTTATGCTGCAGATCCATTTTAAGAAGTTTTATCCTCCTCACTGTTCCACTGCAGCTGTCCGCGGGCCTTGCTCTAAGTCATTTTTTGTTGTTTACACCTGAATTGCTTAATAAGTCAATTTGTAAACAGCTCAAGCAGCTATTTCAACCCTGCTGGTGCAAGCAGCTGGAGGAAGGGATGCAGGCCACAACTCCAGCTGGCTTTGCAGTTGAGAAACATGCCCTGGCTTTCATACTTTCATGGGTTTGAACTGCATCAGGCCAGGGATGAAAACAAACACTGGCAAGTGCCTTACACACAAGGACATCTAACTGCTCTTAGCACCTCATTAAAAAAAAGTTTCCATTTAGTCCAGTGACCAAAAACTTGGAAGCATTTCTCCCTCAAGAACTGACTGCAGTTCTGGATCACATGAAGCTACTAGAATTCCAGGGATTCACAACACAAATTTCCAGACTGTTAACCTGGAAGCAAGTACACCATCCATTGCACCAAGAGATTAGTTGATGATCTCTGTATTTTAGACTTGATTTTGGAGACTGAAAACCTGAAATGTTGACTTTACACTTAGCAAGTGCATCCATTCTTAGCTGGCTACAAGATCCAAACCCAAGCACTATGAAAACCCAACTATCGCTGAAAAACACTGTCAAGAGACTTTACATTACGACCTTTACATCCTTTTCACATATAGGTACTTACTTCTCCTCCAAGAACTCTGGCCAGTAAAAAAATTGTCAAGGATCCAAATATCCAAATAGTTATGATCCAAGAAACAACCTTGAGAGATAAAGAACAATTCATTTACATGAGAAATTGTCATTGTGAAAAAGGAAAATATATTTCCATAATTGCTTTCACTGCAGTCAAGGATTTTATTATGCAAAACTAAATTCTGAATTTTGGCAAGAATAGTGTTTAGTATCACAGTGTAATTGGCAAATGAAGTTCAGAAGTTACATTTACAGAATCACAATAACAGTAAATTTGGTGTACATGAAATGCATGCGCAATGTGGTCTGTAAGTATTGTAACAGGAGTAGGAAGTTGAGTTAAAACTACCCTAAATGTCTTCATATCCCACCTATTACAAAATATGAGCTCAGACAGTTTTTAAAAGTCAGCCCAACTAATACAAGGAATTGGAATTCTCCTTTCACTTATAAAGATGCCACTTTATCCTTTACTCAAACTGAGAACACGCAGAAGACATAGGACTTTAATTCTCAGTGGAACTTGATGATGATGATAACTTAATAAGAGCCTCAGATTCCTGGGACCAAGGAATTTTTCCTTGCTTCTTTCATAGTTCTGCTCTTAAACTACACAAGGAATCCTAAAATCATTCTCTGGCTTAAAAAATCCTTCAAATTAACTTAGCTGGTTTTGGTGTTGAGCCACTGGAAGGACCAGAAGTAAAGCTCTCCTTTCTGAAACACTTTTTTAGATGGAAACAACAGTCTAAGTCTAGCCTATGTATTTCCAAACATACAATGACTGAACTTATACAATTAAGTCAGTACTCAGTTCAATACTTTGCTTAATTAGAAGTTCCATATTTCCAGAAGAATGAAATAGGAAAAAACAGATAAAAATCACAGCAGCACTAAAAACAATATAAGTTGCTTTATTCTATTTGTGAAAATAGCCTCTTTTTACTTCCTGTTTTCCTCCACTGACTAAGGAGAGGACCAGATTAAAGTCTCAGAGCAGAAGTGCTCATCTCTCTCCAGTTTAGAGCCCACCTTTGCATTCATCTAGTCCAGCTGCTGTCAGCCATCCTGTTGCTGGCTGCTAGCTTTCCCTCCTCGTACATATACAGCACTCCTGCCTCCATATGGTAAAGCCACTGCTCCTAAGAAACATGAGACCCAGTGCTCCTGTACAGGAGGTACACAAACTGCAGGAGGTGGTTCATCTGTCACAGGGCCAAGGAATTGGTCCTTGCTTTGCCAAGGAGACAGTCCACCCAGAAGACTTGAATAATAAAGTGGTTTAGTCTACTCACTTCAAGGCTCATAGAGACAAGATACTGAGAGTGAATTCTTAGTCAGCATTTGGTATTCTATATGGAAGCCAGAGATCCCAAAGGGAATGATTTTATCCCACCATTCACAAGAATCCTTGCATAAGCACATTCTGCAGGTTTACATACAGCTTATTGCCATACTTGGTCACATTTAAAACAACTGTAACCACACATTTAGTCATAAAGATTTCCAATGCAGGAGCACCTAGGCTTACATAAAAATTGTTACTATAAATGATAACATTTCTTTATTTTAATCAGAACATAAGGAAAAAAGCTAACAGTGTTTATGACAATTACACATGCACAATGCGTCTGAGTAGCTATTCACCGTGGAGTTCAAAATGAATTATGGAGAAAGAGCTATTGACTAGAGGAAACTTATTTGATTGTAACTGAGCAGGGAGGGCAAAATAGCAAACATCACTAATGAAGATTAAATACATCAGATAACAGCAGCCATATAGTATGAATTAAATAAGCAGCTTTATTTGTCAGGAAATTAGAATTCACACCATCCAAAGAAATGCTTTTTGCTAACATTTTTTAGTAATAAAAAGCAAGTTAACAAAAGGTCACAATTAAAATGGAAAGATTCACTAATATGACTATAAACCCATTAGTATCTATCTGGTTCCTCTAGAAACCACATTGTTCCTTTGTTTTACTGTATAAAAACAAACCTGACATTTCATCATGATTAACTTACCCGTGGGCTATTTAATACATTCCTAACTGCTGTCTTTCTACATATTAACTTGAGAAACAGCACTTGAAATGCCCCACATTAGTATGTGAAAAAAAGACTTTCTACCTACGTAAGAATGCAAATTGCTTAGCAATCCCATCCCCAAATTTAGTTCAGTTTCTTTTTAGGCAGAAGATTTATACCTACCTTAAACTGTCCATATAATGAAATCATTGAGAAGAAGAGGACAACTGCCAGAGGACCCCAAAAGTCTGGATTGTCTCTCACTACCTGCCTATTGAACCCAAGAGATGGCATAGGCATCAACACACATCGAATTTTGTAGTAAATATCCTTGAGATCAATGTCGAGTTCTTCCCTGAAATTGTAAAGCAAGTGAGCATTACTATACACCACAGTTATGAAATAAAACTAAAAAGATAAGTACAGGGTCAAACAGTAGATTTATAGAGCAAGTCTCCTGTCAGCCACAAGGCTTTCTGAAGCCATGACTAACAAAGGAACAGTTTATCCACAGTAAAGCAACACCACAACTTCATGCTGCATTCAGTAACTGGTGGGACACAGATTTATTTAATTACTCAAAAACAAATTACATGACTGACAACAGAAAACATACCCAGACCAGGCTAGATGGGGCTCTGAGAAACTTGGACTGGTGAAAGGTGTCCCTGCCCAAGACAGGGGGGGTGGAACTGGATGATCTTTAAGGTCTCTTCCAACCCAAACCATTCTATGATTCTGTGATACCCTGAGAGTCTGCATTAAGATAGGAGGGTTTTTTTTTTGGACACACTAGGACATGTGACACATTTGTGTCATTGTAACTACAAGTCACAGACATGTACACATAAGGAATGTCTATGTATTCCTATGCCAAGCAGTTTGCCATGAGCATACTTATTATGAAAATATTTTATTTCAAATTCTGCAAGAAAGAATACCATTACATTCACTAATCTTAAACCATTCCAAATACATCATGTAAAACTAATTTTTTAAAAGGAAATGGAGTTTAGCTACCTTCAAGAGCAGTAGTTTTCTACAGACCAGTTTATACCTATTGTTTAATTTCTGGCTTGTGTCCACTATGGGTAAAATAAATAGAAGTCACTTGAACTAGCAGCAACATGTGTCAACAGATCTTTCATCGCCTTCTCTGCTTCCTGTTACAAACTCTCTGCAAGCAGATACAAATTGGCCAGGAGACTCTTCTGCCCAGGACTCTTAGCTGGTACATGCTGCCCTGACTGTACTAGCCTAATGGGGAAGGAATCACACTTCCCAAGTAATGGGCAATCCAACTTCTTTATGTGCAGAACCTCGGTCATGACTGAGGAACTCTGAAGAGTTACAAGAGACTTCCAGCAGACATACTGCTCTACATTTAAGAACACAGTGAAGAAAAATGTAGAATTATATCCTAAGTCCATTTACGAAGGTTTTGTCCAAGGCTTTGTTTTTTTGGCTTTTTCTTCAGAAAAGCTGATGTGAGAAAAAAATGCAAAGATGTGATTCACCACAAATTCTGCTTTAAAAAAATTAAATACTGTTAATTCAGTCCCTCAAGGCAATTTTTGGACTACTATTACTAAAGCTACTTTATAAGTGGTATTACTAACTGGTGACTAAGTAAGAAAAATTGTTCTTTAACCATCCCTGAATCTAAGGAACAGACCAGAAGCATCCATTTGCCACCATTTATCTAGAAAGGATGTAGCAGACCTACACTTTACTGTGTAGACTGTGTAACACAAATATTTGCTACACGGAAATAATTATTTCTCATCGTCTAGGTGTTCTGACAGCTTCTCATGTGAATAAATTGTCTTTTGCATGGAGCTGACAGCTACCTCACCTGAAAGTGATGGTAGCTGTATCAGGAAATAAGTGTTTGGAGTAAGGCTGCCCAATGAGAAAGTAAAAAAAAAAAATCTCACTTTATTGAACAAAACATTTGCACTGTAGCACTGCGTTGGTGAACTTCCCTTAGCAGGCTGCTGTTCTTTCAATCCTTCATAGGATTCAGATTGTAAGAATTCATTATGACACGATTTTGGGAATACTCAAAACAACAAAATTACACTAAAGTCAGAATTCCTATGTTGTAACCTCACTACACAAGTTTGTTTCTTAATTATAAGTTAGAGGTTCACAAAACAGACATTCACACAAGGACCTAATTCTGCACACTTTAATTTAAACCAGTTCTCAAATAGTACTGTCATTATTAAGCTCTCCAGACATCTGTTGTCTCCCAACACTCTCATCTGAGTTCTACAGAGTACTCTCTATCTCACTCCAATTTTTTAAAGCATCATTATGTTTAATTCACAGGAAAACACAGAGAGTGAGAATGAAGTTGCTTAGGTGCAGAAAAAGGACTAGAAGGTGCAGATCAGGCTGCCTGACTCACAATGTAATTACCTTAAGATACAAACTTTCTTCAGCCAGTCAGGTTTCTATGAACAGAACAATGGATGCGAGACTTCCAGTTTTAAGGACATTATTGTCCTTCCTGCACTAGCACCCTTTTAATTTATAGTAAAAGGCAGCATCAAAGATTATAATGTTTGTGCTACCTCGGTTCTAACCTCCCTACTGTAACAACCATGATTCACAATGCTTTTGCTTCAGAATAACTGACACAACTGACTGAGATTTACTTAACAGGAGTCTTCCCACAGGGTGGTCTTAATCTTTGATTCTTTCACAATAACCAGAAACATGAATGCAAAAGATACAAAGAATACAGTCTCTTTTTTAAAAATCATTTAAAGATCAACAGTTAAAAGCAGAAAAGCCATATAGGCTTTATACTTACAGAGATTAAAATCCATAATGAGAAACAATGTTTCCATTCTTGCACCAGATAACACTTATTGCTCAAGTGATTTGTCAAACAGAATTCTCATCACAGCACAAGGCTGTGGGACAATCAGAAACTACATGTGGTTTCTTTTCCCTACACAGCTAATAAAGATAGATACCCCAAAATAATTACAACATACAAGAGTGGCTTGTTATCTTCTGGGTCATCATCTTCCACTTCCAGAAGCCAGCCATATCCTCTCTGTCTTAGGAATGTAGTTGCAGTAGATTCTTTGATGAATTCTCCTCCAAGATTCAGCTTAACATCTGGATTTGTTATGGAACCACTAAGATCTAAAGAAAAATAGAGAAAAATATAGACCTTTTTATTTCTTGCCAAAAGCCATTTGATTTTAAAAGTACCGGAAGATAAACAGCAAACATATGAAGCTACATATGTTGGTCATGACCATAAAACAGTCAAAGTTACAAAATAAAATTATACTTTCACAGATACATAATTTGAAAGTGTTCTGGTGGTTTTATTGCAATAGCAGCAATGTTGGGTTACATTTTAAATACCAGGTTTTAGCTTTTAGATGGGACTCTTGTTTTATGACACAGTGTTGCGGTACAACGAAAATGCTTCCATTTGTGCTTAATCATTAAGTGTTTAAAGATACAAAAGGAGGACACAAATAAGAGTCTCACCATGCTATGAATTGTGGATTATTTATAATTTTTTTCTGATCATACTCTACCTCTTTTGGTGCCCATTTTTTAATAGTGGCATTGTTTCAGCCAAAACCACTCTCTGCTTTTATGTAAAATTTTTCATAAAAGGAAAACATTTGAAGATGTTTTAATTTGTTGCCTGCCTTCAATGCAGCTGAAAATGCTAGAGAAAGAATGCTATCAGAGATTCTTAGGCTCTAGACAAGAAGTTATACAGTTATACACCTTCTCTTTGATATACTGTGATATTTCTCTACCACAGTACTAAGCAAAACAAAGAGCAATTTATCTATATTCTGGTTGGTTTTGGCAAAATCACCAATAATTTTTTTTTTTTTTGCTCATTTTATTCAGTTATATATAGATGGAAAATAAAAAATAGTATAGGAAAATAAATTAAGCAACTTGATGAAAGAAAAAGATACATAAGAAGGGAGTAATTCTTTCAGGAAACAATGGATTTCCATTATCTGCTAAGAAGGAAAAATCCAAACAGAAATGTGTAAATATTTTGTACAAGCTTACTATAAATATATTGAGAGGTAAAGAAAATATCTTTTGCCTTATCATCATTGTGTTTTTCACACATTGAAGTTCCTCAGCACAAATTTCCCAGAACACCTAACTATAGCAAGTACTTCTGAAACACTCACAGAGGCATGTCAGGCCACATTTGTAGATTACATTTGCAACATCCACTTTGGAAATATTACAGTGTTATAGAAACAAAATTTGTACAGTGACAGAATCTCAATGTCTTCAGCCAACATGTCTCAGATGTTCATGGATCATTCAGTATCTCAATTAATTCAACAGAATTCTCCTTCCCAGACCAGCTTGCTAGGAAACTCGGATCCAAACTTCTCCACAAATGTTTTTCAACTATTTCATAATCATGAGAGTTCCTGATCCATTCCTTTGATACTTGGAACACCATCTGCACTGGACCCTGGCAAAGATCACTGTAACTCAAAGCAGGAATTTCTCTTTGCTCTTCCCAGTCCCAGCACACATACACCGTTCTCACCAGACTCAAGCAAAGCCTTCCTCTGCTGTTTACAGAGGGAGGAAAAAAGAAAAATCTTAATGCCTTAATCAAGCTGAAGCCTCAGAAGTTTTCTCTTGACTGGGAAACCCTATATATATATATATATATATATATATATATATATATATATATATATATATATAGTCTTAATAAATATAAATATATATATAAATAGAATGTTATTATTTGTTTCTGCTACAAGATAACACTTCTTTGCAAGGAGTGCTACTCTGTGCATAAATGCAGCCGTCAAAAGAAGCCAACACAGCAGTCCAACCAGCCATGTATTTCTCCTTTCTCAGGGACCACTAACAATCCCTCCCGAGGCATGGAAACTCCTACACAAGTTGTATTTACCAAGACTCCTTTTAGCAGTCGATGAATACCTGCAACCACACTTCTGAATTATAAAATCTTTTAACATGATCTTAAATCTGTTTTTCAAGACAAAAGCTGCAGAAACCTAAGGGAAAAGGGACTGGTCACCTCCTCTTCTGCAGGCTGCTTTGAATGAGATTTTTAACTGTAGGGCAACTGGAAAATCCACCAATAACTGATGACATTGATGGTTCCTAGTGAGAGTCTGGGTCCCTTCATAGCTATTGTCTCACGCTGAACACAACAGAAGCAAAAAAAAGTCTCTCAGATGCCTCAATTCAACAAAGCATTGTAGAAAACCAGCTTTCAAAACAGTCTTGACTCAATTTTGAAAAAGCAGTACAAGAGGCAAAAGCCCAAACAGGGGGCTCTTTCTACTCTGGTGACCTAATTGTGAACATCTCTCCAGCTTTCTTCCATACAGCTCCAACAGAAATAAGATGGGGAAACAATACAGGTAATTTTATTTTTTCATATGGATTGTGATTTGAGAAACATGCAAAAATCAGAGTGTAATGTGTAGTATTTTAATTTCAAAATATCAAGATGTTTAATTTTGCTTATGTTTTTTTCTTTGCTAGGGTAGGTCTATCCAGCACTTTGAGGACAGGACTACACTTGAACACGGAGGAGATCACACCTTGCTTGTGTTCATAAAAAACATGGAGCCAAGTGTGATTCAACACAACCTACCAGAAAGGTGGCTTTACTGGACTGGGTTCAGCATTGCCCAACAAATACTTCCAGGGAAGAAGCAGAGAGCTTCTGCTCAGAGGTACATGGATTCTTTTTCAGGCCAAGGTGAAGAAGAAAAAAACAAAACAAAGGAAAACTAACCAGCAAAAAAAAAAAAAAAAAAACCACCAAGCCAGCAACAAAAAAACCCCCACAGCTACAACAGTACTGTTGGCTTGTATTTCTTTCCAGAAAGACTGTGAAGTTCACTAAAGAATAGGTATTCTACAGTAATTTCTCCACTTCAGCAATTCCTTTCCAGGGTGGGATTGATATGATTCCCTAGTCACAATTTTAAGAGTAACTAAATGCATACATGAAAGTAGAATCCTTGTTATTTAAATGGGGAGAGACCAAAAAAATCATTCTCCAACAAAGTAAATTTGCATGACGTTGACTCCTGTATGTTCAGTTTTGAAGTCTGAAGGCACATCTTCACGACACGCTGGTACACCGCTGCTGTTTGTGCAGCAGCTTGGCAGCTGGCCACACTTCACCCCCTAAACTACAGACACGGCCTCCTTTTCTCCTTCATGGCTGTGCCGCAATGAGACGCGGCGCAGACACTTTGGCACATTACAGCAAACGTGAACACACGACTCAATCTTCGGGAAGACAACGAAGTGGGCTTCCAGCACCACGGGAGCCAGAGGAGCGGGCAGTGACAGCGGTCACGGTTATGTCACGTAGCCGGGACACTCTCGGCTCCGGCTCTCAGAGCAGCTGGAAGCGGAGCGGCACGGCCGCCTTTGCCACGCTGGTGCCGCTCCCGTGACGCGGACACGGCAGCGGGGCGCACCCGCGGAGCGGCCCCAGGGCAGCGGCTCCCCGGCCACCCCGCTCCGCCCCCAGCCACGACACCAACCGCGGGGGCGGCGGGACGGAGGGCAGGCAAGGCCCCTCCTGTCTCTGCGGCCCGGGAACGGCCCGTTTCCCCGGGGCCCGGCCGAGCCCTTGCCTCGGGAGAGCGAGCGCGGCCCTGCCCGCGGCCCCGCGCTCACCTTCGGCGTCCGCCGAGGAGACGAAGGTGAAGTCCCCGCTGCTGGGCGCGTAGAGCGGCGGCTGCTGAGCGCCCGGGGGCTGCATCTCCCCGCCCTCCGCGGGGGCCGCGGGGCCGGCGAGAGGCGAGCGGCTACCGGGGCCTGGGGCCTCCCGGCTCCCTCCTGCGGCGGCGGCAGCGGCGACACCGAGCCCAGGGCGCAGCCGCCTCACGGGGCGACAACAAGCGGCGCCGCCCCTGCCATTGGCTGCTCGCAAGGCGCGCCCGGACTGGCCGCCGGTGCTCCAGCGCTGACTGGATCCCGGCGCTGTCCCGGGAGTGAGGTCACTTCCACTCCGCCGCGAAGCTCCTCCTGGTGGGCCGAACCTCCCTTCCTTCCTCCCTTCCTCCCTTCCTTCCTCCCTTCCTTCCTTCCTCTTCCTTCCTCTTCCTTCCTCTTCCTTCCTTTTCCTTCCTTTTCCTTCCTTTTCCTTCCTTTTCCTTCCTTCCTTTTCCTCCCTTCCTTCCTTTTCCTCCCTCCCTGTGAGGCATGTTTTTGACTGGCCTGCAGAGATACCTATGTAGCACTAAAGAAGTTGTAAAATAATACAGTTGAGATGTTGCCAATCCCTGTTATAATAAGACAAACACTGGCTCTTGTTGTTGTCTGTGCTTTGAAGTATCAGAAAATGAGATCTCGCTGTTCCTGTGTTCAATAACTTAACAGAAAAGCACCCACATAAGGTAAATTCATCCCTTTGCTCCCTATCGCATACCAACATTTATTCTGAGAGGACACACTTTTTTCCTGACATCTCGAGGAAACAGGCTTACATGTGACATTCGTGCTACATATATTTGATTCCATTTCATACATAGATCTCAAGTGCCATGGGATATAAATATAGATGTATTATAAATTGGAAAAGTTGCAGGTCCAGAAATAGCATTACAACAGTGGCTTGATTTGCAGAAGGAACCTTCTTTTTCATAAATATCCTATTAAAGGAAATCACTGAGAGGTCCATCTCAAAAAATTTTTAACAAGTAAAACCCAATCTGTTTTTTAAGGAAAGAACATGACTGGAAATTCCTACTTTGCCAACTCCAAGGATCACTCAAATTTGCATGTATATCAAATACAATTTGGGTTCAGGTTATCTGTGGACATGTTACAACAATTTTCAGTTTCCTTGTAGCAGCAGGAAAAAAATCACCTATAATTGCTCATAACCTGTTCTTAAATAAAAATTGACTTGAGAGTAGAAAATGCCCCTACAGATACTTGTATAGTCAGATTTTCCCTTTTAAAAGGTGAGCAGTCAAAACATCTGTTAAGAGCACCTCCTTTTCTTAGCCGTTATGTGGAACTTCTTTGTTACAAGACCTTTGCAATAGGCTTCTTTCAGTTTCTGGAAATAAGCTTTTCTCTTTATTCAATTACAGGCAGCCTGCCAGAGTTCAAGGAGCTTTTGGATGATACTTTTAGTCACGTGGTTTATTGCAAGGAGGTGGGAATTGGACCTGTGTCCCTTCCAATTTGAGACATTCCATGATTCTATTGTCATATTTAACTACAATGCTATGAGTGTGCTGTTCCCTGTTGTTGTTGGGATGTTTTGGATGCTTCTTGAAACTGCCCTCCAGAGGAGGCCAGACAGGTCTATTATTGGACAAATTTCAAATAATGAAATCATAGAATTATGGAGCCATTTAGGCTGGAAAAGACACTTCAGATCAAGTCTAACCACTACCTTAACACCGCTAAGTCCACCACTAAACCATGTCTCCATGTGCCACAACTACACTTTTTTGAATGCTTCCAGGAATGGTGACTCCATCACTTCCCTGGACAGCCTGTTCCAATGCCTGACCACTCTTTCAGCGAGGAAATTCTTCCTTTAGCCAATCTAAACCTCCTCTGGTGCTTGAGGCCATTTCCTCTCATCCTGTCACTTGTTAGCTGGTAGAAGAGGCAGACCCCCACCTGGCTACACCCTCCTTTCAGGCAGTTGTTGAGAGCAATGTGGTCAGCCCCGAGCCTCCTCTTATCCAGGCTAAGCACCCCCAGCTCCCTCAGCCTCTCCTCACAGGACTTGTGCTCCACACCCTTCACCTGCTCTGTTGCCCTTCTCTGGACATGCTCCAGCACCTCAATGTCCTTCTTGCAGTGACGGGTCCAGAGCTGGACAGGACACTGAAGGTGTGACCTCACCAGAGCTGAATATAGGGACAATCCCCACCCCAGTCCTGCTGGCCGCACTCTTGCTGATACAGACCAGGATGCCATTGGCCTTCTTGCCTGTCTGGGCACATCACTGTCAACCAGCACTCTCAGGTCCTTTCCCCCAGGCATCTTTCCAACCATTCCTCCCCAAGCATATAATACTGCAAGGAGTTGTTGGGACCCAAGTGCAGAACCCAGCAACTGACCTTGTTGAACTGCATACCATTGACCTTGGCCCACTGATCCAGCCTGTCCAGATCCCTCTCTGGGGCCTAGACTCCTTTCTTAGTTTGTGGTTTTTATTTTTTTGTTTGCTTGGTTTTATTTTTTCTTTTTTATTTAACTACGTATAGGGATGGCAACAAAGAATGCCATGTCAAGGAATTGCTTGCACTTAAGGCAAACCTTTCACTTGCCTCATTCCAATTCTTATTTATTGAAATAGGATTTTAAGCTGTTTGGTACTTGTGTCCTAACAAGACCAACAACATCCAAAACTTGAAAAAAACTTGGTGATTAGGGGCACAAAAGTAGTGTACCTCTTGATAAACACAAGGAGTAGTCCTCAGGGCACTATAAAAGGGTGGGAGGAGACAAAAGAGAAAGAGATGAAATATCACACTGAATCAGCTTTGAGGAGGAAACTTAGGACAATGGTAGTTAATGACAGAATATTATGCAATGAGATGAGTCACAAATGCAGGTTTCATTAGTGTGCTGAAAAGGAGCAGTGACAAATGAGGCTGCATGACAGGCTGAGTGACTAGTTCTGTCTGTCCTTGTTTCATGGTTTCATGCACTGGACCCTATGCTATGCATGTGCTGTATCATTTCCTAAGTATAAGTGAAATACACATAGGTTGATGTGAAGCAGGAGACAATTTTGGGATACTGCTGGTACCTAGAAAAGATGAGATATTATTCACTATTTGGAAATATTTTCTGTGTTTTCTTGTTGTCTGATTCTGACTGTGATCTCTGTATGAGCACAAACACTTAAGTAATTTGATTTCTCTTTCAATAGACTATTTATAAAAACATTAATTATCATTCATTATCTACTTTTAAATATAATTTTGATAAGACAAGAAAACTTGCTTTAATTATTTCCTTTTCCAGGGATTTTCTGACCAGCTGAGATCCAGATGGAATTTCTCATCAAAGAGACACTGAAGGACACAAAGGATAGATGTTCTGCCCATGCCTATGTAAAATAACAGTGAGCAGGTTTTTAAGAGTTGTTCTTCCGGATGCTCTGTCATACATGAGTAGTGAAGGATCAATAAATCCACCTTATCCAAACACTCTGGATTTTTCTCAGCGTTTGCTCAAACATTCATATTTTTGGTCTCCTCCTTTCAGCTTCCTTCCCTTCAGACTACGGTGGAGCAACCCTCTATCCGCTGCCTGAGCTGTGCCAGCGGAGGGCACTCCAGCACTGCTTTTTCCAGATCAGCCCTTGTCCCGAGTTCCAGTTCAGGGTTTTTTTCCTGGGGGGGATGTGTGAAGTGCTTGAAACCAGCTGAGTAAATTGCATTTAGTTATTAAGGCCCACACCACATGTAAATATGTGAGCAATCATAAAGTGTTCTGTTTGGTCTGTTGAACTTTAGGGTGTCTTATGGCTCTCTGCTCATAGCCACACTTCCATGTATTTTAACTATTGGCAAAGGCTGGCTTCATTCCTACTACCAGTGGGATTTTGCTTTCTCTCGGGCTTACTGTATGGTAGAAAGGGAAAGGGAAAAGGGAAACGAAGCATTTCAACAGATTGTAGTAAGCTGTGCTGCATAAAAATGCCTTTTTGGATCATCACAAATACAACCTGTCTGCCATTAGGAAAGGCTCCTGTTTAATTCTAATTTTAGACATTCAGGAATCATGCATTATGTGAATTTACCAAAACATATTGTAATACTTACTGTGTGAAAAGGAAGTCAGAACCAGTGATGTTAAGAGTTATCTTCTGATTACTTTGCGAAATTTGGAGCCAACTGCCATGATGAGGCAAGTAGGCAGACTGCTGTGGAGTTTTATTCCTAATGTCTCAGAGTAATATCAGATTAGGTTAATTGTTATAATATAAATGATCCACTTTGAAATGGCTTTTGAATTTGCATCTAGGGTTGTTAGAGCTTCTCTTTGGACCTGCCTCACTATATCTAGTTGCTTGAGTCAGTGCTGCTCAAATTAGTGAGGCCTTGCTTCTTGGAACAATATGACTATTTGGTTTAGTCTTGATATCAAAGTCCCACAATAAACATCTTGTTCATTAATTAAAGTTACCATCTTTTAATGAAACCATTAAAGAATGAATGAATTAAATGCATCATAGATACACTAATTTCTGATGGTAGCAGAAATATTTGCTAACTGGACCATTAATTCTGGACAGAATACCAAGTTTTTGATAGCTGTGTCATAAAATTTCAAATACTTATTAACTGGAACTTGCTTTACATCAAGAAACCATTCTCTAGTTTTTCTGGCAGCAGAATGGCATTGCAGAACTTACTCTGTAGGCAAACAAGATATGAAGTAATTGTACAAGGAGGAAATTTGCAGAGAAAGTACACTCAGGTAATATGGAGACAGTTTTTGACAAGCACTACAACACTTGGCTTCTTACTCTTATTTTACACCACAATAAATTCTCTGTGCTGAGAATGTGAATGTTTTAATAACCTCTGAAGTTTGTATGCTAATACAACTTGAAAATCCTACAACTTATTTAGAAAAGTGAATTCTTATACATTTGCACTGAAGCCATGATATTTTCTGTATCCTAAATGCCACAAAGTATCAGAGTGCTCCTTTCAAGTTAGTAATGCATACCACAGTCAAGCTGATGTGACACACTGACCCCAGAACTGGCTAATCTGCATGAACTGCCATTCAGATTGCAAAGTTAACACAGTTCTCCTTTCTGACCTACTGCTGGCTTTCTGTGAGGTCAGTCACTGGACACCAAGGTTGAAAAGTTAGAGTGTTTGCTAGGGCCACACACAATCCAGTAACTGAAATGGATATGGCAATTCATATGTCTGCCTTTGATGACTTGGTAAAAAAATGCTTCTCCTGTATTTGTTCCACAGCAAGATCCCATTTGATCTTCTATGAGTTACTTTCCTGGGCTGAGGGGTAGTTCATACTGATTACATGATACAGTACCTCATCAGTAGGCTATGTTTATCTTTTTATGCAAACAAAACTTGCCATATAATTGATGGAATCAAAATGCAGATAGTTGTAGTATGTGAGACAGTAAACATCTAATTCTGTCTAGCAGTTTGCTGTGACCAAGGCATTAGAAACATACCAAAACACTTCAGCTAAGAATGTGACCTGTTATTTTTTTCCCCATCCCCTTCATGGTTGAAAGTATCAGAAATATGAGAAGGCTATGCTTATTGTAGCTACTGAGGATGTTATAACCTACATTGTGAGATAAATCCCTGATGAACTAAGCAACCTTGAAGAAATCCCACTAGGCAACTGCTGTATCTCCAGAGATGCTGTGGAAATTCTAGGTAAAAATAACAATAGTAAGTTTACAAATGGGATATGTGTGTTTTGAAAATCAATACATACTTTTGTAACAGAAGGAAAAAATGTAATTCTATGGTTCTAAATCCTTTGTTGTTCTAACCACTATGTTAACAGATGACTTAAATGACAGAATGGAGGATACACTTACAAAATTTCTGATGATACTGAGTTTCAAAGGCTTACAAACCCTGTTGGAATACAAAACCACAAATCAAATTGGATGTACTTAAGAAGTGATTCAAAAACAACAATAGGGAATTCATTACAGACAGGTGTAAAAAGCTGTAGCTGGGAATGAGTCATCATTTTCATTAATATAAATGGAGGTTTACCTGTGCAACAGATAAAAATTGAGGCGATTCTGTGAAAGACTAGAAAAACTGTGCTATTGCAGAAAACACGTGCTGGTGAGTCCTGAAAAACAAGTCTGTGTTCAGCCTCAGTAGGATTATTAAGAAAGGTACAGAGAAGTTGAGAGAGAGCACCGAGAACAGCTAGAGGTTAATAAAATGTGACTTATGAGAAATAGCTTAGTTTTGTTTTGCTTGAGAGAGAAGTCTGAAAAAGAGCTTTCCCAGTGGACATACAATCTCTCATATTTGAGAAATACTTTTCTCTATAACCACATATTGACTCAGCAGCTTGAGGATTATGTGGATCTCCTTGTTGGCAAGTGAGGCTGGAGTGAGAACAGTATCATATCCTCTTCTGGAAGAAACAAGTCAAAAGAAATTAAAGGAGAGCTGACCTTGCATTACCCTCAGATCCAGCAACCTGTAACACTCCTCAGTCTTTAATTGATTTCAAAGAGTGTTCACTTTATCTGTGTGTTTTTTATGAGCTCATTTTTGTTAGCTCTGACATTAACTTTCTAGATTAGGGAAAGCTCTTAAGAAAAAGGTAACAAAATCTGCAACCTGATGGATAATAGGGAGGTGTTTTACCAGTAGGCTTTTTCCAGTGGGATAGTATAATTGTCTGACGTAGAAAAAAGAAATTTTCCTACCAGGAGGACAATTCTAGTATAGTTACATCTCTATAATTCACTACGTGAAAATTTATTGCAAAGAAAGAATATGCCAATTAAAACTTAGACCTCTAAAATAACAACAGAGTGATTAGAGCATATTAGTTCTACAAAAGAGGGCTGGAGTAGACTTAAACAGAAGCTATTCTGTAGTTATTAGCCACAAATTAATTCTTACTCTACAGCAAAACAGCAGATAGCTTATTTTAAGTGACTTTACCATCTTTAATATACCACCACTTTGGTTTGCAGAAAGAGGTCACCATTTATTGCTTTCTTTCACAGTAAGCCATCTCACATTTAGCATTTGATAAGAGTTGACATCTGGATATTATAACAAAGGTGCAGATGTGCTTTCAAGTTCCTGTTGTGCCTTCACTTTACAGGAAGACTGAAACCTTTTTAGGTCCTGGTGTAGACAAGTCCACATGAAGTCTCCAGGCCCCCACAAATGTCCCAGGAGAGCACCGTGCTTGCAAGGCAGCTCCAAACACAGAGGAAGAAAACAGACGAGTCACTTGGCCACCTCTGTAAAAAGTGGTGGCCAACCAAAGACAGCTCTCTTTGCTTCCACTGTGCCAGTGGAATGAAGGGGCAGGAGCACCTGTGAGAGCTGCTGTTTCGCTTCTCCAGGCGCTGTTAAAACATGGGTGCTTCTACATCATGAACCCATTAACTCTCTGTTATCTCTTTATGTGCACTTGTGCTCATGGGCTCTGTTTTGTGCTGGGCAATGCTTCAGAGCTGTTTTATTCAGCTACATTTGCCCTGCCAATGAAAAGAAATAGAGCAATTTTCCTGTAGTTCGGTTCCTTCAAAGGCATTATTCCAATTCAGCAAAGAGCTGAATTCAGTGAGAATGTGTAAGTTATCTGTATTGAGAAAGTCTGACGTGGTATAATTTTTTCCCCCAAGCAGAAAAATCCTATATCAGACATATGAACTAAAAATGGAATAAAGCTAAATAAAATAGAAAAAATGACTTAAAATTGCTAGGGTGCATCTTTGAACACAGACACACAGATTTTTGTAGTAAATACTTACTTTTAATTTTGATGTAGAACAGAGATTTCATAATATGATAAAGAAGATATTTTCATCAACATTTATGAATTCCAGTCTTTTCAGTTTCTTAGTTGCTTAGCAGAACAACCTTGTGCTTCAAAGCTCTCTTTTAGATTGGTCTATGAATATATGAAAATATGTGAAAAGATATGAAAATATGAAAATGAAAGATATTAAATATATGAAAAGATATGAAAATATGAAGAGTAACCAAGCTCTTAGTAACCCCTTCATCTCTCTTCTCACAACTGAATTTGGTTTCTTTCCCTCCTACTTCCTCAGAAGAGTGTACTTCTCACCAAAGACTGCAGTTAATATTGTTTACAGCAGAAACAATGAAAAGTTTGAAAGACTGTTTCTATTATGTGTCTTCTTTTGTTTACTCTTCATCACTGCCACCTGATCCTGCAAATCGAGTCAAATCCCTTGTGCTCCACAGCTTTATTCTGTAAGAAAATAGCTTTATTCTGTAAGAAAATACAAGTAGAGAAGCACACACTCTATTTTCTGGTGGATATTGAGTTGCAGCATACTGAGTGTTTTCATCTTGAGATGTACGACAGCTAAGACAAATGATACAAAACCAAAAAGCTCTATTAGGCCTCATAATTAATGTACAAGGATGTGGACAGATGTTTGAATCAATCAAATGAAATGGATTCATTTTCCATTTAAGGGCAGTTGCAAAAACTCATCTCTAAAAAGCTGCTGACAGAATAGTGTTAATGGCTGGTGAACCAGAGGAAGAAAGTGTGCAATGCAGGCAGGGAGCCTTGTAAGAGCAAAATCCTGAACAGATGGTAAAAATTCAGTCCTGGATCTTGAAGGGAGATGGATGATCTTTTTTGGGATTTTTTGAATCCCTAGGGAGAATCTTAGGGACCAAACCAGGAGCTCTGACATGGTGCTGAGAAATTAGAATGAACAAGAAATATTTACTTTTTGCTCCAGGTGCCTGTGCAGTTTTGTTGCCAGTTGGCATTTCAGACATAATAGGACTGAGCTGGAAATGTGAGCTATAAAGCAGTCAAATTTTGGTGAGGCTGAGAAAGAAAATAAGAGCCAGATGAGGGCTTATGTCTCATGCTATGCCAAAAGTGAAAGGATTGTGTGAGCCCTGAGGCAATCTACTTCCTAGAGCTAAAAATGGGTATGTAAAGTTTTTTGGTAGAGAAAAGGAAGGAAGAGAACTGAAAAACATGCCCATGAAGTTGCAAAACTGAGCAAATGATGCTGCTCAGATAGCTGAAGACAAATTTATACAATTTTGATTTGTCAGTGTTATCAAATAGAACTGTTGGCTTGACTTGTTTTTAGCCTCTTGTGCTATTCAGCCATACTGTCCCAGTCTGAAGACCTTCTGTGTTCTATGGAAAATTTGACAAAACCACACATGACTTAATGATTGTAATTAAAGGACTGTTCTCTTCTTCCTAACATGTTATGTTGTCTTTTATCCCAGAATGTCATTTTTCCAGAGGGAGCACATTGCAATGGCAGCCTTTTGCCCTCTCTTTGTGCTGATGCATGTAAATACTATAGTGCCTAGCAGTAGAATATCAGGCACTGGAAATGTGGAATATTATGCTGTATAGAGAACTGGAGTGTGTTCCACATCTTGTGAGATCAGAAACCAGTGCTATTAACTCTAGTCTTTGGAGGCAATTCTTTACTTACAGTAAGTAGTGGGAAAGTCTTTCTTAGGGCTGCTTGGGGTGGGGGAAAGCAAGCAGCTGAAGAACAGTGTTTTAAACACTTTCAAATTTGGTAAGTGAGCCTTTGGAAGACAGTTCTAAAGAGTAGCGAATCATAGGCTGTGGATAGTCTCAATCCTATCAGAAGAAAGGCATAATAAGACCAGATCCCAGTTTTTCCATGGTGGAATCAGTGAATAAGCTTATATTATATAAACCAGCACATTTCAATACTTCTCTAAAGTATTTTGAAGTGAAAAATTAACCATCAGTGTCCTCTCCTCCATCCTATAAAGCAAAGGAGCTGGGAACATGTACAGCTCCTTTTTCAGATTTTCTCAGTTGCTTTCCCCAGTTTTCTTCCACAGTACCTTGGAATCACATTTCTTTTCTATTTTGTATATGCTTGTAGTGAGTAGTGCTCCCTGCAAACATGAACAATTTTAGGTTTGTTTTTACAGCCTGTCCCCTTCCTTCCTAAAGATATGATGATTAACAAGCTGAGTTATAACATATTCACAACTTAAAGATAAAAAGATGCTGATGAGATACTTAAAATGTCAAAACACAGACATATAGAAAGCAGGAAACTGCATCCTACAGAAGAACGTTGTTTGTTGCTACTGTGCAGTATAGTGTGGTACAATACAGTGTGCTTTCAATGATTTATGGACGATCATTTCACCTGCCTTCTCAGCCTCTGGACCTGAATTAGCCTCTTGATAGCTCTGATTAACTTGGCCCCTTCAGTCATATAATGCTGGTTTGGCTTGTAGATAAGCAGCTTTTGGTTCGTTGTATTTGGACAGTTTCCCACAAGTGGTATAAATGTGTCCTTAATGCTTCTTACAAGTTTGTTAATAAGATTAGAGGGATGACTGTAATATTTGTTGATTACTATCCAGTATACTGCTAATCCATTAGCAGTGAGGAAAGGGAAGTACACAGCATGGATTTGAACAAAAATCTCAAACAGTAGCACTTGTTAACTTTCAGCAGCTTATGTATTTTATTGTGCTCATTGCTAATTAAAATTCTTACGCGGAAAGCTTGCTTCAGCCTAGGCTTGACCTGCCTCATATGATGCACTGAGGTGGCATGTTCCTTGAATTAGGGTAGTTTGGGCATGTGACAAGTATTCTCTGATCACCTTCCTTGCTGTGAGGCTCTAATAACCAGCTAGCACGCAAGAAATGTATTAGCGTCCTTACTGTGTTAGTTCTCCTGTGTGAAAATGTATTGGGATTCAATAGGAAGGAAATAAGGTTGGGACTATTTCTAACCTTCACATCTGGCATTGAAATTTATTCCTCTGCACTTTTTTTCCTTTTCTTCTTTAACTTTACTCCTTTCTCCTCCCTCTCCTTTTTCCTGTGAATCTTCCCTGACATCCTTCTCTTTGAAACAAAGACATTTTTAACAAAATGTATTTAACTAGATTTTAATGGTGATATTGGAATGGTCAGATTACTTTTGTGGGAGCTGCAACAGCTCAAATTCTTTCAAGGCTGGGACCTCAAAAATTAGCTTGAGATCTGGATCAGCTGGTGCCACCTGCCACAATGCAAAAACATAACAACAGTAATAGGCTTGTTAGTATTAAAACTCAATTTTTTTTTCTCCAAATTATAAAAATATATTAGGAAAAACAGAAAAGTGTTGCTCCTCTTCAAGCCTGTGAATATCCCAGTATCCAGAGAGAAATTGCAGTGATCTGGAAATGCAGAAACTTAGCTACATAGCTACTCCTGTCCTTTGTCAAGGCACACAGAGGTCTTAGAAGCTTTACTCACATTCTCTTAGGTCTTCTATTCAAAATTACCCCAGACCACTCCCAACTGACAGTTTGAAAGTAGGAATGTGGAGCACACCTGGCTCCCTGCAGCCAGCAGCAATAGTGCCTTACTGGGAAATTCTAAAAACTCATGCACTGAAGGTAAGAGAATATGTCAGCTCACACATAATCCTAAAAAAGGCCTAAACAACCCCTGTTCTTAACTATATATTGGGAGATGAGAGTGAGGTCACTTGCCTGGTGGAAGCAAACCTTTTCCAGTATGACAGGAAAAGAAGTAAGAGTGACTCAGGCTGTAAGACAAAACCAGTATTTCATGAAAGCCACAGCCTGGAAGATTAGTGAGTATAGCAATATCTCCCAACAGTCAGGGCAGCAATAGCCAGTTCACAAGTATGCATCTGCCCCAGACCTGAGGCAGATTGTCAACAGCAGGAGTTACCTGGGCCAGCACTCATGGCCAGTTACACACAGTTCTGCTCTGCTGATGTCAGTGGGAGTTTCTCTGGGATCTTCTGTGGAGCCTGGGCTTTGCTGCTCCTTTGCCTCCCCTGACTCTCGAACACGCACATCCTCATCTTTTACAGTGTGCTAATGCTCATCTGTGCCTGGCACAGAACCACCCTTAAACTGTTGTACTCCTTCTGCTGAACATAAGAATAACCTCTGTGAATCTTCAGCAAAGATTCAATAAATATTTCAAGTGAAGGGAATTCAATTACTGAGCATCTGCTCTACATAATATGAAAAATGAATTACTATTGCTGCTAGATTAGAAATCAGCAATCACTCCTCACTATTAGCTTAATTTCAAGCAGGAAGCTTCTTATATGTGTCAAATTGATGCAAGAGCAACTTGTTTTTTTCAATAAACCTTGCACTGTTTCCATTTTTAAATCTCATTTGGCTCCTGAAAAAAAAAATCACAATAAAATTCCAATCTACACTTTGGACACAGAGGAAAAACAGATTTTTTCTTTAAAATCTAGAGTGGTCTTCACACACTGTCCACTGTAAGAGTGAATTTGCTACCCAAGATGCTAAAATGAAGATGGAAGGATAAATTGCATGTAAACCATCCTATCTCCCGCCTTAAAGACAACACAGAATATTTTCTTCTACAGAGTTGATTAGCAAAAGTTTCGTGACAAATGAAAACAGCTAATTCTTTGAACTGTGCTTGAGCCAAAACAATTTTATTAAACAGGGGCTGTAAGAAAACACTACTTGTATGATTTGTATATTTGTATACTTGTATGAGCTTTTTATATTTCTGGTTTTAGTTTTGTAATACACATCACAAAAACAGGTACTGAAACACCTGGTTTTTAATAAACAGCGTACACTGGAACTTTTCTGGATGAATATGATCTACTTTAGATAATGTTCAGATCCAGTGCCCCAAATAAATCATGTCAGTCCATTACATTAATTAGCAACCACTGGGTGTCACTGTGTCTCTACAAATACAGCTAAAACGGGCTTGATGCTATATTAAGAAAATAAATCAGTTGCATATAATGCCTACCATTATTGTGGCTTTTTATGGAACTGTCAAGTTGCTTATTCTCCTGTGTATATGAAACTCTTAACCCCAAAGTAATGAACAGGTAATGATAATGCAGTCAACCATGAGATTACCATAGGAAAAAGATACTTTCTCTTCTCTTTTCAAAATTTGCAACTGTGACTGCTGGCATCAGCATGGGCAGAGCTCATTTTGTATTTCATTCTCTGCAACAGATTGGCTACAAAAAAACCTACCACATCTTTTGATCAAGCTCTGCAACTCTTGTGTTATTAAAGCCTAATACCTTACTGCATTTAGAAGCTCTTCTCCTTTAAAAGATTCATAGTGGCTATAAATATTAACCTCAGCATGGAATTCATCCTGTAAACAACTTGTTCTCCAGAAGGAAGTTCTTTCCTCAGTGAATATTTTTCTAAAAAAGATTGATTAAGGCGCACAACCGCTCAAAACTCTGGTTTTCCAACCTTCTGTTTCACCAACAGTTTTCAGTCTGACAGAGAAAGCAAAGCCCAGAATGACTTCCAGGCATTGGACAGATCATTGTACACATTACTCCCCTGAATGCTTCTCCAGCTATTTATGTTTCCCAAGACAGAGTCTCCCTGTCAGTGAAGGTTACCATGCACTGCTTGCAGGGATAGGAAAGAGAACCTCACCAACAGCAGCATCCCAGCCTGGAGCTGAGCTGTGCTGAGCTCCTGCCAGCAAGGCCTGGCAGGTCATTGCAGGACTGACAGTGGGAAGAGCAGAGACAGAAAGAGGTGCTGCTGTCAAAGGAAGGAACCTGGATCCAACTCATCAGGATACATTAAAGCCCTTACTTTGAAGTCCAAGCATATAAGTGGCCTCTCAAAGTCTTTTTCCATAACATTCTGCCACGAGTACTTGCCATGACTGGCACATATGCAAAGCTCTGAAGGAATACGTGGGGATACTTTCTTGGCATCTCTGGACTTAACACCAGCATAAGTGGAAAGTATTGAGACTGGCAGATAAGTACATCTAAGATTCAAGATTTTTTTGGTCTTGCTTCTATGATTATGAAAGAGCAAGGACAGAAAGTGCTGGTGAAGTGCTTTCTTTTTTCTTTTGGGTCAAATTAATGTGCTATATATTTAGCTATCTGAAGTATCCATGTGATATATATTTAGCTACCTGAAGCATTCATGCAAGAGACAGGCAGCTGTAGGTATCAATGACACCATTCTGATTGATCAATCTCAGCAAGGGAGGCAGAAAGGTCGGTGTCCTGATGAAAATAGGAGAGAGAAAATACTGACTTAGTGTGAGTCATACATGTTTTATCTTCTAAATTCTGAATATGCATTAGAAACCTCCTCTGGTGAGGGGCTGAAGCAGCTATGCAGTTACCTCTGCCTCTGTGAGTCTGCTGATGCCTAAGTGGTTGCAAGGACTGGGGCCTTGTGGTCGCAACTAGAATTGCCTAAAACTTAAGCTTTTGTACTCCTAAACATGGACTATTTCCCTCAGATCTGGAATGGAAACTACAGGCACTGTCACTCCCTTGCCAGATTTCTTCTGTCTTCTTGCTTTGCTTTTGTTTTTGTCCTTTGCTTTTAAAAAGCAACAGAGATGACTTATCTCCTGGGGGTTCCCCAGCAGGTTTGCTGCTGCTGCCCTGCGGCCTGGCCCAGCCCTCTACTCTGAGCTAGAGAGCCCAGGACACTCAAAAGACCCCCCTGTATCCTGGCTTCCCAGCTCCCAGACCCAGCTCAGGGAGCCAAAAAACTCCATTGTCTACATGTAGCACCCAGTCCTCTGCTGAGGAGGGGGGAGGTATTGTGACACCCAGTGGGAGTTGAGGCTCCCAGAACTCTTGGGCTCTGTGTTACAGCCTGGGAGATTATCAAGAAGGGAATCTGCCACTTGTGTGGGCAGGGGACTTGAAATTTGGGGATGTCTAACCATCAGCTAGCCTGAAAAGGAGACACACCTGTGCCTTGCATGTTCTATAAGCACAGAGTAGATCTATGTGGGGGCCACCACCAGCCTGAGATTAGCCCAACCCCTGTCAAAAACTTAATTTGATCTCTCAAATCCCAAATCAGGTCTGTCACTGTGGAAGCAAGATTTGTGAAGAACTGCTCTCTGAGGCAGTCCCTCCCAAGTTTGGAATGGCAATGACATCTTCTTTCCCAACACCAGGCAGATCCAGGTGCTGTTTGGTCATTCCCTTTTCCAATACAGGTTTTGCAGAAGTGGAAATGATAGGAACAGTCCTTTTGCTACCAGGATGGAGCCTGTGATACTGGATCATTTGTCCCTGGTCTTCTTCTGTCAGGAGGGCTGAGCAATGGACCTTGCTCTCTGCAGAAGTTGTCTTTAGCTGCTGTAGCCCAGGTTCAGGGCTCTGAAGACAGCAATCAGTTGAGGGGTTTCTTCAGAATATTGTCAAGTGCTCTCTCCTGCAAACCACTTTTCTGTTCACAAACTGTAAACTTTGTGTCTTCAATTCCTTTCGACTCAACTCATTTTAAGCTTTGCTGGAGCTGGCAAGAGTTCCAGACCTTTGAAACACAAACTCCTGAACTGCCCTCTCCATGAATTTTCAGAAAACTAGGCAAGTTTTGAAAGGAAATACAACAGTGATTTGGAAGAAGTTTGTTGAAACCAAACTATTTCCAAAGAATATGTTGATTTTGACACGTCAGGATTTTCCACTGTCATTATATTTTGTTCTCAAATTCCTGAACAGCTCCAACCAGGTCTTTGTTCTGGTTCAGTGACAGCAATGAGATCATCATCCAGTCATGCTGGACAGCAAACCCAGTTTTGTTGAAGTTCCTTTCTCCAGCTGTGAGGTTCTACTTTGTGAGGGGTCTCACCACTTTGCAGTTTGCATTTCGAATTTTCTTTTCTTGAAGGGAAAAATCACAGGATGCTGAGAAAGAGGAGCACCAAAGGCATATGTTTGTAATGAGATCATCCATTCAAATGCAAACAACTCCAAGTGTTGATGACATTTTTGGAAAGGATGGTTAAAGTGACTACTTTAAGCCAAACAACAGGAAAACAGGGTGTTTACACACTGCCTTCCTCCATTCTGCAAGTATAGAAGCAACTTCTGTGGATGCATATCTCTCAGTTGAAGGCAAATAGGGGCTGTAAGGTAGGAAATGACAGACCTAATAGGAATTTGCTGACATTTAACTCACATGCTGTGATTAACCTGACATATGCTCAAATACCCTATAGTTAGAGACACTTGCAACAGAGCTAAGAGGGATTTTCACTAGAAGCATCTCTCTTCAAATATTTAGAATTCCATTGTGCAGGTTTACCTCTGAGGTCTTACTTGGTTTGCCACATTACAGATGTTTTTATCAGCAGTTTCTCTTCTATCCCACCACTGCAATTCTTAACAATGTGACACAGACCATGTGCATTGATTTACCCCCTAGACCCTTTATTTCATAATGTAATGCTAGAGTGTCCTCTCATTTTATTTTTTTTTTTATGTAACCATTTTGAATTGTGGTACCAGACAGATATTATGATTTTAATGCTGCAGTCCTTGGTGCTAAGATCACCACCAAGAGCATGCATATGGAGGTTCTCAGATTATGTTGGTTTGCACCAAGCTGTTTCAAAATTATATTGAAGTACTCCCTGTTTTGAAAAGGTCTGTGGGTAATATTGTTGAATCAGCAAGATTAATCTATAATACTTTAATCCTTTATATTTTAAGCGACTGATAAAATCAGATTCAAAGATCATGATCCAAATTGGTCTCAGAAGTGCTTAGTTCAAGATGAAACAAAATGTAATGGGACTTTCTTCTCAAGGCTATTTCTGATTTACCTCTTTGCTAAGGAAATAAGAAGCTGATTGAGGGGGAGAGACAAAGCATTCTGGAAGTATAAAACAGGAATTTGGTACTATCAAACTTCAGCTGGTTATTGCTTAGATTTGTCTTCACAGTGAGACCCAGTGTAAACTAGTCATAATGCAGATGCAGTCCCAAAATTTTCAGTCCACTTTTGAGCAACATTAAACAGAGTGACAGCTGTAGAAGTCCACTAGGTGCCGAGGAAACTTGCTAAAACATGCATAGTTTTCATCACTTGAGACAAAAACAGTGAGTGAGCACCAAGACTGGGGACTTCGGGTGGGTGAATTTGAAAATCCTTACACTGACTGACTTAATAGTGAACTTGACTGAACTATGGGCAGATGGGGTTACCTTCCACCATTTGTAAGGCACAGTAATGAAGCAGCTGCTGGTGGATCAGGCACCTCCAGGCCCACCCCTCGATCATGACTGAAGAAAGCAGCTGAGAATGAGATTTCTCTTTCTCTGGCTTTTTGTACACAGACACAAGATTTTTTTCTGAGCTTTGTGGTTCACTTGGTTCTGTCTGCAAAGCTCTATGATAGAAGGATTTACAACAAACTTCTTTGCAGGTCACTTAGGACCCTTTAAAGTACATGGCATGTGGGGAGCTTATTGCTTAAGTTTCATGTGACTCATGCAAATAAAATTGAATAATAACAATATCTCTTGAACTCAATACACCAGGAGGACTTTTAGATACAGTTAAAATGGCGCACAAGCCAGAAGTATTATTAGAACTGATCCATCTCAGGACTGTTTTAGCCTGAGAAGCTTGCAGCTGGCTTATGTCAAGGTTACTGTGGCTGCAACATCCTGATGAAACCAATTTAAGCCTCCCTTATTCATTTTTCTACTGTGTTATAGCTGTCATCAGTGCATAGACCCAGAGCTAACCTCAATGATATCTTTTTTAAAAATAAAGGTAAACTTGGGTTTATAGGTTTTGGTTAAACAGATAAAAACCCCTGTAAAATATCAGGGGATATCTAGATCTTCAGCTCAGTGTAAATTCAGAGGATTGCCATAGAAAAAAGTGTCAATTTTTCATTTTGGAAGAAACTAGTGAATTAAAGCAGTGAGTTAAATAATGTAGAAGATGATTATGAATGGCTGCTTAACTCTCAAGCAGCAAGTTTGCTCTATTTATAGCATAGTTTCCATTTGCTCTCCTTCTATCTGAATGCATTTCAATAATTTACTTCTTCACTAATAAAGTATTCAGTGAGGTCAGTATGCCCTGCTCAGTACCAACCCATCAAAAACGTGAGTTTGAGAGACTTGCTTGTGAGGTCAAATGAAGAGGGTGCATGAAGAATATGCTCAGTCTGAGGGCAGAGGCAGTGGTGCTGACATGACAGCATGTACTAACAGTTCTGTGACCTATTTGGCAAATGTCGTGTGATGGCACCACTGCACCAACGACAGTTTCATTCCAGAGTCTGAGATGACGCCACATAATTATCCCTCTGCCTAGAAATAAAAGGGCAAGTTGAGTGTTGATCCAGTTAAATGGTTCCAGGAAGGGATTATCTCACTGGAAGAAAGGGCAGTTGCAATGCAGAGGATCCCATTTGAATGAGGCAATGCATTACTAGGTGAACGACCTCCTAGTTGAAAATAGGACATGGGCAAAATTTCTCATCATCTTTGAAAGGGGCACATGAAGACAATCTCTTACAGCCAGGTAACAGACAAGTGAGAAGGCAGAAGCAAGGCCACAAAGGCAATGATAGTTCTGGGGACCATCAAGTCTCCAAAATCTATTTATTTCAGTAGTATCTGATTTTAAAAAAGAAAAAAAAATTAAACAAAAAAAAGAAAAAAAGGAAAGAGCTATGCAAAAATGAGAACTCTGAAAAAAATTACCTAAAAGGGGCAACTAAAGAGTAAATGTTTGCAGTTAACATGAAGACTATTTATATAGCAGCATTTCAAAGGCTCAGAAGGATGGCAGGACTTCTACCACACAAACTTCAGGTATCTCACATTTCATTCTGAGCCCAAAGCAATCAATTGACATGATTTAATATGAGGCTAATGAGAGGTATTTGAAGTAAGAAGACAGGCTTTCAAATATCTGAGGCTACACTGAGAAGAGGAAAATGGAAAATAATATAAAACCTGGCAGGTTAAATATAAATGCATATGAAGGCAGGCTGGAAAAGAGTTTGAGGAACAACTTGCAGAAGACATGAAATGTCATATAGATTATTTTTCAAATAGATGAAGAATAAAAAGCCAGACTGAAATTTAGCAGGGCAATTGATAGCCAAGCATAAAAGGGAGTATTCAGAGAACACAAGGACAGAGCAGAAACAGTAAAAAATTTTTTTCTAGTTGTGCTTTCTTTGGAGATTTTGGGTATATTTCTCCACCAGACTCCTCCTTCCTAGCAGATGAATCTGAGGCTGTGTCACAAACTGAATTGTTGATGGAAGTGGAACTATCAACAGAGTTAATAGTAACAAATCACTGTACTCAGATGTAGTTCAGAGCAGAGTTGTAAAGGATCTCAAACTTGGAATAACTAAACTTTTAACTGTTACATGTAATGTTTTGTTTATAACCACCTCAATGACAGCTGAAAGGAATCCTTACAGTTGTCAGAAATAAGAATTCAAGATTATTGAAAACGCTACGTAAACAAATAAAAACAGTGGTAAAGAACATAATCACTGAGCTGGAAAGGAGGCTAACAGTGAAGGGGCAAAATTTGCTGATACTACTATATTGTTCAAGGTTACCAAAATGAAAGCTGACTGTGAAGATTTGTTGACTTCTATGATGTTACGGTAGTAATAGAACAATGAATGAAACTGAATGCATAAATGTAAAGTGATGTCTGCGGGAGAAACAATCCTATCTACATGTTAAATTCAGAAATAATTTGTCACTCAAGAGAGAGATTTTGAAAGGTATCCTTACTAATGAATTATTAAGCTGCTAAAATTCTGTGAGTTATTTGGAAAAGAGTATGGCATGAATCCACAGTGGACAAAGAACTCATTCCAGTGTCATCATCTGAAAAAGCATATAGTAAAACCAGAAAATAGAAATACAAACAAGAGGGATTCTTGAAGCCAGACAATGTCTTCCACAAGGGAAACAGAACACAGCCCAGAAAACAATGGAGAAATGCTGCGGCAGACTTCTGCAAGTAGAGTAGCAAAGAAAATTAATAAGAATAGTTATCCATTGCCTTTTCTATCATAAGAACTATGGATATCCATTAGATCTAGCAGGTGACAGATTGAAAAGAAACAGAAAAGAGGCACTGCACATAATGCATCCTTAGTCCTTAATATTCCTGAACTGAGTATACATCAGTGAAGCATCATTAGGTTCCCTCCCTATTGTTATCTTTGGATCCTTCCAAATGTAAGAATAGGGGCTCATAAGACTTGGAGTCTGAGGGGTAGGATGCTGCTCTTATGTCCTAGGAGAAGGTTATTCTCATTCCATAACACAAATTAATTTCATTCCTCTCCATTTTCTGAGTTTATTTGCTAAAGACTCTTATCATGCCAGCAAAATATACAAGGACTTGGAATTCAACCTCTGTAGCAAGAGCTTCCCAAGAAAACTTGGGATAAGTAGATAAGTTTAGTTTCTGTTGAACTTCAAGCAGAAGTCCTTTTGGTAAACACATATCTCCATAGAGAGAACATCCCTTTTAAGGGAGAACAGTATTAGATTACAGGGTATGTGACACCATTTTTCCACATTCCAGTTTAACGTTCACACAAGCTCTTCCTCCCAGATGTGACATTTCGCCTGACACTTACTGCATGTCATGCACTGGCCTGAAGGCAGTAGGTGAAAGTGACATGGCATTTAAAGAAAATGTTCCTGCCAGTGTTGTCATGATCTGCAATCATGGAAATCACTACCGTTTATTTACAGTGGCTTGGTTAAAGACCTGTACCCGGCCCAAGGGCATAAAGCAGTGACCTAAAGTCTTAAATAGAATTTGACTTGAAATAAAATAAAACAAAGAAAATATGTCACAGTGATAATATTTGAAAGATCTGCTGAGTGGCAAAATAAACACTGCCTCTATTTATTTGGCTATCATACCGTAGAGAACATGAAACAATTTGTCATGCTGGAATGGTGATACTTATGAGCATCTTTGGGATCACTTAACTTACATATAAGAAAACTTAGTGGAAAGACACAAGATCAAAACCATCCCCTCTTTAACCTAATGATACAGTCAACACTAAGTAAATAATAATAATTTCTCTTTCCTTTTCCCAGCAGTCATCAGTCTTATTTATCTCAGAAATTCCAACTATTCTCAATTTTAATTTAATATCTGAAATAAAATCTTGTAATGTGTACTAAGAAAGCATTTTTTAGTTATTTGCATATTTTTAAAAGGAGTTTACAGATAATATGGATTGTTTTAAACAACTGCATTTTAAAACATAGCTGATGTTCTACGAGGGTAGCTGGGAGACAGGATTGTGGATTGCAATTTCCCTGTGCAGGTGTGATGAATAGGCTTGGGAAGCAGATACAACTGTCCCTATGGTACGTTCCGTGCAGAAGTTTGCAGAACAGAGGACTCCTGCAGTGCTGTGCTCCAGCTGCATCCCTGCAGCTCGGAGAGCAGCCGAGGGATGGAAAGCAGTACTCGCCAGGCAGAACAAAGAGCCTGTGGGGATGAGGGCTTGCACTGGCACTCAAGTGCAGGATATTCTTTGACTCTCTCCCTTAGTATATATCTAATCCCATTGCCAAGTCATGCCTGGCATTCTGAGAAGGAAAAGGAGCAAGTCTGTGTTCAAATATAGCCCAATGGATAACATGGATCTGCCCGTGATTATGGGGAATTTTTTATCTAGTCCTCCTGGGTCATGTTTCTAACTGCCCAGTAGATGGGTCTGAAGATACTGACTCTTCTGCACAAGAAGAACAGAAGAAGTAGCCCAACAACTTGCTCTTGTAACAGCTACTTGTTCAAGTATGTAAAATCAAACCAGAATTACAAGTCCGTTCTTTTATTTTGTCTATCATTGCGCTGCCTTTACCACACACTTCCACATTTTCAGCAAATAAAGTAGGACTGCTCCAGACAGTCTCAGTCATGTCAAGGCTACCTCACTTGCCATGTACACCACCAAACATTGAACAGAAATTTTGCAGGCAAAGCCATAGATAAGATTCTCAGAGATACAGTGCAGTGCTTAGCAGCAATGAAAAAACAAATCTGCAATATATAGATAGAAACACTGCCTATAATCTCTCAGAAATAATTTTAGAATTATTTAAAGTGGACAGAAGTATGCAAACATGAACAATATGCAAAAAGATGAATATTCAGGGACTTGTATGAGGAGAAAAAGCAACTGGAGAAGTGTCTGAGTTTTATGTGGTTACAGAGAAGGTAACAGAGCAAATGGCCTGGTTCTCAGGGAGCTGCATGAGGACTTCCGAAGTGACTCCATTTTATATCCACAAGCAAAAGTAAGAAAAGGATCCAGAAACAAAGGATAATCTACTTAACACTGAAATTCTCAACTCCTGAACCGTCAACTCTTTCCATAAATTCAGCGGCCTTTTGCTGAAGCCCTTACATATCCAGAGCAGGGTAAAGAAAAAGGAATGGCCAGGAGAAAATTCTGAAAGGTGGCTTAGTTATCTGTTTGGAAGATTTAAAGAAACAGAGAAAGAATAGGAATGAGCCCAGGGCAATGGCACTGCTGAATGTCTTGTCTTTTTTACACAGGCTTCTCATTAGACCCAAATCTCTGGTCTGAAACAGTAGGAGTCAGCAGGATAAATGTACTGTAAGAAACACATTTTCATCCAACAGTTCAAAAGCCTCATTAAAAATGGTAAAGCTTAATCTGTCCGCTGTGGACTGTAGCAGCAGACAGCATGGGTGGGGCCTCAGTGCAAGTCTTGGCTGCCTGTTTTTTTAGGGAGCTTGAATAAAGATATTTATTCTTGGAAGAAAATAGGTCAATTATTTTCTATGGCAACTGGAAAATAAACACAAAAACTGCCAGAAAAACATCTATCCCCTGGTTTGGTTTGGTTTTTTTGCTTTTTTTTATTAAAGACCAAGTAAAAGGTTACTTTGTAGTATTCATTCCTAAACTATTTATTCAGCTAAATTCCATGTTGGCTTTTTACAGCTTTGCAGAACAGTTCACATTGCTGGAAGCTAATGGGATGAGCCCCAAGAACTGTGGTGGAATCTGAGATTCATCCTGAGCCCAAGCCTACGCCAGAGCCAGGCCACTGCTGAAAGTGAGTGGGGAGAAATTTCACCTGGATATTCATGCAGTAGGAAATGTGAATCATGAGCAGTGTCTCACTTCTAGCAGGATTTATGTGTGCATCATTTGTATACAAATTAAATTTACATCTTAAAAGATGTCAGCACTACTGGGTTGTTGAGGTCAGAGGGAAGGTACTTACTTCCCTTGTCTCTGCAGAAGCCAGCACTACTTGCTTTCAGCAGAGCAGCCAGCCTGCAGCTTATTCACTTCTCTTAAGCTTCAGCCATCTTGGGTTCTGTAGATAGGTTTTTCCTTCCAAAAGTCAGAGGGTTTCCTTAGAGGGTGGAAAGAAGCCTCCTAGCTCCTTTGAAAAGTAAGCTGACTGACTTCCCCAGCATCTTTTCTCCCTTTAAGAAAAGCAAGCCTTAGCCCCTCTCAGACTATTTTGAACTGTCAGTTGTGTAGCTCCCTGACAATGTCTCTTCCTCTCTATTGTCTGTGGGTGATGTGCCATGCACTGATTTGTGAGAAAAGACAGGTGATAGATATCACTAAGATCTGTACTTGTCATCTGAGTTTCAGATCTTGTTTCTTATATAAACTTAAAGTAACCTAAATGATCTGAGTCACAGGATTCATTTCAAACTTAGAGTCAACTAATAAAGCTTCGCAGGAGTACAGCTAACATGGGAAGCCAGCCTGTCTTCTTCATGGGAAAACTCTGAGTTTTCTGAATTATTTCAAGACAAAAGGGTTGAAATGGTAGACTACATTTGAAGTCTGCTTTTTTGAAATAATAAAAAGGGGCAGCAGTAGTGAGACAGTACACATAGCACTGAAACATAAAAATATGAAAATTCTTTAAAATATCTTCCCATTCCCCATGAGAAGAGATGAGAACTACTACTACTACTACTAAAACTGCTACTAGCAGCAGGTCTTTATCTAAGCAGCTGTTAGATCCGGATCTCTTTAGATCTGCCAGCTGGGAAGAAAAATTAGTAATGGATTCAATCACACATATTCCATGCAACTTGATTTACAGGACTGTCCAAATCCCACTTTGACCGCAGGAAAAGAATTAAACAATCTATGACAGCTTCTTCACTTACCCCTTCAAGACTCTTTTGCCAGAACCTTAATCCAAGAGTCACCTCCCCAAGCTTCCCACAAACCTACACAGCAGCTCTGTTCAGACTGTTGAGGCTGCTTTTTCTCTCTCTTGCAGTGTGTGGTCTCGCTCCTTGTGTCCCAGAGCCATATCACACATGCAGGCATGCACATACACACGCTCACATGCACTCACACATACTTTTCCTAGAACCTCATGCAGTCAAAGTATCTCTGCTCAGAGCATTCAAATTCCTGAGCAGCTTTGTCTTGCCTTTATTTTGTGTTGAGTATCTGACAGTGCAAGAGTCCCACAGTCAAAAATAAAGAGTGAGAAAATTCCAGCCTTGATCTGGAGACTATAATAATAGGCGTTCTCAGCCCTTAAAGTGGGCAGATATGGGCTCTAATGCCAGTTCTCTCTCATCCTACAGAAGGGTTCATTGCACCCTTTCTGGTATGCAGAAAAAGACGTCTCTTTTTCATTTGAGTGCTTTGAATAAGGGGGCAGAATCAATACCTCTCCTTTCTTGCTCCAAGTGACAGGGCACTATTCCTCCCCAAGTTCCTGTCAGTGCCTAGCGGGTCAGCCCTCTCCTTAGAAACTGAACATGTGATGTATTAGATCCTTTGAGCACATTTTTTCAAGAAGGTCTGTGAAGGATCATAGGTAAAGAGGCATGAAGAGCTAGGTAACAGCACCTATACTCCCAGATTAGGCAGTTTCTGAACATGAATGCTTTAGGTATCTAACTAACTTCTGATCTCTAAGTACTTTTAAGATTAAATATTTTGAGGCAGTAGGTTTTCTAGACCTCCCTCTTGAAATTCCTGCCTTTATACTGCCTAGCTAAATTTTAGAAAGTTTGGACAATACCTTTGGTTGTGATATTCCTTTTCAGTCAAAATAGAGCTGTTTACCTTAATGATATTAATCCTCATTTTTTTCCCTTGCAAATAAATTGCCATCTGTCCCAGAATCTGTGAGCTACTCGAGCATAATTCTAATAGATTCTTACTCTTGGATAATTTCAGTAAGCAAAGGTGCTAAAGAGTACTTAGGTTTGAAGAGCAAGACCATTTTCACAGTTTCTCTCCTCTGTAAATGCTGCATGAACTGTACAATACACCTTTGTTAAAACAAACAAGGCATGAAACTTTTTCTCAAACATCTCCTTTACTGACAAGTTCTTGGGAAAATGGATAGTGTTAAAAAAATGAATTCTTGTCTTCCCCTTTCTCATTTCTACCATCAAAGTTTCCATATACCCCATTTCTTATTTTCCACAAGTGGAACTCACCAGAACTGATGCTGTTTCCAGAGACAACGCCTACACATAGGTTTGTTTAAATTAGAGTTAGCTGGGAGACAGAAAAAAATGACAACCTAATTAAGTCTTGAAGTTTCTAGTGGCCTGTATACCATTTAAGCCATGCCTGCCTTATGCTTAGGAGGCATAAATTTGTTGGGCAAGAAAATAGGGAGGGGTTTTTGTCTCGTTAGTTTTCATTCTTTGGTCATCTACCACAGCTCCACCACCTTTTGTGTTCCCAGAATTTGTACACAGTAATTTGGTGGTACCTCCGAGGAGTCTGAAAGAAGACAGGAAAAAATGTTGTGTCAGAATATGGCAGGAACGGCTGATAGGAGATAATGGAAGAAAAAAGGAGAGGAGGTTAGCCTTGTGACTACAGCTGGCTAGCACAGTCATGCAGCACCAAGGAGTGTCCCATGTCCAGACTGTTCCAGAGTAGACTGCTTGCTGGTGATGGAAGGGAGAGACCTGTCCTCTTCCTCATTCACCATGTCTTCCTGAGGTGACATTTTAGAGGTGTAAAATTGCCTTCAAATACACATAAAATTATATTTGAGAAATATATTTGAGAAATTATATTTGATATTTCATATCAGCAAACGAGCA